>NC_142010.1:243879169-246771669 GCF_049901735.1 Notechis scutatus | reverse complement strand
CCACCATCCAGAAAACAGGCCACAGCTGCTTCGCCAGCTGTCACACCCCCTGACCCCAAAGCCAAACAAGCTGACACACGCCAAGAATACAGACCCAGACCCCAAACTCAAAGCCAGACTAAAACCCAGAATGCTACATCACAGCCACTCGCTCAGGACATCACATCAGAAAACTCAGGAAATTACACCACAAGAACTCAAGAAGTTGCAACACAGCAAATGACCCAGGATATCACAGCACAAGACCAAGGATACCACAGCAATAAATCTCACAAGGTCATCACACAACCCATTACCCAAGTCGTTACTACACAGGAGGCTAATGGAAAAGAGATCAAAACACAAACGACACAGGAGATTACAATGCAGGACCCAGGATACCACAACAAAAAAACTCACAAGCCCATCACACAACCCATTACCCAAGCCGTTAAAACACGAGAGGCTAATGGAAAAAAGATCACTACAAAACAAACGACCCAGGAGATTACAGCACAAGATCCAGGATATCTCCACAACAAAACTCACAAGGCCATCACACAGCCCATTATACCAACATCAACTCCATCAACCAATCAAGAGGCAGTAGCGCAGCCCACCAGCCCCCAACACCAGTATTTATAGAGAGACGGCAGCTCCGATCATACACTGCTTGCACTGGCACGAAGCCGAAAGCACCAGCCTGAGGATGGCGAGTGGGACCTCGCCGAAACACCGCCAAGATACTCTTAATCTTACATGGGAAAAGACCCTGTTTCTGTATAACGTTTCCAACAGAGAACTCACCAAAACAGAAACAGATGTCCTAACCAAAGGATTCAATTATGCTATAGCACCCAAAAAAATCCCCACAGAATCCATCATATGTGCAGTAGAATCCAGCCTAACTAAATTAAATACAGATGAAGCTGATAGAATAAGACACCAAGTTACTAACATCCTATGCACAAGCAAACCACCCAAAAGCAACTTGCACAAAGAAGAACTAAAAGTCTTGCAAGCCCTAAAAAAGGATAGCAGCATAATCATACTTCCAGCAGACAAAGGGAATGCCACAGTAGTAATGGATAGAAAAGACTACGAAACAAAATTGACAGACCTACTCCAAGACTCCACATACAAACCTATAAACACGGACCCAACCACATATCTGGAAAAATTAACCAAGAAGAAAATTATGACCAGCCACATGAGCAAAGAGATCCAACAGATGATCATCCCAAGAGAAAAATCTTCCAGATGCCCCAAACTATACGGCCTCCCAAAAATACACAAAGAAGGCATACCTCTCAGACCCATAGTCAGCTCCAGAGGAGCACCACTACAAAACCTAGCTAAACACTTAGCAAAACAGCTACAGCCCCATGCTGAAACAGCAGCTTCACATGTACAAAACCCATACCACTTCTTGGAAATGATCAAAGATCTACACATGGAACAAGAAGATCTGCTTGTAAGTTTCGACGTGGTTTCACTATTCACTCAAGTCCCGATAAAATAAACTCTTGATATATCAAAAATAAATACCAACCAGCTAAACACCTCATGGAACTAGCAGAACACTGCTTAACCAACACATATTTCATATGCAAAGGACAAAGATACAAGCAAATTGAAGGAGCCCCTATGGGATCACCACTGTCACCCGTCATTGCAAACCTGTTCATGGAAGAATTTGAATCCAGAGCCCTGGCTAATGCCACCCACAAACCCAAACTATGGTTAAGATACATTGATGACACATTTGTGATTTGGTCCCATGGAAAAGAAAACCTAAACAACTTCCTAACACACCTAAACAGCACACACCCCAAAATCAAGTTCACCATGGAAACGGAAACAAACAAAAAACTACCATTCCTAGATGTACTAATCTACAAAAAAACAGATGGCACACTAGGACACACCATATACCAGACGAAAACACACCAACCGCTACCTCAACGCCCAATCCCACCACCACCCAGCACAGATAAACTCCGTGGCCAAAACACTAATCGCCAGAACCAAACGCCTGGCAGACAAGACACACATAAAGACTGAACTATGCACCCTGACTAAAGTACTGACAGCCAACGGCTTCCACAAAAGCAAAATCACCGGCTTGATCCACAAAAACACACTGAGACATAATGGAGACCCAGAAGATGAACAGACCTATGGAACAGCTGTCCTGCCCTACATAAGAGGTACTACAGACAAAATCAGTACTACACAGGCATCACATCAAGACTGCCTTCAAAACAGACAGAAAAATAGCAGCCATCCTTAGAAACCCCAAAGATAAAATTGACATGGAAAACCAAGGCATATACGAAGTCCCCTGTGCATCATGCCCGGCCACATACATTGGACAGACCAATAGAAGAATAAGTACCTGCCTGGATGAACACAAAAATGCAGTAAAAAAGCTGGAACACACTTCCTCACTGGTCCAACACATGAAAGCCGCAGGTCATGGCATCAACTTCAATGGTACCAGAACCCTAGCCACTGTAGAGAACCCCAGCCACAGAATTATCAGGGAAGCCATAGAGATTGAAAGGGGACCTGAAAGCATGAATAGAGGAGATGATTCTCAGATCAACCATGCGTTGTGTGCAGGGGTGGGATTCAATTTTTTAAACAACCGGTTCTGTGGGCGTGGGTTAGTTGGTGGGTGTGGCTTGGTGTCATGTGACCAGGTGGACATGGCTTGGTGGTCATGTTATTGGCTGGGTGTGGCCAACTCAATATCACTCACATTGAGGCACGCATCCCCTCGCCTGGCCTCTCATGGCTGTGGGGAAGCTGCAACAGTCATAAGTGTGAAAAATGGTCATAAGTCACTTTTTTTCAGTGCCATTGTAACTTTGAATGGTCACTCCACAAAAGCAAAGTACCAGCAAAGGAGGGGAAAAAAAACTCCAGAGAAGTTCCAGAGACAGGAAGTCTAGTCCTGCCAAGAATATAATAAGAGTTAATGGAGAGGCAGTTTCTATAAGCAACACCAGAATGTTTCCTTCCTGCCTTCCTTACAGGATTAGGCCAGTAATTTCTCCTAACAACCAGTTCTCCAAACTGCTTAGAATGTTAACAACCGGTTCTAGCGAATAGGTGCGAATTGGTAGAATCCCACCCCTAACTAGGAGTGACATGATACCGTGTTTCTCCAACAATACGGCCTCCACCAATAGGAAGCCCCACCATGTTTTATTGGCATAAAATCAAATTAAGCCCCTCCCCCCAAATTAAGCCCCATATTAAACATGCGAAATGGGGGGAAGCGGGGGGCTTGCCGTTAGGAAGTACTTTTGTTGCATGCCCGGATATGGTGCTACCTGCGTTGGTGGGGCACTTCATATCGGGAGACCTCCCACCGTTGCTTCTTCCTTCTCCCTTGCTGCCCCTTCTCCCTTGCTGCCGCGGCGTTAGAGCAGCCACGTGCGGCCAGTCAGGGCTCCTCCCTGCAACCGGGCCCTGAGGAGACACTTGGCTTCAGGCGCTCCGTCTTCCCTTTGCTTTCGAAGGTAAAGCGAATTATTTTACAAAGCCTCCCCTGCCGAGAGGGCAGCCCAACCCCACGTGGAGAGGCTAATTTCCGGGGCCTCTTCCGTTCCTCCTCCCGACCTCCCACACTGCGCGCCTCTGACGCGCCGGTCCTTCAGCCCAGCGAGCTCTTCCACCTCAAAGAAAGGCCAGGCGGGCTGCTGCAGGGCAGCAGCAGTGGGTCTGAGCCGCTCGCAGCGGAAACAGCCACCACCTTAGCCCGGCGGGAGAGCGAGCGAGGTTAGTGCCCGCCAGCCTGTCCTTCCTGCCTTTGGAGGCACCTGCACCGCCTCCGCGGCTCGGTTTCCCCTACCCGGCGGGCCCTCCTTTCGTGCGGAGGGCTGCGGGGAATGCGCTCGCCGAGAGGATCTCTCCCTCTCTCTTCCCGCAAGGTCAACGTCTGCGCTGCAGAGGAGAGGGCTGCAGCCGGTTCCTCCTGCTTGCTGAGAGGTGAGGAAGCCGCGGCTCGCCCGGGTGAGATTTGAGAACGAGGGCAGCACACACACACCCGCGGCTCGCTTCCCAGCTCTGCCCAGCATTTACGGCTCTGGCGCGGCCCTGGCGGGCAGCGAGCGCCTCCCCGCCGGACCCTCCGCCATCCTGCCAGGGCCGCGCCAGAGCCGTAAATGCTGGGCAGAGCTGGGAAAGCGAGCCGCGGGTGTGTGTGCCTCTTCCTGCTCCTCGTTCTCAATCTCACCCGGGCGAGCCGCGGCTTCTCACCTCTCAGCAAGCAGGAGGAACCGGCTGCAGCTCCTCTCCTCTGCAGCGCAGACGTTGACCTTGCGGGAAGAGAGAGGGAGAGATCCTCTTGGCGAGCGCATTCCCCGCAGCCCTCCGCACGAAAGGAGAGCCCGCGGTAGGGGGAAACCGAGCCGCGGAGGCGCTCGGGTGCAGGTGCCTCCAAAGGCAGGAAGGACGGGCTGGCGGCGCTAACCTCGCTCGTTCTCCCGCCGGGCTAAGGGTGGTGGCTGTTTCGCTGCAGCGGCTCAGACCCGCTGCTGCTGCTGTCCTGCAGCAGCCCGCCTGGCCTTTCTTTGACGTGGAAGAGCTCGCTGGGCTGAGGGACCGGCGCGTCAGAGGCGCGCAGTGTAGGGAGGTCGGGGAGGAACGAAGAGGCCCCGGGAAATTAGCCTCCACGTGGCTGGGTTGCCCTCTCGGGCAGGGGAGGCTTTGTAAAATAATTCGCTTACCTTCAAAGCAAAGGGAAGACGGGAGCGCCTGAAACCAGTGTCTCCTCAGGGCTCCGGTTGCAGGGGAGGAGCCCTGACTGGCCGCACGTGGTGCGCGAACGCCGCGCTTTGCTCTAATGCCGCGGCAGCAAGGGAGAAGGGAAAGCAACGGTGGCCCGAACCCGAAGGTCTCCCGAATATCAAGCTGTCGCCGCCCGCCCCACCCACCCGAGGATGCAAGGGGGAATTAGTCACCCCCGAAAGACGTCCTAGCCGTTTTTGGGTCAAAAAAATAAGGCCCGGCCTTATTATGTGAGAAACACGGTAGCAGTGTTCTAATAGCTAAGGACCTGCCACAAAGAAGAGGGGGGTCAAGCTATTCTCCAAAACACCTGAAAGCAGAACAAAAAGCAGTAGATGGAAACTAATCAAAGAGAGAAGCAACCTAGAACTAAGGAGAAATCTCCTGAGATTTAGAACAATTAATCAGTGACTGGTCTCCAGAAGTGGCTGGATCCTCCATGTTTTAAAGAAGAGATTGAACAACCATTTGTCTGACATGGTATAGGGTTTCCTGACTGAGTACTTATGTATATGAAATTACTTTTTACAACATCAGAAAGACTGGTTTTCCAATCATAATATTTTTTTCCACAAATTTTTATTTTCAAGAAGCTATGAGTTGATGACAACCTGCTTTTAAATTTCATTATAGAAATGTGTGACCAGTTCAGGGATCTATAGACTTGAGTGATCATAGATTTGAAGGGGCTGGATTGAAGCCAATTACTGGAATTGAGATTTTTTTTTTTTAAATGTAAATCTAGATTGTTCAGCCTGGAAGAAGGAAAGAAAGAAGCAGGCAAATTACAAATACACAAATGTTTGAATGAGTATTGTGAAATCAGTCCATAATAATAAAAATGATAAGCTCACAGGAAGAAAAAAATTAACAGCATGTCTGCAGTTATAACTGAATATCTGGGATGCAAAATCATCAAAAAAGAAAAAAGCCAAACAGTATACGACCAAAATGAAAGATCAGGCTAGAACAGGGGTGTCAAACTCAAGGCCCGGAGCCCGCATCCATCCCGCAGGGCGCTTAGATCTGGCCCACGGAATAGCCCTGGAAACAGCAAAGGACTGGCCCACAGTGCCTCTGCCAATGAAAATACAGCTTTGTAGGGCTGTGTGTGGCTCTCCTGAGCCCCGTTTTTGCTGGCAGAGGGTTGCAGGAGGCCATTGCAGATGAAAATGGAGCTTAGGAGCCTGTTTGACAGAGTGCTTGGGCCACTACAGACTTGGGTCACCCCTGACATGAGTGACATTGAGCTGGCCATGCCCATTCTGGCCACATCCATCCCAGCCCCCCAAGGTCAACCACAACCTCATGTGGCCCTCTATGAAATCAAGTTTGACACTCCTGGGCTAGAACATAAGATCAACACGCTGAGATCAAATACAAGCAAATTAAAACAGATTAAAAAAAATAACAAGAACAAAAAGACCAAAGAATAGTCGACCAAGAAATAGCATCTGGTAACAAGAAAGATTAAGGAAGCACTAGAAATAGAAATGGTAAAGAAAAAGGTGAGGAAGATCAAGAATTGGTCTGTGAACATGAACTGCATGGTTTTTAGTTGAAACATCTGACTGGTCTATAGCCACTCATTGCCAAACAGTTTAACATTTAACATTCTGCAAAGAGGTGAAACTGAAGATTGGTTAATATCTGCCAAAATCTACCTCATAATGAAAGATACAGCAAAAGTGTCAGCATCAGGCAACTACAGGCCAATTACTGGCTTACCAACAGATTGCTAATTGGTAATTAATACAGTTCAACAGTATCTAGTATCTAGTTGAAAACAAACTTTGCACTTGAGCAGAGATGAAACTGCCCAAATAGTATAGGAACAATATGATTTTGGAAAATTGCAAGAGAAGGAAGACCAACTTGAAGGTAACTTGGGTTGATTACAAGAAAGCATTTGATTCTCTGGCACATTATTACTATCCCTTCAAATAATTCCACAAATAATATCTCCTTACTCATCAGAGATACCATGGAACGTGAACAGAAATGTCCAAATGCCATCTTATTTGGTCTCGAAGACACCAACGAATCAGACAACATCACAAAAGTTCGTGATATCATAAGCAACTCAAATACAACAAACATCTCTCCTGAAGATATCATTGAAATAATCAGAGATGGCCCTGGGTGCAAATACAATGACGGCTCTGTGGCCCCAAGATTTTGTAGAGTTGTATGCAAAAATGAGTCCAGCAAATGCATATTCATTCATACAATAAATGCCATTGCAAAAACCAATCCCAACCACAAAAAACTTCGCTCAAGACCAGACTTATCCATACTGCAAAGAATCCGCTCCCGTGAACTCTGCACAGAACTCAAAAACCATCTAGACAATGGAGAAAAGGACCTATACACTGACTACAGAGCTGATTGCATCAAAAGAAAGTCACACAACCCACAACTCTGCATCCAACCCCACCCCATCCAATCCAACATCACTCAAAACTAGGCACGCACGCCCCTAACTACCTCTATTCCAACCACAACTGGACTTAAATGCAAGCTACTCAATGCAAGAAGCCTTGTAAATAAAATACCTGAATTTCTCCTCTTACTAAATACAGCTAAATTCAACATTATATTTGTCTGTGAAACATGGCTCACGCATCTCTCCCTAACTCCATTACCACAGTAAGAGACTATCATGTTTACCAATCAGATCGTGAAATCCGTAGAGGAGGTGGTGTTGCTATCTTCTATAAAAAGTCCCTATATCTAAAAAACATCCAGGTTACCCAGGAACTTGCTATTCCTGAGACCATCGTCTGTGAACTGTCCTTAAATATCACATTTCAGTTCTTACTATGTTACAGAGCCCCTGATTATGACATCGAACATGCAAACAAGCTAAATACACTACTAACATGGGCAGCATCCTGTCCACATTCTTTTATCTTTCTTGGTGACTTCAATCTACCTCATATTAACTGGGCCCTTAACGAATGTACAACTGAACCCACACGTGCAACCTTCTACAATGCAGTAACAAATCTGGGACTAGAACAACTAGTAACCAACAACACTAGATTTAACAACTGCCTCGATCTCATCTTCTGCAATAGTTTGAATTCAATTTACAGAATACAAATTAAAGAACTCTTTTCCAACAGTGACCACAACATGATTGACTTTTGTCTCAACATACGTCCACACAAAAATCATCACAACAACGGAATCCCCAATTATAACTTCAAAAAAGGCAACTATGATCTTATAAACAATGATCTCTCATCCCTTGATTGGCAATTTCTATTCTCTGGATGCAATACTGTAGGAGACATTACAATATATTTTTACTTGAAGTCAAAAGAGTCATCAAACTATATGTACAATTAACAACTCCCAAAACAAAAAACAAAAAACAAATTACCTATAACAATAAGGAAGCTTCAATCCAAAAAGAAATCACTTTGGCGGAAAAACAAATCTGGTCACGTTGCCAACTTCAAAAGCCGATACAAAAATTTATGCCACCAGATAAAAACTGAATGCACCAATTATCACATTAAACAAGAAGAAAACCTTCTTTGCACCAATTCCACCAACGCTTTCTACAATTTTGTAAACAACAAACTAAAAGACTCAAGGTCCATTTCACCCCTGAAAGGACCTAATGGTAAAGACTGCAATGATGACACTATTAAAGCCAACCTCTTTAACACATTCTTTGGCTCAGTATTTGTAAACAGCAATGGTTCATGCCCAGTATTTTCTAGTCGAACCACAGACAACTACAATGATCTAATACATATCGATTTTACAGAAGACAATGTTGAAAAAGCGCTACACAATCTAAAACCATCTCTATCTATTGGACCAGATGGAATATGTGCCTACTTCTTAAAAAAGCTATCCACTGCCATAGCCGAACCCCTAAGCATAATCTTTGAAAAATCTTTCAGGACCAGCTCCTTGACAAAACTATGGTCACAAGCCACGGCCATCCCCATCTTCAAAAAGGGAGACCACAGCCTAGTTGAAAATTACAGACCAATCTCCTTATGCTGTGTCACCTGTAAAGTCATGGAATCAATTATTAACCAATCAATTATCCTCCACTGAGAGACAAACAACCTACTCTCCAATAAACAATTTGGTTTCAGGAAAAAACTATCATGTAATCTGCAACTCTAACACTGCAAAACATATGGACTACACAACTCGATCAGGGCAAAGCAATAGACACAATCTACAGAGACTTCAGTGGTACATGACAAACTACTCCTAAAACTAAAATCTTATGGTATCTCTGGACACCTGCATAACTGGATAGAAGCATTCCTGTCAAACAGACAACAAATGGTCAAAATTGGGAGCGTCCTATCAAATTCTGTACCTGTCAACAGTGGTGTCCCCCAAGGCAGTGTTCTAGGACCAACTCTCTTCATACTCTACATAAATGACCTCTGTGATCACATTAAGAGCAACTGTGTTCTCTTCGCTGATGATGTAAAGCTATTCAACACCATAGACAATACTGCTACCCTTCAAAAAGACCTTGACTATGTGTCAGAATGGTCAAACAAATGGCAACTTCAAATCTCTGTCCTACATTTTGGAAAAAAAATCAGAAAATAAAATATAGGCTGAATAGTCACGACCCTGTTGATGATCCAAACTCTGTCAAGGATCTTGGAGTACTCATCTCTAATGACCTAAGTGCTAGAGCCCACTGTAACTACATAGCCAAAAAGGCATTAAGAGTTGTTAACCTAATCTTACATAGCTTTTTCTCTGTAATATTACACTAATAACTAGAGCATACAAAACATTTGCTAGACCAATACTCGAATACAGCTCATCAGTCTGGAACCCACATTATGTATCTGATATTAACACAGTTGAGAAAGTCCAGAAATATTTCACAAGAAGAGTTCTCCACTCCTCTACTCGTTGCAGAATACCTTATGCCACCAGACTCAAAATTCTAGACCTAGAAAACCTAGAACTGTGCCGCCTTCGGTCTGATCTAAGTATAGTATATAAAATCATACATTGCAATGTCCTATCTGTCAATGAATACTTTAACTTCAACCATAACAACACAAGAGCAAACAATAGATACAAACTCATGGTTAATCGCAACAAACTTGATTGCGGGAAATCCAACTTCAGCAACAGAGTGGTCAATCTCTGGAATACTCTACCTGACTTTAACCTTATACTGTCTACTATTTACCTTGCCCCTTTCCTAAGAGGTCTGTAGGGGGTGTGCATAAACGCACCAGCGTTCCTACTGTCCCTGTCCTATTGTTTCTTTTATTTTTATTTTTTATTTTTCTTATATGTATCCATGTATTCATAACTATGTTTTTACTTATGCCTATTATTTTGTAAGCAATTGACAAAAATAAATAAATAAAAATAAATAAAATAAAATAAATCATCACATGCCTAAAAATAACAGGAGTCAGTAGAAACACCAGCAGCTTCGGGCAAAGATCAATGGCCCAATGGAAGACACAGTTGTGGGTCAATGGTGATAGACTGGGAGAGATTAACATCAAGAGAAGAATCTTTCAAGGAGACTCACTTTCATATTCCTGTTTGTAATTGCAGTGATTCCTCTGTCAACAAAGCTGAACAAGTCAGACCATGGCTATCAAAGACCAGGCTATCCTAATTCCTTTACATGGACAATCTGAAGCTGTATGGAAAAACACTACCTGAAATAGAATCTCTGTTCAACACTGTTTGTACATACATCTGAGTGTCAGATGTGAACAACCAAACCCACACAGGCAGATTCCAGGGTAACTACTAACTAACCACAGACTGGGGCAGCCTTCTCTTGGGAAGAAATAAATAAGACTCCAAGGAACTTGGAGAGGAGGTTAATCCTAGTCCTTTGCTGGTTGTGCAGTGATTCAAGGTTAACTGTGTGCTTGAGCCTTCTTTCTGGCCAGTTTGGATGCTTTCCAATACCAAGCTATTGCAATGAATTTTGGACTGGACAAATATGCCACCTTCACCATAAACAGGGGAAATATAGTGCAATTTTAAGGAATCAAGATGTCCTATGGAAATAACATCAAAAGTCTGGGTGAAGATGATCACTATGAAGATGAGCATCCTTCAAGCTGACGATATCAATTCACTATAGTCAAGAAGATTAGATGTGACTACATCAGGAAAGTCAAGGCAATCTTAAAGTTCAAACTCAATGGATTCTGGTCATTAGATACACAATATTAAATTCTGTATCTGGAATAATTGACAGGACTTAAGCAAAACTAAAAGCCTTTGGCAAGAAGATAAGAAAAATAATGGCAATGAATCATGCCCTTCATTCACACAGCATTGTTGACAAACTCTATTCAGCAGGGAAAATAGATGGGCTGGAATGTTACAAGTACATTAGACAGTTGGAAAAGAAAAAAAAGGGCATTGGAAGTATATCTAAAGAACAGTGAAGAAGATGCAATGAAGCTAGTACACTCTGATGTCTTATGGAGTACTGGAGAAACCAAATTGGCCTATAAAAAAGACCAAATGAAGAACAGAAAAGAGACATAGCAAGGCAAAGTATTACATGGCCAGTACATAAAAAAAGTAGCAGGCAAAGCAGATAACGATAAGCCCTAGCAATGACTAAGAGCAGGAAAATTGAAATAAGAGACAGAGAAGCCAATTCTGGCTGCATAAGACCATTATCTTAAGAACAGATGCATACAAAGCCAAAACTGAGAAGACAGTAATAGGCAGCAAATGCTGCCTCTGCAAAAAAAACTAAAGAAACAGTGGCTCACCTAGTTAGCTGCTGCAAGGCTGCATAGACAGACTACAAACAATGACATGATAAAACAGCAAAGTGCACTGGAATATCTGCAAGAAATGCTAACTTCTGGTACATTAGGGCTAGATTAGAGTTGTACAATGGTGCAAAAACTAACTCTCAAAAGTCTCTCACACAAGACAGAAACAAATGTGACACCTTTAAACTAATCTTTTAAACTTTGGTCATTCACCTGGCCAAATAAAACATTTTAAACAATACACGTCAATGTGGAATATTAGGATCAGGACAATTAGAAAAAAATTACTGAACTTAAGTGTGGCAGTGAAAGAGTTACAGGAAGTTAGGGATAAAAATTCGGTGTTGCCTCTCTTCCACTGTTGCCTTCCACAGGGCTGTTCTTAGAACAAACATGTACCATTTTCAATATAGGTAGTCCTCAGGAGTGGGATTCTACCAGTTCGCACCTATTCTCTAGAACTGGTCGTTAACATTCTAAGCAGTTCGGAGAACCGGTTGTTAGAAGAAATTACTGGCCTAATCCTGTAAGGAAGGCAGGAAGGAAATATTCTGGTGTTGCTTACAGAAACTGCCTCTCTGTTAACCCTTATTACATTCTTGGCAGGACCAGACTTCCTGTCTCTGGAACTTCTCTGGAGTTTTTTTCCTCCTCCTTTGCTGGTACTTTGCTTGTGTGGAGTGACCATTCAAAGTTACAATGGCACTGAAAAAAGTGACTTATGACCATTTTTCACACTTGCGACTGTTGCAGCATCCCCACAGTCACGAGAGGCTAGGTGAGGAGATGTGTGCCTCGATGTGGGTGATGCTGAGTTGGCCGCACCCAGCCAGTAACATACCACCAACTAAGCCACACCCACAGAACTGGTTGTTACAAAATTTGAATCCCACCCCTGGTAGTCCTCCATATACAACCATTCATTTAGGTACTGTTCAAAGTTACAATGGCACTGAAAAAGTGACTTATGGCCATTTTTCTTACTTATGACTGTTGTAGCATCCCTATGGTCATGTGATCAAAATTTGGATGCTTGGTTGATGGTTGCAGTGTCTCAGGATCATCTGAATCACATTTTGCAAACTTCTGACAAGCAAACTCAATGGGGAAGCCAAATTCACTTAACCACTGTGTTACTAACAGGTTGTTGAGGTTAGGTAGCAGCAGGTGTGGACAGCTGAGGAGAGCGAGGACTCAGATGAGGGGCCAGGACCATTAGGGAGTGGACTGCTGCCTTCAGAGATTGTGGGGGCTGGCAGCAGCGATGAGGAGGTTCCTGAGGAGCCTGTGCCAAGTGTGTGCAGGCACAGGGCTGCTCGCAGGAAAGATGATTTGGGAGTAAGGCTGCAAGGTAATGGCCCCTCCATCAAGAAGATAAAAGCCAGCTGTGAATCGGACGTTCTTTGCAGGAAGCAAAGACATTTTGAAACTCGAGCCTTGTGGACATTGCAGTATCTTAGTTGGTATTTGAAGACTCTTGTGTTGTAAAATATTTCTAGGTAACCTTATCTGTTATTCTTAGCAGCCTCACACAGTTTTGGTGAGGCTTGTGCTTATCAAAGTTAATTAGTTTGCAGCAGCCTTTTAACAGGGGATTCGTAAGAATCATTGAAAGGTTTCTGTTCCCTTTGGTTCGTATTTGTTTTATTGGAGAAGGGTTTGGGTCAGAACACAGGTTGTTACTCACAACTGCAGTGATTCGCTTAACAACTGTGGCAAGAAAAGTCGTGGGGCAAAAATTCACTGTCTCATTTAGCAACATAAATTTTGCTCTCAATTGTGTTTGTAGGTCAAGGACTACCCATAGTGGCAATCCGTGTAGTTCAGGGTTGAAATCCTGGGATCTTGGTGTTTGCCAAACTTGGGCTGCAAACGTTTCAAAATCAGACTAGGTAACATTGTCAGTGCTTTGATCTAGGGAAATGGAGTTTGCCGGCTTTTTATGGGCGAAAGCTTGCCCTATTTTTCTTCTTGTAGTTTCTGTGCCTGTTTCTGCTCAATCCACTTGGTTTGGCTGGCTGTATTGTTTCAGTGTAGATTATTTCCCTTTATTGTGTTGGTTAATGTTTATCTCCCTATTGATTGCTGGGCATGTGATAAGGGAGAATGTGCTTCATGCTGTTTGTTTTTAACTTGAGTCTTTACTTTTTGGAACAGTTTGCAAACTATTCTCTCTCTCTTACATATATGTCTACTAGTGACTGATCCATCTTTAATAGTTTTGAATTTTGCTTGATCTAAAATGACTACATTTTACCATTTGAATTTGTGGTTATATTTGTGTTATTATATTGCTAAGTTAAAGAATTTTCACCATAAATCCTGCTGGTATTCATGGGCACATGCTGCTAATCCTCTGCCTGTTTGTGCTATTTAATAGCTTCCATTGTCCTTGCATTGTAAATTTTAAATAAATCCTATTTGGCCTTCTTTAGTTGTTGGATCTTTGGGCTGGCTTAAGATGCTTTGGAAAGATTTTCTTTCTGTGGGCCACTGTAATATATTGTAGTTGAAGAAACTTGCTGCGATTTGAGATAACTTTGATATACGGTTACCCAGCAGTTAATATGTAGATAAGCAAAAACCAAATGCAATTGACAGGAACAATCTAAGATAATATTACCGTGTTTCTCCAACAATACGGCCTCCACCAATAGGAAGACCCAGCATGTTTTCTAGGCATAAAATCAAATTAAGCCCCTCCCCCCAAATTTAGGCCTAGCTTAAAACATGCAAAATAGGGGGAAGGGTGGGGGGACTTGCCATTTGGAGTGCCGTTGGAGCTACCACCGCTGTTTGGAGTGCCCTTGGAGCTGCTGCCGCCGTTTGGAGCTGCCTCTGCCGTTTGGAGCCGCCGCCGCCGTTTGGAGCTGCCTCTGCCGTTTGGAGCTGCTGCCGCCGTTTGGAGCCGCCGCCGCCGTTTGAAGCTGCCGCTTCCGCGTTTGGAGCACTACCGCTGTTTGGAGCACCACCGCCACTCCAAACACGGCGGCAGCTCCAAACACGGAAGCGGCAGCTCCAAACGTGACGGCGGCACTCCAAACGGCGGCGGCGGCTCCAAACGGCAGAGGCAGCTCCAACACGGAAGCGGAGCCACCGCCGCCATTTGAGCTGCCGCCGTCGTTTGGAATGCCGCCGTCACGTTTGGAGCTGCCGCTTCCGCGTTTGGAGCTGCCGCCGTGTTTGGAGTGGTGGCGGTGCTTCAAACAGCGGTAGTGCTCCAAATGCGGAAGCGGCAGCTCCAAACGTGACGGCGGCACTCCAAACAGCGGCGGCAGCTCCAAACGGCGGTGGTGGCTCCGCTTCCGTGTTTGGAGCTGCCTCTGCCGTTTGGAGTGCCGCCGTCACGTTGGAGCTGCCGCTTCCACGTTGGAGCTGCCGCCGTGTTTGGAGTGGCGGTGGTGCTTCAAACAGCGGTAGTGCTCCAAACGCGGAAGCGGCAGCTTCAAACGGCGGCGGCGGCGGCTCCAAACGGCAGAGGCAGCTCCAAACGGCAGAGGCAGCTCCAAACGGCGGCAGCAGCTCCAACGGCACTCCAAACAGCAGCGGAATGGGCAGAAAGGAAAGCAACAGAGGCAGGTGCCAAAGGTCTTGGGTCTGCAGCAAAGGTGTTTGGTGGGAGTAGGGAGCTCTCTGCGCTTCGCCATGATCGCCCGTTAGGAGCAGCTGGTGGCGAGGCTGCCCGCGGGGCGCTCTAGATGAGGATGAAAGGGGGAAAATTAAGTTACCTCCGAAAAGACGGCCTAGCCGTTTTTTCGGGGCTCAAAAAAAAATAAGGCCCGGCCTTATTATGTGAGAAACACAGTATATAGCCAAACTAAGCCAAGTAGGCCAATCAGAAATAGGCACACAAACTAGAGACAAACCTGACTGAGACATAAGTTACACAAGGTAGCACAAATTGCCACACATAAAAAGGCAGCAAACACACTCCCTTAACTTAAAGCATTAAAGGTGTCACTTCATTTGCAAGCATAAAACCAAATTTGTCATATACAAATTCCCAACAGGAACGATTTCCTCCCCCCCCTCACTTAAGACAGAGTATCAAAAGTGCAAGTGAAAGTATTTCTTCTGAATTCCAATTTTCAGCTTTAGTAAGCTCTAAGCATGTATAGGTATGTAGAGTGTGAGCTAAGGTCAACTTCTGTGCATTATTCTAATTCTACCTCTGCCTCTACTTTTCCTAATTCTAACATTAGGAAAAGGATTACAGATATTAGTGGCAAAATTTCATCCTTCTCTGGATCAGTTTGGTAGCTCACAGTTGGCCTTGATCTGCTTGGTGCTTGTGACAAGTAAAACCTTTGATCTTCTTTCCCGTCATTTTCAACCCCATTGAGACCTTCCTGTGATGAAGGAATAACAAACTGTACCAAGCCTTTTCCCAGGGGTGGGATTCCAACTGGATAACAACCAGTTCAGTGATCGTGCACTCCGCGCATGCTTTCCACATTTGAAAAAGCCCATATTTACCTTCAATGGCAGCCTCTGTGAATAAAACAGCTGAGCCACGGCAAATTGCTCTGCCGCGTGAATCAGCTGTGCTCTAAACAAAGCAAATAAAGCACAGGAAACAGCCGGGGTGAGTGGGGAGGCCCACATGCTCATTGCAGTGAACCAGTTCAGAGCCAGCTGATCATGGGAACAAGGGGTTCATCTGAACCGGTAGAATCCCACACCTGCCTTTTCCCCTTCAGCACTCTTTCTTGGACTATGCTCTCAGATGCTTTGAACCACTCATGAACACTGCCTAAAAAGGCATTTTAGCCATGTTTTCCATCTTCAACAGCCACTGGAGCCATCTAAGTCCAAGTTAGCCATTTTAACTGCCAGGCATGGCTTCACTTTTCAAGCTTTCCCCTTTCCACCGTCCTCCTTGGGCTTCAAATCCTCCTCCTTTGTTACTTGACACCTGCTCTCTTTCTATATAAGGCCTATAGAAGGAACAGATCAGATATCCAGCCTTTGCTTATCAATGGAGATCGAGTGGAGCAAGTGGCCAGTTTTAAGTTTCTGGGTGTTACCCTAAAAGAGGACCTGACCTGGGGTGCTCACATTGCAGAGCTGGTCAAAAGGGCCCAGCAGAGATTATACTATGACTTCTCAGGAAACAACAACTTCCCAAGACTTCTCAGGAAACAACTGAATGAAAAACTGCTAGTGACTTTCTACCACTGCACCATAGAGAGTGTCACATCCCCATGGCATGCTGGAGCTGTGACACCAAGCGTTTCGCTGCGTCTGAGTATTCTACCGCGGTAGGAAGCACCTGCTGGCTGACCAACACCAGGTCGGAATTGCCGATGGAGATGGACAACGAGCCCCGATAATGTCAGACGCTGAACTATCACAAGTTGCAGGCAACTATTGGCAGAGCGATGAACATGCTGACCATTCAAACAATGACCTCGGGTGGTGAATATACACTGGGAGGGCACAGGGGAGTTGGTGGAATATGGAAAGTGTGCTGTGGCGAGGAGATGGTAAAGGAGGGTGGATAATTAACAGTAGAATGCACGGTATCGAGGGGTACATAGTGACCGGAAATTAAGCAGTAGCGGTCATGGTGGATAAACCCTTTGCGTTATTATCTGGTGGATAAATACAGCTCTGGCTGCGAGATGCACCAGAGCTGACTTTACTATCATTTATGATGCTTGTTGTTACCCGAACCCAGAACAATATATGGACGAATAAAGACTTTTCAACTTGCCTAGGAGCTTTATTTCCTTTTCTTTCTGGACTTCAGCTGAACAGCTGAGAGAGAGTATCTTAACTTACTGCACCTGTGTATGGTTTGCCAATTGCACAGTGACAGATAGGACAGCACTCCAGAGGGTTAACGTCATTGCCCAGGGTTAACGTCATTGTCATTGCATCATTGGTTGCCCTCTCCCCTCTTTGGAAGAGCTTTATAGCTCCCACTGCCTTAAGAAAGTTCAAAACATTCTCAAAGATCCATCTCATTCTCGGCACCCTTTTTTTGAACTATTACCATCTGGCAGACAGTACAGGATAATAAAAACAAGGACAAATAGATTGAAAAACAGCTTCTATCCTAGGGCAGTTAACTCTACTGAATTCTACTGTATAGTGTAATATTAATGCAATAACAGGGGTTTTCAATTCAACGCGAAGGATGTGTGTTTGTGTTTATTTTCATAGTCATAATATACACTGAAGGTGGTATTTAATTTCATTGTATGAGGTTCAATGACAATAAACTAAATTAAATTAAACTTATGAGAACAATTTCCTTTCAGAATCTCATACCTCCTTTCAGCTCCTGATGGGCAAGGATATTTAACAAACATTTGACAAGTTGGGTGCTTTGCAAGGTATTTGTTTCCACATCATGCTTTTCTTTTGTTTCTTTTAATATTTCCACATAGCTTCCACAACAAGAGTCACTTCCTACTTTATCACATTTGCCAATGATTGCCTTAAGCTAAGTTTCTTTCATCTTGGCTATGACAACATACAGAGTCCCATGACTTGCTGACAGTACATCACACCACCAGAGGTTTTTCTTTTGATCTGAATTACTGAGTGAGAAACAATGTATAGTGTGCAGCTGATACTCACTATAAGTGTGTTTTTGAGTGTGCAAATATTTTAAATTATCCTATTCTTAGGAACTTGCTTAGATCTTTTGAAAGAAAAAGCAAGGTCAAATTATCTGTTATGGAGTCCATTCATAATTCTTCTAATGTGATCAACAGTAATGGAGCTGGAAGGGGAGATGTTTGAATAGTGCTGTTTTAAATATCTTGTAAGGGTGTCCAATTATCTTCAAGAATGAAGGTTCTCGACATTAATTTCAAATTAAACCAATACAATATCCAAAATGGCTGGCATTTCATAAGATCACTCAATATTTGTTAGATTTATTTACAACTTTTTCTCCAGGAGGCAACTGATAAGGGGTCTTATTTTATCCCACAACTCCCTATGGTAAGTTGGGCTGAGAGGTTAGTCAGTAAATTTCCATGGTCGACAATGGACTTGAATCTGGTTCTTTCCAGTTCAGGTCCAAACATTTGAAATATTTGATGGTACATGATGGTAGCCTGAGAAAGCTGTCAACCTTTATGTATATGGGATAGGTGAATTTTCCTTTAATCTGCTTAACCTTTTAAGGCCCCTAAGGCAATAGCTAACATAACACGATTGTGGCAATGAATTTCATATCTATCCATGTATCATGTATGAGTGGATTAAAATTTTCCAAATAGTGCAAAGATGAAGTACACCCATGCACAAATATATTTAATATGCAACCTGAGCAGATTAGGACATGGCTATAGCTATTCAAATGTTGATCATATAAGAATTAGCCGACTATACATTGACTTGTAATTAGTATACTGTCTTATTTTAACTCTGCTTTTAAATGACCTTTTTCAAATAATAAGTTTTCCTTCAAAGTAAACTTCTTTGACAATTTTCTTTGATGAAAAAATAAGATCTAAATCAAATAAATTTACTAAAAGTACAGGTAGTCCTAGACTTATAACAGTTCATTTAACAGTTCAAAGTTGGAAAGGCACTGAAAAAGTGACTTATGGCCATTTTCACACTTACAACTGTTGCAGTATCCCCATGGTCATGCAATCAATATTCAGATGCTTGGCAACTGATTCATATTTATGATGGTTGCAGTGTCCCAGGTCATGTGATTACCTTTGGCAACCTTCTGATGAAGTCATTAGGGAAGCTAGTTTCACTTAACAACTGTGTTACTAATTGCAGTGATTCACTTAACAAATGTGGCAAGAAATGTTGTAAAATGGGGCAAAACTCACTTAACAAATGTCTCACTTAGCAACAAAAATGTTGGGCTCAATTGTGTTCATAAGCCAAGGACTATCTGTATTGTCAATCAATTGCAATCCAATTGAAAAGAATTTTAGCTAGCAGAAATGTTAAAAATTCAGGAGGAACAGAATAACAGAAAAGTAAAATGCCACCCAAATGGTATAAAAAGTATAGCTTTCATAAGAGGTTTCATAGCACCAGGATTAAATTAAATGTGAGCACAAAAATATGCTGTCACATTTTTATAATTATAAGCTTATGAATAGCAATGAGGAACAAGCTTTATTGCTCATACTATTTTCTTGCAGAGTATCTTGCAGAGGGTGTTTGAAAAAACTTTGTGTGGAGGTGAGGTAAAGACTCCTTCACCTCCATACAAAGTTTGCTCAAACACCATTCCAAGATGACACTCTGCAAGAAAATAGTACGAGCAATAAAATTTGCTCCTCATCGCTATTTGTAAGCTTATAATTATAAAAATGTGGCAGCATATTTTTGTGCTCACATCTAATTTAATTTAAGGCAGGTAGTAACAGTAGCAGCTCTTGCTATTTTCATAATTCCCTAAGATTGGAATGTAATAAACACATAGTTCTCATGCTACTTGGTTTAACTCTTGGTGGACTTCCAACTTGAGAAATTTTTTATAGCAAAACCATAATAAAAAGCATAGCATAAACTAAAAGAAATAAAACAACCAAGGAAAAGATGAAGTTTGAATAAATATTTAGGAGATAAAAGACAATTTTTGCGTAACTGAAGATCATGCTATATTAAAAGTGTGAAATCTACACAATAATTACATATTTTACAGCGATATAGTGTATATCATTTCATAGTGCATATAGTCATGTACTTTTTAGCATATAAACAAAAAAAAAAATTATCCACAGGGAAAGGACAAAACTAAGATGATACCATGGGTGGGACTAATGCAAGCAAAAAGTAAACGCTTCTTTCAAATCCTCCCCTCAGATGCTTTTCTTCCTGGAGAGTCCTGTCCATAACTCTAAATTGTTTTGGTATCAAGAAAACAATTGTGATGTAACAGTTAATATGTAGACTGGGAAAAGCAAAATAGAGTCTTTACCCAGCCATTTTTCACTGGGTAACCTTAGGCCTGTTGCTCTCACACACAGTGTGAATGTGAAGATAAAAAAGATGGATTCTTTAAAATGTTTACTTTAAGCTTGCAAAGGAAAGTGGGATGAACATATTATTTCCACCTGTCAGTCAAATGTAGGGCTTCCAGAAATCATGCATTTTATGAGTCTAAAACTCCAAATTAGGAAAAAAGCAGATCCAGAAAAATGTATCTCTTTCTCTGAGATGCTAAGAAACCCCAATGGGATAATTGTATCTCTTCTTACAACTTGTTTCTATTGTTTTTTTTACAACACCATGGACCATAGCCTATGTTTTTTCCCCACACCCCTAAAATAGATAACAGATAACAGATAATCAGAGTCGGAAGGGACCTTGTAGGTCATCTAGTCCAACCCCCTGCACAGTGAGCATGATATTGCATCTTCTCTTGGTATAAAATTGATCCCTTTTCTACAGACGGCATTTCTACCTGTGTTTGATATTAGAGATTACTCAATACATATGGAATATTACTGTTGAAGCAGCAAATCAGTACAACAATGTTGTGACATCCACAAAGTGTGGGATGGGGGAAGAGAAGGAAATGCTTAGCAATTTCATGGTTGTGGTCATGTTGTTCTTGCTCCAAGTTACCTTCATTAGATCACTTTGTTATGAAACAGAGCTCAACAAGCAAGAAAAGCAGAGGGATTTTCATGGGGAGGAAAGATAAACAAAGGAGGGACTTGAGAGAAGACAATGGCTGTTGAGAAACATTAAGTACTGTAAATCTTCTTGGACCTTCTCAAAACTCTGTCATGCAACTTTGTCGACACTTCAGTACAAATTGAAACAGAACCCCAGCAGCATCTAATAGCAAATAATAATCACCCCAACCACCTGCCTTCAAATATTTAAGGCTGCAAATCCTGAAGATGTACAATTCACATTTAAATAGAATAATCATAGAATAACCAGATCACAGATAATCTTTAAGCACAGAAAAGCTTTTGCCAATCATAAAATCAACCATAAATCCAGACAACTACTCACCTTCCCCATGACTTTTCCTGAATTTTTGCAGGTCAACTGTTGGAGGCCTGTTAGGCTTCTGTGGGGCTGGTCCCAATATCATTGTTGAAGGTAGTGTTTTTCGTCTGGGCAAATTTTTGTCTTTGTCTTTCTCTTCTTTTCCAGTATTATTGGCCCAAGGTCCTGTCGTAACTGTTCGAGATGAATTGGCGAGTATAGCAGCAATGGCACCAGAAGCAGATCCAGACTCCTCTTGTTTGTTTTGTAGGAAAATATTCTTGATGGGTTTTGGTTTTGCCTCTTCATTCTGCTGCCCAACAGGTTTAGGGGGGATTTGAGGCAGGTTGTTCTGGTGGTTGACATGTTTCAAAGGTGGGAAAGGGTTGATGGGGTTAGTTTCATTTCTACTCTTGTCCTGTGGATCTTTGAGGGGTTGGATGGAACCAGCTTTCGACTTGAGGCCGCTGGAATTTGGTGACACCTGATTGAAACAAGCACTTTTGTTGGAAACCTCTTCACCGTGGGTGAAACTCTGACTTGGTTTGTGCTTAACAGGTGGCTTTGGAAAAGGAGGCTTGGAGTTGTTTTCCTGTGCAGCACTGTTGAATTTTTCTTTAACTCCAGCGACCGTGGGAAACACAGGCTTTGCTTCACTTCCTTGGGGTTCAGGTTTGAACCATCTCTGATCTAAAGGCTTTATTTCACTCTTCTGAGGAGGAGAACCAGGTAGTTTCTTCTCAGGAATCTTTGGGAACACTGGCTTAGTTTCTTCTCTTAGTCCTTCAGAAATCTTGGGAACCAAAGGCTTTGGATAGGTAGTTTTTTCATTAGCTTCTCGGCTAGCAGCCTCGGCTAGCATCTTCACTTTGCTGGCCACAGGGCTGCTTTGCAAAGGTGGCCCTTTAAAATCCTTGCCAGATGCATCATGAAGAGGTTTTGTGCTCGGAGGCGATTTAAGCGATGTAGGCTTGTACAAACTGTTGGGTTTGGAAGACAGACTAGCATTTTCAAGCTGGGCGAACTTCTCAAAGGCTGCTTTTTTAGCCAAAGGAGGGTGGCCCCCACTTCTGACCTGATGGCAATGAACATCCTCAGCTGCGTTGTTATTAAACTTCGCCATGATGGACTTCACATTTGCCTTGCCATCCTGCAAAGTAGAAAGAAAGCAGTCAGGAAGGTTCTTTTGCAGCCGCGTTCACCAACGCTGCAGCTAATTTGAAGGCTTTCCTGGTTTGAGGCTTCTGATCTCCGGTTAGAGATAACTCAGTGTTTAGCTTCCTGTATGGCTAACAGCGTTCAACTTTTTGCTACACACTTGTGGTGGTTAAAGGATTTCAAGACGTTGCAGACAAGTGTTGCTTTGCTGACTACATCTTTCCTTGCCTTGCCTACCATAATGTCTCTCTCTTCCTGTTATATTTGCGGAACATGCTATTGATAGTTAAATTCTGAAACATATACACCACTGTTTAGACTAAAGCCAAGACATCTGATATATTTTCCCAAGACTTGCACCATTTAGTAAGAGAAGAATAAACTAAATCTTAGGCCTGCTTTGACAAAAATGTAAAGTCCCCCCTCCCCCCAAAAAAGCTCCAAAATTTCAGGTATAACCTTCCAAGGAGGAAGCAGAAGGAAGGCATCCTCAGTTGTTCCTTTAATTTAAAATAAATACTATACACAATAGCAAACTGGTTCTTTTTTCATGCTGGAACGGCCCTTTCAACTGTGGAATTGCTAATGGTAGGAATCCAATATATTAGCATGAACCTAAACATGTCAGAAAAAGCAATGAAGACATGGCTGGTGCAGTTTTCTGGTGGCTCAAAGACACATATAGTACGATGGCTGACATAAAATGTCCACATGCACATTTTGTAGCCTTTTCTCCTGAAACATTTTGCCCAACGGTATATAGAAAGTATAATATACAATAAATGGGAAGTTGGACTAAAATTAAAAAAAACCCCAAAGAGAACTGCCATTGGAGTTGTCATTGCCTTTGTCATTGGAGCTAAGGGGATTGGACTTTGAGCTACTTGATGCCTGGGATGACTTTGAAGTCTTTTATCTTTCTTCCTTTGTCTTATGACTGAGAGTATCCATGTTTCTTTACACCGGGAATTGAGAGACAGTTTAGTGTAGTAGTGGCTAAGGCAGGGGTATCAAACTCAATTTCATTGAGGGCCGCATCAGGGTTGTGTTTGACTTTGGGGGCCAGGGTGGGTGTGGCTAGGGTGGGTGTGGCCAACTTGACGTCACTCGTGTTGGGGGCGCCTGTGGTGGACCGAGCACTCTGCCAGCGAAAACGGATTCCCAAGCTCCATTTTTGGCTGGGATGGCCTCCTGCAACCCTCTGCCTGCGAAAATGGAGCTCAGGAGGGATGGCCTGGCCTGGCCTTTGCAAGCTTGGTTTTTGCTGACAGAGACACCAGAGGCCAGTCCTTTGCTGTTTCCAGCGTGGCCCATCTTGAGTTTGACCTGGACTAAGGCATCAGGCTAGAAATCAGGAGAGTATAGTCCCAAAGTCATTTGGGTGACATGAGACCAGATATTTTCTCTCAGCCCTAGGAAAGAAGCAATGGCAAACCGTTTCTGAAAAAATATTGCCAAAAGAACTGCAGGGACCTGTCCAGGTAGTCTCCAAGAATCAGATATAGTTGAACAGAAGGAAAAAAAAAAAAGGGGGGGGGGGTGATAGGAAATAAAGGAGAAGTGACCACCTTTCAAAATTTACAGAATTTCTACATAAAAAGAAACATTAATGAAGATAGAACTCAGCATTCTACTGTTACATCGCACCCTTTTCTATATTTTTGGATACAGCATTTGCTTCCTGGATAACTCTTAAAATAATATAATTTACAACAACGTGCCATGTTGCAAATGGTTTGTTAAAGCAGAATTCACAAAAATCCCATAACACAATATAAAGGAGTCTTGGGGATCTGGCTAGAACTATTGGAATATTTACAAAATGTATAATACTGCCCAACTCATAACAACTCTACAGGTTACAGATTCCTAATCTCCGTTCTAAGACCTAAACCTCATGGCTGACTGAAAAATAATATGCCATATACCTTTAAAAGTGCAGGTTGTTCTCCAGAGAGTTTCCATTTCCTTTACTACTGTCTCCTCCCCTACCATGCCACATTTTTTTGTTTTTTTTTGCTGAAGTAGTGGAGTTAGGTTTGAAATATCTTGCACTTTCACGCTTACTCCACATTTCAGTAAGTCGTTTGTGGTATAGTAAAAACCTCTAAAGTTGAACTGCTTCAGAAAATGAGCTATAATCAAAAGTCTTCCTCAGTACTCCTCTGCAGGAACTATCTAAATCAGGGGTCTCCAACCTTGGCAACTTTAAGATCTGTGGACTTCAACTCCCAGAATTCCCCAGCCAGTATGACTGGCTGGGGAATTCTGGGAGTTGAAGTCCACAAATTTTAAAGTTGCCAAGGTTGGACACCTCTGATCTAAATGTAAATATGAGCTCTGATTGTAGGCGCATTCCAGAAAGATGAGCAAAGAGCTGAGGTATAAGATCTGAAGAGGATAGATCTGGATTTTTCCCCCTTTGAGGAAGTGTAATCTAAAATGATAATGGAGACAAGACTTTCGATTGCAGTCCTCCCATGGAAAGCATTGCATCCAAGATTAGGCTGTTGGGGTTTTTTTTGTTTTTTGTTTGGAAGGCCAACTGTTGTGGCTATTCAAGAGGCCATAGAAGCAGATTGGCTAGATTTCCCATTTGAGAATTGATTTTATGTGTTGCTATTCCTCTTGGCATAGTCTATTACAGAGGTCTCCAAACTTGGCAACTTTAAGACTTGTGGACTTCAACTCCCAGAATTCTCCAGCCAGCATTAGTCTTAAAGTTGCTAAGTTTGGGCACCCCTGGTCTATTGCAATGATTTTCTTTTTTTGTAATTGCTTTTGTTGTTCCTATGAATTAATCTTACCCTACAAGGGCATGTGGGCCACTCAGAATTTCATATGTAAGTCCTAATAGCAAATCAACCAACCCAGCAAAGAAATAGGATTCTTCATCTCAAAGGTTCACACCTTTGATTCCTCAGCTTATGACCATAATTGCGATCAGAATATCCATTGCTGTTAAGCGAATCATGCCCAATTTTATCATCTTTTGTTTTGCCATGGTTGTAAAGCAAATCACTGCAGTTAAGTGAATCATGTGGTTGTTATGCAAAGTCAGTTTCCTCCATTGACTTTGCTTGTTGGAAACCAGCTGGGAAGGTTGCAAATGGCAATTACATGACGCCAGAATGCTGCAATCATTGTAAATTCCCAGTTCTCAAGTGCCTGAATTCTGATCACAAGGCAATGGGGATACTGCAACAATTGTAAGTGAGAGGACCAGTTGTAAGTTACTTTTTTAATGCCACTGTAACTTCAAATGGTCACTAAATGAATGGTTGTAATTCAAGGACTACCTGTATAAGATAGTTCTAGTAGTGTACTCAATGATCGGGACAAAGTCAGTGGTGCACCATCAGGCTTATGCAGTGGTGGGATTCAATTTTTTTTACTACCGGTTCTGTGGGCGTGGCAAGGGAAGGATACTGTAAAATCTCCAGTCAGAGGTGGCATTTGCTGGTTCTCCGAACTACTCAAAATTTTTGCTACCAGTTCTCCAGACAGATCCTGCTGAATATCATCTCTGGGCTCATGGCTTTCTCTAGTATATATATAATAGCCCATAACTCTTCTATGTAATACATTTGGTTTCCTGGAGTTATTACAAAATCCATCTGGTGTAACCTTAGAGAAAACAACAAAAGAATATTTGTAGCTCAAGGTTGAAATGAGGTGCTCTCTGAGCTTGCTTGTTTTCTTGCAGACGTTTCATTACCCTAACTAGGTAACATAATCAGTGCTAGTAAGGAGTGCTGTTTGCTGTCAGTTTATCTTCTGGTGGGGATGGTTTCAGAGATTCTTTGTTTGGGCTGTTTACTGATAGTTCTTTGGCAGTTTCTTGATTGGGGTATTGCTTACTTGATTGTTGGTCTGAAGTTAACCTTGGAGTTAATCTATGTTGATCTGGGTGCTGATTACTATTGGAGAGAGTCTTTTTCTCTTTGGGGCTGGTTGATTGTCTCTTTTGCATAGTCTGTAGATGTTGTTAATGCTTAAGTGTCTATTGATGGCTGATTTGTCAGAATTCTGGAAATTCCGTGGAATTTTTGGACTTGGCCTGGTCTAGGATTGTCACATTTTCCCCAATTGAAACTATAGTTAAATCTGTCTACATGTTGTGAAATTACAAGAACGTTCATCATGTCTTCTGACTGCTTATTGGTGTTAAGGGATGCATTCTGCTGCTAGTGTTCTGCCTGTCCTACATAATGGTTGTTGCAGTTCTTACATTTTATGTGGTAAATGACTCCTGTTTTTTTTTTAATTTCTGAGGTTGCTGGGTCTTTTGGTTTGCTTAGGATGTTCTGAAGGGCTTTAGTTGGCTTGTGTGCTGTGCCGATTCCATGTGGTTGCAGTAGTCTGTCGGTGGTTTCTGAGATATTCTTGATCTATGATAGTGTAATTCTTTTTAGGGTTTGTGTTAATTATGCTGCATTGGGTTGGATGGTCAGGGACTTTTTGATAACGTTGCTTGGGTATCCATTTTGTTGGAATGTGTTGTATAGAAGGGGTGGGCTTCAAAAAATTTAGCAATGGGTTCTGTTATGTTGCTGAGTGAGAAATTTGTTAAGTGAGTTTTGCCTCTTTTTATGATTTCTCTTGCCACCTTTCTTAAGTGAATCACTGCTGCTGTTAAATTAGTAACATGGTCATTAAGTGAATCTGGCTTCCCCATTGTCTTTATTTGTCAGAAGGTCGCAAAAGTTCATCACATGATCCGTGTACCAGAGGTGGCATTCAGCAGGTTCTGACCAGTTCTGGAGAACTGGTAGCGGAAATTTTGATTAGTTCAGAGAACCGGCAAATCCCACCTCTGACTGGAGATTTTACAGTATCCTTCCCCTGCCACGCTCACCAAGCCATCCCACCAAGCCACACCATGCCTACCAAGCCACGCCCACAGAACTGGTAATAAAAAAATTTGAATCCCGCCACTGCCCTGGACATTACAACTGTCATAAATATGATCCAGTTGTCAGGCATCCAAATGTAAATCATGGGAGGCTGCAACGGTCATAAGTTTGAAAACTAGTCAGGACTATCTGTGCATACGACTATGAAGAACAAACCTCCAGAGAAGGCATCTTGCTTATTTTAATCTTTAAGCAACCCAGAGTCATCTGTATGAGATGGGCAGCTGTATATAGTAAATCAAATAGATAAGGCACAAATACTTGATGCAAATCAAATCAATCAATCAATCAATCAGGCACACAAACCGCACGTATAAATCAAATAAACGAGGCACACAAAGTTGGCACATACCTTCCAACTAGCTGAGAATGACTGCTTGGTGAAGAGCTGGCTAGCTGCAATTACCAGGCATATGTATGCAGTGGAGTTATCAGAGAAAAGAGGAGAGGAGTGGCCTGAATTGATATCCGTAACTGCTGGCTTGGCAATGCTAGAAGGCTCAGGAGAGTTTGGAGATTGGATGGTTGCAAAACTTTTGAGAGGACTGATAGTCTCTGAGATCAATGAGATATTTAATTATCAACCTCAGAACTGTACAAGGTTTTACTGGCAAGAAGAGTTTAAGCACTGACACTGCAAAAGTTTTGTCTTCTTGCTCCACTAGGCTAAAAATGAAACCCAGGAGGGAAATTTCTCCATGTTTTCCACAGAAGATTTATCAACTGACATAAAAATGAAATGTATATCTTGACATCTCTATAGCCTATTGTGGAAATCCTGACTGTTAGTATCTTCAGGTCAGTTTTTGATACCTGGTTGATTGGCATTTACTTCTGGTTTTTTGGGGAAAAAATGCCCATAGCAAACAATGGGTTTGTTTAAAGACCGTGGCATGGTTTAACAACCATAGATTCACGTAATAACCATAATGACTCACTTAATGAGCATTGGAAAAAAAGTCATAAAATCAGTTCGGTCACATGATGATTTGCTTTACAAACATTACCACTTATCGATAGACAGGCTCCATTATGGCTATAAGTTGAGGATTACCTGCACTTTCGGGGATAGGCCCATGGCCAGAATGTCAGGGTAAAAAGAAACTATGATATGTTAGAGATAAACATTTCTGATCTGGACAGATTGGTACTATAGCCTGGTCTTACTTCAGAATAGAATAGAATAGAATAGAATAGAATAGAATAGAATAGAATAGAATAGAATAGAATAGAATAGAATAGAATACTTTATTGGCCAAGTGTGATTGGACACACAAGGAATTTGTCTTGGTGCATATGCTCTTCAGCATCAAGGAGATAAAAGCAAATTAAGAGATAAATTGCTTTTATCCCTTAAAATAACATGGTTGGAAGACTCTGATTTAAGCAGCTGGGTTTAGCCTAACTAAAGATGTGTTTTCACAACCTGAAGCAGCATAAGTGAAGTTACATCAAGGGTGGTCCAAAAATGGAAAATACTCAGCACTTTTCTGGAATTGGCCCTGATAATAAGCCTTGAATTTATGGTATCTTTATGTCTTTTCTTTTTATAAGACTAGAAAATAGGACCTAATCTTGTAATATTAATGATTAATACCTGGGCTTAACTGCCTCCTTGTCCTTTCATTGAAATAGGAGACTGTGCCAAGGAATGTCTGAACTGCTTTTGCTCAAAGCTTGCTCGGAAGTGAAAACAAAGATGAATTTCAAGGCTGAAGAGGTAAGCAACTTTCTCACATCAAGATAAGTGTGCCCTGCAGTGCACATTAATAAATGTAGCTTTTGCTGCATAATCAAAGAGATGTTAACAGCTTCCTTGTGAAAATGTAGACCGTTTAATAATTCTAGCTTTAGTTGTTATACACTTGATGGCATTAAAGACTGCAGTGGAGATTACTCATAATACTCATAATAAATGAGTTTTAACTTTGGTGTTAAAGGGGTTCCTCTCCTCTGACCTGACCTGTTTTCTGGGATTGCACATCATGCAGGAGCCAGATATAAACTTGCTTAACTATGTTGGGCTTGAGATGGCCCTCAACTAAAGACCACAACTGAGCCCAAAATTTATGTTGTTAAGTGAGAATTTGTTAAATCAGTTTGGCCCCATTTTAAGACTTTTCTTGCCGCAGTTGTTAAGTGAATTACTGCAGTTGTTAAGTTAGCAACATGGTTGTTGGTTTCCCCACTGACTATGCTTCTCAGAAGGTTGCAAAAAGTGATCACATGACCCTGGGACATAGCAATTGTCCATAAATATGAACCAGTTGCCAAGCATTTGAACTGTGATCACAAGACCGTGGGGATGCTACAAAGGTTGCAACTGTGAAAAACGGTCATAAGTCACAAGTCACTAGTGCCATTGTAACTTTGAACAGTCACTAAATGAACTGTTGCAAGCCAAGGACTACCTGTATATAATCCAAAGAAGAACTGATGCAATTGATGGATTAATATAACTCACAGGACTATTTGCTGTTTTCCTTCACTTTTGTTCTCTTAGTTTATTTGTGAATAAAGGAATTAAATTCTCTTAGGTACTGTCTACTTGAGAAAACAGAGCATATACAATTCACTTTTTACATTCCTTTGTGTGGATTCGCATGGTCAAAATCTACAAAATCTACACAGTGAAAATTATCTTTGGCGTTAGCAGAAAATTCCCCATTTCTCTGAAGCAGAAATTTCCCTTTGCTCCAGTTCATTTTAAGGGCACAGAGATAAGGAAGAGTCTGTTACCGTATTTGCCAATTATTGGGTAAGAATGGCAAAAAAGAGAACAGAATAAGGAACTAAACTCTTTGCAGTGCTGATGAGCCTGGGAATAAACTTTGGGCCCATGTGGTTTCTCTGAAAGGAGAAGCAGCAGCTAATGTTCTTCATTTATTGATTTTGCATGCTGGGGATTATGTCCCAGGACTGAATTGTTCAGGATGTTGCCTTTATAGTAGCACAAGCTACAGAATGATAAATATAATTTCTGATAATAAAGACAAATGAGAAACTTCATTTTAGTTCTACTTTCTATTACCAACTTGAGTAACAAAGCCCTTTGGGAAGGTGAACCAAGAAGTGAGATCTTAAGCAATTGTGTAGTTATTTTAACTCAAATATGGATTAATGTATTGCTTTTATTTTATTACTTTAGTAAAGGGAAAATAGAAACATGTCCATGTAAAATACAGCTTCAGACCAGTTCTCTCTGTCCAAGCAATTTCCAATTACAATTCAGTTCAATTTTATTCCCCCCCATATGCATACATCATGGGTGTCAAACTCGATTTCACTGAGGGCGCATCAGGGTTGTGTTTGACTTTGGGGGATGGGTGTGGGGGATGGTGGTCAGCTCAACATCACTCATGTCAGGGGCGCCTGTGATGGCCTGAGCGCTTTTCCAGTGAAAACGGGCTCCCAAGCTCAGTTTCCGGCTGCAATGGCCTCCTGCAACCCTTTGCCAGTGAAAATGGAACTCTGGAGGGCCCCTGAGCTCCATTTTCGCTGGCAGAGGTACCCCAGGCCAGTCCTTAACTGTTTACAGGGCGGCCCCACAGGCCAGATCTAAGCACCCCGTGGTTTGAGTTTGAGACCGCTGGCAAACATGATTTGTCCTAGATTCTGGTCTATATTTGTTATTTTTGTTTTTTATTTTTTATTTTAAAAATAATCACATGTTTATACTAGTACATCTGTTATTAAATAAACTAAAGTGCAGTGAAACTACAACTGTCATGTAAGTCAATTGACTTACAACTGACTTGTAGAGCAATATATATATATTTTTCTTAAGTTTTCATGGGTATTTATATGTATAGTATTCAGCTTTGTTCAGGTAAAGTCAGACAGCCTTTTCTGTGCCTTTTATTCTGCTTTCAGAAATTCCGAATCTTTCAGTGTCAAAATATATTGCATCTTCCTAGCTGTTGCTATTTTAATACTTTGCATAGCTCATTTTGCTTTACAGTTAAAACAGCATAACCATTATCTCGCAAACAATACGTGTTCCTTCCAGCTTTTACATAGAATCTCATTCTGTGGCAAATGACAGGCTGAAGAGAAAAAGAAGGTCTGTCTGTAGTTAAGCTGTTTTTCATACAATTCCAGCAAATGGAAATGGGCTCTAATTAGCATACAACCATAAAGGCTGGTAACCAAGCAGAGCAAAAATAGATGCCCATGTTCCTTTTCAAGGACTGGAGATTGCTACACCTGTGATCACCCTTCACTGTGACAACATTACCATGCAATATATCAGCTTTGTTATGAATGCCAAGGCTCTAATTGTTTTTCTACCCAGCTGTCCCTGGACTTTTACTGGGAAGGAAGAAGAGATAAGAATGCACTGGGATAGACAACCTTGAATCTGCTCCCTCTCTCAAGGCATAAGTTCTGTAATCATTGAGTCACTAATAGGCGCCAATTAGCAATGTCTCAAGAATTCCATTCTTCAGGATGACATCAGTGCAATCCAGCTTAAAGGCAAACATATAATACTGTATTTATATAAGCAAGTACATATTTATGAAATTGATTCAATCTGAATTCTTATTCCAGCTCAGCATGGAGCACTTTCATGTTTGGAGAGAGCTAATGAACAAGGAACATAACCTGCAAGGAAGGGTCGGTGGGTGGAATATACTGCACATCTGTAACTCCCAGCAGATGTGCTTGATAATGTAAAATCTGGTCTTGTCTTAAGACACTGAAAATGTACACCTGTGTTTGGATCTTTAGATCCTGAAGTATTCAGCTAAAATGTGCACCTGTGTTTGAACTGTTGCTATAGGGATGGAGCTGTTGCTATAGGGAGTAGGAGCAATGCAGATATGGGAATGCACCTGAATTCCTTCTAAGAACAAAAATCCATGAAGATTAAAAGTTGCTCCTATGTCAGTGTTTTCCAAACTTGGCAACTTTGAGTTGAACGCCCCACATCTTAAAGCTGCCAAGTTTGAAAAACACTGTCCTATATTCACCAAGAAAACAGATTCAGGGGAACACTTTTCATGTACCAAACATGCTTCTTTTTACAATGTAAAACATTTGTCAGTGTTCCAAATAACAACCTTCAAACCAACTCCGAGACAAGCGTTTTCTCAAAGTTTTCTCAAACTCTACATAAATGACCTCTGTGATCATATTAAGAGCAACTGTGTTCTCTTCTCTGATGATGTAAAGCTATTCAATACCACAGACAATACTGCTATCCTTCAAAAAGACCTCGACTATGTATCAGAATGGTCAAACAAATGGCAACTTCAAATCTCAACAAATAAATGCTCTGTCTTACATATTGGCAAAAAAATCAGAAAATAAAATACAGGCTGAATAGTCAAGATCTTGTTGATGATCCAAACTCTGTCAAGGATCTTGGAGTACTCATCTCTAATGATCTAAGTGCTAGAGCCCATTGTAACTACATCATCAAAAAGGCATTAAGAGTTGTTAACCTAATCCTATGTAGCTTTTTCTCTGGTAATATTATACTACTAACTAAGGATACAAAACATTTGCTAGACCAATACTCGAATACAGCTCATCAGTCTGGAACCCACATTACATATCTGATATTAACACAGTTGAGAAAGTCCAGAAATATTTCACAAGAAGAGTTCTCCACTCCTCTACTCGTTGTAGAATACCTTATGCCACCAGACTTGAAATTCTAGACCTAGAAAACCTAGAACTACGCTGCCTTCGGTCCGATCTAAGTTTCGTATATAAAAGTATACATTGCAATGTCCTACCTGTCAATGAATACTTCAGCTTCAACCATAACAACACAAGAGCACACAATAGATACAAACTCAAGGTTAATCGCACCAAACTTGATTGCAGGAAATACAACTTCAGCAACAGAGTGGTCAATGTCTGGAATACTCTACCTGACTCTATGGTTTCTTCCCCAAACCCCAAAAACTTTAACCTTAGAATGTCTACTATTGACCTCACCCCTTTCCTAAGAGGTCTGTAGGGGGCGTGCATAAGTGCACCAACGTGCCTACCATCCCTGCCCTATTGTTTCTTTTATTTATTTTTTATATGTATCCATGTACTCATAACTATATTTTTACTTATACCTATTATCTTGTAAGCAATTGACAAACCAAATAAAATAAAAAATAAATAAAATAAAGTTCCATTTTATTAGAATTGCAATATTGGCACATCTGGGAAAACCCGAATCTGAGAGTTCTGGGTTTTTCCTTCCCAACAGAAATTCAAAGATCCATCCGCTGCATCCACCCTGCACCAGTTCATCACATGGTCCAATCAAACATCGTCCTAACTGGAGACATTCCTTCAGACACCCCTTTCCAGGTGCAGGATAACATGTCCTTGACTTTATAAGAGAGAATGTTGTTGAGACTAATCTTCTACCTCTCTATGAATTCCCCCCTCCCAAATTCCGGGCACTAAATGCTTCTAAGTGAAATATGGCTTCCAAGGCTGACAACATTTCTTTCTGGGATAGTTAGTAGTCTGATGAATAACAATGGTGAGTTGATTTCTCCCTTCCAGTGTTCTTCAGATCTTCTTCCCTTGCTAAAGAGGTTATTGTTTTTCTGTTTTTCTGTTTCCTAGTACTGCAAGCTACTCCTACTGCAATTTGGCAGATCGAATCCCACCAGGCTCAAAGTTGACTCAGCCTTCCATTCTTCTGAGGTGGGTAAAATGAGGACCCAGATTGTTGGGGGCAATATGCTGACTCTGTAAACTGCTTAGGGAGGCCTGTAAAACACTATAAACCGGTATATAAGCCTGCTGTTGCTATTCCCATAAAGTAGATTTATTTTTGACTTAGCAAATTGTGTAGATACTGCCTGCAAGGCAAAACACCCCCCAGCACACATTGTAACTGATAAATTTTACTTCATTTACTTATTTCAGTTTAAATGTCGCTTCACTCCAGCTGACTCTAGGGAACTCACAATATAAAACATTATTTTTAAAAAATCTTAAAAAGGATAACCAGTGCCAGAAGCTCAACAGATTTTTCCATTAAACTGAGTGAGAATAGTCATGATATCCTTACTGAGGAGAAGGAACTAGAGGTGGATTTATATTTCAAAGCATGATGGTCAACAGAGGTCAATATCAGTGGGTTTGTTAGGAATAACATGGTTACCTAACGTAGTTTGGGTAAAATAATATATATAAACTATGATAGTAAGTTTAAGTGTGTGTCACTTTAAACTGCAAAGCATGTAATTTTGGGTGCGGTTGTAAAACCGCCATAAGAGGGAGCAAGAGAACCTGCTGGATTGCTGACTATGCTGGATTAATGGTTTGCTAACTGCGTGTTCCCTGCTGCTGAGTTTTTTTGAACGTCGAAGGAAGAAAGGAGGTTTGACTTCTTTATATCTCTACTGCGAGGAGATATATTACTGGACTGATATTTGTAAGTTTACTAACCTCTTTTTTGACACTGGACTTTGCAACTGAATAATCCCCGAACGGACTGAACTAGTGAATGATATATGGACTGTTTGACTATGCTAAAAACTCTTACTGGAATAAATTATTTAACTAGCACAGTGTATCTGTTTTACTGAGTGTAAGCTACAAAAATGTTTATCTCACATATTTGCCTGCCTGACTGACTGCCGTGCACATTCTGCTAGGGTGTATCCCTAACAGGGTTCATCTGTTGTGAATATGGAAGATGGTTTTCAGATGTTACATCTATCCTACTCTATGGAGTAGAGAGTTGGACTCTGACAGAAAGACACTTAAAGAGACTAGAAGCATTTGAAATGTGGATTTACAGGCAGCTGTTACGTATAAGCTGGGTTGACAAAATCAGAAATGAGGAGGGGATAAGCTACCTGAAAAGCCAAGGGAAATCATCAAAACCATAAAAAAGCAAAAGTTATAATATTTTGGACATGTGATACAATACCCGGAAAAATACGGCATACTTCACTTAATCCTCCAGGGAAAGATTGAAGGCAAATGAGATCCAGGCAAAAGAAGAACATCATGGCTTCAAAATCTAAGGGACTGGTTTGGACAAAACTCAGCTGCACTTTTTTGTGACTGTTGATAAAAATAGGATCGCCAACATGATTGCCAATGACGAATATGATATCCAATGACAAATATGGCACAAGAAGAAGGAGGAGGAAGATGATGAGTTGGAATGGAAGAGGAATAAATGGGAAACCACATGAAATAGTTAATGGAGGAGAATAAAAAAGTAGATAGATGTTGAGAATCTAAAACTAAGAGAAAGGGGAAGATGAAATAAACATGAATGCATGTGGTTGATTTTGTGAAAGTGTAGGTTTTAATGTAAATGAATGGGCTGAAATGTATGGCACAAAGCATGCTAGATATTCTTACGAATGAAGGCAAATATATGTGTCCCAGGATAATGTTGCAAGATCCAATCTGGGTTGATTAATGGGACCAGAGGTTTACTCTTCCAGTAAGGAAGAGTAAACCTCTGCTCACAGTGACTGACCCAGATTGGATCTTGCTAGATATTCAAGTCAGTTTAGACTTAATTTTCCCACTACAGGAAGTTGCTGTAGATTTTTAATGTTGTAAGCTACCCAGAGTCACCTTTGGGTAAGTTGGGCAGTCATATATATTTGTTTAATAATAAAGTAAAAATAAACTCAACCGTAATTCTTCCAGACAGCTGATTGTCATTTGATTAATCCCTCCTGTTTTTTTCTGCTTGTTAGAATCAGGGTGTAGTAAACTACAGTAGTTGCAGCTACTGCATTAGAAAAAGCACTGGATCCTAAAGTTTGATGTCAGTAATCCAGAGTTAATAAAACTGTCCAATTTAATTAATTAATATGTTGCCCATCTGACTATCCAAAATGACTCTTTGGACCCAACCAAATATTCCTGTTTGGGCTGCACTGTTGGCAAAAATGTGAGATGACAGGCCAGTAGGATTAAGATTTACAAAGGTTAAGCAAGTACACTTCCAAACTTACTTTAGCTAATCTGTATAGGTTACATAAGGCTGAACAAAAGGAGGAAGACCCCTTATGGATCTTTCTTTTTAAGGAGATGACTCCAACAGTCAACCAGAGTGGGCAGTCAGGCCAGAGCCTGAAATAAACTTCACTGAGAAATTTTACCTATAACTTAAAAATAGTATGCTCACCATAATATTCCTACAGAGATAATAGGCACAACTCCTCATTTAACATTTACTGAAATTCCATGCGTATGACTTGTTGAAATGGGATGCTGTATATATTAAATATATGTAGACCTTGAGTTATGACCACAATTTGGACCACAACTTCCATTGCTAAACCAGACACACAATCTTTTTTTTTTTTGTCATGGTAGTTAAGTAAATAACTGCAGTTATTATGTGGATCACACCACTGAGTGATTCTGATTTGTGTGAATCACTTGCCAAATGAATGGTTGTAAATTTAGGACTACTGCATGTTTTTATCCCTTATTATGCTGCTTCAGAGAAGAAGTGCATTTGTCTCAGAAAAATAAGGTTCTATCCATTCTTATATTTCCATATGTAAAAAAGACTTGTAACATTAACATATGATATTCATTTACCTATTAGTGTGAATGTTCAATAAGTTGTCCATTTCCTGCTCTAAGCAAATGTAAAGTAGATTTAAATATATTATTTGCAAAAAAATGAGCAGATCTCTGTGGGTGGGAAGCAAGATATGTTGTTTAGTGCCTTCTTAAAGGGATCGATTTCACCTGCTAATTGAGTTTTTCAACTTCTCACCAATAGAGCCGAACCTACAAGTCATTGTAAATTATGATTCATATCATCTGTAGCCATGAGACAGGCAAGATAGAGCTGATATAAACATCCATAACATTAAATTTACTGTCCTTCCTTTCTTCTATATGACCCTTCTGTCATTTTTCAAGTGAACTCAAACAATGGAGTGAACTTACTATGCAAATCCATACTGTGCTAAACACAATGTACCAAATTAAGGGGAAAAACACCTATATTCATCATAAATAATGGATTAATGGATAAGTTTACACACTATGCCAAAACCAAAGAAATGTAATTCCTATGTCAACAAATGCACATGAAGTCACAGCAAGATTTCCCAGTTGTTTACATAAATTTATACTTCCTTAAAAGAAAATCACTTGTTTAATGACTTGTTTTATTAAACAAGTGATTTTCTTTTAAGGAAGTATAAATACATCCAAAGCCTATTGTTTCTATTGTGAAAGAGGCATGATATTTGCTGTCAGGAAGAGATGAATATATGAGCAATTGGACCCTTTTGCTGCATAAAATGTTGATCAAACCCATTAGATAAATGTGCCGATCAGGATAGAAATTATAGTCCAATGCATCTAGAGAAGTAGGGAAAGTGGTTCTTATCAGACACTATTCCACTGTAAAGACATGACCCTGGATGCACGTTTGATCCTAAAATCAGTGGAAGATGGTTAGGTTATAACCATTTGATTATAAATGATTATAATCTCTTTCAGTTAGAGAAGTAGATGTCAGCATTCCAAGTAATGCACCCAAAAACAGAATTCCGAGGCAGGCAAATTCCTCAAAGAACAATTTATTGGATACATCATATTGGCACAACTGGTGAAAGCCGACTCTGAAAGTTCTTGCAGCTTTCACCTTATTAAAAAGTAAAAGATTCCCCTTTGCCCCAAGTCACTGGTCACGCTGTCCAATCCGGTTGCTGGCCAGTTGCTTGGTTACTTTACTCCTCCTCTGGCCAGTCACCTGTGAGAATGTCCTTGGTTCCCACAAGAAAACTTCAGGCTCACTTCAGGGTTGACAGTTGACACTTTTATACCTAAGGAAATAATTATTTCATCTCTTTGCCAAAGTGGGTATTTCTGTAATGGAGGTGAGAACAAGAGTGCTAGATCTGGACTGCAAAACCTGGATACAGAATGCTAGCTAACTTTTGCTTCCCCGATTTATAGCTCAAAATGAGAAGGATATATTTAGTGAGGGAAAGCAGAAGCTCCATAGAATGCATTTTTCACCAACTGTCCCTAAGAGGTCCATCAAATTAACCTATTTTCAAAGAGTTTCTAGGTGCATTAAGCTTTATGTATTGCTAGCTCAGACTCTATGAATAATCAGAAGTATTGCATGCAAATGTCACCTACACATACACTAAATCTGGTGCTTTGCAGATAAACTGGATTGTGTTTCCAAATTTCCTCACCAACATAAATACAACAAACTGCCCAAGATCTGCCCAAGCACAATTTCCATATCTTTAGTATTCAATATCTGGACTGAAGATGGGCCAACATTATCTGAAGTAGGACATCTATTTCCTTCATTTTTTTATTTGATTCATATCGTCTTCCATCTCATGTCCTAAAGTCTGCACTCCTGTTGTATAATGTTTTGTTTGAGCATTGCAGATGTCATGCATGTTCCACAGTGTTGCAGGAGTATGGTGGACAGGATAGTTTTGTCTGATCTGTCCAGCAGTGGGATTCTACCTGTTCCACTACTGGTTCGCATGTGTGTGCTAACCTAATGCACGCATGCAGTTTTCCCCACACCAGCTGAGTCCTTCAGCACCAATCAGCTAAGAGGATAGAGAAGAGAAAAGCACAGGGGTGAGTGGGAAGGCCGATCCTGTGCTTTCCTCTTCTTTCTCCACTCAGATGATTGTGAGGCTTTTTCCCCCTCTTCTCAGCTGATCATCAGAAGCTTTTTTTTACTACCGGTTCTGCTGAACCTGTCTGAACCAGTAGCCTACCACCACTGGATCTGTCCCTGAATGCTCCTGTATTCTCCATGTCACTATCACCACTAGTCATTTCCTTTCTCTTTCCTATTGAGTCCAAACTGTATAGCTGTCTAGAAGTAAACAGTATCAGGCTTTTACACTATGGCTCATACATAAATCAGAAATGGCATGGAGATTTCTCCTTTTTCCCCCCTTATGAATAAGTTGATAATTTGTCATGATTACGATTTAGGGAATGAACCAAGCTAGAAAACTAGTTCTATAAAAGCCAACATATAAGGTACCACTAGAAGCAGTACTGACAGCTAAGCTGATTTGCCCAATACTTTGTACCCTAATACCGTGTTTCTCATATAATAAGGCCGGGTCTTATTTTTTTTTTTGAGCCCGAAAAAATGGCTAGGCCGTCTTTTGGGGGTGACTTAATTCCCCCCTTGCATCCTCGGGCAGGCGGGCGGCGACAGCTTGGATGTTGACCTCGGTGTTGGTGGGGCACTTCCTATTGGGAGACCTTCCACCACCGTTGCTTTCCCTTCTCCCGTGCTGCTGCGGCATTTGGAGCAACACCATGGCATTTGGCACAGCCATGCTGCATTTGGTGCAGCCACACTGGGCCAGCCAGGGCTCCTCCCTGCAACCAGAGCCCGGTGGAGACACACAGCTTCAGGTGCTCCTGTCGCCGCCTTCCCGGCATCGCTCAAAGGCAAAGCCCATTCTTTTAAAAACGACACCCTACTACCGGTACGACAAAGCCTCCCCTGCCCAAGAGGGCAGCCCAACCCACATGGGGAGGCGAATCTCCCGAGACCGCAGTGCAGGATTGGCCCACCGTGGGAGAAGCGCCCAGCCACCATCCTTGCCTGGCGCTGGGCAGAGTGCAAAGAGCTTCACCTGGGGTGCCCAGTGCAGCTGACAGGCGGACCCTCCTGCCCGGTGACAGAGCTCTGGCCAAAGCAGTGAGCGCCTCCCGCCGAGCCATCCGCTCATCCCACCAGGGCTGCACCGGAGCCGGGTGGGCTTGGCAGAGCCAGGAAAGTGAGCCGCGGGTGTGCCCCGCCTGCCAAGCGAAAGAGCCAGGCCGACCCGAGCTTGGCTTCCTTCCCAAGTCCCTCCAGCCTGACCCTGAAGTGGCCACTGGGAGAGGCTGCCTGAGGCAGAGATAGCGCCCACCCATCCGTGGACAGGAGGCAAGGCGATGGCCCATGCCGCGTCCTCCAAGCTGAGCCCGCCGAGGTGAGCACCTCTGCCTGATGCCCGTGCCGCTGCAGCATTTGGAGCTGCCGGCACGTTTGGAGATGCATGGGGACCGGGACGGGCTGGGTGAGGGGTGGAAAGGATGGGCGGCTTCAGGCTCTCTCTGCTAGACCCGCCAGCCAGGGAAGCAGCACCTGAAGCCGAGTGTCTCTGCCAGGCTCCAGTTGCAGGGAGGAGCCCTGGCTGGCCGTACGTGGTTGCGCCAAACGCCACATGGCTGTGCCAAACACCGCGGCGTTGCTCCAAACGCTGTGGCAGCACAGGGAGAAGGGAAAGCAACGGTGTCAGAAGGTCTTCCGATATGAAGTGCCCCACCAATGCCGAGGTCAGCGCAGGCAGCACCATATCCGGGTGTGCAACAAAAGTACTTCCTAACGGCAAGCCCCCTGCCATTCCCCCATTTTGCATGTTTTAATATAGGCCTTAATTTGGGGAGGGGCTTAATTTCATTTCATGCCTATAAAACATTGCTGGGACTTCCTATTGGGGGAGGCCGTATTGTTGGAGAAACAGGGTACTTTTCCTAATGGAGAAAAGTACAGAGTCAGCTGAGCAACTTCCCTCCATAATAGTGTAGAGAGTAACTTCTAACCCAACTTTTGCAGAAAGGAATCTCTGCCACCCACAGAAGTAGCTTTTCTGAAGAACAAGAGAGCTTTGAAATTGACAAAGGTCCAGGATTAGATCTGATCCTTAAGTTCAATCCGGCCATCCCTAAGTGACTTCTCCTGCCATTTGTCACTCACATTTGAAATTTTGGTGAAAACAAAATCAGATCATTGTTTGTTTATTTCCTTATAATATATTTTTTTTTGTCATGAGCAAGGCCTCCATGTACTTTTGCAATGAAGTTTAGACTATGCTGATTCTGACTTGATCTATTGTACACCACAAACTATTGGTCAATGCTGATGACAAGAACAGGAAACCTCTCCTCTCCCAGATACATATACAAATGCATGAAAATGGGTTTTTTAGTCCACACTCAGTGCAAATCTAACCAACTATATTCTTCAGAATATACATTCTGTTTTGCTTCTTTATTTTGTCTAAACGTTAACAATTCTACTAGAGGTTCAAAAACGTCTCTAAACTAGGCACAGGAATATAAAACAGCATTCCCAAGGTTTAAAAAACAGCTGAAAAATTCTGAGAATGCAGTTTGGAATTTTTCAAAGGAAGAAAAAAAATAGAATAAGATCCTTGATAGATATATTCAATTGTCTTAAATCAGTCCAATTGTTCCTAGTTACTACAGGAATTGAATTCATGCTCAAGAGGCAGATTGGGTTAAACATCAAGAGAAGCACTTTCCCCATTCTGGTGCTCTTTGATGCTGGGACTATAGTTCTTAGAATTCCTAGCCAATTGAGGAGATTGGGATGGACTGAAGCGGCTTGTATAAAGTCTACCTATCTACAGGTAGTCCTTGTTAAAAGTCCACTGGGACTGGCAATTCAGTTGTTAAACAAAGAGGTCGCTAAGTAAAACTGTGACTATGTTTATATGATCTTACTTCAGCTTTTCTTAGCTTTACAGATCTCTCCCTGCCCCTCCTCTCTCACACACACATTTAATGTTTTGATAATTTACATTAAAGAGCCATACATTTACTTCATTTTTTAAAATGTTCTAAATAGGTCTATAAATTGGTTAAAGTTGTAATTTCATGACCATTTATATGGAAATTAGTTGCTCTGAAATCAATGAAGCATACTTCTTAGTAAAGTTGTATAGAATTATGCTATCACTTTGAAAGGATAATTTTTTCCTACTATCATCACTTTCCCCTTTTTGATTTTTTCCTTCTGTCCTTAATTCCAGCGCATGTGAGTATAAGAAAGACTATAACATACAATAACAAAGTACCAAAAATAACATTTATCTTATGTAAAAGATGAGGTCCTATTTCGCAGAGACCAAAATCATGCAACCAGTTGATTAACCATTCTGTTTTTGCAACTTCCTAACATCTGACAGACATTCTGATGTGAAAGTTGCATAGAGATTGATGTGATATAATTTTAATAATTTTAATATATTTCAGTGGTCTTTGCCTCTTATAGCTGTTTCCAACTACCAATTTCCCAAAGGTCATAATTGAGTTCATCAGCTCTGGCAATTTTGCTAATTTAAAAAAAAATGTTGCATTTCAACTCACTTTTCCTCCAAGAACCTCAAGCAACCTGAATGATTATTTGCCATTTTATCTTGTCAGCAGTGGTCTAAGATAGATTAGCCTGAAAAATCTAATTAACTAAATGCAGCCAGGAATTTTAACTTTGAATCTCTAATATCAATCCAAACACTGATCCTTCCACCATTTTGTTCCCAGTTCTCCCTATTGCTGCCGTCATTTAAGCTGAATGCAACCTAGTTGTTGTCCTATTATTTAACATACATAGGGACAAGTTCTCCACAATTTGCTTCAAAGCTCAAAAGCCGTGAGATTTAGAAACAGCTCAAAGTATGTAGCTGTTGGTTGAATTGAAGGAATTTAGGTGCCAGCTACTTGTGAACAATTTGCCAAGCAATCAAACTCCTCTTTTTTTTTTTTAACTTTCTCTCCTTTTTTAAATCTGCTAAGGTGAAATTAATAAAGATAAGATCTTTCACTTACCATTGTTAAGAAAACTCTGTGCTTGCTTGCCTGCTCGACAATGCTCTTTTACAAGAGGAACATTTTCTCTGTCCTTTGCCTGGAACTTCCTATTTTGAGCATTCAGTGGTTTTATCCAGCATCTCAAGGAAAAACTAATCCGCACAATCCACGCTTTGCATATTGTGATCTGGCATCCACATGGTTTGTAGCAAGAACTTGAAAATACACTGTGCAGTTTAAAAGGAAAGAACTGGTGAAAAGTAAAGGTTAGTGGCTGCAACATCTCCAGAAATAAGAAGTACTTTGTTGTTTACACACAAACCATTGCCTTTTCCTCATTAAAACTGGTTCCTATTTTGAGATTTTGAAGAAATGATTTCTCATAGCAAAGCTTTAGGCTCACAGTAGGTCTTCTCTCCTTATCTGGGGACTATTCATCTTAACTGACCAGCTCAGTTTAAGATCTCTGTCTGCCACATGAAAAGGTCAGCTCTTCTAGCATTAGGGCTGCTTACCTTGGTACATCCTGTGGTTTGTTTCATTATGCATCATGGAAAAATTATTTGTAATTTGTGGGGCATGATCCAAGATAAGAACATAAAATGGAGTAATGTCTGGGAGGCCAAGAGTTTTGTTGAATAATTTTGCAGGATCCTAGAGTAGATGAGACCGCATTATACATATGGGTGGGTTTATTTTTTACTATTATTTCTTTACTTTGTCCCAGTAAATAAAGTCTTTTTCCTCTTAAATACCCATAGCCCACCACAATGCGGCAAAAAATTGATCCTATACTGGTGATATAACAGAACTGACCATGCTGTCTAGAAGGACATCACTGAATCCCTGCTGGCATGAACCTTTTTCATCTTTATTCTGTATGGAAATAATTTGCTCTCACTCTAAGTTATTGCCATTCCCAGAGGTGGAATTCAGCAGGTTCTGACCAGTTCTGGAGAACTGGTAGCAGAAATTTTGAGTAGTTCGGAGAACCGGCAAAAACCACCTCTGACTGGAGATTTTACAGTATCCTTCCCCTGTCACACCCACCAAGCCATCCCACCAAGCCACACCCTGCCTACCAAGCCCACAGAACTGGTAATAAATTTTTTTAAATCCACCAGTGTCTGTTTCCCATAAATGTATTTGTCATTTTAGTATCCTGCTTTGCTTTTCATGCAACCACTAGCCACTGTGATTAGCTCTGTCTTTTCAGATGGACCACTCGTAATGCTGTTGGTGAAAAGACATCCTTCAGCTATTAACTTTTTCCATTTTGATTATTTTTTCCAGTGGAAAGAAAATATGATAGGAGAAGACAGTAGGAAAACAGGAGGAAAGTAAGAACTCTGCACTTAGACACCCTCGGAACCTTCTGCAAAAGAGGCAAAAGAATTGCATAACAAAAGCCTTGTGGTGTACATCCTTTGTCAGACAGGAAGGGCGTAAATGTTCAAAATAAAGTCAAATACTGATTTCAAACCTGATTTCAAATCTTAACAATATTTCAATTTTACCTCAAGCAGGCAACAGTGCTGGCCTTACCTGTACACTACATTCGTTTGAAGAATGAAGTGGCCTGAGTACAGATGCTTTAAACAATATATTTACAATATACTAGTAATTTCAGAGAAAGCTGGTCATTGAACAGGAAGAACAGATTGTGAACATTGGTATGTTCTAAGATCTTGTTCTATCTTGTAACTAATACTAGTCAGAGTTGTACACTTTGAATCCTGTTTGTTGTTTGTAAATGTTATAGATGTGGTCACAGAGTTAATTGTTGTAGCCCATTTTTAAGTCTATGGACTTGGGGAGAGGGCTTAAAGAGTTTTAAGAGTTAAAATGAATGTGTTAAATATTTTGTCACTGGATTTTGGTAGATTGGTCTAAGGCAGAGATGCAAAACTCATGTTGCAAAGGCGGTGTCACATGATGTACCAGGACTTTCCCCCCTTTTCTAAACTGGGCGTGGGCATGGCCAGCGCATGATCCATCCAGCCTACAGGCCAGGAGTTTGATAGCCCTGTTCTAAGGTCTGTAAATTCAGGGGATGGGAAGTTCTATGGGGCACATGGTTTTTCTATTCTCTGTACAAGAGGTCAAGGTACTAGAGTTAATAAAGCAATTATTAAAGCCGCATGAAAGATGTTCTTCAAACTGCCAGTGACTAATTCACATACCTTGCCTGTTACTTGAAGACTAGGTTCTATGGAAAGACGCACTTGAGGGATAGCATTTGCTCTCATATGGCTGCAGATGCATCCTGTTAGTCTATGACTCTGAAAATATGTGGAAAACTGTATTTTCTAGACCTCAAGATAAGAACTTTGCACCCAGTGGACCAAATTTCCATGGGGATTTACATCTTTTGTACAATGACCTTGTCATGCAAATGCCATACATTGCTCTAATTATATACTTCTGCATTTAGTGGACATTTGTGAATAATGGATATCCCCTAACTGGTTCATTACAAAAAGACTTATTTAATCTCTTAGTGGTTTCATTATAATATGTACGCAGTGGGAAAAATATGGATCTGAAAATATTATTAATTATATTTATATATTTATATAAATTATATATGTACTACTACTAATTTAGATATTACATAAATTTTATATTGACTACCAGGTTATAATAACAAAAAGCAGTCTATAAATACATTATACTAACCATAACCTTTATCCACAACTTGTTAATGGTGGCAGAAAGAAAATAACATCTGAAGAGTGGCCCTCCAAGCCACCTTCATGTAGGGTGAAAATATGGGTCTCCAACAGGTGCCTAAAAGATCTTATAGAATTTGAGATCGGGGAATGGGGGCATTCCAGAGCATAGGAAAGTTGACCCACCATGAATCCTAATTTTCAGTTATCAGGTTATGCAGGACAACATGCCCTATTTTGCTTGACGGTTGATCAGAGGTTATATAACAGCAAAGATGAATTCTCAGTTCCAAGATGTTTGCTTCTTTGACATATCAGGCTTCAAACTTGAATTTGTCTCAGTAGTTACTGTGTTTAAAATATTTCAGTATTTACTGCTTAATCCAAGCCTTTATGAAACACAAAAGTGGAATCTGATCAAAGGACAAGAGATATCAATAAAACCCCATTCACGTCACCATCATTTACTTCTTACAGATTCTACTCTTTTGTCTGACAAGGGGGCCAGCTGATGGAGCTTTTTTCCCCAAGCTTATGGCCTGGAAAAGACAAATAATGCTGCACATACAGTAATTAAACAAACAAAATGTTAAAAAGTTACGATATTTATGCAGCTACTTAACAATCACATCTGAATTATATTTAACCAAACTACCTTTACAATCCCCAAGGCATGTCACAACTTTTGAGTACCCCTAATGTTTGGAAATTGAAAGTTGAAAAATTTGACACACCCTAAAATTTACAGTATCATGAATTTATTCATAACAATTACTGTGAATTATATTTTATCAATGGCCAGAAATTTTAATCCAGGATTGAGAATTTCCCCCAAACTTCCTTATGGGTAAGGGCAGTAATCATTTTACAGCAACAGTAGATGGAGAATAGAGAATTCGTTTCAATTGTAAAAACCTTAAGCAATTAAACTGAAATAATCTGGAAATGAGAATAGACAGTCTTTTGGAAATTCAATGGTTAAGGTAAACTTAAGGTAAAGAATTTTAGTTCGACTCCATTCCTCATTGGACACAATAATGTTTTCCTGGCAATAAGTGAGTGTTTTTTTCCCAGTAGCCTACTTCTGAGGTAACTTCCTAATCTAGAATATAGATCTGGGATTTCCTAGACATCCATCCTAGTACTAATCAACTAAATTCAGTTTCATTGTTGTTATTGTTATTTTTAGATCAGCCAAGTTTGGCTTATATGCTGCAATAAATAAGTATTTGGTGGGACAAGAAAAACAGCCAAACAGCCTCAAACGGTAAGGATACTATATGGCAATAGAATTTGATATTTCTTTCTGTTTGTACATCTCTCATTCTCTTTCTCTTGCCTGTCTGCATTTAATAAAATATTTAGCTGATTAGCTAGCACCCTCATCAGGAGAAACATTTTATTGTAGTCTCAATAAGTATGTTATAATTTATTAAGAAGACAGCTGGTCATTTGTATCCTTTTAGAAGGTTGTTGAAGCACTTGGAGATTTATCTATGTCCTCAGGGTCACCTGAGTAAACAGGAGCCAGGACCACTACTCGGGTGACCCTGAGGGCACAGAAAAAACCTCCAAGTGCTTCAATGACCCTCTAAAACAGTGGTCGCCAACCGGTGGGCCGCGGCCCACTGGTGGGCCATGAGAAAATTTTGGTGGGCTGCAGAGAAATGTCCCCCCAAAGCACCCCCAAAGCCCACCCACCCGCTGGCTCCCACCCTTTGGCCGAGCGCAAACCTGCAAAAAGCAGTGCAGCCCTCGCTGGGCAGGACGAGGTAATGGTGCTATTGCAGCAAGAGGGGGGCAAGCGGCACAGGTGGGCTGAAGCGGCAATGGAGATTGCTGGAAGGTGCAGGAAAGTCACGCTACTTGCATTTGCGTGGCACTCCCACACCTTCCAGTTTGCCTCTCCTGGCCTGGGCTCTTCCTCGATGGCCACGGCCTGTAGGGATGGCCCAGGGCAGGAAAAGTACCAGCTGGTGGTGGTGGGAGGGGACAGAGTGGGCAAGTCTGCGCTCACCATCCAGTTCTGAGGTCCGAAATGGGGCGTCGGCATCAGTTTCCTCGTCCCTCTCGGCACTCTGCTCTCCTCCCCCTCCCCCACAGCCCCAGCCATCGCTGCCCGGGGAAAGCACAGGAAAAGCAAGCAGAAACATAGCTCTCGCTGGGGCGAAAGAGCTGAGATCGAGGAAGGCACAGGCAAGAGAACACGGAAGCTGCTGTCTTTGAAAAGCACCGCTTTCTGTTGCCTGTGTCTTCCAATCTCTGGTCTTTCGCCCCAGCGAGAGCTGTTTCTGCTTGCTTTCTTTTTCTGGGGCTGCTCTCCCCCTCAGCAAGCCAGGCCTGGAGGAACGTGAAGAATTGCGAGCGAGAGCCGGAGAAAGGCGTGTTGGAAAAGCCAACACATGTTTCCAGCGCGCTCCCCTCTGTCCCAAAGTAAGATTGAGTGGGGGGAAGGGTAGGAGGGAAGGAGAAGCCCGGCTGGCTTTCCTTTGGCATGGGGAGGGGGAAGACTACATGCCCAGACCAAAAGAGCGCTGAGGAAGACGGGCTCCTAATAACCAACCTATTTGTGCAGGCGAGAACTCCAGCTTTTCTGGGCTCGACACCCCCCCCCTTCAGCCTCCACATAGGAAGGGATCCTTCTCTGCTTGGAAGCAACAGGAGAAACCTGGAGCTCAGCCTCGGGGAGTCCTCTTCTTATGTGGAGGCCGTTAGGAGTTATTAGGAGCCCATCTTTGTCGGCACTTCCAGCCCAGCCCTCTTTCTCTCCCCCAACTCCAGGCAGCCACACGTGGCAAAGGAGGGAGAGGTTTCGTCTGACTTGGGGGAGATATGAGATGGCTCTGCTTTTCTTCCGTTTGAGGGGGAGCCGGTTCCTCCCCATCCAGATCTTCCCAGCCTCCAGGCTCCATGTGGCTTCTTAAATCCTCCCTCTTTCCCCGCAAAGGATGAGAGAGGCCCCTCCTTTCCCTTCGTTCTGCCCCACAGTTATGATTAAGCGTTTACGATTTTGTTATAATTAAATAAGCATTTGTGTGTGTGTGTGTGTGTGTGTGTGTGTGTGTAATCTTTTAATATTAAATGTATATTTAATATAAAAATAAATTTTTTATATTAAATATATTATCTTTTTTTAAAAAAATTCATATTAGTGGTCCTTGGGATTTAAAATTTTGAGTTTGGTGGTCCCCGAGGTCGAAAAGTTTGGCGACCCCTGCTCTAAAAGGATGCAAATGACCAATTGTCTGCAAGGAATATAAATCCTCCCATTTCTCACCATCCAGTCAGAGTTGAAGCAGCTTCTTGGATGAGAAGCGAAATGTCTTCAAAAGAAAAAACAAGAAAGTCCTGTTGTCTCCTGAAAAAGCACCTTTGGAACAACCAGGGCACATGGCATTTCTGATGATCAGGATATTAACTTCGTCACAGAAAACATAACTCCCAAACTGTCATTCAGGAGCATGATCTTTTTTCTGTTGTGGTCAAAGGAAAGAGCACCTAGTGCAGTCTAATACATATCACTGTTAGCCACTGTTTTGAGCAAACGTATGTGTAACCAAAACAGGCCTTGAGCAAGTATATGGCCTTCCCACATTAAATGTATCGACACTACAATTTTCATAATTATCAACATTTTGCATGAGTCAAAGAATATCTTAGTATTATCAACCTCAATTTTTAGATTTAAAAAAAGGTTATAGGATTGGATTAAGTAATAACTGTATACTGATCAAAGCTTGGACAGAAGTTCTAACTTTTTAAAAGTTTTTTTTTAATTTATATCATAATATAAAATATACAGTAAATGAAAACAAAGAAAGTAGGGAAATGGGGAAGGAAGAAATGAGGAAAGAGAAGTATGGGACCAGAGGGAAAGGGAAAATAAAGCAATGACTTCCAACTTTTTTTTTTCAGCATAGTAAAATACAAAAAAGAATTACAACCTCAACGTTTTACATATTTAGTAAAAACTAACCATTTTTATAACAGCAACCTAATGTAATCAACAAAACCCTAAATCTGAATTACATTTTTTTCTCTAATGCAAAGTCTAGAAGGGGTCTCCAAGCAGAAGCAAAACTAAATATATTCTTTTCTATGATTAAAACTAATTAATTTTGCCATCTCTGCAACTCCATCACTTTTTCCATCCATTCTTCCATTGTGGGATTGATGTAGCTTTCCTTCTTGACTCATATAAAATTCAGTTTCAATTTTATATTCATTTTAAGAATCTTCTGAATTGGAGCATAAATCTACCCCCCCCCACACACACACTTCTTTGTTTTATCACAAATCTGCCAAAGATGATAAAAAGTTCCTTATTTACAATATTTCCAAAATACATCTGAGATACCTTTATACATGTTAGACAATTCGTCAAGTTTTAAGTACCAATGATACATCATACTATAAAAGTTTTCTTTAAAATTATAATTCAGTGTAAATTTCAGACCAAGCATCCACATTTTCCCATTCCTCAAGGATTGTATTATATTCACATTTTTTGCCCATTGATTTATACAATATTTTACATATTTGTTTTTCATATTCAGTTTCAACAACTTTTTGTAAACCTTGGCAATAACAGTAAAATTTCAATTTTACTGATTCAAACCCATAATTTCTTGTTTAAATTAAATCTTTTTTCCCAGTTATAAATATATGAATCAGTGACAAACATGTCCTCCTGACTTCAATTCTTCTTTTGACTTGAGATTAGGTTCCCCTTGATTAAAAGATATTATTTCACCATAAGTCCACCGTTTTAGTCTGACCGTCATTTGTTTTCTGAAAAAGGCTTCCTGATATGACTCCCAAAGAAATATCTTAGGAGAAAGCCGTATTTTATATTTATTCCAAATTCTTAGGATGGTTCACCAAACAAAATGATTCAAAAAGTCAGTGTTTATTTTAATCTTGCTATGCGATAGTAGGCGTGCCATCCAGTTGTACTAATCTCTTATTTTTAATGGTAACCCAGACTTTCAGCCAGACCAAACAAGAAGCATCAGAATACAATTCTAAATCTGGTAAACCCAAACATTTTCTATGTTTAGCAACTTGTAACAATTTATATTTAATTCTTCAACTTTCCCCCCATTGCTATATAAACTTAGAAAAATCTGTTTGCCGTTGTTTAAATGGAACATCAGTCATCAATATTGGCAACGTCTGCAATAAAAAGAACAGCTTTGGTAAAACATTTATTCTAATTACAGAGATTCTTCCCAACAAAGATAATTGCCATTTAATCCTACCTTGGTAGATCTTTTTAAAATATCATTCCAAACAGGCACAAAATTATTTTGAAATAGCTTAGAACTTGCATTTGTCAGTGTCACTCCAACATATTTGATAAAATTGCTAAATAAGTACTGATAGTATAAAAAGAAAGAAACCAGGAGTATAAATGGTCGCTTCCATATCTATAACAAATATCAATAAAAACACTTTGTCACAACTACCGTGTTTCTCCAACAATACGACCTCCCCCAGTAGGAAGACCCAGCATGTTTTCTAGGCATAAAATGAAATTAAGCCCCTCCCCCCAAATTTAGGTCTATTTTAAAACATGCGAAATGGGGGGAAGGGCGGGGGACTTGCCATTAGGAGCGCCCCGCGGGCAGCAATTCCTCGCCACCAGCTGCTCCTAATGGGTGATCATGGCAGAGCGCGGAGAGCTCCCTACTCCTGCCAAGCACCTTTGCTGCAGACCCAAGACCTTCAGTGCCCGCCGCTGTTGATTTCCCTTCTGCCCAGGTCGCCGCTGCGTTTGGAGCTGCCACTTCCACGTTTGGAGCACCACTGCTGTTTGGAGCACCACTGCCATTTGGAGCTGCTGCTTCTGCATTTGGAGCTGCCGCTGCGTTTGGAGCTGCCACTTCCGCGTTTGGAACACCACTACTGTTTGGAGCACTGCCGCTGTTTGGAGTTGCCATGTCCGCATTTGGAGCTGCCGCCGGGTTTGGAGCTGCCGCTTCCGCGTTTGGAGCACTGCCGCTGTTTGGAGCACCACCGCCATTTGGAGCGCCGCCGCCACTCCAAACATGGCTGCAGCTCCAAACGCGGAAGTGGCAGCTCCAAACGTGACGGTGGTGCTCCAAATGGTGGCAGCACTCCAAATGGCAGCGACACTCCAAACACGAAAGTGGCAGCTCCAAACGTGGTGGTGGAATGGGCAGAAGGGAAAGCAACAGCGGCGGGTGCCAAAGGTCTTGGGTCTGCAGCAAAGGTGTTTGGTGGGAGTAGGGAGCTCTCTGCACTTTGCCATGATCACCCATTAGGAGTGGCTGGTGGCGAGGCTGCCCGTGGGGCGCTCTAGATGAGGATGCAAGGGGGGGAATTAAGTCACCCCCGAAAAGACGGCCTAGCCGTTTTTTCGGGGCTCAAAAAAATATAAGACCCGGCCTTATTTTATGAGAAACACGGTATAACCAAAATTTTAACTCCTGAAAAGTGGGAAGGGGTAAATGTAGTTTCTCCAACAATGGCCTCCCCAATAGGAAGTCCCAGCATGTTTTATAGGCATGAAATGAAATTAAGCCCCTCCCCCAAATTAAGGCCTATATTAAAACATGCGAAATGGGGGAATGGTGGGGGGGCTTGCCGTTAGGAAGTACTTTTGTTGCACATCTGGATATGGTGCTGCCTGCGTTGACCCGATCTGAAGTGCCCCACCAACGCCGAGGTCAACATCCAAGCCGTCGCCGCCTGCCCGAAGATGCAAGGGGGGAATTAAGTCACTCCCGAAAGACGGCCTAGCCATTTTTGGGCTCAAAAAAAAAAAAAGACCGGCCTTATTATATGAGAAACACGATAGAAGCACAGTGACACCTGGCTTACTTTAAAACATTGTCACTTTGAAAAGACAAAGAGCACATTGGAAAAAAAAAAAGAATACAATGGATGCCTTAATCCAAAGAGAATGGCTGGGTAGAACCTGGTAAAAAGGTGAAGGAGTCCCTGCGAATTTTACTCCCTAGGAATTGCTGACTGTAAGGTATAGAACTTGGTAGAGGAACCCTTTTTAGATGGGAGAATATCCTGCAATTTTCTGTACTAGCAGTGGTGGGATTCAAATTTTTTTACTACCGATTCTATGGGCATGGCTTGGTCGGCATGGCATGGTTTGGTGGGCATGGCAGGGGAAGGATACTGTAAAATCTCTATTCCCACCCCACTCTTGGGGGAAGGTTACTGCAAAATCCCATTCTCTTCCCACCCCACTAACCAGCTCTGTTCTCCTGTGCAAGGCAACAAAAGAAGACCCAACCAATCAGCTGGGATTTGGGTAGCAGAGAATAGATGGGGCAGGGCCAGTGAGAGGTGGTATTTGCCGGTTCTACAAAGTACTCAAAATTTCCTCTACCAGTTCTCCAGAACCGGACAGAACCTGCTGAATACCACCTCTGTGTACTAGTACCTATTATGAAAGAGCCAGTGCGGCCTAGTGCAGTATTTCTCAACCCTGCAAACTTTAAAATGTGTGGGCTTCAACTCCCATGCTGGCTAGGAATTCTTGAGTTGAAAGCCATACAACTAAAAGTTGTCCAGGTTGAGAAACATTCAGTTTAGGAGTTGGACTATGAATGAGGAATATAACTCACAGGGTTTCTCTTTGAGGAGGGACCATTATGTTTGTTGTCTTGAACTCCCTCTCCTTCCCCTTCCATCTTTCCTTCTTTCCTTCTTTGATACCTCCCTCCCTCCCTTCCTCCCTCCCTTCCTTCCGACTAAACCAGCAAATCCTTCATTAGTTTCATTTCTCCATAGGAAGCATATAAGCTATTTCCAGAAGCATTAAATCCAAAGTGTCCCAAAGTCTTATGTTACAATTATACCATATTCATTGTACATATCCAGAAGCTACAAACCTGTTAGTTATCTTCTGAAATTAACAATGGCCTGGTTCTAAATTTGCGCCAGGACATGACCTGCCCCTATATCCAGGGGCAGGATTATTACATTTTCTTGTTCGCTGGCGTCGTTCTTGCTGACAGGTGGACCAGTTAGACCAGCAGCTCCAGCTCCCATGAATGGCTGTATCAGCTGTATCAAGATCAGAAAACATTTGTCTAACTTCAGAACATTCAGAACTTCAGAAATAACTTCATCTACTTACAGAATCTCACAGTTACACAGTATACCTTAATTATATATTGATTGGCTATTTGGGCTAACTTATTGCATAAATCTGTATCAACCAATAGTTTTTTCCCCTCCAAGAAACAAAGATTAAACATTACATATTTTAGTGAAGTGTGTGGATGTGGTCAAAAACAATAAGGAGAAAATTCTTATTTACTTTATATAAGGTAAAGGTTCCCCTTGCACATACGCGCTAGTCATTTCCGGCTCTAGGGGGTGGTACTCATCTCCGTTACAAAGCTGAAGAGCCAGCGCTATCCAAAGATGTCTCTGTGGTCATGTGGCCGGCATAACTAAATGCCAAAGGCGCACGGAACATTGTTACCTTCCCAGCAAAGTGGTCCCTATTTTTCTACTTGCATTTTTACATGCTTTTGAACTGCTAGGTTGGCAGAAGCTGGGGCAAGTAACAGGAGGTCACTCCATTACATGGTGCTAGGGGTTCGAACCGCCGAACTGCAGACATTCTGATCGACAAGCCCAGCATCTTAGCTACTGAGCCACCGCGTTCCTTATTCTATACAGACATTAGCTTTGTTCTAATTCCATCCAAACTCTTCTATAAACATGTATTCATAGTTGCAACTCTACTAAGTTAAGAATAATTGGTAGCATTTTCTGATTTGTCATAGATGGCTTTGATTTGACTGCTGCTGATTGGGTGATGGATATTATTTAATGAAACAGTCTCTATTATTTTATTTGCTTACAATTTAAGTTTTTTAATATTTTTAAATAACACAGTAGAGCTAAAAGAACCATTAAAATATATGGTAAGTCACTGAATGATTTCTAACCTGGTCTCAAATCTGAAGTGGGTATTTCACAGGCTTCTCCTTTGTAAAATGGAGTGCAAGCACATTCACACTTCCCTTCTATCAGGATCACCGTTCCACCATGTAGACAAGGTTTGCATTTGCATACGCTGTATTCAGCCACGTAATCCTCTACAGCTCTGTCCAGATTTACTTTCTTTAGTCGGGAGTCTGGGATATTCAGTGGGATAAGTTCAGAAATCGGGGCCATCTGCAAAAATATTTAACCACATGTATGTGTGCATTTATTTTTCAGTTTAAACCATTGCTTACCATTATTACACAGTTCTGTGCAGGATACAGCACTTCATCCTGAGAACATCCATACTCTGCTGTAGTAATATTCCCCTTTCCTAAATAAATACTCTGATTCTTAAGGATGCAGACATTATAATATTTGTTTATTACAGATTTGTTGCTACTGCTGCAGCATATAAATATAAAGGTTGCTGAGAAAAATAAAGTAAAGGTCCAGAGGTTTTAAAAGTCTTGCCTGAGCAATGAAATGAAGAAGGAAGGAAGGAAGGTTCATTAGGAACTCCCAGGACTTTTTTAAAAAGAGTAAAGTATTGAAAGAAAGCTGTAGCAAACCATTTCCAGAAAACCTCATGCAAAACATTCCCATTATCACCAGAAGGGGTTTTTTAGATTTACAGCTGGTCCTCGACTTATGACTACAATTGAGCTCCAAAATCCCTGTTGCTAAGTGAGACATTTGTTAAGTGAGTTTTGCCCCATTTTACAGCCTTTCTTTCCAAAGCTATTAAGGAGATCACTGCAGTTGTTAGGTTAGTAACCCAATTGGTAAGTGTATTTGGCTTCCCCATTGAGTTTGTCTGTCAGAAGGTCTCAGAAAGCCACATAACCCTGGGACACTGCAACCATTACAAATATAAGCTAATTACCTAGTGTTCAAATTTTGATCATGTGGCCATGGGGATGCTGCCATCATTCTAAGTGTGAAAAACAGTCACAACTCGCTTTTTTCAGTGCAATTGTAGCTTTGAACAGTCAGTAAATGAACTGCTGTAACTTGAGAACTACTTATGTTTGACTAGAATCTTTGATTCTGAAAAGCTTTTAACTTTTAAATATTTCTTCAAGAAAGAAGAAACCTGTTCATTTATAGGTTCATATGTATGTATGACTGTAACTTTGTCGCTTGTATCCTTACGATGTATATTGACTGTTTCCTAGTATGATTTGATTGCTTATTGTACCCTATGACTATCATTAAGTGTTGTACCTTATGATTCTCGACTCCTGATGAATGTATCTTTTCTTTTATGTATACTGAGAGTATTTACACCAAGACAAATTCCCTGTGTGTACAATCACACTTGGCCAATAAAGTATTCTATTAAAAAAAAAGAAAAAAGAAATCTCCAACTTATTGATAGAAGAAAATCCTCCCACCTCTTGTTTGATCAAAGCAGGAGCTTGAGGTAATGTAGCAGCCCATTCAACATACTGTTCAACATCAACTGAATTGACATTTGAAGAAAGCATTTCATTCAGCTTTGTTAAAGTAGCTGTTGTTCCACCTTGAATCAGAGAGACTATATCTTGGATAATGCCTTTTTTTTCATTCTCAGAACCTGGAATAGAAAAAAACAGGAGGTGAAAAAAGAGGAAGAGTGGCTTTCCAGAACAACTTCCCTGAGTAACGAAGAAGATTATCATAAAGAAGATGATATAAGTGAAAATTATAATTATTTTCACTATAATTTCGAAGAAAGGAAAATGATGATGTTTACCATGGTTGAAAATAGAGTAACTGTGAGTTTCTACCAACTATATTTGCTCAGATACAGGACCTTCAATCTTGTATATTCATTGGTAGCAACTAATTTCCTGAAGTCGTCTTTCAGGTGGTATGGTACTCCCTATTCCAATTTATACACTAGTGACCCAGAGACGCAGTGAATAATTCAGGGCTTCCTGCTTGAATTTCATGGTGCCTGAATGACCAGGCAATTTATTAGAATAGGCATCTTACTTGATCACTCTTCAATTATTTCATGACCTAGAGATATACAGATATAAATTTGCCTTTGTTGAATAACACATGCATACAGAAAGATGGCATGTTTGTGTGTGTGAGAGAAAATTCAAGATGGCAGCTTCAACTGTGTGACTGAAGCCCCACTTTTTAAATGTAAATGGAAGATATCGGAATGTATCTCCAAATACTGTTCTTGTCATGCCCCTGTTGGAGACTGACTCTGAGGGAGAGGAGGAACAGCCAACAGGGAGTGAAAAGTGTGGCTCCAGAGGTTGTGGAGGAGGCTGGGGAAAGGCAGAGGCCGACTGGGCAGTCAGAGGAAGACCCAGGCCCATCCCCTCTTCATCCTAGGGCACACAGGGAGGAACGGAGAAGGGAACAACGTGGCTTATGGGAGAGGAAGCTGCCATGATCCCCCTCATTGGCTGCAGCTGGGGGAATAGTATATAGGAGGTGCGTTTAAAACACCACGTTGCTAGAAGCAAAGCGTGTTTTATTTCTGGCTGAGGTTATCTTGGTTGGTGTTCTTCCAACTGACTGTGCCTTGTTATCTTCTTGAAGTTTGTAATTAATTATCATGGTCTGTCATAAAAATTCCTTCAGTTCGCTTTGTTTTGGTTTTTTTATTTTTCCGTTATCTGTTCTTTGAGTTTGGACTGTAATTCTTTCTTTTGGAGACTATTTTGGAAAGAGTTTAATCTCCAACTGCGAACAATTAAACAGTGGGGCCAAGTTGGAGGCATTAAAGGAAATTTATTTACGTTTGGGAATTTATTATGTGTGTGCTGCTTCGCGGGTCATCACAGTTCTGTTTCGGTGACTCAGTTACCTAAAAACAACTGCATGCTCACCAGTGGTGGGATTCAAATTGTTTTTACCACCAGTTCTGTGGGCGTGGCTTGGTGGGCATGGCAGAGGAAGGATTCTGTAAAATCTCCAGTCAGGGGTGGTATTTGCTGGTTCTCTAAACTACTCAACATTTCCACTATCATTTCTCCAAAACTGGTCAGAACCTGCTGAATACCACCTCTGATGCTCACCTTTCTTGTTTACATTTTGAACTGAACAACTCCCTTACCCAGTAACATAGTATCCATGGGCACCTACCCAATTCAAAATCTAGTTGGGTTAGGCTAGCTTATACCTCTCAAGGTAGGACACCCATATCAAATGTTGTTCTATATGAGGGTTTCCACAGACTAACTCTTCTGTGATTATACCTCTAAAGAGACTTGACCAATCTTCTGAGACGTGGCCAGTCCCACCTCAGCACTTTTCACAGGTCCCCTGATACCACTAGATGATATCTGTAGGACTCGCTGCCTTAGAAGAGTAAGGAAAATCCTCAGGGACGACTCACACCCTGGTCAGCACTTCTTTACTTTCCTACCATCGGGAAGGAGATATAGAAGCATAGGCAGCCACACCAACAGGCTGAAGAACAGTTTTTATCCCCGGGCTGTCAGACTCCTGAATGGTATATAACCTGACAACAATATAGTACAAGTGACTTGCAGGGCCGGCACGACGTGCAATAAATTCACTTGGTGCAATGGGATTGTAAATTTGTTAGTAGGATTCACTGGGTTAGGGATTTTCTGTCTTCACTATGAGTTGGATTGTGTTTGGAGGGGTGCACAAAGGGAGGCTCAGCCAATCTCATTGTATACATGTTGTACTCTGACATAAAAGTTTGAAGTTGAACTGGGAGATTGCCTCATTACTTCAAGCGAAATATAACTTATTGTCCCTTTGATGCATTCTTCATTCTTCGTCTTTCATTGAAAATTTCCACTGCATTAATTGAAATCTTTCTCAGCAAAAATGTCTGCCTTCTTTGCTTGCTTTTTGCAAGTCTAATATACTTTAACATTCATGAAAGTCCATTCACACAAATATATGACATAAGCATTACCTAACAGACAGGAAGCAGCAGGTGAAGCTAGGCAGAATCACATCCGATACCTGTACAATCAGCACAGGCCCCCCCCAAGGCTGTGTGCTTTCTCCACTTCTCTTCTCCCTATATACCAATGACTGCATCTCAAATGATCCATCTGTTAAAATACTGAAGTTTGCTGATGACACAATAGTGATTGGTCTCATTCGAGACAATGACGAATCTGCATACAGACAGGAGGTTATACAACTTGCCTCGTGGTGTAACTGGAACAATCTGGAACTGAACACACTCAAAACTGTAGAAATGGTGGTAGACTTTAGAAGAAACCCTCCCATACTACCACCTCTTACAATACTAGACAACACAGTATCAACAGTAGAGACCTTCAAATTTCTAGGATCTATTATATCACATGACCTAAAATGGACACCTAACATCAAAAACGTCATCAAAAATGCACAACAAAGAATGTTCTTTCTGTGTCAACTCAGAAAGCTCAAACTGCCCAAGGAGCTGCTAATACAGTTCTACAGAGGAATTATTGCATCTATCATCTGCACCTCTATAACTGACTGGTTCGGTTCTGCAACAGGACAACACAGACTTCAGAGGATAATTAGTACTGCAGAAAAAACAATTACTACCAACCTGCCTTCTATCAAGGCCCTTATACTGCATGAGACAAAAAGAGGGCTATGAAAATATTTACAGACCCCCTCACATCCCGGACACAGACTGTTTCAACTCCTTCCCTCAAAATGATGCTATAGAACACTGCACACCAGAACAAATAGACACAAGAACAGTTTTTTCCTGAAAGCCATCCCTCTGCTGAACAAACAATTCCCTCAACACTGTTCAACTATTCCAAAGTCTGCACTACTATTACTGTTAATTTTCTCATCACTCCTTATCACCCATCCCCTCCCACTTGTGATTGTAGGACTGTAACTTTGTCGCTTGTATACTTATGATTTATATTGACTATTTCCTATATGATTTGATTGCTTATTGTACCCTATGACTATCATTAAGTGTTGTACCTGATGATTCTTGATGAATGTATCTTTTCTTTTATGTACACTGAGAGCATTTGCACCAAAACAAATTCCTTGTGTGTCCAACCACACTTGGCCAATAAAGTATTCTATTCTATTACTACTATATCAATGCTAGTGAAATATACTGGTATTGATATGTGCGTGTGTGTTTGTGTGTGTGTGTGTGTGTGTGTGTATATTATATATATATATATATATATATATATATATATATATATATATATATGTGTGTGTGTGTGTGTGTGTGTGTGTGTGTGTGTGTTATATATGTATATATGTTTTCTTGAGTTTTCGCAGGTATTTATATGTATGATATTCAGCTTTGTTCGGGTATTTTCCCACGTCGTTATAGTTGTGCTTTTAAAGTTGTAGCACGTTTGCAGAATCATCTGCCATCATCAGGCTTGTTTATAGTGTTCGTTTGTGAGTCAGACTTTCGCAGGGAAAAGACAAATTCCATTGACTGGGAAAAGTCTGACTCACAAACGAACACCATACAGAAGCCTGATGATGGCAGATGAGATTCTGCCAAAACGTGCTACAACTTTAAAAGCACAACTATAATGACGTGGAAAATACCTGAACAAAGCTGAAGACCATGTGTGTGTGTGTGTGTGTGTGTGTGTGTGTATGTATGTATATGTATTGTTCATTACTTTATGTGATTGTAGAGTACATGATGGACATATTCCAACAATACAATTTAGTTCCAGTATGAGGGATACTATGTACCAATTAAAATGCAAACTTAGAGATCAAAACGTCAGAAAAAGGCAGGAGCTGAGATACTTACCGTTTTCTGACTGTAACCTTTTACATTTTTCATTTTTAATCTTCGTTTTGACTTCTGCGAAAAATATGTTGGCCTCAATATTTAAATTAAAGCCTAGGCATTCATTTACATCTTTTGTAGTGATCCCTGAAAATACAGACAGTAAAAATCATTACAGGTGGGAAGTAAACAGCATATGTCCAATGCTTTGCAATGTTTTTATATCTTTTAATTAAAGCATTGTTAGTTAGAAACTCTTGATTTTATATCCATTGAAAGAGGTGGCAAGTGGGAAGTGATGAAGCAAGCAATGGGTGCAGCCATAGCCAATAGTAGAAATAGAAATGTTTTACTTTGTGTCTCTTTCTTTTATTTTTTTAATTTTGTCACCTCTCTCTCTTTCTTCCCTGCCCCATGCAACAGGTAGACAAATAGCTCATACTTGAGATCTGAACCAACCTCTAATATAAGGGTTATCAAATCAGAAGTGCAGATTAACTATCTCTAGTGGTAATCTTTTTCCCCTATCTGATGTTGTCCACATATGTTAGAATACAATTTCCATACAGGATAAGAATTCTGAGAATTACAAACTCTGAAGTTATAAAATCTGACTCTAGGGGGCAGTGATCATCTCTGCTTCTTAGCTGAGTGCTACCCAAAGACATTCCCATGGTCATGTGGCCAACATGACTATATGCCCAGGTTACCTTCCCATCAAAGTTGTACCTATTTATCTACTCACATTTGCATGCTTTTGAATTGCCAGGTTGGCAGGAGCTGGGGCAAGTAAGAGGAGCTCACTCTGGCATACGGTGCTTGGGTCTTGAACCCATCCAGATGACAAGCTCAGTATCTTTAATTGCTGAGCCATCACATCTTACTGAGAGTTATAACCATCAAATTTCTAAGGCACCATTTTGGGGAAAGGCTGATATATATGTATGTATCGATGTGGCACAGATCAAGGACTCAGACATCAGGGCATCCAATTTTTTTCTTCTTCTTCAAAACAATGCATGTAGAAAAGGTGCTTAAAAAGTCATGGACCAGCTTCAAGCTGATTCATCCCTGGAATTGGGCAGATGTGATTTCATCTGTAAAGGAATTTCCGCCTGAGAAGCAGTGAACCATTCCTCATTATCTTATAGTGCAGGGGTCTTCAAATTTGACAGCTTTAAGACTTGTGGACTTCAACTCCCAGAATTCCTCCTCCAGTCATGTTAGCTCAGGAATTCTGGGAGTTGAAGTCCACAAATCTTAAACTTGCCAAGTTTGAGTTATTCAAAGGCTGGTGAGGCCTTAGCCCAGAAAATATCAAGAATTTATTGAATGCAAATAAAATTCTTTTCAAGCTTAGTATCACAATGGGTTAATAAGCCTTCTGAGGCAAAGACAATTGTAAAAGGTAGGTGGTAGGTAAATCCATACCTTTACAAAATGGTTTACATGAGGAGTTACAATAAGGCTGGTACCCTTTCTAACTTCTCCCTACCTCAGACCTCCCAAAGCCTCCCCCATCCTGAGGCACCCCACACTCCAATTCCCACCCCTCGGGGTTTCCACACTAGAATTTCCCACCCCACCAGATCTATTTATTTATTTTATTTATTTATTTGATTTGCCAATTGTTTACAAGATAATAAGTATAAGTGTATACATAGTTGTGAATACATGAAATGGGTACATATAAGAAAAATAAAAGAATAAGAGAAACAATAGGACAGGGACGGTAGGCACGATGGTGCGCTTATGCACGCCCCTACAGACCTCTTAGGAAAGGGTGAGGTCAATAGTAGACAGTCTAAGGTTAAAGTTTTTGGGGTTTGGGGAAGAGACTATAGAGTCGGGTAGAGTATTCCAGACATTGACCACTCTATTGCTGAAGTCGTATTTCCTGCAATCAAGTTTGGTGCGGTTTACTTTGAGTTTGTATCTATTGTGTGCTCTTGTGTTGTTATGGTTGAAGCTGAAGTATTCATTGACAGGTACATCAATTGCAATGTATGATTTTATATACCATGCTTAAGTCAGACCGAAGACGGCGTAATTCAAGGTTTTCTAGTTTTAGAATTTCAAGTCCTATGCCCTCCTCCCCATACCCTCCACCCCACATCCTTTCACCAATCACTCATCTGCTGTAGATCTCCAGAGCTTTGGAACGTGCAGTGGGAAAGGAAAGTATGGCATTTGATCCCTTGCAACCCTGCAGACCACATGGGGCTGTCCTGGAAGCAGGTGCCATTTTAGGAGCTGCCACAATTCATTGCAGTCGCTCTGAAAATGGCATCCCCTTTCAGGATGGAGCCAAGAGTACCAAGTGGTGGAATCTCCTTTCTCAGCATGACTCTGGAGCCCTGGAACTCCAGAGTAGTAGATGCTGCAGTGTCCCTGCTATTGGTTGTAAGGGCAAATCCATTCTCTCCCCCAACATAACCGCAAGGGTGCTACAGCACCCAAAATTTCAAAACTAGGTTGTATGTCACTTTTCAGGAGTCTGTTATAACTTTGAATGGTTACTAAGCAACTGGTTGTAAGTTGAGAACTACCTGTACAGGGAATCCATTGCTTGCCTCTGAAGTCAAGAAATCATCAACAAAACTAATGGCAGGTCAATATAAACATCATAAGATGTTTAGTATCACAATGGGTTAATGAGCATTAGTTACAACTGGTGTCCTGAACCGATCTAAATTAACTCAATTGGAAAGAAAACATGTTGATGGTCAGAAATCAGATGCCCTGATTGACAGTTTTCCCATTATTTCCTCTTGGTTATAAGAGATTACTTTCATTATATCCTTACGTTGTGATGTCATAGTTCGGTTATCCAGCACGTATATTAATTCATATTTTCCTCCAATGGTTCCTCTCTGTGAATAATGAGTTCCATATATTTCCAGAAATGTAAAATACTCTCCCTTCTCATAGGTACTGGGCAACATATTTAGATCTTCAAGGAATGTCTCACTCAAGCGCAAATTACGTTTTCGCAATTGGAAAGTTCCCAGTTGTATATTAGATTTGACATGTAAATACATATAACTCTATAAGCAGAAAACAGTAATATATAAGTTATTGTATCTAAGTAGAGAGAGAGATTGTGGTATTCTTTTACATTGTCCTCTAATTACTGCAAACTTGTTTATATGGGCAGTTCTCAGGTGATAGAAGAATCTGTAGATAATTCTTGCCCATAATGGACAACATTAAGTACTCAAATATGGGAGGGAGAACTCTTCCATAAAGGCAGATGTAGATACGTTTGAACAACAGGAAGTCCTAAAGATAATCCAGTTTAATTACTTTTACTTTCAGCAAATGATTTTTGGCATCCTCTCTTTTCTATACCACACAGTAGCTGGTTATTTAAAACACATATCTTGTATACAAATCATTAAGAAGTTGGGAGTTATAGGCATGTGCAAATTAGAATATGAAAAATTTATGGAAATCACAATCCTGCTTGCTGATGTACTTCTAAGTTTTAGGCATTTCCAATGGCTATTCTAATGGTTGTCCCTCACTCATGACAGTGATTGTCTAAGCATGGTGTCCAGTTCTGATGCCCATGGCCATTTTTATTGGAGATGCTTGGCCCTGAAAAGAGCAGGTGTTTTTCCAGACAAAACTCAGTTTTACCATGGAGTGGTCTAGGACAGGGGTCACCAACCTTTTGGATCTCAGGGACAACCTAACTCATACTTTTAAATCCTGATGACCACTAATATGATTTTTTCATGCTAGTGAAATATACTGGTATTGATTATATATATATATACATACATATACATATACATATACATATGTATATGTATATGTATATGTATATGTATATGTATATGTATATGTATATATGTATATATGTATATATGTATATATGTATATATGTATATATGTATATATGTATATATGTATATATGTATATGTATATGTATATGTATATCTACACATACATATACATATACATATACATATACATATACATATACATATACATATACATATACATATACATATACATATACATATACATATACATATATATATATATATATATATATATATATATATATATATATATATATATATATATATTTTCTTAAGTTTTCGCGGTACTTACATGTATGGCATTCAGCTTTGTTCAGGTATTTTCCCACGTCATTGTAGTTGTGCTTTTAAAGTTGTAGCAGTTTTGGCAGAATCTCATCTGCCATCATCAGGCTTCTGGTTGTGTCCGTTCAGGCAACACAATACAGAAGCCTGATGATGGCAGATGAGATTCTGCCAAACGTTGCTACAACTTTAAAAGCACAACTATAATGACGGGAAAATACCCGAATAAAGCTGAATACCGTATATATATTTTGGTTGGTTACAATCTTTTGTGCTATCCTTTTTTTTTTTTACCATTACTCACAAGTTGTATAAATTCTCACCTTATTGGTTTAGCTTGTGCTTATATAATATCAATTATTAAACATTCATTTGACTATTTTTCCATCATTTTATACGAGATATTCTAAATTTCATTATGATTTAATCTTATACATTCATCCAATGGTTATATATTTTATATTGTATTCTTTATCAGTCTATTAACTTTTATTGTAAGGCTTACTAATCTATTTCTTTACCATGTCTTTTTATCTAACCATTGATAAAATAAATCCCATATCATATAAAATTGTTTATCCTCTTGTTCTCTAATTTTGAATGTCAATTTACTCATTTGGGCACAGTCCATAATGGGCAGGGTGATTCTTAACTAACCGAGCATGTTAAGGCAACTCAGGGTGTGACCACTGTGGCGGCTTTGCTTGCATCTCTGAGGATTTGATGTTGGGAGAGACAATGAGGGCTGGAAGAGCTGAGAGCTGCACACGGCTCTATCTCACTTTCCTTGCCTGCCTACACGTGGGCGGGGGGTGGAGGGGGAAGGAAAGAGAGGTGGGAGAAATTCAAAGGTAGAGAACTAATGGGGAAGAGCTGACAGCAGGCGCTGGGGGTGTGGACTGTTGTTGCCAACACCGCCGTGTGTGGGAGCTGGTTGGCATGTGCATCTTAGGGACCTGGCTCCAGGGTCCCTTGGAGAGCCGGGAGGCACGAGAACTGTGCGGCCCAAATTAATTGCTTTTGGGGGGCATTTCTTCTGCGGCCCACCAAAAATTTTCCATGGCCCACCAGTGGGCTGTGGCCCACCGGTTGGTGACTGCTGGTCTAGGAAACATTACCAAATTATGTACTGGTATCCTTTATTGTAGTAATACATTGAGGAAGCCTTGAAGAAGCCCATACAATAAATCTCGTAATTAACTAGAATGAATATTCAAGAACCTTGGTACCTAGAGACAGTTGTTATTTTGAAAATCCCCAGGTAAACAAGCATTTGGAAATCGTGATCACTTCCCCAAGGAAAGAAAACCACCACTGAAATGGCATGTGTCAGGATTCCAACCAGTGCCCTAATGCAATTAAGAGGTCCAAGCCATCTGGCAATAAATATTCCAGTCTTTTTTTCGGAGCACCATGTCAACATTACCTAGGTGAAGCCAACTCTGACCTCACCCCCTTCATGCCTTGCCTCTGATCCTGTTTCCCCCCCAATGTATGTCACCCATCACATTCCCCAATGAAGTAATTTTGTGGGTTGTAGAAGTCTCTCCCTCCAGCCATTGCTGGTATCTGTGGAGATGGACTTGACTTGCTCGGCCAGACTGCGTCATGTTATGACTGAGGAGTAAATTCCCTGGTGCAGCTGTGAGGCATGATTTCCCATCCCCCAGCCTATGGTAACTCGGGAGCAGGTCAGGGGAGCTTCACGAGTTGATAGCATGTGTTTTTTAGTGGCTTTGTATGGTGGTTGTCATGCTGATGTGAGACAGATATTAGAAAGAGAAAAAGGGGTGAAGAAGCTCCAGTCTAGCCTTGAAGTTCAGTTGCTCCATCATGTGGGCTGATGAGCTGAAGTAGGTGTTAAACAATACTGGTAGAGTAGACAGTATTCCCATGGATATAGGCAGGGATGGGATCTGACCAGTATAACTACCGGTTCTGTTGCTCTGCATCGCGCACACATGCGTGAGTCGCGTGAGTGCAATTTATGACCTGCTGAGCTGCCCGGACAGCTGAGCAGCGTTGCGTGTGGGTGCGCAGCAGTTGGAAAAGCCCTTTTTCCTGCTTTTTCAACTGCAGCTGTGCCACACAAAGCAGCTGAGGTTGAAAAAACAGGAAATAAGGACAGGTAAGAGCCTGGGCGGGCAGGTGGGCCAAAACAGCAGCAGACACAGAACCGGTTCTGTGTCTGCTGCTCTTCAGAGCTACTGGTTCTGTAGAGCTGGACAGAACCGGTAGAATCCCACCCCTGGATATAGGTTATGCGTTAAAGCCCTGTGATAGGAGACATACTATTAGTCTAACCCAAGGGTCTTCAAACTTGGCAAGTTTAAGACTTGTGGACTTCAACTCCCAGAATTCCTGAGCTAACATGACTGGAGGAGGAATTCTGGGAGTTGAAGTCCACAAGTCTTAAAGCTGTCAAGTTTGAAGACCCCTGGTCTAACCCAATGATGGAGGTTGAGAGAAGAGAAAAAGAGAGGAAGAATGAAGAGAAAAATTGCAAACAACAAAAAATGTAGAAGGAAACGGCTAGAGAGATATTTGGGGAGTAAAGTTGATGTGAGTATGGAGACTGGTTGTCAGATTTTGGTCAAAGTGGGTCAAGAAAAATCAACAGGTGGTTTGCCTGGAAGAAGAAAAACAAGGTCCCTGAGAGATGGTATCTTCACCCAAAACCCATGTCAGGAAGGACACAGCTGGTTACAGACAGAGTGTCAGAAACTTTGGCAAAGCGAAAGTCTCTGGGCAAGAAGAGATGCAGGTGTGTATTGGCTGAACAGATCCAAAAAAAGGGGAAGATTTGTGCTGAGCATTACTCTAAGATACAGAAAACCTAAGCAAGTTTAACATTAAGCAAGCTTAGCTTGTGCAAAAATAGACTTTTGGTATTTCAATAACCCAATTCAATATGAACGCAACCAACAGTTCAGGGCTCCTTTTGACGTTTGAATTTTGGCTTCCCCTAAAATAATGCATATTTACCTATGGTTTGTTTTTAACAGCTTACCTTTCCTTTGGTTTTCTCTAAGAAGTCACTCAGGCTGGATGATTTGGCAAAATTTATGCCTGTCTCAAAACCACCCGATACAGGGAACAAAGGCGGTTTCAGTTGAAGAGAGAAGCTCACATCTAGGGAGTGTGATTTTGTACTGACTATTTTTTCCATTGTTTTTCCTTGGTCGCTGTAGAATTCACTTGTAAATTTTTTGTCTCCTCTTGTCTTGAAAGGCAGAAAATATACAGTTAAATGCATGAGTAACAGTTAGATAATGATGGACAACACTTAGGCTACGATGACACCCTGTGGTAAAACTCGTGATGGGCTTAGTTCAGACGAGACGTTAGTACACCAGATTTTTGCCCCAGCACTAGTGGTGAATGGTGTGGGATGCTTCTCCCTTTTAAAATCATTCCCGTTGGTTTCCTTAGTGTAAGTGATCAACCCCAATTTCTGCAGAAATGAGGGGTTCTTCTATAAGAGACCATGGGGTGGGAAGAAGGCTGTGCCTGGTGGTGGATCAAGAGCCAATGAACTTTCATCAGAGATGGCAGCAGTGGTGGGATTCAGATTTTTTACTACTGGTTCTGTGGGCGTGACTTGGTGGGTGTGGCACGGGAAGGACACTGTAAAATCTCCAGTCAGAGGTGGTATTTGCCGGTTCTCTGAACTACTCAAAATTTCTGCTACTGGCTTTCCAGAACTGGTCAGAGCCTGTTGAATACCACCTCTGGATGGACAGATCTCCATCCACATCCCTGGAATATCCTTTGGATGATCACTTTGAGATCATCCTATGCTGCCACCCCAATTCCAAAGTTAGGAGACCTTAAGATTGCTCTGCATAGCCTGAACTGTATATGTGTGGCCATCAAATCATCAAAACCTGTGGGGGTGGAAAGTAACATGTCTTTCCTAAGACATGTTAGGAAAGCAACTGGTCTTTCCTATACTAAACAGACTCATAATGGGGTGCTAAGCCCAACGTGAGGCTGTTTCTTCTTCAGACTTCTGACTGAACAATAACAAATACAATTTGGCAATGTGGGGATCCCTTGTGTCTTCAGGTAAATGTCTGAATGTCTAAAATTCCACATTTTTGATAAAGAACTAAACTGCTTGCTTTTATTATTATATATAAATTAAAACACCCATGCACAGAACACCGACTGTAGGAAGGGTTTGTTTGTTTTTAATCTCTATGGCATCTAACAAAATATTCATAACTCATGCCCTTCAGCTGTATAATGGTTACAGCTGATGGAAAATTACAAGTTTTTCAGGCCCAATGCATATGGTCAATGCTGTGATGGGAAGTCTGAATTAGGAAATATGCATCTTGCTTTTGATCTCCCCCCCCACCAAGACTAGACAAAGCTGCATTTTGTTTTTGCCTATTTGTTTTTTTTTTGCAACAAAAGCACCCAGTTGATCTTGGTGAATCTCAAAAAGCAAAATAGGACCAGAACTGCAGACTATCTGAATGGATTCCAGGGATGTAACCTAGGCAAGGCAATTTGAAAGAAAATCCTAAGGCAATGGCAAAGAATTTGTGTAAAGTTGCCAAGAAAATTATATGGACACACACTTTACATTTTAGAAGTTGAGGCTGAGGCAAAGTGGATGTTGCCTTTTGATGCAAAACAAAACCCTGCTTTACACAAAGGAGCTTACTTCATAACTGAGGAAAGCCACATTCCATGGCTTGCGGTAATAAGTGGCTGTGTTCCCATCACGGACTCTGTCACAGATGCCATTGTAGAACTCATTGTAAAGGGCTTTTTGAGCCGGTTTCATTCCCAGCACATTCATACTTCAAGAAAAGGAAGGAAGAAAAGTTATGTTATTAATTTCATTGTACTATTAAATGTCATATACTATCAGAAATAACGAGCAGGAACAGCAAATACAAATCAATAATATACACAAAATACCAAATAATTTTTTTTTCTTTCTAGAATTTTCCTTCAAGTGCAAGGTCTGCTTTTTTCAGGAAAAAAAAACACAAGTGTTGTTCCATTGGTTGCAACAGGAATTGATAGACCAGCTTATTGTCTGAGCTTGGTATGGGCACCCGTCCAAAGTTACTCAACCAGTTTTCATGCCTCTGGTGGGACTAGAAGTCAGACTTCTGGTTAACCACACACGAGACTGGCTCTCTCTCAAACAAAAAGGTGGGGTTTTTTGCACGTTAAATGTTAAACACTTATTGTCTGGAAGATTTTATTTAGTAATCATTTAACTTGGCTGTCAGGATATCGGACTCTTCAATGTCTCTGGATGGCTTACAAGTAACAAAAAATAAAATTTATAAAAGAAACATAGTTGGCCAATAAAGACCAGTAAAAAGCCAAAATACTGACCCTTTTCCATAGCCTTGGAGAACAACCAAGTATTTAATGATTATCTCAGTATCGTTATAGTGAAACCTGCTCAAAATTTTTATTTGGGTTTCCTTTGGTTTTATCATTTATGAATACCACCTGAAGTCATTGCCATATCACTTAGGGTGCCAGACAAAGGCTCTGAGTAATTTTTTTTAAATGTCAGGACTTATTTGGTGTTCAGGGGCATTATGGAAAATTAAGATGACACTGAAAGCTGGCACCTTGCTTTTCATGAAGCCCATTTTTCATTATTTTAATACCAGTGGATTCAAAAATTTTTTACTGCCAGTTCTGTGGACATAGCTTGGTGGGCATGGCTTGGTGGGAGTGGCAGGGGAAGGATACTGCAAAATCCCATTTTCCTCCGCACCTCCTAACCTGCTTTCCAGCTCTGTTCTCCTGTGCAGGGCAACCAAAGAAGACTCAACCGATCAGCTGGGACTCAGGAGGCAGAGAATAGATGGGGGCGGGGCTAGTCAGAGGTGGTATTTGACGGTTCTCAGAACTACTCAAAATTTCCTCTACCTGTTCTCCAGAACTGGTCAGAACCTGCTGAATACCACCTCTGTTTAATGCTACCAGTATTATAATCCAATCTTGAAAGTTTCAGGTAGCTTTTTAAAAATCAAATTAGTTTAAGTGTGTGTGTGTGTGTGTGTGTGTGTGTGTGTGTGTGTATGTGTGAATAAAAAATCAGATAGAAGTGGGAGCCTGGTGGAATCAATGCAGGTCTACGGAAGCTTTGCATTCTTCAAATCCATGTTGAATCTAGACTTCGCAGATAGCACAACATGCAATTCTGTGCTTCTGAAGTTTTTCCTGGTATCAGGTTTTTGTTTCTATGCATTTAGTTTTAATATGGTTTCAATATGGTTTAATTTCTGATTGGGAGATGCCCAGAGTTTATTATAAGATGGGAGCATATATAAATGCAATATATAAATAAATAAAAAAAATTGTATTCTTCTCATTGCCTAAAACTCACCCTTGTCCAGCTGTTCTTCCAAGTTCTGATACATCAATGTCACGATCCCCACAGGGTGGGCGTTTGGTTTCATCACAATTATCTTCATCAGAGAAGTCACCACAGTCATCTTCTGTGTTACACACCAACCTACCCTTTAGACAATATCCTTAGCATAGAACAAAGAATGAAACATTATAACAATAGATAATTGGATATTTAGAATACCTTCCTAAGTCAACATTGCTTTCCCCAATTGTGCCTTTTGGGTGAATTGGGCTTCAACTCCCCAAAATTTCAGCCTAAATAAAATAAACTACCATTTATATCAGAATGACCAACTGATTTACAGTTAATTTCTCTGGAGGGGGGGGGAATAGTGTAATATTTGTTTGAATGATACAATATGCTTTTATATATCACTACACTGTTCTCAAAAACTTACTGAGGCTTTTTGGTTTGCATTTCAGTGCAAATTTAACTTAACCTGTTCCTCCTGAACCGATATGCATAGGTTTCATTTGGTGAAATAAAACAATCATCATCATATAGTAGCACAATGCAAATAATACATGGTTGTGATCAAAATATTGTCAGATTTTTTTTTAAACGGAAAACATAATACTTCGACATTTAACATTTCTCTGAACGGTGCAGTGTGGTTGTCCCATCAAAACATGGCTTATAAAAATGCATGTAGAAAGAAAATGTCCTTGCAAAAATGACATTAGAAAGCGAAATATTCATCCTCACACTATACTGTAGTCCAGGGCTGCTAAACTCCTGGCCTGCAGGCCGGATGTGTCACGTGCTGGCCATGCCCATGCCCGGTTTAGCGAAGGGGGGGAAAGTCCTCATACATCATGTGACTCTGCTGTGGTGACGTGAGTTTGACACCCTGCTATAGACGTTTGGTTAGAGGGAAAAAAAATGTGTGATGGGAGAAAGCTGCTTAAAAAACAAAAACACATCAACTAGTATGTCACTTCCACCATCTAGAAGGTGATCCTGGAGGTTCTCCTCGCTGGACAACGATGGCAGCAGAGAAATACATGTCAAAGTCTCCATACCCATACTGCTTTCCTTGCAGTTTTAGAAAGCAAACAAAAACATATCAGCCAGTGTGCAATTTTCCCCATCTGGAAAGCGATCCTGGAGCTCTCCTTGCAAAGAAGCCCACTGTCCTAGAGTTTTAAGTCAGTGGGATATGGGCGGGGGTGGGCTTCAAACATTTTAGCAACGGGTTCTCTGCCTGATTGCTGGGTGGGCGTGGCCTAGTCGACCTCCTGCACCACAGCGGGTGGGGGTTTGCCCTTCCTGGGTTTTGGAGGCTCTGGAGACTCTCTGGAAGCTGGAAACAGGCCCATTTCCGGCCTTCCTGAACTTCCGGGAGGCCCGTTTTTCCCCTTCCCCAAGCCTCCGCGCATGCCCTGCACTTAGCTATATCCAAAAACAGGCCACGTGAGGACTCCTGGGAGGGGAGGGGCAGGGTGGGCGTGGCCAGCCAAGAGCGGGATTTTGGTGTTCTCCAAACTGCACAGAATCTTAGCTAGGGACTCTCCCGAACCCCCAGCAGCCCACCGCTGGATCTGGCTCTAAATCTTCCTCTTGTCATCAGACCACTATAATCAGTGAGAAATGATGTCAGATGTCTCCATACCTACCATTTTCACATTCAAACTCTTGCTTCCCACAATGACCTCTCTTGTCCGGGCATGGAATTCTTGTCTCACAGGACTGTTTATCGCTCAGGGCTACAATGCAAGGCTTTCCTCCAAACTGTCCAAACTTCAGAATGCTCCTTGAGCGGTACTTTGTGGGAGATATTAAAAACAAAATTACAATAGGCTTCAGTCTCAGCCAGCTGTGGAGGGGATGAACGGCTGGGGGAAATGAGGCTGGCCCCGAAAGCCCCCGCCCTGCCTTTTAATTAATATTTAATATGAAAGTTAAAGTTTAATCATCCTTGCCTCTTTTTAAGTCTTAAATTTGATATACTGTTTTTAGTCCCTCTATGACGCAAATGGGCAGTAAAATAAATATGCAAGTTGAAAAGAATGGAAACTTGCTGCATGCCCCAAAATGGAATAGAAAGGGTTCACAGCTATTCAGGAGAGACTATCACTCCATCACTAGATGGACGTCTACTCAACCTCAACCTCAGCAAATTTTAAGAAAGAAACACTGATGTACAGCTAGATAGGCTATTATAGTGTGGACACTTACACTCTGAAAGGATTGAAATGAGTGATTTCTTAACATCCATTCAAATTCAACACTCTATGATTAGTGGATAAACCGTGATTCCAAACGAGAACCCCTTTTTCTTTTTCTACTTGAAACTAATGTCCACCAAGGAGCCTATACTTCACAAATAAATCTTCTTTATGAAGTTCTTTTAATGAAAGTGAAATTATGGAAATGCCACTTACTCTTTCTTTTGAGCACGGACTACATGGTCCCCAAGCACTCCAGGTAGTCAGCAAGCAATCAATGGGCGCTGGAGCATTAGGTTCCCTTTTCAACCTTAAAATAAAATCATTTTAAAGTAATTTAAAATGTTTCTGGTTTAATACATTGTAAGTTCCTGTTTGTACGTATATTGGTTGTATATTGCAAGGATGCAATATAGGAACAATACAACTTTGTTTCTCTGGCTATTTAGCAATAACACTTAGACTTATATACTACTTCACAGTGCTTTTACAGCCCTCTCTAAGTGGCTTACAGAGTCAGCATATGGCCCCCAACAATCTATGTCCTCATTTTACCAACCTCGGAAGAATGGAAGGCTGAGTCAACCTTGAGCCGTTGGGACTTGAACTGCTGGCAATCAGCAATCAGCAGACATAGCCTGCAGTACTGCACTCTAACCACTGTGCTACTTGGTGTATCTTGTTGTACCTCTCACAATGAAACGTTGCGTGACAATACTTGCTCTGGAGTATGCAATTTCAAGAAGCATTCTATTGGAATATGCACCTGAAAACTCCATGACCATGGGAAAGAGGGTTGAATCTTGCAACTGATTTGCAGTTTCTATGTGCAAGCTTCTTTGCTTGTTTTAAAAACAGAATTCAAGCAAGAAAGATTATATCTGATATGATTTAATACAAATAAGCTTTAATATACAACTTGAAGGGTTTGTATATTCACATTTTAAAGAATTCTCAGGAATTCTTTAAATGTAGGAAAAATCAATGATGACATAAGAGGTGTGTATATGTGGTTTTTGTATTAACTATCAGCACATCCTGGAAATTTTAGTACCATGGTACTAATAAAATAATGTACATTTGACAGTTTGATTTTATATTTTATGCATGGATATGAATTCTATTGCCCTCAATAGGGCTGACATATTGTTCAAAATTAATCATAGCATCAGGATTTCTAAAATCACTTAGAGTTAATCAAAGAATTTAGAAAATGACAGCAATCAGGTATACTCACTTGCAGGTATTCTCTTACTTTCTATCTTCCAGAAATTAAAAAAACAGTGCGGCACCAGGAACTTTGGAGAAGATTGGCCACAAATGCTACCAAACATAATTTCTATCCCATAAAATGAACTCACCTTGCTTTCCCTTCAGAGGCAAAACCATTTGCTCCTAAAATGCAGAGAACTCCTACAAGAAGCACAGCAGAAGACATGGTGATAGTTCTAATAAAAAATAAGACACAGATTCAAGTCTTTTATACTGTTAATCTTTGTTAAATATTAATAAGCCAAATAAATAAAAGGTGATGCTAGGTGAAGGTCAAATTTCATGTTGATTTTTAAATAATGCTATAGACTTCCTTGTACATATATGCAATTTGTTAAGTCTCTTTGTGTGTATATACACGTATATACACACATATATTTATGGTATTCAGCTTTGTTCGGGTATTTTCCCACGTCATTATAGTTGTGCTTTTAAAGTTGTAGCTACGTTTCGGCAGAATCTCATCTGCCATCATCAGGCTTCTGTATAGTGTTCGTCAGAAGCCTGATGATGGCAGATGAGATTCTGCTGAAACGCTGCTACAACTTTAAAAGCACAACTACAATGACGTGGAAAATACCCAACAAGCTGAATCCATACATATAAATACCCGTGAAAACTTAAGAAAACACATATATTTATATATATATATATACAGACACACAAAGAGACTATATATTTGTGTGTGTGTGTGTGTGTGTGTGTGGTGAGTGTGTGTATATATATATATATATATATATATATATATATATATATATATATATATATATATATATATATATACATATATACATACATACATACATACATACATACATACATACATACATACACATATATACATACACACACATCAGTTCAAAAGCTTGGGTTTATCAGCTGCCATCAGCTTCTTCAGTTCTAAGTTCTAACTTTTTTGGATGAGAAACAAAATCTTTTCAAAGAAAATAAACAAGAAGAACATTAATACAGAAAAACCAAGAAAGGCCACACAGTCTTGAGCTGCATCAACAGAGGGGTAGTAACAAGATAAAGAGAATACAGTGAAACCTGTGCAGATCTATACATTGGAGAAACAAAACAATCACTTCACAAACATATTGCATAACATAGGAGAATAATGTAAGAGAACAAACCCATCAGGTCAATATTCAGAAGTCATATGCCTTTGAAAGACTAAGGCCACACTTCTGAAGACAACAAAATCTACATTCTGGACAGAGAGGACTGTTGGTTTGAAAAAGGGTTCAAAGAGGCCATCTATGTTAAAAATTGAACAACCCTCTCTCACAACAGATGGGGAGAAATACAACAGTTCCACCTATCTCCTGTTTACAACACTGTCCTTTCAGCAGTTCCAAAAGGGTTGCACTATCAGGTGATCCCGAAGGCACAAAAAAACCTACAAGTAGCTTCAACGACTCTCAGAGAGAATGCTAATAACCAGATGACTGCAAGGAATATAAATCCATCATTCAGTCAGAACTGAAGAAGCTTCTTGGATGAAACGACTTCAAGGAAAAACAAAGTCCAGATGCCTTTTGAAAAAGCACCTTTGGGACAACCGTGACCTGGATGACTGAGAATCTCCAAAGAAGATCAAGAGAAGTGACAATATGGCTCCCTACCACACTAGTGAAGCCACATTTGGAATATTGCATCCAATTCGGGTCACCACAATACAGAAAAGAACACAAGGCCCTAGAAGAATGCAGAGAAAAGCAACAAATATGACAAGGGGCCTGAAAGATAAATTCTATGAAGAATGGCTGAATAAATTAGGTATGTTTAAATTAACAAAGAGAAGGCAGATGGGAGATATGAAAGCAGTCAGTGGTGGTATGCTACCGGTTCGGACTGGTTTGAACTGATAGTAAAAAAAGCTTCTGACGATCAGCTGAAAGGAGAAAGAAGAGAAAAGTGCAGGATCAGCCCTCCCACCTGCCCCTGAACTTTTCTCTTCTTTATCCTCTCAGCTGATTGGCTCTGCATGTCTCAGTTGGTGCGTGGAAAGCGGTGCGTGCACGTTAGGTGCACATGCACGATCGCCGAATCAGTAGTGGATCAGACAGGATTCCACTGCTGATAGCAGTATTCCTTTTGCATCCCAACTTCGTTTTTTTTCAGATCCTTTCAGGACCCAGACATGGTTCCTTGGCACATGCAGTGTTAAAGGAAATACTTGCTTCTGCAAACCCCAACAGCAAGAAAACAACACACAGCAATTCATTATAGGTAAGGCTCAACTGGGCAAGGCAAATTTCAAAGTCTAGCAGTTCAAAGTCAAGGGGAAGATTTACATGCCAAATCAGGAAAGAGACAAGGTTGTTGATAGTCAACAAACCAGGGTTTCAAACAGCTCGATTCCGAGAGCCAAGACAGGCAAGATGCTGGAGTTGTTTCTAGCAGGAGAATCATTCTTCCCATGGCAAATTAAATACTTTCTCTGCTCAATAGGCCCAACTACAGTCAAGCCTTGCTGGTTGCTGGTGAATTCAGCATCTTGCTGCTTGCTCATGAGTTACACGCTTCAGTGAGATGCAGAATCCCAGAAAGAATCAACCAAGTGCCTAGAGTAGAGGTATCCAGACTTGGCAACTTAAGAGTTGTGGATTTCAACTCCCAGAATTCCTCAGCTGAGGAATTCTGGGAGTTGAAGTCCACAAGTCTTAAAGTTTCCAAGTTTGGAGACCCCTGGCCTAGAGCAACTTAAGTTGCAACTGAATCAGATCCCAAGGACAAGCTGGATCTTGGTGCACCTTATGACTTGGTCAGAATCAAAAGTGAATGGAAGACTGCATTCTCAACCAGGTTTGGCCATTTGGAATACTGAATGATGCTCTTTAGCCTATTCAACACAACTATTGTCTTTCAAGGATTTTTAGAGGTTATTTATTATTACCTTTTTTTAGGGCTGAGAAAAAGTTTCACCCAGCTGGCTAGGTACCCAAAACTGGACTAGAACTCCCAGTTTCTGGCCTGTTGCCTCAACCACTAACACCAAACTGGTTCTCTACTATTCTTTCCACTTGTATAATAAAACTACAAAACAGTAGATCAAGGGGGGGAAATTACTCCAACTAGTTTAAGTATTGTTTAATTTATTTTATCATAAAATCATTAGTTTTTGGGTGGATTCATTTTTGAGTTGGGGTGATTGGTTATAGCTTCATAAATAGTTCATTCATTTTTAAAGTTTCACTTGTTTGTGTTGGTCACTTGTAACAAAGGATTGACATGTGTTTTCAACAACTTTGTGTATTTTCCATGTAAATTTCCGTATTGCAGCTAGTCCTCAATTTATAATAGACAACACACACACACCCCGCAAAGCTACGTACAACATGTTTCCAAAGTTCCAACAACTGCTGCCTTGGTCACATAGCCACATTTGGGGTTCTCAGTAGCTTACTTCTGGTTTTTAACAAAAGTGCACTATAGTAAACAATGGATTTGCTCAAGAACTGGGATGTAAACACTATGGTGACAAGAAAAAAAGTATAAAAATCTGATCAATCATGTGATGACTTGTTTTATGTCCATCACAACGTACGACCACAAAGGTCCATTATGGCTATAAATTGAGGATTACCTGCACGTTTGGGGGATAGGCTCATGGCCAGAATGTTAGGGTAAAAAGAAACTATGGTGTTTTAGAGATGAACATTTATGATCTAGACAGATTGGTACCATCGCTTGGACTTAACTTCAGCACCAAAATTAAACCAATTGCTTTTATCCCTAAAAACAGCATGGTTGGAAGACTCTGGTTTAAGCAGCTGGGTTTAGCCCAAATGAAGTTGTTTTTACAATCTGAAGCAGGGTCAATGAAATTACATCAATGGAAAACATTCAGCAGTTTGCTGGAACTGGCCCTGATAATAAGCCATCAATTAATTAATTAGTTTCTTTCTTTCTTTCTTTCTTTCTTTCTTTCTTTCTTTCTTTCTTTCTTTCTTTCTTTCTTTCTTTCTTTCTTTCTTTCTTTCTTTCTTTCTTTCTTTCTTTCTTTCTTTCTTTCTTCCTTCCTTCCTTCCTTCCTTCCTTCCTTCCTTCCTTCCTTCCTTCCTTCCTTCCTTTCTCTTTCTTTCCCTCCCTCCTTCCTTCATTCCTTCTGAACTGATTTTGCTGAAAGCCTACTTGAAAGTGAAACAAGGATGAATTTCAAGGCTGAATAGATAAGCAACTTTCTCACACCAAAATAACTCTCCTCCCCTGCAGTGCATATTAACCAGTGTAGCTTTCACTGCATTATTAAAAGACAGCTTCCTTGTGAAAATGTAAAATGTTTAATAATTCTAGTTTTAGTTGTTATACAGTTGATGGCATTAAAGACTGCAGTGGAGATTACTCATATTGCTCATAATAAATGAGCTTTACTTTGGTGTTAAAGGGGTTCTTCTCCTCTAATCTGACCCGTTTTCTGGGGTTGCACATCATGCTGGAGCTAGAAATAAACTTGTTTAGCTATGTTGGGCTTATAGTATATAATCCAAAGAAGAACGGATGCAGTTGATGGATTAATCTAACTCATAGGGCTTTTGATTGTGGCACAGGGTGAGGGTTTGAGCGACGCGTGGTGCCCGCTGGGTGCGCCGGCTGGTGGGCGGGCCTCCCGGTGCCGTGACTTATTTTTTATGCGCGTCAAGCGGGACCAATAGGCGTAAGATGGTCCCGCCAAAATAGGGGGGGGGGATTTTTTCCTGCCGGCGGGCTTTCCGCCGGGGGGAGGCCGCAGGGCCCTCATGGTTTTTTTTTCAGGCCTTCCTCGCTGAGGCCTCAAATTTAAGGCGGCGTTGCGGCTCCCCCTCGCCTCTTCGGCGCTCTGCCTGGGTGCCGCTCCCCCCTGTCGCCGGGTGGTCTGGCGGCCGGCGCCAGGGCGAGAGACGCTTTGCGAACGATACGGCGCCCCTGGGCGCGGGCGGCGGCCGGGCCCCCCCGCGGCGTGCGCCCTTTATAGTCTGCGTCAAGCGGCCGGAGTAATGGGGGGAGGGGGGGGGGGCCGCGGAATGGGCCGGGAGGGCAGGGCAAGGTGCTTTCCTTCACTTTTGTTTACTTAGCTTTTGTTCACTTTGTGACTAAAGGAAGTAAATTCTCATAGCTATTAAGAAATAAAACACATAGCACTGGTTCCAAATCTTCTTTGTACTTGAGGAAATAGGGCGTAGGCCATTGATTTTTTTAAATTCCTATGTATGGGTTGTGCATGATCGTAATACGGAAGAATTGTCTTTGGCCTTAGCAGAAAATTCCCCTTTCTCTGAAGCAGAAATGTTTCTTTGCTCCAGTTAATTTTAAGGGCACAAAGATAAGCAACACCCTCTTACCGTGTCTTACAGTATTTGCCAGTTATTGGCAAGAAAAGGAACAGAATAAAGAATTAAATTCTTTGAAGTGCTGGGAATACATTTGAGCTTACAAGATTTTTCAGCGGCAGCTACATTTCTTCATTTGTTCATTTTGCATGCTGAGGACTATGTCCAAAGACTGCATTGTTCAGAAAGTTGCATATTTATAGCAGTTCAACTTACAAAATGATAACAAATTCTGGTAATAATGACAAATGAATTGTGAGCCACCCAGAGTCCTTGGCTGAGATGGGAGATTTCTATAGAAATCAAATCAGATCAATCAATCAAAATAAAAATGAGAAACTTCCTTTTAGTTCTCCCTTCTGTCATTATATAAGAGCCTTGGTGGCACAGTGCAGTACTGCAAGCTACTCCTGTTGCAATTTGGCAGATCGAATCCCACCAGGCTCAAGGCTGACTCAGCCTTCCATCCTTCCAAGGTGGGTAAAATGAGGACCCAAATTGTTGGGGGCAATATGCTGACTCTGTAAACCACTTTGAGAGGGCTGTAAAGGACTATAAAGTGGTATATAAGTCTAAGTGCTATTGCTATTATCCAACTAGACCACAAAGGCTCTTAGGAAGGTGAGCCAAGAAGTGAAATGTTAAGCAGCTTCTTAGTTATTTTTCCTCAAACCTAAATTGATATTTTGCTTCTATTTTTTGCTAGAGATTTCTTGGATTTCCCCCCTTTTTTCTCTCCCCTCCAATACTTTAGCAATCTCTCCACTTTCAGAAGAGAGGGTGGGAGCATCACAAGCGATCTATACTTGACCCATTTTTGTCCCCACTTCCAAAGACCAGAGAGATAGGGGAGGAAGATATTACCAGAGACTAAATAGACAAAATGGGGAGTACACTGGGCTTTTTTTTTGTGTAGCATACAGTTAGCCCTTGACTTACAATCACAGTTAAGCCCCAAATATATGTTGCTAAGTGAGACATTTGTTAAGTGACTTTTGCCCCATTTTTACAACTTTTCTTGCTATATTTGTTAGTTGCAGTTGTTAAGTTAGTCACCCAGTTGTTAAGTGAATACAGTGTGATGACCCGGAGTGTAACACAAACATAACAAAATCCAAAATGTAAATAAATGTCCTTTAATGCCTCCAACTTGGCCTCACTGTTCAATAATTCTCAGTTGGAGGTAAAACTTCCTCAAAAATAGTCTTCAAAAGAAAGTAATACAGTCTGAACTTAATGAGCAGATAGAGGTGAAATTAAAAACCAAAACAAACTACAATGAAGGAAATTCCACAACAGACCAGGATAAGTAATTACCAACTTCAAGGAGATAACAAGGATGCCAATCAAGATAACTTCAGCCCATAATAAAACATGCTTTGCTTCTGGCAATGCTGTGTTTTAACCATCTCTCTTATATACTGTTCTCCCCAGCTGCAACCAATGAGGGGGATCATGGCCACTTCTTCTCTTGTAAGCCAAGTTGTTTCCTTCTCCATTCCCCCCTGTGTGTTCTAGGATGCAGAGGGGATGGGCCTGGTTCTTCCTCTGACTGGCCAGCCGGCCTCTGCCCTTCCCCAGCCTCCTCCACAACCTCTGGAGCCACACCTCCACTCCCTGTTCCTCCTCTCCCTCAGAGTCGACTCTAACAAGGGCATGACATACAACTTCCCCATTGATTTTGCTTGGCAAAAGGTTGTAAAAGGGGATCACATGACCCCAGGACACTGCAACTGTCATAAGTATGAGCCAGTGGTCAAGCATTTGAATTTTGATCAGGTGATCATGGAGATGCTGCAATGGCTGTAAGTGTGAAAAATGGTCATAAGTCACTTTTTTCAGTGCCCTTGAATGATCACTAAACCATTGTAAGTTGTGGTTTACCTGTACTCAGGAATACTTGCACCAATCCTTTTCTTTATGTGTATGTTTCCTATTATTTGCTTGCTAACTCTTTTGTAATCCCTTCTTCTCCACTCTCTCCATTCTACAGAAGAAGAAGAAATAGATCAGGTCAAGAAGAAAAAATAGATCAGGTCAAGACAATGTATGCTGAGTGTAACAGTGATCATGTGACTCAGGGACTCTATGAAGGTCATAGAGTCACAAAGTTACTTTTCCAGCCCTGTCGTAACTTTGAATGGTCACTGTGTGAGGCTCGATACAGCTTTAAAACCTTCCTTAGCCACATAACGTGTTGAAGGACTTTAGGCTAATCCTTCACTCTTAAACTGGCTGAGCAAGATAAAATTGGGGAAGACAGAGAGAAAATAGGTTAGGACTATGTGAATCTTCACTGGGTGGATAAATCTGAATCACTAAAAGCAGATCTACAAAGCAAAGCAGTGGGATACATTGAGTTAACAGAGAAGCCATACAACTTTAGTTGTTTCTCTGACACTTTGATCATCTTTGCATGTGTACATAAGTCATTTGCCTGGAAATGAATCAGACTAGCCTCTCCCCATTCCCCCTCCCCACACTTTTCAAGACAGAGCAATGTTGATTCTGATGCTTCATTTTGAGCACCAAGTTGGATTGTATCTTTTTAATATGGTCTTGATGCACCTAGTTTATATGCCTCTTTGAATATTTTTATTGGGGACAGACTGTCAAACACCCTTTCTGTGCTCTTTATTCTGCTTTTAGACATTCAGAACCTTTCAGTGTCGAAATATATTGCATCTTGCTAGCTGTTGCCATTTTAATACTTTGCATAGCTCATTTTGTTTTACAGTTAAAACAGCGTAACTATTATCTTGCAAACAATACATGTTCCTTCCAGCTTTTGCATAGAGTCTCATTCCTTGGCACCTGACAGCCTTGAAGTGAAAGAGGAAGCCTGTCCGAAGTTCAAGCAATTAAGGTGTTTTTCATACAATGCCAGCAAATGGAAATTGGTTCTTATCAGCATGCAGCCATAAAAGCTAGTCGATAACCACAGCAAAAATAGTTGCCCGTACTCCTTTTCAAGGACTGGAGATTGCTACACCTGTGACCATCCTTCACTGTGAAAACATTACCATGCAATATATCAGCTTTGTTATGAATGTCAAGGCTCTAAGTGTTTTTCTACCCAGCTGACCTCAGACTTTTACTGGGAAGGAAGAAGAGATAAGAATGCACTGGGATAGATACCCTAGAATCTGCTCCCTCTCTCAAGGAATGTAATCAGTGAGTCGCTAATAGGTGCCAATTGGCAATCTCTCAAGTATTCCATTCTTCAGGATAACATCAGTGCAATCCAGCCTAAAGGCAAACATATAATACTGTATTTATATAAGCAAGCACATATTTATGTAATTGATTCAATCTGAATTCTTATTCCAGCTCAGCATACTTTCATGCTTGGAGAGACTTAATGAACAAAGGGCAGAACCAGTGGTGGGATTCAATTTTTTTTTACCTGCTGGTTCTATGGGAGTGGCTTGGTGGGCGTGGCTTGACTTGGTGGGCCTGGCTTGGTGGGAAGGATACTGTAAAATCTCCATTCCCACCAGTGGTGGGATTCAAATTTTTTTACTACCGGTTCTGTGGGTGTGGCTTGGCGGGCCTGGCAGGGGAAGGATACTGTAAAATGTCCAGTCAGAGGTGGTAGTTGCCGGTTCTCCGAACTACTCAAAATTTCCACTATCGGTTCTCCAGAACTGGTCAGAAACTGCTGGATACCATCTCTGATTCCCACCCCACTCCAGGGGAAGGATACTGTAAAATTTCCATTCCCTCCCCATCCCACTAACCTGCTCTCCAGCTCCATTCTCCTGTACAGGGCAACAAAAGAAGACCCAGCTGATCAGCTGGGATTTGGGAGGCAGAGAATAGATGGGGGCGGGCCAGTGAGAGGTGGTATTTGCTGGTTCTCCGAACTACTCAAAATTTCTGGAGAACCAGTCAGAACCTGGTGAATAGCACCTCTGGGCAAAACCAGCAAGGAAGGGTCAGAAGTAGAATATATTGCACATCTGTGGGTCTCAAAAGCTGCTTGATAATGTAAAATTCGGTCCTGGCATTGCTCTTAAGAAACTGAAGTATTCACTTAAACATGTACACCTGCATTTGAACATCAAGTAGCCAGCCGTTATTCGGGATGAATTATTTGTGGAGGAAGAATGTAAATAAGGGAGTACATAGGAATGCTTTCTAAGAATAAAAACCCAGAAAGATCCAAAGTTGGTCCTTTGTCATTTTTTTCCAAAATCAGCAACGTTGAATTGAAGTCTACTCATCTTAACGTTGCCAAGCTTGAAAAATACTGTCCTATATTCACCATGAAAACAAATTCATAGGAACATCTTTCACAATACAATCACAAATAGGACCAGATTTTTCAGTGCTAAATAAGACAGTTGTTAAATGAATCATATCTGATTTTATTACTTTTGTCATAGTTATTAAGCAAATCACTATTGTTGTTATGTGAATCACACCATTGTTAAGTGATTCCGACTTCCCCCATTGAGGTTGCTTGTCAGAACTTGGTCTGGAATGTTGCAAATGACAATCAAATGACTCCAGGATTCTGCAACCATCATTAAATACATGCCAGTAACACCTATCCAAATTTTGATCATGTGACCATGGGGATGCTGCTACATTCATAGGTGTAAGTTGTAACTCACTTTTTTCAATACCACTGTAACTTTGAAAGGTTGATAAATTTATGTCTGTACATTGTAGACTTCTTGCACTGTTTTTATCCCTACAATCATTCCTTATGTGGCTTCAGAGAAGAAACCCATTTATCTCAGAAAAAGAAGGTTCTAGCCACTCTTACATTTGCATACTTAAAAATACTTGTAGACATTGGCATATGTGACTTATTTACCCATTAGTGGGAATGTATAAACAAGACATCTGTTTTTACCTCTAAAAATGCAAAGTAAATTCAAATACATTATTGCAGGAAATGTGAAAACCTCCATGGGTGGGAAACAAGATATGTTGTTCAATGTCTACTTAAAGGGATCAATTTCACCTGCTAAAGCCATGATGGCACAGTGGTTAGAGTGCAGTACTGCAGGCTACTTCTGCTGACTGCTGGCTGCCTGCAATTTGGCAGTTCAAATCTCACCAGGCTCAAGGTTGACACAGCCTTCCATTGTTCCGAGGTCAGTAAATTGAGGACCCAGATTGTTGGGGGCCATATGCTGACTCTGTAAACTGCTTAGAGAGGGCTGTAAAAGCATTGTGAAGTGGTATATAAGTCTAAGTGCTATTGCTAAATAGCCAGAGAAACAAAGTTGTATTGTTCCTATATTGCATCCTTGCAATATACAACCAATATACATACAAACAGGAACTTACAATGTATTAAACCAGAAATCTTCAAGATTTTCCAAAAAGTAAGAACAGTTGGCCATGTTTCTTATTCTACATTCTTTTTGTGGGGGAACAGTAAAGTATCCAGTACAGTAACATAAAATAAAATGAAGTGCCATTATATTGAGGGCACTAGTTTTAAAGGATTAAATATGAAGTTGATAGAACAAACAACACAGATGTGCATTTTGCAAGCCATCAAATTTATTGGGTAATACAAAGTGGTGCTCTGAAATCCAGAGATCAATAGCTTTTAATTCAATCTGGTGACAAGACTCTTGATCCGTAGATCTATCTGACAGGGACGTTCAGGTTGCTGAAAGACACAATAGAAAATGATGTTATGCAAAATTGGCATCTTCTGACTTGGACTACAACTTTTTCCAACCTGGCTCCTACTGTTTGGAACAGACTCGCCCTTAATATCCATAAATGTGTTTGTTTTCTGTACTAAAAAAGAGAGAGAGGAAATTAAGCTTAAAGCTTTAGTTTACTGTTACTAAACTTTAGTTAAATTCCTTAACTAAAACACTGCAGAAATGATTGCAGTTAAATCTCATTACAATCACTTTTCCTTTCAGAAGGTGACTAGTGGGGTAGGCTTTCAACACTTCTTTCCAGGGGTGGGCTGCCACCGGTTCTCCCCAGTTTGGATGAACCCATAGCTAACCAGTAGCTAATTTTATGGCCGGTTCAGTGAACCAACAAATCCCACCACTGGCTGGCCCCGCCCAGCCCCCCTCCCAGGAGTCTCCATGTGGCCTGTTCTGGATCCCAGGTAGGTGCAGGGCCCACACGGAGGCTCGGGGAGGGTGAAAAACAGGCCACCTGGTGGCTCTGGAAGCCAGAAACAGGCCCATTTCCAGCCTCCAGAGGGCCTCTGGAGCAGGGGAGGCCGTTTTCACCCTCCTGGAGCTCAAGGAAAGCCTCCAGAGCCTGGGGAGGGTGAAAACAGCCCCCCCACCATGGTGCAGGAGGCCAACTAGTCCATGCCCCACTCAACAACCAGGCAGAGAACCAGTTGCTAAAATTTTTGAATCCCACCTCTCCATCTTTCCAACGAATGGTGTACAGGTGATGGGACGCTGAATTTTACTTTCATTGTATCTAATCACAAAACATTTTGAATGCATGGCTTCAAGTTCCTGTCAGTCCAGGGACTCTTTTTCTCTGCTCCTCTTTTCCCTTAACTGGAAGACTAGGCTCTTCTGTAATGGGATCTGGGAATAATCTTGGGAGACAGGAGGAATCACTGGGACCTAGGCTATGATCTGAGAAGAGACATCTGAGCCTAAAGGAAGGATAAAAGTGTATGAAGGGCCGCTCCCCAGGGGTGGGATTCTACCAGTTCAGACCGGTTCAGGTGAATCGGTACTTCCAGTGATCATTTGGCCCCTCCCACTTACCCCTGCCCTAGTCTATCTTTTATTTCTGTGCTTTGCAGCTCAGCAGATTCATGCGGATTGCCGCGCCTCAGCTGTTTTACTCACCTGGGCGGCAGTAGAAAGTAAGTATTAGAGCTGAAAATGGGTGGTTTTCAAATGCTGCACACACACACACACACACTCACCAAACCAGTTGTTACACTGGTTGAATCCCACCCCTGCCCCTCCCTAGTCCTCTGCAAAATTAAAGCAGAAGAGAGGGCTTTCAGACTTGCAAGATTCTGTTACATAATTTAGTTGGGATTTTTAGATTCCAAAAATTATTATACAAAGTAATAGTGATTGTATACTGCTCAAAGCTTGGATAGAAGTTCTGACTTTTAAAGACAGAAAGACATGGGGCCTAACTATTTGATTTCTTTTCTTATATAGACTTCTCCTATAGAAGAGAATATACAGCATATAGCTCAGGGCTGAACTGCCCTATTTTAGTAGGACAATATCCTGCAACATTTTGTATCAAGTCCTATTATGGAAGAACCAGCATGATCTAATGCAGTCTTTCTCAACTTCAGGAGCTATAAGTAGTGTGGATGTCAACTTCTGTACTGGCTGAGGAATTCTGGGAGTTGAACATACATCTTAAAGTTGCCCAGATTGAGAAACACTGGTCTAATAGTTCAGGTGTTGGGCTAGGGCTGAATGGAATCAGATTCTAGTTGACCCTGGGCTACCGATATTCCCTGGATGACTTTGGGGTTCTTGAGCCCAATCTACTTCAAAGGGTTGCTCTTGGGGGGAATAAATGGAGGGGGGGAGCATTATCTTTGTTATCTTGAAGTTCTGAGGGAAAGTTTGGATACAGCTCTGACAAATAAACAATACATGCTTGTAATAGTAAGAATAGTTGGAACTGACTAAAATACTTTTCAAATCAAGCCATCATCTGTCCTATTTGGAAATCATTCCCAACATATTTTAAATCCAATCTATGACCACCACCACCCATATGCTCACACAACTAGTGATGGAATAGCAACTGAAAGCAAGCAAGTTCTGCCTTTCTCTGAGTCAGTCAGCTGAATTCGGAGAAGACATTCTCCATTCCCTCCTGTTACAGGAAATTCTAAATTACCAAATAGTCCTTCCTTCCTTCCTTCCTTCCTTCCTTCCTTCCTTCCTTCCTTCCTTCCTTCCTCCCTCCCTCCCTCCCTCCCTCCCTCCCTCCCTCCCTCCCTCCCTCCTGACATAACCAGCAAAATCTTCACAGTTTCAACTCTCCATGTGGATATTCTGCTTCCAGAAATATTAAATCCAGGATATCCCATAGTCTTATATTAAAATAGTACCATATTCATTATACACACTGAGAAGTTACAAACCTGTTGGTAGTCTTCTGTAATCAACAATGGCCCTGTTCTACACTTGTTCCAGGACATGATTTGCCATCAGATCCAGGTGCAGGGTTATTACACTGTCTTGTCCGCTGACGTTCTCTATTCTGACACATGGACCAGCTAGACCAGCAGTTCCAGTTCCCATCAATGACAGTTTGAACTGGATCAGGAACAAGAAATAATTTGTCTAACTTCAGAACATTCAGAATTTTAGAAATAACTTTGTCTTCCTTCAGAATCTCACAATCATCATATAGCATAAAAGAGCCATGGTGGCGCAATGGTTAGAATGCAGTACTGTGGGCTACTTGACTGCCGGCTATCTGCAATTTGGCAGTTCGAATCTCATCAGGCTCAAGTTTGACTCAGCCTTTCATCCTTCCAAGGTTGTTAAAATGAGGACCCAGATTGTTGGGGGCAATAGGCTGATTCCGTAAAACCACTTAGAGAGGGCTGTAAAGCACTGTGAAGTGATATATAAGTCTAAGTGCTATTGCTATGGCTATATCTTTATTGTACATTATTGGGTATTTGGGCTAACTATATTGCAAAAATCCAAATCAACCAATCCTGTTTTTTAAAATAAACATTAACAATGCACTGTCTAATTACATTCGAACTGTTGTATAGACCTGTAGTCACAGTTGCAAATCCTACTCAGTTAAAAATAATTGGTAATATTTTCTGATTTGGAATGGATGATTTTGGTTTTACTTTTACTTATTGGGTTATGGGTTTTATTTAGTGTAATAGCCTCTATTATGTTTTATTTGTTAATAATATACTTTTCTAGGGGCCGTTACTTGCAGTGGAAAATTACTATTATCTTTCTGCTCTTATTGTGTCTATAGTTAGTCAACCAGTAATCCTTTTCAAAATGACTTGCCCCATGCTGAGAAAGAAAGAATCTCAACAACATGTAAGAACTATTGTGAAGAATTTTCTAGGCACCGGTCAGTTGCTCCAAGTTTGACTTAAAACGGGCAGTGGCAGTTAAATTGACTGAGACATGGTCTTGCCCTAATTTCTTGGAAGAATCTGATCCTGTAATTCTTTTGAGCGTAGACAGGGTTCTCAGGGCTATAAATCCAAGCACCTGTATATTAGATTCATGTCCCTCTAGATTAGTTAAGATCTCCCAAGAAGTCACATATGCTTGGACCTGAGCTATGGTGAAATCATCCCTAATGGACAGGGTATTTCCATCAACCTTGGAGGAAGAGGTGGTATACTCCCTCTTGAAGAAACCATAAGCAAACATTATGGGTCAGGCCAATATGTGAAGCATCTATTTGAATCTCCCCCTTGAGTCTGGGCCTCCAGAGTGCTCATAAATTCCTATTGGTCCCCTTCATCTTATTCATTAATTCTTAATTTTTATCTCTGCCTTCCAATCCTAACTTCCCTGTGATACTGTTTGCAACCTTCCCAGCCAGCACTCGATGAACAAAGTCAACGGAAGAAGGTGAATTTCTTTAACAACTGCATCATAAAATCTGTTGGGATTTAAGCAACTAGCTTGCTTAACAATATAAATTCTTCTCCCAGTTGGGGTCATAAGTTGAGAACTGCATAACTCTTTTCATTTCAGACAACAGGATGGGTTAACTCGACATAATTAAGCTTTGTACATGTTGTATAGGTTTGGTATATTTTTAAATAACACTGTAGAACCAAGAGAGCCATTAAAACATATGGTAAGTCACTGAACAACTTCTAACCTGGTATGAAACGTGACTTGGGTATTTCACAGGCATCTCCCTTGTAAAATGGATTGCAGGCACATTCACACTTCCCTTCTATCAGCATCGCCGTCCCACCATGTAGACAAGGTTTGCATTTGCATGCGCTGTATTCAGCCACATAATCCTCTACAGCTCTGTCCAGATTTACTTTCTTTATTCGGGAGTCTGGGATTTTCAGTGGTACAAGTTCCGAAATCGGGGTTAGCTGCAGAAATATTTAACCACATGCATGTGTGCACTTTTTCAGTTTAAATAATAATTTATCATTATTATGAGGTTCTGTACATAAAGAAAATACTGTCTACAGCACTTCATCCTGAGAAGATCCATGTTCTCCTGCAGTTATGCTTACCTCTCCTCAGTAATTGATTCTTTCAAATACAGATTTTAGTTATTCATTTTACTACAGCTCCCTCATTAATAGGTGTAAAGTGTTAATCTTTCTATCTAATTCCCAGTTATTCTTTCATGATATTAGAGATGTCTGTGAGGGGCTTTAAAAGTAGGCCTTTTAAAGTAGTAGCACCATCAAGATAGGGAAAGAGATCTAGCATCTTCACTTAGCACAATTTTATTTTATTATACATTACCATTTAAAATCAGAAAAATATTGTTTGAAAACTTTAAGCACTTTGAGACATAACTTGTTGGGATGAAATCTTGTCTACAGGATGCATACGGTTTGGATCATGAAATTAGGATAGCTGAGACTATTCAACCAGGGATTCCAATGCAAATGATATGAATGCAAAACTCTTGCTGAGGCTAGTTGTAGAAATAAAGTTTGCTTGGAAAACTAAAATAGGAGTCTATAGGTTTCAAAACTCTTACATGAAGTCCCCATTGAAAGATTGTCACCTAATTATAATTATAAATTATATAAATTTATATAATTATAAAAGGAATAGAATAGGACATTCTATTCATTCATTCTGTCCAATTTTATGTGATTAACTTTACCATAAATTAAAGTTAATGATATTTTTCTCTTAACTCCGCATACTTCTTTCTTCAGGTTCTGCCTAATGCTTTGGAATTATGCAACCCAAAGAAAGGCTGATCATGGTCCTTAGCCCTAAAAAGTTACATCCTTGTGAAGTAGAAGGTCTCCAGAAGAAAGAATTGCTTTGTTATCCAGGCCAAGGTAAGAAGGAAGGAAGGAAAAAAGGGAGGGAGGATTATTAGGAAATCCCAGGATTTTTGACCAGAATGTAAAGTGAAAAAACATCTTGGAAGAAAGCTATGGTGAATCATTCCTAGAAAACATCATAGAAACCACAGATGTCAAACTTCACTTGAGTGCGGCTTTAGCTTTACTTGATAAGAATCTTTGACTCTGAAAATATCTGCAACTTTAAAATATTTCTTCAGGAAAGAGGAAAACTCTTTCATATTTGGGTTCACATTTATTGAAAACTTCAACTTATTGATATAGAAGAAAATCCTCTCACCTCTTGTCTTATCACTCCAGGAGCTTGAGGTAGTGTAGCAGCCCATTCGAAATAGTGTTCTGCATCAATTAGATTGACATTTGATGAAAGCAATTCATTCAACTTTGTTAAGGTAGCTGTTGTCCCACCTTGAACCATAGAGACTACATCTCGGACAACCCCACTCTGTCTCATTTCAACAGCTGGAAGAGAAAAAAAATGGAGGTGAAATAATAGAAAGAGTGGCTTTAAGATGGTGGTGGTGGTGCTGGAGCAACTGAACATTCATTTGATTTGATTTTTTCACATTCACTTGGATGATGGATTATAGTTGGAAATGGATTACCTAAGAGTTTCTGCCAACTATATTTGCCCAGATTGAGGAAATTCAATCTTTCTATATTGATTGGTATCAAGTGATTTTCTGGGTTCATCTTCCCGATGGCATGGTCTTACCTATTCCATCTTCACACCAGAGATCCAGAGAACCAGTGTATTATTCAGGAATTTCTGCTAGAAATCCATGGTGCCTAAATGACCAGGCAATCTTTTAGAATAGGGATCTTGCTTGGTCACTCTTCAATTATTTCATGATTTAGAGCAAGGGTACCCAACCCATGGGTTGGTACTGGTCCGCAGCATGCCAGAAATCAGTCTTCACAAACAACTAAAGCCCCATCCACAGGCAAAACATGAAACTATGCTGCCTTGGTCCATGGAAACTATTCTCTCCACAGAACTGGTCCCTGGTGCCCAAAATATTGGGGGCCGGTGATTTAGAGATCCCGCTCCTGCCGGAGACAAACTAGAAGCATGATCAATGACATCTCAGTCCCTTATCCAGGTATGAATCCTGACTGAGAAGGGTCTAGATCAGGGGTCCCCAACCGCCGGTCCGCGGACCGTACCGGGTCATGAACAACCCTTACCGGGCCGCTGGTTGCTGGGCGCGCCATCTTTTTTGGTAAAAAGCGCTTCTGGTGAGCTTTTCCGGGTAGAGCTCACGGAAGCGCTGTTTCGTCATAAAAGATGGCGGCGCCAGCGCCACTCGTGAGCTTTTCCGGGTAGAAAGCCATTTCTACCCGAAAAAGCTCACCAGAAGCCTGGCGCCGCCATCTTTTTATGAAACAGCGCTCCGGTGACGCCACCGAAGCGCCTTTGTCATAAAAGATGGCGGCGCCCAGTTGACGCCGGTGCCGGGCCGCGGCGCCCAGCTGATGTCGGAACCGGGCAGCGGCGTCGAAAAGGTTGGGGATCCCTGGTCTAGATGATTCACTTGGTGAGTTCTCTGGAGCTACCATACAACTATCTTCTCCATCCCTTTCATTCTAAAGGAAAGGATACAGCCGACCTATGAAACTATGTGATTGGGCTTAGTTTTTGGGGAGAAAAATAAAGGAAAAAAATTCTGCCTACCAACATCCATCGCTATTCATCTGGGTAGCATCCTGTCAGTGTGTGAGAGAGTTGAGGGCTGTTTGGAAACTGAAGCAGTATTTGCTGTGTGAGCAAGAAGGAGACAGCAAGGAGCCTGGGCGTGGCTTAGCTCAACTGTTCTGTACTAAAGCTGCTTGCTGCTGTGAAACTGAAACTCCTTTCCTCTGCTTGTGTTTTGCATTTGGAACATATTTCTTTTCAGGTGGTGAGGGGGAGTAGAACTCCTTAGCATCAGAGCATGTTAATAATAATATACAAAATGCCAATGCTCTGATGGTCATTTTGAAAAATCTTTTTAGTTGATCACCTAGAAGCCAAGAGGAATATATGTGCTAAATTTCAAGTTTGTAGGCTTGGAGTAGAACATTTACTGGGCAGAGGCCCTTCCGGATGCCACTGAGAGTTTGCAGCAGACATTTCCTTCGCTGTGCCACTACCTGGGATTCAACTTTGAACCTTCCTAGTGGCAGGCAAGGCAACCATCTTCACCACTAGGCCACCACGCCACTCATTATATATTATATTATATTGGCATTAATGTATACATCAGTATTGTTCATTACTTAAAGTGATTATACAGCATGTGATTGATGTGTTCCAACAACACATCACAGGGATATAAATAATGTGCCAATCAATATGCAAACTTCGGCCTCAAAATGTCAGAAGAAGGTAGGGACTGATGTACTCACCATTTTTAAATCCACTGGTTTTACATTGTTGAGCTTTAAAATCGGCTGTAGCTTCTGCAAGGTCTTTTACGGTGATGGTAGCTCCTAAATTAAAGCCTAGGCATGAGTTTACATCCTCTGCAGTGAGCCCTGAAAATAGAGTCAATAAAAATGATTAGAGGTGTACACAGAAAATATGGTACGAAACTCCTGATTTTATAACCATTGGAAAAAGTTGCAAGGTGGGAAGTATCGGAATTTTTTTTACTTTGTGCCCCTTTCTTTTTATTCCCCCTCCCTCTCATCGCTATTTTTTTTTCAGATGTCATTGCTTTCCTAATGGTTGCTTTCAGGGAAACAATAGTAGCTCTAATACAGAGGTCTCCAAACTTGGCAACAAGCTGCCTGAGGAATTCTGGGAGTTGAAGTCCACAAGTCTTAAAGTTGCCAGGTTCGGAAACCCCTGCTCTAATATAAGAGTTCTCAAATCAGAAATGCAGACTGACTGTTTCTAGTGTGTAGCTTGCTCCATCCTTTTATTCTAATCAGAAACTCTCCATATAAGTTAGAATACAATTTTGAACTCTGGGAATTATAGCCATTTGGAAGGCATCGATTTGGGGAAAGGCTGATGAACGTGTGTAATTTAATGTGACACAGATTAAGGGCTGAGACATCAGGGCACCAATAAAAATAAAATGCATGTAGAGAAAGATTGCTTAAGAGGAGATCATGGACTAACTTCAGTCTGGCTCATCTCTAGAATTGGCCAGATTTGAACTCACCTGTAAAGGAACTTCCCCCATGACAAGCTGTGAAAAGGGTTTTCTGCCTAGTTGCTGGGTAGCCGTGGCCATGGTGGGCATGGCCTAGTCGGCCTCCTGCACCATGGGGGTGGGGGTGGGGTGCATTTCTGGCCTTCCTGAACTTCTGGGTGGCCCATTTTTCACCTTCCCTGAGCCTCCACACATGTCCTGCACTTGCCTGCATCCAAAACAGGCCGTGTGGGGACTCCTGGGAGGGACGGGGTGGGTGGGGCCAGCAGGAGTGGGATTTGGGGGTTGTCTGAACTGCACAGAATCTTAGCGAGGGCCTCTCCCGAACCCCGGTGAACCTCTAGCTGCCCATCACTGAGTCCTCCTTATATTATAAAGCTCCTAAGTGTTATTTAAAGGCTGGTGAGTGCTTAATTCAGAAAATGGAAAGAAAGAAAGAAAGAAAGAAAGAAAGAAAGAAAGAAAGAAAGAAAGAAAGAAAGAAAGAAAGAAAGAAAGAAAGAAAGAAAGAAAGAAAGAAAGAAAGAAAGAAAGAAAGACAAACCATAGGCTTAACAAAAGATGCTCCATGTGGGGCAGTGCTGAGGCTTGGTTCTAATCACCTTACCATTATGGTGAGGTGTGAAATTCAGAAGCAAATGCCAGGCCAGGTACCACTTCTCAGCCTATGGGTGCTCTCACAAAATGGTTGTCTCAAGCAGTTTGCCAGGTCACAAAATGGCTGCCATGATGCACATGGAAATTAATTCAGCATCCATTTGTAGAAAAAAAGACTTACTACAATGCCCCCTGCAACTCTTTCCAGCTTTCCATTACAGGTTCTACACTACCAATTGCCTATGCAATTATTTATTTTCCCAGGACAGATGCGGGGGAGGGGATTTCCAACCGAAGCACTGAGCTTCATCCACTTAGAATATTTTCTAGGAAGATACACGAAACTGAGAGAAATTCAGAGTAGCATGCAACTCTAGGGAGTGGTGGATGACCTGAGAGTGTGCTCTCAGCCCTTTAAATTTTTTTGTAATTTTTAACATTTTAACTTTTAAACTCTGTTTTTAATGTCATTTTTAGCAATGTCTCTATTGCTTTTGCTTGTTAATACTAGAGTCACTTAAGTAAGATGGGTGGTATATAAACTTGATAAAGAAATAAACTGATAAATATAATTTGGCGGAAATCTTAATGATGGATGCTGGCGCTTATCATTTTAGCCAGTCTGATTACTGTTAAGTTTGGAGAATAATGGAGACCCGACATCTGACCAGTGACTTCAAACTCTTTAATAACAGTAGATAGAACAGAACAGAGCAAGGCTATGGGCAGCAGTAACCCTTTTATAGGGTTGGCTGCTACCCTATTAACCAATAATATGTGCAACAAGTTCAACTAATAGCCAATAAGAAGTGTCCTAATATTGGCCAATCAGGGACTTGTTATGGACCAATCCTTGTTCGTTGTTTAAGGTCCAATCAGGTGTGCAGGCTTCCAAAACCCGCTTTGCATTTGGTCTTAGTTACTTTTTATTGATTCACAACACCCCTCCCCCTTGGGCTCCGTTTGAGGGGAGCTGTAACAAAATCCTCAAGGTAGACAGGCCTTTTGGTCTGTCTGGATGATTTCCGTGGTTCCACTGGGTTTGGCCTAAAGTCCGGTTCCGGTGGAGCGTTAGGATGATCTCTGTTAAGCTCCGTTTCGCTGCACGGAAATTCCGTGCTGCTTTCGTTGTGGTTGTCCCCGCCAATCAGTGTTTCTTCGGGGTTTCGCAGTTCGGTTTCCCCTGTGTTCACGTCCCATGGGAAAGTCAACTCCCTCCCTGCTTCAATTCCCGGTACTTCGCTGGGCCGTAGGGTTTCCGTTGGCCTGCTATCTGTCATATCGAAGTCAATTTCCTCGATATTTCCTCCCCCCTCAGTTGGTGAACCCGGGGAGCCATGGGCGCTGGGTGGTAATCTCGAACGGAGTTGGTCTATGTGGCGTTTCCACACCCTCCCATCGTCTGTTAGCAGGCGGTAAGATCTAGGCCCTGTGAGTTGGGGGACGGTTGCGGGTATCCATAAAGGGTCGCCGGAGAAGTTTTTGGCAAAGATTAAATCGCCTACCTTAAATTCCCGGCATTTGCTGCTGGAGCCGAAAGGCTTTTCGGGTGCGTATGTGGGGTGGAGCCGGTCAAGGTGCGATCATAGTTTCCGCCCCATGAGAAGTTCGGCGGGCGTTTTGTTGGTAATGCTGTGGGGCGTGATGTGCTGCAACAATAAAATTCGATTGATTTTTTCATCGATGTCGCCGAATTCCATTTTGTGGAGGGTCTTTTTTACAAACTGTACCATGCGTTCTGCACGTCCGTTCGCCGCAGGGTGTACGGCCGAGGTTAGCGCATGGCGGATGCCCCGGTCAGCAAGATATTGTTCAAATGGTAATGCTGTGAACTGTGGGCCGTTATCCGAGACCAGAACGTCCGGAAAACCATGTGTGGCAAATAGCCTGTTTAATTTGTTGATAACTGAGTCCGTTGTAGTTGTGTTCATTCGATGGATCTTGAGCCAATTTGAATAGGTGTCGACTGTAATAAGGAAAGTGTGCCCTTTTGTAGGCCCCGCAAAGTCAATATGAATACGGGACCATGGTCCCCTCGGAGTTTCCCATTCGGTTGGGCTTGCTTTAGGTGGGGCATTGCTGACGTCCTGGCAACGTTGACAAGTAGCGACCCAGGCCTCGATTCTTTTGTCGATTCCCGGCCACCAGGCATAGCTCCGTGCGAGTGCTTTCATCCGCACGATGCCCGGATGTCCGTCGTGCAATACCGCTAAAACAGTTCGTTGCAGTTTGCCCGGAATTACGACTCTATCGCCCCACAAGATGCAGCCCTTTTGGGAAAACAGTTCGGTTTGGCGGGCTTTGAAAGGCGCCCATTCAGGTGATAGTTGTTCTGTTGGCCAACCACGTTCAACCCAGCGTAGGATGTGTTTCAGGACCGGATCTCGTTTTGTTTCGAGGGCAATGTCTCTCGCCGTCAATGGCGGCGCGTGTAGAGCCTCAATTTGCAGCGTTGTGATGGTTGGGGCTGGATCTTCAACCGATTCTGGGAGTGGTGTTCTGCTCAATGCATCAGCGTGGAGAATTGATTTCCCCGGGCGGTGTTGCAAGGTGTAGTTGTACGCCGCCAAGAATTCAGACCAGCGGGTCATTCTGGGGACAATATATACGGGGTTGGTTTATTACCCGCAATAATCCCCAGTAGTGGTTTATGATCAGTAATTATTGTAAACGTACGCCCATACACATATTCATGAAATCGTTTAACTGCAGCCACAATAGCTAAAGCTTCTTTATCTAGCTGACTATAATTTCTTTCAGCTTTAGCTAAAGTTCGCGAAAAAAACACGACGGGAGCTTCTGCTCCGTTCGGTAATACGTGGGCCAGGATTGCTCCAACCCCAAAAAGGTGAGGCGTCACAAGTAATAGTTAACGGCAGAGTCTCGTTGTACTGCATAAGTACAGAATCAGAAGTTAGCAATTTCTTTACTTGTTGGAAAGCGTATTGTTCACGTTGTCCCCAAACCCATGTTGCTTTTTTGTCTAAGAGTCGATGTAATGGTTCAGCTACCATTGCTTTATTGGGTAAAAAGACGTTATAAAATTGATAAGTCCAAGGAACGCCTGTAGATCTGCCTTGTTCCTTGGAGTGGGGGCCTTCTTAATTGCCTTTAATTTGTCCTCAGTGGGATGGATTCCTTGACTGTCCAGGAGGTATCCCAAAAACTCCACCCTTTCGGTACATAACTGGCATTTATTTTTTTTGACTTTGAGGCCGGCGTCTTGGAACCTTTGTAAGACCATTCGGAGTCATTTTTCTAAAATGTCTCTATTAGGGGCGGCGATGAGTACATCGTCGAAATATGGTACGACCCCTCATATTCCTTGTAACAGCCTTTCCATTAAGCTCTGAAAGATTCCTGGAGCGACGCTCACCCCAAACTGGAGCCGGTTGCATTTAAATACGCCCCTATGCGTGACGATAGTTTGCGCCTCCGCGGTGGCCGGGTCTACAGGCAATTGTTGATACGCCTGCGCTAGGTCTAATTTAGCGAAAACTTTCCCGCCGCCCAGGGAATGGAGCAGGTGTTGCACTACCGGCACTGGATATGCACTTTGCTGAAGTGCGTGGTTTAGGGTGGCCCGGTAGTCTCCGCAAATTCTCAGTGACCCATCAGGCTTGATAGGCGTCACTATTGGGGTTTCCCACCGGGCATGGTCGGTGGGTTCCAGCACGCCCTGTGCTATTAGCTTATCGAGTTGTTTGTCGATTTTAGGTTTCAGGGCGAACGGCACCCGACGTGGCTTAAGGCGGATGGGTGCTACCTCAGGGTTCAAGTTAAATGAGATCGGGGTCCCCTTGTACTTGTCTAGTCCGTTCGCGAAAACGTCTTGGAATTCTTGCACGAGGGCTTCCTCCCAATCGTTGCTCTCGGCACGGTGGACTCCGGCTACAGTGATTCCGAGCGGTCTGAACCATTGCAGGCCTAAAAGACTAGGCCGGTCACGGTCAACGACAGTCAGTGGCAGTGCAACGGTGCGGTCCTTGAAAGAGACCTGGAATCGGCGGGACCCGACAACGGGAATTCGGTTACCCTGGTAATCTTTGAGTATAACCCTTTGAGGGTTGAGGTCTTGGCGGCGAATCGTCAGAACGAGCTGTTGGAGCGTCTTCCAGGACACCATCGAGAGGGATGATCCTGAGTCCACCTCCATCACACAAGGTTTGTTTTCGATAGCGACCTTCACTCTGATTTTCCCGGCATCTAGGGATGTGGCGTGGCCTATGGTAATTGTCTGGTGGGTCTCTTCCCGCCTGGTTTCTTCCCGCCTGGTGGAAGTGGTGGACGGTTTGTTTCTGTAGGAGTGGCTTCCCCATTGGTGATTCAGTTTGTCTCGGGGTGTGCCGATGAATCCTGAAGACTGGCATTCGCCTGTCGGGGTTTGGAGTTGGAGTTTTGTTTGCTTCTGCAAACCTTTGCGATGTGACCTCTTTTCCGCAAAGCGGCAGAGTGCGTCGAGGAATTTGCAGCTGGATCATGGGTGATTCGCTCCACATCCTGCACAAGGTCGAAGTGAGCGTTGTGTGAACTGGTCTCGTTCAGTTCGGAGTCGGTTGACCTCTTCCTCATCACTTTCTGACGGGGATTCTAGGTCTTCGTGGTGAGTCGATACCGGTGTCTCTCTGAGCGGGCGAGGTATCATTGGCGAGTTGACGTGGCGGTGCGCTGGTGCGGCGTATTCGGGCTGCCGACTTCTTGGTTGATTCTGCCGCAGTGGCTTCTTTAGGGCATCGGTGAGGCTGATGTCCCCCTTAGCCATGATTTTGCTCTGGATCGTGCAGTCTTCTAGGCCCAGAACTAGGCGGTCTCGGAGGGCTTCTTCTAAGTTAGAGAATCCGCAGAGGCCTCCAAGGTTTCGGAGATCTGCGACATAGTTGGCAAGGCTTTCTCCTTTCCGCTGGACCCTCTGGTAAAATGCGTGCCTTCTGACTAAGGTTGGCACGGTGGGCGCGTAGTGGGCCCGTAGCAAAGGCTCGAGGACGTCCCAGTCCATCGCGTTTACTTCGGCTGGCTTGGCAAGTGATTTTGCCATTTTAAACACGGTAGGCCCACAGTGGGTTAGAAATACAGCTCTTTTTTTGCTGGCTGTTGCATCTTTCAAGTTGTTGGTCTCCAGAAACATCTGGAACCTATCCATTTACGACTCCCAGTCTTCGGTTTCTGGGTTGAGTGGAGCGGGTGGTACGGCACCGCTGGCCATGTTGCTGTTGATAGTGCGTGTTCGACCACGTGCTCTGTTGGTTGCTCTGTCGATCAGTCAGCTCTTCGGTCTCCGCATCCCATCCTCGTCGCCAGTATTAAGTTTGGAGAATAATGGAGACCCGACATCTGACCAGTGACTTCAAACTCTTTAATAACAGTAGATAGAACAGAACAGAGCAAGGCTATGGGAAGCAGTAACCCTTTTATAGGGTTGGCTGCTACCCTATTAACCAATAATATGTGCAACAAGTTCAACTAATACCCAATAAGAAGTGTCCTAATATTGGCCAATCAGGGACTTGTTATGGACCAATCCTTGTTCGTTGTTTAAGGTCCAATCAGGTGTGCAGGCTTCCAAAACCCGCTTTGCATTTGGTCTTAGTTACTTTTTATTGATTCACAACAATTCCAATACATGTATTTATTGTAACTAAAAGAATCCAAAAAGGTTAAAGCAAGCACCAAGCTTTTAAGGGGGATCCAACCCTTGTCTTTGAGGTGAAGAATTCAACAATAAAATTAACAGCGACTCAATATAAACACCCTAAGGTGTAATTGGTACCCTGAACCAATCCAAGCTGAGGTTTTTGAAGAACCCAGCTTTAAAGAAAACAGGGTTAAGGTCAGAAATCAGTTGCTCTGATTTCCAGCTATTCCAGAGGAATTTTTGAAAACCGGTAGCGGAAATTTTGAATAGTTTGGAGAACCGGCAAATACTACCTCTGACTGGCCCCACCCCCATCTATTCTCTTCCTCCCGAGTCCCAGCTGATTGGCTGGGTCTTCTTTTGTTGCCCTGCACAGGAGAACGGAGCTGGAAAGCAGGTCACTGGGGTGGGGAGGGAATGGGATTTTGCACTAACCTTCTCCTGTCATGCCCACCAAGCTATGCCCACAGAACCAGTAGTAAAAAGATTTGAATACCACCACTGAGCTATTCCATTATTTTAGAATTTACTCTTGTGTATAAGAGACCACTTTCATTCTGTCCTTACCTTGTGATGAAAGAGTTTGGTTGTCCAATACATACATTAGCTCATATTTTCCTCCAACGATCCCTCTCTGTGAATAATGAGTTCCATATGTTTCAAGAAATTTAAAATACTCTCCCTTCTCATAGGTACTTGGCAAAACCTTTATTTCTTCCAGGAATGTATCACTCAAGCGCAAATCACGTTTTCGCATTTGGAAAGTTCCTAGTTGTATATTAGATTTGACATGTAAATAGATGGTACTCTATAATGAGAGAATAAATATAATATATATAAATAGATATAAATAGATATAAAATATATAAGTTATTCTATCTACAGCTATAGAGGTAGAGAATGAGATTGTGGTACTTTTTTACATTGTCCTCTGATTATTGTACATTTATTTATATGGGCAATTCTTAGGTCATGCTGCAATTCATAGACAAAAGCACTTAGCAATAGCACTTAGACTGATATATCACTCCACAGTGTTTTTTACAGCACTCTCTGAGCAATTTACAAAGGTCAGCATATTGCCCCAAACAGTCTGGGTGCTCACTTTCCAGCCTTGGAAGGATGGAAAACTGAGTCAACCTTGAACCCATCGAGATTGAACTCCAGAATGTGGGCAGTTAGCCTGCAATATTGCATCCTAACCGCTGCGCCACCACAGCTCATAGACAGTTCTTGCCCCTAACAGACAACATGATACGCTTGTGCAAACATGGGAGTTGAAGTTCTTGTAAAGTCAGATTTAGGTACACGGGGGATTGCCTGTTTTTCAAATTTAATTTAGTGTATTAGACTGTGTTTTCAGCAAAGGGTTCTGGGCATGCTCTCTTTTCTACATGACTCTGTGCCTGGTGTTCAAGGCAGCTATATTTTTCAGGAAAATCATACATAATGAGTCATTAAAAGCATGTACATGTGAAAATATGAAAAAATTTTAAGAAATCACAACCCTTAATTTTTTAAACTTTCATTCATTTCAGGTGACCATTCTAATGGCTCTCCTCCATCCATGGCAGTGATAGTCTAAGTGCTGTCCAGTTCTGATGCCCATAATCATTTTTATTGGATAAGTTGGGCCCTGAACAGAGCAGGCTTTTTTCCAGACAAAACACCCAGTTTTACCAGAGGTGGGCTTCAAAGATTTTAGCAACAGGTTCTCTGCCGGGTTGCTTGGGTGGGCGTGGCCATGGTGGGCATGGCCTAGTCAGCCTCCTGCACCAGGATGGTGGTGAGGGGGCATTTTTGCCCTCCCTGGGTTCTGGAAGCTTTTATCGAACTCCGGGAGGGCAAAAACGGCTTCCCTGAGCTCTGGAGGCTCTCTGGAAGCCAGAAATGAGGCCCATTTCCAGCCTTTCTAAACTTCAGGGAGGCCCATTTTTCACCCTACCCGAGCCTCTGCGTGCATGGGGAGGGGCAGGATGGGAGGGGCAGGGCCAGCCAGGAGTGGGATTTGGGGGTTGTCCGAACTACACAGAATCTTAGCTACGGGCTCTCCTGAACTCCTGCAAGCCCCCAGCAGCCCACCCCTGGAGTGATCTGGGAAAGTTTACCAAACGATGTATTATTATTTTTAATTGTCGTAGTACAGATAAGAGGAACTCTTGTTCCTCTTGAAGAAGCCCATACTACTTTATAAAATAAAACTTGGAATTAACTAATGTTAATGAATGTTGTTAATGTAGAATTAATGTTCAGGTGGTTTGGTCATTAGACACAGCTGTTATTCTGAAAACGCCTAAGTGAAAAAGTACTTGGAAATCACGATTACTTCCCCCACGAGAGAAAACCATCACAGAGATGGCATATGGTTCTTAGTATGGTTGCTGCTGTGCTGGTATGAGTCAGCAAATGAAAAGAGAAAAGGAGCCAAGCAGCTCAGTTCTAGCCTTGAAGTGCAGGTGTACTTCATGTGGGTGGATGAGCTGAACTGGCGGCTAACCAATTCTCATAGACAGGAGTTCGGGGGACCCCTGGGGGTTCGCAGGGGTTCGGGAGATCCCCTAGCTAAGATTCTGCACAGTTCGGAGAACCTCCAAATCTCACTCCTGGCTGGCCCTGCTCACTCACTCCCCTCCCCTCCCCTCCCCTCCCAGGAATCCCCGTGTGGTCTGTTTTGGATGCAGGAAGTGCAGGGCAGGGCACACGCAGAGGCTCAGGGAGGGCAAAAAACGGGCCTCCTGGAAGTTCAGAAAGGCCGGAAATAGGCCTGTTTCTGGCTTCCAGAGAGCCTCCGGAACCCAGGGGGGCAAAAATCCAGGGGTGGGATTCAAACATTTTAATAACCGGTTCTGTAGGCATGGCTTAGGTGGTGGGCGTGGCTTGGTGGTCATGTGACTGGGTGGACATGGCTTGGTGGTTATGTTACTGGCTGGGTGTGGCCAACTCAATATCACTCACATCGAGGCACGCATCTCCTCGCCTGGCCTCTCCAGGCTGTGGGGATGCTGCAACAGTCGTAAGTGTGAAAAATGGTTATAAGTCACTTTTTTCAGTGCCACTGTAACTTTGAATGGTCACTCCACACAAGCAAAGTAACCAGCAAAGGAGGAAAAAAAAAAACTCCAGAGACGTTCCTGAGACAGGAAGTCTAGTCCTGCCAAGAATGTAATAAGGGTTATCGGAGAGGCAGTTTCTGTAAGCAACACCAGAATGTTTCCTTCCTGCCTTCGTTACAGGATTAGGCCAGTAATTTCTTCTAACAACCGGTTCTCTGAACTTCTTAGAATGGTAACAACCGGTTCTAGAGAATAGGTACGAACTGGTAGAATCACACCCCTGCAAAATCCCTCCCCTCACCATGGTACAAGAGGCTGAGTACGCCACACCCACCCAGAGAACGCTTTGCTAAAATTTTTGAAGCCCAACCCTGCTCATAAACAGTATTCCCATCAGTCTAGCTTTGTATATACATGCTGGAGATTGTAGCCCTGGGGGATATTAACCTCCTCAGTTGATGGGGGACTTTCTGCCAGTTTAACCCAACAATGAAGATCGAGAGAAGAGAAAAAGAGAGGAAGAATGAAGAGAAATATTGAAAATGACAAAACTATTATTAGAAGGGCATGACTGTAGAGAAAACCTGGGGAGTTAAGTTGGTGTGAATATGCACACCAGGTGTCATTTCCTAGCCAAAAACAGAGAAGAAAAGTCAACAGGTAGCTTCCTTGGAGAAAGACAAGTCCCAGAGAAATGGTATCTTCACCCAAGATAGGTAGGAGGCAGATAGCTGGCTATGGACAGAGGGTAAGGCCCCAGTCTGTGGAGAGAAACTGGATGAGATGCAAATGAGCCTTGGCTGAGGAGACTCAAGGACAGGGCATGAATGGTGTCAAGCATACTCATTAATAAATCCTGAACATTCTTTTTATTAACTCACTCCTGATAACCCTAGAACAAGGCTCTTCAAACTTGGCAAGTTTAAGAGGTGTGGACTTCAACTCCCAGAATTCCTGAGCTAACATGACTGGAGGAGGAATTCCTGGAGTTGAAGTCCAAATTAAAGCTGTCAAATTTGAAGACCCCTGACCTAGAAGGAGGAAGAGGGAGATAAGGAAGGGGAGGAAGTTAAGCATTTATGAGGAGAGTTAGAAGGAAATAGTCTTTGGGAGGGAGATTTCTTCTTAAGAAGAAACATGACACTGGGTAGCAGCCAAGATCTTGTTGTAGATATCTATTGTAAATACTTCCACCATATATGGTAAAGAAGAAGCGCAAAAGCTTCCAATGTTACACCTCCATCCTAAAATACCCAATCCCACTGTGACACTGAAAAGACCCAACTTCTGATCATTACATTGTTGGCTAAAAGTGGGGTTCCCGAACGTATCAGTATCTGGGTTAAGTTAGGGTTTTGTAGTTCATTGGTATCATCCTGTGCACCTTACTCAAAGAAAGTAGGCAGAGGACTGTAGGTTTCATGTCTCTGTATTCATGCAGCATCTTTATTTGGTTATCAAGATAATCCATTGTAGGATTTTGCATAGTACATTAACCCATAAACTAATAAATGGATTCTCACCTCATGCTAAGACACTGAAAACCTAAACAAGGTTGATACTTTTTGGTATTTCAATAACCCAATTCAGCATTAATGCAGCCAATGGTTCAGTATTCCTTAGGGCTCGTAAATTATCATTCCTCTGGAATAATGTCTATTTATCAATGATATATATATATTTAAAAACTTACCGTTCCTTTGGCTTTTTTCAAGAATTCGCTCATGTTGGATGATTTGCCAAAATTGAAGCCTCCCCCAATAGTAGCTGATACATTGGACTCAGTTGGTTTCAGTTTAACAGAAAGGTTCACACCAAAAGACAGTGATTTTGTACTGAATATTTCTTTCACAGTTGATGTTTGGTCACTGTAGAATTCACTTGTAAAGTGTTTGTCTCCTCTTGTCTTGAAAGACAGAAAATGTACAATTAAATGGCTGACTAACAGACAGGTAATGAGAAACAACATAAGCTGTGTTGACATCCTTTGATACCCCAAAGTATGCTTAGTTCAGACAATATACTAAGCCTGTGATGGCGAACCTTTCGGAAGTGGCACATGAAGCCATCTCTCCAGATATGCCAGCCATCGCCCGTTGCTCTTCCAGCTCCGGCCCGCACATGCCAGCTGGTCTTTGCGTGCATGGGAGTGCCAGAAACTGGAAGCTCATCTTCCCAACATGCGCATGTGTGCCAGGGAGCTACTCTTCTGGTTTCCAGTGCTCCTACACACATGCACCAGGAAGCTGCTTTTCCAGTTTCCGGTACTCCCCCACACGCACTTTCGTTTCAGCGTTTGGTGCCAAAAAGGTTCTCCAACACTGCACTAAGTATTAATTAGCAAACCGGATTTTGAATTAGCCCCACTGGCAACCATCCAGGGTGTAGAATGTTTCTCTCTGTTTGAATCACTCCAGGGGTGGGATTCAAATTTTTAACAACCGGTTCTGTAGGTGTGGCTTAGTTGATGGGCGTGGTTTGGTGGTCATGTGACTGGGTGGACGTGGCCTGGTGGTCATGTTTTTGGCTGGGCATGGCCAACTCAATATCACTCACATCGAGACACGCATCTCCTCGCCTGGCCTCTCATGACTGTGGGGATGCTGCATCAGTCGTAAGTGTGAAAAATGGTAATAAGTCACTTTTTTCAGTGCCACTGTAACTTTGAATGGTCACTCCACACAAGCAAAGTACCAGCAAAGAAGGGGAAAAAAATTCCAGAGACGTTCCTGAGACAGGAAGTCTAGTCCTGCCAAGAGTGTAATAAGGGTTAACGGAGAGGCAGTTTCTGTAAGCAACACCAGAATGTTTCCTTCCTGCCTTCCTTACAGGATTAGGCCAGTAATTTCTTCTAACAACCGGTTCTCTGAACTGCTTAGAATGTTAACAACCGGTTCTCCCGAATAGGTGCAAACTGGTAGAATCCCACCCCTGAATCACTCCTCTTAGTTTCCTTCTTAGTGTAAGTCAATCAGTGTGTCTCAACTTTAGCCACTTTCAGATGTATGGACTTCAACTCCCAGAATTTCCCAACTAGCAAGGGAGTTAAAATCCATACATCTAAAAGTGGCTAAGTTTGAGAAACACTGGTGTAAGTAATCAACTAAAACTATGTCTTCTGGGGAAATGAAGGCTTTTTGTATAACAGACCATGGGGAGGGAAGGAGGTTATGTCCAGTGGTGGATCTATTTACCACTGAACTTTCAGCAGAAATAACAGGAGCTGTTAGGATGGACACATCTCCTTCCCTATCCCTGGACTCTTTTGGATAATCACTTTCAGATTCATCCTATGCTCCCATCTCCATTCCCAAATTAGGGGTCCTTCAGATTGTTCTGTAAATCTGTGACCAACAAAATCATATAAGCTTGTGAGCAGTGAAAAGTATGTGGTGAACTGGTCTAACCTACACCTATTCATGAAGGGAGGTTAAGGCCAATGTGAGGCTATTTCTTCTACAGACTTCTGACTGAACAATAACAAATAAAATTTGGAAGAGAAGTGGTGATCCCTCATGTCTGCAGGTGAATGTCTGAAGAAAGATAAAATTCCATTCTTTTGTTAAAGAACTAAAATGCTTGCTTTTATTGTTATATATATATACACAGAATACCAACTATATCTTTCCAACATAGAAAGTGGTTTATAATTGCTTTGGTTTTAACAGCATATTTATAACTCATGCCTTTCAGCCATATAGGGGTTACAGCTGATGGGAATTTCTGAATATTGTAATCATGATGCCTATGGCCAACACTGTGATGGGAAGTCTAAATTAGTAAACATGGATAGGGAAACTTTACTATTATTTTAATTTTCCACCCAAAGTTAGACAGCACTGCATTTTGGTTTTGCCAGATTTGTTTTGCTGCAACAAAAGCACCTGATTGAGTTTGAATAATCTCAAAAGGCTAAGTAGAATCAGAATTTAGGACTATTTGGATGGAACATTAGAAATTCCTATAGACAAAGGAATTTAAAGAAAAGATCCTAAGGCAATGGCAAAACATTTATGTAAAGTTGCCAAGAAACAACTTTGGACACACCCTTGAAATTTTAGAAGTTGAGGCTGAGGCAAAGTGGATTTTGCCTTTTGATAAAAAAAACAAAACTCTGCTTTACACAATGAAGCTTACATCATAATTGAGGACAGCCAGATTCCATGGCTTGCGGTAATAAGTGGCTGAGTTCCCATCACGGACTCTGTCGCAAATGCCGTTGTAGAATTCATTTTGAAATGCAGTTTGAGCTGGTGTCATTCCCAGCACATTCACACTGGAAGGAAGGAAGGAAGGAAGGAAGGAAGGAAGGAAGGAAGGAAGGAAGGAAGGAAGATTAATCATCCCCATTGCACTATTAAATGTCATATACTATCAGAAATATCAAGCCAATACAACAAATCGGTAGATATATAACAGACAAATCAGCAATATATATAAAAATAACAAAGATTTGCTTTTTTTCTCCTAGCATTTTCCCAAATATTCATTTTTATCACATCCATGTTGATCCATTGGTTGCAAAAACAAAAAACAACAACAACAAAAAACCCCTGATGAACTGGTTTGTTACCCACGCATAATATTGTGGACTTAAAAGTGGGACTTCCAGTTTGAGCTTCTTCGGTGACAAACCGAAACCTCATCTCTCCGAGGCTTCAATCCGTGCTCGCCACTGGAGCGCCCCGAGCCGGCTGGTTTTGGGGCTAAGCCACCCCATAGAGGTGGTGAAGAGGGGGGAGACTGCCTTCAGGGTTGAGGAGAGCCGCATCTCTCCTCCCCAGCTGGCCATTACTCCCTTTCCCGAAGGCGGTTGTAGCGGTGGTAAGAAATGGCCACCACAAAGAAGAACTCGACCGGAAAAGAATGTGCAGGAGGAAGATAAGAAGAGAAAGTTTTGGTTGACCGGGTCAAACAGCAAAAGCAACAAATAAGGTACCCTGGAATTTAAACTTAACAACATTGTTCCCAAAGAAGATTTTGAAGCTGCGAAGGAGAGAGAGAAGGGAAAGGATTAGGGTTTTTTTCTTCCCTTCCTTATACTGACAGCTAGGAGACTTAAGCAAGAAACTGAAAAAAAAATTCCACTTTGACATTAATAGGCATCTAAGCTGAAAATAAAAGTCAAAGGGATAAATAAAGATTTCTGGACATTTAAAAGTTTTTAAAAACTGGAAAGGAGAAAAAAAAAGAATAGAAGGGCAGGATCTGGAAAAATGGAGGAGACTGCCTGGAATTAAGGAATGGAACTGTAATTAAAAGGAACTTACAGTGAAATTTTAACAAGATTCCTCAAAGATACATTTTAATGGAAATTTGGTAACAAAATAAAAGAACCCCAGGAAGAGAAAGTGGAAAAAAGAAGCAAGTAGAAACAGCCTTGGATTATTTGGATTACTTGGTGATTTTTGGTTTTTGCATCTAGATGACTAAAATTAACTGGGTGGTTGTTTAAAAGTTTTTAAAATGGTATCACTCTTAGAAGAACTGAAAACGGAACTTAAAAATGGAAAGAAGACGCACAAGAAGGGAGAAATTCTTTTGGCTTTGTGTTTCAATTCTTAGAAATGGAGATCTGAAACTATGAGAAGCAACAAGAAACACTTGCAGAACAAGAAGATTGGGACAAAGAAGAAGCCATCTTTAATGATCAAATAATTTTAAGTGGGGGAAAAAAAGAAAAGTGGGGAAAGAGAGTGAAAGGTTTAAGATTAGAAAAAACAACCAAAAAGAAGAAGAACAATTTGAAAGATAAGTATAATATTAGAAAGCAACAGAAGAGGGGATTACAGATGAGAGAGTTAGAAGTAGAGAGACGAGGGGGTAAAAAGGGGAGGGAGAAGAAGAGGAGGAAGAAGGCAAGGAAAATAAGTTGTAAAAGACAGAAACAAGAAATGGAGAAACAGGGAAAAGATATAAGGATTGTAACCATAAGTTTGTTTAGAGATAATGGGTGAAAATTTAATTGTAAAAGGGATTCTGCAAAGGTACATAAGATAGCTTTGTTATATTACAAATAGAAATAACTTTAGAAAATATGATGATGGATAAAATATTTATTGTAATGCAGTGGGATGTTTGTTAATAAATAAATGAATTAAAATGATTGAGAGAATTAAAAGGGAACATTTTAAATTATTAGTAATGATTTATAAAAATATAAGTGAGAAATATGGAAAAAAATTAACTATGGAAAGTTTATAAGTGCTCCCAAGGAAGTATGATATTCAATTGAAAAGAAATGTTAAAGATGTTAAGATTTTAATGCATATTAATGATAAAATTGAATTGGAATGGAATGTGTTTTATTTACATACATATATATATATGTATATATATGTATAATTTTTCTTTTTAAGAATATAGTGTCTATTTTAAGAATGTACCAAGCAGAATTCGATTGGAAGTTATGTATTGAATGCTATAATCTTAAAGCTATACATTGAAGCTTAAATAAGAGCTTGAATGGATAAAATTAAAGGATATAAAGGTGTCATACTCTAATTGATAACTACAGGGAAAAATTTGTTTAATAAAAAAAGATAATGTGAAATTGTAACAGGACAGACAAAAGTATAAATATAATGATTTGAATTGAGATAATCAAAACAAAGTTGAGAAAATTAGAAGAGGGGAAAAACTATGTAGAAAATATAAAATGGTAATAAGATATGGAATAGAATATAAAAATGAGCATGAAATTGAGTTTTGTGTCTGTATGAAGAAGTGATAACCTGGGACCATGCTATTTTCAAAAAAGATGTTTTATTTGTATTTTGTTTTTGTGAAAACCCAAATAAAATTTTCAAAAAATAATAATATTGTGGGCTTAAAAGTGACTGGTGCCAAGTCATCCATGCAACATACATGCCTAAAGTGGGACTAGAACTCACTCCTGGTTTCTAGCCAGGTAACGTAACCACTAAATTCACACAAACAAAGAGTATTATCTTGACTTACATATTAGCATACATTGCCTGGTAGACTTTAGCAATTATTTAACTCAGTTTTGAGCCTCTCTGACTCCTTAATATTTCTAGGTAGCTTACAAATAATAGAATAGAGAAGAAGACTTACAAAAGAATCCTTAGCTGGCCAGTGAAAACCAGTAAAAAGTCAAAGTTATGAGGATTATACAGTGACCCTTTTCCATAGCCTGGCAAGTTTCTAATGATTTTCAGAATGTACTTATGGTGAGACCTGTTCAAAAGTGTGTGTGTGTGTGTGTGTGTGTGTGTGTGTGTAGGGATATCATTCCAGAGGGTAAGTGCCAGAAGGAAAGTATAGTTCCTGGAACCCATAAGATCACATTGTTTCAAGGATCACAATCCAAATTATCATATGGGTTTACATCAGAGGTGGTATTTAGCAGGTTCTGACCAGTTCTGGAGAACCGGTAGCAGAGATTTTGAGTAGTTCGGAGAACCAGCAAATCCCACCTCTGACTGGCCCCACCCCCATCTATTATCTGCCCCCCAAGTCCCAGCTGATTTCCTGGGTCTTCTTTTGTTGCCCTTCACAGGAGAATGGAGCTGGAAAGCAGGTTAGTGGAGCGGGGAGGGAATGGAGATTTTGCAGTATCCTTCCCCTGCCACGCCCACCAAGCCACACCCACCAAGCCACACCCACAGAACCAGTAGTAAAAAAAATTTGAATCCCACCACTGCATGTTTATCCATTAATGGGCTACATTGGATTAATCTGAAGCCCCTTTCTAAAGCAGATCAAGATAATTTGGAACAGGTTTTCATTTAGCTAGAAAAGAGTGGCTGAATCCGATCCATTTCTGTTAAGATCTAGGCTGGATTGATTTGTTCTAATCTGGCATGCTGGCAGCAGTACAAAACAGAAGAAATAAAATTGGCTTTGCATAAGATGCCAATGTTAGCAGATAGAAAATTCTAATCATTGACGGGCAAGTCTGGTCTTCCCAATGTAGAAGCAGCTGAAAATAATGAAGACCTCACATCATCATGAAGTTGAAACATGGGATCAGAAAGCAAATATAATTGATAAGAGGTCTGTGGCACTACCCACAATAAAAGGTCTGTGGCAATACCCACCATAAAAGGTCTGTGGCACTACACACCATAAAAGGTCTGTGGCACTACACACCATAAAAGGTCTGTGGCACTATGGGACTTCCGGTTTGTCGGCTTCGCGAGCGGCAGGGATTCGCGATACTGCGCGATCCCTGCTGCGCTAGCCGTTTTTGGTGCTCCGATCCGGACGGGTTCGGAGCTAAGGCTGCCCTGCAGGGGTAGCTGAAGATAGGGGGGATCCGGAGAGGGGTTTGGGGGTGTTGCAGACCCCCTCCCCGGCTGGCAGAACCCCCTTTCCCCAAGACGGTGCAGCGGCGGTCTGTAATGGCCACCACAAAGAAGCCGGCAGCTGGGTAAGAATGCGCAGGAGGAAGAGGAGAAAGCCTTCTGAGAGTGAAAGTTTTCTTGGTTGACCCAGGACTCTAAGACACATTTAACACAATTCCTGGAAATTATGGCTTTTTGAATGATTCTTTCCACAAGAGAAAATAAGCGGCAATTTTGAGGTGCTGAAAGGAAAGTTTACTCTCCTTCCCTACGGAATCAATGTGGATACTGAGAAACCTGTCTTTTTCAGGTAAAAACTAGCTTTATGTGATAAGCGGGAAGGGAGAGGACAAAAAATATATTCATATGTTAAGATTTTGTTGGAGGAGATGCCTTAAGGATTTGAAGACTGAAATATAATTCCAATAAGGCTTTAAGATACAGATTTGGACTTTCTTTTTTTTTTATTGATACTACCCCAGGAAGAGAAAGTGAGAACTTTGTCTTGGCTTGGATTGATTGAGGACTTTGGGATTGTTCTATTTTTTTTGAAATATCTTGGTTGGTGCAAGAAGAAAGAGGGGGAAAAAAAGAAAAGAAAAGATTTATAATGGCTTTTTTTGCTGAGGAACTGAGAAAAGAATATGAGCAAACAAAAACAGATGGCAAAGATGGTGTGAAAGAAGCCTTCCTTTTTTTAGAAATGGCGCTTGCTAACTATCAACAAACACTACAACAGATGGAGGAAGAAGAAGAAGAAGAAGAAGAAGAAGAAGAAGAAGAAGAAGAAGAAGAAGAAGAAGAAGAAGAAGAAGAAGAAGAAGCCATCTTTAATGAATTTCAAAATTTAACTAAGAAAGAAGGAAGGAAGAAAGGAAGGAAAATGAAGGACTTAAGATTTAAAAAAACACTCAAGAAAGAGAAAAATAAGGTGCAAAATCAATATAATGATAGTAAACAAAAGAAAAAGGAACACAACAGAGAAGGGAAGCCAGCAAGGCAGAGGCTAGGAGAAGTTGGGGTAGGAAGGTCTGGTGGGGAAGAAAGAAAGGGAAAAGGTGGAGAAAAGCCACAAAGTTTTGAAATTAGATGGGAAAAGAGGAATCTTTTTTAGGGACAAGGGGTAAAGTACAATTTCTTTAAAAAAGATTTTGCAAGGTACATAAGATGGTATTGTAGCATTTGTATTAGAAATAGAAAATTAGAATGGTTTAAGAGTTAATAAGAGATTAAAATGTTGAAATGTTTAGTAATGATTGATTTTAAAATTTAATAAAATATTAAAGGGAATGTTTAGAATATTGAGTTTTAATTAAAGAGTTTAATATGACTATGGTATTGATGTTATTATAAAATTATTATAGTAGCATTTGTTTTTGGAAAAGGCAATGGGAATGTTATAAGATTCAATATTTAGATCTATTATTTAACTATGTATTTAATCATTTTGGATTTATTATTTTTCTTTTATTAAAAAAAAAAAATTAGTAGATAGAATGTACCAAGCAGAATCAGATTGGGTATTAGGTGTTATTTTAAATGTTAATCTAATTAATTTAGGGGGAAGATAGAAAGGCATCATACTCTGATTAGTGATTTCAGGAGAAATTCTTTTTTATTATTATAAGGAATGACACAGAGGGATAATAAAGAATAGACAAAAGATACAAATATAATGACTCAAATTAAGATGGATTAAATAAGATAGAATTAAGAAGAGTGAAATGTGTGGAGAAGCTAATATAGAAGACAGAATGGTAAATAAAATAAGTAATGACATGTAAGATGAGCATGAATATAATTGAAGTCCATGAAGAGAGAGGTACCTGGGGCCAAGTTACTTTCCTAAAAGATTTTTTATATGTTTGTGTGTTGTGTGTTTATGTTTCTGGGAGAATTAATAAAACCTTGCAGAAATACAGAATGAGAATAATGGCAACCAAGTCAGAAAGAAATAGATGAAATAATAATAGTGAAATTGAATAAGAGTAAAGAGAAGTAAAGAGAAATTGGATAAGAGGTATTTGTATGCTCATATGGAAATGGTTTAAAATAGAATTATATTGTATAAAATAAGGTTTTATTTGACTTGTAAAGTTTATAATGGAAAAAGGTTTAAGTATGTAATGGTTAATGATGATTTGTTTGTTTTTAAAATTAATAAAATTTGTTTAAAAAAAAAAAAGGTCTGTGGCACTACACACCATAAAAGGTCTGTGGCACTACACACCAGCTGATCACTATTATATGTTCAATTTTTTTTAAAATGTTCACATCATAGAAATGTCTTATGATGCTTAGCAGAAGGTACATGACAGGCCAGAGCAAAATCAAGGAAATCAATTAACTTCTAAGGGTGTGTGTGTGTGTGTGTGTGTGTGTGTGTGTGTGTAAATCAGATAGGAATGTGATCTTAGTGGAACGAAAAAAAATGTGCAGAACTTTTGCATTCTTAAAAACCATTTTGAGGATTCCAGCCTTATCAGGTAGCACAACATGCAATTTGTATTCTTCTCGTGAACATTTTCTAAAACTTACCCTTGTCCAGCTGTTCTTCCAAGTTCTGATACGTCAATGTCACGATCCCCACAAGGTGGGCGTTTGGTTTCGTCACAATTATCTTCATCAGAGAAGTCACCACAGTCATTTTCTGTGTTACATACCAGCCTATTCTTTAGACAATATCCTTAGTGTAGAACAAAGAATGAATCATCTATAATTATAGGTAATTGGGTATGTAGAATACTTTCATAAATCAACTCTGCCTTTCCCGGTTGTGTATTGGACTTCAACTCCCCAAATTTGCAGCCCAAATAAAACAAAGTGCCATTTATATCAGAATGATTGATTTAGTGTTAATTTGCCTTGGGGGGAAAAATACTAGAATGCTTGTTTGAATGATATGGTGCATTTCAGTGCAAATCTAGTTACACCTATATGTAATGTAACATATTTTTCAAATGTTTTATTTGGGGAAAAACAACAATCATCATAATATAATCATGCAGTGAAAATAATACATATTGTTGATTAAAGTATACTGAAACTGAGCAAGATCTTCAGCTTTTTAAACAGGAAACATCATAACACTTTGATATTTAACATTTCTCTGAACATTGCAGTGTGGTTCTCCCATCAAAACGTGGCTTATAAAAAGCATGCATAAAGAAAATATGGTTACAAAAATAATATTAGCAAACAGAATATTCAATGTCATACTGTGCAATGCAAGCTGAGGAAAAATGTAGAATGGGAGAAAGCTACTTTTTTGCAGCTTAAAAGCAAGCAAGAACGTATCTGTAATTTTCTGGAAGGTGATTCTGGAGTCTTTCCTTGCAAAGAGGCCCATTGTCCTAGAGCAGGAGTGTCAAACTCGCGTCATCACAGTGTCGTCACATGACATATTGGGACTTTTTTTCCCCTTCACTAAACTAGGCAGGGGTGGGGCAAGCACATGACGCATCCAGCCTGCGTGCTGAGAGTTTGACACCCCTGTCCTAGAGATTTAAACCATCATGATGTGGCTCTGAATCTTCATCTTATCATCAGACCACTACAGTCAGTGATGGCAGTAGAGAAATGATGTCAGATTCTCCATACTTACCATTTTCACATTCAAACTCTTGATCCTTACATTGACCTCTCTCATCTGGACAGGGACTTTTTGGCTCACAGTGCTGTCTATCACTCAGAGACACAATGCATGGCTTTCCTCCAAACTGTCCAAACTTCTCAATACTCCTTGAGCGGTGCTTGTGGGAGATATTAAAAACTACATTAAAACAGGCTCAGACTCAGTCAGCTGTGGAGGGGATGAACGGCTGGGGAAAATGAGGCTGGTCTTGAAAGCCCTCGCTCTGCCTTTTATATATATATATATATTATATATATTTGTTTTTATACTTATACATCAATTCTTATTTCTATATTCTACTCATTTATACCACCTATCCCAAACCGCCTAATAGTACGATTCATCCTTGCCTTTTAATTCCATTGTGAATTTACCCATTTCTGCACAGTCCATTCTTTTTTGTATCAGATTCTCTTTGGATGGTATCTTTTTTGTTTTTCAGCCCTGTGCAAAAGCTATCCTCGCCGCCGTTATAATATGTATAATGATGTATTGGATAGACTTGCTAAATTTTCCCTTAATTATTCCTAATAAAAATATTTCCGGTTTAAGTTCTAATTGGTGTTCTATCATTTCTAGTAGCCATCTTTGTATCCTCATCCAATTTTTTTTTTTACTTCTGGGCATTGCCACCACATATGAAAAAATTCCCTCGTTTTGTTTGCATTTCCAACAATCTGATTTTATATTTGGATATATTTTAGCCAGTCTTGCTGGGGCTAAATGCCATCTGTAAAACATTTTGTACTGATTTTCTTTAAATGCTGTTGACAATGTTAATTTACAATTATTAATCCACATTCTTTCCCAGTCTTCTAATTTTATATTATGACCTACGTTTCTTGCCCAGGTAATCATTGGTCCCTTCACAATCTCTTCTTCTAGTTCCACTTCCAATAAATAACTATACATTCTTGTTATGATTTTTTTCCTCCTTGCCTGTTAACATTTGGTCTAGTTGTAGATCTTTTTCAATCCCATGTTCTTCTAAATCCTTTCTGAATGTTGTCTGAATTTGTAGATATGACTACCAATCTATAATTATATCCTGTTCTTTTAATTCTTCAATTGTTTTTAGGTTTCCCTGGTTATCTAATACTTCTTCATATCTAATCATTTTTCTTTTTATCCCTTGTGTTTGGATATAATATTGCTTCCATAGGTGAAACCCAGCTCGGTAATTTCATATGTTTTCTTTTTACTGTTTCCCATGTTTGCATTATCAAATGTCTGTGAAAGTATGAATGAGTCTTATTTTTTTTTTGTCCCATAGAAAGGCATGCCATCCTGCTTGTAGATCGTGGCCCTCGATTGCTAAAATTCTTTTACTTTTTAAATTTATCTGCTCCTTTACTCACATTAGAACTGCCACCTGATAATACAATTCCCATTTTGGGAGTCCAAGGCCACCTCTACTTATACTATCCTGTAGCATCTTTAAACTTATTCGTGCTTTTTACCCAGCCATATAAATTCAGTTCCTCAAAAAAATGTCTTGTATAATTTTATAGGAATTGTCTGGAAGTAATACAATAGTTTTGGTAAGACATTCATTTTTATCATTGCTATGCTTCCTAATAAATATAATTGTAATTTGTTAAATCTTTATCTGTTGGATTAATTTCTTATAATTGTCCTCTTTTATAGAAGAACACCTCCCCATTAGCCAGATCCCCTAATATTTGATCTTTTTTACAATTTGCAATCCCATCTTTCCTTCTAGCTCTTTTTTTTTTCTGTCAAAGTTTTGGCTAGTATTTTTGTTTTTTCTTCGTTAATTTTTAATCCTGCTACCACCCCATATCTCTCTAATTCTTGTAACAAATTATCTCCTGTCTCAATTGGTTCTTCAATAAAGAACACCAAGTCATCCGCAAATGTCTGTACCTTATATTCTTTTCTCTTAATCCCCAATCCTCCTATTTCCATATTTTGTCTGATCTGGGTTAAAAGCACCTCTAGCATTAAGATAAAAAGTAGAGGTGACATTGGACATCTCTGCCACACTCCTTTCATTATTTTAAAACTCTTCAGTGCTCTCTCCATTTATGATCAATCTGGCTTTTTGGTTTGAGTATATTGTACCTATCATTTTTCTAAATTTTGTTCAAACCCATATCCTTTACCTGTTGAATTAAAAACTGCCAATTAAGATTGTCAAATGCTTTCTGAGCACCCAAGAAGATCAGTGCTGCCTGCTTTTCTGGGTGGGTCTCATAATATTCTAGTACATTTAACACTATTCTCGTATTATTTTTTATCTGCCTGGAAGGTAGAAAACCATTCTGGTCTATAATTTCATTCAATACTATTTTCAACCTTTCAGACATTATTGTAGTAAAGATTTTACAATCTACGTTCAATAATGAGATTGGCCTATAATTTTTAATTTGTTTGTGATCCATATCTTCTTTGGGGATGAATGAAATATATGCTTTGTTCCATGATTAGGGTAATTTAGCATGATCCAATACATCATTATACAGATCTAACATCACTGGTTTGAAACACTCATATAAACATTTGTAAATTTCTGCAGGAAGTCCATCAGGCCCCGGAGTTTTGTTATTTTTCTGTTTTTTCACTGCCATACCCAATTCAATAGCTGTTATTTCTTTATTTAACATATCTCTCTGTTCCTCTCTTATTTCCGGTAGACCATTCTCTTTCAGGTATTGTTCTATATTATCTTTATTTACCTTTTCCTCTTTGTACAATCCTTCAAAATAATTCTGCACTATTCTTTTCTTCTTTACCATTTCATATTGTAAATTTCCATTATCATCTTTCAACTCCTGTATCAGCTTTTTCTCCCTTTCTATTTTTAATTTATGGGCTAACTAACTCCCTGGCTTGTTAGCATGTTCATTCGCTCTGCCTTTTAATTAATGATTAACATTGAAGTTTAATCATCCTTGCCGCTGTATAAATTTTAGATTTGATATACTTTTATGTTTTAATGTTTTATTTGTGCACCACCCAACATCCCTCTGTGAGGGAGATGGGCTGTTTCAAAAGATGATAAATAAATAAAAAAAATATGCAAGCTGAAAGAAGTGGAAACATATTTTATTATCCCAAAATAGAAAGGTTGGAAAATTCAAGGTTCAACACTGTGGTGCAGTGCTGACACTGGCTGACTGCAATTTGGCAATTCAAATCTCACCAGGCTCAAGGTTGACTCAGCCTTCCATCTTTCCGAGGTGGGTAAAATGAGGACCCAGATTGTTAGGGGCAATAGGCTGACTCTGTAAACTACTTAGAGAGGGCTGCAAAATCTCTGTGAAGTGGTATATAAGTCTAAGTGCTGTTGCTATTGCCATTAGGAGGACAGACTATCACTCAATCATTGGATGACCATCTACACCTATGTTTCTCAACCCTAGCAAATTTTAAGATGTGTGGATATCCAATTCGGAAGGAAGTCCATACATCTTAGAGTTGTTGCTGTTGAGAAAGCCAATATACAGCTACTGAAAATGTCCCAAAGGTGTTTTTGGTTTTTCTTTGAGATGTTTTGCTTCTCATCCAAGAAGCTTCTTCAGGTTTCGCTTCTTGGATAAGAAGTGAAACATCCTCAAAGAAAAACCAGAAAGTCCAGTTGCTTCTTGAAAAAGCACCTTTGGGACAACCATGACCTGGATGACTGAGCATCTTCATAGCTACCAAAAATGTACACATTTACACTGTGAAAAGGATTTAAAGGGTGATCTCTTACCATCCATTCAAATTTAACACTATAATTAGTGGACAACCAGTGATTCCAAACAAGAAAGCCCTTTTTCTTTTACTATTTGAAACTAAACTCCACCAAGGAGCCTATACTTCATAAATAAATTTTCTTTATGAGGCCCTTTTAACGCAAGATAAATTATGGAAAAACTACTTACACTTTCTTCTGAGCATGGATTACATGGCCCCCAATCAGTCCAGGCAGTCAGCGAGCAATCAATGGGCTCTGGAGCATTAGGTTCTCGGGTCACCCTTAGAGTAAAATAAAGTAAATTGAAATCTTTCTGGTTTAACACTCTTTATATGTACAATGTTTGTATCTACATATTGAGAGGGAACAATATGACTTTGTTTGCCTACTCATTTAGTTGCATGCCATCTCATTGTGATCATTTGGTACATAACTTTGCATGAGAACACTTGATTTCAAGATTCTACAGAAGCTGCATTTTGGAATATTGAAAACTCCATAATCATAGGGAAAAAGGGGTTTGATTTCTGCAAATGATTTACAGTTTTTAAGCGCAATTCTTTTTTAAAAAACAGAATTCAAACAAGAAAGATATTACCTGAAGAAGCTTTTAAAAATGATTTGATGGGTTTGTACATTCATATTTCTAAAGAATTCTCAGACACTTTCTTTGTACTACGGATGTAGGAAAAATAAGTAGGACCCAAGGTAAGAGGCAAACAGTTGCCTTTGTCCTGTGTTTATTGTCAGCACACCATGGAAAGAGGCAGTAAATTGGCTATTTATCCTTGAAATTAACCTTAGATGAGGTTGAGGTTGGCCTCATCCATCCAAGTTTTAGAATGTCAACACTTAACAGCAAAATCCTACCAAGTATTGAGTATCAGATATTGTGTTCCAGTTTGTACATTTGCTAAGTATAAATCCCTTTCACTCAAATTAGAGAGATGTAACTTCAAAGTCCTTCCTTCCTTCTCTTCCCTTCCCTTCCCTTTTATTTTATTTTATTTTATTCTTTTAGTAAGAATAAAATGTGTGGACAAATATAAGTTACATTTGTGAGATGCAATTTGGGCAAGTTGGAAAAGAACAAATAGATTATATAAAGTAGTGTCAGAATTTGACTAAATTATACTTCTATGAATATTTCTAATGTAAAAAATATTTGATTTTTGGTTTGAAATTCCCATTTCACAAACCAGTTCAGAAATACATAAATTTTAACAATCTGTTATTAATAAAATAATGCTGATTTAACAGTTTGATACTTTTATGCATGGAAATAATTTCTATTGCATTCAATAGGATTGTTCAGACACATCTGGAAAATGGCAGAAAGCAGGTCATTCTCTTACCTTCTCTCTTCCAGAAACTAAAAATTGAGTACCAGGAAATTTGGAGATGATCACGCACAAATGCTACCAAATGTTATCTCTATCTTGTACAATGAACTTACCTTGCTTTCCCTACTGAGGCAAAACTATTTGCTCCTAAAATGCAGAGAACTCCTATAAGAAGCAAAGAAGTAGACATGGTGGTAGGTCTACTAAAAAGAAATCAGACCCAGAATCAAGTCTTTTATCCTGTTCATTTTTGTTAAATATTAAAAGGACAATAAACAAAACGATGGCAAATGAAGGTCAATGATCATTCTGACTACCGAGAAGAGCCCTGGGCCTAATTATACCTGTACTCAATTTGGCAAGTCTATTTGTACAAATAGAGGTGAAGGGCAGATGGGGAAACCAAGCTTTTGAACTCATTCAGTAAGCGGTGAGCACTGATACCTCACTATTTCCTTTGCAGAATAAAGGATGGTAGAAATGGGGTTGGTATATGACATTTTTGTGCCAGAAGCAGTATTGTTCAATATATAGGAACTGATGGAAATAAGTTATACAATTAAAGACAGCAAAACTATCCTAGATGGTAGTGTGTAGTGCTCATGGCCCATTAAATTCTACTCTTCAGCCTATCATTGCTTCTCACCTGCTGTCTGAGTAGACAGTTTCTCTCTCTCTCTCCTCCCCCCCCCCAAATAGGGCTGATCTTATTGGTTAAAAAGTGGAAAAGCAAGTTAACTCACATTTAGTGCTACCAATTCCTAAGGAAGGTAGTGGCTGAAACGAAGTCTTCAAATTTCTTCAAACAAGGAAGCAGCAGCTCATTACCGAGAAGAACTTAATACACGGATTAGCTGCTTGGAAGGCAATGCGCTTAAACTCTCAAAATCTCCTAAACCCTCCTCTCAAAATGGGTTCTAAGTTCACTCATTGCCAGCTCTCTACTGGCATTCAAAGTCTTAAATGTTATAATGTTCAAGGGACTTTATCTTCTAAGAGGACGGGTCCCGTCACTAGGAAGATTGTTCATTGATCACCCTTTTGGGGTGACTGTCCAGATAGTAGATTTGTCTTCTGTTACTCCAGAGCAGGGGTCTTCAAACTTGACAGCTTTAAGATTTGTGGACTTCAACTCCCAGAATTCCTCCTCCAGTCATGTTAGCTCAGGAATTCTGGGAGTTGAAGTCCACAAGTCTTAAACTTGCCAAGTTTGAAGACCCTTGCTCCAGAGGATATTTGTAAACTCAAGTAGGTAGAAACTGCAAAGAAGCGACTGTTTTAAAAGAAAGTTCCTAATGATGAAATAGTAAAGTTTCAGCCAGGAGATGGGAAGTTTTTCTTTGCAGGCATCTGCAATCTGCAACCATGAGGGAGGTAAAGGATATTCTGTGTTTCTATGGCCAAAAAAGAACTTGTGATAGGCAGGAACTGTGATCTAGGTCAGGGGTCGCCAACCTTTTGGACCTCAGGGACCACTAAACTCATAATGTTAAATCCCAGGGACCACTAATATGAATTTTGACTGACAGTGGCTTACTGACGTTGGTGGGAAAGTTGGTCCCATATTCCAGAGCTGCAGTAGTCACAGGACTGGCCCTTTGGTCATCCCAGAGGAGCTGCTCCTTCACCTGGGTGCACCAGCCTGCCATGGACTGGAGGAGCTGCTCCGGGATGACCAAAGGGCCAGTCCTGTGACTACTGCAGCTCTGGAATATGGGACTGATTTTCCCACCAACGTCAGCAAGCCACCCCAGGGCAGATTTGCCATTGGTCTTACCTTCCAGTTCCAGCTTGCATGGCTCTACTCAAGGCAAGATTTGCGCTTGACCAAAGGATGGGGGCTAGAGGGTGGGTGGACCATGTGGGTGACGCAGCCTTGTGTTCCCGCGCAGCCTGGATTAATTGCTTTGGGGGGAGTGCTTGGGAGGGACATTTCTCTGCGGACCACCATAATTTTTCTCGTGGACCACCAGTTGGTGACCACTGATCTAGGTTATTGTCTAGGTAATGCACGAATGGGCCTTTTCCTTTCAGATCATAACTGGGAGAAATATATTTTTTTTCACTGAAAATATTTTCCACATTTCTATAGCTGCATTGTAAAAGATCATTGTTCTTTCAAGTGTTTTAGTGACATGTTTTGATTTAGCCGTCATATTAAGAACAGTCTAGAGCAGGGGTGTCAAATTCGATTTCATTGAGGGCAGCATCAGGGTTGTGTTTGATCTTGGGGGTGTGTGTGTGTGGCCAGGGTGGGTGTGGACAGCATGATATCACTTGTGCCTGGGTGACCTGAGTGCTCTGCCAGCGAAAATGGAGTTTGGGGTGGGGGGATGAACGTGCGGCCCTCAAGAGTTCTGTTTTCAGATGGGATAGCCTCCTGAAACCTTCTGCCAGCAAAAATGGAGCTCAGTAGGGCTGCACGCAGCCCTCATGAGCTCCATTTTCATTGGCAGAGGCACCCCGGGCCACTCTTTTGCTCAGGAGGTCCCCAAACGTAGCAACTTTAAGATTTGTGGACTTCAACTCCAAGATTTCTCCAGCCTTCTGGGAATTGAAGTCCACAAGTCTTAAAGTTGGCAAGTTTGGAGACCTCTGCCTTTACTGTTTCCAGGGTGGCCACATGGGCCAGATCTAAGCACCCAGTGGACCAGAGTTTAACACCCCTGGTTTAGAGGTTTAGATCAGGGCTGTCCACCTTGGCCCCTGAAGCCTGGCGGACTTGAACTCCCAGAATTCAACTCCCAGCTTTGCTGGCTGGGGAATTCTGGGAGTTGAAGTCCGCCAGGCTTCAAGGGGCCAAGGTTGGACAGCCCTGGTTTAGATCATATTCTGGGCTAACCTGCTTTTAAAAAAAAGTTCTTGTTTCAAGGAGCATAAAGGTGAAGTGGGCATCTTTATGTATCTAAAAAAACGTTCTTTATTGTGAAAAACCTCAAACTTCTAATTCCCATTCCAGAGCCATGTTCTACCCAATCAAGGTCAGGTCTTGCCATTTCATGACCATAGCAGAGTCATGAAGTCATGATGTGAGGTTTCGATAAAAAATGTTGGGGTTGTTTGTGGGCAGCTTCTGCACAGAACCTGGCATTGGGTAGTGTGGAAACTGATCACTCTTAAATTATTTCTGCTCTTAAGGAGCTCCTGGCAACTTAAAAGAGATTGGGGTATCATTTTGCTTGGTACATATGCTTTTTATATTGTGCTTCAAAATCTTGTTTGCTTGAGCTAATAATAAAGGTTTAATAAAGATTTAAATCCTTTATTTACTGGTACGTATATTGTCTCTGCATCCAAAAGAGCCAATTGTCTAGGCATCTGATCATGGCTTTGACACTTAGCAAAATGGGTATGTGTGTGTGTGTGTGTGCGCGCACATTTTAAATAAGTTTATTTTATTTTATTTGTCAATCGCTTACAATATGATAGGTATAAGAATAAACATGAGTATGAATACAGGAAATAGGTACGGATAAATGGGGACAATAGGACGGTAGGCATGATGGTGCACTTATGCAAGGCCCTTAAGCTTGTCTATCTTCAGGATCTCTTTTATTAAACTGAGGATATTTGCAAATTTTGTTTCTCACTGTCCTATCCTAGATTCCAAACTGGAGCAATCCATAATTCAATATTTAATTAAATTTAATGGAAACAATGTGATACAAAAATCATGAATAGACAGCTTCTACATAATTCAAGATTTAATAAGAACATTTTTCCCCCTATAAAGTGAGCAGCTGCTCAATAAGCTTTTTGGATCATCTAATTTTATTTTCTATATTGCAGGCTGTATAAAAGCTGCAAAATAGTACTTCGTGATAAAGCTAGAGTTTTGCTTTCTTGTAAATTTTGATGAAAACAGCCCTTGCTATTTGCAATTTCCGGTAAGTCACGCTGTTTACTTAAGAGATTATCCCATGGAGAGGGACTTTTTCATTCTTTAGAAACCCATGCCTGATAAAAGAAATTAAATATTTGCCAGTAGTTTCGTTTTATATTTGCCTTTGCATTTTCAGCTGCCAAGTTTAAGAAGAATCAAACCTAAATCAACATTCTATTTTAGTTTACTTTACTTTACTTTAATGTCATTGCACCTGGTACAATGAAATTACCATCTTCAATGTACATTATGATTGAAAATAAACACAAACATACATCCTTCACATTCTATACATTGAATTGAAAACCCCTGATATTGCATTAATATTGCACTATATGGTAGAATTCAACAGAGTTACTGCCCTGGGATAGAAGTTGTTTTTCAGCCTATTTGTCCTTACCTGCCAGATGGTAATAGTTCAAAAAAAGGGTTCCCAGGATGAGATGGATCTTTGAGAATGTTTTGAACTTTCTTAAGGCAGCGGGAGCTATAAAGCAGGGGTCCCCAACCGCCGGTCCGCGGACCGGTACGAACGCTGAACAACCTTACCGGCCGCTGGTTGCTGGGCGCCGCCATCTTTTTTGGTAAAAGCGCTTCTGGTGAGCTTTTCCGGTAGAGCTCACCGGAGCGCTGTTTCACATAAAAAGATGAGCGGCGCCAGCTGGTGAGCTTTTCCGGTAGAAAGCCATTTCTACCCAAAAAGCTCACCAGAGCGCTGAGCGCCATTTTTTATGACGAACAGCGCTTCCGTGACGCCACCGAAGCGCCTTTCGCTCATAAAAGATGGCGGCGCCCAGTTGACGCTGTACCGGTCAGGCGCCCAGCTGATGTCGGAACCGGGCCGCGGCGTCGAAAGGTTGGGGATCCCTGCTATAAAGCTCTTCCAAAGAGGGGAGAGGGCAACCAATGATCTTCTGGGCAATGACAGTAACCTTCTGGAATGCTTTCCTATCTGCCACTGTGCAATTGGCAAACCATACAGAGGTGCAGTAAGTTAAGATACTCTCTATGGTGCAGCAGTAGAAAGCCACCAGCAGTTTTTCATTCTGTTGCTGTTTTCTGAGAAGTCTCAGGTAGTATAATCTCTGCTGGACCCTTTTGACCACTGCTGCAATGTGAGCACCCCAGGTCAAGTCCTCTTTTATGGTAACACTATGTTGAGAAAGAAAAAAAGTCCCCAATTATAGCCTTACAGTTTGTAGAAGGTAATAACATTAACAGGTAAGTAGGATGCAGATTCTCTAGATATTGATGAACTGCAATTCCCAACAGATCCAAACATGGCTAATCCTGAAGAATGCTGGGATTTGTAGTAATATATGGAGGAATATGAGTGAGCACTGAGAACATGCTTTGAATGCAGAAGATCCAACCTGCAGTTTGGGGCATTCTCAGTTAAAGCAGAGGTAATAGCATGTGGGAATGAACTTGGGAGACAGGGCAATGAGATGCAACCAAGCATGGGCTGCTGGGGGTTTGTGGGGGTTCGGGAGAGCCCCTAGCTAAGATTCTGTGCAGTTTGGAGAACCCCCAAATCCCACTCCTGGTTGGCCCCACCAGTACTGTGTGTTCTCTATGCCAGGAGTTGCGAAGCTTTTGGACCTCAGGGACCACCAAACACATTTTAAATCCCGTGGACCAGAGACCCTGGGAAAATCCCCCCAAAAAATCTGCAGGAAAATTCCCCACCCCGTTTTCCTACCTATCGATCATTCTTTATTTGGGATTGCAGGATACTGTCTCCAGTTCCGTTCTCAGGGGAGAGACAGAGAGACTTTTGGCTTCACGCAAGGAAAGCAGCAGAAGCAGCAGAAGTCTTTCTTTCTCTCCCCCAAACTCTGCCAGAATTGAGCCTTTGTGAGACTTGTCACACCAGTGCAGCCTCTTGGAGCAGGATGCCTTGCAGGGTCCCAAAGACTCCTTTCTGGCAGAGTTTGGGGGAGAGAAAGAAAGACTTTTGTTGCTTTTCTTGCATGCAGCCAAAAGCAGAAGAAAGAAAGAAGCGGAAAGAAGCAGCCCGGTGGCCAGGCCAGGTGCGTGGGGCACGTGGGACAAGTTTCCCCCTTCACCCTTTTCCCCCTCCCCTCACTACCTTTTGTTTGCAATGCAAGCAATGCAAGCCTTGTGTTCCCACAGGCCATGTGGGCGGCGCAGTCTTGTGTTCCTGTGCAGCCAGGATTAATTGCATTCTCTGCAAACCACCAAAATTTTCTCACGGACCACCAGTGGTCCTTGGCCCATTGGTTGGCAACCACTGCTCTATGCACACATTATTGCCTGCACCTCTGCATCAGCTGAAGTTTCCAAACACTCTTCAAGGGCAGGCCCATAAAAGAGCACATTACAATATCCAATTGAGAGATGACTAGGGTGTGATTGTGAGTGGAACCCCCCCCCCCAATGTAGGAACGGGTGTGATTGGCACACAATACGAAGCTGTGAATAGGCTTTCCTGTAGCCACGACTGCCACCTGCCTTTGGAGCTAGAGTTGCGAGTCCAAAAAGAAAACCAAATTGTGCATTGGGTTGGCCTGGGGCAATGCAGTGCCATCCAGCATCACGGATGGCATGATCCAAGAGGTGGCAGGCCCCAAAGCCACCCAATCTTGGCAGGGTTCAGCTCAAGCTTGCCAGTTCCCTAATTCATATCCTCATATCCTCCAGGCAGGGGTAAAATAATCACTTAATTCACCAGGGGCAGATATGTACAATTGGGTACCATTAGCAAACCAATAATATTTCATTTCATGGCAATGGATGAACTCACCCAGTGGCCTTGTGTGTGTGTGTGTGTGTGTGTGTGTGTGTGTGCGCGCGCGCGCGTGCGCGCACCTTCAGGTCAGTTTTTAACTCTTGTAGTTTTCTTGGCAAGATTTTTTTTAGAAGTGTGTTTTCACCAGCTTCATTCCATGGCTGAGCAAGAATGACCCATCTGGCTTCATGCCCAAATTGGGACTAGAATCCAGTCTCTTGGTTCTAGCCTGATGTCTTAAACCAGGGGTGTCCAACCTGTGTTAAGATTAGGACTTAACTCCCAGAGTTCCTCAGCCAGCAAAGCTGGCTGAGGAACTCTGGGAGTTGAAGTCCACAAGTCTTAAAGTTGCCAAGGTTGGACACCCTGTCTTAAACCAAAATAATAGTAATAACAGAAAATAAGAGATAATCAGAGTTGGAAGGGACGTTGTAGGTCATCTAGCCCAACTCCCTGCCCAAGCAGGAGACCCTACACCATTTCTGACAGATGGGAGTCCAACCTCTTCTTGAAAGTCTCCCCTGAGGAAGAACCACCAGGGGAAAAATAACAGTCCAGTTACCTTTTGAGAAAAAGCATCTTTGAGATTTGCTTGACCTTCTTTCCCAGGATTACTGCTTACCCTGCAAACCCCCTTTTTAATGGGTTTGCATAATACCCTGGACCATAAACTAAGAATACGTGCATAATCCATTCAATATATTGCTAGGCGTTTGTGTTTCACAATCTTTACCAACCAAGTCCAGGTATGGGAGCTGCTGTAGGAGGATTGGTTTTGAAGAGGTCTAATATGACACAATAGTTAACCTTTCAGTGTATCAGAGTTAGCTCACCTGAGCTTTCAGTTCTGCAACCCAGTCCATCACTTTTGTTTTTAAAATCATGTAAGGAACTCAAATAGTACCCAGATTCTAGTCCCAAAGGTGCTTTTTTTTTTTCAAAGAGGCAACTGGACTTTCTGTTTTTTCTTTGAAGATGTTTCACTTCTCAGCTGAGAAACTTCTTGGATGAGAAGCAAAATGTCTTCAAAGAAAAACCAAAAAGTCCAGTTGCCTCTTGGAAAAAAAAAAAAGCACCTTCATGACCGAGAATCTCCATAGACATTTAGCAATATCCAGATTCTTATTGCTGCAGTATTATTTGGGTCTCAGAGCAACCTTAGAAGATATCAATATATCATCCCATTTCATTTCTTATCACAGCCTTTGCCTTAATACGAAGATGGTCCATGAATTTTCGGAACTAGGCATTTTGTTCCCACCTTTATTTGCCTACTGCAATATGCATTTGCCCATGTGTTTTCTTTCCACTGAAATTTCTAGGTCATCTGAACCAATAGCAAAAATAATCTCAGCAATTGTTTTCTCTGTATAAATTCAGCTTTCAGCTGTGCTCTGCTCCTCTTTTTGCATTACTGACTATTTATACTCCATGGTTGCCCAGTTGAATATAATCTTCCAACAGCCATTGCAAAAGCCTTATTAACCTTAATTCCATACATATCCGTATGGATATTCCCTACAATTTTCCTTTTTTAAAAACAAAAGTTTCACACACAAACACACACACACACCTTAGCATAAGGGGCTTCCCATAACTTAGCAAGTTTAAGACTTGTGGATTCTACTTCCAGAATTTCTGAAGTAACATGACTGGAGGAGGATTTCTGGGAGTTGAAGTCCACAAGTCTTAAAGCTGTCAAGTTTGGACCCCTGCCTTAGTAGTTCAGACTTTTCTATGCAACCTTGCCCATTACCAATGCATACTATGGACTATCAAAGGAGAGTGGAATACTGTTCATGGCTGGTCAAGTTTGCCTATCCATTATTAGTGCCTTGGTAGTGCAGGCGTTAAGTGCACTATTGCAGGAAAACTCTGCCCACAGCCTGGAGTTGGAGGTTGACTCAGCCTTTCATCCTCCTGAGGTCAGTAAAATGAAGGCTGAGATTGTTGGGGGCAACATGCAAATAGTGCCGACACTGTAAGCCATGCAGAGTGTGCTGTAAAGCACCATGGGATTGGTATAGAAGTATAAGACTATTATGTCCAAATAGGATTTATTTGTTCCATGAGTGTGATGAGATAAGCACCTGCAGCAGCAAAAGGGGAGGATTCAGAGCTTTCCCAGAAAGAGCCTGGATCAAAAGATTAAGCAGTCCTGAGCTGGAAGGAAGGTGGTGGGGAGTGGGAGGAAGGTTCATATCTAGAATCAGGATAACTTTAGTTTGGCAAGATTCTGTCTATTAGGTGTAAGTCAATAAAGGATTAGACTTGTTCGGATCATCTCATCTCAGAGCTTGGGCCTTACATCAATCTTGCCAACCTATTCCGTCTCTCTCCCATCTAGCTCAGGACTATGCAGTGTCTTGAACACTCTCGCTGGGAAAGCTCTGAGTTGACCAAATCCTCCCCTTCTGCTACTGCTGCAGGTGCACATTCTATTACAATGGACTTCCACACTGATACTAGCATATAAGGTGAAGAAACCTTTCTATTAAAAAGCCGTATTACTTCATCAAGAACCAACAGTGGTGCAGTGGTTAGCGTGCAGTACTGCAGGCTACTTCTGCTGCCTGCCAGCTGCCTGCAATTTGACAATTAAATCTCACCAGGCTCAAGGTTGACTCAGCCTGCCATTCTTCCGAGGTCAGTAAAAATGAGGACCCAGATTGTTGGGAGCCATATGCTGATTCTGTAAACTGCTTAGAGAGGGTTGTATAAGCACTGTGAAGCAGTATATACGTCTAAGTGCTATTGCTAAGTGCTGTCTAAGACTCTACGTAGCTGCTTGGTTAGTAAAAGAATCAACAGCTATAAGCACTCGAGAGGGGATACCCTCATTTTCAACTCTTTGGTTATTTTGTACTGTAAATTAATTTATACAAAACGTCGAGTTACATACCAACTCACTGGATCAATAGCACCATCATCTGGCATTCAGTGGCTGCTTACATTTTAGACAAATTAAAAATCCCAGTTTCATTAAATTGTTCTACTCAATAGTTTATCTGATCACTAAACTGAAATTAGTCCAACAGGCAGGTGTTCTTCCATACACAAGTAAAGAAAATATTTAATCATCAAACATTTCCTCTGAGTGCCAATTTGAAATGAAGTTACATTTAATTGCCAGAACACCCGAGTACTTTTTACAGTGTAACACAGTCCAGAAGAAAGTTCTGTTTTTTCAGTCTTACATGGAGAACGTTGTATTACAGGAATGTGCAATAGAGTTATTATACAGAGCTGGATCACTAGATACTTGGTATTTTTTAGGAAGTAGATCACCATGTTGCATTCACCTGAACATTTAAACATCGACACCATTTCAAGTTTATATTGGTAACTGTTGTACTGGAGAGACATCTGGCTGTTAATAGTTTTGTACAACTTATTATTAAACTTATTGTTTAAAGAGTGAATCATCAGCCTCTAGCCATATCATAATTGACATGAATATCATTTTGTTCAGACTAGTTGTTCAAAGTACAATTGTTTTCCAGTTTAATAACTTAGAACTCACTTATTTTTGCATCTACCCTTTTTTTCAGCACTGATTCCAAAATTGAGAATCTTATCAGAGATCAATCCATAACAAAATATGTTCTAGGAAAACAGCATTTGATATCCTGGACAAGATACCCTCAAAGATGTTTCAATTTGCATAATTTAGAGCTAGCAATTGCGTTTTTAGAACTCACCAGTTAGGATAAAATACAATATTTGCCACTTCATAATTTAAATATTCTTTCACCTTGACATTTGGGTGGGCCGTACATAGAGTGCTAGAAGGTTTTTTTAAAAAAATTCTAATAATATTAGTAGGAAAACTCTACAATAGCACTTGACTGTTTTATTTTGTTCTTGGCAACTCAGTGCTGCTGACATCATGGTCTTCCCTTGTGCAGAAGTGAGTACAAATCTGTGTGTCTTTGTCCATAAAGAACCATTAATTTCTCTTTGTTTTTCACTTTTAGTGCTTCTAAGCATTGATGAGAACAGAAAGTGAGGAAATAAGAGACACCATAGAGTGTTTTCTTCGATCCACATGGGCTGAAAATTACCAGCAGTTCCAGTTTGGTCTCAAGCAAATTGCTTCCTTGGCTTAAGAAGTTCCAAGGTCTTTTGAATGAATCCAAAAGTTGAAGAATGAGGCAGATAATGCAGACTGAAGACAGTAAGCTCAGTGTCCAGTTAGTTCCTTGTATCTGTTTGACCCAGCAATCCAGTTATAGTTTTGCCAAAAACACCCACTTGTGGTGAAGAGAAATGAGATGGACCGTAAGCATCTCAGAGCTGCATTCCATAACACTTGTTTTCTTTTCACGTTTGGTGGGCTGTGGGAAACAAATTTTGTTTAAAAGGTGATTACCTGGATGTATGTACAAGTATTGCTTTTGTTTTATTTAACTGTGGAGTACTTTAGAATGGGATTGAAGAATATAATGCCTATGAATGTCTGTGTCAGGACTCCAACAAATCCACCCCCATTCAAATCATAAGTCTCTAGCCGCATCTCTCGCAGAAAAGAAAATTGATTTATGAGTAGTGGCCATGTTGGCGTGAGCTGGATACAGCCGATACTAAAATACATAATTCACTTCCCCCTTGACCCTGGTCTTTCCCCCATCCCCTGGATGTATATTCTCCAATGGGACACATCCATAGCTAAGAGTCATTAATCATGCCCTCCAGTAATATTACGCTCCAACAACGTTGGGTTGCCGGGGCGATTATTTAAGCACTTGAGGAATGCACTGCTTTCCCCCACTCTCTTTCTGCTGGCAGCCAAAAAGAGCAAAGGGGTATCTTTTTAGTTGACAGTCTGGATATCCCACTGTATCCAAATAATACTTGCAACATGTATTAATTAAATAAGATATAGCAGTCATGTGAAATTGCCAAATCTGAAATAAAATCTCATAAATTTTCAAAGGAGAACACTGAAATTTAGAAATCTTACGTAAGAGAATCTTATATTCTCACACGAGCACACACAATTTTAGTTATTTTTAATTGTTTCAATTTCAGGAGGCTCCCACTGCCATCAGGCAAAAGCCCATGTTGATATATTAGGCCCTAAAATGTTGCTGACTGTTCAGTTGAGTTCAGTGGGTTTTTCAAAAGCCAAGTTAAATACGATTGTCCTGACATTAAGTAAATTAAATATAGCAATTTAAATTAAATACATTATTAAAATACATTAAGTACATTAAATCTTGGCGTGCTGATGTTAACACCCTAGGAATAACAGCCCTGGTTCTGCTTATTCCATAGCTGAATGTTGTGCCAGCATGTGGTTTAACAGCACCCACACCCAAATGATTGATGTCCAACTCTGCCAGACAATGCGTATCATTTCTGGCACATTGCATCTCACTCCCATGCACTGGTTACCAGTACTTAGCAATATTATACCTCCCCTCATTAGAAGACAACAAATTCTTGGTTGGCTGAGGTCAAGGAAGCTGAACAACAAGGCCTTCCCTATTCACCAGGACAACGCACAGCCCATCACAAGAATTAAATAGGCCAGCATAATACACAGCTATTCATTTAACCTCTACCCAATTTAACCCTGAGAATGCCTGGAGACAGGAATGGTCCAAGAAACCTTCTTGTGGCCTGACCATTAATGATCCCTCTACCAAGCCACCTGATTTTGACCCGTCTCCCTCCCTCTTTGGATGAAATTGAGCAGAAATAGGTAGGATACTGGAAGAAGTGCCTCTTCCCTGTATCTGTGGGAATGGAAAGGTTGCCTTTATAGCGATTGTAGTGCAAACAATTAATCATATTGTGCAAGATTTCCCAGGATGTGCATTCTTTGGTTTCCTAGAAGATCTGCACAAAGCAATGCCAGAGCAGATTGCCTGGATATCTGAACTGGACATCTCATTATGAGGCCACTGCCTTTTCCCCATGTATATAATTATGTGGATTATGTTTACACATTTACTTCTCTTCTGCCATGTTCTGATCATTTGCTAAAAAGTAATAACTACATTAAATATCACTTACCAACCTAATTTATGCAAATGGATTTCCAAAAGGATCATTACAAGGAACAGAAGACAATTGTGGTTGTTGAGCTGTAATCTGGAGAAAAGGAAAAAGAAAACTTTTGCCATGATTTGAAGATATTTTTGCAGACAAACCTTTTCCAAGCCAAAGGTACATGAAGACTCCTATATTTTTAGAACTTTTCGACACACAGAAGCAAACTAAGTACTACTTTCCTAGCAACTAATGTTATAATTATATATTACTCAGGGGAAAACTAAGCATAATAATTACATGTTAGAAAATCGAGATGTAGATTTCTTACAAAAATGAAAGACAAGCAACACAGTTCAGTTTAGGCATTTCAGCACCTTGAAAAACTGCAGGATATGGAGGACTTCAAAACATTTGCTGCAGTAGCTTGGTCTCTTCAGACCCAAAACTTGTCCAGTTTAATGGGTCATTTAGTGCAGCATTAAGGAAGTCTATATAGTCTACCCACATCTAGCTGAATATACCCAACTTATTAGCTGTGGATCAAAGGTAGCCTAAGAATTATTCATATATCTAAAATCATCATTTTAGGAAAAAAGAACCAAGAGGCCTTTCCTGAATCTTGTCTCATTAAAAGTATCTGTAGCATTTTCCAATATCAGCCTATTAGATACTAACCATAAGTATGAGCTGTATTTTTCCACCCATCCGTCAGCTACTGAGTTTCTCCTACAAGACCAGCCGATACAGAAAAACGTTGTGCGTGATTATGTAACTAAATCTGGCTTGAAAAATATGGTGGGCCAACCTTTGATTAACGCTAAAGTCTCTTAGGCCATTAAAAGAAGTTCCTTTCTCCATAAAGCATTGCTACTGTGAATCAGAACTTTGTTTTTAACGTACTATGAAGAACATTCAGATTAAAGTCTTTCTACTTTAATGGGAACTCCCATTCTGGCTCCTCCCAATTAGAGGCCACAGTTTTGTTATTCAGTTTAACAACTTATAGGAGCTCTTTCAACTCGAAAGAAAACACTGGATCCTAGCCAGGGGTGGGATTCAAATCTTTTAACAACTGGTTCTGTGGGTGTGGCTTAGTTGGTGGGCATGGCTTGGTGGTCATGTGACCGGGTGGACGTGGCTTGGTGGTCATGTTATTGGCTGGGCGTGGCCAACTCAACATCACTCAAATTGAGCCACAAATCTCCTCGCCTGGCCTCTCGTGACTGTGGGGATGCTGCAACAGTCATAAGTGTGAAAAATGGTCATGTCACTTTTTTCAGTGCCATTGTAACTTTGAATGGTCACTCCACACAAGCAAAGTACCAGCAAAGGAGGGGAAAAAACCTCCAGAGAAGTTCCTGAGACAGGAAGTTTGGTCCTGCCAAGAATGTAATGAGGGTTAACGGAGAGGCAATTTCTGTAAGCAACACCAGAATGTTTCCTTCCTGCCTTCCTTACAGGATTAGGCCAGTAATTTCTTCTAACCGGTTCTCCAAACTGCTTAGAATGATAACAACCGGTTCTAGCGAATAGGTGTGAACTGGTAGAATCCCACCCCTGATCCTAGCTATATGTAACATTTCTTTTTTTCTTTTTGTCTTTTCACACAACGTTCTAAACTAGGCTAACATGGATTTTGTGGTTTAACTCTTTATGGCAATCCAGCCATTGTCTTAATATTTGTGTGAACTGGACCACTGAGTTAAGCCACAAAGTTTTATGTTCGTGTTTTTTTTTCCTTAGCCCACAATTAACCCATAAAAGGGAGTCTGGATACTTACTAGACCTTGTGAGGGAGAAGCAAAAGGATCCATCTTGAAAGGATTTTCAAAGCGGTCTTCAGCAGGCTTGGAAATAAGCGGGGAAGCATTTTGTCTCAGAACAGGCTTTGGAGGCCCTATGTTGAACAAAAGAACACTCTTCTAAGATATCCAAATCTCTCTATATAAAAACGAAATACCACTCACTCATCATCGCAAAATCTCCAGAACCGTAAAGCCTACAAACTTGAAATTTGGCATATATGTTCCTCTTGGCTTCTAGGGGCTCACTAAGAAAAGATTTTTCGAAATGACCATCAGATCATTAGTATTTCATATATTATTATTAACATGCTCTGATGCTAAGGAGTTCTACTCCCACTTTCCACCTGAAAAGAAATCTGTTCCAAATGGAAAACACAAGCAGAGGAGTTTCAGTTTCAGTTTCACAGCAGCAACCAGCTTTAGTACAGAACAGTTGAGCTAAACTATGCCCAGGCTCCTTGCTGTCTCCTTCTTGCTCACACAGCAAATACTGCTTCACTTTCCAAACAGCCTTCAACTCTTGCACACTGACAGGATGCTAACCAGATGAATATCGATGGATGCTGGTAGGCAGAGGCACAATTTTTCTTTCCTTATTTTCCTCCCCAAAAACTAAGCCCAATCACATAGTTTCGTAGCAAAGCACAGGTATAGAGCTAGTTACATTATAAAAGGTTCGCCAAGATGTTTATTATAGAGCAAAGAAGTACATGTTTGGCATCAAATATGAACTTCACAGGAAACAGCACCCAAATTGAGGATACGTACACTAGAATACAAGTGTTTCTGCAAACTCCATGTCAAGACTAACTAAGAAACCAACATCACATGCACAATCCCTGGATTTCATGCAATCAACACAAACCAACATTGGATTCAGGGACCTTGTTGTTTTATACAGTGTTAGTGTAAGCCTTTCAAGTTAGTCCAGACAGGAAACCAAAATAACACCATCTTTCTCCTCTCCCTTGTCTTTCCTTAGGGAACTAGGGAGGATCTCCTGAATTTGAATTTTTACCTTTATTGTCATTGCATTCCATGAATACAATGAAATTGAAAGCCACTCCAGCACAGTGCCCCAAACACCACATCACAACCACACCACAAGTGTTTAAAAATTAAAATAATTAAAGTAATAATAATAATTAAAAACCCAGTCTAAAACCTATCTAAAACATTTAGCAAGTTAAATAGTTTAAAAATGCCACTGTATATGTAGGACCAGATCACAAATGTGCTGTTTGATTCAAGACAATTATTGCCTTGGAAAAGAAACTTGTTTCTCAGTCTATTAGTCCTCATTTTAAGACACCTATAACGTCTCCCTGATAGTAACAGTTCGAAATATGAATGGCCAAGATGAGAACGGCCTGTGGAGATTTTTAGTGCTCCAGAGAGGAGTCTGGTCTTTGCAATCTCTTCCCAAAAAGAAAGAGAGCAACCGATGATTTTTTGTGCTGCGTTTATAACTCTCTGGAGCACTCTTCTGACATGGTTTCTCTACTCCTGTTCTTTTTATGGGCTGGGATATCCCTTTTCTGACCATTACCCTGGCTGTGGCTTTTCCTACTGTCTCCCAAGGTTATTCTCACAGCATATTATAATTATTCTGCAACTTTTGTTTTTGACTTCCTTGAAATGGCTTATTATAAGCTTTTGAGAAAATTCCTGACTGACTTTCCTAGCCCGTCTCCTCCCTAAACACCATTTACTTCTACTTTTATTTGTGGAAAAATGCTCAGTGCTTTTTTTCCCAGACAGATGAAAGCACTTTAGTAGCCACTGTTGCGGGACAACTTTGGTTAACTCTGCCTAGCTTCATAAAGAGCCAAGGAGAAAAGTCCCAGACAGCCCTTTTTTCTTTTCTTTAGCAAGCCAGGAATTCTAGAAAGGAAGATGGCTTTGTGGATGACAGAGATTTGTGCTGCCTCAGGAAAGCAGCCATGTTTCTTATTTTAACAGATCTCCTGGTGTCAAGTCAAAGCTGTAATTTATTTGATTATTGTTGTATCACATTTGTTGTCAACCTAAGACAGCACATACAACACCCTTCCTCACCTGGTAGCCAACAACTCCCAGAATTCTGAGCAGTGACTGGGGAATTTCGAGTATTGAATTCTACAATGTTTCCATAGATTGGGAACATGGGTATATTGTAGAGTTCTAATGCTCTCTACTGGGCACAGACTACCCCAGACTTACTTGAATTGAAAAGTAAAGTCAGATGCATCATATGCCACCACATACCACACTAAGTCACTTAGCTAATATAAGTGAAATGGCTTATTCAAGGCCACTCAATAAATCTATGGTCAATAAGAGGTTTGATATGGAACTAGAAGGCTACTCAATGAGACCAGCTAGCTTCCAGGTTATCGTGATCAGTCACACCTTGAGGAACCTCTATTTTGTTACCTGGTTGCTGCTGCTCTGCTCTCCTGGCAGGCACAGCGGGTAGTTTTGTCAGCTGGAAGTCTTTGAACATCTCCTTGACATCTTTTATCTCTTTGTCACCCAGAGGGTCTAAAGCAGTGAAGGCGTCGCTTTCTTTTTTCACACTGCACTCCTTCTGTGGTGCAGTTCTAGGAGGCAACTGAGGAAGAGGGCTAGTAGATGACATGGAGGGCAACATAGATGGAGGGTGAGATGCCAGAGAAGGTGGAAACATGTTGATATGGAAAGGGTTCCCACTAGGAGGTGCCTGTGCCCATGCATTGGATGGAGAAACACACACAGATTGACTCCAGGGATCAGGAGCTGGAATCTGGCCTGGAACTGGCTGGCCCCAACCAGGTGCTTGTTGAGGAGCACCAAAACCAAGAGATGGTGCGAATTTCACTGGCTGAGCGCTCAGAGCAGATCCAGGAAACACTGGGGTTGGCTGACCGAAAGCCGTAGACTGGGGACCCCATGCTGGTGTTGGGGATACTGATGTAGGCAGGCCACCTGGAGAGAATAAAATGACTCATTTAAATAAACTCATCATTGAACAACTAAAAAACACATTATCAATATGACCTCATAAATGCTGACTATATTCTTCCCTATATTATCATCTCTATTCAATTTCCTTCAGTTTTTATCCCATCTATTTGCAAGAAGGTTTTCTCAGCAGGGTTTGCTGGAATTATTAACCCACAGTAAATTGTTTTGTAAAAATCTGGTGATTTTGTTATGTGGACTTAAAAATTCTGAAAATCCAAGCAGAGAATATGCTGTATCCTTTTGCTTTCAGATTATATTCGCTATCATTTTACTTGGAATCCTTTCAAAGTCACTTTATTAAATTTGGGACCATAGCCTCACAGAGCAGTACTACTTTTCCCAACCTCTAGCCTGGAAGTACAGTATATAATTGTTAGGGAGTCAAGGACCTGAACTTCTCAATGAAAACAGACAACAACAACCCCTGAATGAATAAAAACAATTAATAGGACAACTCCCCAGGAGTTTAATAGCACTCCATCACATAAACATTGCAGTTTGTTGCCATTCAAACTTCTGAGGAAAGAATTCTGTGGGCCTTCCTGGCTGATGCAGAAATGAGTAAAATGCTTTTGTATAGTTCTTTCAGGGTTGTATCCAACAGTGTCCTTTATGACCAGAGGTCTTTCCAAAAATGATAATAAGGATTGATTTTAACGACATAAATGTGGAGATTCTCAGTCATCCAGGTGCTTTGACTGCAAAGAAATATAATCCTTCTCACCCCATCTCCCATTCTCTCAGAACTAATCCTTTCATTGCCCCCACCACCCTGCCAGAACCGATGAAGCTTCTTGGATGAGAATCGAAACATCATGTTAATAATAACAGATAATCAGAGTTGGAAGGGACCTTGTAGGTCATCTAGTCCACCCCCCTGCCCAAGCAGGAGACTCTATACCATTTCTGACAAATGGGGAGTCCAACCTCTTCTTGAAAGTCTCCCAGTTGCCTTTTGGAAAATAGCATCTTTGAGATTTGCTTGACCTTCTTTCCCAGGATTACTGCTTACCCTGCAAACCCCCTTTTTAATGGGTTCGCATTAATACCCTGGACCATAAACTAAGAATACGTACATAATTCATTCAATATATTCAGCTAATATGTAGCTAGGCGTTTGTGTTTCACAATCTTTACCAACCTAGTCCAGGTATGGGAGCTGCTGTAGGAGGATTGGTTTTGAAGAGATCTAGTGGGTTAGTTTGTACACCAGAAGGCTGTCCTGCAGTAGTCAGAGTGTTTGTTACAGGATATCCAGGAGCAAAAATATCAGGACCAAACACGTCGCTGGCTGCATTCTAGAAAGAAACCAGAGGGAGCCTTCGTTAGAAAGGCTGTTGTTTTTGCACAGGAAGTCTTCTGTTATTTGGAGTTAAGTGTTTTCAATCGTGCTTTATGCTACTAGCACCCCAATCTGCTCAGCAACATTGTGACATTCCAGCAGCAAAACCAAGCTAGAAACGTAAGGTGTGAGTGATCAACTCCCAGACAAATGCTTTCAGTTCATATTAAATAGGGTGGCATGCTTAAGAAACATCAGGTGTAGAGATGCAAAAAATTAATACAAGCCCATTCTCCTTTAATAGGGTAAAATCTTTTCTAAAAATCTGAAAAACAACAAAGGGAAACTTTGCAATGTTTACAGTTGTGGCTTGCAGAGCTTTCATGTGCAACTTCCTGTAAATGATGGTGCAACATCGACTGCCAAGAGCATTTTATCGCAAAGAACAATTCTGTGTCCTTTTGACAAGTAGTCTCTCTAATGCAGAAGCACTGGGCTACACACAAACTGAATAAACAGCCGCAAAAGAGTGACATCTGGGGAACTAATTGCTTTTGTATATAAACTCAGAAGCATATTTTAAATATATTCCTGAAGAAATGAACATGATTAGAATTAGTTAAATGCTAGCGTTAATGCCACTGCACATCCAATGCTGGAACAGTCAAACCAGTTTGCAATAAAATGATAATTAATCAGTGTAAAATAGTAAGCAAAGCTTTGGGACAAGGATTTGGAAAACTTGAGTGAAACTATGATCCAATCAACCACAGAAACTCATGGCCAAGTGGGTCTAAGCGCAACCTAGACCCAAACCTACCTCTCAGGTGGTATGTGGTCAGCTCTTATAGGAAAAGATGCTTTCCACATTTAATAAAGAAATAAACCCCTTAATGAAAAATTCATTAATTTCAGATCACATGGACAGGCTCAACCATAGTCTCAACTGGCAAAACCATTACACTTTTAATCAAGCATATCCAATCCATGGCCGCCTTGGACAGCTAATAACTTGCAGCCCCACAAGTTCGCAAACTTTTAACATTATTATGTGATTTATAAATATTTATACTTCATATGTGGCCCAAAACAATTCCTCTTCATTCAGTATGACCCAGGCAGGCCAAAAGGATGGATACTCATGCTTTATATCAAACCCAGTTGGAAAATACTAAGGAATTCTTGTAGGCTTGGCAAATCAATCATCAGTAGAGAAATGGAGATAAACTGCATACAGTTCAAAACAAAGAGTAAAAAAATCCAAGAAGGAAACAAACAACCTAGAACATATTTCTTCCAGCAGCTAACAACGCTCAGATAAGCAGCAAACACCAGGCATACAATTAAGCAGAAAACAATACTCTTATCAAAGAACCACCAAGGAGGAAAGTAATCTCCCACCAAAATTGGCAGGGGAAGCTGTTATAAACAGATAACAAACTTCACATTTACTCACACTGATGACATTACTTAATTGGGTAATGCAATGTATACAAGCAAACAACCAAGCTCAGAGAGCACAAAGATGTCCATAGTTCAAACCAGAGTTACATATTTATACATTTTTTTCTATTGGAAATAAGCCCCAGCAGCACCTTTGGCCAACTTAAGCCAACTCATCAGTCGCACAATAAGGTATGTTTTGTCTGCTCAAATCCAACATCCAACAGAAGTCTAATGGTGACAGACTTGGTCAATAAGACTTTTTCCTGGGAGACAAAAGTGTGGAACTTTGTATCTCAGAACTTCAGCAGGCTGTATGTTGCAATGTTTTATTTTAACACAAAATGTTTTGCTCCAGCAAGATTTTGTTTTATTGGACTGACTCTAGTACAGTTTTTTATCACTCAGTAGTTAATGCTAAAACTTACATTTTTAAGATAGGCTTTTAACTGGGGTATACCCTGAATGATCTGATTCTAAGTCCAAAATCCAAAGCATAATCATTAGAATGGGGGGAAAAGCTAACTTCAGTCTGTCAATCAACCTATCTTTCCAAATAAAGAATGGGATAAGTTTGCACGTACAATTCCTTCCTCAAATATCAATTATACTTAATTTCAGATAGGTACACGCAGAGTGTATAAGCAAATATCCAGATTCGGGGAAGCTCATTCTGCACTTCCTCTGCAAACAGGTCTTCATTTATTTTAATTTTGGTTTTATCATCTTATCTCTGCTTTTTATTGGGCAGAGAAAAATCAGGTATGAGGTAAATCAGTTTTGGTTTTGCAGATTGCAAGTTTTTGCAGACTCGGCTGTACTCCTTGTACCTCCAATCCATAATACCCGTGTCTGTGCTGCTTTTGCCTCACAGAGCTTCAAAAATCAGTCTCAAGCAGCCTGTATTGATGGTATTCAGCCAAATCTCATGCACATTCCTAGTTTTAATCACCTGCCCCATCCTCATACATGTCTTCTTAAAAAAAATGAAAATGCTACATTCCTGAAAAATCTTTCAGTCCAAGCCTATAGTTGAGATGGTTCTCGTTAGTACTAGACTGCTGGGGTCTATTGTTCTTGCAGCTCTAATTAAGACAAGGTGTGGCCTTCAGGAGGATTATCTTGCAGTAGTTTCACTTTATATGAGAAAACCAAGGTTGTTTATGTATCTCCTTGACTTCACTTCCAGACCTTTGAGGTCTACTGTACATGGTTGATCATCCCATACCAGAACTATACAAAGAAAATATTGTGTTTCTTCCAAAACAATACGCTTAAGGCATGCAATAGCTAGTTCCGAGTGTCTTACTTACCCAAGATACAAATATATGGCAGCGTTAGGAGAAAGAAAGCAAGGTTAGGAAAGGATGATTCTACAGTGAAAAAAATTAAGTTCACAGTGGCTGCAGCATTTAGAGAGTGAAGGTAAGGAAAGCTTTTCTTGCCAGCAGAGCTTTCAGGAAGAGAGGGAAAGAGTTTCCTTCACCTACTCCAAGTAGAAAACATGCATATTACCACTTTGTGCATGCCCCAACGTTCACCTGAACAGTCCTCCTTCCTCTTCCTGGCTTTGTACTTTGTGGAGGTGGGCTAATCGCGATGGAGTCTTGTGGCATTGACAGGTGGCTGCTATCAGAGTCTAGCCGTAACCCATTCTGCACAGGCGTTCCTTTGGGACAGCTTTCTGCAAAGACACTCAAGGGGGATTTGGCCACGAAACCATTCTGTTCTCTCTCCGGCACCCCGTCAGATGTCTTCACCGCTAAATGTGCCGATTTACTTTCAAGCAGCCATTGGCTGGCCGGCATTTCCTGCTTGCTAGTCCGGTTGGAAATCTGATCAAACTCTTTCCCAAAGTAGTCTACGTCCCCATTCACACCACTGTTCTCCATCTTCTGACTGGAAGGTTTTAAAGAAGAATCAAGGGGAGGAGGGGGTGCCAATTGGTCAGCTTGTGTGAAAGGGTCGTCGCGGAAAGGGTCAGGGCTGGGGGTAGGAAAGAAGCTGAGGTTTGCAGAAAAAGCATTTTCAGGCAAGAAAGGCGGCTGTAGCTTTGGCAATGGCAGGGAAGGCGTGATGTCGTTCAAGAAAAGGTCCTCCCCTTTGAGAGAAGTTGGAGGGGCCTCAATCTCAGAGTTTAAATCCACTAACAGGATCTCTTTTTCCTCCTCCTGTTAGGTTTGGGAAAGAAGACAGATTAGCATGTGAGCAAGTAGTCTCATGAGCTCTTGATTAAAAAAAATGATTAAGCAAGCAGATTTGAAATGGATTTTTTTTTTTTAAAGAAAATGTGCGTCTGTGACAAGAAAGGCATTTTGCTGCTCCTTTTTCTTTTTAACTATCACCCTACTGTGAAGTTATTGAGCCAGCTGTTCAATCTCGGTTGGGATTTATAATGGATAATAATACATCAAGCCAATCAGCTGGGAACAAGCCTGTATAATCCCCTGTTTTATTTATTTATTGAATGATCACGTTTATAAGGCCATCCATCTCACAAAAAGTGTCTATGGACAGCACACAACAATTCACTAAAATAATAAATATACAAAAAAGCAGTCATGATATCAACCGTTTCGGTAATTCTCTAACCACAATTTTTGTTTTTTCAATGACTTAAGCTTAAACATCAGAGTAGGCCTCATTTATAGTTAGCATGAGCTAGAAGCAAAATAGCTAGAAGCAAAATTAGAGACACTTTAAATTCTAATTCATTCTAACAAGAAACGATGACTCTTCCAAATACAGACAGTAGACTGAGCCACCAAAAAGCCACAGTTTATAACAAGGAGCCTTGGGTTTAGGTTGCTGAATGCCTTTTCACATTCATCAACTGAATTGGCTTTGTGTGTTTTGAAAACATTCCTACTGGAGACCACGATTATCCATACCTGATTATGAAACGATGGTAGGAGGAGGAAGCTATAAGGGCTTCTATCAAAATAGCCCTGAATATACAGTGTTGGATGTCATGATGACTTGGTCATAGCAGTGTTTGATCAAGAGCTTTCCAAATTCTAACTAATTATCAAGTGCATTAAGGTACTTTCTTCAAATAAACTCTGCTAAATGTTTCCGTATCTCTTCCCCCAAACTTCTTTCTTTATACTCATTTATTATAATCTTCTGGGCTGCAATGTGTTTCTGTACTAAAGTTATCATTATTCATCAAGCCAGCCAAAGCTATGCAAAGATACTTTATGGGAATTCAGTTTATGCTAGGTATTCTTCCTTAGATCCTTATATACAAAGCAATAATCAGCCTCTGGCATCCATCAATAGCACAATCTGCAGTTTGTTCAAGGTCTCTCCATCAAGATCCTTTGAACAGAGGACATCTATAGAGGATCACTTCATCATCCAGGAATGATAGGAGAACATTCAAGAGGACTTTCAAAAAATTTCCTGATTTTGGAGGCGGTAATCATTTACTACTCACTGTGGGACTGTTGAGGTCAGGAGGAGTTGACATGTCTCCAAATAGATCCATCTGGTCGACACCCTAAAATACAAAGTTTGTAACAGTTAGGATTCCACACTTCAATCTATAAGTCACTCAAATCCAAACAACAGCAGACACAGGAATGCTGGAAAAAAACCAAGCTGTTGTTGCATTAAGCTATGAGACAAGGTAGCTATACCAGTTCAGTCAAAGTTTGTGACAATAATGCAACCTATTCTGGTTTAACCACCACTCAGAAGCCTATTAACCTGCTCTTCAAGTTAGAAAATTCTACATACCAACTTTATTTTGCCAACTTGATCAGTAGTTGCTTCATCATTACCATTCTGGAAGAAAACAAAATTAAGTCAGGTTTAAGAAATCTATCGCTATGATCTCTGATATATAACTTGCCCCATAAGACACATCTTTCTTACCTCAGTTTTACTGGCCTCTTCATTCTGAAATAATAAGAAAAACTTGCATCAAGAATATTCATGAAAAGTTGTTCAGTGTTTTTCAAACTTGTGGGCTCTAAACTCTAAAACATGTGGGCTTCAACTCCCAGAATTCCCCAGCCAGCATCCTGGTGTTTTAAGTTGGTTATATAGGTATATAATCTTGATAATGGACACTACAAATGGAGACGAGCTGGGTGTCCTGGAATGAGGAGGAGTGCTGGAATAGTAATACCTCCTTAAAAAATCTTGGTCCAGATGGCCCGGCTGGTAACACCTCGTAAGGGCCCCTTTCCAGGGTTACAGGAGAAGATGGTCAACAGTTTTGAAGGCGGAAGAGGGCTTTATGCCCCAACGGCAGATAAAATGGTAGAACCATCTTCTAGAAGAAGGGAAACTCTGATTTCAAACCTCCATTGCCTTGTGGCTAGATCTGTTATTGGAAAAGGCTTCAGGAGTCAACCTTGAGGCAAAATCCGGAGCTGGAGTCGTGGAAGCAATTCGTGACTGTTTACAATCACATTCTGGTAACTCCTGCGACGCAGCTGGAACTCATCGTATCGGCTTTGCTGTTCCATTAAACAATTTCAGTGACATGGAGAGGGGGAGATCTGCTGCTTGGGTAACAGTTTATCCTCCATATTAAATTACCCAGGCCTCGTGCTCTGGAGTGGACACTCCAGCTTTGCATACAGCATTGAAACAACACGAGAAGTGGCAGTTACCGGTTTCATAGCACGATACCACCGTCCCTTGAGACTGAAGGATGCCAATTCATAATCTTGACTTACAAAAGTTCATTTAGTGACCAAAGTTACAACAGCACTTGAAAAAAGTGACTTATGACTGTTTTTCAAACTTATGATCATTGTAGCACCCCCATAGGTCATGTGATCAAAATTCAGACGCTTGGAAATTGACTGACATTTATGACTGTTGCAATGTCCCAGGGGTCGTATGATCTCCTTTTGCAACCTTCTGACAAGCAAAGTCAATGGGAAAGCCGGATTCACTTAACAACGGTGTTACTAAATGAACAACTACAGTGATTCACTTAACAATTGTGGCAAGAAAGGTCATAAAATGGGACAAAATTCACTTAATAAATGGCTCACTTAGCAGTACAAATTTTGGGCTCAGCTATGATCGAGGACTACCTTTACTGTTGGCACTGGTTTTATATTATCTTGTGATTGTTACTATTTGTTTAAACAGTGTTTAGGTACAAGTGTAATATACAATATAATATTAGCACCATTATCTTCAACTATTTTAAAATTCAAGGCACAGTATCTGGGTACTGTGTGTGCTTTCTAGCAACAAGCTATGGTTGCTATTGGATATGGACAAGGGGCACTTTGGGGCTCTCCAATCAAAGAGGCCTCTCAAATTACTCCTCCACCCAGACTGGCAGCAATATTGGCCCAGCAGTGCAACAAACATTCATTCTTTGAAAAAAGAAAGCATTTTCCTAAGTGTGAATGGCAGGCTGCTAAATCAATGAGATGCCGCTTTGTGGCTCTGCAGCCAATGAGAGTACTGGAAGAGTCCTAGCTCCTCCCCTCCCTTGCCACTACAGTTGACAAAAGCCACTGTTGTCAATTGAAGCACCACATCCAGGCCACCAATTAAGAGCAAAGCACCACAGCATTTATTCGCAAGCAACGTGCTCAGACTTTTATCCAAGCAAGGGCCCCTTTGAAGATACCATACAACCCTATAATTTAGTTTGAAGTTCAAGATGTAGCAAACATCGGGGAATCAACTGAAGCATTTTCCAGCTCTATATCCAATTACAATGTAGCCTGAAACCTGCCGAGTCTACTATGAAGCAGCGTTACCTTCTTCTTATCGTCCTCTTCTTTTTTCTTCATGTTATAGATCACTTGGAAGAGATCCTTCAGATCTACAACCAGAGGTTCAGCCTAAGAAAAGAGAGAGCCAAGTGAGATGGATTTTCTAAAAAGCAGGCGATTCAAGGGCTTGGATTACAAGTTCCTTAAACTGGCAGATATACAGTTTCGAGAAATATAAATGATTGTACTAAGCACCATCCAAGGAGAAAAGATCACTTCGGGACTGGAGAACTAAAAGGAATTGTGTAGTACCCCAGCTGTTAATCAATTCTACAATTCTCTAGGATAATCTTTCTTGGAGATCTAAGGAGTTAAGGACCTGGGCCATAATTCTGAGCCAGAATGAAGCACAGATCTTGTTTCCAAGTGTTGCTCCGTTATGCATGTGCACTCTGAATCCAATAGGTAGGAATTTCATTAGCAACGATTGTCCACAGAACATCTGTATGGATAGAGCACATTCAGGGAAAACGTGCAGCTAAGTCACAGAACTTATTTTAAACCTGAGATGGACAATCTTTTTTGACTGGGGGAAGTTGTTGCATTTCCCTTTCTTGTATTGGCAAGTGGCAGCAAGGGACAATAGCCTCCATCTATGCCAATCCTTACTCTTGCATTATTATCCTCTTACTTGTTGTGAAGTTTTGATGGCAAAGAACTGGTGCTGCCCTTCTCCCCCACAGACATAGCCAAAGGCTCGGTTGTCAGTCACATCTCGAGCAATGAAAGAGATTTTGTTGACTGGATGCTCATGTTCAATAACCTAGAATCAAACCAAGTGACATAGAAATGACCATGAATAGCATAATCCCTTGTTGAAGTAATCAGAGCTCAGGACAAGAAATTTGACAAGTTTGCGTATCACGCTTAATTGTTTAACCCACTGTTTCTCAACCTTGGCCAATTTAAGAGATGTGAACTTCAACTCCCAGAATTTCTCAGACAGCATGGCTGACTGGGGAATTCTGGGAGTTGAAGTCCATACCTCTTAAAGTGGTTAACCTGTTTTCTAATCAAGACTGTTGCCATTCTTGTTCACTTTAGCTGATGTTTAATAATTCCAAAATATTATTTTACTCTGATAGATAAAACACAGAGTCACATATCACTGTTTAACCTTGGTTTAGTTGGCTGTTTAAATAATACAGGGGGTTTATACATTTATATAAGCAAAAAGCAAGCAAACTGCATCATAGTCTAACATGTAGTTTGAATTAACAGTACCCAAGGTCTAGAAAGCTAAGTTCTCCTGAATAAGTCATATATGCTGATCACAGAACCAGAAACCCCAGATATTGTTATGAGGGTCGAAAGTATTTGATATATTAGTTTCAGTTTTGAACAAGGAGTATAGGACAAGAGCTCAGATTGAAGATGTTACAGTAATTGCTTTTCCTTTGACCTAACAAGAATTGTGCCTCAATATTAATTCCTCATTTGCCGTTTTCAAATCAGAGCTAATCCAATTTTACATGGAGATTCATAAAGTGCAGCAAGAGTTTGTAGGCAGGTAATTTTTTTAAAGCTAAGAATAGGTTATACTTAATCCAGATGCATAACTAGTTTCTCCATTCTAACATGCCTATTTCACTTTATTGAAGCAACTCCAGCTTCAGTTTAGACACAGTGCTCGAGTGTATTAAAGATTTAGAGTGAAAACTAGCCTTTCCTTGTGAGCAGGTAGATCTCTAAACAGGATGGGACTCCCCTATGGAACACAGAACTCACCCCAGTCTTTTCATCCATGATTTTGATTCCAGCAAGAGATATGTTCACCCATACTTTCTGCTTGTGCTGTCCCTGGGAACGGGCCGCAACTGCCATTCCCTATTAATCAAAAGCCAGCATATTATATGAATCAATTAAATAAATAAAATAAATTTTAAAATGTCATTATTCAAATTGGTTCACTTCACTTTTTTTTTTCTTCTTAAAAGAGCATGTAAAAATAGTGCTTCCATCCAAAGAAAAACGAAGCCACCAAGTTAAGAAATTGCCTCCCTTGACTGGCTGGATCCAATACATCCCTTGATTTTTGCAGATTGGGATGCAGCATAATGAACTATAACTTTTAAAAAGAGATAGTTCATTATGCTGCATCCCAATTTATCAACATTTTTGACCTATATTAGAAATTATACAAGTCTTGAACCTTACTTACTTACCCCAGTAAACAAAGCTTTCTGATGGAAAATATGAAGAAAAGGCAGAAAGCTGAATATAATTTATACAAAACTCAGAACACTCATTCTAGCAAGGTTTCCATTTTTTTTTCCTGTGTGGAAATTCTAGATATTTTTCTCTCCTCCAAACACTTGTTTTATAAAAGTCAAAAACATGACATTTGGCCCATCTCCAAATTACGTCTGGGTCAGGTTACAATAACAAATAGCTACAAAAATTGTGGTAAATCTAGATTGGCAAGCACATCCTGTCCATTGTCAATGACCCATCACCATCCCTATCAGAGCACTGATGGTCATACCTAGTTGGGTAATGAAATGCCTACAAAAAAACCACCAAGCTCAGAGACCACCAAGGACTGACAATCCATCATCTTCAATGCTAGAGATGGTCTTCTTAGACAAAATGCTATGTCTATGTATATAGGTATGACATATCTATAGGTTTAATAAGACTTGCAAGGAATGACTGAAACCTACCTTTAATTTCATCATTGAATCTTGGCTCATTTTGTCTCCTCTTGCTTCTGGAACATCATCAACACCAATCAATTTGGCCTTGTACTTTACCCCATCACCTTGAAATCTGGCCAAAAGGAATTCCTCTGTCTTTTCCAATCCTGAAAAGCCAGTTTAATTCATGTAAGCCCATCTGAACTCTTGCTGTGGCTATAGATAACAGAGTACAGTATGCATTTTATAACAGCCAGTGCCCCTCATCTGTGTATTGTATTTAATAAATTATTAACTCTTCTTCTGGATGCAATGAGGAGACATCCAGCATGTCTTTCTTTCGTGTTGCACTAGCCATAAATATATTTGAACTATAATTGTGTATAGAGCAGCACAAAGGGTCAATTTCTCTGAACAGAAGGTTACATACACATAAAAGTTGGAAGAGCCAAGATTGGTTGGCTGACCACTTTTTAGTCAAAGAATTCTGCGATGTATGGCAAGACCATAAGATGGCAGTCTAATGCAAGATTCCAATTAGTTTGTTTTCAATTCTTAATCCTAATTTCAACTCCTACCCTCAAAATGACGCTATAGAGCACTGCACACCAGAACAACTAGACACAAGAACATTTTTTTCCTCAATGCCACCACTCTGCTAAACAAATATTTCTCTCAACACTGTCAAACTATTTACTAAGTCTGCATTACTATTATATTACTGTTAATCCTCCCATCCTTCCTTTTACCCATTCCCTCCCACTAATAACTGTATGACTGTAACTTTGTGGCTTGTATCCTAACAATTTTTATTGACTGTTTCCTAGTATGATTTGATCGCTTATTGTACCCTATGACTATTATTATTATTTGTGACTCTTGACGAATGTATCTTTTCTTTTGTGTAAACTGAGAGCATTTGTACCAAGACAAATTCCTTGTGTGTCCAATCACACTTGGCCAATAAAGAATTTGATTCGATTCAACTCAACTCTACTCTATTCTACTCACATAGATATTTAAGAGACCAATGTCATTTTTGTACCCTATAAAATATATTAAAGATTCCTAAGCAACTGGGCCACCTTACCCACCAAATCTATTCATTTTAACATCGCATTTTCCAGAGTATATTTTCTGTTCTTGCATCAATTTGCAAATGCTTAACATACATTTGCCATGAACTTTGTTGTAACTTTCACATACAGTATTTTCCTCTCTTACAAGCATCCCCTGCAAACGATTCTTCCTACTTTCTGCTTTCCCAGTTGCTATTTACTCACAGATACCTTCATGCATTTTCTTCATCAGAGAAGTATATCCCATCATTTGGACAATCCCAAGCACCAAATTATGAGTATGGGCTGATTCAGGTCCTCCATCCTATTTTGATCTGAACCAGGCTGCTTCCTCAAGTCTTTTTCCAGATGGCTTCAGAAATGATCTGCCTTTTGACTCACTTTTATACCTTACCTTTCTTTTTCTCTTTTTTGGAAGGCTGTGGTTTGAGTGGTGTTTGCTGCTGGGCAGTTGGCTGTTGACTGTTGACACTGACTGTTTCTGCGTCACTTGACATGGTTGAGAGTCCAGCTTCAATTCCAAAGACAAAGACCGGGCTTAATAATAAAACTGATCTCCAGTTCCTGGTCCTCAGAGGACAAGCATACCACTCTGACCTTCAGAAGAGAAAATGAATTGATTTATTTCAGTGTGTGTTGCTTCAAGTGGGAAGGAGCAACTCAAGAGTGGATCTGTGCTGTTTAATGATCTCCACTTGGGAATGTAAATGTCTGATTTGGTAAACCTCCATTTTCTCTCTCTGTGTCTCTCATTAAAAGTCAACAGAAAAATGAATCAGATCTTGTTGAAAGGCAGATGAGGCCATAAACTAAAATGGATGACTTAGGTCTCTTCCATTTTCCAATTTTTTTTGTTCCAAGTTTTTACTGTTATAGCATATAAAAATTCCAATTTCAATTGAACAGTGTGTTTCTGGGTATAAATATTTTTAGGATATAATAATCAAGATGTTTACAACAATATTCATTGCATTGATGTTGATTATAGTAGTATCAATTATAATAACAATATTATTTACTTAACCAATTCAACATGCCTTTCTTATATCACTGATCCTATCCATCTATGGTATTTCCCTGTATATAGCTCGTTTTTTTCAGCTAGCCATTGATAAAGTATTGTTTTCCTTGATTATAAGTGTTAGCCTATCCATTTCTGCACATTCTAATATTTTTTAAATCCCATTTTCATCAGTTGGGACTCTCTTCACATTTTCATTGTTGCACAAATACAATTCTAATTGCAGTCAATACATGCAAAATCAAATATACATTCCCTCTATCATATTGATCCGGCAAAATGCCCAACAAAAATATCTCTGTTTTCAAGTCAATAATGCTCATTTCTTCCAGCCATGCATGGATTTTTGTCCAATATTTTTTTGCTTTTTGACATATCCACCACGTATGATAATACAAGCTGAGTGTCTCGTGGCATTTCCAACATTTTGCAGACTTATCCTTAAACATCTTTGCTAATCTTGATGGCAGGAAATGCCATATATAAAACATTTTGTAAAGATTTCCTTTATACGCATTTTCCAATTTTTTTTTTAAAGCTCAGCATATTTTACAATAATACTGAACTTTTTTGAACCCTGATGCCTCATGATATTCTTATCATATGGACATTCTAGCAAGCAATAGGCAAAGATCCCCAACCAGCAAAGAATTCAGTCCTTTCAAGTGTGGCAGGATGTGGAGCAGAAACATGTCTACTTCAAAAAAATGCAGCTCAACTGTACCCCAGAATTAGTGGTAAAAAAAATAATCCAGATTCAGAGTCACTCTCAACAAGCTCTATAGTAGATTTTCTGGATCCATGTTCTAATTTCGGAACATGGAGCTCCAAAAAAAATCAGAAAGCTATATAAGATGCTTTACGTTGAGATAGAATATGTGTCCATCTCACTTCAGTCTTCATTAATTCTTCCAATTCTAGGTCTTATTAAATATGACTTTGAATGCTAGACTTCTTTTTTGCAGGGAAAAATGATTTGTCTTTTGATTTGATGGTGATTTCATGGAACCTCAAAGCAATTGTCTTAACAACAGTATATAACTGATTGGCTGTTGCCTTTTTTCAGTATTTTGTGTTTGTTCCAGTATTGTCCACAGCCCTGACATTTTGATAACCTTCCATCCAAGTACAGATAAAGAACAACCCTGCTATTTAATTTCCAACCCCAGACAAGGTCAGATATCTCCATAATAATTACAATGGTGTTAAAAAGCTTTCTATCCTGCAATTCCCTGATAGTAACAATTAAAACACAAGATCTTGATATCATTCATTTACAAATTCATTAATAAACTACACAATCAGTTCCTTGATGTTAGAATAATTCTTAAACTGATCAGGTTAAAAGTCTAATGGACTTGATTAAATTAGGATTTAAATAGGTCCTGGTAATTATTCACACTGAAAATGAACCAGACTGTTTTCTTTTCTCCAAAGGGTTTCTCCACTCTCTAAATTTATCACTGCAAGATCCAATCAAAGTTTCTGAACAATCATCTCTCCTAGTGGAAATACACATTTAGACAGATGTGTCCTACTCCCATTTATTCCATTGTTCCTACATCATGGTGAGCAGCTAGGATTGTGTTATCTAATATTTTAAATACTTCTCTTTAAAAAAAAACTGTTTCTGTACCTTTAAGTATGGTATTTGAGTTTATTATGATGTTGCAAAGTGGCTAATGGCATTATTTTATGTTCAGGAAGTGTGTGTGTGTGTGTGTGTACATTTTAAACTTTTCTCCTAAAGAATTTAATTAACTTTATTTGGCTACAGAAGTATATTCCAGTTGCAGGTTTTCAATGAAAACTTAATATCTGAATTGTAACTTTAAGATGCTGCAAGCTACCAGGTAATAGCTTTGTTCAGAAAGGCAGCATCCAGTAATTAAAACATAATAATGATAACAATAAATCTCCCATCATTCTACAGCCTCTCGGGTTCTCCTTGCTTCTTGATCTGAACAATTTACCTCAGAAAAAGTGTGTCATTATTATACCTTTTCCTTTGGGACAAACTGTAATATGAACATCAGACTGCAAACTAGTGGTGAAATAGTGACAAGATCAGTGTTTCTACCTTGGAAGATGTATAGACTTCAACTCCCAGAATTCCCTGGCCAGCCATGCTGGTTAGAGAATTCTGGGAGTTAAAAGTCTAGACGTTTTCCACCTGCCAAGTTTGAGAAACACTGTACTGGACAGTCTTACACATACATACATACATAACTCGCATTATAATGAAGCAAAGTGCCAGAACACTACCTCATCTGTTAAAAATTTGTCAAAATATTTCAATTGCTTTTCCATCAGCAATTATTGCATCCAGAGGAATAATAAAAATAAAGACCTTCTGGCATGGGATTAAGATAGCAAACTGTATCAGAACATCTCGAAGATTTGACACAGATCTCATATCCCACATGTGGTCTGAAGGGAACTGGCTGACATAGGAAAGAGGGATGGGCTATCCATGAAGCCAAGATCCCCCCATTCAGTTTATTTTATGACTTCCAGAGCAACTCATCAATCAAACCAAAATATTAAGCAGCCTGCTAGATACTGTGAATTTCAAGTCTCATCATCCTCATCAAGCAATGTGGCTTCATGAGAATAGTTTCTTGGGAGCTATACTCCAAACTGCAGAGCACTAAGGTAAATTCAGACCTTAGACTAAATGATCTTTCGGAGTATATGCACCATGTAGTTTTAGAAAAACATAGTTGTACATTAAAATGATTTTTAAACATCATCCTTGTGACCTAGTATGCTCTGTTGTCTATGAAAGTAATGCTATAAGCAAGTAATATCAACCCAATAATTCCTTTCAACAGCTCAGGTGTTGATTTTGAATGCCAGATTAGGTGATGGCTGCCTGATCCTTATCATTCTCTAGATCGGGGTGTCAAACTCACATCGTCACGGCGGCATCACGTGATCTTCGGTAAACCGGGCAGGGCCAGCATGTGATGATCCAACCCATGGGCCACAAGTTTGACGCTCCTGCTCTAGATGGTCATATGGGATCCTGACATTTGCTCTAAGAAGTAGCCACAGCTGAACCACTAAATCCAAAACTCACAGATGGCATCATCCTGGACATATCTTTCTACTTTTCCAATGAGGCTAACATAGAATCGTCAGTTGCAGAATCATCTCATTTATTCCTATCAAACCAGTCCTTCCCAATTTGCTGCTTTCAAAATAGTAACTTGCATTATTGCCAAACAGTATGACTCATAAACTAAACCAGGCTCTCCAGAATATTAACTTTGGTAAGTTAAGTGATGCTTTCTCACTTTGAATTCAAGGCACTTCAATAAAGCAAGTAGACCCATATAGTCTGTAGTCTACTATATTGCATGGTACAAGGAAGTTTACATCATTTCCAAAATAAAAAGGTCATCTGCACCCTGATTATGCCACAATAATTGCTTGATTAAAAGTATTTCCTTTGACAAGCATCTTAAAATAATATAAAAGATTGTTGAATATTTTGAATGGGTTATACTCTCAGGATGTGTTTGTCTGTAAAGTTATTGTCACAAGCTATGCAATATTATGAAGTACTCAATTCAAGAGTGTTGAAAGTATTAGTTAAAAGTTTCAGAAGTAATCAAATGTTCTTAATAGTCCTGCTTTTTCTAGTCAAGTTTGGAAAGTCTATGTTTGGATTTCAAAGTATTTAGGATGGGGATAAAAAGCGTTACAGCTGCTGGAGTTTTGAACAGCCTTAAATATTAATCTCCGGAAACTATAACATTGTGTCCTGCCTCACTCAGGGAAGTTTCCTATTAACCACAAGTATGATGAAATTGTGATAGATATTTTGTATTTTAAACTGGTTTCCATTGCTTCATTTCTCCTGGATCTCTGACTGAATTACAACCAAGAAAATGGTGAAAAAAACATCAGACCTTGCTTCTTAAGAACCCAGGAGTTTCAATGTTCTGTTATACAGTATTTTATTAGATCTGGCAGTAAAACATTCAGGGATTCAACTGAATTCCTGGCGACTACAAGGGCATATATCCATGTAATTTTCTTGGCAGCAATGTGGAAACATCATGCTTCCAGCATGTTTGTTTATCTCCTCAGTCTACTGTACAGCTCTGACATTGCTTTGTGATCTCCCATTCCTCTACTGACTCTGTTCAGTACAAGGAACTGGGGAGAAGACCTGAAGCCACTAACTCCGAAATTATGTGGTTGGGCTTAGATTTTGGGGAGGAAAATAAGGGGAAATTTTTTTGCCTCTGCTTACCAGAATCCATCAGTATTCATCTGGGTAGCGTCCTGTCAGTGTGTGAGAGAGTTGAGGGCTTTTTGGAAACTGAAGCAGTATTTGTTGTGTGAGCAAGGAGACAGCAAGGAGCCTGGGTGTGACTTAGCTCCACTATTCTGTACTAAAACTGAAACTCCGTTCATCTGCTTGTGTTTTGCATTTGAAACAGATTTCTTTCCAGGTGGGGAGGGGGAGTAAAACTCCTTAGCATCAGTAGGTGTTAATAATACAGTAATATATGAAGACTCAGATTGTCTTCCCTGATTTCCTGGGACATTACAGGGAGGGAAGGAAAATACAGGCAGATTTGCAATATTCTGATTTGATAGCCTATCTCAATGAAGTCCTAGTTTTCTTGTTGAATCTGTTTTCTGACCTGGTCTTCCTCACAAGGCTGACCCCATAGTTTTTTTTCAATTTGGCCAAGGCCAGCTCTGTGTTTTTATCTTCCATTTTCCAGTTCTTCTCATGAGAAAGATTAATTTCATTATTTTTACTGAATAATGGAATGAAGCTGTATTTGACCCTAATAAATTAATATATACATATTATAGGGAGCCATAGCTGCATCTGTTTTCCAAAAGTCTTTGGTTGAAAAGACCATTATAACTAATATAAATATAAATATAGGCTTTGAAAAGGCTTATTACAATCAATTAGTAAATGGTCAGCATCCTACAGAGGACTGAGCATCGGGTATAGTCTTTGCATTAAAACATTTTTTATTTAGTTACAGCAAAATTTGTGTTGTTTATTTATTCAACTTCTATAGCCACCCATCTCAGTCAATGATTCCGGGCAGCTTACAATTCAGAAAACACATTACAATGAAAAAGACTAAGAACATTTTAAAACAATAAAAACACCAAAAACATCCAAATTAAATACACATGGGCACAAGATACTTGATCAGTTAAAATACAGCCAGGAAACATGGCCCTTAGCACATTCAGCGCCTCAGGCAGGGAATCATAGCTTGGTTTGCGGATTCGTGTTCTTGTTTAGAGATATATAAGCACTTGTCCCACTGGGATCCATGTGGGTCCCCACTGTGCTTTTAGCAAGGATCAGACATGTGAGGGATCCTTAATGTTCTCTGAGCTTGGCTTTCTTGCAGATGTTTCATCACCCAAACTAGGTTAACATCGTCAGTGCTAGCAAGAATATCTGCAAGAAAACAACCAAGAGAGCACCAAGGACACCTCATTTCAACCCTGAGCTACAAATACTGTATTCTCCTTTATTGGAACAGAAAACGTATTTGCAAGAGAATCCCCACTCAACCCAAGACTGAACCATGTTTTCTTCCCTGCAAGCTGAAACTACTGGAATGCTGACATGGGTTTTTGGAGTGCAAAGGTTGCAGCCTTAACAAGTTAATATTTTAGTCCCTGTGATTCCTTTGATCCTGCCATGCTCTTTCAGCTAAGGAAGACTTTTGCTCCTGAATTCCAGCTCATTTGGGAGCATTGCTTTTTCACTATTTCAAGCAGCATCAGCAAAAAGAGGAAGCTGTCCTTGCATAGCCAGGATTTCAAAATCTCTATTGAGGGCTCAAATGATATTGAAGCCTTTTATCCTTAAAGATACCCGCTGGGTTTAACTTCCTTTCTCTTTGTAAACTACTCACATTCAATCTCAGAATACTTTAGTAGGAACGACTGTTTCTAAAATATAAGCACATGGCTTTCAGGTTGCGACCAAGATTGCCAATAATCTGAAATATACACCCATTAAATGTTGCACTATTTCTCGAAATGTACACCCATCAAATGTTGCACTATTATAAAGATGTATTTCTTTTCTTTTTCTTATTATTATATCTATAAAATGTTTCTAGATACATTTGGGAGGATTATATGAATTGTTATAAAATAAGTTAAGTAAATTATAGTTATCTTGCAAAGTATGAATGAACAAAATTATAGTCAAATGATTGATTAATAATGATACTAGGGTATTCAATTTTTGATTGATGAGTTATTATGCAATGTAATTGTAACCGAGACTATGAAATGGATGCACAAAAAATTTGTAAACCAACCGACACACTGCTTGTACACTTATGGAAGAAAGTTGGATGTTTTTATGTTTTGTTTGTTTTTGTTTGTCTTTAAAAACCAATAAAATTTACAAAAAAAAAAAAGTGCTTTTTTGGGAAATAATAATTCTTAGAAAAGCCTTCTTCAACCTCATGCCCTGAAGAAGTCTTAGGAGAATGGGAAAGCTTGTGTTACATAAGCTCACACAATCGTGCCTACCATCCCTGTCCTACTGTCCCCAATTATTAGTTCCTATTTCTTTTATTTAAATTTATATGTTTATTCTTGTTTCTGTTGTATTGTAAGATTTTGACAAATCAATCAATAAATAAAAAATACATCCTAACTAAAGCCTTTCCAGAAAGGACATTCACAAAGACACATTTCCTACTGAGCTTAGATCAATACAGAGAGTCCTTGACTTATAACAGTTCACTTAGTGACCATTTGAAGTTATGACAGCACTGAAAAACACGACTTATGACCATTTTTCACACGTATGACCATTACAGCATCCCCATGGTTACGTGATTTACATTTGGATGTTTGACAATTGACTCACATTTATGACCGTTGCAATGTCTCACAGTCACGTGATCCCTTTTACGACCTTCTGACAAACAAAATCAATGGGGAAGCCAGATTCATTTAACAACCATGTTACTAATTTAAGAAATGCAGTAATTTGCTTAACAAATGGGGCAAGAAAAGTCGTAAAATGGGGCAAAACTCACTTAACAAATTGGGTCGTAAGTTGAGGACTATCTATACAGCTCTGTTTGAAGCTTTCCACTGGAACATTTCAAGCATCTGATAATCCAACAGAACAAAAAAAATTACCTTGTCTTATTAGATATAACTACCAGCACAGAAGGAAACAGGCAATGGACATACATAAAACAGTAATTACCTCAAGATAAATGTGTGAGGACAGTACAGCTATTGTAATATTTTTGTTTTCAATAATAAGGCTTAGAAAACATGCATTTTGTATGAGCCTGTTGTGGGATGCCACCCCACCCTCCTAAAAGAATGAAATATTTTGAGGAATATTAAAAAGGCAGAATATTGTATTTTCCTAAATGAGAAATGGAGAAACATGTTTTTTTAAAGGCAGGAAGCAGACTCACTCTTAATAACCCCACCACCACTCCCAGCAGATATTTTGTGCCCATTAAGGAAGACTGGGTCAGTCTATCTACAAAACAAAAGACTTTCAGCTCCAGGATGATGGAATTAAGAATAGGACATGAGCCTTTAGGACATAATAGGATTAACCCACTACCACTTAGCAGAATACACAGACCTCACTACATTGCACAATCTCCTAAAGATATTTCAATCATTACATCATCCTCACAAACTTCAACCAATAGCTCAAACACTTAGGATTTGTTCTTTGCCTATAGAGCCAGCTATGACCCCTACATGGCCTCATGGGAGCCTGACAACAGCCAATAGAACACACGTTTCTTGCACAGGAACAGGAAGCTCACATACACAGACCAGAGAAGGTGTAAAAGCCACCCATTCTTAACTCCATGTGGTCAACTGCTCAGAATCACATGTGGTTCTGCTTCACCAATAAACTTTCTTTCCAATCAGTGTCTTTCTCCCAGCCTGGAACTGAACCAGATGGATATCTTCTTTTTAACACTGTGATAAAGTCTTACAAACTCAAGAGAGTCACATTTATAGATCTAACAGGAAATGTTTTCCATTTGTCTTGAACAGGAAAAAAGAATCACCAACAAGATACATCAGAAAAGTATCTTCAAATCCTGCTGTTACAAAGAAGCCAAACATGGTTCCATACAGATGAAGCAACAAATGAGGCCAAACTGATAGTTGAGCAACGTGGATGTGGGTTTTAGTTGTTGTTTTTTTTAAAAAAAGAGCAATAATTTACAAAAACACTTAATACAATAATAGGCATGTTATGCTAATTGTATGGGGGTGTCAGATAGTTCGTTCAGAGAACAACCAGCTGAAGGAAACTCTCAGTATTTTAGGAGAAGAGCCACAGCAGATGCTTCGCCTGCAGAAGGTCTCGGGTTAAATTTTGGCATCTCTAGCTAGAGATGAAAAAGATGCCTCTCAGAACACTGGAAAACTTTCAGCCAAGGACACAATGCCAAAGGGCAGTCCATCAAAGATTTTGTATAAACATTTCCATAACCTCAACCACTTGTTCTATTTGATGGATTATCCACAGCTGTAATCTAGATAACATTTAGAAGGCACTTGATCATTTACTCTGGAATAGATGCTTTTGAACTGCATGAACCAGGGGCACTATCCCATTAGAACACAAGACCAGTTGTGGGTCAAGGTGCATCCAAGTCAGCATTTCATTTGCCTCTTCCAGATACCTTTTGCAATCTTGCCAATAGGACACAAACATCTAGACTACAAAAATCTTCTTTTAATGTGAGTTTTCTATTCAACCATTATAGTCAACTAACATGCCATAGTATATTCACCAAGACAGCAGAACTTCCTTCAAAATTATTCATTAGATAATAAAATTATTCATTAAATCACCTTCTTAAACCTACTATCTCCAGATACCCCAAAGGTTCTTTTTCAAGAGGCAACTGAACCTTTCCTGCTTTTCTTTGAACAGGTTTCACTTCTCATTCAGCCCAGAGTTGAAGAAGCTTCTTGGATAAGGAGCAAAACATCTTCAGGAAAAAAAATCCAGCTGCCTTTGAAAAAGCACCTTTGGGACAACCATGACCTGGATGACTGAGAATCTCCATTGATATCTCCAGATGTGTTGGATTGCAACTCCCCATAATGGTAGGTACACAGCTAGATATGAAGCAACTTGCAGAATGGATATAAAGATGGATTGCAACTGCATTTGAGCACAACTTCAGTTCTTGGGGAAATATGCAAGTAAGCATATATTCTTTACGAAGAACTGGTAGTTCCAAGAAAGAGATCGCTCTTGAAGCTATCTTCATTCTTATAACAGATGCCTAGGAAGTTCCAGATCCATAATACAACAATCCTAGGACTTTATGTTCAAACTTTCTAGCACCAGAGGACAACTTTAAAAAAAATAAAATAAAAGTATGGAAGTTATTGAATACCAAGTAATCTAATGCCTAGAGGTGTACAAACATTTCAAGGTCAAAATATTCTGCTCTAGTTTTAGAAAAACCATTTCAGCTTCTGTTTCAGGTTAGAATGTTTCAAACTCAAAACATACCTCAATTTATGTCCTTCAGATGTATTGGATTACAGTTTCCAGAACTCCTGACATGAGCAGCAGCTTGGGAACGTTGTTGTGGAATTACTCACAGAGCTCTTTAGATCTTTTCTAATCCCACAGAGGTAAAGGAATGGACTTCTTTCCATGATCAGTATGTACTAATCTACTACTAATATACAAACCTGTGGACAGTTATCAGAGGATAAAGACATTTTCTTCTTTAATTTTATTATCTGCCATTCTAAAAACAAATATATGAAAGCCCAACCATAATTGTCCCTTGAAGAAAATATATACTGCTTTACCTAAATGTTGCTATTATGTGAACTCTTGCTTCCTGGGGGCCCTGACAGGAAAAAAAAACCAGCAGTGGAAAAGAACTTTTCACCCCCTGAGGGAAGGAAAAACAGCCACATATTTTCAGGTGCCAGGTTTCTAGAGTAGGTCTTCTGGAAAAGCTTCCACTCATTGATTTTGACCCCATTTTCCAAGCTGATACGGTGTTTTGTCAGAGAAATTTACTTCTCTGCCTCCTGTCCTCAAAACAGAGTACTTCACATTAAAATTACCACGAGTTCTCTCACTTTTCACCCAATTTGTAGCAGCAATGCTTTCAAAGCATTGTCATAGTACAGTGGATTTTGCATTTGGAAAATATGTATACCCAACTAATAGATTGGAACTTCTTGTCAAAAAGAGAAAATTACAGAACTCTCCATCACTCATTGCAAAGCTTGTGTAGAGCCAAAGTAGCATGACATTTATAAATGGCAAGCCATAGTCTGAGCTGCTCACTAGTTATGCCTTGTACAATAGCACAATCATTTATGCCTGCCAGACTTGACCTACTATGACGCAGATCACATAAATCTCCACCCAAGCCCTGTTCAGCTTTATGCCTTGTGTTGGTCCTGCTTTTCATTGCTTGACAGAACCCCAAGGAAGTGTAAGAGAAGGAAGTGTGAAAGTTGGATGTGACTGAATAGCTGGGTCGCTCTGTGACTGGCAAGTCAAGTTCTATTTTCAGAGTTTACATTCATGCTACAAATGTGCCAACAAGATCAGGGACAGAAATACACCATGTGTTTTCAAGCTCTTTTTTGACCCTTGTAGATGCAAAGATATCTCATTGTTAAACATTAGCAAAAGTTGAAGAACACTGAAAGATAATGGCTGTGACAACGTACAGCTCAGCCATACTGTAATTTGGCTGTGGCTTACAAGGCTGCATGACCCCAAGTCATTGTGGTTTTCTGTAAACCATAATTTATATCTCGGAATAGAGTTTATTCAATAAACCAAGGGTCTTCAAACTTGGCAAATGTTAGACTTGTGGACTTCAACTCCCAGAATTCCTGAGCTAACATGGTTGGAGGAGGAATTCTGGGAGTTGAAGTCCACAAGTCTTAAAACTGTCAAGTTTGAAGAGCCCTGTAATACACTATAAACAAATTGAGACTTATTCTAATGTGAAAACCTGGTTACATTTTTAAAACTTTGGTACCTTGAAAGATGGAATTATTATCTGAAGGAAATTCTTGGAAGCAGGTGGTCATCTCAGAAGCAGTACAGGTAGTCCTCCTTTAGCGTCTACAATTGGAACCAGTGACTTGGTTCTTAAGTGAACTGGTTGCTAAGTGAAACTCCCATGACAGCAATAGGGCTTATGATTTTACTTCTGTTTTACTTTGCTTCTTATTACTTTCTTCAACTGAATGGGGTTCTTTCTCTTTTAGGTCATATTGAAATGGAGCAAATAAGTAAATCTAAGAGCAGGGATATTCTGTGAAGGTTATAAATGTAAGAATTGGTCGCTAAGTTGATTTTTAGCACCACCACAACTTTGAACAGACTCTAAGTGAGGCAGCCTCTGAAGCAAGGACTACCCGTATTCATCTTTCATTCAAGAAGAAACAGGTGTCTTTTAAGCTAGCCTGTGCTGAAACCATAACCGATTAGGGGTGTAGAATCCTGCCAAAAGGGCAACCATTTCACTATCAAGGCCCTTTCATTTACGGACCTGAACTGCCCCACTCATCACAGGAAGATCAGAAATTCACCTTAACTTCTCACACTCGTTTCACCTTCACTAATTAGAGAAAGCTGAAGAGGGTTGACAGGCAGCTACTTATGTAATAAGATCAGATATCATGAGAAACATTGCTAACCAGGCTGCCTATTGTATCGATACCCGGATTGCCAGAGCTAGGTATTAACCCCAGGCTACAATATATACAGCATCATCTGCACCTCTATAACTGTCTAGTTCGGTTCTGCAACCCAACAGGACAGACACGGACTCCAGAGAGTAATTAGGCCTGCAGAAAAAACAATTATTACCAACTTGCCTTCCATCAAGGACCTGTATACTGCATGAGTCAAAAAGAGGGCTGTGAAAATATTTACAGACCCCTCACATCCCGGACATAAACTGTTTCAACTCCTACCCTCAAAACAACGCTATAGAGCACTGCACACCAGAACAAATAGACACAAGGACAGTTTTTTCCCGAATGCCATCACTCTGCTAAACAAATAATTCCCTCAACATTGTCCAACTATTTACAAAGTCTGCACTACTATACTATTAATCTTCTCATCACTCCTTATCACCCATCCCCTCCCACTTGTGACTGTATGACTGTAACTTTGTTGCTTGTATCCTTACAATTTATATTGACTGTTTCCTAGTATGATTTGATTGCTTATTGTACCCTTTGACTATCATTAAGTGTTGTCCCTGATGATTCTTGACTCTTGATGAATGTATCTTTTCTTTTATGTACACTGAGAGCATTTGCACCAAGACAAATTCCTTGTGTGTCCAATCACACTTGGCCAATAAAGAATTCTATAAAGAATTCTATCTTAATTAGCCCACAACTTCATGGATATATTTACAGGTCTATTGTTTATTTCCATCTTGAATCTGGGTATTTACTACCTTGAGGTCTATTAAAATGTAGACAGGCAGCGGTTGATCTCTCCGTGGCCTAGCACAGTGTTCCTCAACTTCACCAACTTAAGACGTGTGCATTTCAACTCTCAGAATTCCCCAGGCAGTCATGGATGTTGAAGTCCATATATCTTAAAAGTTGCTGAGGTTGAGAAACACTTGTCTAGCAAGTATTCAAGATTAATAGTCTACATTTCACAGGCAGTTATATGGGAAGTCTCAGAATACTTATCCTCTTCCTGCATCTTGCTAAGAATTTACATAGCTTGTGGAAGATAGTTTGCTTTTTGGAATTTAAGAAGGTATGTACCTTTTTCTGTTTTACATGGTTTTTGAGCATATAATGAACATAGTATTTTTTTTGGGGGGGGGGATTGTTTTGATCATTTCCCATTTTCTTCCTATGTGCAGGAAGGGAATTTCTTTCTGGATTGAAATGGGTGATCTTTGGTCTAGAACCACTTGTTTTAAACACCCAGAGTCCATTGGATTACAGCAATTTGTGGTTGTTTTAATGCAGGGGGTCTTCAGGCCTGGCCCATTTAAGACTTGTGGACTTCAACTCCCTGAATTTTGGCTGGGGAATTCTAGGAGTTGAAGTCCACAAGTCTTAAAGTGGCTAAGTTTGGAGGCCCTTGTTTTAATGTTTTAAGCCTTAATGTAAGATTCAGTTATTAAAATACTCTTCTAAAGTCAGTGAGCTAACATTAAGATGATGTACTGGGAGATCCAGATTCTAGTCTTTTTCTAACAAGAAAAAAATCAAGGAAACAGTCGGTCCACTAAAGAGAGAAGATGGCAAGAAAGTAACAGGCAACAGAGAGAAAGCAGAACTGCTTTAACTCATTCTTTGCATCTGTCTTCACGCAAAAAGAAACTATAGCTCAACCCACCAAAAACATAACTGTAAAAAACAGACAAGAAATAAAAGTTAAAATAAGCAAAAAAATAGTAAGAGAACACCTGTCTGATCTTGATGAAAACAAATCACTGGGGCCTGATGGATTATATCCCAGAGTTTTAAAGGAGCTGGCAGAGGTCATCTCAGAACCGCTGCACCATACCTTTCAAAAATCCTGGAGCACCGGGGAACTACCAGAGGACTGGAAAAGAGCTGATGTGGTTCCCATCTTCAAAAAAGGGGAAAAAAACAGACCCAGGAAACTATAGACCAATCAGCCTAACATCAATACCCGGGAAGATACTGGAAAAGATAATAAAAAAAACAGCTCTGCCAACATCTAGAAACAAGTAAAGTAATAACTAGCAGTCAGCACGGGTTTGTTAAAAACAGATCATGCCAAACCAATCTTATTTCATTCTTCAACACAGTGACTAAATTAGTAGATTAGCAAAATACTGTGGACATAATATATTTAGATTTCAGCAAGGCATTCGATAAAGTAGACCACAACCTACTTCTTAGTAAGCTAGAAAAAAGTGGAATAGATAGCACCACCACTAGATGGATTCGCAACTGGCTGGCAAACCGTACTCAATTAGTCCTTAATGGGTCTAAGTCTGCATGGAGGGAAGTAAGCAGTGGGGTGCCACAAGGTTCTGTCTTAGACCTAGTACTCTTCAATATCTTCATTCACAACATAGATGAGGGAATAGAAGGGGAACTTACCAAATTTGCAGATGATACTAAGCTGGCAGGAATAGCTAACACCCAAGATCCAGATGGATCTTGACAGACTAGAACACTGAGCCATATCTAATAAAATGAAATTCAATATATAGAAAAGTAAAGTCCTACACTTAGGCAAGAAAAACCAAACGTACATATATAGACTGGGTGAAACCAGGCTCAATAGCAGTAACTGTGAGAGGGATCTTGGAGTCTTAGTGGACAATCAGCTAAATATGAGCCAGCAGTGTGCAGCCGCTGCCCAAAAGGTAATGCAATCCTAAATTGTATTAACAGAGGGATACAGTCAAGATCAAGGGAAGTACTAATACCACTCTATAAAGCCTTAGTAAGACCACACCTAGAGTACTGCATCCAGTTTTGTTCACCACATTATAAAAAAGATGTTGAGACTCTAGAAAAAGTACAGAGAAGAGCAACCAGGATGATTAGGGGACTGGAGGCTAAAACATACAACGAACGGTTGCAGGAACTGGGCTTGGCTATTCTAGTAAAGAGAAGGACCAGGGGAGACATGAGAGCAGTCTTCCAATATTTGAGGGGCTGCCACAGGGAGGAAGGGGTCAAGCTATTTTCTAAAGCTCCTGTAGGCCAGACAAGGAATAATGGATGGAAATTGAACAAGGAGAGATTTAACCTAGAAACAAGGAGAAACTTTCTGACAGTGAGAACAATCAACCAGTGGAACAGCTTGCCCTCGGAAGTTGTTGGAGCGCCATCATTTGAGACCTTCAAGAAGAGACTGGACTGCCATTTGTCAGAAACGGTGTAGGGTCTCCCGCTTGGGCGGGGGGTTGGACTAGACGACCTACAAGGTCCCTTCCAACTCTGATTATCTGTATCTGTAGTCCACTCTGAGACATGGAACCTCATGGTGTGACTTCTGGCCACATTTTTAGCCCAGCCTAAAGAGTTGTGGTTATGGGCAAAACCTGGAGGAGTGAATACTATCAGAACTGTAAAGGCTACAAACTTGAAATTTGGCATGTATGTTCCTCTTGGCTTCTAAGTGCTCACTAAGAAAAGATTTTTCAAAATGACCAGAGCATTAGTATTTCGTAACACGCTCTGAGGCTAAGGAGTTCTACTCCCCCTCCCCACCTGAAAAGAAATCTGTTGTAAATGCAAAACACAAGCAGAGGAGAGGAGTTTCAGTTTTAGTTTCACAGCACCAAGCAGCTTTAGTACAGAACAGCTAAACCATGCCCAGGCTCCTTGCTGTCTCCTTGTTCACACAGCAAATACTGCTTCACTTTCCAAACAGCCCTCAACTCTCTCACACACTGACAGGATGCTACCCAGATGAATACTGATGGATGCTGGTAGGCAGAGGCAGAACACACACACACACACACACACACACGTATGTATATATGTCACCTTGAGAAGAATATGATATACGTGTAGTCCTTGGCTGAGAACCACAATTGAAGCCAGAATTTTGGACCTAAGTCACTGCAGCATTAAGAAAGATATCCATATGATGCTTTGCTCAACATCAGCAATCTGAGCTCCCCATTATGGTCTTTAAGCAACTTCATACATTTGAGAATACTGAGACTCAAAGCCTTTCAAAAGCCTTCCATATTTTATCTTTTGGAATCTATATCTTTCGCTAGCATCCCTCTTCCTCTCTGTGGGAGAAAATAGCAATAGCACTTAGACTTATATCCTGCTTCACAGTGCTTGGCAGCCCTCTCTATTTTTATTTATTTTATTTTATTTGTTTATTTATTTGATGTGTCAGTCTCTTACAAAATAATAGATATAAGTATAAACATAAAGAATACAGGAAATAGGTACGGATAAATGGAGACAATAGGACAGGGATGGTAAGCACGATGGTGCACTTATGCATGCCCCTTACATACCTCTTAGGAATGGGGTGAAGTCAATAGTGGTTAGTTTGAGGTCTAAGCGGTTTACAGAGTCAGCATATTGCCCCCAACAATCTGGGTCCTCAATGCTAGTGAAATCAGCATTCTGAAATCTTTAAATGACCAGCCATAAGTTGAGGGACTACCTTGTTATCATGATAAAGATTAACATTTAAAAGCAAGGACAAAAAAAAAAAACACCCAACATTTACTCAGCAATTTGCATGCAGCTATATCAGTAGTTCTAAATACATTCTTTAAAAAGGTGTCCTTTATTCAATCAAAAGCTATCCTCCATCTAATCTCCATTTCTTAGGGAATTCAGTTAGTACAATCTACCTGATACATTGTACCAAAATATAGACAAGGGATGTCATAGACAAAGATGCAGGCAAATTTAGAAGTCAGGGTCAAAGAAAAATCTCACCTTAATTAGGAAAATCAGTTTATTCTATCTATTGCTATCAATTAATGTACAACCTTGAGATTTTCGCTCCTTCCAATTGGTTTTTATTTTTAAATCACTTGAAAGGTATACCCAATAGACTGTTAAAATCTGGCTGCCTATTTTGCAATTTGATCAGGGTACTGTTCAATACACTACGAGAACCCAGGCAGGTGAATTAATTCAGTATCCAAGACAATTTAGCCAACTTATTTTTATCAGTACAGGACACAAGAAAATTCCTCTTCTTCCTTGGAGGAAAGACAACTCTTTACTTGGATTTTTATTATTTAGAAATAGCTAGGAAGGAATACATTTATTTAGTAACAAATATATAGTTTTTCCTCCTTTGCCATGCACATCAATGAGTATTATAACTGAATGCATTCCACTGGAATAGAATGAGTAATACAGCACTGTATTCGGATCTTATGCCAAGAATTTGCTAAACTTGTATATCTATCGTATTCATACCATCCAAGAATGGTGATATCCTTGAGTCAAGGGTATGTCAAGAAGAGGGTAACTCATGAATTGTTACATACTTCAAAGGGGATGTTGTGAAATGAACTACAACATCCTGTCTCAAAACCTTTTTGCTTATACAGCACATTTTACTACATAGCACTTCATCAGCAAATATACTTCCATTGAAGAACGGAATTGTATTCCTTTCCTATCAATGAATCATAAACAGATCTGAGGATATGAGCATTAAGGGAATGACGTTCTCATTCAAATTTATACAACTTCAAAGTCCAATATTGATTTTACATTTCAACATTTCTAGTGTTCAAAACAGCAGATACACTAATTATGTCAACTACCGTTAACAGTAATATTTTCTATCACTCTTCTCCACATCTTCACATCACACAAGGAGAATTAGGTTGAGAAGGTATGTCTATAAAGGTTAACAAGCAGAACCGGGATTCAAACCAAACTTGTTTGAATTCCTAAATTCACTCTATATAGAGCAGGGGTCCCCAACATCATCTCTGATTGTGCCTGGTCCATGGAAGACAATATTTCCCCAAAAAACTGAGGCCAGAAGATTGAGGGCCACTAGAGCACGATTCTATGCTCCTTTTAATTTTTTGTTTTATTAAAGAGCCATGGTGGTGCAGTGGTTAGAGTGTAGTACTGCGGGCTACTTCTGCTGGCTGCTGGCAGTTTGAATGTCACCAGGCTCAAGGTTGACTCAGCTTTCCATCCTTCAGAGTTGGGTAGAATGAGGACCCAGATTGTTGGAAGCAAAAGGTTGACTCTGTAAACAGCTTAGAGAGGGCTGTAAAGCACTGTAAAGCAGTATATAAGTATAAGCGCTATTGCTATTAAGACATTTTGAAAACTTCCTTAGGAAGAGGTTTATTTCTAAGACATATTGTGTAATAATAAGATATATCAAATCCTACAATAATTTATTATCTGGACCATTTTCAGACTGGGTTCAGAGTATATACAGACAGCATGGGTCATCCTTGTGGAAGATCTCTGGTAGGTTTGAGACAGAGGTGATGTGAGAGTCTCAACAGTTTCCAATTCCATTGACCATGGTATCCTTCTGGACTGGCTTCAGTGGCTTGGCTTTTTCCCAAGGTGCTGAGAAAGGGTGAGACTTATTTATTAAATTTATATTAAATTTATATGCTGCCAATCTCACTGTTGAGAAATTATGGGCAGCGTATAAATTTAAGAAATAAGTAAACCTCACACCCTTTCTCAGTACCATGTGAACCCAAGGATTTTGTCAAAATCTTCCCAGCTGTTTCTGATAAAAAGATGAAATTATGATATTTGCCATCATGTTACACAGAAGTGGTATTCAGCAAGTTCTGACCAGTTCTGGACAACTGGTAGCGGAATGGCAAAGATCACCTCTGACTGGCCCCGCCCCCATCTATTCTCTGCCTCCCAAGTCCCAACTGATTGGCTGGGTCTTCTTTTGTTGCCCTGCACAGGAGAACGGAGCTGGAAAGCAGGTTAGTGGGGTGGGGAAGGAATGGGGATTTTACAGTATCCTTCCCCTACCATGCCCACCAAACCACACCCACACCACGCCCACGGAACCGGAATCTCACGATGTCACATAAATGCTGACTGTCCCAGTATATCTAGAGGACACCAGAAAAAGCTTGTCCATGGCGTCCTGACACATGATTCGGGATCCTTTCCCTTTAGAGATGCTAGGACCAAGTAAGGACCCCAGTGAGGAAAAACAGCATAAAGAACATGGATTAAGGCAGGGATCTCAAACTCAAGGCCAGATCCGGCTCATGGGGTGCTTAGATCTGGCCCGCAGGGTTGCCCTGGAAACAGCAAAGGACCAGCCTGTGCTGCCTCTGCCAGCGAAAATGGAGTTCGGGAGGGCCATGGGCAGCCCTCCCAAGCTCCGTTTTTGCTGGCAGAGGGTTGCAGGAGGCTGTCGCAGCCAAAAACAGAGCTTAGGAGCCCGTTCTCACTGACAGAGCACTCGGGCCACCACAGGGAACCCCACACAAATGATGGCCATGCCCTCTGGACCCCCAGGGCAAACACAACCTTTATGCGGCTCTCAATGGAGTTTGACACCCCTAGATTAAGGCCTTAAGAATAATATGCACTGATGGGTTATAGGCTAGGAAAGTGTATGAAGTTTAACAGCAAGCGTTACTTTTGCTAGTCTGCAAGGCTATGCATTTGTCACAAGGCTGAGTGCAATGATGCCAAAAAATTCTTGGTTTCACCCATGAGTCAGTCTAGTGAGGCAAGGTTTATCTTGGCCAATACATAGATCCCAGAACTAAGGCAACCTGCTCTGTCAAGTATACAGCAATTGATGGATTGTGTTCTTCGCCACTAATTTACAATCCTCCGTTGATGGTTCCAGCACTCACAGGTGAAAGTTAATTATACACTTGTTGTTGTGTTGAGGTTGTTGATTTTTATCTCACTGCCTTTGTTTGATGTTACTGGAACCATGCAAGAGAATATTCAGTCTTCTTGTGTGTTTCTCATGGGTATTCAATTAGCAACCACGAGATCAGAACATTGGCTTAAGATCCCAAATTCAAGTTCATGGTTGCTCACTTGGTGATTTTGGACCAGCTCCCAGTCCAACCCATTGCAGAGTTGTTGTGGGAAGATTAAGTTATAGGTACACTCCCCCAAATTGTTGGAGGAAAAACAGTATTGCACCAGATTGCTGTACAATCTGTATCCTCCTCTATAAACGCAGAACGTCTGAGATATATAAACTGATAACTCTTGGTATATTACCAATAGCAAAGGATGTTTGCTATTGCTCTAAGACAAGTGGCACATATGTATTGTAGTCGCTAATTTTTTGCTCAATTTCTGCTGGATAGGATTTTCATAGCGTAAATGAAAATTCAGTGACAATACAATGTGTTGTAGAGGTTTTTACTAAGAACTGAATTTAAAAGTTAAGGCTTTGGTATCATCAGTATATGGATGACACCCAACTATAACTCCAAGTTGCATGGGTGAAACCAGCTGTGTACTAATCTGAACAACTGGATAGGGAACTGACTTCAACTCAAGCCTCACAAAACTAAGTAGCTGTGATTGACTGAGCCCCCTTGGGTTAGGGACATTTCCATCCTTGATCTTGGAGGGGTGGTAGCAATTGCAGCCAGGAGGCCCTTTGCATAGGTTTACCTTGTTTGCCAATTTCACCCTTTCCTCCATCAGGAGGCCCATAACAAAAGTAATAATAATCTCCTCTGAATTTCAGGTTCTAATAATACTTAGATACAAGATAAATTAAGTTCACATATGCAACCCAATGATGTTAAAATAATGATTTTCAGCCAAAATCTTTTGATGCATACACTTTTGAGCCATAATATGGTTTTCATTTATTTAAGTTATTTAAAGAATTTATATGGCCTCCAGACTCAAAACGCTATGACTCCTGTTGGTGCACAATAAAAAAAGAAAAAACACAAAACAATCCCAGTTAAAATCCACAGGAAAAAGCCATGTGAGATCATTCCAGAGGCCAGTCCCATCAGATGGCATTGTTTCAAAGACGGGACTCAAACATTACTATCCTTAAGAGTGTGTAGGATAGAAAGTTACAGAGGTCTTATAAATATCCCCGCTCTGTATTAGGAAAGGTTTTATAGGTAAATAGCCAGCCCCTTAAATTGAACCCAAGTTATCAAACCATAGGGAGCTGATGTGGCTTAGAAAGTTAGTGATGCTATATGTGTATATGAGGTGCATCCATAACTATACCATCACTGGACTGTTGGGAGTTTTTCAACAGCTTTAGAGGCCAGCACCACATAAAGAACATTGCAGTACTCCATTCAGAAGCAATGGGTGGGGCCTCCCAATCCAGAAAGGGAAGCAACTGGATTGAAGCACAAGACAAAGTTGGGACAAAAGTACTTCTGGCCACTTTTTTGATCAGGAGCATCTCGAGTCTAGGAGGCTGGCCCAATTGCACATTAGTTCGAGTTGGGGAGTATAGAAACAAGAATGGACAACCTGGTCTTGGTAAATAGCAATAGCACTTAGACTTACTGCTTCACAGTGCTTTACAGCCCTCTCTAAGCAGCTTACAGTCTGCCTATTGCCCCCAACAATCTGGGTCCTAATTTTTACCATAGCTCCTGAAGTTTCACGAAAGACGTTTCTTCAACCAAAGACCTATAGCAAGGGTCTTCAAACTTGGCAAGTTTAACACTTGTGGACTTCAACTCCCAGAATTCCTGAGCTGACTGGAGGAGGAATTCTGGGAGTTGAAGTCCACAAGTCTTAAAGCTGTCAAGTTTGAAGAACCCTGACCTATAGTAGACAGATGCCAGGCCAGGACTTTGACAGCCACACCTGTTTAGCCAAGGACAAAGATCTACAATATAATACTATAAAACTGTACACCATGTGGCGGAATGACCTTTCCCAATAGTTTCCTGTAGATATTTAAAATAAGCGGGGAGAAGGTACAGCCCTGATACCCCTGCAAAGCAGAATTCTAGGGTGAGAAAACTCCCCCCAGCAGCCAACGGAATTTTGGGGGGGGGAAGCATCACAACATGATGCATTTCAACTCACTGAGCTGATCTAGAAAGATACCATGGTTAACGGTACAGAGCCTGGTGGTGCAACGGTACTGCAGGCTAACTCATTGCTCACTCCTGGAATTTGATTCAGAGGTCAGTAAAATGAAGACCCAGATTGTTGGGGGCAATAGGCTGACTTTATGACTGTAACTTTGTTGCTTGTATCCTTATGATTTATACTGTTTCCTAGTATGATTTGATTGCTTATTGTACCCTATGACTATTAAGTTGATGAATGTATCTTATGTACACTGAGAGCATTTGCACCAAGATAAATTCATTGTGTGTCCAATCACACTTGGCCAATAAAGAATTCTATTATATTCTGTTCTATTCTATTCTTTGTAAACCACTTAGAGAGGGCTGTAAAGCACTGTGGTGCAGTGTATAAGTCTAAGGGCTATTGCAAATCAGCGAGGCCCAGGACAGATGGGTTAAGGTCATTGACTTCAACCACTAACACAATATATAAGAAAGACCTAGGAATAAGCAATCAGGTACCTGTAAATGATTTAGACTTCAGTCCCCAAAAGTTCCAGGCAGCACAACCAAAACATCAGATTGTAGAAATTGTAGCCAAACACAACTTGACTAGAAGACAAACTGACTCATCTGCTTTCTTCACTTTCTTTCCTAATCCAATATCCTTTCAGCAAAGCCCTCATGTACCTTGCTTGGCAACATTTGTGAAAAAAACTATATCAAGCTAAAAAATTAATCATATCCTCATCACAACAGCCATCCAATCATTTCCAGTAGAAGCAACTCTTCAGAAAAACATGCTGCAATCTCTACATTTTAGAGATTCTTTGGAATTTATTACAGGAATTTTCCAAGGGATTGAAAAAGGCACTCTCAGCATGATAGGTTAGAATAGGGGTGTCAAACTCACATCATCACATCCCCTTCGCTAAACCAGGGGTGGGCGTGGCCAGGCACGCAGTCTGACAGCCCTATAATGTCTTTAAAAAATGAAGACATTCAAGCAAAGTGCCTGCATAACCATGATTTGATGCCAACTGCCTATTGAATAGCTTTCACCAGGAAATTAGCTCCACACCAAAAGGTTGGCATAACCTGAAGTTGGCACTAATCATCCCCATTGCTTTAAGAATCCCACAAATTTACACATTCATTACATATATCCATACATTTTAAACTATCCATAATCTGCCTTGCCCATACCTGGGCATCCTCAGGAAGTTGTAGTCTCTTATCTGAAAGGTATCATATTGGGAGACCTGATTGCAAGAAAAACCTTGCTGAAACCAGCTTTCCGATAAACCCTCCTGCTGGCTGTATCTCAGCTGTACAAAGCAGGCTAAGCTAGTTATCCTCTATATCTTTATTTGCTGTTACAGCCCCTTGCTGGGACTGAAAAGATGACTCAACGTTTACATGACAGAAAGAATGCAGTGAGTACTGAATATTTTGCACCACCATTGTAAGGGGCTGCCTTACTAATGAGACTAACAAGGTCTTCAAGCTTCCTCATAAGTAGCTAATAAAAGTGTATCCATCACATTTCCCATCTACATTATACTCCTTGATCCCACATTGCTCCCAACTTCAGTAGTCCGCTGAAGACATTTTTAACCAGAGTTAAACATTACATTTTCACTCACAGAATCTTCTGCTTACAAAGCAATTTCCAGGTCTTCCTGGACATGCAGTCCAAGAGAAAAATTCCATTGTTTGTATCATAGGTCACAAAAGCATTGCTGAAAATTATTTTCCTTGACTGGTAGTTGCTAACTCTATACATCAAACAGGCAGAATGAATAGCAAGCATTTCAGCCAATCATGGTTACACACAGAACACCATGAAACCTACTTACTTTAGATTTTATTTCATCAAAAAGAAGCCACAACATAGCTTGACTCCTATATCCTGCACTCCTTATCACACCTGTGAGGGTAGAGTCAGCTGTCTCTCATTTTGCTTCATACAGCCCAAGAAACCATTGTATGACAGGGCAATTATACTTAGCTCTAGCTTCAACTAACCCTTTTCAGGATTATACAGCTATATACAGCTGGAGACAATTTTCCTTCCAGATACCAGCAGCTTTTCCTGCAGCCAGCATCAATACACATTAGGGTGTGTGCTAGAGGCTTCCTAAATACAAAGCCAGTGAGGAAAGCAATTTTCCTTATAATGAAGCTAACTTGGTATGGACTCAGCTCTAGAAGGCAGACACCCAGCCTGCATTCAGACAACATGCTGGATTATAAATAACAGATAAATTGGCAAATCCACTTTCTTCATAACATGCCTGCTGTCCACAATTAATCCTGCAATCCCCAGATAATCTTTGCTTCCACTGGGGAACAAGACATCTTACTAAAACCACAGGCTATGTATTATTTCACATAACATGGTCAGTATTGGGTTTTTTAGACAAATGCTTCCAGATGCTGATACTAAATATGCATTTTATCCCATAAGAAAGGTTTAGCCTTCCCCACGTAACAAACAGAATCCTACAAGCCCTTCAGAGGCTACTAAAAGTAACAATACTTTATCTTCAAAAGATGAGCCAGGCACGCCTAAGTTAATTTCAACATAACTGGTTTACTCACAGACTAAAGCACCATTCATCCCTTGCTGTTGGAAAAAAACATATTCCATCTTGGGCTGCTTGGAGAAGTTACTATTTGTTTTCACTTGGGCAAGGAAGGAGCTGCAGGAATAATGTTACACCTGGGAGGAAAGTCTGCTCCAGGCAAAGCTATTAAGTTTAGAACATTGTCCAGTGACTCAAAGTACCAGGGCTCAATTTAACATATTTTTTTTAGCACATGACCAAGTGGGTTTACATTAAGAGGAAAGGCCTACAACTCCTAACCATCTATTTTCTCTCCCCCTCCAGTTTGGAGGAATTTGCAATTTCATCTTCTGAAATTTCATTGCAATCTTTATTCCACAACTCTTCCAAGTTTTCCTTTTCAGCAGCTGCAAGCATCTGTTTTTTTAAAAGGCTGTGCCAATACTTATTTTCTTAATCAATGCCCCCCCCCCATTTGAAATCCTGGACTCTTAGGGTGGTATTTTCCATGCAGAAAAGGGAATCTTCTCAGCCAAGTTTCCTATACCAAAACACCATATTTACAAAGCTAGCTGGGTCGGTCTCTATGTGCTTCCATTCATTCTCGTTACCTCCCTTTTTCCTACCCAAGATTGGTGAGGTTTCTGGATTCCTGGAACAAGTCTTAGAGCACTCTTCCACCCTTCCCCTTCCCCCATTATTTTTTTTAGGCAACAAATTTTTAAAAAAAGCTTTTAGAAAACGTAAGAAGGGGTTATAAAAAAAAATCTGTCTCCGTAGAGGTTTTTATAGCCCGCAAATAATCCATGCGCGTCTACTCGGTGCTCCACAGCTCGGATGGAGCTCAGAAAAGATTCTCGTTATTTCGCAAGCAGCCGCTTTCGGCCAGGCGGCCGGCCCGGAGGAATAGATCCACAAGGAGATTCCCTTTTGGGGGGCCGAGGGAGGAAAAAAAAAAGAGAGAGAGAGAGAGAGAGAGCCGCGGAAGACGCTTCCCTCCCAAGCTTCGACCCTTTAGTGGCCACCCTTCCTAACCCAACTTGGCGTTTCCAAACGCGCAGCCCACCGCGAACCCCCTTATTTTTTTTGCAGCTTCGCCCTTCCGAGGCTCCCAAAGACGTGCCTTTCACTTCGGTTGCCAACTTACCCGGCTTACCCCCGACCCGCTTAGCTCATGAGGCTTCCACACTGGAGCCGGCGAAGACGCAGCTCCGGCAACTCGGCTTAAATAGACGCAGCCGTACTCCAGCCTTCTGTTTAGTTAGCCACTCACAGCGAGAGAGATGGTTTTAATCAGATGCTGGCAGCTGAGGGCTACCCAGGAATGCGCCGCGATGTTTGCGCTGCCTGCCTCGGCTTCGGGCGACTCCCCCTTACCGTGTCTTTTCGCCTGCCAAAACTTAACTCCTTCCGCGCCGAGGAGGAGGGAAAGAAGAGCCGAAACGACGGCAGCAGCAGGAGGAGGAGGAGGAGCTGCGTTCGCACGACGCGTGATGCTCCCGCTGTGTGAACGACTCCAGGGGTTGCGAGTTCGCGCATCCCTTGAATGTCCACACTGGCAGGGTTCCGCCTGGCACCCCAGCCTGCGTTCAAACAACGTGTTGGCTTGTTAATTAATTAATTAATTAATCAATCAATCAATCCCATGGATGATTTCTTCAGTTTTTATTAGATTGGTAGAATACCTTGATTTGTCAACTAGCCAGAACCCCACCACCCCATGCTGGGTTTGGCACAACCTGCTAAATTGCCCTCCTGGCATTCAAAAGAAGTGTAAACTTAACACAAGGTGAATGCTAACCAAGTTTAGCATGTTGTGTGAATGCAGCGCCTTGCCTTTTTAACTGATTTGGTGTTGCCAGCAAATAATAAATCATCATCTTCATTTAATGACCCCCATCAAAAATTTTTTTTTTTTTTTTTTGAATTATTTATTATTTTTTTTAAAAAAACAAAAAAAAAAAAAAAAAAAAAGGGGGGGAGGAAGCAGGCAAGTGACAGGATTCATATAACTAGACGGGCTCAAATGTAGTTAGGGAAATTCTGGCAGGACATGTGAAACCAACTGGTGCAATTCTTTTATGCTTCAAAGACTAAGGTTAATCTAGCAGACTGAGTAAATCCTGATTAAGTAAATTATGGGTTAGATGTCCTGGAAGTTAGAGGAATGTTTTATTTTTATTTTTATTTTATTTTTTTTGCACCAAAGCAATAAGAAATGCTTGTGAGTGGAAATCTAAAAAAAAAAGTTCCATGAAATTCTATCCATTTATATAGTTTTTATTTTTTTGCAATTTGTATTATACCATGCAAAAATCTCAGGCCAAGGATAGCATAGGGCAGTGTTTCTCAACCTTGGCCACTTTAAGATGTGTGAACTTCAACTGCCAGAATTCCTAGACAACATGAAATCCACACATCTTAAAATGACCAGAGTTGAGAAGCACTTCTGGTATCCACAATTAGAGGATATGACAACAGCTGCAATTTTACACATGTAAGATTGATAATTGATTAATTATCCACTTTAACAAAACTTGGAATACTGGGAGTTACAGTCTTAACACATGGGCCTTCAAACTTGGCAACTTTAAGACTTGTGGACTTCAACTCCCAGAATTCCTCAGCCCACCATAGATGAAGTCCACAAGCCTTAAAATTGCCAAGTTAGTAGAGCCCTGGTCTAAGACATCTGGGGATTCCATCAGTGGTGGGATTCAAAAATTTTTACTACCTGTTCTGTGGGCCTGGCTTGGTGGGTGTGACTTGGTGGGCAAGGCAGAAGAAGAAAACTGTAAAATCTCCATTCCCTCCCCACTCCTAGGGAAGGATATTGCAAAATTCTCATTCCCTCCCCACCCCACTATCCTGCTTTCCAGCTCCGTTCTCCTGTGCAGGGCAACAAAAGAAGACCCAGCCGATCAGCTGGGACTCGGGAGGCAGAGAATAATTTGGGGTGGGGCCAATCAGAGGTGGTATTTGCCAGTTCTCCAAACTACTCAAAATTTCCGCTACCGGTTCTCCATAACTGGTCAGAACCTGCTGAATACCACCTCTGATTCCATGTTGGAAAAGTCTTATGTAGTTATTTCAATGATTATAGTAAGGAAACACACATGAAACAGGATTACCACATAACTATTATTACAATTAAGAGTGTTATTCCTCACATTCCTGAGCAGTGAGTAAGTTTCAAGGGCAGGATGATTTTCTTGGGTTGAGAAAATGTGTTAGGAACAAGCATACAGACAGTGGGGAAACAATGATACTCTTTCAGGACAAATATCCCAGGAGAACAATTCCAGCATTTTTTCCCCAAGATTGCATCCTCAGTTCTGGCTAATGCAATCAAGAACTCCTTGGTTCACTTTTCTCTGCCTCTTCCTTTGAAATGGAAGATCCCTTATCACTGACTCCACCTAGGCAACCAATCGTCTTCTTTAGATAAGGATATGTAAGCCATTTCAAAAATAGTTCCAACTCTCATGAATGCTTCCTTTAATGATTAGCTTCTGCTAATGCAAGGGTCTTCAAACTTGGCAAGTTTAAGACTTGTGGACTTCAACTCTCAGAATTCCTGAGCTAACATGACTGGAGGAGGAATTCTGGGAGTTGAAGACCACAAGTCTTAACACTTGCCAAGTTTTGAAGACCCTTGCTTTAAGATCTTATTCAGAGGCGTTTGCTTGAGCTCTGGGGTAGAATAAGTTGCAGTTAGATAATTCAGGAATCCTTTTGTTCTAAAACAAGGGTCTTCATTCAAACTTGGCAAGTTTAAGACTTGTGGACTTCAACTCCCAGAATTCCTGAGCTAACATGACTGGAGGAGGAATTCTGGGAGTTGAAGTCCAACAAGTCTGAAAGTTGCCAAGTTTGAAGAGCCCTGTGCTAATGGAATATCAACCAACCTTTCCTGGCTGTGTTGAACAAAATAGGCCCTGAACCAAAATCATCAACCTCAACTCATCTGTTTTATATTATTTGCCTTCATAATATTGACATCTCAGGGTGGGAATATCAATGGCTACAATTTCAAACATTTTACAATAGCTTTTATTTAAAGAAAAAGGCTACATTATTATATAAGATCTCTGATATGTAAATTTTCTCGATGGTAATCATCAGCTGAAAGAGCTGCCAATTCCTTGTTTTAGAAAAGCTCACTTCAGTCATACTTGGGTACTATTACAACTCAAATGTTATTAGATGAAATAGATTGGCAGAATTGACTGAAGCCATACTTCCCACCTTCCTTACACAAACTATGATTTAGGATTCCCAAGATGAGTAATGATCATATCATGAGTTGAGGATATTTCCAGACTCACTGCACAATCAGAAGAAACTGTACATTAATTTGGGAATGGCAGACGAGGCAATTGTAAGTGGAAAACCTTATTTAAATCCATTCAATTTCTTTAGAAGTGGAATTCATGGAGGAGGTGACTATTATACTCAATATGGTACTCTCAAATTGGCCAGGGGTGGGATGCTGCTGGTATAACAACCAGTTCGGTGATTGTGTGCTTCGTGTCCTGTGCGCGTGTGAACACCAATGCAAAAATCCTTAATGTGCTGACCTGGAGTGTAACACAAATGTAACAAAATCCAAAACATAAATAAATGTCCTTTAATGCCTCCAACTTGGCCCCACTGTCCAATACTTCTCAGTTGGAGATTAAACTTATTCAAAAATAGTCTTCAAAAGAAAGCAATACAGTCCAAACTCAATGAGCAGATAAAGGTGAAAATAAAAAAACCCAAAACAAACTACAACGAAGGAATTTCCACAACAAACCAGAATAACAAACCAGAATAACCAGCTTCAAGGCACAGTCCGTTAGAAGGACACCAACCAAGATAACTTCAGCCCAAAATAAAACACACTTTGCTTCTAGCAGCACTGTGTTTTAACCGTCTCCCTTATATACTATTCTCCCCATCTGCAACCAATGAGGGGGATCATGGCCACTTCCTCTCTCATAAGCCAAGTTGTTTCCTTCTCCGTTCCTCCCTGCGTGTCGTAGGATGAAGAGGGGATGGGCCTGGTTCTTCCTCTGACTGCCCAGCCAGCCTCTGCCCTTCCCCAGCCTCCTCCATAACCTCTGGAGCCACACCTCCACTTCCTGTTGGCTGTTCTTCCTCTCCCTCAGAGTCCGACTCTAACAAGGGCATGACACTTACCTACTATGTTACTTTGGGAGACTAACACAGCTGAGGAGCAGCAATCCACTCTTCCACGCTGATCAGCTGAGACGATAAAGGTCAGTACAGTGCAGGAGCAGGCCCACATAATCATCGGAGTGAACCAGTTCGCTCCCAGATCATCTCCAGAGCTAGAGGTTTGCCCGAATAGATCCGAACCAGCAGAATCCCACCCCTGATATAGGCACTGATTATGCTATGCTCAATATACATCATTGCTGAGATTCAACATTTAGCACAGGTTCTGATGGAGTTCTGAAATCTTTGTTGGCCATTGAGGGGAGCAAAATGTTTGATTATATAGGGCACTCTCCAATTCTGTCCATTTTTTCTCATTAATAAAAAGCTGAATCATATATTTGAGTCATAATGAATTTGCCCTTATCACATTATATGGCAATTAAATCATTGCATATGTGCAAATCTTCCCATCCACATTGCCTAAATCGTTAGAAATGCCAATGTGTCCTTTCTACACTTTCCTAAAAGCTTACTATCACTGTTCCTCTAGAACTTACAGCTAATTACCTAGATCAGGGGTGTCAAACTCGATTTCATTGAGGGCCACATCAGGGTTGTGTTTCATCTCGGGGGGCAGGGTGAACATGGCTGGGGTGGGTATGGACAGCTCGACATCACTCGCGTCGGTGGCACCTGTGGTGGCCTGAGTGCTCTGCCAGCAAAAATGGCTCCCAAGCTCTGTTTTTGCTGCAACGGCTTCCTGCAACCCTCTGCCAGCAGAAATGGAGGTCTATTTTTGCTGGCAGAGGCACCACGGGCCAGTCCTTTGCTGTTTCCAGGGCAGCCCTGTGGGCCAGATCTAAGCACCCTTTGGGCCAGATCTGGCCCGTGGGCCTTGAGTTTGACACCCCTCACCTACATCAAGGAGATCACTCCTTCAGATGGACATCTGAAACACTTATAGATTTCACTTTTAAAAGATTATACGGTACACATACCATGCAAAATCAGGCAAAAGTTTTCTCTGACCTGTGAGAAAAAAATCCTTAGCTTAGGCCTGGAGGCCCACAAGCCGGATATGTCATGCGCAGGCCAGGCCACCCTGGCTCAGCAAAGGCAAAAATGTCATGATCTAGCCCATGTCATGACTGAGTTGATACCTTAGCCCAGAGGTCTCCAAACTTGGCAACTTTAAGTCTTGTGGACATCAACTCCCAGAATTCTCCAACCAGCTGGCTGGAGAATTCTGGGAGTTGAAATCCACAAAGTCTTAAAGTTGCCAAGTTTAGGGACCCCTGCCTTAGCCCATCAAATTTCACTAAATTCAATCCTTTTCATCCACTGGTTTTAGGTTCTCAAATTTAGAATTTCCCATTTTCAGTATTGGATAATACCCTCCACCTTCTATTAGTTGGAGATTCTGATATTTCTTTGGCTTTACATATGTTCAGGCACTACTAATAGATTTCTAAAGATAACAGTTCAAACAATTAGAAGCATCTAAAATATATGGCAAGGTAATTAAAGACAATTAGTGTGTACCTTTTTTTAAAGAAGGAGGAATACTTAACGAGGAGGAGGAGGAGAATTCCCTAATCGCTCTACTATCTCTTGCCCTTGATGAATCATCTGTTTCTACCAGGACTATCCTTGAAGCATCAGAGTGTTGGCAAAGTATTATTATATCAATAAGAGCTACAAGGGATATGGTTACCTTGAGGATTAAAACAAAGATGCTCAGCAGCATAAAACCCCCCCTCAAAAACTTCAAAGCCAACTGTATTAGACATAACTATCCCATTGCTATCTTAGAAGGAGCAAAGATCTCAAATTTGCAGCCCATGACTTACAGAGCAGGTGTCAGAAAGCTCACATGTACTGCTGTGCTGGTTATCTGCACTTTGGAGACGCAGAAGCTTCCTTCCTCTTTTCTATCTTTAGACCAGAAGTCTGTTTTCATTAGCCCAGTCTGGTTCACCAAATATTTCATATCATAATCGTGATAAATAAAGTTCAGCAAATTGAATGGAAACCTCTCTGTAATTCTGATTTTAAAAATAAGGCCTGAATGATCAAACACACCAAGATAGATTCCCATCTGTGGCTGTTAGTCACTGGTGAGAGAAAAGTACTCTGCACGTCCTCACTGGCCATCATGGTCCATTTGTATATTCATATGAGAGCAGGGGTGGATTCTACTGGTTCGACCTGGTTCGGGCGAACTGATAGCTCTGAGGATCAGCTGTGAGCAAACTGGTTCACTCCAACTATCAGCTGTTGGTCCCACCTGCTTGCCCCAGCTCTAGTCTGTGCTTTATATCCTGGTTTTCAAGCTCAGCTGATTTGTGCGGCACAGTGGATTGCCGCGTGTCAGCTCTTTTACACACAGGGACTGTTGGAGAAGGTCAGTATAGCAAATGCTCTGTGCGTGCCCAAAGTGCGTGTACTCACCTACCCAGTTGTTTACACCGGTTGAATCACAACCCTGTATGAGAGTGATAGCTCCCCTCCAAACTATGCTAGTTCATTGTAATGGGGGATACTGCATTATTGGTCTCATACGTTTGGAATGGCAACTTCCAGAAGGCTCCTAGAAGAACACAGTTATAATGGATTTTGGAGGCCACCAGGTTGTCCTCGAATCACAGGAATCACCATCAGAGATTTTTTATTCTCCCTTCTGCACTCCCCTTTCCACAACAGTAGGAATAGTAGAGTATGCAGGGTTGTCTGGGACACTGCACATCATCTTCCTGACCTGTTTTCCTTGTTACCTTCTGGGAGGAGGCTTCATGGTATCCAAAGCAGAACATCTAGATCAGGTGTGTCAAACTCACATCGTCACATTGTCATCACAGGACATATCGTGACTATTACCCTCTTTGCTGAAACGGAGGTGAGCGTGGCCAGCATGTGACACATTCGACACGTGGGCCACGAGTTTGACATCCCTGATCTAGATTCAGAACATCTAGATTCAGTTTGTTCCATATAGCATCAACCTGGTGAACTCTCAAGTTATCTCCTTCCGCTATGTATTCAAAATGGACAGTGATTAATATACATGTGTATATTAATATGTATAAATATGAATGGTGCAGGTATATATTTATGTATGTATATAGCACATGTATATGTGTGTTAGGTATGTGTTCGGGTAGATATTCTCTTGAAAGCAGGCAACATAATTTCATTTTTAATGTGGGCTGGTGTTCTCGCAGTAAAAAAAAAATGACAATAAAATTATCTTATCTTATCTAGAAGGAATGCTATTTACTGCCCTGTCCATGTTGCTTTGATGGAGTTTTGAAAGCAACAGATTGTGAGCTCACTTTGGCAGTTGCATTTGCACACAGGAGCCACAGCCAATTCACAGGTGGCCCTTGCAATGATGTTAAAGGACTTGTCAACTGAGGTAAAAAAAAAAGCCTGACATATTCAGTGCAATGAAGCAATCATTCTGGGCAGGAGACTGGGTAGATTCTTTTTTGAGCTTTTTCCAATTTGGCACCCAATGTGTCCCTTTTTGTGTGTGTGGCTACTATTAGGATTGGCCCTGTTAAAGACCTATACATGGTTGGTTCTCTAAGCTCAGGAATAATGAGTCTGTGAGATTGCCAAATGAGAATTCATAGCAGCCCCATGATCATAGATGAAAGATAATGGGGTTTATAATTCATTACGTTCCGCAGGATCAAATATTCTCCACGTCGATTGTAGGCCATGCTTAAATCTCTGTTATGATTCTACGGTGTTTGGCAATTCACCACCTGGAGCAGCTGTTTTATTATTGTGCTAAATTGTAAACATGGTAAGAATAACCAGCCACCCATGGGCCTGAGGAGCTGAGCTTATCATGGCCTCCCACATGCTTCAATTTGAAGCAGCTGCAAAGGGAACATTTGGCTGCCTCTCACTAAGAACTGAGCTGCAGCCTTTAAAAGAGTTTCCCTATCACAAAAAGAACTCTACCGAAGGAGGAGAAGGAAGGTTATGAAAGGCAAGCAGAAAAAAAGGGAAGTGATGTAAATCAATCCTAAAAACAGGCAGATGTTGTAATCCAGGATGTGAAAGTCTGCTAGACACCAACTTAGAAATTACTCACAGCAGTATGATTATCCTTGCGATGGATCCTGAAGAATTACTGCAAGTTCTAACAGAAGTTGCAGTACTTGCAACAATAATACTTATAGCAGCACATTGTCAAGATGATCTCAAAATAGCCTGTAACTCCTGGTTGGAAAAAGGGACACACACACACACACACACACCTCCTCAACAATTTTACCGGGATGGTATTTTTTGCTTCAAATAGTTTTGCAAGTATCTCTGCCACAGTTCCAACATGGGCATGTGTTAAAGCTAGAAATAATGCTAGACAAAGGACTCTTGTTGCCAGCAAGTGCTTAAATGTAATCCTTTCCTGCCCTGCCCACCCATGTTTATTTAATCTTCATTAAAAACAAAATGAGTAGAATAATCACTGACTTTAAAGTTCTTAAACATTCATTCAGAAGTCAGGCTTGGAATTTATCAGTGATGTCGCGTGTCAACTGGAAGACCAAAGTGCTGAAAAGTAACTGGCTCTTGCAATGTCTGCATTCAAAGGTCATTATCCCAGTTCCTTTCTTTTCTTAATTGGTTTAAGACCCAATGCTCTTAATACATCATTATTTTAGCCATTGTCTATCCATTGCAGGTCAAAGGCCCTTTCCGCATGTTTCCATCCAATACTGTCGTGAGCTTCCTTTTGCCAGTTTGGCCCACGATACTTGCCCATGATACTTGGTTAATCTATCTTGTTTTCTTTCGTGGATGTTTTTTATCAAGTGGGATCCACTCCATGACTGCTTTGGTCTACCTGCCATCAGTTCTACTTGCTATGTGACCAGCCTATTTCCATTTCAATTCTTTTACTCTCTTGATGATATCGTGTACTTGTGTTCATTCTTTAATCCATGTGCAGATCTTTCTATCTTGCCTTGTGATGCTGAGTATGTATCTTTCCATGGCTCTTTGTGTCACTCGTAGCTTTCGTATCGATTGTGAGCCCCAACAGTGCTTTTTCAAGAGGCAACTGGGCTTTCTGTTTTTTCTTTGAGGACATTTCGCTTCTCATCCAAGAAGCTTCTTCAGCTCTGACTAGATGGTGGGGAATGGATGGATCATCTAGTCAGAGCTGAAAAAGCTTCTTGGATGAGAAGTGAAATATCTTCAACATAAAACCAGAAAGTCCAGTCATCTCTTGAAAAAGCATCGTTGGGACAACCATGACCTGGATGATTGAGAATCTCCATAGACATTTATCAATTGTGAGGTTAGTATGCATGTTTCATCGGCATGTTGGAGCAAGGTAGCATACACTGATTGAAAACTTTTCAGGCATAAGGGGAGGTTGTTCTTGAAAATTATGCTTAGCTTGCTGAATGCCTGTCAACCACATTTAACACGCCATTCAATTTCCTTTATTGTATCACCTTCCATTGAGATTCATTGTCAAAGCTATATGTAGAAGTCTTCTATGTCTAGTTCATACATGCACATGTGTGCCATATTTCTTTTTGTATTACTATCTGGGTGGGAGATCACTTGGAAATGCCAGGCAGAAAGTTCAAAATATGTTTCAGAAGGTTGCAATGGCCAAATACTTCTGTATTGCTGTCAGGAAAGCTCTATGCCCATTATCAGGATTGGAATTGACCCTTTACCTTACTTTTCCCCTGAAATACAGAAGTTCCATATGCATCTAATGTGTGTGTGTGTGTGTGTGTGTGTGTGTATCTCAATGTGTATGTATGTATGTATGTATGTATGTATGTATGTATGTATGTATACATCTCAATCATCCAGGTCATGGTTGTCCTAAAGGTGCTTTTTCTAAAACAACAGGACATTCTTGGCTTGCATTTTTTTTAAAAAAATGTTTCACTTCTCATCCAAGAACCAAACTGAACTTCAGAACTGAAGAAGCTTCTTGGATGAGAAGCAAAACATTTCAAAGGAAAAAAATCAAGAAAGTCCAGTTCACTTTTCAAAAAAAGCATCTTTGGGACATTTAATATGTATGTTTTATAAACATAGAACTCATTGTACATTTTTTTCCACATACTGCACACTTCTTCTAATTGATTTCCTATTTTGTTCATTTGTTTTTTTATCAACAATGAGTAAAATACACTCTTTTGTTCTGCCAGTAAATATCTTGGAACACTCTGCAGTGTAGAAACAGATGGCAGTTACGATCCATGCTCTTTGCTCAACTCAGCACAGATTCTTCTGTATATACAAATGAGCATGACACATTATTACAGTTTACATCTACTTTCATAAGCCTCTGTGTTCCTTTACGGGTGAATGTACAGAGCCCAAGGTAGATGCTACAACCCCTTATATCTATGGAGTTGACTATGCTAACCAGCAAGATGGATAACAACGCAAGCTGTTAAAAGGTAACCTCAAAATTGAACAGTTTGGCCACATATACTTCCATTTGCTTCTGAAGATTACTCTTAGAGTTATAGAATTGAGCAGTCTCCTATAAAATTCTTATGGGTTGGTTCATTACAGTTATTCTGCACACAGTTCAAACATTCCCACAGGGCGCTGGTGGAAATCCTGCAGGATAAGTGATAAACAGTAATTATAACTCAAGGTTATTTAGCAAGCTTCATGGAGAGTTGAATTTGGGTTCTCATAATTTTTGGCTTCATTCTAATGGCACTTCCACACCAAATTCCACACCAAACTTTAGAATTATTTGGAAACCAACCTGCAGTGGTCTTCATTCCTTTTTGAAAAGAACAATGTTAATGTTCAGAGAAAAAAGCTAGAAGACAGTGAGAAGCCAAAATTCCCATTAATGATGGTCCAGAGATTCTGTCCAGCCAAAGCAGTTCAAGATAAAAGGTGGATGTGTTATGATATCATATGGCTCATGCTAAAGTGATTGACTCTGCTTGTGGACCCAGTGACAGACCTGGAGGTGATCTTAAACTGTTACAAAATTCTGTGCAGCCCAGGGATGTTCATACTGGCCCTTTTTCATGTTTTGAGATTTAACCTTCATCAGAAATGAGCTTGAGAAGAGAATGTAAGAATGATTAAATAAACATCAGCTTGACCTTGGGAAAACTAAAGGATGTGAAAAAGAAGCTCAGGATTACCCCATCTTGATCTTCTTTGGTATAAGAGGGCGGAGGGCAACTTTCAAGGTTTTAAGATTCCATTTTATATCCTATTTTTGGTGGCACAGACATTAGGCATGAGAATTCAAAATACCTGGAAAGCTCCAAGCTGCCTGCTCCATCTCCAGCCATTACAACAGGCTTTTTTTCTTATAAGTCTAGATTTGGGTCATCCTAATAATCTAATAAACATTTATATGGCTGCCAAATCAAGGTGCTCCATAAACCAATTGTTTCAAGCAGTTCAAAGTTTCCTCCCTAATGCAATGTACAATTGACATGGTGCCCTGGAACAGAGAGAGAATATATGTTTAAGGTCATACATCCAATCCACTGAACACTATCCTGAACATCAGGTAATTCAGGTTATCTTTCTTGAAAACAGCTGTTTAGTCTGCTTTGGCTAAAAACCTCCAAACATCCTCATTGGAGTTGAATTCTCAGTCTTAAAATCTGATTGCAAAATCTGTTCAGGCATTTGGTTCAGCATTCTCTGTGAGCAGAGTCAGTCTGTGTTCTCCAGAGTTAAAGAGTATTCCCAGACAATATGACCAAGAGCTACAATTGCTGGACCATTTTGGAGTGTAGTCCCCCAACAGCTGAAGGATATCAAGTTGAGGGTGTTATCTTGATCTTTGTACATCATCATCATCATCTGATCCAGCTCTCCGTGCTTTTATTGTCATTTTCCCTAAACAACTTTTAAAAAAAACAATGACACACAACATGGAAGATACAAACAAAATAATTGAAATTAAATAAAAAATAAGATAGATCTCAAGGAGGTATTAAAACAGGAATACTCAACCTTTGATATGTTGAGAATACATATTTCTCATAGAAGGGCTGCCATGATAGCCAGAGACTTAAAACATCCAATCGTAAGACTAGTGGGGTGGCTGTCCTTCATCATCTCCTTTCATTCTACCATGATACTTCCTGCCATAACTTTTGTCTGGAAGAAAGACACAATTTCAGCGAAGTGTGCAACCACCTTCCAATATGATTTACCAAGAACCTGCCTTGGGATAATAGGAATTCTGGCAAATAAAAGTTTTCATGGGGGGCCAACTTTTTCTTTGTAATTTACTAATTCCCCATGTAGTAACCTTAAAGAATCTAAAATAATGAAAGAAGTATGAAGGTTTGTGGAAGATGTGATTCTTCTATGCCACACTGGCATTTACAGGAGTTATGTTGGAATTTCAGGGCCTAAAATAAGAAAAGCCATTTCTATAATCAATAAGAACTTTAAAGGAGAATATTTGTAATTCAGGGTTGAAATGAGGGACACTTGTACTCTCTGGATTTGCTTGTTTTCTTGCAAACGTTTCATTGCCCTAACTAGGTAATATCATCAGTGCTAGCAAGGAGTGCTGTTTATATTCTGGTGACTTGCTACCCACACGGACAATCAAATCACCAGAATATAAACTGATAGAAAACAGCACTCCTTACTAGCACTGATGATGTTACCTAGTTAGGGCAATGAAACATTTGCAAGAAAACGAGCAAGCTCAGAGAGCACCAAAAGCTCCTCAATAATAACTGTGCTTTTCTCCAGTCATGAGACATTATACCCAAATATATCCATATATATCTGCCAAGCCTGACACACACGATTAAAAAGAACCCAATACATAAGCCTGAGGATGGCAGATGAGATTCTGCCGAAACGTCGCTGTAATAAAAGCACAAATATTAAGACATGGGAAAATACCCGAAGAAACCTAAATATCATACATACATACATACATACATACATATATATGTCTAGGTGTGTTCGGGTCTTTTCCCCTGTAAGATTAAGAGTATCTTGGCGACATTTCGGCGAGGTCCCACTCGCCATCCACAGGCTGGTGCTTTCGGCTTTGTGCCAGTGCAAGCATGAAGCCGAAAGCACCAGCCTGAGGATGGCGAGTGGGACCTCGCCAAAACGTTGCCAAGATACTCTTAATCTTACAGGAAAAGACCGAACACACCTAGACCTACATACCTGTACCGTGAAAATCTATGAATATATATATATATATATATATATATATATATATATATATATATATATATATATATATATATATATATATATATATATATATATATATGTGTTTTCTGAGGTTCTCGCGGGTATTTGTATGTGGATCTTTGGTTATTCGGGTATTCTCCTGCGTAAGATTCAAAGTATCTAGGCAACGTTTGGCGAGGTCCCACTCGCCATCTTCAGGCTGGTGCTTTCGGCTTAGTGCCAGTGCAAGCAGTGTGTGACCGGAGCTGCCATCTCTATATATACAAGTGGTGGGGATGGTGTGCTGGGCTGGTTGGCTGTGCTGCAGCCTCTTGATTGGTTGATGGAGTTGATGTTGGTATAATGGGCTGTGTAATGGCCTTTTGTTGTAGAGATATCCTGGATCTTGTGCTGTCATCTCCTGGGTCGTTAGCCTCTTGTGTTTTACGGCTTGGGTAATGGGTTGTGTGATGGGCTTGTGAGTTCTTTTGTTGTGGTATCCTGGGTCTTGCGTTGTAATCTCCTGGGTCGTTTGTGTTTTGATCTCTTTTCCATTAGCCTCCTGTGTAGTAACAGCTTGGGTAATGGGTTGTGTGATGACCTTGTGAGATTTATTGCTGTGGTATCCTTGGTCTTGTGCTGTGATATCCTGGGTCATTTGCTGTGTTGTGACTTCTTGAGTTCTTGAGGTGTAATTTCTTGAGTTTTCTGATGTGATGTCCTGAGCGGTGGCTGTGATGTAGCATTTTGGGTTTTTAATATGGCTTTGAGTTTGGGGTCTGGGTCTGTGTTCGTTTGGCTTCGAGTTCGTGGTCGTGCCACATCTTCATGGTGGGGGTCAGTTCGCTTCATGTATGGTTCAGAGGAGTTTGAAGTGGGTAGTGATGCAGCTGCAGTGCGGCTTCTGGTCTGTGGTCGTGTCTCATCTTCTGTGTGGGTGTGAGTCTGATTTTTACGTGGAAGTGTGGTAGTGGCATCTTGTGTGGCCCTCATGGGTGTGGGTCTGGTGTCATTTATCATGTTGGGTACTCGTCTGTTCATGAGGGCGGGTTTCCAAATGGCTGGTAAGCGGAGGTGTCATCTCTTTTATTCATGCTGTGTGGGCGTTTTCTATCTCTATGGCTTCTCTGATTATTCTGCTGCTGTGGTGTTCAGTTTTGGCGATAGTTCTGGTATTTTTAAAGTCAATCTCATGTCCTGTGGCTTTGAGATGTTGGACCAGGGAAGAGGTTGGTTCTTCTTTTTGATTGAGTTCTTATGTTCTTCAACGCGTGCACTTATTCTTCTGTTAGTTTGTCCAATGTATGTGGTGAGGCAGGCAGTGCAGGGGATTTCATATACTCCTTGGTTTTCTAACTCGATTTTGTCTTTAGGGTTTCTTAGGATGGTGGATATTTTTCTGTTTGTGCAGAATGCTGTTTTAATGTTGTGTTTTTGGAGGATCTTGCTGATTTTGTCTGTAGTGCCTTTTATATATGGGAGGAGGGCTTTGCCGTTCTCTTGTTCTCTGTCTTGGATTTTGGTTGGGGTTTCTTTTTGGATTAGGTGGGTGATCTTCTTTCTTTGAAATCCATTGGCTGTTAGTACGTTGGTGAGAGTGTTTAGTTCGGTTTTTAGGTGTTGTTCATCAGCTAAGCATTTTGTTCTGGAGATGAGTGTCTCAGCTACGGAATTGATCTGTGCTGGGTGGTGGTGTGAGAGTGCGTGTAGATAGCGGTTTGTATGTGTTTTCTTTTGGTAGATGGTGTGTCCTAGGGAGCCATTGGGTTTTTTGTATACCAAGACATCTAGGAAGGGAAGTTGATTGTTAGCTTCTGTTTCCATGGTGAATTGTATTTTGGGGTGTAGGCTGTTGAGGTGTGTGAGGAAGTTGTTCAGGAAGTTGTTCAGCCACACGGGAAAGAAAAACTGAACAACTTCCTCACACACCTCATATATATATTTATGTGTGTGTGTGTGTGTGTATGTATATGTATATGTATATATATTAGCCCATATAGATCATATCAGTGTACAGGTTCAAACACATATTACCAATAAAATTCCAAATTAACAATTTAAAATGAGAGTAGGGTAAAATACAATAATTTAATACATAAATATGTAAAATAGAATAAAATGACATAAAATTATATTTCTATATTACCCCTGCAATCTACCCCAATCAGGCCCACATATGCCAATCTCAGTCGGACCATTTTAGTCAGAAATTGTGCTGTATTGAATGTCATTTTCATATTCTGGCCACGCATGAGGTATGTTGTTTTAATATGGGCCTCCCATGGGTCTATATGTTTATTATGTGGATCAAGGTACTTATCTCTCATCCCCTACAGCAATTGAATAATATATGAGTCAGATCTTCTACCTCTTCATCTCCACAGATACATGCACGTTCATTGTATGGGATAGAATGGAATCTCCCAAATCTAACCATTATATCAAGTTGTTTGAATCTTGCTCAAGTTTTTTTTCCCCAGAAAAAGAAGTATTGCAATTTTTTGAAGTTTAATAATATTAAAAATAAAGTAGGGATGTTTTTGAAATTATCAAGTCCAACAGAGTAAATACTGCAAAGGGACCAATTTCAAGTAAATGATTCCTGCCCCTGCCCTTTGAAACTAGGTTCACACAGTGTTACATCACAAACTAGCATTAACAAGGCATCGTTTCTATGTTCATACAACAGGCTACATCCAAGGAAAGAAGAATGAATTATGGGTTAACACAAAGGCCTGGTTCACACAACATGGCAAAGCATTTACTGGTTTTCAACAATACTCTGAACACAAAAACCTCATTTCAGTCTAGCCAAGCAAGTGCCAGGCAACCAGTACTTAATAACTTACTGTACTGATGCTTTTAATTTTCCTCATAAAAATTAAGAGTTTGTGTAAGTTAAACCCATTTCTAATTTTTTTCCTACAGACCTAAAATGCCCAAAAGGATTTTAGGGGAGAAGGGGAGAGGCAAGTTAGATTGCATTGTCTCTCCTTTTCTAACTTAGAAAACCTGTCCAAGAAAAAAAGGGGAAATAGAAGCACTATATCCTGCATTCTATGCAGAAATTAGATTTGTTTTTCCCTTTTCCTAAAAATAAAAAGACTTTTGTCTACAATTGTGTTGATTTCCATTACCTTATAATGCAAACAATTAATGTCTTATTTCTCTAAGAAGCTGGATTTCTTGCAAGAATATTACCATCCAAATTTGTTTGGAAGGAGGTGGGCACTCTCAACAGGAAAGGGAAATTTGCTTGAATTTTGAAGACAACTCGTATTTTAAGTGGAATGAAATAATAATTACAGCAACAATCAGTGAACCCAAAAACAAATAACTAGGATTAGTTTTGTTACGTATGAGGCATGGGCGTAGAAACGGAGACGAAACTGCTTCTTGTGAACTTCAGCTCTTTATTTAAAACATGATAACAGAGACAAAACCCCTGGATAGCGGCCGCCCTTTTATAGAGTGAACTGCTATCCGGATGACCAATGGATGTTGTTATAGGGTCTGAACCTCGTCCAATGGGACTCGGCCCGCCAACAGCCAGTCAGATTGCTCGGAATTAACCAATAATAACTTGCCATTATAAGGGCCAATAGGAAGTGCAGGATTACGATGCAAATGAATCTTTATTAATTACATTTCTTTAGTTCACAACAAGTTTCTAACTCCCAACTCAGCTGTAAAAGTTTCACTGAAAATTTTCATTGGAATTTGGAATCAGAGAAGGAAACACAAATTACAGAGATCTATTTCCCTTCCTGCCACATCTTTTGGAAAAATGTCCCTTTAAGGGTTACTATAACCAAGGAGACTTTTGAAGCAATAAATATTAAATAACTGGAAGGTGAATTTCACAATAATTTATCTGTTCTGTAGCTAGCCTCATAACTGGGCCTCTCCCACCTACCCACCCCAAAAACACCAGGACTGGGAAGTTTTCTAAAATGAAAAGTAATCCTTAACATTTGAGATAGAACCCATCCATCCTTGCATGAGAAAATAACATATTCTAAATTTATAGGAAACCAAAGTTCCTGTTTCAGCATATTCTGAGCATTTAGCATGTATTTTGGGAAACTGCAAGGCTGCATTTAAAGAAATATGTGCTGAAGAAATTCAGAGTCCCCCAGTTTTCTACTTTTTCTGGTCATGGTGGCTAGAGAATTTTGGGTCACAAGATGTCTGGAAGGCTTCAGAAGGATGAAGGATATATATATATATATTTCTTATATCCAGATGAACACAATACAGAAGCCTGATGATGGCAGATGAGATTCTGCCGAAACGTTGCTACAACTTTAAAAGCACAACTATAATGATGTATGAACGTGGGAAAATACCTGAACAAAGCTGAATACCGTATGTATGTATGTATGTATGTATGTATGTATGTATGTATGTATATGTATATATAATAGATATATTATAGATATTATTCTAGCTTAGTTGTTTCTCAACCTTAGTAGATGGGTGGACTTCATCTTCTAGAATTCCAGCATGTTTGGCTGTAGAATTCTGGGAGTTAAAGTCCACACATCTTAAAGTTGTCAAGGTTGAGAAACGCTGTTCTAGTTGCTCATTTGCCATGAAGTTACACAGGTTCCTTACTATCAGCCCAGGATGTTTTATGTCCATCAGTAGAAGAGCTGAGGAAACGATGCATTGATGAATGGATGTTCTGTGTCAGGGGTGTAAAAGATCTGGCCTGCGATCTGGCCTGGGGTGCTTAGATCTGGCCTGCGAGGCCGCCCTGGAAACAGCAAAGGACTGGCCCATGGTGCCTCTGCCAGTGAAAAAGGAGCTCGTTTTTGCTGGCAGAGGGTTGAGAGGGTTGCAGGAGGCGGTCGCAGCTGAAAACAGAGCTTGGGAGCCCATTTTCACTGGCAAGGTGCTCGGGCCACCACAGGTGCCCCTGACACAAGTGATGTTGAGCTGGCCGTGCCTATCCTGGCCCCACCCATCCTGGCTCCCCAAGGTCAAACACAACCCTGATGTGGTCCTCAATGAAATTGAGTTTGATACCCCTGTTCTATGAAATTCCCAGTAGGCTTTGAAAAAATGGTGTCCCTTTTTTCTGAGATGACAGATGTGTATGAGAAAGTGAAAGAATGGAGTGGGTGAGACAATAATATAGGAATAATTACCATAATACTGATAATTTTGAAGTAACATTCTGTTACAAGTTCTAACTAGAGTTTCTCTGGAACAGGGGGGATATCAAAATTAGACAACAAGTACTGTTGAGGGTTCAACATTCTAGTCTTCAAAATAAGAGATCTCAAAGTAATTAGTAATCCAGACCAGAGGTGCTATTCAGCCGGTTCACACCTACTCGGGCGAACTGGTAGCAGGAATTTGGCGTGGGTCGCCGAACCAGTCGCAACATCTAGCTGGCCACACCCCCAACCCAGTCGCCCGGTTTCTGCTCACTTACTTGCCCCGCCCACCCGATGCTCGCCCTGCTCCCCCTGCTCCCCCGCCCTAGCCATGCATTTTCATGCAGCCACTTGAAAACACATGACTGTGGGCAGAGCAGCGGTCCGTTAACCTGCAAAACTGTTCCAAGGCTGGATTCTTCATGGACACTAGAAGTATCGCTTCCCCTTGTGAGTAAAGTGCCTGGAGCCAGAGGGAAAGAACTCTGGGGGAGGGTGGGAATCCAGCCATGGGGAAGTTTGCAGGAGCTGCAAATGCAAGTCTGTTTACCTGCAGAACTTCTGCAATGCTGGATTCACTTCCCCTTGTGAGTAAGGTGCCTGGAGTGAGAGGGAATGAAGGCTGACAGGGGTGTGTGTGTGTGTGTGTGTGTGTGTGTGAGAGAGAGAGAGAGAGAAGAGAAGAGAGAAAGAAAGAAAGAAAGAAAGAAAGAAAGAAAGAAAGAAAGAAAGAAAGAAAGAAAGAAGAAAGAAAGAAAGAAAGAAAGAAAGAAAGAAAGAAAGAAAGAAAGAAAGAAAGAAAGAAAGAAAGAAAGAAAGAAAGAAAGAAAGGAAGGGAGAGAAAGAAAGAAAGAAAAAGAAATAGGGGGAGAGAGAGAGAGAGAGAGGAGAGAGGTGTGTGAGAGAAAGAAAGGAAGGGAGAGAAAGACAGAAAGAGACAAAGAAAGAGAAAGAAAGAAAAAGAAATAGGAAGGAAGGGAGAGAGAGAGACCGAGAAAACTCTATGCTATTATTTTTAATTGTTCCATTATTTATCATGTGTTAATTATTTTACACTGTCCCTATACTTAGAGTGATTCTATTGCCTTTCTTTTGCCCAGGGCTACCACATATTTTTCAGGGTTTACATGCATTCAATGTCTATAGTCCAGAGCATAAATACATGTGTGTTTAACAGAGTTGAAAGGGACTTTGGAGGTCCTCTAGTCCAAGCCCCTGCTCAGGCAGGAAAACTGAGGATGCCAAACTCTGAGTAGAGGTCCTGGGAAAGGTGTCAGAATAACACTTAGAAGGGACTTTTGGGGGGCCCCTATACCATTTCAGAGAAATAGCTGTCCAGTCTTTTAAAAATTTCCAGTGATTGATCACTCAGAACTTCTGGGGACAAGCAGGTTCACTGATTAATTGTTCTTATTGTCAGAAAGTTTCTCCTTAGTTTTAGGTTGCTTCTCTCTTTGTTCAGTTTCTATCCATTGCTTCTTGTTTGCCTTCTGGTGCTTTGGAAAATACATTCCCTCCCCTTTCTTTCTGGCATCCCCTTAAAAGCCTGTTGCCTATCGCACTCTTGGGCAAAGCATGTGAGCCATTTCCTCCTTTCAGTGGTCCATGAAAGTACATCTATAGTATGTAGATAATAAAGTCAAAAAAAGGTGAACAACATTTTTACAGAACTATAGATAAGTTGAGGCTGGGTGTGACAAGGAACGGCTGGGAAGGGAAGGGCCAGGTGAGGCAGCCCTCGATGTGAGTGATATTAAGTTGGCCACACCTACTCAGTCACATGACCACCAAGCCACGCCCACAGTCACATGACCACCAAGCCACGCCCACCAAATAAGCCATGCCCACAGAACCGGTGGTAAAAAAAATTGAATCCCACCACTGATCCAGACATATCAACATTCTTAACTATGGTTCACAGAATAATTGTGGTTTATGAACACCCAATATGGGCTACAGCAGGGGTGTCCAACCTTTCACCTTCCCTGGGCCACATTAGAAGATGAAAATTTGGTTTGGGCCGCACATAATTAAATAAAATAATAAAATAAAATAAAATAAAATAAAATAAAAATAAAATAAAATAAAATAAAATAAAATAAAATAAAATAAAATAAAATAAAATAAAATAAAATAAAATAAAATAAAATAAAATAAAATAAAATAAAATAAAATAAAATAAAATAATTAAATTAAATTAAATTAAATTAAATTAAATTAAATTAAATTAAATTAAATTAAATTAATAATAAAATAAAATAAAATTATTATTTATTATTTATTATTAATTATTTATTAAAAATTATTTATTTGCGGGGGTGGGGGGGGGGAAGAAAGCTCGCCCGCCTCGTGCCTATCTCTCCTCCTGCAAATTATTTATTTTTATTAATTTTCCGGCCAAATTTTGTGGGGTGGGGGAGGGGGAAGAAAGCTCGCCCGCCTCACACCTACCTCTCCTCCTACAAATGCAGCAGCGGTGGCAGCGGTGGCGGGGCAGAAGCAGCAGCGGTGGCGGCGGTGGCAGAAGCAGCAGCGGCGGCACCGGTGGCGGGGCAGAAGCAGCAGCGGCGGCACCGGTGGCGGGGCAGAAGCAGCAGCGGTGGCGGCGGCAACAGCAGGAGGTGGCGGGCGGGACTTTTGGCCTGCGGCTGCCCGCCTTTTCTGTTGCTCGCCTCGCCCTGCCTCGCGCCTGCCTCTCCTCCTCCTCCTCGCTGGATCTTTCATGAAGGTTGGGGTGGGTGTTGGGCCGCATTACGAGGCAATGGTTGGACAAGCCTGGGCTACAGTAAATGAATCTTGAAAGCCTGACAAAATTCTTCCTATCCTCCCTCTTATGCTCAAAATAATTAAGGCAGAGCTAGGCTGAGTTTCTTTCTAATGTTTTCTTTCTGTCCTACTCCTATTTTTTAAATTGCTGTTGCCTAGTTTTTCCAAGGTCACCTTCTAAGCAAGACCAAACTTCTTTAAAGGGGTTCTCTTTTTTTTGCACCCTGCCTTTCCTAAAATGTGGTCTCCATCCCATTCTATCTCTGCAGCTTCCGCTTCAAACTCCAGATAGCTTTAGTTTGCTTCAGTTCCTCCAGTTTATTCAGCCTATTGAAATGGATCTGGCTTAATAGGGAACTCAGTCTAGCTTTATTTCTGAGCTGTAGCAGTGTGCCTCTGGCTGAAGAAGTGGTTGCTTCTAGGGATGCAGGCAGTGTGAATGTCTGATTGAATGGCCCTACTCTTGGGTCTCTGTCTTTTTCTAAGGAAAAATGTATTGGTGGATTTGCATGAACTATGCCCAAGCAACTAGATAACACCTCTGATTTGGAATGAGTTGAAACAAGCGTGGAGCTTTGGGACAGATGTTTAGACTGGCCGGATATTTAGACTGTCCAAATATTTAGACTAGATTTGTCATTTTTATTCACCAATCAAATATTTTGATTTGGGAAAAGCCGATGTTGTTTGATGGTGTTAAAGGTATCATTACAGGATGTAAGCTGTTCCAAGCAAAGTTGCCTTCTGCAATTGACTGATGGGGATTTTGGTCAATGCCAACAGTGTTGTTGTTGTCGTCGTCATCATCATCATCTGCAATTTCAATTAAGAGGCTTCATCCTTCAGTGGAATGATTTGGCTGATTTTATACACACAGAGATACACTTACCCACTTACCCACTTACTCACACATACATACTCACATATGAACCAATATGTGACTGAGAACTGCACTGTTTGAAAATTGGGCTCAGCCATCTTATAGAAGCCATTTAATGGCTTAAGAATAGCTGCATTGCTTACTCCCCACTGCCACACTCACACATACGCACGTATTCCATAAAGTAGAAAATGCTGGAATCTTTCTGAAAGCCTAGGAAAGATGCGGCTTCATTCAGTAAGGAGGGATCTGCAGTATGTTAATGATTTGTCATCCATATCTTGATAATCATGGGACTTGTGCCAAGTGGCTATCTTGAATGAATTGAGCCTCTGAATTACTTCCAGAAGGATAAACATAGATAAAATTGATTGGAAGCTGGTAGAATGGATGTCTCCTCTCAGCATAACCCAATCCATTAGCATTGCTAAATCATTGTATCTGGCATTTGGAAACAAAGGTGTGTTTTAAGAAAGGGACAAAAACAACTTTACGTAGGCTGCTAAGAATGATGTGAGGGGTTGCAGTCTATTAACTCAGATAAATTATTTGGGGAAAGGGGGAGAAGAGAAGCAATGGAGGAAGCAGAAGACTTATTCTTAGGAGGCCTATTCTTTCCGAAGACAAACGAGTTTGCTAAAAGTTTAAATATAGGAACATTCCACTCACCTATTGGCAAAATCCAGTTTCAGAAATGGAGCCAGATTGTGAAAAAGAAAAAGAGATGTCTGGAGAGAAGTATAAATAATGAATCATTCCCCTGGGAGATGCAGGCATGTCAGAACTAACTCTGTTTTTCCCTGAACTGTGCTAGTGGCTGTATTTATGGTTTTTAATTTGGCCTTTCAGACAATGCTGCTCATGGTCGAGACAGTTTGTGCAGTTCTCCTGGCATGAACTTGTCATTTGTATGCTAATGATGGCTTAATCAGAACTCAGATAGCTGCACACAAAAAAAGAAGTAATTGAAATTCTCTTGGGGAGGGAGGAGGGCTTGAAGGAAACAATATCAATTTAATTTTAATAATATCTTAATCAGGGCTTATGATGAATTAAGGGAGTTACAATTAAGATAAATTGTTTTATTGCACCATCTATTTTTAGTCAGACAATTGACAATCAGGTTGTTTCCTAGCAACAAGAAAAAAACCATTGAGATGTGTGGGTGTAGATTACTGGGCTCGTAACTTTAAGTCTAGTAAGAAGTCTATTAAATTAAATGCAATTTGGATTTGCATAACATGCCAGGCAACAAAATCAAGTTTACAAACTATTAGCTGGGCTCATACACAAACTAAAGCTCTTTTGTATGTGATGTGTTGTGTGAACCAATTGTGGGTATAAATCTTTTTTCTGGATACATTGCCTATGAAATCCAGAAAGCATGATGAATGGTGAAGGATTTAAGTCTGGAGCATAATATATTGCCCGTTTCTGGTCAACTGTTTCTGACCAGAATGGTAATGTATTAGTTATTTTTAATATTTGATTCATATTTCTATATTTGACTGTATTGAACCTTTTAAACCAGAGGTCTCCAATCTTGGCAACTTTAAGCCTGGCGGACTTCAACTCCCAGAATTCTGGGAGTTGAAGTCTGCCCGGCTTAAAATTGCCAAAGTTGGAGTCCTCTGGTTTAAACTATCTAGATAGCAAAACAAGCTTCACCGTTGCAAATGTGCCAATTCTTGATGATGCAACTGCCATTGGTTGGGTCCAGAGATGATAATGTTTCCCTAGTACTGAACTTGGCTCCTACTAACTATGTGGATATATGTCCATATTTTTTCATAGCAGCAATAGGAAAACAATTGGCCATTGCTTTCATCTGGGATGTTTTTTCAACTTCCCAGCCTTGGGATTTCCTAGTAATATCGCATCCAAATATAAAAAATTCCTATCTAGCTTAGATTTTTCACAATCAGCTCCCTTGATTTGGATCCAATACCTGGTGATATGACCATGTTTATTACTTGATAACAAAGCAGAAGTGAATTGCTATCTTCCAGGACACTTTTTTTTTAATGTCTGTAGGGAGTTGTGGAGATGACCTTGGAGAAATCATCCAGAAGCTGTTAAAATAAATGCATATGCAGAAACAGGGAGAAGGGAATTATTGGAAAGAGACTTTCTCCACTTGATTGTCAAGAACATAAGAGGGAAGGAAACATAGACAGAGTTGCAAGATTGTGACTATAGTCTGTCTCATTTAAATAGGAAGAACTGTCTCACCCTGTGTGATCAGCTGATCCCACTTGCACAAGGGTCATGCTCCAGATGTTGTTGGCCAAGGAACTGTAGATGGTGGGGTCCAGGAGAAGAGCATTTTCTGTGGTAGCTCCCACCCTTTGGAATATTCTGGAAGGCATTAATGGATGACATTACCCGCTCTAAATCTCCCTCTTTCTATCAAATTGAGATTGGAGCATACATTTTTTGTTCACTTCTGAAGTTTACTTTTCAATGTTCTTTTACTTTATGATAAATTCTAGATAGTCTGCTTCAGTTTGTTGCACACTAAATCCAGATGCTCATTGACAGGTTGGTAGAGGTGGGTAATCCCTTCAACTGCTTCAGTTGAAGGGATTTGGAATATCATGCCCCGCCTCCCCAGGTGAGATCCACTCTGTTATGAACTAAGTAAACGCATTTAATAAAGCTTGACAACCTTACTAGAAAAGCAGGCTCGTAATCCTGCAATTCTGATTGGCCCATAAATAGCGAATCATGATTGGTCTCTTCTGGGCAATCTGATTGGCTAATAGCGGGTCGTCTCCCATTGGGCACAGTTTAAACGCTCTAACGCAATTCATTGGTTAATGGGGCAGCAGCCATCTCTATAAAAGAGCTGCTGCTGCCCAAGGGTTTTGCTCTGTTCCTGATTGTTAATAAAGAGTTCAAGTTCACCGTTCACTGCCTCGTCTCTGTTCCTTGCGCCCATGCCCAGAACATAACACTGGCGACGAGGATGGGATGCGGAGACATCAGAGCTGACTGAACACTTACAGAGCACCAAACAGAGCACGTGGCTGAAGGCGCATCTACAACGGCAACATGGCCAGCGGCGCCATACCACCCGCTCCATTTGACCCGGCACACGAAGACTGGGACTCGTATATGGACCAGTTCCAGATGTTCCTGGAGACCAACAATTTAAAGAATGCTACGACTGGCAAGAAGCGAGCAGTATTTCTAACCCATTGTGGGCCTGCCATTTTTAAGATGGTGAAAGCACTTGCAAAACCGGCTGAGGTGAAATCAATGGATTGTGACACCCTCGCGCCCATTCTACAGGCCCACTATGCACCCACAGTGCCAACACTTGTCCGAAGACACGAGTTTTACCAGAGGGACCAACGGAAAGGTGAGAGCATTGCAGATTTCATCGCTGACCTCCGGAACCTGGGTGGCCTCTGCGGGTTTTCAAACCTCGAAAAAGCCATGAGAGACCGCATAGTTCTGGGATTAGATGACTACACGGCGCAGAGCAAGATCATGGCCAAAGGGGACATCAATCTTGCAGATGCCATCGCAGACGCTACTGCAGCAGAAGCAACCAGGAAGTCAGCCGCTCGAATGCGCCGCACCAACGCACCGCTCCGTCAACTTGCAAATGATACCTCGCCTCGTCCAGAGATGCACTCAACAACGGCACACCATGAGGACCTCGAATCCCCATCAGATAGTGAAGAGGAAGAGGTCAACCGGCTCCGGTCCGAACGCGACCAACGAGAACAATGGAACCAAAGATTCCCGCGCCAATGCGCTGGTTGCGGGGCAAACCACCCGCGATCAGATTGCAAATTCCTCGACGCGCTCTGCCGTTCCTGTGGAAAGAGAGGCCACATCGCAAAGGTCTGTAGAAGCAAGCAAGGTCCCAGTCCAATCCGGAGGGAGAATAACTACCGCCAGACCACAGGAAATCTTCCTGTGAGTCGGGATCGCCTGAACCACCAATGGAACAACCACTCCTACAGAAATAAAGCACCTGCCACTTCAACGAGACGAGAAGAGGCACACCAAACCATTACCATCGGCCACGCTTCATCCTTAGATGCAAGAAAGATCCGAGTGAGGGTCGCCATCGAGAACCAACCTTGCGTGATGGAAGTCGACTCGGGTTCGTCTCTCTCGATGGTTTCCTGGAAGACCCTCAAACAGCTAATCCCTGCCATCCGTCGTCAGAACCTCAGCGCCCAAAAAATTATACTCAAAGATTACCAGGGAAACAGAATCCCAGTCGTCGGTTTCAGCCAAGTCCAAGTATCATTCAAAAATCATACCGCATCATTACCGCTGACCGTCGTCGATTGCGACCGACCTAGCTTGTTAGGCCTTCAATGGTTCGCTCCACTCGGGATCGAAGTAGCCGGCATTCACCAAGCCGGAAGTGACGACTGGGAGGAGGCCCTTGTCCAGGAGTTCCAGGACGTTTTTACAGAGAAGCTAGGCAAGTACAAGGGGACCCCGATATCGTTTAACCTCAACCCTGAAGTAGCCCCCATTCGCCTTAAGCCTCGTCGGGTGCCTTTCGCACTAAAGCCAAAGATCGAACAGCTCGAAAATTAATAGCCCAGGGTGTTTTAGAACCTATTGACCATGCCCGCTGGGAAACCCCAATAGTAACACCCATCAAACCGGATGGATCATTAAGAATTTGTGGGGATTACCGGGCCACCCTGAACCACGCACTTCAACAAAGTGCTTACCCGGTGCCGGTGGTTCAACACCTTCTCCACTCCCTGGGCGGCGGGAAAATATTTGCAAAACTGGATTTAGCGCAGGCGTATCAACAATTACCCGTAGATGCGAAAACCGCGGAAGCACAAACTATCGTCACGCACAGAGGTGCCTTTAAGTGCAATAGACTCCAATTCGGAGTGAGCGTAGCCCGGGGATTTTCCAAAGTCTGATGGAGAGACTTTTACAAGGCATCAAAGGGGTCGTGCCGTATTTTGATGATGTTTTAATTGCTGCCCCTAACAAAGAAGTATTAGAAAGGCGTCTCAGAATGGTTCTCCAAAAATTCAAAGACGCCGGCCTGAAGGTTAAAAAAAATAAATGTCAACTGTGTACCGAGAGAGTAGAATTCCTTGGATACCTTCTCGATAGACAAGGAATCCACCCCACAGATAACAAGCTAAAAGCAATCAAAAAGCGCCCAATACCTAAGAATAAGACGGACCTCCAAGCCTTCCTGGGACTCATTAACTTTTACAACATCTTCTTGCCCCAGAAGGCGACCGTAGCTGAGCCCCTACATAGACTTCTCGACAAAAGAGCTGCCTGGGTCTGGGGACACCGAGAGGAACACACATTCCGACAAGTGAAAGACTTATTAACCTCCGACGCTGTATTAATGCAGTATAACGAGACTTTGCCTTTAACCATTACATGCGACGCATCACCGTTTGGAGTAGGAGCCATCTTAAGTCATGTGTTACCAAACGGAAATGAGGCACCTGTTGCGTTTTTTTCAAGGACATTATCAAGGGCTGAAAGGAACTATAGCCAACTCGATAAAGAGGCTCTTGCTGTGGTATCGGTCGTAAAGCATTTTCACGAATATGTGTATAGACGAGCATTTACTATAATTACGGATCACAAGCCATTGCTCGGTATTATAGCGGGAGACAAGCCGACCCCCTATATATTGTCGCCAAGAATGACTCGCTGGTCAGAGTTCCTAGCTGCATACAATTATCTACTGCAACATCGCCCGGGGAAAGCCATTCCCCACGCTGATGCTTTAAGCCGTTCCCCACTTCCGGAAGCCGTCGACGACCCAGCTCCAACCCTCACGACACTCCAAATTGAAACGCTGCACTCGCCGCCTCTAACAGCGAGAGACATCGCCATCGAGACGAAACGGGATCCTGTCCTGGCACAAGTTCTCAGCTGGGTCGAACGGGGGTGGCCAGTCGACGAACCCCACGACAACTTCGCGCCGTTCAAAAACCGGCAGACTGAACTTTTTTCTCAGAAAGGCTGCATTCTATGGGGAGACAGAGTCGTTGTCCCAGAGAGGCTACAACAGGCAGTTTTAAAAGTATTGCACGAAGGACATCCAGGCATCGTGCACATGAAGGCGCTAGCACGAAGCTACGTGTGGTGGCCGGGCATCGATAAACAGATCGAAGCCTGGGTAACTACGTGTCGAAAGTGCCAAGAAGTCAGCTGTACCCCACCAAGAGTAACGCCAACCAAGTGGGAAACCCCTCGGGGTCCGTGGTCCCGCATCCACATTGATTTTGCGGGACCCACCAAAGGTCACACTTTCCTCCTAACAGTGGATGCCTATTCCAACTGGCTCGAAATCCACAAAATGAAAACTACTACAACCGACTCAGTCATTAACAAACTAAATAAACTATTCGCAACGCATGGGTTACCAGACGTTTTAGTTTCTGATAACGGTCCCCAGTTCACTGCCCTGGCATTTGAACAGTACCTAGCGGACCGGGGCATCCGCCATGCACTAACTTCACCAGCGCACCCTGCGGCCAACGGAAGGGCTGAGCAAATGGTCCAATTCGTCAAAAAGACTCTACACAAGATGGAGCATGGGGACATTGACGACAAGCTGAACAGAATACTTCTACTCCAACACATCACCCCACACAGCGTCACGAATAAGACTCCAGCCGAACTGTTGATGGGACGAAGACTTCGATCCCACCTCGACCGCCTACACTCTTCCTACTCGCCAGAGAAACCTTTCGGATCTAGCGGAAAGTGCCGCGAGTTCAAGGTAGGCGACTCGGTGTTTGCTAAAAACTTTTCCGGCGAACCGTTGTGGGTCCCAGCAACCATAACCCAACTCACCGGCCCCAGATCCTACCGCCTACAAACCACAGACGAGAAAGTATGGAAACGTCATATAGATCAGCTTCGATCCAGATTGCAACCCATTTCCCGCGACTCCCTGATTCTCAAACTGGGGAGGAGGGGATATCGAGGGGCAGCGAAACAATAGCGGATGACGTAATCAGGGAAAAACAGCCGCCAACCCAACTACTCGAGAGAAACGCACCGACTGAAGAAGAATCAGGAAGGGGGTTTGCCTCGCCGCGGAGAAATACCACGATGGAGGCCCGATGGGGCCTTTTCATTTTGGAAGTAGCTATTAGGCTAGTACAAGATCTCATCTCGACCCCATCTATGTATCAGGGTTTTTTAAAAATCCATTTTAATATTAATTTTAATGTTTTAGCTTTTAATGACCAATGTTTTAATCCTATAATTGTTTTATTGTTATTTATGGCATTTGGAGTTGTTTGCTAGAGAGTTGAGCAGCATACAAATTATTAAATACAAATTTAATAAATAAAAATAAATCTCCGTAGTCACCTTAATGATCTTCCACACATTACTTCTTGTCTTGCCCTCAACTGCTTTGGAGAATAGGTAGACCTCATCTCTGTGAAAACCTCTCAAGTACTGGAAGACTGCTATCCTGTCACCCCTAGTTCTCCTGTTTGTTAGACTAGACCAAGGGTCTTCAAATTTGGCAAATTTAAGACTTGTGGACTTCAACTCCCAGAATTCATGAGCTAACATGACTGGAGGAGGAATTCTGGGAGCTGAAATCCACAAGTCTTAAAGCTGTCAAGTTTGAAGACCCCTGGACTAGACATATCTAGTTCCGTCAACCATTCATCTTACAGTTTAGCCTCTAGGTTCCTCACCATCTTTGTTCCTCTTCTCTGTACTCTTTCTAGGATCTCTCAGCATCTTTTTTGTATCATAGTTACACAAAACCATAGTTTACTATTGTGGGAGGTTATGGACAGGCTGAGAAAGGAATGGAAGGCCAGTAAAAGGAAATTCTCTAGAGCAGTGTTTTTCAACTTCCTCAACTTTAAGATGTGTGGTCTTCAACTCCCAAAATTCTCCAGTCTCCAGGGTTAGGTTTGCTGGGAATTCTGGGAGTTGAAGTCCACATATCTTAAAGTTGAGAAGGTTGAAAAACACTGTTTTAGACAGTATAGTACTTAGCAGGTAAATATGTTCATTGTCTATATGCTGTTCAATCTCTCTCTTCCTCTCTCTCCCTCTTTCTCCCTCCCTCCCTTCTCTCTTTCCTTTGCTGAATACTTGGGTGACTTAAATGAAAACCAAGAAATAGCCTTTATTGATGATATCCTGCCCATTGATCTGCAAAGGAGAACCTGATATGCTCAGACTAGGTGAATCCATTTGGATAAGCCTCATATTCCACACACTGAAGTAGAATTTTATAGGCTGATCATATTAAATGTGTATGACCTCAAGCAATGCATTTTGCTTGCAACCACTGTTTAGAAGATACAATTACCCCCCTAACATATGCAGATAGTTTATAGCAAAGGTATTAATTGTTTGTTCCTGGGAACTTCAGAACCAGCCCTTTCTTTCTCCCAATAATGGGATTTAGACTATCAAGTAAACATTTAATCCTAGAAGATGACCCAAAGATCATTAGTTGATTTTCATACAATAGTGCCTTCCAGAGAATTCCCTTCCACTAAAGTCATCACCAACAATCAAGAAATTAAATACAAGTCTATTAGCAATTTCTCTCATAAAGGGCAATGCAGCGCAAACCTGGGAAGAAGCATTTCCAACCATTCAGAGACTCCACTTTTATAAACTAATTATAAATAAGAGCAGGAAATTCCTCTTGCACATTTCAAGGCTCTGTATTTATCAAGACTAGCATTAGAAGTACTTTACTGAAGCCTAAATAGTTCTTGTTATCAACTGTTCAAGCTTTTCCTTCCTCCCCATAGTTGTGTTTTCCTTCTCCCTGTTGTTTCTTGAAAATAATAATCATAATAAAAATTCTTGCTGGTCTATTTGAAGATAATTGGTGCCTTTCACATATTTTTAGCTAGATGTTATAAATAATTTGATTACATGTTTCTCTTCTAAATAGGAAACAGATCTATGCATTCTTCTGTTGTTGGCCTAAAGACGGAAACAAGGTAGTAATATTCAGAATACCTTCAACACTACAGGATCAATGAGAACTGTCAGCTAGCCTCCCTTTTCTTACCCGTCTTTGCTCTTAGGGTGGAATTTTAATAAACAGCCTCAGATCAGCTGCAAAAAGTTACCAACCATGTCCAGGGAGATCCAAGATTCATTATGAATTTGATTTGGAACAATGCAATTTTCCTGAAATATGAAACAGTATCTCTTCTTAACTAAGCAAATCCTATATCCTTTGCAAGTCCCAATAACTAAATTTGCTGGAGGTCAAAAACTAAGATTTCCAATCACAGACTCCACTTCTCAATTAGGTATTTTGATTTTCAACTTAGAAGATACATGTTTTGACTTCTCTGTAAGAAAGGCTTCCCACATTTCCCCTTTTATGACTGCAAATTTTAAATATTGTAATATCTGCCTAATAGAACCATGAAACAGTTCGGTTTGTACTTTGAACAGGGGAAAAAATACCCATTCAGTTGAATAATTTGTTCCTTTTCAACCCCAGTGGTATGAGCAAGAGGTTACTTCTAGACTCTTTCCCTATTGTTGGAAAAAAAGGTCTAATTGTTCAATGAAACATTTTCAAACAGATCTTGAACTTATTTGGATCATATCCTCTGGAAACAGAGCAGTGCATCTAATTTGGCAGAAGGAAACCAGGACTGTTCAGCACAAATGCCAGGACAGATATGCTATCACCTGCCTCCATCTCTGATCATCAATAACTCTCAGTAAAGGAATAAATAATTTACGGAATCCCAGACATGTCTGTAAATATTACCTCTGCCTTTTTTATTACTCAGTGGCCTGAAGTCACATTATATGGACTGTCAAAGGTCAGAGGTTCTAAGGATTTCAAGTCACTTGTTAACTATTTGTTTTTCATTCATCATTACAGTCAAACAATAACTTTTCCGGCTGGCCTGTGTAAAGTCACATGATGGCAGGAGCTGCTGGCCAGAAATGACTGGCAGGAGATTGCTAAATACACAGGATGGATGGTGAAATTCAGCTGCCTCTAAATAGATGCTTGCCCTAGAAAGAAAATGGATCAGCAAAAGCCAAGCCAACAATTGTCTTTGCATTATTTTGGGGAACAATTTTAGCATATAAGAATTAGCCAATTCAATTGAATTTTTCCCCATGAAAACCAGTCCTTTATGTATAATTCACATTGTACAAGTTCACACACATCTTCTTTCACAGTGATCAGCATGCATAAAGGAAAACTAGTTTTAGTTGCGAAGAATCATTGTTCATCTTCCTTTTAGAATTTTCTTGGTATTATATGATGTAAGACAGGATTCGTGTATTGTTCGGCCATAATCAGGTTTCTTTGTTCTTAGCATATTTTGGGTACTCAACCATTGTGAACTATTCAAATCATAGTTAATGGCAGAAGTAGATACCTGGAGGCAACAGGTAGACTGCAAACCTCACTTTTCTACCATCCCTGGAATGTCTCCAGTATGTGCAACCAAAACTCAATGGCAAAACTGATATTTAGCACCATATTTTTGAAGTGCCACACAAGATCCCAGATCAAAAAAACTTATATGGCAGTTAGAAAATCTGCTCATTGACAAAATATCCATCTCCCAGTTACAACAGGCCCCACTGTTTGGATCTGCCTGTATACTATCCTGATACATTATGACATCCTAGGTTCTTGGGAAGAACTCAAAGTGATTGAAGGCCAACACCAGAATAGAACTGGCAGCTGTTTTTCATGTTTTTATGCATATAACAGGAACAAAATTTGTCTATCCAGGTCCTTGGGAAGGACTTGATTAGTGGATTAAAAATGCCAAATTCAGTCCAAACATATGGCTGACTGTGCGACCAACTGTAATAATAATAATGACCCTTAAACACCAGGAGATGAAGTGCAGGACAATAGAGTTCAACTATTTTTTCAAAGAGGATAGAAACCAAAAGAGAAACATGTAGAACAAAACTTCATTAAGGAGACAATACATATTTTTGGAAAGTCAATCTTAATTATCTTCTCATTTTAGTGAAATCTAGGACTCTCCTTCAGTTCTGGCATCCTAAAATAAATGATCATGAAGTCATGAATACAGAATGTAGTCTGGGACAGCTGCCTCTTGCTCTGAAAAAATAAACTTGTCAGCTCTGCTTCAGGACTCATACTCTATAAATGCCTTCCTTCTAGCTGATTGGAATTCATGTAGAGGCAAGAGCGAAGGTTTGAGAGTGTTATAATGTCAAGCCACCATTTTTCAACTTTACCCGTTATGTAGAAAAATTCTTCAATATTAGAAAGGAAGGATTAGTTTCACTGACTTTCATTAGTACTCTACATATGAGAGAAAATAGATAAAATTTGAAGGTGGTGTCCATGCGTGCCAAAGCAGAGATAGGTATAGGGGTGTCCGCAAGTTGCAAGATTCAAGATGGTATGATTGAATAGATATTCATTCTAACATGTGCTGCATATTTGACATGAGCCCAGCCTTGATCACACCATGTAGACCACCATTTTAATTCTTTGTCAACAACTTTGGACATTTCAAAGTAGGATACTCCCCTGTAATCAAGAGGGGACGCACTTTCAACTTTAAGGGCTCAGGAGTTTGACTGGTGACATAATATCACTAGATAGCACACCATGGAAGCAGTGGTGGGATTCAAATTTTTTTACTACTGGTTCTGTGGGCGTGACTTGGTGGGCATGGCTTGGTGGGCTGTTCTCCTGTGCAGGGCAACAAAAGAAGACCCAGCCGAACAGCTGGGATTCAGGAAGCAGATAATAGATGGGGTGGGGCCAGTCAGAGATGGTATTTGCCGGTTCTCCGAACTACTCAAAATTTCCGCTACCGGTTCTCCAGAACTGGTGAAAATCTGCTGAATACCACCTCTGCATGGAAGGTGCAGGTAGGTGGGTGGAAGGGGTTGGTGAGCTTAAGATGCAAAATAGATGTTGGAAGCCTTCTGAGTTCTTAAACACTCATGGTTTAAGAATCATCTTATGAGCAGATGTGGTATTCAGCAGGTTCTGACCAGTTCTGGAGAACCGTAGTGGAAATTTTGAGTAGATCGGAGAACCAGCAAATCCCACCTCTGACTGGAGATTTTACACTATCCTTCCCCTGCCACGCCCACCAAGCTATGCTCACAGAACCGGTAGTAAAAAAAATTGAATCCCACCACTGATCCTTCCTCTGGAGTGGGGTGGGAATGGAGATTTTATGGTATCCTTTCCCTGCCACACCCACCAAGTAACACCCACCAAGCTACACCACGCCCACAGAACCGGTAGTAAAAAAATTTGAATCCCACCACTGCTTATGAGAAGAAAAAAAACCAGTCACATATGTTTGAGAGGTTCTGGGGTCTTCGGAGGCTAAAAAAGTCGATTACCTGTCCATGTACAACATGCTTATGTGTATGTACCTATGTATATATGTGTGATTGTAACACACTATCTCAGAGCAATAACTCCTCCATTTTAGTATTGTAATATTCTGTTTCTGGTCCATATTGCAAATAAAAAGAACTTCTTTCTTATTATTCTGTAGTATTATAACTCCATGATCAAGATAATAAGGATACAGGTAATCCTTAATTATGATTGCAATTAGGCAAAGTTCCTCTTCCTGGAAGTTTGGTCATGAAGTCATGATGGTCATAAGCTGAAACAAGCATGTGGCCGGACCTGATTTTATGACTGTTTTTACAGTGGTCCTTAAGCAAATCATAGGTATATTTGATGTAACTTATTAGACACATCATAATCTGGAAAAGAGATGATCAGAAGATGAGGAACAATAAAAAGATAATCTGTGATTAAGATCCCTGGTATGTAGTGTTTAACTGCATTTAAAATCATAAATTCCTGAAGATGTGAGAAGTCTGGCTTTTTATCTAATTAGCTTTATCATTGCCACAATTCGGTATGAAATAAATTAGAAATTCATTTACTGTATATGTTTTTTACCTTAGCATGACAAGGTTTTCAAACTGCACCATTACTGCACACTACTGTTGGTTTTTCCATAAAAGTTAGCAGTGAGTTTGCAAACACAGAATGATTTCATTTTTATTTGCTCTGTTTCTGTCTGCTCAGTTTTAACTCTATTTCAGTCAGCACATGTGAAACAGCCAATTATCTGATGACATATAAACTTGGAAGCATACAAAGCAAGAATTTGGACAGAAAAATCTTGAAGTAAAAGAATGAGCCATTTTTGAGAAGTGGAGGAAACGAAAAATGTTTGTCCAAATATATAACGTTAGACTTGCTTTGTGACAGACAACCCAATTACAGGTTTTCTCAACAGGGTTTAGTCCACAGGTTTTAGACTACAGTTTCCATTAGCCCAAACCAGCATGTTGTGGTGGAACGTGGTCTGGAATTACAGGCAGGAGTGGGTCCTTCCCAGAGGGCAAAGAGACAGCAGAGCTTGGAATGTCTGGTAGCCAGGAAGAGAACATAAAATAACAAAGTTGAAAGGGACCTTGGAGATCTTCTAGTCCAACCCCCTGCTCAAGCAGGATACCTTATACCATTTTAGACAAATGGTTGTCCAATCCCTTCTTAAAAGCCTTCAGTACTGGAACACCCATGACTTCTGAAGCAGACGTGGTATTCAGCAGTTTCTGACCAGTTCTGGAGAACCGGTAGCAGAAATTTTGAGTAGTTTGGAGAACCGGCAAAAACTCCCTCTGACTGGAGATTTTACAGTATCCTTCCCCTGCCACGCCCACCAAGCCACGCCCACAGAACCGGTAGTAAAAAAATTTGGATCCCACAACTGTTCTGAAGGTAAGGTTAATTGTTCTCACCTTTAGGAAGTTTCTCCTTAGTTCTTAGAGAGCAAGGATCCACCTCACTAGCAGTACTTCTATAGTTATGCAAATAATTGCTTTAGGCAACATTCCTCAACAATAAGTAAGACCACACCTAGAGTACTGCATCCAGTTTTGGTCACCACACTATAAAAATATGTTGAGACTCTTAAAAAAGTACAGAGAAGAACAACCAGGATGATTAGGGGACTGGAGACTAAAACATGAAGAACGATTACAGGAACTGGGCTTGGCTAGTCTAGTGAAGAGAACGACCGGGGAGACATGATAGCAATCTTCCAATATTTGAGGGGCTGCCACAAGGAGGAAGGGGTCAAGCTATTTTCTAAAGCACCTGTAGGCCAGACAAGGAATAATGGATGGAAACTGAACAAGGAGAGATTTAACCTGGAAATAAGGAGAAACTTTCTGACAGTGAGAACAATCAACCAATGGAACAGAAGTTGCCCTTGGAAGTTGTGGGAGCGCCATCACTTGAGACTTTCAAGAAGAGACTGGACTGCCATCTGTCAGAAATGGTGTAGGGTCTCCTGCTTGGGCAGAGGGTTGGACTAGATGACCTACAAGGTCCCTTCCAACTCTGATAATCTATTATCTGCTATTTTTATGTGTTACTCAGAAGGAACTCGATGTATCGCTTGTGTTTCTTTGGGCCTGAAAACATCCAATTATTAGGGGTGATGGTAACCCAGAATTCTAAACTGAGCCATATATGAATTTCACATCTATTTTCATGTATTGTATACTTTCTGATCCTCTTAACATTGTTGTGTAGGTGTGGGTCATTATCTGGAAAGGCTTGCTTTATCACATGCATGGAGCAAAGTGGTTCTTTTTTTTTCTTCTCCAGATAGTGATGATAGTTCTTAACTGGGACCCGGGTTAATATCCAATAATTCCAAATTAAACCGTTGCTATTTTTCACTTGGACATCCCGCTCCCATTGTTCCTTTAAAAGCAAGTCATTTATGGTTTCTGTGCTAGACTTTTGCCAATTACTCTAAGCACAAGATGCAGCTTCCTGAACTTTGGTAACCCTTCATTTTCTTTTTGCAATTGCAAACGTAGCCTTGTGGAAGGCATGTGCTATGGATTCAGCAATACTAAAAGCTGAAATAATCAGGTGAGGGACAGGTAGAGAAGGAAAGGAAAATCTAATTTCATGTATTTTGGGCTGTTTTTGCAGGCTGACAGGGAATCCATCCAAGTGAAGGTTATTCCAAGAGAATGTATTCGGAGAAGCAAAGGAAACAGCAGGAGCTTCCGGTGTTTCTCCTGCTGTTCAGCTATAGCTTCAGCCAAAATCAACATTTTATACTTTCAGATTTATATGCATTTGTTACTGCAGCCTCACCCTCATCAAATTGTTGCAGTCTCTTCAGTCTTTGGCAGTGTGGATTATATCAATTATATAAGGTAGTCCTTGAGTTACGACCACCGTTGAGCCCAAACTTACTGGTGCTAAGTGAGGCATTTGTTAAGTGAGCTTTGTCCCATTTTACAACCTTTCTTGTAGTTGCAGTGATTCACTGTTGTTAAATGAGTCAATAAGTTGGTAACCCAGTTGTTAAGTGAATCTGGCTTCCCTATTGAGTTTTGCTTGTCAGGTCGCGAACGGTGATCACATGACCGGTCCGGATGCTGTTGAAACAGTCAGAAATCTGAAAAATGGCCATAAGTCATTTTTTTTCAGTGCTGTGGTAATTTCAAACGGTCACTAAATGAGCTGTTGTAAGTCAAGGACTACCTGTAATATCTATTTAGCCACCCCAATATTTTTCAGTGAAAAAAATAAATAAGAAGTTCATCTAACACATTATTTACCAACTTGGAGGTTCCAGAAACATTAGGCCATAATCCAGAAGTGTTCAGCAGGTTCTGACCAGTTCTGGAGAACCAGTAGCAGAAATTTTGAGTAGTTCATAGAACTGGCAAATACCACCTCTGACTGGCCCCACCCCCATCTATTCTCTGCCTCCCAAGTCCCAGCTGATCGGCTGGGTCTTCTTTTGTTGCCCTGCACAGGAGAACAGAGCTGGAAAGCAGGTTAGTGGGGTGGGGAGGGAATAGGGATTTTGCAGTATCCTTCTCCTGGAGCGGGGTGGGTGGGAATCAGAGGTGGTATTCAGTAGTTTCTGACCAGTTCTGGAGAACAGGTAGCAGAAATTTTGAGTAGTTCGGAGAACCAGCAAATACCAGCTCTGACTGGAGATTTTACAGCATCTTCCCCTGCCACGCCCACAGAACTGGTAGTAAAAAAAAAATGGAATCCCACCACTGGTTAGGTTATAATTCCAAGAGGGCCACTGTGCAGAGGATGGGAGTTGTGGTTAAACGTATCTGGAGGGCATCAGGTTGAGGAAGCCTGGGTTACCACATATAATTTTCTCTGGTAATATCACACTACTAACCAGAGCATACAAAACATTTGCTAGACCAATACTCGAATACAGTTCATCAGTCTGGAACCCACACTACGTATCTGATATTAGCACAATTGAGAAAGTCCAGAAATATTTCACAAGAAGAGTTCTCCACTCCTCTACTCGTTGTAGAATACCTTATGCCACCAGACTTGAAATTCTAGAACTTGAAAACCTTGAATTACGCCATCTTCGGTCTGACTTAAGCATGGTATATAAAATCATACATTGCAATGTCCTACCTGTCAATGAATACTTCAGCTTCAACCATAACAACACAAGAGCACACAATAGATACAAACTCAAAGTAAACCGCACCAAACTTGATTGCAGGAAATACGACTTCAGCAATAGAGTGGTCAATGTCTGGAATACTCTACCCGACTCTGTAGTTTCTTCCCCAAACCCCAAAAACTTTAACCTTAGACTGTCTACTATTGACCTCACCCCTTTCCTAAGAGGCCTACCGTCCCTGTCCTATTGTTTCTCTTATTCTTTTATTTTTCTTATATGTACCCATTTCATGTATTCACAACTATGTATACATTTATACTTATTATCTTGTAAACAATTGGCAAATCAAATAAATCAAATAAATAAAATAAATAATGTCATTGTATTCCTTGCAGCTTTAGTTGGAATAACATGTAGGGCTTTCTCTCTCCCCTCCCTCCACAAAAAAGTCTAAATGTCAAACTAAAATTACTCACTGTTCTAAGTCAATTATGACTTTCAATTTTGTGAACACAATGTCCCTTTGGATTGTCTCTATGTTCTTATTCCTCTCATAGTTACATAAGCACTTGGGGAAATGTGATGTGATAGATAGACTTTTTTTCAGTGCTGTTGTAACTTCGCTCTCTAAACAAACTGTTGTAAGTCGAAGACTACTTCTAATACCCATTTAGCCATTTTTAAATTATTTCAGATAACAGATTCTCGGAGTTGGAAGGGACCTTGTAGGTCATCTAGTGCAACCACCCAAGGAGACGACCCTACACCATTTCTGACAGATGGCAGTCCAGTCTCTTCTTGAAAGTCTCAAGTGATGGCACTCCCACAACTTCCGAGGCCAAGGTGTTCCATTGGTTGACTGTTCTCACTGTCAAAAAGTTTCTCCTTATTTCCAGGTTAAATCTCTCCTTGTTCAGTTTCCATCCATTACTCCTTGTCTGGCCTTCGGGTGCTTTATAAAATAGCTTGACCCTTTCCTCTCTGTGGCAGATCCTCAAATATTGGAACACTGCTATCATGTTTCCCCTGGTCCTTTTCCATTTTCCCATATACCATTCTTCTGTTCAGACCCGACCTGGAAAATGAAGTAAAACAAATGAAGGAATTAAAAAGAATCCCTCTGTATATAGAATTCTGGGAGTTGAAGTGCACACAACTTAAAGCAGCCAAGGTTGACAAATACTGAATAATGATAACTGTGGAAAGTGTTTGTACAATACAGTATACCAAGATGTTAAGGACCTGAGACTGAAAATCTTTGGGCCTGAAAACAACACTGAAACTGAGAGAGGAACTCCAGAGAAGCAAAACTGCATAAGAAATTGAATCCACATTGATACTTTAGGCACGATATTGATAATCAGTTTTTTCATCTATAGGACTTGTTCTGCCTCAAGAAGTATGTTTATTTAACCCTTGGTCACGATAAATGCTTATCAAAATGTCATCTTGTTCCATTGCTGCCCAATTGCCTGGCAAATATAAAAAGGCCATTTCAATGCAACCTTACAACCAGTTGCTGGGTGAGCATGGCTATGGTGGGTGTGGCCTAGTTGGCCTCTTGCACCATGGTAGGGGCCCAGTTTTTGGCCTCTCTGGTCTCTGGATGCTTTCCTTGAGCCTCTGGGAGTGCAAAACCACCCTCCCTGGGTTCCGGAGGCTCTCTGGAGGCCAGAAACAGGCCCATTGTTGGCTTCCGGAGTCTCTGGGAGGCCCGTTTTTTGCCCTCCCCGAGCCTCCGCATGGGCCTGCACTTACCTGGGATCCAAAATGGGCCACATGGAGACTCCTGGGAGGGAAGGGGTGGGGTGGGCGGGGCCAGATAGTTGTTGCAACTACTGGTTCAGTGAACCAGATGTAAAATTTACATCCAGTTCGCCAAACCAATGTGAACCAGTAGCAGCCCACCCCTGCCCTTTCCTCAATATTTATCCAATGTTTATACTGTGTTCCCTCCTATTTTGTTCCCCACAACAAGCACTCTGTAGTTGCTGGTTGGTTGGACTTTTAAAAGACTCTACAAAGACCTCCTTCAACATCAAAAGAAGAATTGGGATTAATAGATTCTAGAGAATTAAAATAGTTGCCAGTAAGCATAGATGGACAGAATGTGTGCCATCTTTTTCTGCTTAGGTAGAATATTTAAAAGCTCTTTATGTTTCCTCAAACTATAAATGCTTGGCTTTTCAGAATTCAATGCTAGTCTCTTGACACGTGACAATTCATGTGTTCCTTCCAGCCTGATTATTATTTAGTGGCAGAAAAATAATATCCTCTTCCCAGCAGAAAATAAATAAAATAAAATAAAACACACACACTAGTTTTTTAGAACTTTTATGAAATTAATTTAAAATAAAGTTGAAGAATACATCTACTTGTGTCAAGTTATTTTGGTGACTGCTATTTGTTCTTAAAGCAACAACATTCTGGTGACTTTCATTCTGGGAAAAATCTTTCCTAAGACAAACAAAGCATTTGTACAAACTGCACTTTTAGAGGGATGTGAGGAAAGGAAGTTTGTTCCTCTTGCTCAATATGGAAACTGGGAACTTCTTCAGAACAAAAATGAACTCAGAGACTCACATTCAGAGGAATTTCTGGGTCGTGAATCATGCTGAAAACTCAAAGTCTTTGGTTTCTAACTCACCTGCTGTCAGTGAGTTTAGAGTGGCATCATTTAAATTCCAATGAAAAAAGCTATTTAAACTATTTAACTGCTGTTAATAAAATTGCCATTATGAATTGCAGTCTAAAGAGAGAAAACAAAGTGGAATTCTTTGGGATTGATAGAGCCCTCAGCTTCATCTTCCATGTTGGGTGACTGAATTTAGAAACTGACCTCCATTTGTTTAATCCCTGATAATCTCAAGGTTGTTCAACATCACTTCAGAAAGTTTAAAATGTAGCCCCACATCCATGAAATAACCAGTAGCATCTGCAAGGATGGGATGGGATGAGATTTTATAAAACCAAGATGGTAGCTCTGACTGGATAGTCCCCATTTTGTAGGGATGGGTAGGGTAGGGTGGGACACGCCTTGATTTTTCTGAATCCCCCATAGATATTCCTGGAAATATTGTGAAGTTTTCTCAAATCTGAAATGAGTTCAATTGAGAAAAACAGAGTTAAATATTCAGGGAGATTATATATGTGGTGGGGTCATCTACTCATGTACAGAATCACATCTCTTTACCATATCAAATATTAAAAATAATGGACTCTGGAGAGACTTTTCTGGAATGTTCTGTTTTATCAGATAAACTTAAAACTATAAGCAGAAGTTCAGAGGATTTTTTTTTTCTACAATGGGCAATGAGAAAATCAGTCTCTAGATATTTTAATTTTGTCGCCAACTGTGGCTTTTTCATTGCCTAAAATTACACAGTTTTATTATCCTTCTCCAAGAAGAATGAATAAACCAATTTGCTATGAATAAACTAATTCAATTTATTCAGCATTCAGCAGAAGCTTGGGAGTATTTGAGTATTATTCAGGAGTATTATGCAGACTTGTTAAATGAATATATCTGGAGGCAGTAGGGCTAACAATGACTAACCACCATTCATGGGATATTGGTCAACCATGCTCCTAGTGACACTTTTGGCTATGGTGCCACACATTTATGCCAAACAGGGCTTACATTTGCATGGAGAAATTGTATATATGTGAATAAATGAAGGGGATGATTTTGTATGGTTATCAAATAAGTCAAGCAAAAGATGTGAAGAGGGACAGAGTAACAAAGCATACACACATAGTTCCATTCCAATTCACTTCATTTGTGAAGGCAGCTGAATAAAGTGATTGAGAAATCCCAATGCTATCTAACAAACCCTGGTGTGATACCTTCCTGATTTTGGTGGACTACAACTCATATCTCACTATCTGTGGATAATATGGATTCATTTTAGGCAGTGGTAGGACTCATTTTTTTTTACTAGCGGTTCTGTGGGCATGGTTTGGTGGCTTGGTGTGCATGGCAGGGGAAGGATACCACAAAATCTCCATTCCTACCCCACTCCAGGGGAAGGATACTGTAAAATCTCAATTCCCTCCCCACTCCTGGGGGAAGGTTACTGCAAAATCCCATTCCCTCCCCACCCCACTAATCTGCTTTCCAGCTCCGTTCTCCTATGCAGGGCAACAAAAGAAGACCCAGTTGATCAGCTGGGACACGGGAGGCAGAGAATAGATGGGGGCAGGGCCAGTCAGAAGTGGTATTTGCCGGTTCTCTGAACTACTCAAAATTTTTGCTACCGGTTCTCAAGAACTGGTCAGAACCTGTTGAATATCACCTCTGATCTTAGGCCACCTCCATAAGCAATGTGCTCTACAATCAAACTCCACCATCTCCATAACTGGCTGTGACTGAGAAAGAAGAATTGTAGTATTCATTGACAAGCCATAGACCAGGATCAGTGTGTCAACCTGAACTAAGGTTGATAAAAAAAAAATATATCTCAATCTGGATTTTTTTTTCTTATATTTGTAAATCTAACAATTGTGGTATTTCTCAATTTCCCAATTTCCCTTTCATCAATGTGATTCAGTAAGCTCCCATACTAGCTTGAAAATTGCAATGCACAATTCTCCAACTATATTGATTTGTAGATAATGTCCACATTGTTTTCAGTCAATTTTCTCATATATAAGGGATTTTTTTTTAAATATATTGTTTTTACGAATATACGAATTTAGGAGCTTATGTATCCCTAAGATACAATTGGAGAACTACATTGGAACATTTGCAAACATCCTTATTTTGAAAGATGTCTATATTTTGTTTGCATATTGATACGAGCATGCAAAATTAGATACAATCACATTCAGATGAGTACTCACTGCATTGCTAACTTCATAGTGAGTACTATTTAGAAACTGAGCCAAGCAGCCTTTTTGAGAATTATGTTATTCTGTATCTGAGTGGGAAGAGAACCAAGATAGTTTTCCTGCTGCCTGTGGTTCCACCCATGTTTTCCTAGGCATTCAAACAAGAATTCTTTCCAAAACATAGAAATAAAAATCTTTCCCACCAGGGTAGCTGTGTGCCAACCTCCCAAAGATATTCCTTGGTATTTGCAGCAGCTGATACGATCATGTACATTTAAAGAATTCCATCACAGTGCACAAAAATAATTCCTATTCAAGCTTTTTTCTGCTATCCCCAATAATAAAGCAAGTTCAGAAATACCAAGGGAAATAGAAAAGACAGTTGAAGCACTCTGAAATTAAGGCAGAATAGCCTCTCTCTCTTTTTTGGAGAGGGGGGAAAGCTTTTAAAAGAAATCTTTTCAGGACGCTTGGAAAACATGTCTTTCTTCTGACTATCTGAAGATACTACTTATACTTGCTGCAGAATGGAAAATGCCAGTAAGATCTTTGGCACTCTAAAGATCATCTTACAAAAACATTGTCTTGTCAAGTGCAGGGGAGATGATTGGTAGGATTCATACATCATAAGTCCCATTTTTAAACCAGGATTTGTTTGAAATGCCTCAATAACCAGGATTACACTGGAAGACACTACAAAATACAATAGCAGTAACTGTGAGAGGGATCGTGGAGTCTCAGTGGACAACCAGCTAAATATGAGCCAGCAGTGTGCAGCAGCAGCCAAAAAGCTAATGCAACCCTAAATTGTATTAACAGAGGGATACAATCAAGATCAAGGGAGGTACTAATACCATTCTATAAAGCGTTAATAAGACCACACCTAGAGTATTGCATCCAGTTTTTGTCACCACATTATAAAAAAGATGTTGAGACTCTAGAAAAAGTACAGAGAAGAGCAACCAGGATGATTAGGGGACTGGAGACTAAAACATATGAAGAACGGTTACAGGAACTGGGCTTGGCTAGTCTAGTAAAGAGAAGGACCAGGGGAGACATGATAACAGTCTTCCAATATTTGAGGGGCTGCCACAGGGAGGAGGGAGTCAAGCTATTTTCTAAAGCACCCGAAGGCCAGACAAGGAATAATGGATGGAAACTGAACAAGGAGAGATTTAACCTGGAAATAAGGAGAAACTTTCTGACAGTGAGAACAATCAACCAATGGAACAGCTTGCCCTCAGAAGTTGTGGGAGCGCCATCACTTGAGACTTTCAAGAAGAGATTGGACTGCCATCTGTCAGAAATGGTGTAGGTTCTTCCGGTTGGGCGAGGAGGTTGGACTAGATGACCTACAAGGTCCCTTCCAATTCTGATAATCTGTTATCTGTTGATGTAATGATTAAAATCAGAGGTGGGCTTCAAAAATTTTAGCAAAGGGTTCTTTGCCTGGTTGCTGGGTGGGTGTGGCCATGGTGGGCGTGGCCTAGTCTGCCTCCTGCACCATGGGGGGGGGGGTTTGCCCTCCCCGGACTCCAAAGGCTTTCTTTGAGCCTCTTCGAGGAGGGCAAAATGGCCTCCCTGGGCTCCGGAGGCTATTTAGAAGCCAGAAATGGGCCCGTTTCCAGCCTTCCTGAACTTCCAAGAGACCCATTTTTCATCCTTCCCAAGCCTCCATGTGCGCCCTGCACTTACCTGCATCCAAAACGGGCCATCTGGGAACTCTTGAGTGGGATTTGGAAGTTCTCCGAACTGTGCAGAATCTTAGCTAGGGGCTCTCCCGAACCCCTGAGAACCCCTAGCAGCCCATCCCTGATTAAAGTTTTGGGCTTAAGTCTAGGTAGGTTTGGTTCAAGGCCCTGGAACTTACTTCATCAGTCAGCATTTCTCTTGTAGGGTATTGGGATGGTCCAAAAGGAAGAGAGACTTCTTCCTTTTTGTGTCACCTTGAACCCTGAGAAGACATATAATATAAATATGGTAGTAACAGCAACATTGTACTTTGGATACATCATATAAAGCTGGAAAAGGTTCTAATTCCTATGAAAAGTGGAAGGAAAAGAGAAGGCAATGACCAGCAGCAAAGTGGGTGCTATACACTGGAGTTTAGTGCAACGTTGGAAGACTGAAAGACTAGGTTAGGGATAATTTGTCATGGAGAAAATATATTTATGTATTTGCTACATAATGTATTTGAGTAGAAAACAACTTGATGGCACATAATCCATCAAGTAGTAGCAGGATAAATGAATAGACCAGACTAGACAATCACATCCATGCCTTCAATCGAGGACCTGTATACTGCATGAGTCAAAAAGAGGGTTGTGAAAATAATTACAGGCCCCTTCACATCCTGGATATAAACTGTTTCAACTCCTTCCCTCAAAACGACTCTATAGAGCACTGCACACCAGAACAACTAGACACAAGGACAGTTTTTCCCCGAAAGCCATCACTCTGCTAAACAAATAATTCCCTCAACCTTGTTCAACTATTTACAAAGTCTGCATTACTATTACTGTTAATCTTCTCATCACTCCTAATCACACATCTCCTCCCACTTGTGATTGTAGGACTGTAACTTTGTCGCTTGTATCCTTATGATTTATATTGACTGTTTCCTAGTATGATTTGATTGTACCCTATCACTATCATTAAGTGTTGTACGTTATGATTCTTGATTCTTAATGAATGTATCTTTTCTTTATGTATACTGAGAGTATTTACACCAAGACAAATTCCTTGTGTGTCCAATCACACTTGGCCAATAAAGCTATTCTATTCTATTCTATTCTATTCTATTCTATTCTATTCTATTCTATTCTATTCTATTCTATTCTATTCTAGACAAGACGGTCTTCTTGTCCTAGGCTGGAAACCCTGTACCACTTCAGACAAATGGTTATCCAATCTCTTCTTAAAAACTTCCAGTGTCGGAGCATTCACAACTTCTGGAGGCAAGTTGTTCCACTGATTAATTGTTCTAACTGTCAGGAAATTTCTTTTTATTCTAGGTTGCTTCTCTCCTTGATTAGTTTCCCTCCATTGTTTGATGTATTACTCTCAGATACTTTGGAGAATAGCTTGACTCCCTCTTCTTTATGGCAATCCCTGAACACTGCTATCATTCTTTTCATTAAACTAGACATAGCCAATTACAGCAACCATTCTTTATATGGTTTAGCCTCCAGTCCTCTAACGATCTTTGTTGCTCTCCTTCTAGAGTCTCAACATCTCTTTTAGATTGGGGCAGCCAAAACTGGATGCAGTATTCCAAGTGTGACCTTATCAAGGTGTTATAAAATGGGATTAACACTTCAGGTGATCTTGATTCTATCCCTCTTGTTAATGCAGGCTAGAACTGGGTATCAACAGAGGGATAGAATCAAAATCACCTGAAGTGTTAATATTACATGATGATGATGATGATGATGATAATCTGTTTGGAAGGCCACTTTTTAATCACACAGTTGCGCTAAGGAGATGAAGAAGATGTACTTCTATAAAGGACTGTAGACATGGGGGAAATTGATGTGTTATTGCCTTTAAAAGTATACCCTCAGGAGTATCTACACACATGTACAATGAGTGGAGCTTTCTTATCTGGCTGGTTGTCAGTTTATCAATCGGAGATAACCTTTTGTGATACAATGTTAAGCATATACTAACATTCTTTCCCCTCTAGTTCAGGTAGTCATATGTTCAACTACCACCTGATCATCAACTTACTGAAATGTTTCACATTTCACCAGGAAAATAAAGGTAGCCATTTCTTTTCCTAACTAGATAATTCTGATAATCTCCAAATCTTGTAAGATCCGTTACAAAGAGCAAAGATTTCTTCTTGTGCCATCTGTCTGGAGATAAACATTAAGGCACATTTTATTAGTTACTTATTTTTGACATTTGAAAAAAAATTAATGTGAAGAACTGCTGCTGTATTATCTCCAGATAATAAAAGGAAGTTGTGCATAGGGTTTTCTGTTTGTTTATTATTATTTTTTGTCAAAGGAAAAAATAAATGTCACCCATTTGGCACATGCTCTTGCAGTCAAGGTCATGCAAAATATCTTGGCAGTACTGATTCCAGATTTAGCCTGTATCTACCTGGAACAAGAACTAAGGTCAGATTCAAACTATTTCCGTTGACATAAGTTCAGCTAAACCAGCCAGCTACCCAGGAGTTTTACTTACTGTGGAAAAGGCTTTCTATTGTTTCAGCACCTGTAAATCAACTTTTGTTTTGTATCTTTCAGCAAATGAACATGGGAATTGTTGAAACAGTCCTGAATCATCTCAAAGTGGGAACATGATGGAGTGTTTTAAAAACAAAGAGGAAATGGGATGTAATTAAGTCTGAAAATTAATTCTTAGGAGCAGAAAACTACAACAACCTCTATGTTTTGTTGAACTAAGCCACCTCAGAAAATTGAGATAATGTCAAGTCTGAATGTAGTAGTCCATCAGTATTTGGAGGGCCAGAAATTTCCAAAACTCATCTAGATGGACTAGGCAATGTTTCTCAGAGCTTCAGGTATTAGGGTTCCTCTACCCAACTTAAATGTCATTGATTCTGCAGTGAGATCTATCTGCTGCATTCTCTACCATTGAAATTTGATATAGGAAGCTACTAAATATATGTCCATTCACCAGCATCTCTGTGACATTATAAAAAATGCTTAAATATTGTCCTATCCTGTTACAAACAGTTCCTGGGTTATGTGGAGATGACCTGTGTGTGCCAATTGCATGGACCCAACCTCTGAAACATGGGAGATTATAATTCCCAGAGACACAACTCTATGTTAGGTAAGTCATTCCAATATAATTCTAGCTCCATAGGAACCAAATCTATCATTAAACAGTGGATATTGAAGGACCAGGAAAGGCTTCAAGCTATGTTTGGTGTGCTGCCTTAAGATGTGTTAGAGCTTCGTTACATGCATCAGCAACAATTTTATGCATTCTTCACTGAAGAAGTCAAATCACCAACAGAAAAATTTCATGTAACAAGGTTAGCATTTAAAATGACCTCCATTTCATGATGTTCTCATAAAATAGCTACCATGGAAGATGTTATTCACAAATGACTGTCATGATGGGCATGAATGGGAGTGTTCAGACATAATTCATCCAAATCATCATGCAAATTGAAACTCACAACTTCTCTAGCTGCCTATTGATATTCCTTACCACTCCAGGTTTCTGTACCTTGGCTTTTCTCTTTCTGGGCAGATGGCACAATTCCAAAGAAAACATGCTTTTTACTATTTCGGTTTTTTAATAATGATTTTGTAAGCCCTAAAGGGATTTCTGCAAATAGAGATAAAGCTGGAATCTGGAAAATTGCTTGGTAACCTGACAATTTCTGATTATTATTTTTTTAAACAAGAAAGAAAGAAAGAAAGAAAGAAAGAAAGAAAGAAAGAAAGAAAGAAAGAAAGAAAGAAAGAAAGAAAGAAAGAAAGAAAGAAAAAGAAAGAAAGTTCTCTCTCTTTCTTCCCTTCCTCCTTTCTTCCTTTCTCCTAGTGTTTCTCCTTGTTTGGAAGATCTGACAAGGTTGGTTTGTTCCCTAAGAAATTGGAAAATGCAGGACACGGGAGATAGGTCCTCTCTTAGCTATGCCTGCCATCTGGAAGAGCAGTTAATATGGCCTCAACCTTGTTGGATTTTTTTTTCCTTGAAATCTTTTTAAGAAGCTCCTCAGCATCTGTTATTTGTGATCTGGCTTCTTGGTGTATGTTTTGTGCTGTTTGTTTTGTACCTGGTAGCATGGTTGTTTCTGATAGGCTATTTGGTAAATCTATTGTCACCCACTACTTATAGTTTTCTTTTAGATTGTTGTTATAAGCCTAATGATTATACATTTTAAATTTTCCAGAGTTTTGATTGTGGCAGGGAAGTAAGCCAAAGGAAGATATCAAAAGGACGAAGGTCATTCTATTATCAGTGAAAAGGGTTGGTTTAAAATAGGAGCAATTTAATGAAAATTAATGAAATATTGTATAGAAATTTTAAATTATTTCCAATCCTTAAGAACAGAAATGGATTATTAACTTAAACAATGGCTTTAATTGTTCCTAGTTTTACTGAACAGAAAGCAATAAAACAATTGCTCAGAAAATTGTGGATTAAAAGTTCCCACAAAAAATCTCTCCATATTATTATCATCTTTTAACAGCATTTTACTGTGAAAGAAAAAATGCTGTAGTCTGCTCAATAGAGAATACCCAGCAAGCTTTGGGTGAATAAGGGCGATTTCCTCTAAAAAGGAGTGATGACAATTCCCAAGAAATCATTGTTCTTCCTCTTTTTGCATTTCCGGAGTAATATACAAGAGGGAAAACATGGGCCATATTAATAATTGACAAATCAAATACCGAAAGTTTGGTTTTATGCACTTAAAATTCCTAAGTTTTTCTAAGACAGAAATGTGAGACAAGATGAAAATATTGTACACTTCTGCTCTGTTACTCCTAGGCAATATTTGAAACTTTTCTCATTTAGCTGGATATTTTATCCCTAGCTGTTTCCTGGCTATAATTAATGGTTTTGCATGAGGCATTGTTGGTTACTGATTATGTAAGCATGTTTCATATTTTCTACCAGCAATGGGGAACGGGTGTGGGATTTGAGTGATTCATTATTTGGACAGAGCAGACAGCAGTTTCAAGGGGCACAAGAAAGAGTTTTTAAGCTGTTTTGTTTACCGAGGCAAAATAATTTTTGTTTACTATAATTTAGTTAGTGCCAGTAGGGTAAACTTGACACCAATCTTCTGCAACAACAGTGCATTCTTTCCATGCTGCTGAAAGGGACTGGAATTTTGCTGCCAGTTTTTGGAAAGTGTTGAACAAGCTATCTTCAAAGCAAGCATTCAAAGCAAAAGATCTGCTGAAGAGAACAGGCTGGCCTATTTACCGGTCATTAAATGAATAATAAAAAGTCTTCAGATTGAGTTCTGCTTCTGGCAAACCCTTGTATGTACCTGTACATTTTTCTTGGCAATAGGAAAGCAATTTGTCAGTGTCTTCTGAATGTTTCTACGATTTTTCAGTATCCCCTGGTGGGCTTTCATCCCAGTATAAGTTAAGCCTTAATTGTTTAGTTTCCAAGCCTTGATGATGTCAGGCAAGTGCTATCACCTGCTGAGATAGGGCTTACTTAGAAACATGAAGCAAGGAAAGGTTTATATGTCCAGGGTTTGACAAAAAAGAAAGAAAAGTAGTTAAAAAAAAGGTACTTGGGTCTTTTGAGAAGACCTAAGTATCATTTATGGGAAAGGAATCACTGAAGTCTCATTTATGGGAAGGGAATTGTTGAAGTTTATAGGAATTGCTTTGAATATAGAGCATCCTAATGAATATCTTTGCTTCTGCAAAAGTATTTTGTTTGAAATTTAAGATCACCATTGGCACCAATATGCACCATTGTGTCAGCCCTTCAGATAGACCAGCTTAGGAAATGGACTCCATTAGAAAACTAGAACTATACTTAATTGAAAATATGCTATATAATAACAGAAAATTGCAAGCCTGATTGTGCTTTACCTATCTTCCTTCTTCAATCCCAACAAATTATGAAGAAGCTGTCTGAGTTTCTTCCAAATACAATCATATTTCTCAGAATTTAAGGAATGTTTCACCCCTCTTTGCTTACAGATTAGTTCTTGCCTTTTCCCCTCAAGCTCATCTTTGATTCTGGAGTTAGAATTTCCCTGGAACTAGGACCAATGGTCTGGCTGAATATAAACAGCTTCCCATTGGTCGTAAAAACAGAGGAGTAAACCTTAAATGGATCAACTGAAGATCTAGTTGAAGGAGGCTGTTGGAGGGCCAGTGATCCATGATCATGAATGTCCTTATCATAGACTATGCCATTGTTTTTGAAAGGCTGGTTGCAGAATATCTACCAGAAACAGAGAAAGTCATGTCTCTTTTTTAATCATTAACTTTGAGCCTAAAGAGACATGTGTGCTAATTAAAGCTTCATGGCTATGACAATTAGATATAATTCCACAGCATTTGCCTTAGAGCAGGGGTCTCCAACCTTGGCAACTTTAAGACTTGTGGACTTCAACTCCCAGAATTCTGGGAGTTGAAGTCCACAAGTCTTAAAGTTGCCAAGGTTGGAGACCCCTGTCTTAGAGTTATGATTGGTCATAAAGTTTAGTTGACATTTCAAAAATAAAATAGCTCAGGAAATCCTACTTCCAATATCTGATATCTGAATTGGCTGAATTGGAAAGGCGTCAATGGAAAGTACTGAAACACAAGGCTAGAAAGACCATGGGGTATATGTATAAGTATAAGACAATATAAGACAGTATAAGACAGCTTCCTATATTTCTAAGAAACTAGCAGGAAAGGGAACATCAGATGTTTGGGTTTTGCACTGAGCTGGAGACTCACAATGTGGTCAACCAGAGCTAAGCTGTGTCACAAGATATTCATCACCTCATAACCCTCAGTGTCTTTTGAGAGGGCATTGATAGCAAGATTAGGAAGCCTGAGGCTTCTTCTTGGGTTTTAAAGTCCTGCACGTACCATTTTTCTTGGCTGGGATATCTCCATGTGGTCAATCTCCCTTCAGGCCACCCATTCGTTGGGGAATGTTTTCTTGGAGTGTGGTCTTTTCTTGACCAGTGTCTCAGCACAGGATTCACGATCTGAAAGCTGAGTCTTGTTTCCGTTAAAGTTTTTGTTAATCTGGTGCTTTTACATTACCAGTCAATGCAGGATTGATCAATGGAGGAAGGATTACCGATGTTTTCAGCACTCTTTCTAAGATGGAAGATATATTTTTGGCAATAAGTTTACTATATCATTACAATTATATATTTAAAATTTATACTACATGTAGATGCAAAGATACATTAGATGTAGTCCTAATCAACAGAGAGAAAAAAATGATGGTGAAATATGTGAAGAGTAAAGAGAGAACCATTTCAACAGTCTTGTTTTACAACAAAAATTAAGGGCAATGTCTTGTTCTTCAGATATGTTGAACTTCATTTCCCAAGCTTCCAAGTTAGCACAGGCTTGTAATACACAAAGGAAACATACAATTACATGCAACAAGAATAGTCCAAACACTACAGAGTTCAAAGAGCAAAAGAGAGAGAGTCTATTGAAGACTTTGATGTTCTTATAGTATTTGCTCCTTTCAATAATATTTAAGGAGAATATAAACATAGGCAAACAGGCAATGTTATTATTTGCAGAGTGGAACACAAGTTTTATTTATTTTTGCTCCTCATTTTTACTCCACCACAATCTTGGCAACTTTAACAGAGTATGAAACCCAAATAAAAATCCACAGTATTGTGTAATTATAAATCAGTAAAACAACACTACTCAAAAAGAAAAGTACAAACAATTAAAAAAAGACCATGATATGATAAAATCAAAAGATAGCTATCCCAAACAACACTTTCTTTAAAAGTTTCTGAAAGATCAACCAAGGGAGAGGGGCTAGCCTGTTTTCAGTGGGAAGATTATTCCAGAGAAGGAGCATTCCTATGGAAAAAAAAAGTGCTTTCTTGCCTTAACCCCCAGAAACACCCCCCCCCCCCCAATTTGAGCTCCATAGCAATTACTTTCCGTTCAATTGGTTGGGCTAATATCAGTCCAGCTGCCAATCCATAAATGCCTTCATAGGCATTTAAAACCACATCTTAAATTGTACTTGGAACTCAACAGACAGTGAAACTATGATTAAATGCTCCCAATGAGAGGACCTGGTGTACATAAGCTGTTGCATTTAAGATCAGTTGTAGTTTCTGAGTATGTTTTAAGGCAGACCCAAGTGAAGATTGTTCAGTAGTTCAACTAGATGATGATAAGAGCATGCGTTATTCTGGCAAGATCCTCCTGCTCCAGGTAGGGTTACCACTGACTCACTGGCCAAGTCATCGGGCTCTATCACTTCCACTGCTGTTCCAGTAAGAGTTATCAGTCCAGAAGGGCCTTCAAGTGGTGAACCTGCTCCCTGATGGATAGTGTCAAGGAACAATTCTGATGGTGACAGGGAAACTTGGATTCAGACTTACTAGGATTCAATTTCAGCCTCTTTTTTCCTCCCAGAATTTGACAACTTCCAGATCCTGGGAAGGGACATTGATAGAATCTTCCCCATAGTCCAGGAAAATGATGTACAATTGGGTATCATCAACATATTGATGATGAAGCACCCCAAACTGTTGGATCACCTCTCCTAATGGCTTCATGTAGAAGTTAAAAGCAGGGAACAGAGGACACATTAGGGGCCACGGAGCTGACGCCTAATCCTGCAGCATCACAGTCTGGAACTGTCTTCCGAGGAAGCAGTGGAATCATTACAAAACAATTCCTCCTGTCTTTAACCTCTGCAAATGGTCCAGTGAGATACCAAGATGAAAACATTCAAGTTCTTTTCTGTCTCTGCTCTGTTTTTCCCATTTGAGAAATCCCATTTTTCCCCGGATGCCCATGTACCTGTGCATACATATACTGATATCTGTTGGAAGGACATGTCTACTTGTCTAAACCTTTATGGGTATCTTATCCTAAAACAAAGAGAGACTTTGAGCTATCAGGAAACAGGCTGCTAACCTTTAGCTTCTCTTGATGAAACATCAACTGACTTCTCCTCCCTGGCATTTCAGTTTGGAATTGTTTTGAATGAGGAAAAAGTGCAATGGAGCTTAAGTACATTGGTGACAATGAATATAAGACCTTAGGCCCTTTGTCTTATCAGCGGGCATATAACTGGTCATACTCATCAATGCTGAACTTCATTGCTGAATAAGGTTGCTGTCATTCCATGAGAGGGAAAAACATTATACAAGAACTACAATTGGATAAATTGGATTTGCGAGGATAATTGAAGAAAGTACTACGCCAACTTTAACAAAATAACAACTTTTTTTTTTTTTTGTAACAGAAGGCCATACTTTTTAAAATTGTCCTTTGAGGGCTGAAGAGGCAGTGGCCAAAAGGCCAAAATGGTGGGCCTTTTGAACTTTAGAAAGGGATTAAGGGACAAAGGGTCTTGTATCTTCCAGTGACTAAGCTCATTCCTATTTAATTGAAGCTAAGCCTCCTTTAGATCGCCAGTTTTGAGTAGTAGTTAAGGAATTAGTCTAGGAAGTGGCAGGACATGAGTTCTACTCTCACCTTGGGCCCGGAGCCAACTGGGTGACCTTGGGCCAGACTCTTTCTCTCAGGAGAGGTAAGAGGCAATGGCAAACCACTTCTGAGAAAACTTGCCAAGAAAACTGCAGAGATTTTTTTCCAGGCATCTGTGAGATCAGGCATGAATGAATGGAAGAAGAAAAACCCCATGTTAATCACATTATATTTTAAGATGTTTGTGTTTTTTTGACTGAGCTCCCCCTGTGAATCCAACCTACATGGTTTAATATTATGAGTGATCCAGAACAGTTTGACTTACTAAATGAACCATAATTAAACAAACCATAATTTAAAGCTATGTCTAAACTAAGCCAGTCTGTATGTCATCCGATTAACTTTAAATCTCCATTTGGGTCTTTTTAAACAGCTGCCTATTTTCTGACTTGCAATCTTTCTCCTTGTTTTTCCTCTTTATTTTTTCCACCTATTATAGCTGATGAAGCAAGGAGGAAAAGAGGGGGAAAAAATCTAAAGTGTTGCCAGCAAAAAGGAAGCCAGTGATATTTACATTATATTCTAACCAAGTTAACACCCCTGATAAACCAGATCCTGTCTGGGTTTTCTTTCCAAGTGCTGTACATTGTTGTAAATAAGTGGGCATCTAGAATTTTCATCTGTCCTTCCGCTTAAGTGTTGCACAAGAGGGGGTATAAATTGTTGTCCAACTGTTAATAAACAACCCATAATCTAGCCCTGAGTTTAAATCCATAGCATTTGAAATCCATGAAATTGCACTAGAATCTGTGTGTGTTTACTCAGAAATAACACCTGTGTAGTTCCATAAGAATCAGACCCAGGAAAATAAGGGAAAAATGCTACCTTAAATATGACTAGGCTTTTGCTGGATTGTAATATTCAACTACTACTCAACAACTGACGGGACATGGTGGCTCAGTGGCTAAGACGCTCAGCTTGTATATAAGAAAGGCCGTTCGAATCCCTAGCGCTGCATAATGGAGTGAGCTCCCATTACTGTCCCAGCTTCTGCCAACCTAGCAGTTTGAAAGCATGTAAAAATGCAAGTAGAAAAATAGGGACCACCTCGGTAGGAAGGAAACAGCGTTCTGTGCACTTTTGGCATTGAGTCATGCCGGCCACATGACCACAGAATCATCATCAGACAGCGCTGGCTCTTCAGCTTACAGATGGAGATGAGCACCACCCCCTAGAGTCGGGAACAATTAGCACATATGTACAAGGGGAACCTTTACCGTTATTAATACTCAACTATTTTGTGCATATTCAGAAAGCTGTATAGTTATTTAACATCTTTAAGTGCTTATGAAGATAATAAAAACTAGGATGTGTGAATCCAATTGCCACTTGCACCTCTCAAAGAAATGATTGGCACTGCTTAAATTCCAGATATGCTTTAGAGATGCACAATAGAGCTCTCCTGCTTACATCTCCCACCCACCCCTTTCTCTTTGGAGCTAGTTAATTCAACATTAGGTAGATCACTCTGGCTTTGTTCCCAGAATTTAACAGTGAGGGCCTTGTGAAATGCTAAACGATGTGTATAACTGTGTTCAGGCCCTCTGTGAGCCAAGCGGTCAAAACATTTGATGTTTTGAAAATCTGCTCTAAAGAAAAAGTGGAGAGGGAGGGAAGAGTGGAAATAAACTGGACATATGGAAGTTATTAATACATCTGTTGAAGTTCAAGCTGCCTGCCCCAAATTTTTATAAAATTGGGGGCTTCAGTCTTACCTTTTAGGAAGGAGCATCATTTCAACATTTTTTCTCTTGCTATTTAGTGGGTGCAAAAGCTGTGAGAGAAGACTCATGAGTAGAAACATCAAGCCTTCCATGCAAGACTTAAGAGCACCACATTTTAAAAAATTCCAAAGCGCATTGATTTTCCTTTGAGCAGTTGTTCTAGCTCCTTCCCTACCCAATAAAATCAGTTTCTCAACTCTTGATGGCACTGAGCTTTGGAGTAATGTGTGTGTGTGTGTAGTGGGGAGGAAGTGAGTATAGGGGGAACTTAGTTCCTTGGAGTAATTAAGGTCCATCAGTCTCCTTGGAGATGCAAAAACTGCTGCCACAGAATAGGAAGATGAAGAATATCAAGATTTATAGCATCTTATATCTTATTTATAGCCATGGTGGCGCAGTGGTTAGAATGCAGTACTGCAGGCTACTTCTATACCCTGCAGGCTGCCTGCAGTTCAGCAGTTCGATTCTCACTGGCTCAAAGTTGACCCAGCCTTCCATACTTCCGAAGTCGGTAAAATGAGGATCCAGATTGTTGTGGGCAATAGGCTGACTCTATAAACCACTTAGAGAGGGCTGCAAAGCACTGTGAAGTGGTATATAAGTCTAAGTGCTATTGTTAAGTGCTATTCCTATAAATTTGCCCCCATTATAGCTAGGGAAATCTTGTAAACAAAGGTGTCTGTTATTATCTCACATTAGTCAAGGATGTGACAGGTTTATATAGAAATCCATAGGCATTATGCAATTGGATTCAGGTAGTATGACATCAAGTTGTTTATGCCAAGAATTGTAAGACTGTGTATGGATTTTAAAAAGTCAAGAGCTTTGCAGTTTTACTTATTTTCATTGTTGAGAAAAGAGGAAGCAAAGATACAATCTTTCTGAGTATATTAATAGTGCAAATTATCTTTACGTACAACAATACATCCAGTGATCCACCAGATGTTGAGTGTGATTAAAGAATATCTGTACTTTTTCATAGCAATTTATATTTTTATTATCACCTGTACTTGTTAGATTGATATATCACATGCAAGCATCTTTCATCATGGACTCATTTTCAATCCTAAACATGATTCAAACCTAGGAGGAATGTATCCACTTTTAAAAGTGTGGATTCTATGCTTTGCAGATGTTTATAATCTTTAGGGGTAAGAAAATGGTAGCATTCCAGGTGCTTCTAAAATCACAACATTGTTTTCTATGGTTATGTTTCTTTGAGAGGATGGAACTGTGTCGTAACAAGTTCTGGAATGTCACAGATCGGCCACCCCTAATTTGGAATAAATGTCCAAATTGGACGTAAGCAAAATTAAACACACAGCCCAAAGGCTGAGCATTCTTAATCAGTGGCAGTGAAATACTGACTAATTGCTGAACAATTAATTAATTTTACTTAACCAATTTCCGGTTAAGGGACAAATCAAAAGAATTAAGAGTTATGGCAGTCAACTAAATCAGCCAGATATTGTCGACAGTCGACTCCCAAGAAATCCCAGAGTAGTGGGATAAATTGGGAAGTTGATATATTCTACAATTTGTTCATTCTCTCCTGTTGCCAAAACAACTGCATAGCCGTGTACAGCTGAACTTGAGGAAGTTTTTACCTTTGAGCTCTAGTTGGTGACAGCATCTATCTGTCCTTTGAAAATATCAATAGAGTTCAATACAGCCAGTGCTTTGGTCCATCAAGAAAGTAATAGGAGCACTGTGGCTCTCAAGGTTAGGATGCTGGGCTAATGATTGGCAGGCTCACGTTGGGACCAGGTTCAGGTTGGTTCTGTGGAACTGAGTGAGCTCCTGTCACGTGCTCCAGCTCCTGCTAATCCAACAATTCGAAAGCATGCAACCGTGAGCAAATAAATGGGTACCACTTCATTGGTCAACTTAATGGGACGTGAAAGGAGCCCCCAACTGGGCATCCCCCAGGCAACAGAGATGTCACCATTCAATCCTTTCAACCCAAAAGTGCTTCGGTGCTCCCAGCATGACTGCAGTAGTATTGTATTGGTTGTACCTATGGGGGTATTTCACCCGAGAGCTTAACAAGCTTTATTTGTTCAGTTTCTGCTAGAAATCAAAGGCCATTTAAATAAGTAAACAGGGGCTTCATAAAAATCTATTCTGTAATCTGAACTATAGCATTGCACACAGAATTCTCAAAGAGACAGTACTGAATCTTTGTCGAGCCCCCAGGCAAGCAAATTATTTTGGATTGCTCAGCTTTAATCTGGCCACATCAGATTTTTGTCACTACAGATACTTGAGTAGATTATAAATCTACAGGCAATGGCTAAACTGAAAACGGCTTAAATATTTGGTGGCTACTCTTTTCAAATGAAATAGGACCCACTGTTCTGCTTATGCATGAACTCCTCTGAAACATGTTTTTACCTACAGCTCAAGAAAAACATAAAGATTAATATTACCTTATGTTTTCTTTTTTATGATACTTTTCACTGTAATCCATTTTTTAAATAAAGGTGTTCACAACGAATATATCCTTCCTTACAGTATAATTGCAACTATGCAATTAAAATGCCATTAAGTAGTTACCAGCTAGGAGGACTGATTATTATTATTATTATTATTTTGTGCTGGTAGAATGCAAAGTGAAGGGAAATTTAACTCCCTTCTTCCCTGTTTTGGTCCTGAAGAAACTCTCTCAGCCAAAATTGGTATTTGTTCTGGGACAATTCCCTCCATTAATCTGAAGCACAAAACGTGTTATATCAAAAAGCTGGAGACAAAATATACCTTATTCAAATTATAAGATTGACCTACCTGATGTTATTAGTGTTGGACATTTTAATCTAGCAATTACTTATGGTTGCAAGAACCCTAATGTATGCAAAACTCGTCCCAGTTGCAGATGAAAACAAAGGAAGAAATAGGCTTCATACACCCTCACACACTGAAATAACTTTTGCTGAAATTAAAGGGGCAATATAACAAATTTGCTCAACACTGAATGCCTAGGACTTTTTTCCTTTTTAAAAAGTGGCCGAATACATCCATGATTGTCCTTTGATTCATATCTCCTTGTTCTCCAAAAGCTCAAGACAATTTACATCTGGGATGGGCAGATAATTTTCCCAAGGGACCACATGAGAAACTGTGACTGTTGTAAAGGGCCAAACTAATGTTACCTGATTTGATGTCCTCAAACTCTATCACCTCAACTCCTCAGGCTGGTTTCGGTATGGGATGAGTATTGTACAGGTGCAGAAAAGTGCTTTCTCTTCTTTGCCTTCTGTGGCCACCAGCCAACTGAAGGAGCCAACTGGGCTTCTTCTCTTGCCCCTTGTGGAGCACTTATTTATATTTGGTTTCTAATTTCTGATTGACCTCATGTGAGTTGGACTGAGAAAGCCAAATGGCTTGATATGGCCCAGTGATGCGGAGCAGAAAATACCCCAGTTTGGTTTACATGGTACTCCTTCCTCCAGTTTTATTCACCCAATATCAACCATTTGAGTGAACTTTCAGTGTAAGTTGAACCATAGTTTCCCAGAGAGCTCTATGATGGAGCATGGACCTGACCTTGGTCTTGCCCATCTTTGTGTAACATTTCAATCACTGTATTATACATCATGCTTAGGCAGGAATTGTTAAACCACCATTGTTCATTCACAATATGTGCTTAGTCAATAGCAAAGAAACAGTATTATTTATTAGATCTATATTTCATGCAACCTGAATGGTTCTTTCACAGATGCAAGTCCTTCCCTGATGAAGCAGTTTGGAAAATGTGATTATGTATGAATAAACAGACCATAATTGCCACAAAGACCAAGCGGTTCTGTTGGGCCACTCAATATATCCCCCACCACCACTTCCTCATCTCAAATTTTTTGTGAATTATCACATTCCTTGGAGGTTCTTGGAAAGAGGCTAGAATGAGAAAATAAAATAAATAAAAGTGCATAATTTAAGCCACAGCCTGCTGCTTATAAAATTTCAGAATCTTATAATTGTTATAGTTACACTCATCAAATGCTGGAACTTAGTTGATTCCAGATTTTGCTGCTTTATTCTGCCTTAGATCTGCTCTAATCTGGGTGTTCTGCTCTAATCTGTAAGATTGTTTCTGTCTACAATTGAATTATGCCCATAAAAACACAACCACAATACTCCTTGTGATGGTTTCAAGAAAATATTTACCATAAACAAAATCTGGAAATTAAATTATTCAAACATGCCAAACAACTAAAATTAATGTCAAGTACAATTGAAAACAAAACTCATGGACTTCACTGTTTGAGATCTTTAATCTAGAATCCTATACAATATTTATGTTTCTGTGGGAAGCACCATTAAACTCAGTAGATCAATTTCCTGGTAAATATACAAACACTAGTGGTGTTAACAATTTGTTTTAAAGTATCAACAGTTTTATTGTTGATTCTCAATACCTCCCCCCCCCCCCAATAATGATCTATTCTGGTCAATAAATATTGCGTTACAAGGATTAAATTCTGTTTAGATTAATGTATATTTGAGTGGTTTTATTGGACATAGTCATTTATTTAGCTTTACAAGTGTACAGTAATCTCCTGGGAATTCATGCTTGGAAAAATTAGAAGAATGAACACATGAAGGTTTGGAGAGAGAATCCAAGAAAGAAACAGAGAGAGAGGGAATATTATAAAATAAACAGTATACCATATGCGGGGGAACATTCTTACAGTTAGTGGCTGATATTGCTTTCTTGCATTTTATACACACGGCCATCTGTTTGAGGGTTGTTTGCAATGGCTATTTTCCAGCATTTATGTAACTAAGCATCAGAAAGGAAATGACATCATGGTTTCCTGAAGCGCATCACTAATGTCAAAATGAAAATATTGTAGGCCATTGTAAATCTTTTTTGGATCCCATCTCTTTCTCTTTCTGTTCCCCACCCCCCACCCATGGAGGGTAGCTTATCTCTGTTGTTCCTTATATGTAAATTATGCCTGCATAATAATCTCTGGCTTGTTTGCATGCATTAAAAATGTTCTCTCAAATGAAAGCCAGACAAACAAACTTCAGTTCTCTATGGAAAAGCTGAAATGGAATGATCAGGCTTCAACTGAGCCAAGCTGAAACTCCCTTCTTAGATGTTGTCATAAGCACTGAAACATCTTTTCCGTTTTCAGCTATTAGATTTTCTGCCCCCGTAGCCAAAATGTTTACATTACTGACTATTTCCCTTCTACTTTCATTTGCTGCATTAAAGGCGATATTCTAGAGTAGTGTTCCAAGTTTCAACGGCGCCAACTTTTAAAATGTGTGGATTTCAATTCCCAGAATTCCCCACCCAATCAACTCTGGGAATTGAAGTCCACATGTCTTAAATGTGCCAAAATAGAGAAACACTGCTCTAGACTCTTCACCCCTGATTGTGCCAACCCGTGGCCATGTTGGGAAGATGGTGGAACCACAGCAGAAAGTGGATGAGTGAGAATGGGTTGAGGAGTTGCTTTAACTTCCGAAAGTATTTCTAGCCGGACTACCAGATTCTGTAACAACTTTGTTCCCTGTACCATCTGTCTGGAAAACTTGCAAGATTTGTTTTTCTTGCCATGTACATGTATACATCTGAACTAGACTGTGTTTTTTCTCTGTGTCATATGGTATATGTGGGTATATGCGTATTTCTTTATTTCTTTATTTAGTCAATCAGTCAGTCATATTTATGTAGTGTATTTTGGAGGTGGTGACCTTTTGAGAGCTGTATGCAATGAAATTTCATTTTAATGTATGCCGATTAGTGTATATTTAAAGTGACAAGTTATTCTAAGACTAAGTGTAAGTCTAAGTCTAACTTCAGTTCAGTTGAACAGGAGAAGATGGCAGCCTTCAGGCTACTTTAGCCGTGGCTGGGCTTGGTTTCCTGCTAAAGTATTTATTGCCTATTTGAGACGTTCCTCTTTGTTGCTACTGGCTCATTGAATATGTGTTTAGTAGAATTACCAGCTCTGAGGCGCAAAGTCAAAATGACTGCTAGATGGCAGCCATGGTGTCTGTCCTCACTTATCATCCAAATATAGTTGTAGTGTCCAATTTTGGGAATGAGACTTCTGGCTCTGTAACCCTTGAACTGATCTTGCAGAGTTCTGGAAGTGACACAAACTAATTCACTGTACAGAATACTGCTGGGTAGCCCTGAGAAATTGCTAAGCTTTCTAAGAATTTAGGAGAAAAAATGAATAATGTATTGTTTCAATGTATTAGTGTACTAAGAGTATGAACAATCCAATTTATTGTGGCAATAAAGAGGTGGTATGCACTACATAGAGTTTGGACTAGATCTTTTCATTTTTCCCAACCCAATGGAATGTTGGAAAAGAAGAATCCTATTAAGGGGCTTACTGTTATGTCCATCTATCTATTACAGGACAGCTCTGTAAACTAAACAGATGGGTGAAAATTAGGGGCACTAGAAGAAGGCAACAAAAAAAGATCAAACTCAGAGGGGAGTCTGTTTCAACTGGGGACTGCAAAGGAGGAGAGGGGGAAAGCCCATTTTTTGTCTGGTATGAAGGGTGTGCTTTGAAGTTTGCTTAATCCATAGATGCAAATGTTGAGAACAAACTGTGTATGTGTCGTATGTTGAAGTCTGTCCCAAGATCAGATGGTTTATTTACAAAATTACTTGTTTTATATCAAAAGAGATTTTGATCAATCAGTCCTGCAATTGTGTTTATTTATTTAACAACAGTGGATAATAGACCATAGAATCATAGGTCTGGAAGGAATCACAGGGGCTTCTAATCCAACCCCTGCTCAAGGCAGGAGACCTGATACCACCCAAGTCAAATGGTTGTCCAGTCTGTTTTTGAAAATCACCAGTGATGGAGTACCCACAACTCCAGGAGACAAGCTATTCCATTGATTAATTGTTCTCCATCAGAAAATTTCTCCTTACTTCTAGGTTGGATCTCTCTTTAACAAGGTTCCATCCACCTATTATTTCTTGTCATCCTGCCCCAAATCTAACAAAATCTAGTTTTGTTTTGTTTTTTTTTTTTGACAACTTGTGCTTCTTGATAATCCCAAGAGAGGATGATCCCATCACCCACTACCTTCGCTCAATATTAATTTAAATATCACAAACACAGTAATTATTTTAGATGGCCATTTTGCATCACTTTTTCAGGAAGTCTTACCTCCCTACACTGTAAGCAACTACTATCACATGCTTATTTTTATTTTGTATTACATGCTGTTCGTGTCTTCAGTCCTGGCTGTATGAGTAAGACCTATTCTTGCAACCCTGTTGAATCAGATACTTGTTAAGTATACCCACTTCTTTGTTTTTATGGCAAAGTGTCGAGAGAGAAAGACACCTAGAAAAACAAAACAGCCCAGCTGATTCAACTTAAGAATATGGAACTGAGCCTTTTTCCTCATTACCCACAGGGAAGTGCTTTCTCTACATGCTTCGAAAACAGTTGTCCCCACAGTGTCCTTGATGTATCTCCAAAAAGAGGCCAGTGGACGTGCTACCTCCCATGACAATCGGGTTGTGGCTATCAAAGGTTTTTTTGTGTGGGAGACAGGAAGATCCTTATCTCCCTCGGTTTTTCTCCTTCTAGCAAGGCCCTGTATTTGCTGGAAAAGAGAAAAACACTGTAGTGTTTTGCTAAAGAGGAAAAGAACAAGCAATGAAGGTTCCTGGTAGGAATAGCACTCCTATGAATTCTTTCCTGTGATGGAATGTGGTCTGAATTCCCAGGACCGAAAGGGGTGCATTCTAGAGAAGTAAGAGGCAACTCAGTTCAGGTAGCTTGTGTGAGAGAAAGAGGGTAAAGACAGTTCCTCCCAGTGGTGGGATTCAATTTTTTTTACTACCGGTGCTGTGGGCGTGGCTTGGTGGGCATGGCAGGGGAAAGATACTGTAAAATCTCCAGTCAGAGGTGGTATTTGCCGGTTCTCTGAACTACTCAAAATTCCCGCTACCAGTTCTCCAGAACTGGTCAGAACCTGCTGAATACCACCTCTGGTTCCTCCCCAATAAGTCCTAGATAATATGCTTCATGTAAATAGTAATCTGCTTCAGTTTGGCAAGATTTTGTCCATATGTATGGCACCATAAAAAATCTGTTTGGAAGAATCACTATGTGGTGGTGTTTTTTTTTTGTTCCCGGAGCCTGATAGTCCACAAGGTTGCTCTTCCTACCTGAGCTTAAAATGGAAAAAGAAAAAAGAAAAAAGAAAAAGGTTTAATTGTGAGAGATTCTATGTCTCTAGCATCAAAGTAGAAATTATCATGGAGGCACAGAGTCCTGTGACTGGGTGGTAGGGAATAGATAAGGAGCTGGTCAATTGGAGTCCTGCAGGTTGCCACCTTCCGGTTCCACCTGCAGGTGTATCAGAATGCTCCCCAGGAGGGAGGGGCTTATATTGATTTTTCAATGGAAAAACACTCCTCCTGGTTGATAACTTCGATATGGCTGCAGATTGCCTTAGAAGGAGGATGTCACTGAGATGAAGGTCCCGCCAGGAAGAAACAACAAAGGGTTAGCAAGCCCTCTTAGCATTGGGACAAGGATGTTGTGAGAGAGTATTAGACAGTATACATAAAGGACTAAAAGGGTAGCGTACATTGCAGTGGTGCTATTCTACCAGTTCAGCCCAGTTCTGGTATACCGGTAGCACCGAAGATCAGCGGAGACTGAACTGGTTATCTCTGAGGAGCTGCTGTTGGGTTCACCTGCCTGCCAGGGCTCCCATACTGACTTTTATTCCCTGCTTTTGAAGCGCAGCTGCTTTGCGCGGCACAACAGATTGCCGCGCGTCAGCTGCTGAAGCGACAGGGAGAGTGCAGGATTGCAGGAGGTGGGTCGGAAAGCCTCTGCGCCTGCGCAAAGTGTGTTTTTGACGTGCACGTGCGTGCAAATTGTGTGCGTGCGCACAAAGCACGTCCACCAAGCCACCCACTGAACTGGTGGTAAACTATTTTGAAACGCACCATTGATACGTTGGTGTGTCTTTCTGAAATCTCAGCATTGATGCCTTCTCTAATAGATTGAAGGAAGTTGTGACTACTTGCAATTTAAGAGGTGATGATCAAAATTCTATAGTCTTCTTTGGGAGCAAGCACACACTGCACTATTTTTTTATTAAATTAAAAATTTAATAATTTTAATTAAAGGGTTTTTTTTTGGTTTTTTTTTTTTTGTTAATTTTGATTGATTATTAATTGGTTTTTTTTGTTCTTTTTGGGGCCCTTGCTTTTTTTTTTTTTTTTTTTTTTTTTTTTTTTTTTTTTTTTTTTTGTTTGGGTGCTAGCCTTATTATAAAAGGGTTTTTTTTTTCTTTAACTTTCTTGTTCCATTACGTTAATAAAAATTGGGTTTGCTGGTTGGTTTGTTTGTTTTTTTTTTTTTTCAAATATAAATTATTTAAGCACAACCCACACTGTATTATTTGGTCACAGACTTTCTGGGGAGGGGGGATTGTCCATCTCTGGGCTGAATAATCCCTCATCTGGCTTTTGATACACATTAGCACACATCAATAGCTTCTTCTAGCTCTTCAGTACCTGAGTTTTTATTTTATTAGTACAGATATCCATTGCTTTCTCCAACTGTTTATGGAGAATATGAAGGCCAATCTATCTGGTATTTGTTTAAAAAACATTTACTGTTTCATGATCTATGCCCTACTGAATAGAAAAGCCATTATTAAAGGTAAATTTGTTGTCACAATTGCTATATTGATATCCTTGACTCTAATTGGAGCTTCCATACTGTCTCGAAATACTAAAAGAACAAACAGATTAATGCCCACTGTGACCAAAGACTACACCTTCTATGACTGTCAGCTTTTGGGGAAAGCATTTCAAGAAGCACACACCACTGGTTTTCCAGGAATGTGCTTTATTATAATAACAAAACCTCAAAAGCCTGTCTCTCTTCTCCTATATTTACTAAATCAAGGAGGAGTTGTTCTGAATTTCTTTCTTACATTTGCTTAAGCTTCTGGATTATCTTATCACTCCTCCAAGTCCCTCCCTAATGGTTCTTTTAAACCAAGGCCATCTCTAAATTCCTTTACAGTGATAGATTTCTGAGGTAATAAGCAGTGTTCTTATTGCATGGTCCTTATTTCCGCTACTCCCCTTTCTGTCTTAAATTATAGCTTCTAAATTTCTCTCCAAAGAGCAAATTCAACTTATTTCCTCCTCAACTGATTAAGGCTGACATAATTTATAAGTTATTGTTGAGTATACTACTTTCATGACTAGCTAATTGACTGGTTAGAGATGCACAGATAATTAAGAATATTTTTTATTGTCCACATGGGCAGGATTATATTTGTTATTTTTTTTCAATCGGCAAAAAAAGGTAACCATATATGTTTGCAGAATTTCCTGATTTTATGTTAGTTGTCCATATTTAAAGATTCTTTGTCACTTACATTTTCTCAGTATAAGTTTATTATATGTACATTTCTCAATGAAAATCTTCTTTTAAAAATATAGTTGTAATTTCCAGAAGAATAACCTGTTTTCAGATAGTTGTAGTTTTTAAATCAAGGCAAAGTGAATACTAGTTGGTTTAATTTGATGATAGTACTCAGACCTTTCTTCATTGGGGAATGAAGTGCCCCAATCTATTCCAAGTGGAATCTTCTGTTAATTTCCTTTATATTCTTATCTGTGTAAAAATCTCTTCTTAAAGCCTTGGACTATTCTTCCAGGTTAACATGTTTAGATTTAATAAAACATTGAAAGCTGTAGTGATTTAGGCAAGTGACAAATAAGCCATAATATGATTCAGAAAGGCAGCCTCATTTGTAAAAAGTAAAAATGTAAATACCAAAAGGAAAGAGAGTGATGGGGTTTTGATTCCCAAATTAGCCATTAATCCCTTCATTTCAACTGAATCCTACAATTTAACAGCTCCTTTTGGACAGTCTGGAATGCTTAGAGAGCAAAACGTGAATAAAATGTTCTGGAAAAAAACCAGAAGTTCCATGCACAGTATGGATCCCTGGGACAGTCTTGAAATTCCTGCTTATAAAAACAGGAAGTGACACTTCAAGTAGTTACAGATTTGCTCAGGGAACCTGGCTGAACCCTTCATTGTCCTGGTTTTCCTGTTTCTGTCTGAAGGAAGCAGGGAGAGGAGTGAGCTGAGGAAGAGGAAAGCAAAAACACTTTGGCTACAAGCTCTACTGGCTTTCCGAATGACTATTGAAAAGCTACTCAGCCTCTGCCAAAATCTCACTTAGAAATAATAGATAGGTCAACTCTATCAACAAAGAGGAGCAAAAGGTCAAATCACAGGCCATCCATGGGCCTGGGGAAAGGGATGTGTTGCCATTATAATTCCTAGAAGTCTTCAAGGGGTGGAATCTGGGGCAAAAGAATTACACTGGAAGATGAGTGCAGATGTTTGTTAACATGATGATCCAATGTTAAAGACACAATTAAGAACACGAGTTCTCTGTTGTCTGATTACTCTTTCTTTCCTACAGGCCTCATTTCTGTGCAAGGATGAGAAAGAGGCAAAATTGGAAATTGGTCTGGTGTATTGAATGGTGTATCACATATTTTAAATATGGTTGTAGGAAACACTGTAGCTTCCTAATTTGTGTTGTGGCATGAGCAAGGAAACTAGAAATAAATATGTCCTTGTTGGTCTTGATGATTGGTGGAGGGTATTTGGAAGTCATCCCAAACCTTAGTGGTTGATAGCAGAAGTGAGCAATGATTTAGGACAAAGGCACATTTGGAACTGAGGTAGGCATTGTCACAAAATAGTTGCTTTTGGTGGATAAATATGGGGCTATGTTTTCTGAGTCACCAAATGATGGGCATGACCAATCACAAACATATTTCCACTCAAAGGCAAATTACTGAGATTACTCCCATCCTTGCTGTTCAACAAGATATAGCTTACAACTTCCCTTTGTTCTTTTACTTGAGCACATGGGCCTGCTTTCAACTGCCTGCCATTTTGATTTTCTAAGGGGCTCAGTTATGGGGCTCAGAGACATTTCTTTTGGTAAATTTATATTTTAATCTGCTTTATACCACACTTGTAATACTACATACAATTCTGATTGCTACAATACAAAAAAAAAAGATGCTGAGACCCTAGAAAGTGTGCAGAAAAGACCAACAAAGATGATAAATGGTTTAGGAGGCTAAATGATATGATGAATGGTTGAGGGAGCTAGGTATGTTTAGCCTATCAAAGAGAAGGATTAAGGGGGACATAACTATCTTCCAGTAATTGGGATGGGGGGCTGTCACAGAGAAGAGGAGATTGACTTACTCTCCAAAGCATCTGAGGGCAGGAAAAGAAGTAGTGGGTAGAAGCTCATTAAAGAGAGATCCAACTAGAATAAGGAGAAATTTCCTGACAGTAAAAACAATCAGTGGAACACTTTGCCTCCAGAAGTTGCGGATGCTGCATCCCTGGAGTGTTTCAAAAATAGACTGGACAATTATTTGACTGGGATGGTGTAAGGTTTCTTGAGTGAGGGTTGGACTAAAAGACCTTCAAAGTCCCTTCCAATCCTCTTATTATAACCCTGTGATGGCGAACCTATGGCACACGTGCCACAGGTGGCATGCAGAGTCATTTGTGCAGGCACGCGAGCCCCAGCCAAACTTACCTGCATATTGGAAGTGCCGAAACGGGCCTGTTTTCAGCCTCCCAAGGCTCCAGAGGCTTCCCTCGAGCCTCTGGGAGGGTGAAAACGGCCTCCCCCGGGCTCCAGAGGCCATCCGAAGGCTGAAAATGGTATTTCCGGAAGGCCCATTTTTTGGCCTCCTGAGGCTGCAGAGGCTTCCCTGAAGCCTCTGGGTGGGAGAAAATGGCCTCAAACTGGCCAAAAATCATCTGGGAGGCATGTGCATGTGCAATGCAGGTAAGGGGGTGGGGTGCACAGGGGGGAGGGAGGCATTGCATTGTGGGTGCTGGCATGTGCCCACGCGTGTTTTCGGCACACCACAACAAAAAGTTTCGCCATCACTGTTCTAACCCATCTATGTTCTAATTTCCCTGGAGGCTGAATGAGTGTGAGGGGAAATTCTCCACAAGTTTACAGATCAGTTGTTTTTCCCCCTTGATGTTTCCCCTTTTAGCAACAGCTTTCTTCTACTTCCTCTCTGTAATGGTCTGTGCAACTATTTCCTTAGCAGATATTTTTTTTTCTGGGTTCTGCTTGGTTATTTCCGACACATGGTGAGCATTGTAATCCTGTTGTCTTGTGCTGAAAGCTTAAGTGCTGCTTCATGTAACTTTTTAAAAAAATCTTCCTTTCTGTCTACATCAAACTGAAAGAAAGATGGAAAACCACACAAAGCATTTTCTCCCCCCTCCGTCCCTCACTTCCTTTTACACACACGTTTTGAGGTTTGGGGTGAGAGGTTTTGCAGCAGAAAAGAAAACAAATCACTGTGATTGTCAGAAAGTGCTCCATTCAGCTTTAGCAATAAAACTTTACCAAAAGAACTCTCTATAAATACAAAAAAGTTGCTACTTGACCTTTACATAAATTATTTTCATTACAGTGGGATTTAAGTATTTGTTTCAAATGTCCCAAGGTTTCCTAGATGCCTTTGGGATAACATAACAATAAAATGAAAAGATTTACAGATAAATCAAACATCTACTCCTGATGTAGAACATTATTAAAATAATCAGACTGATCTGGCTACTTTTTAATAAAATCGTAATTAGCAGATTTGTAAAATCAGTCTCAAAGTTTATTGCTGCCTGAAGCAACAGGCACGATGGCATCTCATTGGCGGACCGAATGAGCAACTGATTTGTGTCTTAGCATCAGAGGTGGTATTCAGCAGGTTCTGACCAGTTCTGGAGAACTGGTAGCAGAAATTTTGAGTAGTTTGGAGAACCAGCAAATACCACCTCTGACTGGTCCCGCCCCCATCTGGGTCTTCTTTTGTTGCCCTGCACAGGACAAAGGAGCTGGAAAGCAGGTTAGTGGGGTGGGGAGGGAATGGGATTTTGCAATAACTTCCCCCCAGGAATGGTCAGGGAATGGAGATTTTACACTATCCTTCCCCTGTCACATCCACAAAGCCATGGCCACAGAATCGGTAGTAAAAAAAAATTGAATCCCACCACTGCTAAGCATGGACAATATCATTATAGGGAGCTTGGATGGTGCAGTCCATGTAACAAGCTAGCTCTCGTCTTCCACCATGGCACTGTTCAGTCAGTGCCTCTTGGGCCACTGACGCAGCTCTATCACCTCTCTACTATTGGGCCAACCACACAAATCATAGCAGACTCCACAGAGAGGTGATCTTCTCAAAAAGTTTAGTTCCTTTGTAATAATCAGTCTCAGTTCTGAGGCCAGGTTTTTAAGAGCAGAATGTTGTCCCTTGGTCACATATTATCTGTGTTCTTAGCAAGATCAGAGAAAAACCATGCTTAGATTTGCATGGCCTATTAGGCTGGTTGATTAGTTTTTTTGGATGAGGTGATGATTTTCTCTGTTGCTTGAATTCAGTCTGACTGGTTAATTTGTATGAACCCAGAAACTGGATAGTTTCTCAAAAGATTCAAGTGAGTTTGTGAAGAGGGGGAAGACAGATGGTTGTAGACTCATTCAGTGCTCTGTCTCTGTCTCTGTCTCTGTCTCCATCTCTGTCTCTGTCTCTCTCTCTCTCTCACACACACACACACACACTTTGAGTCAGTGCTGGTCCCTCAAGTTTTCTTGGAAAGATTTCAGAAGTGGTTTGCCATTGCCTGATTCCTAGGGCTACAGGTGAAAGGGAGAGTGACTGCCCAAGGTCATCCATCTCTCATTGTGCCTTAAGGCAGCACTAAAAATCACAGTTTTCAAGTTTTCAGTCTTAACCACTGTACCAAATGGGCTCTTGTTTTTATCTGTACTTAAAAGGGGGGGGGGGGGGGCAGATCTTGAAAATCAACTACCATAAAACTCACTGAAATGTTACCTCTGCAGCGCTAATATGATCAACTATGTAGAAATTGTGAAGTGAGGAAGATCCCCACTTAAAATAAGGATAGCTATTAAGTAATGGAAAACCTGCTTCCTGCATTTAGGAACCAGAGGTTCTTGTGGAGCTACTATTTCTTTGAGGTGGTCTGAGGACTCTTGCCTGGGCAGGGAATTGATCCAGAAAACCCCCTTCCAACTCTAGATACCATGATTTTATGACTGTGGCCACCTGACTAGCCCAGACCAAAGAAAGGTGAAACTAGATAACCTGATACCTATAGAGGTAGAACGGCTTGTCTTGTAATGGAGGAGGAGCCTCTCAAATGTTATCTGTCAAATTCATCCCCATAAAGATTAAACATTTCCCTGTTTCCAGGTGAATAGGAACATCCAATATTTATAGGCTATTTCTCATGGAATGGCAAAATATGAAAAATGAATCTTTTCTTTAATGACAGTTCATAGAGATCCTCTTTATGACACTGATTAATAAAACAGCACAAGTCACCAGGGGTTTTCTTTGGAGTAGAAAACTGGGGTGAATTACAGTTCCATTGTGGACAAATGGTCCTTACTCCCACATAATTGAATATTGAATGTAACCCTGTATTTATGTGTAACAGATGGGACTCCTTGTGTAGCTTTAAAAAGTCCGAAGTTTGTAAAGTGGGAGAAAAACCTTTGTTTGGAAGCATGGTGGGTGGATGAGTTGTGGATTAAAAATGTCCTGGCTGCCTCTGCTCCTTGAAGAAAAATGCATTTTATTGTAGCCAGCTGGCTGGGCATCATAATCAGTTATTTCTTGTGTTCTTTCTTGGCCATTTAATTAAATTTTAAAGAATGAAACCAGAGGGTTTGCAACATCGCTTACTAGGGGAGGAGGTGATCTGATTGCTCATGAGGAACTGGGGGTGGGGGTAGGTGGGGAGGAGGGTACTCATTTCTTAAGTTCCCAGGAGGCCCCTGACAAACCACAGCTTTGTTTATCACTTCCTGTACATGAATGAAGCTTCTTGCTGTCTGCCTGCATTGCTGCATCTTGCCAACCTCTAGCTGTGCTTTAGAGAAAATATGGTCCTTTAGGATGATTTGCAGTAGAGTAGCAGAGTTTGGGATTGCCCCAACTGCTCAGCCTTATTCATTGAAACTATTCCATGCATTGCTTTCCAGAAAATCACCATCATGGTATGCAAGAAAGCAAATGCAATAAAGTACAAATCACATCACTATCCATTTAAAAGTGGCATGAAAACAGCTGGAAAAAATAATTTAAAAACCCTTGCGGCCTTCATTTATTCTACTGAAATAAAAGTAGCTCAGAGTAAATATATATATATATATGTAAGTATGTATGTATGTATGTATGTACATGTACATATATATATATATACATACATACAAACATACATACATACATACATACATGTATATGTTTTCTTAAGTTTTCGCGGGTACTTACATGTATGGTATTCAGCTTTGTTTGGGTATTTTCCCACGTCATTATAGTTGTGCTTTTAAAGTTGTAACAACGTTTCGGCAGAATCTCATCTGCCATCACCAGGCTTCTGTATTGTGTTCGTCTGTGAGTCAGACTTTCACAGCCGTTTCAGTTTTAAATTTGGGGCTAGCCTACTGCTGTGTCAGAATGGTTTTTTCTTCATCCTGATTGGTTGGGAGTCTTGGTCTGTGTTTATTGGTCTTGGAGTTTGCTGTGTTCTGCTTGATTGGTGTTTCTAATATCTTCTGTCTGTTTTGTGGCTTTTTTTTGTCTTGATTGGCTGGCAACATTGTGTTCCTGTATTGGAGACTTTTAGTGCAGCTTGGCTCAGAGTAAATGGATGGCTATCATTTATTAGGAAGCTAAGTTTCATCTGGGTGCCTGGTTGGGGTGTGTTTGAGCTGGAGGTATCAGGGGGGAATCTGTTTGTGCCCGGGTGTTTGCCTGGCTTGTGGTGTGGAGATTTTTTTTGTTTGTGAGTGCAGGCGTCCAAATAATTGACAGTCTGGTGGAATCATCTCTTCTATTCATGCTTTCAGGTCTTTTTTCAATTTCTATGGCTTATCTGATAATTCTGTGATTTTCTATAGTGGCCAGGGTTTTGGTGCCATTGAAGTTGATGCTATGACCGGTGGCTTTCATGTGTTGGACTAGTGATTTGCTAGATTCATGTAACTTGACTCACATTTTTGTCTTAAAGTAGAATGTGAACCTAGCTTAGATATCAAATGTTCAGTTTATTTGGTATCTATACTGCAGAAGAAGTAGAACAGGTGTCTGCTCTGTGATTTTCCTCCAACCAGGTATAATTATATTTATTTATTTGTTAAATTTATTTGGTGCCTATCTTGCCCCGGGGCTATTCTAGGTGCTTACAACAATAAAAAGGAATAAATGAAAAGAGTGAAAACTGAAGAGAAGTAAAATAACAGAACAATAGAATAAACAATGGAAAAGGTTATGTGAATATATGTACTTTAGCTATCAATATTCTACATTAAACAAGGATTCAATTAAATGATCAGCATGATAGTTTAGAACCCTATAAAACTATTGAATTTAGGAGTAAACATGTCTATATACATATGCATATATTTATAAATATACACATACAGAGATCTGATACTGTATATATGTATGTATTTAAAGTGCAGGATCCAACTAGTAAACTTTTCCAATGATAATTGAAAACATAGCTGTTGGAAGGAAAATCGATCTGATTCAGTTCCAAGCTGGAAGAAAGATGCTAGAAACAGCATGGAGGAACAACACAGAAATTATTGATGAACCAGGGTTTGTGGTTCTGATGCAGCTGACAAAATAGAGTTTAGAGTGGGTGGGGTTTTATACCATCTGGATTTCTATGGGGTCATATAGGGTCATGGCTGGCTCTATAGGCAAAAGGGGATATGCAAATCCTAGATATTTGTCTGAATTAATTTTGTCAACCTTTTGTTTGTTGCTTATCTGAGTTTCTGTCTTGACCCACTCTTTCTGAATGGATTACCAAATCTGCATTTCTAAAAGCTGGCTTCCTCAGTTTCTGCTTGGGGCAGGGAAACTGGGACTGGTTTCTGCCTCCCTTAAGATTTTTTCATTTCTCCTTTAGGGGAAATCTTTTATCATGCCTTTTTTAATATTTCCCAAAATATTTCATTCTTTGGAGGGGGGGCTTCCCACATAGCAATAGCAATGGTGCTTAGACCTATATACTGCTTCATAGTGATTTACAGCACACTCTAAGCCAGAGTTCCCCAATCTTTTCAGCTTTGTGGACTGTGTGGTGGTGGGCAATAAACTCGAGATATTTCCATGCTTTGTTTCCAGCACTCGCCTGTCTGCATGTCCATCCTCTTATTCAGTTGTCTCAGCTACAGCCCATGAAGAAGATCAAGGCCCTCTCTTCCCCAGTAGACCATGTCTCTCCTTTATCCTCTCCTCCCTGCGTGTCGTAGGATGGAGAGGACAAGAGCCTGGGTCCTCCTCTGACTGCCCAGCTGGCCTCTGCCCTTCCCCAGCCTCCTCCACAGCCTCCGGAGCCACACTTCCACTCCCTGTCGGCTGTTCCTTCTCTCCCTCAGAGTCAGTCTCCACCAGAGGCATGACATGGGCAGAGTTAGAATACTGTATTCTAACCATTGTGTCACCATGGCTCTTATCTAACATTATATCTTATTATCTGAAATTTCTGTCTCCAGTGCAAACCATTCATACAGTAACAGAATAACAGAATTGGAAGGTACCTTGGAGGTCTTCTAGACCAATTTCCTGCTGAAGCAGGAGACCCTATACCAGGGGTAGGATTCTACCAGTTCACACCTATTCGCTAGAACCGGTTGTTAACATTTTAAGCAGTTCAGAGAACCGGTTGTTAGAAGAAATTACTGGCCTAATCCTGTAAGGAAGGCAGGAAGGAAACATTCTGGTGTTGCTTACAGAAACTGACTCTCCATTAACTCTTATTACATTCTTGGCAGGACTGGACTTCCTGACTCAGGACCGCCTCTGGAGTTTTTTTCCCCTCCTTTGCTGGCACTTTGCTTGTGTGGAGTGACCATTCTAAGTTACAATGGCACTGAAAAAAGTGACTTATGGCCATTTTTCACACTTACGACTGTTGCAGCATCCCCACAGTCATGAGAGGCCAGGCGAGAAGATGTGTGCCTCAATGTGCCACGCCCAGCCAATAACATGACCACTAGGCCATGTCCACCTAGTCACATGACCACCAGGCCATGCCCACCAACTAAGCCATGCCCACAGAACCGGTTGTTAAAAAATTTGAATCCCACCCCTGCCCTATACCATTTCAGACAAATGGCTAGCCAGTCTCTTTTTAAAAGCCTCCAGTGATGAAGCAGGGAGAACTCTGAAATATTCTGGACACTTAAAATTTGCCACTTAAATTTTATTATGTAATAAACTTTCATTTTTCTTTTCTTTCCCATTTAATCGGAACAGGTGTGTTTTGCAATTTTCACAAGGCCTCTTTGGAGAATTAGGAAACAATACAGAGACAGAAGAAAAATGCAGATCCACCCATTAATTTAGCTGAACACTAGTTTACTGATTCAAAATTATATAATCAGAGAGTTTATACAGCTGAGAATGAATATTGTGTTGATTCCTTGGACAGAAATGGAGCTCTAATAAAATAGTTCTTTTAATCAAATGGATGGTCTCCAAAGACAGATATAACTAATCTGTGACAATAATATATTGTCACAAAAAAAATTGGTGAGAATTTTTGGCAGGGCAAATATATACCCAATCTATAGAAATAGGCAGCAAACCTGACACTCAGTCATGCTGGTTGATGTTACCTATTTAGGTAGTGAAACATCTGTAAGCAAACAACCAAATTCAGAGAGTACGAAGAGCTCCACTTGAGTATGTATTTTGAGAGCTTTTATTCAATTGTATTAAAAGTGGTAAATTTATCACCTAGCTGGTTACTCCGTTTTTTTCAGTTTTCTCCAGGACCACAAACATTAAGTATACATGTAAAGCTGAGGTAAGATTTTCCTTATGTTGCTAAACCATAAAATAACAGTGGCTATGGCTACTCTAACTCAATAATCCACAGTATGACTGAGAACAGTAGAGGTGTTTGAAGTTTAATCCAGGAAATGTGCGTACAAATCCACTAAATGATCACTAAGGCTATCTACCTATCTAAATGATCACTAAGGCAAACAATTGGTTGGCTGTGCTCTCCTCCCATCCTGGATCCAGCAGGAAATCATGCCAACCTAAATCTTGCTGTCTTCACACTGTGCCCCTTAGTGTCCACTTGGAACAGATTTATATAATTGTCTGTCTAGGGTGCACAGATTCCGAGGACAAGGATTGATGGTTTTTCACCTAAAATTCCAGCCTGCCCAATTTCAGGTACTACCTTATAAGCTTCCTTCAGTTGGTATGTATAATGCTGTGCTCAAAGAACCAAGAATGGCACGTGGAATTACTTCTGAGTAGTTCTTTCATTATTGTTTGCCTACAAACAGAATCTTGCCAGACTGAAGCAATATCTGCAATATACACCCTGTGAATTGCTAGGGAAGATCAGACCTTGTTCTCTTCTTGCACCACCAGACATTCCAAACGCCACTCTTCCTTGCCATCTGAAAAAGAGCCCCTTCTTCTTATGACTCTGGATTACATTCCACCACATGTTACTCCATGCACTGCAATTTATTTCTTTGCTAATTGAACATTTTAAAACACTATTTCATTTTTTTTAAAAAAACCAACCATTTGATCTAGTGACGAATAAGAACCAACAATGAATTAGAGGTTCCCCATCATCAACAACACGAATAGGAATTGTTGAAAAGCTGGAGTTTAGGAATCAGTATGGGATCTATAAACCATCCTGAGAGCATTAAGCAATGAGAGGACATGAGAGGCTAAGGTTTCTGAAAGTAGTAGCCACTGGGGCAGAGATTTCTTCCCAGGAACACTACAGAAATATAACAATGGAATCCTTTCAATTACATTTCCACTTCCAGGTCCACCATTCTTGTGAAGAGTTATTTTAATTCAGAACCAGTTTTGCACTACAGATCAGCTCATTCAGTATGTTATATGAATTCACAACTCAATAAAAAATGACCAGTTTTAACTAAAATTCATTTCAGGGAAATTTTGAATCCTACTTGGTTAATGGATGAGGGTCCATTAACAGAATGAAGTTGTTAGGGTTCCAAGTCATATACCCATGGCAAACAGGTTCCTCAAGGAACAAGTTTATTGGATATATCATATTGGTACAGACCAGTGAAAACCAACTCTAAAACCCAGTTTTCACCTAATTAAAAGTAACCCCCCCCCCCAAACAATCCATCACATGGTCCAATCAAGGTGCTGTCTGGTTGTTTGGAAACATCACTCCTCCTCTCTTCAGCCACCTGTGGGAATGTCCTTGGTTCTCAGGAGAAACTATATTGTTATGGCTACAAAACCCCAACTATCTCTATTTCCCCCCCCCACCCCACCCATCATCCCTCATCACCATTGTGGCAACACTGAAGCCTCCAAGATGGCCTCAGTCAGGGCAGTTCAGAGTTGACAGAAGTATTACAGGAATTTAATTGGGAAATTAATCATCTGGAAAAAGTAGGTGGGGCTAGTGGCTGATTAATTAAAATGTGCTTCTGTAAAACCAACTCAAAAGCTAGTAGATCTCATGAACTTGTATCATTTTTTAAAAATATTCCAGTATGTATTCAAAAGACCACACTATACTTGTTTTGTCAGAACGGCAAAAAGAAAATTATAGAGAAATCAGAGAGTTTAAATCAGAAAGTCCCAATCTGCACACTAGACTTCCACAAGACATCAACTGGTTAATTGACTATCGGTGTGTCATAGTGCACACAAATAGTTGCACCATAAGAACCTGATTTAATGTTAACTGTTGGGTTTGCTATTCCATAACACTAATAAGCCAAAGTATAATTGGTGCAACAAAACCCAAAAATTGGGTGGCTGGGCAGGCATGGCCGACTGGGTGAGTGTGGCTGATTGGGGGGGCATGGCCAGCTTGATGGCACTCACTGGGCATGGATGACTGGGTGGGCGTGGTCGACTGGGTGGGCATGGCCAGCTTGCCATCATTCCCCAAATTGCTGGCATGTTTCCTCTTCACACTGGGTAAACTGGGCTGAATTCATGCTGGCCTAATGTTTTCTCTTCTCATTGGGTAAACCAGCGATGCAGGCTGGCTCCTTACATTTTCCAGGGCGGCCCCACAGGCCTTGTGTTTGACACCCTGTCCTAGAGCAAGCTAAAAACCATTTTATAAGTACAATTGAACTCCACCCCCCAAAAAAAGAATGAGTGGAAACTGCTTCTGTTGAGGCCAGCCAGTTCACCTTCTGTCTGCCTTTCTGTCCTTCAAGATTTCATGATTTATTTCATATTTCAATGTATAGATGAAGAGCCAATGTGGAGGAGTTGTTAAGGTGTTAGATCAGTGTTTCTCAACTTGAGCAAGTTAACATGTATGGACTTCAACTCTAAGAATTCCCCAGCCAGCATGAAATCTAGGAGTTGAAGTCCATATGTCTTAAAGTTCTAAGGTTGAGAAACATTGCATTAGACCAGGGGTCTTCAAACTTGACAGCTTTAAGACTTGTGCACTTCAACTCCCAGAATTCCTCCTCCAGTCATGTTAGCTCAGGGATTCTGGGAGTTGAAGTCCACAAGTCTTAAAGTTGCCAAGTTTGAAGACCCTTGCAGTAGACTAAGAGCAAAGAGATTCAGATTCTAGTCTGGTTTTAAGCTTTAGAAGTTCTGATTTTAGACCAGACATTCCCTTCCCGTCCAACCTACACCAATCTTTCCCTTTTATTGTAAGGGAAAGAGAAGCCTTATGTAGCTTATTAAATATTATATTTTATTTTCTCTGAAAGTTTACTTTCATTTTGTAAAACAAACTCTCTGGAAAGAAAAAATGCATCATCATATCAGAATCATATTGTCCAATGACGACAATGACTATAGAAACAGAGAAAGAAGTTACTAAACAGAAGAAGTTAAAAAATCAAAACAAGGAAAATTAAGTATGTGAATATATGCATATGTGAGCTGTAGAACAAACACAAACATTGAAACATCAATATTTCTATTGAAACAAAATGATTATAGCTGAGATAACCTGTTTTAGGGGGAAATGTTGTTAGTATAAATAGTACAGTTGACTAAATTGACCATTTCCCCATATTTGTGTTATTGCATTAGCTATCAAGCTGGCCATGCCCACCCGATCAGCCACATTCACCCATTCGGTCACGCCTGCCCAGTCACCTGATGTCAACCACAGCCCTTCAATGAAATTGAGTTTGACACCCCTGCTCTAGGACATGATTTCTAGTTCTCTTGGTTCACTGGTCCAATCCTAAGAAAGCTGCTGACTGCTTTATCTTGCAAATCTGTGGTGGCGCAGTGGTTAGAATCAGTGGTGGGATTCAAAAAAATGTTTGCTACTAGTTCTGTGGGCGTAGCTTGGTGGGCGTGACATGGCTTGGTGGGTGTGGTTTGGTCGGCATGGCAGGGAAAGGATACTGTAAAATTTCCATTCCCTCCCCACTCCTGAGGAAAGGTTACTATCGGTTCTCCAAAGTACTCAAAATTTCCACTACTGGTTCTCCAGAACTGGTCAGAATCTGCTGAATACCACCTCTGGTTAGAATGCAGTATTGCAAGCTGACTCTGCTCACTGCCAGGAGTTTGATCCTGACCGGTTCAAGGTTGAGCCTTCCAACCTTCATAAAATGAGGACCCAATGTCAATATGCTGACATTGTAAACCACTTAGAGCAGGGGTCTTCAACCTTGGCAACTTTTAAGACTTGTGGACTTCAACTCCCAGAATTCCTCAGCCAGCAAAGCTATAAATGGCAAAGCTGGCTGAGGAATTCTGGGAGTTGAAGTCCACAAGTCTTAAAAGTTGCCAAGGTTGGAAACCCCTGACTTAGTGCTGTAAAGCACTATGAAGTGGTATATAAATCTAAGTGCTATTTCTATTGCTATCTATTTCACTAGTTATCTTGTTACCCATAAGAATAAATAGAGTTCAGCTGACCCATTGCTTCTAATTCTCTATGTATGAAAGAAGAAGCAGAAAAAGTCTTCCAACTTCTGTGAAAAAAACCTTCCAAGTAGGTGCTATTAATACACCCTGGATTTTTCAAGATCCTGAGTTTTAGAGGGATTAAGGCTAGATTGAGTTTCTTTGTTCATTTGTTAGCTGAACTTTGTCCTTTATATTCCAGTGCCAAGATTGTGAGATTGAGGCCTACTGTCTGGTTCAGATAATACATGTTATTTTGTGGTAGGGATTGTTGGTTTCTATGTGATTTTTTTTTCTGCATAATTTGAGCAGTCAGTAAATCAGCTTGTTGGATTTAGAGTTAGAAAACGCAGGTTTAAACAGTTTTCTTATAAAAAAGCACAGTGGGTGGTAACGTCTTGCCAGTTTCTTGCTGTGATTATTTATTAATCACATGTTTATCCTGCCTTTTCCCAAAAACAAGTCTAAAATCTATTTCTCAGTGTATCCTCACAACTCTGTCAGGTAGGTTAGACTACCTATGCAATTCAATTTGAAAAATAATAATTCGGTTGTGAGAAAAGATTTTACACCTAGGCAAGAAAAACCAAATGTATACCAAATGTATACCACCCAAATGAATGGGTGGTATCTGGATCAACAGTAGTAACTGTGAGTGGGAGCTGTAAGGTCTTCTAGTCCAACCCCTGCTCAGGCAGGAAACCTTATTCTATTTCAGACAAATTGCTGTCCTATCTCTTCTAAAAAACTTCGAGTGTTGGAGCACCCACAACTTCTGGAGACAAGTTAACAGATAACAGATAATCAGAGTTGGAAGGGACATTATAGGTCATCTAGTCCAATCCCCACCCAAGCAGGAGACCCTACACCATTTCTGACAAATGGCAGTCCAATCTCTTCTTGAAAATCTCAAGTGATGGCGCTCCCACAACTTCCGAGAGCAAGCTGTTCCATTGGTTGATTGTTCTCACTGTCAGAAAGTTTCTCCTTATTTCCAGTTTAAATCTCTCCTTGTTCAGTTTCCATCCATTATACCTTGTCTGGCCTTCGGGTGCTTTAGAAAATAGCTTGACCCCTTCCTCCCTGTGGCAGCCCCTCAGATATTGGAAGACTGCTATCATGTCTCCCCTGGTCCTTCTCTTCACTAGACTAGCCAAGCCCAGTTCCTGCAACCGTTCTTCATATGCCTTAGTCTCAAGTCCCCTAATCATCCTGGTTGCTCTTCTCTGTACTCTTTCTAGAGTCTTAACATCTTTTTTATAGTGTGGTGACCAAAACTGGATGCAGTACTCTAGGTGTGGTCTTACTAACGCTTGTTATTCCACTGATTAATTGTTCTAACTGTCAGGATTTTTTCCCCTTATTTCTAGGTTGCTTTTCTCCTTGATTAGTTTCCATCCATTGTGGATCTAGGAGTCCTAGTGGATAACTACTTAAATATGAGTCAGCAGTGTGATACAACTGCCAGAAACCCCAATTCAATCCTAGGCTGCATCAATCCTTGATAACAATCCTTGATATGATGTGTTAGTATTGCTTTATACTGCAAGACTTGGAAAACCGCATTCAGTCATTCAGTGAGATTTTAAATTGTAGAGTGTATTACCTAAATGAGTCAAGACTTTTAAAGTATTATTTTAAAAAAACACTTATTTAAGCACGCCATCTAGCCTTGTTATTTAGAACTACATGAAAGAATGTTCTCTCTGGTTTAAAACAAATTGGCTTGCTATGGATTTAGGAGGGGGGAATCATCCATTAAGGGCTATGATATGATTCAACAACTTGGTCACAGCATGAATGGGTAGAAGTGAAGATGATCTTCTAATTTCCATCATGCTCCGTTGACAAATGTGTACAGATAAATGCATATTTTTGTACAAAGTTAGCACCCACCCCTCTCCTATAAGAATGAAATATTTTGGGAAATTTTAAAAAGGCAGAATATTATATTTCCCCTAAAAGTGAAAGAGAAATATTAAGGGAGAAAGAAACTCAGAGCCTCAGCTCCCTACCCCTCCCCCCAAACAGATACTGAGCTGGGACAGCTTTAGAAGTGCAGATTTGGTAATCCATTACTGCCTGCAGCAAGGTCTGAACAAAGGTAGGATTAGCATTTAGCCACAATAGGAATTTCACAACAAGCCCCTTCATTGCATCAGCCAAACTTCAACCAAACTTATCTCAGACAAACTCCTAGGATGGGAGTCTGACAGTAGCTAATAGAATACATGCCCTTGCCACAGGAACAGGAAGCTCAAGTCCAAAGCCCAGAGAAAATATAAATAATTCTCACTCTCCACTCCATGTGGTCAGCTGCCCAGGACCTTAAACCCATGTGGTCCTGTTCATCAATAAACCATCTTTCCAAGCAGCCTCCATGTTTCCAGTGTCTTTCTCCCCTCTTGGAACCAAACCAGATGGATATTTCTTCCAACATTTTATAAAGACCATCCAATAAAGTATATATCTAGGAAAGTTCTTCACCAATATTGATACTATGGAGGCATCTTTGAGCTAGTTACAGAGTTTTTTTATATGTATATTAGCAATAGTTGTGTTTTAAATGTGTACTAGCTACATTTGACAGGGATAATTGTGTGAACTTAAAAAGACATCACACACAAATAATTAATAGAACACAATAATGCACAATAATGATAGTTAAGTGTGAACTATCTGTATTTACACTGATACCACATCAATATTTCCAGGCATTGTCCCATTTACTACCTGTTAGTAACAAATGTGAAGTGGTATAGAGAGTAAGGAAGAACATCCTGGAGAAGAGAAGCAGAAGTTGTTGGTTAAGCAAAAAGGGCTGGAGCATTTATTAAGTCCAAACAGCAAGATAACATTTAGAAGAAGCTGAGGCAGACACCTCCTAATTCAGAAGGTGGAGGAGGTACAGATGTGCAAAATAGCAATAGCACTTAGACTTACATACCACTTTACAGTGCTTTACAGCCCTCTCTAAGTGGTTTACAGAATCAGCCTATTGCCCACAACAATTTGGGTCCTCATTTTACCCCCCTCGGAAGGATGGAAGGCTGAGTCAACCTTGAGCCTGGTGAGATTCGATCTGCCAAATTGCAGGCAGGTGGCTGCAGCAGAAGTAGCTTGCAGTACTGCACTCTAACCACTGCGCCACTGAGGCTCTATAATACTATCATTGTAAACAATCTCATTAAAAGCAAGGCTATTATCAGAAACGCCTCTGTTACTTGTCATAATTTTGCTCAATCAGAGCTTTCACATAACGCTGTAGAACAGACAAAAATTAATCATAATTCCTTGCAAGCAACAGGCTTATACTGGCCAGTTTGGGCACCTCTGTGCCAGTGTCTCACAATGCAAGTAAAACCCAATTTTATCTCCAGCATGAAGTATATACAGAGTGCTGACATGTGCTCATGATACTTCTCTCCCTTTTAAAAAATGGCTTATTTTCCCTATACTTTTTCTGAAGTTTTGTCTTAAATCAGGGGTCCCAAATTTGGCAACTTTAAGACTTGTGGACTTCAATTCCCAGAATTCTCCAGCCAGCTGGCTGGAGAATTTTGGGAGTTGAAATCCACAAGTCTTAAAGTTGCCAAGGTTGAAGACCTCTGTCCTAAATAAATGGCTATGGGATTTTTGGGGGTTTTTTTGGGTTTGTTTTTTTTGTTTATTTTTAATGTTAATTTTCTTATTCCATGGAATTGAATTGCTTTTAAAACAGAGTCCCATATTATCCTATGAAGTTGATATGAAAGCAGATGGTTTCTTTCCTGAGTTTGGAAAGTAACATTATACATGTTCCTTTTCTGCTTAACAGCATCATAACACACTCTGAATAGTTTAGGAATTAAAAGATACATGCAAGAGAATGAGGTTAAATTAAAATAGGAGGAAGGAGTAGTATTGGATATGTTCTCCACCTTGAGTTATTTATAAAAAAATAAAATAAAGACTGGCTAAAAAAAAATCTGAAAAAATATGTGGGAATAGGATTCTGTCTTCTTTGTCGTTCAACTGTAGTAAACCTGCAAATTCACTAGATGGCAGTATAGCATCAACACAGCCGGAAGAATCATGCTATGTTATTAGCATATATTTATTTTTTTCTTCTAAAACCACAATTTTACAGCCTCACCATAAAAACTGCCAAGGGAAATAGTAACTTGGTTAATAGGTGGAAACTCACAGAAAAATCATGGCCTGAGAACAAAGTTGAATGCAGTATTATTTATCATACCAGAATTATATAGAAATTCCTAATATTGGATTATTGAAGATTTTCTGAGGCAATATGCCATTTTTTTTTACATTCTAAAGTAGAGTTACTTAGCAATTTTAGGATAGGTGGACTCCAGCTCCCAGAATTCCCCAGCCAGCATGCTGCCCAGAAAATTCTGGAAATTGAAATCCACACATCTCAAAGTTCTAAGGTTAAGAAACACTATTCCAAAGTTTTAACAAACTGAACACTTGCTACTAAGTCAATCATCACTTCAAAAGACTCAACCTTAGGCTCATTTCTTGTGCATCCAGAATTTGGACTTAGCTCTCATAAACAATTGATGAGACCATCTAACACCTCTTTCTGGATTTCACAATTTCAGTCTGCAGAAATCATTTCCCCTGTTCCTGAAGTCTTTCTCTGGACTCATGGAAAGTGAGATTTCTGAAAGAAGAGTTTTCAGCTAAGCTGGGCCTTTTCTAACTTCAGGCACTTTCCTAAGAACCTGATCCTTTGTTAGAGAAGATTTTGATCCTATAATACAGAACTGCCTGCTGAACTATACTATAAGCCAGTGGTCCCCAACCTTTTTTGTACCAGGGACCGGTTTCAAGCAGAAAATTTTTGCAAGGACCGGGGGAAGAGAAGAGAAGGAGGCTTCGCTCTCTCGCTGCTCCACCATCCAAGGAAGAAACTGCTTCAAAGAGAAGCGGGGGAGGCTTTTCCTGTCGCCGCAGCTATTCCGAAGCGCCCGTTTCATCCCCACTCCCACCCGCGCACGCACGCCGCGCGCTTCAATCCACAGTGTCCCGTTCTGCCTGCCTGCCTGCCTGCCTGCCTTAGTTTCTGGTTGTTTGGGAGCAGCTTCGGCTGAGAATAATAACTATTCGCCTCTTTTACTCAGCAGAAGCTGTTCCGATTCAACCATTAACGAAGGCAGGCAGGCAGGCAGAACGGAGCACTGGGTTGAACCCAGCGCGCGGGCGGGCGGGCGGACGGGGTGGGGAGAAACGGGCGCTTCGGGAAGCTGCGGCGACAGAAAGCCCCCTGCTTCTTTGAAGCAGTTTCTTCCTGTGCTGGTGGAGGAGCGAGAGAGCGACTGAGAGAGCTGACCCAGAGAGCAGGACAGGCTTCGGTTGCTTCCTCCCTCCCCTTCTTTCATTTGTGTCCTTGATCCCCGATCCCAGCAGCATTCACCGAAGGTGAAGAAAGACGCCATTTTTTTAAAAAAAATTCTTTGCGGCCCGGTAGAGAGTGCTCCACGGCCCGGTACCGGTCCGCGGCCCGGTGGTTGAGGACCCCTGCTATAAGCCATCATTACTGGCTTCAAGATGGCACCCACATTCAAAGGCTAACAACTTTTTAAGGTGATGCACACATTGCATCCAGGCAAAAAGGAACAGGGACTTGGTTGCAGAATAATAGAATAACAGAATATAGTAGTTCTGCCACACCCATCAAGAACCAATAGTAAAAAAAAAAGAAAATGAATCCCACCACTGCCACCACTGATGAACACTCCTGCTGCAGTTCCCCATTCTCCGTCCTGAAACAGTATCATCCAGAAGCAGATTTACAATCCCATTTGCAACTTGTTGAAAAATGGGACTCATCTAAACTGAAATGTAATTTGGGTCTCTGTTTAAACATTGCATATTTACTTCCTTAACTAGCCTAGCACTATCATGCAGTGACTGATGCCTTCATAATTTAGTCTCTCAGCATATGTTAGTTATTTTTCATCCTTCCTGCACTTTGCTTCCATTTACAGAGTTCTTAGACTCATAAATTTGATTTTTTTTTCCCCTCTGCCAAGATAAAATTGAAGAACAATTGTAATCAGATAATCTGGCCTAATGATTTATTTGGATTTTTTTTTTACACTTCTGCTTCCTGACCTTCAAATGAGCAGCAGCAATGACGTACTGCCTTCTTTTTTACTCAGTAGAGGAAAGAAGCCACATATAGTAACTGATTTACCATGCCCTTGATCCTGAGGGCATTTACTTTAGGATAGTCCTGTTGACTTTAGTGAGATTATTGTAAGCAAATTTCCAGTAGAACATAGCTAGGGGTATGTTTTGAAAATATGCCAACTTCATCAACATAGGAGCATAAAAGGAAGTTTGTTGCAGCCGACAAATAATCCATTTTCTCCAACTTTTCTGTATTCCACATCAGCCAGAGCTTTTTGGAACGTCCACAATTTGGTGTCAGCCTTGGAAGCCATATTTTACTTGGAAGCTTCGAGCTTCCACAATTAGTGACTGGGAATTTGGGAGGGGGGAATTAGTGGAGAAGTGGAAGATTAGACTCAACAACATTCTTCTCAGAAAGTCAAGGACATGTTACCCTGCACCTGGAGAGGAGTGTCTGGAGGAATGTTTCCAGTTGGGATAACAGTTTGATTGGACCATGTGATGGACTGCTGGGTGCAGGGGATGGATCTTTGAATTTATTTTGGGAGGGAAAACCCAGAATTCTTAGATTTGGGTTTTCCCAAATGTGCCAATATGACAACTTTAATAAAGTGGAACTTTGAGAAAATGCTTGTCTCAGAGTTTATTGGGTTGGAGTTTGTTAGTTGGAAAGCTGACATGTGGTTTTGGGGACAATAACTCTCACTGTGTTTGTAAAATCATAGAATTATTGAGTTGGCAGGGATTATTTATGCTACTAAATGCAACTTGGTGGTTGGTGCAGGAATCCAACTTAAGTTTCCCAAACAAACATTTGTTTAGCCTCTTCTTGAAGAGAAGAACTTATGATCTATTTAATAGCATTGCCTCCGCTTATCAAATACCATTCAGAAACATGAAAGTTTGAGGCTATTTAGGTATCTTCACTTAGAACTGATTATATATTTATTCTTTTTGGTTTCCTATATACACTTTTTTAACGCTAGCCCTTTAAAATGCAATCATTTGCAATTTCCCAGTCAATAGTTCACATTATTCAAACCCTGACCAGTTACCATAGAACCGGAGACAGAAAATACAGTATCTCATTAGCAAGGGCTACTTCTTTGTGATACCAAAAATCATTGACTGAAGTGGCTCCTTTACTCCTCTTTAAGTTCAGGGCAGATCTATTGGAGAAGAGGGCAAGCGATTCACAAGTTTCTGTACTAATTTTCAACCAATCATACATGAACCAAGCCCTTGTTTTGTAAACAGCACCACCAGCTTTACATACGGTTCCCAAGAATTCAGAGGAAAGGTAATCAGAATTGCTGAGAATATAAGTGCATCAACTTCACTTTATTTCATCCAGCTTAAATTCTAATTTCAATTTCTAAAATTTATCCTAAAAGCAACTACACTAACTCCCTACAGAAAAGCAGCTGAAGGTATATGTAGGGCTCCATGTCAATAGGGATAATTTATACAAATCTAGCTGAGGAATGATTCAAGTTAAAGACTTTTCATGCAGAAAGGGCGTCCCTGCTCTGCACATAGAGGCATTCATGGGAAGGGGGTTAAAGGCTGGGACAGTGCAATCAAAGTTGCACCCCTTTTTAATGTACTGTACATTGTGCAATGCATGTAAAATGTACAGGATTAGAATTTATATTTAATATTTTGATCTTCTTCTGTAGAGACCTTTTCCTGCACATGTAGTCTTCAAATCTCAGCCATGTACTTGAAAGTAGGATGGAAAGAGAAGCTGTATGCTTCATATTTTCATCTTTAACATTGTATTAAAATATAAATATTTTATATTTATTTGAACTGTAAGTGTCCCACTCTTTTCAGTAAAAACCAGGTGGTTTTCCACTGCTACATTTGTAATGTTACACTGGGTTAATACAATAGACAAACATATGTTAAACATACTATCCAATAAAGAAAACAACCAGACATCACAACTAATCAATTTTAAACTGGATGGTATTGATCTTTTCTGGGTAATTAAGACTTGCTTAAACAGATATGAAGAAATCAAGTTACCCTAAACACAAGGTAGCCAATGGAATAAATGAACTTCTGAGATAATGGGATAAATGCTTGTAAGGTGAGATTGCTGGAACAATAACTGTGACCTTGGAACTGGATAGTTAATTTCATTATCGAGACTGGGTAGTCATCATCCAGATTCAGAGATGGTATTCAGCAGGTTCCTTCCTCATTCAGATTACAGATTAACAGAGTTGGAAGGGACTTTGTAGGTCATCTAGTCCAAACCCCCACCCAAGCAGGAGACCCTACATTATTTCTGACAAATGGCAGTCCAGTCTCTTCTCGAGACTCTTCTCGAAAGCTTCCAGTGATGAAGCTCCCACAACTTCTGAAGCAGAGGTGGTATTCAGCAGGTTATGACCAGTTCTGGAGAACCGGTAGCGGAAATTTTGAGTAGTTTGGAGAACCAGCAAATACCACCTCTGACTGGAGGTTTTAGAGTATCCTTCCCCTGCCACGCCCACCAAACCATGCCCACAGAACCGGTAGTAAAAAAAATGGAATCCCACCACTGTCCAGATTACATCAGTTGAAAACATACTGAATGAGGGCAACTTAGACCACACACTCTGGGACTGGCATGCATTAGGCTTTGGGAATGTAGACGTGGGAGTGTGTCTGTTGTCATTGGTACTCCTTCAAAGAATTATTCTCCTAATGTGACAGTTGTCTTTTCAGTTTTCGGTAAAGCATATACCATGTGAGAGGGCAGCTGGGGGGCGGAAGGTGACAGGACAAATAAGCCAAAGATGTAACCTTTTGTGGTTTTCACTAGTTCATGGCAGACACATAATGCGGTTTTGCAGAACAATATTAGATTTTCTTTGGCTTGCTCTGCTTTTGGAACAAGAAAGAAAGACCAATGGTTTCATTATTGTATCTTTTGTTGTGCTTCCAGGCACCATATATTTTGCTCAAAACATTCCTATTAAATCAAAGAGGTAATGAAAGGGGAAAATGAGAAACGGATTGATCTTTGGCAATTTTTATTCCAATACACTCTTGTTCCCTCTTGGAAAGCTGTTCTCCTTGTTTTGGAAAATTTTTTGTTGTTTTCATTTTAGAAATGATTTCATTGAGTAATGAAATTTAAAATTAGGATTAATTTCCAGTGATACTTGGCCTACAATCTAGTTAACATTTGTTTTTCATTTCAAAAGTAATGAAATTAAAACTTGTTACCATAATCAGTTAAGATAAAGAGTTTCTATGCTGAAATTCAGGCGGTTGTTAGGTTTTCATCACAGGAGAAACTTGGGATCTTCCTGGTATTTTTAATCCCATCAGCTCTGGCTACCACAAGTTCAGCAAAGTCTAGTGAGAATTGCTGGCCATCAGTACAGTAGTCCTTGACTTACAACTATAACGGAGCCTGGAATTTCCATTGTATGTCATGATAGTCATAGGCCAAGGCACTCACATGACCAACCTAATTTTATGACATTTTTTGCAGTAGTCGTTAAGTGAACACAGCAATTGTTAAGCGAACCCATTGTCCTCAATGGGTATTTTTTGCTAGCAACCAGAAGTAAAAATCAATTTTCATCAATCATTGTAAATCACAGACACGTGATTGTAAGATGCTGCAAATGGTTGTAAATGAGAGCCAGCGCCGAAATTGCAATGACATGATCATGGGATGGTTAGCAGCTGTTGGAATGTTGAATCTCTGTCATAAGAACCATTTTTTAAAGTTTGTTGTAACTTTGAATGGTTCTTAAGAGACTGGTTGACATTTTATTAATTGTACAATAATCACAATTATTACATGTACACCAAAATAATACAAACAAGCTGAACAAATCAAAATAATAATTGGTCAAATTTATGAAATAGTACTAGTGCAAAACGTCAATTTAAAACAGATTTCAGATGATGGAACGTAAGTGTCGTCAGTGCATGTGAAACTGAACTTTCTGGTTCATAAGAACGATAAAGGAAGAAAAATGAGGTGTGAAATGACAAGGAATAAGATAAATATGACAAAGGAGCTTTGATTTCTCTGTGTTGTCTGGATGATGGACTATTGGCTCGGGGTGAGTTTACCTCAGAAAGCATGTTGAACTTCATGAGAAATGTTTTAAACAGAATCCTCCAAGTTTGCAGATGGAAAACTCAAATAACTCTAGGCACACACATAAAAGAGAAATATATTTGGATCTATTATAATATTTAGTGAAAAATCCTGAAGAATATTAACTCACAGAGTTTATGTCATATGAGGGGTGGTGTATAATATTTTATGCTCAAATAGTTCTTGCAGCTGGTTTTGGAGGGGTTTGTGTCAGGAATAAAACAGGCATCCTTCAGAATAATGGATTAAGAATAATGGATGGAAATTTGAACAAGGATAGATTTAATCTGGAAATAAGGAGAAACTTTCTGATAGTGAGAACAATCAACCAATGGAACAGCTTGCCCTCGGAAGTTGTGGGAGCCCCATCACTTGAGACTTTCAAGAAGAGATTGGACTTCCTTCTTTCAGAAATGGTGTAGGGTCTCCTGCTTGGGCGGGGGGTTGGACTAGATGACCTACAAGGTTCCTTCCAACTCTGATTATCTGTTATGTGTAAAGATGTTTTTCTCTGTGTGCAGGACAAAGCAGATTTCCTTTTCAGGGTGGGCATGGATCTAAATAATATAGTTTCAACTGTTCAGAAATGGCTCATGGTACATCAGAGTCAGAGGCTACAGGAAAGCAGTGGTGGGAAGGAAGTGGGGATTGATTTAAGGCTAGAGTCAGGAACATACTTAGTAAAAGGGAAGAAGGAAGGAAAAAACAAAGAAGAAAGATTGGAGATTGGTGGACTGATTGGAACTACTGCACTGGGAATTGGAAGAAAGGGAATTGAGAGAGGAAAACCACATTAGCCTTGCCTTATTCATGCCATCTTGATTTTATATTATGCAAAATACAGAACAACAAAACCAGTTTAAGTTTATGTATTGCATCATTGCAAATTGATGAATTGTAGTTGTGTTGCAGTGGTCTGGATTTCCAAAATGAGTTGGTTTATTTCAAGTTTGAGCTACTTCTCATGCTCAGAATGTGGAAAATGGAGCCGATGATTTAAGACTGTTATTACAGGAAGGGATTAAGGGATGATAAACCTCATTATATGATTTAGTAGTATAACTAAGACCCATTGACATAATTGTCATAACTGGAATACAACAGAATTACAGCTTATTTAAAAGGAATAGAAGCCATGGAAAGGGAGGAGGAGTTGCACTATGTATTAAAATATTTACACCTTCATAGAAAATGAAAGGGATAAATTTGGTGGTAATTTGGTTTTAAAAAGTAGTAAGAAGAAAAAGCAATATCATTTTTGTTATCCATTACTAGAAACCAACCAAAGTGCAAATTGTAAGAGTGTTGAAAGAGGTACAAAGTAGTTGTGATAAAGAACTTTAATTCCTTGATACCTGTTAAGAGATAAAGTCTAACAAGCATAATCCATTTTAAAAAATCCTAACTTGACATGCTGACAATTTTTCATCCTCAGAGGATAAAGGAAAATAGACGGAAATCAGCTATTCTTGACTAATAGCTAACTAAAAAATATTTAATGGAATAGTTGGAGCAAATGTATTGCTGGATTTCTTGTAATTAAGAGGAAGAAAATATCTGAATATGCCTTAGACATAAGCATCTACAAGTAGAGCAAAGGACCATAGTGAAAAAGTGCATCACAGTGTCATGATGCAAGCATGGAAGAATAGAGCTTATGTCATGAAATCATGACTCATATTATTTTGTCATCTAGTAGACAAAAACATTGTAATTCATCATTGGAATGTATTTTTATGCAACAACTGCAGTAGTATTCAGCCAGTAGATGGCAGTGTTTACACATTTGGATCTATGGTATACCCTCTATACTCTGTTGTTCTAAGTAGAGTTTCTTGTTTCCTGTTACAGTTCTACCATTGAGAAGTGAAGCACATGGTGACTGTACTCTTTGTTTGCTCTGTATATGAACAGAATTTCTAACACAAAAAGATAGCAGAATTTTGATACATCTTTGAGCAATGATATGTTCAGCAGGATTCCATGACAGAACAAATTAATGGAAAAAGATCAATGGACTGAAGTTCCTAAAAATAACCCCAAACATTAAAGCATAATTGCAAATAATTTGAACAAGGAAAAAAAAGTTGGTAGGAAAATTAAAGTAAATCTTTCTGGCTGCCCAAAATGATTAGTGAATTTTTTTAAAAGAACACACATATTAGTGTACATACAGGTAGTCCAGTGTCAGGAGAACTAAAACTCAGGATAATCTGGGATTCTAGGAACAAGAGAAGTAGCTTTTTCAAAAGTGTTCAGGATAAAAAAAATAAAAAAAATGATAAACCAGTAATAGAGTAAAATATTCAAGGTTACATTATAGAAATATTAACAAAGCACATGTCTTAATTTACAGTCAATATTATAAGAACTGTATACAATATAATATTAAACTAGGGTCAAAGGTAACTGGAAATGTTTATCATAAACTAGATGGAATATGGTCAATAGCTTGAAATCAGAGGTAATATTCAGCAAGTTCTGATCAGTTCTGGAGAACCGGTAGCGGAAATTTTGAGCAGTTTGGAGAACCAGCAAATACCACTCCTGACTGGCCCCACCCCCATCTATTCTCTGCCTCCCAAGTCCCAGCTGATCGACTGGGTCTTCTTTTGTTGCCCTGCACTGAAGAATGGAGCTGGAAAGCAGGTTAGTGGGGTGGGGAGAGAATGGGGATTTTGCAGTATCCTTCCCCTGCCATGCCCACCAAGCCACGCCCACAGAGCTGGTAGTAAAAAAATTTGAATCCCACCTGCTTGGAAGTCTCATTTCTTGTGCCACAGTAAAAAACCGAGTGATTTAAATCTTGATACATAGAGTGTATCAGTGATCCAGTACTGCAAATCAAGTGTAAATTTATATTTCAAATGTTTTATAACCTTTTTGGCTACCCCAAGTATTATTCCTGATGCTCTAGTAAAATAAAAATATTTGGACATTGCCTAGAGAAAGAATTATCTATGGGAATACTATACATCAGTGGCCTCCGACCTTAATTTGGACACCGGGGACCAGTTCCATAGAGAGAGGTTGTTCCATGGAGCAGATGGGGCGTGGTTTCGTGTGATGCCTGCATCTCGTAGCTGGGGCTTGTTTGCGTGGCCTGGTTTCTGACATGCCACGGGGCAGTGCTGGACTAGGGACCAGAGGTTGGGGACCCCTGGTATACATAAAATGCAATCTGCTGTCATATTATTAGAAAAATAAAGAATCAATTTTACTATTTACAGGAACATTCAAAACCAGTGAAGAATACTGACTGACATAGGACATTCAATTTCAGTTTTAGAAATAGCTTTCATAGAAGGGGAACTGATTTATATTAGGGAAGTAAAAAAGCGTTTCACCTTTGAAACATGTTGAGTATGAAATGTCCTGTTTTCAAGACTGAAATAGATGTTCTAAATTTGAAACAAGCTCTTTCATCCATTCTGTAAGTCTTTCAAGCTTATTCAAAGCAGGGGTTTGGAATTCAAAATGGAACCAAAATGGAATGAAGTCATTTCACCTCCAGAATATCCTCCAGAGTTGGAAGGGAATAACTCATGTTGAATTCAGAGCAACTCTTTGGAGCTCAACAATGAAATGATTTGCCTTTTTAAATATTTCAAATTCAAAACCTTTGTTGTACCTCTAAATATTACATCAGTTACAACTGTTCTCACAGTCAAAGAGTTTCCTTGACTGTGTTTTTCTTTCATCAGGATTATCCTTGCCGAGGGTGAAATAGGTATTCCACTCCTGGCAGTTTCATGGTGAGATGAAAGTTGATAAGATCAAAGTTTGACTTATGTTTCTTTCCTTACTTGAAACCTTTTGACTATCCTGTTGTGTTTCTGTTGTGATCTGGGTCTTACATTTTTTATTTTTAGTAGAAATAGACCCCAAACTCTCATAGCAACATGGGGCTCTATCAAATGTTTGCTTTTCTTTGCAGGATTTTGTTGGATGGTTGTACACAGTGGTGGATTTCATTTTTTTTTACTACTGGTTCTGTGTCCGTGGCTTGGTGGGCATGGTGTGGCTTGGTGGGCGTGGCTTGGTGGACATGGCAGGGGAAGGATACTGCAAAATTCTCATTCCCTCCCCACCCCACTATCCTGCTTTCCATCTCCATTCTCCTGTGCAGGGCAACAAAAGAAGACCCAGCTGATCAGCTGGGACTCGGGAGGCAGAGAATAGATGGGGGCAGGGCCAGTCAGAGGTGGTATTTGCCAGTTCTCTGAACTACTCAAAATTTCTGCTACCGGTTCTCCAGAACTGGTCAGAACCTGCTGAATACCACCTCTGATTGTACAACTGACTGTACAATCATTTATGCTAGATCATCATCCATTTACATTATATTAAAAATGCAAAGAAAGAATCTTTGTTCTGAAAATCTGCCCTTCAAAATAAATAAAGTGGATTTTCTTGGTTCCTTCATCCCTAATCTATATCTCTGACCATGGCTGAGTTTCACTATAACAACTGGAGGGTTCCCTGGAATCATCCACAAGACCTTCAGAGCTCTTTCTCTCCAGTCCATCTATCTAAACCAGTGTTTCTTATACTTGACATCTTTAAAATGTGTGGACTTCAACTCCCAGAATTCCCCACCTAGCAGTGGGAACTGTGGGAGTTGAAGTCCGTGCATCTTCAAATTGCCAAGGTTGAGAAACACTAGTCTAAAGATGTTATATATTCTTGAAGTTATTTAGAGATCTATACTTTTTGCCCCTTGATCTCCTCCATGGAATGCAGGATTGCCAGTCAAATTTTTCAAAGTGGCATGCTTGAAGAAGCCGCTGCTGTCAAACTCTGCATAAATAGAATAACTTGCATACTTTAGTGCTTTTTAATGCTAAAACACTCACCAATGGACCATGTCACCTGGAGAAGTCAATTTGGATTGTTTTTAAAACAATAAATAACATGAACACTCTAACTGGATCTTTGAAAATCTTTCTCATTCTAACAGATTTGTGAAGGGGAAATAATAACAACTTTCAGTTATGTCATAAAGCCTTTAGATAAATGTCTAACAAATTTGTTGATTTTAAGAGTCACTTGTTCTTGTTTTTCAGTGGTTTTACGAGAAGCCAGCTCTTCTTAGTGGAAGTAAATCATTTTTATTTCCTATTCAAGGTCAAGGAGACAGATATTCAATAAACAGTGTAAGTCTATCTCCTGAAAAGAAGTTTATTGCTGAAAGCATTTTTGAAGATACCAAAAAGAAAACATATAAGGGCAGAAAGGAGGGAGGTCAATGCAATTCAGAGATTTGGGGAATATATGTCTTGTAACCTTTAACTCAAATTCCCAAGAACAATTAAATGAAAAATTGATTTAAGACCAGCAAGGCCAATATTTTGTTTTCAAAACGATTATTAGGATGGGAATCCTAATTTTTTATTGAAAACACATCCTAGTTTAATAACAGGGAATTCATAACAAAAGGTCTAATTCTTTTTTTGAGAATAATATACTGATGTGGAAAGCAGATTCCAGCTTTTCTATAGGTGGCAGCATCAGGCCAAATTTGACCAGACTCAGAATAATATGGTCTGGTTACTATTTGGATGGGAGCCCAGCACAAAATGTAAGACTGTAGATTAGATTGGAAAACAACCTGTGAATGGTTTCCAAGAAAGAAAGCTGCAGAGATGCATCCATATAGACACCATAACTAGCAAAGAAATGCAGCGAAATTGCTTTCAAAATCAGATATCTAATTGTCTATGGAGATCCTCAGTCATCCAGGTCATGGTTGTCTCAAAGGTGCTTTTTCAAGAGGCAACTGGACTTCCTTTGTTTTTCTTTGAAGGCATTTTGCTCCTCATTCAAGAGCTTGTTCAGTCAGAACTGAAGCACCTCTGGGTCTTGATATCTAATATGGCATAGAGCAGGGGTCTCCAACCTTGGCAACTTTAAGCCTGGAGGACTTCAACTTCCCCAGGTGGCTGGGGAATTCTGGGAGTTGAAGTCCTCCAGGCTTAAAGTTGCTAAGGTTGGAGACCCTTGGCACAGAAAGCATAAGGAATGATATTGAAGGATATCAAGGATATGAAGAAGATATGAAGAAAACTGCTACCAAGTCAATGATCAGACAAGCACAGCTTGAACCCATTCCAAAAAGCTAATTTAAATAAAATTATCAGACAGGCTCTTTCTAACTCACAGTGAGGGATGATGGAAGTACATCAGACTTGGTACATTCTGTTACAAGAATTGCTATATGGCATTGGTCTCTTAGTCTCTTCTACCTTATAGGGCTGACAATACATATGGCTCCTTTGATTTGTCTGAAAGATATCAGAAAGGGATAACATTCATGGAAAAGGAGCTTCATTTTACGAATGAGAACACAGCCCTTATGTAAAGTATCTTTCCTACATAAAGTCAGTACAAGGATAGGATTTTTGTTTTCATCTTCATGCATGGATACTTTCTCAATTCTGCGGTATTAACGTTCCAACAAGATAAACAACCCTTACTTTTTTTCTCTCTTTCTCTGCCAGGGCCAGATTGATAAAATTGAAAACATAATGTGGGTTTTGAAATGTTAAAGAAACATTGAAGGCCACGTAGACCATTTCATAAAGATGGGGATTGGAAAAAATACATCGTTCATTTTAATAGAATTTGTGGGCATATTGTTCACACATTAAAAAAACATGTTCCTTCCTCATTCAGATTACAGATTAACAGAGTTGGAAGGGACCTTGTAGGTCATCTAGTCCAACCCCCCACCCAAGCAGGAGACCCTACATTATTTCTGACAAATGGCAGTCCAATCTCTTCTAGAAAGCCTCCAGTGATGAAGCTCCCACAACTTCTGAAGCAGAGGTCCTATTCAGCAGGTCCTGACCAGTTCTGGAGAACCGGTAGTGGAAATTTTGAATAGTTCAGAGAAGCAGCAAATACCACCTCTGACTGGAGATTTTACAGTATCCTTCCCCTGCCACGCTCACCAAGCCACGCCCACAGAACCGGTAATAAAATTTATTGAATGCCACCACTGTTCTGAGGGCAAGCTGTTCCGTTGGTTGATTGTTCTCACTGTCAGTAAATTTCTCCTTATTTCCAGGTTGAATCTCTCCTTGTTCAGTTTCCATCGATTATTCCTTGTCTGGCCTACAGGCGCTTTAGAAAATAGCTTGACCCTTTCCTCTCTGTGGCAGCCCCTCAAATATTGGAAGACTGCTATCATGTCTTCCCTGGTCCTTCTCTTCACTAGTCTAGCTTTGCCCAGTTCCTGTAACCGTTCTTCATAGGTTTTACTTTAACACGGTGTCTTCCAGATGCGTTGGGATTATAAATTCTATAATTTCCAAAAATCATGATGAAAGTTGTAAAGGGGGAGGGATACTCTCAACACCTCAGGAAGTCACTAGATTGATAAAGGCTGGTTTATTTAATCATTTGAATGGATTCAACATTTATGCTAATCATATTTCATTTTATCTTTGCCTTGTTAGATAAAGCAGAATAGCAGATTCCTATCTAATAATGAAACAAAAATACTGGTGTAGAATAAACCTCAATGACTTAGTTCATATGTCACACTAAGGCAAATATAAACAAGCCACATTACAGCTTAGTGTGATGTCTGAAACCAGTTGTTACAGTTTAAAAATTAAATTTTACGACTTAGCAGAAACCTGGAAGTTAATGGCTAAGAAATATGTGGGTTATTATTTTGGTTATTATGAACAACACAAAACTGTCCCCCAACAATTAAAACTATTACCAAACATTTGTGGGTGAAGTTTACACACAAAATTTTTGCTACTCATAAGAAAATAAATTCATTGTGGTTATTTAACAAAGAATTAATAATTTTACTTTATGAAAACAAAAACTGGAAATTTAAATAAAAGAGGGATAATTTTTTGCATTGCTAAAGCAGCTAGGCAAGTCTTCTGATCAGCTATTTCATTTGTCAAATGAGGGCTGATGTGCCTGTAGAAGTGGTAATATGCTGTGGTTTTTATGGCACCCATATCATTGGGACAATGTTGGATTTTAAATGGTTCCCCCCCACCCATATTTCCCTTCCAGGACAGCTGTGGGAAGAACATTAAATCAAGCTAAAGATAAATCTCTCCTAAATTTACTAAATCAACCAAGTTAGTTCAGGGAATCATATAGCAAAAAGTCATGTCCCAGATTGTGGTATCTGTAATCAATGCACAGGTAAATACAGTGCTTATTGCAGGAAAATTGCACCATCCTTCTTATACAATTTTTTTTCTCGGCAAGACACTTGGAAGCGGTTTGTTATTCCCACTTAACCTCCAATCTCTTTCCCCAATAACTTTTCTATCAGGAATTCCAAACACATAACTATATAGTTATTCCCTCCTCCTCTAACAGCTGTTTAAAGACTATAAATACTAATTCACAATAAAAAGTAATCCTCCTGTGCAACTGTAGCATAAAACATAAATCTATTCCAAGCAGTGGCCTCAGTAAAATAAAAGGTCATATCAGCTTTGCGTGCAGGATTCAGTTGCTATCAAACTGCAGTAATAGTACTGCAAATGTTCTTTTCAGAGAGCAACACTCTGATTTTAAAGCAGCAAAAGAACTATTCCCCCCTTTCATTTAACTTGATATGCCAGACACTTGTTCTCCTATAATTATTTCACAGTCACTGAAAACCAAAGTTAGAGAAAGTGGCAGGAACATCTACCAACCTTAGTTTATCTCAATGAACCTAAGCAGGGTCAGCCCTGATAGGTCCTTTGATAGATCACCATCTTAGACTTCAGATGGGAACACCTTAGATCAGGGGTGTCAAACTCAAGGCTTGGGGGCCAGACCTATGGGGTGCTTAGCTCTGGCCTTCGGGGCTGCCTTGGAAATAATACCTCATGGTGCTTCTGCCAGTGAAAACAGAGCTCGCGAGGGCCGCTCACAGCCCTCCTGAGCTCCGTTTTTGCTGGCAGAAGGTTGTAGGAGGCCATCCCAGCCAAAAACAGAGGTCAGGAGCCTGTTTTCACTGGCAGAGGGCTCGGGCCGCCAAAGGGACACACAGCTCAACACAAGTGATGTCATGCTGGCCATGCCCCCCCTGCCCCCCCAAAGTCAAACATAACCCTGATGCGGCCGTCAATGAAATCGAGTTTGACACCCCTGCCTTAGATCACCAGAAACCTAAAGTATGCAAAGACTAGGATGGAAAGTCAGGAAACCATACACTGCTGGAAGAAATAAATGGCTGAATGCTTCAATTAATTTGCCAAGAAAACAACACCGATTGACCCTTGTTGTTACTAGGACTGGTGGGGAATCTTCATCTTTTTATGAACACTAAGATCAATTTACTCTTTAACCACTAGATAATTGCTAGGTTAATTGTGGAATGGAAAACAATCCAAAAACATAGCCATTAGAATTAATACAGCATGGTTGATTTCTTTGTTAGCATATCAGAATGTCCCAGCTTGGGCATTCAGGAAAGAAAGAACCTCAACTCTAGTTGTAGTGAAAGGTATACTTTTATAGATGCCACAACGTAGCAACGCCAGATCTGAAGTTTTCCCTCTAAGTCCTGGTAATTTTCCTTTCTCCCAAGCCCTCCCTCCCTTGGTCATCTTGGAGTGTCCAATAAGATTCAAATTACATGTTCTGGTACCAGTTCCACATTTTGGTGCCTCTTTGGCTGGGCATTCTGCATTTAATTCCCAAGCTTGTGAATTTCTCAAGCTCTGTGGCACCTCTGGCTCCTCTCATCCCCCCACCCTATATCCCCTAGCTCCTCCCCCCCTTTATGGCAGGATGCCATCAAAATAAACCAAGGATGGAGCGATGGGATGGTAGACCTGATACCATTTTTCATTGATTACACTTATCTTAAAGTGTTTTTATAATTTAAAAAAAAAACATATTTTTTTTTCTTCTAGATCATTATTTTTCTCCAAAATGGCAATAAAAAGGCAATAAATAATTCCAGGGAGCTGCAGGAAGAAAGAAGAGTAAACTGAAACCACTCCTGTGTCTGCTCCCTGCAGAGGAAACCTCCTAAGTTCAGCTCACAGAAATGATAGATCTTTCTCAAAATCTTCTGCTGCAGGTTGGGAAAAGGTCATATGACAAATAAATAAAAATTATGCCATAAAAATGGAAGCAAATAGGAAGACTAGCCTGCCTTCACTTTGTCTTTGGTTTGTGCTTCCATAATTCTCAATTACATGGAATATGGGAACTGAAAGTCAATATATCTGAACAGAATTCCATCAGGGAAGGCTAGATAAAAATTATGTGTCCATTTTATCCTGTGAATCATGGAGCTCTTGTGTTTCTTGTTAATGTTATTTAACCCATCACAGACTGTTTCTTTTTGTCTATTTGCCACACCTGGTTCTGTAACTCAGTGAGGAACATAAAGACTTTCATTTTGTTGCTGAGGAAGCCATTCACCAAAGCTTCAGGACAAAGGTAACATAAGATTTTTGCATTGCTAAGGCATGTCTTCTTTTCATTGTCTAGGCCAGTGTTTCTCAACCTTGACAACTTTAAGATGGGTGGACTTCAACTCCCAGAATTCTTCAACCAGCATAGGGAATTCTGGGAGTTGAAGGTCACCCATCTTAAAGTTGCAAAGTTTGAAAAACACTGGCCTAAGCAATGAAGCAGCATTAACATATCCTAGGATGCAGAAATTCCTTGGGTATTCCTCTTGGAGCAAGTGAAGCCTTCACACATACAGTTGTAGAAACAGAAAGATTGCTGTAGAGAAATCTCCATAGCTTGGAACAGAAGTGCACAACTTGAAGTTCTAAGTCTTCCAATTCTTTGGATACAATCTCAAGACCTCCTGAAATTGCTTTATGTAGAATGAGAGGAAGCCAGTGGCACCATATAAAACTCATTTCCTTTAAAGAACTAGTTCACCCACGTAGCCATTTCATTGCTCTTACAAAATCAATAAAAACAAGGGGAGGGGGAGAACTTTGAGAAAGTCAGACATTGCTGAATTCTATTGTAGCACAAATAAGGAAAATAAATTAGCTTTATTGCTCTCTCCTATTTATGTGCTGCTCAGATCCATAAAGGTTTTGGGTAACGTACAGTGATACAAAAGTAAAACAGAAAGAATAATCAAATCAAAACCCCTTTAACAATCAATGTCCACTGACACAATCTGGGCCTAGCAGTAACAATGGCCTACAGCAGTGAGGAGACACAAAGATTTTGTGGGATAGCCAGATGTGGACAATTTCCTGAAAGCCAACAGAGTTGCTCCTGGTCTCAGCAGAATTACAAAGACTAACAGCTTCAGAAAAAACACACCTTTATGGTCCTTGATGATGTGACTCAAGGATGTGACTCAAGAAGTACCCTCCCTAAAGATTTTAATCAGCAGTCAGAAACCATGGTGAGAATCCATTTTTAATGGATTTTGTTGGTGTTTCCTATGCAGAAAATGAGATTGGCGTTCTGAATTCATTTCTTGGCTTTATCTGTCAGTGACTTCATGTTACTGAACAAAAATATTAATAATGGAACAGACTCAGAGGCATTTTCCCCCAGAAGCCAACTGTCTGGTCTGACAATACTATTGATTAGTCTAAATGACAATGAAGAGCTACATGGTAAATGCTTTGAAATGTAGAAAATGTATTAAAGCAAAAAACAAGGGGGACAAAATAAGCTGAGCTTGTTTATTGAAATAATTCTTCAGGGATTATAGAGGTGGAAAAGTAGCAAAACCCCAAGTCCAAGCAGCTAAATCTTGAATCAGGTCAAATTGTTCCTCATATTTTTGGTTTTAAATCACTGCTAACAGCATAAAACTGCTATCATTGTCATTATCTTTTGTGTTCTATACAGTATTTTAGTGACCCTATATCTGAGTTTCCAAAATGCAGACAACCAGGAACAGGATAAACAAGGAATCTATAACAAGGCATCCCTGCAGATTCTTTTTACAGTTTTCAATTCTCTATTAATAGATAATCAGTGTAATATATTTTCATATATTCCATTTCTAATTTAAATTTATGATCAAATTTAAGCAAAGAGTCACACAATTGTTCAGATTCACGTCATTAATCATTGCTATTTCCTTACCACAAGGATTGCCTCCCTGCTCTTTAAAATAATAGAAGTCACCATGACTTCTTAACTAAAATAGAGGGCTGGTGTAGAATAAACCCTAAATAATTCCTACTAGAAACTTAATGAAAAATTCCAAATCACTTAGCAAAATACTGTGGTCATACATTAGAATCTAGTTCTTGGAAATGCTATTCAGAAGGCAATAAAACAATGTTAGGTTTGGCTAAATGGATTTAGAGTGATGTGTAAGTAAACAAATGGATCATAAAGTCATAGATTCTTTCAAGGACATACTGCATCCTGGCAATCTTCCAATAAGAAAGTTAGCATTCAGCTAGATTTTTTCTGACTTGGTACCACTGAAATGTATTAGACAAACATGAACCTCATTATTCTCATATAATAGGTACCTGAGTAATGGAAATTGTATTTCAGTTCACCCAGATGTCACAAGATCTAATAGGCCGTTTCCCATTGAATAGTATGGTTGCAATGCATGACTCTGCAGCAACATACAAGAACACAGAAATAATCTTGGAGAAGATATTCAGACACCATTAATAAAGCATGAAATTAGCCTGGGCAAACAAGAAGCATGAGAGAGAAATTGCTCTTCCTTGACTCTATAAAAAAGGGAAGAAATAAGAAGCACTCAGACTTTCAATATTTTGTTATTATAATCTATATCAACAAACAGAGTTCTAATATTTCTCTATTTCCTGACCTGGCCCACATCAAAGAGATGACAGTCCAGTTCATCAAATGCCTCTATAGATACTCCAATTGTCTACACCACAAGATCATCCTACTGTGCACCTCAAACACATTTTAGAGCTACTTTACTCAGCGTCTCCCAAGCATTCTGATCAAGATGGAATAGTGGGACAGAAAGGATCGGATTTACACTAGAATCTAAAAGTTGAAGTATCAACCATGTCTAAGCTTAGGGAGGGAGGAAAAAGAAGTAGTCTGGAGAAAATCCATACTAAATAGGTGTATGGAAACAAGCTGCTAGGGAATTATGGAAACAAGCAAATTGAACTGTTTTACTGATCTCTGTGAATGAGTTAGTTCCAAAATGAACATTCAGTGCTCTTCCAGAGCAAAGAGTGGGTGAGAGTTGCTCCCTTAAGTCATCCTCTATTTATGTTCAAAGGATGATGGGGAGGGCCTTCCTCATAGGCCTTCACAGGCTCCCATCATATTCCATTTTTTGTGTATGACCAGGCAAATATATTCAACATAAATTTATAAATATAGATTAGAGGTGCACATCTCCAAACTATTTCATTCCATTTTTGCATGGTTTAGCAATGAAAGGATTTTGGCTATTTTATCATTTCCATGACCAAATGATTAGTTGACATTCTGCTCCTTATTCTCAGCATGTTGAGGTCAACAAGATTAAAGACTACTGCAAATAAACTTTTTTGAGGGATTTGGGAATGTCCCAGGGTTTTATTTCCTCCTGAACAGGAAAATATGTTACCTGGAAAGGTTAACATGGAGAGTGAAAAGAGAATTTTTTTTGACTGTTGTGGTTTCTCTGCTGTGGCTTGTGGGTTGGCATGTGGGATTCCAGTTAATGTGGCTTATTTAACAAAGCCTAGTTAAGCCAACAATAGCATAGCACATTGTATGAACCTATTTTCTAAATGCCTTTCACTTTTCAACATGGTCGGTGTGACCTTTCAGCATTTCTACAGTTAGTAGGGACAGGCAGACCATAATCATGAAGGAACCAATGGATTTTAACTGATTTTTAACAATCCATGTTTTTCAGTGGCAACAATGCTCCAAACAGTTGAGATGAATAGAGATGTGCAAACATTTTGCACTGCAATGTCTAGGTTCTCAAGTTGTCAGCTAGGAGGACAGAAACTTGTGGGAGAATACAAAATTGCCTAGTTCTGTCTCTATGGCAGAATTCAAAATAAAAATGGCAGAATTCAAATAAAATGATCCAGACACTATTAAGCATAGTTTATCAGCTTCCAGAAAAGGAACAAGATGTGAGTACCCTACAGTTCCCTTTTCATTTGTATACCCGATTTTGGGGAAAATATCCAAATCATTTTCTGTTATATCAACTGGGAAAACCTATTTAAAGACTTTAGCAAATCAGGATGGATTTCCTGTGTGTTTTTACCAGAGCAAGGCCTAAAATAAAGAAATAAAGCAAAGAGGTCTAATTCCCAAGCTGACAAACCATCTTATACTGTCTTGTGGCCTTGGTTTTTGAAAAGACTGTAGAGTTACCTCCTGAGGGTAACTTAATTTGGCTTGCTGCATATTTCAGCGTGTTGGACTAAATCAGAGTTTCTCAAGCTTGGCAACTAAGGAGCACAGTGGCTCACGTGGTTAGAATGCTGGGTTGACAATCAGCAAGCCCATGTTTGAAACCTGAGTGCTGCTGCATGGCAGGGTGAGTTCCCATCATTTGCTCCAGCTCCTGCCAACCTAACAGTTTGAAAGTGAGTAACTGTGAGTAGATAAATTGGTACCACTTCTGTGGGCAATTAACAGGGATATGAAAGGAGCTTCCAACTGGCAAGTTCCTAGGCAATGATGATGCCAGTGGCTAATCCCATCAAACCAGAAGTGCCTCAGTTCTTCCAATGCATGCATTCTTGGTAACTTTAAGCTGTGTGAATTTGGCAACTTTAAACTGTGTGAGCAGTGGTGGCTGGGGAATTCTGGGAGTTAAAGTTCACACAGTTTAAAGTTGCCATAGTGGAAAAGCTTTGGAGAAGATGATTCCTGTGGTTCCTTTCAAATCCATAATACTATGCTTCTTATGGAGAGTAGCAAATTTATGAAAGTATCTTGCTTTTTACTGAGCAGCAAAGACATACAGGTCATTGCTCATTTCATCTTCTCTTTCACAAGCTGGGATCTTTTCCATAGGTTCTGTTCTACATGGCTGGAAATCAGAAAATCCTGATTTGTTTGGAAATGGTTATCCATTTCATAACATGTGAGGACTTCCTTATGAGCTTTGGTGCAAGTGCGGAGAGAAAAACAAAATGGAGTTCATTATTGTCATGCACCTGCATGGTTTCTATGTTTATCTTGGCCTTATTTGTGAAGTAAAAAAGGCCACCCCTACCAAGCAGAATGAGCAGGAATTTAAACAGAGGACTTTTTTGTCCCTCTGTTCAATAGCTGGCAACCTGTTGCAACATCCTATCTAATCCTGTTCCATTGTTTCCTTATTAGTTTCAAAAGTTGTGCCATTGGAGATTAGCAGGGCTGAAATGACAGGTTTTGATAGGAATAAAATCAGGAAGTATGGTGGTAATGAATGATAATGAAGCCAAACCTAATCATGATGTTATAAAGTAAGGGGAAATCTTTTGTGCACTTGCGAAATTCCCAACACTTGCAATGTCCTCATAATTCATTGTCTTGAAGGACAAGTATTGATTGTAAAAGCTCAATCAGATGACATTTGGCTCAGTGCCTTTATTCCATTTCACCTTATCTTGTGATTTGGCTAGTTGACAATCTTGGATTTTCTCTGTACTTACCTGTTTCATGCTACTATAGAGTATCAAAGAAACAAATCACAGAGTGGTCTAAGAGAATTTTAACTGCCGGGTAATAGTGAGAATCATTCACAACTGTTCTAGTAATTGTGAATGAAGTAAAAGTAGTTTACAGTATATTACACAGATTTCAGTAGAACATATTAAAAAAAAAACTTTCTGCTGAAACCTGGAAAGAAATGATATTGTGATAATGGCACCATAAACTCTCATTAAGACTAAATCCTACATATTCTTATTTGAGAATAAATCTCTTTATGCTTCTATAGATTTAAGTTGCCTCATTCATTCTGCTGGGTTTTCATACAACTTTTTCTTTAAAAAAATCCAGTTTTGAGTTAATAATAAGATGTTGGCCAGCAGGGTCTTTGCAAAGCTTTTGTTTTATGTGCCAGTTGCATCAGTTCTTGGATTGGGAAGTTCTGGTCTCAGTCACCTATGCTCTAATCACCCCTTGAATGGATTATTGTAATGTGCTGTGCATGTTGCTGACATGGGGTTAGGACTATAGCTGGATCCAGATGACTGGAGGGCAGCACATTCTAGCTCTTTTTACCCTGTACAACACATTTTATACATTCACTAACTGGGAAACAGCATAGCGAAGTACAGAACGGTGGCTGACATCTGGAGAACTATAAGAAAATTGAGTTCTTCTTGCTTGGTTTTGCTTATTAAGCAGTCTTAACGCAATGGCCTGATGGGCATTTGCCTGTGGGCCCCATGAGTATAGGAGCCCCCATACTAATGTGTGTATGTTAAACCTTGTATCATACCCTGTTTCTCCAACAATACGGCCTCCCCCAATAGGAAGTCCCAGCATGTTTTATAGGCATGAAATGAAATTAAGCCCCTCCCCCCAAATTAAGGCCTATATTAAAACATGTGAAATGGGGGGGAATGGTGGGGGGGCTTGCCATTAGGAAGTACTTTTGTTGCACACCTGGATATGGTGCTGCCTGCGTTGACCCGAAGTGCCCCACCAACGCCGAGGTCAACATCCAAGCCGTTGCCGCCCGCCCACCCAAAGATGCAAGGGGGGGGGAAATTAAGTCACCCCCGAAAAGACGGCCTAGCCATTTTTTCAGGGCTCAAAAAAAAAAATAAGACCCGGCCTTATATGAGAAACACGGTATAAATACAGCAACATATTTATTACATTTTTCTGCATTTTTTATTAATACCAACATGAAAATATGTGTTTAATTTTATCGACCACTTACATTTTTATTCCTGTGAGTAGTTGTTGTAGGGGCCCCAGTACACTGCTTTGCCCGTGGCCCATAATGCTGTTAAGACAGCCCTGCTATTAAGAAGTAGTCTATAGAAAGCAACTTTCTGTTTTCCTGTAAATCAGCTAATAAGTAAGCTGTAATAAGTAAGCTGTAAGTAAGCTAATGAGGTATTAGAGGAAACAGTATAATTAATCAGCATTTGGACACTTTTATGCCCCGGTGATTTCAATGAAATTAGTACTACCTTTATATCAAGAAATAAACATAATCTGTTCATTCAGATGTGCATCTTTGTATACATATTTAGAATTAAGATAAAAGTATGTGGTCACATCTTTTCCCTTTCAGTCAGAAACTTTTCCCTTTCAGTCAGTGTGGTTGGACGGTGGAACTAAAACACTCATTTCTGTATGCCACATTCTAGATATGAATTTACATTTAGCTTGAAGTTAGTGAAGTCATTTGAGCATGCTATTTTATCTATCTTTGTTTTTTCAGTGTGATTTTTTTTTCTAAATGCTTCCCGTAAAGATGGGAAATTTGATTTCTTGCTGCCAGTAAGCTAAATAATTTTTCTTTACATGGGGACAAATTTAAAAATAGGCTGTCAGCTGATATGATAAAAGATAAGCCACTGAATAATTGTAGGAACACATATTTAGAAGTACAACTATTAAAAATATCATTAATTTGTAGAACAGCCAAAAGATAAATAATGGTTAAGTGGCATTTTTAAATGGCATACAGGTAGTCCTCAACGTATGGCCACAACTGAATCCACAATTTATGTTGCAAAGTGAGAAAAGTTTTAAGGGAGTTTTGCCCCATTTTATGACTTTTCTTGTCACATTTCTTAAGTGAATCACTTCAGTTGTTAAATTACCGCATTTGTTAAGTGAATCTGGCTTCCCCATTGACTTTGCTTATCAGAAAGTCACAAAAGGGGCTCACATAAATGCAACCGGCATAAATATGAGTCACTTGTCAAGCATCTGAATGTAAATTGCATGACCATAAGGCTGCTGCAACAGTCATAAGTGTGAAAAATAAGTCACTTTTTTTCAGTGCCGTTGTAACTTAACAGTCACTAAACGAAATGTTGTAAGTCGAGAACTGCCTGTAGTTCCTTGTGAGTATTGTCCACAAGTAACTATTCCTCCAGTTTCTATGTTATACTTTATTGCCTTGTTATTTTGTTGTGTATTTGCTGGCTGTGGACTGAGAAAATATGATAACAGATAACAGACAATCAGAATTGGAAGGGAGCTAGGTCATCTAGTCCAACCTCCCGCCCAAGCGGGAGACCCTACACCATTTCTGACAAATGGCAGTCCAGTCTTTTCTTGAAAGTCTCAAGTGTTGGTGCTGCCACAACTTCTGAGGGTAAGCTGTTCCATGGGTTGATTGTTCTCATTGTCAGAAAGTTTCTCCTTATTTCCAGGTTAAATCTCTCCTTGTTCAGTTTCCATCCATCATTCCTTGTCTGGCCTCTCTCTCTCTCTCTCCTTCCCTCCCTGTCCCTCTCCATCCATCCCTCTCCCTCCCCGTCCCTCTCAGTAAAAAAAGCTGCATCCTGGTAATCCCAAAATGAATTGCTTTTTATCTCTTTCTGAGGTTTCCTTTGATTTTTCATTGCTCTCTAGCCCTGGGTTCTATAGGTGATATTAACACCCTTTGTGAGCTCTCTGTGGGAGATGACCAGGTTAAGCCTGAGGGCGGGGTTAAATGCATCATCAGTTTGGAGTCACTACACCCCACCTTAAGAGTCCTAAGTCCAGCTCCCCCTTGAAGTCTATAGACTCTTATCTGGCACACATTCGCCTCAACCAGATTCTTGTAAATAGGTAGCATGAAGTAAACTCGTACTGCTTTTGAACTCTCTCCTGGCTCCTGATTTCCTGCACCTGACACTCTCCACCAATCAAACCACTCCCTAGGTCATTAAGCCCTTGTCTTTTAAATTAATAACTTGCTCCTTTGCTGCATTGGATATGATGATAAGAATACGAACATGGTGTCTATGAAAGGGAAGGACATGGTTGCTTTAAAAGATAGCTAGAAAGTAAGCAGTCACACCAGAGGTGGTTTTCGGCAAGTTCTGACCAGTTCTTCAGAACCGGTAGCGGAAATTTTGAGTAGTTTGGAGAACCGGCAAATACCACCTCTGACTGGAGATTTTACAGTATCCTTCCCCTGCCACGCCCACCAAGCCACGCCCACAGAACTGGTAGTAAAAAAAATTGAATCCCACCACTGAGTCGCACCCTAAGCAAGCTTGTAATGGAATGCATGGATGACCTTGGGGATAGAGAGGAAGAGATGCTGCTCAGGAAACAATCTGACAAGTTTGGTAGGAGCCCACAGTCATTTAATGGTCAGTGGAAAAAAAAATAGGAAAACCCCTTCATTTTCAATCAAGCAGTTAAAAGTGGAATTGGGAGGTTTGTGCCTTTAACCTTGCAAGATTCTGTTCATGTAGCCTTACAGCAAAATATAATTAGTTCATCTTGTCATGTTTCCTGACTGGGAGAGCCAATATCCATCTTACAAGTCTGAAGGTGCAAACTTCCCACCTTTAATTTTAATTACTTGATCCATTACGCCAGGTTTTTCATCTTTTCTAACCATTAAGCAGCTGCAGGCTCCTGCCTCTCTTCTCTGTTTCTTAGGTAGTGTTTCCTACTCTCTTTTTCTCAGATCATTTATACACTCCATTAAAAGACTTTCTTTTTCAGCCTTTGGTTAAAGAAGCACGGTGGTTCATGTGGTTAGAATGCTGGGTTAGCAATCAGCAAGCCTGTGTTTGAGACCCGGGTGCTGCTGTGTGATGGGGTGAGCTCCCATCATTAGCTGCAGCTCCTAACTACCTAGAAGTTTGAAATGTATATGTGAATAAGTAAATAGGTACTACTCTGATGGGCACGTTAATGGGCACCTGCAAGGAGCTGCCAACCAGGCACACCCCAGGAAATGGTGAGACCTCGGTGCTTCTAACATGAAAGCAGCAGCCACAACCTTTGGTTAGACTGTGTGGTGGAGGACAACCTACTGTTATCTAATAACCACACATCCCTAATACATATTCCCTACGTGTGTGTGTGTGTGTGTGTGTGTGTGTGTGTGTAACTTTGCTTATTCCCCCAAATAGAATGACAAGATGAGTAATTACATATTTCTCCCAAATAATTTCTCCCATGTAATTCCCTAGGAAAGGATTGTGATATATTACCATCATTGGACAGATCTAAGCACTGAAAGCAGGAAATTAACCTTGTTCCAGCAATCAGAAATAACAAAGTTGAATAAATATACAGTTTTAAAAATGCAGACTCTACAGCCTTCTGATCATGTTTTACATGATTTGGAAAACTCTTGAAATAGTAGTCCTTCGTATTTTACAAAATAGCTTCTTAAACTCTCTTGGATATTTTTTATGAGTAGAAAGGATCTGTCATATATTTTTAAACATATGAGATGTGTCCTTTGCACTTTTAATGCCATTCTCAGTAATCTCCCATTTAGATTAGAGCTAATAGAAATGGCCTTTTGAATTTCTCCACTTAATTTATAGATGTAGAAATAAAATGGTTTAGTTCCAATGAAGTAAAAAAAAACAAAAAAACGCAAATATTTTTTCAAGGGTAGGATTCTCTTTCAGCAGTGACAAGAATGCTACCACCGAAAAAAAAAAACCCAAGGGAAAGGATTAAGTTTACTCCTGGGAATTAAAAGAAGCATGAGAAATCAGAGAGGCTACAGACTTCTTAAAAACAAAACAACTTTCCTATAAAAAAACTAAGCATGAATCTTTTTAATACCTTGCATTGAAACAAGTGTTCCACCTATGAGATCATTTACTTTTCTTTTTCCTTGAAGAAAAAAAAGTCAAGCCAGTGTCACCTTCATCAAATAGAATGAGAATTGTTAGGGGAAAACAATTTTCTGGGCACTAACCTCAGTTGTTTCAAATGGGGCTGGTGGGTGAGAATATTGATTTGAAGTGGCTTTGAGGGCTCCTGAAACTGTAACACTTAGAAGTTATTTAGATCTAATTTCAGCATGTAGATCTGTGCATATAAAAGTCTACCTTGCTTTGAGTGAAAACATTGGTCCTTCTGTCCAGCATTAATCTCCATAATCTCCAAACGAGAGTTCTCTTCCAGCTGTATTTAGAGATATCAAGTATGTTGTTTCTACATGCAAAAGCATGATCTCCAATGGTGGAGAAAGGGAAGTCAAATAAAGAGAAACATGATGTTCTTTGTATTGACACCAAGTCAGAGAGTCAATTTGGCCTAGTGGTTAAAGTACGAGGAAACCAGGAGACTGAGTTCCAGTCCTGCCTGGATGGAAAGTGACTTTGGGTCAGTCACTCTCTCTCAGCCCGACCCACTGCACAGGCTGATTGTTGTTGTGTGGAAAATAGGAGAAGGAAGGTATGTTGTTTGCTGCCTTTAATTATTATAAAGCAGTGGTGGTTAACCTTTTTGGGTTCCTGTGCCAAAAATTGTGAGCATGTTAGTGCGTGTGCACTTGCCCCCAGAATGCAATGCGCGCCCTCCCACACCCCCTGTGCATGTGTGTACATGCCCCGCCACCACCTCCTTACCTGCACTGTGCCTCACAGCTGATTTTTTTGGCTGGTTTGAGGCCTTTTTTGGCCTCTGTAAGGCTTTTCAGGCTGATTAATATGCCTGTTTTGTCACTTCTGGTATTACAGGAAACAGGCCTATTCGACCTGAAAAGCCTTGCAGAGGCTTTTTCCAAGCCTCTGGGAGGCCGAAAAAGGCCTGAAATCAACAGAAAAATCAGCTGTGAGGCGCACGCATGTGCAGTGAGGTAAGTTTGCCTGTGACTCGTGTGCCAGCACATGCCACTTGTGGCACACGTGCCATAGGTTCGCCATCACGGTTATAGAGTATTATATAAGTTCACCACCTTGAATTATTTATAAAAATAATAAAGGCAGGTTGAAAAAAATAAATCTAAATTGTCACTAGAAATCTAATGTCACGATTTGACCTAACAATTGCAGGGTGCAAAAATCCCCCCCAAATAAAATAATCTTCTTTGAATTATAATATGTGTGCAACATACCCCGAAATTTGATTTGCATTGAACCAACCCTAATCTAATTAAGTCTTTAGAACTTCTCCTGCAATGGGAAACCTGACAAACCACAGTTTCTTTTTTTACCCTTTTAACTTTTTGCCTGAAGACAAATTCAGAAGAACTCACTGGGTGACCTCTAAGTTCAGCCCTGGGTGACATTTTAGTAGGACTTATTACAAGTATTACTGCAGTTTAAACACCAAGTCGTTCAGCTTTTCAACATTTTTGTGAGTCACCAAGGATCACTCATTTTTTTTCAGTTAATGGGTTGGGGACTGTGAACCTTTGGATTTCACCAAGCATCTCAGGAAGAATCAGTTATAAAATAAAATTAGTACCATGTAGCAAACTTGTAAGAGTTTGCTACTTACAAGTGGAGATACTCCAATTTCATGATTTTTTAAAAGTATTTTTTTATTTAAGTAAAACTCGGCAAACTTCTACCATTAAAACTCAGTGGAGAATTAAAACTTAGTGGAGGTAAAAAATGGCCAAAAGAAAACTTTAAACTACACTAAAAGTCTGCAGAGATTCTCAGTCATGCAGGTCATGGTTGTCTCAAAGGTGCTTTTTCAATGGGGGAACTGGACTTTCTGGTTTTTCTTTTGAAGACATTTCACTTCTCAACCAAGAAACTTCTTCAGCTCTGACAGGAGAGTGGGAAATGGAAGGATTTATATTCCTTGCAGACAGCTGGTCATTTGCATCCTTTTAGAGGCTCATTGAAGCACTTGTGGGTTTATTTATGTCCCCAGAGTCACCTGAGTAGTTACAGTATGTGCAGCCCACCTCTGGCTTGTAGTGTGCTTACTTATTCTACATGAAACATTGACAGACAGTTCTATGCAAAATACCATTTCAGGTGGAGTTTTCCTTTCGTTCAGATAACTTGACATATAAGAAAACAAGTAACTCCCCCTTCTCCAGTGATGGTATTCAGCCGGTTCGCACAGGATTTGGGCAAACTGGTAGCAAATATTTTGGCATGGGTCGCCAAACTGGTAGTAAGTTTTGGCTGGCCACGCTGCTGGCTGACCTGGTTGCCCTCCCGTCCGATGCTCGCTCACCCCGCCCACCTCACGTTCGCCTGAGGTATTCCTTTTTTCCCTCCTCCTGACAATCAGCTGTACATAGATCAGCTGTGCCTGGATTCCCCTTGCTGAGGCCCAGGAAGGCAAAAAAAAAAAATGGCTCAGCCCCCTCCTCCATTTTTTGCCTTCCTGAGCTTCAGAGGAGCTTTAGGGGAGCAAAACCCCCCCCGAGGTTCTTCTGAGGCCAGGAAGCTTCCAAAATGGAGCTTGGAGGGGTGCTGCATGCCCCTCTCATTCTCTGGTTTTTTTCTTCCTGAGCCTCAGAGGAGCCTTAGGGGAGCAAAAACTCCTCCCCTAGAGGCTCCTCTGAGGCCCAGAAGGACCAAAAAATGGGTGGGGGCTGCAAAAAAAGCAAAAAAAAAAAAAAAGAGAGCCACCTAGTCACACCCATCAAGCCACACCCACAGAACCAGTAGTAAAAATTTTTGAATTCCACCACTGCCCTTTCCCCCCCAAAAAAATAAAAATAAAAAGGTATATAGATCCAGTGAAAGTAGATAATTTTGAGCTAGATCACCATGTACTTTGATTCAGATAATAGCTATTTAATGGCTTGCCAGTGTCTCTCATTACGAAATGTAATTTCTGCTCACTTGGCTTTTTTGCAACAGCTGCACAGAGAGAGAATAATACTTCTTTAAGTTTGAGAACAATTAGATAATGTTTCCTCAATTTCTGACTCAGAAATTTTGTACCAGACAAAATTCCTGCCAAAATATAAGAGCTAGGCTTACTGCTTAGATGTTGGATGCTTAGAATGTTAGTGTAAAGGACTGAGGCATTTGACACCCCTACTGTTAATCGTAAAAACCTCATCAAGAAGAGAATGCTTTAGGATGGACTTGCCACTTTCTCATAGACCTGAAGAAAATAGTTCAAGTATTCCTGACCAGCTCATCTTCTTCTGCTGGACTCTGATATCCTCAGAATCTTCATGGCTTTCCACTTTGATACTCTCCCTTTACTGTCTATAGTTCCTTCTCCGACCACTACGTTGTGCTGATATTATGAACTCTCTGGAAAAGTTGTCTAAGTCCACAAAGGACTGCAGGAAGTCAATCATTGCTGAAAAATGTTTGATATCAGCTTTAGAGTCTGAAGCTGTAAAAATTCCTAATTTTACAACAAGCCACACACTTTAGCAAGCATTTTATAATTTGGGCCTTCTTTATTCCTACAATAAATTCCTGAATAAGTGTTGTTGCTTTTTGTAACTCTGATAGTTAACTATTACTGTAATATGCCGGGGATTCACTTACAGCTAGCTTTCCTTGCCTAATATTAGGATTACTGCCTTTGACTGTTAGGCTGTTTTGTGACCATATGAGATGAGATTTCCAGCCTCTGAAAATTAATTAGACCTGGTCTATCAGAATAATATGGATTATCAATCCCAGGATATTCAATCAATAACTAATAATGGTAGCTAAGCATTTTGAGAATTATTGCTCCAGAACAACTGAACAGCCCAAGGCTGAGAAGTCTCCTATCTAAAAATTTGCAATTATGGTTCTTTTTACCATAGGATGTCACTATTGCTCTGTAAAAAAACCAACTCCAGATTATCCTTTTATTTAGGAGAAAATGCTTGGGGGGTCTGGAAGTTGATTTGATTACAGATGTAGATAAAATAATGTTTGAAGGAACATGCTATACAGATTTCAAAATATGAGCTGTTAGACTCCAAATGATTGCTTTTAGAAAAAAAATATTTAATGTGATATTTCTTTATGTTGCTTTGCAACTTTCTTTCTCATCTCCTTGATAGGATTCATTATTGGACAATAATGTGAAATTCACAAAATTCAGGTAGTTAATTTAAAAAATTAGGACAATGGGACAAGGCAATGTTGGACAAGTACTCTTCATCTTCTTTTGTGCCCCACCCTGGCTTTTTACACATGGGGGGTGGAGCTTAAAAAACAAACAAACCACAAGATGATGACTATGACTGCATGATCAAAATCTCCAGCCCTTTTTTATGTACTCTCTGGCTCTTGTTAATCATTTTTGCTGAAAATCAACAGTGCAATTTTTCATCTATTTGGGCATTAACAACAGAAATGTAAAGCTTTACATGAACTTATTAAAAAAGAAGAAGAAGAAAGGAATCCCCTCCTAAAAATCGGGGAAAAAAGAATGCACATTCTGCTTTCTTTATGGCAGCACTTCATTCACTGTAGAGTTCAGTCTTCTTCCCCAAATGTTAATCTTAAATAAGTCTGAAAGAAGGAAGAACATAGACTTCTGGTCTGGAGTAGTGGAAGCATGATTGTAGCCAAAATGTAATGTTGTTGCTTAATTTAATTAATTTCAGAGAACACAGTGATATGGTTAAGCAGTCAACTAGGATGGGAAAGGGAAGAAATTGAGCAATCAGCTGCATAACATTTCAGTGATCTGCTTTGGAGTATCACCAAAATCATATGAGAGAGACAGAGAGAGGAGGGGAGAGAGAGAGGGGGGGAGGGAGGGGGAGAGAGAGAGAGAGGGAGGGAGAGAGAGAGAGAGAGATTTAAATTTGTTTTCTACAGAATTTTGAGTCTACCAAGGACTCCGAGAAGTTTGTAAGACATCTTCACAATATAAATACAGCCAAAACATTTACAATAAGTAAACTAAATTAAAAGGATAATAATAATTGAACCAATCTAAAAATAGCACAATGTACATATAAAAAAATAACAATGTCAAAAAATTAATCATGAAAGGTTCTTTGTAAAAATTCTGTCTTTGACAACATCCGGAAAGATATTTGATAGAGAATGAGTCAATATTATTTCTAAAGCTATATCCGACATCTGCAAGACAGTGAATAACTTGGGAATTAGAAAGACTGAGCATTCATGCCTTCCAGTTTATAATCTCTGCCTGTGTTAATAGGCCATGCAGCAACAAGAAGCATGGTGTGGTATATGTACATTAATGAACGGTTGCTCCATGTGCTAAGGAACTACAATGGAGCCTGATAAAATTCATATTGCACTAAAGTAATCCTCACTTTATGACCATAATGAAGACTGCCCATTATGGTCATAAATTGTGTGGGCCATAAAGCAGATCATCAAGGGACCGACTTGATTTTATGATCTTTTTTTTGCAGCAGTCATTAAGTGAATCACCATGCTTATGTGAATTCATGATTGTTAAGCAAATGCCACAGTCATTAAGTGAATCCATTGTTCGCTATGGGATGTGGTAGCCTAAAACCAAAAGTAAATACTGCTGTTTGGCAAAAATGTTGTAAATTGTGTAATTTTTTGCGGTGGGGGGAATCTGTTGTAATTTCAAATGATTGCTAAGTGACTGATTATAAGTTGAGGACTATCTGTATATAAAGTTATAAAGGAAAGTATAGAAATAAAGGAGTTTTTTTTTAATGCAAAAAGAAATGCAATAGATATTACCACAATGGAAAGTCTGAGGTTGAATGATCCATACAGTCCTGCTACGAAATGTTGATGAGCAATGTTATATTTCCTGCTCTCTTCTGATTCTTTAACTTTAAATTTGGATGGGAAAAACCCTTCAAATACATAATTGTCTTCTGACAGCATTGTCAGACATAATATAGGGCGGATGGCCAATTTTTGCTTTATTCGTGCTTCTAGGCCAAGCAGATAAGTAAGGCTCTTTTTTTAGAGCTATTAGCCCTCTGACTCCATCAGGGTTCACTTTATGATAACAATGAAACTTCATCATATCTTGTATCTTAAGTCACACAAACCAGTTACTACCAACCTGCCTTCAATTGAGGACCTGTATACTGCACGAGTCAAAAAGAGGGCTGTGAAAATAATTACAGGCCCCCTCACATCCCGGACATAGACTGTTTCAACTCCTTCCCTCAAAACGACACTATAGAGCACTGTACACCAGAACAGCTAGACACAAGAACAGTTGCTTTTCCTGAAAGCCATCGTTCTGCTAAACAAATAATTCCCTCAACACTGTTCAACTATTTACAAAGTCTGCATTACTATTACTGTTAATCTTCTCATCACTCCTTATCACCCATCCCCTCCCACTTGTGACTATGTGACTGTAACTTTGTCACTTGTATCCTTACGATTTATATTGACTGTTTCCTAGTATGATTTGATTGCTTATTGTACCCTTTGATGATCATTAAGTGTTGTACCTTATGACTCTTGACTCTTGATGAATGTATCTTTTCTTTTATGTACACTGAGAGCATTTGCACCAAGAGAAATTCCTTGTGTGTCCAATCACATTTAACAGATAACAGATAATCAGAGTTGGAAGGGACCTTATAGGTCATTTAGTCCAACCCCACCACCCAAGCGGGAGACCCTATACCATTTCTGACAAATGGCAGTCCAATCTGTTGAGGTAATTCCCCGTTAGGAGAATGAGCGCACACAGGGAGACATAGTGAGAGTAATGTTGAATAACACACACACACAGCACACAGCTACACTGTATAGTAAAATGTAGGTTTTTATTTCCAGTAAAACAGTTAAGCAAAGTTCAACAAACAGTCCAAGTCATTCACAGTTAAAGCAGTCAGTTTTTCAGTCCAGGGATAATCCAATAACAAAGTCCAGTATCAAAAACAGTTCAGTAACAGACATCAAATCCAAGAAGAACTATGATCAGCAACAGTCAATACAGGAAACGGCAACACTTTCCAGAAAAGGACAGAACAACCCAGGTTTCTAGCTCCATCTTATGGCCATTTGAGGAACCATACCCAATTACCATTTTAGCATTCCCTTAAAGAGACAGTATTAAAATGTCTATCCTGGTTTATATATTTTCCAACCCAACTGTTAGGTGACTTAAATTCCTAACACAATCTCTTCTTGAAGGTCTCAAGTGATGGCGCTCCCACAACTTCCGAGGGCAAGCTGTTCCATTGGTTGATTGTTCTGACTGTCAGAAAGTTTCTCCTTATTTCCAGGTTAAATCTCTCCTTATTCAGTTTCCATCCATTATTCCTTGTCTGGCCTTTGGTTGCTTTAGAAAATAGCTTGACCCCCTCCTCTCTGTGGCAGCCCCTCAGATATTGGAAGACTGCTATCATGTCTCCCCTGGTCCTTCTCTTCACTAGACTAGCCATGCCCAGTTCCTGTAACCGTTCTTCATATGTTTTAGTCTCCAGTCCCCTAATCATCCTGGTTGCTCTTTTCTGCACTTTTTCTTGCCTGGCCAACACAGAATTCTATATATCTTCTATCTATCTATATGGTGCTGAAGCCTGAACAAGCACTAACAGTAAGGAATTTGGCTTTTCTTCTATATTTCAACAGAGTAAGGATGGGAAGCCAATTTTCTAGTACAGGTAGTCCTTGACATACGACTATAATTGAACCCAAAATTTCTGTTGCTAAACGAAACATTTGCTCCCCAATTTTATGACCTTTCTTGCCACAGCTGTTAAATGAATCACTGCAGTTGTTAAGTTAGTAACACGGTTGTTAAGTGAACCTGTCTTCCCCATTGACTTGCTTGTCAGAAGGTTGCAAAAGGGGATCACATGACTCCTGGGACACTGCAACTGTCATAAAGATGAGCCAGTTGCCTAGTGTCTGAATTTTGATCACATGACCATGGGGATGCTGCAATGGTCACAAGTGAGGGAAATGGTCATAAATCACTTTTTTTCAGTGCCGCTGTAACTTTGAATAGTTGCTAAATGAACTGTTGTAGGTTAAGGACTATCTACCTATGTTTAAATCAACTCTACAAAGTGTTGCCTTCTAACATGTGTGGCACCAAGAGCATTTTCAGAAATAAAAATATTTTTCAGAGCTTACAATGTTATCTTTGTGATGCAATTTCACAAATTTTCAAGGGATACACCGAAAGAGATCATCAGATATACTGGCAAGGTCTCATCTTATATTCATCATAAGTGCAAGTAAGGGGATGAGAAGAAAGATATGATTGCTTAAGAAACCCACATCTCAGGGAATCCACAAAGTCCTTCAACTCAGATTTATTATCGCCATGTGGTTTTATCCTCTTGAGAAAGAAAATACAATTTTTCTTTGTGGACATTTCTTTCAACTTAAGTAAAATCCAGTTCAAATAAACCTATCAAATTGCTAAACTGCTGCTTTCAAAGTCTTCTCACTGAAGTTAATATTGATTTATCAGAGAAACATGACAGAGCTTGTATTCTTAAATTCGTGCCATTTCCAAAAGAAAGGAGTTTGCAAAATTGTACTATGAAATTAGGGGCTGTAAAATGGAACGTCTCCAGAAGTTGTAAATGCTCCAAAACTGGAAGTTTTTAAGAAGAGGTTGGACAATCACTTTTCTGAAATGGGTATAGGGAAAGATAATAAAAACAACTGATACAATTAATAATCTAGAAAATCCTACTGTGGGCAATGAAAGTTGTAGGTGAATATCGTTTTTTTTTTTATCTGCTTGTGAAATGCAAGAAGGAATGGGATTGAACTTCCAGGTAGATTGCTCACCAAGTCCAACCCCTGCATACTTTTTAGGAAGAGAGATTCTCAGCATTTACTCTGTGAATATTCTGACTAATTGGGAAGATTCAATTCCACCAAAGCATTGCTAAATATATCCCCCTACAGTGTTGTATACAACTCAAGAGGAAATGGCAAACATTTGGAATTGGGCCTGGAAGCCCAATTCCAATTTGGTGGCCAATGACTTTAAAACCTTTGTTATTCTACACTGGTGAAGTTGTCCCAACGGTAGTTTGATTGACAATTTTATTTTATTGATTGATTGATTTAATTTAGTTATTTAAAACATTTATATAGTCACCCATCTTTCAATCAATTCTGGGCAGCTCCCATTTTGTATCAGCTGCAGCTTCCAAGCTGTCTCCAAAGGCAGACCTATATACAGCGCAAAAAAAAAGTGGCCCAACTGATCACAGCATAGGTTTACAGTTGTCTCTTTTACACTTCTTTATAAAAAATGTTGCACAGATTAGTGCCCACCCTTAAAATAGTTGTCTTTTTAAAAAGACCTGAGCATAGTCTCCAACAAAGGCATACAGCAGTTTTTAAGACTTTGAAAATTGTTCTGCACTTTTGGATTTGTTGAGACTAGAAACTAATCAAAGAAAGAAGAAACTTGGAATGAAGGAGAAACTTCTTAACAGTGAGAACATTAACCAGTGGAACAGCTTTGCCTTCAGAAGTTGTGGGTGCTTCATCACTGGTTTTTAAGATGATGGCGAACCTATGGCATGCATGCCAGAAGTGGCTTGCAGAGCCATTTCTGCCGGCACATGAGCCATTGTCCAAAACAGATGCACTGTGCGTGTGCGCGCGTCTCCTGACAGCCAGCTGATTGTCGGGTATCTGCCACGCATGCAGAGGCATGTGGCGTGTGCAGGGGGTTGAATGTGCAGAGGAGTGTGGAGCATGCAGAGTGGGTCGCATGTGCATGCGCAGGGGCAGGGGGGCACATGCGTGTTGCATTATGGGTGCAGGCACACACGTGCGTGCATTTTCGGCACACGACGATAGAAAGGTTAGCCATCACTGGATTAGACAGTCACTTGTGAAATGGTATAGGGTCTCCTACTTGATCGGGGGCTGGACTAGAAGACTTCTAAGGTCCTTTCCAGCTCTATTCTGATTGATTGATAAGTAAAGTTGATCAACTTGTTAATTATTTGAGTTTGTTCAGAATTTTATTTTATTTACGTTTATTTGTTCAGAAATGCTCTGTTAACTGGAATGTTAAGAAGCTAAATACCTTTACAATTGCTCTGCAGACCTCCCATTCAATTCAAAAAGTCAAAACGTGAAGATCTGCATTCTTTTCACAAATAAAAGTTTTGAACACTTGGAAAGGATGAAAGCTGCATTAAATTCCCATGAGGGGATGGAAGGGAAGAGAAGGTCAGCAGCATGATGAACTCAGTTACAATATCAACGCGTGCTTCTTTCAAAAACATGAAGGACTTGATTAGGGGTAGATTTTTATGGAGAAAATCTACGTGGTCCCTAAGAATTGATGTTCATACAAAAAGTACTGGAATGTGCCAAAATGGATAAGCTCACATTGGAAATGAAAGACAAGGAGGATTCCAAATATTATGTAATATGAGATAAATGGTATGAGTGGTTAAAAATAGATATAAAGATTAGGAAGAAGGATTATAGTAAATAAAGCAAGAGACCTTAATAGATTATCAATATAATTTTAAATAGATGTATATAGGACATATGTATTTGTTGATGCCAAAACGTTGTTAAGAATTTCAGTGAGATTTGTATTTTTGAAAACTGTAATAAAAACGATTTTTAAAAAAGAATTGATGCTAATTTAATGGCATTCTATCTATCTGTCTGTCTGTCGGGATCAGTTTGTCCTGTTGATTTCAATGGGACCTAAGACCAAATATAAGCCTTGCATTCCAATATGTATTACACATGTCACTTTGCATTAATTGTGATGAAATAATTAATCAGTGGAACAACTTGCCTTCAGAAGTTGGGTGTGCTCTAACACTGAAAGAAGAGATTGGATAACCATTTGTCTGAAATGTTATAGGGTTTCCTGCTGGAGCAGGGGTTTGGACTAAAAGATCTCCAAGGTTCCTTCTAACTTGTAGTAGTAGTAGTAGTAGTAGTAGTAGTAAGTAGTAGTTGTTATTGACTAAAAAATCTATTATAATATCTATTAGATAAATATCTCACTTTTCATTCAAGAGCTCAAGGTAGTCACAGTCAAATAATTTAAAAATTGTACATTTTATAAAAAATAATCTTTAGAAATATATATATAGTATTTTATGTTCAGAAATATTTAAGTTCACTGCAGCCAAAGCCTCCTTGTCAATTTGGCTGTAATTGCGCTCAGCTGGGGAAAAGGTTCTGGAGAAAAAGGCAATGGGTGCCTCAGAACTGTTAGGCAGTCTATGACTTAAAACAGCCCCTATGCCAAAAGGGGAAGCGTCTGCAGCTAGAACTAAAGGGAATTGTTCATTAAATTGTATAGGACAGCATTGGATGTAAGTAATGATTTGACAGCATGGAAGGCATGGGCTTCCCTAGGTCCCCAGTGCCAGGGGAATTGCTTGTCCAAGAGTCTGTGCAGAGGCTCTGCAACGGAAGCTTTGTGAGGCAAGAATGAAGCATAAAAGTTAAGAAGTCCTAAGAAGGCCTGGAGCTCAGTTTTGTTAGTAGGTGTGGGTGCCTTGTGGATAGCCCTTACTTTGGATTCGATTGGGTGTATACCAGAGGCATCAATTCTGTATCCCAAAAATTCTACCTGTGGGGTGGCAATAGTGCACTTGTCTTTCTTTAACTTAAGGCCATGCTGTCTGAAACGATTGAGGACTGCTCTGACTCTTTGCAGTAACTGAGGCTTGTCAATGGCAGATATTAAAATGTCATCAAAGTACGGAACTACGCCCGGTAGGCCTTGGAGAAGTCTTTCCATTAAGGATTGGAAAATCCCAGGGGCTACACTTACGCCAAATTGGAGGCACCTACATTTGAAAGCGCCCCTGTGTGTTACTATAGTCTGCAGTTCAGCGGCTGTGTCATCAACAGGGCACTGTTGATAGGCCTGTGACATGTCTAATTTAGCAAAAATGGTTCCCGGATCAAAAGAATGCAGAAGGTGCTGGATAACAGGGACTGGGTAGGCGCTGATTTGTAAATATCTGTTCAATGATGTCTTGTAATCAGCGCAGATTCTCACGCTCCCGTCTTTCTTCAGGGGAGTCACTATTGGGGTTTCCCATTTTGCAAAGCCCACAGGCTCCAATACACCTTGTTTAATTAATTTGTCCAGCTCAATGTCTAATTTGGGGCGGATTGCAAATGGTACCCTTCGAGACTTTAAAAGGATTGGAACTGCCTGAGGGTCCAAGTTGAAGGATATTGGGGTTCCTGAATAACAATCCAGCCCCTTGCTGAACACATCAGCATAGTCCTTAAACAAGGTATCCACTTCAGTATTTGTAATAGAGTGGATTCCAGTTACATGGAGGCCAAGGGCAGGGAACCAGTTTAATCCCAACAGGTTAGGGAGGGCACCATCCACTACCACTAAAGGCAAGTGATCTTTAAAATTTGTGAATTGTACAAAAAAACTTGCCTTTTCTGAGGACTGGGATGGTTCTGCTTTGGTAGTCGCGTAGGGTCAAGTGGCAGTCGAGAAGCTTCTTCTTAGCCATTCTGGGAAGTAGCTTTTTTAGGGTGCCCCAGGAGATGATGGAAAGTGCTGAGCCTGTGTCAACTTCCATCCTGCAAGGTTTACCTTCTATAGAAACAAAAACACTCATTTTGTTAGAGCCTTTGTTAGTCTGCTTGGCGTGATAGCAGGTAAAACAGTCTTCAACTTGTTTTTGGAAATATTGGGATGTCTGAGGCTTTTGGGCAAAAGTCTTTCCTGCTTGACAGACCCTGGCTAGATGACCCTTCCTTTGGCATTTTAGACAAATGGTATTCCTGAACTTGAAGGATGCCCTGAGGTGGTTTCCCCCACAGCTTAGACAAATGGGCTGATGCCGTGGAGGTAGAATGGGGTTTGGCCTATTTTCCCCTTGACTGGTTTTTTGCTGCCAGAGGCGATTTACATCATTAGCCCCTTCAGAGCCTTCTTCTAAGGAGGCTTCATCGTAATGGATGGCTGAGCTGCCCTGTCTAATTGGATTTCCCTGAATTTCTGCTGCTGAAAGTACAGATAGTTCAGCAGCTTGAGACTCTTCAATAGCCATTTTAAGGGTTAAATCTCTTTTAGCCAATAGTTGCCTTTGTAGCCTTAAATCCCTGACTCCACAGATTAGTTGGTCTAATAGCATGTCTTCCAGATAATCTCTAACCCCACAATGCAAAGCAGCTGTGGAGCCAATAATGCCGTAGCAGTGTCCAAACACTGTGGCTCCGCAAAAACTTAAAAAGTAAGATTTTTTCCTATGGTCAGTAACGTCAGAAAGGTCTATGGCATCTAGAAAACAGTCAAATCAGTTTCTCTAGGACTCCCATGTCTCAGCTGTCAGTCTGAAAGGTGGGAATGCAGGGTTCGAAGTCATCTCGCTTCAGCGGTGCCGTAATCTTTCGAAGGAAAGTTGAAATTTGTGCTCGTGAATAGTGACGGTGGCTCTTTAAATGACAATCAGCTCGGTAGTGACTTCGGCTCTTTTTGTAATGACTTCGCTCAGCGATTCTTTGCCCGGTTGCCTCTTATAGGGATCCCGCCCTCGTCGCCAGTGTTGTAGAGTGGCGGAATAACCTGAGGCAAAACTTGGAGCGAACTTCAGCTGTAACTTTATTGACGCAATAAAGGGTTGCCGCGGCTGCCGTACTAATAAGGCAGGCGGCTGGCGGCAACAGCTGATGCCGTTTGACAGCTCCTTTTATAGCCGGCTGTCAAACGGGATCAGCCAATAGGAACGGTCCATGTTCCCGCTAGAAACATGGACCGGAGTGAAGACTTCGGATTAGTCCATTGCGAACGCTACAGAAGCATCTTTCTATATGACTGGATCCTGTGAATCCATCAAGGTAACTCAGACTACAAAACTAATACCATGTTGGTTAGAACTACTTTTTATTGTAAAACTATAGTAACAGAATCTCACAAGTTGAATATGCTTTCCCTTCCTTCCCTTATCCTTATGTGAATTAGGTAGGGGCTTACTCACATTATACATTACTTTCGTAGCCTAGGTTCAAGCCCCTTTTACCAAGCCATTACCTTAGTAGCAGCTCTTTCTTGTGTCCTTTAAGACCCCTTCTTCTTCCTTCTATAGTTTCTTTTAGACAAATGTCTAATCTAGGAAGAAGGAAGAAATAGTAGGAGGAAAGAAAATGCTACAGATGTAAAACCTTTCAGCTACTCGGAGGAAGGAATTTTCTCTCATAAAACTTAAAAGGAGATACTATTATTCCTTAACCTAAATTATTTTAGGGCAGGCAAGATGTATTAACACTGTGCATTAAAACGTAAAAGTGTTAGAAACAATTTTAGTAGAAGAAGGGAAATGCTTTTGATAATATGATTCTACATAAAGTACTTCTAGTCATTAGGTTTTGTGGCCACACACATTGGATCAATCCAGGCTATTCTAAGAATTTTCATTCCTATGGGAAATAATTGGAACTGATCATAATGGCATGTTTTAAGCTTCAAACTGAATGTTTTTATTCCTCGAGAAAAGAACAATTTAAAAAAAGAAGAGAGAGGGCACAGACTTCAGTAAGCATGCAACTAATTATCATCTCTTGGCAGAACACAAGATGACCCACTGCTAAAAAAACACTAAAGAAAATAATATTAATAGTGCACATGATTCCCATAGTTGAATAAGCAAAGGACTGGAGAAGATGAGTGAGAAATATCTGGGTAGTACATGTAGAATGTTTATTACAGTTTATAGTCTTGCACAAACGTGCAGACCATTTTCATATATAGAAAATCTGATTGAGTTACAAAAAAGAAATGGTGTAGATTTGGGAACAGGGTTGCATTCATGTAGAACTGCAGTTGCAATAGTAGATTTCATTGCAAAAGATATCAGGAAACATTTATTAATCAAAATTATTGAGAAAACTTGCAAAATCTGTTTGATAATTGACGACGCCTCAACAATATCTTCCAAACCAGTTCTTATACTGTACTTAAAAGTTGAGGGTCCAGCTTTCTCACCAACAATTTTCCTTGAACTAGTAGAATTAGATAGACAAGATGCAGAGACAATATATTGTTCGGTTATAGAAAGTTTGAATAAAGTTGGGTTTAATAGAAACTATCTGGAGAAACATTTAATTGGATTTTGCTCTGATGGAGCCAGTGTTATGCTTGGGAGAAAATCTGGGGTAAGCACTAGGATAGCCAAAGATTTTCCAAATTATAATATGGCACTGTTTAAACCATTGTCTGCAACTTGTTTTAGATGATTCCATTAGGGAAATAAAGCAAATAAATCATTTTCAAATTTTTATTGATAAAATATATTCTATTTTCCATCAATCAAATAAGAACCTAGTTGATCTTAACAAAATTTCCAAACAACTTGAGATTGAAATTATAAAAATTGGTAGAGTTTTTGGACCAAGATGGGCTGCCTCTAGTTTAAGATCAATCCTAGCTGTGTGATGGGCTTATCCAGCGCCACATCAGTTTTTCTGTTCAAATAAAAAATACTCTGGTATGGCTGCCCATCTTGAAAACTCATATTTTCTCACTGATTTGGCCTTGATGATTGATGTGCTAACTGAAATATCTCTCCTGTCTAATGCATTGCAAGTGAGAAACATAGACATTATAAAGGTTGAAAAACTTGTGCTAAGATCAATTAGATCATTTGAAATGCTTATAGAGGAAAAGGGTTCATATGAAAATAAGGTTGATGAATTAATTATTTCAGAAACCTTTAAAAATATAAATTTTATACAAAATTATCGATTTCTGGGACTTCCTGGTGAAAAACTTATACAAAGCATTGTAACTAGTTTGAAGAAAAGATTGATGGATTGTGAACATTTAAAAACAGGCTGCCAATTTAAAGACATTGATCAATTAAAATTTCTAAATTATTTGGAGCCAGAATATTGGAACATTGAAGAAGTGGTGGTTCCATGGAGAGCAGCTGAAGGACAATTGGTTGCATTTGGTCATATTTTCAATTATGAAATCAATATTAATGATTATCATGATTTCATAGAAAATGTACTAAAATATTCTAAAAATTATACAATTCCTTGCAGCATTAAAAAGCCTAGAGATATTATTAAAACTATTGCAGTCAGTTCAGCAGAGGTGGAAAGGGGCTTCTAGCAGATGAACATAATATGTTCAGAAGGCAGAAGTCGCCTTACAGTTTCCAATATTACAAACCTCCTGACCATCAGTCTAATTGGCTTGCCTGTGCAAAAATGGGACCCTGTTCCTATAGTGAAGAAGTTATTATGGGCACATCACATAGCTGATGATGCTCGTGTTAAACACAAGAAAACTGTAACTCAGGACGATAATAGAAAAGCAATTTGGGAGTACTTTAAATAAGTTTATTTTTTTTTGTAAAGTTTTGTTATGTAATAGTTTTTGAAAATTTCATGGGATTCTTTTCAGAACATCAGTCACTGTCCATATAGCTGCACCTGCCAAGTAATATTTACTTTGCTGATCCTTAAAGTGAAAAAAGAAACTGCTGTTTTCTTTGGGCAAATAATATATCTGTTAAGTGAGGATTTGGGAGGGGAGACAAATGAGATTTGAAAGTTGATAATAAAGAAGTGGCAATATTTATTTAGTTTGCATTTTCATGTGAACTTTTTCCAGTCTTTGCTTCCTGAACAATTATTCCAAGTGAAATGCAGTTATACAGCTAGGTTTTCAAATGTTGCAATACAGACCACAAATTTAAAAATTTCTACCAGAGAAGTGCATGCAGAAAAGCATATTGAATTTTGAGCATATAGGGTAGAAAACTAGAACATCTCAAATTTCCATTCCAGAGATCTTCTAATCCTGCCGTATGCAGTGTACAGTAGTATGGAGATAGCTTTGAAGAATACACAGGGACTGCAAAGCAAACATCAACTTAACCCTGAAACAGAAACAATGAAAAAGAAATCAGGATTTTCCCACATTGATTCTTTTGGATAAAGGTGGGAGAGGGGTGGAGGGGAGGAAGGGAGAGAGAGGAAGAAAGAGAGGGAGGGAGAGAGAGAAGGATTACTGGAACATTTTATTGTTGCAGAGTCTAATAATATTGACATCTTAGGTAAATCAGACTGAAAATATGATTATATGAGCTAATTTGGCTTTATTGTAAGATTATATTAGTATCTTGCAAGATACAAGCTCATTCCACAAGTTTTAATCATCTGATCAATGAGGGCAGGTGCTTCCCAAATTTCTTCCTCTGACTGTTAAGATCTTCTTTTATCTGATTGCTTCCTAGGCAGTATCTCTTTCCCCCCATTCTGCCAGGGGACATCCACACATTTCATTACAGAGAGTTTCAATATCTCCCTTCTTATATGCAAGAAAATCAAGGTGGGATAATCTAGAGTTTCTTTTTCACACCTTTCTCTCCTTCATAGCTAAACTGGCATTTACATAACATCCTCTGCATTCCTTTTTCAAGGCCATCTTTGTGTTCCTCTACACAGGCTTGAGGGTTTCTCAATCCCACTGGAACAACCTATCTTCTATGGGGCATCTCATATCAAAGAGAGGAAAGTTTCACAAACTATGTTCTCCTTTTGTAAATTTAAAGGGAAACATGAAATAATATCCCTTATTGCCTTTAGAACCTAGGGGAGGGTGGAGAGAGGTTGAGTTTATTCTTGGGGAAAAAATCAATCTTCTGCTGGGAAGTTTGTTGGGTATCTCTGAATGTCTATGAGTCAGTCAACTGACAACTTGCAATGCTTATGAAAAAAGTGTATAAAATATAATATAATATGAAAATTATTTTTAAAATCCTGAAAATTATGCATGTGTGTAAAATTTGTGCAAATGGACATTAAAACAGACCTCACTGGTTCAATCATGCAAAATTAAAGATCAACCTGCACATTATGATTTACTTAAAATGTACATTACATTTTAAGTAAAGTGTAGGTCCCATATAGTGTAGGATAAATTTTGTGCCATATGTGGAACTTTTCATTATATACAGTCTTATTGCCTTTTACCTATAGGCTGAGTTCCTGTATCATGCTAAGCTATGACAGAGTGTTGATTAAGTGTGTTATCATGATATTTTGTGAAAAATGGCATATGGTTCAGTATGCTTTGTAAAAACCCTTTTAGTCAGAAAGTCCTCATTAAATAAATTATGTTTTAAATGTAAATATACAAACCTGGTTATATTTTGCTATTGTTATGAGTAGCATGATAATGCAACCTTGGAAACTTATCTTATTCTTGCTGTTTTTCAGGATAAAAGGAGCCTGGTAATCATACAGCCTTCTTTGTAAAAGGAAACAGGAAAAGATGTTTCTATAATTCCATTCCACTGTAAACACTTTACAGCTCTGTGTCACCTTGGAGATAAAGATAGACTTACTATCCATTGCTGTACTTTGACCCTTCCTGAATCTGCTTCAGCTTTGACTCCGGATTCCTGTCCAATATGATTGATCCTTATCAGTGGTGGGATTCAATTTTTTTTACTACCAGTTCTGTGGGCGTGGCTTGGTGGGCATGGCAGGGGAAGGAGACTGTAAAATCTCCAGTCAGAGGGAGTATTTGCCGGTTTTCCAAACTACTCAAAATTTCCGCTACCGGTTCTCCAGAACTGGTCAGAACCTGCTGAATACCACCTCTGATCCTTATCCATTTGCCCCTAGGCCCGTGATGGCAAATCTATGGCACGCATGCCAGAAGTAGCACACAGAGCCACTTCTGCCGGCATGCGACCGGTTGCCCTGATGACACCTACTGCACATGCATGCACGTGCCACCCGCCAGCTGATTGTCAGGTATCTGGCGCGCATGCATGGGGGGCAGGGGCGGGGGGTGCACACTCATGCACAGAGATGCATGGCATGCAGGGGGATTACGCGCACATGCGTAGGGAGCATGGGGCCCCTGCGCGCATTGCCTTCTGGGTGCTGGCATGCGAGCGTGAGCACAATTTGCAGCACGGGAGCCCAAAAAGGTTAGTCACCACTTCCCTGGGCTCTTGATCATCCCACAGTTGACATCTGAGTACCTTGATTGTATATTTTGATTGCAGTAGCTCTGATTTAAACAGACAAAAAAAATCCTTTGCAAATAATATTTAATATCCTTGTTCATTAGTAGCATATGAATCATAATGCCAAAAAGAAGCACTCTGGAACTATTCTTACAATCTTAATATTAGTTATATTCTTCCTCCTCCATTGTATGATTTACATTGCATAACATATATGAGCCATAGGTTGCAAGTTGGTTGACTTTGGACACTGTCCAGACTCCCTTTGTAAGCATCAACTTTTGCAGATCATTGTAATAATGCTTTTGCTTCTGGGTCAAAGCTTTTTCAGACTTTGATATCCTATATCTTCTAGAAAATGTAATGTACTTTTCAATTTTATACTATAACATTATTATAATAATTATAATATCATTTAGTAATATTTAAATCAGAACTAGGTAACCTTTTACAACTCCAGAGTAGTGTGTTAAATATCTGCTAAGATGGGTGGATGGAGGTGTATGCAGGTGTATGCGCATTTTTATCTGTGTGTATGGATACGTTTACACACTAAAACCAACTTGCTCATAAAATTCTTGGCGATATCCCCAGGTGACATCCATGTCCCCTTGGAGCCAGATTAAGGATGAATCAGTCAGTCAGTCTGCCTGTCAGTCAGACAGTCAATGTTGTCTCCATCAAGCTGAAAGTTCCTAACAACTTCCAGGTTTTGTTAAAACCAAAAAGAATCTGGTAGCACCTTTCAAGATTAAGAAAGGTCATTAAAAAGCATAAACTTTTGTGAGCCCACCAGTTCTATAGCATCAATTAAGACATTCCATGCATCTGATGAAGTGAGCTGTAGATTACAAAATAAGTGTTGTGCCTTGTAATAATAAAGGTGCTCCTAGGCTCTTAAAAATTTTGGCTACCCTGTTTTCCTCTTGCAATGAGCATTGCTCATTGCTCATCATTTTGGATTTTTTCTAAAAAGAAAATCTATTGGTTTCTTACAGTGTTGAGATAGACTGATCTCATAGGATTTAAGATATGTGATTGATGTTGCATTTACACAGTGATAAAGACAACTTAGATTTTGCTTCTCTTTTACATGATTCAAACTTGCTTTAAAAATATGTTTAGGCTGTTTTCTTTTGCTCTTCTCAGTTCAAATTCAGAGCAAAGGTCAGGTTTGTTTTATCTCTTCAGATGTATTGCTGTGATAAATACCTTTGGAAAGGAGTGGTTTTAGTGAAGAGGAATTAGTTAAGAAATATTTCCTATCTTTCAGCTGACCCTTATCCTGAGGCAGGTTTTTTTTCTTTAAGAACTAGCATTGATTTGTTAAAGCAAACTTTTAAACGTTTGTTAAAGCAAACTTGTTAGCAAACATTTGTTAAAGCAAACTTTTCTCTGCTTAATAGAATCATGGTTCTGAAAAGATAAATATATATTTTAAAAATCTTGATCCATCTTTACAACTGCAGCCAATTCTTATGGCTCAATAAATCAATACACTGTTTTGTTTGATGTTACCCGAGCAAACATGTTTGGAATTATTTTCTGTTGCTGCCTCTGTCCTTTGTATAATTGGGGGGGAGATGAGGGCTTATGTAATTAAAAATCAAAGCCTGTCTAAACTTGTTGGAAACCTAGTGTGCCATGAAAAGTAAACTAACATATTATGTTTGTACTGATACAAGAAAAAAAAAAAGGTTCCAGTAAGAGTCCCTTTCAAGGTCACCTTCGTTCATCAGTAGAATAGTATCTGACCAAACTTAAGTGTTAGCTAGGACTGTATTAATCATTAACCTGAATCTGGAATTAGATTATGGTGGCAATAAAGACCTGGGGATGTGGGTATTTCCCAAACATCTATATCAGAAGAGTCAGGTAGGACACGACAAGAGGAAGGCCTTTTCAATCTTTGCCCTGTAACATCTTCTTTCAACGTTTTTTCCCCTCCTGAGATGTTTTTCCTCACAAACTCAGCAAAGAAAAAAAAATCATATCTAGGGAAAAACAACTGAAACTGGTAATCTAAGATGACATACCTTCTCTTCAGTTTATATATTTCCTTTTAATGTTCCTGTGGATTACTGGATTCACAGGAATCACAATTATACTTAGGCATCACTGGTGGGATTCAAAATTTTTTACTACCGGTTCTGTGGGCGTGGCTTGGTCGGCATGGCATAGCTTGGTGGGCATGGCAGAAGAAGAATACTTTAAATCCCCATTCCTTCCCCACTCCTGGGGGAAGGTTACTGCAAGATCCCATTCCCTCCCCACTCCACTAACCTGCTTTCCAGCTCCATTCTCCTGTGCAGGGCAACAAAAGAAGAGCCAGCCAATCAGCTGGGACTCGAGAGGCAGAGAATAAATGGGGGCGGGGCCAGTCAGAGGTGGTATTTGCTGGTTCTCTGAACTACTCAAAATTTCCGCTACTGCTTCTCCAGAACTGGTCAGAACCTGCTGAATACCACCTCTGTTAAGTATGATATAGAATAGTAATGTAATTCTAAGGTTTCTGGCAGAGAATGATCCACTCCACTCACATAGAGAACCATTTTTATAAAGAGAAGAATCTTTCTTATGGCAGAAATGACTGTCCATCAACTGTACTCAGCGAGAAACGATTAAGAGAGGCATTCCTAAACTGCATGGGGAGAAAACTCAAAATGTCTTCCTTCTCCTGGTATGTTACTGTGGCTAACTTAATTTTGGGCTGTAGAAAATGTAGGATCAATTTCCAGATCTAACACACATTTCTATGGGATCCACCAGATGAAGCAGAGATGGCAGCATTAAACAGGACCTGCTAGGATTCTTCCCTGGGTTAAAATCTGTCCCCAGTTTCAAGGAATTGTTTATGATACAACTGCATTTTCTAAAGAAGAAATGCTTTTGAAGATTGCATATAAAACGAAGGACAGTACTTGCAGATTTTGTTTTTTGGGAGAATTGTTGAAAAGACCACATCAGGGATATGTATGCAAAATCAAAATACTTTTGGGAAATAAGTGAGTAAACAGAATTATAGAACTGGAAGGGGGCATTAGACTATTGATTCAGTCCTGGACTCTCCTGGAAAGCATTCCTAACAAATAACTGTTTAGCTTCTCTTTGAAGGAAACCCCATCATATCTCTCAATAATCTGTTCAAACTTTTGTTACTGTTTTAAACTTTTTTCTAACGTATTTTTCCCTAACTTAAAGCCATTATTCTGCACTGTGAATCCTTGAATGATACATAGGACTTCTTGATCTTCTTCTGGGTGATATCCTTTAAGGCATTTGAAGAATGTTTTTATATCTTCTTTCGCCTCTTCTTAAGAAATCAGCTGATTTTCCCTCATTTTTTCCTTATAAGTTTTATTTTGTAGTGTCCTAATCATTCTCTTGTATGACTGGTCTTCTGTTGAGCAGCAGTCTGAGGAGTTCACAATACTGAAATAAGTAAAAATATATGTATAAAAAAATAAAATACAGCAGCCAAAAAAAGTCAGGTTGACAGTCATTAGACGATGGCCTCTATCACCTAACCAGGGCTCCAAGCCTGAGTCCAGATCTTCAAGGCCTTATGGAAAGTCCGCAGGGTTGGGGCCATCCCAATCTCTAAAAAGATGATATTCTATTTCACAGATTCAGCTTGCTTGAATCTTTCTTAAATGTTCAAATTAGGAAAAGTTGTGTGCAAGGTGTTTCAGTTTTTGGAATGTTGCAAATAAACAAATAAATCAGGACTTCGAAAAAAATCTGTTTTAAAAAACTGGAAGACTAAATGTTACCAAAATGTATGGATTACACTAAAGATTGTGAGATTTATCTATTATTATTATTATTTATTATTATTATTATTATTATTATTATTATTATTATTATTATTATTATTATTATTATTATTATTAACTTTTATTCATTAAACATGAAACAGAAACATTAAACAGTCAACTGAACATTTAAAAATGTATCACAAATATCACTGACTGGCTCTGATGGTTGATACAGGATGCTGCCAGCATCCTAGGTATCAACCAAGTATCTTCTTAAAATGTATGTTGTTCTGAGTAGCGCAGTCTTTTGCAGCTCCACTGGTGTTACAGCAGGAAGTTGCAACTTACTGATGTATTTTGCAAAATTCTTGGGCCAATACCAAGTGCCCCGATGACAATGGGCATCACTGTTACATGTTTCATCCATAATTGTGTAGTTTCGATGCTCAGGCCATGATATTTCATGATTTTTTTCCAGTTCTTTTTCTTTGACTTTGGCATCTCCTGGTACAGCAATATCAATAAATTGTGTTTTAGTTTTCAACAACTGTGATTTCTGGCATGTTGTGTTCCAAATGAAGATCCGTTTGTGTACAAAAGTCCCACAAGATCTTCACCTTCTTATTTTCAACAACTTTACACTTTATGTTTCCATGACTTTTCGGATACTGGTAAGTCGTCTTTTTTACATAATGACCAGTGGATTAATTTAGCAACTCAGTCATGTCTAGTTGTTGTTGTTGTTGTTGTTGTTGTTATTCATCAATCATCAGTCTCAACATCAGCCAGATATTTAGGCTGGATTTGATATTTTTATACACTTATTGAGACCTTCCCAAGAGCCTGGGACAGGAAGATGTTCTTGTCTGATGATGTTAGATATCTTTGCCAGATACAAGTTGTTCCAAGTTACTTTTTGTAATTGACTGATAGAGATGTTGTCAATGCCGATAGTGTTCAAATGATATTCCAAATGTTTTAGGATTGCATCCAAGATGCCTGTTACTATTGGGGTTATCTTTGCTTTTCTTTGCCACAGACATTCTACTTCTATTTGCAGATCTTTATATTTGGTGATTTTTCTCCAGTTCTTTTTCTTCTGTTGTTATCTCCAGGTATTGCAGTGTCCACTATCCAAACTTTTGTTTGTCTTTCTGATCAACTGTTGTTAAGTCTGGTGTGTTGTGTGGCAGGTGCTTGTCTATTTGAATTCTAAAGTCACAGAGCACTTTAGCTCCTTAAATTTCTATCACTTTGTCTATTTTGTGGTCTCACCGGTTCTTGCTTACAGACAAGTGATATTTCTTGTAGATATTTCTATTGTTGCTACTTTGTCATGCTGGTTTGTAATCAATCTGGGTGATCTTCTTGTAGCAGCTGACTTAGTGGTCCAGTGTTTCTTCAGCTTCTTTGCAGAGATGGCACTTGCTGGCTTTTCATTCTGGCTTTATATGCATTTTGTCTTAAGCCTTGGTCTTAAGCAGCCAGAATTATTCCTTCTGTCTCTTTCTTCAACTTTCTTGCTCTTAATCATACATCTTGTTGTTATCTGTTTTGCCTTCAGTTCTTCTATGTACTAGCTATGTAATACATTTCTTTGCCATATCTCTTTTCATTTGGCCTTTCTTATAGACCAGTTTGGTTTCTTGAATATTTAGGAAGTCTTCATGATGTACTAGTTTCAATGCATCTTCTTCACTGTTGTTTAGATATTCTTCCAATGCCCTTTTTCTTTTTTCAACTGTCTGGTGTAGTTGCAACACCCCATGCCCACCTATTTTCCTTGCTAAGTTGAGTCTGTCAGTGTTGCTGCAGGGATGAAAGCTATGTCTCAATATCATTATTTTTCTAGTCTTCCCAACCAGGGCTCCTACTTCAACTTAAATTCAGTCCACTATTTCAGCTGTGTATCTAATGACACAAATTGCCCGGGTGTCAATTTCTTTGATAGTATTTCTTTCACTGAGTTTATCCTCTTCTCTCTTCTGACATATTCACTTCTAACCTTCTTGTCTTCAGCATGCTTGATGTTCTCAGCCTGAAGGATGCCAAGATATTTGCAGTGATTTTCTTCATTCAAACTCTTGATGGTTTATATTGGGTATTTTGATTCCTTCAGTTTTCATTATTTTCCCCTGTTAATGGTAATTCCCATGACTTTGTGAAGCTTAGTTTTTTTTTAAAAAAACTTTATTCGCAGTGATAAAATGTATACATAAAAAAGTGAACTAGAAGAACCATGGCTTGATGGGATTCCTTCCAGACCAAAAGGCTGGTGTAAATGTGCACATCCATGTATTTATTATAGGTTGATGCAGCTAACCCAGCAATGCAGTCCAGAAATAAAGCATTGCTTCACACTGGGTCATACAGCAATGATGAGCATGAATCAAGCTTTGGCAGATTAGTCTGCACTACCATGTTTTCCAGGACTACTTTGAAGTTAAGTTGCAAAAAGTTGAATCATATAAAAACTAGATAGAAGGAGAATTAACTTGTTCAAGCTATGGTTCTGGAGAAGTCAATATCACATTCACCGAAGCATTCCTTGGAGAGCAAATGTTCCAAATAAGCAAATCCTAGGGTGTAAAATACCAAACATATTGCTGAGAAAAAAAATCACAAAATTCCATTTTACTTATTTCAACTATGTTAAGCAATCAAATTCACTGGGAAAGGCAGTTATGCCTGGAATGGTCGGTGGTAAAAGGGAATGAAGTCACCAGAAAAAGTGACTAGACGCCATCAAAGCTGACATCAGCTAGAACATAAAACAGCTCTAGGAAGTTGTACAAGATCAGAAAATGTGGAAAGAGCTGGTCCATAGAATCACCCAGAGTCTGACATGATTGAACAGATATCATCATCATCATCATCATCATCATCATCATCATTCCAGTCAATAATCACAAATTCTCTTTCTGATGAATTATGAAGTTATGAAATCCATATTCCCAACTTGTGGTCTAAGAACCATTAGTATCACACGAAGATATGGATGTTTACTTTTTAATTTGGAGTTTCTCACAAATTTTCAGTGATGATATTAAGACCTGCATTAAATGAAAAAGCCAATGCCTAGTGCATCAATGAAAATAGTAACTGTGACATTTCAAAGTATTACTTGAAGAGGGAGAAGTATGTTTTTGCAGAAAATTCCAGCCAACTTAATTCAATATTTATATTATAACTATTTTTCTCACTTTTTCATATGAAACGAGTATAAATATATGGCCTAGCTATTTTGCTATTTTAACGACAGCTTCAAACAGGGAAGAGTTGTTAATTGGTTGGTTTTTATATTTTTCATACTTTCAGTAAAGCATGAAAAATTTAAGCGACAGACAAGAACCTCAGGAGCCAAGGGGTATAAACAAAGCCAAAATACCCTGCTATTTTTCAAGTTTATGCAAATATATATTTATATTTAGCAGAATAGGCAGATGTGTCATAGATAAACAGAATTTCTGTGCAAATGAAACAAGCATGTCTGATACAACTACACTTTCCCTAAGTGTGAGGACAATTTCTGCTTTTTTCTTTACTTTGTTTGGCTTTTCACAATTTAATTCCATTTTAATTAGGAGATGAATTCCATTTTAATTAGGAGATATATTCCCAAAATTAATTAATTCTGATATTGCACAGTGAAAGGCAATATGCCCGGAAATATTTAGATCAGTGGTGGGATTCAATTTTTTTTACTACCGGTTCTGTGGGCGTGGCTTGGTGGGTGTAGCAGGGGAAAGATACTGTAAAATCTCCAGTCAGAGGTGGTATTTGCCAGTTCTCTGAACTACTCAAAATTTCCACTACCAGTTCTCCAGAACTGGTCAAAACCTGCTGAATACCACCTTTGATTTGGATTCTTTAACTTTCTTTTTCTCTCTCATCTTGCCTTTTTTTCCTTGCTTTCATTCTCCATCTATTTCATCAATTTATATTCTAGGGAACGAGATGTGTATTCAATTCATTCATTCATTCACAGCTGAGTAAAATATTTTAAAATGAACTGGAACTACAGGTGAAACTCGAAAAATTAGAATATCGTGCAAAAGTTCATTTATTTCAGTAATGCAACTTAAAAGGTGAAACTAATATATGAGATAGACTCATTACATGCAAAGCAAGATAGTTCAAGCCGTGATTTGTCATAATTGAGATGATTATGGTTTACAGCTCATGAAAACCCCAAATCCACAATCTCAGAAAATTAGAATATTACATGCAATCAATAAAACAAGGATTGGACATAGAACAATATTGGACCTCTGAAAAGTATAAGCACGCATATGTACTCAGTACTTGGTTTGGGCCCCTTTTGCTGCAATTACTGCCTCAATGTGGCGTGGCATGCAAGCTATCAGCCTGTGGGACTGCCGAGGTATTATGGAAGACCAGGATGCTTCAATAGCGGCCTTCAGCTCTTCTGCATTGTTCGGTCTTATGTCTCTCATCTTTCTCTTGGCAATGCCCCATAGATTCTCTATGGGGTTCAGGTCAGGTGAGTTTGCTGGCCAATCAAGCATAGTAATCCCACAGTCATTGAACCAGATTTTGGTGCTTTTGGCAGTGTGGGCAGGCGCCAAGTCCTGCTGGAAAATGAAGTCAGTATCCCCATAAAGCTCATCTGTGGAAGGAAGCATGAAGTGCTCCAAAATCTCCTGGTAGACGGCTGCATTGACCCTGGACTTAATGGAGCACAGTGGCCCAACACCAGCAGATGACATGGCTCCCCAAATCAACACAGACTGTGGAAACTTCACACTGGACTTCAAGCATCTTGCAGAGTGTGCCTCTCCATTCTTCCTCCAGACTCTGCGTCCTTGGTTTCCAAATGAGATGAAAAAGTTGCTCTCCTCAGAAAAGAGGACTTTGGACCACTGAGCAACAGACCAGTTCTTTTTTTCTAGTTTCCATCTATATCTATATAGTTTCCATCTATATAGTTTCCAATCTATATTGATTTGGGGAGCCATGTCATCTGCTGGTGTTGGTCCACTTTTTTGCTTTTGCCCAGATAAGATGCTTCTGACATTGTTTGTTGTTCAGGAGTGGCTTGACAAGAGGAATACGACATTTGAAACCCATGTCCAGGATCCATCTGTGTGTGGTGGCTCTTGATGCACTGACTCCAGCCTCAGTCCACTCCTTGTGAACGTCCCCAACACTTTTGAATGGCCTTTTCCTGACAATCCTCTCCAGGCTGCGGTCATCCCTGCTGCTTGTGCACCTTTTTCTTCCACACTTTTCCCTTCCACATAACTTTCTATTAATGTGCTTTGATACAGCACTTTGGGAACATCCAACTTCATTTGCAATTACCTTTTGAGGCTTTCCTTCCTTATGGAGGGTGTCAATGTTGGTTTTCTGCACAACTGTCTGGTCAGCAGTCTTTCCCATGATTGTGCTCCCTACTGAACCAGAGAGAGAGACCATTTAAAAGCTCAGGAACCCTTTGCAGGTGTTATGGCTTAATTAGCTGATTAGAGTGGGACACTTTGGGCTAGAATATTGAACCTTTTCACAATATTTTAATTTTCTGAGTTTGTGGATTTGGGGTTTTCATGAGCTGTAAGCCATAATCATCCCCATTATGACAAATCATGGCTTGAACTATCTTGCTTTGCATGTAATGAGTATATTAGTTCACCTTTTAAGTTGCATTACTGAAATAAATGAACTTTTGCATGATATTCTAATTTTTTGAGTTTCACCTGTAAGCTAAAATATATTCATTTTAAAAGCTTCTGTTTAACCTTTTGAGGTAGTCCAGACAAAGAGGCAGAATTATGAGTATTATATCTTTATTGTAAGGTTACATTAGAGTTGCAAGACTGAAAGTATTTTTCCTCTCTTCTTTTTACTCTAGGGAAAATCACTTTTGAATACTTCCCTTGCTTCCTTTTCTTCTGTGGACTGAAATATCTTTTACATGCTGGTTGTCCAATCCACCAGTTTTCCTCCTGTCTCCCAAGGTAATTCTCACATACCATTATACTACTTCCAATTTATTCTGCTTTTTGTCACTTTTCTCTGGGAAGAAGGCCATTTTGTTGCATTGTATCAAAATATTTTTCTACCACTATTGTCAACAGAATTCTAAAAGATGATGATAAAATCCAGAATCCTATGAAAAGAAAAGTTTTCCAACTTTCTAACCCCATAGGTGTTATTATCATGTGCGGTAGAACCACAAAGAAAAGTTTTAAAGTGAACTAGAGTAGTGCTGCTACCAACTTGATTATTCCCACACCAAAGAAACTATAAGAGAATTCCTGGAGAAATTTTGGTGAAATATCTCTTTTTGGTCATTTTCTCTGGTCACAAAAGCATCAATTTTAGAAAGGTGCTTATAGAAAAATCTAGAATAATTTCAAATCCAGCCTTTGGCTAATATTTGAAGAATTATCAGGCATGATAAATCATCTTTTTGTTTGCTTCAGATTCTTGCAAAATCACACCACCAAATTATGTCTTTTCTATTTTTGCCGTAGGAACAAAATTAAACATTTCGCAATATTCTGCTCAAGTGCCACAATCAGCCTGTTGATACCTGCAAAGATAGCATTTCTGAGGTATATCATTAGAGATCAAGAAACCCAATGTCATAAAAATAAAGACTGTGATTATGTATTACATATGGCCATGAATACATCTATGAATAATGTCCTTGTTATCAGGTGCAGGAACATTGCTATGATAGGTCATCATATCTCCACTAGCATAATAGCACAGTTACATCTTTGTATTGTGACAAAGAAATAGATTTAGGTTAAAGTGTAGAAAAAATGTTCAGTGTTCAAGAGACTGTAAATTGTAGTTCCGCCTTGGGGACAAAGCAAGCTGGGTGACCTTGGCCCACCTTAAGTTACTTTCTCTCAGCATTAAGAAGGAGACAATGGCAAACCATTCTGAAAAACTTGCCGAGAAAACTGTAGGGACTTGTCCACTCTGAGAATTGGACACGATTGAACTGAGGAAAAAGATAGAAAAAATGGAAATGTACAAATCTCTCACAAACTCAATATGATTATGATAAAGTGGCAACTGAGACTGACGCTAGGAAAAACCAATGCAACAGGAAAAGCAATGTTTTTCCTGTGGGCAAAAATTAAATAAAATAGGATGCACATGTTGTGGAGTGATGATTGCTTGAAAAGAGAAAGTATTTGGAATGAATCTCATGCTGGCCTTTAGTCATGTGGTACTGTATATACAACTCACCAGTAAAAAGAAAAAGGATGATGTAATTTTAGATACCAGTGGTGGTATTTAAATTTTTTTACTATCTGTTATGTAGATATGGCTTGGTGGGTGTGGTGTGGCTTGGTGGCCATGGCAGGGGAAGGATACTGTAAAATCTCCATTTACACCTCACTCCAGGGGAAGGATACTGTAAAATCCCCATTCCTCCCTACCCTAGTAACCTGATTTCCAGCTCCATTGTCCTGTACAGGGCAACAAAGAAGATCCAACTGATCAGTTGGGCCTCTGATCAGCTGGGACTCGGGAGGCAGTGAATAGATGGGGGTTGGGCTAACCAGAGGTGATATTTGCTGGTTCTCTGAACTACTCAAAATTTCCACTACTGGTTCTCCAGAACCTGTCAGAATTGGCTGAATCTCACCTCTGCTAGCAGCCAAAGAAACTGTAGTTTCAATTCATTCTGTCCTGATCAATAGGGCCGTGCAACATTCAAATCAAAATGTGCTTTTCCTTGGGAAAGAGATGCAATTTATAAAATGCCTGATTTATTATAAATTGTCATCACTTGTACTTCCATAAACTGTACGGACCCACAATACAGAACTGGGGCATTTGTTGAGGATGTCACCATGAGAAATTCCATTTGGCTGCTACCGTATTTTGCTTTAGACATTACTACCTGTGGTCTCCTTGCAAGTATTAACCGTATCTGATCCTACTTAGCTTGTGAGCCTGAAAAAGTTCACCAGATATTGCCAGAAGTCAAGACATATTAGAAATAGATTCATTTCTTTAAAAAAGAAAATACTATTACAAGAATAGCAATAGCACTTAGACTTACATATCAGTTTACAGCCCTCTCTAAGCAGTTTACAGAGTCAGCATAGTGCCTCCCAACAATCTGGTTCCTCATTTTACCCACCTCGGATGGATGGAAGGCTGAGTCAACCTTGAGCCTGGTGGGATCTGAACTGCCAAATTGCAGGCAGCCAGTAGTCAGCAGAAGTAGCCTGCAGTACTGCACTCTAACCACTGTGCCACCAAGGCTCTTATTCTTCCTTCACTCAGTTTCATGTTCTCTGAATTTTCAGTAAAGTACCTCAAACCATGATTGCTTATCTCTACCATTTCCAGTGACAGTAGCAGCTGGTTTACTCAATCTCATTAGCAATTACAAAGGATGAATCACAGGTATGAGTCAGCAGTTCTCCACTGCTTAGCAGGGCTCTGCCAGACCATGGTCTGGCATTAACCCCACTCACTTCCTGCTGCTGAGTGTCAATGCAGTTTCTGAACCTTCAATGAACTTGAGAAATGTAGATTGGAAATCACTCAACAGAAGAGTAAGAGGCTTTTTTTTGTCAAATATCAATGGACAGAGGACTTAAGCAACTGCACTAGCCAATTCTTGACCATACCCTATGGAACAATTAAAAAAAAGAAAAAGAAAATTGCATTTATTGATTTATAAGGAGTAAGTATAAAAACAAATACATCAGTGGTGGGATTAAAAACATTTACTACTGTTTCTGTGGGTGTAGCTTGGTGGGCATGGTATTGCTTGGTGGGTGTGGCAGGGAAGGTTACTGCAAATCCCATTCCCTCTCCACCCACTAACCTACTTTCCAGTTCTGTTATCCTGTGCAGGGCAACAAAAGAAGACCCAGCCAATCAGCTGGGTCTTGGGAGGCAGAGAATAGGTGCGGGTGGGCCAGTCAGTGGTGGTATTTGTCGGTTCTCCAAACTACTCAAAATTTTCCACTACCAGTTCTCCAGAACTGGTCAGAACCTGCTGAATACCACCTCTGAAATAAATGCAGTCCAAAGCACACAATTTCAGAAATGGCAATAATAATTCATCTCAAATTCTTTAATTTAGCTCATCACCTTAACCCTGTTTCCTTTTACAAACTCAAAGGGGGAGTTTCCTGGGGAAACAACTGAATAAGGTACCATTATTATGAACACAGCGCAAGTTGTATCTATGTTGCTGCAGAAACAACGTATTGGGTAATAGCAGAGACTGCCATAAGTAGAAAAAGGGGAAGAAGATGAATGTTCACATTCCTTTATTTCTTTTTTCATGTCAATCCAAAGATGTCAGGTTTGGAAAAGGGATGGAGAAAACCCTATGAATGAACAAATTGGTTTATTATTTCTTGCACACACATCCATAAGATGAATGTGTATATTCAGCTCTGTAGCATGCAGGTAATCGCCTGATAATGGATATGAGTGATTACAAAATAGTGATTATTGTAAGGAGTGGAGATTGAGAAGACCACACATTCAAGCAATCATCAGCCATAAGAACTCCCAAGTGATTTTGGAGCCCGATCGTTCCCTATCAACCCAATCTACTGCATAGGATTATTGTTTCTCACTTCTATTCAATTTTATAATCATTGCAGATAATTCTCCCCATGCATTGACTGAATGCTTGAAGAAGCATTAGAACTGAAATGGCTAACCATCAAAGTACTTCCAGGAATTTGTGAAAAGGTCAATATATAGACTGATTGTCTGGTGAAGGGGCAAACTCTCTCTTTAAGTTTTATTTTTATATTCGCAGGAGGAAAGTGTAGCTGAAACTTTGTGACTAGAACCAACTGTGCAGATTCGGGATATGATGAGTAAGATCTCTGTTGGAGCCATTCTCACCATTCATTCTTGGAAATGTTTCCTGTAGTTTCTGTCTGCCATCCAGATTTAAAATCACATCTTCTGCAACAGATCTGATTCTGCAAGGATCAACCAAATGTACAAGTGGCTTATCCTATGCTTTTGAAGCAGCACTGAAATGATACTTCCTAAAAGAAATATGTGTGCACATGAATAGGAAATTGATACTTTATTCTTTTCTTTCCTTCTCTATCTGTCTATCTAAAATAAGGTGCAAAATCAATATAATGATAGTAAACAAAAGAAAAAAGAACACAACAGAGAAGGGAAGCCAGTAAGGCAGAGGCTAGGAGAAGGGGGTGTAGAAAGGTCTGGTGGGAGAAGAAAGAAAGGGAAAAGGTGAAGAAAAGCCACAAAGTTTTGAAATCAGATGGGAAAAGAGGAATCTTTTTAGGGACAAAGGGTAAAGTATAATTTCTTTAAAAAAGATTTTGCAAGGTACATAAGATAGTATTGTAGCATTTGTATTAGAAATAGAAAATTAGAATGGTTTAAGAGTTAATAAGAGATTAAAATGTTGAAATGTTTAGTAATGATTGATTTTAAAATCTAATAAAATATTAAAGGGAATGTTTAGAATATTGAGTTTTAATTAAAGAGTTTAATATGACTATGGTATTGATGTTATTATAAAATTATTATTGTAGCATTTGTCTTTGGAAAAGGCAATGGGAATGTTATAAGATTCAATATTTAGATCTATTATTTAACTATGTATTTAATCATTTTGGATTTATTATTTTTCTTTTATTAAAAAAAAAAATAGTAGATAGAATGTACCAAGCAGAATCAGATTGGGTATTAGGTGTTATTTTAAATGTTAATCTAATTATTTTAGGGGGAAGATAGAAAGGCATCATACTCTGTTTAGTGATTTCAGGAGAAATTCTTTTTTTTAAATAAGGAATGAGACAAAGGGATAATAAAGAATGGACAAAAGATACAAATATAATGACTCAAATTAAGATGGATTAAATAAGATAGAATTAAGAAGAGTGAAATGTGTGGAGAAGCCAATATAGAAGACATAGAATGGTAAATAAAATAGGTAATGACATGTAAGATGAGCATGAATATAATTGAAGTCCATGTAGAGAGAGGTACCTGGGGCCAAGTTACTTTCCTAAAAGATTTTTTATATGTTTGTGTGTTGTGTGTTTATGTTTCTGGGAGAATTAATAAAACCTTGCAGGAATATAGAATGAGAATAATGGTAACCAAGTCAGAAAGAAATAGATGAAATAATAATAGTGAAATTGAATAAGAGTAAAGAGAAGTAAAGAGAAACTGGAAAAGAGGTATTTGTATGCTCATATGGAAATGGTTTAAAATAGAATTATATTGTATAAAATAAGGTTTTATTTGACTTGTAAAATTTATAATGGAAAAAGGTTCAAGTATGTAATGATTAATGATGATTTGTTTGTCTTTAAAATTAATAAAATTTGTTTAAAAAAAATAAAAAAAATAAAAAGCATCAATTTTAGAAAGGTGCTTATAGAAAAATCTAGAATAATTTCAAATCCAGCCTTTGGCTAATATTTGAAGAATTATCAGGCATGATAAATCATCTTTTTTGTTTGCTTCAGATTCTTGCAAAATCACACCACCAAATTATGTCTTTTCTATTTTTGCCGTAGGAACAAAATTAAACATTTCGCAATATTCTGCTCAAGTGCCGCAATCAGCCTGTTGATACCTGCAAAGATAGCATTTCTGAGGTATATCATTAGAGATCAAGAAACCCAATGTCATAAAAAAATAAAGACTGTGATTATGTATTACATATGGCCATGAGTACATCTATGAATAATGTCCTTGTTATCAGGTGCAGGAACATTGCTATGATAGGTCATCATATCTCCACTAGCATAATAGCACAGTTACATCTTTGTATTGTGACAAAGAAATAGATTTAGGTTAAAGTGTAGAAAAAATGTTCAGTGTTCAAGAGACTGTAAATTGTAGTTCCGCCTTGGGGACAAAGCAAGCTGGGTGACCTTGGCCCACCTTAAGTTACTTTCTCTCAGCATTAAGAAGGAGACAATGGCAAACCATTCTGAAAAACTTGCCGAGAAAACTGTAGGGACTTGTCCACTCTGAGAATTGGACACGATTGAACTGAGGAAAAAAGATAGAAAAAATGGAAATGGACAAATCTCTCACAAACTCAATATGATTATGATAAAGTGGCAACTGAGACTGACGCTAGGAAAAACCAATGCAACAGGAAAAGCAATGTTTTTCCTGTGGGCAAAAATTAAATAAAATAGGATGCACATGTTGTGGAGTGATGATTGCTTGAAAAGAGAAAGTATTTGGAATGAATCTCATGCTGGCCTTTAGTCATGCTGGCCTTTAGTCATATATATACTCACCAGTAAAAAGAAAAAGGATGATGTAATTTTAGATACCAGTGGTGGTATTTAATTTTTTTTACTACCTGTTATGTGGATATGGCTTGGTGGGTGTAGTGTGGCTTGGTGGCCATGGCAGGGGAAGGATACTGTAAAATCTCCATTTACACCTCACTCCAGGGGAAGGATACTGTAAAATCCCCATTCCCTTCCTACCCTAGTAACCTGATTTCCAGCTCCATTGTCCTGTACAGGGCAACAAAAGAAGATCCAGCTGATCAGTTGGGCCTCTGATCAGCTGGGACTCGGGAGGCAGTGAATAGATGGGGGTTGGGCTAACCAGAGGTGATATTTGCTGGTTCTCTGAACTACTCAAAATTTCCATTACTGGTTCTCCAGAACCTGTCAGAATTGGCTGAATCTCACCTCTGCTAGCAGCCAAAGAAACTGTAGTTTCAATTCATTCTGTTCTGATCAATAGGGCCGTGCAACATTTTGAATTCAAATCAAAATGTGCTTTTACTTGGGAAAGAGATGCAATTTATAAAATGCCTGATTTATTATAAATTGTCATCACTTGTACTTCCATAAGCTGTACGGACCCACAATACAGAACTGGGGCATGTGCTGAGGATGTCACCATGAGAAATTCCATTTGGCTGCTACCGTATTTTGCTTTAGACATTACTACCTGTGGTCTCCCTTGCAAGTATTAACCGTATCTGATCCTACTTAGCTTGTGAGCCTGAAAAAGTTCACCAGATATTGCCAGAAGTTAAGACATATTAGAAATAGATTCATTTCTTTAAAAAAAAGAAAATACTATTACAAGAATAGCAATAGCACTTAGACTTACACATCACTTTACAGCCCTCTCTAAGCAGTTTACAGAGTCAGCATAGTGCCTCCCAACAATCTGGTTCCTCATTTTACCCACCTCGGATGGATGGAAGGCTGAGTCAACCTTGAGCCTGGTGGGATCTGAATTGCCAAATTGCAGGCAGCCAGTAGTCAGCAGAAGTAGCCTGCAGTACTGCACTCTAACCACTGTGCCACCAAGGCTCTTATTCTTCCTTCACTCAGTTTCATGTTCTCTGAATTTTCAGTAAAGTACCTCAAACCATGATTGCTTATCTCTACCATTTCCAGCGACAGTAGCAGCTGGTGCTACTCAATCTCATTAGCAATTACAAAGGATGAATCACAGGTATGAGTCAGCAGTTCTCCACTGCTTAGCAGGGCTCTGCCAGACCATGGTCTGGCATTAACCCCACTCACTTCCTGCTGCTGAGTGTCAATGCAGTTTCTGAACCTTCAATGAACTTGAGAAATGTAGATTTCAGGAAATCACTCAACAGAAGAGTAAGAGGCTTTTTTTTTGTCAAATATCAATGGACAGAGGGACTTAAGCAACTGCACTAGCCAATTCTTGACCATACCCTATGGAACAATTAAAAAAAAGAAAAAGAAAATTGCATTTATTGATTTATAAGGAGTAAGTATAAAAACAAATACATCAGTGGTGGGATTAAAAAACATTTACTACTGTTTCTGTGGGTGTAGCTTGGTGGGCATGGTATTGCTTGGTGGGTGTGGCAGGGAAGGTTACTGCAAAATCCCATTCCCTCCCCACTCCACTAACCTACTTTCCAGTTCTGTTATCCTGTGCAGGGCAACAAAAGAAGACCCAGCCAATCAGCTGGGTCTTGGGAGGCAGAGAATAGGTGCGGGTGGGGCCAGTCAGTGGTGGTATTTGTCGGTTCTCCAAACTACTCAAAATTTCCACTACCAGTTCTCCAGAACTGGTCAGAACCAGCTGAATACCACCTCTGAAATACATGCAGTCCAAAGCACACAATTTCAGAAATGGCAATAATAATTCATCTCAAATTCTTTAATTTAGCTCATCACCTTAACCCTGTTTCCTTTTACAAACTCAAAAGGGGGGAGTTTCCTGGGGGAAACAACTGAATAAGGTACCATTATTATGAACACAGCCCAAGTTGTATCTATGTTGCTGCAGAAACAACGTATTGGGTAATAGCAGAGACTGCCATAAGTAGAAAAAGGGGAAGAAGATGAATGTTCACATTCCCTTATTTCTCTTTTCATGTCAATCCAAAGATGTCAGGTTTGGAAAAGGGATGGAGAAAACCCTATGAATGAACAAATTGGTTTATTATTTCTGCACACACATCCATAAGATGAATGTGTATATTCAGCTCTGTAGCATGCAGGTAATCGCCTCTGATAATGGATATGAGTGATTACAAAATAGTGATTATTGTAAGGAGTGGAGATTGAGAAGACCACACATTCAAGCAATCATCAGCCATAAGAACTCCCAAGTGATTTTGGAGCCCGACGTTCCCTATCAACCCAATCTACTGCATAGGATTATTGTTTTCACTTCTATTCAATTTTATAATCATTGCAGATAATTCTCCCCATGCATTGACTGAATGCTTGAAGAAGCATTAGGACTGAAACGGCTAACCATCAAAGTACTTCCAGGAATTTGTGAAAAGGTCAATATATAGACTGATTGTCTGGTGAAGGGGAAAACTCTCTCTTTACATATTCATTCACAAATGTTTTATTTTCATATTCGCAGGAGGAAAGTGTAGCTGAAACTTTGTGACTAGACCACCAACTGTGCAGATTCGGGATATGATGAGTAAGATCTCTGTTGGAGCCATTCTCACCATTCATTCTTGGAAATGTTTCCTGTAGTTTCTGTCTGCCATCCAGATTTAAAATCACATCTTCTGCAACAGATCTGATTCTGGGTAAGGATCAACCAAATGTACAAGTGGCTTATCCTATGCTTTTGAAGCAGCACTGAAATGTGTGCATACTTCCTAAAAAGAAATATGTGTGCACATGAATAGGAAATTGATACTTTATTCTTTTCTTTCCTTCTCTATCTGTCTATCTATCTATCTATCTATCTATCTATCTATCTATCTATCTATCTATCATCTATCTATCTATCTATCTATCTATCTATCTATCTATCTATCTATCTATGTATCTATATTTCTTAAGTTATCGCGGGTATTTATATGTATGGTATTCAGCTTTTGAATTTATTTTCCCGTCATTATAGTTGTACTTTTAAAAAGTTGTAGCAACGTTTGGCAAGGAAATCTCATCTGCCATCATCAGGCTTCTGTATAGTGTTCGTCTGTGATTCTGTGAGAAACGGCTGTGAAAGTCTGACTCACAGACGAACACTATACAGAAGCCTGATGATGGCAGATAAGATTCTGCCGAAACGTTGCTATAACTTTAAAAGCACAACTATAATGACGTGGGAAAATACCCGAACAAAGCTGAATTATACACACACACACACACACATACATACATACATACATTCATACATACATACATTTTAAGATTTTTCTCCACAGAAACTTCAGCAAAGTTTAACAGGGCTTGAAAGTTCTAGCTGCTGCATTCAAAGATGATAAGCTCAACTAGATTTAACCCAGGTGGGATTCAAATTTTTTAACAACTGGTTCTGTGGGTGTGGCTTAGTTGGTGGGTGTGGCTTGGTGGTCATGTGACTGGGTGGGTGTGGCCAACTAGACGTACTCACGTCAAGAAGCGCTTCTCCTCGCCTGGCCTCTCATGACAGTGGAGATGCTGCAACGGTCGTAAGTGTGAAAAATGGTCATAAGTCTTTTTTTCAGTGCCATTGTAACTTTGAATGGTCACTAAATGAACTGTTCAAGTCAAGGATTATGTACAAAAATACAAAAAGCTTCTTTGCTTGCAAAAAGCTGCCCTAGAAACCAATCATTAGATTAAAAATACCTGTAAGCCAGAGTTACAAATCAGGCAGGGTGCCAGAGCACTTTGAGGAATGAAAATAGTTAAAACGCAGTGATAACTATCAAGCAACCATCTCTTGCTCATAAAGTGAAACCCTTTAGCAGAGAGGTCATTTAAGCTCTCCAGAAAGAGCAAACCCAGGAGAAGCAATCCTTAGATCCATTTGCACCACTTAAAGACACTAGCTGGTTTCACTCACCTCACAAGATATCCTAAGGAAATCATCCAGATTTAAGGAAAGATCACATGCCCCCCAGAAAAGCAGTAAAAAAATCAGTGCCAAGCTTGCATCCTGCCTCTTGGAAGACACCCGAAAAGGACAGTGCCAGGTACCACTAAAGCAGTGAAGTAAGACCCCCTCCCCAGATAGAAAAAGAAATCATGAGGCAGGAAAAAAATTCAAACACAATACAAATAATTAAATCACAACACTAGCTGTTGCTTGTTAAACCAATTACTAGAACAAATAGGCATAGGAACTAGCCAGATTTCTCAACACAGTTTCTTTACAGGAACAGAGATTCACCTTTTTCCTTCCAAACAAAGCTGAATAGGGAAAATTATCTCATCAATAAAGACAGGATTAAACATCACCAAGCACAGAATTAAACTTCACCAAAAACCAGTTTTAGACCCAAACTCAGAAAGGGTATGTAAACTCACGTTTGAATGTCAATCTTTCTAGCTAGCCATGAAGCCTTGATGAATGTCACTCATCTTGGTTCCTTGTCATTAAAAAGCTTCTTTCCGCAGCTCTGCTTGTTATTCAATTATTTCTTCAAAGTGCTGATTATTGCATGCCGACTGGAAATATTTCCAGGGGAGTATTTCCTCCAAACAGCAGTGTAAAAAGCTTAAAACAACCTTTTAAGAAAGTATCAAGAAAGGAAAAAAACCTCCTTCGGAGACAGTAAGTCTAGGCATACTGCCAAGAATGTAATAAGGGTGGAAAAAAACAAAAGGAGATTTCTTCTAACTACCAGTTCTCCAACTGCTTAGAAAGTTAACAAGGGGTTCTATAGAACCGGTCAGAATGGGTAGAATCCCACCCCTGGTTTAACCTTGTTAAAGAGTCACTTGGTAGAGAGATGGGCAGTATATAAATTTTAAAAATATATAAACAGAAATAAATACATCTGAGTAGTTATCCTTAGATTTCCAATTTCTCCTCCTTCTCTCTTGAATAGTTTTGTTCAAGAGATGTTTAGCCAAGTCAGTTTTCATCACTAGTCAGGAAAAAATGCAACTGCTGAACTTTAAGGAAGACCTCCTGAAGGAATTTCTCCTCTTGATGTGAGAAAAAGAAACATGAAAGCAAAACCAGCAACAGAAGTCAGAACAGAACAATTCATTGTCAACTGAATCTCGAAAGATGAAAGTCCAAGTCAACCTTGAGCCGGCTAGGATTGAACTATGGGCAGAGTTAACGTGCAATACTGGATTCCAACCACTGTGCCACCAGGGCTCTTAAAAGAAATTCTTAAATACCCTGAGAATAAGGCATAAATAAGGCATAAAACAAAAACATTTTACTTAATATTTTTGACAATCAGATGCCCTAGGACAGTGGTGGCTAATTGCATGTGCCCTTGTGCATGCACGCTCGCATGCCAGCACCCAGAAGGCAATGCGTGGGGGGGGCCTCATGCCCCCTGTGCATGCACACCCCATGCATCTCTGCACATGCATGTGAGACCCCTCCGCCTGCCCCACGCATGCACACCAGATACCCCACAATCAGCTGGTGGGCGGGCGGGTGGCTCATGCACAGTGGGGCTCTTCTGGGCAATTTTTCACATGCCAGCAGAAGTGGTTCTGTGTGCCACTTCCGGCATGCATGTCACGGCCCTAGGAGTACATGGCTGGCTCAAGCATCAATACTCATTATTTTGGAAATTGCTATAATTTATCCTTCCATTTAATACCACCAGAATAGCATAGGAAGGAAACATGGAAAGAAAGGAGGCATATTTGCACTATGCTTATTTTAAAATAATGTTTACTAAGAACACATTATTAGTACATGAAAAGCCTCTCTCAATTCCCCTTCCTTCAATGACTGTCAGAAGACATGGGAAGATCCAACCTGCACCAGTAATTTACAGGGATATTACTGGAAAAATTCTTGACCAAGATTCAACCTTCTGTATATCAGTCAAGAAACAGTGCTGAAATTTCTCAGATTTCCTTGGTCTATTTAAAAATAAATAAAATGAGAGTGAAACCATGACTTTTCCTATTGGTTGGCTTTCTTTTCTGTTCACATTCCTGCAACTTGTTCTTAGTTTGAAGTGATTTCACTTGTTCTGGGCAATTGGCTTTGTGTATTTTGGCATTATCCTATTTGCTTCAGTAGCCCTTTGGTCTTTACCAATGGAACTAACACATATAGTGAAGTTGGTTGCTTGCCTGTGAATGGCCTAATTTACGAAATTGGCAAAAGGATTATATTTTGTTTAAAAAGTTAAAATCATACACAAAACTAGGCAAAGTGTTTAAATGTGGGGAGGAAATACACCCTGCAACATTAAGTGAACTTGGCATCAGCTTAGATTGATTTGCTATCCCTTGGCCTATAGTTCAGAGAACTAGGAGGTGACTTCACCCCTCAATGTCCTTGTTTTCTGCAAGTGGCATTTATTAATGGTAAGGTTAACAAACATCTGGTGAAAGGAGGACTTGTCTTCCTATTTGTCCTCATGTCTTCTATCCAGCAGGCATAGCCTTAAATCAAGTATTGTGAAGCTTTTTGAGTATTTTTTTTTAAATATTAGACTGCTATCACTATCAATCGTTCAAATTTAAGTGTCTTTTGCTTTCTTTCTCTTGTGTCTCCACAGTTTCAGCAGCCTAGATTTATATGATTTGTTTCCTGGTTCAATAAATTGGCTTCAATCCAGCCCCTTTAAATCTGTGATGACTTGAGTCTGTAGATAACATGACCCACCCTACATTTCTAGGGTGAAATCTGAAAAGTGCGTGGTCATCAATTCTATATTGCCCTGTTTCCCTGAAAATATGACCTACCCTGAAAGTAAGTCCTATCTTGATTTGTACAAGTCTGCCCAATATAAGCTTTACCCCCAAAATAAGCCCTAATTGAGATCTCACCCACTCCAGAGTGGATGGGTAAAAATTAAGCCTAGGTGGGGATGGGTGGGTGGAGCTGCCCTTCTACTGACCTGTGGACAGTTGTAGCCAGGCCCCACATACCCCAACACCTGCCTTGCCGGCCCATTTCTTCTGCAGCCAGCAAGGCTGGCAAGGCTTTCCTGAAGGCCTCTGTATCCAGAACTCTGTAATCCAGAACTCTGTAATCGGCTGCAGAGGCCTTTAGGAAAGTCTTGCCAGCTGCAGAAGAAGTTCCTGAAGGCCTCTGACAGCAAAAAGGAGAACGGGGGTGACACGCACAAGTGAGGTTAGTCAGTGGATGACATCCCCTGAAAATAAGACCTGGTGCCTTTTTTGGTGGGGGAAAAAATTATAAGACAGGTTCTTATTTTGGGGGAAACATGGTACTGCTAGCATATGTCCTTGAAAATAAAAAAATTGTTGGAAAAATATTGTTAATAAAAATCAATGCTTCTGAACCTGGAAAAAAATAATTTCATATACATGTAAGCCTAAGTATGCCAAATCCCAAAACAACTTAGTTTATGCACTCAAGATTCTACAAAGGTCTTCAAACTTGGAAAGTTTGGACTTCAACTCCCAGAATTCCTGAGCTAACAAGGCTGGAGGAGGAATTCTGGGAATTGAAGTCCACAAGTCTTAAAGCTGTCAAGTTTGAAGACCCCTGTTCTACAACACAAAGAGGTAGTCAATTCTCAAGCAGAGTCACTAGTCTATCTCTTAGCCCCATTCTATGATATGTGCACTCAATATATGACCAGAATTCTGGCAAGGTCAGGGTCCTTCTTACGGATCACAGCCTCAATTCTTTCCCATCTATTTCTGCTCGCTTGGAAGAAATTGGGTCCATATAGCAGCCACTGATACCATCCAAATAAAACTAATATTTATCTCTGAGAATTGCTTGGTTCAAGCTATACGGGCTTTTCTTGAGCATTTCTGCTCCTTGCAGTGAATCCTACATTATGACATTGGGATTTTAGAAACAATAAATCTATATTGCTGGGAAAGAAGGCACAGGCTTTCCTTGAACATTAGCAGAGATGACCCATGGATCATTTTGTAACAAGTTCTTGTGCTAAGCATTTATGTATCTTGAGAAGTGCATCATTTTTGCAGCCATGTTTTCATTTGTAGCCATGTTTCCTGTAAACTGGTACAATATGTCTCAATCAGAACATTTTTACTTGCATTAAAATAATCTAATTTATTCATATTTGGCACTCAAGCAAAACCCTATTTTTCAAGGGTTTTTTCTCATTGTTTTCTGATAAATAACTGCCTATATATAATTTTATCTAATAAACAATTATCATTTCTTCTTTTTTATTTAAAAAGCAAGGGCAAGAATATGAAGTATCAAAGAGGGTGGTTTCATTTGGCATATTGACTCTATCAAGTATTTCATTAACAATCTCACCAATTCACATTTTGTTTAAAAGAAATAATAAGATGGGGACTATGGGAGATTTAGTAGATAGCCCTGGATGATTATTCTCAACGTCTAAGTAAAAAGCAGCATAGAATTTGCAAGTCAGAAAGTTTTTCTGTTCCAGCCATGAAATCCAAGCAGCAGGGCCAAAGTACTGGCATTAAGTTGTTTTTAACTTCTTATGACCTCACAGACATCATTTTCTCAGCATTCTTTGCTGGAGACTGTTTCTTCTCAAAGCTCCTACTTGTGTCATCAGTGATAGTATCTAACCACCTTGACTCTTATAACTCTCATTTTCTGTTGCCTTGTATTTTTCCTAGTATTGAAGTCTCCTCCAAAATATGCAACCAAAATATTTAAGCTGTAGCTTAATTACTTAAATTTCCAGTGAACATTCTCTTTTTATTTAATCTATTATTAAGTTATCTGTTCTTTGTGCGAACCAAGGCATTCTTCAATATTTTCTCGACAATTCAAATGTGTCAGTTTTTCCTTCATTCTGATACTCCGGCATTCACAGCCAGATGATATAGCTGGGAAATCCATGGCATTGCTATGTACCCCTGTGTGGTCAGGGTAATGCCTCTGTATTTTAGTAGAGCCTCAGTGGTGCAGTGGTTAGAGTCAGGGGTGGGATTCTACCAGTTTGCACCTATTCACTACAACCGGTTGTTAACATTTTAAGCAGTTCGAAGAACTGGTTGTTAGAAGAAATTATTGGCCTAATCCTGTAAGGAAGGCAGGAAGGAAACATTCTGGTGTTGCTTACAGAAACTGCCTCTCCGTTAACCCTTATTACATTCTTGGCAGAACTAAACTTCCTGTCTCTGGAACATCTCTGGAGTTTTTTTCCCCTTCTTTGCTGTGTGGAGTGACCATTTAAAGTTACAGTGGCACTGAAAAAAGTGACTTTTGACCATTTTCCACACTTACGACTGTTGTAAGTCGTGAGAGGACAGGCAAGGAGATGCGTGCCTCGATGTGAGTGATATTGAGTTGGCCACGCCCAGCCAATAACATGACCACCAAGCTATGTCCACCCAGTCACATGACCACTAAGCCACACCCACCACCCAAGCCACGCCCACAGAACCAGTTGTTAAAATTTTTGAATCCCACCCCTGGTTCGAATGCAATATTGCAGGCTACTTCTGCTGCAGCCAGCTGCCTTAAATTTGGCAGTTCACACCTCACCAGGCTCAAGGTTGACTCAGCCTTCCATCCTTCCGAGGTGGGTAAAATGAGGACCCAAATTGTTGGGGGCAATATGCTGACTCTGTAAATTGCTGATAGCTCTTCAGTCAAATATTTTTTTTCCTTCTCTATGTTTTAATGTATATTTACTGTGTTAATGTATTCTTTACTACATATTATATTGTGAACCTGTTACAAATTGCTTTGAGGTTCATAGGAAATGTGATAAAAATAACATTGACAACGACGATGATGATAGAGGAGAAAGGAGTTCATGAGTTAGAAGAATCGAGACTACGTGGCTGGAAAGAATTCAGGCAGTGGATTAAAGGTTGTGTCTGCTGTTTAGTCATATACTTAAATAGAGTTATTGCTTCCAGATTTATCAGCTCCATCCTCCCACCGAGAGTTTTATTTGGTTTCATTTTGATTTATCTGACAAAGGATGGAGCTTTACACATTTGGTATATTTATCCTGTTAACTTGAGCGCTGTATATGTATCCTCTGTCTGCAGTGAGAACAGGCATACTTGGGGTTTCCTCAAAATAACTTTTACTTTCTCCCTGATTTAGTGTTTCATATTTTAAGAAACACTCAGAAAGAATTGTTTCTGTGAAGAAAAAAACTCCAATTTGTGATAAACCTTAGCATTATGTTTCAGAAAAGGGCTAGTTAGGATGATCATAGGCAAAAATGCTAGAACTGCTTGCTGTCAGAAATTGTGGGTGCTTCAACACTGGAGGTTTTTAAGAAAAGATTGGACAGCCACATGTCTGAAATGGCATATAGGGTCTCCTGCCTGAGCTGGGGGTTGGGCTAGAAGACCTCCAAGATCCCTTCCAGCTCTATTCTGATTCTGATTATCTTTGATAAGTATGCAAGAGGAAGATTTTTACTGGGTTCCATTTTTTTCAGACCACCCTCTCCACTTGGCCATTTGCACATAAGTTTCCTGCCAGTTTGGTCAACTTCTGTGCAATTTAGCAATTAATTGAATTTAATTTAGCTTAATTCAACCTGTCTCCATGCTACTGGACACAAAGGATAATTTTCCCCGGGAATCCTTCAAAAGAAGTTACAAGAAGAGATTCTGAAGACTGCCCAGATTTTAGAGGTTGGAAAATTGGAGCCAAAGGAGCAGGAAGAAACTGATAAGAAATATGTAATGAATTACTTTCCCTTTTTTGGAAATAGCAATTAACTACATCTTACTGCCAGATGTATGCAATTGATCTTGTTGTTTATTTAATTATCCTCTTTGGGGTCATCCATCTCACAGCTTATGTGAACTGGGGATAGAGCAAGATGGAATGATTAAGTCCAATTTATATGTACCTGCAAGTAAATGCCAAATCAGTAAATGCCAAGAAATGCTCCAAGAGTTGAGATGCTTGGAATTTTGTGGATATTAACTATAAACATTTGCTGGCAACTAACAAATTGTATTCTTTAATAAGTAGCAGCACCTAGCAAATCTTGGTTGATCTTAAAAGCTAAATATGGTTGGTCTTAGTATTTGGATCAAGAATTCAGAGCTGTAGACTGGACTGAACTAAGAAACTGAGGGAAGAAAACATCCTGGAGGTAAGCAACAGCAAATCACTTCTGCATCCTACTAGGAAAAAGATGTAGATATATCCATGTAAAGCACTAGGTCTTAAGTCTGAGTCAAAAGTGGCTTTCATTTACTTAATGAGCAGTATGGGGACTATCATATATTATCATAAGAATGTATTTGACCAATGGAACTCTTCTACATAGCAAGACCCTCCAAATCAATATTTCATGAATGACTCCCAATGCAATAAAGGAAGTCAAGTCATTCAAGAAATGTTATTGATTTGGAGGGTCTTGCTATGTAGGGGAGTCCCATTGATCAAATATTCTTCAAATGCCCTGAAATATTAATCACCAGTAGTTAAGGCACCAGGCTAGAAACTGAGATCTACTCCTAGCTATCTGCATGGCTTTGGGCCACTCATTCTCTCTCAGCCCAACTTATTCACAAGGTGGTTGTTGTGGGTAAAACAAGAGGAGGAAAAAGTATTAGGTATGCTTGCTGCTATTAAGTTTTTGAGAACTTCAACCAAACTTAAAAACACTTTGGGGTTCCTGTTATTTGGCTACTTCAGTCTGGAATGAGGAGTGGGATATAAGAGGACTAGACCAGTAGTGGGATTCAAAAATTTTTACTACCGGTTCCATGGGCATGGCTTGGTGGGTGTGGCTTGGTGGGCATAACAGGGGAAGGATACTGTAAAATCTCCATTCCCTCCCCACTCCTGGGGAAAGGTTACTGCAAAATCCCATTCCCTCCTCACCCCACTAACATGCTTTCCAGCTCTGTTCTCCTGTGAGGGCAACAAAAGAAGACCCAGCCAATCAGATGGGACTTGGGAGGAAGAGAATAGATGGGGGTGGGGCCAATCAGAGATGGCATTTGCCAGTTCTCTGAACTACTCAAAATTTCTGCTATGGGTTCTCTAGAACTGGTCAGAACCTGCTGAATACCATCTCTAGACTAGACCCAGTGGGCTTGCTACAAATGAGATTTTGCAATGAACATGTGTGATTCCATGAATTATGTTTCTCACAAGACCTTTAAATTATGGGCAGTGTTTATCAGAAAATGTATTTTAATCCTGGATCTTTCTTACAGGAACATACTTCCTCCTCCACTTTTAATCTCCTCAATCATAACTGGCTTGCAAACAAAAAGAAAATAGCTTACAAACCAAACACACTTCTTATGTGTTAAAATTCAGTGAACTTTAGTCCCTGGAGAACTTGGATGTTAACAACTCAACCATCAAAGTAATAAATCTTTCTTAATGATAAAACTCCATTGTTATGGACTGACTCTGTATTGACATCATTTTATGACTTGCTATATAACAAAAGAGGAAATTACACATACAACCTCTTTTTGTTTTCCATATTTCTTAAATAGCCTCCATAATGTAGCCAATAGTGGTGGAAATCATTTTAAAGCATCTGAATTGTTCTCTGTGGATAGACTAGAAAGAACTTGGATCAGATCTATTAGACCTTTTAAAACCAAAGTACACATATAGACTGGCTGAAACCAGGCTCAATAGCAGTAACTGTGAGAGGGATCTTGGAGTTTTAGTGGACAACCAGCTAAATATGAGCCAGCAGTGTGCAGCCAAAAAAGCTAATGCAATCCTAAGTTGTATTAACAGAGGGATACAGTCAAGATCAAGGGAAGTACTAATACCACTCTATAAAGCCTTAGTAAGACCACACCTAGAGTACTGCATCCAGTTTTGGTCACCACATTATAAAAAAGATGTTGAGACTCTAGAAAAATTACAGAGAAGAGCAACCAGGATGATTAGGGGACTGGAGGCTAAAACATATGAAGAACGGTTACAGGAACTGGGCTTGGCTAGTGTAGTGAAGAGAAGGACCAGGGGAGACATGATAGCAATCTTCCAATATTTGAGGGGCTGCCACAGAGAGGAAGGGGTCAAGCTATTTTATAAAGCTCCTGTAGGCCAGACAAAGAATAATGGATGGAAACTGAACAAGAAGAGATTTAACAAGGAGAAACTTTCTGACAGGGAGAACAATCAACCAATGGAACAGAAGTTGCCCTCGGAAGTTGTGAGAGCTTCATCACTTGAGACTTTCAAGAAGAGATTGGACTGCCATTTGTCAAAAATGGTGTAGGGTCTCCCGCTTGGGTGGGGGGTTGAACTAGATGACCTACAAGGTCCCTTCCAACTATGATTATCTATCTATCTACCGTGTTTCTCCAACAATAAGGCCTCCACCAATAGGAAGGCCCAGCATGTTTTATCGGCATAAAATCAAATTAAGCCCCTCCCCCCCAAATTAAGGCCTATATTGAACATGCGAAATGGGGGGGATGGTGGGGGGGGCCTTGCCGTTAGGAAGTACTTTTGTTGCATACCCAGATATGGTGCTGCCTGCGTTGACTTTGGCGTTGGTGGGGCACTTCGTATCAGGAGACCTTCCTCCACTGTTGCTTTCCCTTCTCCCTTGCTGCTGCGGCATTTAGAGCAATGCCGTGGCATTTGGCGCAGCCAGCCAGGGCTCCTCCGTGCAACCGGAGCCCGGTGGAGACACTCGACTTCAGGCGCTCCTGTTGCCACCTTCCCTTCGCCTTCAAAGGCAAAGCCAATTCTTTTAAAAACGACACTGGTACGACAAAACCTCCCCTGCCCGAGAGGGCAGCCCAACCCCACATGGGGAGGTGAATCTCCCGGGGCCGCAGCGCAGGATCGGCCCACCCCAGGAGAAGCGCCCAGCCGCCATCCCTGCCTGGCACAGGGCAGAGCACGAAGAGCTTTGCCTGGGGTGCCCAGCGCAGCTGACAGGCGGGCCCTCCTGCCTGGCAGTGGAGCTCTCGCCAAGGCAGCGAGCACCTCCCCGCTGGACCCTCTGCTCATCCCGTCAGGGCCACGCCAGAGCTGTGTGGGCTGGGCAGAGCCGGGAAAGTAAGCCGTGGGTGCACGCCCGCCTGCCAAACGAAAGAGCCGGGCCAACCCAAGCTTGGCTTCCTTCCCAAGTCCCTCCAGCCTGAACCCAAAGAGGCCACCAGGACAGGCCCCCCGAGGCAGTGATAGTGCCCACCCATCCGTGGACAGAGAGGCAAGGCAATGGCCTGCACTGTATCCTCCTCCAAGCTGAGCCCCGCCAAGTCAGCGCCTCTGCCTAATGCCCATTCTGCTGCAGCGTTTGGAGCTGCTGGTGCATTTGGAGATGTGTGGGGACAGGGACGGGCTGGGCGAGGGGTGGAAAGGATGGGCGGCTTCGGGCTGTCTTTGCCGGCCAGGGAAGCAGCGCTGCCATCACCTTGCCTCCCTGTCCACGAATGGGTGGGCACTATCACTGCCTCGGGCAGCCTCTCCTGGTGGCCCCTTCGGGCTCTTTTGCTTGGCAGGTGGGCGTGCACCCGTGGCTCGCTTTCCTGGCTCTGCCCAGCCCGCACAGCTCTGGCGCAGCCCTGGTGGGATGAGTGGAGGGTCCGGCGGGGAGGCGCTCGCTGCCTTCGTGAGAGCTCCACTGACGGGAAGGAGGGCCCGCCTGTCAGCTGCGCTGGGCACCCCAGGCGAAGCTCTTCACGCTCTGCCCGGTGCCAGGCAGGGATGGTGGCTGGGCGCTTCTCCCAAGGGGTGCTGCGGCCCTGGGAGATTTGCCTCCCCATGTGGGGTTGGGCTGCCCTCTCGGGCAGGGGAGTCTTTGTTGTAGTAGGGTGTTGTTTTTGAAAGAATTGGCTTTACCTTCGAAGGCAAAGGGAAGGCGACGACAGGAGCGCTTGAAGCCGAGTGTCTCCACCGGGCTCCGGTTGCAGGGAGGAGCCCTGGCTGGCCGCACATGGCTGCGCCAAACGCCACGGCGTTGCTCTCAATGCCACGGTAGCAAGGAGAAGGGAAAGCAACAGTGGCGGAAGGTCTCCCGATACGAAGTGCCCCACCAATGCCGAGGTCAACATCCAAGCCATCGCTGCCCGCCCACCCGAGGATGCAAGGGGGGGAATTAAGTCACCCCTGAAAAGACGGCCTAGACGTTTTTTTGGGGGTCAAAAAAATAAATAAGGCCCGGCCTTATTTTGTGAGAAACACGGTATCTATCTGTATGATATCATGCCTAGTCCTGGTTTGAAAAACAAAATATCTGCCAAGAGAAACCTTTTTTTTTTTTTACAACTCTGCAGTGTATGGTAGTGTCAGTAAAGGAAGCAGAATGTTTTAGATAGTGAAATAGCTGAAGATGTATTGACACAAAGACCAATTGTCTTATCTCCTGTATTGGAACAGATGTGATGGCACTGTTTCCAGGCACCAATTCTCATAAGGGTAACAGAATCTTAATTTCTCATCTTTGAAGATTCTCAAAGGTTTAATTAGGAATCACTCAGAGGTGGGATTCTCCCAGTTCACACCTATTCACTAGAACCGGTTGTTAACATTCTAAGCAGTTCGGAGAACCGGTTGTTAGAAGAAATTACTGGACTAATCCTGTAAGAAAGGCAGGAAGGAAACATTCTGGTGTTGCTTACAGAAACTGTATCTCCATTAACTCTTATTACATTCTTGGCAGGACTAGACTTCCTGTCTCTGGAACTTCTTTGGAGTTTTTTTTCCCTCCTTTACTGGTACTTTGCTTGTATGGAGTGACCATTTAAAGTTACAATGGCACTGAAAAAAATGACTTATGATCATTTTTCACACTTACAACTGTTGCAGCATCCCCATAGTCATGAGAGTCCAGGCGAGGAGATGTGTGCCTCAATGTGAGTGATATTGAGCTGGCCATGCCCAGCCAATAACATGACCACCAAGCCATGCCCACCAACTAAGCCATGCCCACAGAACCAGTTGTTAAAAAATTTGAATCCCACCCCCGTAATCACTTTATAGGTATCCATGATAAACTATAGACATTCTAAAATATTTGTAAGATGATAAACATTTCTTTCATTCAGGATGAATTGCTAGAGCTTTAATATAATATTTAAAATATATCTTGATTTGGGACTAGGAGAAAGCTATTCCCACAATGCTAGATTCAGCTCCGGTTACCAATGTTTAATTTAGATCTATCTCTTCTGGCCTTGATAGATAGGCAGAATGCATTTTGGAAGAGAGCCTAAACAAAATGTCAGGATTCTGGCAGTTACCCTAATTAAATCATGAGTCTCAAGCCAAACTTCCAAAACTTCAAAAGGATTTATTGAGAGTTAACATAAAATATTTCTATGGTCTTTTTAGAGTTGTCACATAAGTTACTAAATTTTGAATAGAATAGAATAAACATTTTATTGTCACTTTAAATGTACACTAATCAGCATACATTAAAATGAAATTTCGTTGAATTCAGTTCTCAAAAGATAACCATTATGCATATACCCACATGCACAGAGAAACATAACAATCTAGTTCAAATGTATACATATACATGGCAAAAGAAAAAAGAATTCTGAGAGTTTACAAAATGGATGCCATAAGGAACAAAGCTGTTACAGAATCCAGTAGTCCTGCTATAGATACTTTGAAACCTCTTCCCAGTGGAGAGCAACAGAAACAGACTGTAAAGTGGGTGTGTTGGATGAGCAGCGAAACATCTTCAAAGAAAAACCAAAAAGTCCAGTTGCCTCTTGAAAAAGCACTTTTGGGACAACCATGATATGGACAACTGAGAATCTCCATAGACATTTGGTTTCCTATATAATCTTCTCAGCTTTCCTTACCATTCTCTGTAGGGACTTTCTACCTGAGGCGCTGCTGCCACCAAACCAAAGAGTGATGCAGTTTGTTAAAATATTCTCAATCCTGCCTCTGTAAAAAGTGGCCAGGACAGAAGGAGAAAGAGATGCTCTCCTCATCCGACGCAGGAAATGCAGACACTTTCTCCCATTTTTTTGAACAGGGATAATAAATATTCATGTGAGGGGCAAAAATCAAGATACTTTATTTCATTAGCAGAAGCATGTAACAATACAAATATTGAGGAACCTATTAGACTCATTCTTCAGCTTTCCATGTTTATAGGTGGCAATCATCTTTTGACCATTACCATCAAATTCTGAATGTGTAAAAAAAAGTTACTTTTATTTCTCCCTACTTTTAGCTTAAATTGTTAAATTACAGAGTGCATGCACTCACAGTTTTCCTTGAACTGGAAAAATAGATAGTATGTATGCAATAAGAATTACCCAGTCTTGAAATGCTGTGGAGACATAGTTCAGTGTAACAGGAAGCAGCCTTGTGTTCTTTTTCTTTAATTATATATGAACATTGGAAAATAAATTTGATGTAATTTCACATTCAGTGTAGAGCAGAAAGAAATCTCCATTCAAAGAACTGGTAAGAATATTTAGTTATATGTCTAACTTGAGTCTTTTCTATTAAAAAAATGAAAAATTTAAACGAAGCAATTTGGCTAACTACTTGGACCTCCTACTCCAGTATGGTCTCACCTAGTATGCTATCCCTTCTGCTTCCATTTATTTTGGCAGCTTGGCCAAATATGTTGTCTTATACCAGTCTTCTGCATCCTTGGCAATTTTAAGATATGTGAGTTTCAACTCCCAGAATTCTCTAGCCAGCATGAAGTCTATAAAATTTAAAGTTGCTAAGGTTTAGAATAACTGCCCTAACAGAATAATAGAGTTGGAAGGGACCTTTGCGATCTTCTAATCCACGGGTGTCAAACTCGCTATGTCACATTGCTGTCACGTGATGTTTCGTGACATTTTTCACATTCATGGAGCTGGGTGGGAATGGCCAGTGTGTGACACATCCAGGACACAGGACACCAGTTTGACACACCCTTATTCTAGTCCAACACCCTGCTCAGTCAGGAAACCCTATAGGATTTCAGACAAAATGGCCCTCTGCTCATCCCGCCAGACCAAACCTCCCTTGTTGGAGTACCTACCACTTTTCTTCTTCCTTCTTGATCTCTCTTTTAAAAGGCTTATACTTGGTTACAGTCTAGTCCTCTATTGTTTCAGAAAAGAACTGCTTTTTTGGTACTGCCTTTGGGTATTAATGCAAAGATGCTCTTGTATTTACATTAAACTGTTACAGTATAAGACTACTGGAATTATCAGCAAAAATTCCCAGGTGTATAGGTTAATCACCTTCCTTTGAATGCAAATAATTTGCATAGGGTTTCCTGCCTGAGCAAGAAGTTAAACTAGAATACCTCTGAGGTGCCTTCCAATTCTGTTAGCCTGTTGTTTCCATAATTCCCAGTCAGCTTCTTAGAAATGTTAGGAATAGAAACCCACACATTTTCAAGTTGCCCAGGGTTGACAAAAGCTGGTATACATCCATTCAGTGAGGATAGTCAATGCACAGCTAACAGTAACAGCTAAATACTTCGCTGTATTTTCTAAGTCAGAACCACAAATAATTGGATACTGGAGAAAAGTAGTGCAAATAGCAGATGGACATCATGACAGTGAGTTCCTGCTTTTGTCAACCCTGGGCAACTTGAAAATGTGTGGGTTTCTATTCCTAACATTTCTAAGAAGCTGACTGGGAATTATGGAAACAACAGGCTAACAGAATTGGAAGGCACCTCAGAGGTATTCTAGTTTAACTTCTTGCTCAGGCAGGAAACCCTATGCAAATTATTATATCTCTTTTTTGTTAGAGAAAGAATTATAGGGAGAATGCGAACTCATGCCCAATTCCCATGCTTCAATTATGTATCTGTGTTTAGAGAACACCAAGGATGGTTGATATTTTTGAGAAGAAACAAAAAAGTTGCTGTTAAGACATTTTCCACCTTTCAATGTATTGGGGAGATAACTGAATGGAAAAGGACACTAATCCTGGATTACCAGGAGATCAATACACCATCTTGGAATTTCTTCAATTTATATTTGTTTACTGACTTCAGTACATTAGTGAGATCATCATAACCAACTACTAGATTAATGAATTAAATTAATCAATGAAAAGCATCCCTTCAGACAGTGAAAGGTCCGTGAAGAATTAGATGCTTAGTAGCTGTGCAATTAACTAATTTTCAGGAATATTCATCTCAGATTAATTTTGTAGGTGGAGAGTATATTGTTTGTGAAAGACAAAGTAGCATAAGATAAAGGCATTTAGTGATTCTTGTGACATCAGGAAAATGTGTAGTCTGTATTCCTTTTTAAACCTCTTATTATATGCTGGAGAAAATAGAAAGGCTAATCTTTGTCATCTTAATCTGAGATGCTAATATTCCCCTCATGGAAAAAGAAGACAGGACTAGATGCATCTTCGATATTATATACTGCATGTTATATAACTTTTTCAGGTTTGTATTGGTTTGTTATATCTAGCCTTCTTAGTGCTCTTTTATAGGTCTCACCTAGAGGTGGTATTCAGCAGGTTTTGATTGGTTTTGGAGAACCGGTAGCAGAGTAGTTTGAGTAGTTCAGAGAACAGGCAAATACCCCCTTCTGACTGGAGATTTTACAGTATCCTTCCCCTGCCATGCCCACCAAGCCACGCCCACAGAACTGGTAGTAAAAAAAAATTAATCCTATCACTGGTCTCACCATTACATTATATTTATGTGCCTAAAAATAAAATCCCAATGTAGACCAATGTTCATAAGTGTTATCCCAAGGAAAGCATGAGAAAGTAATTATCCCCAGTAAAAATCCTATTTTAATTCAACAGGTGGCAACACGTAGCTAATTTTTGAAGTTAAGCAGAGTCTGGCCTGTTTGGAATTTACATGGGAGACAGTCAGGGAATAAAATATGATTTTAAAAATAGCATTTTAGAAGAAGGTAATGACAAATCAATATTGTTGCTGTGAAACTGTACGGTTATATCTTTGGAGTCACAAGAGTCATACGTGATTCAAGGGTGACTATTTAAGATTTAGAAAAGAGGTGAGAAATTTAAACAGCTGAAGACAGTCAATGAGGTAGTGAATGTATCTGTATGGTGGCAAAGACGATTTGCAAGGATAGGGAAGTAAGGAGATATATAATGAATGGTGCTGATGTGGATTAATTAGTTTTGCTATGTTATCTTTTCTTTGCTCATCTCTTGCCTTTCATTTCTATGTGTTAGTATTTTGTATACAAACATTACATTATATTGTGTGAGTTTGTGTAATGTATCATGATGCTTATCTCAGAAGGCAATAGTGCCATGGATATGTAGATTTGTAAATATGACAAATGTTCAGGCCACTTTTACTGAAAGGTTTCACTACCTCTTTGTATTCAGTACATTGCCCCTTCTTGTCAGGGTATATTTAATAAATATTTAATTAAAAAATAAAGATAATGGACAGGAGATGAAAAGAAAGGACCAAAGCTGAGGTTATTCTTCAAATATGTCAATAATAGTTCTTCACCTATGGTGATAAATGCAGGAATAGCCTAATAAAATGTTGTATTAATCCCTGTATTATTTTTGGAAAGTATTCTGGGAATAAAAATAAACATATATTCCACCTTTGAAAATATTTTCTCCTTCAGAACTTGCCTCCAGAAACTGTGGGTGCTATAACACTGGAAGTTTTTAGGAAGAGATTGGACAGCCATTTGTCTGAAATGGTATAGCGTTTCCTGCCTGAGAAGGGGGTTGGACTATTTGGGAGAACATTTGGGGCATGAAATGATGCCATTATGACACTGAATTTGTGTGGGTTGCATGGGAAGGAGAGGTTAAGGTTATTTTTGAATTTCTGTTTAATTTTTTGACTGGAGTGTTTTATTTTATTGCATTGGAGGTATTGCATTTGAGCTGTGAAGAATCTTGATTATAGTGGATATATAACCTATCTGTCCATCCGTCCATCCATCACATCCATCCATCCATCCATCCATCCATCTATCAATCCTTGGCCTGCTGAGATAATTTCTTAAGAAATCACATGCAAAAGTTGTGATTTTCTCAGCTTCTTTTTCATGCTACCTCCCCATTTTCATAACTCATTTGTGAATTAGATAGTATCTTCCACTAGGGTTTGAACCCATTTCTGTAAATGTCTGGAATGGTCACACTTGACCTTAAAGTGATTTGGTCCCCATGGTTGACTACAGTTTGGGTTCATAGACAAGGTCTGGAACCCAACCTGGAAAAACCCACTATTCTAACATAACATTCTTAGCTTTATAATACAGATTAAAATTCTATCTCTTTTGAAGTAACATAATTTGGATCAAGAAAAGGGAGAAGATTCATTTCCTACCATCTCTTTAAAGGCAAGATCTAAGTTTCTTGGAAATTAATTTCCTGCTGGAGGAAAAACCATCAATTTCCAGCAGATTACCTTCCTGAGAAATTAAACAAAATGTGGTTCCAGGGTTGAAGGTTCTGGAATGACATGTAAAACATAGCTATGCAAAACAGTAGTGTTGAAAATAGTTGCTGGTTATCTTTATTTGGTTCCTTCAGACAGGACCTGTCTCATCTTGTAGCCTTAGTATTACATTATTCATCATCATACTGCAAGCCAAAAAAGGAAATCAATTTCACCACATTAAAATATTTTTGTACTCTGGGCTGCTTTTATGCACTGACAGGTCTCTGGATGTCAAAAAAAAATTGGCCCTCCATGATTATTCCCTGGGGGAGCATTAAAATAATACCTATTTAAAGTTTTTTTTTAATGTACATGCAGATTTAAAATGAGTTTTCAGAAGCAGTTTCAAATCTGTTCTTATATTGCTCATAATAAAAATTATTTATGGAATGGTATTATTTATGGAATGATATTATTCCACCTTTGACATATGGGCTATATTATTGTGTATTAAAAGCATTTTTCTCCTTAACTATATTACTTCTGTGAATATATTTTTTCAAGTGTGAAGATTAATTTTGACTTTCATGAAAGAACTCAAGTATTTTTCTACTTCATCTTAACATATCCCATTTTCCTTTTTGATATCATAAGAGTTCTGACCCAGAATAAAATAGCAATAGCAATAGTACTTAGACTTATATACAACTTTATAGTGCTTTATAGCCCTCTCTAAGCAGTTTACAGAGTCAGCATATTGCCCCCAATAATCTGGATCCTCATTTTACCCACCTCGGAAGCATGGAAGGCTGAGTCAACCTTGAGCCTGGTGAGATTTGACCTGCCAGATTGCAAGCAGATGGCAGTCAGCAGAAGTAGCCTGCAGTACTGCACTCTAACCACTGCGCCACCATGGCTCATAAATTCTCCAATTTTGATAGACATTTGAAAAGTGAACAACCACTGTTCTGGCAAGTTGTAGATTCTTTTAGGAGTTACTGTAGAGCCTTGGTGAGCAACTTGTAAATGGCTTGAGATGGGTGTCCTTAGGAGAAACTCAAGAAAATAAATATAGAACATTGTAGGAAGACACTTTAGAAGTCTCTTAGTTCAATCCCCTGCCCTATGGCAAGGGATCATATGGCATTCCATGGCTATCCAATATATTTTTAAAAATCTCCCAAGCAGTGGTGGGATTCAAAAATTTTTTATTATTGGTTCTGTGGGCATGGCTTGGTAGGTGGGGCAGGGGAAATATACTGTAAAATCCCCATTCCCTTTCCACTCCTAGGGGAGGATTATTGCAAAATCCCATTCCCTCCCCATCCCACTAACCTGCTTTCCAGCACCATTTTCCTGTGCAGGGCAAAAGAAGACCCAGCCAATCAGCTGGGACTCGGGAGGCAGAGAATAGATGGGGCAGAGCCAGTCAGAGGTGGTATTTGCCAGTTCTCTGAACTACTCAAAATTTCCGCTACCGGTTCTCCAGAACTGGTCAGAACCTACTGAATACCACCTTTGCTCCAATGATGGAATAGCCACAACTTCCAGAGGCAAGATTTCCCACTGATTAATTGTTCTTACTGTTGGTAAATTTCTCATTCGTTCTAGATTGGATTTCTTTTTGGATTGGATCTTCCACCCATTACCTCAGGTGCTTGGAGAATAAATTTATTCCCTCTTTTCTGTAACAGCCCTTAGAAGATTGCTACCATATCACCCCTCGTCCTTCATTCAACTAAACATACCTAGTGGGTATGGAGATATGATGGTTGTGCTCATAGGATAACATTCCTATCCTTTTTTTTTTTTAATTGCATTGTATATATGACAATTACTGAAAAAGTAACAGGGCATTGATCGTGCAGTCGAAGCTGCTGTCTTGACATTTTGGCATGGATGCTTGTGGGGCTGAGGTGTAAATCAGTATCACAGCATCACAAGATGCTTTATGTTCTTCTAGAACTGAGGTGTCAAACTCAAGGCCCATGGGCTGGATCCGGCCCACAGGGTGCTTAGATCTGGCCCATAGGGCCACCCTGGAAGCAGCAAAGGACCAGCCTGTAGTGCCTCTGCCACCAAAAACCGAGCTTGGGACAGCTGCGCACAGCCTTCCCAAGCTCTGTTTTTGGCTACAACGGCATCCTGCAGCCTTCTGCCAGAGAAAACGAAGCTCAGGAGGGGCCTTGGGAGCGCTCCGTTTTCATTGACAGAGGGCTGCAGGACATCTACCCTGGCCACGCCCACCCTGGCCACGCCCACTCACCCCCCACCCCCCGAAGTCAAACACAACCCTGATGCGGCCCTTAATGAAATTGAATTGGACACCCCTGTTCTAGAATTAGAGATTCTTAAATGTTACCTCTTTGTTTTGTTTTTGTTTTTCCCTAAACAATCAATGTGGAATTCAAAAGAAAAATAAAGTAATGACAACAGCAAAAACAAGGGAAAGAAAAAAAAATTGGGGAAGGAATGTGCTTGCCTTTGGCTTAAAGAGAAAGAAAAATATTTCAAACATATTGTACAGCCAAATGTATTAATGAAGATATTAATACATTAATAAAAGGTGACCAGATTTGAAAGCCTTCATTGTTTCTAGAAGAGCTTTTCAAAGTTCTTTTGTGATGTCCTTTGCTCTTTTTGCCCAAAGCAACTTGCTATATTTTAAAATACTGCTGACACAATTAAAGATTCGGTTCTCCAACATATTTTAATAATAAACTTGGCAGCCTGTAGTAGGAACAGATTTATGCAGGTATCATTCCAAAAAGAAAATGTACTAGATGCATTTTAACTATGTTTTATAAAAACACTTTTGCAAATACATGCTTCCTAAGAAAATGAAGCTGAAATACCTACTTAATACCAGTGTTCATGTATATTAAAACAACTTGCAGTTTAAACTGGAAGTGCAATAAAAGTGTCTTTTGAATAAACAGAAGATAATAACATGGATTTGAAATAGCTGGATCAGTTCCGCCTTGACTGTCTTTGACTGTGATTTAGCTACGTTCAAGGATTCAACTCCTTTTTGTTCAACTAATCAGAGTTTACTTCATTCAGGATTTAAGATTTGGGTGCTTTCACTCTCAAAAATGTATCTTCTGGTGGGAATATAAAAAAAGGCCCCGTTGGAGACATTTCCTAGATTTTATACAAGCAACCCTCAACTTACTGACAATATTGGAACCAGAAATTCCATTATAAGTTGGTGCAGTCATAAAGCAACTCATCACATGACTGAATGACTATTTTTACCATAGTCATTAAATGAATCACATAGTCATTAAGTAAATACAGCTTCCCCAATTGACTTTGCTTGTCAGAAGCTGGCTGGGAAGATCACAAATTGTGAACGATGAGTTCACTTAAATGACCATGGCATTTGCTTTGTGATTGTGGGGTTGGCTTTGCGATTGTGAGATTCATTTAACAACCATGACAAAAAGCTTGTAAAATCTGGCACAATTGGGTGATGACCCTTGTATGACCATCATGTCTTACGACCAAAATTGCTGCTCAGTTATGGTTGTAAGTTAAGGGTTACCTATAAATCAGAATAATGTCAGGATAAAACACTTGTCACAATAAACAAAGGCAAGCGAAGATAAGCATTCCCAAAAAACTGGGGCCAAAATCTCATTAAAGTAAAATAATGTTAACCTGTTCTGGAACTGCAGCAAGAAGGTGGCGTGTATTTGAGGGTTAAGGGGAGATACTCCATAAAATGGGAGGGGGAGTCTTCCTAACATTTCACCCACAGCTCTGTTGAGGAATCAGATCAGATGGGAGGATTCAATTCTAACAAAGCCTTGCCTGAGGTATCTTGGCATTCTGCCATTTAGAGCTATAAAAGTAATGAGCAGCATTTTTGGAAGCCTAATGTCAGGTGAGGCTCCATTCAAAATCCAAGAAAGAAACCATTAGACTCCATAGTTATAGAGAAAAGGACTTCTACTGAAAATCAAGTGGTAGCATCAAAAGAATTCAAGATCTGAGACATTAGGTGCAAAAATCACATATACAAAATTATATTGCATATATATATATTGCATATATATATATTGCAATGTCCAACCTGTCAATGAATACTTCAGCTTCAACCATAACAATACAAGAGCAAACAATAGATACAAACTCAAGGTTAACCGCACCAAACTTGATTGCAGGAAATACGACTTCAGCAACAGAGTGGTCAATGTCTGGAATACTCTACCTGACTCTGTGGTTTCTTCCCCAAACCCCAAAAACTTTAACCTTAGACTGTCTACTATTGACCTCACCCCTTTCCTAAGAGGCCTGTAGGGGGCGTGCATAAGCGCACCAACATGCCTACCATCCCTGTCCTATTGTTTCTTTTTTTCTTGTTCGTATCCATTTCATGTATTTATAACCATGTTACCTGTTATCTAATAATCGTTTGACAAAACAAACAAACAAACAAATAAACAAACAAATATACAAAATTATGGAAATGTTCCCACCCACAGTAGTTCAAACTGGCCATCCAATCTGAGATGTGTATAATATCATGTGGGGCATCTTCAGGTGGTGATTCAAACATCTGGCTGTTGACCTTGGCCTGGATAGATAAGATGCTGCGGCTGCGCAGTAAGCAAGTAAACATAAACAAAGTTTACCCAAGTTTTACAGTTCATCCTCTCAAGCCTCCAGCCCTCTCCCCCACCCACAAAGTCCAATTTATTCTCCATCCCCCCAATACTATGGCAGCTGGAAATATAAGCAAAAGAAAGATTCTTGAAGGCTTTTGTGTACTTTTGTGTTGGCCATTCACTTTTGTATGCAATCCACATTTATTTAATCACCGGCCATCCAGCATACACATTTTTGAAATACTCAATTCCTGCTGCTTTCAATTTACTTTTATGTTTCTCCTGATATACTCAATCTGTCTCTTTCCTCAGGCATTTGGGCCAGAAAGTTTAATGGTCTTTGCTGGATGACAGGTTGGTTAGTTTTATTGTTGCTTTTTTGTGGTAAATTGGGAATGATTTGTCTTGACCCCAGACTTTGGTTATGTGGATTACGTTTTGTTTAATTCATTGTTTTGTGGTTTTAACTTGTTTAATTTCCATAAGCACAGTAATAGCTGTGAGATGGTCAGCAGCCATATAAATTGTTTGCATAAATAAGATAAAGTGAAGCTTCAAAAAGTAATTATAATGGGAAACATGGAACATAAGAAGCATGAGCATAAGAAAGCTCAGAAAAATGAGATATGAAATGAATTTACTCCTCATAGGCAGCATTTGAGAAGCATAGCACAAATTAGCACTTAATAAGGTAAATGAAGGCCTCAGATGAAATAATATGAATATTTTTATATTCAGATGCTGGGATAAAAGTGATCAAAGCAATAATTCTGTGTTCAAGGATCAAAATTCTGCATGTAATGTTTTTGCCTGTGACACTACATGGAAAAGAAAGTTAGAGTTTGAAGAAATAAGGTAGCAAAAGTATTAATACTTTTAAACTTTTCTGTTAAAGAAGACTCCTGAGAATAGTGTGGACAGCAAGGGAAACAAATGATCATTAAACAACTCAAACCCAAGTTCTCAAGGCACAAACAACCAGAGTCAAATTATCATACTTTGGACCTTTATGTGAGGACCCAACTTCCTTAAGAAGTCCATAATTCTAGGAAAAATGGAAAGAAAGAGAAGAGGATACTAGCAACAAGGCGGATGGACTTCATTACAGTGGTGATGGGTTCACCTGAAAGATTGGGGATAGATATACTGGAGAAGGCCTAGCTATGTGGACACCAAGTATCAACACCAAATTGATGGAAAATAATCAATCAATCATTTATAGCACTCATATTGAATTCTACATTATCACTATCTTTCTCACACAAGTGTAGCTCTTCCAGCAATCTCACACAATAATTCCATCCAAGATTATTTTTTCACTTCAACAAAAACAATCCATGGGTTAGCATTATATGTAAACCAGGATTAGAGGCCATGGGGAAATAAAAGTAAAGGAATGCCTTTTTTTTTTTCCCCCTTGAGCTTCTGGGAAGATTTGTTTGACTACTGAAACTTTTTGTTCTTATCAGCACAGACAACTGTCCTCTCTCACCTGCAACCTGAAATTGTGTCATTTCCCTGTTTCACAGGAAGAACAATTCTGAGTCTTATGGCACAGTTAGAGTGGTCATCTGTCCTAAATTATGAAGGGCATTACTGTTTGACAGCGTAGCCTTTCGGTGTAGGCATCCATCATGTTCAGAGATGGCCCCTACCAAAGAAATCAGAATAGAGCTGGAAGGGACCTTGGAGGTCTTCTTAGTCTAGCTCACTGCTCAAGCAAGAGATCCTATACAATTTGATGAACCTTCTCTTCTCCATTGATGAAGCACCCACTATTGAAGGCAAGCTGTTCCACTGGTTAATTGTCCCCATTATTTGGAAGTTTCTCCCTAATTCCAGGTTGCTTCTCTCCTTGATTAGTTTCTATCCATTGTTTCTTGTCCTTCCCTCTGGTGCTTTGGAAAATAAATTGATCCCCTCTTCTTTGTGGCAGCCTCTTAAATACTGGAATACAGCTACCATCTCCCCTCCCCCAATCCTTCTTTTCTCTAGACTAGCCAAACCCAAATCCTGCAACCATTCTTCATGTGTTTTAGTCTCCAGGCCTTTAATCATCTTAGTCGCTCTTCTTTTGTACTTTTTTTGAAAGTCTCAACATCTTTTTTGTAATGTAGTGACCAAAACTGGATGCAGTACTCCAGGTGTAGTTTTACTAAGGTTTTATAAAGATTACAATACAGCATGCAGCATATTTTGAGTGGCCCGTCAACTGTTCTCATAAATCAAATTGGTATTCTGTATGGGTCACCAATTATAATTTTCCTATTCAAATAATTCTGCTTCAATGATACTATTTTTAATTTGGTTTTTATGTATGTTTTATTAACATATGCAAAATTTTGTCAAGTCAGGTCTTCTTTTTTCTTCTTTGCTAGTATTGCATAGAATAATGTGGTTGTAAGTGGTACAGAATGAAAGTGTGAACTTAGGAGCTCATTTAAGGACATCTGTTGTATTTATAACAAATTAGATTAAAACCAGGCATTTCCTGGTAAATAGCAATGCTTCTTTGTCACAGGCCATCACTGATTTCATGCTCCATTTTTCTTCTCTTGGCTATAGCCTTCTTCTCCATATCTGGAATCTATCAACATCCATCCAACATTCCATGGTATCCAAAGATATTTTGGTGCTCAAAGATGTTTTGACCTACAATTCCCATCAGCTCCAGAAAATGTAATTAATGATCAGGGCTGATTTCAATTATAGGCCAAAATATGGGTACAACCCCACACTTTGGAAATCTAGTTTATTATCTTCTTACTTTGAAGTTGGACCAGAGGCTGGGCCAGCTTCATTTTCAAAGCTGCCTAATTCTTCCAAATATTGGTGTAGATTTAACATTTCCCCATCTGGCTCCATGTTTTATTGGAACTTTTTTCAGCTGGCATGTGGATCTCTTTGGAAACAATGTTACCACTTGATCCAACTTTTCCCATTAAAAACAACAGACCCTTTCTTCTTATCCATGACCTCAAGGAAATATCCTCTCTCATTTTGCCTTCTGGAAAATGTGCTTTATGGGAATTATTAGAACCAGTGGTGGTATTCAATTTTTTTTACTACCGGTTCTGTGGGTGTGGCTTGGTGGGCATGGCTTGGTGGGTGTGGCAGGAGAAAGTTACTGCAAAATTCCATTCCCTTCCCACCCCACTAACCTGCTTTCCAGCTCCATTCTCCTGTGCAGGGCAACAAAACAAGACCCAGCCGATCAGCTGGGACTCGGGAGGCAAAGAATAGTTAGGGGCTCAAAATTTCTGCTACCGGTTCTCTGAACTACTCAAAATTTCCGCTACCGATTCTCCAGAACTGGTCAGAACCTGCTGAATACCACCTCTGGTTAGAACATATTCTTAGGATTACCTTGTCTTCCCAAATATAAATCTATACAAATGAATATTGAGGAATCAGATTATGCCATTTCATATACTACTGGTGTTAAGTTATGTGAATACATACATACATACATACATACATACGTACGTACGTACGTACGTACGTACGTACATACATACATACACACATACAAATGAACATTTATGCACACTTAAAGCAATAAGAAAAAGCATTAACTTGGTTTATAAAACTGAGTCATTGCAATTTACAGAAGAAATGAAAACTGGCTTTATCAACTGTTAGGGAGGGGATTAAGATAATGTAGCTAGTCGACTGCATAATCACCCAGAGAATATATACAACAAATCTTGTGATTTAATAAAGATTAATAAGAGTGTTATGACCTCAGCTTATTTTAGGGTAAGTCCATGAAAGCTGATGCTATAATAAATGTGTTAGTTCGTTAGTTGCCACAAATCTTTTGTTGCTTTTGGTACAACATACTAGCATAACTAAAACAGTGTTAAGTCTTCTATATATCAAATGCACATGTATGCAATCTTGCATGTTGAGTAACTTGAGGAATATCTTCATAGTTTGAAAAATATTAATGCTTTGCTAAGGAAAGCTTCTTGGATTGGTTTTTACTTTATTTATGAATTCTTTGGTAACAAAGCCTCTTGTGACTTCTAAACTAAATAACTTTGGATATGTTTCCATAACAAAAGAAGTGCAGAAGGATTATTCAAAATAATTTGATCCACCAGAAGACAATCAGAGTTACCATTGTCTAATAATGCTCAACATGTTGAATTATTTACCACACATTCTTAGAAGGATCATTATTGGAAACATCCCAAGTCAACAATTAATAAGAACAATAATCAGTTCTGTCCTATATGGATTTTATTATTAATATTCAAGACAGAAATAGGGAAGGAAATAATGCTGATATTTATAATAGATTGTACATTCACCTTGCAAAAATTATATCTCCCGCTCCAATGAGTTAAATAATTAAAACCTAATAATAATAAATTAGAATTATTAAATGATGATGTTTTTCAGTGCAGGATCCAGAAGTATTATTCTCCAACTCAGCAAATAAAGATATACAATCTTGTATGTTGCAAAATTTCCATCCTATTTGAAAAGCTAAATAGTTGAAGTCGCAAAATATTTGAAGTTTTGAGGTTAGAGAAAGCTCTTCTGGAGATTAAATAATATGATCGCCATCTAATTCATTTGTGCTGATTAACCTTATTGCTGCAAATTGATGGTTTGTATAATATAAATCCAGTACATTTCCCAAAACTATGAAAATTCAGTCTGCTGTTCAGGTGCCTATAATGATTAACAACAGCAGAATCTGTTCTTTTCCCTTTATTTCTTTATGTATGGAAGCCATTTAGAAAAGACAACATTCCTACAGAGGTTGTCTACAGATAGAAGGTAATATAGCAGATGTATATCATTATATCATAATACATAAACTTACAATTAATATGATTGATTAATATTTACTTTTTTTCAAGTGGTCTGTATTCAAAGTTCAGTCATTACAGAACAAGTAACTAATATGGTATTTCATCATTCTGCAAGATTTCTGAAAAATGTCAGCTGCAACAAAAACCCAAATATAATTTTAAAAAGTTTAAACAAGGAAGACTTGCAAGATTCTGATGTATTTGCATGATATCTTGGTCATTTAAGTAATAAAAGTAATAAATTTTTAAAGAGCATTGTCTTATCCTGCCACAAAAAAAGTCTGTCACTAAAAATGTTGACTGTAGCATGTCAGATGCAGTAACTCTAACAGGAATTTGACTCAATTATTCCACATGAGTTTTGTGTAATCTGACACAAAAACATAGCAATAAAATCTACACTAACTATAAGATGTTTGTTTGTGTGTATGCTTGTGCACACACATGCATATTTTGGTATCTTACCAAATGCAATAGAGGTAGACCTCAACTTATGACCGCAATGGAGCCCAAAATTTATGTTGCTAAGCGAGACAATTGTTAAGTGAGCTTTGTTCCATTTTACAACCTTTCTTGCTGCAGTTGTTGAATCATTGCAGTTGTTAAGTTAGTAACACAGTTGCTAAGTGAATCTGGCTTCCCCATTGACTTTGCTTGCTAGAATGTTGGAAAAGGTGATCACATGACCTGGCTTTTATGCAACCATCATAAATATGAATCAGTTGCCAAGTGTCCAAATTCTGATCACATGACCATGCTTCAATGGTCTTAAGCAGGGGTGGGATTCAAAAATCCCAGCAATCAGTTCGCTGCCCAGTTGCTGGGTGGGTGTGGCCATGGTTGGCATGGCCTACTGGAACTTCCAGTTTGGCCATTTTTCACCTTTCCCAGGGTCCAGAGGCTTCCCTCAGGCCTCTGGGAGGGCGAAAATGGCCTCCCATGGCCTCTGGGGGGCCTCCAGAAGCTGGAAATAGGTTCATGTCTAGACTTCCAGAACTTCTGGTTCACCCCATTTTTTGCACTTTCAGAGCCTCCGCGTGGACCCTGCACTTATCTGCATCCAAAAAGGGTTGTGTGGAGACTCCTGGGAGGGGCGGGGTGGGCGGGGCCAGCTGGTCTGTTCACATATTGGTTTGGCGAACTAGATGTAAATTTAACATCCAGTTCGCTCGAACCGGTTCGAACTGATAGAATCCCACCCCTGGTCTTAAGTATGAATGGTTATAAGTCACTTTTTTCAGTGCTGCTGTAACTTCGAACACTCACTAAATGGATTGTTGCAAGATGAGGACTACCTGTACAAGACAAACTGATAACAAAGACAAGGGGAAAAGAAAAAGAAAATAGCAGCTGTTTTATTTTAAAAAGTCCTACTGACACACTGTTGTGGAATTTATGCATTTGTACAAAAACACTTATTTTATTATCCTGACTGAAGGCTGGCATTAACAATTGCTGCAACATAAAAATGGGAACTTGTTGAAAGTAGCAAAAAATGCTTCTTTGTGTTTCTTTAAGTATCCAGCCGAAAGCATTCAAAATATGTTTGAGAAATTAAATCTCCAGTAAATGGAGCTGAAGGAATACTAATGCAAAATGCTGTAAAAGACATTATTCAGTCATTCAGCCATGTTCTTGGAAGTTTGGCTATCAATTGTGAAAGCTTAATAAAAACAGATGCTTTCGTTGTGTTTGCAAAATATGTTTTCTATAAACTTTGCTGATTTGTTGCTAAGTTTTTTAAAATTGAGATTTTTAATGAAGGAGTCCTGAAATGTACCCACCCTATCTGATCTAGTAGGACAGGCAGATACCTTCAGAGAGAGATGGTTCCAAAAATTACCTGGACAAGTGCCACCTAGGGTCTTAAAGGGATGGTGACTTGTGTGCAGAAAACAACTGGAAACCAGTAGAGTTCATGTAGATATTATTTAGGTGAATGGTAGAGGACCCAAAAGTGCAAATGCTGCTGCCTTCTGGAACACTTGCAACTTCCAGATGTTCTTCAAGGGCAGCCCCATGAAGAGTGCATTGCTCTAGGGGGTGACTAAGGCACAGGTAGCTGTGAACCAGGCATAATTATATATACACACATTCAGAATTGAATTAAAATATATTAGACAACCATTCTAGTCATTGGGGTGGAGATGGACATAGACACAGTTTCTCAGTTATATCAGATGGGAAATGACTGCTTTATATCAGGTTGGAAAATGACTGCTTTATATTTCCTAATATTTGAAAATCACTGCTAAGGTTGCTTTATTCATTAAGAAGGAACTTACATGACTGTTTCAGTAAAATAAGTTATGAAGTGCTTTAGCAACTGTAATGAATTGGGTTCAAGGAAAAAAAAATCAGGAAATTATTTCATGTGATGAAAGAAAACGAAGGGTTAGGAAGTTCCTTATACTCCTTGAAGTATGTGTTCATCATTTTCAAATTAATAAAATAGTAATAAAAACATTTTTCTCTGTTTGTCTGCTAAAACCACAGCAGTTTTGCATTCCATTCCTCTGTTTTTGGATATCTTAATCGAGCATTTGGTATTATCTGTCTTATACAGTAGCATGAATCTTCTGAAGTGAAAGCACTGAAGGTACTTCTTAATAACAGATAATAGATAATCAGAGTTGGACGGGACCTAGTCCAACCCTCTGCCCAAGCGGGAGACATTACACCATTTCTGACAAATGGCAGTCCAATCTCTTCTTGAAAGTCTCAAGTGATGGTGCTACCACAACTTCTGACGGCAAGCTGTTCCATTGGTTGATTGTACTCACTGTCAGAAAGTTTCTCCTTATTTCCAGGTTAAATTTCTCATTGTTCCTTGTCTGGCCTTCAGATGCTTTAGAAAATAGCTTGACCCCCTCTCTGTGGCAGCCCCTCAAATATTGGAACACTGCTATCATCTCTCCCTTGCTCCTTCTCTTCACTAGACTAGCCATGCCCAGTTCCTGTAACCGTTTTCTCCTTAAGCTACTGTTCTGTTACCACTAGTACTGTCACAGTTAACCTGCCTTGTAACTTTGGCTTCCCCATTTCTGAATGCCACCTTTGCATGGCGAAGGATAAATGAGAAATGGCACCAGAGAAACTGAACAATGTGGTGCTGACATGTGTCAAGCATGGGCAGCTCTCCTAACTTTGGGGCCACAGAGGTGAATAGAGAAAATCCCACCATTGTGTTGCAAGTTCAACCAATTTGCAATTTGGAAAAAAAAAAAGAGTATTTTTCAGCCGCAAGTTTACAGAAAAGACTTGACTCTTCAGACTTTCTCTAGTTAGTTAGTTAGTTAGTTAGTTAGTTAGTTAGTTAGTTAGTTAGTTAGATAGTTTACTTTATTGTCATTGCACCTCATACAACGAAATCAAACACCATATTCAGTGCACATCATGACCATGAAAATAAACACAAACACACATCCTTTACACTCCACACATTGAATTGACACCATACCAACACTGCACTGTACACTATAGCAAGGTGCTGGTGGTTACTAATGCTGCTTGCAGCCAGAAAAACAATTCTCCTGCATTATTTTCTATAATTTTCAGTCCAGTTCATAAAACAAAAGTTGCAGTGCCAATTTTCAAATTAGAAGATTATTTACTTATTTAGTGATATGAAAGCTGGGACGTGTTTTATTACACATGGCCTGATAATCACCCTGGCTACCTATGTGTCATTAAATTCTGAGAAAAAAACATAATAAGAGAAATCTTTGTTTTAAACTTGAATGGAGTTCTTTTATGTTGAATGGAGCCAACATCACTCTTGTACCTACACTTGAGGAACTGTTGCAAAGTTTTCTCTTCCTTGTGGAATCATTGGTTACCCAATGTCTTTAACTGATAATTTAATAAGTAATTTTGAAAGATTGTCTTGCTCTTAATTATTGTCTATTAACTCTTGAATCACGGGCAGCATTGTTTAAATACCAATGATACAGAGGTCATACAGAGGTCATGATGGAAAAAGCTATCATCTGTTAGTCTTTACTTGTGAATTTCTAGGGTATACTTAATTGGCAATATATGGCATTAACGCACTAGATGAGCATTCTCATTTCTTGAGTATACTTAATTGGCAATATATGGAATTAACGCACTAGATGAGCATTCTTCTGTTTCACAAAGATTCTTTTTACATGCTTATGTTAAAAATAGGTAAGCATAGATGGCTGGATACCATAAATTAAAAGCATTCAGGTTACCAGTAATTCCTCTACCTGCCTACAAACAGAAGATCTCTGTGATTTGATCTTCCATTTACATTTTTAGGGACTGTTCATCTCTATCTTGCGCATAACTTTTTGAAGGAAATTTATTGTTAGCTTGTCAGGAAAGTGTTTGGTGTCAGTTTTATAACAGCTCAAATTGTACTGGATAATGGATGTTTGGCTTATGCAAAGCAATATTTGAGAAATATTGACAATAGTTTCTTTGTTTAGAATGTGGTTACTTCAGCTGGCACTGGAAGCTGCATATAACATAATCAGAATTTCCTCAATACTGTCCTTGTAGTTATCTTGGTAAATAAAACCTTTAATGCTCTTGAAACAGAAATCTACCATTACACAAGGTAGGAATACAAAGAAGGCCTCTAAGTGTGGGAAACAATTTATTCAAATTACCCAAGTTCCACAACCTGAGAGCTGAATGCCTCATAAGAGCTTTGGTTACAATTTTCAGGGACGTCCAAAGTCTTATGAAATTGTAATTTTTATGGTTACAGTAGAGGAAAATCATGCATAAAGATTATCTTTCTTTTAACTATATAAGTTGAAGTAAATTCAAAATCAATTTTGTCATTAGTGGTCATTAGTACTCCCTCAGCTTTGCTGGGGGGGGGGGGTTTGCAGACATTTTATTACCAAACTAGATAAGATCATCAGTGCTTAAAGGGAGTGGAGTATGCTTTCATTTTATATACTTGTGGCTTTCCCTATCATTGATGATAGAGATATTGATGGTTTCTTGATTAGGCCACTGTTTATTGTTAGCTTTTTGTCTGAGTTGATAGTTCCTTGATTTGAGTATTGTTTACTTCTTGATTGTTGGTCTAGTGTTAATCCTGATGTTGATCTCTGTTCATCGGGGTGTTGATTGCTAATGAGGAGATATTTTGGTCTCTTTGTTTTCTTTTTGGCTTTTTCATTGTCTCTTTTAAATGGTATGTAGATGTGGTTTAAGTCTATGACCATGTTGATGGTCAGTTTGTCTGGTTGACTGATGCCAGGTTTCCAGGAACACTGTAGCATTTTTGGACTTAGCTTAGTCTAAGATGCTCAAGTTTCAGTTAATACTATTGTTAAGTTTGTCCATGTATTGTGAAATTAAGGAGTTTTTATCATGCCAAATGATAGTCTCAGTTGTTTGGAGCCTTCTAGCATGCCATGCAAAGGCCCAAGATTCACTTTGACTTGGGAAAAAGCTGTACACTTTTGAAAAAGAACAGAGTTTTATCTCTATTGGAAAGCCATCCTTAAGCAATAAGAATAGAGTTCATGGTAAGTTAATTAAATGTCTTTCTGATGACCTTTGCTGAGGTAATACTCCAACGTTCTGAGTAAAAATACTTTTTAATATGTATCATACAGAGGTGGTATTCAGCAGGTTCTGACCAGTTCTGGAGAACCGGTAGCAGAAATTTTGAGTAGTTCGGAGAACCGCCAAATACCACCTCTGACTGGAGATTTTACAGTATCTTTCCCCTGCCATGCCCACCAAGCCACGCCCACAGAACTGGTAGTAAAAAAAAATTGAATCCCACCACTGGCATCATATGTTATTTTTTCTTTCTTAACAACAAAAATATTTTTAAATAAAAGTGTAAGCGGTGTTCTAAGGTGAGTAAGGCACAAACAACTGTCTTAGATGCCACGACAAGTAATTCTCAGAACAGCTTTATCAGATGCTTCAATAGAAATGCCTCAAATCTATAGTATATACTTCTGTGGCTGCTTGGGAGAAATGAGTCCTTTGGCAGTTGAAAGTAAGGAGGAAACTAAGAAATAAAACAGGCAGAAGAAATATTCAAGTGTAGAGACATGAGGCAGGATTTGTTCCAGATTTATGTAGATCTGCCTCAAACCCATACTTGAAAATATTAACAAGTCAAGGATAAAACCAGAAAAGGGGTATTCTTGACTGCTTCTGCTCCTATTCAAAGGTTCCAAACATTTTAAGTAATCATGACTAACAGTGATTTCAAGTGCACCATTAATACTCTCAATAAAATTTAGAGGAAGCAAAGAAAATAGGAGAAATGAATAATGCTTCTTTCTCTGATAAATCCAGGGAGAAACTTCAGCTCTGGTTGTCCTCATAATACGTATCTGTAATGATTTGGAGATAAGCTTGGTAATTTTAAATGTGAAAAGTCCTACATTCAATAGCCTTCCCTACCTCATTTTTTTCCACTGGATCTACATGTTAAAATTTTGCTCCTTCCTTAGGATTGTGGGAAGAAAATCAAGATTTCTCCTGACATTTTGAAAACTGCATGGTTCAAGTCAGTGCTTCAAGTCCAGTCAAAAGAAGATGAACTTTCACAACTTTTGCAGCATCCTAAATATGGAAAGTGGTGCAAAAATTTAGTTCAATCAGATTCTGAGTATGAAGGCTACTCTAGGTCTGTTTGAATTCTCTTAATGTTCTTGTTTACATGCAGTTCTCTTAAAATTCTTTTTTCAGAAACTGCTCAACCAGAAACATAGCAGACTGTTTTCTTTGTATCTGTCAGCAGAAAGAACAATCATAAATTATCAGTGGCAACTTTGGAGACAATTTTAGTTGTAAATTATCAGACAGATTAATAATTGGTTTTCTTTTTTATAATGACCAGATTAAACCTTGTTACCATGGACAGGATGGTGGACTATGAGACACTTTACTCTTCATGCACCATGTAGTAACATATCTGATAACCAACAGAGATAGGGGGAAAAGAGGAACCAAAATGTAGATGATTCAGTCTGATATTAATAATTGAAATGATTCTACAGCAGATTAAAAATAAATCCAAATATAAGCACTTTGAAAACAATAATTACTAGAGGTCAATTGGATTTGTCACTAACAAGTCTTGTCAGATTTATTTATCTAATATAATTATCTTAACTTAGTAGAATATATTAATATAGTTACTATATTAACTTAACATTTCATTTTGTGAAATATCCCATGTCATTCTGATTGACAAGAATATTCCCTAAGTGAAAGTCTATTAGATATTGAATATCTAATATTGAATATGTATGATACTCAAAGTGTTTAAGATCAAACTGGAGAGAGATATTAAGTGGAATGATATGGTATTTGCCTCTATATTTGATATTTTTTAATAATTTCACTAATGGTGTTGGTGAAAATTAGAGAGAAGCCATTTACATTTTGTTCCTTACATTTTGAATTAATTTTCTCAAATTTCTCAGAATAATGATATTGCTCATGCTTATATACTTATTTTTTCATTATATAAGGCAGGCAGTGGATTGCACATCTGCCAAAATTGGTGACTATTAAGTAATATAATTCTGAGTTTTCAACTAGAGCCATGGCTTCTAAGCAATTGCACTAAAACAAAACTCTTATATACTTTATGAAGATTTTTCAGTGTATCAAAATGCATTGCATACTTAAATTAAAATTGAAAATATCTACCAAGCAATGAAGCTTGCTATTCCTCACTGAGATGTGATTTCTTACCATATGAGTTTGATTCTTAATCACAGAACAAAAACTGTCTGGAAGCCAGGGGGAAATTACTAGATAAATAGTTTGCTAGTCAGATCTGTTTTTAAAAGTGCAAGAACACAGGGCTTCTTAATTGGACATAATTGGACATTCGGCAGACAATATCTGCAATCACAACACCAGCTAGGGTAAACATCCAGTCAACAGATCATTAAAAGTATACGTGACTTAGTTAACGGTGGAGAAGAGTTGAGTTGTGTAGGAAAAAAAATGGATAGTTTTTTAATCTGCATCCTGGTGCAAGTGATACCTTTTTTTAAGGTAATCAAACAGAAACCTTATCCAATGTGTTTTGTCATGAAGAGGGCCATCCTGTGGAAGTAACAATAGGAAGAACAAACTTGACAACAGAACTATTTTCAAGTGGTTTCTTGAAGATCAACAGGTTTTGTTTCATCAGAACAAATAAGAATCAAAGAAATGCAGAATTTCATTATGTATTTTTTTTTCCTTCTGTTCAATTGTATCTGATTCTCTAAGACTGCCTTGACAGGCCCTGCAGTTTTCTTGGCAAGTTTTCTTTTTCAGAAGTGGTTTGCCACTGCCTCCTTCTGAGAAAAAATGACTGGCTTAAAGTCACCCAGCTGGCTGAGAGTCTAGAACTCATGGTCTCCCAATTTCTAGCCTGGTGCAAGCCCAGATGTACTGTATATATGGTCAAATGATACTGTTCATATAGAAGAGCTATGTATCAGCAGGCAATTTGAAAGTCTTTGAGTGCAATTAATTAAAAAAGGAGATTTTCTCTTATATTAAGACATTATAATGGTGGAGAAAAATGGATAAACTGAAAAGAGTAAATGAATAATAAACAAATTAAAAACAAAGGACTAAATCAGTAGGTGAAAATGGTCCAATCTCAAACATTACGGTGCTACTTTTTTGTTATTTGTTATTTGTGAACTGCTGGGTAAGTAGCTTTAACAGTCAAAAATAGATCCTTATCAAAATTAATGTTGTATAATGTTATCGTGGCAATATTATTAATTGCATCTCATCCAATTGACAGCAAATGGCAATAAAAGTAACATAAAATATAAGCCTTTTAACCCTTCTGCTGGTTGTGCTTTTTCCTTTTTTACTTTTTTTGAATAACCTACTTCTAGAGTGTGGCAGAGATCCATGTATACAGAGACATGGGAATCTGGCTAGGGAGTAACAGAAAGCAAACATTGGGCCTTCAAGATATAGACAGCCTACCAAAATTCTTCTCAGTCCCTTGAGTATTCAGGATCAGGGCTTGAAAACAAAACAAAACTCCTTGGAGCCTAGGCAATCCAAGAAATCAAAGTAACAATCAAAATAAAAGATCTAACCAAGATAATAAATGAATTTGGCAGAAGCAGATTGAGTTGTATTCACTTGTTCTCTCTCACCATCAATTTCATTAAGCTTTCCAGCCTTAGCTGTACTTACTTAGTCTCTGACTCCCTTCCTTCCTTCCTTCCTTCCTTCCTTCCTTCCTTCCTTCCTTCCTTCCTTCCTTCCTTCCTTCCTTCCTTCCTTCCTTCCTTCCTTCCTTCCTAAGGAAAGCTTTCCAGCTTGAGAAACAAGTTTCTTCTTTGCTAAGACAATGAGCTGAGATCCCATCAAGTGGCATGGAGGATGGAGGTAGTTGGTATATAGACTTGATAAGAGTCATCCAACAAGTGTTTTTCCTATAGATTTTTCTCCTCTGTAGGCTTCTGTTTGTCATGTTTTACTACCTTACCTGACCTAAGAAGCATGCTTTTCTGTAGCAACCCTTTACCCATTTAACTTAAGCATGTAAGATCTGGCTTTCCTCCCAAGTACTGGACCAAGTGAAGTTAGCATGGGACAAATTGGAAGGTTTTGGAAGGCTGACTCAGAAAGTTCAGATGTGGGGCCAGGTCTTTTTTATTGTTTTGATGTACTGCTTTCATTTCCTTTATTGTTATATTATTGGGTTGTGAGCTGCCTAGAGTTTCAGATGGGTGGCAATAAAATAATTATAATTTTAATTATAGTATAATTGTATTAACAGTTCCTAATTATAAAATAGAATTATTTTAAATAAAATACTTATTTAAAACAAAACCAAACAACAGACTAGAAACCAGAAAACTGTGAATCCTACCTTCCTTCGGCATGAAAACTGGCTGTGTGACTTTGGGCTGGTCATTCTTTCTCATCCCAACACACCTCACCAGGTTGTTATTGTGGGAGAGACTGGTGGAAGAAGGAATATTAACCAACCTTGTTAAACCTCAAGGTTTTTTAACCTTGAGTTAAAAAAAGAACATTTACCATCTCCCTCAATCACTCTATCTTCAGAGCAGGTTTAATGCTTAACCAGCATTGAATGTATGATTATTTATCTTTCCATGGCAACCTTGGACAGCAAGCAAAATAAAAACAAATCCCAAATAACAACTATGAACCCCAACCAAAATATAAAACCTTTAATTACCACTGAAATAAGGATGGATTTGGTAAACCTAGAGCACCCCATGGGCTCAAAGCCCTTTAAGGCTTTTCAAAAGGCTAACAGGGTTAGCTTCATTTCCAAGATCCAAGCAGATGATATTATGTAATTATTTGATCTCCTGCCAGATCTGAGGGGATGAATAGAAGCAATCAGAGAGGAACAGTCCCACAAATAACGAACACTCTTCTTTTCTTACTCCATTCTGCATTAAGAGAGCAGAATAGTCTATGTCTCTTTAGAAGCACTGGGAGACTGCCCATCTACCCTTTCTTCTTCACATTGACATGAGATCAGGGACAAGATGTTCATTTTAAAAATACTTCCTGCCTGCTTTTTGAACAAATGGCATTTTTGCCACTATTTTTTGATCAAAGGAAGTCAATTGCCCCAGAAACTGGGGTGCATGGGTATATCCAAGACACTGAAATGGTTCTTGAAAATATAGGTGCACATTCGTTTTGCCCCATTTAATAAGAACCTTGAATTCTTCTGATCATTTTAAATACAGAGACATATTATAATGGCAAAATATGTGGGAATGGCCTTGGGAGACAGGAAGAAAAGCAATGGTTTGATAAAAACCATTTGATTCCCAACAAAAACATCTCTGCAAATACCTCCTTAGTTTTCAGAAGAGTAGAAATGAAGAATGGGAGGGGTACTTTCAGATTTGCAAGATTCTGCTAATATAGCATTACAATAATGATACAGTTTGTATTCCTGGCCATGCTTCTTGTCTGGACTATATCATAAGTCTAATACACATTTGGATGAAGACTGCTGTGTGTAGACTAACTGTTTGGATGGGCATCATCAATGTTCCCTATAAAAAATAATCCTGGTTTATGTATAGAGCAACCAGATGGAATGGAGCACTAAAATTTCCCCACTTTTGATAATATCATAATTGTTTAGCTCAAGGTCAAGTAATTAAAAGTCCAGTGCTGTATGAGAATAGGCTTGTAGTTCACACTTATTCCAGAGGTGGTATTCCTCTGGTTCAGACCAGTTCTGGAGTACTAGCAGTGGAAATTTTGAGTAGTTCTGAGAACCGGAAAATAACACTTCTGGCTGGCCCCGCCCACCTGCCCCCCCCATTTTCTGTCCCATATTCCATATGTTTTTTAGCTCAGCTGATTCGTGAGGCAGAGTGGATTGCTGTGCCGCAGCTGAGCTAAAAAACAGTTTACCTCATCAGTGCTGACATAGAGGGTGATTTGCAAAGCATGTGTAAATAGCGTGCAAATCGTGCACAAAGCACACTCTCATAGAACTAGTAGGAAAACATTTGGAATCCCACCACTGACTCATTCCAATCCTGAATCTATTATTTTTACCCTAAGAAGTCAAGTCCTTTTTTTTTCTGAATGTGATATATACACCAAAAGAGACTCTTATTCTGAGAAATGAAGGAAGACAGGGTAGTCATCAGTCAGTAAGATAATATTTAGCTTAAGTTGTTACCATTATTGCAGAAGAGTGTAGTTACAGCCCAACAGCTGGGAAATATGAATTAATGCATGTTTGTTTCACATATACTATGTGGAGAGGATTCCATTTGTTTGTTTTTCTTAATTGACTTTGATTAATACCCTGGTTCTAAAAGCATGAAACATAAACAGGAAAGTGTTTTTAGATCACCAAATGTAATACAGTATATGTAGCATAAAAAAGATTATGTCACTTGCAGGCTCTATAAGGAGCACAAAGGAATCTGTAAGGTGTATACATACCAAAATTGAGATTGTGCTTGTAACCGTATAATAGAAGTCTTATTAGTTTTCAATAGCACTAGCAATAGAACTTAGATTTATATATCACTTTGTAGTGCTTTACTCTTAGCAGTTTACAGAGTCAGCATATTACCCCCAACAAGCTGGGTCCTCATTTTACTGACTTTGGAAGGATGGAAGGCTGAGGCAACCTTGAGCCAGTCAGGATTGAACTCCTGGCAGTGGGCAGAGTTAGCCAGCAATACTGCATTGAAACTACTGCACCACTATGGCTCCATGCAATATGTGAAAAAAAGAAGACAGCCTTGCTTTGATCACACAGTTACAATCACCATCTTGATTTTTATAATCCCATCCCATATGGGGTGCTCCTGAGGAAGCCTTTACTTTTAAGGGGTCTTATCCATATGAGCTTATTTTCTTCTGATGCCACGACTAAATATTGGCATTGCCTTGGAAATATAATTATAGCTAAGACAACAAAGGAGAACTGTTGTCTTTACAATGGGGTGAACAATCTGAAACCATGGCCACAATTGGCCTTTGGCTTATTTTCATGTGGCCTGCAGCCTAATTTATCACTTAGAGAGATCTGTACTTTCCCTAACAGCTGTCTATGAGGGATAGACAAAGACAAAGAAAGGAGAAGGCTGACGTTTTTTGTATGAAATACAACCCCAATGGATATGTTCTGTGGCCTTTCACAGGAAAAACAAGTGGCCCTTAATAGGGAATACAAAAATTACTTCCTCCACTCTGCCCTCCCTAATCCTGGATTTAGAGATACAGTACTATTAACTAAGAGTTTCAGTCTAGAATCTCCTGCACAATGTCTGCTACGATTCTGATAATATTCTCTTGTCAAAAATGAAAACATTGAATAAGGCAAAAAATAAATAAAATCTTTTGATCTGTGATAGCAGAGGAAAATTTCTCCTCAGCTGAAATTAAGTGACTGTCCCAGATGTATATATTACATTTATAGAACTAGCAGAGTTCTGAACATGCCTGTTGTTGGATTCTTAATACTTTAGACACAGTTATTAAAAAGGAATCACCCATGAATAGAACATGTAATAGAATATGTTTAACATTGCAAAGCTATTAAACAATATAGATCAAAAGTGAAAATATTAAAAAGTAACATCAGATATCTGGACAGCAAACATATGAAAAACTGAATGAAGATTTTCCAAAATTCAATATATAAACTAATTTAATATATAAACTAAGAAAAGAATATTCAAGACGATTAATGATGTGAAAAACTCAGTTCCAACTAATGATAATTGATGGGTTGTGGGACCACCAATGTTATTTCCATCTATAATTTCAGCAGTTTCAGAAGCCTGTAAACATAGGCTTTCCCACGTCATGTATGGGACAGTAGAGGAGGTTAAAAGCAAAGTGTAATACAAAAGATGAAGATACTTGTTTGTTTATTTGCTTGTTTGTTTTTATGTAATTTATCCCTACCTTTGCCCAGAGGGATTAGACTGGACTGACCGGGCTCATCCAAAACACAGGTTTGTGCTGACATTTGTCATTTTTACCTACTCTTCCTTGCAGGGGTGTTGAATGACTGAAAAAGGAAGAACAGCATATACAAGCATGACATAGGCAGGGTCAAATTACTTTCCATTATATTATTTGTTTCATTTATTTTGCAACCTGTTTAATGTAATGGTTAAGGTGCTGGGCTAGAAACTAGGAGTTCTTAGGCCTGAAAGCTGGCTGGGACTGGGTGACTTTGGGCCAGTTACTCTCTCTCAGCTCAATCCATCTCACAGGGTTGTTTTTGTGGGGGGGAAATAATAGGAAGAAAGACTATTATGTGTTATGTCCCACCTTCTAAAATAAACAGTTGAGGCTGAAAGCAGCAGTCCTTGTAAAGAAAGGCAGCAAACAGGAAAATGTTATGTCCCACCTTTTAAAGTAAACAGATAAGGCTGAAAGCAACAGTCCTTGTAAAGAAAGGCAGCAAACAGGAATTTTCACAGATAGCTCCAATAAGTAAAAGTTCCAACGAACTAAATCCAAGACTCAACAAGATTCTTCAGATCAAAATCCTTCACAAAATAATTCCAATAAGTAGAAGTTCCAACGAATTAAATCCAAATCCCAACAAGATATTTCAGATCAAAATCCTCCAAACTGTGCTCTTCAGTTCTCTCTTGCAAATAGACACTTTGTTCCGGACAAAGTGCAAAGTCATATCTCTCCTTTATAGAGTAACTAATTAGTCTAATTGCTGGTCTGCTCTCCTACTGTATCCTCGTTGGTTCCTCCTTGTCAGGAGACGTCTTGTCCTGACATCTACCCAGCAATCATCCAAATTATCATCTTCTTCACCTGAAGATAACATTTGTTCCTCATTATCACCCGTTCCCGGCTGACCACCTAATTGAAGGGTGGAGGAGTTTGAAGGTTCAAGCCGACCTTGCAAATCAAATGCATTCATCTCCTCCTCATCGTTAGAACTTGCTGATTCATATAAGTCCTCCTCGCTGGAGCTGTCATTCAAAAAACCTGTAGCAGATGCCGGAATCACAACACTATCCCTCACCGCAGGGCCTTTCCCCGGGTCTGGCGATCCGGATGTGGTTTCAAGGGAAGCGTGCATGAAAGTCTCGAAGCAGATCCGAAGCATGAAGTGTAGACGCATCCGTCCAGGAACAAACCTCCGAGTCATCTACCCTCCTCCTGACCAAATACTGGAAGTGACCTTTGAGCCAACGGGAATCAAGGACGTCGACCACCGTATCGTCAACAGCAGGCTCCTCAGAAGGCAATGATAACGGACCCGGTTCAGCAGAATCACGTAATCGACAAACAGAAGAATCAGGAATCAAAAGAGATCGATGAAAGACGGGTGAATACGCATGGATCGTGGCAAAGTGAGGCGGTATGCCACGGGATTAATAACTGCCTCAATCGGGAACGGACCAATAAACCGATGATCAAGTTTTCTAATAGGGCGATCGACCTTCAGATGTTTTGTAGATAGCCACACTTTATCACCCACAACTAACGGAGGTGTATCTCGACGGACCGATCTGCAAACCGCTTATAATCTTCTTTTGCCTTGTTCAATTGTTGTATCAGTAGACGCCGAACTGCGTGTAGTTCTTCCAAAAACTGTCGGGTCTCAGGAACCGGGAATCCATCATAGTTAATGGGAAGAAACGCGGATGATAACCCATATTTGCAAAAATGGCGTGACACGGGTGGAGGTATGCTGCGAGTTGTTAAACGCGAATTCTGCTAACGGGAGGTATTTCACCCAATCGTTTTGTCGCAAATTAACAAAACATCTCAAATATTGAGTAAGAATCCCAATCACCTTCTCCGTCCCGCCATCAGTTTCGGATGGTGCGCTGACGCTAAACATACTTTCACTTGCAAAGCCGCCATTAACTGTTTCCAAAATTCTGTCGTAAACTGGACCCCACGATCAGAAACCACTCTATCAGGCAGTCCATGTAGACGGAAGATATGTTGCAAAAATAACTGAGCCAGAAAGGGACGATGGTAATTTCCGACAGGGAATGAAATGGGCCATTTTAGTCAACATATCCACTACCACAAGCACTGTTGTGAACCCCGATGAAGACGGTAAATGTGTCAGAAAGTCCATAGAGATCGCTCCCCATGGTCTACTTGGAGTCGGCAAGGGTTGCAAAAGTCCAGGAGGTGCACCGGATGCTGCTTTCGCTGCCTACATTGAACGCAAGAAGCGACGTGAAGAAGACACATCATGACGAACTCGAGGCCACCAAAAAGTCCGAGTGACCAAATGCAAGGTCTTGTGTAATCCAAAATGACCAGCGGCTGGGTTATCATGACATTGTGTCATGATGAGAGCCCTCAACGGTCTGGTAGGCACATATAATAAACCCCGATATCAAGCAGATCGTCTTCAAAAGACCATGGAGAAGTTGGGCCAATGTCCTCCCGTCTCTGCTGCGTCCACACATCCAAACGTTGCGCCTCTCGTAGTTGGGCCCGTAAATCTACCGGTTCCTGCAGTACGGCTAGAGATTCCGGTGGTAACACTGTCCATAAAGGAAGAGGATCTTCGGCATAAGTATACTCCGGTTTCCGAGATAATGCATCCGCCCTCCGGTTCTGACCACTTGGAACGTAAGTAACCGAGAAATTAAATCTGGCAAAAATAACGACCAACGAATCTGCCTTTGATTCAATTTCCTAGCCGTGGTCAAATGTTCCAGGTTCCTATGATCTGTCCGAACCTCCACCTTGTGTCGAGCTCCTCCAAATGATGTCTCCAAGTCTCAAAAGCAACCTTAATAGCTAACAACTCTTTTTCCCAAATGGTATAGTTATGCTCCGAAGCTGTAAGCTTCCTAGAATAATAAGCGCAAGGAAACAAAAGAGCGCCATCCTCCGAAGCTTGTAACAGCACTGCTCGATAGCGACATTAGAAGCATCTGTCTCGACCACAAATGGGCGATCCGGATCAGGATGCTTCAATATGGGTTCAGTTATAAATGCTTTTTCAAAGTGTCAAAAGCCTGTTGTTGTGGAGGCCCCACACAAATGGAACCTTCTTACAAAGAAGCTGGGTTATGGGATCCATTATCTTCGCAAAACCTGGAATGAAAGTCCGATAATAGTTGGCAAATCCTAAAAGTCGTTGCACATCTTTAACCCGACGAGGAGCTTCCCAACTACACAATGCCTCAACCTTTTTGGGGTCCATAGCAATGCCCACAGGAGAAATAATGTGTCCCAAGAATTCGATAGACGACTGAAAAAGAAACATTTTTCTAATTTAGCATAAAGTTTATGTTCCCGAAGACGCTGAAGCACTTGACGCACCTGCTGAAGATGTTGCTCTTTAGATTTTGAATAAATCAAAATGTCGTCCAAATATATGACAACAAACTTATCCAACATGTCTCGAAAGATATCGTTCATTAAATGTTGAAATACAGCAGGAGCGTTGGTCAAACCAAATGGCATAACGGTGTACTCGAAATGACCATAACGGGTGCCAAAAGCCGTCTTCCACTCGCCTCCCTTACGCATCCGAACCAAATTGTAAGCTCCACGTAAGTCAAGTTTCGTGAAAATTGTAGCTTCCCGTAACCGCTCCAACAATTCGGAGATGAGCGGTAAAGGATAGCTATTTCTCACAGTGATAGCATTTAAGCGTCTATAGTCACAACAAAGACGAAGTTCTCCCGACTTCTTCTTGACAAAGAGAACGGGTGCTGAAAGAGGGGATGACGAAGGTCGAATAAATCCCGAGCTAGATTTTTATTCAAAAATTCTCGAAGTGCAACTAGTTCAGGCTCAGACAAAGAATACAACCTCCCTTTGGTAATGGAGCGTCCGGTATCAAATCCACGGACAGTCGTAAACACGATGTGGTGGTAATTGATCTGCCTCCTGTTCACTGAAAACATCGGGAAATCCGACAGCTCTGAAGGAATCGAGGCAGCAGAAGCGACAATATGTTGGCCTGCGCAGACATGTCTCAGGTGGTCCACACATTGCAGGCTTGGAAAAGAAATAGCGTTCTGCGCCCAAGCCACCAACGGATCGTGTAGACGCAGCCAGGATACTCCGAGCACCAAAGGAAGATGGAGGTTCGAAGTGATATAAAAACTTATCGCCTCCTCGTGATCCCCAATACGCATACGCAGTGGTTGGGTGGCAAAGCGAATAGGTCCCGACTTGAGTTCGCGCCCATCTACGGTTTCCACCTGCATGGGGGGATTCACAGGCACTAAAGGAACTTTGAAATGTTTTACTGAAATCATAATCCATAAAGCTAGTCGTAGCCCCTGAATCCACCAGTGCCACGGCAGGGATTCCCTCCTTCCGAGATTGCAAGAATATGCGAGTGTCCAAAAGTAAATGTCGAGGAGGGCCAGAATTAACTTCAGCAATTTGAGATGAAAGTGAATACTGTGCCCGACCTAGGGTTTCCTGAGGTCGGGCCTACCCCGTTTCCCGACGGACCAGCACTGGGTTTTGATACAGGTCCACGAGTCCCCTTCCGAGTGCAGGAATTTGCAAAATGTCCCGAACCCCCGCAATAAAGGCACAAACCTTCCTGAAATCTTCTCGATCGCTCCTGAACTGTTAAATGAGGGCGGAGTGCGCCTATCTCCATCGGCTCCTCTGCTGGAATTCTGGATTGGAAAACCCTCATAGACGGGGTGCGTGAACGAGGAAACACAGGTGGCTCTGCAACGGTCCGTTTACACCCACGATGTTGTAGGCGAGCTTCAATACGTAAGCATTGAGTAATCAATGTGTCCAAAGTTGAAGCACGCTCTGCATGAATTAGTTCATCCTTGATAATGTCGGACAAACCCTCTTGGAATGCTGCCATGTGAGCTGGTTCATTCCAGGTGGAGTCCATACACAACAAGCGAAATTCTGCAACGTATTCTTGCAATGAGTGTTTACCTTGAATAATATCCCTCAATTTTCTGTCCACAGTTTGAGATTTAATTGGATTCTCAAACATAACGTTCATCTGTTGAATAAACCCCTGGAAATCGTCCAGTAATGGACTATCTTGTACTAATAAGGGAGTAGCCCATTTGGCAGCCTGCCCGGTTAACAAACTAATAATAAAGCCAATTTTAACTCGATCGGTTGGAAAATCCTCCGGCCTCACAGAAAAATACAATTGGCACTGACCCAAAAATGTTGAAAACATGTCCGTTTGCCCAGAAAATTTATCTGGCATAGCTATCGGAATTTTTCTCACAGGGGTGCAGGGGGAACTCCAGCTGCAGCTGAAACAGTTTGAGAATTGGCAACGAACGATAATAATTGTGTTACCTGATTTTGAAGGGATACGTTGCTCTGGAGTAATTGATTTATTTGCATCTGTTGCTGCTCCACCAATTGTTGCATTTGAGTTGAATCCATCGTTGCAAAGATGGTCTGTTAGGTCCGGAACAAAAATGTTATGTCCCACCTTCTAAAATAAACAGTTAAGGCTGAAAGCAGCAGTCCTTGTAAAGAAAGGCAGCAAACAGGAAAATGTTATGTCCCACCTTTTAAAGTAAACAGATAAGGCTGAAAGCAACAGTCCTTGTAAAGAAAGGCAGCAAACAGGAATTTTCACAGATAGCTCCAATAAGTAAAAGTTCCAACGAACTAAATCCAAGACTCAACAAGATTCTTCAGATCAAAATCCTTCACAAAATAATTCCAATAAGTAGAAGTTCCAACGAATTAAATCCAAATCCCAACAAGATATTTCAGATCAAAATCCTCCAAACTGTGCTCTTCAGTTCTCTCTTGTAAATAGACACTTTGTTCCGGACAAAGTGCAAAGTCATATCTCTCCTTTATAGAGTAACTAATTAGTCTAATTGCTGGTCTGCTCTCCTACTGTATCCTCGTTGGTTCCTCCTTGTCAGGAGACGTCTTGTCCTGACATCTACCCAGCAATCATCCAAATTATCATCTTCTTCACCTGAAGATAACATTTGTTCCTCATTATCACCCGTTCCCGGCTGACCACCTAATTGAAGGGTGGAGGAGTTTGAAGGTTCAAGCCGACCTTGCAAATCAAATGCATTCATCTCCTCCTCATCGTTAGAACTTGCTGATTCATATAAGTCCTCCTCGCTGGAGCTGTCATTCAAAAAACCTGTAGCAGATGCCGGAATCACAACAATTATGTATGTTTGCCACCTTGAATTATTTATAAAGTGATCACACTCATGTCAGAAGCACCAAGGCGCTTCTGGATTAAAATGATTAGCTGGTAACATCACTGTTGCACAGGGAATGTCCATTGGGGAGGGTCCTTTCATGTCCCCTGGTAGGAGCGGGAGCAAAGGATGAGAGCTCACCCCACCCCAGGGCAGCACAGGGGTCTCTAACACGGGCTGGCTAACCTCAAACCCAGCATCCTAAACACACAAGCCACTGTGCTGCTTATAAAATGACAAAATCTAATAAATATATAAAATAAACATCAAATTCAATTTCTAAATCTGAAGAAAAGTGGAGGACTGGGATGTCATAGTTATATGGACTCCCCCCCCCCTTCCATTCAATCATGTCCAGTTCTTGGAGATTATATATATCAAACCAGGGGTGGGATTCTACCAGTTCGCACCTATTCGCTAGAACTGGTTGTTAACATTCTAAGCAGTTCGGAGAACCGGTTGTTAGAAGAAATTACTGGCCTAATCCTGTCAGGAAGGCAGGAAGGAAACATTCTGGTGTTGCTTACAGAAACTGCCTCTCCGTTAACCCTTATTACATTCTTGGCAGGACTAGACTTCCTGTCTCAGGAACGTCTCTGGAGTTTTTTTCCCTTCCTTTGCTGGTACTTTGCTTGTGTGGAGTGACCATTCAAAGTTACAATGGCACTGAAAAAAGTGACTTATGACCATTTTTCACACTTACGACTGTTGCAGCATCCCCACAATCACAAGAGGCCAGGCAAGGAGATGCGTGCCTCGATGTGAGTGATATTGAGTTGGCCACGCTCAGCCAATAACATGACCACCAAGCCACGTCCACCCAGTCACATGACCACCAAGCCATGCCCACCAACTAAGCCACGCCCACAGAACCAGTTGTTAAAATTTTGAATCCCACCCCTGCATCAAACTCCTCACTGTCATCTGATTCCCCTTATCTCTTCAGTAAAGATAATAATGCAACTTGAGAAGGGCAAGTTTCAGACTAATTGCAATTGAGCAAAGAGCATTCTGACCTGGCTTCTTTCCAGTAAAAATAACCACCATAACAAGTAAAACTGTCTGGAGAGTCCTTGTGCATTCTTTGAATTCATTTCCTAGCATTGTATTTGGCCTTAAATCTCCTATTACAATTCTTGGTGTGTAGAGATGTTTAAATATAGTTGAAGCTTCCATTGGATTTATAAAACACCTCTGTATTTGACAGATGGGAAATGATTCTTAGCCCAACAACTAGTAAATCTGAATGAAGACAACAGGACTTACTTCTATGTAAACCAACATAGGATTGCACAGGTTAGCTGCTCTCTTATCACTGTTTACTTGGAAAAGTAATCTGTATGGAACTCGGCAAAGTTTATTTTTGAACAGACATGTCTATTATTGCCCAGTAAGTGGAATATTCCACATGCTAATTCTTCACTGGTAGATTTTGGTATTTTTCCATCCAGCATTCCTACATGAGGATAAAAAAAGATGTCTAAAATGTTTTCTCAGTAGACATGAATGGAGCAAATTCGGAGAAAGGAGGAAAAGACTCTTAAAATTAACTAGAGAAGTGGACTTCTTGCAAATTGAAATGCTTATAAGCAGCAATAGAGGGTTTACAACAAATCAGGAGTAGGCAATATAGGAGAATTGGAAGATGTTCTAACTGCTGTGATCTTCATTCTGCCTGTAAAGGCTAAAACTGCAGTGCGCACAATGATTCAATGTTATTTGCAAGATTGCACACCAAGTTAAATGCTCTGTTCAATCATGTTTGATTCTCAGAGACCATACACACACACACACACACACACAGAGAGGGAGGGAGGGAGGGAGGGAGGGAGGGAAGGAGAGAGCTCAATCCATGCCAGTGGTGACTTCTTTACCACAAGTTAGAATGTCAATTGAACTCATTTAAGGAGAAATAAACATCTGGTTGAATTAATTTGTGAGTAGGGAAAGTTCACTTAATTAAATGGGAATTGGTGGACCTAATGCTTAGTTTTGTCCCCTTTCCCCTCCCCACTTGCCTTTTGCATATTTAAGAAATGTGCACAAAGATTTGCACACATTTCCTTGCCTCTTTTTACTAAAGTAAACAATCTGTGCACACTTTTCCTAATGCATGCATTATTCTGAGCTATTAAGCTTCTTGTTTTTTTATGCACTCTCTCTCTATAAATGTTTGCATACATCTTCCTAATATATGAAACTTTGTATATCTTTTTAAATTGCAAAGTACAATGCTTTGAGGCATGTTTCTGCTGTCCTAACAAATGAGTGTTTTTAGAGATTCCTTCTACCATTATAGATAGAAGAGTGAAAGACATAAGTCTCTCATCCTTCCTCCATAATAGCAATAGCACTTACTGCTTCACAGTGCTTTACAGCCCTCTCCAAGTGGTTTTACAGAGTCAGAATATTGCCCCCAACAATCAGGGTCCTCATTTTATTGACCTCAGAAAAGATAGAAGGCTGAGTCAACGTTGAGCCAGCTAGACCCGAAATGCCAAACTGGTGGCAGCCGGCAGTCAGCAGAAGTAGCCTGCATTCTAACCACTGCACCACTCTTAACATAAACATAACATAAATCCACAAGGAATGGATCTTTTGGAAGACAATATTTGGATAACATCTTCCCCAAAGCCTCTTTCCTGACCAACCAGTTGCTAATGCTGCATTTTGAATATCTGCCTGAGGAGGTCATATTATGCTATCCATTATCAGCTACTGAATCAACGTTTGGGGCTACTAAATGCTTTTCCTTCTTTTTTTAATGCAAAGTTCTTTATTTTGTTATCCTTGTTTTGTGCAGTTTCAACACATAGGGTTTTTAGTTGGGTAATCTCACCTATAATTGACTATTGTCTCCAAAATGGTTAAATATTATATTAAACTGAATGCTAGAGAAAGTGCAGCCACAGATATGTTAGTTCTACCCAAATGTTGATGCAAATCTAGGCCATTTTCTCCTGCTAGCATGGACCTCGGGTCCATGAGGCAGCAGAAAAATATACTAGAATACTTTGCATTGCCTCATTTTTGAACTTTCTTCTGCTTCAGGAAAAAGGCAGAGAATTGTCCTTTCAGTTTAACGTGAGGCAAGCGAAGTAAAATAATGTCTGGCTTTCCTCTGTTATCTTTGCTCTCCCATCAAAGATAACCAGAGACAGGAGAACTTCCTGGCTGTCCTTAATGATGAAGTTGGAGCTGGAGTTGGGGAGAAGACAAATATTGGTAGATGTTTAAAGAGACAGGTTTAGCGCTCTGTTCAATTTTGCCTGCAGATTTGAGGGGAGCCAGTTATCAGTTAATCTGTGATCCATGTGTGATTCTTTGGAACAGTGCTAAACTCGTGTCCAAAACTAAATTGAAAATTGGCTGACAAGAACAAGAGTATGAGCCAGGTAGAATCATCAGGTAGAGTACGGTAAAGGCTACCTGGTAAATTTTACCAGCTGAAAAACTGCAGATTGCTTTAAAAAAGATAAGAAAGCGACAGCCAGGAAGCACAACATTGGGAAATCATATGAAGAGGACATAGTATTCTTGCTCATCATTTAAATGTATGCTGGCTCTTCCTTTGCCGTTGGATCCAAAAATGTTGAGAAGGAAAACTTTACTAACAGATTTTAACTTGTAAAGCCTTTAGTGCTCTAAAGCTATTCTGCCCAATTTATTAGAGCAACCAATGGAGTAAAGTCGTCTGGAAACAATGTACTATCATCTACTAACATCTAAATATTTGATCATATTTCTCGTTTTTATGCTCCTCTAAGATATAAATACAAGATCCAAGAAATTCCTAGTCTGGCTTTTAAAGACAAGACTGTACTTTTTCTATTCAAAACTTTCTATAAAAGTAAATACAAATAGGGCAGATCGGATCAGCAGCATTTCTGCCTATGTGTCCTAGGTCTTCTATAGTTAGAAGACGGAAAACACCACTGAAAAGGTTAAATACGGGTGTAAGTTGTCCCCAGAGAGCCAGCTTGGTATAGTGCTTAAGACATCAGACTAGAAAACGGAGGACCATGAATTCTAGTCTGGCCTAGGCCTAAAGTCAGCTGGATGATCTTGGGCCAATCGCTTTCTTTCAGCCCTAGGAACGAGGCAATGGCAAACCATTTCTGAAAAACCTTGCCAAGAAAACTTCAGGGACATGTCCAAACATTCTGAATCTAATTGAATGGAAGGGGGAAAATTGTCTCCACAGTGGGCTGGGGATGAGATGAAGGGAGTGTTATGAATCAATAAAAGTTACTAGCATAAATGCAAATCAGGGTTTGGAAACCTGCACACCTGATTGGTCCTTATACAACAACTAGGGATTGGTCCATAACTAGTCCCTGATTGGCCACTATTTTGACACTTCTCATTGGTTATAAGTTTGAACTTGTTGCACATGTCATTGGTTAATAAGGTAGCAGCTAACCCTATAAAAGGGTTGCTGTTGCCCATGGCCTTGCTCTGTTCTGTTCTATTTACTATTATTAAAGAGTTGAAGTCACTGGTCAGATGTCTGGTCTCCATTATTCTCCAAACTTAACACTGGCGACGAGGATGGGATGCGGAGACCGAAGAGCTGACTGAGTTACAGAGCAACCAACAGAGCACGTGGTCAAACACGCATCATCAACAGCAACATGGCCAGCGGTGCCGTACCACCCGCTCCATTCAACCCAGAAACCGAAGACTGGGAATCGTACATGGATAGGTTCCAGATGTTTCTGGAGACCAACAATTTGAAAGATGCAACAACCGGCAAAAAAAGAGCTATCTTTCTAACTCACTGCGTGCCTACCGTGTTTAAAATGGCAAAATCGCTTGCCAAGCCAGCCGAAGTAAAAGCGATAGACTGGGACATCCTCGAGCCTTTGCTACGGGCTCACTACGCGCCCACCGTGCCAACCTTAGTCAGAAGACACGAATATTACCAGAGGGACCAACGGAAGGGTGAAAGCCTTGCCAATTACATCGCGGACCTCCGCAACCTTGGAGGCCTCTGCGGATTCTCCGACTTAGAAGAAGCCCTCCGGGACCGCCTGGTTCTGGGCCTAGAAAGACGGCATGATCCAGAGCAAAATTATGGCTAAAGGGGACATCAGCCTCACCGATGCCCTTAAAGAAGCCACGGCAGCGGAGGCGACCAAGAAGTCGGCAGCCCGAATGCGCCGCACCAACGCACCACTACGTCAACTCGCCAAAGATACCTCGCCTCGCTCAGAGAGACACCCGGTATCAACTCACCACGAAGACCTAGAATCCCCATCAGAAAGCGATGAGGAAGAGGTCAACCAACTCCGAACGGAACGAGACCAGTTCACACAACCCTCATACCGACTGTGTGCAGGATGTGGGGCGAATCACCCACGATCCAGCTGCAAATTCCTCGACGCACTCTGCCGCATTTGCGGGAAACGAGGTCACATCGCAAAGGTTTGCAGAAGCAAACAAAACTCCAAACCCCGACAGGCCGAATGCCAGTCTTCCGGATTCTTCGGCACACACCGAGAAAAACTGAACCACCAATGGGGAAACCACTCCTACAGAAACAAACCGTCCCACCACTTCCACCAGGCGTGAAGAAACCAGGCGGGAAGAGACCCACCAAACAATCACCATAGGCCACGCTACATCCCTTGATGCCGGGAAAATCCGAGTAAAGGTCGCCATCGAAAACAAACCTTGTGTGATGGAGGTGGACTCGGGATCTTCCCTCTCGATGGTGTCGTGGAAAACGCTCCAACAGCTCATTCCAACGATTCGCCGCCAAGACCTTAACCTCAAAGGGTTATACTCAAAGACTATCAGGGTAACCGAATTCCCGCCGCCGGGTCCCGCAAATTCCAGGTCTCTTTCAAGGACCGCACCGTCGCACTACCATTGACTGTCGTGGACCGCGACAGGCCTAGTCTTTTAGGCCTTCAATGGTTCAGACCGCTCGAATCACTGTAGCCGGAGTCCACCGGGCCGAGAGCAGCGATTGGGAGGAGGCACTCAGCAAGAATTCCAAGACGTTGCAAACGGACTAGGCAAGTACAAGGGGACCCCGATCTCATTTAACTTGAACCCTGAGGTAGCACCCATCCGCCTTAAACCGCGTCCGGGTGCCGTTCGCCTTGAAGCCTAAAATCGACGAACAACTCGATAAGCTAATAGCGCAGGGCGTGCTGGAGCCCACCGACCACGCCCGCTGGGAAACCCCTATAGTGACGCCTATCAAGCCTGATGGGTCACTAAGAATTTGCGGAGACTACCGGGCCACCTTAAACCACGCACTGCAGCAAAGTGCATATCCAGTGCCGGTAGTGCAACACTTGCTCCATTCCCTGGGTGGCGGGAAAGTTTTCGCTAAACTAGATCTAGCCCAGGCGTATCAACAATTGCCTGTTGATCTGACCACGGCAGAGGCGCAAACTATCGTAATGCATAGGGCGCATTTAAATGCAACCGATCCAGTTCGGGTAAGCGTTGCCCCGGAATCTTTCAGAGCTTAATGGAAAGGTTGTTACAAGGGATAAGAGGGGTCGCACCATATTTCGACAATGTACTCATCGCCGCCCTAACAAAGACATTCTAGAAAAACAACTCAGAGAGGTTTTACGAAGATTCCAAAACGCAGGCCTCAGAGTTAAAAAAGATAAATGCCAGTTATGTACCGAAAAAGTAAAATTTTTGGGATACCTCCTGGACAGCCAAGGAATCCATCCCACTGAAGACAAATTAAGGGAGATTAAAAGGCCCCCACTCCAAGGAACAAGGCAGACCTACAGGCGTTCCTTGGACTTATCAATTTCTATAATGTCTTTTTACCCCACAAAGCAACGGTAGCTGAACCATTGCATAGACTATTAGACAAAAAAGCAACGTGGGTTTGGGGACAACGGGAACAATATGCTTTCCAACAAGTGAAGAAATTGCTAACTTCTGATTCTGTACTTATGCAGTACAACGAGACTCTTCCGCTCACTATCACGTGTGACGCATCACCTTTTGGGGTTGGTGCAATTCTGGCCCACGTATTACCAAATGGAGCGGAAGCCCCCATCACGTTTTTTTCACGAACCTTAGCTAAAGCTGCAAGAAATTATAGTCAGCTGGACAAAGAAGCTTTAGCTATTGTGGCCGCAGTTAAAAGATTTCATGAATATGTTTATGGCCGTGCATTTACGATAATTACTGATCATAAACCACTACTGGGGATCATTGCGGGTAATAAACCAACCCCGTATATATTGTCCCCCAGAATGACCCGTTGGTCTGAATTCTTGGTGGCCTACAACTACACCTTGCAACATCGCCCAGGGAAATCAATTCTCCACGCTGATGCATTGAGCAGAACGCCGCTCCCAGACTCTGTTGTAGATCCAGCCCCAACCATCTCAACACTACAGATCGAAGCTCTACATGTACCACCATTGACAGCTAGAGACATTGCCTTTGAAACAAAACGTGACCCAGTTCTGCAACACATCCTACGCTGGGTTGAACAGGGGTGGCCGACAGACCAAATAGCACCGGAATGGGCGCCCTTCAAGGCCCGCCAAACCGAACTGTTTTCCCAAAAAGGCTGTATCTTGTGGGGCGATCGAGTCGTAATCCCTGGCAAATTGCAACAAACTGTTTTGGCGGTATTGCATGAAGGACATCCGGTATCGTGCGGATGAAAGCACTCGCACGCAGCTACGCTTGGTGGCCGGGAATCGACAAAAGAATCGAGGCCTGGGTCGCTACTTGTCAACGTTGCCAGGACGTCAGCAACGCCCCGCCTAAAGCAAGCCCAACCGAATGGGAAACTCTGAGGGGACCTTGGTCCCGTATTCATATTGACTTTGCGGGACCTACCAAAGGACACACTTTCCTTATTACTGTCGACGCCTATTCAAATTGGCTCGAGATCCATTGAATGAACACAACTACAACGGACTCAGTTATCAATAAATTAAACAGACTATTTGCCACACACGGGTTTCCGGACGTCCTCGTCTCGGACAACGGCCCACAGTTTACTGCATTACCCTTTGAACAATATCTTGCTGATCGGGGCATCCGCCATGCGCTAACCTTGCCCGCGCACCCTGCGGCGAATGGACGTGCAGAACGCATGGTACAATTTGTAAAAAGACCCTTCACAAAATGGAATTTGGCAACATCAACGAGAAAATCAATCGAATTCTCTTGTTGCAGCACATCACGCCCCACAGCGTGACCAACAAAACACCCGCTGAACTTCTTATGGGGCGGAAACTGCGATCGCACCTTGACCGGCTCCATCCTGCATTCGCACCAGAAAAGCCCTTCGGCTCCAGCAGCAAATGCCGGGAATTTAAGGTAGGCGATTTAATCTTTGCCAAAAACTTTTCCGGCGACCCGTTATGGATACCCGCAACCGTTACCCACCTTACCGGGCCTAGATCTTACTGCCTGCTAACAGACAATGGGAGGGTGTGGAAACGCCACATAGACCAACTCCGATCGAGATTACCACCCAGCGCCCATAACTCCCCGGGTTCACAAACTCAAGGGGGAGGAAATATCGAGGAAATTGACTTTGATATGACAAATAGCAGGCCAACGGAAACCCTACGGCCCAGCGAAACACCGGAACGCGAAGCGGGGAGGGAGTTGACGTCTTCAGGGAACTTTAATACGGGGGAAACCGGACTGCAAAACCCCGAAGAAACACGGAGTAGCGGAGACAACCACAGTGAAAACAGCACGGAATCACCGTGCAGCGAAACAGACTTTAATAAAGATCATCCAAATGCTCCACCGGAACCGGACCTTAGACCAAAACCGGTGGAGCCACGGAAATCATCCAGACAGACCAAACGGCCTGTCTATCTTGAGGATTTTATTACAGCTCCCCTCAAACGGAACCCAAGGGGGAGGGGTGTTATGAATCAATAAAAGTTACTAGCATAAATGCAAATCAGGGTTTGGAAACCTGCACACCTGATTGGTCCTTATACAACAACTAGGGATTGGTCCATAACTAGTCCCTGATTGGCCACTATTTTGACACTTCTCATTGGTTATAAGTTTGAACTTGTTGCACATGTCATTGGTTAATAAGGTAGCAGCTAACCCTATAAAAGGGTTGCTGTTGCCCATGGCCTTGCTCTGTTCTGTTCTATTTACTATTATTAAAGAGTTGAAGTCACTGGTCAGATGTCTGGTCTCCATTATTCTCCAAACTTAACAGGGAGGATCATGAATTCATGTTCCTTAAGAATGGTTAGTTGTGCTGTGGTTTAAAAGGACACAAGCATCCTTAGGAATTTCTGTGGCCAGATATACATTTTTTCACAGTATTTATGACAGCAATTTTCAAACCTGTCCAACCAGAAAACAAAATATGTTTCATTGACTACTATTTGTAAGAGATATCTTTGTGAACTTTAATATTCTTCAAATATTAAATATTCTTAATATTCTAAGACACATAGACAATTCCTGAAGCTTATCTGGACTCTAAACATTTCTCATCATTTTTCCAAGAAACTGCCTTTTCTAATTGTTCAGAGTAAGAACCAAGATATTCAAACCAACCTGTCTGCTTCTTCATAATAATTGGTCTGGGGAAGTATCACCTTGTAAGCTCTTTCTAATTTATCATTTCTATCAGAGTAAATAACATGGTGAACTTTGGAATTAATTTCTTGCTAGTTTAGTGTTATGGGGGAGTTGTTCTCGTGGTTTCTTTTCCCACCAGAAGTAATAAGTTATTCTTTGGAATTCAAATCTCTGAGAGATTTCTGAATAATCTTCCATCATCAAATAGTTGAAATAAGTCTTTAATTAGCTTTCCTTATCCAGAATTTTCGAAAGGCCAAGAAAGTCTTGCAGTTACTACTCTTAGTCCTGTGAGATGGGCCAATAGTAACTGAAGAGCAATTTAATAAGTATGTGCAAAGCTGATACTTAGGAAGTACCTTTAAAGCTCCTTTCCAAAACATCATAGACCCAGACTTTGAAAAATGAAACAACGCTGCCATGTTGATTTACCTTACCTCTAGGCAATTTCAATCAGCAATATTATTTCTCTTTGTTTCCCCCCAGAAATTTGAGCAATGTTGCTTTGTAACTCAAGCTAGCTGTCTCCAATCAGAAGAGTTAGTGAGCAAAAGGTGCTTACTGAGGACAAAGATGGATGGAAGATCTTGAGGTAAGCAGGATCATAGATGAGAACAAAGATGCCAAAGGGACATCTCTCTCTATGTACTATATTCATAATAGGTTGTGGGATGTTGAAGAGTCACTGCAACTGAGGCGACACTTTCAACAATTTTGGAAGACTTTGGACAGTAAAGCTGGTGGCCATATGGAAGCAACCTTCACTCAGACAGAGCTCTTGAAAGTCCATTTGTAATCCTTTTAAGTAGGCTTTATATCTTTAACAATAGAGCAGGAAGACACAATCCAAAAAATCTTTCCCATCTTGAAAATTCTCTTCTATTAGTTCATAGAAATCAACTTCCGTTATTTTTCTGGTCTTTCTCCCTTAGAATCTACAGATAGCAGTGTTCCAATGTCTAAGGGGCTGCCACAAAGAAGATGGGAGTCAAGCTATTCTCCAAAGCACCTGAAAGCAGAACAAAGAGCAATGGATGGGAACTAATCAAGGAGAGAAGCAATCTAGAAATAAGGAGAAATTTTCTGACAGTTAGAACAATTATTAGTGGAATAGTTTGAAATGGTATAGGCCAGTGATGGCTAACCTTTTCATCATCGCATGCCAAAAGTGTGTGCGTGCACCAGAGGTGGTATTCTGCAGGTTCTGACCAGTTCTAGAGAACCAGTAGTGGAAATTTTGTGTAGTTTGGACAATGGCAAATTCCAGCCCTGACTGGCCCCACCCCCATCTATTCTCTGCCTCCCAAGTCCTAGCTGATTGGCTGGGTCTTCTTTTGTTGCCCTGCACAGGAGAATGGAGCTGGAAAGCAGGTTAGTGTGGTGGGGTGAGAATGGGATTTTGCAGTAACCTTCCCCTGCCACACCCACCAAACCATGCCCACCAAGCCATGCCACGCCCATCAAGCCATGCCCACAGAATCGGTATTAAAAAATTTGAACCCCACCACTGGCGTGCACACAGGTGTGTCTGCACCCATAATGCAATACACACGTGATCCCCCCACCCCACGCGCACGCAATTCCCCTATGAGCCTCATGCCTCTGTGCATGTGCACAAGTCTCCTGCGCGTGCCCCGCCCCCCATACATATGCAGCAGATACCCAATGGTCAGCTGGCTGGCGGGAAGTGCATGCACATGCACAGTGGACCTGATCTGGGACAACGGCTTTTGTGACAGCAGAGATGGCTGTACGTGCCGCTTCCGGCATACGTGCTATAGGTTCACCATCACGGGGTATAAGGTCTCCTGTTTGAGCAAGGGTTGGATTAGAAGACCTCCAAGGTTCTTTCCAACTCTGTTGTTCTGTTAATTTTTTTGTATCACATAAATAAAATGATTAATTCTCATGCCAGTTGTTGTTACATCATCTGTATTGTTTAAAAGGAATGAACACTAGGTTGTTGTTTTCCTCCCAATTAAATCAAAACCTGGGTCAGACTGAACTTTTGACAAAATGATTAGATTTGTGCAAATCATTCCTCTTTACAGCTTCTGATTTTAAGCCAGAATGGTAGTCAAACACCTCCTGTTTTTGAAACATTTAATTTGTATCTCAGTTGCCATGTGAATTGTAATTTGTTTATTATTTCTATCAGTAGGCATTTGGAAGAAAAATCACGAAAGTCCATAATTCATAATTTGTGAATTGTACATCCGGCAGTCTCTTAACAAGAATAGCCTTCTCCAATTTGGTGCCTGCCGGATGGAGTCCAACAATTCCTGTATTTTGGAATCAGCCTGGCTTTTAAATTATAAAATCTCTACTGCAAAACAACTGGAGACCAAAAAAGCAGGAAAAGACAGGGTGGGATATTAATTTAGGCAACTATAGAGGTTTTTCCTATCCCTTTTTTCATGCTTGCCCAATGAGAAAGACTGGAGCTTATAGGCCAACAAAGGTTACCGTAAGCTGCTCAGAGCACCTCGAACTGAGAGATGGCAGCAAATAAATTTAATAATAATAAAAATGATTTTAGCTTGTGAGATGAAAAATGGGCCCAAGAGTTGGCGCCAATGGTTTTAAGTTATAGGATCTAAATCTCTTATAACTTAAAACATTTGCACCAAGACAAATTCCTTGTGTGTCCAATCACACTTGGCCAATAAAAAATTATATCTATCTATCTCAGTTCACTACTGGGGTATTTTTTGATATATATATTTTTGTTGGTAAGTAAAGTTTGAGAATAAAAGCCCAAATTGGAAAGATTGATGGACATGCCTTCCATGGAAGAAGATGGCTCAGTATATTTTGGGATGAGAAAAGGGGATTAGACTTGATGACTAGAGCATGGAAGATCCATGAACTGTTTCATTGGGAAGATACCTATGGAGATTCTCAGTCATCCAGGTCATGGTTGTCCCAAAGGTGTTTTTCTAAAGGGCAACTGGACTTGGATTTTTCCTTGAAAACATTTCGCTTCTCATCCAGGAAGCTTCTTCAATTTTGATTCTTGGAAAGAGCTTTGGCGTTTGCCCCAGCAGTTGCTGAAAATTGATGACTTGGTTTCCTGCCACTATGAGAAAAGGAATACAAAATATTTGTGGTTTAAATTCAAAATAAGCTTAATGCATCTTAAAAATAAATAACATTTCTGTTTCTTGAAAAAATGTTCAGAGCTCACTGAGTTTGCATGAATCATTCTTTCCACTCTAAAACTACTAAATATTAAACTGTGCAAGACATCTTTCAACTTGATGCTTCCATGATTACAACTTTGGTATTATATTGTTGATCGCATAGTCAGCCAGAGGTTTTAGACTAGATGTGGCATTTTTATCCTCCTCTTAAGACTTTCCTAGGGACCTGGGAGAGACAGATGTTGTTGTTTGGTGATGTTAATCTGTTTCAGGTTAATCTACTTTTTGCAAATGACTGATAGGGATTTTGTCAATGTCCACACCATTCAAATAATGCTCCAGAAGTTTTGGGATCACACCCATTGTCTATTATTATTGGTACTATCTTTGCTTTCTTTTCCCATCATTATCTGTGAAGATTCTCAGTCATCCAGGTCATAGTTGTCTCAAAGGTGCTTTTTCAAAAAGCAACTGGACTTTGCCACCATTGTTCTACTTCTAGAACTGCAGGTCTTTGCATTTTGTGATTTTCTCCAGTTCTTTCTCTTCTGATGGTACTGTAAAATCTACTACCCACACTTTAAAAAAAAATCTTTTTTCCAACAGTTGTTAAGTCTGGGGTATTATTCAGTAGTAGCATGTCTGTTTCTAAAGTCCCATTTTCTATTACTTTGTCTATTTTGTGCTTAAAGGCAAATTGTAATTCTTGCAGATATTTCCATGTACAATTGGTACTACTTTGTCATGCCATTGTTTGTAATCAGTCTGTGTAATCTTCTTGCAGCAGCTAACCAGGTGGTCCAATGTTTCTTTAGTTTCTTTGTATGTGCTGTCTGTTGCTATCTTCTCAATTCTGAGGTTATATGTTTTTTTTCTTAGGGCTTGGTGGTGTTCAGACAAAATTATCCCCTCTGTCTCTTTCTTCAATTTTCCTGTTCTTAGCCATTGACAAATCTTATCTGTTTTGCCTGCCAGTTTTAATAAGTGCAGTACTAGCCATGTAATACTTGCCTTGCCATCTCTCTTTTCAATTAGTCTTTCTTACAGGGGGTAACAACTGTTCTTCATTTTCCTTAATAAGTGGACTCTGTCAGTGTCATTGCATTGATGAAGGACATGATTCATTGTCACAACAAATTTGTGGGGAAATGAATGCTAATATGAATTAATCTGGCTAATAATCATTTGTTCCAAGAAAACAAAATCATTACTTGCGGGCTTGACTCCTATGTAAGAGAATGAGTCAACGATGTTCAATCAAAACATATCTGGAGATGTGAGAAAGATAGTGCCACAATAGAATCATCCAAGCATTGATGTAGTAATCAAGCTTTGTTGGAAGTTGTAATAATATATGAAAAATACTGTCCTTTAGGGCAGGGGTCCCCAACCGCCGGTCCGCAGACCGATACCGGTCCGCGGAACAACTTTTACCAGGCCGCTGGTTGCTGGGCGCCGCCATTGGTAAAAAAGTGCTTCCGGCGAGCTTTTCCGGGTAGAAAGCCATTTCTACCCGAAAAAGCTCACCGGAAGCGCTGGCGCCGCCATCTTTTTTGACGAAAAAGTGCTTCCGGTGAGGTCACCGGAAGCACTTTTTCGTCAAAAAAAGATGGCGGCACCCAGTTGATGCCGGTACCAGGCCGCGGCACCCAGCTGATGCCGGTACCGGGCCGCGGCGTCAAAAAGGTTGGGGATCCCTGCTTTAGGGCCATTGTAGACAATGAGGTTTTGTGCGCAGTATGATATGCTTCCTTGATTCTTTTGAAAATTAAAACTACCATAACAAACTAGAATTTTTGAGTTTGGTACATATGCATGGGTATGTAAATGTATGAGTGAATGGAATTTTTAGTTGATAAAGTAAACAATGCAAACTTGTACCCCAGCATTTTTTCTATATGTCTGAGTCTCTAGAGAAAAAGAAGACAAGTAACACTGAAGATGCTTCCTCATCCTCAGTTGTTTGATGTGTAAGTTGATGCCTTTGTCAAAATATTCTAGGTAGCAAGTACTGTTCAGTAATTCAGTTTTAAAACTATAGCTGTTGTCGCTGCTATTAGCAGCTGTCAATAGAAGTCCAACAAGAAATTAGAGCCCATCAGCAGCTGATAATATTACTTTTTCAAGCCAGATGTGCCCAAACATCATGTTCTTTGATTGCAACCTCAATAGTCAGAAAGCACTACCAAAGGACTATGACAAGAGAAAAATGTTCTGGTCAAATCACAAGCATGTCAGGTCAAGTCTCAAAACTTCATGAACTTCATCCTCTGCAATCTGCATCATGTTATGGTAGCCATACTGTCAAGAACATGATTCACAATCCTATCATTACAGCGGCCATATATTTATACATATACGGTGTGATTGTGATTCATTTTTTTTCACAGTGAGAAAAGTTCTTTTTAAGGGAAAGGTGAATTGAAATACTATTGCAAATAAAAAATTTATTTATTTATTTTTAGTGGCAGCATCTAGAAGGGTTAGACCTGGTAATATGTGGACCAGGGAATCAGAGAGCTGCAGGCTACAATGGGAAGTTGAAAATATATCCTGGTAAAAGTCAGTGTCAAACTATTTCTTTTTTTTTTTTTTACCAGTTTTGCAAAGGAAGATTTACTGAATAAATAACTGACAATATCCTGCTACTATCTGTAACAAAACAACAAAATTAAAATACATTATTCAAATCAATCTTGATCTTAGGGAATTCATTTCTCCAGCATAGTGAAATCAGTGAAATCTTCAATGCTTCCCAGAAAGGCATCCAAGTCGGCTGCAACATGTCAGAAAATCTTTAGATCTTCAGTTTTCTTTTTTCTCAATTTCTCTTTTCTGCTTTTCTGCTTGTTCCTTTTTCAGCTTTTCTTCAAGTCTTTTCCTTTGATATACTTTTACCCCAGCAAATGCTAAGCAAAGAATTAATGTTTTAGCAGCTAAAATGTACATTAGAAGTGGAAAATTTTCCAGTGCCTTCCAATTCAGGAGCACCATCTTAATTCTGTATCACTGTAATTTTCAGCTTAGGATGTTACAAGAATGCAGGGCAAATATGTAAGCTACTTTTTTTGTGAAAAGACACCTTAATAGCGAGGAGCCATTAATCACAGGGAAACTACTAGAGCCTACGATTCCCAGAATCCTTGCTGCTAGAGTCCAATACATCAGCAAAGGGCAGGGGGAGTGTCAAACTATTTCTGTACTGTTGCCAAGAAAGCTAGAAGGATAATTGGAAGGAAGCAAAGAACACCTAATGGTTTCATCCAAATTTATAAGATATTTGGAAACAATACAATGTTAGGAATCCCTCCATTCCTAGGCCTCTTCTTTTGCTCCTTCAGAGACTCTTTGTTAACCTCTCCTTAAGAATGAGCCATTCAGGAGTGCTTTCAAAACACTTATGTATCTAGAAAGATGATATAGCATGACACTCAGTACACCATGACACTCAGTCTATTCAATTTCTATATTAACTCTACAGCCAAAAGGTTAGATGAGCTAGTTTTCCCTTCACCAACTCTTGCCAGCTTCACCATTCCATCTTCTCCATGTTAGCAATGCAGTGATCACTCCACATATTCCAATGGTCTTGAAAAAGCCATACAGTCTATAATCCAAGTAGTGCTAATTGCTAGATATTACATAGAATAGAATAGAATTCTTTCTTGGCCAAGTGTGATTGGACACACAAGGAATTTGTCTTGGTGCAAATGCTCTCAGTATACATAAAAGAAAAGATACATTCGTCAAGAGTCAAGAATCATCAGGTACAACACTTAATAAGAGTGATAGGGTACAATAAGCAATCAAATCATACTAGGAAACAGTCAATATTGATCGTAAGGATACAAAGTTACAGTCACACAGTCACAGGTGGGAGGGGATGGGTGATAAGGAGGGGATGGGTGATAAGGAGTGATGAGAAGGTTAATAGTAATAGCAGTGCAGACTTTGTAAATAGTTGGACAATGTTGAGGGAATTATTTGTTTAGCAGAGTGATGGCGTTTGGGAAAAAACTGTTTTTGTGTTCTTGTATTACCTGGTAGATATTAACTTTAGATATTAACTTTAATATCTAAAGTAAATATTAAATATTTATTAAATTAAATATTAATATTAATAAAGTAGATATTAAATTTAACCAACTTCAAAATCAGTTGGTGCCAATATTGTTTTTCAAGAAGAGTAAACTGAAATATCAGGAGAAATTGTTTTCAATTACAGGAAGCGGAAATGAATCTCCCTTTGAAATGTTGTTTATCATAATGATTTTCACTGACAATGCACCATAGAAGATTTAATTATGCCTTCTTTACTAGGTACAAGTATGTCTGTTTGTGATGATAAGTTATCAGAAAACTGATAGCAAATCCCTTTTTGTAATTGTATTGTTTTAAAGCACATACAGTAGTTATTAACTGTAATGACTGATGACATTAATCAATAGCTTTATTTTAAAAAAAACAAAGCTCTATATTCTTCAGTTGTATGATATGACTGAAAGGGTTGACAGAGATCTTTGTTCACCAACCCTCAGTATATTGATTGAGATGATGAAAGAATAAAGAATACATGAATTATCTGGGCCTGAATAAGCTATCCAACCCACACTGAAGTATTTTCAATGGATTGTTTTTTTCAAATGTTAATTTGAAAACCTCAAACTGTGTTTCAATTAGTGTGTGCAAGATGGTTAATCTGACTGGTATGCATGCAAGATTAGTTGCAGAAATTAAACATGTAGTGCCAAACATTCAAAGCCAACAATGAGAAGCAAAAGAAGATGTCCCAAATTAAATGAAATGTTAAAACAACAACTGTCAAAACCATCAGTTTTGTGCTCTTAATTCACAACTGCTTTCTATTTTCTATGATGAAGTGGAATCACTCTATGAATATCAGCATATGTATATGTGTGAATGTTGCTGATCAAAGGGGTTGTCTATGAAGATTCTCATTCATCCAGGTCATGGTTGTCCCAAAGGTGCTGTTCAAAAGGCAATTGGACTTTCTTGGGGTTTTTTCCTTGAAAACATTTCGCTTCACATCCAAGATGTTTCTTCAGTTCTGGATGAATAATGGGGAATGGAAGGATTTATATTCTTTGCAGTCATCTGGTCATTACCACTCTGAAGGCCGGTTGTTAGCTCTTGAGTGTTGTTGATAAATTTGGGGGTTTACCAGTACCTTCAGGGTCATTTGAGTCAGAGTGCAAATGTGTGTGGACCTTCTTGCTACAGAAACCAAAGCCCTGAACTCCTTCACAGGAATTCCATCTACTGACTGGTATAGATATGTGGATGATACTAGGGTCAAGATTAAAACACAGGAATGGAAGTTTTCACCAAATACATCAATACTTGGACAGGTATCTTAAGTTCACATGGAGAGATGTTAAAGGAAATAGTCTGACTTTCCTGAACTGTACACATTAAGGAAGCCAGAAGCCTCAACATCAAAACATTCAGAAAACTCTCACACAGATTCTCAGTACCTACTATACTGTAGCACAAAATGGGAGTGACACCACTAGCTGAAGGGTTGCTTCAGCTAGGGTTGCCCACCAGCAAAGCAGTAAAAGAAAAAGAACTAAAACATATCAAGGAAGCCCCCAGAAGTTATGGCTGTCCCAACTGGGCCTTCATCAAATCCAGGAAAAGATTCAGCAGTAGCCCCTTCATAAGAGACAAAGAATAGAACAACAAATGAAGCAACATTGTCATTCCATACATTGCAGAAATATCTGAAAAGCTGAAATGCACAGAAGGATTTTCAACCAATGCAACATATGTGCACACTTTAAACCCTAGAATACCTTAAGTCAGAAGTTTGTCCACCCCAAGGAAAAATACCCAGACATAAACTAAGCAAGGTGGAATATGCAATGCAATGAAGTGAGACATGTATAGATTTGTACATTGTGGAAACTAAACAACTCCTTCACAAACTCATGGTATGACATGGGAGAACAAACCCATCAGAACAAGATTCAGGATCCATCTGCATCTGAAAGATCAAAGTCACTCTTTTGAACATAGAAAAATACACATTCTGGACAAAGAGGACCAATGGTTGGAAAGAGGAGTCAAAGAGTCCATCTATGTAAAAATTGAATAGCTCTCTCTCAACAGAGAAAGAGGGATACAACACCACCTGTCTACAATACAATCCTTTCAGCAGTCCCACACCCATTTGCACTCTGATTCAGGTAACCCTGAGGGTACAGATAAACCCCCAAGTGGCCTCAACAGCACTCAGAGATCTCAAGGTTGAAATGCTGTATAACATCATGAATGCTATCTTAGCACTGGTGATGTTGCTCTGAATGAGTAATGAAACATCTACAAGAAAACAACACAGCTTAGAGAGCATCAAGGACCTCTCATATGTGTGAATCTGTTTTTAAAAAAGGCAAGATGTTGACCACAATCAAATAGATGTTACCTCTTTTTACATGTAGGACTATTTTGATGCTTCCCACTCCCCACTTTCTCATTGGGTTCCCCTGATCTATAGACAGGATTTAATGACCATAAGTAGACATATACCCTAGCTACTAAGAAAAGGCAAGAACTTTAAAACTCCAAGGCATATATAGAAACTTTCACCTGGTTCAGTAGTTTAAACCCATCCATTGGAACATGAAATTGAACTGCCTTGTACACATGTTCTAGCTTTTGAACAAATTTGGTTTATTTATTTGGGGATCATAGAAAAATATATTTGACATAATTATGAGTAATTGTTGTGCATGCCAGACAGGCGCAGACATTCACAGACTGCAGATATTCTCAGATAAATCCACAAGTGCTGGGAGTCTTGCCAGAGGCACAAAGCCAGGTGGGTAACTTTAGCTAGTCAGTTAGTCTCTCTCTCTCTCTCTCTCTCTCTCTCTCTCTCTCTCTCTCTCCTCTCTCCCTCTCCCTCTCTCCCTCTCCCTCTCCTCTCTCTCTCCTCCCTCCCTCCCTCTCCCTCTCCCTCTTCTCTACGAAGAAGGCAATGGCAAATGACTTCTGGAAATGTTGACATGAAAACTTCAAGGGCTAGCCTAAGTAGTCACCCACACACTGACTTGAAGGCAAGAAATCTATCCATCCATTCACAAGTGAGGCATGATTCTTTTTGAATATGCAAGATATATGTAAACAAGTCATACTCAGCCTGTCCATCTGCTAAAATTAAATAGTTTGTTTGGAGTTTGAACAAAGAAAATTGGACTGTAGGGAAGAGGCAAGAAAGGAAATTGGACTCCCTGAACACCTTTTCAATCTCTGTTTTGGAATTCTTGTAGAAGTTGGAAAAATCCAGTAAGGAAAACATTGACTTCTGCTTAAAGAATCCAATTATTTCTGTTGGAATAAGGATGACGGACTGAATTTTGTTCTAGAGTGTTGATTGGTTTCTTGTGTGCTTATGTAAATCTTCTGTTTTCTTTCTTTTTTCTTTTTTAATATCTGTATACAAATTCAGGAATGGTGTGCATTTCTGACAACAAACTTCAGCATATGCACGTGAAAATAATTCTTTAGACTTTTTTTGACCTAAAATAATAATTTGAATCTTGTCCAGGTTTTTTATTAAGAATTTTTTCCATTTGTTGAATTCTGCAGGGATTTTTAATCATAATTTTAATCAAACTCTGTTTCAACAATGAATGTTTGTATTTTTATAGAATACTTAACCTTAAAAATATATACTTAACCTTAAATATAAACAGTTTATTTTTTATATTTTTTTAAAAAATGATTTCATTTATTTCTTGGGAAATTGCTCATTCCTCTAAGGAAGTACTGAATCCTATAGACCAGTGTTTCTAAAACTTGGCAACATTAAGATGTATGACTCTGAACATGGCTGGCTGGGGAATTTTAGGTGCTGAAAAGTTTAAAGTTGCCAAGTTTGACAAACACTGTTATGGATGCATCTGTGTAAGCTACAGTCATTTATTTCAACATTTGCATTTTTTATGAAATTGCAGACACATATCAAAAGGGTAAAATATTTGAAAAAAGATTGTTTCGGAATGGTCAATGCAACTTATGAATGATTACAAGTTTCCTCACTTTTGAAGTGACAATTCAAGTCACTTGAAAATGCTGTCATTCTAATCCAAGGGGTTTTCCCCTTCAGAGATAGATCTCAAAAAAAAAAAAAAAAAAGCTTTTCATGGACTTTGGAGCTGGTCAGTTTTACTAACCACACAAGTACCCTCTTCATGGGCGAAGAGGAGAAATTGGCAGATTTCACTTTAGATTTCATCCTTAAATCACTTTAAGACCTGGCAAAGAAGTTCAGAAAGTATTTGACATTTTAAGTGAAAATGTATGGAAAGTATTTATTCATTTATTGGTCCCTTCAATTTTATTCATTTATTGGTCCCTTCAAGTTAGTCTTGACTCCTAGTGACTACCTAGACAGGTTGCTGCAGTATTCTGTGCAAGGTTTTTCAGAAGTAAATTGTTTTTGATTGGTTCCCAGGTCTGAGAGGATGACTGGGCCAAAATCACTCAGATGTCTCAGGTGGGACTAGAAATTCTAGTCTCCCAGTTTCCAACCTGATGCCTTAACCCAGAGGTGTCAGACTCAAGGCCTGGGGCCTGGATCTGGCCTGCTGGATGCTTAGATCTGGCCCCTGCCACCATCTTGGAAACAGTGAAGGACCATCCCACAGTGCCTCTGCCAGCAAAAACAGTGCTCTGGAGTGCTGTGTGCAGCCTTCCCAAGCTCCGTTTTCACTGGCAGTGGGTTGCAGGCAGTGATAGGATTCAATATTTTTTTTGCTACTGGTTCTGTGGGCGTGGCTTGGTGGGCATGGCAGGGGAAGGAGACTGTAAAATCTCTTGTCAGAAGTGGAATTTGCCAGTTCTCCGAACTACTCAAAATTTCCACTACCGGTTCTCCAGAACTTGTCAGAACCTGCTGAATACCACCTCTGGTTGCAGGAGGCCAAAAACGGAGCTTGGGAGTCCATTTTCACTGGTAGAGTATTTGGGCCACTACAGGCACCCCCTGACATGAGTGATGTCAAGCTGGCTATGCCCACCCTGGCCACGCCCACCCGAGGTCAAACATAACCCTGATGTGGCCCTCAATGACATTGAGTTTGACACCCCTGCCTTAACCACTACACCAAAGTAGCTCTCTAAATTTTATGCTTATTACTAAAGTGTATTAAATGTAAAGAGAAATAATTATGAAAATGTTTTTAGCTCAGCAAGTTAGTTCTAAATGGAAGACCCTCCAGGAATTTTTCAAGACAAATGATGGATTAGATTAGGAAAATGAAACAAAAGAAATCATGGAAGGAAGAAATATTAAAGTGCCCAACCATGGCTTTAAGAAGCTCAGGGCAGTGGGAAATGGGGGCTGGCCCTGCCGAACCTCGCGTGCCCAGCCCAGGGGTCAGGCTCGGAGAAAGCCAGAGCGCCCTCACCAAAGATACTCAGCTGATTCCCCCCTCTTTCTCTATGTCTCTCCCTCTCTATGTATTTCTCTCTCCCTCCCTCCCTCTCTCTCTCTCTCTCCCCATCTCTTCTCTCTCTCTTGGAAAGCTGCACTGGGCCAAGCCAGCAAGCTCCCTTGGAGTACTTCGCTACTCCTTTTATTTCTTCTTTTTGGAAATCCGAGCTGGCTGAGAGAGAAGGGGAGAGAGGAGGGGGGGGGAGAGAAATACACAGAGAGAGAGAGAAATGGAGAGGGGAAGAGAGAGAGATACCGAGAGAGGGGGAGAGAGGGGCAGAGGGGCAGAGAGATAGAGAGAGATACAGAGGGGGGAGAGGGGGAGAGACAGACATAGAGAGGGAAAAGGGTTTTTTGGCTGGGTAGGCATGGCTAGGGGGTCATGTAATGGGTGGGAGTGAGTGACATGGAGTTGGCCATGCCCACCCAGGTTTTGTGGCTCCCGGTGTTTTATTTTCTGTAGGAAAATGGGTCCAAATGGCTCTTTGAGTGTTTAAGGTTGCAGACCCCTATGCTATGATCATATCATGACTCCTTGCGGAATGAGCGATATGCCTGCATGAGGACTAGATGTATATTATAATAAACATTTGCCTTTGGATGCAGAATTTCATCAGATGTTTATCACTTGTTGGGCAAAGGCAAGGAATAGTCATTATTAAGGTGTTAAGAATCGTTGGAGCCTTTTCAAAACTTTAGGCAGTAGAGATCAACATTATTAAAAATCTCTACAATAGACTTTGTCATAATCCCTTATTACAGTGTTTCTCAACCTTGGCAACTTCAATATATATGTGGTTTTCAACTGCCAGAAATCCAGATTCAGATAATAAAATTGTTGGCTGGGGAATTCTGAAAGTTGACATCTGTTGTGAATCAATAAAAGTTACTAGCATAAATGCAAATCAGGGTTTGGAAACCTGCACACCTGATTGGCCCTTATACAACAACTAGGGATTGGTCCATAAGTAGTCCCTGATTGGCCACTATTTTGACACTTCTCATTGGTTATAAGTTTGAACTTGTTGCACATGTCATTGGTTAATAAGGTAGCAGATAACCCTATAAAAGGGTTGCTGTTGCCCATAGCCTTGCTCTGTTCTGTTCTATTTACGTTTATTAAAGAGTTGAAGTCACTGGTCAGATGTCTGGTCTCCATTATTCCCCAAACTTAACAACATCCACTTAAGTTAAAGTGGCCAAGATGAGAAACATTTTCTTAACAGGGTTATATTGAAGTCAGTTGCATTAGGAATCATAGTTTAACGAACATACTTTTTACAAGTCTATACAAATTGCATTTACTTATATTACTGTTATGACTCTAAATAACTTTACCTGTATTCTGCTATTAAAATAATTACTTCGATCCAGGAGTGACTGGTTAATACATGTATATGGCTTCTCACAACTGTGTTAAATACTGAATTTGAATTTTAGGCATGAAATTGACTTGCTACCTTGTTTTCCCAATAATCCTTCTTTTGCAGTTTCTCGATGCATACTTTTTGCAATATTCTATACTAGAATCTTAGGTCTGGTTCATTGAAATTGCTTATCACTCACTGAACATAATACTAATCTCCTAACAGATTAAGTGATACAGCATTGACTGACTCATAGTTATCTGTATGAGTTGGATCCATGGAATATTTTTCTCTCAGACCTTGGTTGGCAATGTATTTAATCTGATGAATGAATCAATCTATTGTATGTGACTCTATAATACATTGAGCCATAAACTAACCAAAAAACCTGAAGTCAAAACTCAGGTAAGTCAAAACCCAAACTGAGCTTCCCACACTGTACATAATTAAACTTTTAATTGATCTCAATAAACATACTGAACAAAGACATCTGCTTTTTGATGTTAAGCTGCTATCCTATCAAGTTCACAACTTATTGTTTGATATTTCCATCATTACTTTTATGAAATTAAAAAATGGGAAATGGAAAGAAAGCATAATTAAGTCTGAATTCTAAGTCTTAAGAGCATATGTCTACCACTCTTATTGCATATAGCAGAAAGAGAAGGAGTAGAAGAAGAAAAGGAGATTGAAGATTATCATATGCAACACCATTGTCAAAACCGTCTAAGACATATTGCATCAAAACATAAGACTAACCATACTTGATCAGAATTAAATAGTCCTTATACTTAGAAGATGACTAAACCAGGTGTTTCTTAAATCTTGTAAAGATGTAGGGACAACCATTTCTTAAACACAATATATATGATAATAGGTATATTTCCAGCAAGTTGGAAAAGTTCTCACAAGTTCTCGCAATAAGCAAAAGACATCAGTGCGCCTCCAAACAACCCCAAAGAATTCAGAATTATCCTCTGACCTGAAGAAACCTTTAACTGATACATATTATGGTGATTCTAATCACAGCACAATCTATAGCAATTTATTGGGCAACACATTCACCATACCTTATACGTTTAGTTGGCATCAGGTAGGAAATCCTTAGATTGATGATATCAAAATGTTCTGTTCACCTTCTGCAAATGAGCCTTCTGCATAGTCCTCTGACAAATTACATACATGAAAAGCATATATGTGCAATCTATACTAGGTTTGAAACAAGGAGGAGCATGAACAATTCTACAGGGAATCTAGAAATACAGTATAATAAATGATTTCCTGTTTGCATAAAACAATGTAGCAGCTGGCATGTTAATACGCTTCTTATAGTATTTGGATGCATAGTAATATGGCTTACTAAAAAAAATGTAGACAACCTTTTATAAAAAAAATTCCAATCCCTAATATGCACTTTACTAAAATGAAAGACGACTGTACAACTGTAATATGTAACAAAACTTTTGAACTTCTTTGTCTTATTAATTCTAGTTCTGCAACTTGTATAATGCTGGTTTAGCCCCAAACACTTTTTTTTAAATTTCAAGTCCCATTTTGGTATTACATTTATTTTTTAAATATGGTGTGTTTGAAAATCTGTCCACTCCTTCCTTCCTTCCTTCCTTCCTTCCTTATTTATTTATTTATTTATTTATTTATTTGATTTGCCAATTGTTTACAAGATAATAAGTATAAGTGTATACATAGTTATGAATACATGAAATGGGTACATATAAGAAAAATAAAAGAATAAGAGAAACAATAGGACAGGTACGGTAGGCACGTTGGTGCGCTTTATGCACGCCCCTACAGACCTCTTAGGAAAGGGGTGAGGTCAATAGTAGACAGTCTAAGGTTAAAGTTTTTGGGGTTTGGGGAAGAAACTACAGAGTCGGGTAGAGTATTCCAGACATTGACCACTCTATTGCTGAAGTCGTATTTCCTGCAATCAAGTTTGGTGCGATTAACTTTGAGTTTGTATCTATTGTGTGCTCTTGTGTTGTTATGGTTGAAGCTGAAGTATTCATTGACAGGTAGGACATTGCAATGTATGATTTTATATACCATGCTTAAGTCAGACCGAAGACGGCGTAATTCAAGGTTTTCTAGTTCTAGAATTTCAAGTCTGGTGGCATAAGGGATTCTACAATGAGTTTAATAGAATTTAATAGGCTTACTATTCTTTTTAAAATCAGTAGCCATTCTGCTTATAGTTTATCATAATAGAAAGGGGGAAAAGCCATCATTTATAAGCACTAGAGTACAATTCTAGCTTTAAAATTGATTTTAATGAAACATTTTTCATAAAGTATAAGATAAGGGAGAATAACCTTCCATACATATTCATCTTTTCCTACCTCTGAAACTGAAAGAAAACTTTTGTGTCCTCATATTTCTGCAGAAGATGGAAGAAAGTCATCCTATGGGTATGGTTGTGCTAATAGATCTCAAATGGAAAAATGTGAACTATTGTTTCATGATAATGGAGAGTTTGAAAATCTTTGGCCTCTGGAAACTAGGAACTTATGAGTTGCCCTTCGTGTAAGGGGTGTATTTATTTCTTTGGGGCAGAGGTGTCAAACTCATGTCATCATGGCATTGTCATGTGACATATTGCAACTTCCCCACCACCGCTAAATCAGGTGTGGGCGTGGCCAGTGTGTGATGGACCCGGCTCTTGGGGGGTGCAAGTTTAACAGCCCTGCTTTAGAGCATGTAAGATTTTCATATATATATATTTTTTAGAACTTGAATTCTTCATATATAAGACAGAATATCCATCTATGCAAATCTACAAATATTTTGCTCCTGGGTGTAAATCTTGTGTGTTTAGTTAACAGATAATCAGAGTTGGAAGGGACCTTGTAGGTTATCTAGTCCAAGACCTACACCATTTCTGACAAATGGCAGTCCAGTATCTTCTTGAAAGTCTCAAGCGATGAAGCTCCCATCACTTCCAAGGGCAAGCTGTTCCATTGGTTGATTGCTCTCACTGTCAAAAAGTTTCTCCTTATTTCCAGGTTAAATCTCTCCTTATTCAGTTTACATCCATTATTCCTTGTCTGGCCTACAGGAGCTTTAGAAAATAGCTTGACCCCTTCCTCTCTGTGGCAGCCCCTCAAATATTGGAAGACTGCTATCATGTCTCCCCAGTCCTTCTCTTCACTAGACTAGCCATGCCCAGTTCCTATAACCATTCTTCATATGTTTTAGTTTCCAGTCCCCTAATCATCCTGGTTGCTCTTCTCTGCACTTTTTCTAGAGTCTCAACATCTTTTTTATAGTGTGGTGACCAAAACTGGATGCAGTACTCTAGGTGTGGTCTTACTAAAGTAATGTATAAATTGTGTTTCCATCTCTTCAGTTTTGATACATTCTTCAAAGACATTAGGATGGGCTCTAGCAAGAGTCCAAAAGTTCAGAAAAATTTTCAAAAGTTCTCTGGTCCCAGTGGCTAACCCAGATTAGATCCTGCAACATTATCCTGGGACACCTCTATTTGCTTTCATTCATGGCATATCTCACCTGCCTTGTCAGACTTCTGCATTATAATCATCTGCTGATGGCTATCTCTTGTCTGTGATGGAAGGATACATCAGAAAAAGGAATTCGAAGTTGAGTTTACTCCTACCTTTGACTTTTGATGGTTAAAATCCTAACTGTGTCTGACTGGGCTTTTAGAAACACAATAGAATGAGACATGTTCATTTGGAAATTACTTTGGATCATCCTGCCATTTAAAGTGGCTCTTCCATTTTTGTTTGGTTGAATAGATAGATGGGAGAACTTCTGACATCTGGAGGGTGTCAGATTGGGAAAAGCTAATCTAAAGCTTTCTCATTCTGAAAAACCTAATGGACATTTCTGATAATTCAGCAATACCTTCTTAAAATAATACCTTTTAGCTGTTCATTGAAAAGAGCATTGTTTGTTGAAAAGACATTGGTAGAATTATCCTTAATTTAAAAGTCAGTGGGATAACTTTTTGAAGGCCAGTAGCTAGAACAGAGTGCAACCTTTATGAGAAAGAGAGAGAAAGTACAGCATGTGCTGTGCTCGTTGTCAGAAAATCAGTGTATCAAGCCTGGACATCACTCAATGTATTTTTATCTGAGTTCTACCTTGTCGCTCGTAAAAACTACTTGCTAGGGCTTAAAGAAAAAGAAAGTTTTCCATTTCTTTCCTCCCATGTTTCTCACTGCTAACTCCCTTCACCCTGCAATCAAAGATGACCCTCCAAGTAAAACATGTCACAAAATATTTCAACCTACACTATTTTTGTTTTTTGTTCCATGCTGGTTTTCCAGGAAATTCCCATTTGTTTTCTTCCATTTTCAAATGCTGATCAGTTTTTGGAAAAAAATGAATATAAAAAGCTGCCATAATGACTGGAAGCTGACATAAGGATATTTTGGACCTGTGCTCCTTGGATTTTAAAAATGTTTACTTTATTTCTGCAAAACTTGGGATTTCTTTTCTTCTTCTTTTGATGTCTCTCTCTCTTATATATGACTATATACATAATGGCAGGAATATGTAAAATTTTCGTTAAAGTACTAACAAATCCATTCTTCTGAATATAATCAAGTATCCAACAACAGCTGTGCATTTCAGAGCATACAATGTAGATTTTATCTTACTCTGTTTCCCCCCAAATAAGACGGTCTTATTTTCTTTTGGGCCACAAAATAAGCACCAGGTCTTATTTGGGGGGGTTACCTTAGGACTGTCACAGCCAGGCCTCCCACACCCTGATGTCAGAGGTGGTATTAAGCAGGTTCTGACCAGTTCTGGAGAACCGATAGCGGAAATTCTGACTAGTTCAGAGAACCGGCAAATACCACGTCTGACTGGAGATTTTACAGTATCCTTCCCCTGCCATGCCCACCAAGCCACACCCACAGAACCGGTAGTAAAAAAAATTGAATCCCACCACTGTCATTCTGCTACCTGACTTCTACTGTGGCTACTCGTGGCCACTCATGGAGAGATGCCATGTAGTGCATCATGCCAGTGCCTCCAATTGTGACAGGAGGCCATGCACAAGAACAGTGGCACTGGCATGATGTGCCATGCGGCCTCCTGCAATGTGCCACATGGCATCCGGCCGTGAGTGGCCACAAATGGCCACAAAAGTTGGGCAATGGCGCAACAGATGTTGGAACATGGAGACATGGTTCCGGTGGTTCTAAGGTAAGTGGCTGTAGGGCTCAGGGGGCAAATCCACCCCCACCACACCAAGCCCTGGCTTGATTTTTATGCATAAGCCTCGCCCCACCTCATACAACCAGACAGTGGAAGAAGTGGGTGGGGTCTTACCTAGGGCTTGTTTTTTGGATCGGTCTTATCTTTGGTGACACATGGTAATTATCATTCAATCTTAGCTTTCTTCTATGTACATTGATTTTCTGTTTATTATCTCAAAACTGATACCAGCATGATATCAACTTTCTGGTAATTTTATGGGTGTGGTTTTGTTTTAGTTTCCTATTGATTTCTGCATTTTATTGTTTTCTTGAAAAATCTATATGCAATAAAATATTTATGTGGATTAGTGTGCAGATATTAAAAACAGATAGTTTGAAAAAGCTGCTTTAGTACTATTTTTTCCATGCTATTATTCTGAAAAATATGGTAACTAATGTATGTTAAAGTGGTCATCCTTTGTTAGGGCTGCAATTATGGCTGCACCAAGATGTTTAAATTTTATTGAAATAATTGGAATTGCAATTGCACTTCCAGCCAATATAGCACTATAGTGACCTTTCTTTTATATCCAACATGCTATTTTTCAGCCTGGTTCTTTGGAATATAAACTATCAAGGACAAAAGTGAAATCGAGGGTTGTGGCAAGGCAAGAGATTTGGATGTCTACCTTTCCATTTTCAATTTCCCTTGTTTTGTTGCACCAGAATGAAAGAGAATATTGATCCAATATTCTTCCTTGCTATGTGCTGTAAATCAAAGCAAGAGGAAAATATCCCCTTTGCCTTAGCTAACTCCAACTAATCTTTTTCTAGTACTTCTGAGCAAGCTCTCCAAGTTCTAATAATTTTTTAGAACTATATCTTTTACAGAAGATACTTGGAGGTGTAAAATCGCCTGGAGATGGGAGATACTTCTAATGTGATCTACCAGATTGGATTGCTCCTGTGCTCCTATCTAGGACAGATGGGGGAGGAAGTATCTATGGAGATTCTCAGTCATCCAAGGTCATGGTTGTCCCAAAGGTGCTTTTTTTTCAAGAGGCAACTGGACTTTCTGTTTTTTTGTTGAAGACGTTTTGCTTCTTATCCAAGAAGTTTCTTCAGTCAAAGCCCAAGGATTTATCTAGTCAATATTTAGTCAATGTATTTATTTAGTCAATATTTGCTATGGTAATATTTTTTAAAAATGTTATGTAATTAATGTTTACCAAAGGATATCTAAAATGTGACTCTAAACTTATTTTGGTTAACAGACCACAATCCAGAAAGGTTCAATTCTTTTGCCACCTAACTATGGTCATTAATTCGGAGCCATGAACACATAAATGAAGTAGATGCTGGAATGGTTTATTGAACAAAGCAAAGTAAAAAAAAGAGTTTTTATATGTTACTATTCTAATATTTATTATATAAATATTTACAGATAAGATCAACACCCAAGATATGATAATGCAGTAGTCCACAATGTACAACCACAATTGAGCCCAAAATGTATGTTGCTAAGTGAGAAATTTGTTAAGTGAGTTTGTCCCATTTTATGACTTTTCTCACTATATTTGTCATGTGAATCACTGACGCTGTTAAATTAGTAACATAGTTGTTAAGTGAATCTGGTTTCCCCATTGTTTTTGCTTGCTGGAAGGTTGCAAAAGGTAATCACAGGGCCCAGAGACACTGCAATCATCATAAATAGGAATCAGTTGTCAAGCATCCAAATGTAAAGCACGTGACCATGGGGATGCTGCAACTGTCACAAGTGTGAAATATGGTTATAAGTCCCTTTTTTCAGTGCTGTTGTAACTTTGAACTGTCACGAAATGAACTTTTGTAACTACCTGTACTCAATATCACACTACTAACTAGAGCATACAAAACTTTTGCTAGACCAATACTCGAATACAGCTCATCAGTCTGGAACCCACATTACACATCTGATATTAGCACAGTTGAGAAAGTCCAGAAATATTTCACAAGAAGAGTTCTCCACTCCTCTACTCGTTGTAGAATACCTTATGCCACCAGACTTGAAATTCTAGACCTAGAAAACCTTGAATTACGCTGTCTTCGGTCTGATCTAAGTATGGTATATAAAATCATACATTGCAATGACGTACCTGTCAATGAATACTTCAGCTTCAACCATAACAACATAAGAGCAAACAATAGATACAAACTCAAGGTTAACCGCACCAAACTTGATTGCAGGAAATACGACTTCAGCAACAGAGTGGTCAGTGTCTGGAATACTCTACCTGACTCTGTGGTTTCTTCCCCAAACCCCAAAAACTTTAACCTTAGACTTTCTACTATTGACCTCACCCCTTTCCTAAGAGGTCTGTAGGGGGCATGCATAAGCGCACCAATGTGCCTTCCATCCCTGTTTTATTTTTTCTTTTCTTTTTCTTATATGTACCCATTTCATGTATTCAGAACTATGTATTCATAACTACTTATACCTATTATCTTGTAAGCGATTGACAAATCAAATCAATAAATAAATACAGAAATGGGAATAACAAACAGACTGTCATGTTCCTTCAGTTGTCAGGAACTCCATCTTATCAAAGCAGTGGTGGGATTCAAATATTTTTACCACCAGTTCAGTGGATGTGGTTTGGTGGGCGCACTTTGCACGCATGCACATACTTTGCGTGTGCGCACATGCCAAACACACAATTTGCACAGGAACAAAGGTGTTCTAACTCACCTCCTGCAAGCCTGCACGATCCCGGTCACTTCAGCAGCTTCCTTGCGGCACTCTTCTGTGCCGCGCAAAGCAGCTGAGCTTCAAATTCAAAAGATAAAGATGAGTATGAGAGACCAGGCAGGTGGGTAGGCCCAACAGCAGAGCGGTGGAGAGAACTGATTCGATCTCCGCTGCTCATCACTCCTACCAGCTCTGCAGACCTGGACCGAACCGGTAGAATGCCACCACTGCATCAGAGGTAGCAAACATTCCTCAGATTGTGCTTGCACTATCATTCCAAGAGAAGACTACATGGAAGGTCATTCCTCAGAGTTTATATGGTATTCTGTTGGGATCACTAATACTTCTATTCACAACACATTATTTTTATGTCTTCCTTATCAAGTAGTCTGCCCCATATATCCTACATAAGGATCAAAGTCCAGATGGTGGTTGTAATCAAAGGTAGAGGTAAAATTTCCCCTCGCACATATGTGCTAGTTGTTTCTGGCTCTAGGGGTGGTGCTCATCTCCATTACAAAGCCGAAGAGCCAGCACTGTCCAAAGACATCTCTGTGATCATGTGGCCAGCATGACTAAACGCCGAAGGCACACAGAATGCTGTTACCTTCCCACCAAAATGGTCCCTATTTTTCTACATGCTTTCAAGCTGCTAGGTTGGCAGAAGCTGGGACAAGTAATGGGAGCTCACTCTGTTATGCAGCACTAGGGATTCGAACCGCTGAACTGCCAACCTTTCTGATCGACAAGCTCAGAATATTAGCCACTGACCCACCATGTCCCTGATGGTTGTAATAGCACAATTCAAATTGGGTCTGATCTTAAATCTGTGGCTAGATCTATTGGTGAATGTCCATAGCTTGCTAATAGAACATATACTTTGCAACCTGAAGCTCTGACATTCTTCAGTTAAAAGGCTGAAAGAATAAAAACAACAGCATTCAGCAAATGTTGGCAGTGCCACAAAGCTAAGCACAGACAGACCTGCTGGTAGTAAGTCCTATGATAGGAGACCACCAGGAAAGTTCAGATTGCAAAGCCCAAAAACCATATTGGAAAAAGGCATTGAAAAATCATTTCTGTATTAATGTTGAGTAAATAGTAATTTATTATTTTATTTATTTATTAAATTTATATGCCATGCCTATCTCACTAACAAGGTCTCCATGCAATCAACAGGAACAAGACTTGACTTGAAGACTTTTACATTAACAAATATGGAAAATGTTCTTTGTTTAGAATTCTGCTAATGTCAATTCTAGGTTAAAAATACAATTTGACTGACTCTGTCATTTAGTGTATGCTATCCAGCGATCTATATTTAAAATAGGACTGGTTGTGGTTCATAACCAGAAACCTTTCTGTGTGATATCGGTAGCTGTTCGTTACCTCTACCAAACAAGGCAATAAAGACAGATTCCAGCTGCAAATCATTTACTAACCACGCCAAACATGCAATTCTTTGAATTAAGAATACAGATTAACCAGTTCATTGCATCTCTTGGGAAATAATCCTATCCTTCCTACTCTCATCTTCAATAGTTGTTTTACAAACTGCATGAATCAGTTAAAGATTGTATGGGAATCAGATTGGAGCCAAGAGAGGATGGTGTTGTGACTGAATTTGGAGTTGCTGTCAGTTAAAATCTGGAAATATATTTGACAGCCATCAGTTCAAATCTTCTAATCCATCTCAAACACAATTTACATTATGTAGCAAATTAGCATTCAAATTATACCAAAAGGAAAAGAATGGTTGAAATAATTTGGTTAAGAACTTATCTATAATTGTGTCTTTGTTACAGACACAGAATTTATTTTCTCTAGCATTGCTTCCAAGATCTGAGTGCCAAACTTTGAAGCATGGGGAGCCGCAAATACTATTCTGGATTTGAGGAAGAAAAATGTATCAATTTACCCTTAAGGAAGACAAATATGCTATAGCCATGAACTGGACATTGCTTCTGCCATACTCCATAGATAAATGTTGAGGTCTTTGGGGCAAGCAGATGTAGCAAAAGAGAATTTTCAGCAAAAACAGGCTGAGCTGGGTTTCACAGAAGCAAGGGAAATAGACAGAAACAAGGGATAAATGAAAACCTAAGCGTGATTATGTTAGAATAAAAAGACTCTTCTTAGAGGACAAGGCAAAACAAAAATTATGGCTAGATCTTGAAGAGTGGCATTTCCTCCATAGAGAGGGAAAAAACCGCACTTGAAACTAGAGTTCTTCATTCAAACTTTACCGTGGTTAGTGACCAATTACATATGACAAAAGAACAAAGAGCAGCACACACAGCCACATTCGCCATAACAGAGTTACAAAACCTTGGAATTAACACAATATTTGCCTGCATGAAGCAATGACAACTGAAAGAAATTGTTCGACTCTTCTGGAAAGGACCCAATATTATACTGTAAATCAAATAAAACCATCCCGAGAACAGCTAGGATTTCCGTTTACAAGCGGAGTGATGACAGAAACAATCAAGTTGTTATAGAAAAAGCATCAAAGGAACAGACAGGCTAAATTCATGGGTTCCTCCAAATCACAAGGACAAGTTTGCTTTATTATTGCAGAAGGCAAGACATTATAGCAGGCGAAAAGTAGATAATTACAGTGCGATAGGTTAGTTTTATCCTGAATAGGTAGCTTGCTAGAATGGAAGATTTCTGCTTATATTCTGCTGGTATAAATTACTTAGATCTATCTGCCATATTATATTGTAGATGTAGATCTTAATAGCCCTATGAAAAACTGAGCTTGATTCAAGAAGCTATGGTGGTCTGAGTTCTAGTTTGCTAAGAACAATTGTCAACTGTTTTTTTGACTAATAGCAAAAAGGCAAGAAAAGAAAGAATGAAAAGGTTCTCTCTCCACCATTCCAGTTTCCCACTCCAAAGCTGCATTTGGAGTATTTGACTCTCTGAGTATGCAGACTATTGCAGTGTTTGGAACTAAAATATGTACACTCGAGTGCATTGGAACTCAATGATAGAGCAGATGTTTTGCAGGCAGAAAGTATCTAAATTCATCTCCAAATAAGGTTGGAGAAAATATTCTCCCTAAAAGTATTGGAAAGCTGCTCTTATTCGGTGAGGACAATTGAAAGCCGGAGGAATTTACTAGGCGACCAATTCCCAAATTTCCTTTCTTTCTAGAGGAGTCTTTAATTTTATGACCTCCATTTGTACAAAGTGCTTGAAGAATAATCTGATAGCAAACTAAACCTAGACAGCTTAACAATTTAGCAATTTCACTCTGTTTAATATGAAACTTTTACAATTAATGTAATTCTTAATCTGAATAAAATATGTCTGACGTCTCTGACTCAGTTTAACCTTAAGCAGGGCAACCAATTTGCCTAATGTATTGTACTGTATATTGAAGCATTGTTCATTATATTATAGGGTGACTTTCAGATAAAGGAAGTACAATGCAAAAGTGATAGAAAAAGATGAATTTTTAGATTCAAATAGGCAGTGTGGTGCTTCTGAGGCTTATGGTAGACTTTTCTTCACCATCCAGCAAGATTTTTTTAAAAAAGAGAGTCTCCAAGTTGTGCTTAACTCTTGGTGAATATAAGAATGTCTCTAGGCAGTAGTATAAAATGAGTTTTCACTGATGTTTCTCTGTGATGTTCTTCCAGTCCACCCTACCTCTCTGTTTCTTCCATTAGCGAGATTTTGCACTCAAGCAAGACTGTTATCTGTTGAATCAGAGGAATGATTTACATTCTTTTAATTATTAATAAATAAATACATGATGACATGTTGCAATGCACCAGCCTCCAGTATCATCTTCCAAGCATGATTTTCATGGTTTCCTGGGCATTTTTGGAAGGGGTAATGAAGTTACTACTGCTTCTTTCTTTTTCTAAAGCTCTGCCCGCTTCTGAAAGGGAAAAGATATTATAGTTGACTTCCTGAGGAGATAAAGAGACTAGCAAGGACCAATCTTCTTGGTTTGCTTGATAAATTAGCACTCTATGAATGACCATGTCTGCATTTCACAAGAGGAACCACATGCTCCCAAAATCCCAACTATATCTCCATTCCCCAAAGGTTGATTAGGGCTATTCTATGCATGGAAAATAAATAATCACTGTATATCCAGATGGCATTCATCCCTCAAGTCTTAAAGAATCAAAGATAAAATGGTCAATCTATGGACAAAACCAGAACTCATATCATCCTCTGTAGAAATGCTGGATTTGAAGGCCTGTTAGTTTTGTGTCTTCTAGATAAATTGGTGGCTATTGTTATTATAGCTGACCTTTCTAATATAATTAATTTCTGGAAATTGTGGTCACTACATATAGAGGTATCCATTCATTTGAACAATAACTTACTGTTACATAAGGATAAAGTTATCAGCAGCATTGGTTATGATAATTAAATGGGATACCAAAATCCAGAGCTGCCGTGCCAATGATTGCCAGTTTTTGGATATTAAACCAGCATAAAAGAACTGCTGACTTTCAGTGCTAACTTTCCCCATAGGAAACAGGATGATGGACTAAATCAAGGCCCTGTCATCAAAGCTCCTTCTCTGTCCTTAAGACTTTACAAAGAGTCCTTGGACTGTAACTTCAGGCTCTATTGGAATGGGCAGCTACATTCACTCTAATAATTTCCAGAATTACCAACTAGCATTTCTGAGCATTACAATCCAAGTGTTCTGGACAACATCAGACTGGGGAAAGACCATCTGATTAGTCAGGATAGTAGTAGCCTGTCATGCAAAAAGAATAGCTCATCATTAAATTGCTTTTATCCAAATGCGATTTAGAAACATATGCAGAAGGTAAGCTAAACAGTTATTCTCTGTCCTTAACACACGTTTCTTCCATTGCACATTTGCCTTGATTGGTCTGGAATCTGGATGTTGTCATTCTCCACCGCAGCGTAAGACTCACATTTCTTCTGTGCAAAGCTACTTCTATGTTAGCAGAGGCTACTGTTTGTATTAAGCACCATTATTGATTTCATGGGATGAGTATCTATTTAGGTTACTGGAAAATTGATGCTCGCACATTCTGCTGTGGCTGTTGGAGGCAAGAGCCAGGAAACTGAGAGTTGGCAAAGTTACTTTGTTCAACTTTCTCAGCCCGATGAGGGTCATTTCCCAGAAGTTTCTCCTTTAGACTGGTGTTTTTTCTCAAACCCATCAGAATCATCACTCGTGACTCCAATGATGTACTTGGAAAAATAATGTGTTCCATTAAGAACAGTGAGCCATCAGCTCCTTCCTGCAGCAGACCCAGGCATAGACAAGGTAGTTTAGATGATTTCCAAATACTACTTTTATTAATATTCATCTATTTATTATTGCAATTGCATCCGGTCTTTGAGGAGCTAAAGGCAATGCATATAATTCATCCATACACTAACCTTCTAAGGTCAGTTTGCCTAAAAGACTTGGAATGTCCCATGCTCATTTAATTAGCTTCTACCTATAGCTGAGCAGAGCAAGGATTTTACCTACAGTATATTCTTCCATTCTAAGTCTAACAAAGTAACCACTCCTTCACATTAATCACTTAGGTAATCATGTAGGATGTCCCAGCAGCTCCTGCACAAAAAAATGATTAAATTGAATGTGTACTAACTTCTTTTTCTCTTTTACTTTTCTTTTGCTGAATAGTTTCACACATTCTCCTATGCCATAATGCAGTTTTGCTAAGTTTGAGCTCCGGGTAATATGTAAACTGATCCACTGAGGTTTTAAAACCATGGTTCATGCTCTGGTATAACTTATATCCAGTTTGACTTATTTTAAGTTTGCATTCAACTTATGTGTGATGAGTAAACCCAATTCTTTATGACAATGAACTTTGGAAAAGCAGGTTTTCTTAAATACAAAACTGTCCATGCAAAACAATGTTTTGCTTGTGCGGTTTTGCCAACTTCAATCTATAATGGGACTGTAGGGATGGCACCAAGATACTCATCCTGTACTGAATCTTCTATTGTATCTAAAGTTACCCAGATTTTCAGAACAATAGTGCTTATTGCATGTAGCAAAAAGGTTGTAATCTTAGCCATAATTTGGTCTTTGCTTTGTACCTCCAACCTGATTTTTCAGGAGCTGCTGTTTCTGACAGAAACAGAGATCTACAGTATTTTATGACTCTAGCAATGCTTCGTTCCAAGAATCAGAAAATTGCAAATTTATTCTTTACAACTACCTTACAATAACATTGTTCATTATTTCAAAGGAGTTTGGATTTGACAGCCCCAAGAGAAACTCACAATAACGGGGAGAGCACAAAGTGATTTGTGACTATTCTCCAAACAGAGACAAGTTTCTGAGTCTCAGCTGAACCTGAGGTAGGAGTTTTAACAGTGTCATTCTTATTCCAGATTCCAAAGATAATACAGGCAAGCAATTGGCCAGGTTTTATATTAATTGCTGTTATCCTAGAAAGTAAACAATATGGTGTTCTGTTGTAATATTCCTTCCAGGAAAGTATTTCTTCCATTGGTCTGTGGCACTTAAAATAATAGAGAGCAAAAGCATTTGAAAGTTGTACTGTGGCTCAAACTTTGGAGGTGTAGCATTTTTCTCCCAGTGCTGAGGGCTGCACTGGGCAATGGCCTTACAATGAATAAGGCTGCTTGCTACTTTTTTTGTATGCAAGATAAATGGAAATGTTCTTTGAAATGTCTGATCTCTTGCTTTGGTGCTCATTTTGAGTTTTGCATGCCTGAGGGCTAAATAACTGTCATGGTATTTGTCAGATACCTTTTCAGAAGAAGAATCATAGAAATTAGGAGGAAAGTCCACAGAGGACTATCTAAGGAAATCAAAATGGCAGCCACAACCAAGCAACTGAAGCCCCACCTTTTTTTTTTTTTTTTTTTGCATTCATCATGATGCCATAAAAAAGAGAGAGAGAGAGTCTTTGATTGTGGTTGCCATCTGCACAGTTCAACCCACCCATGCAAATATTCCTGGAAAACAGCAACCAGTCTCTTCCTTCCACAACCAATCTGTACTCTGCCAGGGGTGGGATTCTACCAGTTCGCATCTATTCGCTAGAATCGGTTGTTAACATTCTAAGCATTTTGGAGAACCGGTTGTTAGAAAAAATTACTGGCCTAATCCTGTAAGGAAGGCAGGAAGGAAACATTCTCGTGTTGCTTACAGAAACTGCCTCTCCGTTAACCCTTTTTACATTCTTGGCAGGACTAGACTTCCTGTCTCAGGAACTTCTCTGGAGTTTTTTTTTCCCTTCCTTTGCTGGTACTTTGCTTGTGTGGAGTGACCATTCAAAGTTACAATGGCACTGAAAAAAGTGACATGACCATTTTTCACACTTACGACTGTTGCAGCATCCCCACAGTCATGAGAGACCAGGGGAAGAGATGCGTGCCTCGATGTGAGTGATATTGAGTTGGCCACATCCAGCCAATAACATGACTACCAAGCCATGTCCACCCAGTCACATGATTACCAAGCCACGCCCATAAAACTGGTTGTTAAAAAATTTGAATCCCACCCCTGTATTCTGCCTTTGTCCTTATCAATTTAGTAAGAAAGAAGCAGCTCTCTAAGATTGGATTGTGTTCTCTTGTAGAAGAAATAAAGGGAAGCAATATACCATAATGTAAAGCAAACTAAAGAGATGGAGTAGGAAGCTTGAAGGTTTGCCAGGGGAACTGCAATATGTAGCAAAAACTACCTTTCCCAGATAAAGAGAATTCAAGGAATCCTTTCAGTAAGAGAGAAAAAAAAATCAACCTATTAATAAGATCTGGGAAGTTTCAATTGCCCTAATGAAAATGTGCTGATTTAGTTCATCCAGTTTTATTTTCTAGTTCTTAAGAAAAGTGCATTAGTCCAGGCTAAATAATCCCATTGTCAATAACAGACTTAAAGGCCTCTCTCTCTCTCTCTCTCTCTCTCTCTCTCTCTCTCTCTCTCTCTCTCTTTCTCTCTCTCCCTCTCTCTTTCTCCATATCACACACATACATAATCTCTTTCCAAATGCTCTGTAAAATGAATTTATTAATCCCAGTGACTAAAAAAGCAACTAAGAGCCATTCTTCCTTCTTTTTGTTCTTTCTGCTTATTGCAGGACGAGAAGAATCCTACAAAAATGATGAGTCAAGTGGCTAGTTTTCCTTTTATTACATATTTGGGGTTTGGTTTTTTTAAAGAGAAGAAAATCCAGAAGGCAGTGGTTTACTTTGAAGGGGAGGGCCATTCCAGGAGCAGGCAATATGGAGGGCACTACTGAAGACATGAGGAGGCCAACAGCAGGTGCAGAGTCCGGTTATTGCTGTCAGCTTGATGAATCAACCCTTGTTTCTCTCTGGGAAATAGACCAATTTCATCACTGATAAACAAGATCAAATTTTTTTTAACAGAAAAAAACCAAACATTCTACCTTTTTAGCTTTAAATATTAACATGATGGTAAAGAAAATCATAAAGCCGTTGAGATCATAATAAAACTACTGGCAACTGAGGGAGGAAAGAGATACCTGACTGTCAGTGTATGTGACAAAGAACATTTTTCCCTCTCAATGATGTGGATTTCCTTCACAACGGTGTTGATTCCACATCCAGCCAGTTGACTTCAATACTGTGAATGTCTGTGAAACTGGCACATTCACAGCAATCACAAGCCTCTCCTAGATCTGTCTACTGAGTGCTAATGCCCAGATGACTGCAAGGAATCCTTCCCTTCCCCACCGTTCATTCAAAACTGAAGAAGTTCTTGAGGCAAAATGTACTGTAGAGAAAAACAAATGAAGTCCAGTTGTCTTTTGAAAAGTACCATTGGGACCTCTCCTTGATTGTTGCCTCAGAAATCAATATGGTAGAAAGTGAACAAATTAGATAAATAATTAATAGTATTGGAATGAAATCTGTGTTTGGTTTTCTATAAAAGTTTTCTTCCATTTTTAAAAGGTTATTTTCCATCTCTTCCTTCAGTCAAAACTGAAGAAGTTATTGAGCCAAAATGTACTGTAGAGAAAAACAAACGAAGTCCAGTTGTCTTTTGAAAAGTACCATTGGGACTTCTCCTTGATTGTTGCCTCAGAAATCAATATGGTAGAAAGTGAACAAATTAGATAAATAATTAATAGTATTGGAATGAAATCTGTGTTTGGTTTTCTATAAAAGTTTTCTTCCATTTTTAAAAGATTATTTTCCATCTCTTCCTTGGAATTATTTGAATTTGTTTTGGTACTGTTACTAAGTTTGTTACAAAATAATCATTTTTCTTTTGCATGCCTTTTGGTCCCTTCTTTCGCTACAGGAAATGTCCAGCATAAAAGGAAATTACTCATAATTTAATTAAAGAGAAATAAGGACGCCGAAGACTGCTAGATGTGTCATACTATATCACATATTGAAAGATACCAAATTTAGACTAAAATTTAGGTGGATTGGTCATGATGACTATTAGTCATAAAAATTTAGATTGTAACTCCCCTATCCTGATCCCCATTTCCATTCATACTTGAATCTCAGGGATTCACTAAAATCATTTCAAGGCCATCAAGTTCACAACTGCAGTCCTAATTCCCACAGTGTCTGGCATATGTCTGAAGTTCAGTGCAGAGTCTGTCTGTGTGTCTCTCTCTCTCCCTCTTTATCTCTGTACAGTCAAAAATGACCAAAAGATTATAAACTCTCAAATCTTGCAATACTTCTACTGGCAACTCCAACAACCTCTTGAAATTTAACAACTTCTCAAGATGTTGACCCTTAAAAAAGATTGTCTTTACAGTATTTTTCATTTAATTTTGGATACCACATGAGGGAACATGTGTGCTATTGTTGCCACAGGAGCTTTACTGATGACCGCCTAGCTTATATGTTTAAGTGACAGTTCCTTGAAAACCTCCTATGATTATGCTGTGATCCACATAAAGGCAGGAGCTGGCTGGTCTGGTTTGTAGGGTAAAATAGTTGCAATACTCTCATGTGGAACGGGATTGTCATTTGCAAGGGGATATTATAGTTTCTACACTTGCCAGTATCTGCATCCCACTCAATTATTAAATGATACTCTTAAGTGCACATTCTAGATGACCTCTTTAGCAAAACACATGGAAGTGTACAGGGAGAGCAAATGAATCTTAACGGTAATAACAAGTCTTTCACAGCCAGCTGGAAAAGAATCGTTCATGGCAAGAGAGCAAAAATCATAAAAGCACCAAGTGACGCCTAGAGAAGTTGTGTCAACAACAATGAGTTAGCAATCAGTATTTGAAGGCAACTTTATGGCAAAAACTTGATAGGAACACTCTTATTGCCTCAGCAATGAGGAAGAAAAGAATAAGAAGGGGAAAAGGTTTATTACCACGAACCATGCAAGCAGACAGTTTAAGGGCCATATTCCACAGGGAAGAATGCAGAACAGTCAGACACAAATATCACGTCTGAAGAAAGAAGCATGGCTTTGTTCCTCCAAATAATTTATTGTCAACATGGGGGAGAGGATCATCTTAAATTAGCTGAGAATATGATATTAGTTAAGGTTTTGCTATCTTTAAAAAAACAAACCAATAACCATCCAATCCTCCTTTGGAAGAAAAGAGGGCTGGACTTTCTTGTTTGCTTGAAGTCATTTTGCTTCTCATCCAAGATTCTTTCTATCATTCTTTCTGACAGTCATTGAGGCTACTTGGAAGTTTATCTGTGTCCTCAGGGTCACCTGAATCCTGTCATCTGCAATTTATTCTGGAAATCCATTCATACTCTTCACCATTCGAAGGATGTTCATCCAGTGGTGGAATTCAATTTTTTTCACTACCGGTTCTGTGGGTGTGGCTTGGTGGGTGTGGCAGGGAAAGGATAGTGTAAAATCTCCAGTCAGAGGTGGTATTTGCTGGTTCTCCGAACTACTCAAAATTTCCACTACCGGTTCTCCAGAACTGGTCAGAACCTGCTGAATGCCACCTCTGTGTTCATCCCGAAGTGCATAGCTATGGAGCTTCTCAGTCATTCAGGTCATGGTTGTCCCAAAGGCGCTTTCTTTCAAAAGCCAACTGGAGTTTCTTGTTTGCTTGAAGAAATCTTCTAGCAAATAAGAAAGTCCAGCTGCCTTTTGAAAGAAAGCATGCTTTGGACCTGGATGACTGAAAAGCTCCATAGACACTGTTACAGCAACAGCAATAGCACTTAGGCTTATATGCCACTTCACAGTGCTTTACAGCCCTCTCTAAGCGGTTTACAGAGTCAGCATATTTCCCCCAACAATTTGGGTCCTCATTTTACCCACCTTGGAAGGATGGAAGGCTGAGTCAACCTTGAGCCTGGTGAGATTTGAATTGCCAAATTGCAGGCAGCCGGCAGGCAGCAGAAATGGCCTGCAGTTCTGCACTCTAACCACTGCGCCACCTTTATGCAGTTTTGCAGTAAAGGAAGGAAGTATTACAGAATGCTGGGATAAAATGTAGCTCACAAAGCCTTTCCCCAGCCTTTTCCATCACCATGATGACTATGTGAAAAACCAAAAGTCCAGTTCCATTCATTTTCATGCCGAAACAGGACTGTCCACAATGCACTCTCACCGAACCAGTTGTTATGCTGGTAGGATCCCATCCCTGGACTTGGGAGGCAGAGAATAGATGGGGGGGGCAGTCAGAGGTGGTATTTGCCAGTTTCCTGAATTACTCAAAATTTCCTCTGCCGGTTTTCCAGAACTGGTCAAAACCTGCAGAATACCACCTCTGGGCATTTGGGTGTTTAGTTTTTGTCTAGTATTACAATTAAAACAGTTTGACTATCTGTTGGAGCTGTGCATATTATTGTTTCACTACACTTGTTTTTAATCTATTGTTTTCTCTGTACTATTTTTAGACTGCAATTTTTTAAAAAAATATCCTAACAAGTACTAATGTTGTTAGAGATCTGTGCATGTAAGAGAAAGAGATCAAATTTAATCAAAACTGTTAGCCAACATTCAACTGAAATGGAGGGGAAGGGATTGGATTAAATACAAAATGGACATTATTTGATTTGGTGGCGAGGAAAAATTGCACTGTAAACATGAGCACGGTGGAGGTAAATGCATTTGTCAAATCTTTGGAATCTGGAACTTTATCGGTCTCACCCCTGCCAGATAAGAAAAAAGAATGCTTCATATTTATCGCTTTAAAGTCTTCAAAGTAGTAATTTGACAACTAATTCTCAAAAAACTGCATCTGTGTACAATAGTTAAGTAAACAAAGTTTAGTTTAGTTTAGTTTAGCTTGGTTTAGCTTAGTTTTTACTAAGTAGTTTAGTTTCTACATCTAACACTGCTAAAAGGGCTGGATTAAATTGGAAATTTGCATTATTTGATTTGGTGGAGACACATACTTATAATACAAACACGGACATGGGGAAATCCAGGTTATGTACATTCTCATTCCAGGGGTGTGTGAAAAGAATGTATTTTATTATATGTACTACCTATGTATTTCAATAATCTATTCTAGAACTTGTATTCCATCTTCCATTGAAAACCAGTACCAGAAGAACCTCTAGGACAGGGGTGTCAAACTGGATTTCTTTGAGGGCCGGATCAGCATTGTAGTTCTCGTCTATAGGCCAGCTGTGGGGTGAGGAGACAGGACATGTGCCTCTTGCCAGCCACAATGGGACATGGGGTGAGATGGGGTGAGGCCTCCGCCTGCATCCTGTTTTCGGCCTGGATGGCCTTCTGCAGCATCCTGCCAGCCAAAAGTGGGGAGCAGAGGGGCCACATGCAGTCCCCACACACATGCCATTTTGGCTGCCAGGGGCACTGGAGGCCAGTCCTTTGGTATTTCTGGGCTGGTCCTGTGGGCCAGATTTAATCACCCTGCAGGCCGAATCCATCCCGCAGGCCTTGAATTTGACTGCCCTGCTCTAGGAGGTTGCTAAAAGGAAATTTAGGAACCACAGATTAAACCAGGACATTATAACTAGGGAATAAGTGAATAATTACAGTAGCATCCCAACTGCAGGGAAATGTAACATTTCTGTATAACAAATTATTCAAAATAGCTGCATTTTATTAATGTATTATACACTTGATATATAAGTTTGAAGCTTATCAGGCATAGATTTTTATTACCAATGTAGTTTCCTTATCAGATAGACTGCAAAACTTTTGATGTCATGATGGAACTAAGGTTTCTGCCAACAATGAAGTTCTTGATGAGTGCAATACTCATGCATAATTGTAATTTAGGATTTACAAGTCTAAGGTACAACATCTAGAATGCCTCCTCCATCAGAGTTTCCTTGGGTTCTACCCAACACATTGCAATTATTTAGCATTTCCCCCCCAAAAACAGTATTCTGCAGATGAACTCAACTCTAACCCCACCTTCCCAGACAAGTATGACTATCCATATTAACACAGGAGTCACAATCCAATCCATTTGGACAATATAAGATCATGTGTGAACAGAACTAACCTCCAGGCTAATTTGAAGCCAACATACAGGGAAAAATAACTCCTCACTTCTCTCATCCATATGTTTAACTAAGATGCAGGTCCAATATTTGAGGGGCTGCCACAGAAGGAGAGGGTCAAGCTATTTTCCAAGGCACCCAAAGGCCAGACAAGGAATAATAGATGGAAACTGATAAAAGAGAGATTCAACCTAGAAATAAAGGAGAGATTTTCTGACAGTGAGAACAATCAACCAATGGAACAGCTTGCCTTCAGAAGTTGTGGAAGCTTCATCACTGCAGGCTTTCAAGAAGAGACTGGACTGCCACCTGTCAGAAATAGGGTCTCTATTGTAGGGTCTCCTGCTTGGGCAGAGGATTGGACTAGACCTACAAGGTCCCTTCCAACTCTGTTAATCTGTAATTGTGCTCTTTCTTAATCAGGTGTGTTGGCTGGGATCATTTTCCCAGGCCAACTATATTAGGGACTGGAAAAAAATACCCAAGGAAAAGAAGCTCTAATTTTGGTACAAACTGCAAGGCACTGTTGGTTTATCAGTTTCATCCAATGCTTTGTTCTCTCAACTGACACTAAGCTAGAAGAACTGGGCCAAACTAGGAGATGAGCTTTCTATGTCCTTTGGCGCTTCAGGACTGTTTCTATGTAACGTGTCCCTTACACTGTAATTTTAAATTTGGCTGCCTAGCTTTCCTTGTTTTCCTTCCTCCGTTCCACCTTCCTTCCTGCTATGTCTTTAAAAGAATAAGGTGAAGGCAAGGGTCCTCTTATTAGTTACTGATCTTATGTGGACTGCTCTGGTGACAGCTTCAGCAGAGGAACAGGTACAATGCTAAAAAGCATAATAATTAGAAAACATTCTTCAGCTGCATGCATGTCCCTAACTACGTCTATTCCAACCACAACTGGCCTAAAATGCAAGCTACTCAATGCAAGAAGCCTTGTAAATAAAATACCTGAATTTCTCCTCTTACTAAATACGGCTAAATTCGACATTATAGTTGTCTGTGAAACATGGCTCAATGCATTTCTACCTGACTCCATTACCACAGTAAGTCACTATCATGTTTACCGATCAGATTGTGAAATCCGTAGAGGAGGTGGTGTTGCTATCTTCTATAAAAAGTCCCTACATCTAAAAAAGCATCCAAGTTACCCAGGAGCTTGCTATTCCTGAGACCATCATCTGTGAACTGTCCTTAAATATCACATTTCAGTTCTTACTATGTTACAGAGCCCCTGATTATGACATCGAACATGCAAACAAGCTAAATACACTACTAACGTGGGCAGCATCCTGCCCACACGCTTTTATCTTTCTTGGTGACTTCAATCTACCTCATATTGACTGGACCCTAAATGAATGTACAACTGAAACCATACACGCAACCTTCTACAATGCAGTAACAAATCTGGGACTAGAACAACTAGTAACCAACAACACTAGACTTAACAACTTCCTCGATCTCATCTTCTGCAATAGTTTGAATTCAATTTATGAAATACAAATTAAAGAACCCTTTTCCAACAGTGACCACAACATGATTGACTTTTGTCGAAACATACGTCCATACAAAAATCATCACAATGACAGAATCCCCAATTATAACTTCAAAAAAAGCAACTATGATCTTATAAACAAAGATCTCTCATCCCTTGATTGGCAATTTTTATTCTCTGGATGCAATACTGTAGAAGACCATTACAACATATTTTTACTTGAAGTGAAAAGAGTCATCAAACTATATGTACCATTAACAACTCCTAAAACCAGAAAAAACAAATTACCCATAACAATAAGGAAGCTTCAATCCAAAAAGCAATCACTTTGGTGGAAAAATAAATCTGGTCACGTTGCCAACTTCAAAAGCCAATACAAAAATTTATGCCACCAGATAAAAACTGAATGCACCAATTATCACATTAAACAAGAAGAAAACCTTCTACGCACCAATTCCACCCATGCTTTCTACAATTTTGTAAACAACAAACTAAAAGACTCAAAGTCCCTGAAAGGACCTAATGGTAAAGACTGCAACAATGACACTATTAAAGCCAACATCTTTAACACATTCTTTGGCTCAGTATTTGTAAATAGCAATGGATCATGCCCAGTATTTCCTAGTCGAACCACAGACAACTACAATGATCTAATACATATCGATTTTACAGAAGACAATGTTAAAAAAGCACTACACAATCTGAAACCATCTCTATCTATTGGACCGGACAGAATATATGCCTACTTTTTAAAAAAGCTATCCACTTCCATAGCAGAACCTCTAAGCTTAATCTTTGAAAAATCTTTCAGGACCAGCTCCTTGCCAAAACTATGGTCACAAGCCACGGTCATCCCCATCTTCAAAAAGGGAGACCCCAGCCTAGTTGAAAATTACAGACCAATCTTTTTATGCTGCATCACCTGTAAAGTCATGGAATCAATTATTAACCAATCCATCATCCTCCACTTAGAAACAAACAACCTACTCTCTAATAAACAATTTGGTTTCAGGAAAAAAACTATCATGTAATCTGCAACTCTTACACTGCAAAAACATATGGACTACACAACTCGATCAGGGCAAAGCAAAAGACACAATTTACATAGACTTCTGTAAAGCCTTTGATTCAGTGGTACATGACAAACTACTCCTAAAACTAAAATCTTACATATCTCTGGACACCTGCATAAGAAGCATTCCTGTCAAACAGACAACAAATGGTCAAAATTGGGAGTGTCCTATCAAATTCTGTACCTGTCAACAGTGGTGTCCCCCAAGGCAGTGCTCTAGGACCAACTCTTTTCATAGTCTACATAAATGACCTCTGTGATCATATCAAGAGCAACTGCATTCTCTTCACTGATGATGTAAAGCTATTCAACACCACAGACAATACTGCTACCCTTCAAAAAGACCTTGACTATGTATCAGAATGGTCAAACAAATGGCAACTTCAAATCTCAACAAATAAATGCTCTGTCCTACATATTGGCAAAAAAACAACAACCCAGAAAATAAAATACAGTCTGAATAGTCAAGACCTCGTTGATGATCCAAAGTCTGTCAAGGATCTTGGAGTACTCATCTCTAATGACCTAAGTGCTAGAGCCCACTGTAACTACATAGCCAAAAAGGCATTAAGAGTTGTTAACCTAATCTTACGTAGCTTTTTCTCTGGTAATATTACACTAATAACTATAGCATACAAAACATTTGCTAGACCAATACTTGAATACTGCTCATCAGTCTGGAATCCACATTACTTATCTGATATTAACACAGTTGAGAAAGTCCAGAAATATTTCACAAGAAGAGTTTTTCACTCCTCTACTCGTAGAATATCTTATGCCACCAGATTCGAAATTCTAGACCTAGAAAACCTAGAACTGCGCCGCCTTCGGTCCGATCTAAGTATAGTATATAAAATCATACATGGCAACGTCCTATCTGTCAATGAATACTTCAGCTTCAACCATAACAACACAAGAGCAAACAATAGATACAAACTCAAGGTTAATCGCACCAAACTTGATTGCAGGAAATACGACTTCAGCAACAGAGTGGTCAATGTCTGGAATAATCTACCTGACGCTGTGGTTTCTTCCCCAAACCCCAAAAACTTTAACCTTAGACTTTCTACTATTGACTTCACCCCTTTCCTAAGAGGTCTGTAGGGGGCGTGCATAAGCGCACCAACGTGCCTACTGTCCCTGTCCTATTGTTTCTTTTATTTCTTTTATTTTTCTTATATGTATCCATGTATTCATAACTATATTTTTACTTATACCTATTATCTTGTAAGCAATTGACAAAAATAAATAAATAAAATAAAATAAATTTCTCATCCTGGAACACACACACGCACACCAAGTTTCTGGCTAATTCTATGAAAAACAGGATATTGCACCATTTTAGTTCTTATGTTCCCTTCCTTAGAATTGTTGATTCCTTTAAATTAAAAAAAAAAATGCTGAAGAAAAGAGGTACATTAACGTTCACCAAGAGCAGCCAAACGGCTTCCACCATATCTGGCTCGTCTAGTTTTACAGTACTTGTTCATAACTATTCGAAAACATGCAATGGGTTTAATCATACTGAAGTATATGTGGCCTTTTTGTTATCTCTTTGAAGCAATGGGGAATTTTTTAAAAAATCACCACATCAAGCAATTAGTTGACCCTGCAAAACAATTTCATACTTTCTATTCCAGCTGTTATCTATGCAACTGATTATGTACAAGTAGTGCTTTTGTATTTATTTTCTGATCTGCTGCCATTTGAATTGCTCTGTGAGTATTTTATCAATGTGCATCACTTATTGGCAGCTTTTAAAAGTTTATTACTGACTTCTTCCAAGCCTCCTTTCTGGAAAAAAAAAATGCACCTATTACTGGCATTTCTTTTCTTTTCTCCCGTTTATATTTGCAGAATTTAGTAGAATTCCCTCCAAGTCATAATCGTTGGTACTGAAGAAATTTAAACCCAGCTGTACAATATTATATCACTTTGTCTTGAGTCTTTGTTTTGAGATAAGTATGTATTAAATGTTTTGATTGCTCACCCGTTTCTCAAGAAAATTTGATCAATGATTCCTGTAAATATTTGGAGGCAAGACTGTCTGCTAAAGGCAGCCAAAGAGCATTTGGGTTTGTTTACTGGAATTACCGAGGATGTAATTTCTTTGTCAACAGCTCTGTTGATTCCTGGTCACTGGGTGAGTCTTTACAGTTTTCTTGCCACTGCTTGTTTCCTAGGGCTGAGGGAGAGTGACTGGCCCAATGTCATTGTCAATGGGTATTTAGTAAAGGTAAAGGTTCCCCTTGCACATACATGCTAGTTGTTTCTGGCTCTAGGGGGCAGCGTTCATCTCCGTTACAAAGCCAAAAAGCCAGCACTGTCCAAAGACGTCTTCATGGTCATGTGGACAGCATGAGTAACCAAAGACGCTGTTACCTTCCCACCAAAATGGTCCCTATTTTTTTACTTGCATTTTTACATGCTTTCGAACTGCTAGGTTGGCAGAAGCTGGGACAATGGGAGCTCTCTCCATTACACGGCTCTAGGGATTCGAACTGCTTTCTCATCGACAAGCTCAGCATCTTAGCCACTGAGCCACCATGTCCCCTTTTCTAGTTTCTAGACTTTTCTAGTTTCTAGACTTTTCCAGTTTCTAGACTGATGTTTTAATCACAACACCACACTGGTTCAATTATTCTGCATAGGAGCAGCTTTGTCTTTTCATATCACTTTTGTCTCCTTCATCCTATCTTTGCTCTTTTTTCGCAACCAGTCCCAATCTATTGAGCTGAAAGAAACGAAGAATGATTGTCCTTACTTTCAACTTGGATGACATTGATTCACCTTGTATTACCTCTTATTGTGATCCAGATTAATTAGGGCTCTATTTTTGCCCCACTTTTTCGATTTGTACTTCTTTCCATTCTTTTCTGTAGTTGCTCTAGGACAAAGAGATAGTGGCTATCAAGAGACACTAAGTGTGCTTCATGGTTATATAGAGATTTGGACCCAAGTTCCAAATCACAACTCAGCACCTCAACATTCATCCTTTAGCTGGCATAATGCATGGTGTAGGCAAGTGGAAGAAACGAGCTGAGTGGCACCCATGAAGAAGGCTGGGAAGAGTCATATTGTTCATTACTCCAATATCTACTGCAGCTGTTTGTTTAAGAATACTGTTTGTCTGTCTATCTGCCTGTCTGCCTGTCTATCTGTGTCTATCTATCATTAACTCTATCATCTCTATCTCTATCATCTCTATCTCTATCTGCCTCTATCTATCAATCATCTATCATCTATCATCAATCATCTATCATATCTATCTATCATATCTATCTATCTATCTATCTATCTATCATCTGTCTGTCTATCTATCTATCTATCTATCTATCTATCTATCTATCTATCTATCATCTATCTATCTATCTATCTATCTATCTATCTATCTATCTATCTATCATCTATCTTATCTATCTAGTATATAGCAATAGTACTTATACCACTTCACAGCATTTTACAGCCCCCTCTAAGCAGTTTACAGAGTCAGCATATTTCCCTCAAAAATCTGGGTCCTCATTTTACTGAGCTCAGAAGGGTGGAGAGCTGAGTCAACCTTGAGTTGGTGACAATTGAACTGCTTGGCAGTTGGCAGAGTTAACCTGCAATACTGCATTCTAACTACTGCACCATCATGGCTCCATGGATCTACTTATTTATTTGGGTGTTTCTTCAATCTGACAGCTTTCTGCATGCAATTTTATCCCAAATCAACATTTTGCTTGGTGTTTTCTAATTACATTTTTGTATTTTTAGTTCATCTCTCCATGTGTCTGGTCTTTTTTTTTTTAATCAGAGAACTGAATTACAAAACTCAAAGAGGTGTGGATTTTGATTAGTAACTACATTTTAGTTAATATGTGGTTTTAAAAAAATTAAGGAGGTATGCATAAAAATGGAAATCATATCTCTCTTAAATCACAGGGTGTGACTTTTTTTAAAGGATATGATTTTTTTAATACCTTTTCTTTTTTATAAAGAAATCAAGGCAATGAGGCCATCTAAATTTATTCCCAAGCCAGTTTCTGTCTTTAGTGTTAAAGGAAGCTCTTCTGAATCAGAAATAAGGACTCTGAGCTTGCAAAGCCATTGAGAGGACAGCTGCAAAGTGCTCAGACCTTTAGGAAGCTGTACATTTTCTTGCAAGGTACATTTTAAGGTACATTTTCATGTACCTTAAAGGTACATTTTCTTGCCGAAAGGCCAATCATCTACTCCCTATCTCAAAAAAGGGCCTTTTTGTGCAATTTACCCAATAGTTGTTTGCCTGGAAGCTTCATTGAGATGGAATTTCAGTCATTTGAACAAGCAAAGGATTAACAAGGCACGGAGAGCCAAAAAAACTGGAGTCCTTTGCTGTGGGAACAAATTTGAGGAAAACCAACAGATTTCTGACTGCCAGAGACAGAAGGCTAAACAGCTGTTCTTGCAACATTGTGCTGTAATTGAATAATTTCCTTTTTATGGCAGGTTAGCCTTTCTGGGTTTTATATGAATATTGCTTCCTAGTAGGAAACCCAATGTGTTGTTCCATTTAAAGCACTGGTTTTCAAACTTGGGAACTCCAAGTTCTGTGGTCTTCAGTTCCAAGAAATCCCTAGCCAGCTGGGGACTGGTTCCTTCCAGAGGTTGTATTCCAAGATCTTGAATGCAGGTCTTCCCATTACCGTATTTGCCGGCGTATAAGACGACCCGGTGTATAAGACGACCCCCACCACCACCGGAACGCCCTCCAGAAATCCCCCAGGGCTGCAGCGGCAGGGCAGAGTGCCAGGGGCCGTGGGAAGAGCAGGAAGGCTGCAGCCTCGGGCGGAGCGAGGCGAGCGGATGAAGCGGAAGCGGCGCAGGGGATCCAGGAAGCCAGAGGCGCCTTCAAGCTGCGCCCAACAAGCATCCGAAAGCCGGCAGTGGATATACCGGGGGATAAGACGACCCCCCACTTGGAGGCATGTTTTTCGGGCAAAAAAGTCGTCTTATACGCCGGCAAATACGGTAACTAAAATCGAAATGACAGTTTTTAAACCATAGGACTTATTCATGGAATTCATATGATGTCAATCAACCTTGGATCCACTTTCATCATGGCAACTGATTCAGCAACAATTGAGACCCAGCATAGGATAATAGTTTAGACCAGCAGTCGCCAACTGGTGGGCCATGGCCCACTGGTGGTCCACGAGAAAATTTTGGTGGTCTACAGAGAAATGCCACCCCAAAGCAGCCCCCCAAAGCAATTAATCCAGGCTGCGGGGGAACACAAGGCTGCGCCGCCCACATGGCCCGGGAACACAAGGCTTGCATCGGTTGTATTAGGAACAACATGAGGTAGTGAGGGGAGGGGGGAAAGGGCGGATGGGGGAACTTGCCTGGCCACCGGGTTGCTTCTTCCACTTCTTTTGTCTTCTGCTTTTGGCTGCACACAAGGAAAGCAGCAAAAGTCTTTTTTTCTATCCCCCAAACTCCTCCAAAAATGAGTCTTTGGGACCCTGCAAGCATCCTTCTCCAAGAGGCTGCACCGGCAAAGACTCATTTTTGGCAGAGTTTGGGGGGAGAGAAAGAAAGACTTCTGCTGCTTTCCTTGCATGCATCCTGAGAACGGAGCTCAAAGCAGGCTCGGAATGTGGCTGCCTTGGAGGGGGTGAGGGTGTGTGAGGGAGAGAGAGAGAGAGAGAAAGAAAATCACCAGTCCTCGTTAGGTCTCTTCCACCCTCCCTCTGAGAACGGAGCTCAAAGCAGGCTAGGAATGGGGCTGCCGTGGAAGGGGTGGGGGTGTGTGAGGGATCTCTCTCTCTCTCTCTCTGTGTGTGTGTGTGTGTGTGTGAGAGAGAGAGAGAGAGAGAGAGAGAGAGAGAGAGAGAGAGAGAGAGAAAACGCATCACCAGCCCTCCAAGGTGAGTTCAGCTCTCTCTCTCTCTCCTCCTTCTCCATCCCACCAGTGTCAGCAAGCCACGTCAGTCAAAATTCACATTAATGGTCCGCGGGATTTAAAATAATGAGTTTGATGGTCCCTGAGGTCCAAAAGGTTGGCGACCCCTAGTTTAGATATTGGGTTAGGACCATGGAGTGGTACAGTGGTCTAGAGGTAGAGCTCTCGCCTCACAATAAGGAGGCTGTGAGTTTGATCCTAGGTAGTGGCATATATTTCTCTCTCTGGGCACACTGAGAATATATCTGCTGAACAAAACTCCGCATTGGCGATAGGAGGGGCATCCAGCCATTAAGCACTCTGGTAGCTCCATTCAGTTGCTGAGACTCCACCTCACAAGGGATTATGAGGTCATCAAATGAAGATGATTGGTTTAGGACCATGGAGATCCTAGTCCTTCTCACTTTTCTCTTACCAAAGGCTGTCAGTCATTCATTGTCTCTCTGCCTAAGCTGCCTCCAGGGTTGCCATTCCTGGCCTAGAATGTAAGCCCCATTGAGTTCTCCCAGGCAAGACACAAATGCAATAAATATATGAAATGGCTAAACTATATGATGAATGCATGGATATCTATTTCATGTCGCAATATGTGAATTTGTATCAGATTGGATCAGTCTATTTTTGCCTTCATTATTTGTGAGGTATTATGAGGAAAAAAGATGGGATACACAGATGATTTTTGGAGAAATATATCAAGATACTTTCTATAGAGATTCTCAGTCATCCAGGTCATGGTTGTCCCAAAAGAGGCAACTGGACTTCCTGGTTTTTCTTTCACTTCTCATCGAAGAATCTTTTTCAGCTTCTTGGATGAGAAGAAGAGCTGAAGAAGCTTCTTGGGTGAAAAGCGAAACATCTTCAAAGAAAAACCAGCCTCTTGAAAAAGCACCTTTGGGACACTCAATCTACTTTCCTATACAGATAATACTCGGTCAGCAACTATTCATTTAGTGATCATTCAAAGTTACACCACCACTGAAAAGGATGTGTTATGATTGGTCTTCACCCTTATAATCTTGCAGCAGCCTTGGTCACATGATCAAAATTCAGGCACATGTATTTAAGATGGTTGCAGCATTCAGGGTCATGTGATTGTCGTTTGTGGCTTTCCCAGCTTGCTTCCTCCAAGCAAAGAAGCTGAATTTGGGTAACCATCATGTGATTACTTAACAATTACAGTGATTCACTTAACAATTGTGGCAAAGAAGATCATAAAATGAGGCATGATTCACATAACAACTGCCTCGCTTAGCAATGGAAATTTGAATACTAACTGGTCATAAATTTAGGATTACCTAAATACTATACTACATCAAAAGTTAACAATTGATATTGATGTTGTGAGATTCAGATCTACAGTATGTTTTAAGAGCTAGGAATGATCCATTGAACATAGAAAAAACATGGCAGCTTTCTTGGAACATCTATAGAATATATAATATAAACAACTGGATTTATTAATTCTCTCCCTCTAGCATTTTGCTCAGTGGCCGAGATATCCCCACTTTTTAAAAAATCAACAGCCTTGCTCCCAAATGAACAATATGCAAATTATGGCCCTGAAATAATGCCAGTGACATTAGTTATAATTTAAATGGTTTTCCTGCAGCTGTTGTAGAAATACAAGCATTTGAAACTGTTGCTCAGATGATTTTGTAAAGCAATAAAATAAAGCATTAACTTGGGGCAGTGGCAAAAATAATCCATTTAGTTTAACGCTATATACCTCCTTTAGAACCAAAAATCAAATCACTTTAGCTTAAAGGTGTTGTGTAAGTATGAAAAGCTCATACTTTATTTTAATTACTTTCATGGAGTTGTAATTAGACAAAGGTAAAAGAAGAGAACCTCAGGCCATCATAACATTACCAAATTAGGCTCCTAGACTGAATTAAAATGAATGACCACTAGATGGCAACAAAGAAAATATTTAAAATAATGTCTTGATGACGCCATCTACTGATAACCCATATTTTGTACTCAAGTTATGGTTGCGGTGTCAGGGGTGTCAAACTCAGGGGTCTCAAACATTGAGGGCTACATTAGGGTTGTGTTTGACCTTGGGGGCCAGGGTGGGCGTGGCTATGGAAGGCATTCCCAGCTCTACGTCACTCATGTTGGGGGTGTCTGTGGTGGCCCAGAGCGCTCTGCCAATGGGCTCCCAAGCTCTGTTTTTGGCTGCGACGGCATCCTGCAACTCTCTGCCAGTGAAAACGGAGCTCAGGAGGACTGCACATAACCCTTGCGAGCTCCATTTTCACTGGCAGAGGCACCATGGGCCAGTCCTTTGCTGTTTCCAGGGTGGCCCCGCAAGCCAGATGTAAGCACCCCATGGACTGGATCCAGCCCCCGGGCCTTGAGTTTGACACCCCTGCACTAACTCAACTAAAATTCCCAGCAGCCCTCATTGGTAATAACCCTCTGGAAGGCCACAGATTGCTAACATGAAGTTGAATTTTATGATATCTCACACTGACATATTTGACAAATGTAGCTCAGTATTATTTATACTCAAATTTCCCCCATGCTAATATCCTAGAGATATACTGGATTATATCTCCTTTATCCAACATCATTCTGTCTTCCTCACCTGATATCTGTTAGGCATACGAATTTCCCACTGATCCACATAATACATTCATGTTTCTTGGTGGTAAACATAGTCAATACATTTCAGAAGCCATTTGAACTGGAAGCTCAAAACAAATTTGCAGCCTCCTGGCTCCTTTCCCTCCATTCATCTCTTCTCTCAAGTTGCAGAACCATGGGAATCCCATTTGATGGCATAATAAGACTACCCTAATTAATTTGTAGTAATAAGCATTCTTATTACTACACTGTAAATTTTTACAGTGTACAGCAGTGGTGGGATTCAAATTTTTTTACTACCAGTTCTGTGGGTGTGACTTGGTGGGCGTGGCTTCGTGGGTATAGCAGGGGAAGGTTACTGCAAAATCCCCATTCTCGCCCCACCCCACTAACCTGCTTTCCAGCTCCGTTCTCCTGTGCAGAGCAGCAAAAGAAGACCCAGCCAATCAGCTGGGACTTGGGAGGCAGAGAATAGATGGGGGCGGAGCCAGTCAGAGGTGGTATTTGTCAGTTCTCCAAACTACTCAAAATTTCCACTACCGATTCTCCAGAACTGGTCAGAACCTGCTAAATACCACCTCTTGTGTACAGTAACACTGAACGTAGCTTCCCACTTGCTTGGAATCTCAGCTTTTTTTATGTAAGAGGAATGGAATTCCAGTAGCCTTCCTACTAGGTAAAGAATGCAAATAAATGTCCTTAAATCATTCTTATTTCACCCCACTCTTAGTTTTATATTAATCTTTGTAAGTTTATTATTAGTGTGAGGTTTTATTTGGGATGATCGGCTGTTGGTCTCTAATTAAAATACTAATTATAATTATAATACCTAAGTAGCACATCCCAAGGTGTGAGTATTCTGGTTTGAGGTTATATGTACAGGTGTAATGCAGGCAGTACTGGATGGATGAGTAAGACTGGCCCGAAGGAAGGAAATTGTCAAATGAACAACAGATACTCACAGGATAAATTGAAAAGCATTTATGTCCTGAAATATTAATGGCCTTAATGCTGCTGTTCAGATGTTTTTCAGTGTTGCTGTGAATCTCCAGGAAGAGTTATTCTAGTATTTGATAGGAAATGGTTTGAAATAGATTGCTCTGAACCAGACCTAGCACATATGAATGATAAGTGAATGTACATTAAATTGTGCTAGTGAAAGCAAAGTTTCCAGCTTCAAGGCCAGACTAGATCACGATGAGACTAATGAAGTAAGAAACTCATAACAAACAGAAGAAGGACAACAAATTGAACCCAGAACTTTAAATCTCATTCCTAATCTATTGTAAGTAGATCTATTCATTGTACATTTTGTTTTTTAAAAATTCAAAAATAGGTGGGGGGAAGGAACTTGGTATTCAGATAACAATATTGAAAGAGAGGGGGAAATAGCAATATTTTGTTGGATCCCAGTCTGGTAGATTTTTTTGTTTTCATAATTTGAAGGCATGTCGTAAAAGCTATTTAATTTCCCATTATATTGAAGAAGAGCAATCGAAAATGAAGGCGTATTTGGGACACAGCAATGAAATACCATGAGGCAACTCGCATATTATTCTGGCAAGCTATTACAAACCATTACAAATGTGTGTATGTGGTATAACCCCTCCTTGCTTTTCTACTGAACATGCTGATTTATAGGAAACAGAGTGATAAGGAACCCAATTGGAAGAAAAAGGTTTAGAATATAACATGTCCCATGATTTGAAACAGAAACCAACAAAACATGTATAATATGTTAATAATAGCATGGCTAGGTAGGGAATTATGGGAGTTGAAGTCCACAGGTCTTAAAATTGCCAAGATCAGACAATCCCAATTTAAAACATTTCTCACCAGCAGTACATGACATCTGGAACCTATTCAATTTTGAGAAATCTTTTGACTATCTTGTTCCGCAGAGGACAGGGATATTAACAGTGATAGAACTGCCACATGGATATATTTTATTATTATTTTTCATTATTTATTATATGTTATTTGAGCACTAGTTACACTTTTTAAAATTGAACTGATACCTACAGTCTTTTCTGCACTAGCATTATTAAATACTCCGAATCCCAAATTAGATAACCTATCTTCTTTCCACAAACACTGTACAGAATGCTATTTTTGCTTCTCCAGCAGCAGATGTTAAAAGACAGCGATATTTCAAAGCTGAATACATTAAAACTCCTCTTATTAGAGGAAAACAAATCATATCCTGAGAGATTAAAGTAATCTTGCATAGAGTTTTGGCTGGGGGGAGATTGTTCAAACCTTGGCACTATCCATTTTGATGGGGAATTGATGTTGCACTCTATTAGGATGTGATCCTAGTTAATGTGGCTTTTTCGTGACTATAACTTGAAGGTGATTACTTAGAAGAAAGCAGTTAATACAGCAGTTAATCCTGTTTTTTCAGTTGCAGAGATGTTTATGGAGCTATTGTCAGCATCAAAGTTACCTCATTATTACTCAGTAGCCAATACCATTTTAGGCTTATTTTCTGATTATAGTCTTATATTAACGTAACCATTTTCTGACTCATTCAAATCTTGTGATCTCTAGCCAGCACTATCACACAAACTTGCATCAGTCATTTTATTTAGGACCAAACACTTCTTTCCAGATAATTTAGAAAAGCATAACTTCTCTCTAACTTGAAGCAGACCCTATAAGAATAAGTATAGAAGTAATTTTACATTAAAGGAAGCACATCATAAAGATTTATAGCCGATGTCTACAAATACATTTTATCTCTGTATCTTTTTTTAGACGTATTAGATTTTTGTCCCCCTTCTTTGTTGTGAGTTTAGGGAAAATACATATAAAACAAGCAAAATTGTTGTTTAATGAAGAATAGCTCAGAATGCAAAAGAAATTTAGTGTACATGTAGTATTTCTCAACCTTGGCAAATTTAAAATGTATAGACTTCAACTCCCAGAATTCCCCAGCCAGTCAAGCTAACAGGGAAATTCTGAGGATTGAAGTCCACACATCTGGAAGTTGTTAAGGTTGGGAAAGATTGTGGATAGATTTCTACATACTGTCAAAATGGACTTAATTGACAACACAGAATGGTAGCATGGAGTCTCTCATTATTCTTGGTTTATTATTTGAAAAGGAAGCATCTCTATATAAAAAACCCCACTTGTTTATGAGAGATATCCAAAATATCAGTATCTCCTTTCCAACCATTCACTGCTCATTTTCTATCCCTTTGGTGTCTCCAGTCCCATTTGGTTCCATTTAATCAAATTGTGGACAATTTCTCCTTCTGGCCCACCTCTATGCTTAGCCTCTCTTTCCCATCCTATCTACTTTGCACACCCATTTCTAACGCACATTCCTCTCTAAGAATTTAGAATTCTTTATTGGCCAAGTGTGATTAAACACACAAGGAATTTGTCTCCAGTGCATAAGCTCTCAGTGTACATACAACAATAGTGATACTTCATTATCATAGTCATTGTAAAAATACATTCATCATAAAACATTAGATTAGTCATGGATAGTCATGGGTACTAAATAAGTAATCAATATAAATCATACTAGAATACTAAGTAAACAATTTAAATTGTAAGATACAAGCAACAAATTTATAAGAAGTTACGGAGATAGGTAATAGGGAAGATGAGAAAAATGATGGTAATACTGCCTTTCTAGATAGTTTGACAGTGTTGTGGGAATTAGTTGTTTAGCAAAGTGATGGCATGGAGGTAAAACTGTCCTTTGTCTAGTTGTTCTGACGTGCAGTGCTCCATAGCATTGTTTTGAGGATATAAGTTGAAACCATTTATATCAAGGATGCGAGAGGTCTGTAGATATTTTCACAGCCCTCTTTCTGGTTCTTGCAGTATATAGGTCCTCAATGGAAGGCAGAACTGGTCCATCCTTCCTGTTTTCCCCAGAACAAGATCAGTTTGCCTGGCATCCTCAACCCACCTTCAGCCTTTTGGGAAGGAAAACTCTGCCATATGTTTCTTGTATTGTATCATTGTCCCCTTTTCACCACCCTCCAAAGATATACCTGCAAAAAGAAGGCAACTGGCCCTTGTTTTGCTGGCATGGATGGGAGGAGAAAAGAAGCAGGGGACTCCACTAATCAGGAAGTACACTGACTGTCCAAATAGATGAGACTGATGAGTCCAGGCAGAAAACCTTCCCATCACTGTGCCCAAAATGGAAGAAGGGAATGAAATTCAGAAAAGAATATCTTCATTTCTACAAGGTTTATGCTCAACACACAAAAAGGGGACCTTTTTCATGGTATTTCAAAAACTGCAAAGCTGGGAAAAATGAGAAGAAAATGGTCGTAAGTTTTTAATCTTTAAAAAAAAACTTCTCAGCCAACCAGAATGTTTTTCTATTAATAAGAACAGTATATACTGTAAACCAATGAGACATTTTTCTCCTAACAGAGTCAAATACTTCTTGTAAGATTTCTAAGAAATTCTAGATAGCCCTGCATTAGCAGGAACTATTGTTTATAAGTGTCATGTGACTTCTCTTACCATCAAAGCTCAGCCAGGAACGGGAAGTTTAATAGCTATTTCAATAGTTCTTATCCAAACAGTGTTCCAACACTAAATGTGCTGATCCACATAGATAAATGGATGGATGGAGATAGGTAGATAGAGATGATAGATAGATAGATAGATAGATAGATAGATAGATAGATAGATAGATAGATAGATAGATAGATAGATAGATAGCTATTTCGTAAGTAAAGATCTATGTTTGGATAGTTAACTATTTTCCTAACAGAGGACAATGTAGGATAATGTGCATGAATTTCTATATAATGCATACACTATAATTAAAGTAGAAATAAAATGCCTATTATCCTAGAAGAGAAGAACATGGAAATTATGGGGTTAAACCATAATTGAGCTTAAAAACCACCCTTGGGGTGGAAATTCTTTGTACAAAGCATCCAAGAAAGAATCATTCTACTTGCCCTTGACAGATAATTGTTTTCAGTTTTTTATGATTTTACAAAGTAAAATAAGAAGCAAAGCTACAGAGACAGTTAACTATAATTGTCATCTTTTCTCTTGTCCGCATGTAAGGAAAAGCTCATTTTATCTATTGCCATTCACATACAAAAAAATAACAAACAAATAAACTGTTCTCCCAAAATTAAAATTTTGCTGTCTTCTAGGTTGTATCACAGTGAGACGATACATGAAGTCTATAAGTTTCTCTTAGCTGTGTAACATAGCAGCAGCCTGGTTTAATGCCATCAGTATTACTTTGGTTTGCATAAAAGGGTTATCTTTTCTAAAGCAGTATTTTTAAAAAGGGATACTGTCTCTGAAAATGTGTTTTGCACCCCCTTTGTAAAAACAAACTTCTGCATTCTGGTCAGTATTTTTATTAAAATAGATTTTTCTCCTAGAAAGCAAAAACACTACTTGTCCATCAAAAACATGATCGGGGGGAGGGGACCATTTTCCCAATGAACAGTTAATATTATCTTCCCCCATGATGACACTTTAGTCCTGATGCCACTACTGAGACACTAATAAATATAATCCATAATAGTCAGTCGAGGAAATAACCAAGCAATTTGACTTCCATTTGGCTCTATTTAAAACATACACAGTCACAGGCACCTGCTCTCTCTGGAAGTTTGGCATGGAACACAGCTTTTCATTTCTTTTTTATTACTCTGTTTCTGTGCACAAGTGAAGGCAAGAGTGAATTGTACAAAAGAGCAGCTGATTTCCTATGTCTGGGAGATCACTATGACTGGCCATGGTATTCGAGCTTCCACTAAACTCCTTCCCAGTTCCACCATTCCAGCCAGAGAAGGTGATGTGCAGGAATGACTGAGCTTGTCTACCCTCTTCTATCTCCCCCGCCCTCCTTCCCTCTCTCTCTCCATCCCCCTCTCTCTCACTCCCTTTCTTTCCCTCCCTCTCTCTCTCTCCCTCTCCCCCTCTCTCTCTCCCTCTCCCCTCTCTCTTCCTCTGTTTCTCTCTTTCCCTCCCTCTCTCTCCCTCTCCCTCCCTCCCTTCTCCCTTGCTCTGCCCCCCTCTCCCTCTCCCTCCCTCCCTCTTTCTTCCTCCCTCTCTCTCCCTCCCTCTGCCTCCCTCCCCCTCTCTCCCTCTCTCTCTTCCTCCTTTTTTTTCTCTCTCTCCCTCCTCCCCCGTGTGTGTGTGTGTGTGTGTGTGTGTGTGTAAACAAGGGGGGAAAGGAGGAATCAGAGGGGATGCTTTGACATCTTCAGTGCACACATTGCAAGTTGCTGTTTTGTAAAGATTGTATCTACCTATCATTTAACAATTACTGTCCATCTTTGAGAACTGGTGGCTGAACCTGCTCCTTCCCTTTCCTCCTCCCCACCACTGTTCCCCTTGGGCATTATATGATGTCCTCCATATGAGTTTTAATATTGTTTGTCGAAAGATTATCTATCAAGGGGTTGTATTATCACTAAAGAGGCTTCTGTGATATGAAAGTCCACTGAAAAACAAACAGATAAAATGTATTTTTTGTGTAATCCTACCGGCCCACACAGTTTATTGTAACTGAATATATGCAAGCTGTTCTCGGTACCATTTTAATAGCAACAACAACAACCAAATGAAGAACAAAAAAGAGAGGCATGGGCAGACAAAATATTACATGGTCAGTACATTAAAGTGAAATAGCAGGCAACTCAGATAATAATAAGCAATGGCTAAGAGCAAGAAAGTTGAAGAAAGAGACAGAGAGACAAGTGTGTGTGCAAGGCCAAGCCTTAAGGAAAATGCATACAAAGCCAGAATTGAAAAGACAGCAATCGATAGCAAATGTCATCTCTTCCTTCAAGCAAGAACTGCTGGGACCACAAAATAAACCAAGTTGTAGAAAAAAGTTCTCTGGCATTTTAGAATTCAAAGAGACAAGCACCTGCTGCATAGCACCTCAGACTTAACAATTGTCAGTAAGATAATTTTCTGTATAGTGGATGTTACAGTACTTGAAAACAGCAAAAGAGAAAGAACTGGGGGTGGGGGGGAAATCACAGAACCCAACCCTTGGAAATAGACGTAAAACTACTGTGACAAATGAAAGCAAAAATAGTACCAATAATAATGGGCATCTTGCGTGCAATCCCAAAACACCTCGAACACCTCGAACACCATCAACAAAATTACTATCAAAATCATTATCAGTCAATTGCAAAAAGCAGCTTTACTTGGAACAGCTTACATCCTGCAATGAAACCCTTTAACACCACTAAATACAACATCTGTCCCTCCCGGTTCTCTGGGAAAGTTTCAATAGGTATCTAAAAATGCCAAATACCAAATGACATAACTGGGTCTCAAAAAATACTACAAAAAAACAAAGGAAAAAAATCACCAAGCAGAAGACAGTTTAAAAAAGGAAAAAGAAGGAAAGAAGGAATAAGGTAGGTAGGTAGGAAGGAAGGAAGGAAGGAAGGAAGGAAGGAAGGAAGGAAGGAAGGAAGGAAGGAAGAAAGAAAGAAAGAAAGAAAGAAAGAAAGAAAGAAAGAAAGAAAGAAAGAAAGAAAGAAAGAAAGAAAGAAAGAAAGAAAGAAAGAAAGAAAGAAAGTCCTTTAATTATAACTCATGACATTCCCCTGCCACGGCCACCAAGCCACGCCGACAGAATTGGTAGTAAAAAATTTTGAATCCCACCACTTCCAAGTTCTGTAACTAGTTTGTAAGTCACTGATGGTATGATAGACAACATTCAGGGCCTTGTCTCTGTTTGCATAAGGAGGAATAAACACAGATGAGATGATAACAGAAAATTCCCTAGGCAGATAGAAGGGCCTGCATTTGATAGTCAAGAGCACAGACATGAAACCACCTTGGCATTATTACACCATCTGTCATTTATATAAAAACAGACACCCCCTCCACAAGATTTGCCATTAAGAGCAAAACTCTGGTCCAGCCGAAATGTTGAAAAACCCCATCAAGCTATCAACGCTATCAGGACAGTGTTTTTTTTTTTTAATCTTAGAAAATGATGGTGTCAACTGTGTAAATAAATAAATGATAGCATGCTGTAGGTTCTTTGGATCATAAGACACCTTCTGGATGAGTCACTATGTACTGTAGCTAATAATAGATGTTATGAGTTTGTAATAAGCATTATGAAGAAGTAGTATTTTATTGCACAAAGTGGAGTTTAACTTCAACGGCACATTCAGTTCATTTTTACATATGTTGACTCTTCAAACAATCTCGTAGGTGGAAAAATTACAGAAAGTAAAATCAATCTTGCCTCCCTCAATACCATCCCATAGAAACACGGAAACATGTGACTAATCCACCATAGCTATTTTATACAACTAATGTGGCAAACTCTTTGGCTTTGCTATTTCTTTGCATTTTAGTATTTACAGGCCTTGCAGTTTATGGATTGTTATTATAGTATAGTTAGGCCATATGTAACTGACAGACTGGATTTCAATATAGATTTTATCTGTTAATTATTATTTTATTCTAGAATTTTTAGCTGGATATTCATGCAGTGTTTTTATTTGTTCCGGTCTCTGGTCTTTGACCTTGCACATAGTCAAGGCTATGGTTTCCCCAGTTGCAATGTATGGCTGTGAAAGTTGGACTATAAAGAAGGCTGAGCGCCAAAGAACTATGATGCTGGAGAAGACTCCTGTGAGTCCCTTGGACTGCAAGGCGATGAAACTGGTCAGTCCTAGAGGAGATCAACCCTGACTGCTCTTTAGAAGGCCAGATTCTGAAGATGAAACTCAAAGACTTTGGCCACCTAATGAGAAGGAAGGACTCCCTGGAGAAGAGCCTAATGCTGGGAAAGATTGAAGGCAAAAGAAGAAAGAGACGACAGAGAATGAGGTGGCTGGATGGAGTCACCGAAGTAGTAGGTGTGAGCTTAAATGGACTCTGGGGGATAGTAGAAGACAGGAAGGCCTGGAGAAACATTGTCTATGGTGTTGCGATGGGTCGGACATGACTTCACAACTAACAGCAACAACAACAACTGGTCTTTGACTAGAGTGCATGGAATTTTGGAGAGTCTGATGCATCTGGTCTCTATTGGAAATAGGAGAAAAACATTTCAAATTAAAAAAAATAAGTAATTATTAATGTGAACTCTTTTAACTGTCAGGGGACATGTAGCCAATAATATGAATTGTGTTTAGTTTATTTATTTATGTTCTATTTTGTTTTTTAGGTTTATGTGATTGCCAAACTCAGTGTGACTCTTAAGCAAAATTTATAAACATTCAAAGCAGGGGTGGGATTCAAATTTTTTAACAACCGGTTCTGTGGGCATGGCTTAGTTGGTGGGCATGGCTGGGTGGTCATGTGACTGGGTTGGCGTGGTCAACTCAATATCACTCACATCGAAGCACGCATCTCCTTGCCTGGCCTCTCATGATTGTGGGGATGCTGCAACAGTCATAAGTGTGAAAAACAGTCATAAGTCACTTTTTTCAGTGCCATTGTAACTTTGAATGGTCACTCCACACAAGCAAAGTACCAGCAAAGGAGGAAAAAAACGTCAGAGAAGTCCCAGAGACAGGAAGTCTAGTCCTGTCAAGAATGTAATAAGAGTTAATGGAGAGGCAGTTTCTGTAAGCAACACCAGAATGTTTCCTTCCTGCCTTCCTTACAGGATTAGGCCAGTAATTTCTTCTAACAACCAGTTCTCCGAACTGCTTAGAATGTTAACAATCGGTTCTAGCGAATAAGTGTGAACCTGTAGAATCCCACCCCTTAATCAAAGACATTTTCCTGATCCTTACAAACATGGAACATTAAATCATCCTCCATGAAATTATTTCTTAAATACAAAACCCAAAGAATCACTTCTAATCAAAATCTCCCCAAACTCAAAAAATCTATTTTACTGGATGATATACCATAATTAATGCATAATTGCTGTATACATTCCTTTCAGAGGTGGTATTCAGCAGGTTCTAACCAGTTCTAGAGAACCGGTAGTGGAAATTTTGAGTAGTTCAGAGAACTGGCAAATACCATCTCTGACTGGAGATTTTACAGTATCCTTCCCCTGCCATGCCCACCAAGCCACGCCCACAGAACCGGTAGTGAAAAAAAAATTAAATCCCACCACTGATTCCTGTCCAAGGATCAGGACTGTTGTTCTAGGCTAGTGTTTCTCAACCTTGGTGACTTGAAGATGTGTGGATTTAGTACACTGGCTGGGGAATTCTGGGAGTTGAAGTCCACATATCTGCAAGTCGCCAAAGTTGAGAAACACCATTCTAAGCCAACAAAATATTATTAACTGAACAGTGCTAATAATTATTAGTTTCTACTGGGCCTTCACACAATTGATCTCCTTGAGAAAGATTGATGTTTTAGAGAGATGAAATAAAAATAATAAATAAATAAATATTTCCCTACATTTGCTTTCTGTCCTGCCTTTATGACAAAGTCTCATTTTGCTTCTGCACTGTTGTAGTTTTATATGATCCATTTTGCCATATGCAACTTCATTTTGATGATTTCAGTAAATCTTTGGAACTGAATAAAAAGAGCATTTCAAAATTTTATTACTGAGGAAGCCAGTTCTACATTTTGTTATTCCTAGAATAAAAATCTAATTGAAACAGTTTAGCAAGGCTATTCTATTCAGGCTTAATTCCGTGTGCTTTTGGCGTTTAGTCATGCTGGCCACATGACCATAGAGATGTCTTTGGATAGCGCTGGCTCTTCAGCTTTGTAACAGAGATGAGCACCGCCCCCTAGAGTCGGAAACGACTAGCATGTATGTGTGAGTGGAACCTTTACCCTTACCTTTACAATTTTGTTCAGGAAACCATTCACAAAACATATATTTGGTTCTTACAATTTTTGAATATTTAACCAAAACCCTTATTTTGTACATGCAAGAATGTTCGCATATTATGTTTGTTACATGTTTTCCATAAATTGAACAACTCATACATATTGTGAATCTCAGTTCTTCAAATGATTCATCTCTTGAGGCTTCTGTGAGCAACATTTTGCTTCTTGCTTTTTTCTCAGGGATAACGCTTGTTAGAAAGTGTTATTCATGTTGAAGAAATTTAAGGTAATGCCAGCCAGCGGCAAGTTATGCAGATTGATCAGTCTGTAGCAGCTGACTGTCATTCTTTCATATGTTCAAACATGCCTTTCACCTTGTAAGTTATTTCTGGAATACATTTTGTTCCTGTGCTCATTTGTTTATTCAGCTTTTTCTTGAAATTGTTCTTATATGTTCAGACTGTGTGAAATGCCATCACCATAAGTTTTGAGAATAAATAAAATTATCTGGTCTTCAGTCATAATCTGTAGTAGCAAATAACTTCTAAGTTGGAACAAAACCTCAGTTATTGTTCCACATCACAAAACCTGTGATGTGTCTGCTTTGTCCTTCTTGATAAATCAGGTCACTTGGAAGGAATCCAGGTTGTAATCTAGATGAAAGCCATTTCCTCAATTAAGCTTCAGTTCCTTTGCCTTTTGCTATAACTTGTCTATTACTAAGTCCAAATCGAACACTGATTGGGAAGATGATTTCATTTTGGCATACTTAAAAGAACATTTGCAGGTTTTTAATGCAAGTTATTAATGGAGTCCTTTTAACCTCAGGACAAAAAGGCATGTGAAGTTACATTTAGCTAAAGGCTATTAAGGGCAGGATCTCCCCCTGGAAAAAAAAATCATTTGTAGTTATTTGTCAGTATCTGGTATAGCATTTTCTCTCATTCTTCAAATCTCAGTTGCATGGTAAATCATGACTGGTAGCAGTTAAAAGATTTATTTTGCGCACTATATCCAAGCCTAGATCTCCGAAATCTCGTAGAAAGAATGTGCATGTGAGATGGGAATGGAAGGATCAAAGTTGGGAGAAACAATTAACTTTTTTTTACCCAAATCTGATTTTTTTTTTTTAAAAAAAAGAACTCTCCATCCTGTTTATGATGGAATAAGAAAAAGTTATTTGAAGGAGTGAGCAAAAATGTATTGTTTCACATGTTCCATTTCCCTCAGGATTATGCTGAAACTCCTGAAAGATGCTGTTCCATGTGTTGTTGGCCTGTTCAGGAAGTAACCACTTCCCATTCATGGTGTTCAAGACAGGATGTCTGGATAAAACCATTTGCAAGAATATTCTGGAAAGAGGTTTGGCATGGTCTTCAGACTTTTCTAGAATTTTCCAGAATGTCCTGTTCTCAGACTGATGAATTTACATGCTGTCACTGAACATGGGTATCAGCCAAATTCAGTAGTACAGTTGTTTAATGTCGATTAACTCTATCCAAACTTTTCTTGTCAAAAGTGGTACTGAGGGAGCTCTCAGATGCTGCTCTTTCAGAAAACCCAAGACCATGAAATAAATATAGTGATGACTACTCCTGTGGCTTAGATTTGATAGTGAATGAATCAGTTTAAGTCAGAAATGTCTAAAGACCTATTTTACAGTAGTGGTTAAAGTCTTGGCACTGAATCATGGTAGTGCAGTGGTTAGAGTCAGTACTGCAGGCTACTTCTGCTGATTGCCGGCTGCCTGCAATTTGGCAGATTGAATCTCACCAGACTCAAGGTTGATTCAGCCTTCCATCCTTCTGAGGTGGGTAGAATGAGGACCCAAATTGTTGGGGACAATATGCTGACTCTGTAAACTGCTTAGAGTGTGCTGTAAAGCACTGTAAAGCTGTATATAAGTCTAAGTGATATTGGACTAGGATTGCAGAAAGCCAAATTTTGACCCTGAAGTGCTATTTCATTATAGTGATTAAATTATTAGACTGGGAGTACAGTTTTTACCTTGTAATCTGCTCAGTTTGGGCAGTTATACTCTCTATGCCTAACATACATCATACAATTGTGACTCAAGAAGGTGACCCCTCTATATGCTGCCATTGACAAGCATAGACCTGGGAGTGCAAATAGTCTCTTTTTATGGTGGAAACCCAATTTTTATAAGTATAGCATAGTGTTCCTTTCTGCATTGACACATGCATTTACATACAAAGCTTTTTATTTAATGACACAACTTATACCTGTTTCGTAGCAACATATGACAATAAGTCCAAGGGCTATGATAACACTCTTTAAGCACCTGTTCACCATTGTTTCATAATGCAGGACAGAAAACAATGAATAATATGTATTAACAATCGATTACATAAGTTGACTTAAGACCACAACTGAACCTAACATTTCTGTTGCTAAGAGATACAGTTGATCATGAGTTTTGCCCCATTTTATGAGCTTTCTTACCACGGTTGTTAAGTGAATCACTGCAGTTGTTAAGTTAGTAACATGATTGTTAAGTGCATCTGGCTTTTCCATTTGTCAGAAGGTCACAAAAGTTGATCATATGACCCTGGGACACTGCATAACTGTCATAGACAGGAGCCCGTTTCCAAACGTCCAAATTTTGATCACGATTATGGGGATGCCGCAGCAGCTGTAAATGTGAAAAATCACTGTGTGATCAGAAATCACTTTTTTCAGCCATTGTAACTTCAGTCACGAAACGAACGGTTGTAAGTCAAGCACTAACGGTATGCTTTCACTGAATACTAGGAGAAAGACACCTTTCTAACAGTTAAGAGCAGTTCAGTAAAGGAAACCAATTACCTATGAGGTAATATGAGGAGAGCAAAGGAAAGATAATGTCTCTCAAGGATGCTTTCCTTTGGATTTGTACCCAACCATCCTCTTCCAACTCCATGTTTCTGATTTTAGTAGAACTGATTGAGACAGAAAGAGATTTCCATCTTTTATCAACTAATCTTGGGAGGCTTTGGAGATGGGAAGAGAATTGCATAAGTATTTCTTGCTAACCATGAATCAACGGACAACTCACCAGGCAATCAAAAGTCAATCTCTGCAATTTGAGGTAGACCAGATCAGGAAACATACTTTCAGGAAGAGCAGAACTGCTTTTTATTGAGATAGACCACAACAGTAGAATCTTACAAGTCTGCTTGTGCTTCTTCCCTCCCTCTTGTATCCTAGGGAATTATAGAGAGCCTTCTGGTTTCTTTTTTCCCAGGATTTAAGAAATGTTTTTGCCCTATGTTTACATCATGGTTTCTGAATATTTGTTTCAAAGCCATCTTTCTGTCACTCCACTGTTGATAAACATGGGCATCCTTCTTCTCTTTGGCAGGGTAACAAATATGATTTTGTCTATTAAAATGATTTACTAGTTGCTGCAATAATGTAGAAAGAAAAGGAATGGGTAATTCATGGAGGCTTCTGTCAGATAACAACTGTGCTATATCTCTTCCTCGTTGAGATTAATTCATTGAAAACATTTAGATAAAAGACCAAACTAGGTTTTGGAAATCATTGATTTTTTTTAAAAAAATTGCTGTGTCATTATGAATGCAACATTAAAGAATGACACGATGTTGGGACTTTTTATCCCAAACTTGACTGGTTCTGTAAATCATCTATCTATCTATCTATCTATCTATCTATCTATCTATCTATCTATCTATCTATCTATCTATCTATCTATCTATATCCAAGCCAAGTACCACTCATTCATCACGAAATCTCCAGAACTGTAAAGCCTACAAACTTGAAATTTGGCACATATGTTCCTCTTGGCTTCTAGGTACTCGCTAAGAAAGGATTTTTCGAAATGACCATCAGATCATTAGTATTTCTTATACAGCAATTAACAAACTTTGATGCTAAGGAGTTCTACTCCCCCTCCCCACCTTAAAAAGAACTCTGTTCCAACTGCCAGTTGCCTCACATTCCGTTACCTCAGTTCAAACTGGCAGACGTTCCACTCCTTTACTCAGGAGTGGTCTGAGTATGAAATGTTGGTACCTCACCAAAATGTCTATGCCTTCCACCTATGGAATTGATTCTGGACCCAAGGCAGTGGGAGCAATATTCCTTTATGTGTTTCACTCCTAAGTTGTATTAACAGAGGGATACAATCAAGATCAAGGGAAGTACTAATACCACTCCATAAAGCCTTAGTAAGACCACACCTAGAGTACTGCATCCAGTTTTGGTCACCACATTATAAAAATGATGTTGAAACTCTAGAAAGAGTACAGAGAAGAGCAACCAGGATGATTAGGGGACTGGAGACTAAAACGTATGAAGAACGGTTACAGGAACTGGGCTTGTCTAGTCTAGTGAAGAGAAGGACCAAGGGAGACATGATAGCAGTCTTCCAATATTTGAGAAGATGCCACAGAGAGGAAGGGGTCAAGCTTTTTTCTAAAGCACCTGAAGGCCAGACAAGGAATAATGGATGGAAACTGAACAAGAAGAGATTCAACCTGGAAATAAGGAGAAACTTTCTGACAGTGAGAACAATCAACCAATGGAACAGCTTGCCTTCGGAAGTTGTGGGAGCACCATCACTTGAGACCTACAAGAAGAGATTGGACTGCCATTTGTCAGAAATGGTGTAGGGCAGTGATGGCTAACCTTTTCAGCTTGGTGTGTCGAAAATCGGGAAAAAGTGTAGCCTTCCTCGGGTCGTGTGTCACTTCAAGAAATATCAATAATTTGGTTTATGACGGACTGGGCTGGGGTGATCACACAGGGCTGTGAAACTCGTCTCCCTGGTCTCAGGGCTGCAGGTGCAGGATGTGGGGATCAGAAGGCCACCTTACAGGGCTGTGAACCTCATGGATCTCCTTTCCTCCTGTAGCGTTCCTGAGGTAATGAAACTGACAAACCTCAGTTTATGGCGGTTAAAACTGGTTGTCTGCTGCAAAGATCTTGCGGCAGCGGTGAAACCACGCCTCCACGCAACAAGCAGGGAGCAGGGATTGGAGCAAAGCACAGGCAGCCTCTAAATGTGCAGGTTTTCCCCACACCAACAGGAGTGTCAGTCAAAGTGCCTCGGCGTGTCACGAGTGACACGCGTGTCATAGGTTAGCCATCACTGGTGTAGGGTCTCCCGCTTGGGTGGGGGGTTGGACTAGATGACCTATAAGGTCCCTTCCAACTCTGATTATCTGTTATCTGTTACAAACCACCACTGATGACCAAAACTGGATGCAGTATCCATGGAATGAAATAAATTCAGTAAAATCATTTACTTTAGATTAAGTGTCCCACCATCCCACATTAAGTGTCATGAGCTGACAACAACTTAACCCAGACCTTGGGTGGGAGATATAGAAACCCTCCCGATAAGGAATGCATGCATGGCAAAATGAAAGAGTACGAGTGGAAGAAAAGACCATGACATTAACTAACTCAGAGAAGGAATACAATCAGGCCATATTGCTAAAATGGAAGATTTTTTTTTTTTCATTTTTCCAGCAGACTCAAAATTTCAAAATGTTTGAGTTGACTGTCCAAGCTGTACTAAATATGGTGAAAGTATGTAGACTGGAAAAATAAGATCCTTAGGGATGCGTGTTCTTTTCAATAAATATGGGAAAAGCTAGAAAATGAACAGAGACAAACATGATGTTCAATCAAAAATCACATAAAGTTCCTATGCTTGTTACTCAAGGAGGCTGCAGAAAACAGGGGAAGAATTCTTGAGCATTAACAGCTGGCTACACCATCAGAGATATTCACAGATCTCATGATAAAAGGTATAATAACTCGGCTAAACTGATTTTTTTGTTTTCATGATGAGGATAGTTTGCCAACAGCCAAAGAAAAGGGCATAGGATGAAGTCTCCGCTAAGATCACTCTGTCCTTCAACAAAGTGGACTTAGGGCTAATTCTCAGTGTTAAGGCAGAACAAAAATTTGACTGATTTCATTTTGTATAAGAACTTCTTGTAATTCGTACATTTTATTCCAGGACCAAGAAGGAAGGACTTGAAATTCGAAACATCTGAACGTGAAAGAAAGCAACACTGTCCAATTGAACCATCCTAGAGAAAGCTGTGGACACTTCATTCTGAAAATATGCATTTGAATCTTTGTAAATTCAACTTTGTAAATTGAGATGTTGAATAAGGTTGACCAACATTTCTTTAGACGCCACAGTCTATTATATTGTGGTCTACTCCATAAAAAGAAATAGTTCCCTCTATTAAAAATTGCCTCAGGAAAAAAAATGAAAATTGATTTCTCCTATTTTCTGATAACAATGTGTTCTAATAAAAATGCCAGTCAGAATTCTGGCAACATATCTCCTCTTCCTGCCCAAATGTAAAGCCATTTTCATAGATAGTCTGGTCCATCTTCTAGGAGTTGTTCTGGATTTTTAGCAATGTTAAAGTTTCTTCAGACAGTCCTCTTACGTTCAGATAACATGCCAAAGGAAAGAAGCCGTACTATCTCCAGCAGATAGGCTTTTAATGTCAAATCTGAAAACATTGCAAGGATCAGTTTGAAAAAAAAGGGCACAATATAATGGATCTGTATAAGTTAGGAGTACAATATACATATTTTACTTAGCATAATTCTAAGGAATTTCTGAGGATGTCATTGTGTATTTATCCTGGAACCCAAGGAAAGCACAATCTTCTCTGAGGTTTTTGCACTTGTTTTCTAAGTATTAAAGAATCAATGAACATTTAGGTGTGGAGTGTAGAGTAACATGAGACTTCAACATATGGATCACCAATTTATAGATGGTTAGCTGCTGTGCAGGTAAATGTTCTGTATTTTGTATTGCAGATATTAAGGGGGGGGGAATGGATGATATATGTTCTTATAAAATGAGTGGAATATGTTTCTGTTTATGAAAACTTGACAGAGGGTGAAACAAACAAACAAATAAATAAATAAATAATTGGTGGAAGGCCTATTAAGAAAAAGAAATAGTGACAATCTATGACTCAGCTGAAATATTAGTCATAGGAAGCCACAAAAGAGAAGCCAGTAATTAAACGTGGCATTTGAAGGGAAAGGTGAGATCAAAATCACATTATTACAGTGAAATACAATAAATGACTAAGTCCCAAGTCTTTAGGTTACATAGATTTTATTACATTTCAGTAAATTCAGGAAGAATTCATTTTGGTACTCTGTCTCATTGTTTGCCTTAACTCTTGAAGGATTGGGATATTTGACATACAAATACCACCATGTGCTAAAAGGGACTTTGCTCAGTTGCTAAGTAAATTCAGAACCTCAGAAAGATTGAATCCAAAACAAAAAATGGATTAAATCATTCACCTTTTCAGATCTGAACGTTCTTATTTATGGACAAATATGTCAAAGAAGTAAAATAATTACAACTTCAGGATGTGGATTAATAAATGGATTTCAGAACTATCTATCTATCATCTGTCTATCACCTATCTATCTATCTGTCTATCTATCTATCATCTATCTATCATCTATCATTTATCTAATGTCAACATTCCAACTAACAAACTGCAAACCAATACACTCCGAGACAAGCAGTTTCTCAAAGTCCCATTTTATGAGAGTTGACATATTGGCACACGTTGTTGAGTCTAAACTTCCACCTCTCTATGAAATCCCCCCTCCCATTTTCCCATGCCAAAAAATGTGGCAGCCTCAAAGCTTCTAAGTAAAATATGGCTTCCAATGTCCAATGTTGACATCTATCTATCTATCTATCTATCTATCTATCTATCTATCTTCTATCTATTATCATCTATCTATCATCATCTATCAATAGTGCCAGCTCCAAGGTACTGAATAACTGTCCATCCAGTCTAATGTTATCTCCTGCAAATGGATGCTTAGATAAAACTCTTTCATTTTACTACTATTTTTAACTGGGCATGCTGCACACAGAATATGCAATCATCTTCAGGCAAAACATAGGCTTTATTTATTATGAAATTTATAAGAGCTATCAATGAACTTATGACAAGTCTATAAACCTTCAGCAAAATTAGCACAATTTTCTGGTCCCTAAAACCTTCAGAAGATCCATCAGACTTCAATTGTTGAAAATAATAGTATAGTTTGTAAATATCTGAAGGCAGGAAATGCACAAAAATTGCAGTGTAAGCCTCACAATAAGCTTTTAGAGAAGATACCCTGAGATTTTACCACAAACAGTAACAGAATCGTTTTTCATATGTGTATAACCAAATCAACCTATTTTATCTCATTCCACCTATTGTATCTCGTGTCCATCTTATAAATGGGAGGGTAGAGCCATGTGTACTGTAAATGAAGTTTGCCTACTTCCTCCATTAACATAAACCAGGATTTTCAGTGAATTGTTATTTTTTGATAAAATAATGATAAAAATAAATTTTCAGTGAATGAATTCAGAACAAGAAGATATCAATGAATTCAACTGAAATTGGCAAGACTTAGAAATTTGTATGACTTAGCATCATCTTCTTGCCTGCTTTATTAAAATGTAATTGTTTCATTTCTGGCATTATCCAATCTTTTTTTTTAAATCCATATTAAAATAAATTTAAAAGCCTCTGTTCTAATGTCTGCTGCTCACAATCTCTTTTCAATAATAAATTTCAACAGAAGCTGTTTGGAGAATGGCTTAACCCCAGCGTTTAAAAGCCAATTATAGATTTCATTAATTGCTCAAGGAACTGGCAAGGGTCTGAAATCAATGTTAAATGAATACTGCTTCACTTTAAAACTGGAGATGTGTTTGTTCATTTTATGGGGCAGCTCTAACGGAGAGGCTCTTGATAGATGCAGGAGGAAGGTGTCTACACTCTAGCAATGATAAAGCCATGGAGCAGATGTTGTATGTAAATTGGTATAAAGTGATAAGATGTGGAGAAGAGGATGACTTTGAATCAACTGGAGAAACTCTGGAAGAAACTAACAATTGTTGTGTGCTCCTTTCTAGTGATATCATCTCCTTTTTCTCAGTCTGCACGGCACTGCCATCAACACCCCAAGAAATAACATTGTACATCAAGCTGTACAGTGATTGACTGTAGCTCTGGAAGCAGTCCATCACCAACTTATATTAACTTGAGTCTTAATTCACTGCAGCATGTTTCCACTTCAGAAGTATAAAAGACAGAAGCCAGGGTTGGTATTAACAATCTGTCCAGGACAGTGGACACCAGTGGTGGGATTCAATTTTTTTTACTACCAGTTCTGTGGGCGTGGCTTATTTGGTGTGCATGGCTTAGGGTCACGTGACTGGGTGGGCATGGCTTGGTGGCCATGGGGATGATCATGTAACTGAGTGGTCATATGACTGGGTTGGAGTGGCCAACTCAATGTCACTCACATCAAGGGGTGCCTCGCCTGGCCCCTCCCCTCCCAGCCATTCCTTGTCACACCCAGTCTCAACTTATCTATAGTTCTGTAAAAATGTTGTTCACCTTTTTTTACTTTATTATCTACATACTATAGATGTACTTCCATGGACCAGTGAAACGAGGAAATGGCTCACATGCTTTGCCCAAGAGTGCGATAGGCAACAGGCTTTTATGGGGCTGCCAGAAAGAAAGGGGGGGGCAATGTATTTTCCAAAGAAGCAGAATGCAAACAATGTATTTTCCAAAGCACCAGAAGGATGGAAACTGAACTAAAAGTAAGGAGAAACTCCTTGACAGTGAGAACAATTAACAAGTGGAATTGCTTGCCACAAGAAGTTCTGGGTGCTTCAACACTGGAAGTTTTTAACAAAAGACTGGACAGCCATTTCTCTGAAATAGTATAGAGTTCCCCCCCAAGGTCCCTTCTAAATATTATTCTGTTATTCTGACACCTTTCCCAGGACCTCTAGTCAGATTTTGGCATCCTCGGAGTTTTCCTGCCTAAGCAGGGGGTTGGACTAGAAGACCTCCACAGTCCCTTTCAACTCTGTTAAACGCACCTGTATTTATGTTCTGGACTACTGACATGTAAACCCAGAAAAATACCTGGGTAAAAGAAAGGCAGTAAAATCACTCTAGGTATAGGGACAGTGCAAAATATTAATATATGATAAATAATGGAACAATTAAAAATAATAGCAGAGTTTTCTCTCTCCTCCCCTTTCTTCTTCTTTTCTTTCTCTCTCTCTTTCTTTCTCCCCCTTCCTCTCTTTCTTTCTCTCTTTCTTTCTCTCCTGTCCTCTTTCTTTCTTCCTTCCTATTTTTCTTTCTTTCGCTTTCTTTTTTCCTCTTTATTTCTTTCTGACCCTTCCTCTTTCCTTCTTGCCCTTCTTCCCTTCCTCTCTTTCTTCCTTCCTTCCTTTCCTTCCTTGTCTCTATCTCACACACACACACCTTTTCTGGGAAGAAGTTATTAGGTGAACTCCAGAGTGGCGAGCAGTGGGACAATGAAGAAAGCAGCAGCCCCGGAACAGATAACAGATAACAGATAACAGATAACAGATAACAGATAACAGATAATCAGAGTTGGAAGGGACCTTGTAGGTCATCTAGTCCAACCCCCCGCCCAAGCGGGAGACCCTACACCATTTCTGACAAATAGCAGTCCAATCTCTTCTTGAAAGTCTCAAGTGATGGCGCTCCCACAACTTCCGAGGGCAACTTCTGTCCCATTGGTTGATTGTTCTCACTGTCAGAAAGTTTCTCCTTGTTTCCAGGTTAAATCTCTCCTTGTTCAGTTTCCATCCATTATTCCTTGTCTGGCCTTCAGGTGCTTTAGAAAATAGCTTGACTCCTTCCTCTCTGTGGCAGCCCCTCAGATATTGGAAGACTGCTATCATGTCTCCCCCGGTCCTTCTCTTCACTAGACTAGCCAAGCCCAGTTCCTGTAACCGTTCTTCATACGCCTTAGTCTCCAGTCCCCTAATCATCCTGGTTGCTCTTCTCTGCACTTTTCCTAGAGTCTCAACATATTTTTTTATAATGTGGTGACCAAAACTGGATGCAGTACTCTAGGTGTGGTCTTACTAAGGCTTTATAGAGTGGTATTAGTACTTCCCTTGATCTTGATTGTATCCCTCTGTTAATACAACTTAGCATTGCATTAGCTTTTTTGGCTGCTGCTGCACACTGCTGGCTCATATTTAGCTGGTTGTCCACTAAGACTCCAAGATCCCTCTCACAGTTACTGCTATTGAGCCTGGTTTCACCCAATCTATATGTGTACTTTTGGTTTTTCTTGCCTAAGTGTAGGACTTTACTTTTCTCTACATTGAATTTCATTTTGTTAGATACGGGCCAGTATTCTAGTCTATCAAGATCCATCTGGATCTTGAGCCTATCTTCTTGGGTGTTAGCTATTTCTGCCAGCTTAGTATCATCTGCAAAGTTCCCCTTCTATTCCCTCATCTAAGTCATTAATGAAGATATTGAAGAGTACTGGAACCTTGTGGCACCCCACTGCTTACTTCCCTCCATGTAGACTTACACCCATTAAGGACTACTCGTTGTGTACGGCTTGCCAGCCAGTTGCGAGTCCATCTAGTGGTGGTGCTATCTATTCCACTTTTTTCTAGCTTACTAAGAAGTAGGTTGTGGCCTACTTTGTCGAATGTCTTGCTGAGATCCAAATATATTATGTCCGTAGTATTTTGCTACTAATTTAGTCACTGTGTTGAAGAATGAAATAAGATTGGTTTGGCATGATCTGTTCTTAACAAACCTGTGCTGACTGCTAGTTATTACTTTACTTGTTTCTAGATGTTGGAACATCCATCCGCCCTCCCTTTCGAAACACATGGGTGGGGGGGGGCAGGTGGGGGCACCTCGAAAGGGAGGGAGAAAGCGAACGGTTTTCTGTTCTCTTTCTCTGCTGCGCTGGGGCTGAGGGGGTGGCGGAGGTATCCTGAAAGGGAGGGAGAAAGCGAAGTCTTCCCATTCACTTTCTCCACTGCGCTGGGGATGAGGGGGTGGCGGAGGCGCCCCGAAAGGGAGGGAGAAAGCGAACGGCTTTCTGTTCACTTTCTCTGTGCTGCTGGGACTGAGAGGGGCAGTGGAGGCACCCCAAAAGGGAGGGAGAAAGGCCAGGAACTTCTGGGACTGCTTCCCATAGCTGCACTGCCACCGCCGCTGCCCCCCCCCAGATTGGCCTGAAAACGGTGCCCCACCTTGGCCTCCTCCCATCGGGAAATGTCCTGGGCCACCGGCGGAGGTACAGAAAGGCCCTGGGCAGTGGTTGAGGGCCTAGTGTGACTTGGAGGTTTACCTGTGAGTAGGCAGATCAGGGCTGCTCAGTTGGGGCACAAGCACCACGTGGGGAAGTCAGGTTAGGCAAACCACGAGGGGCCAGCGTGCCACATAGGAAGGAAGGAGTGACTGGGCGGGGCAAGTGGCAGGTGGGCAAGCTGCACAAGCAAGCGAGCATTGGGTGGGTGGGGCAACTGAGTGATTGGTGACTGGGGAACCGGTTCAGGGGCGTGGCCAGCCAGAAGTCACTACCGGTTCCGCGACCCATGCCAAATTCTTGCTACCAGGTCACCAGAACCAGAATAAAAGAACATTATTGATTGTATCTTTGATTTTAAGAAAAACCACTACATATTATTGCCCTTGTTTGGTTTTTAAAAAAAGCTGGAGACGATGTAACCTAGTATGTCAGATCTGGAAGCAATAGGAATCAGCACAACTGAACAATTAGCAAGATACCAGAGCTCTGCCTAGATCACCTAACTCAGGCAACTTGGTCTGTCAAATCTTATGAAAAATCTTGATTTTTTTCACATAGGGTGAGGAGGTAAAGAGTAGTTTGGTTTAGGGATGCAAGAGAATGAACATGCAGATTTCTTTCAGGATGAAATCTATTTACTCTCCAACCCAGGTAGATTTTCTTCCTTAATAATTTAGATAAACGTTGATGGGATGCATCAAATGAATGCAAGGAGTAAAATTAGAATAATCCACACATTTCTTGTAGAGGAATAGAAAATTGCTACAAATTTAATAGGAACAGAATGGTGAATTGCATTGCAACAGATTCCTCCCCTACAAAAGTAAATGTTGCTAATGAAATCCTCCTTTTCTTCTTCTTTGCAGATGACACGATCCATGCATCATCCCCACACAAAGTGCATGTAAGACCATTATGGAAGGAGGGAGCCCCAGGAGGCAGGATGAGGTAAGAGCTCCTATCAGCTCTATAAGAAATATGCAAAGAGCATTTTCTCTGGAGCAAAAATTGAATTTTAACTCCCACAGAAGCCCGTGACATCAGAAAGACTCAGGGGGACAGTGGTGATCTCAATTCAGAACTGCTTCTGTGTATAGAATGGACTGCGCTTGAGATGACTATTAATAGACTTTCCTGAATCTATAACTCAAGGAGAAGGTCATCAGCTTCTAGTTGTTGTTGACATCTCTTTTTACATAACCCATTTTTCAGTTTTTTCACTGGTTATTCTCAAGTTGTTGTACATTGCTCCGCTTTGAAAGTGCTCATCAGCTTCCTGTTATGTACATTTTCCCATTATTTCTTGTCAAGGAAAACCAGCTCATTTTTTATGCCACAGTGATGCTAAAAACAAATACATTTCCTATCTTTCCCCAGGTTTGTTTTTGTTTCATTTGAAGTTTACCAGGGATTAGAGGTGGAACATCAAAGAACATGTCCAGTTAGTTCAGACAAAATTAGGGGAAATATATGTAACTCAAAACCAGATCTTGCATCACTGGGATGATTAACAATTCTTTTAAAAGTACATGAACAGGATTGAATTAGTTCACCCTTTTGCCATGAAAAAGATGGATGATTCATAATTACTCATCGCATTTCATTCAAGAGCTAATGTGCGGTGTAGCAGAAAACTAAGAAGCCTCCTACTCAGAAGGAGCACAAAGGATGCATCCACCACAGACGAAGACAAGGGACAAAATGTGCATTGCAGCATCGTGATGAAACCAGATCACTTAGCCCTTGTAAGTGAGGTCATCATGCTGCAAGTGCAAAATCCAGGGTTTGCATCATGACGTCATAACACCCATTTCATTGTCATTGCTGATCATCTATAATAGTCAACTATATTCTCATTTGTGAAAAATCTTTATTCACAATCACAAACTGTGTAAAATAACAATATACTGAAAATTCTGCTGGGTCAGACTAGGGGCTTACCTAGTTTAGCATTCTGCATCATATGGTGGGCAATCAAATGAGAAGGGGGGGCACCTTTTCTGGTGAGACCAGTCCACCAGGGCAACCTTCTCTACCCAACTATGGGACAGAGCACACTGCCTCCTCCTTTGCCCTCCACCCTCAATCCAGGAGCCCTCGCAGGGAGTTGCCTTCACGACAAACTATTTCCATGTTGAATTTATGTTTGCCAACAAAGAAATAAAGAGAGACTAGTGGTGAGATTGGTCTATCAGGGAAACCTGGTCTATGGGTCAGAGCATACTGCTTCTGCTTTTGCCTTTCAGCCCCAATCCAGAAGCCTTCGCAGGCAGTTGACTTTGCAACAAACTATTTCCATGTTGAATTTATGTTTACCAACAAAGAAATAAAGGGAAACTAGTATAGATCTATTTCAAGCTATTTATTGGGTCTGAATCCCAGGAAGGTGTGGCTAGCTGATGAGAGCTAAACAGTTTGAAATAGATCTGTACTAGTCTCCCTTTATTTCTTTGTCGGTAAACATACATTCAACAATCAAATGAGAAGTTTACAATCATGAATAAGAGGACAGTGGTTCTCTTTCTGCATTGCATCCCAGCAGTTAATATTTTATTTATTTATTTTATTTAGTCAAACATGTTTTAGATAACAGAAATAATTAGAAACATGATTCTGAGTACATGAAATGGATACAAATAAAAGGGGACATTAGGACAGAGACAGTAGGCACTTTGGTGCACTTATGCACACCCCTTACAGACCTCTAAGGAATGGGGTGAGGTCAACAGTAGACAGTCTAAGGTTAAAGTTTGGGGAGTTTGGGGAAGAGACCACAGAGTCAAGCACTGCATTCCAGGCTTTGACCACACTGTTGCTGAAGTCGTATTTCCTGCAATCAAAATTGGAGTGGTTTAACTTATGTTTGTAACTATTGTGTGCTCATGTATTGTTGTGGTTGAAGCTGAAGTAGTCATTGACAGGTAGAACATCATAGCAGATAATTTTATGTACTATGCTTAGGTCAGACTGAAGATGGCACAGTTCTAAGTTGTCTAAGCCCAAAATTTTAAGTCTGGTGGTATAAGGCATTCTGTTGCGAGCAGAAGAGTGGAGGACTCTTCTTGTGAAATATCTCTGGACTCTCTCAATTGTATTAATGTCCAATATACAGTGCGGGTTCCAGACAGATGAGCTGTATTCGAGGATTGGTCTAGCAAATGTTTTGTATGCTCTAGTTAACAGTGCAATATTACCAGAGAAGAAGCTTCGCAAGATTAAGTTAACAAGTCTTAATGCCCTTTTGGCAATGTTGTTACAGTGGACTCTGGCACTTAGATCATTAGAGATGAGTACTCCAAAGTCCTTGACAGAGTGTGGGTCGTCTCCAAGGTTGTGACCATCCAGATTTTATTTTATGCTCTGATTTTTTTCCCAGTGTATAAGACAGAGCATTTGTTGGTTGAGATTTGAAGGTGCCATTTGTATGGGAAGTTGTCTGTAATCAAAGAAGGAATATAATACAGCCATCAAGACTAATTCCCTTTAATACTCTATCAAGATAACATCCAAATGTTCTACTCATAGATAATTCAGAGCAAGTTCTCATGCTAGTATTCTTACATATGATGGGAAGCAACATAGTAATTACAGAATAAAATGGGCAGGAAAAATGGGCTTCACAGATCAAAATAGTGCATGATTGTTATGCAATCAATTCAACCTACTGGGAATTCACCCAAAATGAAAAGAAAGTTATTTTAAAAAATGGAATCCACCAAGACTTAGTGACTTAATTGCTGGTATTGCTAATACAGACAACTTGTGATTCATGTTCTGTATAAAGAATTTCCTCACTATTCTCTTGAGGAAATCAGTCAGAGGTCATTAGCTTCCTCTTTTGTGTTTTGCTTATTACTTTAGACTGAAGCATCATTGTGTGCATTTGATAAGAACATAAGAGCATCAAAAGAAGCCTACTAGATGTAACCAAATCACTTATCTAATCCAGCATTGTATTTTCAAGTAGGGCATTAGAGGAGCAGCAACCTGCTCTTGTTCTGTGGATGTCCATGTTTATCCTTATGTGTTTCTGTGTTTAACGCAGCCTTTTGAACTAACATGTAAAATCAACTATTTTAAGAAACTGGAGAATTGAGCTGAAGTTTTCCATTCTTCAATAAAACTGTAAGAGACACTTTAGAATATCAAATAGCTTGAGTTGCTACTGTGAACAGATTCATTATTTCAGAATATTTATGCCGAGCATCAAACTCATGAAATAGGAAAGCCTAACAAAATGGATTTGCCAAGCATTCTTAAGGTTGTAATTTTAATTAATGTAATTAAATTTTTAAAGGGTGTGATCTTCAGTGTAGATAGATTTATTCATAAGTCTCAGCATTTTGGGATATTTGGAATAAATTAAATGTATGTTTGAGTCACAGTGAGCCATATTTTCATTGTCTGATGAGATGAGCCACATTCTCTAAAACAAGGGTCTTCAAACATGGCAAATTTAAGACTTGTGGACTTCAATTCCCAGAATTCCCAAGGTAACATGACTGGAGGAGGAATTCTGGGGGTTGAAGTCCACAAGTCTTAAAGCTGTCAAGTTTGAAAACCCCTGCTCTAAAATGTTGCCTATAGTCGTAACATTCATAACTTAAAAGAAGATATTCAGACTCACTAAGATCATGTTTCATGTTGTATTTTACATTGGTAATAGACTATTGAACTTGAAATTCTGGTGGCTGTGTCCAACATATCTGGAAGACATCAAGCAGAAGAAGAGGAATGTGTATTATAATTTACTGTGCTGCCATTGTTTTATCTAACGAATACTTTGGGGGCCTCTAAGCAGGAATAAAGAATCTTTGGATGGTTGGAAGACACACTTAAAATTTTGCAGAAGGCAGGGTGCGTTGAGTGGGGCAATGAGCCACAGTGGCACAGTGGTTAGAGTACAGTACTGCAGGCTCCTTCTGCTGACTGCCAGCTAACTGCAATTTGACAGTTCAAATCTCACCAGGCTTAAGGTTGACTCAGCCTTCCATCCTTCCTTTGCTAGATGGGCTCTGTCTGGACGTTTTTGGTTTTTTTCTTCAGTGTTTCAAAGAGTTTCTTATTTTGCAGAAGCTCAAGCATTGTTGTATATTCTTCAATACATGAAGAAAACAGAGAGGTATTCGTGCATTATTTCTCAATCTTAGTTATTTTAAGATGTACAGACTTCAACCACTCCAACAAATCCTTACCAGGATTTTAAAATGGCTAAGGTTGGGAAACATTGGTGCAGTGTGTTGGGATTTTTTGATACAGACTTGATGTAAACAAGTGAGTTTTATTATTTGCAAACCTTGTGTGACGGAGTGCTTGTGGAACTATTAACAGATAACAGATAATCAGATTTGGAAGGGACCTTATAAGTTATCTAGTCCAACTCCCCACCCAAGCAGGAGACCCTACACCATTTCTGACAAATGGCAGTGCAATCTCTTCTTGAAGGTCTCAAGTGATGGCGCTCCCACAACTTCTGAGGGCAAACTGTTCCATATTACTTTTGAATCTGTCTCACTCCTTTGAATCTGTGTCTCACTCACTGCTTAAATTTCTTTATGGAAATTTGCTTGCCAGGAATTAGAATTCAAGGCATGAGTGAGCCTGAGGTAGTGTTCTTGTTTTTATACTATTGGCTATAAGATTTATACTTTATATATTAAGTGAATTGTGTCCATCTACAATGGGTCTTTGAATTGTGATATCACCTTCTCAGAAATATTTTTTTAATTGTTGCACGAGTATCATATAAAGCAGGGGTAGTCAACCTGTTTATATCTACCGCCCACTTTTGTATCTCTGTTAGTAGTAAATTTTTCTAACCGCCCACCGGTTCCACAGTAATGGTGATTTATAAAGTAGGGGACAAAACCTCTACTACCCACCATGAAAGCTGGAACGTCCACTAGTGGGTGGTAGGGACCAGGTTGACTACCACTGATATAAAGTATCATTCTCAGAAAGGGTGAGAGACATGCTAAAAAAACTTCCCAGTCCAGAATGCAAGTGGTCTGGGATTTTCAATCTTTATCAAGAGCTTACTTTTTTGTTTTTAAAAATTTCTATTTTGAGATGGCACAATTTCTCTAGAGGCACTTTGCCAAATTGTTTGGGCCTGTTCTTTCAATTTCCCATGCTTTATGAGAAATACAGAAGGAATATGCAAACTGTTATCAAGGTTTTGATCCCCTGTGACTGAAACATTAATGTTCAGTCTAAGGATTAATGTTCTCTAAAGGGTCATAATATCTTTCCCATATTCACACCACTCTGTCAAAAGAATGAAGCAACCTCAGGCATTTTGTTGCTCCCCCATTAAATCTGATTGACAACCTTTTTTATTAAATAAAAGTCACTGAGGTAAGGGCAATACATCTCTGGGGAAATGTCTTCCAGTGAGTTTAAATTGAATCCTGCTGCCTTTGAATGTCAGAAGTTAACCATATCTTAGGAAGGAAGGGGGAAGGGGGAGGAGGGGGAGGGGGGGGAGGGAGGAGGAAAGGAGGGAGGGAAGGAGAGAAGGAAGAGGGAGGGGAGGAGAGGGAGGGAAGGAGAGAGAGAGAAGGGAGGGTGGGAGGAGGAGAGGAAGGAAGGAAGGAAGGAAGGAAGGAAGGAAGGAAGGAAGGAAGGAAGGAAGGAAGGAAGGAAGGAAGGAAGGAAGGAAGGAAGGAAGGAAATAATACTCAGATATCTAGATCACATTAGCCAAAATATTAATGTGATGAAATCAAAGTGGGACCAGCATTTCCAGTAATGTTGTTCATGGGGGAAGTGGCCATTTTTTTTCTTGATGTTATGATTCCCAAAAATAAGAACCATGTACTTTTGTGTGTGTTTTTCTTTTGAAAAAAATGTGTCAGGACATTTCTTTGAAAATTTGGTGTTGTCAGCCTTCAAGATTTTCTCCCTTTGCTTTGCATCTTTCGGCTGTCATAAGTAACAGGGGGAGGGGGGGGATTTGGTTATGGGAAGTGAGCTGGAGGTTTACAAACCAGAACTGTTTAAGCTGGGAGGGGGTAGATTCTTGCTTAGGCTTCTATCCTATGCTATGCGCAGCTGCAACTCTTTATCAAAATATACCAAGGTCAACAGACAGAAGCCTCATCACCACCTGGAGATGCCCACATGATGATATACACAACTTTTAATTGGATGAGCCAATTGAACAATTGGGGGTGGGAACGTTGCCATCACTTTGTATATGTGATTTACGTGCCCATTTTCTCAGATTCAGAATTCTTTTGTTGCTACCACTTGATTTCCAGTAAAAGATATCTTTTCTCTAATTAATGGAGTCTAAGTATTTCTTTCTTGGATTTTGAATGGAGCACCAGCTGACAGGTGGCATCATAGGAGAGCAAGAGGGGAGGGACAACAAAACAACTTTATGAGCTTGTGACCTGATGCTTACATCACCCTTACTTTAATTGCTTTCAGTTTGACTTGGGAAATTTTTAAAAAGGCAGCTTTTACTTGGCTAGTAGAAAAGTGAAGTAGAGTGGTTAAAATAGAAGCATACGTTTTCATGTAGTCATCACTGGGCTTGCTAACCTTTTGTTGGAGTTGGTTCTTGTCTTCTGCTTTTACCTCTAACCATTAGCTATTTTGAAAGTCATTAAAAATAAGAGTTCCTCTTTAGATTGAAGAATTTGGTAATTCTTTACTGTAAAAAGTTTGCCAAGTCTTTTCCTATCAATTGAAAAGTTCCAAATAGAAAGGATGATCATGGCGTGCAAAACTGGCAAAGTAGTCTTAAAATATATATAGAATTCTATCGTATATTCCAGCTTTGAGACCTCAAGGTAGATTAGAATAGGGTTGGAGTTTATAACCATGAATAACATTCTTCAAAGGTGTCAGAACGTGGCTCTGAAGCCCTACACGGGGAAAGGGGCACAAAGGACCTCCCATCTGCGGGCTGGTTATTCTCTTGAGAGACACCCCTACCTGGCCAATCCAATGCTAAATGAGTATTTTTCCCTCTTTTGATATTTGTCATAATCATTCTAGCATTGTGAATTTTTTTACCTTGATTTACTGTATTTTTCGCACTATAAGGCGCACCGGACCATAAGACACACACCTAGGTTTAGAGGAAGAAAACAAGAAAAAAAATATCAGGACTACAGATAGGTGTCCTCTCATGTGCCAGCTCTGCCTATTGATTCACACACTGCAGAAAAGACACAGAAGAGGCGGGCAATGACAAAGACAGAAGAAGTGAGATTCAGCCACGGACCAGCTGCTATTCACCAAAGGACCAGCACCGACGCACATATATTTCCACGCACTTTTTTTGGAGGGGGGGAATGCATCTTCTGAAGTGAAAAATAATTTTTAATTCCTAATCTTAATTTCTAGAGCAGAATGTTCTGGATGCTTTCAGACATAGCCCTGATTTCTCTTAAGAGCAAAAGATTTTTACTGCCTAGAATATGTATGATGCAACTGGAAAAGAATGCAAAGTGATGGGAACAAGATGTGACATGTGTACTTTTGGGACTAGCAGCCATCTAGATCTTCACAGGGTTCTTTGTTGTCTAGAACAGCATTCTCCAACCTTTCCGGAACCGGAGACTGGTTTCGGAAAGACAATTTTCTTCCATACATGTGGGGAGGGGGGATTGATTTCATGTGCGACCTAAATCTCACACATGCTCAGATGAAAGGTTTGCTCACTTGTACGCTGCTTGCCCAGCCTAACTGCGACCACTACTAGTTTGTGGCCCAGGGGTTAGGGACCCCTGGTCTAGAACCTAAAACCTAAAAAATATGATAGCTGTGAAATCCCTAAAAAATGGATTTTCAGTGAGACCAAACCCTGCTCCCCAATGGTATGGATGATGCCACCTAGTTTGGTAATGAAATGTCTGCAAGAAAACATCCAAGGTCATAGAGCACCAAGGATCCATATAATTAACTAATGTGTAAACAATGGGAATTCAATAAGAAGCTGTTAAGAAATTATAGATTGCCATTAGCCATTGCAGTTGTTCTCCAGAATAGTAACTGTGACATATCACTATTTTCGCTTTGTTTCTTTTTCTTTTGTTTCTTTTTTCATAGCAGATTTTCATTGGTTTTAATGAAAAAATCTTCCTTCCCAGTAGCATGTTTACTTTTATCTATTCTGATAATTATTGTTGTATCTCACTTTCATATATATGTGCTGGCCACCTTGAGAAAGGCTTTACGCTGAATGTTTAGTTCCTGATTAGCTTGGAATAGAGTAATTGCTTTTGATTACTTCCCTTTTTTTAATGTATGGTAATATCTATTTTTTCAGTTGTTTCCCCAAATTTGGTCCTGAGTTCATCACTCTTGTTGATTTCATCTTTTGTTTAGAAACAAAATGGTGGCTCTATAGGTCTTTTCTTTTCGGCTCCTCTCTATCAAAGTAACAGCATTTGCTAGGCAAACCATTTATTATGAAATTTGTTGATCCAATAATATTGGCTTGTAATGGGCCATTTGGCTAATCTAACACACTTGCATGTAAATACTAGGGATGATGAGTGACTATAACAGTTTATTCTGGTATCTGCAAACAGAAATCAATATCTGGGATAAGGATAATAGATTGAAACAAACAGTAGAAATGTTTGCAGAAATTAATAAGCAGCTGAAAGTATACAGAAAACTGAAAAATCAAAACAAACCATTGGTGTTTATTTGGGTTATGTGCTGAATGAAAAACTTATTACATGACAGAAGATGGCTGAAGTGGTAAACCGTGCGGCACAAGCTAAGCAGAATCATACCTGGATATTAGTCGAATGGGAGGAAGCAAAACCAGCTTTGTGGAAGCTGAAAAATACAGAAGTATGCAAATGGCAAATTACTTTTGCTTTGTAGCCAAGAAATATCATGGAAGTATCCATGGTTCCCCCCAAAAAGGCAAAATAAATTTTACCTTTCTGCTGAATATGGACTTAATGTATCTTGCCATTTTCAAAGGATTTTATCTTGGCTGGCTGGAAAGTTCTTGGTGTTAAAGTTGCTAAGATCTTAAAGTTGCTAAGATTGGGAGCCCCTGGTGTAGAGGATTACAGAGATGGATTTGAAGAAGGAATTCAACAGTTCTTAGGTGAGCACCAATTTAACCCTGGAAAGGAAGAGGAAATGAGAAAGAAATGCAAGATTTCTCTGCCTTTATTCTCTTTGGTATAAGAAGTATAAGAGAGTATTGCTTTCATGCTTTCAAAATTGTTTTATTATACATTTATGATAGTGGTTTACCAGTGGTTCTTCTGGAATCTCTTTCTGGCTTACTCTACTTTGAAAGGCTGAAACTGGGTTATCTGTTAGGATTCCTCCTTCTCGTGAGAAAGCATTCAAACAGTCTCTCTTTCAGTGTTTCTCAAACTTAAACTTTAAACTTAATATCTATTTTTTTCAATGCTTTTCCCAAACTTGGACCTGAGTTCATCACTCTTGTTTATTTCACCTTTTGTTTAGAAACAAAATGGTGACTCTATATACAACAGGAAGAGTTGAATTTGTTCAAATTTTGTGAAACGTTTCATCCAAAATTAAATGTTGATTTAACACCTTAACTTGTTCCAAAATATTGATTATGGTTTTGCCAAATTTGGGTAATTAGAATATTCTTTTATTTGCTTGCTTGCTTGCTAAGAATGTCTGGACTAGTGTAAATTAGATATATAATTAAATATATGTTGACTAGAGATAATTCCTGATGTATCTGATTAAGCAAGCTCAATATACCACAGCAGAGGTGGTATTCAGCAGGTTGTGACCAGTTCTGGAGAACCGGTAGCAGAAATTTTGAATAGTTCAGAGAACCACCTCTGACTGGCCCTGCCCCCATCTATTCTCTGCCTCCTGAGTCCCAGCTGATTGGCTGGGTCTTCTTCTGTTGCCCTGCACAGGAGAACAGAGCTGGAAGGCAGGTTAGTGGGGTGGGAATGGAGATTTTGCAGCATCCTTCCCCTGCCACACCCACCAAGCCACACCCACCAAACCATGCCATGTCTACCAAGCCACGCCCACAGAACTGGTAGTAAAAAAAATTGAATCCCACCACTGTACCAAGCAAGGCCAAGCAAGTCAGAATGGCATATGCTATAATAGATCTTCTAAACTTTACAAAGGCCATCAAGACCAGAGGTGGGATTCTACAGGTTCGCCACCTATTCACTAGAACCGGTTGTTAACATTCTAACGGAGTTAGAGTGAACCAGTTGTTAGAAGAAATTACTGGCCTAATCCTGTAAGGAAGGCAGGAAGGAAACATTCTGGTATTGCTTACAGAAACTGCCTCTCCATTAACTCTTATTACATTCTTGACAGGACTAGACTTCCTGTCTCTGGAACTTCTCTGGAGTTTTTTCCCCCTCCTTTGCTGGTACTTTGCTTGTTTGGAGTGACCATTCAAAGTTACAATGGCACTGAAAAAAGTGACATGACCATTTTTCACACTTATGACTGTTGCAGCACCCCCACAGTCATGAGAGACCAGGCGAGGAGATGCGTGCCTCAATGTGAGTGATGTTGAGTTGGCCACGCCCAGCCAGTCACATGACCACCAAGCCACGCCCACCAACTAAACCACACCCGCAGAACCGGTTGTTAAAAAAATTGAATCCCACCCCTGATCAAGATTCTTGATTAAGAAATCTAAGCAAGGCCACAAGGCCCTCAAAGGAAAGCATACAAAACCTAATCATGCAGAGATATAGGGACAAAGGAGCAAAATAATACCCTGCACAATAAGCTAGGCCTAATTAAGATTTCTGTGGCCAGTGCTGCAAAGTAAATATTGTAATGAGATAGTTTCAGGGGTGGGATTCTACCAGTTCGCACCTATTCACTAGAATCGGTTGTTAACATTCTAAGCGGTTCAGAGAACCGGTTGTAGGAAGAAATTACTGGCCTAATCCTGTAAGGAAGGCAGGAAGGAAACATTCTGGTGTTGCTTATAGAAACTGCCTCTCTGTTAACCCTTATTACATTCTTGGAAGGACTAGACTTCCTGTCTCAGGAACTTCTCTGGAGGTTTTTTTTTCCTCCTTTGCTGGTACTTTGCTTGTGTAGAGTGACCATTCAAAGTTACAATGGCACTGAAAAAAGTGACTTATGACCATTTTTCACACTTATGACTGTTGCAGCACCCCCACAGTCATGAGAGGCCAGGTGAGGAGATGCGTGCCTCAATGTGAGTGATATTGAGTTGGCCACGCCCAGCCAATAACATGACCACCAAGCCACGCCCACCAACTAGGCCACGCCCACAGAACCAGTTGTTAAAAAATTTGAACCCCACCCCTGGATAGTTTGCTCTTGTTTACTGAGAATATTTTCTGTAGAACACTTCCTTTCAATAGTAGTTAAGTCAACCGATCAGCATAGTTCAATGAAGGTGTTGACACAGAGTTCATACACCGTAAAAAAAAAAAAAAGGCCAGCAGCAGGTTAGGGATAATAAGAAATGCTATTGGAATTAGAGAAGCCACTTTTATAATATTGGTGACATAAATGTATGTATATGCATGCATGTGTGTGTATGTGTATGTGTGTGTGTGTGTGTGTGTGTGTGTCATTTATCATATCATAACAATCAGAAGAAAAGCCAGTGCTGTATCATATTTCATGGTAGCAAATTTGAATTACATGGGGTTGTTTTTGTGTATGTGTGTATGTGTGTATATATATACACACATACATACATACATACATACATACATACATACACACATACATACCCCCCCCCCCCAAAAAAACCCCATGTAATTCAAATTTGGAATTTGCTACCATGAAATATGGTAAGAGGGGGGAGATTTTTTTTTTTTATATTTATATTTTAAATTTTTTTTGGTTTGGGTGGAGGGGGGTTTTGTTTTTTTTTTTGAATTGGGGTTGGGGTTTGTGTTTTTAGTTTTTTTTTTTTTTTTTTTTTTTAAATTTTTATAAGGTTTTTTGTTTTTTGGGTTTTTATTTATTTTTTTTATGGTTTATTGTTGTTATAAGAAGTTTTTTTTTTTTTTTATTCTTAAATAGGGGAAGGTAGGGGGGGGGCTGGCCTTTTTTCCTGATTGTTATGATAAAATGTGTTTAGGTAAATAAGTTATCGTGACAAACAGCATGGAGCAGATCTACTATGCATTATGGTCAAAAGTACATTCTGTGGTCCTCGCTGAATATGGCCTCAAACGTATTAGAGGAGGTTTGGTGTTTTCCTGCTTAACCTGCATTGCTGTTGTAAACAATAAATGAACGAAAAGCAATAAGCAAGCAGCAACAGGATCTAAAGTCATGGAAACAAGCAAAAAAGACAGTATGACCTAATCCACAGGAAAAGTGGGATCTGCAAAGAATGCTAAGGGAGCTGAGGGTTCAACCTTGGGATCCTGGCTGCCATCTTGACTTTTTTTTTAACCTCTCCCCCCCCACCACACCCCCAGTAACTCTTGCACAGAAATCAAAATGTTGGTTTTTATTTATTTATTTTAAGGCAGGAAATTAATCAGATAGAAGAACAGAATCCACAGCAGGATTAATCTGTTCGTCTATTACTGACTTACTAACAAATAGGTGTATATGATTGCAGTCTAAATGTATTTATTTAATTAATTGATCGGATTTTGATAATGGCTGGTTCCAAATGACTGACTTTAAAGAGATACCTCATATATTAAAAGTCATAAACCCAAAAAAATCAAAAGAAAAAAATATCATAAATATCTGGAATAAGAGCACAATGCTGCCCCCACCCCCTTAAAACCAAAAAACCAAAGCAATCGAATGCCCAGACATACAAAAAATAAATAAATAAACGCTTAGAAATCATTCTGCAAATACAAATGACAGGAAAGTAAAGTATTTTAAAAGCATCTGTTTACACCCCAGGTCTCATAGACAAATTTCTACAATATTTCAGTATTGTGGCTGGAATGAGAAGGGAAGATCCCAAAAGTGCTTTTCCAAGAGGTAAATGGACTTTCTGGTTTTTCTTTGAAGACATTCATCTTCTTGGATGAGAAATCAAACATCTTCAAAGAAAAATTAGAAAGTTCAAGTGACTCTTGAAAAGTCACCTTTGACCTGGATGACTGAGAATCTCCATAGACGAGAGGGGAAGATGTTGCCTCCTAGACAGGCACATCCACATGGGAGTGGGGTGTTTGTCAAAAACAAAAATCCCCAGCCCCCTCTCCTCCCTACGTTTTTTAAGGATTGGGGAGGACTGAAGCTTCATCCATAGCACATTTTCCCACTTGTACTTTGTTGAACTACAAGCCTTTGCTGGCAACTCCTTGAATAGAATAGAATTCTTTCTTGGCCAAGTGTGATTGGACGGACAAGGAATTTGTCTTGGTGCAAATGCTCTCAGTGTACATTCATCATCAAAGATACATTCATCAAGAGTCAAGAATTATAAGGTACAACACTTAATGATAGTCATAGGATACAATAAGCAATCAAATCATACTAGGAAACAGTCAATATAAATCGTAAGGATACAAGCGACAAAGTTATGGTCATAAGTGGGAGGAGATGGGTGAAAGGAAGGATGGGAGGATTAATTGGTTATGCTATGTCTCCATCATGTCACATTTGCTTAGTCCAAATGACCTTCCAGATAGGGTTTGGGGGAGGGGGAAAGGGAGAGGCCATACCATGTATGACAGCCAGCTTGATCTCCTGCATGAAAGACAAGCTGTAATTCTAAAAAATAAATATGTGATCCCTAACTCATCGCTACATATAAACTTTGGAACCGAAAAGATGGGCACACTGTGGCTTTATAAGATTAAAACAAATGATTGTGATAGGATGTCTTCTATGAATCAAGTACCACTGCTAGGCAACCAGCAGATGGGAGCCATTATTTAGCCATGGACTAAGTACAGAGTTTAGGGATGACTGCTAAATATAGCATTGCAATATCCTACTTTAATGTGCAAACTGCAGGATGCAAATTAGCCATAAAAGCATTTGGGATAAGAACAAATCAAATAAAAGATCACTGAATTGTATTATATTGGATGGCTTTGATTGTCAAGCCACAAAGTCTTCCAAGTCCTTCTTTCATATTATGAAAACAACAATAATAGCTACATCCATGTGCTTCACATCGCATTGCAATACATGGAAATCAAGATAGATATTTCTCTCTACTGAGTAAGCACCTGGTTCGGTGTGTGTGTGTGTGTGTGTGTGTGTGTGTGTGTGTGTTTGCCATTCAGGTCTTCAGCTTTCCAGTCAATGGAACCATGAGAAGAAATTATCAGAACAACTTCTAGGTATGGAGAAGATCTTGGACTGATGAGAATACGCTAATACTCAGAGCATGATATAATCCTGAGCTGTGAAAAGCCTTAGAGTACTTCACATTGATGTACTATTTACACAAATAGTACAAGTATTCCTCCCTCTTTCTCAGAAGTTATTACTTTTGAGTTTCTTAGCTTCACGTTTGCTCCTGAGGCCTCCTCTGGCATATTCAGGATGAAAAAGTACATCTCAAAGAAACATGTTATGTATCTCAAGGAAACATACAGCCATCTCACATTGGCCTACAAACTCCATAGAAGGACAAATTCACACTCCAGAAGGATCAGATATTTTTCCTTCCAGATACATATCTTAAGGTTGTGGAGGTTGAGAAACTTTGCTCCAAAACATACTTTTCCTTGCAAATCAAAAGGGCATGACTTACAAGTAGTCCTTGACTTACCACCAAAATCAGGGCCAGGTTTCTCACTGCTAAGCAAGGCAGTGAAGCAAATGAATGGCACCTAATTTTATAACCTTTTTTGCCATGGTTGTTAAATGAATCACTGCAGTTCAGGGATGGGATTAAACTTTCTTAACAACTGGTTCTGTGGGCATGGCCTAATTTTGGGGTGTGGCTTGGTGGTCATATGACTAGGTGGGCATGGCTTGTATATAAATATTGTAAATATTTATGTAAATATTTAATTTTTTATTAAAAAAGAGCAACTTTTACACAATATCAGGCAAAGCAGGCAGGCAGATTGAGTTGCTGACAGAATCACAGATTCAATTAGAGATCTATCTTTCTGCCATCTGCTACCTGAGTTTGCACTGAAAAATAGACGCTTCAGTGCTAAGGAAGGTTCAGCTCTGCTTTTAGATTAGCTAGAAAGAAGAAATCCAATGATTTCCTGCTTTCTAGCTAATCTAAATCTCGCGGCACAGCAGAACAGCTGAATAATCGGGGGGGGAGTGAAAAATAGCAACTTAGCAGGCAAGTTTGATGGCGCGTGTGCCAGGTAAGGAGAGAGTGGACAGGGAGGGGAGGGGGGCAGCCAGTGGTGCAATTTGCCAGTTCTCCGGACTGGGCAGATTCATAACAACTGGTTCTATAGAAATGGTCCGACCAGGTAGAATCTCACCTCTGCTGCAGTTGTAAAGTCAATGGGATCATTAAAGAATCCAGCTTTCCCCTTTGACTTTGCTTTTCAGAAGTCACCTCAGAAGATTGCAGATGGCTTCACCTGACTCTGGGATGCTGCAATCATCATAAATACAACCCGAGGTCAGTCGCCAAGCACCTCCCACCTCTGCTTCTTCTGCTTCCACAGTTCCAAAGAGTTTCTTTAAATGCTAACTCCCTCCCTTAGCTCTTCCTCTCTCACCCTCCCTTTTGCAGCTGACTCTCTCAGAAAATTTTCCCTCCTTTCCACCACAAAAGTCCCTGGAATCTCCCCACCCTCAGATGCATCTGCTTAGACATTCCGTTGACAGCTCCTGAATGATCAGTCATCACTGACTGGCAATATGGAGAGTCCATCAAAGCAACCATCCCACCCAAGAAGTGAATGTTCACAGAAATAAAATAAAATTGGTGATTCTGCTTTCCTTGTGTAAAAGATCAAAATAGCAGTACAGTTTACTTTGGCAGAAATTTGTGCCGGGTAAAACGACTTCCGTTTTAGACCTAGTAATTTATCCCAATTCTAAAGAATGACTGAACTTGTTATTCAACATGGAAAGAGTTAGCCTAAAATATTCATTATTTTTTCTAGTTCTGAGAGAAAACACTTCAACTAGCAATGGGAACAGCATGCTTGCAATTAAATGGAGTAATATGTCTTGGATGCATTTGTGAGGAAAGCATGATGATGAGTAAGAGATGAATGAGACATAAGAAATGTCCTTTTCTGTAATCGATTCTACAGCAAAGAACAGAAATACAACACCTGAATGTTCTACTTGAAACAAAGATGTATCTTAGTTTATTTGCTATATAAATCTTTCCTGGTTGTGAATACAAACTAGCACATCCGGGAAGAAGAGGCAAAGATTGCTCACAGATAAATTGAATGTGACCTTTCAAATCACAATGAATGTCCTGAACAAACAGAATAAGTCCGTACATTGTTTCATCTGCTGACCCGAAGTGCTCAGCTGGCATAATTCTTTTGAGAGCTGTCTTTATTTTCTCTGCCAAAAAGAAGGAGATATTTACTTGAGTCCCCAAAGGTAAAGCTTGATATTTACCAGCTATACTGACAGTACACAGAGTCACAGAATACTTTCCACCAAGTTGAGATATTCACTTCAGCACTAAACCTTGGACATCTTCTGGGCCATGCAAAGAAGTTGGACCACGGAAATAGGTGCTTTTAAAAAACTTCCTAGAATACTCTTGTTCTAGGTTTTGTTCTGCAAAACACTTGTAAATGTGTGCTTTATAGGTTACCTGGGCTGTTGCACATCTTACATTTTTAGGAGGGGATTCTTCTTTGTTTGGAGTTCTTTAAACATAGCTGAGACCATAATAGTGGAATGATGTCCCTTGAAGGTCCAAAGGAATGCCAGGGTGGACTGGGAGTAAATCTAACGGTGGAAAGAAGTGAAGCCAACCAGGCACCAAAAGTTGCTGGAGATAACTTAACCAGCGCTTATTTCAGAAGTAATCTTTCAATTTATCTCAGAGAGGCATTCTGTATCACTTGATCAGCTACTTAAACCACATCCATTAATCAAAAAAAAAGATCTCTTGGGCATGTATTACAACTATCACATACGCATGCTGTTTTTGGCTTCTGCACATGCTGAAAGAGGCTTTTTGAATGATGCAAAGTCCCCTGATGAGGCAAACTGCAACTGATTCAAAAAAAAGGCGTCTGCTAAAGGAGGTGGCTGAGATCAGGCAAAGTGAGGTAATGTAGGAGTTCAGTCATTCAGAAGAATGACTTCCTGGAAGCACAACCAAAGTAAAACACCCTGTGAAGCATTGCACAGCTCTTTCAGCCTCAAGCTTCACCTATCCTGTATTCCAGCGGTCCCCAAACTTTCTGGCTCTGCGGACTGGTGGTGTTGGTGACGGGGGAGGGGGGAGGGGATGGTTTTACATGTGTGTCTGCCACTTGTGCAAATACAGCTTCACTCACATGCATGTTTGCCTGCTGCTTGTGTAAATGCAGCTTCGCACGCCCACCTGCCACATACATACCCTGTTCCCAATGGGCCAAAGCAGAGGTGGTATTCAGCAGGTTCTGACCAGTTCTGGAGAACCAGTAGCGGAAATTTTGAGTAGTTCGGAGAACTGGCAAATACCACCTCTGACTGTCCCCGCCCCCATCTATTCTCTGCCTCCCAGGTCCCAGCTGATCGGCTGGGTCTTCTTTTGTTGCCCTGCACAGGAGAACAGAGCTGGAAAGCAGGTTAGTGGGGTGGGGAGGGAATGGGATTTTGCAGCAACCTTCCCCCAGGAGTGGGGAGGGAATGTGGATTTTGCAGTATCCTTCCCTTCCATGGCCAAAAAGCCACACCCACCAAGCCATGCCATGCTCACCAAGCCACACCCACAGAACCAGTGGTAAATTTTTTGAATCCCATCACTGGGCCACAGCCTGCTGTATTCAATGCAAAGGTGGCTATCTCAGCTTGCTAAGATATAATTTGTCTTCTGCACATCCAACCTTTATTGCCAGTGAATCCACCAGTTGCTCTGCCTCTCCTGCTGCATACTTAACTAGTCTTGAGGCATCTAACCACCAGAGGACTTTTACTCTGGCATGATATCATACCATCCCCTCAGCTGTCTTTGAAGGCCAAATCAAGAAGATTCCCCTGCCCAGAGCGACACAAGGCCCCTGTAACTCTGAACATGTAGAAAGCACAGAGCATGTACTTCTGCAGTGCCTATACTTCAGAGACAGTTGTATAAACCTAATCTCACCATTACTGTGCAAATACCTGGGATGCACAGGGAATTTCTATACCCCCCTGCTTACTGATATCAGTCCTGACTCAACATACGATGTTCTGCCATGTTCTGCACAGCTGCACTTAACATTGGTCATAAGGGATTTGAGGATTAAATCTGATCTGGCTGAAAAAGTATTGTGGTTAGTAGTAAAGTTAGAATTGTTTAAATATATGGTTATTCTATTTGACAATTTACTATATGTTATATTACAATTAGGAGAATGTAGAATGATTGTCGGTGTTTTGGAGTGTTTACTACTAGTATTTTTAAGATAGCTTAAATGCTGAATATTCATCCAATCAGAGAAAGGTTGATGTATTGTATAGGTACGACCACAGTTAAGCCCAACATTTCTATTGTTAAGCAAGACAATTGTTAAGTGACTTTTGCCCCATTTTATGACCTTTCTTGCCACAGATGTGAAGTGAATCACTGCAGTTGTTAAGTTAGTAACACAATTGTTAAATGAATCTGGCTTCCCAATTGACTTTGCTTATCAGAAGTTGCAAAAGGAGATCACATGACTCTGGACATTGCAACTCTCGTAAATATAAACCAGTTGCTAAGTATTTGAATTTTGATCACATGACTATGGGGATGCTGCAATGGTCACAAATGTGAAAAACAGTCGTAGGTTACTTTTTTCAGTGTTGTTACAACTTTGAAGAGTCACTAAATGTATGATTGTTAGACGGGGTCTATCAATTGATGTCTTTGTATTGAAAAATGTTGAAGCTCACTTTTATTTTATTTTATATTTGTTCAATGTATTTTCTTGGGCATGTTTTAATCTGTCCTGGTATTTCTCTTTATATTAGTTTGTATTTTCATGTTTGAGAAATATAATGAAGAAAGAAAGAAGAAAGAAAGAAAGAAAGAAAAGAAAGAAAGAAAGAAAGAAAGAAAGAAAGAAAGAAAGAAAGGAGGAAGGGAGAGAGGAGGGGGAAGGGGAAGGAAGGAAGGAAGGAAGGAAGGAAGGAAGGAAGGAAGGAAGGAAGGAAGGAAGGAAGGAAGGAAGAATTATTGTCATAGAGTGTTCTGTATTATGATAAATTTAGTTTGCCGTGTTGCTCTTCCTACCCCTCCTTTTGGACTCTTTTTAGATTTTTGTTTTTGTATTTTTTTTAGCCTTTTTTCATGTTTTTCCATTTTTTGAATTCCAATTCCCTTGTGCTTGTCTTTGACCGTAAGATTTGATTTGATTTGATACTTCCACCACACCTTTGCCTCAGGTTGTCACAGAACAGACCAATTTACTATTACACAAATAACAGATTGCTGAAATGACTCGCGGTGCATTGGAACTATGGAGGATACCCAATGTCCCAACTAATGTGAGACAACAGGAAATTAAATGAAAAGAAAAACTGACAGCAAAGTTGTGAAAAGCTGTCTTGTAAATCAGAATTTACAAGAGCACAGAGATGGTACAGAACTGTGAGGTGTGTATTTGACAATCTCCCATCCAAACAAATAGATATGTGAGTGAAATTGCTACAAACGCAGAAGAGACTGCTCCTTAGATTCTGAGCTCAGGTAAGTTTTTTCTTATAAGTATCCATCTGATGTATTCAAAACTATGTTTATTCTTATACCTGTATCTTGTAAGCAATTGACAAATCAGACAAACAAATAAATAAATAAATAAATAAATGAAATAAATAAAGGTCATCTAAAAGTGGAAGCTGAATATTATATGACAATCATGCCTTCGCTAATTGAATTATCCAGTTTACAGATTAGTGGTAGCACTATTATTATAACATTTAAAGTTAAGGATGTCCTTCAATCCAATCTTTAATTCCAGACCATTTCCAACTTGAAACATTAGAATCAATGAGTAATTTTCCCTTTTTAAAAAAACTGACACAGAAATGGGTTTCTGTATGTAGAAGGTACATTCTGAGTAAATATTTAGAAATTAAATTTGAGTCATTAGGAGCAGAATGTTTGCTGGAGAAAAGTGCTTGGTTTTAAATTGATAATTGTTACTCTTATTGACCATTGACTTATCAGACATATTCAGAGGAATTACATAAGATTTTATTTTGCTTGGGAAAAGAGTTATTCAATAAATACAGAACTTAAATGTTAAGTTTCCTTTGTCTTATGAAAATAATGTATCATAAATCAGGTCAGACCACTGGGCTATAGCAATAGCACTTAGACATATATACCACTTCATAGTGCTTTACAACCGTCTCTGTGGCTTACAGAGTCAGCATATTGTCCCCAACAATCTGGGTCCTCATTTTACTGACCTTGGAAAGATGGAAGCTGAGTCAACCTTGAGCCAGTCAGAATCAAACTCCTGGTGGTAGACTGCAATGCTGCTGTCAACCTGAAAAATGACTTCAGCTGAAGCCATGCTTACTTCTGCTTCATTTCTTGGTTGCCATTCAAGGGGAAGGGGGAAAGCATGTGGGGGGGAGGACTCAGGGAATGTGGCGCCTTGGCTAGCTAGCCATAACATCTCCCAGCCGGTGTGTGAACCAAAGTCATTTCAACGGACAGTTGTCAAAGTTGAGCGGGAACTTACACCTAGGTTGGTTGGCCCATGTGACCTGATGGACAAAGAGGGGTAGGGAGGTCTTATTCTTTTAATTATCCCTGAGTATGGGAATAATCTAGAGCTAGCTTCACCTTTCTAAGTGCCGATATGATGTACTCAGTAAAGGATCTGAAAAAAGCATCAGAGTCCTGACTCCCTGAGTTCATTACTCAGAATGATGACATCTGCATTCTAACCACTGTGCCACGATGGCTGTCTATATTATTTGCATAGAATAAAAAAACCTTAGCATAGGAGGATAGTGACACATTGAGAATTTTGCAAGCACATCACAGTTCCTTTCAGAAAATAGCTATTCAGGTGGGTTGGCCTATTGACAAAATGGCTGCTCTGATGGAGGTCCCAAATTGCCAGATGATAAATTGCTAAGTTTTGTCCACAACCACTATTTCTTCTACGTGGCATGTTATGTCCATATTTTAACTTTTCTGGGATCCTAAGCATTGGACGCAATTCCAGAGAAAGCACAACTATCAACTATCTTTAATTTTTAAAACTTTTATAAGGCCTGGGGCCTTATGAAGAGCTGCGGTGATGCAGTGGTTAGAGTGCAGTACTGCAGGCTACTTCTGCTGACCGCCAGCTGCTTGCAATTTGGCAGTTCAAATCTCATCAGGCTCAAGGATGACTCAGCCTTCCATCCTTACAAGGTCAGGAAAATGAGGACCCAGATTGTTGGGGGCAAAAGGCTGACTCTGGAAACCGCTTAGAGAAGGCTGTAAAAGCACTCTGAAGCTGTATATAAGTCTAAGTGCTGTTGCTATGTAAATAGAACTAATGCTAAAGAGTGTTGCATTATTTTGCAATATACTAGCCTTTTTAAAGGAATATTACAGGTATTAAAAAAAGAGAGTGAGATGGGACAGAGACTTTACTATAATAGGAAAGGCATTCAACATTATGCTGGTCTATAATCTATGTTAACTGGAAGAGCTCAGAACTTAGACTTAGAATAACTTTATTGTCACTTTGAATGTACACTAATCGGCTTACATTAAAATGAAATTTCATTGCATATAGCTATCAAAAGGTCTCCACCTCTAATATACACTACATAAACATGACTAAATAAATAAATATGCATATACCCACATATGTTATATGACATGGAGAAACAAGGATCCAAATAGTGTTTTCCAGGACATTTATGAAACCTTTTCCATGCATGCTGCCTAGCATCTTTTGAATTTATTGATTGTATGCCATCAAGTCAGTATTGACTCTTAGCAGCCATATAAATAGACCTTCTGTAGGGTGGTTTGTCCATATTGTGACCTTTTAATCTCCCAGCAGTGCAACCATTACTTCAACAATGACGTCCATCCACCCTGATGTTTGGATGGATAGATTGTGATCCATGTGTTTGTTTCCTTGGTCATCTGTGATATTTACAAACACCAAAGTTCAAATGCATTAATATTTTACTCTTTCTATCCTGCTTCAACTTTCACTTCCATGCATTGCCACAGGGAAAACCTGACAAGACGAGAGGAGTGGAGGGGAGAGGAGATGTCAAGCATCTCAACTATTTATGATTGAAGTAGCTATTTGAAAGACAGCATGGAAGTTAAGCATTAAACACACACACATACACATGCAAATACACATGCATGCACTCCCCCACACACAGTGTATGTAACTTAAAATAGCTCATAGATCAAGGAAAATTTTGTTCAGTAAGCAGCAGCTTTTCCAGTATTGTAAATGTGGGAACAAACAGGTAACAGAAGAGAGTCATGGATATACGATATCAGAAGCCAAATGCCATCACCCTCATTTCTTCCTCTTCTTCATTCAGCGACTGTCAAGACCTCAGAATACACATTTAATTAACTTCTTTCCTGTTGTAGCAATAGAAGTAAAAACACTGTAGCAATAGCAGAAGAACCAAATTAAGCATAATGCCTAATTTTTAAAATTTGATTAATTTGGGTTTTTAAAAATCATCTTTGCTAAAACTTAGATTTTAAGCTTGAAAGCAGGAGGGAAGGAGGGAGGAAGGAAAAGGAAAGAGGAAGGGAGGGGGGAGGGAGGGAAGGAAGAAAGAAAAGTTGATTCATTTGTATCTTCTGCAGACATCTTGCATAAATAATTCTGATATTCTCATGTGCCTACATATGAACTGTATGTGTAAAATATACCAAGTCAGTAAAATACCATAGTTTGAGAAATAGAAATAGGATGAAGCAGTTCCCTACCAGATATTGCAGAAAGGCCAAAAAAATGAAGACATGTGTTACTGAATTTTGAGTTGCTCAGCATGTAAGGGGAAAATAACCAGAATCCCTAACTAGGTAACTAGGTGTTATCCCTTTCTAATAATACTGGATAATGGCAGGAGATCAAGAAATCTCAAGGCTGTGGAATACCAAAAATAAAAAATCACAACACATCCTGGAAGAAATCACTGGCAAACTTCTTCTATAGTGTTGGCAAAACAAACCAATTATTATACGTCACCACAGTTGAGCTCATTTCAATATTTTTCTTTACTGAGGAAAAAAATCTCAACCTGATTGAGACTTTGGTTTCTTGTTTGTCTATGTGCAATAAATACTTTTATGGAAGGCACCATGACTGAGCCACAGCCAAATCTTAGGGGAATTGGATTTTTTTCCCCTTAGCCCTCAAGATTATACTTCTGACTTACAGCTATACTAATATGGGCAAAAGTGCAAAGAGTATAAAATGTGTGAGGACAAAAGCTCAGGAACCTAGTAAATTCAGAAGACAGGGAGCAAGGTTAATATAAGCCCTATTTGGACATCCAAAAATGGAAGGTTTCAAACTCTGGTGAGATTTCACACAGTCTTGAAGTCACTCAGATGACATTGACTTCCCTGTAGGCAGTTTTGTGTTTGTTTGTGGAGAGAAAGCCTACATGTGTCACACAAAAAATGCATGCTGGCTTCCAAGTGGCTTAATGTGGACCTAATATAGCAATAGCACTTAGACTTATATATCGCTTTACAGCCCTCTCTAAGCAATTTCCAGAGTCAGCATATCGCCCCCAACAATCTGGGTCCTCATTTTACTTACCTTGGAAGGGATGGAAGGCTGGGTCAACCTTGAGCCTGATGAGATTTGAACTGCCAAATTGCAGGCAGCTGGCAGGCAGCAGAAGTAGTCTGCAGTACTGCACTCTAACCACTGCACCACCGTGGCTCAATATAGGCTTCCAATTTACATGGAAGTCCCTTCTGCATACAGAAGGGACCTTGCCTTTTATACATGCCACAAAAGCAAAATTGTAGAGGGCAAGCAGATCTTCTATAATACTCAGCAAAAAAAAAGCATGGGAGTAAAAAAAAAGCCAATTGACAGGTACTATGAAGCAAAACAACACTGATTAGGAGTCCCCTATGAATTTTACTCTGCTAGCCATTGCTAGAGGGTAGTGCTCATCTCTTTTTCAAGACCATTGAGCCAGCACTGTCCAAAGAGATTTCACAGGCATATGGTTGGTATAATGTCACGAAGCACTGTTATCTTCCCACCAAAGTGGTACCTATTTATCTACTTGCATGTGCATGCTTTCAAACTGCTAGGTTGGCAGGAGCTGGGATGAGGACAGGAGTTCACCCCCCACCATGTGGTGCTCAGTTTGTGAACCTAGGCTGCCAGCTTTCCAGCCAACAATCCCAGCATCTTAAACCACTACAGCAGCATTGAACTGATCAGAGTAATTTCTTTATTGTTGCTCGCCTATTTACAAGAATCTCACCAGACTAACCGCTGGGAACAGGCAGATAAAGGGTTCAAGGATACTTAGGGAGGACTGGCCTCTGTTGCTCCCTCTACTGGAAGGAATCCAAGCTCACCAGTCTCTTTACTCCGTTATAACTGGAGATTCTACCATGCCAATGGACAAAGTTTGATTTTGCTCAGAGAGAGGTAAAAATAAATTGGAAAGGCAAGATTTAAGTTCTTAAAAAGGAATGTGGAGTAGCACCAGAAGGAGTATTCAGCAAGTTCTGACCAGTTCTGGAGAACCGGTAGTGGAAATTTTGAGTAGTTTTGAGAATAGCAAATACCACCTCTGACTGGCCCTACCCACATCTATTTGCTTCCTCCCGAGTCCCAGCTGATTGGCTGGGTCTTCTTTTATTGTCCTGTACAGGAGAATGGAGCTGGAAAGCAGGTTAGTTGGGTGGGGTAGGAATGGGGGATTTTGCAATAACCTTTCCCCAGGAGTGGGCACTCTTCTTCTGGGATAGTATGCTTTTTGTCCATCGTTTTCAAAGAGGACCTTGACATCTAATGAGTTGTGGGCTGTCCATGGTGTATCCGCAGGTGGCTGGTAAGGCCTATATGGGCACAGAATGTTCTGCCACATGGGCAGACATATGTGGGCATCACTATTGCAGAATTTGAGCTCTGACTTTGCAGAGTGCTGACTTCTCTTGTGCTGTGGTTGTCCTTCTGTCTTCAAATGTCTGGCAGCCTTGATGGATCAACTGCGCCATGTCGATCGATCTTTTTGCCAAGGTTTCCCATGAGGTGGTGTCGATATCCAGGGACTTGAGAGAGGCTTTCAGCATGTCTTAGTATCACTTCCTTTGTCCCCCATGTGATTGCTTTCCTTGAGACAGCTCACCATAGAGGAGTGAGTGGATATCAGGTGGATACACTCTTGTGGAAAAGAAAGATACACGGTAGTCATCTTCCAATGTTTGAAACACAAACATTCAGAGAGTTCTTCCTTTACTGCTTTGGAGGGCAAGAGTACAATCTAAACATGACAACTGGAAGAAAGCCAATATGAACATCCACTAGATGCCAAGATTATATCATGTGCGTCAATATCACCATGTAACTTACACAAATTAGGTAATTTTATCAGACCTGTCACAAAGCAATTAGTGCCATTTATATAATCTGAATGATTTCCAGTAATGTCACTTGCCTCCTTCACTTCCTTCACAGGCTAAACATTAAAGCAAACTTCCTATCAGTTGTGACTTTTCAACCCTTGGCCAGAATAGATTGCTATGAGAGGTGATAAATTCTTATTTCTGGAAGTATTTAAACACAAACTAGATGCTTATCTGTCCAGTATACAATTTTTCATTGTAAGTTTTTTGTTGGATAGATTCTTCCCTGAGCAAAAATGGTTTTAAATGCTAAATACTAAATACAGAGTTAACTCACTTTTTGGCAGCTTCATAAAGGAAGTTCATAAGTTAATATCCCTGTTATTCTTATTTGCTTCACAATGAGGAGCAAATGGAGAATGATTATTTAAAAATAGTAAAATATCTAAATATATTATTGTATTTACTGCATGCTAAAAAATTTTTTTAATAAGCTTTCTAGTGCAGTATGAATGTTCTTTTTTATATTTGCTTGAGATCAACTGCCATATATTTTTAGAAACATCAGAGCTTATGTTTTATTGGGGACTCTTTAAGTGTTTCTCAGCCTTGGCAACAATAAGAAGGGTGGACTTCAACTCCCCGAATTCCCCAGCTAGTCTGGGGCTGAGGAATTCTGAAAGCTGAAATCCATGCAACTTAAAGTTGCCAAAGTTAAGAAGCATTGCTTTAAACAGATGATTACTGTGTTTTCACTTCTTCAAGCAGAACACTGTACAGCAGAGGTAATGGATTTTCTGGTTTCTTGAAGGAAAAGTTAATTTTCTGAAACATAATAGTATTTTATTTATTAAATTTCTACACTGCCCAACTGAATCAGGGCAGTTTACAGCAACATAATAAAGGCATATTAATACATGCAGGGGTGGGGTTCAAAAATCCCAGCAACCGGTTCGCTGCCCGATTGCAGGGTGGGCGTGGCCATGGTGGGCATGGCCTATTGGAATTTCTGGGAGGCCCATTTTTTGCCTTCCCAAGGGTCCGGAGGCTTCCCCAGGGCCTCTGGGAGGGCAAAAACAGCCTCCCCTGGGCTCTGGAGGCCTACTGGAAGCCAGAAACAGGCCCGTTTCCAGACTTCCGGTACTTCCAGGAGGCCCATTTTTTGCCTTCCCAAGGGTCCGGAGGCATCCCCCGGGCCTCTGGGAGAGCAAAAGTGGCTCTCAGGCTCTGGAGCCTCACTGGAAGCCAGAAACAGGCCCATTTCTGGAAATCTGGAAAACCCATTTTTCCTCCTCTCAGAGCCTCCACATGGACCCTGCACTTCCATGCATCAAAAATGGGCAGCGCAAAGACTCCTGGGAGGAGAGGGGAGGGATGGGCGGGACCAGCCGGTCGGTTGAAATACCGGTTCAGTGAACCAGATGAAAACTTCACATCTGGTTTGCCTGAACCGGTCCAAACCGGTAGAATCCCACCCCTGAATACATGAATGAAAGCCTAGATATTGCTTGTATTCTAAATAATAATTCTATTACTTAGAATTAAAAAATAGATTAAAACTTACAAGTAAAAATTAAAAATCCAGTTAAAATTTCAAAAGGCTAGGAGTGTCCTCAGGCCCCCAACCAATCCCAGGGCTGCATTAGGAATATTTAACTCTCCATTCAACTGTAACCAATATTTTGATGAGAAAAAGACCTTTATTGATTGTTTTTTTAATAAAATGGTGTATGGTTGATATTTGATCCAGATAGACCAGCAAAAATGTATAATGGAACCGCTAATGGGTTTTGGAAAATGTAAGTCAAAGTCCAGGTTCATTTTATCAGATGTGGCGGTCTTGCAAATATATGACAAAATATTGGACAAAACAACAATGACAGTGCAGAAAATAAAAACAATGAAATCTGAAAGTTTTCTTTTAGATATTTTGGACAAGCCAATTGAAAAACAATTTGGGGTGCTGCAGCTTCATATGGTGATGGATGCAAGGATTGTACTTGCCAAACACTGGAAAGAAAAAAGGATGTTGACTGTTGAAGAGCAGATTTTAAAATTGTCTGAATTAGCAGAGATAATGAAATTAACTGCTTTGATCAGAGATAATGGACTAGACAGCTTTATAAGAGACTGGAAACCATTTGTAGACTTTCTATACACCAGATACAGTGACAGATGCTTAACAGAGGGATTTGAAGATTAGTGTGATGGTTAGTTTAACCTGTTGACTGCTTTCTATCTTTTTTCTTGTGTATGTATGTATGTATACACATACACATATTTGTAAAAGGGAAGGAGAATTTACTGTTTTGTTTTTTCTTTTCTTTTTCAGCATCCAGCCAGGATGGATTCTATATGTTAAATGTTAAATATATTTGGTATTTGGATCACCTTTTTCTCTTTTGTTGTACACAATTTTTTTCTGTCTTGTTAATGCTGGATGTATGTTTTTGTTTTGTTTGTTTATTTTTCTGTTTTGTATTTCACCTTTTATGATAAAACAAAATAAATGTACTTAAAACAAGAAAAGAAAAAGACCCTTATTGTCAAGTTCATTTAAATTCTTGAATTGCTCAGCACCATAGCTGTTTAAAAGTAAACACTAAAGTATAATAATATTATAAAGGGCAATAGAGCAGGCCATAAAAATTATGAAAACATTAAATACAGAATAAAATAAATAACAAGTGCAAAACCAAAAGACAAAAACACTCTAAACCAGACTCACATTATTTTTTGAGAGGAGGATGAAGGGAAATGAGGTTTTGGAATGGATTTTCTGAGTTGTGGTGAACTCTTGTTGACTTCATTTGGATTGTAATACTGTAAGGGTGAAGAACTTGCTGTTACGGTACATTTACTTATTGCCTTTATACCCATCAATGTTTCTCAACCTTGGCAACTCTACAATGTGTGGACTTCAAATCCCAGCAGGCTGGCTGGGAAATTCTTGGAGTGGAGATCCACACAACTTACAATTGCCAAGGTTGAAACATCAACATCTATTATTGCTCTAGAACCTCAAGGTAATTACAGAAATGCCTCCTTTCTCTTTTAGAAGTCAGTTTAGCTGAGAAACCGTGATTAGTCTAAAACCATCCTGTGAATTCTGTTTTCAATTGACACTTGAATCTGGGTCTTTCCATCCAAATCTGTCATCTGTTTCTTTATAATAAGCTTCAATGCATGCATCCTTATTCTGTTGTTTCTGTGCTGTTCTCTCAATTCAGTTTCAATTCCTCTTGCTTTTTAATTAGTTCTGAGAAGAAGCAGAGGAAACAGTTGGAAATTAAAATGATTCAATAGCTAGCTAGCTGGCTTCTACTACCAACCACGGGTCTTGGTTTGCCTCTATAGTTTGAGCTTCTTCTGCCCTGGGTATGCCTTTGCAGATCTTCCAGTTCTATTAATATTTCATATTATAAATCAACATTGATCTGCTAGCCTCTGTTCTGTAATTTCTGATTCTTGATGTTGTTCTTCCCAGAAGTGGTACATTGTTTTTATATATCCTCTTGTCATTGGATTGGATTTATAATAATAGTACATTATTTCTTTGTTTTCAGTCTTTCTATATTTGCAACAAGAAAACAACTTTTGCAATAGTGGCAAATATCTGTAGCTCGAGTATAGGATGTGGATAAAGGTCATTCTCCAAGCTTATTGGTTGGTTTCCAATCATTTTGTCACCATGCTAAGTAACATCTTCAGCAGAGTTTAGAGGATGCCACTTTCAGTGTTCTTCTGTTTATAAGGTCTTTGTGTGGTCAGTGGATCAGTTGTCGGTGTGTCAAGTGAGGGTCTTGTGATGGGTTTTGTGATGGGGAGGTTACATCAGGTGAGGGTCATTGGGAGGTGAAGTGCTGGTTGGAGGGGTCTTGCATGGGTTGGTTGAGGGTCAATGCTGTCTCTGGTTAGTTGTGTGGTTGATTTGGATTCTGAGGGGTTCATAAGCTGGTTGTAGGTCAATGTGTCTGTTGATGGAATTGCTTGTGGAGTGCCAGGTTTTGATGAACTCAGGACTGGTGGTAGCATGGCTGATGATTTTTGTATTGCCCCAATCAAACCCTTACCTGATCCTACAGATGCTGGCCCTGGTTGCTTAGCCAACAGTCCTACATCCTGTAGCCCATTTGTCACCAGATGTCCTGAAATGCCAACAGTTAGTGTGTTCCTTTTTTGGTCCAGATGACAACGAATCTGGTAGAGTGTGGGTTTCTATAAATTATGTCTCACCATACTGTTTATAGCAAACAGCTCTTCACCTGGGTTCCCTGATAGAATAGAATAGAATTCTTTATTGGCCTTTTTTCTTCTTCTTTCAAACTTTTTGATGATCCAGATTTCAAACCATATATTACAAACTGGGGAAATCATAGTTTTGACAATATCTGCCTACTATGTATTGTAATGCAACCAAAAAGCAAGCTGGCTTTACAGCTATAATTACAACTTATCAGGCAGACCAGACTTAAGAAATGATGCACTGTGCAGATCTAAGATACCTTTATTAGAACAACTAAAGTTAAAGAATCTTTCAAGTCTGAATGTGCTACTTTCCTCACTCTTTGTCTTCATAAGAATAGGAAATGGTGCCTGTGGCGTTTTTGCAAATTGCTTTCTTGGCCTGAGCTCAGGTTTCATTTCTCTGATTGTTCCTTGGCAAATCCTCCTTCTGCCCTTCAAGGCCATGTTCTTTATCCACTACACTATGACATCAAAGACCTATTAGAACAATTGTATTCCAGCATTATTCTGGAAGGAAGCAGAATACAGAATAACAGAGTTGGAAAGGATCTTGGAAGTCTTCCAGTCCAACTCCCTGCTTAAGCAGGAGACCCTATACCAGACGTCTCCGAACTTGGCAACTTTAAGACTTGTGGACTTCAACTCCCACAATTCTTATTTATTTATTTTATTTATTTGATTTGCCAATTGTTTACAAGATAATAAGTATAAGTGTATACATAGTTGTGAATACATGAAATGGGTACATATAAGAAAAATAAAAGAAGAATAAGAGAAACAATAGGACAGGGACGGTAGGCACGTTGGTGCGCTTATGCACGCCCCCTACAGACCTCTTAGGAAAGGGGTGAGGTCAATAGTAGACAGTCTAAGGTTAAAGTTTTTGGGGTTTGGGGAAGAAACTACAGAGTCGGGTAGAGTATTCCAGACATTGACCACTCTATTGCTGAAGTCGTATTTCCTGCAATCAAGTTTGGTGCGGTTAACTTTGAGTTTGTATCTATTGTGTGCTCTTGTGTTGTTATGGTTGAAGCTGAAGTATTCATTGACAGGTAGGACATTGCAATGTATGATTTTATATACCATGCTTAAATCAGACCGAAGACAGGCGTAATTCAAGGTTTTCTAGGTCTAGAATTTCAAGTCTGGTGGCATAAGGTATTCTACAACGAGTAGAGGAGCGGAGAACTCTTCTTGTGAAATATTTCTGGACTTTCTCAATTGTGCTAATATCAGATACGTAATGTGGGTTCCAGACTGATGGAGAATTCTGGGAGTTGAAGCCCACAAATCTTAAAGTTGCCAAGTTTGGCAACCCCTGCCCTATATCATTTTTAAACAAATGGTTGTCCAGTCCCTTCCTAAAAGCTTCCAATTTTGAAGCACCCACAACTTCTGAAGGAAAGCTGTTCCACAAGTTGATTGTTCTTATTTTCAGGAAATTTCTCCTTAGTTCTAGGTTGTTTCTCTCCTTAATTAGTTCCCATCCATTGTTTCTTATCTTACCTTCTGGTGCTATGGAAAATAAGCTGCCCCACCTATATATGTTGATATTTTATTAGAATTATATTAGAATTATTATAAGAATATTATAATAGGTGGAAGCATTTCTGCTCCCACCTTGCTCTGATGATGACTATTATTACAGTCTTTTTTTTTTTACAACATGCCTGTTGTATTGCAGTATAAAATGTTAATGTACAAAGTTAAAATGAGAACCGATTAATTAAACAAGTTTAGGCTACGAGCATTCTTAATATTGAAGTAATATTTAACAGTTCATTTTCTCTCAGTCTATTTTTTAAAAAAAGATACTAGACTTTTCAGAAGAAACTGTCACACTAATTTGTGCTTTTACAATACAGAATGATGTGTTTTGTCTTTCTGCTCAGCTTCAGCAATGTATCTGATACTTGTGCCATCAAGCCTCCAATCCTTGCTTGTTCTTTTGTTCCTCGAAAAAGGAAAAGCTAAGCAGGAGGCCTTATACAGAAAAGGAAACATCAAGAAGAATTGTCAGAAGTGTTTCTGTAATTGTTTGCTTTTTAGGCAGTGATTCAGAGATTTGAATTCTCAATTGCTTATTCTGTGCTCAATCTACAAATTGTTATGATTGACAAATTTGCAAACTGGCTATGTAAACAGGATAGTTGCATGGTGTTGATGATTTAATGGTAGCTGGGTTTTCCTACATTTACATTTTGTTCAGTGCAATGTATTTGATTTAGGATAAAATCAGCAAATAGTTTTCTGGTATCTTAAAGATTATTTACTGGAGCACAAGCATTCATGCATAGAGAATATACAGTTATTCCTTGACTGACAATCACATTTTTGTCATAAGTCGTTGTCATAAATCAAGGCACTCATGTGAGCAGATCTTTTCAACTATTTTTCAACTATTTTTACAGTGGTTAATAAGTGAATCATGTGTTTATTAAGCAAACCCATTCTCCTAAATGAACTTTTTTTTACAAGTTTCCAGCAAAAAACATGGCAAATCATGGTCATGTGACTACAGGATGATGCAACTGGTAATAAATATGAGCCAGTTGCCTGAAATGCAGTGTTGTGACTATGTGTGTAGATGTTTTATGATGGAAAAAATTGCTTTACCCTTTACAAGCCATAAAGCACCCTTTCTAAGGCTGCCAAAGCTTCAAACCAGTCATAGGTCAAGGCCACATATATATCTATGTGGTTTCTAAGAGTCAACAAGGACTTGATGGCACATAATTAATCAAAGAAAAAAATTCATGGACTTTTCCAATCAGATGTTTTCTAAATAGGCTGGGATTCAAAGGCCATCATTTTTATTTGGTATAGCATTTGGCATGAATTGTGGAACTCAAACTGTTCTGATTTAGAGGTGTTTTCCTCAATCTAGAACAGGGATCTTCAAACTTGACAGCTTTAAGACTTGTGGACTTTAACTCCCGGAATTCCTCCTCCAGTCCTGTTAGCTCAGGAATTCTGGGAGTTTATTAATTTATTTGATTTGTCAATCGCTTACAAAATAACAGGTATAAGTATAAACATAGTTATGAATACATGAGATGGATACGTATAAGAAAAATAAAAAGAAACAATAGGACAGGGATGGTAGGCACGATTGGTGCACTTATGCACAGTCCACAAGTCTTAAACTTGCCAAGTTTGAAGTACCTTGATCTAGAACCTTTAAAACTCCAAGCCCCCCAACCATTAGCATATATGCACTACATCAAGATGAGCGTGGAACAAATTATCAATATAGTATTTTAATATATACACTAAGACATACATAAAATATTTTGTGCATTATATCATTCCTGTGGTTTTTTGATGGCCAGGATTTCCTAGATAAGAATACCCTAGATCAGTGTTTCTCAACCTTGACAGCTTGAAGATGGATGGTCTTCAACTCCCAGAATTCCCCAGCCAGCATAGCACAGGTGGATGAAGTCTGTCCATCTTCAAACTGCCATGGTTGAGAAACACTGCCCTAGATAGATTGAATATGTTTAGTCTTTGATTTCTAGAAAATGCAAGCCATGCCAAGTGATAGTTGTAGCACTGCAGGAAAAACAATTCCTACCAACCTGCCTTCCATTGAGGACCTGTATACTGCATGAGTCAAAAGGAGGACTGTGAAAATACTTACAGACCCCTCATATCCTGGACATAAACTGTTTCAACTCCTACTTTCAAAACTACGCTATAGAGCACTGCACACCAGAACAACTAGACACACGGACAGTTTTTTCCCAAACGCCATCACTGCTAAATAAATAATTCCCTCAACACGGTCCAACTATTTACTAAGTCTGCATTACGATTACTATTATCCTCTCATCGTTCCTATCACCCATCCCCTCCCACTTATGACTGTATGACAGTAACTTTGTTGCTTGTATCCTTATGATTTATACTGACTCTTTCCTAATATGATTTGATTGCTTATTGTACCCGATGACTTTTACTAAGTGTTGTACCTTATGATTCTTGACTCTTGACGAATGTATCTTTTCTTTTATGTACACTGAGAGCATTTGCACCAAGACAAATTCCTTGTGTGTCTAATCACACTTGGCCAATAAAGAATTCATTCATTCATTCATTCACTTTCCAGTAGATGAAAACAAAACAACAACAAAAAGGAGGATATATTACAACACACCGACTTTTAAGCCTTGCACTGATGGATTTTGCATGGTAGAAATCCTCTCATTCTCTTTTGCCATTCAACCAATGAATAACTTCCTTTTCTCCATACACAGAACAAGTAATAAAAGAAATACATATTATTTAATGCATGAAAAGCAGGTCACCTTCCTAATAAACAGAAATAAAGCAACAATGTCTGAAAGACAAATAGCTGCAACTTCTATAGAAATGATGAATACTAAACTCCAATATCTGTTGTTTTCAGAAATTCTTGACTATTTCAGCCTTTCCCCAATTTTATGTTTCCATCTTTACCTTTTTTTAAAAAATGGTTGGTATTATATTGTTGTTGTGTTTTTATCTTTGTATCATGGATGTGTTAACATGCTCTTTTCTATGTGTGAAAAATGTTAATTGCAGCGGCATAGAAATATGTTCAATAAATAAATATTTGTGCCTGAAAACATCTTCACCTGATCGAATTTTCCCTCCTTCCCTCAAACCTAGATATATGAAGAACCAACGAGAAACTCCACTTTATTTCAATGATGGGATCAGCTCCATCCATGGGTGTCACAGTTTTGCACAGTTTTCCATTGGTGTCACAGTTTTGCATTTTAGTGGTCCAGAAATAAACTCACTCATTGTTCTTCTAGTGACACACAAATGGTATTATATGAAATGCTATATTATCAAAAAGATGTAGTAGGATGAATTTGCAGAACATATTCTTGATTCACTAGGTTTTAAAATAACCATTACTATTAAATATTTTCAATTCAATTGTAAAGATTTTTTAATGCATACCTGGAATACCCAATTTGCTTTCAAAGAGCATAACAGGTGTTCTGTACAGTCATTTACATACTTGTAAACGCTGCGCGGTGATTGGTCAAGACGCACGGCAAGCTGATTGGCCGAGTGAGCCGCACTGATTGGCCCGCCGCGAATCTCCCACGATTGGTGGAAACTAATCCCGGGAGATTCAAAGAGGTGCCATTGGCCGCGGCGGCCAAGGAATAAAAGCCGCCATTTTTTCCCTTTCGAGCCGAGCCGATCTCGGAGCAAATAAGGAGCTGAAACTAAGTCACTGGCTCCGAGTCTCTTTTCCGCGACGGACAGAACACTGGCGATGAAGGTGGGATCCCAAGCCTGATTCCCCTCGAACACGTGTCCAGAGGAAACAAGATCAACAAGATAGCCAGCATCGCACCACCAGCGCCCTTCAACCCAGCTACGGATGATTGGGAATCGTACACCAACCGATTCCTGATGTTCCTCGAAAGCAGCAACCTAAAGGATGCGAATGGGCAGAAGAAAAGAGCCGTCTTTCTAACACACTGCGGGCCCGCGGTGTTTAAGATGGCGAAAGCCCTCGCGAAACCCGAAGACGTGAAGACGATGGACTGGGCCGATCTCGAGCCATTGCTCTGAAACCACTATGCCCCCGCCGTGCCCACCCTTATCAGGCGGCACGACTTCTACCGGTGAGACCAGAGAGCGGGCGAGAGCATCAGCGATTTCGTGGCTGACCTACGAAATCTCGGGGGCATGTGTGGGTTTACGGACATGGATGAGGCGCTCTGAGACCACGTCGTCCTGGGGCTCAGAGATCCAGTCCTACAAAGCCGACTGATGGCCAAAGGCGACATCGCCCTCGCCGACATTCTCGCAGATGCCACCGCAGCCGAAGCAACCCGGAAATCGGCGGCTCGAATGCGGAGACCCACCGTGACCACCGAGGCAGGCACGGCAACCGAGACACGCACCAAAGCAAGCCACCGGGAGACCACCACCACACACCATGGCGACCTCGACTCCGTTTCCGATACCACGGACGAGGAAGAGGACATCCATCGGCTCCAGACGGAACGAGACCGGCGCGATCGGCGGGGTCGTAAGTCGGGACCCCAATGCGCCGGGTGCGGGGGCGACCACCCTCGATCAGAGTGCCGATTTTTCGATGCAATGTGCCGGCACTGCGATAAAAGAGGCCACATCGCCAGAGTCTGCGGCTTAAGAAAAACTACAGCCCCAGGTGGAGAGACAACAGCAACCGGAGACGAGACGGCACCCCCCCCCCAGGCCCAGAGATCGCCAATCCGAAAATCGTTGGAGCAGAGACGGACGGGGCCGCCGAAATGGCAAGAATCGGCAGAGAGAGGAAACCCACCAGACGGTCGTTATCGGCCATTCATCCAGCGCAGACGCTCGGAAGGTATATGTGGAAGTGAGCATCAAGGGCGAGCCATGCAAGATGGAGGTGGACTCCGGATCCTACCTCTCCATGGTTGCATGGCGGGAAATCAAACGCCTGGTGCCCAAAATCCAAAGAAGGGGACTGGAAAGCCAGAAACTAATCCTCAAGGACTACCAAGGTAATCGCATCCCGGTAGTCGGAACAGGACAGTTCGAAATAACTTTCAAGGGGCGAAAAGCAAGGCTCCCACTGACGATCGTGGACCGAGACCGGCCCAGCCTTCTAGGACTACAATGGTTCACGCCACTTGGAATCGAAGTGATGGGCATCGATCACGTCGGGGAGGCCGATTGGGAAGAGCAACTCGCAAGGGACTTCCAGGAAGTGTTCGACGGCACCCTAGGCAAGTACCGAGGGCCCCCTATTTCCTTCAGCCTAGACCCCAGCGTTCCCCCAAGACGCCTAAAACCACGGCGGGTACCCTTTGCACTCCGGCCCAAGATCGATGAGCAAATAGACAAGTTCGTCAGTCAAGGGGTCCTCGAACCAATTGACCACGCCCGGTGGGAGACCCCCATAGTCACCCCAGTCAAGCCCGATGGGTCGGTGAGAATCTGCGGGGACTATAAGGCCACCCTCAACTGCGCTTTACAACAGAGCACCTACCCCATCCCAGTAGTGCAACATCTCCTACACTCACTGGGGGGAGGCAAGGTTTTTGCGAAACTTGACCTGGTGCAAGCATACCAACAACTGCCGGTCGACGCAGAAACCGTAGTAAACCATAGTAACCCACCGGGGGGGCTTTCCGCTGTAAGAGACTCCAGTTTGGAGTCAGTGTGGCACCAGGGATATTCCAGAGCCTCATGGAGAGACTTCTGCAAGGAATCAAGGGGGTGGTGCCCTACTTCGACGACGTACTGGTGTCGGCAGCCAACCAAAGAGAACTGGAGGGCCGCCTGAGGGAGGTCCTAATGAAATTCAAAAATGCGGGGCTGAAGGTTAAAAAGGAAAAATGCCAATTACATACCGAGAGGGTCGAATTCCTAGGGTACCTTTTAGATCAGCACGGAATTCACCCAACCGAGAAAAAAATCAGAGCAATCAAGGAAGCCCCCAGGCCGAAGAATAAAATGGAACTACAGGCATTTCTAGGGCTGCTTAATTTCTATAATGTTTTCCTGCAACAGAAGGCGACCGCGGTGGAGCCCTTGCATAGGCTCTTGGACACGGCGGCCCCGTGGACTTGGGGGAAACGCGAGGAAGCCGCCTTCAACAAAACCAAGGACCTACTCACCTCGGATGCCATCCTCATACAATACAACGAGACCCTACCGCTAGCAGTCACATGCGACGCATCACCTTTCGGCTTCGGCGCTGTCCTCAGCCACACTTTCTCCGACGGAAAAGAAGCACCCATCGCCTTTTTCTCAAGGACCCTCACCAAACCGGAAAGAAACTACAGCCAGCTGGACAAGGAAGCCCTGGCTATCGTTGCCGCCATCAAAAGGTTCCACGAATACATCTACGGCCGGACGTTCACCATCGTCACCGACCACAAGCCGCTGCTGGGAATCCTGGCAGGAAACAGGGCCCCCCCGAACATTCTATCTCCAAGAATGACAAGGTGGTCCGAATTCCTTGCCGCCTACAGCTACCGGCTCACACACAGACCCGGTAAGACAATCACCCACGCAGACGCCCTGAGCCGCATGCCGCTACCTGACTTGGACACCGACCCAGCACCCACGATGACCACCCTTAGCATAGAGATTCTGCCCGATCTACCCGTAACCGCGTCAGACATTGCCCGCGAAACTAATAAAGACAAACATCTGGCGCAAGTGTTACATTGGGTAGAGAAGGGGTGGCCCGAAAAGGACATCGACGAAACATTCAGGACATTCCAGAACCGGCAAACAGAACTGTCATTACAAAAAGGTTGTTTACTTTGGAGGGATAGGGTTGTCATTCCGGAAAAATTACAGGGAAAGGTATTGGAATTGTTGCATGAGAGGCACCCAGGCATCATTAGGACTAAAGCCTTGGGCAGAAGCTATGCCTGGTGGCCAGGGATGGACAAACGAATCGAGGCCTGGGTGGCAGCATGCAACCGATGCCAAGAAACCAGGCCTAGCCCCCCTGCCGCCCCAATCCTGGAATGGGAAACCCCCAGGGGACCATGGTCCAGGATTCACATAGATTTTGCCGGACCCACGAAAGGACACACCTTCCTCATTATGGTAGATGCTTACTCCAGCTGGTTGGAGGTAAGCAACATGAAAACTACCACCATGGAGGCCGTTACCAAAGAACTCGGCAAGCTGTTCGCAACCCACGGCCTCCCAGACATCATCATATCCGACAACGGGCCCCAGTTTACCTCGCTGGAATTCGAAAAATTCCTAGCAGAGCGGGGCATACGACATGCATTGACAGCGCCGGCACATCCAGCGGCGAACGGGAGGGCGGAACGGATGGTTCAATTTACAAAAAAAACAATCCAAAAGATAGAAAACGGGGAAATCCAAGAAAAAATAAATAAAATGCTTTTTATACAACACATAACCCCGAACACAACAACTAACAAAAGCCCGGCAGAACTATTAATGGGGAGGAAATTAAGGTCCCCACTAGACAGACTGCACCCCACGTACAACCCAGAAAACCCCCCAAATTCCTCAAGCAAAGACCGAACATTTAAACCAGGCGACACAGTATACGCAAGGAACTTCACCGGGGACCCACTTTGGATACCAGCAACCATAACCCAAGTGACAGGTCCCCGCTCGTACCGGTTACAGACAACCAACGGACGAGCATGGAAACGACACATCGACCAATTAAGGTCAAGAACAACCACGGGAAACACAACCGACACACACCCAGACACACACCCAGAAAAAGAAGGGGACCCCCCACAACACAAACCAAGAGGGGAGGGAAGACCCCAAGAACCAACCCACACCAGAAAGAAACTGGGAATACTCACCAGCAAGCAGCCAGCTTGAAACCTCACCAGGGAGAAGCAGCCAGGCCAGCTCAACCAGACCAGAAAGACCAGGCGGGAGCGGCAACAACCGCAGCTCAACCAGCCCGGGTAGACCGGGAGGGAGCTGCGATGAAAGGCCTGGTTCACCTTTCCAGACGGTTCCATCGACAAGGCAGAGAGCAACACAGAACCCGACCGAACCGGCCGGGAGCCAAGCACCAACTAACCTGTGCAGGTCAAGTAGACAAGTACGAAGCCCCGCCTACTTACGGGACTACGTTACGTAGGACCATACCAAGAGGGGAGGGGTGTTCTGTACAGTCATTTACATACTTGTAAACGCCGCGCGGTGATTGGTCAAGACGCACGGCAAGCTGATTGGCCGAGCGAGCCGCACTGATTGGCCCGCCGCGAATCTCCCGCGATTGGTGGAAACTAATCGCGGGAGATTCAAAGAGGTGCCATTGGCCGCAGCCACCGCGGCCAAGGAATAAAAGCCGCCGTTTTTTCCCTTTTGAGCCGAGCCGATTTCGGAGCAAATAAAGAGCTGAAACTAAGTCACTGGCTCCGAGTCTCTTTTCCGCGACAGACAGAACAACAGGAAATATATCCTTGCATACCTATATCCTCACACCTCTTATGGATGCATCAGGTAACTTGAGGAGCACAGAAAGGTGGCCCTTCCTGCTGTAAGTTGCATTAAACTGAGAGATGGGCTCACATAATGCTCTAACAATACAATTTAAGTGTTATTGCAGTGGAATAAAACATTCTGATCCAAGGTACATATCCAATATCAAAGCTAAATTGGACTTTGAATTTTTGAATTTGCTTCAGTGTGTTCATTACTACATGATATTGATTCATTGATGTAGTGTAGTAAGCTAGAATTATTACCAAGCCAAGGGGACCTGGTGACGCAGTGGCTTAATGAAGCTGGAACTGCCGACCAGAAATGGTCTGGACTCTGGCAGTTTGAGCCTGGCTCCATAAGATGGAGTGAGCTCCTGTCCCTTGATTCCCTACCTTCTGTCCACCCAACAGTTTGAAAGCAGACAATATTGTGAGTAGATAAATAGGTGTCATTTTAGCAGGAAAAAACTAGCTGCATTCATGTGTGCAAAAAGTGAAAGCCAATCAGGCTGGATGTGAGGCACCACAACATGACACAAGGCTAGACTGGCAGAGGAAGCCCAGAAGAGCCAGCAACCTGAGTGCTGCTAGTTAATTGGTGTAATGTTAATTCACACACACACACCCTTGTTGTTCACCAAGGATAGGTGTGCAAGTGTCAAACTGAATGAATTAGCAACTAGGCTGTTAGAACTGCATTGTGTCTAACATGTGTAGATTTCTCTGACATTGCAATGGGCTAAATAAATAAATAAACAATAATAACAGTTACAACAACAACAGCAACAACAAAGCCTGACTCTGAGCTTGTATTATTGTATATACAGGTAGTCCTCATTTAGCAACCATTATTGGAAATGGCACCTCAGTCACTAAGCAAAGCATGCACCAAGTGAAACTGTGATTGTGCTTATGAGTTTATTTTTGCTTTCTTTTGCTTTACAGATCTGTGAAGGTTGTAAGTGCAAGGATTGGTCGTAAAGTTACTTTTTCATCATGATCATAACTGTGAACAGTTGCTAAACAAGGCAGTCTATAAACAAGGTCTACTTTTTGTAATTTTGGCAGAACAATTTGAAGTAGTTGGTGACTCAAGTCACTTCTTTAATTGGAAGACAAGCAACAACAATGTTGTGAGAGAGAGCCATCTTCCAGCTGTTATCTGACAAATATAAAATACTGTATTTTTCAGAAGTATAAGACACACTTAGCTTTTGGGAAGGAAAACAAGAAAAAAATTCTGCCTCTGCCTCCCAGAAATTTGTCTCCTTGCAGCAAACAGCAAACAGCCTGTTTCAGCTTCAGCACAGCTTGGTTAGCACAAGCAGCTGGATTGGCCTCCCAACAATCAGCTGTTTCAGGCTGCAGGAATTGCTGGGAGGCAGAGGGCAAAGGGTGGGGGCTAGCGGGTGGGTGGGGTTTCAGCAACATTTGTTGTATAAGGCGCACAGACATTTCCACCCACTTTTGGAGATGCGTCTTATACTACGAAAAATACGGTAAATGGAAAACTAAGGGCAAAAAAGAAAGCAAAGGCAAATTCCAGAACATTAAAATGATGTAATTCCCAGCAGATAATCAAAATGCAGCTGAGGAATTCAAAGATAAACCCATAGGCCAGTTTCTCAACTCTGCTATGCAATGATATGATTTGTGCATGTGTTATATGAACCCGGTCATAGACAAATTTTGGCATAGGTTCAGTTAATGAAGCAAATTCAGCCTGAAAAAAGATATTCAGCCAGATGCAATGCATTAATTAGATTTTAATTACAATACAAACCATTCAAAAGGACGTTTCCAAGAAAACAGCAAGCATCAACAAAAGAAAGTGATTTCTACCCTTTCCTTAATTTTCTACATTCTCCAATTTCCTCTGAACTAACCTGCCACAAATTTGAAAGCTGTGCTATTGCATCATTTATTGATTTGCCAGTTCATGACACGGTAACATACAGATGCTCTTTACCAGTAGAAACCTAATCCTGACTGAGATAATTTCACGCCTCATAAAGTTAAATTTTCTATTTCCATTTCAGGCAGTGGAGAATGGACATGGGTAGGGCTTAAAGTTTAAGAAAAAGCACCGATCTAATTAAAAGCTTACATTTGTATATTAGGAAGAAAAAGAATTAAGAGTTGCTACACATTTAATCATATCATAGAGTGTTGCTTTTGATAAGTTGCCTTTCCCATTTGTGAAAGTCTTTTGGTTGCAATTTCTGTGACAGGATCGAAGTACTTGCACGCTATATGTTGACTGCATCATCACAAACGTACCTGTGTGCACTCTGAGAAGTTCCTTGGTGACCAGACCACACAGGCCACAATGTTACGATCTAATTATGAAAGCATGGAAACATAACAAACAAGAAACCTAGCTCTCAACTGAACAACAATGAGAAAGGAAGATTCAGATGCATTTCTTTTCACAGCAGGGGATTTCCTGTAAAAAAAAACAAAAAACCCACACACATTTGGTCCTGTTGATGGCACATTTCAATGTGTTTTCATCAAGTGTTACGTGAGTGAAATATCCATCTCGGCGCAACCACATTTCCCCAAGCTAGGTTTGATTTGAAGGTTTCTCATGATATGCTGCGAGCCATTAAAAGAAGAAAACCACAAAGTAATGGTAAAAGAACAAGCAAGGTATATCAATAACTGTGTTGCTCGTCCTACCTTTTGGATCACGCAGTGCAACAAAAGAATAGTACAGACCCAGTGAAGGGCAGCTAAAGAGAGATCTTACTATCCGAAGGGTGTTAAGTTGAGCAGGCCTAAGGAAAAGAGGGAAAGGTGGTTGTGGCTTCAGTAATTGCATCAATGAGGAAATATGGGCAGCCTTAGCTAGCATGGCAAAGGAACACTTGCTCAAAATTTCCTCTTCGGCTCAACCACTAACTGCATCCTTTTCCTTTTATCATCTACCAGATGAAAGAAAAGTTCCCCCAGAGTGGATGCACTATAGATAAAAGTGCTCAAATCCATATAGTGGTTCTTAAGATGATTGATAAATAAATAATGTGAATTTTATTATGGCAATTACAATTTAAACCTTTGCCCATAAATCTATCTGAAGTCCAGGGGTATCTCCTGATGTAGGGGTTAAAATGCCCATCAAGATGGCAGGTGTAACTGTATATTGAAAGCCCAGCTACCTTTTTAATGTCTGTATTACACACAAAGTGCACATAAAGAAGACAGAACTTCAGTCACATGACCATATCTGTGATCCCAATATTTATGACCCCCAACTTCCATTCCATGGATACTCTTAATAAGAGTTTTATTTCTACATACTACAATCAGTGGTGGTATTCTACAGGTTCGGCCCGGTTCACATGAACCGGTAGTAAAAAATGCTACTGTCTGGCCAAACTGGTAGTAAAAAAACAGCTACTGGTTCGGCCAAACCAGTATTTCTTTTTTTTCCCCTCCCAACAATCAGCTGTTTTGATGATCAGCTGTGCCAGGATCTGCCTCACTGTCTTACTGCTTCACCCAAGAGGCTTCCCTGAGGCCCAGGAGGCAAAAAGGGGTGCACGGAGGGAGGGGGTGCTGCGTGCCACCATCGTTCTCCGTTTTTGGCCTCCTGGGCCTCAGGGAAGCCACTTGGGAGCAAAAAGTAATAGACAGCTTTTCAGCCAGTATCCAGCATTTTAGTCAATCCTGTAGATCCAAGTCCTAATCAACTTTGGCATCAACTTTTCCACTGTTTCTTAACCTTGGCTACTTTAAGTTGTGTGGATTTCAATCGTAGCAGAGAAATTCTGGAAGTTAAAAGCCCACACATCTTAAAATTGCCAAAGTTGAGAAATATCAGTCTATACAAGGGGTGTCAAACTCAAGGCCCGTGGGCTATATCCAGCCCCTGGGGGTGCTTAGATCTGGCCCCCGGGGCTGCCCAGAAACAGCAAAAGACTGGCCCGCAGTGCCTCTGCCAGTGAAAATGGAGCTCGGGAGGGCTGCGTATGCCCCTCCCAAGCTCCATTTTCATTGGCGGAGGTTTGCAGAAGGCCATTGCAGCTGAAAACGGAGCTCGGGAGCCTGTTTTCTCTGGCAGAGTGCTCAGACCACCACAAGCGCCCCTGATACAAGTGATGTGGAGCTGGCCATGCCCACCCTGGCCATGCCTACCCTGTCCTACCCAAGGTCAAACAAAACCCTGATATGGCCTCAATGTAATTAAGTTTGACACCTCTGGTCTATACTAAATGGCCAACTAAGCTGCACATAGAAGTCATTTTCTGATGTACCTGTTACACTCAGAAAAAAAGAAGAACAAGGTGGCTTTTGCTTTTCTCTCAGAATTGCTACATGTCTGAGTTCGCACTAGTACACAGAGGATGTGATAGAATGGGAAAGCTAGCAACAGGAGGTCCCTGACAGTTCCCAAGTATAATTTCCACCTAAGCAGCTTTTCTAAGTTTCATAATGCACAACAAAAAGCAGCCACAGGAATACTGAAGCGAGTTCCCATCAGGCAGACTAGAGTGGGTGGATGTGTGAGGATGTGTAAGACTTAAGAGTTCTTTCTTGGCAACTAATTAGCCTCCTCATTGTGATTTCTCAGACAATGAGATCTAAGTACCAATTAAAGTGTTCTTGCTAGCTAAATGCTTTGTGCCATCCAAAGCACTTATTAACTCCTTAAATGAAATCACCTGCATGCCAATGAGACAGACTGAAGAAGGAGAGAGCAAAGACAGATGCTTGGCACTATGAATAACCCAGTCTGGACTGCTAAAATCCAGACAACCACAGGATGGCAGGGAAGAGCTGAAGGTTCCTGTATGCCTCTGTTGAACATGATCTGGCAGTCACCTACCATGGTATTGTGGTCTGCCGGTGGCCTGCAGAGCTGGTAGCAGAGTCAGACATTGGGGCCAGTGGGCCAGTCCTGGAGTCTGAGGAGGGGTCAGGCGAGGGATCTGCGTCCAACACAGAGATGGGGCCAGGGCCACCTGAGAGTTATGTGCCGACTCCGGAGCCTCCAGAACTCTCTGCCTCCCGAGTCCCAGCTAATTGGCTGAGTCTTCTTTTGTTGCCCTGCACAGGAGAACAGAGCTGGAAAGCAGGTTAGTGGGGTGGGGCGAGAATGGGGATTTTGCAGTATCCTTCCCCTGGAGTGAGGTGAGAATGGAGATTTTGCAATATCCTTCCCCTACCATGCCCACCAAGCCACGGCCACAGAACCGGTAGTAAAAAAAAATTTGAATCCCACCAGCGATGCCCATCCACCTGCCTGCCTATCTTGCTTAACTTCTGAAAATGTGCAATTTGCTGCTGCAGGAAATGAAATCTTGTGAAAGGAGGATGTTTTTGAGCAGATGGCTTAACCTGATCTTGCCCAGGCAGAAGAGAGGCCACAGAGGCAAGAGGGATCAGCAATGGAGACAGCAAATGTGGTACCAGTACAGTTTTCTTCCAATGCACCGGTAGGCAGAGAACACTTTAACCAAGCCACAAGAAAAGGATCTATGGTGTCCTAAGTCTCATCTTTATTAAAAATGTATGACCACTTTTGCTTTATCAATTAAGTTGGCTCAGTGTCAACCACCTCACAGAGGTAGACCTATTTGTGATATTCAGTTTAGTGAAACTCAATCAATTAACTAATTAAGACAACATGTAATAAATTGATAGTATATTTGGAATAATGAGCAAGAATATTAAGATGAATGTGGGTCTTTAATCCGTTTCCTTTTTATAGATGTCCAAACAATTCAAACTGGCTATTCTCAAAACATCTGATATTTAAAAACAAGCAAACATTCTAAGTACAATAAAAACAAAGCTCCCAGCAATCCTTGCTGCAAATAAAGTTTATTCTACAGGCTCATCGGGAATCAAGAAAGCTATTAGCAATGACAACTGAGTCAGTCTACAAACAATAAAACCTCCTAAGATTTTCATCTTGAGGTCCCTATGGTCATTTGTGTCAACATAAGCTGTGATTAAGCTGATATCTTTTTTCTAAACTTTGGTTCTGTTTACAAATAAAGCTGCATAGCAAAGGAAGAGGAAGGATGACTGTTGCCTGTGTTGGGTTTACATTCTTTCTACTTGAAGGTCTCATTGTTTCTATTCTGCCTAGATAGTGAATAATGAAATAATCTGAATGAACTGATGAGCTATGGTGGCGCAGTGGTTAGAGTGCAGTACTGCAGGCTACTTCTGCTGCCTGCCAGCTGCCTGCATTTTGGCAGTTCAAATCTCACCAGGCGCAAGGTTGATTCAGCCTTCCATCCTTCCAAGGTGGATAAAATGAGGATCCAAATTGTTGGGGGCAATATGCTGATTCTGTAAACCACTTAGAGAGGGCTGTAAAGCAGTATATATAAGTCTAAGTGTTATTGCTATCTTCCATCTGCAGGCAGATAACATTCTTTGAATATTTGTGTTCCAAAAGAAGACATCAGCAAAAATGTTCTAAAACAAGTGCCTCTAATATTGAACAGAGGGTTTAGGTGTATTAGCCCTCAAGATGCAAGCTCAAGTTAAATGTTAGGCATAACATTTTATATTCTATGGGGAATCTTCATCGAGATTCCTTGTGGAACATCTGAAGAAGATATGGAATATCAGATCAATTTATTAACATCTTCAAACATCTCTATCGTAACAGCAGTTATTATATAAAGACTGATGTCCAGCAGCCAAATCAGATGAGGAGGAAGAGGCATAGGAGTCAGGATCAGCATCAAGGCAACCTGAGAGCTCCGAGGGGAAACAGGAAATGGAGCTTTCAGAGAGAGAGAGAGAGAGAGAGAGAGAGAGAGAGAGAGAGAGAGAGAGAGAGGCAGAGCTTGGACCATGTGTCGGCCCTCAGATGGAGAGGCAAAGCCCCCAGGTCTGACACGGAAGAGGAGGAACAGCTGGGTCCAGTGCCTAACATGTGGATGCGCAGAAGGCAGAGGAGAGGAGAGCAGTGGAAATCTGTAGGCTGATTCCTGGGACGGAAGAGCCAGTGAAGCCCCACCCTAGCTCTGAGGATAAAAGGCAGGAGGCGCAGATGAATAGATGTGGCAGACAACTATTCATCTCCCTGCCAGACAGACTTGTTAGCCTGCTGTTAGAGAGGGACTTTTTGCCGGGGCTGCTGGCGCTCCTAAAAACGGAATCATTGAATAATTACAGAGAGTTTGCTATGTTGGGGAGATGGGTCAGAAAAGCATTGTTCTCGGAAACTAGTGCCTCCTTGCAGGACATGATTCCCTACTTAGACACTGAGGCTAGAAAAATTGGACAATGTCTAAGTGCAGATAACACCAAAGTCATGTTAATTGGGAGCCACCCTCCTAACACATTAATCACAACTGGATAACAGCCAATAGAACATGCCCAACAGTTTACATATCTCGGCAGCATCTTATTACAAGATGGCAGCATAAATGCAGACGTCAAACACAGAATTGGTAAAGGCTCAGCAATATCCCAGAGCTTACAACCTATTTTGTCATTTCTAACAAAAGATAAGAAGACCAAATTACAGCTGTATAAGACAATTGTACCAACAGTGATCTATGCTAAGGAAACACGGGCAATAACAACACACAAGCACAAAAGCTCCATGTGTTCTGTCAACATTGCCTACAGGGAATTCTGGGTGTCTCTTGGTACAACTGTATCACCAGTGAGGAAATTTTGCAGCTTAGTGATCCAGGAAGTTTCAGGCTATTGTGACAGAATGTTGAATGTGTCTAGCTGGCTATATTCTTCGCTTGCCAAAATGTTGATATCCAAAATTGCTATATGGTGAGAGACATAGAGGGAAAGTGGAGGCAAGGTAGACCATGCAAAACGTGGTGTCAGATGTTAGAAGATGACTTATGGACAGTCAACCTCAAATGGGAAGATGCCAAAGATACTGCTGTGGATAGGATTCATTGGTAGAAGCTTGCTGCTCTATGCACTTCGTGCTAAAGGAACCAATAATGATGATGATCTTCTCAAGGAAAGTGTTGAACCTATGTTAAGAATCACCTGGCATCTGTTGAACTTGGTGGATTGTGTATTTAGATATGAACAGGCCTGCCCCTCACAACGAAGTATGGTTATTGTTATTGATAAAACCAGCATGTAAAATCAGCCTGCTTCTAATGAATGAAAGAGAATGACTGAACAACCATTTTGATAAAAGAACTTACTGTTTTTTTTGATACAGCAATCTATCAGTGCCGGATGTCTAGTTTTCAGTTGGAGCTGGCATATTATTAATAAATATACACCATATTCATTTAGGAACTCTCTACCACCCAAGAATTGGTTTCCAATTGAATCATAGTAAGATTAACTAGCATGACAAGTTCATGGTGAATTCCCTGAATCTTAAAGATTGTCTGGGGTTGCTAAATTGCATTTTTCCATGTTTGGAAAGAAAAATATATTCTTAACTTATAAAAATGTTGATAGAGTCATATAGATAAACGTAAAAACAGAGTGGCAAATGGAGGTAACAATTGGCCAAGCATTTAGTTAGAAAGGATCTATCTCAGTAGAAGAATATTTTTTTATATAAAACAAGTTTTATTGGTTTTAAAGACAAACAAAACATAAGACATCAAAGTATAAAACCTCCTTTCTCAAAAATTACTTATAAGTTTTAACAAGGCAAATAAAGCATTATTTTTTAAGGCATAGTTCCACATTATCACATTTCCATTTAAACACGTATATATCTTTTCCAAATTTCTCATTGTTTCTCCCTTCACTTTTATTCAATTATATTTCTTTCTATCAAGGTTTTGTTAATTCTCAATCAAGCATAAACACACAAAATACAAAACATAAAACAAGACATAAAAAGATAAAACCTCCTTAATCATCATTTATACATGTCTTTTCCAAATTTCTCTCCCTTTAATTTTATTCTTCCAAGGTTTTATTAATTCACAATCAAAACATAGTTAATCAAAACACAAAACATAAAACATAAAACTTCTTTTGAAAAGTGGCTTAGCCCCGGTTACATCTTTTTACAGACCTAAATCAAGTTCATGCTCACCTTATATACCATTCATATCTTATTAACCATTCTATATTTTCTATATAACTTCTCCCTTCTTTTCACTCTCTTAATTATATTTTATTTATTTCATCTTATTTCAAAATCATTATGTTTGTATCTTTTGTCCGTTCTTTTCCAATCATCTATTTATCTCTTCTCTTTAGCAAAGAATTTCCCCTGTAATCACTTTTAAGGTGTGACGCCTTTCCCTAAAGTAACACTTAAAATAATACATAATTTCTATCCTGATTCTGCTTAGTACATTCTACATATTGCGTTTTGAAAAAAAAGAATAATAAACTTATAATATAGTTAAGTATATAATTTCCATTCTAATTCTAATTAATAGTATAACTAAGGATTAATCATTTTACACATTCTCTTTGATATTTTATTAAATATTGAAATCTATCATTATAAAACATTTTAATATTTTGTTAAATCTTATAATATTCCAATAGACTATTTCAAATGCAAATACTACAATACTATCTTATGTACTCTTGCAGGATCTTTCTTAAATTATACACTGTCCTTTATCCTTTATCTCTAAAAAAGATATCTTGTTTCAGACTGTGGCTTTTTTTCCCTTTTTCCCTCCCTTTCTTCTTCAGTCTGATCTTTTTGCCCCCCCCTCTCCTAACCTCCACCTTTTTAGCTTCCCCTCTCTGTTGTAATTCTCTTTTCAATTGCTTTCTAACATTATACCTTTTTTTCACCTTATTTTTCTTTTTCTTGGTTGTTTTATTGAATCTTAAATTCTCATTTTTCCTTCCTCTCTTCCTATTTTCTTTCTTAATCGAACTTTTTTGTCCATTAAAAATGGCTTCCTTTTCTTCTTCTTCTTCTTCTTCTCCTTCTTCCTCAAGTATTTGCTGGTATGTAGAAACTGCCATTTCTAAAAAGTGGAAGACAGCTCCCAATGAATTCTTGCCATTTTGTTCTCTTTCTTTTAATTTTTCATATTCCATTTTTAGTTGATCCACAGATGGTGCCATTGTAAATTTTTAAGAACAACCCAAATGTTTTTAATCTTAAAGTAATTTGCAAATGTCAAAGTTATCAAACAATCCAAACAGACAGAAATTATTTCCTCTTCTTCTCTTTGCAACTTTTCCTCCTGGGGCAAAATCCCAAATATATTTTAAAGCCGTATTACAATTAGTTGTTGGTCTTATAATCTTCAAAGTGTCTCCTCCAACAAGTTTTTAAAGATTTTTTTTTTAGTCCTCTCTTTCCCACTTATAACAAAGAGCTTGTTTTTACCTCAAAGCAGCAGGTTTTTCTGTGCTCATTTGCTTTCTCCGTAAGGAAGGGGAGTGAACTTTCCTTCAGCACTTTCGCCGCCCGTAACAAACTTCTTTTGGAAACAAATGTATCAATCCGAAAGTCAGGCTTCCAGGGTGTTTTAAAAGTAACTTAATGTCGCGGTTCAGCCAAGAAAACTTCTCCTTCTGTCTTCCTCCTGCACAGTCTTATCCGGTTGAAGATTCCTTTGTGGCTGCCATTTCTGACAGCCGCTCCACCGCCTCAGGAAAAAGGAGTCTAGCCAGCTTGGGAAAGGGGGTGCGATATCCCCAGACCCCTGCCCGGATCTCCTCTGTCTTCCGCTGCCTCTTTGGGGCAGCGACAACCCCCAAATCCAGTTGGATCGGGGGTACCTCAGCGGTGAGCGCAGCAGGGACCCGCAGAGAAGCGGATTCCTGCCGCCGCCAAAGCCTTGCAACCGGAAGTTCCCTCAGTAGAAGAATTTTGTGTTATCATAATAAACCTGACCAACCTAAATTGGTGGTGGAGGAGAAAGTTGTTCCAACCCCATAGTGATATAAATTTAATATAATATAATTGGACAAAAGAGAGAGAAACCTTTCAGGAGAATTATGCATCAGCATCTACACTTAAAAAAAAAAAATTAATACTAGACAGAACCAGATGATCATCTTAAATTGCTTTGTTTTCATGAGAAAAATATATCAGCATGTTTTGCAGTATCCTTACTAACAATTGCTCTTCTCTTCTCTTCTCTTCTCTTCTCTTCTCTTCTCTTCTCTTCTCTTCTCTTCTACTCTACTCTACTCTACTCTAGTCTGCTCTGCTCTGCTCTGCTCTGCTCTGCTCTGCTCTGCGCTACTCTATACTTTCATTTATTTATTTATTTGTTTGTTTGTTTGTTTGTTTGTTTATTGGATTCCTACACTGTCCCAGGTGACTCTTCGTGCTTTACAAATAAAAAATATATAATATGTATATTAGCTATATCATAAGCTCAGTGATTAGGGCTACCCTTACTATTTAAGTGTATCCCAAGGTAAATATAAGGGGATTGGTGGATTCACCTGGCTTTGTTCACTAAGCATCACCGGGCAGGAAAAACAACTAATGTGTGGTGGTTTAGATGAGTGCAGCCAGAGGTGGTATTCAGCAGGTTCTGACCAGTTCTGGAGAACTGGTAGCAGAAATTTTGAGTAGTTCAGAGAACTGGCAAATACTACCTCTGACTGGAGATTTTACAGTATCCTTTCTCTGCCACGCCCACCAAGCCACGCCCACAGAACCGGTAGTAAAAAAAAATTGAATCCACCACTGGTGCAGCCATAGCTGGCAGGTCACACAAAGAAGGGTGCTTGACCTAAGAAGGCTTAAGGAAGCACCAATAAGACTGCACCCTTTCAAATATTTATTTTTCTGAGATCACGCAGCTACCATGTGAGTCCAATAAAAGTCACAGCTTCTCTAAAGTTTCATTATCAGAGGCCACTAGCATGCCTAGGTCCCTTTTCCATTCCAAATTCAAATAGTTGTACATTCCCCATAAGGAGTCTGCATAAGACCCCAAAGACTCTTTGAAAAATATCAGTCATACATTAGGAAGGCAGCTGCCTCCGAAAAAAAAACAAGGGACTGGTCTCTCCCACATCCCAGGCAAAATGCCCATAGAGACCCAGAGACTGGAAGAGAGGATGGTGACCTAAAGAAGCTTAAAATAACTAATGGGAGATGACTAGATAGATAAAAATTCAAGATGGCAGCTACAGCCACGCAATGAAAGTCTTGCTTCTTTTATATGAGTTACTTTCATCCCAGCCCCCTGCCTGTGTCACCAAACACATTATCAATGAATATTCAGTTCTTTACTCACAAACATTTAAGTTTACTAAGTTTGCTGGTTGATAATATCTTTGTTTCCTTACATTTAACCAAATTTTTCATTTTCCATTTTTACTTTCATAATGAGACATTTTAAATCTTCCTTTATCTTGGATTAAATGGTCTCACTTGACCAAATACATATCTACATGTCTGAAATTTTAGTTTTATAAGTTGCTCCCTTTATGAATAAGCCAGACACCAAAGGATAATTCCACTATTTAAATGTTTAAAGGGGAAAGTCTTCAGAATTTACCTTCAGCTATTTCTGTAAAATATACCCCCTAATATTTTGGCAAAGTTATGAAATTTTGCTCTGAAGCCATATGAATATTGTGCCCTTTACATTTTTGCACCTTGGTAAGAAAAAAATAGGCTTAGTAAGGCAAAATTTTCTATTGTATCCCACTGTAAGGGTGTGGGCCATAAAGTTGTTTACCACCTCCTACTTCAGTTTTTCTTCTTGTGCATACTCAATCAAGGATTGTAAAATAATAAGGTAGACAAGCTTTATGATAAGTTTTAGCTAACTAGATCAGCTCAACAGGTTTTATAGGTTTTGTGTCAATAACTTTAATGCTGTCTTCAGTTTATCTTCTTATTCATTTGTCTATTTGTACATAGATATTTTGCTGCATTTTCTTCTACTTTGCATTAGTCATTGGCCCATAATAATGTTCAAATAGTACTTTCAGACTTCAGCCAACCCACATTTATGGTTGTTTGAAACATTCCACAGTCAGGCAACCATATTTTACAATATTTTGCTAAAAGAACAGCATTTACTTCTGTTTTTCAGCAAAACCAGCCCATAGTGAACCATTGGTGTGCTTTAGAATCACAGTGTTTGCTTAATGTCCATGGCAGTCACTTTACAACCACCATAAAAAGGACATAAAATCGAGTGGGTCACATCGACGACTTGATTTACCATCATGGCTTATGACCATAATGGACAGGCCCCATTAGGGTTGTAACTTGAGGACTATCTATATATGGAAAATATGCATAAGTGTCTCACTTCCTGTTGAATTCTGAACTATTGTGTTTCTCTAAATTCTTACACAACTTCCTATTCATTGTAAAAGTTTCTCAGATAATCTGTCACACCCATTAGCCTTCATATATTCCACTTTTTGACATGTTCTATACAATTAAAGACCTTGTTGCGATCCATAAAGCAAAAGTAAACCTCCTTCTGATATTCTCTGGATTTTTCCATTATCTATCTTAAATGGGCTATCTGCCTTATTATGTTCCTTTGCTTTTTCTGAAATCTGTCCATCTGACTTTTCTCTCTTCTTATCTGATTCTATTCTTTTTTCTAAGATCTAAAGCAAAACTATGCATGGAAAGAAGCCAATATTTCAGTAATTTGCACACTATCTTCCATTTGCCTCCAATTATTTAATTGCTTAGACCAGTCTTGCTCCATAGTTGTTAACAAAGAGCTGTTAACACTTTAAGTGCCTTTTTTCCTGCAACTTTAAGTAGTTCAGCTATTCTTTAATCTGAGTTTACTATATTACACATTTTCATGGCTTGGATTTCTAAACACATATACTCTTTCTGGAAATGCTTTTCTCATTCTTTTTCCTCTGTTGCTATGCTTTACACATACTTTTGGGTATTGGTACTTTAACTGTAAATATTTCTATGAGTTCCCTGAGGTTTTTTTTTAAAGCCTCTCCCTTTCCCTTTCATGTTATTTTCCTCTGTTAAGGTTCAGTATTGAAATATCTTACTTTATCCTTCCTTGCTTGACATTGGAAGTCTGGGTTTCCTAATCATACAAATGTTTTATTTGCTAAATGCAAAAATATTTCTATTATCTAAACTGCTTGGATATTTCATTGAGATTGTGTATGCTGCTCAATTGCAGTTTTATACGTGCAGAATCTAGATTAATTTCTTAGAGAAATTATTTTTATTCTTCTATTTCTTGAGATTAATTTTTTCAGGTTCTTTTGACACTCTTTTTAAAAAAAACTGTTATTATTATGCAGCATTATACAAATTTTACAGATACATTCTGAATTAAAACTTTTCCTTGTTTTTCCATAAACTTTTTTCAACATATCCCCTTTGGGGTAAAATTTTAGCTTCTTTTGCTAAAGGAGTATTAAACTGTATGTATTAAGTATTGGGATGTTTTTTCCAGTGAAATGCCCTTGAGGCTGAAAAAGATTGCTTCAAACTGTCCTCAGTTATCCTCATTGTCATTCATGTAGTTAAATGTGACTGGCTATATCAGTGCCCAAACCGTGCACATCCCCAAAATACAATGTGTGCATGTTCCCTGCATATGCACCCTGCCCCTGCATGCACCCCTCCTCCCACACATGCATGGCAGAGACCTAAAGACCAGCTGGCTGGCAGGTGGTGCATATGCATGCACGGTGGAGTTAAGCTGGGACAATGGCTTGCATGCCCACAGAAACTGCCATCGGTTCACCATCACGGAGCTATATAGACTTATGATTTAAACTTGGTTCCAGACCAGAAACATGAAACAAGTGCGGCAAGAGAAAGAGAGGCTTGTACTTCTCAGCCTGTTAGGAGAAAACAGTATAATCTTTCCTGATCTTAATTATAATTACATTTATCATGACACATGCTAATCTAACCTAATGCTCCTGAGGAATACTTCATTAGGTTGAGAAAGACAAAATAGGCTTTCATGAATTATAGTCTACTTCACCTGCTGTATGAAGACTTACTTGAATGTTACGTGTTTATAAAGGCATGGCTGAGATGGTGATCAGTTCATAAGTAGCAATGTTGGGTGGGCAAGTGGATGCAGAAAAAACAGGGGCACTAATAATTATTTGAAATAACTGATGTCGGCTATGAACAGGGGTGGGATTCTACCAGTTCACACCTATTCGCTAGAACTGGTTGTTAACATTCTAAGCAGTTCAGAGAACCTGTTGTTAGAAGAAATTACTGGCCTAATCCTGTAAGGAAGGCAGGAAGGAAACATTCTGGTGTTGCTTACAGAAACTGCTTCTCCATTAACCCTTATTACATTCTTGGCAGGACTAGACTTCCTGTCTCAGGAACTTCTCTGGAGTTCCCCCCCTCCTTTTCTAGTACTTTGCTTGTGTGGAGTGACCATTGAAAAAAGTGACTTATGACCATTTTTCACACTTACGACTGTTGCAGCATCCCCACAGTCATGAGAGGCCAGGCGAGGAGATGCGTGCCTCGATGTGAGTGATGTTGAGTTGGCCATGCCCAGCCAGTCACATGACCACCAAGCCATGTCCACCCAGTCACATGACCACCAAGCCATGCCCATCAACTAAGCCATGCCCACAGAACCAGTTGTTAAAAAATTTGAATCCCACCCCAGGCTGTGAGCCATGAAACCCTGTGTCATAATTAAATTCAACCTTGTTAAAGTACTGCAAGATACCTTGCTGGTTTTGTTGTTTGTGGTTAAGGGACATTTCTAAAACATTTTGAGTATGATATGGGGTAAAAACTCTATCATCATGTATAAAAATGTACAGGCTTTGGTGTCTCTACATGCTTCAGGCTAAATCATATCATTTGAAGGAAGAGAAATCAGATCATTAAAAACAGTCAAGATGGCATTCACAGAGACCATCTTAACATTTTTACAAGATATAAAAAAATTACACATCCCAGGTGAATACCACTGCCCTAAATGCTGAGGATTTTTTTAAGTTATTACCTATTCTGAGTATACCAATTGCACTAGGGGAATACTTATATCATGCAACAAATTCACAACTGCACATAATTCTGTGGCTTAGACCCATTCAGGGCTATCAGAATGTTTAAGGTTTGCCTCACACAACAAGGATTATATATTCTAAGTATTAGCTAAATTTTTAATAGGTTACACTATATTAGATTGCTGTTTGAGAAGCCATCCCACTTTGATCTTTCATAAAAACATATTTCATAAAAAAAAAATAAACAAATCATAAAATATGCAATTGAAAAAAAATCTTCTAATTCTTTTACTAACCTTTTATTTTTCCTGGGAATTTACTTTTATACCAAAACATGGATGGTCTCTGCTTATTTGTGGTTAGCTAGCCATTGTGATAAGTAGCATCAAACTAAATACGGTAATTTTAAATAGGTTCTCTGATGACGGCTATCCAGCCAAAGATATTTATTGAACTACAGTACTATATTTCTACTCATTCACTGTTAAGTCAATTGGGATATTGCAGATAAGTAATCTCTTAGTTTACGATAAATAATCATTCTGAAAACTACTATTAATTTCTGAGGAACTTTGGCAGGTTGCATTTATAACCTTGTCATATTACAAGTATAAGCTATCACCTATTGCCCACTTGTGCTCAACGACCATCTCAGCAAGCAATTATGTTTTCCAAATTGTTTATATTGGAGTAACTAATTGTTTATATTGGAGCAACTAACCTACCTGATTAGGTAATAGTGGAAGGTGCTTCAGAGGACATCTTACTGATTAATTATAATAAATTAGGATGTTTCAGCCATGGTTAGCAGCTTCACAACCTCCCATTACTAAAAGACATCCAAGAATGCATTATGCTTCATTTGACTATGAGTACCAAGACACTTGGTCAATATTTTAAACTATATAAAGAGAACTTTCTTTCTTGTTCCTCCTTTGAGCTACTAAAATATTACAAAAGAAAGAAGGTATCCTATCAGTGCCTTGTTTTTCCACTGTGATAATATCCTGGTGAAATTTTTCATTGTGTTTGTCACTGACTGCACCTAGATTTTCAGGAAAAAAATCTAAGCGTGAATGCAGAAAATGAATCTTCACTGATTTGTTGCACTTCATCATCTTGTGTGCTGCAAGAAGTTTGTCAACCATCTAAATGTAGTTTGGTGCTCTATATTTGCCAAGAAATTTCTCAATGACATCATTGAGTGCTTTCCAGGAAATTTTCTCTGGCCCCACTAATGGATCCTCAAACTGCTTTTCATTGATGAGGTATTTGGTCTGTGGACAAACAGAAATGCCTTCCTTAATCTATTCTTGGAAACATCTGTCTCAAATAATGCAACTTTCACCTTCCTTGTTCCTCACTTTCACAACTTTTCCCATTACTTTGAGTTTGAAGTGAAGTGGAGGCAAAAACATCTTTAACAGGTCAACAAGTGGTTCATGTGCCATGTTTTACTGTCCTAGAATCAAATTATTTCAGAGTGACCCTTTCTTTTTAATGTAATGTGACTCTTTTGCATGACTGTCCCACTTGCATATGTGGTATACCCGAGCCACATTTACAAGCAGCAGAGCTACTATATTTAGATCTCCACAGATATTCCAGTTGTACTTGGTGTAATGGATGTCCTTCAACAACAATTCCATGTTTTCGTATGTTTCTATCATATGCAGCATAGCCAAAGAGTGTATGCCATTGTGTAAAATTACCAGCCAAAAATCTGCAAGATATGTTCAAAAGTGTTTAGAAAGCAAAATCTTTGCTGTCCAGTGAATTACTATCAGAATGGGAAGGCTGTAATTTTATCATTGAATGATATCCTATGTTACTCAATGGGCAAAATCAATACGCCAACATCCATCAATCCCTCTACAAAACTTTAAATTGTTTTTGTGTCATCAGTTTGGTGTTGACTCTTAGCAACTACATATCTAGATTTTCTCCAGAAAGATGTGTCCACAACATGGCCCTTCTGGTCTTCAAGTGATTCACCTATTGCCGTTGTGATTGGGACCATCTACCTTGCTTTTGGGGGTGCTCTCTTTTTTTTAAACTTGGCATTTGATTTTAGTAGTATACTATAGATCAGGATTTTTAAATCACAATATGTAGAACTTTAGAGTTCTGGGAGAACTTGATGGGGCTCCAGACAGCATTAAGGGCTAAAAAAAAAATTTACTCAAATGCAGCCATTTTCCTATCACTAGAGTTTTTGCTCTTGATTAGAAGATCCAGGTTTTTTTTTTTTTTTTAAATTAACAATGTCTTGGCCTGAAAATGGCTGGAATCCCTGCTCTTTTTAAAAAGGTTGCAGCATCCCATAACAGGTTTTTCCAGCTATGTTCATTGCTTAAAAGTTATTTTTAGTTGCTGCTGTCCTTGAAAGTTCAGGAGAGGAATTCGATCCCCTGATTCAGCAGAGATTACATGCAATTTGGTAAATTGTTTATTTTGTGGCACATTTACTCCCTTCCTAATTATTGCTTCTCTCACTTGTAGGTGTTTTCATGAGGACAAGTGCATTAAGATTATCCCACGCTCACATGTAGTTAATGAAAAACACACAGGAATCTACAATGAGCAGGTCCATAAATCTCACTGTTCTGCTAGTTCCACTAAACAAGAAAGAGCTGAACTAAGTTAATGCATCTTGCAGCTGTACCACATTTTAGGTAACGGCCCAGAGCAAAAACTGGGTTTTGTCTAGAACATGCTGAAAAATAATAAAAGAGATGACTCTTCTTATGTGGTTTATATCAGAACTAAATGATCTGAAAGATGCACAGAATAAACAAAGAGAACTGTAAATTAAATAAACTGTAAATGAAGACAAAAATATATTCATGTTTTCTACTTTTATTTAATATTTCCAAGATTTATTAGGTTGTTGTTTCTTATTGCATATTCTTAATCACAAATCAGGCTACAAACCAGCATTTACAATGACTCAAGAAAGAGAAATGAAACACACAGATGGTGTGGGGCCCTCTCTAGATTCATTTTTGAGGCACCAACTTAAATACAATAGCAAAATAGCCAATTTTTGTCTCCCCCCCCCCCCTTCACAAACTAGAAATAAGTATGGAAATGAGCCATGGAAATGCGAATGCTCTATTGGATATCAGGCATCTCCCTTCTTGACCACATCACAAATGACAGCATTCGACAACATTGTGGTGTGGTACCAATTATAGAGAAGATGAGAGAAGGCCGGCTCCGCTGGTATGGACAAATCCTGAGAGCAGCACCTTCCACCATTGCCAAGACTGCCTACCAAATAGAAGTCAATGGCCAGCAATCTCGTACGTGTCCAAAACAGAGATGGCAAGACACCATCAACAAAGATTTGCAAGCCATGGGCCTGAACCCTGGAGACGCAACTGGCCATGCAAAATGATACTCAGTGGTTCAAAAATCAGACGCTGCACTTGTGGCAATATGCTAGGAAGAGGAGGAGGAAGAGGAGGAGGTGACAAACTAAAAATTGAATAGAACATGATTTTTTTAAAAAAATGTAAGAAGCTAGTTGGAGAAAGAAATCTAGTGGGCATATTTCCAGGTGCCATGTTAGAAGCTCACAGTTATATGGCTAATCCCCCCAATCCAAAACTTGTATGACTTATTGAGCTTTATACATTTTATTGACTTTTCTTTACACCACATCTTTGCCTGGAGTTCAACAGGCAAAAAAAATGAGCATCATTCATATAGGGGACATATTTTGATAAGCATTCTCATTTGTGAGAATTTGTTGCTTATTCGCATTGAAAATTCATGTCCGTTGCCTTAGTGGGGAAAGATTTTCTATAGATTTCTGATCTTTATGCAGATTAAAAGGAAAGGATTGTCCACATTGAAAGAAAACACAATTTTATTTTTAGGTTTAGGAATATGACCTTTTCCAATTAATAATTTGACAATTTAATGTCTCCCAAATGAAAACACTTCTAAGCCTGCAATTTTATACACATTTATCAGTCTTAAAACATTCAGTTGGAGATATTTTTGAACACCTACATAATATCAATAGCACTTAGATGTATATACTGCTCCACAGTGTTTTACAGTCCTCTCCAAGTGGTTTACAAAGTCAGCATATTGATGCCAACAATCTGGGTCTCAGTTTACTGACCTCTGAAGGATGGAAGGCTGAGTCAACCTTGAGCCAGTCAGGGTCAACCTCCTGGTTGTGGGAATGCAGATTAGCATGTAATACTGCATTCTAAGCACTGCACCACCATGGCTCTCAGCACAAATTGTATACCAACGTTTGTCAACCTTGACAATTTAACAGATATGGACTTCAATTCTTAGAATTCTGGAAGCTGAAGTCCATAGATATTCAAGTTGCCATAATTGAGAAACACTAAATTACACCATAAGCACTATACTTTTAAATATCTGATCATGCCTCCGTCCAGTTACTAAGAGCTTGAATGATGTGTAGCTCACATGATATGCAAACTCTTATTATTAACTTTAATCCCAAATCAACAGCCCCCAAATGTTGTGTTCTTAATAATGCAGGGTTACCAAAGCAAGAAAAGTAATTGTAGGAAGGGGGTTTGTAAACGTTTCTTTGTTTGCTTGCGCCTGATTTTTGATTATCAGGAGAAGAATTAATTGCAAAGCCTTTATTTGCCTTTATTGATGAAAATCCGAAAAAGATTGTACTTTTTTTTCTCAACAAAAATGTCTTTTCAATCATGCAAGAGTGGAATGGGTTAGGAAAAGATAAGTAGCAGCACCCTGACCTTGATGAATAAATGAGATGCTATCTCTGCAAAGGCATGGTTATCAATCTTATGTTCACAAGATAAAATGGGAATGTGAGGCAAAGTTAGAGGATACTTTTACTAGTTATGGAGGCCAGATCTTTTAAAAGTTCCAGAAGGGGATTACTTGAAAAGAAGAATCAGTAGCAGGGTCACTATCCTTTTTCTCCTGCATATGATCAATAACTGTCTGCTTGCCAGCTGAATAAGGTATTTGTATGTGGATCTTTATTATTCGTTGTATGGTAAGATTGGAAGTATCTAGGCATAATTTATATGATATCTCATTCATCATCTTCAGGCTTCTGTCTTCAGCTCTGTGCTTGTCAGAGTGAGCTGAAGACAGTAGTCTTTAAAGTTGATGAATGAGACTTCATCAGAATCGCATTGCCTCATGTACTAGATACTTCCAATCTTACGGGGAGACTTGAATAACCAAAGATCCATATATATATATGGATCTTTGAATCTTACGCTGGAGAAACCCGAATAACCAAAGATCCATATATATATATATATATATATATATATATATATATATATATATATATATATATATATATATATATATATATATATATATTCTTAAGTTTTGGGTACTTACATGTATGGCATTCAGCTTTGTTCGGGTATTTTCCCACGTCATAGTAGTGGTGCTTTTAAAGTTGTAGCAACGTTTCAGCAGAATCTCATCTGCCATCATCAGGCTTCTGTATTGTGTCCGTCTGTGAGTTAGACTTTTACAGTGGTTTCAGATTTAAATTTGGGGCAGCCTATTGCTGTGCCAGAATGGTTTTTTCTTCATCCTGATTGGTTGAGAGCCTTGGTCTGTGTTTATTGGTCTTGGAGTTTGCTGTGTTCTGCTTCTAATATCTTCTGTCTGGTTTTTTGGCTCTTTTTGTATCTTGATTGGCTGGCAACATTGTGTTACTTTATTGGAGGCCTTTAGTGCAGCTTGGCTTCGGGTAAATGGACGGCTATCATTAGTTAGGATTAGTTATATTAGTTATATTATTGTATTTTATTGTATGTATTTCTTAACATGCACAATTTCTTAACATGCACCCTAAGAACCTCATCTTAGCAGCACATTTCCTAAGCCGGGAACACTTTTCAAGTGAATTCTAGAAGAAGTTTATGTTTTATTCATTGTTATTATTATTGTGAATTGTATCCCAGCAACTGAAAAATGTAATGTCAGTATAGGTTTAGTTTCCATTAGAATAGAAAAACCTAATCTCTTCTCCCTTCCTTTCCCTTTTAAAAATGTAATTTGCTCTTAAGAATCTCTGTTTTTTCAGAGCACAAAATTTGTAATTGTTTTTTTGGGGGTAGTCTGTTTTTTGCATTATTATACAAAGCAGGAGAAGTTTACAGTGCATGCCTTCTGTGTTATATTTAAGAACGGAGCAGTTCACAACATTCTGAGCCAATGCAATACATTTGGTATATTTTTTTTCTGATTTTTTTCCCCCTATGCTCTAGCCAGATTTGGCCCAATTTTAAATTCAACTTTCTTTTGCTAGATCCTTTGACCAAATTTGGTCCCATTCTATTTTCTTTCTGAAGATTTTTCTTCCTGATAGAAAAATGGACAGAATCCCAAACTACTTTATTTAATGGCTTTCCAGCATTCCATTGAGTTGGAAAGAATAAAAAGGACTAGATTAACTATCTCATCCTACATTGTGTTTTGTTGATTGTTTTTGTTTTGCTTTGTTATTTGGCTGGTTTTAAATGGAGTTGCATAATTTAGGACATAATCCAAAATACAATTATTAGGAAAAGAACAGCCTACATAAACATACACAGGAAAGCTTTTTTTGTTGGCTTTTCTATGCAAAGCTAGACATCCTTTAAGGTAAAAGGATGTCCAGCTCATGCTGGCTGGGTTCACACAATATGCTTGCTAGTGGTATTGATATTATTAAGTCTTAATAATTCCCAATTGTTTTTAGCAAGACGTGCCTGAATAAATAATCTTTATTATGTTTCCATGTGTCACCGTTGTGCTTTATTATGTTTTCATGTGATGTGTCAGGCACAGGCAACCAGAGATTCTATTGAATAGGCCTAAGTAGTTATTTTACTGTTGATGACCTATATTACAAGAATCTCACCAAAATTCCTGCTTTCCCTTGAGAAATGGCAAATATAGATCTAAGGGTTTCACTTCATGTTTTCCACTAGCCAAGGTCTCTTTACTTACTTTAGAGGAGTTTCCTCTCCTTCAGCTGGTGATTCCACCACAGAGTCATGCAAAAATGGTTCCCCAAAACATATTGAATCATTCAGTGGCCACCCTTACACTGCTGCATTGCATAAACACATGCTCTGTGCCAGACAGCCGAATCCAAAATATTTGCAATTTCCAAGGACCAGATGGACTGACATAACACTAATGGAATCCTTGTGAATCCAAAATTCTCACAGCATGGGGAGCAAGTGAGACGAACCATTCTGCACCCATTGGGCATTGAGATTATCATAATGCTAACCTCATTTGTCCTAGAATTGGGGCATCTCTTGGTTTAGCTGGGTTTATTTTAGATTTAAGGTAGTTTCTTATTTACCTTATCTTAGGCTGTTTTCCCTCCATCTCTCTATTAGGGTTTTTTTTTGCCAACAGCTAACTAAATGACTCAGAGAGGCAAAAAAAGTATTTCAGAAGACAAAGGAATTTTTTACCTAGTAGAATTGACTTTGTCATAAGCTCTTCTTGCCGGTGCATTTTTGTTGTTGTTAAATTTGAATAATTATTTAGGAAGTCTTCTTTTGGCTTTTGAGATGTTCAGGTGCTCATATAGTTAGAAACATGTGATAGCATAAGAGGGTTGAAGAGAAGGAGAACATTTCAGGAAACAATATATTGTACCTAATGTTACATTTTGTGGCCTTTTTGTGCCTTTGTGGCTTTATAGAAGATACATAGCTCACTAGAAAAACTGCACAGAAGAGGAAACCGAGTAACAGCTCTAGAGTGCCTCAAGATTATGACTTTATGCAGGCAATGAAGCAACAACAAAATACATGAGGATTACAAGCAGGTTAAAATGCTGCATCACAGCTCTATGCAATTATGTCCAAAGAGCACTTTTTAACCTCTGCTTTGCATAGAATCAATGTCATGTGAAGACTGAATCACTTGTCATTTGCAAGTTATGAAGTGAGTCTATAGTATAGCAATTGTAGGATCAGTGCACTCACTGGTTTAAATGGGCGGAAGTGCTAGTCTTTTTTTAAAAGACAGCTCAAGCGATCTTTGAAAAGCTGGACATAAAAGGAGCCTACACAATGTTGATCCACCTTCCAAAACAATGGTCATAAATTATATGGGCAGATGCACCTGGTCTCCCTGGCAACAGAAGCAAAAATTATCAGGGAGCATAGTGCTTAGCAGCCCAAGTGAAGGGGGCATACACACCATAACTTCATATGCCCCATGGGAATTGGGCAGATGCATTATCACCAACCTCATTGACAAGGTGCTGCATCTCATTCATACAGCAAGACATTTGGGAGAAGAGGGGAAATGCTATTTTAAACAAGAAGAGTTAAACGCATCTTTCTGATGCCTCTTCAATTGGCTGGAGATGACTTGAATGGGCATCATGAAGATGCCTTCTAAAAAGGCGCATGGGCCCTATCCTGATGCCAGGCCTCATGGGGTATGAAGATGAGCCTTCTGTACGTCCTCAAACACTTCTCTGCACAAAGAGTTCCCTTAACTATCTGAGGGTGGGGGAAGAGAAGAAAGAAAGGGAGCTGCCCTCATCAAAATGGCTCTCACATTCTTGGCATTTTCTTTACGCCTCCTCCAGAAACCTTTCTGAGGAGAAATCTTAAGCCATCCCATGTGCAACAACCTGTCACTAGCATTCTTTTGCCCAAGGAAGCAATGGCTATGACTGCATTCATAACCCATTATCGGAAGTTGCAGGCATTGGAATTGCTGACTAGAAACTGACCCTTAAAAATGTCAAGCTCAACCAAACACAAATCCTTTGGTTTCAATGGTGGGATAAGCACATATTTTTCATTGTGCTATTAGAACTAATAGATTGCGGTTTTAGTCTGAACAGAGGTTGCTCTTGTTGAACTTATCTCACTGAAACACAACAGGTTGGGTGCATTCATGCAGACAAACACTGGATTTTTACTAGAGTTATTCATTTGTCACTTCTGAGAAATTACCTGAACCTTTTTCTAATCACCGGTTTAAAGAAAAGCTTCTTTGCAGATTTTTTTCCTCAGCATATTATTCATCTAGTGAGGCTATGACCAATCACTTTCAGGACCAGCAACAATGCATTAGAATAATAATAGATTGAGGGGTTGCAGGGCAAAGTGTACATCCTGGAAGAGAAGCTACTGATTTTGGCAGGATGGGTCATGTATGGTTTTCTTAAAAGAAAAAAAAATGAGTCTCAAGGAAAGGAAATAAATGCTACCAATTATACAGCTAGTGTAACTTTCCAAGAGATGATCACAGGATAGGGTGGAAAAAAGTCAAGATGGTGGCCATCTTGAAAGATTGAAATTGTGCCCAGGTTTTGTGTGTGTGTGAGTGTGTGTGTGTGTGTGTGTGTGTGTGTGTGTAATGGTTTCAGATACCATCTAGACCAGGGGTATCCAACTGTTCTAGCTGAAAAATTCTGGGAGAAGAAATCCAAAAGTTTTAAAGTTACCAAGGTTGGAGACCCTTAATATAGATTGTTTTGACTATATCTTGAAGATATCTCTGAACTCTTCCCTTTTCTCTTTTCCCTTTATGAGCTCTTCCATTATATGCCCTTAGCTCTTCTCTGAATTTGGAATTCTGCCAGGAAAGTTCTACTTACGAGATCCCATTTATCAGCTCAGTTTCAGCTATCTCTGTTTGAATCAATGTTCACTTTTCAGATTTTAGAAAATCAAATAAAACCTTTTCTCTCATATCCATTACAGCTATACGGGTATTACATTAGTTTCTCATTTTCAATATACTTTTCAAAGCAAGGGGAATACTTAGCGGATGACTCCCTCAAGAAAAGAATACTAATTATTTTCAACCCCATATCTTTAAGACTAAAAAAAAAACGCCATAAGAAAAAGTTCAGTTGCTGGCATATTCACAGAAGGGTAAATGCAAATTATCTGTGTTGAATAGAACTCTGATGGAACTTAGGGTAAAAGAACATTCCCACGCTGTCCTCAGAAGGCAGAAAACTCCCCACTGCCATGTGACTTCGGCGTTCATCACATAGGATGGGAGTCCATCATAGTCAACATACCAAACAGCATGCTTCATGCAGCTAAAGCCGTTCCTGTTTCATCTTCTTGGTTTTCTAAGATTGCTTAATATTTTTGGTGTGGTCGCATCCAGAACTGTGGTTTGGCTTATAGGAGAGAGGTTTACTGGCTTGGTCTCTTGCAACAGTGTCACCAGCATAGCCTGGCATCCCTGAGACACTTACAAGAACATGGATTAAAAAAAATATTGCTTTCTTTTTTTCAGCATTCCCCTTCTTCCTGCCCCCTGTGTTTTTCTCCTCCGCACGTTCACTGCTGCTTTTGCAGTCCCTCTATTCATTAACAGCAAAATCAGAAGTCAAGCAATATACATATACATACACATACATATGCATGCATACGTAATATACAGTTTATTAATGCATGCATGCATACATAATATACAGTTTATTAATGCATGCATGCATACGTAATATACAGTTTATTAATGCATGCATGCATACGTAATATACAGTTTATTAATAACCACAACCAGAACGAACAGCTTCCAGCTGTTTATAAACTTGCCCTAATAGATTATTTCAGTGCTCCAGTCAGCAAAAACGTATGCTGGCATTATTTGTTCTGCCTCAAGAACTTATACTAGTAGAAATCCTTTGTCACAAAATACAGTAGAAAACTGATATAAGGTCATCCACAACTTACGAATGTAATTGAACCTGGAATAACAGTTGGAAGTCTGTACCGTCATTAAGCAGGTTACCAAGTGACCGCTCCCAATTTTACAGTATTTTTCTTTGCAGCAGTCATTAAGTGAAGCGCATGGTGGTTAAACAAATCTGCTTTATCCAATGGGTGGTTTTTGCTGGATACCAAATGTAGATGTCAGAAAGCAGAGAAAAAAAAACATTTGAAAATCAGAGTCACATAACTACAGGTCTGGCAATGGCCATAAAAGTGAGTCAAAATATGATCATATGGAGGAGGCTGGAATTTCAAAATCAGATTGTAAGTACCTTTTGGGAGGCCCATTGTAACTTCAAATACTGGTTGCTAAGCAACCGGTCATTGAGTGACTATCTGTAATAATTGAGTGATATCTGTAATATCTGTAACATTCATTTGAGACAGAAGAAGCTAAAAATAGCTGGCAAAGTCCAATTATGTAAGTGGAAGCAACTAGGATCCACCCAACTCTTATTGGTTGCTTGACACTGCAGTGGGAAGGCCTCATCCCTTCAAAGTACAGGCTTGGCTGCAGGAGAAATTGGAACCTGTTTCCACAGGAGCATCTACCCAGATCCTGCAATGATGGTATTCAAATTTGTTGACTATCGGTTCTGTGGGCGTGGCTTGGTGGGTGTGGCAGTGGAAGGATACTACAAAATCCCCATTCCCTCCCTACCCCACTAACCTGCTTTCCAGCTCCGTCCTCCTGTGCAGGGCAACCAAAGAAGACCCAGCCAATCAGCTGGGACTCGGGAGGCAGAGAATAGATGGGGGCGGGGCCAGTCAGAGGTGGTATTTACCGGTTCTCTGAACTACTCAAAATTTCCACTATTAATTCTCCAGAACTGGTCAGAACCTGCTGAATAGCACCTCTGAGATCCTGCCTATCTTTGCCTTACATTTTGCAAAGTACTATTCATGCATTAAATGGGCTCCTTGCATATATGGATGTAGAACACGGGGTCAGCATTTTTTGACAGGAACATTTTTTCCCCTTTTTGATTCCTCCTTTTCACTGTCCCATAATTTTTCTTTCTCTCAAAAGGAAGCCTTTAGGGAATGCATGAATGGATCTCTTGCAAAGGGCTTTTGAAATTATGTTATGGGCAACTGGAAATTATGCCAAGGGCCACCTACAGATCTTGGGCTTGACCTATACAGTCTACCTAAATCATATTTCCACATAGTGAAAGTGATTGTGATGACTGTGTATCCTGTACTTCTGCTATCATCAATTTCTCAACCTTAGAAAGAGGATGCATGAACGTTCAATGTTGAGTGTTGAGAAATTAAGCCTCTTAGCTGACTCTGGGGAAATCTTGAACAGGGAAAAGAAAAAAAACCTAAACAAGATAAAATTGCTGTTGCAGCAATATGCATGATAAAACATGTCGACCTATGGAGGATTTTAGAGGTTGACCCCCAACTGAGAATATGAGAAACAAGATGTAGCCAGATCAGATGATCACTTATATATGAGCCAGCAGTGTGCTACAGCTGCCAAAAAAAACCAATGCAGTCCTAGGCTGCATCAACAGAGGGATGATAGATAGATAGATAGATAGATAGATAGATAGATAGATAGATAGATAGATAGATAGATAGATAGATAGATAGATAGATAGATAGATAGATAGACAGACGGATAGACAGATAGATAGATAGATAGATAGATAGATAGAATTCTTTATTGGCCACACAAGGGATTTGCCTTGGTGCATATGCTCACAGTGTACTTAAAAGAAAAGATGCATTTTTCAATAGTCAAGAATCATAAGATATAACACTTAATAATAGTCATAGGATACTCAGTGGTGGGATTCAATTTTTTTTACTACCGTTTTGTGGGTGTGGCTTGGTGGGCGTGGCAGAAGAAAGATACTGTAAAATAGCCAGTCAGAGATGGTATTTGCTGGTTCTCCGAACTACTCAAAATTTCCACTACCGGTTCTCCAGAACTGGTTAGAACCTGCTGAATACCACCTCTGGGTACAGTAAGCAATCAAATCATACTAGGAAACAGTCAATAAAAATTGTTAGGATGCAAGCAATAAGGTTACAGTCATACAGTCATAAATGGGAGGAGATGGGTGAAAGGAAGGATGGGAGGATTAATAGTAATAGTAATGCAGACTTTGTAAATAATTTGACTGTTGAGGGAATTATTTGTTTAATAGAGTGATGGCTTAGTATGAAGGACATATGGAAATGTTAGTCTGGAATGTACAGGATCTCTTGCTCGGGCAGGAAGTTGCACTGGAAAACCTTTAAAAACTCTTCCATTATTCTGTATTCTAGATCTGAAGAAGAGCTAACAATCACACCAGAAAAGTGGGAATACTCACTGGATTGTTGCTGGGAAAGTAAAGCAAGATAAGCATATGCTGTACATGAACCGGGAACAGCTAAGAAACAGTTGAAAAAAATTCCATGCAATTGGAATCACAAGAAAGTGACTAAAAGAATCAACAGTCCTAGCGAGCCAGCTATGAGTTAGTTTCCTAAAGTAGTCCACATTGCATATATTGGTAGTAATTTCAGTTCAGTTTGTTTTTAAGTAACTGATTGAAAGTTGTTTTATTTAACAGCTATTTTGTCGCTGACAATAATATTGTTAAAAAAATCATTGTAACTATGTTTGTAATAATGAAAATATTGCCTTTTAGCTAGTGAAGTAAGAAGTGTATAACTCTATTTATAATTAATGAATAAATCTGCTATGTTGGGCAGGTACAATGGGATCTTACCATTCCCAATTAAGACGTTCATAATTCTAGTGAAACACAGCACTCTCCACTCCAAATTTCAATGATTTGTTTCTTATCAAATACAATAAAATATAAGTTCATGTAATAGATAATTTTCATAAAACAAAATATTTTGTTAAAATCCTCAAGGGAGAAATATGAAACCAATCCAGGAAACCATGGCAAAAAGGTATCAGGTAAATTTTATTCTAAATTGAAAAAGAATGCTTTTGCCAGTAAAGTACGGACCAAGAAGGTCACATTTCCACATTAAATTATGGAGAAACTTAAGGTCATAATAAAATACAGGAAAGAATGTCTATGGAGATTCTCAGTAATCTAGAAAGTGGTTGTCCTAAAGGTGCTTTTTCAAGAGGCGACTGGACTTTCTTGGTTTTTCTTTGGAGACAGTTCATTTCTTATCCAAGAAGTTTCTTTCAACCAGAAAGTCCAGTTGCCTCTTGAAAAAGCACTTTGGTACAGGAAAGTACAAGTCTCACAATTGCTTTCCTTTGAGAACTTCTAAGAATCTATCCCTGACATACAGATGAAACTCAAAAAATTAGAATATTGGGCAAAAGTTCATTTATTTCAGTAATGCAACTTAAAAGGTGAAATTAATATATGAGATAGACTCATTACATGCAAAGCAAGATTGGTCAAGCCGTGATGTGTCATAATTGAGATGATTATGGCTTACAGATCATGAAAACCCCAAATCCACAATCTCAGAAAATTAGAATATTGTGAAAAGGTTCAATATTCTAGGCTCAAAGTGTCCCACTCTAATCAGCTAATTAAGCCATAACACTTGCAAAGGGTTCCTGGGCCTGTAAATGGTCTCTCAGTCTGGTTCAGTAGGAATCACAATCATGGGAAAGACTGCTGACCTGACAGTTGTGCAGAAAACCATTATTGACACCCTCCATAAGGAGAGAAAGCCTCAAAAGGTAATTGCAAATGAAGTTGGATGTTCCCAAAGTGCTGTATCAAAGCACATTAATAGAAAGTTATGTGGAAGGGAAAAGTGTGGAAGAAAAAGGTGCACAAGCAGCAGGGATGACCGCAGCCTGGAGAGGATTGTCAGGAAAAGGCCATTCAAAAGTGTTGGGGACGTTCACAAGGAGTGGACTGAGGCTGGAGTCAGTGCATCAAGAGCCACCACACACAGACGGATCCTGGACATGGGCTTCAAATGTTGTATTCCTCTTGTCAAGCCGCTCCTGAACAACAAACAATGTCAGAAGCACCTTACCTGGGCTAAAGAAAAACATAACTGGTTTGTTGCTCAGTGGTCCAAAGTCCTATTTTCTGATGAGACCAACTTTTGCATCTCATTTGGAAACCAAGGACCCAGAGTCTGGAGGAAAAATGGAGAGGCACACTCTGCAAGATGCTTGAAGTCCGGTGTGAAGTTTCCACAGTCTGTCTTGATTTGGGGAGCCATGTCATCTGCTGGTGTTGGGCCACTGTGCTTCATTAAGTCCAGGGTCAATGCAGCTGTCTATCAGAAGATTTTGGAGCACTTCATGCTTCCTTCCGCAGATGAGTTTTATGGGGATGCTGACTTCATTTTCCAGCAGGACTTGGCACCTGCCCACACTGCCAAAAGCAGAAAACCTGGTTCAATGACCATGGGATTACTGTGCTTGATTGGCCAGCAAACTCGCCTGACCTGAACTCCATAGAGAATCTATGGGGCATTGCCAAGAGAAAGATGAGAGACATGAGACCGAACAATGCAGAAGAGCTGAAGGTCGCTATTGAAGCATCCTGGTCTTCCATAACACCTCAGCAGTGCCACAGGCTGATAGCTTCCATGCTACGCCGCATTGAGGCAGTAATTGCTGCAAAAGGGGCTCAAACCAAGTACTGAATACATATGCATGCTTATACTTTTCAGAGGTCCGATATTGTTCTATGTACAATCCTTGTTTTATTGATTGCGTGTAATATTCTAATTTTCTGAGATTGTGGATTTGGGGTTTTCATGAGCTGTAAGCCATCATCATCACAATTATGACAAATCACGGCTTGAACTATCTTGCTTTGCATGTAATGAGTCTATCTCATATATTAGTTTCACCTTTTAAGTTGCATTACTGAAATAAATGAACTTTTGCATGATATTCTAATTTTTCGAGTTTCACCTGTATGTTTTCAGCCTTCATTTCAAGAACGCCTAAGTCTAACCCTAACCTTAGATTCATTGTCATTGGGAATGGGATTTTCCGGTATATTTTACTGTGGTCCACAAATAATTCTGAACAAAAAGCTATCATAGTTGATTTCCTTTGAGACCATTAAAGAACCTATACCTGACATAAGATTTCCACCCTGACTCCAAGAAGACCTATTTCTAACTCTAACCTTAAACCTAGCGTTATTTTCATTGGCAAAGAGCTTTTCCCATATATTTGACAAAAAAGTCCAAACAAAAAGCTACCATCAGATAAACCCTAACAAACTATCCCTGACATCAGTTTTCAGCCTTCAACCCAAGGCTGCCTTAAACCTAACCCTAACTAAAACTAAGTGGCCCTAGTTTCATTTTCATTGGCAAAGGGATTTCCCCATGTAATTTATTGTGGTCCACAAAGAAGTCTGAACGAAAAACTGTCACCGTTCCTCTCCTTAGAGATCCTCATTAAATCGATCCTTGACATCAGTTTTTCACCTTCATTCCAAGGAGACCTAATCCTGATTATAACCATGATTTCTTTTTCATTGGCAATGGGATTTTTCCCATGCATTTGACAGTGGTCCACAAAGAAGCCTAAATAAAAAGCTGTTACATTTGCTTTCTTTAGAGAACCTCTAAGAATTTATATCTGACATCAGTTTTTCAGTCTGATGACTGAAGGAGACTTAACCCTAACATTAACCCTTACCTAACCCTAATCCTAGCCCTGGTTTCATTTTCATTGGCGATGGCATTTCCTCATGTATTTTAGTATGATCCACAAAGAAGTCCAAATGAAAAGCCATTATCATTGCTTTCCTTAGATCTTTAAGAATCTATCCCTGACATCAGTTTATGGTCTTGATTCCAAGGAGATCTAATCCTAACCCTAACCCTTATCATAAAAATGGTTTTATTTTCATTGGCAATGAGATTTTCCCATATATTTTACTGTGGTCTACAAAGAAGGCCAAAAGAATCTCTAAGAATTGATCCCTGACATCAGTTTTCGGCCCTGACTCCAGAGGTGGTATTCAGCAGGTTCTGACCAGTTCTGGAGAACTGGTAATGGAAATTTTGAGTAGTTCAGGGAATCGGTAAATACCACCTCTGACTGAAGATACAGTATCCGTCCCACATCCACCAAGCCATGCCCACAGAACCGGTAGTAAAAAAAATTGAATCCCACCACTGCCTGACTCCAAAAAGACCTAACCCTAACCCTAATTTCATTATTGGCAAGCAGATTTTCCCATGTATTTTACTATGCTTCATAAAAAATCAGAATGAGAAGCTGTCACCATACCTTTCCTTAGAAAACTTCTAAGAATCTATTCCTGACATCAGTTTTCAGCCTTAACCCTCACCCTAGTTGGCAATGGGATTTTCCAATGTATTTACTGTGGTCCACAAAGAAGTTGATAGGAAAAGATGACACTGTTCCTTTCCTTAAAGAACTTATAAGAATCTATTTCTGATATAACCTTAGCTCCAAGGAGACCTAACCCTAACCCTAACCTTAGTTTCATTTTCATTGGCAATAGGATTTTCCCATGTATTTTACTGTGGTCCACAAAGAAGACTGAATGAAAAGCTGTCACTGTCATTTTCCTTAGAGATTCTCTAAGAATATATCCCTGACACTAGTTTTTCGTCTTGATTCCAAGGAGACTTTAAACTTTAATCCTAACTCTACTTTCATTTTTATTTGAAATGGGTTTTTCACAGATGTTTTACTGTGGTCCACAAAGAAGTCTAAATCAAAAACTAATATTGCTTTCCTTAGGGATCCTGAAAGAATTCATCCCGGACATGTTTTCAGCCTTGATTCCAAAGAGACCTAATTCTAACCCTAACCTTCACCCTAATCCTAACCCTAGTTTCATTTTCATTAGCAATAAGAAGGTCCAACCATGGCAGGTGCCAATATTGGAAATAAAAATGGGGGCTGGTTGATAATATTAACTCTGACTATGGGAACATCCCACAAACTTTACATCATACTAGCTGGCTACCCATGCTTTGCGATGAAACTATGTGATTGGACTATGCAGGAGCCTGGGCTTTCTTTCCTTCCCTTCCTTTCCTTTCCTTCTTTCTCTTTCCTTCTTCCTTTCCTTTCCTTCTTTCCTTCTTTCCTCCTTTCCCTTCCCTTCCTCCTTTCCATTCCTTTCCATCTAACCATCATCATCTAACCATCATCTAACCATCATCTATCTATCTATCTATCTATCTATCTATCTATCTATCTCTATCTATCGATCTATTGATCGATCTATTGATCGATCTATTGATCGATTCAGCAAAAGTGTTGTAAAATACAATCCTCCAACTGTTGTCCCAAAGGTGCTTTTTTCAGGAGGTAACTGGTTTTTCTGGTTTTTCTTTTAAGATGTTTTGCTTCGCATCCAAGGAGCTTCTTCAGCTCTGACTGGATGGTGGGTAATAAAATACTACAGCCTTTGATGCTAAAGTAGCTTCCTGTTTGGAAGTGTAATTTGCATCCTTTTAGTTGTTGAGGCAACTTGGAGGTTTGTCTGTGTCCTTGGGTCACCTGAGTAGTGCAAATGGCTGTGAAGTTACTAAGGTAACGGAATGTGAGGCAACTGGCAGTTGGAACAGAGTTCTTTTCGGGGGGAGGGGGAGTAGGACTCCTTAGCATCAGAGCATGTTAATAATAATATGCAAATACTAATGCTATGATGGTCATTTTGAAAAATCCTTTCTTAGCGAACACCTAGAAGACAGGGGTGGGATTCAAATTTTTTTACTACTGGTTCTATGGGTGTGGCTTGGTGGGCATGGCAGAGGAAAGATACTGTAAAATAACCAGTCAGAGATGGTATTTGCTGGTTCTCCGAACTACTCAAAATTTCCACTACAGGTTCTCCAGAACTGGTCAGAACCTGCTAAATACCATCTCTGCTAGAAGCCAAGAGGAACATATGTGCCAAATTTCAAGTTTGTAGGCTTTACGGTTCTGGAGATTTCATGATGCTGCGTGAATAGTATTTCACTTTGTTAGATAGATAGATAGATAGATAGATAGATAGATAGATAGATAGATAGATAGATAGATAGATAGATAGATAGATAGATATAGATAGATAGATTGCAAAGGAATGCTCCCTCATAAGGCTTCCCTGCAAGAACTACATCATTTTGAGGATTCTGCTGTCCAATGCTAAACAATCTAGATATCCGGCTATAGATTTAGCCACTATAATAATTGCTTGTACATAATTTAAATTTATCTATAATTTTATTCATCATTCATATTTTTAAAATAATTAACTGTTCTGGTATTTTGTATTTTGATACACATTTTATGTGCTGTTTTTATAAATTTTATGCATTAATGCTATATTCTGTTTGGCCAATGGAAAAAAAAATAACAGGAAGATATTTATAATTTAAGACTATACTTATCATATATAGTATTTTATAATTAAAGTATTTATATTCTGCTTTGTGACCCACCAGTAGGACTTTACCATTAGTCAACAATATTTAGAGATCTGAAAGGTAAGGTTATGCGTTAAGATTACTGGGCCAGTTGAATCAAAAACTGGCTTGAGATAGCCATAATAGCTAGTTAGCCATTCTTTGATGATAACTGTGTTTTGTTTTGCTTGTTCCCATTCCTATTGGCAGAATTTATGAAACAATATTACAAAAGGGCAAACCAATGTCCAGCTACCTTCAAATAAGTCATTGGACTGTGAGGACATGATCTTGAAATTAATGAAATGCACAGGCTTGAACTTAATTAACTTTGAGTTGAATCACATCTTAGAAACCACTAGCAAATATTTCCCAGAAAACAACACACACAAAAAGTAATGAAATAAATGCTGAACATGTGGATTAGTCCAGCTTTCACTGAAATGATGTGTTCAAGCCAATAAAAAAAATTATATGATTTAGTTGTGTAATGCATGTAAAGGTCAATGTAACTTGAATTGTGTAACAGTTGCTGTTTTGGAAGTGGTTGTTTTCATTCTTTTCCAAATATATTCTTGACAATATATGAGAAACAATTCCACAGATTCTGAATGTTCATGATATTGACTTTCCTACTATAATGTCATAAGAAAACCCTGACTCACCCTTTTAACCTTTAAAAATATATTGATAATTGAGAACAGTTTCATTTTTTGATTGGGAAACAAGGAGAATAACTGTCTTCTCCTAAAATGGTGATATCTACTGCAGTTTCTTATCTCCCTTGACCCTTATAATCTGATTAAAGAAGACAAAACAAACATTGGATTTGAAGCAGTAGTTAGGATGCAGTATTGCAGGCTAATTCTGCCAATTGCCAACAGTTCAATTCTCACCAGCTCAAGATTGATTTCAGCTTTCCATCCTTCTGAGGTCAGTAAAATGAGGACCCAGCTTCTTGTGAGCAATATGCTGATTCTGTAAATCGCTTAGAGAGGGCTATAAAGCACTATGAAGCAGTATATAAGTCTAAGTGCTCGTGCTATTTGCATTTTCATTGTTTTTTTTAAATCAAGGCAAGATATTAGGAGATCCATTTCTAAGCCTTGTTCCATATAGCCCAGTGGGCTAGCAAAAACATGAAGAAGGGGGAAAAAACCAATGTCTTAAGACACTCTTAATAGTTAACATATTTGTTATGCTGTCTGCTTTCATAAATTAAGTAGTATTTCATCAGAGGCAATCTGAGAAACATTAAAGATCAGGGTTGAGGGGAAAGTAGAAATAGTAAAAGGAGAATTTAGAGAAAGTTTAGAATCATGGTTACGGATATTATTTACACATGTGTTAATTGATTTACCATGGTGACAATGTTTATATCACAGCCAGCAATGTTTTTTATGAATCTTGGGATCTTGGAGTCTTAGTGGACAATCAGCTAAATATGAGCCAGCAGTATGCAGCAGCAGCCAAAAAAGGTAATGCAATCCTAAGTTGTATTAACAGAAGGATACAATCAAGATCAAGCGAGGTACTAATACCACTCTATAAAGCCTTAGTAAGACCACACCTAGAGTACTGCATCCAGTTTTGTTCACCACATTACCAAAAAGATGTTGACACTCTAGAAAGAGTACAGAGAAGAGCAAGCAGGAGGATTAGGGGACTGGAGACTAAAACATATGAAGAACGGTTACGGGAACTGGGCTTGGCTAGTCTAGTAAAGAGAAGGACCAGGGGAGACATGATAGCAGTCTTCTAATATCTGAGGGGCTGCCACAGACAGGAAGGGGTCAAGCTATTTTCTAAAGTGCCTGTAGGCTAGACAAGGAATAATGGATGGAAACTGAACAAGGAGAGATTTAACCTGGAAATAAGGAGAAACTTTGTGACAGTGAGAACAATCAACCAATGGAACAGCTTGCCCTCGGAAGTTGTTGAAGCGCCATCATTTGAGACTTTCAAGAAGAGATTGGGCTGCCATTTGTCAGAAATGGTGTAAGGTCTCCCGCTTGGGCGGGGGGTTGGACTAGATGACCTACAAGGTACCTTGCAACTCTGATTATCTGTTATCTATTATCTGTTATCTATTATGGATGGTTACTTTCTGTAAGTAATCATCTGATTTCATCTCCTATATTTTATTATTTCCAAGCTCTATTAAGGCATTCTCTCTTTTCTTTTTCTCCTGCCTTTCTCTTTCTCTCTTATGCATGCGTACAACCTTGTCTCAGAAGAATAATTATGTATATTCAGAAATGGACTTAAGCTAAGATATATTTGTTAGTTTGTAAGGCGATAGAAATCTCTGTTAATTTTACTATATGGAAGAGAAATGAGAGCCACTAAAAGGAGAAGAGAAAGGTTAAAAAAACATGTATAAGTAAGGATATTGGTAAACAAATGTCTTCCAAGGAACAACAATATCACACTGTATTTGTATGGTTAACTTTTTGAGCCTAACTCTCCTTACTTCTCATTTTCCCTTATGAAAGATTCCTCCATTCTGCTATCTTCTTTTTTTTTTTAATTTATTTTGTATTCCAAAATTCTAAGATGAGATGAATTTCAGGCTGATTTTGAAAATCATGGAGTTTTTTCCCCCCCCCCAGATTTGGGAGAATTAAGAATGTTTACTTACATAATCCACTTGTAGTTGGGAAAGCCCTTGGCCAAGAGGAGTAAACAGCACAGCTGAATTCAAACTTAAGCACAAGGATTTATTGACTGGTGTGGAAGTGTTAGAATGTAAATTCTGATTTAACGTGTAATGATTCCAAAGATGAATAAGAATTTTTCACTTGGCTACTGACTGACAGAAAACAAGTAGGCTAAAGAAGGAATTAATCCAAGGACCACTGTAAAAAAAGGATGTTTCCATGTGCTAAATCAATGTCACTCAAGATTTCTCAACCTGGTGATCTTCGGGGCAGCTGTTAGTAGGATAATCTTGAAATCATCAACTACCAACCACCAAATATTAGTGTTTTTTAATGAAACAAAAACACTAACTGGCCAAAGTGAAATGTCTCAGTTCTGCAGCTGTTTTACAAAAATCTGTTTTTAGGAATGTTGTTTAAAAATTATATATATGTTTATTGTGCTAGACTTTATTTTCTCCAGTTTTGACTTTCTGGAAATTTCTACTTCAATGCATGAAAAAGTTTCAGAACAACAGCATTCATTCAGTTTCATTTCAAGTTGAGTTTGAGACTTCAGTTGTAGGTCTTTCTGAAATATGTTTTTTTCAGGGGATATATTCAAATGTTTTCTGTATATAGTACTTCTATACTGAAATGTTCTATATACACTTTCTTTTATTTCTACTCTTTTCTTTCTACTTCTTGGCTCTTGCTTTTGTTGGACATTTCAATTAAACAGATGTTTGCACCATAGCATTTCTTAACAATGAGGAAAATCAATGCAGTAATAGAAAATACATCATAAACCAAGAAGACATGCTGCAGTTATTACACAAGAAATGGCACTGGGTTTGATAAAGAGTACACTTTATCCACTTTGTCATTCTTCAGAAGCAAGGACAAGAGAATATGTGATGATATTTAACTTAAACCTAAAACGGACACCTAACATCAAAAATATCATCAAAAAAGCACAACAAAGAAAGTTCTTTCTGCGCCAACTCAGAAAGCTCAAAATGCCCAAGGAGCTGCTGATAACAGTTCTACAGAGGAATTATTGAGTCTATCATTTGCACCTCTTGTTCTGCAACCCAACAAGATAGACACAGACTTCAGAGAGTAATTAGGACTGCAGAAAAAACAATTACTACCAATCTGCCTTCCATCAAGGACCTGTATACTGCATGAGTCAAAAAGAGCTATCACTCTGCTAAACAAATAATTCCCTCAACACTGTCCAACTATTTACAAAGTCTGTACTACTATTACTATTAATCTTCTCATCACTCCTTATCACCCATCCCCTCCCACCTGTGACTGTGTGACTGCAACTTTGTCGCTTGTATCCTTACGATCTATATTGACTGTTTCCTAGTATGATTTGATTGCTTATTGTACCCTATGACTATTATTAAGTGTTTTGCCTTATGATTCTTGACTCTTGACAAATGTATCTTTTCTTTTATGTACATTAAGAGCATTTGCACCAAGACAAATTCCTTGTGTGTCCAATCACACTTGGCCAATAAAGATTTCTATTCTATTTTATTCTAAAGAATTGTCTCCTAGTTCTGTTCTGTTTTCTGTTTCAAATATAATCACATATAATTACATTTGTTTCAGTTAATTTGGAATCGGCTGAGATATTCATTGTTCACACTTAGTAGATGGTTATAAGGTTATTTCTGTGCCAGTTGTACTGTAATGTGTATATGTTTGCTTTGCAGATATTGAAATTGACCTACCAGCTCCATCAGTGTAATCTAAGTAATTTCACTGCATGGTTTTTATTGAACTATGATTAATAAACAATTTATGAAACAATGGTAGAACTGTACTGTAACAAATGAAAAATATGTGAGATTTTAGAGGCTACTTCAACCCTAGCTATAGCCGTGTTGACACTGTGGGTACAATGCAGTATTGCCATAATCGTACCCATCAACAGGAGTTTGGCTTAAGGTTTGCTTAAGGTTGACTCAGCTTGCCATCCCTCTGAGGTCAGTAAAATGAGGACCCAGATTGTTGGGGGCAAGAGGCTGACTCTGTAAACTGCTTAGAGAATGCTGTAAAGCATTGAAGCAGTATACAAGTCTAAGTGCTATTGCTACTTAGCTTATACCTAAATCCAGCCCTGTTGATTTATTTCCTGTAAATAAAATTTTGCTGTGTTGTAGTGATAACACCTGCTTTGCTAATAATTGCTTAGGTTAGATTCTCACCTTCAAGAATGCTTGCACAGAATCTGTAGCCTCCAGCGCACACGCTTCACATCATGACTTAAAGACTGATGTATGTCAGTATAGCAATGTAGGAGAGAAAGGATCTGCTTCTCTGCAACATTTCCTGGAATTTCTCCCCTTCTTTTTTCACAGTACAGCAGAAGGAATTAAACTACATAACATTTCTTCTGAAGTGTAAATTGTTGTCAAAAGAGATGCTGTTTAGACTATGGCCCTGGCACAGTGGAAAGAGCAGCTTTAACAGTTTATTCCACTCTGACCTTTTCCAGAAACCCACTTCCTATTTGCATGTTGGTGAGGTGGGACTTTGTTCCTATTTGGACCAATAGAACAGAGGTGGTATTCAGCAGGTTCTGATCAGCTCTGGAGAACCAGTAGCGGAGATTTTGAGTATTTCAGAGAACTGGCAAATACCACCTCTGACTGGAGATTTTACAGTATCCTGCCACGGCCACCAAGCCATGCCCACAGAACCAGCAGTAAAAAAAAAAAAATGAATCCCACCACTGCAATAGAAGCTTTTCTTCCAATGCATTGGAGGTCACAGTGACGGCAGCAAGCAAACTCCACATTCCACTCCCCACTATCACTTACTTGTCTCTTTACTTTTAAACTTATTTAACTTGTTTAAAGCCCGTAAACTGGTAAATGGGCAGTCAGTAGATTTGCCCAGTTTAATCCCAAGAGGGCTGTTAAAGAAGTAAGATAGCATCTCCAGCTGGGTCGCAAAGCTCCCAGAAATCCCAGCTAGTAGAAAGGACATCAGATTGCGTATCTATCTGAAAAATATCTACAAATCCCCCAGCAATGTCAAAGGATATTATTTTAGGATTTTTGGAACAACTTATAAAAAGGCTGACTCACACTCATATTTGAAAAATTAGGAATGCATGCAAAATATATTTTTTCAAAGCCTTGTATTTATATAAAGATTACAGTGGCCATGTGTATGGAATTAGAGAGTTGCTTCACTACGAACAGAATGCTGATGGCCTCTAATGAAAGCAAGAACGTCCCAAGTAGCCCCATTTCTATTTTAGTTCCAGGTTCTTATGCCATCTGGCTTTAATGTTTCCTGTTTTGCTTTATTACATGAATGTTTGGCGATCAATAGTAAGGAAAATATGTTATGTATCTCAGTAGTGCCTGGCCCTTAGGGAGTTTTTCTCTCTCTCTTTTTGCCATGTTTTTCCAAATCCAACTTAAGATTATCTTTAAATAATATTTTCCTGGCCTTCCATCTCTCCCTCACCTTTTTCTGCATCATCTATAACCCTTAAATGTGGAAAATCTTGCTTGTATCCTTGTCAGGAATTGTTCACACTTTACCAATACAGTCTCATGTTTCTAATTACATGTATTTTTTAAAAAATCCCTCAGTTAATGTATTACATATGGCTTAGAGGAACTGATCAGCCAAGTTAGAAAAAGTTGCAAAAGGGGATATGAGACTACAATGAGAAACATTTAAACGCCCAGGAAGACTGGAGAAAAGAAGGACTGCTTTAATGAACAGCAAACAGATGCTGGGTCCGTTTTAGTTCCAAGTATTTCTTCTGCTCTAATGTGTAATAGATAGGTCAGTAAGGTCAACCTCTACACAAATGTCAAACACTATAAAAATCACATGGATTTTGAAGAAGCCAAACAGAAAGCTTATTTATACTTTTGAATGCTGATATTGGAAAAGATTCCTGAGAATGCTATGATAGCCAAGAAAGCAAACAAATGGATCTTCAAATAAATTAACTTAAAGTTCCCACTCAAGACACAAATGACCAAGCTCCAATTATCCTACTTAAGATACCTTATAGAAGGACCTAGATCTCTTTCTAATGCTGGGAGAGATAGAATGAAAAACAAGAAATTGATCAACCGCAAATTCTATGGACACGATTACATTTGTGATGGAGTTACTGTTGGAAGTACTGAAAAAGGGTGGAAACAGATCATCCTGGAGAAAATCCTATGTGATTGCTAAGAGTTAACATTAGCTTAATGGCACACAATCCTAATCAGAAGTACTTTGTATAGTTTAGCTTAAATCAGAATGTAGTCCTTATTAAAGTATGATAGCTTTCTGGGAAACTCTTAGAAGCTATTTCTAGACACAAGACATGGAATATTAGTCTATTTCTGTCTCACACACACCCATGAGACATCTGTGGTTTCTTCCCCAAACCCCAAAAACTTTAACCTTAGACTGTCCTCACCCTTTCCTAAGAGGCATGTAGGGGGCGTGCATAAGCGTACCAATCGTGCCTACCATCCCTGTCCTATTGTTTTTTTATTTTTCTTATAAGTATCTATCTCATGTATTCAAAACTATATTTATTCTTATACCTGTATCTTGTAAGCAATTGACAAATCAAATAAATACTAAACACTAAATGTGCTCAATTGCCCAGGACCTCAAACCATGTGGTTCTGTCCACCATTAAACCATCTTTCCAAACAGCCTCCATGTTTCCAGTGTCTTTCTCCCCACTTGGAATTGAACCCAGAAGTATATTTCTTTCAACACTAGTATGCAATGTAATAAATAAGATTGAAAGAACAAAATCATGAAATTAACCAACATAGGACTCCCAAGCCCAAGGTAACTGATGATAACTTTTAACCTTCTTCCACCTAATTCCCACAAGATATTTTAGGACTACAATTGCCAGAATTCCCAGTGATGCATGTCTCAATACATCTGAAAACTATAAGACCCAGGGAAGCTGTTCCAAGACTTTATGAGCTCTGTTTTCAGGAATTGCATCTATCTTTAGTATTTTACTGACTGGGAGGAAAAAACTGGTTTTTGACACTTTTGCCAAGGAAGAAACAAAACACAACAGATCAATGCAAAACAGTAGGGATTTCAATTCCTATCCAATGCCTCAATTTATATCTCATAAACACCTTCCAGCAAATTAGCTAAAGAGCAGGCTTCCATTACTAAGTCATAATTTGCCAAGATAAGTTACTGAACAGTAAGGGCTAATGAAATATTTAAGAGCTGAACTGATACCCCCAAAGGCATTTAGTTTCTAAAAAAAGTACTATTAATGGCCTTCCAAATTGTAATGATTATTTCTGAGTCAGGTGCCAAAGAAATAAGTTGAAAAAAATTCAGATATTTTGTTGCCTTTCTATGTCCCCATTAGGAGCCAGACTATTTTCAATACAGAATTGTTGACCTATAAAGATTTCAAGGAGCATTGTAAGTGGTGGAACCAGTCTTTTGACTCTTTAAGGCATATTTTAAGGAGCCAGACCCATATTAGGGATTTTTTTGAGGGTTCACCTTACATAAGAGGGACTAGGTTCCAAGTTGCCTGTTTCTGAAATTGTCATTAGGATGTTATAACTAAAACAGGATTGGAAGAGACAAAGGGGTGGAGATTAGTACATTTGAGGACATCTTCAAAGAAGCCACCCTTCTTCTAAGGAGCTCATTAGAAGTTTTTTCCATCATTAGCCTCACAACAACCATAAGAAGTAGGTTATAGAGATAGAAATCAACTGGTTCAGCTGGTGACTTCAGGCTCAGTAGGAATTGGAACTCAGGTTCCCCTCATTCCAATTTGAAATTCTATCCACTGCTCCCCATTGGTTTTCAACATTTGCATGCAACTTCATTTTGTGGTCTCTGTGGGCCACTTGGAGATATACTTTTAAACCTTATAACAATTCTTTTCAATCTCCTGCATAGTTTGTTATCTCCACCAGCTTAGCTGTCTCACCTTGGTGCTCCGTCTTCTCTGGGGCCATCTGGCTGAGCCTGTAAAAGTCCAGTTGATCAGTAAAGGGCAATAAAGTTATACAGCACCCATGTCATTATCTAGTGTAGGGTTTTTCAAGCTTGACAGTTTTAAGACTTGTGGACTTCAACTCCCAGAATTCCTCCTTCAGTCATGTTAGCTCAGGAATTCTGGGAGTTGAAGTCCACAAGTCTTAAACTTGCCAAGTTTGAAGACCCTTGATCTAGTGGTTGGATTTTTGCAGCCCAAATAAGGTAGCCTTACACTTGATACACTTGATCATGTATTCCAAAGAGCAACCCTTGTGATATAAATATCTGGAAGGTTTCAGTGCTTTTATCCTTCTGTTAATAATTAGCCTGTCTAATTATTTCTGCTATATTAACTGGAGTACTGGGGGAGTGCGGTGGCTCAAGTGGTAAGACGCTGGGCCTGCACACCTGAGGTCAGCAGCTCGGCAGTTCGAATCCTGTGAATGAATAAACCACACAAGACAAGAAAGTAGCCTCCCTCTATTGCTTTCTGGCATTCAGGTGTCCTGTGGGTAAAAATAACACCCCCCACAAAAAAAAATTCCTTTTACAGAGACAGCCAGCCCACCTTGGTGATCCCTGGATAACATACACTAACTAAATAAATAAACTGAAGTACAGTGTAATGACATCACTGCTTAATTAAACGGTAGACATTGTAATTTTAATGAAAACTGAAATAAAGACCTGATTTTCTGATTTTTAACTAGGAATAAAGTACCATGAATGGGGCATCTTGTTCAGGCTCAAAGCCCTCTTGATAAAAAAAAAGCCAGCATTATCACCATCATCATCTAGATGAATTTTAAGAACCAGTGAACCACCATCTTTTTAAAACAGTGGATATAAATAAAATATGCTGAAAGACAGCTGCAAATTACACTTTGAATTTCTGCAGCAAGTAAGAAAGTAAGTCTGGGGACCATATTATGATTGTTCTTTTTTGTTGTACATTAATTATTATTTTTATGAAATATAGATTAAAAATCAAAAGAATTGCAAACCAAAAAAAACACACACACACACGCATAGTATATACAGGTAGTCCTTGACCTATGACCACAATTGAGCGCCAAATTTCTGTTGTTAAGTGATACATTTGTTAAATGAGTTTTGCCCCATTTTACGACCTTTCTTGCCTCAGTTGTTAAGTGAATCATTCCAGTTGATAAATTAGTAACCTGGTTGCTAAATGAATCCAACTTCCTCATTGCTTGTCAGAAGGTCAAAAAAAGTGATCACATGACCTTGGGACACAACAATGGTCATAAATATGAAACAGTTGTTAAGCATCTGAATCTTGGTCACATGATCATGGGAAGCTTCAAAGGTCATAACTATGAAAAATGGACATAAGTTGCTTTTTTCAGTGCCATTGTAATTTTGAACGGTCACTAAATGAACTGCTGTAAGTCGAGGATTTTCTGTATAGCAAACTTATAACCACTCTGTTGAATTCTGATACTTGTATCTCAAGCAAATCTAATAAGCTGCCAGGCCGATATCTTTCAAACGCCATGCTGTAGCAGAAATTACTTGGTAAGAAGTCAGGAACAGACCTTCATTCTAATGAATTGAACTCATTGTCTCCTGCAAACACCACTCCTCTTTATTCCCTATGGGAGGGGCCATTCACCGTGTCCACCTGAGCCTTTACTCCCGAGTCGATCTTTGTTCCTTAACTGTTCCCTTCTCCTGGCAGCTCTGCACATGCGCACACTGGGAACAGGCTCCAGCTGTTCTTCTGCCCCACTGACCTCCGACTCCAAAGGCAGCTGATAACTGTCAGGTGGCCTTGGCCCCATCTCTGCCTCTGATGCAGAGCCCTCATCAGAGCTTTCCCCAGGCTCCAGGACTGGCCCATATTCAACCTCCTCATTATCCGAGTCTGCCACCAGCTCCGCTGGCAGCTGGCAGGCCACAACACTACATTCAGAAGTAAAGATTCTGAGTCCAAGAACTGCAAGGAGTTCAACATTCTGATGCATGAAAATACACCTGTTTTAATTTCAAGTCTTGGCTAGCCATATAATGAGGCACGACAAAGTGTCCTAATTATATTGTTGATGCCAAGAAGTAACATATAGATTAAAGGCAGAAATATTTTTCATAGCTATATTACCAAAAAAAAATATGACAAAGGGAACATATATTTAATGCTACATGCTTTGACAGCAGCAAGAATTGTATTTGCATAACATTGGAAAAATGAGGAAACTCCTATAGATGAAAATCTAATTTAAAAAAATATTAGATTGTGCGAAAATGGATAGGTTAACATTAAAGATAAAGAAGATACAGAATATTTTTCAGCATGGGATTTGTTTTACCAATGGTTAGATAATAGAGGTAGAAATTAGAAGTTGGAAGAATACCACCATGTACAAGTAAATAATATCATGACTACTATTATTATATACAGTATAAGCAAATTGACCCAGACAATACACCCTTTACTAAGCACTTTTGTATGTTAAAGAAAAATGTATAAATAATTTTTTTTAAAAAAAGAAATATGTGCGAGCAAAGACCTTCAGGGAGCCTCAAAGACTCTACAGCAGGAGTCTCCAACCTTGGCAACTTTAAGACTTGTGGACTTCAACTCCCAGAGTTCCTCAGCCAGCAAAGCTGGCTGAGGAACTCTGGGAGTTGAAGTCCACAAGTCTTAAAGTTGCCAAGGTTGGAGACCCCTGCTCTACAGATCAACCCTGAGCTATAGATATTCTCTTCTATTGAAAAAGGCACATGTTCAGAAGTAAAGATTCTGAGTCCAAGAATTGCAATGAATTCAACATTCTGCTGCATAAAAATACACCTATTTTAATTTCAAGCCTTGGCTAGCCATATACTGAGGCATGACAAGGTGTCCTAATTATATTGTTGATGCCAAGGAGTATAGAACAGCATCAACAGGTAGTGTGTGTGCCTTTTCCTTGCAGTAGGCTTCTGCCTTCAGATGAGGGATGAAAACTTTGCCATGGCATCACTCATTAATTCATATTCAGTTTCCAGTCCATTCAGCTCTTGTCCTCGTAGAAAGAGAGTAATAGGAAAGAATAGAATAGAATATATAGAATAGAATATAGAACAACCAATACTCAGCTCATCAGTCTGGAACCTACATTATGTATCTGATATTAACACAGTTGAGAAAGTCCAGCAATATTTCACAAGAAGAGTTCTCCACTCCTCTACTCGTTGCAGAATACCTTATGTCACCAGACTTGAAATTCTAGACCTAGAAAACCTTGAATTACACCGTCTTCGGTCCTATCTAAGTATGGTATATAAAATCATCCATTGCAATGTCCTTAGTGTCAATGAATACTTCATCTTCAACCATAACAACACAAGAGCACACAATAGATACAAACTCAAGGTAAACCGCACCAAACTTGATTGCAGGAAATACGACTTCAGCAACAGAGTGGTCAATGTCTGGAATACTCTGTCTGACTCTGTGGTTTCTTCCCCAAACCCCAAAAACTTTAACCTTGGACTGTCTACTATTGACCTCACCCCTTTCCTAAGAGGTCTGTAGGGGGTGTGCATAAGCGCATCAACGTGCCTACGATCTCTGTCCTATTGTTTCTTTTATATATTTTTATTTTTCTTATATGTACCCATGTATTCATAACTATGTTTTAACTTATGCCTATTATCTTGTAAGCAATTGACAAATAAAAATAAATAAAAAATAAAATAAAAGATCAGAGTTGGAAGGGACCTTTGAGGCTTTCTAGTCCAAGCCCCTGCTTAGGCAGAAAACCCTATACCAAGAGCCGCAGTGGCGCAGTGGTTAGAATGCAGTACTGCAGGCTGCTTCTGCTGACAGCCATCTGCCTGCAATTTGGCAGTTCAAATCTCACCAAGCTCCAAGTTGACTCAGCCTTCCATCCTTCGGAGGTGGGTAAAATGAGGACCCAGATTGTTGGGGGCAAGAGGCTGACTCTGTAAAATGGTTAGAGAGGGCTGTTAAACACTATGAAGTGGTATATGAGTCTAAGTGTTATTGCTATTTCAGACAAATGGTTATCCAATCTCTTCTTAAAAACTTCCAGTGTTGGAGCATTTACAACTTCTGGAGGCAAGTTGTTTCACTGGTTAATTGTCCCAAGTGTCAGGAAATTTCACCTTAGTTCTAAATTGCTTCTCTCCTTGATTAGTCTCCATCCATTGCTTCTTGTCCTGCCCTCAGGTGCACTGGAGAACAGGTTGACCCCCTTCTTCTTTGTGGCAGCCATTGAGATATTGGAACACTCATATCATGACACCCCTAGTCCTTCTTTTCATTAAGAAGATAAAGAAGCCACTGTAACACCAGAGTCAAATTCATTGGATCACTCTGGGCCAATAAAGAATTTTAATTCTAATTCTAATCAACAGTTCAGACACAGGCAAGGAGCCAAAATCCAGTGCTAAGGCTGAGTCAAGTCACCAGATAGGAATCCCAATTAGCACATCCATAACTTAAGGCGGGCACAGCCCAGTAGAGCTCAAATCATGCAAGAGTGTTTCCCAGAGGAGGGCAAAGTCCATGGTTTTAATGGTCCTGTTTCCAGGTCCAACCCACACTGTCTGTTAGCCTTAGGACAAGGCTGAGCTACTTCGACCTATCTGTCCATGTTGACCTTTGTTGTCCTAATTAGAGGAATTGTAGGAACCTGGCTGACTCATGGCATTATAGCAATGTATGGAGGAGGCAAATTTTTTAGCCCAGTTAGTTTCATATTTGGGACTGGTGTGGGACAGCAGACCTGCCCTATTGTCTCTTCCCCCAAAATGGGGGGAAAAAAACAGTCTAGAAGTTTTAAGAACTCAAATGCTTTTTCAGCCTCTGCCTTCATTATTGTACCTTTTTCAAAACACCCAAATGAAAAAAGACCACCTACCATTTGACTTTAGGGACACAAATGAGGAGGGGAACACCACATCAACCTGTGAGCCCAGCATTGTCCACCTTTTCATTAAGAGCTTAACCCAAAAGGCTTCTCGATTTTAAGATAATATTTCAAAGTGCATCCATCTTAAGACAGTCTGTATTTAAGGAATCTTGTTTCTATCAACTTTAGGGATCTTCACCTTCAAGTCTGCTTGCTATTTTACATACATAGGTATATATTATCTACATTTATAAAAGCAAATTACCACTCATACATCATCCCAAACTCTCCAGAACCGTAAAGCCTACAAACTTGAAATTTGGCAAGCCAATATGATGAACCGAGCAAAGAAATCATGGCTGATATCCTTTAGCTCACCAATGGCTCCAACAGATTGTGTGTGTGTGCCAAGTACTGGGATGAGAGGTGACCTGATCTTTATGCAAAAAGAATAGAGAAACAAATAAAATCAGAAAATATTTTGAGATTTCCAAGACAGCTATAGAGGTTTTTACAAGGACAAACTGTTCAGAATTCTTTCCTTGTTTTTCTGATGGGAATTTCCCTCTCTGCCGTTGTCTCTAAGACTGATCAGGGGTCATCTTATAAATCTTGTTCATGCACGTTTTCATCATAAGGCAGAGGGCTTTCTCTTACTATTATACATGTAGGCACTGAAAACATTTCACACTTTTTTCACCAGTATGCCATAAAGAATTATGAATGTTTTTCCTACCCAGCAGAAAAAATAAGGGTTTATCACCTTGGGAAAAGTGACCAACCAAAGGCTCTGCAAAGACAAAAGGGCCCAACTTGATCCATTATAATGGTGTTCTAGGTAGTTACATTTGTACATTAAAATAAGAAGACCTTCTAATCCCTAAACATCTTCCCTTTCTCTCTCTTATGTAACCGCCTTGCAAAATATCAATGTGAATCCACCTCCCTTAATTATATCAAATTCCTTCCACCTGGATTTCCAAATGGGGCAATTGAGGCCATCTGATGTTAGAAATGTCCATTCAGAGAGCCATCTTCCTAGTATTCAACTTTAAAACTATTAACTTCCACCAGATATACAATCTTTCTAGGGATAAACGTGTGACTGCACCAAATGGCATGATCATTGGAGGGATGGATTTGTCAAATGAACATCATTCCCAATCAGTGAGTGATCCCTACCGCGCCTCTATTGAAAGAAAATAAAAACAGAAAAATGCTACAGGATGGAGAACACACTGGTGTACCGTAACTGCCAATAGAGAAAGTGGGGATTTTTGGAGTCACAGAAAGAAGCCTCCATGAGTCCTTTTTTAAAAATATTTTTATTGAGTTTCTTTTATTACATCATAAAACATCATAGTTCCAACAGCGTTCTTGGCATCTATACATTATATTATTACATTTGTCTAATATTAAATAATAACTTTAACTATAATTACTATTCTTATATCTTTGTATTATTTACAAATTTACATTTTACTCTCATTAAGGATTATTCCAGTTAAATTTCTTGTCTTATTCTTAGTTTTGTTTGTTAACCATTTATATCAATTGTTCCAAATTAAAAAGAATTCAGAGTCATCTCTTTCTTTCAGTTTCATTATTAGCATATTCATCACAGCAATTTCCATTACTTTATGTATTATAAATTCTTTATTAGGGATATTTGGGGTTTTCCATACCTGCGCAAAGGCTATTCTGGCAGCTGTTGTAATCTGTAACAATAGATATTTTACTTCTTTTGGCAATCTGTCTTTAATAATTCCTAGGAGGAAGGTTTCTGGTCTGAGCTCAATCTGATACCCAGTAATCTCTTGTAACCAGTTTTTAATTTGGATCGAGTAGGTCCTGGTCTCGGGGCATAACCACCACATGTGGTAAAATGTACCGTCAACTTTGTTACACTTCCAACACTTGGGGCTTGTATTGGGGTAAATTTTTGCCAATCTCGTTGGGGCTAAATACCATCTGTAAAACATTTTTTATATATTTTCTTTGTATGCTGAGGATACAGTTAGCTTATAATTTATGTTCCATATTTTCTCCCATTCCTCTAATTCTATAGTATGTCCAAAATTCTGTGTCCATGCAATCATTGTACCTTTGACTGTTTCCTCTTCCATTTTGAAGTCTAATAAATATTTATATATTTTAGTTATAAAAAAAATTTCTGGTCCCATTAAGATTTTATCTAATTGAGTCTGCCCTTTGTCAAAGCCAAAATCTTTTAAATCTTTTTTTTTATATTTATTTTGGATTTGCAAATATGGCCACCAATCAATTATGATTCCATTTTCCTTTCGTTCTTGATTTGATTTTAATTTTCCTTGACTATCTAATAATTCCTCATAGCTTACCATTTGCCTCCATGAGTCTTATCCACAGTAAGGAGATCTGTCCTCACTCTGTTGTAAATTTTGCCATCATGGTTTTTGTTTTTGGTCTCCCTCAGGAAAATCTCTGTAGCCTTACATCCTAGATCAGAGATGGTTAACCTTTTTGGCACCGAGTGCCCCAAATCCCCAAAATGCAATGCGTGCGCATCCCCTGTGCATGCATGTGAATCCCTGCACATGCGCCCTGCCCCTCACATATGCACGCATGCCCCCCACACATGCACATGCATGTCCCACACATGGACCCCACCCTTATGCATGCACCCTGCCCTCACACATGAACCCCACACATGTGCAGCAGAGACCTAAAGATCAACTGGCTGGCAGAAGGCGTGTGCACATATATGGCAGAGCTGAACTGGGACGATGGCTCACGTGCCCACAGAGAGGAATCTGTGTGCCACCTCTGGCACACATGCCATAGGTTTTCCATCCACAGTCTTAGATCAAAGATATAGATACAGAATATATTATTATTTATTTAGCATATAGCATGTGTTAGCCAGGGAATCCTGAGGTGGCTGGCTGGCTCTGCGGGTGGTGTTAACTTTACCCGCGGAACCCCTAAATGCTGGTAAGCAATCAGGGGAGGCTCCTTTCTTATCCCTCTTGTTTATTCGCTCACGGGAATTGAGCTGCCGAGCTGCCAACCTCAGCGGTGCGCAGGCCCAGCGTCTTACCATGTGAGCCCCTGCAGCCCCACAGAATCCATATAGAATCAATACAGAATCTACTCTATATTGGCTGACTGCTACATCTCCCCCATGCCCTTTGCATAAAGAATAATACAACATCTTGGCATTAGAGTGAAAATACCCACAGACGACTTCATTTTTTTTTTTTTTAAATCTATGAAAGGATTCAGCTACTATCACTTGAATGAGTCAGGCAACTGTAAGTATAACCACTTCCACTAGCATATGTTGCTACGCTAGCCCAGAATGCATATATGAGGCATTCAAAATCACCAAAGATAATTAGACCTTCGTTGCTATGGATAAATGCCAGCATTTCTTTCCAATTAGGAAATGCTTAAAATGAACCTGATTGTATCCTACCATCTAGAAATGTTGTCTTGATCTCCAGCTGGACTTTCTGGCCTGGTGCCAGAACTGCATCGCAAAGAGAACCATGTCTGGAATTGTGCTGTTGACAGCCAATACAATATTTACAGTATTTTCCTTATACTAATATGAAAAGGAATTCTTTATCATATATTCTGTTTGAATGTGGCAAAATAGTATTCCTGTTTTGCACCTGAGCAAAACTTTAATTTAAAATAGCAATAGCACTTAGACTTATATACCGCTTTATAGTGCTTTACAGCCCTTTCTAATCGGTTTTACAGAGTCAGCATACTGCCCCCAACAATCTGGGTCCTCATTTCCCCCCCTTGGAATGATGAAAGGCTGAGTCAACCTTGAGCCTGTTGGGATTTGAACTGCCGAATTGCAGGCAGCAGGCAGGCAGTAGAAGCAGCTGGCAGTACTGCACTCTAACCACTGGGCCACCACAGCTCATCTTATAAATATAAGTTTTCAATTTCTTTTTGTCTTTGTAGGAGGGATAGGAACTGACTATTTTTGTGATGTATCCCTAAAGAAAAAAAATGATCCATCAGAGAAAAAGGTTTGTTATATATGCACTTGGTAACTCTTCGTTTAAGGCAGTGCTTCCCAAATCTGGATAAATTATCCAAAATTGGGTAAAAGTGATTTTTCTTTTGGTAACAATATATTACATTATATACAGAAAACAATACATTAACCAATTACAACAGGGACATTTAAATAAGGACTTTCTGATAAGTGATTTGAAGAAATTGTTTTTGGAAACACTTAAGATATCAGAAAGTTTGAAAACAAAATTTGTCAACGCTATTTGTCCCAAAGGTGCTTTTTTCAGTAGGCAATTGGACTTGCTTGTTTTTTCTTTTGAAGACGTTTCACTTCTCATCCAAAAAGCTTCTTCAGCTCTGACTGGATGGTGGGGAATGGAAGTCATTTTAGAGAGTTGTTGAGGCCACTTGGAGGTTTGCTTGTGTCCTAAGGGTCACCTGAGTAGTACAAATGGGTGTGGAGCCTTCTTGGCTACAGGATGTTTTTCTGCACTGTGACCCTTCACTGTTGAGGCACAGGCTGGGGATGAATCTGTGTTGTCTGCATCTAAAACTGAAGTGCAAATATCAAAACAGTTTGCAGATTTGAGATTGCAAAATTAACTAACAATTCATATGCATGGAATGTCAAGTAAATAACGTTTTCCAGAACTTGCAGACAGTGTGAACAATTAAAGAACTGAACTATATCTATGGATCAATTTACAAAACAAGATAGCAAACCCAGCAATTTAACCCTGAATTACATGTATTCTCTTCTATTGAAATTATTCAATGTGGTCTAGCAGCCAAAGAGGCAAGTTAGCAGATCAAGTTGAAGTTCTTAGCATGTCCCGGATCTTGATTTTAAGCCATTCACATTCTGTTGGCCTAACTTTCCTCAAAGAGCTGTTGTGAGGATTCAGTGCAAGAAGAATATGCTTCTTGATAATGATAAACAGATGTTTCCTAGAATTAGAAAATATTTGGTACAGCATTCATTACTCTTCTTCCCAAATGCTTGATTGCCAGCATTGTAGCAGGCTTATAAGAATATACTACAAAGCTTTTTCTTTGTATGTGTCTCTGTGTGTGCTTCTTAATAAATATATTTGAGTACATCATCATGTTGCTAATCTGAGCCAGGTAATAAAAGAAACAATAGGAAGAGCATCCAAAACAAACAACCACTTATTCAATTTATCTCAGTAAACATCAGACAGCTGAGAATTCCAAAATAAAATATACAGTGGCTTCATTTTACCAGAGAAAATCTCTTAAATTGCTAATTACTCAGTGTGTAAATCACACTGTGTTCTCTTCAGGCAAAATGAAATCATATTTATATAATCTTTGTTTTATCTCCTCTTTTAGTGCTACTCTTAAAGCCAAATTGAAGTTATGTGTAGTGAGGTGGGTTGTACATTCTATGAAAAAATGACCTTTTAACAGCAATAGGCTGGCTGGTCTCATACTATGGAGGAATTGATTGGTGTAATTGTCCTATTTATTTGTAACTATTTTGCGCCATATTGATACAGATATAGGTAGGTTTTGATAATCACACCACCATGTATATTGACCCACAATTCATGTCATAAAGTTACTGTCTTGAGAGAAAATTGACTCACTTATTGCTCTAGACCAGTGGTAGTCAACCTGGTCCCTACCGCCCAGTAGTGGGCATTCCAGCTTTCATGGTGGGTGGTAGGGGCTTTGTCCCCTACTTTATAAATCACCATTACTGTGGAACCGGTGGGCGGTTAGAGAAAATTTTACTACTAACAGAGATACAAAAGTGGGCGGTAGGTATAAAAAGATTGACTACCCCTGCTCTAGACCATTTAGCAACATATTTTTTTAAAAAAAATAAACCAGGGTTAGTAGGAAATACAGTTTTTAAGTCATACACTATGATTCGTGTAGTAGCATGATTGTGTTTCCACAACACTTTAAGCCAGACTCCATGATAGCTTAGCACTGTTTATCAAGCCAGTCACTGAATGAAGAGGGTTTTTTTTATAGGGAACTTTGCCAAATGAGAAGCTTTAGAATTTGAATGACAGTCCATTATCTTCACAAACCGCATTGCAGATGGCCAGATGGGGCACGAGGGCAGAGCCATACTGACCTCATATTCAACAAGTCCTCTGATTATTGCAAGGTTTCAATATGCAACAGGTTGAGGTTATTTGCGTAACATCCACCTACAATTGCTCAATTGTAATTGAGCAATTTGCCTGTCTTAAGAAGGATCGGGTAAGACTCATATAATTCATTCTCAGTTAAAGGGAGAACCATTGTTTCACATACTACATTTCAATCATACTTCTAAAGATGAAACAGATAAGTAAGAGCTACACCTTGGAAGAGCTTCCCCATTCAGAGCAAGTGAGGGAAAACATTCTCACTGTGCACAGGAAATGGGTGTGCGCAGTAAAGCATCCCCTTCTCTTCGGGTCAATAGAGACCTCCATTTCTGCCTACATAGAAATCACCTTGATATTAGCAGTGCAAAGAGAGGGCTCTGTGCTTCATAGATGCCAGGTATTAAAGATTAGTCAGAGGTAAGTTGCATAAGCAATTGAAGAAGATCAAATGCAAATTACTAGAACTGCTAATCATTTTTTCCCCAGGCATATCCAATTAGTACAGAGAAAATGAGGCTGCCCATGCATAATGCTAAATCAAGATTGGTTTGTTGAGCGAGCCACAGGGTGGATTCAACATGATATATTTGTCTGCCTTGATGTAGCACAAAGTATGAATCTAGCCATTCTGTTTTTATGACTTAGCATTATGCTGTGGCCTGTCCCACAACATAGCTCACTGTTATTTATAAATCCTATATGAGCAGAGAAATAGGCTGGCAATTGTCCTGGTTAGATCAGACCAGAACTTGTATGCCAGTTGCAAAAGAGATTTGTTATCAAAGCCCAGTAATTTTGACTTTGCTGCAAAATGCAGTTCTTTTCTTGGGATGAAATCAAATTTCATGATAAGCCCCCCAAAAAGCATACTTGACCAACTGCTACCATTTAATGTATTTTTTCCATTAAAAGTGCTTCGAAACCCAGAACCAGGACTTTGTTCTTAACTTCATGTTTTTTTGTTACATACTGTGCTTGTTCCACTTGATGTCACCTAATTAGACCTCTATTTACTTGAAGTGATTAATAGATGCAGTGTACATACATTATTGGAACACAAGCAAAAGGTCACCATCCATTTGAGAGCTGCAGTCATCTAGTACTGTTTGTTGCAACCCTCCAAAACAAACATCCTGTGTTCTTAGCTAATGGCTGGTAATGCCAAGTGAGAAACCATGATATGAAAAAATGCTGCCGTTCCCCACCTCCCCCCCCAAAAAAAGATAACTGGAAGTCCAAAAAAAACAAACACCAACCTATCTAAGCCATCAATTAACAGAGGAAGAGTTTACATCAAAGTTCCACAATAAATAAAAGGAGATGAGTAAAAACTAGGGTAGTTACTCTTTCAGGAGTCACATTAAAGAAACAGAAATTGAGCACCTTAAGGAGAAATCCTGGTTTTTTTTTCCTAGGAGACAAATAACATTTTTTTGCATAGTTAGATTGGAATTCTGAGCGATAAAAATTCTAATACTTCTGGAAAGCTAATGACTGGAATGTGCTGCATGTATCTAAAACAGCAGAATCATTTGAACTCTGGATTACAACCTAGGCTGACGACATTTCAGATGTACTTTCCTATTCTAACCAGGGAACATAGCACTTTTGCATCATATCAAAAGTGACACCGTTTCAGTTTTTTATTTTATTTATAATTTTACAGTTCACATTTTTATCAACTGTTTTTCACATTTCATGAAGGGAGAAAGAAAATCCAGCACATAGCTTGCAAAAAGCAAGTTATGAAGAACAGCTATTAATGGAAGAAAAGCCTATATCATTTGAACATTTTGTAAGAAAATTTATCTTCCCTGCTGCTGTCAGAGGTAATGGGGAAAACATGCCTTATCCAGAAAGGATGAGGAAAAATATTCAATCCAGCTGTCAGAGGCATAACATGCCAAGATATCAAGTATCAAAGGGAATGGAAAACCTTTTAAGAAAATCAGGAGGGATATATATATCAAATTACAGTGCAGCAAAAATTCATAGCCAGTAGCCAAAATAAATCTATATACAAATATCCAGACCCTACCTCATCGGCATCTCAGTGGCTATGCTCTATTTTCTGACCCCCATGCCAGGAGATAAACCCATATCTCCAAGATCTTATGAATTGTGGGAAATCACACATCATGCTAAAGCAATATAGCACATGATTGAAAAGAAGACATGTTGAAGTCTAACTGTGTACTATAATAGCCACATTTTTTTCTTTGCTCACCCACAAATCAACTTATATTGATTAGATAGCAGAGTATATTCTTCATTTTCTAAATCTGCATCCGTGTCTATATTTGAAATATCATTTGACAAATATTGACAATTTGGATTGACAGTTAAACTATTTTTTAATTAAAATGGTAAACAGCTGTCATTAACCTGCCATTACCAAATCATCATTTTGGGAATATGATTTGCAATGTTGTCATACAGGAAGGGCTGTGATACCCATTGAACTAGTTATGTAGCTAAAACCCTCTTCTCTATTTTAGGTGTGAAACATAGTGAGAAGGAGGTAATGAATCATGTCCAGTTATCATCTCTGTGGATGGCAAAAGTGTCTAATGAATAGGTTTCCTTGAAAGATACCCAAGAAAAACTTATGCTATTGGGGATATGTCCCAAATGTTTTGGAAACAATGGAAGGCTTTCTGCTAAGTTTATTTGATATTTGGTTAAAGTTCTTAATGACTATTTCCTTTTTTATGGAAAGCAAATCTTTAAACGAAAGAACCAATTGTTCCATTTGTGGCGCCATGGAGAATATGTATGTATCAGTAAGTAAAAGCACCCTTCTTATTCTTATGATAAAATCCTTACACATCCTCAGAGCAAGGTCCTAAGGACAATACTGTCCCACCAACATGGCAGCTAATTTGAATGCCCTTGCTAAAGTTACCAATTACAAAAGCAAATATTGTGGCATCAGATCTCCAAAACCAAAGTCTGCGGCCAGGAATTCCCTGTTTTCAGTTTGGCCATCCTGCCTGTTGAAATGCTTAACCCTTTATATCCTCTAGAAAAAGGAAAGAATAAGGGTCAAATCAATAGGAAAGTAATTGGAAGAAGAATTGGGGACAGTTGTGGTTCATAAATTCTTAAGACTGTGAAATCTTACAGTGGGAAATGTGTAGGTATTGAGCAAATGATGGATCAGCATGAATCTCAAAGACACATTTCTATGCACCTATTAAAATTCCATGTCCATATATTGAAATAAGTCCAGCCTAACAACACAATACTCTCTCTGTATCACCTTCTCATGTTTCTTGGATTTTATATGATCTTTGGGCTTTGGGGGTTGTAATCCTTCATCTTTCTGACTTCAATTCTGGTCAGAACCATATCTCATTTTTAAAACACAGTTTTCAAATTTCTTAGTCATAAAAAGTCTAAAAGATCATATTCTACAGGATTTCTTTTCCGCTAAAGATCATAATCTATCCTCTAGGATAGCAGACGTCAGCTGTGGTTCGGCGGACTGTACCAATTCTACCTTTCAGTTTGACTTGGGTTTGTGGTTTAACCATTTGATCCCATGCGCCATTTCCTGTGTCTGATGGAAATTATTCTTTCTTGATTAAATTCTAGACCAACAGACGTCTCAGCTGTTCAGAGTTATTTTGTGGCTCAGCTATATCTTGCCTGTTCAAATGCTGTTCCCCATAAATTTGGACTTTAATGGTAACTATATTAAAATATGTTTTAAAAATCCTTATTCATACCAGTTTGTTTAAGAAGAATTTATGAGGAAGCCCAATCAAAGATTATGGAGTATTGGCATGAGGCCAGCATAACTAGCTCCTAAAATCTAAGGGGAGAAGCATTTATACCATACTATTCAGAACTAATTCAATAGAAATACTAAGACAACAATAGGATCATATAGGGCTGACAAAGTGGATAAGTAAAATGTAGCCTAAAAAGTACACACCAAATATTTCAAGCCTTTTAAAACAATCAGTTGGGGGTTTTTTTAGCGTTAGATGAATGTAAAGGCAATGGAAATGAATGAATAGAACATCTTGTATTAACACAACATTAAATCTTATCATAAATAAATTACAAAGGAATGTCTTTTATACAGCCAAGAAGGTTAAAGTTAGATGGACACTGTAAAGCTTTCAGAAGATCTTTTAAAACCCAGTTTGTTCTGTAACTTTCTTCAGTGATAATGATCAACTATACCCTTTTTAAGGAGGTAGACAACAAAGCAGAATTTGAAAAGCAGAACTCTTAAGTTCTGTGCAAAAGGCAGCTGATTTCTTGTGTTGGCTGAGATAGGATATGTGCACCATATTCCCATTTCTGGAAGAAAACAAAAGCAAGGCATTGCCAAAAAAAAAGCACCGAATGAAGATGAGTGGGTGGATGGTTAGAGCAATTTAGCAGAAGGAATCAACCTTAGTTGCTCAACCTACAAGGGTTCATTCCAACTCACAGAAATGGATAAGTACACCTAATTGTTGGGTGACACAGAAAATATTCTTATGTCACCAGTGGCTCTAAGGGAAGCTAGAGGAGTTGAATTGATGGATTAGGGGAAATGTGAAGATGAGATGAAACAGCAAGCTAAAAAAAAAGACTGTTCCACAACTATCTGTGTTGAGGCAAAACTCCTAGGACATTTCTCCTGATCTTATGAATGTAGCAGAGACTAGATTCTGTTTTCCACTTTATATAATCCTGTCAGACCCAAAGGACTATCCCTGCCCTTAAATAACCCCCTCCATAATCCTTTTTGACCCAGAGAAAAGAATATTACTCACTTTAATAAAGAACGATGAAACTGACAAGGATAGAGAGAACTCAGCCCAGGTAATAATCCAATGAAAGACAAACTTAATAAGGGAATTCCAACAAACCCATTAAATAATTAGTTCTATTCTAAATGGAGGACATTTAATGTTCCATTAAGGTTCCAATGCTCGTTAGCATAGAGAAAAAATGGCATTTTCAGCATAACATGTTTGAGAAAAACTGTTTCCTCTTAGCCACAGAAAAATCCCTCCTAGTATCCCAAATCAAAACTCTAGCATTAACTCTTCCATAGTTAATAATTTCTATGAAAGTTTATTGTTTCCACTCATTTTCTTTTGTAAGCTGGAAGGTAATGGACATTGTTTTGATTTTTTTTTTTAAAGTGATTTTCCTTTTCAGGTTGTGTTCGATCTTTGATATTCACAACACCTAGAAGGCAGAGAGTGCTTAAAGCCTGTGGCCGAGAAGCAAAATCTTTTTGTTTCAGACATAAAGAAATGGTGCCACCTACATATTTCTGGGAAAATTGGACTGCAGAGCAACTTCACATTTTAGGCCAAACTTAGATAATCCTGATGACGATCTTGAATACATTTATGCATGGGTTTGTTTAATAGCCCAGAACAGTGGTGGGATTCAAAAAAATTTACTACCGCTTCTGTGGGCGTGGCTTGGTGGACAAGGCAGGGAAGGATCAGTGGTGGGATTCAATTTTTTTTTACTACCGGTTCTGTGGGTGTGGCTTGGTGGGTGTGGCAGAGGAAGGATACTATAAAATCTCCAGTCAGAGGTAGTATTTTCCGGTTCTCCGAATTACTCAAAATTTCCATTACCGGTTCTCCAGAACTGGTCAGAACCTGCTGAATACCACTTCTGGGAAGGATACTGTAAAATCTCCAGTCAGAGGTGGCATTTTCCAGTTCTCCGAACTACTCAAACTTTCCATTACCAGTTCTCCAGAACTGGTCAGGTCCTGCTGAATACCACCTCTGGCCCAGAAGCTTGGTTTCTGATAAGTACATGGGTAATTCTATGCAGTACCATACCCAACCCCACTGTTCCAAATGATTCTGGAGACCAGATTGTTTTAAGTGAGATTTTCCTTAGCACAAAAAAGCTGTTTGCCCCACAACACCGTCATGTGGATATTCATAATTTGGAGAATGAAAGAAAAATCTTGAAATGTGGGTAAGCAAAATATTTATCAAAGGCCTGACAAGCTTAGCTTTATAAATAGTCAGTCCTTTCTCTTCTATCACCAATGTTACAGCCAGATCTGTTGTATAATCATATTCCCGGTATCAAAAATGTTGTCTTTATGGCAAGCTGCAAGAGAAGAGAGAAACAGACCTCTGAAACATGAAGACTGGAGTGGAAACAGAAGAATTTAGAAAGGAATGAGAGTAGAAGCCAAAAAGAAGAGGGGAATATCATTAAAGCAAAGGTTGACAAACAGCAGAAGCTGAAGAAGGCGGCATATAAAAATGACTGAAACTTCTGACATTTGTTCAGATTTCCCAACAGAAATACAACTAATAAATTATTATGAAACCCGCATACCATTTTTTGAACAGAATAGAAATATTTATAAAATTTGGAATGTCTAGATTCCCCTAAAGCAGGGGTGTCAAACTCCATTTCATTGAGGGCCACATCAAGGTTGTGTTTGACCTTGGGGGGCTAGGGTGGGCGTGGCCAGTTTGACATCACTTGTGTCAGGGACGCCTCTGGTGACCTAAGGACTCTGCCAATGAAGACAGGCTCACGAGCTCCATTTTCGGCTGGGACGGACTCCGGCAACTCTCTGCCAGTGAAAATGGAACTCAGGAAGGCCACAAACAGCCCTCACGAGCTCCATTTTTGTTGGCAGGGCCAACTTCTGGATATTTGCCATGCTTTTTATAAAGGTTTTTTTTTCTCCAGAAGAAGGTTTAAAAAAAAATCCACAGTGAATTTTGAGTTTGATTTACAGATTTTTTTTTAATGTGGGTCCTTCAAAGCAGGAAATGAAATGGAACAGTTCTATCCTTCTCAGCTCGTCCCCAGTCAGAAGAATTGAAGCAATTTTCAGTTCAGTTGGATTGTAATTTAAAGGATATTAGAAAACCTACTTTGGGTCTTTCATAATTTCTTATTTGGCTTAATAATAATAAAAAGGAAGGAATACAAAACCTGAATCTCATCTCTGAAAATATTCTCATTTTGACCATCTTTACAAAGAGATTTTCAAGTTAATGCTGCATCAGAAACAAGTTTTACAGCTGGGAGACAAATATAGATATACATTCAGATAACAAATATAGATGCAAGTGTATGTGGATGTTTGTGTGTGTGTATATTCATATATATATATTCTTAAGTTTTTGTGGGTATTTATATGTATGGTATTCAGCTTTGTTCGGGTATTTTCCCACGTCATTATAGTTGTGCTTTTAAAATTGTAGCAACGTTTCGGCAGAATCTCATCTGCTATCATCAGGCTTCTGTATGGTGTTCGTCTGTGAGTCAGACTTTCACAGCCGTTTCTGTTTTAAATTTGGGGCTAGCCTACTGCTGTGCCAATCATCCTGATTGGTTGGGAGTCTTGGTCTGTGTTTATTGGTCTTGGAGTTTCCTGTGTTCTGCTTGATTGGTGTTTCTAATATCTTCTGTCTGTTTTGTAGCTTTTTTGTCTTGATTGGCTGGCAACATTGTGTTTCCTGTATTGGAGGCTTTTAGTGCGGCTTGGCTCCAAGTAAACGGACGGCTATCATTTATTAGGAAGCTAGGTTTCATCTGGGTGCCTGGTTGGGGTGTGTTTGAGCTGGAGGTATCAGGGGGAGTCTGTTTATGCCCAGGTGTTTGCCTGGCTTGTGGTGTGGAGATATTTTTGTTTGAGAGTGCAGGCTTCCAGATAATTGACAGTCCAGTGGAGTCATCTCTTCTATTCATGCTTTCAGGTCTTTTTTCAATCTCTATGGCTTCTCTGATAATTCTGTAGCTGGGGTTTTCTATAGTGGCTAGGGTTTTGGTGCCATTGAAGTCGATGCTATGACCTGTGGCTTTCATGTGTTGGACTAGTGAGGAAGTGTGTTCCAGCTTTTTTACTGCATTTTGGTCTTCATCTAGGCGGGTACTTATTCTTCTATTGGTCTGTCCAATGTATGTGGCAGGGCATGATGCACAGACATAATGGAGACCTAGAAGATGAACAGACCTATGGAACAGCTGTCCTGCCCTACATAAGAGGTACTACAGACAAAATCAGTAAGATACTACACAGGCATCACATCAAGACTGCCTTTAAAACAGACAGAAAAGTAGCAGCCATCCTAAGAAACCCCAAAGATAAAATTGACCTGGAAAACGAAGGCATATATGAAGTCCCCTGTGCATCATGCCCTGCCACATACATTGGACAGATCAACAGAAGAACAAGTACCAGATGAACACTATACAGAAGCCTGATGATGGCAGATGAGATTCTGCCGAAACGTTGCTACAACTTTAAAAGCACAACTACAATGACGTGGGAAAATACCCGAACAAAGCTGAATAATATATATATATATATATATATATATATATATATATATATATATATATATATATATATATATATATATATATATATATATATATATATAAACACACACACACACACACACACACACACAACACACACACACATAATCAAAAAGCATGTTCAGTCTTGCTATTTCTCCTATCTGCCAGCCAGCCAGATTCCTAAGAATTTTGAGGAATGATGCCAAGTAAGTGTCCTAAATATGGAAGATGAGAAAGGACATTAAAAGTCAACGAATACTCCCCAAAATAGCAGTTTTTTGTGTCATGTCTTTTTACCTTCAGCCATCTTTAAAAACCCAAAGTTACAATCTAGTCCTGAACCCCCCAAAACAATATGTAAAGTTGGAAAAAAAGCTGAATGAGGCTGAGGGAAGGAGTGGAGGCCAACAGATTGAGACATGTTTACTTCAGAATTTCCAATGGATTAAAAACTTTTTTTCTCTCTCTCCCTCCCTATTTGTTTTTCGGAGAAACAAAAGTAGGTAAGAACAATGCAACTGACACATCTAAGATTCCTCATCAAACAAGACATTGTATAAATAAGCCAGTGTTTACAACATAAACTTTGCCTGATCGTTGATCTTATATTCAACAGCATAGACAGATCTGTGCATGACCTAGGAGTATTAATTTCAAAAGGTGTAAGCCCCAGAACTCATTGTAACAGCATTGCCAAAAAGGCATTAAGAGTTGTTAACCTAATTTTGCAAAGCTTCTTTTCTGGTAACACTGAACTGCAAACCAGGGCATACAAAACCTTCACCAGACCAATTCTCAAATACAGCCTATCTGCTTGGAATCCACACTGTATAACGGACATTCATACAATTGAACAAGTTCAGAGATATTTCACGAGAAGAGTACTCCACTCCTCAGCTCGCAATAGAATAACTTATGCCACCAGGCTTGAAATTTTAGACCTAGACAACTTAGAACTACACTGCCTACAGTCTGACCTAAGCTTAGTACACAAAATAGTCTGCTACAACGTCCTACCTGTCAATGACTACTTCAGCTTCAACCACAATAACACGCGGGCAAACAATAGATACAAACTCAAAGTAAACTGCTCCAAACTCGATTGCAGAAAATATGACTTCAGCAACAGAGTGGTCAGTGCCCGGAACTGACTACCTGACTCTGTTGTTACATCCTCAAATCACGCAAACTTTAATTTTAAACTGTCTACTGTGGAACTCACTCGTCTCCTAAGAGGTCTGTAAGGCATAAGCGCACCAGCATGCCTATTGTCCCTGTCCTACTGTTCCTGTTTATTCATATTCATTTATTATGTATATACTTATACCAGTTTATACTTATGTTTTTATGTTATGTTCATACTTATACTTGTTTTCTCATACATGCTTGACAAACTAAAGTATCTTATCTTATCATATCCCACTTATCATATCCTACTCGCTTTTAAGAGAGAGAAAGGCATTCTGATACAGAGAATATATCAGACCTATACACATGAAATGTCATTTAGAAGATGTTTTATAATTTTCCCCAAATAAATTCGAAGCACTGTACAGAGAATCTTCTTTCTTTTTCTCTTGTGAACAGGGCTGCTTCTCTTCTGCCATTAGCACACAATCCTCGCTCTAAGGAGATACAACTGGAGAAGGGAAGAAGAGGCTTCTGAACACACAGAGAGCCATTTTTCATAAAGCACAGAGACATCCAAGATGAAAACCAAGGGCTTAGAAATGTTTTATAGGACCATATGAACAGCAATGTCCTAGTAAAATTATTGGTGATTGAAGTGTGTGAGGAAAAAAAAGCGGCTAGTAATAATATTTTTTTGTTAAGAATATAACAGATTTGAAGGGCAGCTGCTGGCATCTCTCCAGTCCATTGCAATCCTTGGAATGAGGCTGAAAATGAAGAGAAGTACTCTTTAATTGTGAGGGATGTGGTGGATCAGTGACTAAGACGTTGAGCTTGTCGATCAGAAAGGTTGGCAGTTTGGTAGTTCAAATCCCTAGCGCCGCGTAACGGAGTGAGCTCCCGTTAACTTGTCCCAGTTTCTGCCAACCTAGCAGTTTGAAAGCATGTAAAAATTCTAGTAGAAAAATAGGGACCACTTTGGTGGGAAGGTAACAGTGTTCCATGTGCCTTCAGCATTAGGGACCATGGAGACATCTTCGGACAGCGCTGGCTCTTCGGCTTTGTAATGGAGATGAGCACTGCCCCCTAGAGCCAGAAACAACTAGCATGTATGTGCGAGGGGAACCTTTAATTATTCCCTTAACCTGGGAATTCTTTTGGCACCATTAGAAATAACCCGCAGAGTAAGGCAGTGGTCTGAGTTGATAATACATTATTATTTAGCTAACTAAACAGACCAATCAAACATGAAGCAGAGTTAACATTTTTGGTTTATTTGGGCATATCTCTCCATATTTCACCCCATGAAATGGAAAATACCCATGTTTGTGTTCCAACTTACCTACTTTGTCTAATATAATTCCTACAACAGCATTCAGCCCATGGAAAAACAAAAGGTTTTTCATGCTCCTCTTGCTACCAAAAGCTTACTGAAGCTGATATAATAAACAAACATGACAATTGGTGTTATCAGGGTAAGCATTTTCCTCTCTCCTCATCCCCACTCTTAATCTGACATTGAAGGTTAAGGTTATCAAAAAAGTTAAAACGGTGGTTAGAATTTTGGCTTCCTGATTTTGACTTCCACAAACTATTAAAACTGCATATCAATTATTCAACTATTCTGAACCATATTGGTATCCGCTCTACTGGAAGAGTAGCTCACATTCCCCATCTTTCTTTTTCTTTTTAGTGGAGATTGGAATTCTAATGGCCTGCAAATCTAAACATCCATTGAACAGGACAAAATATATTTTATGGTAGAGGAAAGTATATGATGGCAAGAAGGCCAGAGAACCTCAGCAGAAAGCAGAAATCTAAAGTAGGAATTTAATCTAATTTCATAACATTTTTTAAAATATTTTTTTTAAAATTATTTTAAAATAAAGATTGATTTCCCATCCCTCAGTCTCATTTTGCAGTGTCAGATAATTTTAAATTAAATGTTAATTTTAAATTAAATTAAATCAGCATCACTTTGCAGTGCCAGATCATTGCCAACAATGGTATTTGGAGTCCACTGAAGCCAATGTCCAGTCAGTCAGTGTTAGCATAGGAGACAAACATCTAAATTTTATGTTCAGAAGAGCACTACACTACAGCCTGTCTTCTCCTCTGGTAATATTTTATTTATTTATTTTTATTTGTCAATTGCTTACAAGATAATAAGTATAAGTAAAAACATAGTTATGAATACATGGATACGTATAAGAAAAATAAAAAAATAAAATAAAATAAACAATAGGACAGGGACGGTAGGCACGTTGGTGCGCTTATGCACGTAATATTCCCCTGCCTTAGAATAACGTCACCCTTTTGTTTTTCTCTTCACATGCCAGCTATTGCAAAGCTAAAAAAAATTAGCTAAACCAGGCAGCTGCAGGGTGTTTGCAGTCCAGCAAATGATTACCAAATATGGACAAAGCAACCCACCCCTTTTTAGCAAGGAAGAACTTCAGTCATGGTTGGCTTTCCATGAGGAACATGAAGCAGAACATTTCTATCAAAGAAAAGCAAGGCTTCAGGCCTAGTCCAGAGGCAATTCCAGGCACGCCATTGTAACTGCCAGTGGAAGCTGCCAAAACACTGGGTGTTGCTGTTGTCTATATTGCCTCTTGCTTGGCAACCTTTGCCCATTATGAAAAGGGGAAGGGAGTAATATGATAAGGCAAAGCAAATGGAGAGATCTTATTACACATTTAAACAATAATGTGCCTTAAGTAAACCACGATTTACTTTCATTTAGCACCTTTCATCATAAAATCTGATGACTAGGAAGGAGCCTTTTAAATTAAGTAGTCCACTTCTTTGCTCAGTGCAGGAATTCTGCCACATAAAAATGAGAATGTTGGTTGGAAACCAAACCCTGACTTTACCCTTCAGTGGTCATGACAACTCTGGACAAAAGGGAATCAAATGGGGATCAGTAATTGCAGATCCACCTTTTTGAAAGTGCTGCATCTGTGAAGAGAGAATAAATAGTTAAAGACTATCCATAAATTTCAAGGGGAAACAAATATTTAAAGAATGTGTTTCCATACCCAATGCCCTACACATCATTATCTTTATTTTAAAACTTTAAAAGCACACACACACCAAAAAACAACAACCACAATGACACAAAGATCAGAGTTTATTACAAAAATTTTTTTCATAAATATAAAAACTCTGAAGACATATCACTTTATTCTGGGTTTTTTTTCCAATGCATTTGTAATGTTCTATTTTGTTGATTATTTTCTAATAAATTTATAAGATTTATAGAATGTTCTATTTGTAATGAAAGATTTGTAATGTTCTATTTTGTTGATTATTTTCTAATAAATTTATAAGATTTATAGAATGCTATCTTCCCATGGATTCCCAGGCTTACTATATATTATTAAAATATATATTTTCAATTTTTGAATACAAATGTTTAATCTGCTACTGAAAAGAATAAAATGCTGCATCCTTTAGAAGCATATCCTAAAGTCAGGATGACATCACAGGGAATCATTCTCTTTTGCAGATTAACAAAATCTTCTCTTATAAGTAGAATACACGCAAGACTATAGATAATCATCAGGCATTTCCATCTGGGTTCTTTGAGAATCAGCTCCATGGTTGTTCAATCTCACATTATTATAATCATAAAAAGACTCATCATAAAAAGAAGGCTGATTGATTTCTATCTCAACAGTGGCTCATTCAAAACCATAATAAAACTACTCTTTTCTTTGTAAAGCCTCAACACCATGGAGCTTGAAGGCAATCTCTTTGTTAGGAACTCTTAATTCACCCCGCCTCCTGAATTCAATTGCCTTAGATCAGGGGTGTCAAACTCAAGGACAGAGGTGGTATTCAGCAGGTTCTGACCAGTTCTGGAGAACCGGTAGCAGAAATTTTGAGTAGTTCAGAGAACTGGCAAATACCACCTCTGACTAGCCCTGCCCCCATCTATTCTCTGCCTCCCGAGTCCCATCTGATCAGCTAGGTCTTCTTTTGTTGCCCTGCACAGTAGAACAGGGCTGGAAAGCAGGTTAGTGGGCTGAGGAGGGAATGGGCATTTTACAATATCCTTCCCCTGCCATGCTCACCAAGCCACGCCCACCAAACCACACTACACCCACCAAGCCACACCCATAGAACCAGTAGTAAAACAATTTGAATCCTACCACTGCTATGGGCGTGGCTTGGTGGGCGTGGCAGGGGAAGGATACTGTAAAATCTCCAGTCAGAGGTGGTATTTGCCGGTTCTACAAATTACTCAAAATTTCCACTACCGGTTCTCCAGAACTGGTCAGAACCTGCTGAATACCACCTCTGGGAAGGATACTGTAAAATCTCCAGTCAGAGGTGGCATTTGCCAGTTCTCCGAACTACTCAAACTTTCCATTACCAGTTCTCCAGAACTAGTCAGGTCCTCTGACTAGTGGCTTGGTGGGCGTGGCTTGGTGGGCGTGGCAGGGGAAGGATACTGTAAAATCTCCAGTAAGAGGTGGTATTTGCCGGTTCTCTGAACTACTCAAAATTTCCGCTACTGGTCCTCCAGAACTGATCAGAACCTGCTGAATACCACCTCTTTTTTTTCATAGAATAACAGAGTTGGAAGGGACCTTGGAGGTCATCCAGTCCAATCCCATGCTCAAGCAGGAGAGTCTATTCCAATTATTAGCCTCTAGCTAGGATCGAACTCACAGCCTCCTGATTGTGAAGCAAGAACTCCACCTCTAAGCCTTGGAGGTCTTCTAGTCCAACTCACTACTCAAGCAGAAGACTCTATACCACTTCAGACAAATCGCTGTCCAGACTCTTTTTGAAAGCCTCCGGTGGTGGAGCACCCACAACGTCTGAAGGCGAGCTATGACAGTGGATGATTGCTCTCACCATTAGGAAATTTCTCCTTGTTTCTAGGTCATCAACCTCTATTTACAAGAATGAAGGATGTAATGGAGGATGTGATTGGAGGATTCCTTATCACAGAATGATGGGAATCAAGCTGCTCACAGGCTTTAAAGGCGATGCCTCTCTATTTCCTGGAATGTCTCTTAAAAGGCCTTCTACTTCTAGACTAAATGGTGAGTTTCTCCCAAATACTGACAGTTAAGAAGCCACTGTTTTATTTTGTTTTGCTGCCATGAGTTGCGTTTGCGCTTTTTCAGCATTTATGGATTACCTCTGTCTATACATTGTAAATTTTATGCAGAAATTTTCCAATAATCACAGAACAAATCATCTTGGCATATTGAACAAGGAAGAAGTTATTTAGCTCAATCAAAAAGGAAAATCAAGCAGGAACCTGTGTTCTTTCAAAGATATATATTCATGAATATAGAATTACATGTTTGTATATTGATGAGTATATAATGTCACTGAGTCTTAAAGGCATGCATCCCTTTTTTATATACTAAACCAGTAGTTTCCAAAGTGGGCGGTACCGCCCCCTGGGGGTGGTGGGATGCCTTAGGGAGGCACTGAGAGGCAAAGGGGTCGGCAGGGGGGCTCTAGGAGGTGGCAGGGGGCGCTGGAGGTAAGCAGCAGGGCACAATTCAGGGGTGAGAAAAAAATCCTGCCGCCGCCGCGTTTGAGAGGCCCCACAGGATCACCCCATTGACTGGCACACTCTGGTGCAAGGAGCTCAGTGGGGTGACCCTGGGGGCCTCGCCCTGAATGCAGCATTGAGAAAGGTCTCCTTTTCAAAACATCCCGCCACTGCCGCCATGTACGGGGTGGCGGGGTCTCACCCCAAACACAGCGTTGGAAAAGGAGAGCAAAGCCAGAGTGAGCAAAAATCCCGAGTGGCTTTGCTCTCCTTTTCAAACATCCCACCACCGCAGCGTTCGGAGCGAGTCCCTGCAGGTCCACCCCATTGAGCCCCTTGCACCGGAGGCACCTGCCCAAGCAAGTCCGAACGGAGCGGTGTACGAAGTCAATGGGGTGAGCCTGAGAGAGTGAAAGAGAGAGAGAGAGAGGAGGAAGAGAAAGAGAAAAGGGAAAGAAAGAAAAAGGGACAAAGAAAGAGGGGGGATGAAAGGAAGGGACAGAAAGAAAAAGAAATAAAGAAAAAGGGACAAAGAAAGAGGGGGGCGATGGAAGGAAGGGACAGAAAGAAAAAGAAATAAAGAAGGAGGGAGGGAGGAGAAAGATATCTATTCTAGTCCAATCACCTGCTCCAGTAGGGTTAGAAGGGAGTATGTGTATATGTGTGTGCATGGCTGTCAAAACTCCAAAGACAGGTCAAGTAGTTCTTGGGAGGCCATAAATTAGAACACTTGCTAAGCAACCGGCCATTAAGTGAGGACCACTTGTATTTGGTTTGCCAGTCACCAAACCACGCCCACCCAGTCACGTGACCAGCAAGCCATGCCACCAGTCTTGTTACCAGCAAACCACACCCTCAAATTAGGCCACGCCCACAGAAATTTGAATCCCGCCCCTGTGTGGAGGGCATTGAGGATGAGTTTGTAGCACCAAGGGGGCGGTGGACTGAAAAAGTTTGGGAACCACTGTACTAAACAAATCTAAGATTTTTACCATGCAGATTATTCATGATGAAGATTGCATAAACCCATACTTCTTTCACCAACAATGAACTCAACAAAGTTTGCAGTCTAATTTTGCTCAACTTCTTTCCACTAAGAATGATCATGACTCACTGTTTATAGCAGTTCAAAGGTCCTCTCCATTATTCCTAAATGATAATGAAATCAATATATCCCTCTTTTATGGGAGTCTACCTGTCAGATTACCAGTCTCTTAGAAATGTGACAGGGAAATAATTTTTAGCCAAGTGGATATTGTATTGGTTGGAAGTTAGTGCTTCAATGAAGGATCACATTTCCTTGAGGGTTCATCAAGATAGAACCCTTGCTTTTTCTTTCTATCAAATAAACATCCAGGACAGAGGTGGTATTTAGCCAGTTCTGACAAGAACTGGGAACGGAAATTTCGAGTCTGCTGAATCGATAAATACCACCTCTGGTTGGCCCCGCCCCCATCTATTCTCTGTCTCCCAAATCCCAGCTGATCAATTGGGTCTTCTTTTCTTGCGCTGCATAGGAGAACAGAGCTGGAAAGCAGGTTAGTGGGGTGGGGAGGGAATGGGGATTTTACAGTGTCCTTTCCTTGGAGTGGGGTGGAAATGTGGATTTTAAAGTATCCTTCCCCTGCCATGCCAAGCCACACCCACCAAGCCACAGCACGCCCACCAAGCCATGTCCACAGAACCGGTAGTAAAAAAAATTGAATACCACCACTGATCCAGGAGATTTTTCTGGAAAATAGTAGCAGCATAGAGTTATTGACCTTGCAGTAGTAGTAGGAAACTAAACTGAATAGCACTGCAAACTCAGATTAGCAAAATATAATTTTTGTGATGAACAATGGTCTACCACATCAACTTCTTGCAGGAGAGGTTGTTTCTATAACATACAATTAGTATAGGGTTACATCACTCTATAGGTCTTAAAACCTTAGGTGAAATCTTCAGTGCCTCTACAAAAGTTTCTACTAAAAGGTATTGTTTAATGTGTCCAATGAAAAAAATATTAAATATTTAATACATTGGAAATATATGTTTAGTGAAAATGAACAATTTTATTTTAAATTTTTGCTCTCTTTCATTACCTTGGCTCAGCTTTACCTGTTGGAGTATGGATGCCAGCTGTGGCCCTCTGCAGAAACTAGTTTTGCATCCCAAAATGTTCGGGATTTTGTGACAATAAACACTGATGTACATTCTTTTATGAAATGACTTTATTACCACGAAGAATTCAACATCTCTTTTTAAGTGTAGTTTTAAGTCCTTGGGCCTTGAAACTTGTCATTGAATGAACATGCAAGGTGGGAAAGCAGATGGTCATGGCTGCCCTATTTAAGTGTGTTCATCAGATGGATATTCCACTATAGTTCAACATGTGTAGAACCACTCAGAAAGACAGCCTACTTTTTCTGAATTAAGAGCAACATGGCTTTTGAATATTGATTAAGAGTTTCAGTCATCCAGGTAGAGTTATCTGAAAGAAGCCCTGAAGAAGCTACTTGGATAAGCAGTGACATAACAACAAAACAACAGTGGAAGTCCAGTTGCCTGCCTCAACTGCTAGACACAACTTTTGAATGCAAACATGAGAAAACAGAACAAAATCTAAGTTTCTTTCCTACAGGAGATCCACAGGTGAGACCAAAAAGTCAAAGCGGTGAGGATGTGCCCAGGGATTCAAATTTTTAACAACTAGTTCTGTGGGTGTGGCTTAGGTCGTCATGTGACTGGATGGACAAGGCTTGGTGGTCATGTTATTGGCTGGGCATGACCAACTCAACATCACTCACATCAAGGCACTCATCTCTTTGCCTGGCCTCTCATGACTGTGGGGATGCTTCAACAGTCATAAGTGTGAAAAATGGTCATAAGTCACTTTTTTCAGTACCATTGTAACTTTGAATGGTCACTCCACACAAGCAAAGTACCAGCAAAGAAGAGGAAAAAAAACTCCAGAGAAGTTTTTGAGACAGGAAGTCTAGTCCTGCCAAGAATGTAATAAGAGTTAACGGAGAGGCAGTTTCTGTAAGCAACACCAGAATGTTTCCTTCCTGCCTTCCTTACAGGATTAGGCCACTAATTTCTTCTAACAACAGGTTCTCCGAACTGCTTAGAATGTTAACAACCAGTTCTAGCGAATAGGTGTGAACTGGTAGAATCCTACCTCTGGATATGCCCTTTTCAATGTGCATGCATATGTGGCGCATGTAAAAAAGATGTGGAACTTTTAAGTATGTGGTTGCATCTAATATCTTGACTTTTAAACCCTCCCAAAGATACTCTCTTTGTGTTTAATAAACATAGGATTAGTCGCCAGTCATACACACCCCTAATAGCTTCCTCTTTCTGTCACATTAAAAAAATACAATCTGGTAATTTTAATGGACTCTGGAGGCTCTTCCACATCTTTTAAGTATGACCTATACCCCTAAGCTGAGCCTAACCTATTTCTACCCTAGCCAAACAAGCTGGATATCCTGGATTGGCCATCCAAAGGTCTAAATTCTGAACTTACTCAGAATTACAAGTTAATTATTCAGTAACACAATGAAGTGCTACAACTGCTCAGTGGGAGAAGTTTCTAACTTCCTGTTGATAGCAACACTGACCAATGGAGTATAGACAACTGTTTGTAGAGCCCTCATTCCCTTTGAATGTGTACTCATTTCAGTATTTGAAGAAGAGGTCAAGCTATTTTCCAAGGCACCTGAAGGCTGGACAAGGAATAATGGATGGGAACAGAACAAGGAGAGATTCAACCTGAAAATAAAGATAAATTTTCTGACAGGCAGAGCAATCAATCAATGGAACAGCTTGCCTTTGGAAGTTGGGGGAGCTTCATCACTGGAGCCTTTCAAGAAGAGACTGGACAGCCACCTGTCAGAAATGGTGTAGGGTCTGCTTGGGCAGGGGCTTGGACTAGATGACCTGCACCAGTGGTGGCTAACCTTTTTTGGGCTCCTGTGCTAAAAATTGTGTGAGCGTGTGCATGTGCACTCACATGTCAGCACCCAGAAGGCAATGCACATGGGGGGGCACGCATGTGTGCCCCACATGCCCCGCATGTCTCTGTGCATTCATGTGCGATTCTCCCATGCACCATGCATCTCTGCACATGCGCATGAGATCCCACACTTCTCTGCACATGCGCATGCATGTCCCACGCCCCTTCACCCGCTGCGCATACGCACCAGATACCCAACAATCAGCTGTTGGGCAGGCAGCATGCACGCATGCGCAGTGGGGCTCTTCCAGGCGACCTCTCATGCTTAACAATTATGTGATTCACTTACCTGCAGTGATTTCCTTAACAACCATGTGGAAAAAAGGTTGAAAGATCAGGCACAATTCACTTAAGGATGGCTTTCTTTAACAACAGAAATTCTGGTTCTAATTGTGGTCGTAAGTCAAGGACTTCCTGTATGCATGCCATAGGTGCACCATCACGGACCTACAAGGTTCCTTCCAACTCTGTTAATCGGTATCTGTATCCAGTGTCTTTTTTATTCACAAAGGATGAATAAATCTATATTCTTTAACATCAGCATACACGAGGGATCTCTACATATGCTCTGCCTGCAGGTTACTACTTGGGCCATCACCTGTCCTTCTGGGGATTTTGTTAAAAATGGGGTTTGCCAGCAATTGAATATGCAAACCACAGATGCTGCCACCAAGCTGAGCATTATCCTACTGGCATTGCAGCAAAGTTAGTCAAGAAAAGTCATTTATTGTCACTGGGGTGGCCACATCCATGTGACTTGTATCTTATTTTCAAAGCATCACGGTATCTTCCTTTTCTTTTCTCCCATTCTCTCTTCCTCTTTCTATTTTTCAAATCACTCCAATGAAAAGACATTGTAATTTTCCACTACTTCCAAAAATTGAGATTTAAAAAAAAAACCTTTTACTAAATTTTCCATTAGAAATGCACAAAGTAGCATTCATGACATATTCTCAGTATAAAGAAAGACAAGACATCAGGGGTGGCATCTATTATGTAACTAAATTACGACTGATTCACCTATTACATCTGAGCTCAGCTGCATCGTAAAATATGTGTTTGTCTTGAGTTGTTAATCAGGCAATATGAATCAAATTAATTTCCCTAACTTCCTGTCTATCTCTCTCTGGGTTCATATTACTTTCATTCATATTGAAGTAATTCTGTCGTGGAGGCTGCTGGCAGGGGGTGGGTTTAAATTATCATTTTGTTTTGCTGGTTCTGTGACAGTAAATCTAGATGAGGCAATGAGAGATTGCATTTACATTCTGAAATGTTCGATATATGTGTGTGTGTTTGTGTGTGTGTGTGTGTGTGTTCTTTTCAAAATCTTTAAAATAGCCAATGGTGCAGACTAGGAAAAGATCTCTCTGTCTCATTCAAAAGAGCCCAGTAAGTTTGCCAGACTTTAAAAAACTAAACAAGAAAGAATTACCATATATGTACATATATACATACAGGAAGTCCTTGACTTACGACCACAATTAGAACCATGTTGTTGTGGGGGAAATCTATGCCACTGTGAGTTGTACAAAATAAAAGATGAATATAAAACAGCTTGTACATTTCCTTTATTAATGAATAGCAACCTGTGTTATTGTGATAAGAACATATCTCTCCAGATCAAGATCCTTACTGCAAAAAGGACTTGCAAAATTCAAGTGAGGCGAAATAATCCATTACCATCTAAATTTGTTACTCAAGTATATGCTATTTTAGTTGATTTCTTATGTTTTATTTAGTGTTTCATTTCACTGAGTTTGATGTAATCATACTGCATATTGCTGTACTTTGACTTTTTTTCCAATCTCAAGTTTTTGAAAATATAGGGAATAAACAGGTCCTTAACTCATCTGCAGAAATACATCTGGACTCCTGCATTTCCCCAGCATGGCAGTTGCGTAGCTCAGTGGCACCAAAATGCAAGCCAGAAGATTAAAAAAAAATCATTTTCCAGTAGAGTGAAATCTATTAGACTTCAATATAACATCTTTCATGTGGAGCAAACTGAATTTCTGCTGCCATGTTTATCATTTGTACAAGGAACCATTATGCAAATTATCCAGATTATATCATTTAGGTCCATTTATATTCACTGTGCAGTGACATTTGTATCTTTATGTAATGATATTTTTGTACAAATATTGTAAATTGAAGTGAATGATGCCATCATGTAAATGATTTCAATGATTTACTATGGCACTAATGAAAAACAGACATCCCTCCTCAAATTAGTGGGGTGATAGAATGTGCAATATAATGTCACAACCCAAATTCCAGCCTTCCATACTTGCATGTGGATTTAAACTCTGAAAGGTTAAAGGAAAATCTGAATTGTCAATCCATGGGAGCCAGTTTAGGAATAGCAATAGCACTTAGTGTACTCCATAGTGCTTTACAACACTTTCTGAGTGGTTTATCATGTCAGCATATTTCCCCCTACAATCTGGGTCCTCATTTGACCGATCTCAGAAGGATGGAAGGCTGAGTCAACCTCCAGCCCTGTCAGGATCAATCTCCAGGCTGTGGACAGAGTTAGCCTGTATTACTGCATTGTAACCACTGTGCTACTAGGAATCCTTGGTTTGGTGCAATGATGGAAGTGGTGGCCGAGAAACCAGGAGCTTCAGCCAAACTCAACTCAGAGCTTGTCATGGAGAAAACAGGAGGTAGAAGGAGTATTGGGTATGTTCACCACCTTGAGTTATCTATAAAGTAGTAAAGGCACAATAATAAATAAATAAATGCAAATGGGCAACAAAAAATGGTATAAGGAAATTGGTCAGCACTGCCATCATCCAGTTCTGAAACATAGTCTCTCTCTCCCCCTCTCCAGGACTTAACATTTTTCCACAAACTATATTTGCCTCATGCTCTGCGTAGCTGGCTCTCAGAACATTCTGAGGTAACACAGATCCGAGCATATTATCAATGCAGCCAGACCTTTAAAGGAGACTCACCCCGTCTTGACCAAATGAAATCTATCCTAAGAGTCAGAAGCTGTGACAAAGCACATAAGCAAACCTTAACCAGATCTGACTATTTGGGTATGCTTTTTTAATAGCCTTTTCATGCTACATCAAGGGTGGGGGGAATGGGGAAAATCCTGTTTTAAGAACCGTACTGCAGACTTTAAAATAGGTGAAGGAGACCTTTGTTTCAAGCCTATCAATGCCACTACAGTAGGCTATTTAAGAAGATTAAACAAAACCTAGTGTATTAAACAACCCATTACAGCACGCTGTAACATCTGTAGCTAGATAAGCATATCTAGGTCTAATACACACTCTGCTAGATAGAAGTTCCATGAGGATGGGCTCCAACATGAGTCCAAAAACTCAGAAGACTAAACCTCTGGTCTCAGTCACTGACCCAGATTGGATCCTACAAACAAACCATGATGAGGGCAATCTTCTAGCATTGCTCTGTAGCAAATGGCCTTGAGGTTTTGCTCCTTATGATTCTGGAGTCATAAAGAGCCAATTAGATTAGTTGCTACCAATTGCCGAATTTGCCATAATATCATATTCAGTTGTAGAGTCAGCAGATATCAAAGTAATACCTAGCATTCTTGCATGGCTTTCATGGCTCACTACAGCTTCCCTTACAAATGTCTCAACAAAGCAAACTAATGGCAAGGTAGGAATTTTTGCAAGGTAATGCTCTCTGAGCCAGAGAAACAAGACCAAGATTTAGTTTATTCTTTGCTTATTTTCTAAGTCACGTTTAGAATGCACTTGCTTTGGATTAATATATATTGATGAGAATCCAGTGGGAACTTTAAGGTGATGGTGTATTCCTCCCAACTGGGGCGTGTCCATGGTGATAGTCTCTGACTTCAAAATAGCAGTCAAGCAATCAAAGCTTCAACATTTTTGATGTGTGTTGCATGCATGCATCCAATCTTCACTCACCCACCTGTGCCCATTATTCTGACCATCACTGTAGTTGCCCCTGCTCATGTCTGGAGAAAATGGAGAAATTTGACTGAGTAAATCATATTGGTAAGTGGATTTGTTTGGCTGCAAGTCTATAACAACATGCCATCTACTTCAAGGTCAAACTGAGTGATTTAGAGTTATCTTCACTTCTTCCACCTTGAACTGGCATGGAAGGAACAAAATTATCCTGCCCAAAGTGGCTATCAATTGTGCAACAATAAAAACACTTCTTCGCTTTACTCCCAAAGAAAGAAGAGAAGGATTCGTCCTTGATTTAAAGCAGGAAAAAAGGAACAATCAACAAAAATCCTTGCCAATTCCCCCTCCTGCCAGCTTCTTCTAAGGGGACTGGCCAAGCCAGCATGAACCTTGCAGAATATCATGTTCAGGAGATTAATTTCTCCAATGAGGAAGTGGAATCTTAAAAGAACAGAAACAAACATATTTGTCATGAAACAACCATACTGCAGCTGAACCACAAATAAATCACTTCGGTTCCCCAGACAGTGCTACTGTCTTGGAGATTGGTTGATTGAGATGATTTCAAACCTGGACAGAAATTAACAAAGGAGTCACCTATATGTGATTCTAGTCATTTGTTTAATGTGATTACTTTTATTTTTGCAAAAAAGCAGATTCAGAGCCCTAACCATAAAGAGGCTTTTGGTTTAGATTAATGTGCCTTTAGGATCCTGTTATGCCTTCTGCTTCAGTTGTAGCTATTTTCTGCCCAAGTGTGGAGAATTTTCAACCGGAAAAAAAAAGTGCAAGATCCTAACTGGATGGAAAGCATGTTTCAGAGTGCCTTTCAATCCCCACTCATGCTACAAATCAGAATCAGCTAGGTAAAGCACCATTCACTTAAACATATGATTAGTATCATACATAGTTTGGCCCTTAGTCAGAGGCTAAAAATACAAGAGTCAGTAGTAAAGATCAGCACAGAATTGCAAGAATGCAAATACTTTCTTCTGCTTCTGTTGACCCACATACTCTGTTTCTTCTTATGTGATCCAGTCGACACATTATTTCCCACTTCAGGGACTAAAAAAGAAAACAAGGGCAATGTTTAAGCATGATTTTATTCCTCCCTCTCTAAGCTTGCAGTTGTTTTAGACTACACTCTAATCCCCCTGGGAAGATCGGGATAATAGTCCAATATGTATCTGACTAGCACTTAATTGGAGGAATATCACCTTAATTATTAATTAATTAAAGCATTTGCAGCCTGTTCTTCAGCCAGTTTTCCTAACAACCAAAACCCCCAAAACCATTTTAAACCATTTCCAACCCAAAATATATTGAGTACAAGATGAGAGATTAGGGAAGAAGAAATAAGCATGGCAGGGTGGTTCGCTAAATTGCCCAGATCAGTGTAATCTGGAATATATGTAGTCCTATATTCAAGCTTGCACTGCATTGATTTCCTGTTTTGGCTGGACTTTTCTTTGATGGACTCTTTCCCTTGTTGTTTTTCTTGTTGCCTATTTCTCTCCTCTTGTTGCTCCTGTTCTTGAGATCAAAAGGCTTCCACCCAGCCACTGGTCTTTACTGTCTGCAGAAGCTTTATGGTGTTAGGTGGATGTCTCAATGCTGACCTCCTCATTCTGCATTCCCAAGCACTAGCTAGTCCATGAGAAGCCAGTGTCCTCCTCCCTTCTTCTTTCTTTGCGAAACTTTCATTTTGTGGAAGAGAAAAATATATACATGTGACTATGGAGATGGATAGAAGTTGATAGTAATAAGGGGCACCTTGTCCCATCCCATAACGGGACAAAACAGGACTTCTCACCAATCCATCATCTGCCCTCAAATTGCAGAGGACTGGTGCAAAATTGCATTCTCAGATATATTTTTTTTAAAAAAACAACTTTTATAAAAATTTAAACAAGAAAGAGAAGAAGAGAGAAAGGAAAACAAAGAAAAAAGAGAAAACAAAAGTACAAACATATTAAAAATGTTGAAGAAATAGCTTCCAATTTTCTTTTCCAGAGGTTATAAATGTAGTAATTTTTTACTTTGTGGCTACAGTATGATTTTCAATTTTTCCTACAATCCACTTTTTTATAATCATCAAAATCATATATCATGTTCATTTCACACAAAAAGCTTATAAAGGGTTTCCACTGAGCATTAAACTTAGCTAGTGTTTTTCTCTGATCAAAGAGGTCAATTTGACCAGCCTTCTTGGAAAACCAAGGTCTTGGCCAACTTCATAATTCCCTTGAAATATGAGAACACAAAAGGATCATTCTCAGATTTGCATATTCTCCCTGAGAAGATGGCTTTTCAGAAACCTTTGTTTGCTGGTAGATGGAGGAACTATAATGAGGGGTTAGATGGTAGCAGCTGAGCAAGTTGTACTTAATCCCAGTCAGCATTGCTGGAATCAAGAAATTGTGACAGACTCATCCGAAGCGCACCATATAATCTGCCCTTGCTCTATACCATAAGCTAACAACAAACTTCTTTCCCAAACATGGACCTCTGTGACCAAAATAATACTATCAGTGCATAAAGAAAGAGGGTACTACAGGTGAAACTCAAAAAATTAAAAATTGGAATATCGTGCAAAAGTTCATTTATTTCAGTAATGTAACTTAAAAGGTGAAACTAATATATGAGATAGACTCAGGGGTGGGATTCAAATTTTTTAACAACCGGTTCTGTGGGCGTGGCTTAGCTGGTGGGCATGGCTTGGTGGGCATGTGACTGGCTGGGCATGGCCAACTCAACATCACTCACATTGAGGCACACATCTCCTTACCTGGCCTCTCATGACTATGGGGATGCTGCAACAGTCATAAGTGTGAAAAATGGTCATAAGTCACTTTTTTCAGTGCCATTGTAACTTTGAATGGTCACTCTACACAAGAAAAGTACCAGCAAAGAAGAGGAAAAAAAACTCCAGAGAAGTTCCTGAGACAGGAAGTCTAGTCCTGCCAAGACTGTAATAAGAGTTAATGGAGAGGCAGTTTCTGTAAGCAACACCAGAATGTTTCCTTCCTGCCTTCCTTACAGGATTAGGCCAGTAATTTATTCTAACAACCGGTTCTCCGAACTGCTTAGAATGTTAACAATCGGTTCTAGCGAATAGGTGCGAACTGGTAGAATCCCACCCCTGCTCATTACATGCAAAGCAAAATAGTTCAAGCCGTGATTTGTCATAATTGTGATGATTATGGCTTACAGCTCATGAAAACCCCAAATCCACAATCTCAGAAAATTAGAATATTTCATGCAATCAATAAAACAAGGATCGTACATAGAACAATATCGGACCTCTGAAAAGTATAAGCATGCATATGTACTCAGTACTTGGTTTGGGCCCCTTTTGCAGCAATTACTGCCTCAATGCGGCGTGGCATGGAAGCTATCAGCCTGTGTCACTGCTGAGGTGTTATGGAAGACCAGGATGCTTCAATAGCAACCTTCAGCTCTTCTGCATTGTTCGGTCTCATGTCTCTCATCTTTCTCTTGGCAATACCCAATAGATTCTCTATGGGGTTCAGGTCAGGCAAGTTTGCTGGCCAATCAAGCACAGTAATCCCACGGTCATTGAACCAGGTTTTGGTGCTTTTGGCAGTGTGGGCAGGCGCCAAGTCCTGCTGAAAAATGAAGTCAGCATCCCCATAAAGCTCATCTGCGGAAGGAAGCATGAAGTGCTCCAAAATCTCCTGGTAGATGGCTGTGTTGACCCTGGACTTAATGGACCAACACCAGCAGATGACATGGCTCCCGAAATCAACACAGACTGTGGAAACTTCACACTGGACTTCAAGCATCTTGCAGAGTGTACCTTTCCATTTTTCCTCCAGACTCTGGGTCCTTGGTTTCCAAATGAGATGCAAAAGTTGGTCTCATCAGAAAAGAGGACTTTGGACCACTGAGCAACAGACCAGTTCTTTTTTTCTTTAGTCCAGATAAGATGCTTCTGACATTGTTTGTTGTTCAGGAGTGGCTTGACAAGAGGAATACGACATTTGAAGCCCATGTCCAGGATCTGTCTGTGTGTGGTGGCTCTTGATGCACTGACTCCAGGCTCAGTCCACTCCTTGTGAAAGTCCCCAACACTTTTGAATGGCCTTTTCCTGACAATCCTCTCCAGGCTGCGGTCATCCCTGCTGCTTGTGCACATTTTTCTTCCACACTTTTCCCTTCCACATAACTTTCTATTAATGTGCTTTGATACAGCACTTTGGGAACATCCGACTTCTTTTGCAATTACCTTTTGAGGCTTTCTCTCCTTATGGAGGGTGTCAATGATGGTTTTCTGCACAACTGTCAGGTCAGCAGTCTTTCCCATGATTGTGATTCCTACTGAACCAGACTGAGAGACCATTTACAGGCCCAGGAACCTTTTTGCAGGTGTTATGGCTTAATTTAGCTGATTAGAGTGGGACACTTTGAGCCTAGAATACTGAACCTTTTCACAATATTCTAATTTTCTGAGATTGTGGATTTGGGGTTTTCATGAGATGTAAGCCATAATCATCACAATTATGACAAATCACGGCTTGAACTATCTTGCTTTGCATGCAATGAGTCTATCTCATATATTAGGTTCACCTTTTAAGTTGCATTACTGAAATAAATGAACTTTTGCACGATATTCTAATTTTTCGAGTTTCACCTGTATATTTGCCAGGAGTAAGCATTAAAAAGAGAGCACACTCAGATATACACAAAGCCCCCAAAAACCTAAACCCATGCAAACATGCCTTCATAATGTGCTGTCTCTACTCAAGATATTTGGTGATCATTGAATTTCCTCTAGCACTTTGAAGGGAAAACCTGGAGAGGGGAGAACATAAAAAGGGAGCATATATGAACTGTGAAATAGGGAGAATAGCTTCAAGCCAGCTTTGCATTACTCATTTCCCCCTAAGTATTATAGGAAAACATAGTTGCAGGGAAACGCCTCTGTAAACAGATGATAACATTAACACCTACTGTTTAACACCTATATTTTGAAAGAAAGATAATCTTAGTAAGTACAAGATGTTATGAATTAATGAAAAGATCTGCTTTCGAATGGCTGGCAATTTGTCATCACAATATGTTCTGAAAGGTGGATATGATTTTTCGCACTGATAAAAACATGTTGGTGTGGCCTCCTTGTTGCTGTTCCAAGTAATATTTATTAAACGATAGCACATCTGTTACTACCATTACATCAACACTGACTACAGAGTCCTAAGCTTTAGAACACCTGTTTTGGAGGCCACAGTACAATTGAAAAGCTGTAAACATGCAACTTCTTAAACTATAAGTTCATCAGGGGCAGCAAAATGTTTAGGTAAGCGGAGTTGCATTCACATGGGTCACTACTTAACTCACGTCCGCTTCAGTGATGTCTTGCTTTTACTAAACTGGAAATATATTTTCCTATAAAACTACTTTTCAGTCATGAAAAACCTAGTTATTAAAACCATTTATTTAAATCATTAATAACCTCCAAATTAAAATGATTATAATATAGGATACTATTTTAAAACCTTGCCCCATTATCCTAAAACAAGAACGTTTAAAAAAGGAATAATTAGCAAAGAGAGTCTCTTTCATGGAAGATAGCTCAAAAGCAGGGACAACTAGAATTCTTGTGCTCTCTCTCTCTCTCTCTCTCTCTCTCTCTCTGTGTGTGTGTGTGTGTGTGTGTGTGTATGTGTTTGTCTGTCTGTCTTATCTGTCTCTAGCTCTAGCTCATCTCGGTCTCTGATTTCTATATCTCTCTATCCCTATAACTTTTCCTTATTATCACTATCATCTCTATTTCTATCTTCTCCATCTCTATCTCGACCTCTATCTTGACCTCAACCTCTATCTCTGCCTCTATCTCTACCTAACTAGCCCTAAGTAACACTAACTCTAGCTCTAATTGTAACTTAAAGTTTTCTTTTAATTAAAAAAATAAATAAAAGGAAGCTGAAAGGACCAGCCATGAGCGTTGTATTTATTTATAGCAAAACATTTGGGCCTCACAATGAGTCAGCAGAGATGGAGAGAGCATCTAGTTCAGGGTGTCCAACCTTGGCAACTTTAAGACTTGTGGACTTCAACTCCCAGAATTCCTCAGCCAGCTAAGCTGGCTGAGGAATTCTGGGAGTTGAAGTCCACAAGTCTTAAAGTTGCCAAGGTTGGACACCCCTGATCTAGTTCGTCTTTCAGGAAACAACTAAAACAGTTTCACAACTTGGCTATGCCCACAGAGGCAGCTACTTTTCTGAACCAGCAGATCTCTCCCTTTTTAAAAATAAACTTTATTAATCTTTTATAACTTTAAAAACAAACAAAAAGTGTAAATATCTTGACATTAACAGTTTCTGGCATTCATCTTATACTACTATTTTGTGCATTATTTACAAATATATACAATCTATGCGAATGTTAGCATTTAACCTATATGCTGCTTATCATTAATTTTTCATCATCCATCTATCTTAGCTCAATCCAGTCATACCATTTTTCTCAAATCTTATAATACGCGGACTCGTCCTTTTCTTGTAACATCAGAGTTAATTTATCCATCTCAGCACAAGACACTATTTTTTGGATAATCAGTTCATCTGGTGGTATACATGTATGTTTCCAACACTGGGCATAAGCAATTCTAACTACCGTTAAAATATATAACACTATATATTTTGTATTTCTCCTGTATTTCTTTTTACATATTCCCAATAAGAATAATTCCAGTTCTAATTCTATTTGTTCATTAGTGATCTCTTGCAGCCATTTTTTAATTTTTAGCCAAAATTTTTTGAGTCTCTGGGCTGGACCACCACGTGATAGAATGTACCTTCTTTCTTTTTGTACTTCCAATATGCTGGATTCATGTTGGGATACATTTTCGCCAATCTCGAAGGGGGCAAGTACCATCTATAAACCATCTTATAGATGTTCTCTTTATATGCAGCTGATTTCGTTAAATTTATAATTTTGGTTCCAAATTTATATTATGTCCAATATTTTGCGCCCAGGCTATCATGCATCCCTTAACAATCCCTTCCTCCAATTCTACCTCCAGCAAATACTTATAAATTTTTGTAATTTTTTTTTCTGGGCCCGTTAGTATTTCATCCAATTGTTGTGGTTTCAGATGCAAAATCTTTTATATCTTTTTTATGCCTATTTTGCAACTGAAGAAATGCCCACCAATCAATATGTATCCCTTGCTTTTGGAGGTCCTGCATTGATTTTAAGTTTCCTTGACTTACAACGGTTCATTTAGTGATCGTTCAAAGTTACAATGGCACTGAAAAAAGTGATTGATGACCGTTTTTCACAGTTACAACCTTTGCAGCATTCCCATGATCATGTAATCAAAATTCAGATGCTTGGCAACTGGTTCATACTTATGACCATTGGAGTGTCCCTGGGGGGGGGGGGGTGTTCATGTGATCACTTTTTGCAACCTTCTGACAAGCAAAGTCAATGAGGAAACCAGATTCACTTAACAACCAGATTGCTAATTTATCAACTGCAGTGATTCACTTACAGCTGTGGCAAGAAATGACGTAAAATGGGGTCAAATTCACTTAACAAATTCTCACTTAACAACATAAATTTTGGGCTCGTTTGTGGTCGTAAGTCAAGGACTATCTGTCTTGTGCCTGCGCCTTAATAAAGCAAAGATTCTTGCCTCTGAGCAGCTCATCAAGATTCACTGCAGTCATTTAACTTAACTCCATAAAGTTTGTAAAGTTAAATTTAGATAAAGATCCTTATTACAAAGAACAGTCCTTTATTTCAGAAATCCACCCTTTAAATTTATTTATTTTTCAAAAACTCACCTTTGTCCTTTATTTTGATCATTTAACTTTTATCGTGCAAATGATTCCACTTAATGCACAGCCTTTCACAATTCCTGTGAAAAATATCAAAATTGGATTCTTTTTTTTAAAGAAATGTACATATATTGTTTGATCATACACTAGATATTTTTTCTTAGATGAAGTGATTTTATAAAGTTTTTCTTGCTTTTGTTCTTGAATTTCCCTTGTAAAGCAAAATCATAAACATCAACAATTAAAAATTTTACCCTTAAAAACCTCTTTCAGATCTGACCCTTTTTCAGGTTTACTCTTTTAAAAAAAGAAAAAAAAGGTCACCTAACAATAGATAGAAATGTTACCACTTATTATGGGTGGTAACCTGCCAAAATGTACAATGATATTATCTTGGGGACTCTTTATCACTAAATATGGTGGAAACCAAAGAAAGGCCTTCACAGATGATGGCAAAATTTGTCACTCTGTGAATGAGGTGGGCAGTTGCTGGATTTGATAAATAAATAAATCTGAGGGGTATCATCAAGAGAGAGAGAGAGAGAGAGAGAGAGAGAGAGAGAGAGAGAGAGAGAGAGAGAGAGAGAGAGAGAGAGAGAGAAGAAGAAAGAAAGAAAGAAAGAAAGAAAGAGAAAAAGAAGAAGAAAGAAAGAAAGAGAAGAAAGAAAGAAAGAAAGAAAGAAAAGAAAGAAAGAAAGAAAGAAAGAGAGGGGGAGGGAGAGAAAGAGAAAGAAAGAAAGGAGGGAGGGACGAAGGAAAGAAAGAAAATAGAAAGATAATAGATAGATATTTGTAGATGTCCAGTTGCATAGAAATTATGACTGTTCACAGTTTCAATTCTCTGCTTGCACAAATTTAATGTCTAAGATTTCAATTTCTTATACACAAATCTGATCACCCTGAAAAAATATACAACAGACAATTGTAGAAGCCATATTTGGAAAACATGGAATATTGCGGGAATGGAGCACCAGAAGAGCTTGGCTGAGAAGTGCCTTGTGGAGGGAATCAGTGGTAACAAAAGATTCCACCAAGCCCATCCAAGAAGAAGATTAATCAGGCAACTGGGTTACTTGAGTAGAATCTATACCAAATCCAGCTCTTGTTTTCTTAAAATGTTCTAACATTGGCACACACAAAAACGTATTTCTAAATATACATGACTAGACTCTAAACAGCGTTAAAGTCAAAGGTTTCCAGGGAAGTTGTTCTCAGCTTGATCCACAAACTGGTTAAACTGGAATGTGGTGAATTTAAGACAACTTCAAGTTCTTGAACTGAGACATAATATCATGTGTCTGGTCGTTTGTTTTGTTGAAGATGTTATGCAGTGTTAACCTAACACCTCATTTCTGATTAAAGTAATCCCAACCTTCAGCACTGCTCCATTCTATGAGCCATCATGCAACTAGCCTGGGTGGTGCAGTGGTTAGAGTCTGCGACAGCCAGCTGCCTACAATTTGGCAGATCGAATCCCACCAGGCACAAGGTTGACTCAGTCTTCCATCTTTCTGAGGTGGGTAAAATGAGGACCCAGATAGTTGGGGGCAATATGCTGATTCTGTAAACTGCTTAGAGAGGGCTGTAAAGCACTGTAAAGTGGTATATAAGTCTAAGTGCTATTACTATTGCTAGCACGTATGTGCGAGGAGAACCTTTACCTTTATCTAAATGTCAGAAACAGATAGAAAAGGGACAATGTCTAAAACTTATGTTAATTTCAAAATTAGATATTACTGAAATAAAAAAGGGAGACTACCAAAGAACACAGCTGATGCTCAGGCATCATATTCCAGAAGTTCCTGATTTTGCAAATTAATTCTGCCTTCCTGATTGTAATTTCACAGACATCAACCAGATCTTCTTTTCAACAAAAGATGTTGTTCTTGTTGAAAAGAAAAAAGGTGGGAAAGGAAAAAAAAACCTTCACCATCCTGCTCAAAACACTCAGGACAACAGATCTTCCCCATTTTCTCACCTTTTTAGAGAAGGTTGATCAGAAAATGGTCCATCTGCAGTTGATGAGAACTTATTATCTAGACTATTTCACTTGCATTTCAGCTCAAGATTTATTTTTTTTTTTTTTGCATTACAAGTAGTAAGTAAGGTATACATAGTGGGATACAGAAATGGGTCTTAAGAAAAAAAGAATAAGAGAAACAATAGGACAGGGATGGTAGGCACGTTGGTGCGCTTATGCACGCTCCATTTAGTATGGAGACAGCTTTGTTTGCAAATATAGTTGACCTGTTGTGGAGCCAGGACAGATGTCATACATCTATCCTTGTGCGCTTCAATCCTTCAGGAGCTTTTGATACAATTGACTAGAGATTTAAACTCAAGGATCTGGCCCATGGGGAGGGTTGATGCCTGGGTCTGAAACAGGGCTTAGCCAGAAATGGAGCTCGGGAGGGCTGCACATGGCCTGCCCAGGCTCCCTTTTCGGCCACAACGGCCTCCTGCAGCCCTCTGTCAGCAAAAATGGATCCCAGGGAGGCTGCAGGCACGCCAGTAGATAGACAGTGGTTAAATGGTTAAAATGATGATGATGATGATGATGATGATGATGATGATGATGATGATGATGATGATATGGTACATGGGTCTCCAACCTTAGCAACTTTAAGACTTATGGACTTCAACTCCCTGGGAGTTGAAATCCACAAGTCTTAAAGTTGCCAAGGTCGCCTGATATAGTACGTATATATGTATGGATGAGTGTGTGTGTGTGTTTGTGTGTGTATTTGAGAACAGGCAACAGAATTTCATTTTTTAATGTGTGCCATTGTGCTCAGAATAAAAATGACAGTAAAGAATATCTTAGCTATCTTAATACCTTAAATTTATACTATCTTAAATTTGCTATTCTATCAGAGGTGGTATTCAGCAGGTTCTGACCAGTTCTGGAGAACCAGTAGCAGAAATTTTGAGGAGTTCAGAGAACCGGCAAATACCACCTCTGACTGGAGATTTTACAGTATCTTTCCCCTGCCACGCCCAACAATTCATGCCCACAGAACCAGTAGTAAAAAAATTTGAATCCCACTATGATATTCTATGCTGATCACTATCCTGCCTCTATTTCTTCTATTCCTAGTTCCTGCCAGTCATCTGATTTCTCTCCAAGGTAAATAGGCGATAAAGCCTAATAGATTTTACACACCCTGAGCCTGTCCTTGTTCTGTGTTGAAATAAGGGAAAATGCTACTTCACCATTGTATAGCAAAGGATTATTTAAGCCATTCGTGGGTTGGGGATATGATGAATGTAACACCATGAAGACCCAGCAGAAGACAAAAAAGACAATCCCTGGGGCAAGTTTGCGTTGGGAGTAGATAGAACTGAAGACATTGCCAAAGAATCAAAGTTCAGATTTTAACATGTATACAGTCAGTATAAAATAATCATCTTAAGTCATAGCAGGAAATTGTCCAGTAAAACATATATCCAGTAAAATGATTTTAATAAGCTATTTTTGAACAGCAAGGACTGTAGCTTGAAATACTGTATATAAATGTATTTATCTAAAAGTTTTTTTGCTATGATTTTTTTTACATGTATATCTTATCTTTTTTTCCCAGTGGGCCCTTTTTATTTAAGAACAACCTTTTATGGAAAACAAAATAACTTTCATAAAGTAACCTATGCACGTTATAACAACACAAATGCTTTCTTGTGGTTTTTCCAAGTAGAAATAAAAAAAGTTTCATTGTACTGTACATTTGCTGAAGTTTTCTAAGAAAAATGCTGTTGTTTCCTATTATAGTGAAAGCAGAGATATTTAGTTCTTTACATAACAGAAACAACAAAGGCAAGCTAGTTTTATCCAAAATAAGTTTTTTCCTTTGGTTTCAATACTATAGCTTTTCTTACATATAACACAAAGCTATGATTTGTTTTAAATGTGATTTATTGAACAGACATGGAACAAGCCATGGAAGTAGCCATTTTTTATAGGCTACTAGCTTGATACCGTGCTTCGCTACAAAACTATGTGACCGGGCTGAGTTTTTGGGGAGGAAAAGAAGGAAAAGAAATTGTGCCTCTGCCTACCAGCATCCATCGGTATTCATCTGGCTAGCATCCTGTCAGTGTGTGAGAGAGTTGAGGGCTGTTTGGAAACTGAAGCAGTATTTGCTGCATGAGCAAGAAGGAGACAGCAAGGAGCTTGGGCTGGCTTAGCTCAAATGTTCTGTACTAAAGCTGGTTGCTGCTGTGAAACTGAAACTCCTCTCCTCTGCTTGTGTTTTGCATTTGGAACGGATTTCTTTTCAGGTGGGGAGGGGGAGTAGAACTCCTTAGCATCAGAGCGTGTTAATAATAATATACGAAATACTATGGTCATTTTGAAAAATCCTTTCTTAGTGAGCACCTAGAAGTCAAGAGGAACATATGTGCCAAATTTCATATACCTTGTTATGTATGGTTTAGCATGTGAAGCAGGTTCCTATTTGCACACTCCTTCTAACATTTGCTTGTTATGATTATAAAGACACTCCTCTTTTGCACTGTTTGCTTGTTCTCTCCTCCTAGCTTCTGCCTTGGGTAAACACAGTTATAGCTACTTTCATTTACTTGATAAAAGGTGGGTGACTCACAAGGCTGCAGAGGCACAACACCAAATAACATGTCAAAATTGTTAGATACTTAAAAGACCACTGGTCTCCTATATTATAAAAATATTGGGTTCAATTCAAAAGGATGCCAAAATTGAAAAGCACTTTTTTTTTTTTGTAAATTACAGAATGGCTGGATTTATGCAATGTATTTACCCTGGTTCCTAAAATAAGAATATTCTGGGTCTCTTCAGTGTAATAGCAATAGCACTTAGACTTATATACCACTTCACAGTGCTTTATAGCCCTCTCTAAGCAGTTTACAGAGTCAGCATATGGCCCCCAACAATCGTTTTATCCACCTCAGAAGGATGGAAGGCTGAGTCAACCTTGAGCCTGGTAAGATTTGAACCGCCAAATTGCAGGCAGCTGACAGTCAGCAGAAGTAGCCTAAAGTGGCATTCTAGCCACTGCTCCACTGCATCTCTCTCTCTCTCTCTCTCTCTCTCTCACCTCTCTCTAATCTATCTATCTATCTATCTATCTATCATCTATCTATCTATCTATCTATCTATCTATCATCTATCTATCTATCTACATGATTGAGGCAACATGCTAAACTACAATTTAAAAAATATATAATATAATCACAGTTAAAAGATAAATTTAGGTTTAGTATGTTATGCAAATGCAGTTAGTACATCTTTAACTGCCCTGGTTAAAAGTATAGTGTGAACCCAGCTAGTAATGGTTTTAGATTTCTTCTACCAGCTAATACAACTAGCTAGCTAGTAATAATTTTATATTTCTTCCCTCCCTTTTTCTATCAGTGGTTTCTGTTTACTCATGCAGGGCAGCTCTGCCAGTGACCAATCTTAAGCAGAGTAAATTCAATTCATGCATTCAAGAATACCGACTATCGCAATCAGTTTTTAGAATGCACTACTGCAAAATTGGTGTAATGTCCACCAGTTTAGATAAACATTATAAAGCTATTGCAAGCTCCAATCCATTTATGTTATGATAGTGCATCATGATGCCACCCTGACGATGTGAGTTTGACACCCCTGTGATAATGCTAATGAAATGAAAAATACACTTTCCAAAGCAGTAAAGTTCTGATGTTGGAAACAAAGCAGTGAGATGGGGTTGATGTCATCCAAGACTGAAATATTTCCAGAAGGCCTCTGACCAGATAATGCTAAATATAAAATGCCACACTGGATATCTAGCATGCTTCAATCAGACCCAATGAGACTGTTCTTCTCTTCTTATGAGCTAAATCGATAACTTGTGTTACAAAGAACACAGGAAATAAGATATGAAATTCTACAGAATGCATCTTGGCAAGAATTCTCTAGCTTTTGTATGAATCATTTACTGGAAAACCACAATAATTCTAAGATCCATAAAGAATAAAATGGTTTGTCCTTGAATGAACAGTAATCTGATCAGATTTCAACATTTCTTCAGAAGCCTAATTTTCATCTAACAAGACATTCTTCGAACAGAATGCCTTTTGCTACAATCAGAAGTACACAATGTTGGGTGAAAATAGAAGAGAAGAGAAGAGAAGAGTTTGAAGGGACCTTGGAGGTCTTCTAGTCCAACTCCCTGCTTAGGCAGGAAACCCTATAGCATTTCAGACACATGGCTAGCCAATCTTTTCTTTAAAATGTCCAATGTTGGAGAATTTACAACTTCTGGAGGCAAGTTGTTCCACTGATCAATTGTTCTGTCAGGAAATTTCTCCTTAGTTCTAAGTTGCTTCTCTCCTTGATTAGTTTCCACCCATTGCTTCTTGTCCTGCCCTCAGGTGCTTTGGAGAATAGCTTGACTCCCTCTTCTTTGTGGCAGCCCCTGAGATATCGGAACACTGCTACCATGTCACCCATAGTCCTTCTTTTCATCAAACTAGACATACCCAATTCCAGCAACCGTTCTGTATATATTTTAGCCTCCAGTCCCCTAATCATCTGGGTTGCTCTTCTCTGTACTCTTTCTAGAGTCTCAACATCTTTTTTACATCATGGCGACCAAAACTGCATGCAATATTCCAAGCATGGCCTTACCAAAGCATTATAAAGTGGTATTAACACTTCACATGATCTTGATTCTATCTGTCTGTTTATGCAGCCTAGAACTGTGTTGGGTTTTTTTGGCAGCTGCAGCACACTGCTGGCTCATATTTAAATGATTGTCCACTAGGACTCCAAGATCCCTCTCACAGTTATTACTATTGAGCGAGGTACCACATACAGTAGAACACCTGGTCACGAATGTTTCTGACCATGATCAGATTGGGTTCTGACCAAAAAATTCACAAAATTTTTGAATCTGATAACGAACACATACTCAGGTGGCGATCAGGTACAACCCCTGAGCCAGAAACTCCTGAAGGCGAAACATTAGAAGACAAAGAAATCGCCAAAGTTATTGAATGAATTATAGTTGTGACCAGAGATTCTACTGTATACTGTACCTTTTGTTTTTCTTGTTTAAATGTAGAACCTTACTTTTTTCACCACTGAATTTCATTTTGTTAGATATCGCCCAATGTTCAGGAAATTTCCCCTTCATTTTCCTGCCAGTTCTTGTTCAATCTGATGAAAGAGATTTCAAAATTGACTTCAAAGGAGTAGAGATTTCAGCAAGTTCTGAATTGGATTGTGCACTAATGCATACCTTTGCACTAATTTGCAACATTCCTGTTAATGAGAGATGCCCTATTTGTGCATAGGCTCTTTTAAGATGGTTGTTATCTGGATTACTTCCTGGCTTCGTAGATTATTGGCAGGGTATCATCTTCTTCTTTAAAACCTGTGCCCAGAATGACATTTTCTTTGTGGATTACCTGATGTTTGTATGAACTGATCAATTGTATTGTAGGATTCAGGCCATCATGGTTTGTTTAGGCATAGTATGCTTTTTGAACACAACTTGAGACTTTCAAGAAGAGATTGGACTGCCATCTGTCAGAAATGGTGTAGGGTCTCCCGCTTGGGCAGGGCATTAGACTAGATGACCTGCAAGGTACCTTCCAATTTTGATTATCTGTTATCTATTATTTGTTATGCTCACTCAGTTTGCCTGGATTTAGCATGTTGTATAAGCCCAACCATAGTATGCTACTCTACTGAACATTTTTCGCTACTGGAAAAGAGACCATGCTTAAGCATTTCTGCAAAATGGCTGCTGAGGAAAGGGGAGAACCTGCTCATTCAAAAAAAAATAGTTGCCCTGGGAAATGCTAATCTTAAACTTGGATGCTACCTCCCCCCTTTCCTGCAAGCCAGGGCCTCACTTCCATCCTTGTTTACTTTTGTTTTTTCTCTGAGCTGCTAGACAACTTTCTAAACTAAGTTCTGGATTAAATTCCCATTATTGCCCTATTCTAAAAAAAAGACCAAGTTTCCCATTGGATTCCCATGGATGTTCTTGGAATCAGATAAGATGCCACAGGCTAGTACTGTGCTTTGCAGTATGGCAGGTTCCCATTGTTTAAAATTAAAATGTATGCTTTTGATACCAAAAGTTCAGGTGGGACAGGAAGTCTGATAGGTGCCAAGAAAAATACCTCCAGGCACATCACTGGAAATCCCATTCATTCTGTTGTCTTTGCAGATAGCTGGTCCACTGGGCAAGGAAGTGGTTTCATCATTACAGTACAATAATGCTGCATCACTGCTAATGAATTACAAGAGCCATGCAGCTACTGTATCATTATGCTAGAATAATGGTGCATTATATTGTTCAGTTGCCTTGCATTCTTCTTATTCAATTATGCCAACCTATTTGTTGGTTCATGTATCACATTAAACTTTTACTTGTCTAAACACGGTGATGGAATAGGTTGCCATGGGCTCAGTTCTCACCAGATCTTAACCCACAACTCATAGTAACCACCAATTGTCTATGCACAGATTGACAGTGAGTGCCCTCCTCCCCCATTACAAGGGCTTGGCGCTGGTTTTCCTGACTGTCATTGGTGCTTGTCCTTCATTCAGATACATTTCTCAATTTTGGTTCCCTGAGAAAACACACCCTTCACGTTTTTAGCTGCACATTTTGATATATAATATTCCTGGGCCTCTGCCAGCTGATCGTATGATAGGAAATTCATTTCCCCAGAGCAGCAAAAACCACCAAAGTTGATTGCTAAGGGCTATGTATTATTTTTGCCAGTGATTTCTTGGGTGCAGGACATCTTCTCAATTTTTAGAACACTGAGATCACCTTTTTGGCTCAGGAAACAACTGTCAGCCATTGTTTTCACATGCCCATCTTTTCTTGTAAAGATACGTGGATTTTCTCCCACCCACCCTTCGTTCCTTCATTAATTGCCAGGAATGCACTCCTAAAAGGATACCCTTCTGCAGAAAAAAATGCCCTCCGAGAGAGACAGGGCTGCTTCCCAGACACTCCACGACAAAGTGGGAGGAAATACTACAGACAGGCCTCAACTTACAACCATAACTGAACTGAGCAGAATTTCTGTTGCTAAGCAAGGCAATCGTTAAGTGAGTCACACTCGATTTGCCATGGTTTTTAAGTGAATCACATGGCAATTAAGTGAATCCAGCTTCCCCCATTGACTTTGCATATCAGAAACGGACTAGGAAGGTTACAATTGAACCCATGTTCCTGCAGTACTTCAAATGTCCTAAATATATGGACAACCGCCAAAAGCTTAAGTTTTGATCACGTGATTATTATGGGAATGCTGTGAAAGTTATAAGTGTGAGGATGGGTTGTAAGTCACTTTGTTCAGTACTGAACAACTGCTAACTGAATGGTTGTAAGTCAAGGACTATCTGTTTCCCACCCAATTCAACATGGCGTAAGTAAATAGCTGTATAATTTATCATAGAAGTGAAATTGTATGCCATCCAGAGTCACTTTTTTGTGAGATGGGAGGCCATATAAATTTGATTAACAGATAAATAATTAAATGAATACATTATGAATATGAATTGTGCAAGCTTGCAGTACTATACGATATTAAGCAAGCTACTCCTTCAAAAATAACACCATTCTGATAGTTAAAAATGCCATCTGCAATCTTTAGTACTAAAAACCAAGGAACCCAATGAGAAAATGGAACTGAAATTACATATAAAGATCGAGCTAACGACAAGAGCTACGGCAATTCGTTTTCAAACTGACAGTGAAACCACTGAAGATAGCTTTCAACCTTTTAATCCAATGTTTCTCAATTTGAAGATGTGTGGACTTCAACTTCCAGAATTCCACAGCAAACATTTTCAAGTTGCCAAGATTAATCATTTCGTCAAGAAATCATTATAGTTCATGTCCAAGCTGAAATTCTGTTGGGAAAACAGAGAAAAACAGTTCTCAAAAACTAGAAAAGGTTGATATTTAAATTGCCTCTAATGACAGCTGGGATGAGACAAAGGCAATGTCCCAGATCATATTCTTGAAAATAATTTTTACCCTGTGGTTAGAAGCTTGTGAGGATTAGCCTATTGATTAGGATTAATGCTTTGTCTGTAGTAGAACATCTGAAATAAATAATAATAAAGAGCAATGTTGCTTAGTATCAGCAGAGAGAGATCCTCCCTTCATTAAGTATGAAAATTATAGTTACCGTAGAGGTAATTATAATTACTGCTAAATTATTGTGTTTTTTTCTGGCAATGGTCCTGTGATTTCAATCAAGACAGTACTGTAAGAAGGTCAGGAGGTCAGACTCATGTACAAAGGTCAGTTTTCATCCTTCCTTTATCCTAATACTCTAATTTTTAGCAATAGTCTATGGTGATGTGGTAGATTTGGCATTGAGAATTCTGATATAATTTTTCTGTGGCCATTTTCATCAAACTTACTGTTTGTAACGGCAGATTTCTAAATAAAATGGCAGTCTTTGGGGGCCTGTTAAACAAGTTAGGAACAAATCTGATTTGGTTCCTAATTATTTTAATATAAAAATTATTCTAGTCCTGAAACTTGCATATCACCTGCTTCTTGATTCTTTGAAAAGATGATGCCAAGTTGTAAACTTTAGATTTTCCTCAGGCACAATATAATGGTAGTAACAATAATCATGTGGTTTTATGGTTACTTGCACAGTTAGCTAGAAGTTTAGACTGAATTTGGCATTTTTATTCATCTGTAAAGCGCTTCTCCAAGTTCTGAGATAGGCAGATGTTATTGTTTGAGGGTGTTAAAGTGTCATCGCAGGATATAAATTGTTCCATGCAAAGCAGCATTTTGCAACTGACTTGATGGTAATTTTGTCAATGAGGCAGAAAGCAAGGAAGCAAGGAAGGAAAAGAAAGAGAAAGAGAAAAGAAAGATCTTTATCAACCTGATAACATTTCTTCTCTCTCAGTCAATAAAATAATATATCTTCTTTTGGATACAAAAATATGAGTTTGTTATTATTGCTCCAATATGTCTTAGATTCTAGAAAAGGACTTCAACAGCCAGCCCTTTTGACAAGGTATAGCTAAAAATCAAACAGAGCATGTGTGAAGCCTTCGGTAGCTGGAGCACTACACATAGACATTTTTTATGCAACTCAAACTTCATTAACCTCTCATAACTTACAATGGATTCATATTGCTCAAATCATGCTCAAGAAAAACAAACACTCCACGTGGAATCTTGTGGCAAATGGATTGTTAAACATTTTTCTATTTGAAAAATAAAAGATTTCTGTTGTGCCAGACATTTCAAGTACTTCACAGATTGTAGGGACTCAGTGTCATATTGAGCCGCAACATACAGAATAATTGGTTTCCTTCAGCTGCGCTCAACATGAACGCATCCACTTCGTTTTCTTTGCCATTAGCCCAGAAAATAGTATTTGAGTACACCCTTTGGAGATTTGGGAATTAAGGATTTATTTGAATACAGCTAGTCTTCTGATGACTAACCTCCATGTCATTGTCTTGGCAACCACATGGAAGTGGTTTGGCCTGGTTTCTTCCAATGTGTTTTTTTGATTTCCCAATTTAATCAATGGCCAACTGAAATCCTAATTAGGTCTGACCCTGCTTAGGTATTTTTAAGCTGTTTATTATTGTTATTATTATTATTAATTAAAATTGTCTGGTGCTTAACTCTCAACAATTCAAGGAGGCTCACAACAATCAAACAAGGAAATTACCATAAAATCAATAAAATGAACATTTGGTCTCTCTGAACTTGATTGTTCACCTTCAGACAATTCATTATTTTAATGAGCAACCTAGAGAAATATCTGTAAGCAAACAATCAAGCACAGAGAACACAAATACTCCACAGTTCAACCCTATGCTGCATAGAGTCTCATATTAAAACATAAAGATGGAGAGAGTGATGAAGCAATGGATTTCCCTCTCCTTCCTTTAGTGAAGACCAGGATGAAGAACCATGCCCATGGCTCTTCTGAACAATAGAGTCCCATTGGTTAATTAAAAGAGTCCAAGAGTAATACCGAATCAGCTGGGAAGGTACTATGAGAGAAAGGTTGTCCCTCAAGTAACCAGGCCCTAATCCAAGATCAGCCAGGTTAACAGTATATTTAATATTTACACAAAAAATTGTCCTTATTGGAAACGATCTGCGAGAGATTTCCAGTTAAGTTTGCACCCAGCATTCTCCTAGTAAGTCTTTAAATCCAGGTTAGAGCAAGCATGCATGGTGTTCAGTTCAGCTAGCAAAATATTATATCTCGATATTTATTTCACAGACATCAGCAAAATTTCACTGGGAAAGAGGTAGACAAAAGCAGGGTGCACTAAGGAGAAACAGGCACAAGATACAAAATATTTAAAAAAAAGGACAAAGGATTTAATGACAACAATTTACACTCCAGTTGTTCAAAGGGGATTCTGTGGAAACCTGGGGAGAATTTCGCTGGATTCTACAAGGCACTAGGGAGGAAAAAAATCCAACCCTTAGGCTGATGAATTTCTTCCTTTATCCATGGCAGGACATCACCAGCGTTTGTGTCACCCGTGTTAAGCTGCTTGTCCCTTGAGCAGTGGTGGGATTCATCTAGTTTGTACCACTACTGGAGAACCGGTTGTTACCTTTCTGAGTGATTTGGTGAACTGGTTGTTGGAAGAAATCATTAGGGCAGAGAACTGGTTGTTAAATTATTTGAATCCCACCACTGCCCTTGAAGCTCTCCACAAGTACAAGGATACAAGGCAAATTTCTGCCTGTCCCCAACTTCTGATCGATAGTTCTCTAGGCATTAAGCAGGCCACGATAGTTGAGGGAGCTAAAAGCTTAGGCAGTTAGAAATCTGGCGCGAGTTTCTGACTTGCTTAGTAGCATAAGAGCAATTCCAAGAAGTCCCTCCCTCTTCATGTTCCACGTTGCAGATTGGATTTGTGTACATGCATCCTGTGTGTCCCCACAAAGTCTGCTTAATCATCAAGGTGGCATCCAACGCACACCTTACTTAGGCGTAAGTCTCACTGAGTTGAATCTGAACTGCCTTTAAAGGCTAAGGAACAGCTGAAGAGATTTCAATGAATTTTCATATTGCAAGTAACGTTATTTCCTGTGAGTTTCTGAATAGAGTTTTTAAAGCAACACCTTGAGACTGACAGCCAGTGCAGGTATGCCTTGATTTACAACCACAACTGAGCCCCAAAATTCCAATGCCAAGCAAGACAGCTGTTAAGCAAGTTTTGCCCCATTTTATGATCTTTCTTGCCACAGTTATTAAGTGAATATGTAGTCATTAAGCGAATCTGGCTTCCCCCCCATTGACTTTGCTTGTCAAAAGCCAACTGGGAAGGTTTCAAAAGATACTCACACGACCCCAGGGTGGTGAAACTGTCATAAAAACATGCCAGTTGACAAGTGCCCAAATTTTGATCACATGATCATGCGGATGCTATAATTGTTGTACATTTGAAAACCAGTCTTGTCCCCTTGTTCAGTATCACTGTAACTTCGAATGGTCACTAAATGAACAGTTTTAAGTTGAGGACTGTATCAGGGGTGGGATGCAAATTTTTTAACAACCGGTTCTGTGGGTGTGGCTTAGTTGGTGGGTGTGGCCAACTCAATATCACTCACATCGAGGCATGGGTCTCCTCGCCTGGCCTCTCATGACTGTGGGGATGCTGCAACAGTCATAAGTGTGAAAAATGGTCATAAGTCACTTTTTTCAGTGCCATTGTAACTTTGAATGGTCACTCCACACAAGCAAAGTACCAGCAAAGGAGGGGGAAAAAACTCCAGAGAAGTTCCTGAGACAGGAAATCTAGTCCTGCCAAGAATGTAATAAGGGTTAATGGAGAGGCAGTTTTTGTAAGCAACACCAGAATGCTTCCTTCCTGCCTTCCTTACAGGATTAGGCCAGTAATTTCTTCTAACAACCAGTTCTCCAAACTGCTTAGAATGTTAACAACCGGTCCTAGTGAATAGGTGCAAACTGGTAGAATTCCACCCCTGGTCTGTATCTTTTATGCTGTTTGCAAAAACCTATCTTTGTGACAAAACCTCTCAGCCATTAAAAAGCAAACATCTACAAGAAAGATGATTTCTGCTGACAAGGAGCATCAATTGTTCCAAATATTGAACAATGAGCTAAGTAAAAGCAATTACACTCAGTCATTCAACTTTGTTTGGCTAAAGCATTCACTTCCCAAATAATTATGAAATTTAAGTCTTGTACATTGGAAATGTTAATTTTTGGGTGGGCAATCAAAAGTTTAGTTTTTGTTTCATTGCTAATTTTCCAACATTGCTGATTTGCCACTCTTGATCAGGAGTTCTGAGATTTAAAAAAAAATAAGTCCCATGATCTGAAAAAAATGTCAGCTCATGATCTGCATTATCCATATATATAAAGGAACTTTCCAAAGCTACTGGAAATAATAATGTGAACAATTAGCATAGACAGTGCAAGGGAAGGGCCTTTGGTTATTCCAACTTTAACCCTTTCATGTATACAACCTAAACTTTAAAAAGGCAGAATAGGAACAGCATTGATACTTTTGAACTTTGGTGTTGGAGAAGACTTCACTTCTGAGAATACTGTGGACAGCCAAGAAAACAAATAACTCATTGAACAAATCAACCCAGGGTTTTCACTCAAGGCACAAATTGTTCTACTTTAGACACATGATGCAAAGACCTATGTCTCTGGAGAAGACCTTAATGTTGGCAAAGGTGGAAGGAAAGAGAAAACAACCAGCAGCAAGGTGAATGAAATCAGTTGAAGGGGCAATGGCTACATGGTTGGAAGACTTGAAAGATTAGGGAGAAAATATAGTTGCTAACAGTGGCAACTGACTTGATGGCACAGCAGAATAGAGATGGAAAGTAGGATATTTGATGATCACTCAATTCTGCACCATTAAAGAAACACTGGTAGAGTTAATGGCCCACAATCCTTGCTTAACAGCAACAAGGACTGCAGGATTGCCACCACGAAGTGATGCAGCCACATGGTATCATACTTTATGACCTCATTCCATAGTTAAGATAAATTCCAGTCCCAATTGCTGTTGTTAATACCTGTAGCATATAGGAGATTTGGCCGCTTCTCTAGTAATGACACTTAATTAATTAATTACATTTAGAGTTGCCCAACTTCATAAAATCAGGGGCAGTTTGGTGTAGGTATTAAGATTCAGGATTAGAAACTAAGAAAGCATAAATTCTAGGGCGATTTGGGAGCGGTCATTATCTCTCAGCTCACCTCCCTTCACCTATAGGAAGCAGGAGCATTATTTATGCTTTATAATCATTTTGTGCTCAATAAAGGTGGGATATAAATCAATTGGTAATGTAAATCTCCATGCATAAGGAAAACTAGTACGTCAGGGGGGAAAATAAAGCTTAGTGCTTATATTTGAACTTTCTTCAATAAGGAACACTAAATTAAATGCTCGTTCTGTAGCCTGAAAGAGAGCAGCTAGATTTTAATATTACCACTTTATCCTCTTGCATCTCCTTTATAATCTGGGTGTTGGTTTCATGTGACACAGACAGGATAAAGCTGGCTGCAATCCACAGCTTTCTGTATGAAATGACTGTAACAAGTTCATATAAGAGTGTCTATATTATTACTACAAATTATTTTAATGTTGGTCCCAGAAAGAAAAATAAAACATTGGTGCATGGGAAAACAGCACACAAATTAAAATGAAACAGTAGACATAGGATGATGGACAATGAATCTCTTCTATTTGGCCATAAAAGAAAACATGACTTTTAATTAATGAGTAACAAGGGAGAAATATCTGTAGGCATTTGGTCTATGTTCTTGGAAAAGTTTAAGGTATGTCCTGACAAGGTTTTTACTGTGCAATTGTCCAGTCTCACTCAAAGAATTTTATGGGAAGGTCAAGTCGTTGTAGTCTCCCATCTGTAATCCTCCTGTGTTTTCCAATTAATCCATTTGCTTTTTTGTCTTCTTACCATAATAAGGAAAGATAGAAAAGCAGCAGAACTGCACTATGTCCTTTGACTGACAGGGATGGGAACTCTCTGTCTGAAACCACTCTAGATCTATTCTCCAGATATCAAAGCTCTTACTTAAAAATTACCTTCCTTAACCCATCTGTCTCCTCTACTTCTTTGCTGGCCTCCTTTCTTTGTCTTCAGTCTCATGCATATATTTGTTTTTAAGAGGGGCTCAATCTGTATCTCCAGTAACCATGTTATAAATCAGGGGTATGAAACTTATGTGGTCACAGGGGCATCATGTGATGTATCTGGACTTTTTCCCCCTTCACTAAACTGGGCATGGGCGTGGCCAGCATATGACGCATCCAGCCCGCGAGCCGGGAGTTTGATAGCACTGTTATAAATGATGGAATAGGCTAGTGGTCCACAGACCCCTGGGGAAGGTGCAATGTCATCGCAGGGGATCCTCAAAGACTTGAAGAAATTTTATAATTTAAATCTTGAGTTAAGCCTCGGTGGTCCATGGCCACAAAAGGTATTTAAAGGTGGTCCACAGTGAAGAAAAGATTGAGAATTACTGGAATGGGCTATTTCCAAAAAGAATTGGAAATTTTTAATGTGCTAACTTTCTAAAAGAAGTATTTTTCCTTCTAATATTAAAAAAAATGTTTGTAGGCATACAACATTTTCAAAAGAAAAATACCTTCCAAAAAAAAAAAAAAAACCTCAAGAAAGTCCAGTTGCCTCCTGAAAAAGCAGTTTTGGGACAACCATGACCTGGATGACTGAGAATCTGTATAGACGTTTGTAGGAATAGATGCTTTATTTGGAATTGATGTTTTGTTGGTTTCTTTCTACATTTCCTACAACAAATAGGGCTTATTCCCCAATTGTAGTCCAGATGTAATCTCTCCTCTGAGTTTAAGGTCTAAAGTTCTCTAAAGGCACTTCTGGCCTTGGACCTGATCCCCAGCCCCCACCACATGGTGAACAACTGGATGAAAGTTTTCTTCACTCTCACTGTGCCTGGGCTCACCCGACATATTAAATATTAAATGCAGGTTTAACAACACATCACTACTAAGCAACCATATTATAGCTTAATATGATAGCTTGGTTCACTGAACATACTAAGGCAAATCCTAGGTGTTCACCACTTGTTGAACTATCAAGTGCCCAATCCTTTGAAGATGCAAAATCTAGTAATAAAGGTCAAGGAGTTCAAAATGAAACTAAGATTAAAGAATATCTTAACTAATGACAAGAGCAGGCATAACAATAAGTCTTAGAATTGACAGTGAAGCTATTGAAGTGGTGAACAGCTTCACCTTTTGGGATCAACCATCAACAGAAGAAGAACAAGCTGTCAAGAAAAATGCCACAGGCTACCATTTGGTAGAGCAGCCACGAAGGTCTTGGGAAACATATTCAAACATGATGGATATATCTCTCACCAACAAATATCAGAATAATGCAAGTCACAATATTCTCTATGATACTTTATGAAAGTGAAACCTACACTTTAAAAAAGCAGAACAGGAACAGCATTCATACTTTTGAACTTTGTTGTTGGAGAAGACTTCTCTTCTGAGAATACTGTGGACATCCAAGAAAACAAATAAATAACTTATTGGGTTTTCATACAGGGTTTTCACACAAATCACAAATTATTCTACTTCAGACACATTGTGCGAAGACCTATGTCTCCGGAGAAGACTTTAATGTTGGGAAAGGTGGAAGGAAAGAAGACAATCGGAAGCAAGGTGAATGGACTCAGCTGAAGGGGCAATGAACATATGGTTGGAAGACTTGCAAGGTTATTGAGAAAATATAGCTGCTAACAGTGGCCACCAAATTAATAGCACATAATCAATTATACATTCTTTATACAGGTAATCGTTGACAGGTCAAAGTCACAATAGCACTGAAAAAACTGACTTAGGACCATTATTAGAGCCTCAGTTGCGCAGTGGTTAGAGTGCAGTACTGCAAGCTACTTCTGCTGCAGCCAGCTGCCTGCAGTGCCAGGCTCAAGGTTGCCTCAGCCTTCCCTCCTTCCGAAGTCAGTAAAATGTGGACCCAGATTGTTGGGGGCAATATGCTGACTCTGTAAACCGCTTAGAAAGGGCTGTAAAGTGGTATATAAGTCTAAGTGCTATTGCTATCTTCCATCTGCAGGCAGATAACGTTCTTTGTATATTTGTGTTCCAAAATAATGCATCAGCAAAAAATATATCAGCAAAAATGTTCTATAGCAAATGCCTCTAAGATTGAACAGTTAGGTGTATTAATCCTCAAGATGCAAGCTGAAGGTTAAATGTTAGGCATAACATTTTATATTCTATGAGGGATCTTCATCTCCTTGTGAAACATCTGTTGAAGAATAATCTCAGATCAATTTATTAACATCTTCAAAAATCTCTATCATTACAGCAGTTATTATGTAAAGACTGATAGTGAAGCCACCAGTTTTTTTAAAAATCAGTACTGATGATAGACAGAGTTGCATTTGATCATCCTTTCTGTTCCTCCTCCCCATATACTTTGTTATGTGGGCCAAACATTAGAATTCCCTATTTTTCACACTTTTGACCACTGCAAGCATCCCCATGGTAAAAATTCAGCCTCTTCGCAACTGACTCATATTTATGACGGTTGCAGTATCCCAGGGTCTTGTGATCAACTTTTGCGACCCTCCCCCAAGCGAAGTCAATGATGAAGCCAGATTCACTTAACAACAGTGTCACTAACTTAACAACGGCAGCGGTTCCCTTAACAACCATGGCAAGAAAGGTCGCAAAATGGGGAAAAACTCACTTAAACCAATGTCTCGCGTAGCCACAGAAATGTCAGGCTCAATTGTGGTCGTAAGTCGGCATTTTGACTAAACCGAGTCAAGAATGAAGGAATCTCTCCCTCCACTTGCACACTCCCCCCCCCCATTTGGAGTCCCCATTCTCCTGGGAAACTATGGACTTCCAGGGTCCCAACCACCCAAGATTCAGCCGCAACTTCAAAGCAGGGAGAAAATCCCTTTGTCCCCAACGTTAAGCCCCGCATTGCACACCCTTCAGGGCATTTACTTCTGGGGCAAAGGGGTTTTCTCCCTGTTTTCTTGGAGTTGAAGTCCCCCAGGCTTAAAGTTGTCAAGGTTGGAGACCCCTGGTCTATGGAGTTTCTCTCAGTCATCCAGGTCCTGGTTGTCCCAAAGGTCCTTTTTTCAAGAGGCAACCAGACTTTCTTGGATGAGAAACAAAACATCTTCAAAGGAAAACCACAAAGTCCAGTTGCCTCTTGAAAAAAAAACCACAATCATCTTTGGGACAACCAGGACCTGGGTGACTGAGAGAATCTCCATAAACCAGGGGTCTTCAAACTTGGCAAGTTTAAGACTTATAGGGTTCCCAGAATTCCTGAGCTAACATGACTGGAGGAGGAACTCTGGGAGTTGAAGTCCACCAGGCAAGGTTGGAGACCCCTGGTCTATAGCAGGGGTCTTCCAACTTGACAGCTTTAAGACTTGTGGACTTCTCCCATAATTCCTCCTCCAGTCATGTTAGCTCAGGAATTATGGGAGTTGAAGTCCACAAGTCTTAAAGCTGTCAAGTTGGAAGACCCCTGCTATAGACCAGGGGTCTCCAACCTTGCCTGGTGGACTTCAACTCCCAGAATTCCTCCTCCAGTCATGTTAGCTCAGGAATTCTGGGAACTCCACAAGTCTTAAACTTGCCAAGTTTGAAGACCCCTGGTCTATGGAGATTCTCTCAGTCATCCTGGTCCTGATTTTTATTTTATTTTTTATGTATTTATTTATTTGATTTGTCAATCACTTACAAGATAATAGGTATAAGTATAAACATGAGTAAGTATAAGTATAAGTAAGTATAAACGAGAGAGAGAGAGAGAGAGAGCATCCACTCGGAGAAGGTGGAGTGAAACGTCACGCGCAGCCAAGACCCCTCACCCCCGCCCCCACTCGCCGCGCCCCTTCCCGAAGTGACAGTCACGTTCAAGTCGCGCGCCACGCCGGTTGGAAGAAAAGTCCCTTTTCCCCGCGCGCGCACAGAGCGCCCTTCCCCTCCGAACCGCGCCTCTCTCTCTCTCTCTCTCTCTCTCGTTCTCCGGGCCCGCTTGGACCAATGGGGGAACGGGGTGGGCGGAGCCTCCCTGGCCGAGGCGTTGGAAAAGAGCCGAAGTGGCAAACGCTCCGTAGAGGAGTTGAGTTCAAAGCGCCGCGCTCGGAGAGAGTAGCGCATAAGGGAGAAGCGAGGCTGACTTGGGACCTCCATCCTTCGCATCCCCGGACCCGCCCCACGCCCCTCCCGGTTTCCCAGCTCCTCTCCTATGGGGAGACTCGGAGTGAGATGTATCGCTCTGGCTTCGGCTGCCAACGCCGCCAGATCCGCCGCGCCGTGATCGGACCGCCGGAGAGGAGAGAGAAGAGAGTGGCGGAGTCGCCGCTGCCGCCGCCTTCAGCGAACCTGGGACAGCGCCTTTCGAAACCGGCGGGTCCGCGAAACTTTCGAACCTTTCCAACTTCGCGAAGCCCTGGCTAAGAAACCTATGGGACGTTGACCTGCTCGCAGATGCCATCCTCGCTCCGGGATCTGACAGAAGGAAGAAACAACCGCTAGTTTTTCCAGAGGACGGGTGGGGAAGCCCTGCGGTTTTTAATCTGAAGAGTAAGAAGGTCGAACACCTCAAAAGAATCAGGCAGGAAACCCACCCGCGATCCTCTTCCTGACCTGCAGAATTATTATTATTATTTTTTGCGGCATTGGGGCTACTGTTTCCCCAGGCTTCTGAAATAAGAATAACTCCCAAACTTTTCTTTTCTCTCCTTCTGAAATGCAGGCTTTCCCCTTTCTCTTATGTTTGCCCCTTTCTTGTTTCCCTTCCTCTTGGAACTGAACTTTAGCACCCTTAACCCTTGTAGTTTATCCACGCTTTCTTGCTTGGTCTTCTCCGTGTTGTTTTGGTTTTTTTTGCCATGGCGTTGAACCCCACCATGCTCCCCGTTACCAACAGCTCCTCCAACGGGACAGGAGCTGAGAGCAGCAAACCCCTGACCATCCCCATGGTCATGTTCATTTTCGGAGTGGTGGGGAACCTTGTAGCCATCGTGGTTCTTTGCAAGTCCAGGAAGGAGCAGAAAGAGACCACCTTCTACACGCTGGTCTGTGGACTGGCTGTCACCGACCTCTTGGGGACTTGCCTGGTTAGCCCGGTGACAATTGCTACGTATCTGAAGCAGGAATGGCCTGGTGGCCAACCCCTGTGTGAATACAGCAGCTTCATCCTCCTCTTCTTTGGCCTGTCTGGACTCAGCATCATTTGCGCCATGTCCATAGAGAGGTACCTGGCCATCAACCATGCCTACTTCTACAGCCATTATGTGGATAAGAAACTAGCGGCCCTCACTCTTTTCGCAATCTACGTTTCCAATGTCCTCTTCTGTGCCATGCCAAACATGGGCTTGGGGAAGACAAAGCTCCAGTACCCGTATACCTGGTGCTTCATAGACTGGCAGACAAACATATCCAGCCATGCTGCTTTCTCGTACATGTATGCCGGCTTCAGCTCCTTCCTCATTATGGTCACGGTGGTCTCCAACATCTTGGTGTGCATGGCCCTGATCCGCATGCACAGGCAATTTATGCGTCGCACTTCCCTGGGGACAGACCATGCCACTAACCGCCTGTCAGACTTTCGCCGGCGCAGGAGCTTCCGGCGCATGGCTGGTGCAGAAATCCAGATGGTCATCTTGCTCATTGCCACTTCCTTGGTCGTAGTGATTTGTTCCATTCCTCTAGTGGTGAGTAATCTGCTTATCCTTTTCTTTCCAATATTATCATTAATGTCCTTTAAGGAAACATTGTGCTGCAAACATGAAGTTCCTTCCTTTTGTAGTTGTCACACATGTGATCTAAAACTTTTTTAGCCCAGCAAAAGCAAGGAGCCTATTCCCACTTCAGTTCTTTTTCTTGACTCGATGCTAATATTTAAGACAAAACACTAAGAAACATTTTGACCTGCTCTTTAGCTGTTTATCTATTCATAACAGTTGAGAAGATCCCAAAACACCTCCGTTATTGCCAATCTCTTAAAGGAATTCATGATGGTCAATTTTAGCCTCATGCAGGAAAATGGTTTATGCAATTTGCAAGCAATGCACACACAGAATAATTGTGGCACATTACTTGACGTTAAAATCGTATACCTTCACTTTCTTCAAAAGTATCATGGTGTTTTTAGGGAGTTATTTTTCAGATGCATAACTTTGCAGCTTTATATTCAAATTTCTTTATTTCATTGGATTGTTGGATAGACTGATTAAAAAAACCAAGTTGCTTTCCTGGGATGTTATAGAAATACAGATCAAGGTGTGGCTTAAAGTAGAGCATATTGAAATTGCAAAACTTTTCAGCCAAACGTTATGGAATTGCTTGCAGTTCAGTGTTCATAGCATTAGTATAAGGTCCCCAGATACACTTAAGCAAACAAATGTTAAAGTATCTTTAATTATTAGAGATACGTATATCAGGCTAAAAGATTTAACAGTCTGATAAAGACTGGTTCCCAATTCCTTTTTTCCAAAACTCTAAAAAGAAAAAAAAATGTTAGCAGTGTTCTTCGTCAAGTAAAGCAAGGTTTTTTTTTCTGCGACAATGATAGCGCTGTGACAGTTGCGTGCAGTTATTTATTGTTGCATGGACAACTTTGATAACTGTTTTGTGCCTGGCTGTAGTAGGCATTCTCTTTTTCGCAGTTGACTCCAAGGAAGGGAGAAAGAGTAACAACAGTTGGGGGCTTAGCTAAGACTTGCCCCCACTTGTAAACTTTCCAATAAAATGCAACAAGCTCCTTTTTCTTGGCAGGGATGTATTAAACAACTGACAAGGCATGTTTGCTATTATCCCTCCCTTTCGTTCTATAAGCTAAGTGATCCTTTGGAGAGAAGCATGGAGAATATGGTTGGATATAGTAGAGGGGACTTCTTGTAGGCAACAGACAATCTAAAATTGCTTTCCAACAAGAAGTTAGTAAAAGCAGAGAAACCCATGTCCAAGAGAGACTGGGCAAACCACAAGCTTGAGTTATTCAACTAATGCTATAATTTTACTAGTTAGGCCAGTTTTGCTACATAACTAAAATAATCCAGCTATGAATACCTGGTCTGTGATACCAATGCATTTTAAAAGTAGCCCAGGTCATGTTCTTCAGTGTGTAACTGTACACCTTTCCATTGGTGTTTCTTACTAAAACGACAACATTTTGCTCTATGATCTTTGACTTAGTAACACAACGAGTCCTGTTTTTAAGCTGTGAAAGTAAACATAAAGGGTGGTTGGTAATTTCCTCACAAAAGATCTGGTAGCAAATTAAGGATAATTGTTTTCTTGTAGTGCTTGTTATTTTCTCACATGGAAATGGCCCAGATGGGGGAGATATGAAAAACAAATCCCCTACTATTCAGACTCATCTTGAACAAGGAGATTTCATGTGTAGTAGCCTGATAATGAAAAGAGGAAATTGTGCTTAATGAAGTGTGTGCTTCTGGATGGGAAATACTGCAGCTAAAATTGGGCTCACTTCCTCCTTTCATACAAGTGGGTTTTTTGGTATCAATAATGTAATAATAACTCAGTCCTTCTGGTATTGTTGCAATATGTACAAATATTGAATTACCTGTTTCTTCCAACTATATATTCTAAATATCAGTTCCTACTAAAAGCTAAACGATGGTGAAGTGGGCAATGATGGAATCTCCCACACATTTTGACATGGTAGCTATTTTTGGATAAATTGCTTATAAAAGCTTTCTGAATGTAGTAAAATTAGGACTGAGCTACACTACTTGTTTCTGTTTCAACTGTTTGCTTACTTTAGGAAAGGACTTAAATTTTCATGACTTTTAAACATGGAGAAACAGTTATATTGTCACATCTATTTGCAGTGTAAAGTGGTCAAGTCTACTTATTCTTCAGAAAGGGTAAACATAAGATATTCCTTGAATTGTGTTCCAACTAATTGATATGGCTGCCTAACACACCCTTGCAATTATGGCTTGTGATTTCTTGCTTCTGGGAATGTTGTTTTCTAAGCTAGTCTACAGCGCTCTAGTGGTCTCTCATCCAATTATTGATTGGATCTATATCTGCTTAGTTTTTACACGTTCAGTGAAGTTGCTGCTACTTTCTGCTGTGACACACTCCTGGTATGGGATCTTTTCAAATTGTGGCTAAGTAGTCCTTAAAGCATTATCATAAACCCATTTGTTGGTTAGCTTGGGGCAAGTGCTTGTGGCTTATGCTTTCCATAATAGACACCTCTAGAAGACTGGATTCATTCCTCTAAATTTTTCAATCGGGGGAAAAACAACAATATTTTCTTCCGTTTCATGCTTTTTACACATTCCACATTAATAGAAGGAGGAGGGTCATTTCTCAAAAACCTCCTCAGCATTTCATACCATAGAATGCTAAAAAGAATCTATGACCACAAAGGCAAACCAACATTTGTGAATTCTCTTAACTTTCAAGATACTGTGATTAAGACACCCGAGGACAGGAATTTGTGGCCAAGTGTCTGACAACTGTATTGACAAATACAAATAAAGTAGAAGTCTCTCTACCTAAAGAAGACGATAATGGATAAGAAAACACTTGTTAGTTGATAGTGTTGCATAATGCAGGAGATTAAAAAATACTTGACATTAAATACAGTAAATGCTATCGGAACAGGAAGCTGGACTGGATGGATTTTTTATTTGTTCCAGTAGGGATCTTATTTAATCCATCTGATTCAGACTGAAATAGAACATAAGAAATTACTGTCCAAATTGTCTATTGGAAACAGTAGTTAGATGCCAAGTCGGGACAAATAGTCCACATATATGTTTGCATCCCATTGAATAGTTAAATCCCCCCCCAAATATAAATGCTTAGAGGTGCTTACTTAATAACATGAGAGCCAATTTATTGCTGATTATTTATTTTGAATTAAAGGTGTTGTATTCAGCATAGTATTTATGTATCAAATGACATGGGTCTACATGCTTTATCTTTGCAGTGACCCTATGAAGAAGCTTAGACTACAGGAAGATGATTTGAATCACTCTGTTTATTCCATGAATAAATGGGTATATCAGTGTAACTATGACTTGTCCAAATTCAGCAAGGCCTGTGGGTAGGAATTTTTTTTTTATATGAAGATACGTGTAGGTGGTTCTGATATTGCAGAGCAATACTCCAATGAAATTTTGCAGAATTTTGTATTGAAGGGAAGATGTTGTCTTCAAGCACCTGACAAAAAAGTTTCAGTAAACAATATTTTTTTTAAAAAAAATAAAAGAACAGGAGGAATGGAAAACAATGAATGTTATCATGCTCAATGCCTTGCTATTAGAGAGGGTTAATTGACTATGAAAATAGTAAAACAGTAAGTAAATTTAATTTGTAAAACTCTCTCAAACTCATTCCTTTCATTTCTTAATAATCTCAATGAAATTAATCATATAGAAACAAACTATGTTGGGGAAAGTAAAAGGAGGGGGAAGCACATAGAATAACAAAACGTGTTATTTCTACTTGTGAATTAAAACAGTCAAAGATTCATTGTCAGGACCGTTGTATGAATCCAACAGAAGGATTTCAGAGCTATATATAAGTTGTTTTCCCCTTGGCTTTATGCTCACAGTAACTTTTGAGGTTGACTCAATGAATTATCTTGTTGAACAGGAATTTGAACCCAGATTTTATCAGTACACACACTTTATTTTGGAATAACACATTGGAGGACTGCAACTGGTGCTCTATGGGACTTTAAGAATATCAGAACTTCATATTAGACCTAACCACCTGCTTCCTACTCATCGACTGGGATCACTCAGTGACTTAGGCTAAAATAAAATAAATTGGAGAGTTTGTGATTCAGTAGCTCATGCACCTAACCAGTGCCTTAAAATATTATGTGAACCAGACCATCCTGTTAAAGAAATATTACAATGTATTTATTTAGACATTGTGTACTTTGTTAATCTAAATTTAGTGTTCTGTTCATTGTTAACATTTAGAATTTGCTATTGGGAATTGACTGCCAATGCATATGAGCCAAATCAAATCAATTATAGTCAAAGACCAGAACAAATAAAACACTCAAAAATATTATTTGATTTTATTTGCATATGTGTATTTGAAATTCCAATGGATTCCCCAAATACAGATTCTTACAGTGTTTTCTGCATTGAGACATGCTGGGAATTGATACATGTTAGAAATTATGAACTTCACTCTGAAAGACATTTTACCCTTATTTTCAAATAAAAGTCAAATAAAAGACAGATCTGATATTTCATTATAGTGAAGGTTATAGAAATTGGTCAAGGAACAGAAGTGAACAGAGCCTTCATAATTTCTCCATTTGAAATAGGAAAGCTTTGTATACATACTTGTTTAAAAAACACATTTTAATTTTTCCCCTTCATTTATGAATTTAATCCCTACCTTTTCTACCCTACCACAAACAACTACCTCCAATGAGTATCACCAATTTGAAATGACTGGGATTGGGGTACACTAACCTGGAGAATCTCATGGTTATTATTTGAGGCACAATTAACATTTCTAATAGACAAGACATTCACAGAAGGCGGGTATGGTGTGTGTCCAAAATGACAACATTGGATGTACATGATTGAAGCCCAGATCCCTTTATGTCTCCGATGCATTAAAATAGCAGAGGCTTTGTGGTGCCTTCTTGATTTTTGTCAAAAATAGAAAATTAAAATAGATTGCTCTGTCATCAGAATATAGAAACTATTTTCTTCTTCTCAAGATATGTGTTTAAATGTATGGAAACTTTTCTAACTATAAAAAAAATCAGTTGTATGCATTTTAGTTTAAGATGGCAAAGCCATAACAGTACAAGTTCTGTTAATGTTAGGCATATTAGAGTCTTTAATGTCCCTAAGAAGTGGTAATGAACTGGGGACAAAGGTGTGATGGAAGAGCCTGTCATATCCACTCTGTATATAAAGACAAGAAATGTGATAGTGAAATAAAATAGTTTCTAGTTGATCTTTCAAACCCCTTTTAGCTGGTTTGTATGCAGAGCCAATGCATATTTCAGAAGCACACAGAGCTGAACAGTTTAAATGGGAAATTTGGGGATTGGATCTAGAAACAAATTAAAAAGTTTAAAAAAAACAGTTCTGGGAAAAAACTGCTTTTATGATTGCCCAGAAATCTGTATAGAGATGTTCATGTGGTCAGCTGGAGTCGTGAGCAGAAAAGAACCATTTCCTGAATCACAGCACATCTGGAGGAGCCCAAGTTTGTGATTGTTTACAACTTAGTTCTCAATTTATAACCATTCGTTTAGCGACAGTGGCACTGAAAAAAGTGACTTGCAACTGGCACGTATTCAGGACAGTTGCAATTTCCCAGTGACCCTGCGATTGCCATTTGCAGCCAGTTGTCCCAGCCAGTGTCCAACAAGCAATGTCAACAAGGGAAGCCTGACTCCTTGAGCTACTGCAGTGATTTGCTTAAAAGCAGAAAACAACAGCAAAATAAGTCATAAAACTGGGCGTGACTCTCTCAGCCGCCTTGCTCAGTCATGGAGATTCTGGTCCCCAACTGGGATCGTAAGTCGAGGACTAAACAGGCACCACAACCTTCTGGGCAAAGGTTACTTTATAAATTGTCTTCCTGCTTAATATTAACTAGCTGCCTATATAAAGCTGTGTACTGGAATGCGATAGAGGAGAATTTTATGAGGGTATGTAAAGATTTTGTGGATAGCTCCTCCTTTGTTTGCTGTAGAAGGCGACTTTGCTTTTTTGTTTTTTTGTTTAAAAAAAGCTTTTTTTGGTAAGACATGCTTTAGGTGTGCACTTAGAAGGGAAAAATACTTTTTCCTGGATATCAGCTCATCCGAGGTTGGAAGTTGACTCATGATACGGCCTGTTTCATAGTACTACTATTAGTAAGACTTCAAAATATGTATTGGACCTAGATAGAGGACCCGTGGTCTTGCAGTCAGCACAAAGTTTATTCTCGGTGCCCTTGTGTAGACATATGGGAGACCGTTGTCATGTTTGGAAGGAATCTCAGGGCATGTTTCACACCCAATCTGGGAGCTCAGGCAATTCAGGTGGGGTGGGGGTATGATACTTGAGGAAAAGGGTCATCCTTCCCCCAGGCTGCCTTTCAATTAAAATAGTTCCTGTCTTCTTTGCTGAGTACTCAGTAATTGAATCCTGAATACAGACATCCCCAGGAATCAAGTTCATCCAGCACTGGCATTCTTCTTTCCTGAAACTGAGTAGAATTGATTTTGCATGTATTCAGTAGCTGGTCATGTTGGGGATTAGATCCTGACTGTCGAAAGCAGGCAGCAAATAACTTAAGAATAGAGGATAGTTCTGTGTTCCTTGGACTACTAGATTTAAAAAAAAGATGGGGGGGGAGACTTTGTTTGAAATCATCTGAGAACTTTAACCGGGCAAAACTGATCAGCCAAGGCAGAGATAGGCAGGCTGAGATCTTAATGCCATATTTGGCATGAAAGTCCTTACGGTCTCTCAGTGATTCCGGTAAATTGCAATGTTATATGAAATATAAGAAGAAAAATATTAAATATGTAGCAGATATAAATTGTACTTAATGTATTTTTATTGAATTAAACTCAGATCTTGGATCTGCCCATGTCTTCATTCCATTTTACCTATTTGCAGGATTACAGCATTGAAAGGCTCAATGCTTTTGGATTGAATTAGGTGTAGCTTGCAAAAACACTTGTATAAAGCTAGAATAAAATAACAGAGTTGGAAGGGAACTTGGAGGTCTTCTAGTCCAACCCCTTGCCTAGGCAGGAAACCCTACACCACTTCAGACCAATGGTTATCCTATCTCTTCTTAAAAACTTCCAGTATTGGAGCATTTTCAACTTCTGGAGGCAAGTTGTTCTAACTGTCAGGAAATTTCTCCTTAGGTCTGAGTTGTTTCTCTCCTTGATTAGTTTCCACCCATTGCTTCTTGTCCTGCCCTCAGGCTCTCTCAGGCTTAAGCAGAATCTATGCCAAAGTTAACCGGGCCCCCAGTAAATGCATCTGCATATTGTAAAAGGAGGAAGGAGAAATAACGTTTTTAAACACACTACTATCCAAACTATTATTATTGTTGTTGTTGTTATTGTTATTATTTCAATGTATTATTGCATCAGATATGAAGGATTGTGAAATGCCTCAGAGAAGAGAAACCTGGCTAAGAGAGACATCATACAAGTAGTCCTTCACTTATGACCATAATTGGAACTAGTACTTCTGTCACTCAGTGAGGCTTGTGGTTAAGTGAGTTGCATCTGATTTTACAACCTTTTTGCCATGGTTAAGTGACTCACCATGGTCATTAAATGAATCCAGATTCCTCATTGAATTTGCTTGTCAGAAGCTGTCTGGAAAGGTCTCAAATGGAGATCACGTGACCCCACAACTGTTTTAAATACATGCCAGTTGCCAAGAACCTACATTTTGATAATGTGACTGCAGGAATGCTTTGATAGTTCTAACTGTAAAAACTGGTCGTCAGTTATTTCAGCACCATTTTAACTTTAAGTAATCACTAAATGAATGGTCATAAGTTGAGGCCTATCTATGGATTCCCTTTTTAAAAAAAGGTTCAGCATGAAATATCTGCATTAATATAATTTACTACAAAATGTAAGATCCAAAAATCAATGTGAGAAGACTAAGTAACATGTTCTTTCTTTGGCAACACTTTTCTTTACATTTTGGAGAAATAAATGATAGTTGCTTTTAGGGTCTGAGCTGTAAAAGCGTGGCAGTTCCAACATGGATGAAGCCCAGAAATATATTTTAAGAATCTAGCATTCCAATAATACTTTTAAACAGTGGGATCATTTGAAAATACATGCCTGTTTTTAAAATTTATCATGGGAATTATGTATACCCTTCCTACCCATGGCTGCAACTAGTATTACATCTGATTAAAGTAAAGTCTGTCTCAAATGGAGTTTGACTCCTACTCATCATATTGTTGCTAGGCAATGGAGAAATAGTTGTATTTCTTTTTCTTTGCTTTGTTTGTTCGACTTATCTTGTCCTGGAATTTCTTGGGTTTCTCCCAATTAAACTACTAATCAGATCTGATCTCACTTAGCTTTTGGGGGAACTTTCTGGAAAAAGTCTGTGATGATTTGCTCCTGTATTATTGCCAAGAAAAATAAATGGAGGCACCCATGGAGTCACCAAACCATTAAGCTTGGTTTGGAGGAAGCTATACTGCAGTTTCTGTTAGATGCTGGCCCTGCTGTCAAGTTCATATTCTTGCTTTAGGCTGCTATTTACGCAGTTCTTCTAGGTGAGTGGATGGATGTATTAATCATTTGTACTGATTAAGTTGCAATTGGATCAAGCGAATTTGACAGTAAAGAAAAGACTGAGTAGAACTTTGCTTTCTGATATGGAGATTTGTTTCCCTGAAACATCTCCCAAACTGCTTTATTCTGTTGGGAAGGATACGTCAGCTTTCTCATAAAAAGAGAAACTTTTGAGTTAGGCATCCTAATGGTTGGAATTTCTCTCTAGCTGGCTTCTACTGTGATCCATTAAACCAGTGGTTTGTAAACGTGGCAACTTTAAGATGTGTGGACCTCAACTCCCAGAATTCCCTAGCCAATCATGCTGACTGGGGAATTCTGGGAATTGAAATCCACACAGCTTAATGTTGCCACAGTTGAGAAACATTGAGGGAAACCATTGCAATGCAATGGGAATTCAGTCAACGGCTGGATCCACATTGCTAGAAGACCTGTTCACCAGAAGGCTTTTAAATGTAGTGTGCTCATTGTTTGTGTAACAAGTGGGATTTAAACCATAAATCAGTTTCCCTGGAGTCCTTATGAAATGAAGCAGAAATTACTGTATCAGACAATTTCATTAGTTTAGAAAGGAGAAGAGGAAGCTACCCATAAATGTAAGAAATTCAGATCAGCTCTTCCGGCCACAGGATAGTCTTCAGAAATAGTGACAGTTGCTTAAGCATGGGTCCCAAAGAACCAAGGACACTTTCTTACATTTGGCCCTGTATAAATGTAAAGAAAAGTCCAGAATCTTTTATTTGGGGTCATTTGTGCTGGCAATCTTGCTTTCCCCCTATTAAGACTTGTCAGTTAATTGTTAGACCATGCAGTATTTATCACTCATTTAGATATGATTATGAACTGTTATATACTAAGGCATTATTATTTATCCATTTAACTCGAGGAAATGACTTTTTCACATGTTTTTACACATTCCCTGTTAATTATCAAATTACTTACCTATTAAAGGCCAGGCAGGTTGATCATCACTCTGAAGAATACAGCTTGTGGGCTTACATAGGACAACTGCAGCACATTTGATAATTCCAAAAATTGGTTTAATTTCAGCTTCCATGTTTCCTATCTAGTATAGTCATAATTTTCAGCCAGCTTGAACCATGGCAGTTCCACAACATCCCTCAAGATGGGTAGAATCTGCCATAAGATAAAAAGAGGGCGTTTCAACTGATCCTTCTCATATTACCTTTAGCCTTGATCAAATTCGACTTCCATATAGTAATGTTAGGTTTCGCCAAACGTTGAAGCTCCATCTTTGCTGAAACCCCAGAGAAAGAAAAGCCCAGGAACCATATAACTGTAAGATAAAATGTAGCTTTTGTCAGAAGAGAGAGAGGGATTTGGTTAATCATCATTGTAATTTATTTTATTTATCAATGTAGTAACTAGACAGTGCAAATACTCCATTGGATTGGATTGATTTTCAGAATTGGCTCTATCTTTTGTTAGGAATTACAGGTACTGTAGTCTTTGGCAAGCCTCTAAATAGTTCCTCCATTTTCCCCACTGAAAATGTTAATTGCAAAGAAGCGTAGGCGAAGAATTATTACTTCCCCAGGTCATTGTTTTTGAAATGTCTACCTCTACAGAACATTTCTTGTAGCAACTGGTCTACTGAAGAAGAACTGATCTTTTGCTGTGAAATTTCTGCGAGAGGTTAAATGGCCATATTCTAAGAAGGTACAGAGAGGGGCTTTAGGGTACATATACAGCTTTTATTTTATTTATTTAAATGTATTTGACAAATAGTCACAGCAAAAGCTCTGGTCTGCTTTAGGATTGTAATGCAGAGGTTCTCCTTTTGTGGATATGACGGCTTAGAAATCTAGATGCCTACAACTTCATTCAAAACAAGGTTCAATTTGTTTTAATACAGTGTTTCTTAACCTTGGCATCTTTAAGAGAGGTATATTTCAACTTCCAGAATCCCTCAACCAGCTTAGATTAGCTGGCTGGGGAATTCTGGGAGTTGAAGTGCACCTGTCAAAGTTGCCAAGGTTGAAAAACACTACTTCAATAAAACATTTTTGAATTGCAAGCAAGGAATCTCAAATTCTATCTGGTTTTACATCATAGGCTGTTTTACAGTTCTCCTTTTTCTATTCAGTTATCCTAGTTCTCAATATCACACTTTCTGTTCATGAAAAGAAAAAGAAAAAAACTTGAAGTAGAATTGAATGTATAAAATATTATGTTCTCCCCTGCTTTTTAAAATAAGTATATTACTGATAATATCACAAATGTTAGAAAATGTTTTAAAAATTGTCTCACCATTACTAGGTTCACTAAGGTTTTTCTGGTTAAAATTGAAAAGAATTTAGAGATTCCTAAAACACTATTTTGAATTGTCTAATCTAAGCTATAGTAATATATATAGTAATATATTTATAAACAAATTAATAAAAGTTAATTGCTACTTCAGTTAAATCCTGTCGGTACTCTGAATTAGATGAAAAACCTGACATGAAATTGCATATTCTAATTGGTTGGCTGTTCAATTAAATTATTGTTGTTTTATTTTGTCACCACTTTTATTCTATATAAAACCAAATGTTGGGTTTGCCCGAACGATTCAGAACAAGATTTAATGGTAATCAACGGTCTTCTATCTTTTTCATACTTTCTCAAATTAGATAGCAGGAAAGAGAAACTACTAGAAATGTAGTTAGTATGCCATCTAGTGGTTATAAATCTGACCAGTAATATTCAGCCAATTAAATTTCTGGTTAGTTGGTTAGTCAAAATATAATTGGACTAAATCAACTCATGTACGAAATCTAAGAGTCATATTTAAAGAACAAGAAACCTTTTAGCACATAAAGATTAACAAATGTACATTTCAGGTGGTATCAGCCGGTGGCATAATTCAATTATTGACATTCAAAGTTCTAAAATAGCACTCTAATATTTGCTTATGAAAGATGCAAACATGAAAATGAATGAGAAAAGCATGTTGGAAGTCTTATTCTTTCAAAGTTGGGCTTGGATAGACAGAGATATATAGATACAGATATATATTCATAATTGCAATTTACAATGATTTACAGTTTAATAAACAAAGCTATTGATTATTATAAATTTTCTTTCTCATTCTTTGGTATGATTAGATACTAGTATCCATATGTGCCTATATGAATATAACTTCCAGTTCTTTTGATTAGCAGAGGCATCCATGATTTACTATGAAAGCTTGCAGACTTAATTAAAACAAATATAATGTACAGTACTTCACATTTTCTAATGCTTAAAAGGTTCACTAATATTGCCTTGGTTTTGTCCTGTAAGGAGGGTGCATATGGATGAATGCAACCTATTCAATGATTAGGAGGAAAGCTTGGAAGCCTTGTCTGTGCAGGATTGTTAATTTAACTCCTCTGTCACACTGAGAGAGTGGAAATTAGGCTTTTATTTTCAAGTCTCAACTCAACTTTCAGGACTCAATTCAAGTAACTCTTCAGCTCTCAATCTTGAGGGGCAGAATGCATGGTTGCAGGGGCAGAAAAACCCTTGGCATGCTGTTTTAAATGCAGTACATCTAATGATATTTTAAAGTAAATATAATGTCTTTGGAAATAAATCTTTGATTTCCCGCATGGTAAAATGCAAAATGGGAGTAGAAAGATCAACATCATTTTTAACGTATTGTTTCTATAGGCGGCTGTGATTGATATTGGTATTTGCGTAAGTTCACCTAGCAAGAGTTAAATTTGAAACACAGCTTAATCTGCAATTTACCCAACAGTCATACTGGGTCAGAGGCTGCAGCTTCTGAGCACTCAAGATAACAAGTTATCTCCACAGCTGCAAAGCACTGGACAATTCTGAGAACTCCATCATTATTAAATGTTGTGAATTACAAATTATAAGGGTTCTTGTTTTGAAAAAAATTAAATAAAAGGAAGAGCATTTATGTAGCCTCTCCCACTTCTGGTATTTTTGATCTTGGGTTTTCCCATTGCCAAAAAAGCCAATCTCTGAAATTAGTAGGAAAGAAATGGGGAAATTCCCTACCAGATCTTCTCTTCTGTAGTCAGCAATTTTCCTCCAGCTGGGGAAATAAAATTGGTATATCCTACAGTCCTTACGAGCCCTTTACAACTGCAACCCACAACTGCTAAAGTCCAGCTTAGTTCCCAAATGTGCACACTTGGAATAAGATAGAGAATTTCTTTAAACCTTCTGCCCAGAACCTCTCTGCCCTTCATTTAAATTGCCCAACTTTTTAAGTTTTGGGCTTGTGTGAAATCCAAAATTTCAAACGTTTTTCGAAGTGTGCAGACCCCACTTCATATGCAGTACAGTGATCAATATTTGCAAGTTGTATGGTAACAAGTGCATGTTATTTTTAAAAAATATGTAGGAGTCTGGAAATTTATTTCAGTTAGCAGGCTCACAAATTTATTTCTGTTAGCAGGCTGGGCAAAGGTTTTGAAAGAGCTGCTTTGCAACAAACAAGCACACATACAATTCACCTTTTATCAAATCATTAAAGCAGCTGTGTCTTTTGCAAGGCTCAGGTATCAACTTCTAAGTCTGCTTCTAGCCGACTCCACATGGCTGTCTATTAAAAGCACACAGGAGAAATGCAACGTATCAATGCCACACAAATGAGCATGTTTCAGGATGTTTTTGTCGTTTTCTAATTTAAGTTGTGGGTAGTATCTGATTTCTTTGTTCATGTAACTTAATTCAGCAGGAAATGGTGTTTCTTATATTTGGCAATTGCTCTTAAATTTGAGTGGAAAGCATTGAGGATCACAAGAAAATTTTTGGGGCTATTTTCAGGCTCAAACCTCTACATAAAAGCATCTAATATTCAAACAGTGCTTTTCCCCCCAAAAAAGGCAACTGGACTTTGATTTTTTTTCTTGAAGACATTTTGCTTTTCATCCAAAAAGCTTCTTCACTTCTGAAGAAACCTCTTGGATGAGAAGCAAAATGTCTTCAACCAAAAAACAAAGTCCAGTTGCCTTTTGGAGGAGGAAGCTCCTTTGCGACAATCATTACCTGGATGACTGAAAATCTTCACAGTCATCTAACATTTAATTTTTTTTGCTGAAACAAGAACCAGTTTGGTCCACCGGCTAAGGCATCGGCTAGAAATAGAAAGACCATTAGTTCAAGTCCTGCCTTAGGCATGGACGAGTCATTTTCTCTCAGTCCAACTCATCTCATAGGGTTGTTGTGAAGGAAATAGGAGGACACAGCCTTAGATATAAGCTGCTATTGTTTATAAAAATAATAAAGGCAGAATATAAATAAAATAAATAAACCAATCAACAAGCCACCTATGGAAACTGTTACATGGGCTTCACTTCCTATGGGCTGCTATCTTATGCGTTTGTTGAAACTGTTCGTGGGATTGCAGCCAGCATTTCTGTAATGTATTTTAGTAAGACTTGCCAAAGTGGCAGCAGAGACTGTCAAGGGCATAATTGAGTACTTACTGTGCATCATCATGTTCTTTCTTTATTTGGAAAAAAGAAGTTCATTCCAGGGAAGCTGTCTGTCAAGAAAATAACTTTTAACAAGCTACCACAGGCACCTTTTGGAAGGTATTAAAAAAGCAACAACTTTTTGTTGAGTGTTCAAGTCTTCCAGCAAAAGCTGTGTTCTAACCTCAAAGAATCCACAGTTCTAGGCTTGTGCTTGAAAGAGAATTTGCCTGTGAGATAGAACAATGGCTCTAATTTTGTTTCCAAAGAAGTATTTATGGAGGTGGGGTGGCAAGCGTGGGATTAGAGCTTTTCATGTTGGCTGGATCTCCCAGAATGGCTCACAGGCACATTTTGGCATTCCTTACACACCCAACACACTTAATAGCAGATTTGGTTATAGGAGGAATTAAGAGTTTGTTATTAAATGAAAATGAGAACTCCAAAAAACTTCAGAGCTTTAAATTCAGGATTCAGAATACAGCAGGGACAGCAAGTTTTTCAGAAAATAATTCACAAAAGGTTAATTGACCCTTGGGTTTTCTAGTAACTTAGATAAACTGGAAAAGGGGAAAAGGTCTTTTATCTCTATTTGAAATCAAGTGGCTGGAAATTTTTTCCCATTCTGGAAATAGCTCTCATCTCACGTTGCAGAATGCCATGTACTTCACCCATTCTCCCTTCTCTCTTCCTGTTACAACGGTCAGATGCTAAGCCAACACTAGGCCTTGAAAAGTCAGCCTGGCCTTCCATCATCAAATTATGCATAGAGTTTATTTACACATGTGTTCATTTCTCCTCTAGGTCCGGGTCTTTGTGAACCAACTGTACCGTCCAGATATCGTAAGAGACATCCAGCAGAACCCAGATTTGCAAGCTATCCGTATAGCTTCGGTGAACCCCATCTTGGATCCATGGGTCTACATTCTGCTGCGCAAGACAGTCTTGAGCAAAGCCATTGAGAAGGTCAAGTGTCTCTTCTGCCGCATTGGTGGGGCTCGGAGGCAGCACTCAGGTAACAACTGCAACTGGGCTGATGGTCGCCGGACCTCCTCCGTCACAGCCAGCCATTCACCCTCCTTCATCTCCCGAGAGTTGAGGGAGGTCAGCAGCACTTCACAGACACTGCTATACCCGCTGGAGCCAAGTGAAAGGACGGTCGGGGATCGAATGCTGTTACCAGGAACCAGCAGCTGCCTGGCTCAGTCAGATACTACATCTATAAGGACCTTACGGAGTTCACACACCTCAGAGTCCTCTCAGGGGCAAGAGTGTGAGAATACTCACTTTTTGGTGAGTGAACTAAAGCCTAGCGGGAGTAGCACTGCTAAAGGCAGCTCCCTTCAGGTCACTTTTCCCAGCGAAGCTCTGGACTTGTCGGAGAAGTGTATCTAAGCCACAGAAAAAAGTTTAAGGGACAGTTTGGTCCTTAAGTCAAGCGGGGAGAAACTGACACAACAGACATATCAAATGCTCATCTTTGCCATCCATTCTGTTGACCTAGCTAAGGCCTACACCTGAAGCTTATCTGGATTTCCATGTCCTAAGCTTGAGGGTGAAATAGCCATTTAGGGCAAAATGGACTTGGAAATGTGCATCCAGCAGGAACCCATGTGAGACGTTGAACTAGCCACCATCAGAGTTGAAGCATCTTGACTGGCAGTAGTTACACCTCCCTCAACATTGGTTCCAAGGTGCAGCTGCTGGATCTTTCCTGTTATGTGATAAGCACAGGTTTCTGCAGGGATTTTTATTACCCCTAGAGACTCATCCTTCCGCCATCAAACCCTGCCAAAGTAACAAAGGAATGTAGTGGTGTCTCAAGCACAGGCTGCTGCTTGTTGCCTTACCTTGCCCTGGGAGATAGGACTGTCTTCACAAAGTTTGTGTTGGAGAAAGTCACCAATCTTCTCCATTTGTACATGACTGAAGCATACTTATTCCACTCCAACCTTCCCTCTTGGCTTCATAGTTCAGAGAAATTAATTACAAGATAGTTGCCAATGGAGGAACAAACTGGTCCAGTTGTTGTGGAACCGATAAATCTATTGTGTGGAAAAAAAATGTGAATTTTTCTGACTGAAATGTTGTGACTGACTGTATTTAAGGAATGTATATTCTTCTCTGCGAGAAGGTTAATTACTAATACAAAGTATAGAAAAAAAGTAATATGGTCAGATCCTGCTTTCTTCTTCTTAATGTATGTGATTAGATAAATTTTGCATTAGACTTTTCAAATTTGCAGACTCAAGAGGCCAGACTAGAGCTTATGGATGAGACAAGAGCTGAGAAATCTGGAATTAGATGGGAACACATTTTGATGCCACTATAGGGATAATAAAAAGCTTTTGTGTTTTTAAAGTGCTTCTCATATTTTCTTAAGTCTCCTTTTGAGTAGGGCTTGACTCTTTGCAACTTCACGGAAGGAGTTATGGAACTGCACATCCTTAAGAAGAAATAAAAATTATGTCCTGAGAATTTCTCTTCAAAATGCAGTAGTTCCTAGCTAAGAATGCAGTTCTGTTAACATCTGGTGTGTATGGATGCTGCACTGAGGCTTTACTCAGAAGTACATTCCACAATTACGGTAACAATTCTTGCTGATTTAGGCACTTCTTCACGTGTGCAAAATCAAAGTCCAAAACATCTATCCATAGTCAACATCCTCTTTGCCTAATTCTAAACGTGGTTGCTCTGGGACATTTCAGAATTTAGTACAAGAAAACATCTTAAAAGACCGCAATCTAAGGGCTACCTTACATAGCCAACTGTACAGCCGCTGCTCTTTGTGTACTTACAGCAACCCCAGTCTATTATGAATGTTAACACTTATTCAAATGAGTATCACATCACGCTTTGCATTATCAGTGTCCATATAGGAATTGGCAGCTGTACAATACATGGCATTATCATTCTTGTAAACATCCTGTTGAATTTTTTTTATCTTCTATCAAGTCCACTCTATTGATATAACAATATTGCTCACGTAAGCATTGTTGCCAAATGCTTACGTGAGCAATATTTTTCCATTTATCCTTGTTACAGTTACAGTCTTCCCCAGCCTGTATGGAACTGATAAAAGATTTGCAAACAGCCAGCTTTGTTGGCTGAGAATTCTGGGGGTCGTATATCTGAGGCATCTGGAAGTGGGATTGCTATAGAAGAAATGGAGAAATGCAGGAAACCCTAAACATGTTTATTGTGCACACCAGGGGTAGTCAACCTTTTTTATACCTGCCACCCACTTTTGTATCTCTGTTAGTAGTAAAATTTTCTCTAACCACCCACCGGTTCCACAGTAATGGTGATTTATAAAGTTGGGGACAAACCCCTACCGCCCACCATGAAAGCTGGAACACCCACTAGTGGGCGGTAGGGACCAGGTTGACTACCACTGGTGCACACTGATGTGCAAGGTATTCTAGAGATGGTTGTTGTTCTTTTGTGATTCGGAATGCATGTTGCAATTATCCATTTTCAGTTGTAATGAATTTGGAGCATGAAAAACTACCACCCCATCGTTTTTGTGGCCTTTCAGTTATTTCTGACATTTATTAGCAAATATTGTAGTTTGCACTAATGCTTTGGGAACAAAGACAGACTATGTTTTAAAAACAAATGTAATTGATTTGGGCACTAGAACTGAAAAAAAAAAGCAACTACTATGGTGTGGTCTATTTATTAAAAACAATGACAGGTAAGATTAGGAAAAAAACATTAGTTTCTCTCCATTAAAAAAAATATATCTAAAGCCACTGGAAATTTGTTTTCGAATGCTATGTTCAGAGGATTAGATTTTTGTGTTCCAGTATTATTATCCTGTATTGATGTTCAAGGTCTGGTTTTTGTCAAGGAAAAAGCACATTGTGTTGCTTATTGTGGTTTTCATGTAAATTGCTTTCCATTGGAATCAGAATTTTGAGCCTGAATTTCAGAGACGGCTTATGAAACTGGCTATCCTGGCACAAACCTTTTTTTTTTTTGGAAATCATTATTAAATGCAGACATATCCACTGGGTAACGAAGTTGGTGTGAGTCTGTGCCTGCTTATTCATCCTTAACATAACTTCATGGGAAGGCCCTCACATATTCATAAACCCAATACACACAATTTCTAAACATTAATTTAGAAATATAAAATGAAATATAAAATATAAGATGAGGTAGCAATCAATTACTTGAAGTCTTCTATGTTTCACCCCATAAATCTTTATGTCCAGAATTATGTACTTAGCTGATGACCCAAGAGGATTGGGGTTCTTCTTGAGTTATATTAATCAAGCTCATTGAATACAACCATTCTAGACTTCATATATTTACACACAAATTTTGTTCACACAGGAAAAACACAGGAATAGCCACCAACAGTTCAGGCATGCTGAACATAACCCAGCATTGGAAATTAAGAGTAAGATTGATAAAAGACATAACAAAACAAAACAAAACAGAACCCCAGTATGTTTTGAGTTCTTCATTAAATTATTCAGTAAAGCTACATATTGGGAAGCCTTGACATGATGTTTCCTCCCACTAAATCTTTATTACTGGATAGTATGGCACTCAAGATGTACAGAAAAAGCCTTCACATGCTCAGAAGAGCTTGTTCCATGCTTGTTTAAATTCAACCTAGATCCAGTTCCACAAAGTGCTTCAAACCATGTCAGTATGCAAAGGTAGCCTGGCCTGCTATTTAAAGAAGCAACCTTTTCCAGAAATATGGGTCAGCAGAAGCACAATCCTCGGGATATACAGCCCCTTTAAAGAGTTATAGAAAGGTTCTAGAACTGCTGCTGGAATGGGCCAACTTGCTGCGGCCAACCTGCCGTGGCCAACTTGCTGCAGGACAACTCAATAGGACCAACTCACTGTAGGACAATTTAACAATTCTATTTATTTAGAATAAATTAAACAATATATTTTAATGTTTTCCATTAAGATTTCATTCTGTCTCTCTCCTTTTGCATCTCTTCTTTAATGATTCCATTGCACTCTTTATTTAATACTAGTGTAACTCTTGTCCTGCAGCAAATTTTCCTGTGGTGAGTTGGCCATGGCAAGTTGGCCATGGTGAGTTGGCTGCAGCGAGTTGGTCGTGGTGAACTGCCATAGACTCCCCCACCTGTATACCTATCTGCTTACCCATCTGCTCAAAAACTGCCTTTCTTGGATCAAGTCAGCCCTACTGCTGTCTTCTCTGTAAACGTTTGGCAGCCATTTCATTTTCTAGTTTTTTTGTAGGATGCAGTACAGATAGTCTTCAACTTACGAACCCCAACTGACTCCAAAATTTCTGTTGCTAAGTGAGACAGTTGTTAAGTGAATTTTGCCCCATTTTACAACCTTTCTTGCCACAGCTGTTAAGTGAATCTCTACAGTTGTTAAATGAGTAACATGGTTACTGTTAAGTGAATCTGACTTCCCCATTGACTTGTGAAGGTTGCAAAAGGTGTTTAAACCCCAGAACACTGCAACCGTCATAAATGTGAGTCATTCGCCAAAGCCTCTGAATTTTGATCGTGTGACTATGGGGATACTGCAACAGTCATAAGTGTGAAAAATGGTCATACATCAGTACCATTGTAACTTTGAATGGTCATTAAATGAACCGTTGTAAGTCAAGGGCTACCTGTACTATGTACGGTTGGATACAGTTATTTAAAGTAAATGAAAATTCTGAAATCATATATATGCAGGCAGCTAAAACAGTCTTGAATAAATGGGAGACAAATTTCTTCCATGACAAACATTTAAATGATTTATATCCAACTTTTGATTTGTGTGGAAATTTATGAAAATTACATTTATGCAAAGTTTTTCATATGGCATATGGATGAGGGTAAGATATAAAAACATTATTCAAACAGTGCTTCAAATGATTATAACCAACTCTATAATGTACCAGTTGTTCCTGCTGGACTAATACTTCCTCTGCTTTAAGAAATTCATTGAGGCCACCAACAAAGCTTCTGGATTAAACCTAGGAAATGCTATGTATACAACTTATCTGTAAGAACTTGACAGGACTTGCCAGATTTACCCTAAGAAGCATAATCATACACATACATTTCTCCCCACTGAATATTCCAGAAAGGCATCAAACATGGATTAAACAAGACTCTAAAGCAGAACAAACTGTCCCTAAAAAGAGTGTTTTTGTGGGTTTTTAAAATCCTTTTGCATCTCACATCTTGAGTGATGGCTTAGACATATTAACTTAACTACAGCATTTTCATACTGCCCATCCACAGGATTTTAGGTTGAAGATCCTTCACAAGGGCAAAATACTAAAAGCTCTGTGATTGTTTCTTTTTACAGCATGTTATGTTTTATTTTATTTTAGGACTGAAAGTAATCCTTTAAGAAGAGTTTCTAAAGTCTGAACTGAAACACTATCCTGCAATAGACACGTTTAAAGACACACAGTTTCAATTATACTATTTTAAATTGCTGTGAGAAATTGCTTCCACTGAAGTTCATCTTTCTTTTTTCAACTGAGATTAAAATCAGTCTAGGCTTTTTTTTAAAAAAAAATTGTTTTGAAGAGTGGGATTTAAGCCCTGCAAACACGATTGCCCACAGATTTTCTCAACAATATACAGATTAGACCAGTGGTGGTATTCTACTGGTACGGCCCGATTCAGGCAAACAGGTAGTAAAAAATGCTACCGTTTGGCCAAATTGGTAGTAAAAAAATAACTCTTTGTCTTAACCAGTATTTTGGTTTTTTTTCCTCCGATGATCAGCTGTGCCGGGACCCCCCTCGCTGTCTTACCGCTTCGACCAGGAGGCTTCCCTGAGGCCCAGGAGGCAAAAAGGGGTGCATAGGTGTGTGTGTGTGCAACGAACCCTCCCCTGCACTCCATTTTTTTTGGCCTCCTGGGCCTCAGGGAAGCCTCCTTGGAGCAAAAACAGCCTCCCAGGAGGCTTTCCTGAGGCCCAGGAGGCAAAAAAAAACAACCCACAAAAAACAGAGCATGGGAGTGCTGCAAAAAAAAAAAAAGCCACGTCCACCCAGTCAGATGACCACGCCCACCTAGCCACACCCACCTAGCCACGCCCACAGAACCGGTAATAAAAATATTTGCATCCCAGCCCTGAATTAGACTTCATTTAATATCTACTTGTTCAGTGACTGCGATTATGACAGTTGCTGGATGAGGGGGAGACTTACATGAGATCCTAGTAGTTGTGGCTGTTGCAGCACCCCCCCCCGGTCAAGTAATTGCAATTCAGGCCCTTGGTGACCAGTTTGCAATTATGACATCAGAACATCCCTAGGTCACATGATCACCATTTAGGAACTTAATTGGTGGTTCCCCCCAACAAAGGCTAGGAAGAAGCTGGCAGGAAGTTGCAAATGTGATCACATGACACATAGCAATAGCACTTAGATTTATATACCATTTCATAGTGCTTTACAGCCCTCTCTAAGCGGTTTACAGAGTCAGCATATTGCCACCAACAATTTGGGTCCTCATTTTACCCACTTCGGAAGGATGGAAGGCTGAGGCAACTTGGAGCCTGGTGGGATTTGAACTGCCAAATTGTAGGTAGAAGTAGCTTGCAGTACTGCACTCTAACCTCTGCGGCACAGAGGCTCCTTATTATTATTATGCTACAACGGCAGCAACTGGACAGCCGAAACTGCCATCGTAAATCCGAGTGGTCACATGATATCATACTCCATGGATGGTGTAGCTTAGGGATGGAGTTCCTGATCCCAATTATCATCACCAAACAAGGAATACCTGAACTTTAAACTTCACGAAAACAATCCCTTTTTAAAAGTCCGTCGACAGTGGGAAGCATTAAGGCCACTACATGTATTTTGTTCGAGCGCATGAATACACAGTATTTTAAAACTGGATTTGGAAAAAAAAACCAAAAGAGAGTATCTTGCATGCAAAGCAGCATCTGAGAACTACATCTGAGAGCCACTATATTAAGTTAACAGAATGACCTTGACTCAAAAGACTATAGACTGAAACACGTTCCGCACATTCCGTACCACAACTGTAAAAGCCCGTGAAGATTTTGCCGCACCCCCTGCTTTGCTTTATCACAGCAGGAACAGATGTTAGTGAATTGCTAAGCAAGCTTACAAAGCCATTCTGGTTTTATAAATTTTTGGCAGTATAAACATAACACAGACCCAACACTTCCAGTTCCTATTTCAAAGCCACTATTGCCAGACACACACACTGTTCTGTTTTCTTTCTATACAGAACACCAGGTTTCCACAATGGAGATGCCTTTTGGGAGGATTGCACATCACCTTCCATGAACCTCAGCTATCATCCCCAAGAACCACGCTGTGTGTGGATTGTGGGACATGGAGGCTGTTGTGTTAGGAAGGCACCACATTTTCAAAGGTGTTGTTTGCAAAGTAGCATTCAATGTGGGAGACAGGCAACAACAATGAACTGATGTTCGGTTTTCCAAATTCTGCCTCCTCTAGTCCTACAGGACACATGAGCCTCCGGAAGTTTAATTTGATGGAATGGGGATCTCCAATGCTCAGTGACTCAAGATAGGGCTCCAAGAAAAGGGAAAGCAAGTAAAACAACAACAGCAACAGCCACTCCTCAAATTTACGGCTGTTACAGGAAGGAACTATGTGGATTATCGGGCTTTGATAAACACAGCACCATCAGGGACTGTTGCACGCTCCTCTTGTTCGGTTACAGTCTCAATGGTCCCCGAAGCGGATACAATCACTACACTTTTAGAGGTCAAAGTGCTTTTTTCTTTTTCTGCAATGGCGGCACACACGGCCAAGATCTCATCGCTTTCAAAATCATAATCTGGGATTGGTTCCTCCAAAGTTTTTGTCTCATCCCCCTGTGTTCCTGTCTCAGTTTTGGTTGCTTTTTTCTGTTGTTGTAATTTTCTTGCCCAGGAAAGATCTTCGTTCCACAATTCGGAGTTGAGCGGATAGATGTGCAAGGCAACCTGGAAGCTTCGAATAGCCTGAAAAAAGCAAGCAGGAAAACACAGCTATTAGCATCTGCCAACCCATTAATACTTCCATGCCTCGAAAGAGTTAAGAGACATTATGGAGCTGTGTTACCATCTAATGAGATTATATGGATTCTACTTATACCTGTGTTTCCCCAAAAATAAGACCCTGTCTTTTTTTATTTTTGCCACCAAAAAAGGCATCAGGTCTTATTTTTGAGGGGGAGGGAGTCTCGTCCACTGACTCACCTCACTTGTGCGCATCACCCCCAGCCTCCTTTTTGCTGTCAGAGGCCTTCAGGAAATTCTTCTGCAGCCAGGAAAGCTTTCCTGAAGGCCTCTGCAGGTGATAACGGAGCTCCGGATCGATCTGGAGGTGTTATTGGCTATAGAGCCTTCAGGAAAGCCTTGCTGGCTGCAGAAGAAATGGGCCGGCAAGGCAGGTGTTGCGGTATGTGAGGCCTGGCTGCAACTGTCCGAAGATAAGTAGTAGGGCAGCTCCACCCTCCATCCCCACCCTAGCTTAATTTTTACCCATGCACCCTGAAGTAGAGGGGGGGGAAGGGGGAGAGGAGGAGATGGTCTTAATTAGGGCTTGTTTTGGGGTTAGGGCTTATATTGGGCACATGTGTAAAAATCAAGCTAGAACTTACTTTCGGGGTAGGTCGTATTTTCAGGGAAACGCAGTAATACAAAACCAGATTTTTTCAAATGTGCAGTCTAGTTTGATCCAGTTTGAAACACATACAATATATTCATTGGTTGCTTGGGTTAGCTGTTCAAGTATTGGATTTGAACTGGGTGTATTAAAATTCAATTCAAGGCCAGCAGTGAATGCTATCTTGAGCTCAGAAAGAAATATACTATACAAAGAAATATTCTTTTTCAAAATATTACATTTGTTCATTTTGCAAGCTCCAATCTGGTCAGTCACCGGGACGGGAGGTTTAGTCTTTCTTCATTTTGTTGCTGTTTGAATTACTTCCAATAAAAATAATTATGTGCTGAAGCTGGTACTGTCAACTCTCGAAATGATTCTAGCTGAAGTCATATTTTTCTCTGCTTTGTTTCTTTGTTGCCATGCTTATGGGGGGAGGGGGACTTATGGAATGCATGTTTTCCTCCAAAGTGCCAGACATAACAGCAATAAGGCTCGTGAGAACCAAGGCCACCTCAATGTGCCCTAGCAATGGCAGGAGGGAATGCCGAGAGGTTCCTCACCTGCTTGGTTGGCTAACGTGACCTGTGACACATGGGGGGAACCATGACAGGTACTCGGTCATAAGAGCCACAGTGGCACAGTGGTTAGAGTGCAGTACTGCAGGCTACTTCTGCTGACTGCTGGCTGCCTGCAATTTGGCGGTTCAAAATCTCACCAGGCTCAAGGTTGACTCAGCCTTCCATCATTCCGAGGTGGATAAAATGAGGACCCAGATTGTTGGGGACAAGAGGCTGACTCTTAGAGAGGGCTGTAAAGCTCTGTAAAGTGATATATAAGTCTAAGTGCTATTGCTATTACTACTCAACAATAACTAGGAAGTCATCTCTATGCAGGTAGTCTTTAATTTACGGCCACAATTGAACCCCAAATTTATGTTGCTAAATGAGACATTTGCTGAGTGAATTTTGCCCCATTCCATGATCTTTCTTGCCACCGTTGTTAAGTGAATTACTGTATTTATCAAGTTAGTAACATGGCTGTTAAGTGAACCTGGCTTCCCCACTGACTTTGCTTGCCAGGTGGTCGCGAAATGTGATCAAATGACTCTGGGACACTGCAACCATCATAAGTATGGATCAATTCCCAAGTGTCTGAGTTTTGATCATACAATCATGGGGCTGCTGCAACGGTCCTAAGTGTAAAAAATGGTCTTAAGTCACTTTATTCAGTGCTGTTGTAACTTCGAACGGTCACTAAGCAAACTGTTGTAAGTCAAGGACTACCTATATGGAAATGCCATATATGCAGCAATTCTAAAATCTATTATTTCCCCCTCTAAAGTATCATGTGAGTTTGAGGTGCTAAGGTCACACTACGGTTATGAGGAACTACTGGTAAGACTGAGGATGAGAAATGATACTCGGCTGCATTCAGTAAAAACTGAGCAAAAAAGCCACTATTATGATTAATTTTCTGTCACCCCACCCACCCTACATACATACATATCACATTAACCCATGGCTTGTTTAACCCATGGTTTACAGGCCAAAATAAATTTGCTGTACTGACACAACATACTAAGATATCAGCCATGAGATACAAACTTCAGTCCTTGAATTCACACAATTTACTAATATGGATTATAGTAACATGCAAATCCAACCACGCACACTCATTTTTTTTCAGTTTCAGAAGATAAATTACTAGTTTAAAAAGTGTCCTTATAACGTAAAATGGGCTATATTTTTTCTAGGATTATTTATTTATTTCTATGGCAGTGTATATAATCAGATTTGGACTTATTTCGGACTTTGATATTTCTTTAAAAGTTTTGTGCAACCTGGAAACATTCTGATACATCAAATGTCAAATGTCTAACATGCAGTCAGTTCATTTTACAAGGTTCTTCAAAAACGTCAAAAGTACTTTATAAAAAAATTCTGCTCCTTCTGATCCAGAAGAAAAAAAAAATAAGCTAAGACATTTACAGCCTCATTATCATGGACAAATATTTATTTCATTTAGTGATGTCTTGATTATTTCAATATCTTTCCCAAAACATTGAATTACGGATTAAACTCTCTATCTTGTTTGTTGCCTGCATAAAGGTACAGGCAGACCTTAGCAAGCATTTGAAATATTTCTGCTCATTTCTTTGTGATCCAGCACCCATCAACAGCTGTTAGCATCAACAGACTGCTTAGATTGTGAATAAATGTGAAAATAATTCAGTGTTACAAAATACAAAAGGACTATTTTGATTTTTTTTTAATGAGGTCCCCAAGGCATAGATTTATCACTGTATGATTGTGACAACTTAATACTACTTCCTTTTATGAATCTGAATTACAAAGCCCCTTTATTCTAATAGTATATATAGATTATTAGTTGCTTTGGACAAAAAGATAATTCACTAGGTCAAACATAGACTTCAAGCAATCATGAAACATATAATTAAATCCTGAAGTATGTAATTAAACCATGGTAACTGAAGTCACTTAATTGTAAATCCTACAAGAATCAGGAAAGCTTCCAGATTTCATATTTCAGAAAAAATAACTCTTCCCATTTCAGGGTTTTGAGAGAATGCTGACCATTAAGAAGCGCTGAAGGGTAATTCTGATTTTCACACAACCCAAAACTCTAGGACTACAATCGTCACAAAAAATCTAATCCCCAGAGATTTTGAGAAAGTTATTTTTTGCTACAGTCACATTAAAAATATTACATATATATGACGGGACAAAGAAATCCATTAACTACACTGAACTTAAATGCAAACAGAAAGGAACTCAAATCACAGTTTTGCCTCAACTGACACTTTTTGGAATACATCCTCAATGAGCTGGAGAAAAATGCACATCACTGCACTTGACAATATATATGAGGTGGTAGAAGATTAAAGTGGATAGGGCTACCACTTTAGGGCGGAGACAAGGTTTATCTTTTCTTAATCTTTTTTGTGAAGAGTTTGTGTGGTTGTTGATTTGGGAAAAAATATGCTCAACTGTTTTAGGGCTTAGAGTTTCCATATATCTCCTGTTTCACAAGGGCAGAACAGTCTACCATTAGTTTTTGACAACTGGAGTCAGAAACAGCTCCTGAGAGCACAAAAATAATTAGGAGGATTCCATGCAGTCTTGGATAGCCTTGTAGTCAATCTCTTCATGACCAGGAGAATATGGTATACCAGGGGTCCCCAACCACCGGTCCCCAGACCGGTACCAGTCCGTGGATCATTTTTTACCGGGCCGCAAAGCTTGGGCGCCGCCATCTTGTTTCGACGGCGCTTCCGGGTTTTCGGTTGCTTCCGGTTTTCGGTTGGAAAGTGCTTCCGGGTTTTCAGTTGGAAAGCGGCGTTTGGGTGCTTGCGCCTTAGTTTCGTCGAAGGGGGGGGGGCGGCTTCGAACGAAGAGCCGTCCCGATGGCGGTGGAGTCTCGCGTTACTCAGGTACCGGTCCGTGGAAGAATAAATAATCGTGAAACCGGTCCCTGGTTCAAAAAAGGTTCGGGGCCACTGATACTTCAGGAAGTATTTCACAATGTATGTTGCTACAGTATTGTCAAAAACTGATCAGAAGAACCTCAAGAATTACTGGAAATGAGGTGAGGTGCTCATCTGTAAGATGATTTTTTCCCCCAATCTGATGCATGTCATTTTGACCACGGTCAAAATTGTGGAAGTTTTAGTGAACCAGATTAGAGAAAGCCATTCTTTAGAACTGCCAAATAGAATAGATTAACAATAATAGTAATAATTAATAATGATAGTAGTAGAATTATGAGTAGCTGCAGAAATGGGAAACTATTTCTAGCTTTTCCAGAAATGATTGAAAAGAACTTTGGGTATTTTTATTTTCAGTTTCAGGAATCATTATCACCATAAAAGGGAGAGGCCTAATAAACAGTTTCAGCCCATTATATATACAGGACACAGAGAAAATAGGTTTCCAGGTAAACTGGCAGTCATCAGCTAGAAAAAAAAGAAGAAGCTGAATATACTATACACGGTCTCCCTCTGACTCTCATATTTACTAACAGTGATAGCCCAAAGTGCTATCAGCTTCGTCTGCATGTTTCTGATGGGTTTTCATGAGCAAAGCTAAGGCTTATGAGAAAGTACACTTATGAAAAATACTCAATTAACTGAGGCTATCCCATAGTGCAATGGGAAAAATGGTTTTCATGCACCCAGCTTGTTTTAGGTATTGAGTTATGGATTACCAAAGTCCTTTTTTTTCTAATTTAGTGCACTGTAAGAACTTGGCACAACATTTTTTTTATATAAATATAATTGTTATTAAGATTTTCTTTAAATTTGGAAAGGAAGTATTTTGAACGTCTTTCCTTCCACAAGAAAATGTAACAAATAATTTCAGATATATAACAGTAGGTCCTCTTTACCATCTAGGAGTTATCAAAAATAGCTTCTCAGCTGTTTGTTGAAACCAGTGTTATTCATTTTTGGAATTTCAAGCATGCTTGATTTCATATTATTTATCAAAAAGTTTGAGAAATCTTTTAGCCTTTCACAATCTGATGGAACTATGAAAACATTAATATCAGCAAGAGTTTCTTGTTTGGTATCATAAAGAAACACATTATTATAGAATACTTTTTTTTTGGTTAAACAATGACTCAACATTTATCAACAGATATTTCTTAAACCATTTCAACTGAAAATGGACCAGCAATCACAAGGTAGCTTTTAATCCAGGCATTGGAAGTTGAGTTGCAATTTTGCCTATTCCTGCTAGCTTGCATTTTCATCATTGTGTTTTTATTGATTTTTTTAATTCTTCCTTTCAGCAATTTGGCAATTCTCATGATTCTCCAATATCAGGGCTATCTGATCCCCAGATCCCCATTGCTCAGATACCATCAATTGTTAACGCTTCTTTAGTACTTTGTAAAAGGAAGTCTGGCTAACAAAGGCTGACTTCAAGGGATATGTTATTTATCAAAAATATTTCTGACCAACAAAATCCCCCGCTCTCTTCCTGAATAGATCAGGTTTTGCATAGGAATTAACATCTGCCTTTCATGATGCAATAAATGTGACTCAGTTGATGCTGATATTAGCAATGGATTCATGAACGTAGAGAGTCTAAACAACACGTTCTATTTGAAATCATAACAGAAGTTGCTTAACTACGTGCTTATGAACTTAATATGGTGTACTCAGGTTTCAGGACATGTTGCTAAATTTTTGTGAACTCACTGCTAAAATGTTGATTTTGCTGAAGTTTCTATATCTATAATAGTGTTATGATACCACAGCACAACGTAGCAAGCCTGTAGTTCTTCAAATATTACTAAAACTTCAGACTCCTTGTTGTCATCTATCTCTCTGACCTAGATGGATGGTTGAGAGTGAGAAAAGGACATTCTAGGCTGGAGGTAGGCCTGACTAGGCTGGTGAAGCCCTGGTAGAAGCTTAGAGGTGAAGATGATTAAGGGAGCAACAGCTGGTATTTTCCCACGTCATTACAGTTGTGCTTTTAAAGCTGTAGTGAGGTTTTGGCAGAATCTCATCTGCCATCACCAGGTTTGTGTATTGTGTTCATCTGTGAGGCTCACAGACGAACACAATACAGAAGCCTGATGATGGCAGATGAAATCCTGCCAAAACCTCGCTACAGCTTTAAAAGCACAAGTACACTGCTCAAAAAAATAAAGGGAACACTTAAACAACACAATGTAACTCCAAGTCAATCATACTTCTGTGAAATCAAACTGTCCACTTAGGTAGCAACACTGATTGACAATCAATTTCACATTCTGTTGTGCAAATGGAATAGACAACAGGTGGAAAGCACAGGCAGTTAGCAAGACATCCCCAATAAAGGAGTGGTTCTGCAGGTGGTGACCACAGACCACTTCTCGGTTCCTAAGCTTTCTGGCTGATGGTTTGGTCACTTTTGAATGCTGGCGGTGCTTTCACTCTAGTGGCAGCATGAGACGGAGTCTACAACCCACACAAGTGGCTCAGGTAGTGCAGCTCATCCAGGATGACACATCAATGCAAGCTGTGGCAAGAAGGTTTGCTTTGTCTGTTAGCATAGTGTCCAGAGCATGGAGGCACTACCAGGAGACAGGCCAGTACATCAGGAGACGTGGAGGAGGCCGTAGGAGGGCAACATCAGGACCGCTACCTTCACCTTTGTGGAAGGAGGGACAGGAGGAGCACTGCCAGAGCTCTGCAAAATGACCTCCAGCGGGCCACAAATGTGCATGTGGCTGCTCAAACGGTCAGAAACAGACTCCATGAGGGTGGTACGAGGGCCCGATGTCCACAGGTGGGGGGGGTTGTGCTTACAGCCCAACACCGTGCAGGACGTTTGGCATTTGCCAGAGAACACCAAGATTGGCAAATTCGCCACTGGCACCCTGTGCTCTTCACAGATGAAAGCAGGTTCACACTAAGCACATGTGACAGTCGTGACAGGGTCTGGAGATGCCATGGAGAACGTTCTGCTGCCTGTAACATCCTCCAGCATGACCGGTTTGGCAGTGGGTCAGTAATGGTGTGGGGTGGGATTTCTTTAGGGGGCCGCAGCTTCATGAGTAGCATTCATGGTCAGATGCAATTCAAGGTACTGGTGGTCACCTTTAAAATCCTTCCTAGCTTGAGTTCAGTTACCTTCTCCTTGTCATTTCTACCCTTTGCAATCCATGTTCCAGGTCCCATCAGCCAAGGGAATGTCAGCTGATAGAGACTAGGAGCTGTGCCTTTTCTGCGATAGTGCCTGCCCTCTGGAACATTCTCCTTTTAAAGATTAGGATGGCCAAACTCTGCAGGCCTGAAGGCCTTGAAAAACCTGATTATGTGAGGGTCTGGGGTCCCAAGTGAATGAACCCTGGTTTCTGGTTAACATCTATGAATTATAATATTTCTTGACATACATACATACATACATACATACATACATACATACATATACATACGTGTGTGTGTGTGTTTGCTGCCCAGCTTAAAAAGCTTGTTTGAGATGGGGGGGCCATACAAATTAAATGAATGAGTGAATGGATAAATGAATGCAATCTAAGCTGTGGTATTTTATACCCATTTCTTTTGTGCCAGAGATACCTGGCTGAGTAGATTGTGAAACCTTTCGCCCAGGTGTAGCTTTTAAACTCTAGAGCAGGAGTGTGCATCGCGCACTGGCCATGCCTGGTTTAGCGAAGTGGGGAAAGTCCCGATATGTCACATGACGACACTCCTGCTCTAGAGTGCAAAATCTACTATAGTTGTAAAACACATTTTCTCAATTCACCACCATTATCAAAATCCTGTCTTCAAAGGTCACATCAATACCTAAAGATCCTTGCCAAATATAAATATACTGTAGATTTAGGAATGCAGCACTATTAGTTACAGCCAAAAAGGCAGCAATTTTCATAAATGAAAAATGAATGAATAAATGAAAAAACCCTCAATCTTTCTCTTCATATTGGAATGCAAACACACTATTGACATTACCAAAAATTCAAATAACTTCTTATAAACACATTAACAGATTCAACTCACTGGTTTTCATGCCCAGAGATTACATGTCTGACTATATATGAAGACCCCAGTATTCCTACTTGAAAGCATGGGAATGACTGAAATACTCCATTACTTCATTTCATACAAAGAAAATTCCCCATTTTAAGGCTGCAGCAGAAAAAGGCATGGTGTTTTCCATGCAAAGTCACAAGGAAACTTTTACAAAAGTTGCAATGGAAACTTTTCTAGAGCAAGAAAAATGAAGATACCAGAATAAAATATTCGGAGGAAAACAGGGTAGAGAAATTATAAATACCATGTGAAGAATACTACCAAAGTAATTCAATATATGGTTATTAAACTGTCGGGATGACTCAGAGGTGATTCAGGATATAAGTAATTAGGAATAGATGCAAGAAATCTCTTTTTATAATTAATTAAATTTTTGATTGTTCAAAATTTGTACTGAAAAAAGCTTAATCAAAGTGTGTTTTTTATAACTTCCTCCCTGTTCTGGTCAAAACTGACATTTAAATATTTAAATGAAAGCAGAAATCATTGGTAACTTGGTGATACATTTGTGAAATACTTGATTGTTTCTCCCTATCAGGAGATATATTTCATTTCATGAAAGAAATGAAGAAAATGTAACAAATGAACATGAGCAACCTTGAGAAATCTGCCTTTCCATTTCTCACAGGAATATTTGCCAGACTAACCATGAGTGAGAGAATGCATGCTTGTACTGTCAGTGAAAAATCATGTCTTATGTGTTTCCATGTGTACATGAACTATGAAGCAGAATCCTTTGCAACATTCAGGTCTTCCAGAATGGACGCTTTGGGTGGTCCAGAAATTAAGTGGATGTAGAAGCAATTTCTGGAAGGCAGGAAGTTTAAAAACCGTAATATTAAATTAAGAGAAAATTAGCAACCACTTGGGATGAAATCAAGGTTAATAAATTCTAGGATTACAACCAAATTCCTAATAAAACTGGGTCACAGTCCAGCTGGAATTCTGCTTGCAGAGTCTCTTTCACAATCCAGCTAGATTAAGAAACAGTTCCAGGAAATCTTACAAGACATGAAAACTAAAGAGAGATACCTTAAACTAACTAAAAGGGATTTTAGCTACTTTTATCTAGTCCGGAGGTCCCCAAACTTGGCAACTTTAAGACTTATGGACTTCCAGAATTCTCCAGCCAACTCCCAGAGAATTCTGGGAGTTAAGTCTACAAGTCTTAAAGTTGCCAAGTTGGGGATCCCTGATCTAGTCCCTTGCACATGTATTATAGATGCAAGAAGGAACAGCTAACTGTAGTTTCCATAGGTTTTTGTGTTTGATGAAACTATACAGGCAGTCCTCAACGTACGACCACAATTGAGCCCAAAATTTCTACTGCTACGTGAGACAGATGTTGAGTGAGTTTTGCCCCACTTTATGACTTTTCTTGCTATAGTTGTTAAGTAAATCACTACAGTTGTTAAATTAGTAACACGGTGGTTAAGTATATCTGGTGTCCCCATTGACTTTGCTTGTCAGAAGGTCGCAAAAGCGGATCGCATGACCCCGGAACACTGCAAACGTCATAAAGATGAGTCGGTTGCCAAGTGTTTGGATTTTGATGATGTGACCCATGGGGATGCTGAAACAGTCGCAAGTGTGAAAAACAGAAATAAGTCACTTTTTTCAGTGTCTTTGTAACTTCAAACTAGCAGTTCACTAAATCAACTGTTGTAAGCCGATGTATGTAAAACAACTTTCCAGAAGTTGGAAACTACAGGTAGATCTTGCTCAACAAATCTTTGATTAGGCTCTAGAATTCAGTATTGAACCTGTCCACTTCCTCAAGGTCAACTAACGCAGTTCCCAAATAATTTCCCCTCAGCACCTCTATCAACTCTGTCCAACTAGCTTCCAGCTCTGACTGAATATCAGTGGTTTTATTCTGCCATTAAAATTTCCAAATTTGTCTGAAATGGTACAGTATAGGTTCTCCTGCTTCAGCAGGGGGCTGGACTAGAAGACCTCCAAGGTGCCTTCCAGTTCTATTCTATTCCTATTCCTTTCCATTCCAATTTTATCACAGTGGCCAGCCAACGTTCTTCCAGGATTATAAACTTATTCCCTATAACCTGGATTAGAAACATTAAACCACAATGGAGCAGGATGCTATTCAGGAAAAATCTTATTATGTGTTCTCTATGGTCCTGCATTCCAGGTACTCAATCAAGTTACTTGCTACTCCATTGAGAAAATCATAAATGCTCTATGAAAACTAGCTGGTCACGTCAGGGACCTGGGGAAAACCAAGTATTTCATCTCTGTAGAAAACAGCGGCTCAGAAAGACTGCTCTGACCACAAGACTGCTGGCAATATACTCCACTTTCAGCTGACAATCCACCTGGTTTTAAGATAAAAACCAGATCTAGTGCATCCTACGTAAGACAAGTCCATGATGATCTGGAACAAGCCCATGGTTGTCATTGTGCCTATGAAATATTTAATTACCTCTGACTCAGTCCTCTTTACAGCAATTTGCCTAACTTCCTGTAGCAATGGTTTTTGCACAGGTGCGTAAACGGCTGTCAAAGGTACTACACCACATTCTGTGTTTATACTTACCAACGTGATTTCTCCTAATCCAAGCTGAGCCCGCCCCAACGTTTGCCATGCTTCCCAAGAACGGGGATCTCTCTGGACAGCCATCTCTGCTGCCTGCACGGCAGGAAACATTTCATGTAGAGACATCAGAACCTAAAGAGAAAGAGGAGGCAGGGGAAGAGAAAGACTTAAATCAGGTTCAGACACCGTTTTTCTTCTTTTATTTATTCAAGTTTCAAAGCTTCCCAACAATTTTGGATGAGTTACAAATTTTTAAAAAAATGAAGAAGAAAATGGCCAACCAGAATATATCTTGTATAGCAACCGGGGAGATTAATAGCAGAATGATCTAAAATTCTAGGTGAAAAGGTAGTGAGAAAAATAACAGGAGACCCTGAGAGTGTTTTAAGATTCATAAAATGAAAAACTGTCAATTTAAATCTGAAGTTTAAAATATATGTAATAGCAGTAACACTTAGATGTATATAGTGCTCCATAGTGCTTTACAGCATTCTCTGAACGGTTTACAATGTCAGCCTATTGCCCCCAACAATCTGGGTCTTCATTTTACTGACCTCAGAAGGATGGAAGGCTGAGTCAACCTTGAACTGGTCAGGATCAAACTGCAGGCTGTAGGCAGAGTCAGCCTGCAATACTACATTCTAACCACTACACCACCACAGCTCCGAATGCTTCACCTTTTTAAAAGTGAGCTGAATTAAGAGTGATATCATCATCATCATCATCATTTTAGCCATTGTCTATCCACTGGAGGATGAAGGCCTCTTCCACATGTTTCTAACCATTATGGTCCTGAGCTCTTTTTTTTTTTTTTTGCCAATTGGGGCCATAATACTGGCTGATGTCTACTTAACGCTGTCTTAAAATTTATGAAGCAAAACTATACTAACTGCTTTCTATCTGAACACTGAATTTGTACATGTTTTGATCAAGAAATGTATCAGTATTGTGCAGTCACTTGTTCCAGTATTACAGACAATACAAAAATTCTAGTACCAGAAGGTTGTTCTAGGCATTTCATGCCTGGCTCTAGAAACACCATTTTTTTTAATTTCATGGAAATAGCCAACAAAGAGATTAGTTTTGATTTTAAGCGATTTCAAACGTGTATCGTTTGTTGAATTGATCAGCTTTCAAATTATGACTGTTAGCATCTGGATGGATCCATTTCCAACTTGCACAAAAGTATATTGATCCATCAGCAACCAGCACGTTTTATTTCTGTTTTCTTTAAAAAGGACCAAACAAACAAACAAACAAAAAAGAATCAGATGCAAATTCTGTTTGTTCTCATCTCATCCCAAAATCAAGTAGAAAGATCTGGACATATGCTTGGAATGCTTGAGGCTTGCAAAGCATGTGGCTTGGCAAATCTCATCTCTCCTGAGTCATTAATGTGTATTAATTCTTCTCATGTGACATTGGGAAATGGGAACAAATGGAAACAATTACAGGATGCTGCTGGTTGTAAAAATGCAATGTGGGAAGCTCCTTCCAGTCCTTTGTTTGTACACCATCCGGATTAGAACAATAAATTCGAATTGCCCACCTATGCATTGTACCCACGGTGGAAATTACGAACAGCATCTGTAATAATAAACTCTCTTCAGGTCCTTCACCTTTCGTTGCTGGTTGTTCCCTCCATGACACAGACGCTACTGTTGACACAGAGTGTTTCATTTTAATCTTTCACACAACAGCTGGTGGATTTAAGTTTGCCCACTAATGAGAGACAACTCGCTGAGTTCACTATTTGACTTTCAAAGTACTACTGGGTTAACAATAGAGCCCGCCCTGTATGAAGAAAAGAGCCATTGCACAATTCCTCTTAGGGATATGCAAATATATACATGCTTTATTTAAAAAAAAAAAACCTCCCTAACATTATGGCCAACTTAAACGTTTCTATGAGTCATTTATAGAGCACTTATCAAAATAGGGAGAATCCCAGAGACTTTTTTTTTTTAATTTTTACAAAAATAACCTAGGAGTCAGGCATGGAGTGGTGAAAAAGACAGAACAGTCACGTAGAATGTGTGTTGTGCACTTCTTTGGACCGCAGCCATAAGCATCCTAATTTAAATGCAAACTGGCTTTTGATGTTCCAAAGCAACAACGTGGAACAAACACAAATTGCCTTCTTTCTAGTATAGCATTCAAAAGGCTATAAATGGATATATAAATACACGGTAGTCCTTGAATTGCAAGAGTTCGCTTAGTGATCGTTCAAAGTTACAATGGCACTGAAAAATGAGACTTTAGGGCCGTTTTTTTCACAGTTACAACCTTTGTAGTGTCCCCCATGATCACGTGATCAAAATTCAAATGCCTGCCAACCGGTTCAGACCGGTTGGGGGCTTAATTAGGGTTTATTTTGGGAGGTAGGGCTTATATTGGGTGCACATTTAAATATCAAGCTAGGACTTATTTTTAGGGTAGGTCGTATTGTCAGGGAAACAGAGTATTACAAAGAAACAATCCAAGTATTACCTGTGATTTCATCTCATACAGAGTGGCATCTTCAGGGGTTAACTGAAGTGCTTCGTCCCATTTGTGAAGAGCTTCCTGGTACCTGCAAGTTGTTAAGAAGTAATTTATTCTTAATAAATGTATGAATATTTTAAAGGTTGGCACCTTGAACATTGTGCCAAATGTGTTTTTAACTGTGATACATTTGCAGCGATGTCTCCTAAAGCAATGTTCCTCAGCCTTAGTAATTTTAAGATGCCTGGACTTCAACTCCTAAACAGCTAGGAAATTCTGGGAATTGAAGTCTCTTAAAATTACAGGCTGAGGCTCAAAGATACAAGTTTGTTGCATAAATTCAATAGGCGCTTTTTTTCTCCACTCCCATTCTTGTCAGAGAAATCTAAACCAACACTTCCTTCTAGTGCTGAAATATAATCAGATGTTTTTGCAGCAAGCCCTGAGGATCTAAAGCCTTCATGTTCAGAACGGTGAGTGTGGACCTGTGTGATATCTGCCATAAAGAGAGGAGTCCTGAGAGTTGAATAGCTTTACTGTAAACTCTGAAGTCCCTACCCAAAAGGTACAAGAAGTGGTAGGATCTGTACATGGGAAAATATGTTGTCCGGGAAAATAATAATTCAACTAAATTCCCTAGCTTCAAGCCATAAGATTAAACAGAAGACTGATGACTTAGCATTCTTCATAACTTGGCAACAAATATATGCTTCGGTAATACTGCAATATCTTTAAATTTTGAAAGCATTCCTCACAACTTTCTGCTGCAGTAGTAAATCAAATTTATTTATAGTATTATTTTAACATTCTAAGAACATCATTTATTTTAAAACAAACCTCTAACATGAGTGATAACGCACTTCAATAATAGTGTTTTTTGAAATGGATTTTCTGTTTCTTTAAAAAAACAGTTTATTTTTAATAAGCAATATAACTTTTTTAGTTTTAACTCCTTGCTTATCTTACATGAGCTGTGTTAAATGTCTAAATGTGATCTCAGTGATTTTTTAAAAATACAAATACATAGGACCTAGGGGAAATACTGTACAGTCATAAAGTTTTTTTTAAAAAAAGATAAACTATTATAGATAATGTTTCATTCAAAGTATCTGAGGGACAAAAAAAGAAGTAATAAAAGTATTAATCTCAATGGCCAAAAAAACCCCACAAACCATTACTAAAGTAACAGTTAAGCCTTCTGGACTTTATACTGTCAGCAAAACAGGAAGATCGTCTTTTCTGGAGAGAAAAACATTCCTCCATGTGCAAAATATGAACTGTTCAATGAACCATTTTTTAAAAAAATTATCAGTGGAAAAACATTTGTGCAAGAATATCTTTTGCACGTTATCTGAGGACGGCACTGTGAAGGTGAACCTATGGCACGTGAGCCAGAAGTGGCACGCAGAGCCATTTCTGCCGGCGCGTGAGCCATCCGCCCCAGATCAGGTACACTGCGCATGTGCCTCCCGCCAGCCGATTGTCAGGTATCTGCTGTACATGCATGAGGGGCATGCATGTGAGATGCACGTGCATGCGCAGAGGTGCACGGTGGGGGCCGTGCATGCATGTGCAGAGGTGCATGTGGGGGTGTTGTGCGTGCATGCGCAGGGGGCAGGGGTGTTGCACACGCAGTGCATTATGGATGCACGCGAGGACGAAAAGGTTAGCCATCACTGCACTAGAAGCTCATCAGCCTTTCCCAGTTGTGATCCAAAAATGAATTGGAATTGGAAATTGACAGAATTCTTATCCAGCATGGGTGCTGATCTCCCATAAATATAGAAGGTGGCAAACAAAGGTAAACTGATCTAGATCCTCAAAATCCAGAAGCAAAGCAAAGACCTCTATCAGTGCAAATAGTAAGCATAAAAAGATGGTCACTTCCCGTCTTGATTATTGCAACGCACTATACATGGGGCTGCTCTTGAAGAGCATCCGGAAGCTCCAGTTGGTGCAAAATGCAACGGCCCACATGGTTTTATGCAGACCCCGTTGTGCACATGTATCACCTCTCCTGCAGGAGCTGCATTGGCTGCCAATTCGCTTCCGGGTTCAATTCAAGGTGCTGGTTGTCACCTTTAAAGCCCTTCATGGCTTGGGTCTGGGTTATCTGAGGAAACATCTCTTGCCAGTGACATCTACCCAACCCTCCAGAGCGGGGAGGGAGGGAATGCTGCAGGTCCCACCCCTGAAGGAGATACACCTGGTGGGACCCAGAAGAAGGGCTTTCTCTGAGGTGGCTCCATCTCTCTGGAACATCATTCCCCCAGAGATTAGAATGGTCCTCTCATTAATACTATTCCGAAAGGCACTGAAGACCTGGTTTTGCCAGCAGGCCTGGGGAACCCAGAGAAGGATGGAACCCATCAGTTGGCTAGTGTGACCCACTGTCGTTGGGGTGAGAGGGGTGGGAGTTGGTTTTTGTTTTGTTTTGTTTTTCCAAATTTTGTTCTATTGTACTTTACTAATTTCTTTGATTCTTGTTGTTATTTCTTATTGTTTTTATTTTTTTGTTTTAAATATGATTTTACATTGTGTAAGCCACCTTGAGTCGCCATGGGCGAATAGGCGGCAATATAAATCAAATCAAAATAAAAATAAAAATAAAAATCAAAATCAAAATCAAATCAAATCAAATCAAATCAAAATCAAATCAAAATCAAATCAAAATCAATGAATGAATGAAAAATAAATAAAATACTTTCCACTTTTTGCAACCTCTTCAATTTCCTTTCTTGCTCTCTTCACTGAGCCAGCACAGCCTGAACTGTGGACACATAGATATAGTGTTCAGGCTGCCAGAACATGTAGAAGGAGTTCTGATTCTTACTGTGTTGCTTCATAAAATGTTGGCAAATCATAGTTTATTCTCAGCCCTTCTGTATACATTTTTCACCTGGGTATTTTGCATGCACACCAACAAAGCACCCAGATGGGAGAAGGATCTGTGATGTACATTTAAGGTAGGGCATTTAGTTTAAAAACAGATGCTAGGCACTTGGAGCACTTGGATTCTCTTATGTCATTTGAGGCAAGTGTTAGTCACAATTAACATAAAACAAATAGTCCTCATCTCTATTACTCATCAAGCTGAACAGCAGGTCCTTTAAATCGAAAGCAACCATTTATGGAACCTGAAGGAACAGATTGAAACAAATCTCCCTACAGAAAGTCTATCTATGTGGTTCGGAGTTGACACTATGACGCTATGCAATCATTACTATGATGGAAATACACTGCTTAATATGGACTGGGTTGACATTGCCACTTTGCTGGTAACATCAAGGGAAGCCAGGCTTAAACCCTTGAATTTATTTTGTAAAAAAGCAGCATGAGAGCACAGTATGGAAAGAACATGAACTGCCCTTTTTCCTTACATTAAAAAGAACAGGAAAATAAGATTTCCTTCTGAATAAGATACAATTGCCACCTTTACTAGCAAACTGGTTTAGAAAATTAGATGTCTAAAAAAGACTGTAATAGCTAGTTTAATTTTAAAACTTTAAATGTGAACAACTTGTTCATTAAAAATCTGTATGGATAAAGAAGTACTGGGTGTGAACAAAGGTCAAAACTGCTAGGAAGAGAGTCATGCTACTTCCACCAAAAAGAAAGAGCCTGCTGTGTCCATATTATTTGCTCTTTTGACAATTAATTCATTTGTTCTTGTTGTTCTGGTCTGGTTGTCTTTCATGTTAATGCAGGGGTCCCCAACCACCAGGCCCCGGACCGGTACCGGTCCGTGGATCATTTTGTACCGGTCCGCCTACTTTGCTTGGGCGCCGCCATGTTGTTTCGACGGCGCTTGAGAAAGTGCTTCCAGCTTGATCTTGTCGGTTGGAAAGCAGCGTTTGGGTGCTGAAGGAATCCTCGCGCCTTAGTTTCATCGAAGGGGGGGGGGCGGCTTCGAACGAAGAGCCGTCCCAATGGCGGTGGAGTCTCGCGTTACTCAGGAGGAGATTAAGAAAGAGCCCGAAAAGCCCATCAACCGCGAGAAGGTACAAAGGAGGAGTTGAAGGTGGCGGGGAGAAGCGGGGGACGGCTGGCTGGCCGGTCGCTCGGCTCGCCTTGCCTTGGTCGTGCGTGCTGATGCCGGTCCCGGTCCGTGGATCATTTTGTGATGCCGGTACCGGGCCGTGGTACAAAAAAGGTTGGGGACCACTGTGTTAATGTATTCATCTGCCTTCTTGCAACCTGTATCTACTGTTTGTTAAGATTCATGCTGGATATGTGCCCTGTGCTTTGTTCTTGATTTGAGCCTTTCCATGCACACATCTACACCCATATAAAAACTCCAGTTGCTCTCACCATTTCAAAGACTGCAAATGGCCATTTTCTGAGCCATGTAATCCTACACAGAAATTGTCCATTTCTACCGTATCTAAAATGTCTATGTAACATTATATGGCTTAGGAAAACGGCCATTTTCAGCCTTTTGAGTTTTACATTACTTTGTAAAATTAATTTTCTATCTAAAATTACATGATCACATCTTTGTAATTGCCACCACTCAACTGTTAAGTTAGCGAAGCCACAGATGGTCTCCTTTCTGGGGGTGACAATATGGCAATAACAGCTTGTTGTAAGCTTCTCCTTCAGAGTTTCAGGAGTTTGGTTTATTTCTCGGCAGTCTTTAATGTCTAGAGGGCTGGTGTATTTGAGTTTTGCCCCAGTGGGAGTCTAAGCTGGCTGGTGGTGGTCCTGTGGGAGAACTAACCATCAACTTGCAGCCTAGACAAGACACCCAGGGGAGCATAACCATCTTGTCTTTCTTTGGTCCTGATGTCTGGCTGTTCTGACCCAAACCTTGTTCCAAGTAAACAAACACTAAACCGAGATAAAAGCAAAACCTTTTCATGCTTCTCTGCGAATTCCGTTAATTCACGGTTAAAAGGCTATTAAAACTAATTGTCTCTGATAAGAACAAGCCTTGCCAAGGTTGTGCAAGGCTGCCAAAAGCACTAGATTAAGTTGCCAAGAAATATTCCAAACAAAAAGTCTTCAAGCACAAACCAAGATAGTCCAAACTTGCACAAGGCTTGAAGTGCAAGAACTTCTTTGCTTCCTGCAAAGAATCCCGGTCTCTCAGGCTGGCTTTTATCTCTTAAGGGAGGGGCCATTACCTTGCAGCCTTACTCCCGAGTCACCCGTGCTGCTGCTGCTGCTCTTTCCTACGAGCAGCCTTGTGCGCACTGGGCACAGGCCCCTTGGGGTCCTCTGCATCACTGCTGCCAGCCTCCACAATCTCCGAAGGCAGCACTCCACTTCCTGATGTCCTGGCCCCATCCCTACATCAACGCAGGCCCCTCATCTGAGACCTTGCTCTCTGAGACCTCAACCATCTGTACCTGCTGCCAGCAAACCATAACACTGGCAGGGCAAAGTGGTATCCATCTTACCTCCCTTAAGTCACCATGGAACTTGTGGATCCCAAAACAGCCACAACAGGCACTTGGCTTGCCATCTTGCCCTGTCACTGGGGTTTTTAATCTGGCTTCCTGGCTCTTCAGGCTATTTGCCATGGATTGCAATCTTCTTGTTCAGTCTGAGCTGGAGTTGATTTTAGAATGGTTTTGACAGTGGGATTTACAGTTCTTCTTTCCCCACACCCCAGTTGCAAGATGCAAGACGGAGTGGGGCCGATGCTTATGCTTGGGTACTCTTTTAGCTCTGTCTAACCTGGTGTAAATGGGGAGATTGTTTGAACTGCTGCAATGCACGCTACATAGGGCTGCCCCTGAAGAGTGCAGGTAGTCCTTGACTTACAACAGTTCATTTAGTGACCATTCAAAGTTACCACGGCACTGGAAAAAAAGGGACTTATGACCATTTTTCAGAGTTACAACCTTTGCAGCATCCACATGATCATGTGATCACAATTCAGACACTTGACAACCGGTTCATATTTATGACAGTCACAGTGTCCTGGGGTCAACCTTCTGGATCAGCAAAATCAATGGGAAAGCCAGAGTTGCTAACTAATCAACTGCACTATTTTACTTAACAACTGTGGCAAGATGGTGACATGGGGCAAAACTTACTTAACAAGTACCTGACGTAACGACAGAAATTTTGGGCTCAATTGTGGCCGTAAATCGAGCACTACCTGCATTTCAACAGGTGCAAAATGCAGCTGCACAGATAGGTACCACTTATTCAGCACATGTAACAATACTGCTCTATGAGCTGCGTTATACTTCTGTCACCTTTAAAGTCCTTCATCAGCTATCCAAAGAACTGATTTTTCCTGGTTATCTGGTTTGGCAGGAAGGTCGTGCTCTGGGTTTCATTAGCGTACCTTTTCTGCTCTAGCATCTATCCTGTGAAACACTATCTATCTTCTTCAGTCATTCCAAAAGAGAAAGGAGACCATTAACTAAGAGCTAGACATTGCCTAACACTTTTTTTTTTTAACAGCAGTCTGTGTTTCTTGTAAAGTAAAATGTGGCTACACCAAATGAAGAAGCTGGTCTGAGTTTGGTTCCATGCAGAGAAATCTTAAGTCTTGCAATGCCGTCATGAGCAAATATTTATCCTTAAGGATGCATGTCCTATCTTCATCATTTCTGATGTTGATGCACAGCAATATTACATGCTATAAAACAGCTATTTTCTGTCCCCTGAGATTACGCTCATTAAAAAGACTACTTCCTCACATTGTATTGATACAAGTGCCAACTTCCTTGACTGATTAAGCAACCTTTAGCAACTTTCTCCTCTGTCAACATTTACCACATTTCAAAGAGAAGAATTCTGGAAACAGTACCGTTGTTATTCAACGCTATCAAGTTCATGCCAAGATTAAAAATGCATTATATTTTGTTTAGTGATATAAAGCTTTAGAGAAGAAAGTGTACTCCAGAATTTGCATAAGTTTATGGCCCTAACAGCAAGAAGTGTGATTATCTTCTTCATATTGTCTAGACATCAGCTCATTTAAGCAATCCTGGGAGCTTTCTGCCTCATCATAACTTCCTCTTAAATCTGAAAAGCAGGAAGCAAAGTAATCAATGGCTTTTAAAGCTATCAATATTCTACAACTCAGACTCTGCTTAAGTGCCAACAAGTGACAAAATGAGGGGAGAGATTAAGAGAATGAGAAAAAAAGAAAGAAAAATATCCAATAAGCCTGGAAAAAGTTTTCCTCTTTTATTGCAAAAGGAAAATGTCCAGTCAGCTTATAAAGCTATTTATCTAAAGTATATCCAGGTCATCCTTGACTTACAACAGTTCATTTAATGACCGTTCGAAGTTACAGCAGCACTGAAAAAGTGACTTACGACCATTTTTCAGACTTACGACCATTGCAGCCTCCCCAAGGTCACATGATTTACCTTCAGATGCTTGACAACTGGTTCATATTTATGACGGTTGCAATGTCCCTAGTCATATGTCCATCTTTTGCAACCTTCTGACAAGCAAAGTCAGTGGGGAAGCCAGATTCACTTAATAACCGTGTTACTAGCTTAACAACTGCAGTGATTCACTTAACGGAAAAAAAATGTAAAATGGGACAGAAGTCACTTAACAAATTTCTCACTTAGCAGCATCCATGCTGGGCTCAACTGTGGTCATAAATCAAGGACTACCTGTATTAACAAAAAACCCTGCAGAGTTTACCTTTACTTATACTTTCATACATCATTTATATTTGCTTTATTGCATGTACATTGCATGTTTCCTCCAGGAACTCAAGGCAGTATGTAAGATCACCTCATTTTTACCCTACCGTACAGCACTGACTGAGTTGCAATGAAACAAGCCTACAAGAAAAAGAAGCAGGCTCAGAGAGCACCAAGGACCCCCCTCATTTCAACCTAGGGCTACAAATACTCTCCATTATTGGTACTGACTGAAAGGTAATGGCTGAACAAGCTCATCTATTGAGTTTCATGGTAGAATGTGAACTTCAGTTGCTCCACTCCCAACTCAACATTAGCAGGTAATTCATAAGTTCCGTTTCATGGGCTCGGTCTAAAAATAGTTCAAATATTTCATTCAACTTGAACAAGTCCAATTTTTGAGAATGTTGGCCCATTGCTCAGCAACAGTGAATCTGCACTTTTCTTTCTTCCAATAAAAGTAACAGAACTAGGTAGAAACTAATGGATGGAACGAAGAAAAAAAAAAACTCCTGCTATGTCTGAATCCAGATCCTAGCCTATTGTTCTTGTAACAAATCAGGGAGGACCAAACCAGCTTCAAACTCAGTTCAATTCAATTCACTGCAGTGAAAGACTAGCAAAGCTTCAAACTCAAATTCAAGCATAATGATACATTTCATAAGTATGTTTTCTCACCAATAAGCCAGAAGCTCTACAAAGTTGGGTTATTATTTCAAAACATAGCTATAATTAAACTTTAAGTGGGATACTGGGCAAGGTCTGGTGTATACAAGCAACTGACTAAAACAATGAGATAATAGATCAGGGGTCAAACTCAATTTCATTGAAGGCTGCATCAGGATTGTGTTTGACCTGGGGGGGGTGTGTGGGCATGGTAGGGGGCATGGCCAGCTCAACATCACTTGTGTCAGGGGTTTGTGGTAACCTGAGCATTCTGCCAGCAAAAACTGGCTCCAGAGCTCCGTTTTCGGCTGTGATGGCCTCCGGCATCCCTCTGCTTGTGAAAACGGAGCTTGGGAGGGCCACGTGTGGTCCTTCCAAGCTCCATTTTTGCTGGCAGAGGCACCGCAGGCCAGTCCCTCATTGTTTCCAGGGTGGCCCCGTGGGCCAGATCAAAGCACCCCTTGGGCTGAATGTGGCCCCCGGGCGTTGAATTTGACACCCCTGGAATAGATGGAACTGTTTCTGAATATTTCCCACGCTGACAACTCCCTGCAACCAGAGAACTAATACAAAAAGCAATGTGTTCATCTATGTATGACCTGCCTCATCAGTTGTATATTTTTTTTTAATATGCGAAGTACTATTTCCTACTAAATATGGAGAAACATTCAAAAATGGCATTCTTCCAGCTACAATGTTAGGTGATGCAATGAATTCAACCCTTCCAAAATTCTCTCCCGCAATTCTCACCTCATTTTGCTACAGGGAAAGACAGTCTTATTCTTGAATGTCCAGCTTTCATCCACAACACCACAAAACTGAAATGGAAGTTGCTCTGTCTGACAGAGGTTGCACAATCAAACTCCTGCAGGGAACATTTCCAAAGTTTGATAAGATGGGCTTCGAAAAGCTCTAACTTTATTAGAATAAGAACATATTTATACACTGATATGAAAAGCATTTAACCAAATAGAAAACTACAAAAATCCAACAAAAAGAACCTCCAAATTAGGCTTAGAGGCCTTCCTAAATGAGGATTATGTCATCAGAAAATTATGCTTCCAAAGTTATACAGGTAGAAAACGTTTCATGGGACAAGCAAAATATGAAATGAGCTTTAAAGTCTACTCAATTTTTTTTCTTTTTAGCATTTCACAACCTCAGTGATGACTAATCTAAATACAGGTAGTCCTTGACTTACAACAGTTCATTTAGCGACCATCAAAGTTACAAAGGCACTGAAAAAATGTGACTTATGACTGTTTTTCCCAGTTACCACCTTTCCACATCCTCATGATCATGTGATCAAAATTCAGATGCTTGGTAACTGGTTCATATTTATGACCGTTGCTGTGTCCCAGATCCTTTTACGTCCTTCTGTCAAACAAAGTCAGTGGGGAAGCCAGATTCACTTAACAACTGCGTTACTAACTTATCAACTGCAGTGATTCACTTAACAACTGAGGCAAGAAAGATTGCAAAATGGGGGCAAAATTCACTTAACAAATGTCTCACTTAACAACAGAAATCTTGGGCTCACTTGTGGTCGTAACTCAAGGACTACCTATATGGGGACAATGCTTGGATGCAGCAGAGTTTAGAACTGGAGTGAGAAACCATGGTGCCCTTAGCTGGTTCAAATTACCACTCCCAGAATCTGTGCCCTTGGTCATGATGCTGGGGATAAGGGTTATTGAAGCATTTGGAATCGATCAGACTGCCCCTCCTCTTAGTTAGAGGATGTCCTTTTAAGAAGCTCCTTCCCATTGGCTCTCCTGATCCAGAACACCCTTTGAAAAGCCACCAATTAGAGTGGTTAATTCAGTTCTTAAGACCTGAGGAGAAGCCAATCGCCCTTGACACAGCATAATAATGGTTTACCTTTTTTTGCTAAAAAAAAATGAAGCCAGACTATGATGTGATGTTTGAATCAAGAAGTGCTTAGTCACAAAGCACAGAATAAATAGAATTTTGTGGTAGAAAATACAACTTTGTATCAATCTTCTGAAGGTAGGAGTAATATGATGAATACAAAGTTTCACACTTAAGATGCTTGCTCCAAATCAAGCATATAAACATACATACATACATACATACATACACACACACACATATACATATGTATGTATGTATATATGTATGGTATTCAGCTTTGTTCGGGTATTTTCCCACGTCATTGTAGTTGTGCTTTTAAAGTTGTAGCAACGTTTTGGCAGAATCTCATCTGCCATCATCAGGCTTCTGTATTGTGTTCGTATATGAGTCAGACTTTCACAGCAGTTTATATATATATGTATATATGTTTGACATATTATGTATGTGTATAATTGAAAATAATTACATCTATTTCATTCCTTACTATTAAGGAATGTATGTGTCTACAGTTCAAGAGCTTGATAACTTCACAAAATAAAAGGAACCTATTTCTTTAAAATGCTGCATGAAACTAGGTGCTACTGCCATCTTGTGGTTAGTTACATTACAATCTTTGGAGGGTTCCAAATTCAGGGATAATATTCTGTATTTGCACATTATAATTCAGCTTGGGTAGGAGACCACCAGGACAACCAAGGGCTGAAGGATAGATTGGAAAATAAAAAATAAAAAAAACAGAAAAAGCCAATGGCAAACCATTTCTATTTTGCTGACAAAGAAATTACACAGACATATAGTTATCAGATCTAGTAAATATAAGAGAATATTTATCTTTTTATTTTATATTAAGCCTACCAAATACACTTACACAGAAATCAGATTTGAACAGTCCATTTCTGACAGAAGGCCACAATTTAAATCCTAGGAGATGCTTCCAATGTATATATTTAATATTAAAATATGGAGAATTAAGTGGATCACGAAGAGACAATTATTAGAGAAGTTATGACTCGCTGTGGCTCCTTTTAGGTAGAAGGAAAGTCAAATGTGTCTCATGTAATATATAAAACGTTGACTTTTATTTTTGAAATGGTAACTGAACCAGTTCAGCTAATTATATTTTCATCCGTTTGTTTAAATATAACTGGCATAGCAAATCAGAACTTAAGTTTGCAAAGCCTCTGATTATTCTAGAAGAAAGTATATAGTAGGGGTCTACATCTATATAGTAGGGGTGTTCAAACTTTTTGCTTGCCTGGGCAGCATTGAGTGTACATAAATTATCTTGAGCTGCATATGAAATATATAATCAATCTATACAAATCACGTTAACATTTTACAAATGTGGGGCCTCATTACTAGCTGTCCAGCCATATGCAGCGAATTAGCCATATGCAGGTTGGACACACTTGATCTAGAGTTCTTAATAGGTAGTGAAACATGTTCCAGCACTTGAACAAGGCCAATGGTGTGTGGCAAGAGCAGTAGTAAAGAAGCAATATCTGGAACGTCTGAGGTTTTCCATTTCTATAACAGGCCATCATTAAAAGGATACATCAATACAGGTAGTCCGCGTCTTACAACAGTTCATTTAGTGACCATTCAAAGTTACAGCAGCATTGAAAAAAGTGACTTGCAACATCCCCATGGTCACATGATCAAAGTTAAGATGCTTGGCAAAACTGGTTCGTATTTATGACATTTGCAGTATCCTGGGGTCATGCGATCAGCTTTTTGCGACCTTCTGACAAGCAAACTCAGTGGAGAATCCAGATTCACTTAACAACCATGTTACTAACTTAACAAAGTCAATGATTCACTTAACAATGGTGGCAAGAAAAGTTGTAAAATGGGGGCAAACACACTTAAAAATGTGCCACTTAGCAACCTAAATTTTGGGCTCCATTGTCATCGTAACTCGAGGACTACCTGTATAGGCAATACTGATTTCTAATGTTATGTGCAGCATGTAAATAGCACAATCTTTTGCAAGCTTCATGAGACCATAAAACAGAAGAATCCAATGTGCCACAATTATTTGGCAGAAAAATCAGGGTGGGGTATTTTAGCTTAATAGTAGTTACTATTGATTAGTAATCAAGAATTTACTAGAAAGTTGAGGATAACTTCCAAATGTTCTCAGAACTGGAACCTACCACTCAGAATCTACCAATACCATAATTTTGTTTTACAAAAATAGCTCTCATCACCATGTCTTAAAAAGGGTATTATATCCTTAGAAAGGTGCAGAAGTGATTGGGGTCCAGAATATTTTCCTTTGTCATACACTTACAATGAACTATTGATTGATTGTATTGCTACGCTGTTATTTTTGTAAAACACCAAAGCTAGAGGGAGGGACAAACTGTAAAATAATGTACAATGCAAAGGAGGAGGATATGAATTTCTTTTCTCTCTGCTAGAACACTAGATTCATCCAAGGAATTTAAGAAGTGGAAAATTTAGAACAGACAGAAGGAAAGATTTCTTCCTACAAAGCATTGTTGAAGAACAGAATTGCTGAAACCAAATGGCTGCCAGATATGTGTCACAGGTAATTCACTATCTGGAAATCTCACAGAAAGCACTAGACTTGCCCCAAAACTAGGCTTGACAAACTAGAGCCACAGTCAAATTACTGCTGACAATCTAGGCCTGGAAAGGCCAGGACTACAGTCAACTTAATTCTCTTTTACTTTCAGAGCTAACTATGAATCAATCTACTTTTATTCTGACTTGATCACCAATTATATTTAGTAGCTTAATCTGGAACAAAATTCTAATATTCACATTGGTGAAGACATAATACTCACCAAAGTTACTACTTTGAAACTGCATAGTGTTAGTAATGGAGAAAGAAGAAAAGAGATGAATGTTTCCTATGACTAGGTGATTAGAACAGTAAAACTACACTTAGGATTAGCAATTTGACACTTTAAATCCCATATGAAATACTCAATGGAAGACATTGACTAATTTCACACTTGCACTAAACAGTAACAGAATTGCTCTCATTTTGAGTAAGTTGTATGAATCCTGAACTCTATTACAGTGATACATAAACCATGTTTTATACTGAAAGTATTATGTATGAATTCAGCCACTGTGGTTTATTTAATCAATACTTAGATCTTTACAACATCAATATGACAATATCAACACTGCTTTAAACAAGACAAAGGGTAACTGTCTAATATGGAAGAGGACATATACATCTAGAGGGGAAAAGTCCATACCTTCCATTTTCGGCTAAAATTGCACCTTCATCCTTCAGGTGTTTACTTTGGGCTACACAATCTTCCAGAAGAAGCCCCTTTTTCCTTTTGGCCTCCTGAAGCCAATCAACTTCACCATTATCAACCAGGCCCTGTTCATCAGCAGCTTGAGCTTCAAATTGCTGGGATGTTACCTTAGATACCTTCTCACCAATCTTTCTCTTCCATCCAAAGGAAGCCATTCCAGAAAACTGAGAAGAATGCACATTTAATTATTGGTATAATTTTCATCTATATGTGAACACATCTATTTCAATTTATCACATCAATTTACATAGGTAATCCATGTTATGTAAGCAATCTAGCCTAAGCAACAAATCCATTTGCTTAAAAAAAGCCTTAATTTCTGCTGACAAAATCAGCTTACAATTTATCATTTTGCTACCTACAGGTGTTCAAATGAATTAAAAGCAAAATCACAGATGCTGGCTGGGGAATTCTGGAAGTTCATAGATCTTAAAGTTCCAGAAGTTGGCCTAAATCATAAAATGCTATCCTTTAAGTTCATGGACGTTTATAATATTATTTTTAAAGTACCTTTCAAGCAAAGCTGAGGCATATATCAGCTGCTTATTTATACCCAAGAGGATTCAGACAATCAAGATACAAGGGCTAATTTCAGCATTCCCACCCTTCAGGTTTCCTACATTTCCAAGTACCTGAAGAGCTATCAATCTGAAATAATGTCTTCCAGGACTGGTCTGACCATAGGCAGAAGCTTTGCCATGGCTGGAACCATGATAGGCATTTTGCCCCCTTTGAACTACAACTCCCAGAATGTCTCCCGGTGGGACTTAAAAAGTCTTGGTACAAAGGAGCCATCAAGGTTGTTTTTCAAATATCCCAGTCCACCCTTTACAGAATGAAAATGCAAACAAAGGTGAAATAAATGTCTTTTATTTGGAAAAACTTAGGAGAGAAAAGGTCAGAATCCGGTGGAAAGAAGGGTAGCATGATTACCTGGAGGCTCCCCTCTCCAACGGTGTCTTTCTAGTGCTGTCGTTCGTAGGATAACAACCAACCGGAAATGGCAAACCCGAAAATAGCGGCGCTCTGCGCAATGTCACAAACTCTATGTTCAATTTCCGCTTTGGGGGGGGAGGGTCGCGAAGGTCTGCTCTAACGTCCATGGAGAAAAGGAGTGGGGGGTTGAGGAGCACCATGAAAGGAAAAATACGTTCTATGTACCGACCATGAGACCATTCTTTATTATGTTCATAAAATTAATGGTGAAGGAATTCCAGAGCTCCACGGCGAGCCAAGTCCTGGGATTGCACCGCAGAGCCTACTGGGTGTTGTAGTATGTTGTGTGATCACGTGACCGACATGGATTGCTACTATTGGCTAGCATTAGAATTTTAACCGTCCCACTTGCGAATAATGGTCCCTTTATGGACTTCAACTCCCAGAATTCAATTCCCTGAGCAATGCTTGCTTAGGAATTCTGGGAATCGAAGTCCACAAATGATAAGAGGGCCATCGTTCCCCAACCTTGCTTGACTGGGTTAAGAAGATCCTCTCCACCCAATCCTCAGGCTGGAAGAGACAATATGAAATGTATCACCCAGGGGTCGTCAAACTTGACAGTTTTAAGACTTGTGGATTTCAACTCCCAGAATTCCTCCTTTAATCATGTTAGCTCAGGAATTCTGAGAGTTGAAGTCCACAAGTCTTAAACTTGCCAAGTTTGAAGACCCCTTTGCCAATCCATTCTTCCTCTATTTTTCATTATCTCAGACAGTGGCACGGCCCTCATTATATGCAAGGTAAACAAATGGTGATTTTTTTGGCTTTGCTGATCTCCCTTTTCATGTCATTTGCTGATGGGGGAAGTGTATCTGTCAAAGTGTTGTAGCAATTCCTCAAACATGAACCTTGAAATTCAGTAAGATGGATACCTTGTTTATACCTTGATAAACTATGAACACCTGAACTCCTAAAGCAGAGGTCTCCAAACTTGGCAACTTTAAGACTTGTGGACTTCAACTCCCAAAGTCCACAAGTCTTAAAGTTGCCAAGTTTGGGAGGCCCTGTGATCTAAGAATAGTATTTTGAACTCTCTTTTTAAAGCAACGACCAACCATGGCAACTTTTAAGACTTGTGGGCTTCAGTATGGCTGGCTAGGGAATTATGGGAGTTAAAGTCTACAGCTCCTGAAGTTACCAAGGTTAGACACCCGTTTTAAAGCAAGCTTGATTCCAGGTAATTTCACAGACAAATTTGGGTAATTTTCTTGACAGCAATAAGGAGGTGGTTTGTCTTTGTCTTCCTCTATTATGCTTTTTTTTTATACCAATAGTTAAAACCATAGCTGTAGGATATGGGGATGATCTCCCATACAATTATTAATTATTAATTCAATCCTACCCTGGATCAGCCAATACAGATTTTTTTTTTTAAAAAAAACCTGAATGATGAAACTATTGAGTTGTTTTCCCTCATTTCTCACCAGATCAGGACTGTAGTGGCAACATAGTTTTGTAGTCTGACACCCATTTTGGGGGAGGATACAGTAGATTGCATATTCCACATAAAAAGGAACTAAGATTGTACTTATGGTTTATTAATTTTGCTGACCTAACAATATCAGGCTGTATTCAATCTGCCAATCAGAGGAAATTATACTGGGCTTGATCAGGAATAGGCAATCTGGTCTGTCCCTTCCACTTATCTCACATTACTATACCCATAAACCAAGGGTCTTCAAATTTGGCAAGTTTAAGACTTGTGGACTTCAGCTCCCAGAATTCCCAAGCTAACATGACTGGAAGAGGAATTCTGGGAGTTGAAGTCCACAAGTCTTAAAGCTGTCAAGTTTGAAGACCCTGCATAAACTATTAGGGCTGATGGGAGTAACAGAATATCAGGCTAGAGCCTGGACCACAAGGACTGACAATGATACATACACCCCTGGTTCATCATTATTCTACACTACAAGGGTATTTCATGTGCACTTATTTATAACTTACTCACCAAAGCCCCTAAGCCTTAGTGAATGATTGGCAGTGGTAATAATATAATTAATGAATTCCTGAATTTCTAGGAAGCCTGGGATTCTTCAGAAAGACATCTTGAAAGCATTGTTATCCTCGGCTCTCTAGGGGGGTCAGAGATTAGGTTCTTTTCTTCAACTGTTGCTGAACTACTACTCCCACCAATAACTGGATCGGAAGTTGCTATTAATCCAATGTCGAAATGTATTTCTCCCACTGTAGTAAACCTCCATCAATGCTGAGAAAGTCCCCAACAATTAAGAAGAACTGACAGATGAATTAAGGAAGCTAAGAAACTGTACCATGAAATTTCAAGATTTACTTGCATACAGTTTAATGTTTGTTAAAAGTAACAGGTCATATACAGCTATCACAAGCAATTTCATTCAATATTGATCCTCCCCCCCAAAAAAGAGAGAAAGAGAGAGAGAGAGAGTATGCAATAAAAGTAGGCACATATTGTTTTTGAGAAATGGTGATCATCCATTTCATAAGCAATACAATGGTAAAAATCAATTGGCAAAATTATCTCAAAGTTTATACTGATTGAAAAGTTAAAAATGACAAAACATGTGAAAGTCAGCCTTTGGAAAGATTGCACTATGAAGACGGATGGGATTTTTACTTTTTACCAATGTTAAGAATTTACATTGCACAAGGTTTCCACTTCCTATCTTTACTACACTGCCCCTCCCCCCTTCAGCAATCAATGATGAAGTGTTTGCAATAAAAAGATCATCTGAAGGGCTTTTCCACTGGAAGGAGCCCAAAGGAACAATATTTGAATAGGCTGCTTAGTCAAGCTATACACTTCTGTTGTTTTTTCATTTTTGAAAACAGATTCTTTTTCTTCATAGTTCCCATCATGGTCAGTTCTGCAAAGCAGCTCATATTTTATGATCAACAGCCCCGACCTTCCTGTAATGCTAAGAAGTGCCAGCAAATAACCCTTCACTATAGGACCACACAAGGCCTGAATTAAAAGGGGGGGGGGGAGTAATTTCAACATCAATATTTTACTCTAACTCTAAAAATTGTTACAAAACATTGATTCATATATTTTTGCTTGAATACATCCAAGATATTCTTCTGCCCAAGTTAACAAGAAATTAAAAAGGGAGCATTGAAATAGCTTTTAAAGAAAAATTACAAAATTCTGTATTTAAGAATAGACAGCTGTACTCTTTTGCTATGAACTTTGCCCCTCATATTCCAAAGATGTTAAGGCCTGATAGTGTGACACCACCCCAACACTCAATAAAACTTATATACATTTAAAAAATTAAAAGTTTTACATGATAACATTTCTTAACATAGACACTGAATATAAAATCAAGCTGATGAGGCTAGCAGATATCTTCCATTCATTTCAGTTGGATTTGAGCAGGAAACATACCAAAGCTACAGTTAAATATGCAGACAGATTTAAAAATATGGAACCCCAAAGTCAACACAATTTTACTTCAGGTTGGACTTACTTTTGGATTCACTGAAACAGAGAAACATGACACTTATGGTTTACACACACTTATTTTTAGGAATCCCCCCCCAAAAAAAATTTAAGATTGTAGCTTGCCAAAAACATTTTGAACTATGAAGGGGAAAAAAGGTCATTTACGCCATTTGCCAAGTTCAATATTAACAATTCCAAATTAACACAGCATAAATAGTAATAGTAATAACAAAAAATCACAGTAATTGTGAAGATGCAGCAAAGCAAGATGTAACAAGTAGTTTTATTTGCTTGTTGTAAATTAAGGACTACTACTTGGTCCCCAAGACAACCATCTCTTTTTATATATCACAGCAACACTATTTAGCTACTGACTCCTTTTACACACACACATATACACACCCCGCAGCCCTTTTCTTCCCACACACTTTATCTCTTTTGGGGTACAAGTCAAGTTCTGTAATAAAATCACTGTTTAAATTCTGGGAAGTAATGAAATATGAAACCACATTCATATAGTGTTCGCCTCTACAAAGGCCAGCCCATGGCAAAAGCCCATGGCTATAGATTTGAGGGCCTCCTGACCATAGCACAAATTTTGAAGTCCAATGTCTATTTAATTAAACTATTAAAACAACACAGCTCCTGAATTAATGCATTTATAGACCGAACTAGGCTTCTTCAGTGCATCTTGAGTTGCTGATACAAACTCACTAGATACACATTATTGTATTCAAACCCAAGCATCTCTTTTATCGGCTGTTCTTAAATTCTTTGCTGGCACAATTCAGTTGGGTACCTCTGCTATACATTCCCATCAAAGTAAAAGACTTTACAGGATGAAGTCAAGCTAGTGTCTCCTTGATAATGGCTGGTGTACAGTTTTTATTATCCTGCTTTGCATGGAAATTGGAGGCTGATGATAATTGAAATCATACTGCAAAACATTCCAAAGGCACTACATTAAGCAAGAGAAATCTGTTCTCTGGCATCTGCGCCTCTTATAAGATGGCTCACACACTGCTTTGTCATTGTTTGCTTAACCATGGTTTGTTGAATAAGCCACAATTAGCTGGCCATACCTATCATAATCCATGTCTGCAGAATCACAGTCTGTTAAATAAGCTACAATTAACATAGCTTTACAGTGTAACAGCTGGGATCACACAACATGCTAAGCCAGGCAGAAGCTGTTATGCCATAGCATGATATATGAACCTATGTCTCATTAATAAAGACGTATTAATGGATTTGTTTTTCTTGATCATATGCATATCAAATCACAGTTAAGGATTTGCCTGTGTTCCGAAATTTTCACTTAGTGCATTTGCATTACTCATGACTAAAGTGTTGCATCTGTACCAAGCACAGATCAATTTCAGCCTCTTTTCTGTTTTTAAGATGAAAACTCTGTTTGCTGCCTTATCTTAAGTGTGGGCTTATTGGCAAGGAATAATATCCCAGGATCCCTATTTCTTCCACACCGTTAGCACAACCGATAACAAAACCAGGACCAATTTATATAGTACAGTAAGTCACATAAACTGATGATCTCAAGGGCTATTACTAAAAGATCCTTTACAGTGGGTAAATAAACAGAATACTTGTAAACAATAACAATAAGGGAAAAAAGTATAATATCTTGTTATAGCAGTTGTGGAAGCCAAGAGGAACAGAAAGCAAAACAAATTCATAAACACAAGAATCTGGTTTATCATCTCATTTGAACGGGATTTTATACATTTGGAATCTTAACTTAAATGCCAAGAATAATCAAATTGTGCAAATCATGGTTAAGTGTTATGTCTTCACCAAACAAGGATTGCTGAAACATGATACAGTATTTCTATTTAAACACCATTCTGTAATTTTAATCAGTTCAAATTAAGCCTTCTTTAACTCTTTAGCGTAATTTTTATCCAATAAAAATACCCAAGATTTTTTTTACAGTAGAGAAAGGGAGATTCTCACTAGCAGTTTTTCAATAAGAAAATTTAATGTGTGGCAGCTGACTTATTTCTGACTCGACCAATTAAGTTCTATACATATCAAAACCAAACCAAAGTTACTTCATCTTTCAAAACGTTTAGAAATCTTAATTCGGTATATATAAAAGCAGTATAAAAAAGTGATTATGCAACACAGGCAAAATCCAGATCACTCTTACTAGAAGAGCGGTCTGCTAGAGATCTTGTATGAAAGCTGTATGAAAACAGGAGCCACTGAAATCCCAGGGCAGACCAGGACGTGATTCCAAGAACTGGATACACCAGTCTAGGCTATCCTATCAGCCATGGAACCATTGGGTTTAGATTCAGGCACAGAATCCATATCCTGTTGTGGCTGCAGAAACCTGCTTCCACGCACCCAACATGGGTCAGAAAACCTGCAGAGTTTGCAATCTGGGTCAAGCATAGTATCATTCTCACAGATCAGTTGTGCTGTGGTGGTGGTGGTGGAAATACCCCTATCTCATGAATCCTTCCTAAGGCCAACCATGGTCGGAAGTTGTGCATACGTAAATTCTGATTGCCTTCCAAGGAACAACAGAACACCACTCACCTCACCATTTTACAAAGTGCTTCCGAAACTTGTCCCATGCAATGAATTTTCAGACCCTGCCTTTCTCTTCACTGAATTAAACCGAACATTGTTATATTTGGTATTATCATTTTCAAGACAAAGTCCGAATTGGTCAAAGCAGAGTACCATTACTATATTTTTTTTTTTGTCTTTTCCACTCAAGTGCACCACTAGCTGTTGAAAACTTAGAGTAAGTGCCAGACGCCTGAAGTGCTGTTTGACAGGGGAACACTTTTGTTGACACAACAGAATACAAGGAAAGACAGTTTCCAAAAGTTGCCTTTTGATCTCAGAAATGAGCACATGTACTGTAAAAGGAATAAATTATCAGCATACAAAGGTCAAACTCCATGAAGCCCTAATGATACACAATGTAAAACATACTGTTCTTGTACCTGCACATCATTTACCAGTAGACTATTTAATCATAATTTGCTTCGGTACATTAAAGATAGCCTTCCCCGACCTGGAAACCTCCAGATGTGCCCTTCCTAATCTGCAGACAGAATGGCAAACACATCTGGAGTACATCTGGTTTGGGAAGGATGCAGTATGAGGTGTAGACTGCTTCTAAATGCAAGTTCGATTCCTGTGCAAATTGCAATGTGGCTAGTCTTCTCAGTGCCAAAGTTAACTGTAACTTGATTATAATTGGAAGCATTTGACTATGATTTTTTTTCCTTTTTCGGCATGCTTATTGCTGTAAAAAAAAAGCCAAGCTTATAAATCATTGTGCAAGTATTTTAATAAGATTTGCACACATTTCAAAAAATTCTATCGTGTGGCTCCCTGATCTTGGGGTTATTTCGGTTGTAGAAGAGTCAAGTGAAGAGGTCACTGAAGAGGTAAGAGATGCATCAGATGGTTTTGCTTGAACATCAGGGTCCGAGTCCTTCTGACCAGATCTATAATTAGTCACAGAGCCTGACCTCTGGGGAGTGGTAGTCCCCGATTTTCCTTCCATCATTTCATCTAGGGCAAGGAAAGAGAAGAATTTAAAGAGTAGGGCAATTTGAGAAATTAGTAAGGCAAAATGTTAAAAGTCGCCAGGTTCTATGTATCCAGAATGAACATTTTATCATTATCATTGTTGATGATTGCATAGTAACCCAGGTGTTTAAACTGGATTTGGCATTTTTATTCAACTGGAGCAGGGGTGTCAAACTTGATTTCATTGAGGGCCGCACGAGGGTTGTGTTTGACCTCGGACAGCCATGTTGGGCATGACACAGGACCGCACCTCCGTACACATAGTTTTATACACTTATAATAGAGAGGCATACATTCCTGTGATTTTGTTCTTTTAATACATACAGGGCTGTCAAATTCCCTGCCTGCGGGCTGGATGCGTTAGGTGCTGACCGTGCCCATGCCTGGTTTAACAAAGGGGAAAAAGTCCCGATATGTCACGTGACGCCACCATGATGGCGTGAGTTTGACACCCCTGATCTACTATGAGAGAGAGAGAGAGACAGAGAGACCAGATCAAGAAACTGACTCCATGGGAAGACTAGAATAATAAATTATTGACATAGGCTATAGTAGCAGAATCCTGCAAGCCTGATAGGTAAAATATTTTTCCTTTCCTCCCTTTTACCTTCTGAATCAAGGATGGCCTACAACAATCTGGCAGCCAAAATGGGGCACTGGGGGGAGCACATGTGCCTTGTTTTGGCTGCCAGCATGCTGCATACTGTCTAGGCCTAGAATGGGGTGCCAGTAGGGGCATATGCAGCCCCCTGCACCCCATTTTCAGTAACAGAGGCACTGCAGGCTGATCCTTTGCTATTTCCAGGCTGGCCCCATGGGCCATATCTAAACACCCCACGGGGGCCTTGAGTTTGACACCCCTGTCTAGAGACACCCCTGTCCAGGTTCTGGGATAGGCAGATGTTGTTGTCTGATGGTGTCAAATGTATTCATCCAAGGATGGGTGCAATTCCAAGTAAAGGTGCCTTTTGCAATTGACTTACAGGGATTTTGTCAATGCCAATGCTGCTGAAGTGGTGCTCCAGTTCTTTGGGGATTGTGCCTGTTATTATTAATCATTATTAAAATGTATTAGAAAGGTTTTGCTCAACTCAATAAAAACTTGACTTTTTCCACGTGGCCAATCAATTAGGAACCAGGTGTTTGCCATTCCATTGATTCTGAATATCTATCACCAAGAAATACACTGCTCAAAAAAATAAAGGGAACACTTAAACAACACAATGTAACTCCAAGTCAATCACACTTCTGTGAAATCAAACTGTCCACTTAGGTAGCAACACTGATTGACAATCAATTTCACATGCTGTTGTGCAAATAGAATAGACAACAGGTGGAAAGCATAGGCAGTTAGCAAGACATCCCCAATAAAGGAGTGGTTCTGCAGGTGGTGACCACAGACCACTTCTCAGTTCCTATGCTTTCTGGCTGATGGTTGGGTCACTTTTGAATGCTGATGGTGCTTTCACTCTAGTGGTAGCATGAGACGGAGTCTACAACCCACACAAGTGGCTCAGGTAGTGCAGCTCATCCAGGATGGCACATCAATGCGAGCTGTGGCAAGAAGGTTTGCTGTATCTGTTAGCGTAGTGTCCAGAGCATGGAGGTGCTACCAGGAGACAGGCCAGTACATCATGAGACGTGGAGGAGGCCGTAGGAGGGCAACAACCCAGCATCAGGACCGCTACCTCCGCCTTTGTGCAAGAAGGGACAGGAGCAGCACTGCCAGAGCCCTGCAAAATGACCTCCAGTGGGCCACAAATGTGCATGTGGCTGCTCAAACGGTCAGAAACAGACTCCATGAGGGTGGTATGAGGGCCCGACGTCCACAGGTGGGGGTTGTGCTTACAGCCCAACACCGTGCAGGATGTTTGGCATTTGCAGACTGGCAAATTTGCCACTGGTGCCCTGTGCTCTTCACAGATGAAAGCAGGTTCACACTGAGCACATGTGACAGACATGACAGAGTCTGGAGATGCCGTGGAGAACGTTCTACTGCCTGCAACATCCTCCAGCACGACCAGTTTGGCAGTGGGTCAGTAATGATGTGGGGTGGCATTTCTTTAGGGGGCCGCACAGCCCTCTATGTGCTCGCCAGAGGTAGCCTGACTACCATTAGGTACCGAGATGAGATCTTCAGACCCCTTGTGAGACCATATGCTGGTGCGGTTGGCCCTGGGTTCCTCCTAATGCAAGACAATGCTGGACCTCATGTGGCTGGAGTGTGTCAGCAGTTCCTGCAAGACGAAGGCATTGATGCTATGGACTGGCCCGCCCGTTCCCCAGACCTGAATCCAATTGAGCACATCTGGGACATCATGTCTCGCTCCATCCAACGCCACGTTGCACAACAGACTGTCCAGGAGTTGGGGGATGCTTTAGTCCAGGTGTGGGAGGAGATCCCTCAGGAGACCATCCGCCACCTCATCAGGAGCATGCCCAGGCGTTGCAGGGATCATACAGGCACGTGGAGGCCACACACATTATTGAGCCTCATTTTGATTTGTTTTAAGGACATTACATCAAAGTTGGATCAGCCTGTAGTGTTTTTTTCCATTTTAATTTTGAGTGTAACTCCAAATCCAGACCTCCATGGGTTGCTAAATTTGATTTCCATTGATAATTTTTGTGTGATTTTGTTGTCAGCACATTCAACTATGTAATGAACAAAGTATTTAATAAGAATATTTCATTCATTCAGATCTAGGATGTTTTATTTTTGTGTTCCCTTTATTTTTTTTGAGCAGCGTATATATGGTAATTAAAACTGAAGCTTTGTTGAGCTATGATCAAAAGCCTTTGAGACTCAACAAAAAAGCTTATTATTTATATGTTTCACAATATATAGTGGATTGATGAAATATTTTCCCATGTGGTGCCTTACAGCAATTTCTGGTGATCTTATCTGCGCTGACTTCTAAAGCACATATTGCTATTGGGTTGCAGATACTGGATGAGTGGGAGAAGCAGCATGAGATCCCAGCTACTTTCTATTTTTATGGATTTTAACTTTTGCAATTAATTTTAAATCTGCAGTGGCATGATCCAGACTAGCACCACCATAAGCACCACAGAAAGCAGACGGTTGATCTTTCTTTCCCCATTTATAAATGCTGATATACTCTACCTAAGAGGCTGCCTGCAAATAACCAGTTTTACATACCATCAATGCTACGGAAGTCCAGTAGATAAGTCCTGCTATCCACCTGGTATAACTGCAGACTCATTTTGGAATATGTGCCTGTTATTGGATTCTTTCTCCGAACACGCAAGTAGTATGGATTGACAACCTAGGAAAACAAAGTAGAAACTTAACAGAGAACATCAAAAGAATTATTGCATTGGTTGTCATTATCTCTATTTGAAAATCATCACTTGCAGGGAGGCAATTTAAGCAATCTCACCTTCCATTCATAATCCAACTGCTTGATTGCCCGGCAAACTTCCGCCATTATATCATTTGGCCGACTCTGACTCCGAATTCCTAAATGCCATTTAGCTCTCCTGACCCCCTGATGTTTGGACTTTTGGGGATTTAGCTCATCGAGTGTATGGCGTGACCTTGGTACTTCAGCAACTAAAAACGGCACTCTTTCAGGGTGGGGTCGGGAAAAATGTTCCTCAAGAAAGGAATCTGGTGGGCTTGTAGCTAAGTAGAAGTCTTTTGCTTCGTTCATTATTCTTCTATTATCTATAATGAGGTGATAGGCAACGGCTAACGGATCCTGGTGATTGCGACTATATAAGCAGCTTAACACTTCCTCCTCTGTACATTCAAACTTATCGCAGACTTCTTTTAAGGCTTCATCATCAATCATAGTTGAGCTGTAAGAAGGATCTTCAGGAAAGAGGTACTTGGGGAGGTCTTGTTTAAACCATTCATGTTCCCTAGATGCAAAGCAAGAACCATTTTAAAAGCTAGCCGGTTCCACCATTTCGCCATGTTTTACTGACAGAACATGCAAAGTACACGGAAAAATATGTGCTATAATAGCGGGGGAAAACGTTTCCACTTTCAACCCACATATGGATTTTGCTGAATTTGAAATTAAAGTCCGGTTAGATGCTGTCACTGTAGTAATAATCATCAGATTCAAACATAATCTTTTAAGCAATATTCTTCTCTTCCCTTTTTTAAAATCTGAAGATCTTAACTTCAGTTTTTTCTTGATAAAAAAATAAGTCACCTTTATAATTAAAATAGGAAGTTGGAATAAGTTACAGTACTGCACTTACAAATAAATTTTAAGTTTTTTTTTAACTTTTACAGTGTGGCTATTCCATATGAGTGTTATTTGTAAAAATATTCAAATCATAATTAAACACAATATAAAAGTTTTAAAAATCAGCAAAGGAGTTTAAAATATTAATACTGTAGAACCTTTTTAAAGAAATTTCCTGCAAATACTACTTTTAAAGTATAATTAAAGTATAATCAACAAATTAAATGAAATTGGGAATGCAATATAAAATAGCAAAAGTACTTAAGACTTATATACCGCTTCACAGTGCTTTATAGCTCTCTTTGAGTAGTTTACATTACAATATGCTTTTTATATTGGTACATAAAGTACCTTTTGGAATGTGTTTGTTTACACTGAGTTGGGCTGTCTCCAAAACAGAGATTATAAACCAAAAAGATCTATGTACTGATTAAGAATAATGAGAATTGTAGAGGAACTGATCAGGGGAGAGAAAAACAGTTTGTTCAGGGGCGAATAAATTATTTCAGGTTGGGGTCTGGAACTGAGTTCCCTGACTTGCTAGTTGGCTGGAAAAAGGCCTTCTAGTAGTGTGGTGTCATCACTGTAGAAAAATAGGATGAAAAATCTTCCCTCAATTTTTTGAAATGGGAGGGGAGTTCAAATCTGGAACAGGACAACTTTGTCTTACAGAAATCTCAAGTGCCTATTCTCACTTAAACTGCTCCTCCAGAAACCCCCAAACAGAGTGAAAATTAGGTTGCCAAATTTTCAAATATTTGTGGGGGCCTTGAAACAAATGAAACAAAGAAGTTTCATTACCAAAGTAAGTAATGGCATCAGTGCACCAAAGACATTACAGTTCAACCCTGAGCTACGAACACTCTCTTCTATATGTTTCAAATATTTTTACCATAATATTTTGGCCATGTGGCCCATCTTCTAGAGCAAGAGGTCTTCAAACTTGACAGCTTTTAGACTTGTGGACTTCAACTCCCAGAATTCCTCCTCCAGTCATGTTAGCTCAGGAATTCTGGGTGTTGAAGTCCACAAGTCTTAAACTTGCCAAGTTTGAAGACCCTTGTTCTAGGGGGTTACAAGTGTGATACCATGTGGTTTGAGCAATGACTACTCCTGAATATGGGGAATTCCATAACACACAATTTATTTATTATTTAATTAATTTTTATGTTACCCATATTCCCTATAACACTTTGGGCAGCTAGTTCAGATCTCAACTTAATTTTATATAACATAATTTAAATGAAGACCAATTTGGTTCAATTCATATGCAAAGACATCATGCTCTTAATTCAAATAAAGAAATAGATGTTCTCTATTCACATGCAGGGCTAATCTTCAGGTAACCTAAAATAAACATGGTGTCAGAGTGTATTGGGCTCAAGTTTTGATCCAACTCCCTTTTGATTCAACTCAACCTAATCACAAAATGGCTTAATATGATACAATAACCAAGACAGTGTGAAGCCAACAATTGAATAAAACTTGCATAGTTTTAGAATGATAATTGCCTCCATGATGGAACCAGATGCTGTAAGATACCTTATATCTTTCACCGTTGCTCTCTTCATAGGATCCACCTGTAGCATGTGTTTCAAGAGACTAATAACTGCTGAATTTAAGTACTGAGGCGTATAAAAGATACCATCACATATCTTCTTAAAAAGTGTTGGCACATGATCATCATCAAAGGGAAGAGTTCCACATAATAAAGCATAGAGAATAACACCACTGCTCCAGATATCTACTTCTGGCCCTGCGTATAACCTGTAAAATGGAGATCATAATATTTTTTCCAAGTAAAAAATACAACTTGTGTTACACTGGATTATTAGTCTTTTAAGCAATGTCTGTAATATAAAATAGAACAAAACTGGTAAAGTGAGCTAATTTCTATAGTCAGAAAGACCAAGGCCTTGATCTGGTTTGGGCAAATTTAATGGGCTGTAGTCCAATACTGTCTCTTGTTTACACATTTGTGGCAGGATACAGCCTCTCCCCTTCTCTGAGCAGCCTCCTTTCTATCTAATTATGCTTAATGTAGGATTAGTCAGCTTGTCTAAAGCAACAGAACCAAGCCCTCAAGTTTCCAAAAGTAGTTAAATGCAAGCTTTGATTACTTTAGCCCTCATTAGCATTATGTAGTGACTAATTTAAGGTAAGAGGCATAGGAAATTTAAGGTAAAGATACCATGGAATCATCTCCCTCACATGGAGATGATGCCATACAAAACTCCTTGTCCACTCCTGACTATATTAGCTGCAGTTAAAGCATAGACTACATACATTAAAGAACTGTTGTGAGGTTAAAAACAAAATATGCTCGTGAGCTCCTTTGAATGAAGAGTGTAGTTCAAATGCAATTTATATTCAGCAATATAACACACCATCACAGAACTGCATTGTGTATAGCGTAATCTGGGAGCCCTGAAAGCATTTTCAAAGTATCAATAGTCTTTTATCAAATTGCACCTAAAAATTAAAACGCCAGAAAGAAAACCTTCTAATCTGGAAAGCGTGTTTCTGACAATATACATCATGCTATAATTATTCTGAGCCAAAAAGGAAAACCAATCTTGGGACCCTGTCAGACCACAGGTATTTTTGCAACTTCAATCAAAAGGCAGAAGTTTTTTGTCTTCTTCTAGGGTCAGGTATAGGCATGTAAAACATTTAAAATTAATATTGGCAAAAACATATCTTTGAACTTAGACAACTTAGAAATTTGTTTGCATATCATGGTCCAACACAGAAGTGCTCTCTTCTGCCTCCTAAGGCCCTTTCAAAGATAGTGGCGCATTGTGATTTTCCATGACAGAAAGACAATATGTACAATTAAGTTAAATATATTAATCATATTAAAACTTATTAACTGTATTCCAACTTTATTATTAAAATTGTAGTATAATTAAATGAAAAGAGAGTCTAAAGAAGATTCTGGCCCACCATTCAAAAGTTGCCCCCAGCCCTTCAAATCCTGGGTATCAGTGACTCAACATAATGCGCACATGTCACAGCAACATTTGACTTCTAGGCTCCTTCCCCTCATCTCCTCCTCACTGCTTGAACGATGAGTTTGGAAGCTTTTAATTTGCATTTTGTAATATAGATTGCCATATTGTCCACAATAAAAATCATACTTAAGAATTATAGTTACTGTCTACAGAACCCAAATTCAAATGCTATAATCTGGCTTGTTTGAAACACTCCAGAAGTCCTTCTGGTATGCAGGAGGAGGACAATAAAAATGAGGTACATGTGAATTTGTTGCATGTTTTGTTAAGTCATGGTTTGATGTGACATGTGCGATCACCATCATTGTCTTGTGCACAGAAACAATTAAGATAAAATCAAAAGAAGCCATCAAAGCCAGGAATTTCAAATTTCCAAACCTGGAAGTTTCTCAATCTACCTTGCAGCTTTAACACTGAAGAGCAGGGCTTTGATTTTGAGAATACATATATACATTTATCCAAGAAGAGAAACTACCTTCCTGAAATTACTTCTGGAGCAGCGTAGTTAGGAGAACCACAGCTTGTTCTTAAAAATTCTCCATCTGACATCATATTTGAGAGACCTGAAAATGCACAAGAGTTCAAATGAAGACCCACAAAAAAAGAGATAAACAAATGTTTAACCTTCTCTCAGGGAGAATACATCATATCCTATTCAATGAGAGCATCACAGGCAGGAATAAAATCAGAATCATGTGTGTCATACTTGCTTTTTTTTAAAATGGTTCTCTAAATAGAAATGAATACTGCAAAACCTCTATAAAAATGTGACAAGAAAAAGAGTTATGAAGGAGACAAAATGCCCTCAAAGGATCAAGTTTTATTCTAAGTAGCTAGTATGCAGATACCAGGTGAGGAAAAAATGCAGAAAGAAAATTGCATTATTTTTTTTAATCATATTTGTTTTATCAACTTTACTGACAGCTCAAACATTTCTTTCAAATCAAGTATGACTCCTGGGGAATTTGTGATTACACTGATGTAATTTTTTTTTTTGCAACAAGAAGGAAATGGTTCAATTATATCCTTCTAGAATGTTTGTTCAGCTTACAGACCTGTAATTTCCTAGAAGTGTATCATCTAAGCATAAACCTCTTCTTAAGATTCTGAAGATCAATAAAGATTTGCTAGATGTCGCTATCTAACAGCACTTAAATAAGATAAACTAATGAAGGGTTTAAACCTTACAATGGGAAATTATGCTTATAGAACTTTCATAGTTCAAGAGTTAAGTATAGCCACCTAGTCATGCAGGTGTGTGTGTGTGAGAGAGAGAGAGAGAGGGAGGAGGAGGAGGAATCCTTGCTCAATCAGATGCTTTTCAAATGCGTTGAGCTTCAAATCTTATAATCCCAATACAAAAAAAAGAATTAGGGTTAGGGTTTACTGAATGGTTTCCAGTGGATTTTCTATTGAATACACAGTAATATCAACTCAGAAACAGAAAAAGTTGTGACATACATTTTAATCCAATTAAAAATCAAGAATCCAAAGAATATAGAATTTAGTAAGAGTTCAGCTTTTCACATCTACCCTAATATTTATTTTTAATTAGAACATTTATAGAGTTGCATTGTTGAATGTGTGTTTTTTTAATCCAAAAAAATCACTTTGCATTTAATTTTAAATAAACCCGGATCCCATAAAGCTGGCCCATTACCGCAGGGCTGTGAAACTCGTGGCCCATGGACTGGATGCGTCATGCTCTGGCCACATCCATGCCCAGTTTAGCAAAGAGAGGAAAAGTCGTGATAGGTCACGTAATGACGCCATGACGATGCAAATTTGACACCCCTGCATTACAGTAAGAAAAGCATTAGCTTCCTACAGCTGGCTCTCTTCATCCACAATCAATCCACTTTATCATCTATCAGCATCCCTTAGTCCTTCATTCTTCCCCTTGTGGAATTCAGCTTGTAGGTTTCTTTCTACAAAGGTTCATGGGCACCCAAGATTTTTTTGTTTATTTTCCACATGAGGCATGGAGAAAACTTTTCCCATAAAGCGCATGGAAGTGAGATAAAAACTATCTCTGCTCGGGAAGACATAACAAAGCAATGGAGCCAGGGCAATAGAATATTAGCAGCTATAGTGACCAATCAAGGATTCAAAAACTTAGCAATATCCTCGGCTCCAGGCCAACAAGTTACAATCCTGGTGGCTGTTTTGAGGAGGCAGCTGTGGTTTGATCCAGACTAAGTGCTTGAGGAATGACTCATATTTATTGTAGGAAGTAAAAAGAAAATAATGAATACTTTGTGAAAATGTATTGATTTGGGTTTTGTTAAATGAAAGAAACACTATGTGAACCACTGTGAACAATAAACTTTGCAAGTAAGCTTATCAAGTGTGACAGAAGGGAAAAAAACAAGTAATGTTTCTGCAAATCCTTGCTTTTTAATCTGAACAGTATGAGTGAGAGACAGAGAAGCTGAGGAAGAATAAAACTGATTAAATGTGCTCAATTAAAATCATACAACACAGAAGGATATAAAAAGTTCTCTAAGATCTTTCCCTGCTAAACGATGATAGCAAGTTTCTCTATTTTAAAGATAGTTTCTTATCCAGATATTTTGGTTTGATTTCTGGTTCTATTTTCTTTATTTCTGATTAAACATTATTTTTTCCCCTGTTGTAGCTCCACTGTTTTTGAGGTCACTTTAAATAAATCTGGCTAATCAGATCCTAACAAAGTATGGTCTTTAGGTCTCTGCTTGGAAAACCTCTGTCCATTAAAATTTGAAAATGTCAGGAAACATCTTAAGCAACATAGCTGGAATATTGATTTTCAAACCAGTCTAAACCTACTATCTAGCCCCATGATTCACAGATTTTCCAAAAATGTGCCCTGGCCATCTTCTTATCACTCTCAAATTCAAATTCTGAAATTTCATTGCTTCTTCATTTTGGCTAGGTTGAACTCTAACATAGCTTTCCAGGTTGCTCAATTTTGTTCCATCATTATGCCACCTGTCCTATCTACAACTGAACAAATGTTGCTTTTATCAATATTACTTTTAATACATGGTACGTAGTTTGATTCTGTTTTATATCTTTTTAGTTTTATTAATAATTATAGGTTGTTTTTTTTATTATACTATGACCTAAATGCTGTAAAAAAAAGGTGTTAGGTTTTTGTTTTTGTTTGGTTTTGATCAGAAGCAGATGCGACTGAGTAATTCTTAACACTGTTCTCCTGGCCTTCCAAAATCTAATTAAGATTTGGGTGCTGATGGCATAGGAAAAGAATGCTCCTCCATTAAGTAACAGTGAATATCACCTCTATCAACAGAGGGGGGAAAATCTCCGTATGTGTGAGTTGATAAGAGTTAAGAAGAGACAATTCACCAGCTCATAAAATAATTCTAAATCCATCTGCTTTCTCTGCTTGTTTGTGGCATGAGGATGTGCGTGCTCCTTTCTGATCTGAACACATGCCCCAGGTACTATTCTGTCACTAAGTCTCTTTTTGGCCCCCTGAATCAGTAGCTTAGTAGTTAAAAAAAATGAGGGGATAAGAAATAGTGCTATGTTCATCATCATCATTAAAAAAGTCCTGCCAAGAACGTAATAAGGGTTAACAGAGAGGCAGTTTCTGTAAGCAACACCAGAATGTTTCCTTCCTGCCTTCCTTACAGGATTAGGCCAGTGATTTCTTCTAACAACCGGTTCTCCGAACTGCTTAGAATGTTAACCGGTTCTAGCAAATAGGTGTGAACTGGTTGAATCCCACCCTGTACAAGAGCAATTTGTCGAGTGAGCATATATACAAGGTAAAAAATACCCTGAACTTAAAAGCATGAGTAACAGCAAAAACATTCAATACTAGAAATAAAAGACCTTTCTGTGATGTTATGGACTTCAACACAGGTATTTGAATCTTAACAGCCGACAAACAAGCAAATTATAAAGATAGGCTTTAAACAGAACGTACCAAAATCAGCAATCTTGGCATTCATGTGCGCATCAAGTAGTACATTTTCAGGCTTCAAATCTCTATGGACCACCATGTGCCTATGACAATAATCCACACCAGAAAGAATTTGCTGGAACAGACGTCGACTCTCCTTTTCATCAAGCTAATTTTTTTTTTTTGGTGGGGGGAGGGGGGGAGAACATGAGACAAAAAAGAAAGAGTACATTAAAAAAAAAAAAAAACCACATTCACCACAAACCATCTCAGCATTAGTGGCGAAGGAGAATGTTTCATGGCATAACCAGAATGCCCAATGGGACTTTTAAAAGAAAGTGCACGTGGAAGAAAGGGGTAAGAAAAAAAGAATAAGTAAAATTAGGGAAAAGAAGAAGGAAAGCAGGTTTTCCTCCAGTGAATAAAAACAGTCAAGATGACACCCACAGCCATTATGAAAGCATTGCCGCCGCCCCTCTTAAGCCCTGCTCATATCACCTGTGTAAAAATTGGATATATAGTTGTGGCCAGAGTTTTGATATTTTTCTTTTGTTTTACTTTTACTCTATCTATGATCATCTGAATTAAAAACGGATACTCCATCAACAAAGTATGCAGAACTGGAGGGTGGTGGGATTAATAAATCACAATCAAGAAAACATGGTGACACTCACTTCATTGAAAAAGGGGTATGTAAACTGGTTTAAAAATCAACATTAAAAAGGCGAAAGATTTATACGATCTGAAGAGAAACCAGAGTGTTCAACATTAATCATTCTCTTAATAATAGTGAAGACATTCAGCCATTCTTTTTCCATTCTGGAATGTCACCATGTCAGAATTTGCCCCACCTCCACCCCCAAATCCCATAAAGTTTTTTTCCTAATTTTTCTAAACATAACTAATCATCCCTTAACAACTGTGCTACTAATTTAACGACTGCAGTGGTTCACTTAACAACTGCGGAAAGAAATGTTGTAAAACAGGGCACAATTCACTTAAATGTCTTCCTTAGCAACATACATTCGGGATTCAATTGCGATTGCAAATCAAGGACTACCTGTATTTTACTGGAAAGCTGGGAGATCTTTCTAAAATCTTGAGAGTACAAGCTGGACTGCAATCTAAACTTAATGTTTCACAATTCAGTTTCTTACTAGGATATCACTATCCACCCATTTCTACATTATTCTTAATTTGAAGAAAAGCAAAAAGATGCAGCCTAACTAAATGACTAATCAGCACTAGGAATAAAACATCTACTTTTATACCCGCTTCTAAGAGAATTTAAGGAAATTGAACAACGAATGTTACATGGGTTACTGCCAGGGGTGGTATTCTACCGGTTTGGAACGGTTCTATAGAACCGGTTGTTACAATTCTGTGCAGTTCGGAGGCCCTGCAAATCGTGCCTCTGGCTGGCCCTTCCCCTCTCCGCCCACCCCTCCCCATCCAGTCAGTCCTTATTGCGCATGTATGATATTGCACGCATTCCTGACATCGCTGACTGTATTCTCCCCCTTAAGCTCACTCCTTAAGCTCTTTCTTTTTTTTCCTCTCGACGATCAGCTGTTCCGATGATCAGCTGTTCCGGGATCCCCCTCACTGTCTTACTGCTTCGCCCAGGAGGCTTCCCTGAGGCCCATGCTCAGTTTTTAGCCTCTTGGGCCTCAGGGAAGCCTCCTGGGAGCAAAAACGCCCCCCCAGGAGGCTTTCCTGAGGCCCAGGAGGCCAAATAAAGGAGTGGGGGGGGTGTTTGCTAGAAAAAAAGCCATGCCCACCCAGTCACATGGCCACGCCCACAGAACCGGTAGTAATAATATTTGCATCCCACCCCTGGTTACTGCTGAGATGTAAATGGTTAATGATCAGAACTACTGATCGGAACAAGTTCCAGACATTAAGATCTAGACCTGGAAGATCCATTGATGTGTGTGTGTGTGTGTGTGTGTCCATCTGCATGTGTAGTCTAATCACATATATCAAGAGTGTCAAACACAATTTCATTGAGGGCTACATCAGTGCTATAGTTGACTTCAGAAGGCGGGGCGGGCATGGCCGATTGGGTGGGTGTGGCCATCTTGACTCCACTCACCGGGCATGGCCAACTGGGTGGGTGTGCCAGCTTGATGCCACTCCCCAAACTGCTGGCATGTTTCCTCTTCGCACTGGGTAGACTGGGCTGAAGCCAGGCTGGACCGATGTTTCATCTTTGCATTGGGGAGATCAGGCCGAAACGACACAGGACATCCCCTTACATTTTCCAGGATAGCCCCAGTGGCCAGATCCGACCACATTGCAGGCCGGATCCAACCTGTGGTCCTTGTGATTGACACCCCTGATATACATCATCCCATTTTATTTAACTTCATTTTATTTATTATTATTCATTTTATTTATTAAAATTTGTTTGCCACCCAACTTGCTGCTAGGGACCACATCACTTAGCAATAGCAATCCTAGCAGTCCCTGTTACTGTCGTTAAGCGAGGACCAGGCAGATCATTAAGCAAAGCCGTCACCTAACAGCTATGTGGGAAGAGACGCGGAAACTGCATCTCAGACAAGCAGGCTAGCAAAGAAGAGCTATGGGTAGGTGCTAGGGAGTATGCATTGGCAGGCAGATGCTGTTGGCAGGGCACTACAGGGTGTGGTGAGGTGCTACGTAGCATGGGTGAGTAGGTGCTATGGACAAGCACTATGGAGTGCAGACAGGTGCTATAGAATGCAAGTGGGCAGGCATCATGGCAGGGGTGTCAAACTTGTTGTCACGTGACATATCACAACTTTTTCCCCCTTTGCTAAACTGGGGGTGTACATGGTCAGGGCGTGACACCCCTACACTATGGAGTACAGGATCCCAATGTTAACCCAATGGCTTCTCTGAAGAAAAAGTAATAGAAGCCAGAACAACCTGTTACCTCCTGCTGGCTTCCCAAAGCTGGGAGGAAAGGTCAGAAACTTGCATGATTACAGGATACTGCAATCATATTGATTGCAAGCCAATTGCCAAGTACCCAAATCATAATCAAATGACTGTAGGGATGCGGTAATGGCATCAAGGACCAGTTGTAAGTCCGTCCCCCCCTTGTTCAGTGCCACTGTGAACTCTGAAGAGTCACTAAATGACCGACTGTATCTCAGGGATTACCTATATATAGATGTATGTGTGCATGTGTGCTTTCCTTTAAATTAGCAGTGGCAACTTTTGATACAAATTTGGAGAAAGTAAAACCAAGTACGCGAAGCTGGTGTGGCTGTGCCATGCATGCCAAGTCGGAGCTGGTTTCAGAGGGATAATTTTAAGAAATGACCATCTAGAGACATTCTAAAGTTTCAGCTCAGCTTTTGTGTGTGTCCAGATTCAAAATAATAAGAAACAGTACTTGCTAATTTATGGCAAATTCAGAAGAGTGTGGCAGTTTATTGCCTAAGTGTTCTGCAAGCAAGGAAGCATTTATTTGTTCGCTCTTACAAACTGTCCAATTGGGATTTTATTCGTATTATAGACAGAAAAAACCAACACCCACATGAACAGGTAGATGTATCCTGAGCACAATTTTTTACAAAGACCCTGGGGCTTAATTGAACTAACTCTGTGTAAGAGAACAATGCAAGGCTTCAAAATGAAAAGCTGACACTTTTGGAGAAATTGGACTTTCTCACCTTTCCATTTTTGCAGATATAATCAAACAGTTCTCCTCCTGAAACGTATTCCATCACCATAAAAATGTCAGACGGTGTGCTGATAACCTGGTATCTGAGAGAAGTATTTAATTAATTTGCTAATATATATTCAGGATATAAAATTAAACAGGTCATGAAAAAGTACACATAGATGAGTAGCCCAATCACACACATGCTCAGCTGGAAGCAAGACTTGAGTTAAAACAGGATTATTCCCTTTGTATCAGCACTACCAAAAGCATCGTGCAAAAGAAAAAGTGGGGTTTTTTTAATTCCTTCGTGGCTCCTATTAATTAATGGACATATCACACATGGTAATATTTCACAGCAATTGCCACAGCAGCCTAACCTTTAACAGGAATTAAAGCAATTCAGTAAAAACATCTTAGAAAAGGATTCCCATTTGACTCAAACATTCCTCTCCCTATTATTAAATTTTAACATAAAGCTGATAACAAGAAGATTCATGCTTGACATGGAATTTGATCAGTTGGCCATATTTAAAAACCCAATTTCACAAGAAAAGGAGAATCAAGCCTACTTAAGGTCATTCTACAGCTATACTATTAGGATAACCAGCACACTATAACATGTGGAAGACCATGAATTCAAGCCCCGCCTTAGCCATGAAAGCCAGCTGGGTAACTTTGGACTAGTCACTCTCTTTCAGTGCAACCCACCTCACAGGGTTGTTGTTGTAGAGCAAATTGGAGGAGATTGGTGTGGTTCATCGCCTTGAGTTATTCGTAAAAATAATAAAATTGGGATACAAAGAAATTAAAAAATACAGATAGCTATTAGGTGATCCATCCCAAAATCTGATTCTCTTCTTCCTTACCTTCTCCACTGATAGTAGATACATGTCTGCTGTCCACTACTAGCTACCCTTCAATTGTTCAACTGCTATTCTAAGGAGCACATCCCAGCAAGCCATAATGGGTGAGAAAAACAAAATGATTAGGAGAAGCTTCTGCAATAACTCAACCGCTGCATTGCTAAAGACCTTTGATCTGTAACCATGAAGGATAACCTTTCCTTTACTCAGATAATAATCACTGCATTTTCTCATCAGGCAACACAGACAGCAACACTGGCTTGAGGCTCCTGAGGCAATTATTACATACCATTAAGTCTCTACTGAAAGGAGGGGCAGTTTGTCATCCCACTTTTTAGCAAAAGGAACCCTACCTCTTATTAGGTAAAAATATTTCATGCCTTCCTTGTTGCCACCAAATACATCGCTTCTCAGGCACTGAGGAATCACTGTTCATTTTCATTACTGGGCTGGCTACCAATAATTTGACACTGAAGTCATAAGTTTTCCAACTCTATCCAAATTATAAATGGTGGTCTACCATTAGTGTGCCCACAGTAAGCAAACAGGACTGTACCTGAAAAACAGGCTATATTTGTTTTATCTATTGAACAAGAACACTCAGTTTCTCAAGAAACACCTCAAATAAAAAAGCTTATTCTGAAAGAAACTTACAGTTTAATTATGTGTGGATGCCGAAAAAGTTTCAGATTCTGAATCTCTCTACGGATTTTCCCCACAACGTCAAGACTCCGAATTTTCTGTCTATTCAAGATCTTCACTGCAACTTTGTGCCCTGTCAGTTCATGCTTGCCAACTGCAAGAAAGATAAACAAATATTAACAAATGCACACTGCATAAAGTCATTGTTTGCTGAGCCAGGGGTCAGTGAATAAGAAAAAAAAAATTGGCTGAATTCACACAACACACAAGGGCAGAAACTATAATTTATAAATCTCCATGGTTGGATTGGGACAATAAGCTCAAAGAATCTACGTTATGATTTTGTAACATTTTATGACACACGGCTCAAAGTTTTTCCCAGATACTATTTTGTCAAGAAAACAACATGGGCACACTTGTATAGTCATCAAGAGAGAATTCATCTTTATCCAGAGATTGTTATTTGGCAGAGTAAGTGACCAGATGTAGGATTCTGAGAGAATATTGTGAGCAAGGGTGTGCAAAATATATCATTTTAGGGGTAGAATATTTCACATCCACAAACCAAATCCCGTTCTGGAAATCTGCAGGACCATTCTTTTAATGACCATAGTCTGGAGGGGGAAAAAAATGAAAACTTCTGTCCCCAGAACTGTGTATGTTGCACATCTGAACTTGTAAGCAGTCTTTAAAAACGGCTGCTAGGAGAGAGACATTAGTTCTTGCTAGGCTGAATGTGTAAATGAGTTTTAAAAGATGACCTTGATAGAGATATACCATGTCCGTTACCAAAGCGACAAGGGAAAGAAATACTGTGTGGCTTAAGTGCAGAACAAGAAGAAAGTATGTGCAAGTGAATAGGGCAGGCATCTCCCTAATTCACATTTCATTTGGGGGAGTGGAGGGGCACAAGGAAAAGAACGGAGCAGAGTCAGACTTGCAAGAATGATTTCCAATCAATACCACCGAAGGTCTCAAATGACTTTTATTAACGTCGATTAACAGTAACAGGAACTTTCAAGTATGATATGTTTTATTCATTCGTTGCCTTTTGATCTGCTGTTGGGACTGTCCTGGGCTCCAAAAACTGACCTTTATTTCCTGCTTTTGAAGTGCAATGGCTTTGCGCAGCACAGCAGATTGCCGCGTGTCAGCTGTGGAAGACACAGGGAGAGTGCGGGACTGCAGGCGCTGAATGGGAAAGCCTCTGCGCATGCGCCAAACAAGTGTTTGGCGCATGTGTGCAAAGTGTGTGCACGCATGCAAAGTGCATCCACCAAGCCATGCCCACCGAATCAGTGGTACACCACTTTAAAACCCACCACTTTTCTTGTGCCTGTAGATAACCTACAGTGGATTTGGAATGGCGTTAGTGTACTAGCCCCTCCTTGGTCACAGCATCCATCTGAACGGAAAAGTAGATTTTCAGGGTTCATGGTATCCATCTGGAGGGTTGGAATAAGGGCCACATTTTTACAATGGTTCTCTTTCCTCTGTAAGGCTGATTCTGGGGTGGGGTGGGGACTTTCCCAGGGCCTTTATTTTGCAGGAGCCTCAGGGTTCCCACAAGTCTTCAAATAACAATTTAACATCTATATGAAACTGCTGGGTGAGGTAATTTATTGCAAAGGGCTAAGTATCTTGATAACAATCAAATATGTGTCTCTGTTCTGAACTATCCAAGTGATGGGCCAAAGATTGTGTATTGTGGTTGTGAGTGTCTGAATGGGAATAGCAGGCTTTGACTCAGCCCTAACAGGACTGATGGACTGTGATTTAAGGTTCCCCAGATCTATAACTCTTTTCACTAAACACGGATGAAGTTAACACTCACCCAGACAGAGTTGGTATGTAATTTGGAAATCTTTCTAGACTCACAGCTCCTTGAGAAATAGACAGGAGCCACAGACAAAAAGGCTTTTACACAAATCCATCTTATGTGCTTAATCCTGGATTACCAGGCTCTACTTGTGATAAGTCATGCCTTGGACACTTCTCCATTGGATTCCTGTGTCCTGCTCTGCACAGGACAGCCCTTAAAAACCACTGGAAGATGTAGATGCTCAAGAATTCACAGATTGTACACCTTGGTACTTCCACGTAATGCCACTCATACATAGTTTCATTGGCTCCCAGCAGGTTTCTGGGTTCAATTCAGAACCCAGAATTTAACCAACGTGTGTGCCACCAACTTTAAAGCTTTGTTACCTGTGAAGCTGGTGGCACACATCTTGGTTACTTGTGGGGTTACATGTGGGTATGTTCCAAGTCCCTTCTGTGAAACAGTATTAGCAGTAAGGTAAAGGTAAAGGTTCCCCTTGCACATACGTGCTAGTCGTTTCCGGCTCTAGGAAATTTCCCACCAAAGTGATCCCTATTTTTCTACTTTCATTTTTCCATTGCTTTCAAACTGCTAGGTTAGCAGAAGTAGCGGGAGCTCACTGTGTTTCGTGGTGCTAGGGATTCGAACCACCGAACTGCCAACCTTTGTATTATCAGCAAAATATGTCTTCTCTGTTGCTGCATGTTCCCTATGGAACACTCCCCAGCTGGCATTCCCAAGATTCTGATGATCCCAATTCTGTTGGCCTGTTTTGTGTTCTGAGACTGTTTTGCAAGTAATTATTTTAAGAAGAAAAAAAACTACCTTCTGGCAATGTTAGTCCGCTGAAATACTTTACTAGAAGAGGAGAGACAGCAGCACTGGATTCATTAATTGAGAGTTCTGTCCTCAAAATCCAAAGTATCAGATTATCATCATTTGCTCCATCAATTGTGTTAGGAGGCAGAATAGTGGGGAAAATGTAACAGATAGACCTTCCTTTAATCATTATTCACCTCACTGTGTCCAACCAACCATCTTAGGAGGTCTGAGTTTTGTTTTGTTTTTTGGGGGGGATGGGGAAGCCCCTCACCTATCTGATTAGCTTAAGGACTCTATTTTCTTTTATGGAAAAGATGAGTTAATTTTTTCTATTTCTCTCTGCCCTTTACTCTTGATAGTCTATTCTAGGGGTCGCCAACCTTTTGGACCTCAGGGACCACCAAACTCATACTTTTAAATCCCAAGAACCACTAATACAATTTTAAAAAAAAAGATAATATATTTAATATAAAAAAATATTTTTATATTAAATATAAATTAAATATATTACATATACATGCATACATGCATACATACATACATGCATGCTTATTTAATTATAACAAAATCGTAAATGTGCCGCCAGCCCCCTCTCGCTGCAACAGCCCCATCACCTCATCCAGGCTGGCGAGGGCTGTGCTGTTTTTTGCAGGTTTACGCTCGGCCGAAGGGAGCCAGCAGGTGGGCGGGCCATGTGGGCGGGCAGCCTTATGTTCCCGCACAGCCTGGATTAATTGCTTTGGGGCGGACAATTCTCTGCGGCCCACCAAAATTTTCTCACGGACAACCAGTGGCGCCCACCGGTTGGTGACCACCGGTCTATTCCACGGGTGTCAAACTTGATCGCGTTACATTGACGTATCAAGAAAAAAGTGACTTATGAGCATTTTTCACACTGATGGCCATTGCAGCATCCCCATGGTCACATGATCAAAGCTTGGATATGTGGCAACTGGCATATCTTTATGATGGTTGGGGTATCCTGGGGTCATCTGATCATCTTCTGGCAAGCAAAGTCAATGGGGAAGCCAGATTCACTTTACAACCGTGTTACTGACTTAACAACTGCAGTGATTGAGTTAACAAGTGTGCCAAGAAATGTTCGTACAATGGGGCAAAACCCACCTTAACAATTGTCTCGCTTAACAACAGAAATTTTGGTCTCAATTGTGATCATAAGTCAAAGACTACTTGTATATATTCATAGTATCTATGCATGTAATAAAACTTCCATATTTGATTTGTGTACGCCAGTGGTGGGGTACAATTTTTTTTACTACTGGTTCGGTAGATGTGGCTTGGTGGACATGGTGCGGCTTGGTGGGTGTAGCTTGGTGAGCATAGCAGGGGAAGGATACTGCAAAATCCCCATTCTCTCCCCATCCTACTAACCTGCATCCCAGCTCCGTTCTCCTGTGCAGGGCAACAAAAGAAGACCCAGCCGATCAGCTGAAACTCGGGAGGAAGAGAATAGATGGGGGTGGTGCCAGTCAGAGGTGGTATTTGCCGGTTCTCCAAACTACTCAAAATTTCCGCTACCAGTTCTCCAGAATTGGTCAGAACCTGCTGAATGCCACCTCTGGTATACGCTTTGTTAACAATGTACTATATCTACCACTAAAATAAGCAATATGGAAGTAAAGAATCTCACGTGCCCACATGACTTACGATATTCCTCAGACTGCATACAGATATTCGGAATTACTATTTTTATAAACAGGTGTGACATGGCACGGAAAGAGGAATAAAATATATTCACCGAATATATCTTTGAACTGCTCAGTTCTCCAGAACTTGAAACTGCAGCTCATTGACTTTTAAAAACAAAAAAAAAGAATCCAGTCTCCTACAAGTACAGTAATGCACAAATAGATGTCACTTCCCTTGAGCAGTATGTCTCAGGAACTCCTAAAAATAAAAATGGAGTTGTCTATGAAAATGGGAGATCTGCCAAAACAATGGAAAACTTGCCAAAACAAAGAAAATTGCAAGCCGGCAAATTTAGTCTAAGGCTATATATTTCAACTTGGAGACAGATATACCTGTTAGGATAGGGATCTCCAAACTTGGCAACTTTAAGACTTGTGGACTTCAACTCCCAGAATTCCCCAGTCAACATGGGGAATTCTGGGAGTTGATTGAAGACCCCTGTGTTAAGACAAAGATACCTCAAGGAGAAATGAAGCCTCCTTGCTATATTCCTCCAAAAAAACAAACAAAAGCTCAATTTTTACAGTCTTACCTTATTCTTATTATTGACCAGACCAAGTTGTTTTTATATCTGATATCAGAGATGTGAATGACATTAGATAGAGGTTATACCTAAAGACCATTTTAAGTTCTCCTTCAAAGGAAAGCTCCTTTCCCAAATAATTCCCTGTGAAAAGGGAACAGACTCCCTAAAATTCCAGAAAATACAATAAGTTCTTCTGCCTTAATTAAAACAAGTATAATATTATTTTCAGCCTCCAAGGCTTGTAGGGCATATGATCAGGGACAAGACCATATCACCAGACAAGATAGAGCTGAAATTTCCATCTGTTTTTCTTTCCCTCTTATGCCTATTTTCTTTGTGGGTGGTGCATTTTTTTTATTTTATTTTGAGAAAAATAACAGATTGCCAAATTTCCACATTTTTCAAGCAGCATGATCAGGTAGGATTCTAGGGCCTGCAAAGACAGAGTTGAGAACTGCGTGTTCTATAACCAGCAGTGCAAATTATTTCCATTTTAAAATAATACCAAAGAAGCAAATAGTAGAATGGGGCATGATACACAGCAATAATGAATAGATAGGTCTTGGTGACCTATGATTAAAGCTGCAACTTAAAGTATAAGGAACTTTACAATGGACATACAGTAATGAATTTCAAGTAAGTATTTTTCTTTCCTAATAAAGAAAGAAAATAAAATACCTTTCTCTATTCAGGTTGCTTTGGGTCACTTGCAATGAAATCCTCCTCTTTTTGCCATTGGCAATTGTCTCAGTTTTTCAAAGACAAAGTCATTAAGCTTTATTGCACCATTTTTCAAAGATTGCAAAAACAACAACAAGAAGAACCATTCAAGTCTATCAGCAGACTTTAATAACAATAATTTTAAAAAAACTGGCTGGTAATCGGGCACTTCCAAAAGGGGTGACTCAAAACACACTGACATTTTGTTCAATTTCTCCATCTCAGCATCTGAATCAAGAAGCTCTAAAAACACAGTTCAAGTATCCTACAACAGTTGTGTGGGAAAGTCAGAATAGAGGCAAAAGTCCTTGACTCATCAAGACTTTCAGAACAAAACAAGGCAAGAAACAAACTCTTATTCACTCTAACCTTTGTACACGTTAACATTTTGGAAAGTGTAAACCCACAATGGACAAAGGGATGATAGAAATGTATCTGACAATGAATTGGGCAGAGCCTGAATTGTCTATTTTTGCCAATTGGGGGGCGGGGGGAGAACAAGATGTCTTGTAATGACCTGGGGCAGAGCACAAAGGCAACAGTCAGATAATCAATAAGAGTTCCTTTATTATCTCCAACTTTGCCCCCAATGTCCAGGTTACCTTCTGGCTGCAGAAAAACTCTCCCAGGAACAGCCATTGACTGCAGAAAATTAAGTCCAAAATATGAGCAACACAAACTGTAACTGAAAGCCAAACTGTAGTAATTAGTTTGGGAGGCCAAGAGCAAGAATTTCAGACTTGAAGGCACAGCAAAACTCACATGGTTGGGAAGATGCCGGGAACACAGATAAGCCACGACAATATAGGATAAAGTCATATTTGCTCCCAGCAGCCTGCCACATGCAACCTGCCTTTCTTATCAACTGTCTTCCCAGCTGTGGCTAATGAAGGGAATCAGGGCCCTTTCCTCCCCCGTAAGCCACACAACGCACATTGCTCTCCTCTCCATCTGCATCTCCTCTCCCTGTATGCCCTAGGATGAAGAGGGGGTGGGCCTGGTTTTCCTCTGAACTCCCTCTCCCTTGTTCTATCTCTGCCCAGCTGGACTTTGCCCTTCCCCAGCCTCCCCCACAGATTTGCAACCATTCATTCAGTGAATTAAGTTCCATTTGTATGGAAAAAAAATGACTTATGACTGGTATTCACATGAGTGATAATCAAACTTCAGGTGCCTGGACACCAGCATGTTATATAATGCACATTGTTGTTAGTTGCAAAGTCGTGTCCGACCTATCACGACCCCTGGACAACGTTTTTCCAGGCCTTCCTGTCCTCTCCCATCTTCTGGAGTCCCATTTAAGTTAATGCACATACCAGTATGTATATAATGGTTGTGGCGTCCCGCATCATTTGATCACCATTTGCAACTTTCCCAGTCAACTCCCAACATGAAAAGTCAATGGGAGAAGCTGGATTTGCTTAATGAGTGCATGATGCATGCAGAGAAGAGCAACAAAGATGATTAGGGAACTGGAGGCTAAAACATATAAAGAATGGTTGCTGGAATTGGGTACGTCTAGCTTAATGAAAAGAAGGACTAGGGGAGACATATGATAGCAGTGTTCAAATATCACAGTGGTTGCCACAAAGAAGAGAGAGTCAAGCTATTCTCCAAAGCACCTGAGGACAGGACAAGAACCAATGGGTGGAAACTAATGAAGGAGAGAACCAACTTAGAACTAAGGAGAAATTTCCTGACAGAACCATTAATCAGTGGAACGACTTGCCTCCAGAAGTTGTAAATGCTCCAACACTTTAAGTTTTTAAGAAGAGATTGGACAACCATCTGTCTGAAATGGTATAGGGCCATGATGGCGAACCTATGGCACGCATGCCACAGGTGGCGCGCAGAGCTATTTGTGCCAACACACGAGCTGCAGGCAAATTTACCTCAGTGTGCATGCACGCGCCTCACAGCTGATTTTGGGCGGGTTTGAGGCCTTTTTCGGCCTTCCAGAAGCTTGAGGAAGGCTTCTGCAGGCTTTGCAGGCCAAAAACTAGCCCCGTTTCATCACTTCCTGTTTTTCCGAAAATATCAGAAGTGACGAAATAGGGCTAGCAAAGCCTGCAGAAACCTTCCTCAAGCCTTTGGAAGGCCGAAAAGGCCACAAACTGGCCAAAAATCAGCTGTGAGGTGCAGTGCAGGTAAGGGGGCAGCCGGGGGGATTTTTGGAGTCCAAAAAAGTTAGCCACCACTGGTATAGGGTTTCCTGCCTGAACAGGAGGTTGGATTAGAAGACCTCCAAGGTCCCTTCCAACTCTGCTATTCTATTCTATTCTATTCTATTCTATTCTATTCTATTCTATTCTATTCTATTCTATTCTATTCTATTCTATTCTACTCTACTCTACTCTACTCTATTCTACTCTACTCTACTCTATTCAAACAGCAGTGATTTGCTTAACCACCATGGCGAAAAAAGTCATAAAATCATGCACTTAATGACTGCAATGCTGAACATTGGAAATTCTAATCCCAGGAGTGGTTGAACATCAAGGACTCCCTATGCTGCTTTTGAAGGATCATCTTGACCCAATGAATGAGATCAGAAAATGCTACTTCTCCATAGTTAATAGATCATTCTATTTCACTAATAATGTTCATCAATATTTAGTAATAATTCTCCCTCTAGAGCCACCTGAGTAGCATGTGTACACTTTAAATAATAATAAATAATCCAAATCCTTTTTTTTAGTTTAGGTAGCTTGCCTTGATCTCAAGTTCATCCAATGATCATTAGGAATAAAATGATAAATTTTAAAAAGGAGCTACCTTTACGTTCCTCAAGTTTCCTCTCTGCAAGGTATATCTCTTATCACAGCTGACCATTTGTTTATAAGCATGAATTTTATAAGCCATGTTTACAAATGGCCAAACATTAAAAGTACAAATGAAGTGGTTCCGAACAAGATCAATCTCCATTAAGATGTGCTGAGCCCAAACAGATTTTAGATTTTGCAGACAGAATGACCACTGCCTGTCTCTGGCACATAGTAATTAATTTTAAATAAGGAAGGAATGTTATACAATATTATTCCACTGGGTTCCCATTATTCTTAACTTGTCACGCCCCATAAAACACAACAACAAAGCTGAGAATATGTTTAGCCTGGCATATGTCCTGCGTTACAAAGGAACGTTTCAACGAACGTTTAAAAGCTCTGCAGAAGAGACAAAAGAGAAAACAGCAATGTTAGAGCACAAATATTGTTTTTTACAATGAAGTCTAGGTGGAATCCAAGTTAAGATACACAAGACACAAATTCCAGTCAAGGGTCTTGCTAAAAATAGATCTTGCACTCTTATGAACAGAAAATATAGAGTCCCACCTATAAAAAAGACACCAAAGGAGCTCTGGTAATCAATCTATCAGATTAGTTAATTAGAAGTTTTATGAAGAATATGTGGACTTTCCACATTTTGCTGAACTTTCCACATCTTGTATCTTTGGCCATGTTGGTTAGAATTCCCCAGAAACTGTTGCCCAGCAAAACGTAGAGAGCATCAAGCCACATTCCTTCAATTAAGATTATTATTGTCTTTCAAAAGATGTTTAGTCCACTTAATGTAATTCCTTAAGCAGAAATCCGCAGAATGCGCCGTAAGAGCTCCTTGTATGTGGAAGAGAGGCTGCTTGGCAAAATTATAGGCCCCTGTGCTGCCTTTTTGACTTCCCATTTGAGCCTTCTCTCCAGGGCCAGCATGGCAGAGGTGCCAATAAAGCTGCAACCTTGACATAGGTGTATGGGAAGATGGGAGGAGACATGCATTTTGGAGCTCTGCAGTAGCAAACAGAGTACATCAGCCAAGTGAAAAGTGGTGTTTTTCCTTCAGGAATAATTGGTCCAAAAGAGAGGAAAAATAATGAAAACAAAAGGTTAAAGAGCTCTATGCTTTCATCAACAGAAAAAGAAAAAAAATCTGAGACAGGGGATTTAAGGCACAGCAGGCTTAAGAAACGATGCACGCTAGTAATAGTATAGAGGATAACATATAGGTAATTATAATAGAGTAATAAAATAATAGTAATTGAATAGTAATAGTGTTTATTTATTTGTTTGTTTATTTATTTATTTATTTATTGAAGTTATATTGCCGCCTATTCACACATGGCAACTCAAAACATAAAACCTCATTTAAAACAATAAAACAAATTAAAAAGAGTCAAATAAATTAATATAATAAAATCACACACACACACCCTGCCCCAGTGACAGCAGATCACACGAGCTATTTAATGGGCTTCATCCTGCTCTGGGTTCCCCATGCGCGCTGGCAGAACCAGGTCTTTAGAGACTTCCAAAAGAGTGTTAGAGTGGGGGCCACCACGGAGGAGGCCCTTCTTCTGGGTCCCACCAGGTGTATATCCCTAGGGGATGGGACCCACAGCATTCCCTGCCTCCCAGCTCTGATGGGTCGGGTAGATGTGACCAGCAAGAGACAGTCCCTCAGATAACCTAGTCCCAAGCCATGAAGAGCTTTAAAGGTGACAACCAGCACCTTGAGAATTGCATCCGGAAGCAAATCGGCAACCAATGCAGCTCCCGCAGGAGAAATGATACATGTGCACACCGGGGCCTACACAAAACCATGTGGGCCGCTGCATTTTGCACCAACTGGAGCTTCCCGATGCTCTTCAAGAGCAGCCCCATGTTGAGCCTGTTGCAATAGTCAAGACAGGAAGTGACTACTAGGGCATGAGTGACTGTGAGTAGGGATTGTTGGTCCAGGAAAGGGCACAACTGGCACACAATCTGCAGTTGCGCAAAGGCCCTCCTGGCCACGATCACCACCTGCTCTTTGAGCAGGAGTCGTGAGTCCAGGAAAACCCCTAGATTACTATAATAAGCATAGTAATAATACAATATAGATATAGCAATTGAAAACAATATAGGAAACATTCACATATAATTTTTATGTTTCTTTTTACAAAATAAAGCATCTCCCCAACCCTTATAGGGAGATATAAAAAAAAAATCTGTCCGAGGTCCAGTGTTTTTGTTTCTCTATTGAGTCTCGATCAATGTAAAAAAGGTCCTGTGACACTATAAATCTAGCAGCAGCAAAGACACAGCATAATTGCCATAGACTGGACAGTATAAAAAGTAATTATCATTTCTCTCAAACTTACTATAGATAGTGCAACACAACATTTTCCAAAGTAACTGCATGAAACAAACATGCCTTGCTTTTTCCTTATGTAAATTTCCTTGCCAGTTGGAACACAAAATAAAATTTTTAGCGACAAATAAAGGCAATACAAATAATTAAATTTTCCATTCCAGTAATTTCTAAGCTTATTTCATAATTTCAAATCTTTTAGGACAGAAAAAAACAAAACACATCTCTAAGAATAGTAGGCTCCTGTTTCCATGCATAACTATAATGGGACTTACTCGCATGGAAATATACATTATACAATCAGTGTATTTCAAATTTGGCTTTATGATGTGTAGACTTTAACTTCCTCAGCGTGGTTGGGAAATTCTAGGAATTAAAGTCCACACATCCTAAATTTGCCAAGCTTGAAAAACACTGTACTGTACTATGCTACATGTGAACATCTCAGAATACACTGGTCACATAATCCACTCCCCAGCAAATTATTGCCACACCAGATAGAAGACAGAAATAAATAGCTTTCCATCGAGGAGTCAAGCAATCCAATTTACAGGTATGAAGAATCTTGGAATTTTTTCAAGATTATAGCACATACACTCCCATATGAACTTGTCAATAAGTTCATGGAAGAAAAGATTTATTTCAATAGACATAATAGCTGTGAATTCCCTTGTATATTGATTCTTTTTTTATTACAGGTGAAATTGGGGGAGGGAATGGGATGTTCACCATAGCTGGATTATACCAGGATTAAGATGGGACAAGTGAATTCCCTTCAAGTCCTGGATTATCCAGAGGCTTCAAGTTAACAATTTCTGATTGAGGTAGTTCACCTGGAAATAAGGAGGGAGGGTGTCATTTATGTTTTCAGAAATGCTGAACCACAAGCTGAAATGAGGGCAAGATTCCACTTGCTTATAAACAGAAATAAGTCAATTCAACACAATATTGAGGCATGGTGTTATACACCAAAATCTGTCAGGTACATGCTTGCCCTATGTTTCTTAAGATTTAGGACTATTTCCAAAGCATTTAAATATTTACGAAACTATCTTTAACGAAATCAGGATTCAACGTGAAATATAAAGGCAACTCAAACTATTTTCATGACAAGCACTGTGGGAAGGAGCTTATATTACAAAATATACTTCATTCAATGGCAATTTAGTTGTAATACCCTGAAAAGTATGTGTATGTGTGTGTGTGTGTGTGTGTGTGTGTGTGTGTGTAGAGGGGGGGGAGGGAGGGAGGGAGAGGGGATATAATCAAATGTCTTTTGTCCAAATTCCTATACTATCATTCGAACTTCAAAGCTGCTAAATCCTAAAATCAAAGTGTTCCAGCGTGCTGTTGAAAGAGACAAAGTATAAATGTTTTATACCGATTTAAAGACGTTGCACACAGTGACTCCTACATATGAAGCTATGGAGAACTTGTCCTGACTTAGTTATCATTTTTCCCCTTTATGCCAATTCGCCTTTGTTAGCATTAGTCATAGATACTGGAAAAACATTAGAAGCTGGCACTTTGATCTTGCATCTAGTGATTCATCCAATTCAAAAATCCTGTCTACAACAGCAGTTAAGAATAACAACATATGCCTACAATATTTCTGAACACTGCCCAGACAGCAACTGCTGGAACAAAGTCAATTTCTCAACTGAGATTTTGGTTAATCCGGTAGCATATTGTACTTTTAAAAAATATATATTAGATAGCTATATTGCAGATGCTGTTCTTATCTTGCTTTTGAGCAGGTCTGCCAATTAACTGTCTTATTAATAGTACCACAAAGCAATCCGATCAAGCAAATCTCATATGCACATACTGGGAACACAAATGGATACCTCTGTTTTAGCTCTTTCTAGTAAAGGCGCACAGAAGAATCAAACAGTAAGGTTTGACCTTGTTGGCTAAGCTAACTAAAGTGTACTATAGCAACTAGCAACCTGACATGCATATAAATCACTTCGAAGTATTGAATAAGAAAGGAGAAAATGTAGATTAGTGTAGATGTTGTGCCCATCTTTAGTTTGGTAAGCTTAAAAATCATTTTAGAAAGTGCAAGTGAATACATTCCTTACTTTTTACTTCTGGCTATCATAAATGCTCTAGTCTATTAACATTACAATTTATTAGACAACCCTTTCTTTAGTCTCAGCATTTGAGCCCAAATTAAGCAAATACAAGAACTGGCCAATTCTTTTGTCTGGTGTGTCTAATGAGCAGGTGAGTATCTGATGGATTAGAAAACCAACCAATCCTTAGTCAAAACCCAATTAAAGAATATGGCCATATGCATAAATTACGCTGGTTAAAGAGTAAATATATAACTTTTTGAGAAATTCAATGCAATTTAGCAATAGCAAGGAATTTCTGTAGGATTGTGTGAAAATTGATGCTGAACTGAAAGCCCGTCATTTCAAAAGATCTAGCACTTTATCTTTTTTTTTAAAGAATGACATTTTAATAGGCTGTTATACCATTTCTGCAAAATCAGACTCTTTTGAAAAGGGTTTTTTCTCATTAGTCTAACCTCTGATAGTGCCTAGATAATCTGCTGTGAAAGCGCAAATATTTTTAAATATTAGCTACCAAATAATTATGGCAATTTTGCAGACAAAACTTAAAAGAGTACACAATTTAACCAGTTGCATTTAATAAAGCTTTCTCATACCATCCCTGAGGGGAGGAATTTTCCAGAATTATTGATGTTCCAGTAATTCCAAGATTGCTTCTATAATGTAAACAGCCTTGAGGATCTAAATGGTAGGGTACTTAGCTTTACAATACAGCCGGACTCCCTGGGGTCAGGCACAAAACGTGCATGTTTGTTATGGCTCACCTATACTGCAGCTGAGCAATTCCAGATATTAGCACAGGCACCTCTGTATGCATATGCTAACTCAGTAAGAAGTAATTGATACTTTTAAAGCAACATATTCTCCATGTTTTGGACAAGCACTATACCACACACCACACTTACAATACACAAGCCACAGAAGAATACAACCATTTGAAAATCAAAAGCCAAGTTTCCAAAATATGAAAGGAAGAATACAAATACTTATAGAATGAAAAGAGAATGAAATTATTACAGTATTCTCCTTCAAAATGTTCCTCTTCTTTGATTCACAGGTGGAAACATTGCAATTCCATATATATTAGCAATAGGCACCTTTGTATGCATATGCTAACTCAGTAAGATCTAAGTCATTGATGACTTCTTGGACTATCTTGATGCAACAAGTGAGGAATATGTTCCCAAAGAAGACATGACTATCAATTTCAGAATTTAGAAGACAAGTAAATTCTTATTTAGTTCATCACATTTCAAGGATAACATTAAACACCCTGCTATTCTTTCAAAGGGTCCTAACTATATTGTGAAGGTGGATTATTTACTGTATTATCAAGGTATCTTTTGTAAATAAAACATGCCTCATCAAGCATACAAAACCAACATTCCTTGCTGATCCACAGAAATGCCTTTGGATTTGATTACAAGATTTCAAATCTTTGCATCTTTCAGTGAAGACCTAGGACTAACACTTGAGCAAAGTCGATTTAAGTTTCTGTATCAAGCAATCTGTCCTTTTAGCATGCTTTCAACAGTGATTTCATATTTATTATTTTGGAAGAAACACCATCTCTTCCTTCAGCATTTAATCAATGCCATTTAAAAATAAAAACCTTGCCGAAAATGAAGTAGAAATGGCATGCACAAACACACAAACACGCATCTTAAATGCAGTATTTCCAGGCAAACCATTTTTAAGAGAATTTGAACAACTCCTTGAAACTATTCCAAGGAAACGCAACTGATTTCTATCTCAAACACCTTTATTGTCGTATCTACCTCCTCATTTTTAACTCACTGTTTACAACAGAGATCTCAGTAAAGCGAGTTATGGGGTAGAAGAGAGAACAGCAAGAGGATGCAGCACTGAACTGGCTGAAACTAGATGGGGCAATAATACGGAACTCAGCCCAGCAGGAAGAACAAAATTAGGAGGGGGGTATTACAGCAACTGGGAGAATCTAAAAGCGGACTTGGATCCCGACGCTACGTTTGCTCCCTTCTTCTCTCCTCTAGTCCCGTCCCAAGACGGCCATCCCCCCAAGGCTGCAAATGCCTGCACGACAACTCAGCACATAAGGGAGCAAACTCTGTGCGGCTCCCTTTCAAAAATAATAATAATAATAAAGTAGAATTTTAAAAAAAAGCAAAGAGGGGGTTCATAGAACATAGAAAACCCGTTTGCAGCCCCAAGGCAGCGAAGAAGCCCTTTGAAAGGTCGCGGTTTCCGGTCAGATTGCAGGAACCCGAACCGGCCTCGGGGCTGGGCTTGGGGCGGGGGAAGCAATAAAAAAAAAAACCGGGGGGTGGTGGTGAAGCCAGTGAGGACCCATCGGGGCTCCATAACGGAGCAGAGTTAAAAGTAGTCCAGCCAAAAGAGTGTGTGTGCGGGGGGTTCCTGGGTTGGTGGATGTGAAACCCCACCAAGATGATAGACAGACAGACAGATTAAACAGATAGATTAGATAGATGAACTAATCTGGATTGAAGAATGCTCCAGTGCGCTTGAGCCATCAGATCACCCCTTTTCTTTCCGCCCTAAAATAGAAGGGTTTTTGCAAAACGGGGGGAAGGGGATGCAATCCCATGGATAACCTTCCTTAATGCTAAACGACCCTTCCCCCCAGGAGAAAAAAAAATGAGGGGGTGGGGGCGCTTCCCTCCTCGGGACCCCCGCGGGTGAGAAAGGACCCAGCAGCCCGGTTCTTTCACCTTCACCACCGTCGCCCTTTGAACAGGGGGCGGGGGGGGGGAAGCCGGCCGGCAGTCCGGTCCCCGCGCCGCTCCCGCTGCCGCCGCCGCTCTCCCCGCTTCTCGGCTCTCCCTTTCCAGCGCTCACCTTTGACTTTGCCGAAGGTGCCCACGCCCAGCGTGTCCCCCAGGATGTAGTGCCCGATCTTCACCCGCCCGTGCTCATGTTTCTGTTTATCCGCCGCCGCCGCCGCCATCTTGCGCCGAAAACCGAGCCTGCGCACCAGAGCAGGGTCTGGTCTGTGTCAACCCCCCTCCCCTTCCCTCCCTCCCTCCCTCCCGCTCGTGTACCGTGAAAGGGGCGGGAGAGAGAGCCCGAGGAGACGTGGAGAAACACGGTCCCTTGAGCGCCCGCCTCGGAATCGCAGAAGCCCACGCCTAGTCCTAATTATGGGATCGTTTTGGGGCAAGGAGGGCGACCAGAGGTTCTTGCTGAGCCGGCCGCATTTGGTTGGCGTCGCCTAGGTTCAGAAAGAAGCGAAAGCGGAGATGAATTTGGGGAACGCTTGAATTGGGGAAGCTTGTCAGGAAATCTCAGGACTATAGGATAAAGTGGAAAATCAAAAATGGACTTCTTGGCCAAGGATCTGGGGAAAAGATTGCAACAGGTTTAGGGAGCAAATAAAAGGCTCTTTGACGGTTCTTCCCTTGGAAAAAAATATCAAGTCTTTTATTTGCTCCCTAACCTTTTCCCCAGATCCTTGGCCAACAAGTCCATTTTTTTTATTTTCCACTTTATCTTATAGCCCTGGCATTTCCTGACAGTTTTCTCTCTTCAAGCGTTCATCAAATTCATCTCCACTTTCGCTTCCTTCTGAACTTAGTCAGACGCCAACCAAATGCGGCTGTTTCAACACAGAATGGCAGTTCTCTGTGTGCACAGTATGTCATTTAGGAATAAATCTTGGAATAAAATAAAATGCATCCTCCAGCACCAAAATACAGTCAGGAATGTAGTACTCTGCAGGGAACTGAGTAAAGGCAGTTGTGTCTCTTAATTGCAGAGTAGCCATTTGATGCCAGCCCCACCACAGAGCCGACATATCCATGATCCCTGTATGTGTTGGTACTCATTTCCATCATAACTGAAATATTTGCTTCCCTTATTAAAGTGGGAAAGGGACATTATCAGACTGGAAGCATGAGAACACTAAAACAGGAAGCTGCTACATCTCATGTTAAACCATTACCTTATATAGCTCAACCTAGCAAACAACTCTCATATAGTTCAGGGATAGATTATCTGTAGCCCCAACCCAAGATTCAGCTTTCAGAAGCCCTGAAAATTATTCTGTACTACTTCAGGAGTAAACTAGAAACTGTAGGGCATGATTTTCCTGCCAGTTTTACAAGGGAATGAAAAGAAAAGTGGGAAGATGTAAAATTTAAATAGGAAGGCTTAAAATCTCAAATGCACAGATCTGCACAGAACAGGCATTCTCCAAAACCTTTATTTTGTACATGGGTAGGCAGCTTGCCCATGTAAGATTAAATGAAGATTTGCTTAAATAACATCAAATTAAAATGAGGATCTGAACTGAACACAGCGAACCAGAGGGCTGAAATCTAGCTCTAAGTTTCTAAGACTCTATAGGGAGATTCTTTTTTTTTTTTTAGTACTTTGAGATACTAACAACCAGAGTTATTAATTTTAGGCCACATGGTTTAACTTGGTCTCTCTCACACAATATTGCAACTTAAATATATTATTTGAGAAAGATAGCTGATTTATTCTAGAAATGAAGCCACCTGAGGGAGATTAACTTGCAGTCTAGCCATTTAACATTTTCCTTGGTGGAGATTGTGAACAGAGGCTCAATAGACTTTGGAAAAGTTAAAAATAGAAGAAGAAAAAAGATCCTCCTTTGGTTTGCCTGGGATAAGTTGGGCATTTTCAACACTGAAACCCCTGCTGCAAATTGATCCCAAATGGTTTGTTTCCTTTTAAGCAGTGACAAGCATGCTGGCTTTTGTCTTCAGGTCTGCTAATGTTAGAGCAGATGAGTTTTGCTTTCAAAATGTGTAAATATACTGCAAGGGTCTTCAAACTTGGCAACTTGGACTTCAACTCCCAGAATTCCTGAGCTAACATGACTGGAGGAGGAATTCTGGGTCCACAAGTCTTAAAGTTGTTAAGTTTGAAGACCCCTGATATACTGCCCTGGACTGAAAGAATAAAATGAAAAGTTTGCTCTACTCCTCCTAAGAATTCGGTGATTACATTACTCAGAATCTACTGTAAAATCTTCCATAAGAGCAATCCTTTAAATTATTAAGAATTTAGAATAATATCACTAAGCCAAAACCTTGTAGTATTAACCTTTTTTCAAGGTCCTTCTGATAAGAACAGTAGTTGCCAAGTTGAAAGAAAGCATGGCCAGTGTGGCAGGCAAGAAAGTAATTGCATGGCAGGAGGTAGAATAGTGGTCTTGTGAATGGTTTTATTGTATGGGTGTGTATTAGCTTTATAAATTATAAACAATTTAGTGTCATATGAGTAGTAGTATGAATACAAATGTATGCATGTGGGAAAGGGAAGGGGAAAGGAAAAGAAAGAGAAAAGGAGGGGAGGGGAAGGGAAGGGAGAGGAAAGGAAGGGTGGAGAAGTGAGGGAAAGTTGGGGAAATTGGGAAAAGGGAAAGGAAAGTTACATATTTTAGAAGTTGCATCTTCCTAAAGTGCCGTGCAAAAGCTGGCTGAATGTTTGCCTATCTATGTAGTTCATTAATCTTACTTTATTGCAATATTCATTAATGGCACCAAATATCCAAATGTCACCGATCTTAAGAGAACCCAGTACATCCAGAATTGCTCTAAGGAAACTGTAAATCTCAAAATAAATGAGAAAAACATACAAACCTAATAAATCAATTCTTTTTTCCTAAAAAATATATTGGGATTAGAGATGCGAAATTGTTGAATTGAGATCTCATGTGAGAATTGATAATAGCAATTGGTTGCTGCTTATACGGGATATTTGCTAATTGACCATTTAAGTGCTCAGACTCTCTGTTCTCTTTCCAAACGTGTATTGCTGCTAGTGAGACTAATGTTCTTTTGGCCATCATTCAACTTTCTGGGCTCTCAGCTTTTCTGTAGCTGACCAGCCAGCCAGAAAGAAATCTTAAATGCTGCTTCTCTCTCTCTCTCTCCCCTCCCCTATCCTATTTACACATCTTTCTTGATCAGCATAAACTTCATTTATCAGCATAAATGAAAGTTTAGTGCATCTCTGAGAGCTGTGAATATCAACTCAAGGCTGACCATGCACACTCTGGTGTGTCCAACATGATTATTTTTAGATGCTGCATGATTAAGGCTACTTTCCATATAATAATGAGTTCATCTGTGAAGATGCTGGTCTGAAGCATCTCCTGCTTTTAAGAACTAGATGAAAGCAAGGCAATGAATTCTTTTACTCAGTGCCAGCCTCTCTCTGTAGCACTGTACCTCACTCTGTCAGCCTGTTTCCATGGTCTCTGCTTTATATCGCCTGCAGACTGCAGCTCTGATATCATCAGACCATGGCAATGTGGAAGAGGTTCTTACTGAGAAGAGAAGAGCTTTCCAGACACCTGTGCTAGGCTTCTTCCTTCTTTCCAAAACCTAAAGATCAGTGATGGGGTTGCACTAGCTCACAGCACTCCAAAAAAGCAAGAGAAGTAGATGCTTACTATTAAGAGATTTGAATATTTATAAACCGTATTACACATTAGATGCCAAGCTAGACTTTCTCCAGTCCTACCCTGTCTGCCCTGAAGACATTATGGAGAAATACATTTTGAATTGCAATAAAACCCTTGAGGCCATCTAGCTGAACTTCAGAGGGTTTAACTACTCTTTAAAGCAGGGGTGTCAAACTAACGTCACTTCGCTAAACCAGGCATGGGTGAAGCCAGCATGTGACACATCTGGCTTGCAGCCCAGGAGTTTGATAGCCCTGCTCTCAAGTGTCTACAGTACCATCTCAGCTCTTTTCACCTTGTTCTCCAAAAAACAAAGCAGCTTCAGGTGTCTGGAAGTCTCCCAATTATTGCCAATGGGCAAATCTTTTATATCGTATACCGTATTCAAATCAAGCCCACTTTGAATCTCAAACTTCCCATATGAATTGAATCAGAGCTAGCTTGGACAGATCTATTGTCCACATTATTATTTTTTTTTGGAAGCTCTCCACTTAGTGACAAAAGTCTTTCCCATCACCCAATTGCCATTTTAATAGTATTGAAAAGAAATCAATCTGGGACTTTTCTACTTTACTGCAGTGATATTTTATTGTATGTTTGGCTGGTAGAGCAGGCAGTGTGCTGCACAGAACTGTCCAACTATTAAACTATAGGAGGCAATAATATAGTCTCCATCATCCCACTGATATGTCTCTATCATTCTCACAGCATCTAAAATGCAGCTTTATCTAGAAGCGAGTTACTGGTGTTGAACACTATTCAGATAAAGATGACTTCTGCAGAGTTCCTGTATTATATATAGGGATTTTTCTCACTTCAGTTCATATTTGAAAACCCATGCACAATTTTTTGCTTTAATGTCAAAAGACCATCCAGAACTACTGAACCATATGCATTCCCTATGAGTATACTATTAAGCTCTGATACTGCTGAACATGTTATGTCCCAGTTAGAATCTGAATAGGTAAATATATGAACCTTTATTAAAAATTATGTTGTGGTGATGAGAATGGCAAAAAGGACTTAGTTCTACGGCCAGCTGTCCTGCTCAGAGACTAGATTAGTTTTGGCAAGGAGAGACCATGGGAAGAATTTAGTTAATAATCATTATAAATGTATATTATACTTGTGCTGGGATTAAGACATGTCTATGTTGTTTATTATACTGTAATGTTTTACTACCAATAGGGCGTTGCATTACGTTTTGTTTTGTAAGTGTTGTGATTAGCTAAATAAAATTATTAGTTATGTTTAAGGACTTAAAAGCCCAATTGAAGTCTGTATCCAACCATAGTCAAGTATATACATCAAGTTATCAGCTCATTAGAATCTTTCAGTTCTCCAAAGCAATTTTTTCGATACAAGTTACTTATGTTATATGCTACAAATATATTACAAATATGACACACAATGTAGGACATATAAGCCACTAGTGGGTCCATAGTACAACCACATCTAGCCTTTCATGAACACACTTGGGAAACTCATGTTGCTGGAATGTGCATATTACTGATAGGGCAAGATCTTGGATGCGTGAGTGAATTATTGCTAATACCAGGTGGAACATTAGCGGGTGCAAGGGAATGCAATGAATTGCATTTTTTTCATGGAACAGGGAATATGAAATTCTTGATGTGATTGGAGCAAGAGGTACCGGTACCATATATATGAATTCATAATAAACAAGCTGGGTATAAAGAGAAAACTGGAATGATCCCAGACCTCGAAGTGCAAGATGACTCTTATTTGAGCAGGAGAGGCTCTGAGTTTGCTTTCTAGCCCACTCTAATACAGCCTGATCACCTGTGTTGAGAGTCTGAGTATTGTGACAATGTGTAGCCTAGTTGGGCAACAATACTTAACAGCAACCTGAATAGCCTTGTTGGGCAGAGTTTCTTGATAGCCTAGTTGGCATAGCCAATTGTACTAAGCTAACTTTGAAATAAGCCAAGTAATATATAAAGGAACTAATTAAGCTTAATTGCATGCTTGCCTTACTTTTTGTCTGAATAACATAAGAATAAAAACTATTGGAAAACTGTTGAGTGGCTTGAACTCAATTTTATGACATACTTATACCAACAAGTGTTATCAACTGTCTTAACTTTTGGGGTTGTTCAGCAATTTTGAGAACATGGTACAAGTGCCCTCTTTAAATATTAGATGAAGACCTTTCCAACTCACAAAACGTTGTGAACAACTTAACTGGCTAAAAGCACAAGACCTCAACTTATGACCGTAATTGAACCCAAAGTTTCCATTGCTAAGCGAGACAGTAAGTTTTGCCCAATTGTGTGACCTTTCTTGCCAGTTAATCACTGCACTTAATAACATAGTTAAGTGAATCTGACTTCCCCATGACCTTGCTTATCAGGTCACAAAAGGCGATCACGTGACTCTGGGACACTGCAACCATCATAAACACATGCCAGTTGCCAAGTGTCCAAATTGTGATCATGTGACCGTGAGGATACTGCAACAGTCGTTAAATGTGAAAAACAGCCACAAACCACTGTAACTTGATCACTAAATTAATGTTGTAAGTCAAGGACTACCTGGATTTACAAGAAAACCATTTCCTATTCGTCTCCCCTTCCCCTCTCAAGATGTTGTCCTTTAGTCCCACATACATAATGTTGGACAATCTTGTTCTGCATTTCCATAGGCTAGCTTCCGGCTTTGCGTACCACAGGATTTGAAAAATTAAGTGTTTCTTAACCTTGGCAACTTGAAGGTGTGTGGACATGCTGGCTGGAGAATTCTGGGAGCTGAAGTCCAGACATCTTCAAGTTGCCACGATTGAAAATCACTGCTCTATCTTAAGATTATACTATAGAAATTGTAGTCTGATTGCAGATACTGAAACACAGACATTACTGCACAATGGCCAACAGACCTGAGTCTCCCATTGGGAGCAGGTTTGACCAATTCAAGATTCCAGTTGTAGCTCAAATGGCCTTACTATGTACATATATCAATACAGAGGCCTAATTATGAACATTCCACTGAATGCTAAAACAAATCTGAATTTTCTATTACATTTAAGAAATGTGCTTTGTGTATGTGAGGGGAAAAAACACCTCCATATTTTACAGTCAAATTTCAGATTAATAAGGAACAAAATGAATCACCAAATTTGAATAAACTGAACACTGCATAAAGATGATATTTTGTTTTTGTAGAGTAGCCATTTATTTCAAATCAACATCTGAGTCCTTAAGATGAGCTGGAAGCCACAACAGCAGCTCTCTTGGGCTTTGGCGTTGTTCCTTCACGGAATCCATTCCTGTATAAAGCAAAGAAGAAACAGGACTTTTTGCATTTAAGCATTTCTATTTATCTGGTTTTTTTCCTTTTTAAAACAGCTTATCTCAGTTACAAAATGAAATCACTTAGGAAATCAGATGTTCAGACTTTGGTTTTAAGAACATCACAGATAAGCTGCTAAAATCCATATGGCAACCTCATTCTCATATCAAACTAAGCTGAAGTTGTGACTCCCAAATCATTTAAATAAATTATATTACATTTAAGCACAAGGTTAGCATGCTTTAAAATGTTTTAAAGAAATCAATTTGTTAACCATGACTTAGGAAAACATTTTAAATTTACTCCGAAGGAATTTGCTTTAACTTTGTGTGGAATGGCAATCCAATGAAAACGGAGCCTTATTAGTACTTTCCTAATAGGAGATTATCAGGAAAGATAAAACAGCAGCCCAAAAGAAGGCAATACAAAATTACCTCAGTACTGCTACCCTCAAAATTACAGATATATTTGTGAAATCATCAGAAATTAAGTTCCTCTCAACAGAGACTTGATTTTATTAAGCTTTTGCAAGGAATAATGACAAAATCTAGGTCAGGGGTGACAAACTCATATTGTCAAGGCATTGTCACGTGACGTATCGTGACTTCTTTTCCCTTCGCTAAACCAGGCGTGGTCAGCCTGTGATGCATCTGGCCCACGGGCCAAGAGTTTGGCAACCCTGATCTAAGCGGTACTTGGTAATTGCCTGTTTGCTATTAAAAAGGTCTCTGCATCATTTATTTATTCATATGGACACCCAATTCACAGACAAATGAACCTGGGTGGCATGTAAGAGTTATAGGAATATACATGAAACAATTATTTTATGGCTGTACTGTTCTGGCTTAGTACTTCTGAATTTTAGCTAAGATAACTTTAGAGGGATCTTACCTGAATCTTCGGTAGACTTTTTTTAGATGCCTCATGCGGCCAGTCCCAGTAGTATTGCGCCTTTTGGCCTTAGCACTCCAGTTATCTATAAAAAAATTGTGGTACACAACATTTTACTCCAGACAGTTCCAGTTACACTGCCCCATTTTATTCCCTCAGAAATCCAAGCCTAGGTGTTTCCATCCTTGTACAAGCTTCTATTTCCCACATTCATGTTAACACTTTTTGGGAAGTCTAAGGAAAAAAATAATAACAGTATTTGTATTGATATAATTTTAGACCAGTAATAACTGTTCTTGAAAACAATCCCAAAATAGAGAAAAATTAAACACAGTAAAATATGATAAAAACCAATTTGGTCTAGTGGTTAAGTTTTAGATTAGGAGCAGGGAAGTCTCAAGTTCCACTCATTCTTTAAGCATAAACGTCAGCAGAGTGACCTTGCATCAGCCATTTCTGCTCAATTCTAGGAACAAGAAAATACAAACCACTTCTGCAAATGCTGCCTAGAAAACTACACACACCTGTCCATTTAGTAAGTGTGACTTGAAGGCAATGAAACAGGAGAAACTTAAGGTAGGAAGCATTTTGTCAATACACTGTATTTGGATTAACTTCAATAAATAAAAGCCTGACACAAAAACATCCTACAGAAATACTTAACATCTTGCTAAGAAGCTAGTTGCTATTGCAATATTGTTTAGGGAGGAAGGGGCTTTAGAGCAGATGAAAATATGTAACCAACCCTGGCTGGTACACAAATATGTAACTGATCATGATCCACAAATCATGAATCTGACTAGTACTATGATGGGCAGGCATCAGGAAATTATAGGAACATAAACCAGCTTTCTGGAAAAAATCAACAGCAGCCCACCTGTCCATCCTTGTCAATACAAATGCAAATGCTCTAAATACTAAAGTTACTCCTGTACTTTGAAAAATGACAATCTTACACTTTCTCTTGCGTTTAGCAGGGTATCCACATTTTCCACAGGTGGACTTCTGGAGATGGTAGGCCTTGGATCCACATCGCCGACACAAAGTATGTGTCTTGTTGCGGCGCTTGCCAAAAGATGATGTTCCTTTTGTCTGAAACAGACATGGAAATTACTTTACACAAATGATACATTACCATTCTTTTGTACTGGATTATTTTTAACATTTTTTAAAAAGAATGTTTTTCTCGTAAACTGGCTGCTAGCCACACAACTATGCATTTTAAAATGGGCAGTTATAAATTTTATAAAATATGTGGTCTTCAAAAGTCTGTAAACAAATTAATGGAGAATTGGTTATCAATTGCCACCACTAATTATGGTTATTTACTGCCTTCTATATGAGTAGAATGTTTTGGAATCTCTCTTCTTGGTTAAAGCAATAACCATTATTTCCTAAAATACAACCGTAAAAGTAAAATGATCCTCTTCAACCCTAACAGGTTTTGTACTTTTGTTAAGTCATATTTTAACTGTTATGGCTGTGTTGATCAAAAGTAACTCATTGTTCAATTAACTGAATTTAACAGGAGAGAGATAATCCTATGTATGCTGATTTCTAAAGTCACAGTATGGCCTTATTGCAACCTTACCTGACATATAAAAACATGGTTTATTAACAGCAATGCATTGTTTCAGCCACATTATAAAATTATAAACAAATTAAATTAGACTTAATCACAAAAGTGAAGCAAAACATTGGCATTAAAGTTATTCTGGAATCAACTATAAAGCACTTTTAAACTCAAACATTCATTCATCACCATCCTTTTAGCCATTGTCTACCCACTGCAAGATGAAGGCCACTTCAGCATATTTCCAACCAATATGGTCCTTGGCTTCCTTTTGCCAATTGGGCCCTACTTGCTGATATAGTCAATCCATCTTGTTATAGGTCTCTTTTGTGGACACTTTCTTATCAAGTGGGATCCATTCTTTAACTGACTTGGCCCAACTGCTATCAGTTCACTAAGATACTATATTTATGCACTTAACTATTATTTAACTCACTGCCTAAGTCCTAGTCAATTATTATATACATAGGACCCAGTAGCAGGCTGTTCAGAGCTCTTTGCAATATCCCATGCTGATCAGAGTTGATGGGTAATGTATCCCAAAACATTCAGATCGCACTGCGAGAACTAGCATCTAAATAAATCAGGCACAAACTATGCATGGAAGAAACTTGCACATCCGAACAGCAAAGCAGCGGTAGAAACAAATAACACATCAGGAAAAGCTGCAAATCTTTACCTGCCCTTCCCTTATTTTACTCCTTTCTTTTAGAACAGGGGTCTTCAAACTTGACAGCTTTAAGACTTGTGGACTTCAACTCCCAGAATTCCTCCTCCAGACATGTTAGCTAAGGAATTCAGGGAGTTGAAGTCCACAAGTCTTAAACTTGCCAAGTTTGAATGAAGACCCTTGTTCTAGAACTAAAGGATTCCTGAATTATCTAACTGCAATTTATTCTAGACCCCAGAGCTCAAGCAAACGCCTCTGAATAAGATATTAAAGCAAGGGTCTTCAAAACTTGGCAAGTGTTAAGACTTGTGGACTTCAACTCCCAGAATTCCTAAGCTAACATGACTCGAGGAGGAATTCTGGAAGATGAAGTCCACAAGTCTTAAAGCTGTCAAGTTTCAAGTCCCCTGGATTAAAACCTCAACCCACGCACCCTACCCTGCCTTTTAAACTCTGCCCTGCTTTAATGGATTGCAGAACCACGCTTCATTCTGGGGCATCTAAAGGAAGCTCCTATATAACTAAATAGAGAGGAAAAACTTGAACCAACCGCGTAGAAAACCTCATATATTGTTCCCTCCTCTTAAAAGTGAGGACAACCTGGCCCTCCATCCCAGCGATGCCCAACAAGCCTCTAAAAAGGCGCCGTTCTCCTGGCTGAAAAATAATAGTTAGGCCTGGACTAGGGTCAGGAATCTTCCATTGTCAACCATGGTATGAAACCACGGGAGCCTGTTGGGAAAATACTCCTTTTTCCACGTGTGATAAACCCTAGGCAATTTTCCCCTCCCGTATCCCGGGACCAAAAGTCTCCAAAAGCGCGGGATGGAAACCGATCTTCCATCAGCACAGCACCGACTCACCATCTTCTTTCAGCCGCCAGAACGAGAAAGAACTAACCCCGCCCCCACTTCCGCAATGTCTTCCACACGCTTCCGGTAAAGAGAGAGAGCCACAACTGAATAAGTCCGCCGAGGCCAAGACGGAAGGAAAAGCGAGGAACACAAGATACCAGGCTTTGGGGCTGGCTGGGAAATGGCGTCGGCAGCGCCTTCTGCGCAGGGCAGGACTGAGGACACGTGGTTTGTTTGAACGTAGCTAGCTCCTCCCATTTACCTAGTTTCGCGCAGGCAAATGAATTATAAATACCGTTTGTGCAACTGTATTTCAGAGCATCGTACAAACAGCCACGCAGCCTCTTGTGATCTGATGCAATTCCAAGAATTAATGTAATCCGAGATGTCTCCCCAAACCATGATTCTAATTTAATTTAATTAACTTATTTTTTTATTTATTAAATTGATTATGTTGCCTGACTCCTAATGGACAGTTTACAAACTGTTAATATATATATATATTTTTTTTGGGGGGGACAATAACATAAACTCAGGAAAAAGAAAAAGAGACTGTATATTTACAGTTGGAAATTTTAAAATAATAACTAGTTTATTCTCCTAAATTAGCTTCCTGGTATTGAAAAGGCCAAACGTAGGTTGTATCAAAGATCATATAAAAATAATTCAGAAAATCTTTAAATGGTTATGAGAAGGTGAAATAATCCAAGGAATTACAGAACTGTATTCAATTTTGACAACATGGTACATTGCTCCTGTTTCATATTTTAGTCACTAGGCTTAATTATTTACCACAATCATTTGTCACTGCCAATTAAAACAATCTACCCGCCTTTACGTAGTTAACACAGTATGAAATTTTCTGGTTTGATATGAGTTTGGAACAATGAAAACAGACTGGAATAAGTGAGGATGTATATTTTGTTTTATGAATTATTGAGGAGTTGTATAGCTGTTTTATGAATCAGGAAGTATTGTTAATACTTAACAACTACTTATAGTTTTATGGATAACTTAATGCAACAAACACACAGATTGCCACTAGAAGTCAAAAAATCTCAAGCAATCTGATATAATTTTTCCAATGAATAAATGTATTTAAAGGCATAGATTTTTGTGAACTGCAGCTCACTGTTATCAGTCATACAAAGTGCCTTGATTTATGCATATTTTAATCTGAATTGGGGAGGGAAGGGAGGGGAAGACAGTATTATTATGCAGACATAGATTGTATTACAGGTATCTTATCAAACCAGTTCTGAGAAGACTAACAAGGTTCCTTACAATGTCCACCAGAGGTCAGTATATTTACATTCTTGTAAATTCACTGGCTCTTAAACTCTACACCAGCATTTCTTTGATAGCTGAAATCAATTATTTTAATTATTGTGATATAAATAAAGGGGTAATGAAAATGGGGAAAATGTGGAATGTTTCTTTCATAAATTGATATATATACAGTCTCCTTTGAGTTGACCTTGATTCCTAGCAATGGGTCATCATTGATGCTTTCTTGGATTTTTTCCCCAAACTTCTAACTGTTGTTCAGAGCCTGGGATTTTCCGGGTGGTCTTCCTTCCAAACATTAAAAAAAACAAAAACCAAAGTAGGGCTGGTGGTGTTTAGTTAGGAAATCAAGGTTTCCAAGGAAAAGGTTACGTGTCTGTGGATTTTAAATCTTAAAATAATCTGCTTTATTTGTTGATTATTTAAACAATGTATTACAGTATTAAACTTTTTACTAAATTGCTAAAGGGACATCCACACAGTATGATGGAAATGTTAGCCAATAGAACTGGAAGATACCAAACTGGGAAAGGTTGCATTTGAAGATTCTAGCAAAATACATTTCCTTTTATTTCTTAATATAATAATTCCTATTTGTAAACCTTTTCTTAAAAAAAGAAATAGGTTAGGAAAATAGGAGGCCTCCTATCTACTCCTAGATTGTTCCCCAATTCTTTTTATAGTGGAGAAACAACTCTTTTGTCGCAAAGAAAAGGCATTCTGTACAGGCATTTTGCCCACAGAATTTTCTTTAGTAAGGGGAAGAAGTTTATTATCTCTGCACTTTATTGTAGTTATCAACATACATTTTTAATAAAATGTACTATAAAATATACATGTTTGTTTAATATACACTAATATATACCAATTTGGAACACATTCACTCTATGAAGATTTAGGTGTATATTTTCTAACTAGTTTTCATTTTGTAGGAAGAATAAAATATCATTTATTCTTTATATTAAAAAGAGGCAGAACAGAATATTTTTCCCGAGGGAGAAGAGGAGAGGCATCTTAGTAAAAGCAGAAAGCATCCCCAGTCTTTCTGCTGTAGGAAAACAGCCTCAAGCAGAAGCCTGAAGAGGCTTGTCTTTAGGAATGGAGATTTTCTATCCATCCAGAAAGAGTGGGCCATTCTATTCATAAGCAAAGAGACTCCAGATAGGCAAGGAGTCAAAGTTGGCAAGATTACCTCAAACAAAATATCTAGGATTTGTATTTCCTCTCTTTCCTCTCTTGCCTGTAGAACCAGACATGACCCCTACATGACCCCATAGGAATCTGGCAATAACCATTAAAATATTAAAGAATATATTCTTATACAGAAACAGGCATTTCAATCACAAAATCCCAAAAGAATGTATAAAAACCCACCTACTCTTAACTCCATTTTGTCAGCCACCTCAGAAACATGCTGCTGTCTATAGTTTCTGGCTACCAAATAAACAGAGACTTCCTTTCCTTCAGCCTGCCTTCATTTTATTTCCAGTTGCTTTCTTCCAGCTTGGAACCAGACCGGATTTTTCTTCCAACAATTCATTTCACCCACTTTCAGAAACCTCCTACTTCATAATTCAGGAAGCAAACTCAAGTTCGAGCTTTATTTAGAACATAGAATCATAGGGATGGAAGATACCTCAGAGATCTTCTAGTCCAAGGCCCTACTCAAAAGAGGAGCCTTATACTATTCCAATCCAATGGTTGTCCTGTCTATTTTTTAAAACCTCCAGTGATCAAACACCCACAACTCTAGGCAACAAGCTACAGTATTCCATTAATTGTTCTCACTGTCAGAAAATTACTTCTTACTTCTAAGTTCAATCTCTCTCACACCCATTCTTGTTCTGCCCTTTCTGATGCTTTGGAGAATAAAGCAACCCTTTCTCTCTGAAGGCCCTCAAGTACTGGAACACAATTATCATATTTCTCCCCAATCCTTCTCTTCAATAGGCTAGAAATCCCTAGTTCCCTCAACTGTCCCTCATATCAGGGGTCCCCAACCGCCGGTCCGCGGACCGGTACCGGGCAGCGGAACAAGCCTTACCGGGCCGCTGGTTGCTGGGCGCCGCCATCTTTTTTGGTAAAAAAGCAATTTTTCGTCAAAAAAGATGGCGGCGACAGCTGCTGGTGAGCTTTTCCGGGAAAGCCATTTCTACCCGAAAAAGCTCACCAGAGCGCTGGCGCCCGATTTGACGAAAAATCACTTCGGTGACGTCACCGGAAGTGATTTTTCGTCAAAAAGATGGTGGCGCCCAGCTGACGCCGGAACCGGGCAGCGGCGTCGAAAGGTTGGGAACCCTGCCTCATATGATTTAGTGACCAGATGCTTTATCATCTTTGTTGTTCTCTGCACACTTTCCATGATCCCAACATCTTGGTTTTTTTCACCGCTCTTATCCTCTTTCCAGATTCAAATTCATTTTAAGATACTTTTATTTTATGCATTTGGAAAAACACTATGTTAAAAAAAACATTTAACATCCTACACAAAGGTCCTTGTTTTCCTTGGGTGCCACAAGGAAAAAGTTTTTTTCTTGATAAAAAAGTTGATTCCCTTAGGGCAGGGGTGGGCAAACTACGCCCGCATGGCCACATCCGGCCCGTGGTCTTTTTATCCGGCCCGCCCGAAGATTGGTCCGTATGTAACCACGGCCACTTTTGGCTGCTTTCAGACGCGTTGAGAGGAGGCGGTTGAGGTGGAGGCGGGCGGCGGAGAGCAAGCAGGGCATCTGGCAGGCTTGTCAGGCGGAGCAGGAAAGCGGGGGCAGGAGCCCGGGAGCGAAGAGAGCTGAAACCTGTTGAGGTCTCGCCGCAGTCCCTTCAAGGGGAGAGAAGCCGCTGAGCCGGGAGGAGCGCGGGATGCTGCCGGCTCGCCTCCCCGCCCCTCCGTCGTGATTGCGGAGAAGGATCCCCGAGCGCTGCCCTTGCGGCCGCCACCGATGGAGCCCCGCTTGATTTCACCTGAGCTGCATTTGATTTGGAAGGAAGCACGGGGCGGCACCAAAGGAGCGCTCTGGGGTTCGGCCAACCGCCCGCTGAGCAGCCGGGCTCCCACCGTGGCCGGCAGACCTTGGGGCTGCGCTCCGGAACCCAGCGCCACGGACGGCGAAGCCGGCGGGCGGGAAGAGGTGCGTGGCTGCAGCAGCCAGCTCAGATCTCTTGGTCCCGGGAATCCCCCTCCACCGAGGTGCCTGAGCACTGCCGGCGGCGAGGAGCACAAGAAGCGGGCCCACGGGAAGAGCTGCGCCCCAAGGAGCGACTGGCGGCTCGGAGCGGCCAGGACTGGCAGTGGCAGCGAGGGCCCGACCTGCGCGGGGGGGCCTGGAGCGGTTTCTCCCGCGCCTGGCTTGGAGCGGCCCGCCATGCGCTCTTGGGCATCTGGCTCGCTGCACCCTGGGCGCACCTTTCCCTGCCTCTCAGCCAGCAGCAGCAGCACCAACAGCAGCAGGTCCGCCGCCGCCTCCTTCCTCCCTAATGCCCGCTGTTGTGATGCGTATTCCGTAGACCCGAGCACCAGCAGGTGCTTCACACCTCCCTCCACGGCCTTCCCTGCGGTAAGATGGGAGAGAACAGCAGCGCCCTCAGCGCGCCGGTGCCGGGACTCGCAGCCGGACCGAGACGCGCCTCGGTGGTGGACGTCCTGGCTGGGCGGGCGGGCAGGTCCTGGGAGAGCGCGCAGATGTTTTCTGCGAGCGGGCTTCCCAGGTGCCCGGAGGACTCGCGGTTTAACGGCAAAAGCTTCGGGCGGGATGGGCGCTGGGCGGGTGAGGGAAAGGCAGGCGAAAACCCCACACACACACACCTCGGCAAGCGGTTTGCAGGGTTAGCCAGCAGTTTCTCGCAAGAGACTGAAGGCCGGCCTGCTCCCCCAATTAGATGTTGGTTCAAGAGGGAGGGTCAGCCCTGCTACTAATTGGTGGTTCACAGTTTATCCGTGGGCACCGGAGGAGTTATGTTTTGGGGGTGGGCGTTTATTTATTTTTATCTTATAAGTTGCCAACTTGTGTAAACTGAGTGGGTACATTCATACATACATACATACATACACACACACACACACACACACACTCGTTTATTCGTAGCGGAAGAATCTGTCTATCTATCTATCTATCTATCTATCTATCAATCTATCTATCTATCTATCTATCTATGTATCTATCTATCCATGTTGTGCGAATTTAACTATGACGCCAAACTTGAGTTTTGGAGGGTGTCTCGGAGAAAAAAATAGTTAATTTTCCTACCCGGAGTACGGCAGGCGTCTCTCCCGTTTAAAAACAAAACAATGGCCTTTTATAAAATTGGTTGGGCCCTCGAACGCAGATCTGATTTTCCATGTGGCCCCGACAGAAATTAATTGCCCACCCCTGCCTTAGGGGAAGAGAAAGAGAAATCTGGGTTACAGAAATAGAAAAAAAAGACCCCAAAAAACAATGTCATTTGTACAAGGCACATTCCCCCAGGCGTGTTCTATTAGTCTCCCAAATGTGATAAATACTTTAAGAGGCTTGAAACTAATTACAGCTAATTAGAAAAGGGCAGATGACATTTGCTAGGAGAAGCGAGCCCAGAAGCTCCTGCTGAAAACCAATTTCACAAGCTTAAAATGTAACAAGTCAGCATTTTATCTCTTTCCAGACATTATTTGATCCTTGCCATCTGCAGAAGTAATAAAGAAAAAAGAATTGGCATTTGGGAACAAAAAGATAATGAAATGACTGGGAGATTAGAGTATGTTTACAGTCAAAGGGCATCATGGGATCGGTTAGTTTATCAGCAACAATCTTCAGATCATAAATAGGAAACATTGTAAAATCCATAAGTTAAAATTTATTTTGTTGGGTTGATGTTTTTAGAGCCCAGGAAAAAAAAAATTGTAATGGTATTGTATATTAGTGAACCACGTCTGAACCACATTATTTCACTGGGCAAATACATAAAGAATGAAGTGGTCAAGCCATCCTTTTGTCTTCCTTTGGTCACTCAATTTTACTTTGCTCAATTCTACATGGATCATGGTGGCTCAGGAGCAGGATGGCTCGAGTGATTGGAACCATGGGCAGGAGGTTTCCAAGCCCGCATTTGTGAGCCCAGAGCTGCTGTGGGGAGGGGTTGAGCCCTCATCCTTCAAACCAGCTCCTCCCTGGAGACATCTAGCCCCCAACTACCAGTAGGTGTCCCCAGGGCAACAGTGATGTCACCAGTTATCCTTTCAACCCTGCAAGTGCCTCAGTGCTTCTAACACAAGTGCAAAAATAAAAAACAAAATCTACAGGGAAGAGATCTGAAAACATCATTGCACAAATTAACTTGTGGCCCTGATAGATAATTCATTCTCCATATCATTGCCTCTGGCATACTTCTTATGGATTTAGAAATAAGAGCATTACCTTTCCCCTAATACTTTCCTCCTGATGGGAGTTACTTCCCCTCTGTACAAAATTCAAGGAACCGTGACTTATTTTAAAGTATGTATCACACTCCAAGTGTTTATCTCTTCTAGATTTTTTTGCTTTATGTTTGATTTATAGCCATGGAAAACTGTCCAAAAATACTTCTTTGAGAAAGGGGGTGATTTCTTTGGCTGTGAAGAATGACTTTTCAATAAGTCATCATTGGCCTCAGCAATAATATCTGTCCAGTCTCCAAGCTTTTCTTTTTGTGGAAGATTAAGAAGATAGTTGGGCATCAATGCCAGAGGTTGTTGAGGTAATTCCCCGTTAGGAGAATGAGCGCATACAGGGAGACGTATTTGAGAGTAGTGTTTGAATAATACACACACAGCACACAGATACACTGTACAGTAAATGTAGGTTTTTTGACTTTCAATAAAGGTTTAAGCAAAGTTCAAACACAGTCCAAAGTCATTCACAGGTAAAATCAGTCAGTTTTCAGTCCAGAGATAATCCAATAACAAAGTCCAGTGTCAAAAACAGTTCAGTATCAAATCCATGAATATCAGTCAATTAGGAAAAATGGAGGAACTGCAATACTCTCCAACAGAAGGAAATAGAGAGACTCACTAAGACACACTCTCTTCTGAGACTAACACTAAGACAACCCAGGTTTCTGGCTCCATCTTATGGCCGTTTGAGAAACCACACCCAATTACAGTTTCACATTTTCTTAAAGATACAATATTAAAATGTCTATCTTGGTTTATATATTTCTAACCCAAATAGCTGTTAGGTGACTTTCATTCCTAACAGAGGTTCCTAGAGGAAAGTGATTATTTAGATCCATTTCATTCCAGTTTCAAGCCAGAATACAGTACCAAGACATCATTGGTTGTACCTGTTGATTATCTTTGGTAGAACTAGGATGGAGTGATACAGCCTTATTTTCTCAATGGCTTTAAATGTGGTTGATCATAGTATAATTATGCTATGGGGGTTGGGAATGAAGAGCATGTATGTGTTTTTTTTTTCAGATGTAAAATTTGCACAGCACTGTATCCCCTGTTCTTATAAGCCACTTTTTTTTATTTCTCGAGAAACAGGATATACATTAAATGTGTCACTCCAATGAATGCAATGTAATTAAAAAGTCAAAGGTCTGAAAAATAGAAGATGCCCCAAAATTTAACTTGGCTAATTGAGGTTAGTTAACATAGTTCAATGAATCAATGTATTTATTACACTACAGTGCAAAGACAGGAACAGAAGAAAACCAGAAAGCACAAGCTAACAATACAAATATCTTACATATTTAAATGAATCCATATATAAAACTTTTATGAACTCTGAGAAATATGTGAATCTCAGTCCCAGGGGATATTCCAAGCCTATCTTGGCATGCGTCTCTTTTGCTGAAATACTTTTACTTAAACGATAAATAATACAAAAGGAGATACTTAGTTTATCAAACAGTTGGCTGCTTTAAATAATGTAAGTTAGAAGTAAATCATCGAGAAATAGATCCAAAATAATCACACAGCTATGTAGTAATAAGGAATATGTTTAAATACCAAGGGACTACCTTAACTTTCTATTTATTTCACATTGATACTTACTGTGTATTTACAGGGCAATTCTAGCTGTGTGTATTTGGAAACAAATCTCATGGAGGGGTTTTCTGTCAGATAACTAGACAGAGCAATCCCTGGTGAAGTCATGTGAGAAGATGAGACTGATATATCATTTTGTCCACAGAGCAAAATATGAGTTGCACATTTCCTCAGCAGAATAGAATTGTGTATGTTTCCCTTGTAATTGATACAGTGGAGAAAAGAGGCATTTACCAGTCCAAGTTCATCAAGTGGAAGGACCATTTTGCATAGCTCCATAGCAGTTCCAAAGGCAATTTTGAGCTTACCTGACGTTAATAAAATCTAAAATCTAAACTAGTCTTACCTTTCTACTTGCCTCTGTAGTTAATGTTTGTAATATTTTCTACATTTATGATTTTAATTGTAAGCCTCCCAGAGTCACTTTTCAGAGTGAGATTGGGTAGCATTTTTTTTTAAATTTTAATTTTGGTCTTTAAATGACCTTGTAATCCCTTGCATCGGGATGGAGTCAGGGCAGCTGAATGGATCTGAATGTTTACTGGCCAGATGACTTCCTGCCACCAATGCAGAGTGTTCTGTACAAAGAATTAACATACTTGCAAACCCCGCGCTGCGATTGGCTAAAGCACGCGGAAACCGGATTGGTTAGAATTAACATACTTGCAAACCCCGCGCTGCGATTGGCTACAAAGCGCGGCAACCGGATTGGTTGGGCAAGCCGCCTGATTGGTCCGTTAAGGATCTCCCGCTATTGGTCGAGCCAAGAGCGGGAGATTCAAACAATGTCATTGGCTGCGAGCCGCCGCGGCTTGGAAATAAAAGCCGGGGTTCTTCCTTCTTTTCCCCAAGCATGTACTGGAGCACAATAAAGAGCTGAACTTTGTCACTGACTCCGGTTTCCTTCCTGCGCCGGACACGACACTGGCGACGAAGGTGGGATCCAAGAAGGAACCACCAAGCACGTGTCCGGAGGAAGACAAAGACCAACACGATGGCCGGCCTCACTCCGCCCGCACAATTCAACCCGACTACCGAGGACTGGGAATCGTACGCTGACCGTTCCAGATGTACCTCGAGAGTAACAACTTGAAGGACGCCAACGGGAACAAGAAAAGGGCTGTTTTCCTGACACATTGCGGGCCCGCAGTGTTCAAAATGGCGAAAGCCCTCGCCAAACCCGCCGACGTAAAGACGATGGACTGGGCCGACCTTGCGCCATTACTAAAAAACCACTACGCTCCTACCGTGCCCATCCTCATCCGACGAGACGAATTCTACCGGCGAAATCAGCGGCAGGACGAGAGCATAAACGACTTCATAGCCGCTCTAAGGGACCTCGGGGTTTGTGCGAATTCCATGAACTAGGCGACGCTCCTCCGAGACCGCGTGGTCCTAGGTCTCCGAGACCAGGCACTGAAAAGCCGTCTAATGGCAAAGGGGACATCAGTCTCGATGTCGCCCTGGCAGAAGCGTCCGCCGCCGAAGCCACCAAGAAATCGGCAGCTCGACTACGGAAAGCGGAGAACGGGACCGCACCGACAACCCCGAGGCTAACCGCCAAGAAACCGCCACACACCACGGCGACCTGGACTCCGCCTCGGACACCCCAGACGAAGAAGAAGAAGAAGACGTCCATCGGCTCCAGACACGACGAGACCAACGAGGTCGTAAGTCGGGACCCAGTGTGCGGGGTGCGGGGCAACCACTACCGAGCAGACTGCCGTTTTTCGACGCGACCTGTCGGAATTGCAACAAGAGGGGCCACATCGCCCGAGTCTGCCGGCTTCGGAAAAATTACAGCCCCCGACGCCGAGAGCCGAGCAACCGGCAGCGAGACAACACCTCCCCCAGGAACCGAGAGCACCAACCCGACACTCGTTGGAATAGGGACAGCCGGGGCCGGCGAAACGGGGAGACCAACAGAGGAGGAAACCCACCAGACACTCACAATTGGCCACGCCGAGACCAACGATGCCCGTAAGGTCTACGTGGAAGTAAGCATCGAAGGCGAGCTTTGCCGCACGGAGGTGGACTCCGGGTCCTACCTTTCCATGATCGCCTGGGAAGAAATCAAGCGACTAGTACCAAATCTCCACAAGGCTGAACTAGAGAACCAAAGATTGATAGTCAAAGACTACCAAGGGAACCGCATCCCCGTCATCGGGACTGGACAGTTCAATGTAGCCTTCAAGGACCGCACCGCAAAACTTCCCATCACAATAGTGGACCGAACCGACCAAGCCTCCTGGGACTCCAATGGTTCGCACCATTGGGCATCGGGTCACCGGGATAAACCGCACTGAGGAAACCGACTGGGAACAGCAGCTGGCTAAGGACTTCCAGGAAGTATTCGACGGCACCTTAGGCAAGTACCGGGGACCCCCTATCTCTTTCAGTTTAGACCCAAACGTCAACCCCATCCGCCTAAAGCCGAGGCGGGTGCCTTTCGCGCTCGGGGAAGATAGACGAGCAGCTAGACAAGCTTGTCAAACAGGGGTTCTGCAGCCAATTGATCACGCCCGGTGGGAGACCCCAATAGTCACCCCAGTTAAGCCAGACGGGTCAATAAGGATTTGTGGGGACTATAAGGCCACCCTCAACTGCGCCCTGCAACAAAGCGCATACCCCGTCCCAGTCGTGCAACATCTACTTCACTCACTGGGGGTAAAGTCTGGCTCGACCTGGCACAAGCCTATCAGCAGCTGCCGGTCGATGACGAAACCGCCGAAGCACAGACTATTGTCACCCACCGGGGCGTTTCGTTGTAACCGACTCCAGTTTGGAGTCAGCGTGGCCCCGGGATCTTTCAAAGCCTAATGGAGAGACTCCTACAAGGAATAAAAGGGGTGGTCCCTTACTTCGATGACGTACTAGTATCAGCAACCAACCGGGAAGAACTAGAGGGTCGCCTAAGGGAAGTACTAGAGAAATTCAAAGGGGCCGGTTTAAAAGTGAAAAGAGAAAATGCCAACTTTACACAGAGAAAGTCAAGTTTCTGGGATACCTCCTAGACCGACATGGCATCCACCCGACCAGGGACAAAGTAAAAGCCATCAAGGAAGCCCCGACCCCCAAAAACAAGACAGAGTTACAGGCATTTCTGGGACTACTCAATTTTTATAACGTGTTCTTACCCCAAAAGGCAACAGCGCGGAGCCTTTGCATAGGCTACTGGATAAAACATCAAAATGGTCCTGGGGGACGCGTGAGGAAACCGCATTCAGGAAAACAAAAGACCTGCTAACCTCGGACGCCGTCCTCATACAATACAACGAGACTCTACCCCTTACCGTCACATGCGACGCCTCACCTTTGGCGCCGGTGCCGTCCCTCAGCCATACCCTAACGGACGGAAAAGAAGCACCCATTGCATTTTTCTCAAGAACACTTAGCAAGCCAGAAAGAAACTACAGCCAACTAGACAAGGAAGCCCTTGCCATCGCCGCAGCCGTAAAGAAATTCCACGAGTATCTTTACGGCCGTCGATTCACAATTATCACAGATCACAAACCGTTGCTAGGAATCCTGGCGGAAACAGGGCCACACCGAACATCATATCCCCCAGGATGACAAGGTGGTCCGAATTCCTCGCCGCTTACGACTACCGGCTCATACACCGCCCGGTAAGACAATCACCCATGCAGACGCACTAAGCCGTTCACCATTACCCGACCTCGACGACGACCCAGCACCCACGGCGACCACCCTCAGCATAGGGCGCTACCCGATCTGCCCATAACCGCGTCAGACATTGCCCGAGAAACAAATAAAGACAAACGTCTGGCGCAGGTATTGCACTGGGTAGAGAAAGGGTGGCGGAAAAAGACAACGACGAATCATTCAAACCCTTCAGAAACAGACAAACCGAACTATCTCTACAGAAAGGTTGTTTGTTATGGGGGACAGGGTGGTCGTACCAGAGAAGTTGCAAGGGAAAGTGTTAAAACTTCTGCATGACGGGCACCCAGGCATCGTACGAACAAAAGCCTTGGCCAGAAGTTACGCGTGGTGGCCAGGCATAGACAAAGAAATTGAAGGGTGGGTGGCCAGGTGTTCACGCTGCCAAGAAACCAGACCAAATCCCCTGCCGCGCCAATATTAGAATGGGAGACCCCCAGGGGACCATGGTCTAGAGTACATATAGACTTTGCCGGTCCCACAAGGGGGCACACATTCCTCATCACGGTGGACGCTTACTCCAATTGGCTGGAGGTAAGCGACATGGCCACCACAACTGAAGCCGTCACCAGGGTACTAAATAAACTGTTCGCGACCCACGGCCTTCCGGATGTCGTCGTGTCGGACAACGGGCCCCAATTCACCTCGCTGGAATTGAAAAATTCCTAGCAGAAAAGGGCATACGACACGCCTTGACAGCGACGGCTCATCCGGCAGCCAACGGTAGGGCGGAACGGATGGTCCAATTCACAAAGAAAACCATCCAGAAAATCGAGCACGGGAATATACAGGAAAAAATAAATAAACTGCTTCTAATACAACATATAACCCTAACACGACAACAAACAAAAGCCCGGCAGAATTACTGATGGGGAGGAAACTAAGGTCCCCACTTGACAGACTGCACCCCACATACAACCCGGAGAAGCCCCGGACTCATCAAGCAAACACCGGGCATTTAAACCAGGCGATGCAGTCTACGCAAAAACCTTACCGGAGACCCACTATGGGTACCGCAACTATAACCCAAATAACAGGTCCCCATTCATACAGACTACAAACAACGGACGGGCAAGCATGGAAACGCCACATAGATCAGTTAAGATCTCGAATAAAAAACACAACCGACACGCAAGCAAACACAGACAACCCCATTAACACTAACCAAGGGGAGGGAAAATACAGGGGACCAAGAAAGAATAGAACACAACCAACTATACTCACCAGATATCAGCCAACTCGAAGCCGCACCAAGGAAAAGCAGCCAAGCCAGCTCGACCAGCCCGGAAAGACCAAGCGGGAGCGGCAAAAGCCGCAGCTCGACCAACCCGGGTAGACCGGGAGGAGCTGCAGCAGCAGGCCCACACTCCAGACGATTCCATCAAATAGACTGAGAGCAACAAAAACCCCGACCGAACAGGCCGGGAACCAGGAAACAACTGACCTGCGCAGGTCCAGTAGACAAGTACGGAGCCCGCCTACTTACGGGACTACGTTGCGTAGGAACGAACCAAGAGGGGAGGGTGTTCTGTACAAAGAATTAACATACTTGCAAACCCGCTGCGATTGGCTAAAGCACGCGAAACCGGATTGGTTAGAATTAACATACTTGCAAACCCGCGCTGCGATTGGCTAAAGCGCGCGCAACCGGATTGGTTGGGCAAGCCGCCCTGATTGGTCCGTTAAGGATCTCCCGCTATTGGTCGAGCCAAGAGCGGGAGATTGAAACAATGTCATTGGTCATGAGCCGCGCGGCTTGGAAATAAAAGCCGGGTTCTTCCTTCTTTTCCCCAAGCATGTACTGGAGCACAATAAAGAGCTGAACTTTGTCACTGACTCGAGTTTCCTTCCTGCGCCGGACACGACACAGAGTTCGCAGCTGAACTCACTGTGCACAGAGAGAGAAATACCTGCCACTACCTAGAATCAAACTCACAGCTTCCTGATTGTGAGGTGAGAGCTCCACCTCTAGGCCACTGCACACTCCAGTAAGAAGGGCAGCATATAAATTTGATAAATAAATTTTGTCCAGCCTCCTCAACCTCATTGAGGCTCCTCCTAATGTTTCTTTTCAGGCAGGTGCAGTAGACACCTCAGTAGAAAGGACCACTAGGGAGGGATTAGCTGGAGCCTCTTAACTATATATAGCTTCCTGTTATGTTTTAAAGAAGGGAAAAGTTTTCCTTTGTTCAGTCATATCCAATTCTAGAGGACGGTGCTCATCTCTGTTGCAGCTTCCCAAATCGTTAGATCTCAAAATTGGGTAGTAAAATAGTGATTTTCAGATGTACTTTGGCTTTCCCTGCCTCCCTCCCTTCCTTCCTTTTGCATCTTAGACTGAAAACAAAGATGAAAATACCTACATTACAAAAATCCACTCACTCCTAGCACGCACACACACACACACACACACACACACCACAAATATTGCTGACTCTTTCCTACAGCCAATGTGGCCTTTGAAGTTTTTGTCATTATTTTAAAACTGCTGTGACTGTAAAGGAAAACTGACAAAGACCTTTTTTATGACAATGGAAAGTTAGAGTCAAGGTCATTCTTTCAAATGAAAAATAAACTTGCCTTGTTTTTGGGTTATATAAATTTTTTTCCTCCTCTCAATTTCATACGAAGTGAGCGGGCAACATGTTAACACCTAATTTGAGTGTTTGTCAGCCTCAACAACTTTAAGCTATGCGGACTTCAATTCCCAGAATATCCCAGCCAGTATGAATGTATTATTATTGTTGTTGATGATGATGATGATGTGAAAGAAAGACTTGGCCTTAGGAAGTAGGAAGGATCGAGCAAACCATGATGGAGACAATATTGCCTGCTTTTGAAAAGGAAGGAAGCATGAAAAACCCCACCTAAATATTGCTTGGTATGAAATGGGGAAGCAAAATTTCTGGCAGGATTTCAAGTTTCTGCTATTGTATGCTATAATAATAAAGAAATCTGCCATGACTGTTGACCTGGCCACAAACACAGCGGGCTGACACGGATATATTGTAGAGCTCTAGTTATCTGTTGCCCCACAGTTTGGTTTATTGCTGGCAAAGGATCAACAATTCCTTCCCTGCTGTGGAACTGATTAGCTGACTGTGGAAGAAGCTTTTCCGGGTTGCAGACACTTGTGGGCCAAAGGATGTCCCTCGTGGCCTCTGATTTTACAGCAAGCATCATTTGTTGCAGTTTATATTTTTTAGCAATATCTGGTAACCTCTTCATCTTAGTATGTTCTCAGTATCATATAACATTTCAGTGCTCACTGGCTATGAGAATAACCTTGGGAGATAGGAGGAAGAGCTGCAGTCAGGGCAATGGTCAGATAAGAGCTATCTCAGACAAAACAGGAGTGGACAAAGCATGGTCCTAGCGTTTTTGTTTGGTGTAGTGCAGGGGTGTCAAACTCCAGGCCCATGGGCAGGATCTGGTCCATAGGTGTCATGCCCCTGTCAGCGTCTGAATCCGAGGAGGAAGCTGGACAGTTGACAGAGAATGGGAGTGTGGCTCTGGGGGCTGTAGAGGAGGCTGGGGAAGGGCAAAGTCCAGCTGGGCAGAGCAGGGGAGAGATAGAACAAGGGAGAGGGAGTTCAGAGAAAGAACCAGGCCCACCCCCTCTTCATTCTAGGGCACGCAGGGAGGAACGGAGAAGAGAGCAATGTGGGTTGTGTGGCTTACGGGAGAGGAAAGGGCCCTGATTCCCTTCATTAGCTAAAGCTGGGAAGACAGTTGATAAGAAAGGCAGGTTGCATGTGGCAGGCTGCTGGGAGCAAATATGACTTTATCCTATATTGTCGTGGCTTAACTGTGTTCCCGGCATCTTCCCAACCATGTGAGTTTTGCCGTGCCTTCAAGTCTGAAATTCTTGCTCCTGCCCTCCCAAACTAATTACTACAGTTTGGCTTTAAGTTACAGTTTGTGTTGCTCATATTTTGGACTTAATTTTCTGCAGTCAAAGGCTGTTCCTGGGAGAGTTTGTCTCCAGCCAGAAGGTAACCTGGACATTGGGGGCAAAGTTGGAGATAATAAAGGGACTCTTATTGCTTATCTGACTGTGTTGCCTTTGTGCCATGCCCTGGGTCATCACAGCAGGGTAATTAGTTATAGCTCACGGGATTTCCCTGGAAACAACGGACTGGCCCGGGGTGACTCTACCAATGAAAACAGAGCTTGGGAGGGCCGAGTGCATCCCTCTCAGGCTCTGTTTTCAGCCAGGATGAATCTCCTGCAGCCCTCTACCAGCCCACCCTGCTCCAGCTCTGCTTTCTCTGGCAGAAGGCAGGCGGCATTCTCGACTGAAATCAGGATCCAAGGGGGCCGCGCGCACACACACACACACACACACACACACACACCCTGAGCTTCATTTTTGCTGGCAGATGGCAATGCCCATTCTGGTCCATCCATACCCTCCAGTTCCTCCCCCACCAGATCAAACATAACCCTGATGCAGCCCTCAATGAAATTGAGCTTGATACCACTGGTGTAGTAAAGGCATCACTAGTGGTAAAGGCATCCGGTGAGAAAGAGAGACCGTGAGTTCTAGTTCTGCCTTAGCATGAAAGCCAGCTGGTTGACCTTGGGCCAGTTACTTTCTCTCAGCCAACTCACCTCACATGGTTGTCATTTTGAGAAAAATAAAAGGAGGAAGGTGTGCTGATTACGTATCTTGAGTTATTTGTAAAAAATAATAAAAGCGGGATACAAATAAATAAATTTGGAACACACTAGGACTTAGTTATAATAAAGATAGTGCCAAGGAAGAGAATTGCCTTAAATTGGAGCACCAACTATTTCAACTCATTTTAATAAGCTATTTTTTGGTAATCTTTGCATTTGAAAAGAGGCACGTAGGGAAATGCCCTTTAGGTAAGCTGAGATTAAACCAATAAGAAATAAGAAAGAGCTATAAACATTATGCTTTTCCTTGGCAAATAGAAAATAACAATTATTGTGGAATACAAATGATAAAAAAGTAATATTTATGGTTCACTATTTTTTCTTCAAGGCCAACTTCTGTTTTTTTGGGATGTTCTCCCTTTCTCAAGATTTTAAATGGGATCAAAGTAGCCTGCAGTTAGTTTGTAAAGTAAATCCAAAGTAACCTATAACACATAGTTGCATAGTTGCATACTGTACAAACACTAATTTTAAGACTATTTCAGTCCTTATCCAGTCTTTTTTTCTTTTCATGACAGTATGATTAACATGAGAAACAAACTGAAGTGAAATCAGCACATAGCTCATTCTAAACTTTAAATTACCTAAAAAATCATCTGGCAGATGTATTATTAACATTCAGGATAAAACTGAACATTGTAGGAGTCCACATCATGGAACTGAAGGGGCCTTCCCAGGCACAATCTTCTGTTATTAATCAACCATAGGAGAAGAATTCAAATATGATGTTTCAAGTCCAGAGTCAACCCACCAGCCAGATTTAGGATATGTTAAGATGGAAGAAACTACAATTGTCATTGTTGGGAAAAATCTCTATGATAAAAATGAAAGCATTGCCTAAAATGATGTTTTGTTTCAATCAGAATAACTATTTGAACAACTGATGCACCATTTGAACAATGTCAGAAAATATATCTCCATACTTTTAAAGACGAACATTCAGCTGAAACCAGAATTCTTCTTTGCTGAGATAAAAGACAGACAATTTAAAAAGAGCCATGGAAGATTAGTTTTTTATATATAAAATCACTGTTGAGAGATTACTACATGTGCAAAAAATGGAAAGGACATGGACAAGTTCACAAGAGGAGAATGGTTGGTGAAGATGACAGGAACTAGTGGCAAATTAACTTGTTTGTTTAGAGACAAATCAACAAGATTTATTAGTTACTGGAAAACCCTTATGGACTTTCTATGGAAAAAAAAATCAGTGGATGATTTATAGATTTGATGATTAGAAAAGGTAGATTATGAAAAGAAGGAAATTACTAAGTAACCTTAGAGAGGGCAAAATATAAATATAACTTCCTTATTACTTTTTTCTTTATTTTATTTAACATATTTGTATACTGTAGATGCCCTTCTCACATAAAAGTGACTCTTATTTCTTTTTCACTTTCTTATTACATTTCCCTATACTCCTGAAAACTGAAATAAAATTAAAACTGAATAAAAATAATTGCTTTTTTTTAGGGAGCTCAGTTTTCATGCAGTGGTTCCTGAATTGAAATTTTGGCACTTCGAGTAGCTTTGGCACTTCTGGTTAAAAGGAAGTGGAGGCAGAAATATTGCTAGCCAAGCCTTTTAGTGGCTCGTGACCATTCAAAATAAATGGCATAAAGTTTGATTAGAGCTAGTTGACTTGGACTTCAAAACTCTGGACCACCACTAGATGGCAGCAATCATCTGGATTTTTGCAGACCAAAAATCTGTTTGCCTGGCTTTGATAGATTTGACAACAGCTTCCTAAGTTGTGTTTTTTGTCTAAATATTCTAAATATTTCTCCAGAATTGCATTCCAGGCCTTTGCAGGATATGGAACAAATTTATAAACTAGATTTGAAGACTTTCAGAAATTTGAGAACAATTTGTCCCCGGAGATTATGAGTTAGTGCTAGCATTCCATAGTGTTGCTTAGAATTTATCTTATGAAAGAAAAAGCAAACCAGCTGGGCACAGAATCAGTTTCCAGATAGCTGGACTGACAAGTGGCCCGCCTAGTTCTGAAGTGCAGTCTCCTCTCGGAGGAAGGTTTTTCCTCTCCTAGTTGCTGCGTGGGAAAGGCAGGCTTCCTCTAATCATGAAGGTAAGAAAGTCATTGAGTCAAGCTCTATAAATCTATAAAAAGCAGACTTTGTTTTGTAAGCAGAAAAGGATAACATGGGCTCACAACTCCAGAAACATAGGGTGAGTTGGGGAGGGAGAGAATGGATAGCAGTAACTGGAATATATTGTTTGTTTGTTTGCTTGCTTGCTTGTTAAACAGTATTGTTAGCAAAGCATCTTTCAGCAGAGCTTTTCTTCATTAATGTATTGGGAAATTAGGTTTAAAAGTAATTCAAAACTACATGCCTTTATTAATGTCTTCTTCCTCTTCTTTCTTTAGGTGCTAACCATTTTGATTCTGTTAGAAATTACAGGCTGCTTTCCTGTTTTTTCAAGGTAAGTAGAACATGTCTTAAAAATAAATCTGAATGTGTCTTAATAAGCAAAAATAAGATGTGCAATGAAGTTCTTCATCATATTCTCAAAAATGAGAGGTGGGGTCCTGTACTCAGGTTGAAGCTGACTTTTCTAAAACACTTCATTTCATTTCTCCTGGGATTTTTTCTTTCTTTCTCCACCTCCCTTGCCCTGCCCCAGTGTGTATATAAGGAAATATATCTAGTTTTCTCATTTTATCTTCAGAACAAAAGTGTGAGCTGGATTCAGATGAAAGGTGCCCAAAGTTTTCTAGTAAACTTAATAAGGAATTTGAACCTGGGAAATTAGTCTTACATCACTATGGGAACTGCTAAGTCCTGATTGTTGTCTCTTTTTCCATCAGCACCACTTATTGCCTTAATTCTCAGTTAGAAAAGAGAGATTTTCCCTCTTGTTCCCCCAAGAACAAGAGAAGCTAGTTTGAGGATTTATGAAAACCATTTTTTCTCGATTGCCAGTATATTTTATTTTAGCTGGGTAGTGGAGGAAACAACTTTCATGTTAAAAGTGTGGGAGTTTTCCCAGAGTAGTTGCTCTGTCTGTAATTCCTCTGTTAAGATATTGAATCCTGGGGGTGGTGTGTGTGTGTGTGTGTGTGACCTAAAGCATACAAAATGCTTTAACAGTCCTCATCAGTTATTTGCTCAGTGTTATGAAATTATTAAGATTGCTGTTTCCCATGTGATTTCTGGTGCAGAACAATAAGTTTCAATTTTTAGCACTTTTGAGAAGTCTCTCCAGAATTTTTTTTTAAAAAAGGCATTCAGATGTATTTAGTTTGCAATCTCAGTATTCCCTGTTACAATACAGTCCTTTCAGGCATGATGACCAGAATTTTGAGTGGTAGTTCTAACATCAGAAGGACACTAAGATGGGGATGACAGCTTCATGAACCAAGGACCAAATTAGATAAACATGAGCGAGCTGTATTTGGAGAACTGAATGTTTCCACACAACACTAGTTATTCACTCTTATTCACAAAAATTTATGGAGGTGCAATCATTGTCATATTCTGTTTGTAAGTTTCCTAGGTTTTCAGGAATGCAAGATTAACTTCTGGCTGCAACTCTTTAAAGCAGCTACATTCTTCCTGAGGGAAAATGTGTATGCTTTAAAGAGCTGCAGAAAGGGGTGCCTGCTTCAAGCTATTCCTTTGGAATTGAATTATTTTTGGTTTCAGTAGTCTTTTGATAACCAAATAACTGGACAGATTACTTCACAATATACAAAATAATATGTGGAAAAACTATAAAAAGGAAACAAAAAAGAAAATAAACATACGTGCATGAGTAAAGGTCTGCATATATTGATCCAATTTTGTTTATTACAAGTAATTTTTAAAATAATCCCCTGGATCTAAAAAGTGAGTCACCAGCAATACTAACATAATGTACATTTTAAAATATGATATTTTTTTAGTGTTTTACTGTCTTTTTCTTTTAAAGCAGGGTGTCCAACCTTGGCAACTTTAAGACTTGTGGACTTCAACTCCCAGAATTCCTCAGCCAGCAAAGCTGGCTGAGGAATTCTGGGAGTTGAAGTCCACAAGTCTTAAAGTTGCCAAGGTTGGACACCCCTGCTTTAAAGCATCTATTGTGGTAGATGTCTTCTCTCAATGCTGTAATAATTGACAATATTTTATTTTATTTTTCCATACATAACATCCAATAGTCCAGTCCACTGCAGATGGAATCCATATGGTCCTTGGTCCGAGTGTGATGGCTGTACTAAAACACAAGTATAGTATTATAAATATTTTCTGTGTATCTAATTGCTTGGTCCTTTCTCCAAAATCATGAGCCGATTGATCTTTCTGGACTTTTAAAAGATTTCATACAGGTAGTTTTCTACTTACGAACACAATTGAGCCCAAAATTTCTGTTGCTAAGTGAGACATTTTTTACATTTGCTCCATTTTACAACCTTTCCTGCTGCAGTTGTTCAGTGAATCACTGCAGTTATTCAGTTAGTCACATTGTTGTTAAGTGAATCTGGCTTCCTCATTGACTTTGCTTGTTGGAAGGTAGCATTAAGGGGATTATGTGACCCCTGGGCACAGCAACCATCATATAAATATGAATCAGTTGCCAAGCATCTGAATTTTGATCATGTGATCATGGGGATGCTACAATGGCCATAAGAGTGAAAAATGGTCATAAATCACTTTTTTGAATCGTCACTAAACAAACTATTGTAAGTCAAGGACTACCTGTACTGGTGATGCTAAACCAGGCCTTAATAGGCCTTAATAGTAGGGTACAAAAGATTATTTAGCACTTGCCAGTTAAAGCTAGTGTTAAAGTTATCATATCAGTGTACTATCCAAAAAGTTAAAAAAAATGGAAACTGTGATGTCCCAGAGTGTAACACAAACGTAACAAACTCCAAAACGTAAATAAATGTCCTTTAATGCCTCCAATTTGGCCCCACTGTTCAATAATACTCAGTTGGAGATAAAACGTACTCAAAAATAGTCTTCAAAAGAAAGCAACACAGTCCGAATTTAATGAGCAGATAGAGGTGAAATAAAAAAAACAAAAAACAAACTACAATGACAAAATTTCCACAATGGAACAAGAGAAGTATTTACCAAATTCAAGGAAATAACAAGGCACAGTCTGTTGGAAGGACGCCAACCAAGATAACTTCAGACCAAAATAAAACACGCTTTGTTTCCAGTGTTTGCCAGTTTGTAGATCCAAACTCTTATTCAGTTGTCACATGAAGAGGATCAAGGACCTCTCCTCCTGAGGAGACCACATCTCTCCCTTATCCTCTCCTCCCTGCGTGTCCTAGGATGGATAGAGGATGGGCCTGAGTCCTCCTCTGACTGCTCAGCCAGCCTCTGCCCTTCCCCAGCCTCCTCCACAACCTCCGGAGCCACACTTCCATTCCCTGTCGGCTGTTCCTCTTCTCCCTCAGAGTCAGTCTCCACCAGGGGCATGACAGAAACTAAGATTGAAATGCTATGCTATATGATAATATGCAATGTTTAAAACTTTATCTGATTGCAGCTCTGCCTTCCATGAGTTTACATTTCTTTTTTAGTATTCCCTTTTCACAAACAATAAGTGCTGGTAATAAGTTGCCTTTGTTAATTGCAACAATATAAATCTAGTTCTTCTCCTAAGTATAACCAGAAGCCATACTTTAGAGAGTTGTTCAAGGAGCATCTTTGTGATGCTCTTTTGTGGGGCTGCCACAAAGAAGAGGGGGTCAACTTATTTTCCAAAGCACCAGAAGGCAAGACAAGAAACAATGGATGGAAACTAATCAATCCAGGGAAACAATCTGGAATTAAGGAGAAACTTCCTAACTGTGAGAACAATTAACCAGTGGAACAGCTTGCCTTCAGAAGTTGTGGGTGCTCCATCTCTTGGGGTTTTTAAGAAGAGTTTGAACAGTCACTTGCCTGAAATGGTATAGAGCAAGGGTTTTCAAACTTGGCAAGTTTCAGACTTGTGGACTTCAACTCCCAGAATTCCTGAGCTAACATGTCTGGAGGAGGAATTCTGGGAGTTGAAGTCCACAAATCTTAAAGCTGTCAAATTTGAAGACCCCTGGTATAGAGTTTCCTGCTTGATTAGGGGATTGGACTAGAAGACCTCCAAGGTTCCTTCCATCTCCCTTCCAATTGATTAATCTTTTCAACTGATTATTGAAGCACTGCATATACAGTAAACTTTTCCTAAATTTTCTAGTATTTTTATTTATTTATTTATTTGATTTGCCAATTGTTTACAAGATAATAAGTATAAGTGTATACATAGTTGTGAATACATGAAATGGGTACATATAAGAAAAATAAAAGAAGAATAAGAGAAACAATAGGACAGGGACGGTAGGCACTGTTAGGTGTTTGCACCTAGTCTTAAGGCAGCAACCTTGAGGGCAGCTTTAGTGTGGGCAGCTAGTAAAAACTATATAGTTAACCATCTAGATGTGGAAACTGCTTACTTGCACGCCCCATTAAAACATATTATTTATATGAAAAAACCTGTTGGTATTAAAAGTGAAAATAAGGATAATAATGATTGTTGGTTGTTAAAGAAAAGCCTCTATGGTCTAAAACAATCAGGCTATGAATGGAACCAGTATATTGTAAAGGAACTAGACAATATAGGATTTAAAGCTGGTTTAGCCGATCCATGTCTGTTTAAGAGGGAGACAAATGGGAAAGTATCATTATTATTACTATTCACAGATGACATTGCATTGATAACTGAAACTAATGATGAAGCAAATAAAATAATAGCATCATTAGGAAAGAGAATAAAGATCAAGCAATTAGGGAGATAAAGAAGTATCTCGGTTTGAATATAAAGAAAACACGGAAAGGTTTTAAGATATCTCAGGAAGATAAGATAAGCAAATTGCTAAAAGATTACAAGATGGAGCTTTGTAAGCCAGCTAAGACTCCAATGAGTCAGGAGTTTAGCAACACTGATGTACAAAGCCCTGAGTTTGATAAGGTGATTTATCAATCTTTAATTGGTAGTTTGAGTTATATTAGTAATTGGTCTAGACCAGATATTTCGTACTACGTGAATCAGTTGGCTAGATTCAATTCTGCACCATGTGAAAGACACTGGATTGCAGCTAAGAGGATATTAAGATATCTTAAAAAGACAATGAATTATTCATTGTATTTAGAACCAAAGGGTGATTTAATTTTGAGTGCTTATGCAGATGCTAGCTTTGCATCAGAAAGAGACACTAGAAAGTCGACTTCAGGAACAGCCATAATGCTGGGTAAGACATTAATAGGCTGGAAGTCAATAAGACAACAGCATATAAGTTTGTCTACTATGGAGGCAGAATTCTCCTGTTTATCATTGTTATGTACAGAATTAATAATGTATAAACAAATGTTAATTGATATAGGTATAACTGTAGATTATCCTATAATTATACATGAAGATAATCAGGCAGCAATTCAAATGGCCACAAATATTGGAGTAAAAACAAGGAGCAAGCATACAGATCTAAGATACCTAAACGTGAGACAATCTGTAAGAAGTAAGATGATTCAGCTAGAGTACTGTATGTCGGAGGACAATTTAGCTGATAATTTTACTAAAGCCCAAGGTGCCAGTAAGCACCAGGAGAGTTGTGAAAAATATGGGGTTAGATTGTAAAGGTATTATATATTTATATCACCCAAAAGGGGAGTATGTTAGGTATAACATTGATACCAAATATGGTTTGGGTGAATAAATATATAAAACTTAGATATCATGGTTTAAGTGCTTATCACTTTAAGCACAATGCTGCAGGCAATTAGCCGATTAAGGGTGCGGTTAGAAGTTACAATATAAGGAAGCATTAGAAGCTGGAAAGCTGTCTGTAACTGTGTGCTGCTGCGAATAACTGTGTGCTGCTGCGACTAACTGTGTCTTACTGTGACTAACTGTGATTACTGACTGTGAGTGCCTGTGACTAAACTGTTATTGTTTGCTACTGTTTGCTAATTTACTGCGTAATTCTACTGAATATCCAGCGTTTGTTTCTCTGGAGAGTGAAACCGAGGAGGAGAAGATATCTTTATCGGCTGATAAAGATATTGCAAGGACTCTTAACTTGGACTATACTAGTGAGTCTTACTGGATGGAAATACTGTGAATGACTTAATGGACTGAATGACAATGCTTAAACTCTAACTGGATTAAAAACTATTTAAACTACAAACAGTGTTTGTGTTCAGTGTGTGTATACTCTGGGGCCCTTCCGCTCTCGTTTGGCTTCCTGGTTTGACTACTGCTGCAATACTCTTCTAGGGGTTAATCCTCAAACCCTAACAGGCACATTGGTGCGCTTATGCACGCCCCCTACAGACCTCTTAGGAAAGGGGTGAGGTCAATAGTAGACAGTCTAAGGTTAAAGTTTTTGGGGTTTGGGGAAGAAACTACAGAGTCGGGTAGAGTATTCCAGACATTGACCACTCTATTGCTGAAGTCATATGTTGTGTTCTATCTACTTATTTCATTGTCCTCTTTTTTCTCTTCTCCCCAGTGCCAGGCTTTTAACTAAGGCTCTCTGGATATGTACTTACAGGAACAAGCTGGCAGTGCAGAAATTAATATATCCCTCTGCTTGCTGCTCTGGGCATTAATTTACAGACAGAGCTTTCGTGCAAAATCAGATTCCTTGTCTAGGGCATTTTTTTTTTTAACCAGGAAGCATGTTGATATAAATCCTTCCATTCCTCACCATCCAGTCAAAACTGAAGGAGCTTCTTGGGTGAGAAGTGAAACATCTTCAAAGAAAAACCAGAAAGTCCAATTGCCTCTTGAAAAAGCACTTTTGGGACTTATGCTCAGAACTCGCCAACCATCAGCATGCCTCCTGATGAATTATGCCCAAGGGAATGTTTTCACTGAAAATACTCCTTTTCAATCCTAAATTAATGTCTTTTGGTTTAGATTCGCAGGCGGACTGTAGCAGTTTATGCACAGTTTGAGGGAAATCCATGCTCAGGAAATTCATTTGAAACTCGTACATGTGTTCCCACAAGAGGTTGCCCAACAGAAGAAGGATGTGGTGACCGTTTCAGATGTTCTTCAGGTATACAGCTTCAAAAGTCTGGCTGATTGTGTCAAGCACTGGGGAAATCAGGAGATTCAGTTAGTTCAAATGAGTATAAAGACTTATTGCATGCTGAAGCTCTCTGCAAAAATCTGAGCTACTAACTGCCGAAGCAAATTGGCTACCAGAATAAAAGTCACGGGAATACAAGGTGGGCTGGATTAGCTCTCTTGTGGGTGCACAGGGATTCATGACTTATGACGCATTTGACCTTGGGCTCAGCCTAGTTATCTCTTACTGATTGCTCTGTAGTGACAGCAAATAAGTAGGAGACAGTAGAAAGAATTACCTAACATAATTACTTGTTTGTCAGATTATGGTGAAGGGACCATTGGATAAGACCCAGTGCCAAAATACCAGAGCAAGATATCAAACAACACTGGGTTTTTATGAGTCAGTTAACTACAGCTATACCATAGTGAAATGTAATCATTTATTGTTGGGCTTCCTTTCTCAGTGCTGGCTGTGGATTTGAGAAATTGTAGTCCAAACAGAATTAAAGGCTACCAGATTATTTACACATTGACAAAGAGGTCAATGTGTTCATCCTTTTTGGTTTTCCCTATCAATTTCCCTATCAAAGTATCTTCCCTATCAATATTGTCTATCTTTATGGTAACAGGACAATGCATTCGCAAGTCATTGGTGTGCAATGGAGATCAAGATTGCCTGGAAGATGGTGCCGATGAAGATAGATGTGAAGAAACCAAGAAAATATGCAATGAGAAGCCCCCACTTAGAGCACCTCCTAGAGTAGAGCTTACTGGAACAGGGTAATTTGCTTTTATAATTCTTATGAACTAAAAATGTTATAATTTTTACTTATCAATCCCTTGTTGAGGAAATCTGAGCTGCACGTTTAATGATTACTGAATTAATTATTACAATTAATCATCACCACCTTAATTCTTCCAATCAATACTTATTTGGCCTCTCCCTGTGCATGTTCCTTGGTTTAGCAAAGATTCCTGGAGATGAAGTACTAGAAGAGACATCTGGAGTACCATTGAAGGAAGATTCAGATCAAATTTGATTGGAATGGTTGGAGCCCTTTTGGTTTTTGACGTGTTATTGATCAAATTTGACTTTTGTCCCTATTATATGCTTTTGGGATGGTAAAATACTATGGTTTTTTTTAATGTTGTAAGCAATTAGAGTTGCGTAAATTGAATAAAATATATAATATATATTTTCCTATGTTGAGAATGAGTAGCATGCTAAAGGCTGAAGTCAAAGCATATCATTTTGGCTAAGCCTGAAGAATCTTTCCGAGATGTAATTCAAGCCAATTTCCATACTTAGAGCATCAGTTCTACATCTGGGCACCTCCAACCAATAATTACTATTTAGGATTTTTTTGTAATAATCCACATTAGCTTCTTTTTTACCATGTGGCTAAAGAGAAATTCCATTCGGTATTTTTTTAAGCACAATTACTTTTTCCCCAAATCAGAATTTCTGGACAATTAGATCATAAAAGCTCCTCAATCTCTTAGTTGAGGGACTGAAATCAGGTTTTCATGTGATGTCAGGCTATCATGTTAAAGATCATTTAACATATCATTGCGTTTTAATAAAGCATTTTAGCTGGTTATTCTGATATTTTATTTATAGAAGGAAAGGAGAACATTTTTGTCTGAACTGAGCCACAGTTGCTGACCTGAAGACAAGAAAAATCAAGGCAGGAAAGTGAATGCTCAGATATGTAAGAACAGTATGGAAACAGCTCAACGATTGTTCCATTCAGTTAGCAAATTGCATTAAGTGAACAGTCAGACCCACTCATATTTTTGGCATTTTAGGCCAATCTTATTCAACCTGGATGCCTACCATTTGCATGATTTTAATTCTCAGAATTCTGTCTAATAGATTTCAGGGAATTAGTTGAGATATTTGGAAGACATCTAGATGGGGGAAGGCTATTATAGGTCCTATAAGAAGGAAGAGAACCAGTACAAATACCATCTGAAATGCTTGAGCCTTTTATTCTTTGCTGGATTGACATATCATACACATCATTATTCCAGCTCCTTTGCTGAATTGACACATCACATAGAGTAATAATGGGGTCACTTGGCTTTGGTTGTTTGGCATGTGTGTGCACTCAGTTACCATGATTTGTAAGACATGATATACAGCATGTATGAATTCAGTTAACTGGGGATTATTCGACAAATCATGATTAAGCATGTTTTTGCAATAGTAGAGATATTCATAAATACCTACTGCTTTTCTCCAGTCTCTTGGCTCATTGATCTTGATGGAGTGATTGGTACTTTGGCACAAAGACTAGGACATTATTTCAAAGTCTATAAATTATATGCTTTATGCATTGTTGTGGCCTTGTGGATGGCTTCACTTGAATAAAAAGATGAGAGGAGATGGATTATTGTTATGTTAATTTTCAGATCAAAATGTAGCTTATCAAAGACAGTTGCCATAGAGATTACAATATTTTAGTATTATAAGATACAGAGAGCAATTCCGTTCTTCTTTATGTAGCATGCTGTTATTTGCTATCAGTTTTGTGGGCTTACAGAATTTCATCATGGTTTTCTTGTTCTGTCCATACTTTAACTGTAGATGTACCAACGATTGGTTCCAGAGCTCACATTCTAGATCTTATAGTTATATTATCATTTTATTTGCTTGCAGCTTTGATGCCCTTACTGGTGAAATGAAAAGAGAGGTCATTGACACTAAGAGCTATGGTGGCCAATGTCGGAAGGTCTTCAGTGGTGACCGGAGAGAATATTATCGACTGAGCGAAAATGTCCTTGCTTATACATTTGAGGTGTGATTAGTTTATTTTCCTTATTGGCATTGTTGGAAGAAATATCCATCTGGTTCAGTTCCAATCCAGGAGAAAGACACTTGAGACAAAATGGAGGCTGGAGGCTGATTGGAAAGAGGGTCCATTGATCAATGAAGCAGAATCACATGGATGATTCTGGGCAGCTGACCACATAGAGTTGAGAGTGTGTATGGGGTTAACTTCTCTTGGGCTTTGCACTTGAGCTTCCTGTTCCTGTGCAATAACATGTATTCTATTGACAGACTCTGATGGGGCCATGTAGGGGTAATGTAGGGGTCATAGCTGGCTCTATAGATTGTCTGAGCTTCCAGGTTTGTTTGAAGTTTGCTGAGATGGTGCAATGAAGGATGTTGGGCAATTCCTATTATGGCTTACTGGCTTAGTCCTGGTTTGGATCTTGAGTGTGGGCTAATCCCATTACTCTGCCTTTGTTCAGACTTTGCTGCAGGGAGTAATAAAACTTGCATTTCTAAAAGCTGCCCCAGCTCAGTATTTGCTTGAGGTCAGAAAGCTGGGGATCTGAGTTTCTGTCTCCCTTAAGATTTTTTTTGTTTCTTTTTTAGGGGAAATATTTTATCCTGCCTTTTTTAATATTCTTCAAAATATTTCATTCTTCTGGGAGGCAGGTTTGTCTTCCCACAGCATATTTCTAATCTATCCATGACCAGACATTAAAAGATATCAGAGCTGACATCAGAGATGTTGAATTAGAACTACATAGTGCTGCTACCTGATGATAAACAGCTAATCCAATCTCTTCCTACCAACAGTTACTAACACCATTAGTAAGAACAGGATTTTTCCCCCATAGCTGTTTCTTGTTTTCATTGGTTGCTTTCTTTAACCCAACATCTCACTATTTGTATTATTACCTTTAGACGCCATCTGGGTTGCCCATCTGGCAGCTATCATAAAAAAATATAGGAGGAAATGTGCATTTATTGACTAGAGTTAATTTGGTGTTACTCCAATTCAGTAATTTCCAGATGTATTGAATTAATAGTTCCCAATATTTCCAGACAGGATTCTTCTTCATTATTTGGTAAGCTTGCTGGGAATTCTAGGAGCACATGTAGCATTTATATCCACAGTATTTCATGTTGACAAAAGCTGCATTAAGGAGACAACCTATATTCATTTCAAGAGCCAGAATGTAACTGTACTGTTTTTAATGAGTCATCAAATATCATGTTTTTTCTTTGCACAGGTGAAAATTGAGAATGAATTCAATACTGAATTTTACAACAGTACCTGGTCCTATATGAAAGAGACAGAGGGTCGTGACACTGGAAATGATTACCATCGATACACACCAGAAAAATATGCAAAAGACCATTCAGAGGTATGTATTGCTTTCCTTTCTTCCTTCTCCAAGTGACCGAAAGGTGAAGCAGACATATCTTTTAGAGTAGGGGTATCAAACTCAAAGCCCAGGGGCTGGATTCGGCCCATGGAGTGCTTAGATCTGGCCCATGGGGCTGCCCTGGAAACAGCAAAAAACTGGCCTGTGGTGCCTCTGCCAGCAAAAACAGAGCTAGGGAGGGCTGCAGGCTCCTGAGTTCCATTTTTGTGGGCAGAGGGTAGTCGGATGCCATCACAGCCAAAAATGGAGCTTGGGAGCCCATTTTCACTGGCAGAATGCTCGGGCCACAACAGGCATCCCCTAAATGAGACATGTTGAGCTGGCCATGCCCTGGTCACACCCACCCCGGCTCCTTGAGGTTAAACACAACCCTGGTGCGGCCCTCAATGAAATTGAGTTTGACACCCCTGTTTTAGAGCTTTACGGTATCTTCAAAATTTACCCATAACAATCTGAATGTAATATCTGTTGGCTTTTTTAACAAAATACAAGTTCAGGTAATATCTTTAGGCCAAGAACTATTTCCATTTTGCTAGGAGCATGACCCATTGTGCATTCAAGAGAGGCTTTAGAAAAATCAGAAAATAAAATACAGGCTGAATAGTCAAGACCTTGTTGATGATCCAAACTCTGTCAAAGATCTTGGAGTACTCATCTCAAATGACCTAAGTGCTAGAGCCCACTGTAACTACATAGCCAAAAAGGCGTTAAGAGTTGTTAACCTAATCTTACGTAGCTTTTTCTCTGGTAATATTACACTAATAACTAGAGCAGACAAAACATTTGCTAGACCAATATTCAAATACAGCTCATCAGTCTGGAACCCACATTACGTATCTGATATTAACACAGTTGAGAAAGTCCAGAAATATTTCACAAGAAGAGTTCTCCACTCCTCTACTCATTGCAGAATACCTTATGCCACCAGACTCGAAATTCTAGACCTAGAAAACCTAGAACTACGCCGCCTTCAGTCCGATCTAAGTATAGTATATAAAATCATACATTGCAATGTCCTACCTGTCAATGAATACTTCAGCTTCAACCATAACAACACTAGAGCAAACAATAGATACAAACTCAAAGTTAATCGCACCAAACTTGATTGCAGGAAATACGACTTCAGCAACAGAGTGGTCAATGTCTGGAATACTCTACCTGACTCTATGGTTTTTTCCCCAAACCCCAAAAACTTTAACCTTAGACTGTCTACTATTGACCTCACCCCTTTTCTAAGAGGTCTGTAGGGGGCGTGCATAAGTGCACCAATGTGCCTACCATCCCTGTCCTATTGTTTCTTTTATATTTTTTTATTTTTCTTATATGTATCCATGTATTCATAACTATGTTTTTAGTTATACCTATTATCTTGTAAGCAATTGACAAATAAATAAAACACAAACAGCTTCCCTGCTAATCAAGTATAGTACTTAGTGTGAAATGGACTAAAGTGCCAGTGAATGCAGTGGGGCGTTCTTCTATTTTCTTCATCTTCTAACAAATTCCAAAAATATATTCTGGAAATGGAATGAGCTGCAGCAGATTTTGAGGCTGCTGGAGTGATGATGCGGAGCTGCGGAAAAGAGCATATCCTCTCCTATTAACAGATGTTTCTAGTAAAATCAGTCAATCTGTAACAGTATGTGGAAGATGGGGTGAAAATATGCTGCCAAGAGAATGGTCAGAAAAGAGATGGCATAGCCTGAAGTAGGTATTAGGCAGACGGCTTGCATATCTTTGTTGCCATCTTTGTTTTGAACTCCTGCGAGGTCGCCGGCCATTGACTTCTAGTTGATAGGCAGTCTTGGCCACGGTGGAAGGTGTCCATACCAGCAGAGTCGGCCTTTTCTCATCTTCTCTATAATTGGTGCCACACCAAAATGTTGTCGAATGATGTCATTTGTGATGTGATCAAGAAGGGAGATGCCCAATATCCAATGAAGCATTTGCATTTCCATGGCATGGAGATAGCTTTCGATCCCTGTTGTTGCTGCCCAGCATTCAGTGCCATACAGTGCAACAGGACGGATGGTTGTCTTGTAAATTTTAGATTTAAGATGGGTTGGCATTCATCTGTCATCTATAACACACCAATGATTTCTCACCAATGCGTCCAGGCTGGATTCACCCTTGCTCGCACCTCACCATTGATGTCATCAATGATGGCAACGTTGATGTTGCCTTGGAGTTGGGATCCCAGGTACTGAAAAATGTCCACCTTCTTTAGGTTTTCTCCATTGATTTGAAGTGTTCTAGGGAGGGATGGTAACAATCTCGAAGTTCTCAGTTTTTTTGATGTTGAGGCAGAGTCTGAAATGGTTGAGGTGATCATTCCATGTTTGAACTTTCTGCTGTAGAAACGTATCAAGTATGTTTAATAAAAGCTGAACAGAATTTTCCAAGCTGTACTCTTATCACTTTAACAATAAAATACAACATATCAACAACTGACATCAAACCAAGAGTGTGAGCTTTTGGTATTAATCACTGAAAGATCAGATAAAGAGAAAGGAAATCAGATGCCAGGAATAAGAAGGGGAGGGCAGGGCAGGGGAAAGGAGAGGAGAGAGGAGGTCCATTTTAACCTACTAATAGGCTGTGGTGACTATTATAGGACTCAACTGAGACAAATGCAGTGGTGCGATTCAACCAGTGTAACAACTGGTTCGGTGACCGCGCGCTTCACATGTGCGCACACAGTATTTATAAAAGACAATTTTTAGCTATAATACTTACCTTCTGCTGCAGCCCCAGTGAGTAAACAGCTGATGCCCAGCAAACCACTCTGCTGCATGAATCAGCTGTGCTCAAAAACAAGAAAATAAAGCACAGGAAAAGGTCAGGGGTGGGTAGGTGGGGCCAAATGATCACCAGAACTACAAACCGGTCCAAACCGGTAGAATCCCACCCCTGGACAAATGCGGATATTTGCCTGTAAACTTCAAAGTTCTATGTACAAGACCCTGTTTGTATATTTCTGAGTACCACTTGTTGGGTAGGAAGTTCTGATAATTGAATTTTGAAGAGTGAAGGTTGAAATAATGACCCGAATATGATACATGTAATGGATACCAGCTCACATATCCAGCCTCTTTTTATGCTTGTGAAAAGAGCTGCCTGATTTATGTCTTATCTTTCCAGAGTAACTATCTTATGGTGATTGAAAATTCGGTGGAAGTTGCACAGTTCCTCAATAATCAACCTACATTTTTAAACCTTGCGGAGCCCTTCTGGCGAGAGCTTTCTAGACTTCCCTCCTTCTATGAATATAATGCATATCACCGACTTATTGAACTTTATGGAACACATTTCCTGCATTCTGGATCTTTGGGAGGATATTACAAAGCCATTTTTCATATCTCTAAAAATAAAGCTAACTCAAGAGGTAATGTTTAAGGTAGTCATTTGTGAACACCAAGGATTTATGAGTGAAATGTCCTCTATTTTTGCATGAATTCTTACTTGTTTGGTTCAGACTTCTTTTACAAGTCAATCAGATGAAAAACATTATCATTTTAGGTCCTGGGTTTCACTGTTTTATTGGGGTGAGGTAAGGCAGGAAGAGCCTTCATAGGTGGTTACACATATTAGTATAATTTTAAAACTCTCTTTATGTTCCACTGCACAGCTCTGCGCCAAATCCAAAAAACTGCACAATTGTGTTTTAACCCTCTGCCTAAATCATGGCACATATTAGATCCATTGTTTCTGCTATTTGCAACGAGAGAAAATAATCATTTTTAAAGTATATCTCTGTGAATGGATTACATAAATTAATAATTTACAGTATTATCCAGCTTGGCCCTGAATCATGTGACTAAACTTGTTTAAAATTGAAATTCCAGTTTGTTAAACCTTGTCTTCATAAAGATGATCATCTGTTTCAGCTATAAATAATATAATGTGAATCTCCAGTATGTTATATGGTTAGGAAGGCAGGGCTATTTCTGGAGTGGTCTCCAGTATGAAATTAGTCTTGCTAATTTCTTTTAGCATTATGAATATTAAGGCATTTCTTACAATCATTTTAGTCCTTACTAAAATTCATGGCACTATTTGGTTTATTAGATTTCCTTTTCCATCCATGGATTGCTTTTATGAATTGCTGAATTACATAAATTCTATTTGTTATCAAGATAAATATTTAAAATGGGTGGTTGTGATTGGTTTCTACATAAAAGTAGAATCAATAAATACATTTGCTCTGTTTAAATAGCAGGCTTATCTTGGGGCCTATAACAACAAAATCTACGGATCAACCTGAAAGATGAATGCACTAATCCATTTTCATGCAATGAAACAAACCTCTTTGATGCTTGTCTGCTTCATTAGGGTACAGTCTAACGGATATGCATAAATGCACTACTTCTGGGTACAATTATATCATTGTAAAGAAGAAGAAAGTGGAATGTGAAACTCTCAACGAACTGGTGAGGCAATCTTCAGGTAAGGCACTGCAGGTATATCCCCAGGAAGATATGAGAATGTTCACTGTCAGCATTCCATGTTAAAGGACTTTGAATAATAGGATAATTCTAGAAATATTAAACTCATATGTTATTGGAAAAGGACATTTCGGCTTACTTGAACACTGTGCATTTCTTTCGAGGTAGAAATGCTGTGAGAAAATAAGAATCATTTTATCTACAAAATACCCATCTAGAAGGTCACAACAGTCCTCTGCTGCTCTTCCAGACCATTGTACCTTAAGAGAGGCTGGGTTACTCTAAAAAGTTGGAATTCTGTGTTTAAAATAAAGATGTAGTTCTTTTAAGCTCTGCATTTTAGTTAAATATAAAGTTCTTAAGAGCACTTATGATTTACCATGTTTATTGACCAGGCTCATAATCCTTTTCATTGGATTGAGTTGTTCAATTTTAAAATGCTCTGTCTGTCCTTCCAGGAGTCCGCAACGATCAGATTAAAGCTGACCCATATGTAGAGGGAGGGGATTCTGGAGCTGTGGCTGGTTTAGCTTTCATAGACGTTAACAATCCAGTTGCAAATACCGAACGATATTCCCGCTGGGCTCATACAGTGTCCCTTCATCCCACAGTTATTAAAAGAAAGGTAAGGCTTTGATTGCTTTAGATTAGGCACAATCTTTTGCAATAATCCAAAGCCAAGCATTTTCATATGCAAAGATGATGAATGGGGTCTTGCTTCTGGTTATTCCATATTGATGTATATTGTAGGCAGGGGTAGGCTTCAAAAAATTTAGCAACCAGTTCTCTGACTGGTTGCCAGGTGGGCATGGCCATAGTGGGTGTGGCCTAGTTGGCCTCCTTCACTATGGTGGGGTGAGTGGGCATTTTCGCCCTCCCAGGGCTCCAGAGGCTTTCCTCAAGCCTCCAGAAGGGCAAAGATGGCCTCCCTGGGCTCCGGAGGCTGTGTGGAGGCTGGAAACAAGCTCATTTCCAGAACTTCCAGGAGGCTCCTTTTTTGCCCTCCCTGGACTCCGGAGGCTTTCCTTGAGCCTCCAGGAGGGCGAAAACGGCCTCCCTGGGCTCCAGAGGCCCACTGGAGGCCAGAAATGAGCCTTTCCAGCCTTCCGGAGCCTCCAGAGGACCCATTTTTCACACTCGCTGAGCCTCTGCATGGGGCCCTACACTTACCTGGGATCCAAAACAGGCCATGTGGAGACTCCTGGGAGGGGTGGAGTGGGGTAGCTGGGACCAGCCCTTCATTGCAACTACTGGTCCAATGAACCAGATGTAAAATTAATATCCGATTCACTCAAACCGGTGCGAACCAGGAGCAGCCCACCCTGATTTTAGGCCAATTCTAAATAAGCTGCATTAAGGCTTATCTCAGTGTGTGATCCCACTATCTATATCTATATGCATATTTTTGTTCACATGATTGCTAAATATATAAGGGACCATGGAACTTGGTTAATATTTTCATTTCTTCCATTAGGTCTACCATATTGGCTGTATGATCACTGCTAGAGTGCAGCAGAAAGCTAGAAGATTTTGTATCTGCTTGCTACAATGTAGTATTGATTAAGATTTTGCAGCCAAAAATATGTTAGCCCTATATTTCACAATGTTTCTCAACCTCAACAACTTTAAAATGTATGGACATTAACTCCTGAGGTTGAGTAACGCTCATAAATCTACACCAGATGTATTGGGAGTTGGTATGAAGTGCCATCTTGTATAAAGGGGCAGACATTCTCTCAACAGTTTTATAAAATAATCTTATAAAAGATTATTTGAATCTTGCAAGATTATAAGATATTGTTAGATTTCAGGATCTCAGGCCTCAGTTGCATACAATCTCATACAAGATTTTAGCATTTCAAAAAAAGAAATAATCATATGGGGGGGTATGTGATTGCTTTCTATGGGAATTACTGATGTTCTAAAGCAGTGTTTGTCAACCTTGGCAACTTTAAGCTGTGGGGACCTCTGGGAGTTGAAATCTATACATCTTAAAGTTGCCAAGGCTGAGACACATTACTCTGAAGCCTCGGGTTGTGAATTCCTGACCCACATAATATCTCTACCTATGGTAGCTATGGCCACCTCTTATAAATCATCCCAGGATTCTGTTTTGGAGCACCCACTGCTCTAAGTTGATTTCATCTTTTCCTATTTCAAACAAAAATAAAATGTTTGCTTTGCTTTCCTATATTTGTTTTGGTTCCTTAAAATTGCTGTTGATAATAAAAGCAGCTTGCCATTAACTTTACTAGACAAGATGAAATGAAAACAATACACTTGTGACCATTTTGCATTCATCAGCAAATTATTTAAAATATTTTAATTAGTCTAAATGTTTTTAGCTCCTGGGCCAGCAGAAATTATGCAACGTCAGATATAAACTATGCAAAAACATACATAGATTTGTATGGAACATAGCTAGGAGACTTGTTTTAAATGCAGGTCAGCTACAGTAAGCAGTTTCATGGATTACTGATTGATTATAAGTCTCAAAATAACTGTAACTTTTCCCTCCTCTTCCGTCCACCCCCTTCTACAGATTATATTTTGAGTGTCAAAATGCTGCTGTTTTTCCCCCCTGAAGCATTTGTCTGAATATTGTTTTACTTTATTTTATGTCATATCATGCAAAGCAGTTGTTCTGTTTTTCATTATTCAGAAATGTTAAACAGATGGTATCTTGGAAGGCAAATGTAATTTCAATTCTTAAAAGGTTTGATTTGCATCAGAATTACTTTAACTCTGGCTTTTATTTTTCTACTCTCTCTTTTTCACTTTTGATGGTATTTGTGTGAGTTTTTGTTTTTGAAACTTATCTTAGAAATGTACCCTTCAGCCCTGCACTGAAAAAATGGGTATATTTACATAATAGAAATCTACTTTTAAAGTACTATGGAACCATAGAAGGGACTTAGGCTGCTGTTAAAATCACAGTTACTGTTTGAAGTTTTAGAAACAAAAAAAAAGAGAAAGGAAATTGATGGGAGTCTGGCATCATATTAATTCAATCAATTTAATAATAAAATAATTATTATTGATAATCACACAGTCAGCCAGATGTTCAGACTGGGTTTAGCATTTTTGTCTACCTATTGAGTCCTTACCAAGGACCTGGGATAAGCAGATTTCAATGTTTGATAGTGTTACAGATATTGTTGCAGGATAGAAGTTATTCCCAGTAAAGCCACCTTCCACAATTGACTGATGGTGAATTTGTCAATGCCTGTGATGTTCAAGTGGTGCTCCAGTTGTTTTGGGACTGCACACAAGGCACTATTACTATTGGTACCTTGCTTGCCTTTGCCACAGTTGTTCTCTTTCTATTTGTAGGTCTTTGCATGTTGTTGTCCTTTCCAGTTCTTTCTCTTCTCTTCTGCTGTCTCCAGGCACTTCCACTATGCAAACTTTTTTGTCTTTCTTATCGACAGTTGTTAAATATTATTATTACATTTTTAAAAGAGAGGAAATCCACAGTTATGCCTTTCATCCTTCTTTCTATCAAGAAATTGTCATGTTAATCTGTTCCCCATCTTCGTCATGTTTCCATCATCTCCAAATCCCAAGATCAAGTCAGTCTTGGCAAAAAAAAGAAGGGGTTGGCAGAGGATGAGATGTTAGAGATAGGGTCATTGACGTAGTGGGCATGAATTTGGGCAAACTCCAGGAGACAATGGATGACCGGGGGGCTTGGCATACTGTGTTCCATGGAGTTGTGTGGTATTGGACAACAAAATATTAATATAATATAGCACTCAGAACCCCTACACTGCCCAGAGCCCCACTCTAAGGGAGATGGCAGTTAAAAAGTATAAAAAACAAATAAATAAATAAATAAATAAACAAAAAATAAATAAACAAACAAACAAAAAACCAGTTAACTAGCTAAATAAATAAATAAATAAATAACTTTTAAGTCCTTTGGATGTTAATGCAAATATGAAGTGTTACAGACAGTGCTCATTATTCTGTGTAGACTTAGTTTAAAATTCAAGTTAATGTATACCAGAGGTATCCAGGCAGAATAGTGGAATTCTTAACGGTCTGCCTTCTATTTAGCTGGCACCACTCTATGAGTTGGTAAAGGAAGTACCATGTGCTTCGGTCAAGAAACTGCACCTGAAAAAGGCAATTGAAGAATATTTGACTGAGAATGACCCCTGCAAGTGCAAGCCATGTCAGAACGGCGGTCAGCCGGCTGTGGAAGGAACTCAGTGCATGTGTTTTTGCAAACCATATACCTTTGGAGCAGCTTGTGAACTGGGAACTCTTGTACAAGATCAGCCAGGTAAGTAGTTCTTCCTCCACAGAAGTCAGGGATTTAATATAGTCTGGACAATGTATAACACTCAATCTTCTCCGTGCATCCTTTTTGTAATTTGGAATATTTCTACAGAGCTGCTACAGAAATTAGTGTAAAGTGCTTTAATGTTGATTGTAAGCTTTTTTAAAAATATATATATAAAAGGTGGTTGTAAAAAAAATTCATTTTTTGCAATGGGGTTGTCAAAGTCTGGAATATCTTACCCAATTCAGCTGTCTCAGCTACTAATTTTCACAGTTTTAATTCCAAGGTTTGTAAGGGGGCATGCATAAGGACCCTATTGTCCTGTCACATTTTAGGTTTTTTTAAATTTTGTTCTTTCAAATTTATAATTTCTGTTTGACGACCACCTAAATAGAAATTGTATGATTGCATTAAACATACCGTAGAATTAGAATTAGAATTAGAATTCTTCCTCGTGTGATTGGACACACAAGGAATTTGTCTTGCGAGGAAAATGCTCTCAGTATACATAAAAGAAAAGACACATTCGTCAAGAATCAGAAAGTACAACACTTAATAATAGTCATGGGGTACACTAAGCAATCAAATCATACTAGGAAACAGTCAATATAAATCGTAAGGATACAAGCGACAAAGTTACAGTCATACAATCACAAGTGGGAGGGGATGGGTGATAAGGAGTGATGAGAAGATTAATAATAATAGTAGTGCAGACTTAGTAAATAGTTGGACAGTGTTGAGGGAATTATTTGTTTAGCAGAGTGATGGCGTTCGAGAAAAAACTGTTCTTGTGTCTAGTTGTTCTGGTGTGCAGTGCTTTATAGCATCGTTTTGAGTGTAGGAGTTGAAACAGTTTATGTTCAGGATGTGAGGGGTCTGTAAATATTTTCACAGCCCTTTTTTTGACTCGTGCAGTATACAGCTCCTTGATGGAAGGCAGGTTGGTAGTAATTGTTTTTTCTGCAGTCCTAATTCTCCTCTGAAGTCTGTGTCTGTCCTGTTGGGTTGCAGAACCAAACCAGAAAGTTATAGAGGTGCAGATGATAGACTCAGTAATTCCCCTGTAGGGGAAAAAAAAAAGCTATTCTCTGACTGTAACTAATATCAGGCTAAGCAAAGTAGTGTTTATGGGAACATACTTAACAGTAACTCATGAGTTTTTAGATAAACTGCATTTATAAGAATGAAACTATATACAGGCTGTCCTCATGTAGTAACTACCTCTTACAATGATTACTTGCAATGATGGTGATGAAAAAGTAAAATCCCTTCCCACGCCGCTTACTTGGGACTCCCACCATTTCCTGCTTAACCATTTACACATCGTAGGGTTACAACGACAACCGGGACTGATGTAGTCATGTGACATTGCACTTTACAATTGCATCACTTAGTGACAGCAACTCCAGTTCCCATTGCTGCTGCTGCTATAATCTGAGGACTACCTGTGAAGCAAAGGAAAGCTGAAGTAAATCATAAACCCAGTTGCAGCTTCACTTAGCAGCCACATTGCTTAAATGACCGAATTGCCGGTCCCAATTTTGGTTGCTAAATGAGGACTGCCGGGTCTGATAGTTAAAGATCAGGCTTCTTAATATTAGACAGGAAAGGAACCGATACATATTTAGGAGCATTTAAGGAGAAATAAATTGAGAGTGAAACCTTTCACTCCAGTCATGGAAGATCATCTCTTTTTTCCCCTCAGTTCCTTCTGCGCATCAGAAATCCTTGCACAAGATAGTGTAATCCACAAAGAGAGCTATGAGTATCTCCTGTCTCCTAACCTTGTGGTACATACTGGCTGCTCTGTTACACAACATACTTATTAAATGAACATCCAAAACATTTAATTGATGTGGTTAAGCATAATAGTGTGAACTCTGATGCTAAGTATAACCCAATGAAAGCCTTTTGATTATGATGGGAAGAAATCTAAAACACAAAGAAGCAAATAAATACTGAAACACTTTCAATGTTGTTTCCAAGATACCTATAGCTGAGCAATAAATGTTCTATGATTATTTAGTTCCCAGGTTCTTCCCTTCAGTAGGAAAGAGCTAAGAAAGGGTTTGGTGTAGAGCAGTTTTTCTCAACTTTAGCCACTTTAAGACGAATGGACTTCAACTCCCAGAATTCCCAGGCAGCATAGCTAGGGAATTCTGGGAGTTGAAGTCCACTTGTCTTAAAGTGGCTAAGGTTGAGAAACACTAGTGTAGAGTGTACAACATCCAATCCACCGATCACCACCTGAACACGGGACAGCTGTAGCATCACAAGCACAGCTGTTAAAAAGTGTAACACAACCTTTGGTCTGCATTTGTAGAATCATAATGTCCAATATATGGGAAGTAATAGCATCACTCTGTTCTGTATTGTATGGTTCCATCTTCTGCTATTGTATTTGTGAAAAGCAAATGAGCCATCTTGAAACCACATTCTACAAGGAAATGTTGAAACAAATGTGTATTTACCCAGTATAAGTTGAAACAAAAGTGTTTCCCGATTGCTACAGAGGGTAGATTTAATATCAGTTAATGGACATTACATTGAGGTTGATTTTGGTTATGTACCAGTCACAGTAAGAATTGTTTGACAGTGAAAGATATTTTCTCAAATATTTAGAGGTAATTGAATCCCAATTGCAAAAGGAGGAAGCTTAGCAAAAAACAAAAGGAGTGAGTCACCAGTACATTTTCAAAGGAAAACAGGAGGGCCTTCACAGGATAAATGTGCTTCCTCGTCATCAGTTGGAGATGCTAGAAAATACTGACAGATGTTCCAGGTCAAGAAAAGTCCATGTCAAGTTCAATAATTGATGAAAACAAAACATTTCAGAAAAAGAAGGGAAAATAGGAGCATTCATTGTTAAAAAAAAAAAATCCCTATAATGAAGACTTGGGTTCTGGAGGTATATAAATGGAAAACTAATGGACTTGCATCAGGGAAGCTCTGTCTTATATCTGATATTATGGTTCCAGCTCTGATTATGGGGTTAAATTACAATTTTACAATAGGCAAGCTTTTTCTTTCATGTTATAGGAGTCATTAATGGAGGTTGGAGCTGCTGGTCTTCTTGGAGCCCATGTACTAGTGGAAGGAAGTCCAGAAGTCGGAGTTGTAATAATCCTTTCCCACAGGGTGGTGGAAGATCTTGCATTGGGGAAAGCTTTCAAAACCCTCAGTGTGAGGATGAAGAGTTGCAACATTTTCGGTAGGAATACTATTGATAGTCAATTTAAAAGATAAAGGTTCCCCTCGCACATACGTGCTAGTCGTTTCCAGCTCTAGGGGGTGGTGCTCATCTCCGTTAAAAAGCCGAAGAGCCAGTGCTGTCCGAAGATGTCTCTGTGATCATGTGGCTGGCATGACTAAATGCCAAAGGCGCACGGAACGCTGTTACCTTCCCACCAAAGTGGTCCCTGTTTTTCTACTTGCATTTTTACATGCTTTCAAACTGCTAGGTTGGCAGAAGTTGGGGCAAGTAACGGGAGCTCACTCTGTTACGTGGTGCCAGGGATTCGAACCGCCGAACTGCTGACCTTTCTCATCGACAAGCTCAGCATCTTAGCCACTGAGCCACTGTGTCCCTATAGTCAATTTAAGATCAACATATAAAAATATTTTTGACAATGGTGCACACTCACATACACAAGGCTATTCAGCATTAGACATATTCAAATTTATTATCAATTGCAGAGGTGTGTGTGTGTGTGTGTATACACACATATGCATATATACACACACATACACACAATATATATAATGCCATACAATTTATACTCAATGTTGAATAATCTTGTAAAATAGTGTCTTCGACTAGTCTTCTCTTCCATTTCTCCCATATCTGGAACATTTTACCTTCAGAGGTGAGGTGGGCCCCCACTTTTCTGGCCATAGGAAAGAGAGTTAAGACCTGGTTCTGTAAATTGACATGGGGGATCTAAGAGGGATATGCCACCCTGGCAGTGGTTGGTGTGACATAAAGATGCTTCCTCTGCCTCAGCAATTTTGTAATAGCTAAATTTTTAATATTGTTTTTAAGTTTGTTTGAACTCTTTTTGTTTATTCTTTTATAGTATAGTATGTTTTTTTATTGTAAACCAATTCAGATTCACTTAAGTGAGCTGGGCAGTGTAGAAATGTGATAGAGGATAGCTAGATAGAATAGAATTCTTTATTGGCCAAGTGTGATTGGACACACGAGGAATTTGTCTTTGATGCATATGCTCTCAGTGTACATGAAAAAAAATACATTCATCAAGAATCATAAGATACAACACTTAGTGATTGTCATAGGATACTAAATAAGCAATCAAATCATACTAGAAAACTAAATAATACAATATAAATTGTAAAGATACAAGCAACTAGGTTATAGTCATAAGGGGGAGGAGATAGGTAATAGGAAGGATGAGAAGAATAATACTAATACAGTCTTAGTAAATAGTTTGACAGTGTTGTGGGAATTAGTTGTTTAGCAGAGTAATGGCATTCGGGGGAAAAACAGTCCTTGTGTCTAATTGTTCTGGTGTGCAGTGCTCTATAGCATCGTTCTGAGGGTAGAAGTTGAAACAATTTATGTTCAGAATGTGAGGGGTCTGTAGATATTTCACATATTTCAGAGAGGGGGGGGGATGGATGCATGAAGCATTTTGAAACAAAAGGTGACAAATATCTTGAAGGGTATTTGATAAAATGCAGTCTGTCATGTTTTGCTTTGTAGAACAATTGAGCCACACTGCTTTGATACTTCTGGAACTGTCAGAGAATCCTGCCCATCACCACCTCCCTTGGAAAATGGATATGTTGAAGTAAGTAAGTCATAGAAGAATACTCCTTGGATTCCAAATTTGTGTGCAGATACAGAAATGTAACTTAGATTGACTTATTCAGAAAAAAGCCCCATATGTGGTTTATTTTTATCACTGGCATTGAAACAGTCTGATTTTCCTGGTAGCATGACTATAGTAATTCAATCCCTTGGGATAAGACAGCTAGAACAGAAGGACCACAATCATTTGACATACTTCATTACACCCACTGAAGTATTTTCTCTCTTTTCTACCTTCTCTCCTCTTTTTGGAAGATAGGCAAGATGTTTTTGACTTCTTAACTATTTTCACCAAAGATCCAGAGACTATATTACTGCTAGAAGGTTTTTTGTGGTCCTATTATTGTTCTACAGAAAAAAATACTCAATTCCAACTGTTACTGATATTTCAAAAATGCACAAGCCAAAGAAAAACCACTGTTGTATTGTTTGATATATTTCCTAAGAATATTCTGCATATAAAATTTGTTTGTTCAGTTCAGTAATTCTCAAGGCTGTTGGTTTTTCCTAGGACGCTGATTCATTCTATCCTGTGGGGAAAAGCATCCATTATGCTTGCAACACTGGATACGTAATTGTAGGAAACCCAGTTGCTACCTGTGCTGAAGGCTTGAAGTGGACTATTGGAGCGATCAACTGCCAGAGTATGTATAAGAATAGCAGATAATTACTGCTAAAACAGACCAAAAAGTCTGTTTAGTCCTATATCTTTTTCCATAAAGGCCAAAGAGACCACTTTAGAATGACTGTAAGTAGGATAAAAATATAATATCACTACTTTAGTGGTATTCCCTAAAGATTGGTATTGGGACGGATAAGCCCTTTTAGCTGGAAGAAACAATATTTGTTGACATCCATCTGAACAGTGTTTCTCAACATCCACAGCTTCAATTCCCAGAATTTCCCAGACAGAGTTGAAATTCACATAACTTACAAACTATTGCAATTGAGTAACACTGCATGAGGGTATTGACTTCACTGGATTTTCTCACCAACTTGTCAGTTGTTGATAGGAAAGGAAATTGCCTAGATCTACAGTTTTAAGTATGTACTTGGTCAGTGTTAGTGAACCTTTTCACCGCTGAGTGCTGAAATGGGAACTCATGTGTGCATGCATGAGAGCACTGGAAACCAGAAGAGCAGTTTCCTGGTGCGCATGCGCACGCCGGGAAGCTGACCTTCCAGTTTCTGGCATGTGCATGCACGCTTGGCACCTGGTGTTCTGGTTTCTGTGCGCATGCATGCATGAAGACCAGCTGATCAACGCACATGCATGCACCAGAAATTATAAGCTCAGCTCCCTGGCTCACACATACGCATCAGGGAGCTGCTCTTCCAGTTTACGGCACTCCCACATGTGCAAAGACCAGCTGGCAGCACACATGTGCACACTGGAACCTGGAAGAGCAACGGGTGAGGGCTGGCATGCCTGGAGAAATGCTCTGCGCGCCACTTCCGGCACACATGCCATAGGTTCACCATCACAGTACTAGGTAAGGAAGTACTTCTTTTTGTCTTTCTCCAATTTCCCATCGTTAGCATTAACTTCAGAGCCAATTGATGTAGTAATGAAATGTTCCAGATTAGAAAGCAGGAAATTGTGAATACTAGTCCTGCCCTAGGCCCAAAGTCAACTGGATTGTTTTGGCCCAGTTCATCTCTCTCTCAGCCCTAGGAAGGAAGCAATGGAAAACTAGAAGTCAAGACTGATTCAGATCTAAACACACACACACACACACACACCCACCCCAGTAGTATTTTGAAAAAGGAAGAAAATAAAATACACTCCTACTCACTTTTTCCACATCATGATAGAGGACATAGTCACTGTAGGATAGAGTCAGTCTGAGAGTGAGATGAGCAGTACTAAATTAATAAATAAAACTAATAAAATAAAATATAAAATACCAATAAAGGAGAATATTTGTAGCTCAGGTTTGAAATGAAGGGTCCTTTGTGGTCTCTGGGCTTGTTTGTTTTCTTGCAGAGATACTACTGATGTTACCTAAGCTGGGTAATGAAAGTCTGCAAGGAAAATAGCCAGGCTCAGAAAGCACCAAGTCTCCCATGCACCATGATCATGCACTAGGTTTTTTTTTTTAACTCCCAATAAATCTTTTTTTGTCTCTTTTTTAAAAATCTGGTTACTCAAATATTATATAATTCAAACAAAAGAAGAATATTCTGTGCTTATCCAGCTTTCCCCAATGTGACAAATAGTTATCCAATCTCTTCTTAAAAACTTCCAGTGTTGGAGCATTTGCAATTTCTGGAGGCAAGTTGTTCCAATGATTAATTGTTCTAACTGTCAGGAAATTTCTCCTTAGTTCTAGGTTGCTTCTCTCCTTGATTAGTTTCCACCCATTGCTTCTTGTCCGACCCTCAGGTGTTTTGGAGAATACCTTGACTTGCTCTTCTTTGTGGCAGCCCCTGAGATATTGGAACACTGCTGTCACCCCAGACCTTCTTTTCATTAAACTAGACATCCTCATCCCAGTATCCGTTCTTTATATGTTTTAGCCTCCAGTCCCCTAATCACCTTTGTTGCTGTTCTCTGCGCTCTTTCTAGACTCTCAACATCTTTTTTACATCGTGGTGACCAAAACTGGATGCAGTATTCCAAGTGTGGCCTTACCAAGGCATTATAAAGTGGTATTAACACTTCACGTGATCTTGATTCTATCCCTATGTTTGTGGGCACCTTTCAGATATGACTTTATCCTCCAGAATTCTTAGCAATCAATGTGTTGAATTTTGGAAGCCGAAGTCAGCATATCTGGATCATGCTAAACTGAAGAAGGGGTACCTAACCGTCTTTAGGCAGGGCATCTAAATCAGGGGTGGGGAACCATGGCTCTTTTATGATGTGTGGACTTCAACTCCCAGAATTCCTGAAGCAGCCATGGGCCATAAAGAAACCATGATTCCCCACCCCTGCTCTAAATCTATTGGAAAACTTTTATTAAGTCTATTCAGAGAATAATGGAAATTATGGTCCAATGTGAATGGAAAATTTTAGATCATTTGAATCTCTTCACATGTATCCAGTGGCGGGATTCAAAATTTTTTACTACTGTTTCTGTGGGCATGGCTTGGTGGGCATGGCAGGGGAAGGATATTGCAAAATCCCCATTCCCACCCCACTCCTGTGGGAAGGTTACTGCAAAATCCCATTCCCTCTTCACCCCACTAACCTGCTTCCCAGCTCTGTTCTCCTGTGTAGGGCAACAAAAGAAGACCCAGCCAATCAGCTGGGACTCGGAAGGCAGAGAATAGATGGGGGGGGGTAGAGGTGGTATTTAGATGGGTAGTCGGAGGTGGTATATGCCGGTTCTCCAAACTACTCAAAATGTTCGCTACTGGTTCTCCAGAACTGGTCAGAACCAGTGGTGGGATTCAAATTCTTTTACTACTGGTTTTGTGGGCTTGGCTTGGTGGGCGTGGCAGGGAAAGGATACTGTAAAATCTCCAGTCAGAGGTGGGTTTTGCCACTTCTCCAAACTACTCAAAATTTCCACTACCGGTTCTCCAGAACTGGTCAGAACCTGCTGAATACCACCTCTGCATGTATCTGCCTATGTTTGGATAGGATATAGCCATTTTTTAGTTCTGTAATCCTCAGTTTATAGGTCAGGATCTAATTTGGGTCCTGACATTTTTCATCACCCAAATTATTAAAGAATAAAAGTCACGTGGAGCAGACAGAAAATAAGGGGGCGTGGTTAGAGAAAAGAAGAAAAGTAGGAAAAAGAGACATACAATGCATACAATTTATACAAAGTATACATATCACTTCCGTTACTTTCTGATTCAGTTTCAAGATGCAGCTGAAAAAGGTGAGGGCTACTGTCTTCAACAGGAAAATAGAAAACAGCAATTGAAAATATTTGTGTCTTTGCCTCTTTCTTTTTTCCTTAGAAACGGCTTGTCTTTTACCAAGGTTTGAAGGGAGATTGAGAGGAAATCCAATGAAGCCTTCCTATCAGATTGGAGAGAAAATCCAGCTGTCATGCCCAAATGACATGCAGCTAGTAGGATCATCTCTTCTTCTATGTGAACCTAGTCTGAAATGGTCTCCTGACTTTGCTGAAATCCATTGCAGAAAACAAGGTATGTTTCAGTTCTAAATAGTTCAAAAAATAGCATCAGTTTGGTAGATGCTATCATTACCATCATCATCTCTTCCTCCTAAGCTAGTTTGCTTAGGAGGTGGAAGAGGTGGTAGAGACGCAAAAGTTGTTCTTAATCCAGTTGCTGGTCCAGAAAAGTATTATACATGAAATGAAGGGTGCTTCCTCTTTTTGTCTCTGGTAGCAAAATGTCTTCAGTCAGCCCTGATCCAAGCACTGCCTGTCTTAAGATAAATTCAGTTTTAGTATTTGCAGTTTATATTCCCGATAATTTTGCTTTGAGATCAGTGAGGTTTAAATCAATGAATTTTTCTTTAAGGTCACGTGCACCCTCCATGAGTGCAATAATTGTACTCCATTAAAGGATTGCTTCTAATGAGCCAATTTGTAGCCTAAAGTTTGTTTAATCCCCATTCTCATCCAATGATAGGAAGCTGGGTTTCAGAAGACTGAAAGGGGGCCAAAAAATATAACAGTTCTTTTACATGTTATTATATGTATAAAATGACAGCACAGTCTAAAATGCAAATATTAAAATGGGATAGTCAGATTGCAATGGATGGAGGAGCATAATTTGTGTTTTAATGATGATCAAAGAGGAATAGTTTAAACCAAGGGCATCAAACCTTGACAATTTTAAGAGCCGTGGTGGTGCAGTGGTTAGAATGCAGTACTGCAGGTGACTTCTGCTGACTGCCAATTGCCAGCAGGTCGGCAGTTCAAATCTCATCAGCCTCAAGGTTGACTCACGCTTCCATCCTTCCGAGGTTGGTAAAATGAGGACCCAGCTTGCTGGGGGCAATATGCTGACTCTGTAAACCACTTAGAGTGGCCTATAAAACACTGTCAAGTGGTATTTAAGTCAAAGTGTTATCGCTATTGCTATTTCTAGACATCAACTCCCAAAATTCCCCAGCCAGCCTGGGGATTCTGGCAGTTAAAGTTCACATGTCTTAAAGTTGCCCATATTGGACAGCCGTGGTTTAAACCTTCCTATTGCTGAAGTAACTATTAAGCAATTGCATCTAGAGAAGATTTAATGAAGTGATTTTAAGCACAGTGGTTATTTAGTTGGACTCTCAATAGCAATAAAAGTGCACCAGTTCTAAAAAGTAAACCCTAATTTTGTCATTAAAGTATCATATCCCTTATTCAAAATTGGTCCATGAACGAGAGTTCAGAGAAACTCCTGAGGCTATGCTGGGGAAGGTTTTTTTTGGTTTCCCATTTTCTTCTAGTGTTGGTATGTTTCTTCTCTCATTTCAGTTGCCCCTCCAGTAACACATCCAACAGCGATTCAGTGCCAACCCTGGGAGAGAGTTTTTGAGACTCGGTGTGTGTGTAAGTTGCCAAACGAATGCAGGTGAGTGGATTTAATAAATCTGCCATTTCTGTTAAATTAAAGCCTTAAATGTGTGAGTCCTGAATGAATTAAAAAGCTTTGGAGAAAACAACCCTTGAGTTTTATTTGCAAATAATGAAGCTATCTTCATAGTGGGATAGAACACTTACCTGGAGGTTTGGAGGAGGACTGGATGGTTTGGAGATGTTTAAATAGAATACGTGCTGGTTTGGCTAGTATTAAAGACTCCATGATTTTTCCCCGAGGACAAGGATATTTACAGTGAATGTGGTACTCTTCAAACAACTATCCATCTTTTACAGTGCCCACTGGCACCAACATGTACACACAATGACTTACTGGCATATCCTTGCCATTAACATGGCCTGGCATTGTGCTTGAACTATATAAAGTTATGTTTTGTAAAAGTTCTTAATACTTTTAAATGAATACATTTCCGCTTCTAGTTCCTGCATTTTGACACAAGTTGGGAGAAATTTGATTTGAGGAAATTATTGCTATTTACTCTTCCTCTGCTACCAAGCAGTGAATGGAAAGAGTTTATGGTGGAGAATAGGGTTTTTGGAGGAGTAGAGCTTCACCTACTGTCATCATCTGGATCCAGGATATATCCTGGAAGACAATCCCATCCTTTGACTATTGACAGATTCCAGTCTCAGGCTACAATAGGACTTGCCCTTGAATTCCACCACAAAGTTGGAAAATATAGGACAAGAAGCAATGGGTGGAAACTAATAAAGGAGAGAAGCAACTTAGAACTAAGGGTAAATCTGCTGACACTTAGATTAATCAGTGGAACAACTTGCCTCCAGAAGTTGGGAATGTCCAACACTGGAAGTTTTTAAGAAGAGATTGGATTGTCTGAAGTGATGTAGGGTTTCTTGCCTAAGCATGGGGTTGGACTAGAAGACCCCCAAGGTCCCTTCCAACTTTGTTATTCTATTCTATATGGAGATTGAGGACATCATACTAGTTAATGAATGTATGCAGCTTATATATATTAAAGACAATTCACATGATTAAAATCCATTAGTGTAATACACTCCTCTTCCGACATATTAAGAATTGCAATTTGGCAGCAGAGCTTGGAGGTTGCATCCTGAGCTTTCAAGGACTTCAGGCAGCCTGGAGGATTCAGACAGTGTGTTCCTGCTCTTAAAAGTCAGAAGAGCATTGTGGGTGATTTGCTGGAATGATTATTTTTTTTCCCCTTTCCAGCTCTTCCCTGGATGTGTGTGCTACTGACCCCAAAACTCAGAGGAGCATGTGGCTAACTATTTGCAAGTTACATGCCCTCGAATGTAGGGGCAGGCAATACCTTTTAGTGAGTGAAGAAAACTGCAGAGCCCGTACCCTATCTGAGAGAAGTTGTGAATCCTGTCAGTTGTGGGAGATTTGTAATGGTAAGAGATTTTTCCTTACTTCCAAAAGTTAAGAGACTATAAAAGATCTCTCTCTCTCTCTCTCTCTCTCTCTCTCTCTCTCTCTCCCCTCTCCCTCCCTCCCCCTCCCTCCCTCTCCTCTCTCTCTCTCTCTCTCTCTCCTTGAGGGATTTTTGGTCTCTTTGGATTTTCTCAAAAAAGTTCTCACATTTCCCATGATACCCTTCAATTCTGGGCTAGAAACCAGGAGACCGTGAGTTCTAGTCCTGCCTTAGGCACTAAGCCAGTTGGTGATGCTAAGCTGGTCACACTCTCTCTTAGTCCTAAAAAACAGACAATGGCAAACCATTGCTAAAATTTCACCAAGAAAACTGCCAGTCAGTCACCAAGATTCAGCCATGGACACATGCACACAAAGTTTACTGTTACATCTACTGCTGCTGTTGCGTCTGTCCTGGAAACTATGTATTTGCAGGGTGTCATCAGAAAAATCAAGCTGGTAGCTACCACAGTATGATCAAATATCTGTTTTTAAGTCTCTTGCAGATATATAAATACCCCCCTCTCTCATACACACACACACACACACACACACACACACACACACACACTCTAGCTGGAGTTGTGATCACATCATCCTGGCCACCAGCTCAACTTTTTCTGACTATACTCTGTGGTTACCCTTGCCTGAGAGAATGTCTTAGACCAATGGTGAAAACTTCCAATACTTTTTTCAAACCATAAACCTATTAATTTGGCCTTTTTATATAGCTATCACTCTCACTTAATCAATTGGTTAGGTTGGTTTATGTATTACAGGTCTGATTTTCTGTTTTCATTGCGTTAACCTTTACAATTTTAATAATTTAATTTTAATAACATAATAATAATAATAATAATAATAATAATAATAATAATAATAATAATAATAATAATAATAATAATAATAATAAAAAATTTTTAATAACCTTTACAATTGTCCGTTACTTAGAGCCCACCAACACGTGCACATGCAGAGAAACTGGGCAATGCAGAGAAACTGGAACAAGCATTTGTGTCAATGTGAATGGAAGTCCTGCACCACAGACTATGACAGAATGCGAGGCTGGCATCCTCAGATGCAATGGAGAGAATGTCCGTGTAATTAGCATAACACCTTGTCTTACACAACAAATTTCCCAAATTTCCCAATAATTAATGCCATTGGTAATAGAATTGAGTGGACAATGTGATTAACAGTGAAGAGGCAGACAAATAGAAACAAGAGTGCATTTCAAAATATCTCTTTCTGTTAAATAACACATGGAAAGAAGGGTTTGCAAACATTTTATTGTTTAGAGCAGCCCAGTAGGAAAAATATACGCAACGTTTTCTGACCAAGAATCAGTTTGGGCCTATTTGTGATAGCTACAGGCCACACTCTAAAAAAATAATAGCTCACAAAAAGACCTCAAAACTAATTAATTTCTACATTATTTGCAAATTAAATGCTGTTGATGTAATTACTTATAGTTATACAGTATATTTGCTACTTTCCACTTTTGCAGGCCACATGCAGTGCAGGCCTGGGGATTTAAGTCTAGCACTTCTGCACTAAGGGAAAAATGAATTTTTGACTAGCTAACAACAACTGTAATGTTGTTAGCATTTGGCAGGCTAACAGTTGTGATTAGTGATCTGCATTCTGCCTGGCAGATGGTTAATTCTGGACACCTGCCATAACCCACCTCTCTTTCACCTTGCCTTAAAAAAAAAGAGAGAGAGAGACAGATGTTGGGATGAAAGATCTTTTTAACAATCCTGAAATATTCTGCTTCTGGACTTTTTGCTTGAAACTGAAATCATTGAAACTGATTTTAGGTTTTAATGATTAGAATGCTTTTTTGTTATAGAAATGGCTTGAAATGTTGAGTAATGCGAGGCAAAAGGTGGAGTTGTCATTATTTTTTGTACTTTACTGCACTGAACAAAGTTAGAGGTTGCTACTATTTTTTTCTTACTTTCTCTTTGCACTTTTCTTTCTCTTAACTTTCTAGCTTTTGTTTCTTTTTGTGGCTTTATCTTACAATAAACTTTAATGAAAAGTTTTTGAACAAGCAAGCAGTCCTGAAATATTCAAAGAAGTTGACTTTTCATACCAATAAATCTTGTTTTAAAAATTGTGGCAGTGTGATTTCTTCAGTGTGATTCACAGACCTTACCATTATTGATCTTTGAACAAGCTCAAAAGAATTTCAGCAAGTTTGAAGTTCAGCAAGCATGAAACTCAACAGTGATAGATAAACAACGATTAGTGTACATCTTAGAAGTATGAAATCATCAGTCCATGTGCTGAAAGGACCAATCAGCCTTTAAAAGAAGCAACAATGGGATTCAAAAATTTTAACAACCGGTTCTTTGGGCGTGGCTAGGTGGGCGTGGCTGGGTGGGTGTGTCCATGTGACTGAGTGGGCATGGCTGCTGCTTCTTCCCCCAGTTTTTTTGCTTCCTGGGCCTCAGGGGAGCTTCCTGGGTGGCATTTTTGCTCCCAGGGGGCTTCCCTGGGGCCCAGGAAGGCAAAAAATGGAGTGCAGGGGGTGTTCCCCTGCCCCCTGGTGTCCCTTTTTGCCTCCTGGCCCTCAGAGAAGCCTCCTGGGTGAAGCAGTAAGACGGTGATGGGAATCCCAACACAGCTGATCATAGAAAGAAAAGAAATACCTTAAGGAATGACTGGGTGGGGGAGAACGCAGTCAGCGATGTCGCGCAAGCACAATAAGGGCTGACTGGGTGGGGAGGGGAGGGGCAGACATAGAGGGGTAAGGCCAGCCAGGGGCACGATTTGCCGGTTCTCTAAACTGCACAGCATCATAACAACCGGTTCTATAGAACCGGTCCGAACCGGTAGAATTCCACCCCTGAAAAGAAGCCTCCATCCTGCAACACTTAGAGCTAAATGAATCTAATGATGGAAGCCAATAGAGCAGGGCTGTCAAACTCCCGGCATGCGGGCTGGACGTGTCACATGCTGGCCATGCCCACACCTGGTTTAGTGAAGGGGGAAAAAGTCCCAATACCTCACGCAACACCACTGTGACAATGTGAGTTTGACACCCCTGCAATAGAGGATTGTAATGGCAGGCAATCTTCCACCTATGTGCTATACGCTCTCTCTCCCCTTCCCAAAATCAAGCTAAAAAGACATGACTTGAATGCAAGAGAGATGAAATTTTAAGTGTTCAGAGCTGAACCTTATCCTCCTGAACCTGGGGGGCCATGAGAGATTTCCAGTGAGCCAATGATGTAGCAGGTGAGGTATGGCCACTCTATTTGTTTGGCTCTGAAAGGTAGGGTTAGAGTTGAGAATGGGAGGCTTCTTTCTGAGAGGCAAATTACTCCCATTTCTGCTCTTAATACACTCCCTCCCCCATAGCAGAAAAAAAGCTTTAAATCATGTTGCTAAATTTTGGTGGAAAAAAACAAAAACAAACTTCTGAATGTGGTTTCTACACATCTTTGAAATAGAGAATATTCTGGAAGTTCTCTTTTTGATATAAAAACTATTCTCAAACAACTGAAACATCTCCTGAAACATGAACGTTTTGACACTACATAAAGGGTAGGAGTGTCTGTGATGTTTCCTCTTCTTCCCCCATTTATTCCATGATTGCCTTGATTTTTCTGAAAAAGAAGTGGGTAGAACACACCAGCACAAATTAGTTAAGTATGCATAGTTCTGCCCTTTATGAGCTTTCAAAGCTCTTAGGAATTCAGACAAATAATTGAACAAAGGCAAGTCTAGCTTAAACTTTGGAAGTACTGTATGTATAATACACCCACTTCTTCAATGGCTCAGGGCTCAAAATGCCTGAGTACTGTAGAGTGATCATACGAAGATAATCTATTATAGTGTTGCTTTCAGACCAATGTGTTTTGTTCCTGTTATATCTGTCTGTATTGTCTTTGAATTGTATAAGGCGTACTTGGTAGACTTTCCCCTCTGAACCTAGTTTGATCTATAGCAACCTTCTGTAACTTTCCATCATAAGTTATTTTTATTGATATCTCAGCAAGAGACAGAACACCTAGCTTTATGGCTACAATTTTAAGCATATTCATATGAAAATCAATCCCATTGCTATTGCTGAGATAATTTGTCAGTAAAAAGTAAATCTGTATTATTGGGCTTTCAGGTTAATTCATAACTCAGAGCTTGGTCATTAACCAAGAAGTTTGGCACATTTCCTTCACTTGGATTGTTTGTCAGCTCAGCCTCTGGGAAAGGCTACTGGGCTTGTGCAATAGGCACAATGATAAATCCAGGGAGCTCAACTTGCTTTTTTACCAAGGGAACAAAATTCAGATAACGCCAACAAATGGTAAAGAAAACATAATGGGATCCAGAATATTTAAGATTTGTCTAAAGATTCCAGGATGAATAATGCATCCACCTATTCAATTATTTATTTATTAGAAATATATCCTACCTAGATCAGAGGTGTCAAACTGGAGGCCCGCAGGCCAGATGCATCACATGCAGGCCACACCCACCCAACTCTGTAAAGAGAAAAAATGTTGCAATCCATCAGGTGATGGCAATGTGACATGGCAAGTTTGACACCTGTGTTTTAGATGCTCAAACCACTGTTTATAAGTGTAATGGTATGTGGGAATGACCTTGGGAGACAGGAGGAAGGGCCATGGCCTAGATAACCATCATGCAAAAGGTATCCCAGGGGGATGGGAAGCATCTCAGAAGAGGCTCTCCCTAGTTTTGTGGAAAGTCCCAAAAAGGACAACAGAAATACATTCAGATTTGCAGGACTCTGTTAATGTAACCTTGCAATAAAGACAGTGTTATTACTTATGGTTTATGTTTTTGGTCTGGACTACCTCAAAGGGCTGACAATTGCAACCTCATATGCATCCCACCCCCCAAGAACAGCCCTATGTAACAGATTGGATTTAGAGAGAGTAATTGGACCAAAGGCACTCAATATATTTCCATGACTGTAGGGTGAACTTGAATTTGGGTTTTCAGAAGCTTAGATGGACACTTTAAACATTAGCATATTGACTCTCTTTACTTAAGGAGAAAAAGCTACTGGCTTTCTTTTGGAGGATGTATTCAATTACATACAAAAGGATTGTAATTCAGTCTAATTCTAGCTTGTTTTCTTTCATCAAATCTGTTATGGAATGTAAGGAATTTTCAAGGGTGTCTATTATTTCCTTGGAACTAGATGATAAGGAACAATACACATAAGTTCCATCTACACTGATATATTATTTCAAAACTCCAAATGACCTTTCTTAGCAGTTTTGTTATGACCCAGGTGGGCAAGACTAGGCAGGCCTCCTGAGAGTCTTTTATTTCTCCTGGAAAGGGTTAAAAATTGAGCCTTCACTGACCGGTCAGGCTCTACCCTCAGTCCCCCAAACAACAGCCCATAAATTACCGACCAGTCCACAAAGCAAAAGTCCAGACAGAAGGTAAGGGCAGGACTCAGAGCAAGGCAAAGGTCCAAGACAAGGAGTAGTTTTCCCGAAGGGTACAGTGAAACAGTGGACACATATAATTCATAAACAAGGACATAGTTCAAACAAAAGGCTAAGAGCACTTATTGAAACAAAACGGGTCCAAGGCAAGGCAGGTCTGAAAGGAGAATCTTCAGGGTTAGGGCAAGCCAAGAAGAGTCCTCAAAACCAGGCAAAAGCAAACTTTGAAACAAAGCAGTCTGAGTCACAGCCGAGGGAGACAAACACTTGTTTCCAAGCAAAAGCTCCTCCTCACAGCATCTCCTTAAGTGTTACCCTCCAGGTGAACTTTCTGTGGAGGGGTGGGGCACCCTCCTCACAAGTAGTCAGGTCGCCCTGTGCTGACTCTTCCTTCTCTCCATTCTTTGCACTTGGGGATCGGATGGGGGAGGTATTTGTTCATCTCTCCAGAGCTCCGCTGCTCCTCTCCTCCACTGCCTGCCCTTTCAGTGGTGGTATTCTATCGATTCAGCCCGGTTCTGGCGAGCTGGTAGCAGCGATGAGTAGTGGAGACCGTTGCTCTGCTGTTGGGCCCACCCACCCACGCGGGCTCCCATACTCACTTTTATCCACTGAATTTGAAGCACAGCTGCTTTGCGCGGCACAGAATAGATAATAGATCTTGTTGATGACTAGAATAGAATAGATCTTGTTGATGACTCAAGCTCTGTAAAGGACCTTGGAATACTCACCTCTAATGATCTAAGTGCTAGAGCCCACTGCAACTACATAGCCAAAAAGGCATTAAGAGTTGTTAACCTAATCCTACATAGCTTTTTCTCTGGTAATATCACACTACTAACCAGAGCATACAAAACATTTGCTAGACCAATACTCGAATACAGTTCATCAGTCTGGAACCCACACTACGTATCTGATATTAGCACAATTGAGAAAGTCCAGAAATATTTCACAAGAAGAGTTCTCCACTCCTCTACTCGCTGTAGAATACCTTATGCCACCAGACTTGAAATTCTAGAACTTGAAAACCTTGAATTACGCCGTCTTCGGTCTGACTTAAGCATGGTATATAAAATCATACATTGCAATGTCCTACCTGTCAATGAATACTTCAGCTTCAACCATAACAACACAAGAGCACACAATAGATACAAACTCAAAGTAAACCGCACCAAACTTGATTGCAGGAAATACGACTTCAGCAATAGAGTGGTCAATGTCTGGAATACTCTACCCGACTCTGTAGTTTCTTCCCCAAACCCCAAAAACTTTAACCTTAGACTGTCTACTATTGACCTCACCCCTTTCCTAAGAGGTCTGTAGGGGGCGTGCATAAGCGCACCAACGTGCCTACCGTCCCTGTCCTATTGTTTCTCTTATTCTTTTATTTTTCTTATATGTACCCATTTCATGTATTCACAACTATGTATACATTTATACTTATTATCTTGTAAACAATTGGCAAATCAAATAAATAAAATAAATAAATAAATAGCACCATGCGGCAGCTGCTGAAGCAACCAGGATCATGCAATCTTGCAGGAGGCGAGTTAGAACGTCTCTACGCCTGCACAAATGCCTCTGCACCTGTGCCAAGTGCACATTTGGAGCACGCGTGCATGCAAAGTGTGTGCACACATGCAAAGTGCGCCCACCAAGCCATGCCCACTGAACCAGTGGCAAAAATATTTGAATCCCACCACTGTGCCCTCTCCATCTCCTCCCACCTTCCTCGATCAGTCTGAGCCCACTCTTCCTCCCTACCTACTCTTTCGAGGCCTGATGGACCTGGGACTGCCTCATCTTCATTCTCAGGTTGTTCCTCCTGAGCCATAGAGACTGCACCATCCCCCTGCACTGGCCCCAGCTCCTCCTCCTGCTACTCCTGCTCCTCCTCCTCAGACCCAAGCTCCAACGGGGCCATGACAAATTTCATCTACTGATTGAATAGCTTGAGAGAGAAGATGAAACCCTATAGGAAAATAGGAATAGTAGTCATCTCCTTCTGGATGTAAAAGGTATAATCCCTGAAAAGTTGTACAAGAAAGTGCTAAATAATGTCATGGTCAGTGGCATCCAAAGTGTGATCCCTTTGAGGGAAGCAAAGCCAAGAAATAAACAAAGCAGAGATTCCAATCAGAAGAAAAGAATGTAACAATGCTCTACTGGATAGCATCCTTGGCTCATCTAGAATGACAGTCTGTTCTCACAGGCCAACCAACTGTACAAAGAAGACAAACATTCTCCCAGCAAATGGTCTTCGGAGACAGTCGTAATGACATCAAGGCTAATAGCTATTGATCCCAAGACTTCCATTAATTGGCCCAATCCTGTTGCAAGCCAGCTAAACTGATAAGCGGACACCACATCCCATAATGCTCTTTATTTTTATAGGGTAGAATAGCAGAATCTTAAAAGCCTGTCAGAGTTTCTTGTATTCAATAGCTTCAAGGCAGAGTTATTTTGAGTTTATTTCTCATGCTTTTCTCTTTCTCAGGACTGAGTAATCTTAACTAAAAGTCTTAAATGTTCACTTATTCTTGTCCAAGGCCAGGTCTACATTCTTTCATCTAAGGAATGTAGTGATCAAGGTGTTATGTCTCACCTGTATCTACAGGTGAGAATCCAAAGTTCCAGAGTTCAAATATTCAAGCAAAACAAAACCAGACCCAAAAGAGTTAACTGCTCTGTTTTCACAGTCCTTGGCAGTCTTCCTGGAATCTGTCTGGCAAGTCTGAATTGTCCATAAATCACGACGGCCGCTTCAAACGTATTCTTCCAAATCCAAAAAAGCACTTTGCTTCAAGCGGGGGAGAGGCGTTAACACGCTCCTTATATATCCCCTGAAGGGGCGTGTCAGTCTTTTTAATTAATCCTTGGCTGGACATCTCTTTTCTAATTGAGATTGACGTCTCAATCTTCTCCTAGTCCTAGCATCAAGCCAGCATCCGGCAGTTTCATCATCACTTCAAGCCTCTGGCACACTTTCCTGATTAACAGTTAACACCTGAGGTGCAATCAGGGAGGGAGTTCCAGAAGAGGAAGACGCCTCTGAAACTTCTAATAAATCAGGCTCATCTCTCAGATTCAACTCCTCCTCCTCCCCCAGACTTCTCTCAACGTCGCTCAGTAATGCAGGCTCGAATCTCAATGCCAGATCTTCTTCATCACTCGAGCCTACATCTGCTGACTGACCTGGTTCAAACCTCGGAGGCACAACAGATCAAGGTATGTACCACCTCCATTTTCTAGTGCATGTTGTTCACCAACATGACCTAAGCAATCTCATCTGTGTTCCAACCAAAATGGGTTATAATGTCATCTGGATGATTTGCAGCTACAAGGCCACCACCTCTTGTCTTGCCTAGAAATGAAATCATGTGAGTCTAGCCTATACTTATATGAATCTTTTAGGATTTTTTAGAATCTTTTAGACTGTGCATCTATCCATGGGAATTAAGGAAGTGCACAAAATGCAAACTGTATCCTCAAAAATTCCATAACTTGTTTTGAATTAAATTGATGAAACAAAATCCAATCTGAGTGTTCCATGTTTTTTTTCAATTATCTGAATAGAATTCAAAACAAATTTAAATTGTTTGGGCCAAGTGAATTCGTGGAGAACTTTAAAAATTATCAGCTTCACTATGTAGACCACAGAAGAAAATCAACCACACAGAAAGGCTAAAATTGTTTCTATCGAGATTGCTATAACAGAATCTTGCAAGTCTGATTATTTCGTACTTTCTCCTTGTTCCTATACCCCAGTGAATCAAGGCAACATCTTCCTGAGTCACTTATCTTGTCTCTCTAGATTTAAGAAATGCTTCAGTCCCTTTTTCCTAGGTAATTGTTATTGTTTGCAATAGTGGCGATTGTTGTATGGTTGATGTATATTTCTGTCAGAGTTGCCTTCTCTATTCTCTACAAAAACAAATTTTGTGAACTGCAAAAGTTGAAGAAACCAGTAAGAAGCAGCAAAGAGATAAGGGAAAAATAATTCACTATTGTCATCTATTGGGCATTTGGAGTTTTGCAGTTAATAACTACTGGCAGTCGCCAAGAAAATGCTCTTTCCTGGCCTGAGTTTATGTTCTTCCCATCTTTTTTCTTCAGAGGCTTCTCCTCATCTTTCCCCACCATAAGTACAAGTACAGTCTTCGGAAAATCTTCGATAGTTGTAAGTAAGTACTAAGATAGAAAGGAACCTGAGATTTTGTCAATCCAATATCAGATTATGTCTAGCATAGAGGCAATGACTTGTTGGACTAACGATGAAGGCCTTTTAGCAAATGTGAGCCAGTACTACAATAATCTCCAGGAAATTTCAAAGGAGACAACAAACCAAGATGAGTACCAGAAATCTCTCATTGCCAAAGACTACAGTCACCACCAATTCTAATGCTAATTCCTGTAATACATGGGGTGATGGAAACTGTTAGATCGGGTAGATCGGTCCCAATGAGAGACGCGAGACCTGTGTACTTCAAAGCTCTTATTTTATTGTATAGTTCTGTTCAGGATCTTGGAGCCGTGGCAGCCCTTCATATAGGGACTGCTCGCGGCTCGCCGGCCAATGACAGGGCTTTGAATCTCCCGCGATCGGCTCGGCCAATCGCGGGTGATTCTTAGAAAACCAATCACAGCCGTTCAGTAGACCAATCGGGAGACGGCCCGTGTGGACCAATCAGATTTCATCTTTTGGAGTATGTTAATATAGAATAGAAACTCCAATGGAACTTGTGTGCAGCTGATCAAGAGAAGTCAGTTTCCCTCCTGATAAAGGTTCCCCCAGAGGCTGCTACTGGTTCCTTCTTACTTTTCTTTCTCCTTAAAAGATTCTCCCTGCTTCTGCTTGCAGTTATTTTTGCTGCTGGGAAAAGGGGACCTCTTGGATTGAGGCCACAGCCCACAGCTTGCTTGATCATAAAGTGCTATTCTTCCACCCTCATAACTGCTAAATCCTGCTGTTAGTTCCAAAAAGTGCAAAAAGTCAGGTGAAGCTTCACAAAGGGTGCATCAATCCAAACCACCCAGGTCAGCAGATAACTTTGTAAACCTGAAAGAATGAAGAGGGAAAGGAACATTAAAGTTAGGCATATAACTTTTTTTTTAAAAAAAAAGGATGCATTTTTAAGGCTGGTACTTGTGCAAAAGAAAATCAAGAGCCTTTCTTTAGGAAATAACACAATGGTAGAAAAGGCTGAATTATTTAACTGTCTCTACAGGTAAAGGAATATAGCTTGCGCACTCCATTATAGAGACAGACTGAGTCAGGAAAAAAATCGGATAGTACAGATCAAGGTCAAAAAAGAAAGGAAATTCAACTGAGGTAGAAGGGATAAAAGCTCTACAAATATCAGTCAAACCTACCTAGTGTTTCTCAAACTTTCTTGTTAAATAATATTTTTTGTTCAAGTTTAAAAATACTAAGATAAGAAATGAATGCAAATTAAGAAACATTTTAAAAATAAAAATGCAGAAACAAAAAGGGAGGAGGGAGGGGAAAATACAGAGAAAAAAGAAGAAAAATTACTTCTCCCTTCGTGATGACAAGTCCAAACAATTTTAGCAACTTATCACCTCCTCTAATATTTAAATTCTTAAAGCTGCTAAGAGTAAGAAACCCCGGTCTAACCAAAAGGAGGCACCTTATGTACAGATAATTGCCAAGTCTCCCTCATAAACACCTCTATGACAATTGTTCCAACTGATCAGTGAGTTTATAAATATAGAAAACTATAGGTAGTCCTCGGCTTACAACATTTGCTTAGTGACCATTCAAAATTACAACGGCACTGAAAAAAGTGATTTATGACCATTTTTTGAGCAGCCATGGAGGCGGCGAGAGGAATATGGGGAGACATGTGACTTTCTCTATGCCCCAAGACACTGGCTGAGCTGGCTGTGGCTAACGCTGCTGCTCTCGCATTTGAAAACTAGGGTTAGGGTTGGGATTAGGGTTAGGATTAGGATTGGGGTAAGGGTTAGGACTCCTTGGGGGTCTGTCCAGAAAAATAACCTAATGGACAGTTTGTTAGAGCTATTATAAGGAAAGAGAACATGACAGCTTTTTGTTCAGATTTATTTTGGGGGAACAGTAAATTACATGGGAAAATCCCATTCCCAAAATTAAACTAGGGTTAGGGTTGGGGTTGGGGTTAGGGTTAGGATTAGGTCTCCTTGGAGTCTAGCCAGAAAACTAACCTTATGGACAGATTTTTAGAGCTGTTTTAAGCAAAGAGAATATGACAGCTTTTCATCCATACTTATTTTGGATGCATAGTAATTCCATGGAAAAATTCCATTCCCAAAATAAAACTAAGGTTACGGTTGAATCTGCCGTTAGGTTTCAGTCTCCTTGGGGTCTGGCAAAAAAATAGAAAGCTATCTCTCTCTCTTTGGTTATAAAAGCCCTATGAATCTATCCATAAGGTTAGTTTTCTGGCCAGTCCAAATGGATTCCTAAGCCTAACCCTAAATCCAACCCTAATGTTAGATTAATTTTGGAATAGGATTTTTCCATGTAATTTACTGTGTTTCCACAAGAAGTCCAAATGAAAAGCTGTCACTTTCTCTTTCCTTATAATACCTCTAAGAATTTGTCCATGAGGTTATTTTTGTGGCTAGACCCCCAAGGAGACCTAACCCAACCCTAACCCTAGTTAGGGAAGGGAGAGAAAGAAAGAGAGAGAGAGAAAGGGCAAGAAAGAATGAGGAAGGGAGGGAAAGAAAGAAAAAAGAAAGAAAGAAAGAAAGAAAGAAAGAAAGAAAGAAAGAAAGAAAGAAAGAAAGAAAGAAAGAAAGAAAGAAAGAAAGAAAGAAAGAAAGAAAGAAAGAAAGAGGAAGGGAGAGAAAGAAAGAGAAAGAAAGAGAAAAAAAGGAAGGAAGTGAGAGAAAGAGAAAAAAAGAAAGAAAAAAGAAATAGGAACAAAGAAAAAATAGAAATAGGAAGGAAGGGGGGAGAAAGAGAAAACTCTGTGCTATTATTTTAAGTCTTCCATTATTTATTATATATTAATATTTTACACCTAGAGTTATTTTACTGCTTTTCTTTTGCCCAGGTATTTTTCAGGGTTTACATGTCTATAGTCTAAAGCATAAATACATGTGTGTTTAACAGAGTTGAAAGGGACCTTGGAGATCTTCTAGTCCAACCCCCTGCTTAGGCAGGAAAACTGAGGATGCCAAACCCTGAGCAGAGGTCCTGGGAAAGGTGTCAGAATAACAGAATAACACTTAGAAGGGACCTTGTGGGGAATCCTACCATTTCAGAGAAATGGCTGTCCAGTCTTTTCTTAAAAACCTTCAGTGTTGGAGCATCCAGAACTTCTAGTGGCAAGCAGTTCCACTGGTTAATTGTTCTCACTATCAGGAAGTTTCTCCTTAGTCTTAGTTTGCTTCTCTCTTTGTTCCGTTTCCATCCATTGCTTCTTGTTTGCCTTCTGGTGCTTTGGAAAATATATTGCCCCCCCCCCTCCTCTTTCTGGCAGCCCCTTAAAAGTCCCACTCTTGAGCAAAGCATGTGAGCCATTTTCTCCTTTCAGTGGTCCATGAAAGTACATCTATAGTATGTAGATAATAAAGTCAAAAAAAGGTGAACAACATTTTTACACAACTATAGATAAGTTGAGACTGGGTATGACAAGGAATGGCTGGGAGGGGAAGGGCTAGTTGAGGCACCCCTTGACGTGAGTGACATTGAGTTGGTCACATTCACCCAGTCATGTGACCACCAAGCCACGCCCAACAAGCAAGCCACACCTACCCAGTCACATGACCATCAAGGCACACCCACAAATTCAGCCATGCCCACAGAACCGGTTGTTAAGAAATTTGAATCCCACCCCTGCCCTAACCCCACTTTAACCCTAGTTTAAGACACATTCTTAGAAGCAAAGAGAATGGGAAGTATTATAAGGAAAGAGAATGTAATAGCTTTTTTGTCAGACTTATTTTGGGGGAACAGTAAATTACATGAGAAAATCACATCCACAAAATTAAACTAGGGTTAGGGTTAGGTCTTCTTGGGATCTAGACAGAAAATTAACCTTATGGACAGATTCATTAGGCTATTATAATGAAAGTTACGGCTTTTCGCTCGGATTTATATTGGGTGCACAGTAAATTACATGGGAAAAATCCCATTCTCATATGAAAACTAGGGTTAGGGTTGGGTTTAGGGTTAGGTCTTCTTGGGGTCTAGCCAGAAAACTAACCATATGAACAGATTCTTAGTGGTCTTATAAGCAAAGAGAACAACACACAAAGAGTGACAGCTTTTTGTCCGGACTTCTTTTGGGAGCACAGTATATTACATGGGAAAATCCCAGTCACAAAATTAAAGTAATGTTAGGGTTGGGCTTAGGGCTAAGGCAGGGGTCTTCAACCTTAAACATTCAAAGAGCTATTTGGACTCCTTTCCCACAGAAAAAAAAACCACTGGGAGCCACAAAACATGGGTCAGCATGGCCAACAGACATCACTCACTCCCTATCCAGCTCCTGCTCTGGAATACGGAGCAAGTCTCCATCTGCCGCCATTGCCCTTCCCTTCTCAGGGCAGGTGAGGAGTGAGTGGGAGGGGACGGCAAGGGACTGGGCCATCCAGTGGTGGATTCAGCCGACAGTGAGCCACAGCAGAGGGACGAAAGAGCTTCATTTTTCTGGGAACCTGAAATGACTCTTCATTTAAATCATATGGTGAAAAGCACCCAAAGAAGAAAAAAGAACAACATCAGCAAAAAAAAAAAAAAAAACCACAACCAACAGTCACCTGTTTTTGGAAATGGTTCAAGAGGGAACACACACACACAAAAGAGAGAAAGACAGAGGGAGACAGAAAGAGACAGAGACAGAGAGAGACACAGAGAGAAAGAGAATTGAGATAGAACGAGGAAGAAAGAGAGAGAGACAGAGAGTGAGAGATGAGAGAGAAAGGGAGAAAGAGAGAGATGAGAGAGGGAGAGAGGGAGAGAAAGAGACAGCAAGAGGGAGAAAGAGAGAGATGTGAGAGAAAAGAGATGAGAGAGTGGGGGAAGAGAGAGAGAGAGAGGAGAGGAGAGAGAAAGAGAGATGAGAGAGTGAGAAAGAGGAGAGTGGGGAGAGAGAGAGAGAGAAAGGAGAGGGGGGAGAAAGTGAGAGACAGGTGTAGAGAGAAAAAGATGAGAGACAAAAAGATGAAAGGGAGAGGGAGAAAAAGAGAGAGAGAGAGAGGGAGAAAAAGAAAAAGAGACAGACAGAGAGAGGGTGAGAGAGAGGTGAGAGAGAGAGAAAGAGAGGGAGAAAAGGAGAAAGAGAGAGGGGAGGGAGAGGGCGAAAAAGAGAGAGATAAGAGAGACAGAGATGGAAAGAGAGCGAAAGAGATGTGAGAGAGGGAAAGAGGAAAGAAAGAGAGGAAAGAGAGAGAAAAGAAAATACCGGGAGCCACAAACCTTGGGTATGAATGGCTGGGGGGGAGGGGGAGGGGCGGGGCCAGCCAGCGGTGGGATCATCTGATAGGGAGCCACAGGAGAGGGCCCAAAGAGTCACATGTGGCTCTAAAGAGGCACATTGCCGACCCCCGCCCTAGTCAATCACATTCCCTCTGTTAGAATGCTCAGAGGATGAGAATTAGGATTTTGTGTGGTAAAATCATGTGACTCTTTAATGTCAACTGGGCAAATAAGGAGAGGGAGTTTATTATTTGGAGTTTGGATGGGGCCAGGAGGATAGTTGGGTTTGGTTAAATATCCCTAAAATAGAATGGAATATTTGGAATACTTGCACCTGAAATCACATTTTGGACTGTATATATATATATATATATATATATATATATATATATATATATATATATATATATATATATATATATATATATATATATATATATATATATATATATATATATATATATATATATATATATAAATAAATACTCAACCTTGCTTTGGTTTCTAAATGAACCAAACCAGCCAAAATACTTTTACTTGTGGGATCTTTGGTGCTCTCTGAGCTTGGTTGTTTTCTTGAAGGCATTTCATACATTTGCTTTGTACATGAAACACTTGGGCTGGATATTCCTTGCTCAAAATGATTCATACCAATACTGTTGCATTTCCTATACAGTAACAAAAATACAGAGCTGCCTTCAACTTGAGTAATGCAGATTCTTTGTTTTTATTTTCTACTGAATTTACTATTCTATATGGCTGTTATATTCCATTAGGGAACTAACTAATCCACTCTCAAAAGCAGATGATGTTCATTTTCACCAATCCTTATACAATTTTCCTCCCAAATAATTTTTCTTTTAGCTGTTTTTAATCACAGATTTTTTAAAAAGACAAATACAGCTTCTCTTACAATAGGGTCCAATATAAACCAAGGGTGCAGTACTAATCATTTTTTTTTCTGGAATGCTGCCACACTCCTCTTACAAGGAAGGGAAACCAAGCCGAGGAAGGGTGTGGGTGTGTGGGTGTGGGTGTGGGTGTGTGAAGTTGTTAAGAAACAGATTGAAAGTGACTAATCGAGAATAAGATCTGGTTCACTGGAAATTGGTTTGTGAAATTCACTAGAAACAGAATTACTCCAGAAATACAGAGGGGAGGAAAAGATTCAGGAGAAAAGTTAGTTCTCTCCAAAAGGAAAATAAAATGTGCAGAAGCAAAGGAATGATAATAAAAGTCTGCATACTGTATGTCCACAGGGAGAAAATTTGACTTTATAACTTCCAGAGGCAAATTGTTCCACTGATTAATTGTTCTAATTGTCAGGAAATTTCTTCTTAGTTCTAAGTTGCTTCTCTCCTTGATTAGTTTCCACCCATTGCTTCTTGTCCTGCCCTCAGGTGCTTTGGAGAATAGCTTGACTCCCTCTTCTTTATGACATCCCCTGAGATATCAGACCACTGCTATCATGTCACCCCAGTCCTTCTTTTCATCAAACTAGATATACCTAATCCCAGCATTCTCTATATGTTTTTAGCCTCTAGTGCCCTAATCATCTTTGTTGCTCTTCTCTGCACTCTTTCTAGAGTCCCAACATCATTTTACATCGTGACAACCCAAACTGGATGCTATATTTCAAGTGTGGCCTTATCAAGGCATTATAAAGTGGTATTAACACTTCATGTGATCTTGATTCTATCCCTCTATGCACCCTAGAACTGTGTTGGCTTTTTTGGCAGCTGCAACACTGCTGCTCATATTTAAATGATTGTCCACTAGGACTCCAAGATACCTCTCCATTATTACTATTGAACAAAGTACCACATATACTTTACGTGTACATTTTGTTTTTCTTACCTAAATGTAAACCTTACTTTTTCACCATTGAATTTCATTTTATTAGATAGTGTCCAATGTTCAAGTCTGTCAAGATCCTTCTGTATCTTAAGGCTATCTTCTTCTGGAGCTTATCTTTTGGGATGTCCATGCTCATCGTTATACACTATCTGTGCCTAAGTAACCTCTTATGATAGCTATATTATGAATGTACCAACCACTTGTTCTCAAAACTCTCAAAATGCTGAGATTCATTCATTCATGCAGTTTCAAATGAAACAATTAGTATGATATAAACAAAAATCCAGTTGTTATATCAACATTTTAATTCAATGAATTTATTTTGAACTGTGATCGAAATAGGATTGAGTACATCAGATATCTGTTTGCCACTCCTTTTATGGCACACATTTCCCAGGATGCAACAGCATTGCCTTCACATTGGCACATTTCATGGCTCCCAGTACACAGAGGGTTGATGTCCTCCTTTGGTTTCTAGACCCGTACTGAATGCAATAGACCTGTTCTTCACTCTTTGGACACTGATTTGGAAGAAGGCAAGTACAGTGCAATCTTTCTTCTGTAAATAGATACAAATGTGCAATCAGCTCATCATTTAGTTTTACAGGTAATCCTCAACTTACAACAGTTCTTCTATTGACCATTCAAAATTGCAATAACACTGAAAAAAGGGATTTATGACCATTTTTCACATTTACGACTGTTACAGCATCTGCTTGATCATGCAATCAAAATTGGGATGCTTGGCAACGGATTCATATTTGTGACGATTGCAGTATCCCAGGATCACGTGATCCCCTTTTGTGACCTTCTGACCAGCAAAGTAAATTTGAAGCCAAATGTCAACTAAAAAGATACTTCTTTGGTCTTTTTAGCTGCCAGACAAAGGGAGTGGGGGAAAACAATGCATTCCTTAAGTGCCTAGATAATCACCCTGGCAGCCCAAAGTTGTCGGAGCGCAAGAATGTTACTGGAGAGCATGGTTGATGACTCTTGGGGATGGATGTGTTCCATTGGAGAAGTCACATCCAGGGGGTGGGGGGAAGACCAGGGTCAAGGGGGAAATGAATGATGTATTTTAGTATCGGCTGCATCCAGCTAACACCAACATGGCCACTTCTAATAAATCATTTTTCTTTCCTCTGAGAGGTGGCTAGAGATTTATGATTTGAATGGGGGTGGATTTGTTGGACTCCTGACACCAGATTCCTTTAACAACCATGTTACTCACTTAACAACTACAGTGATTTACTAAACAACTGTGGCAAGAAATGTCATAAAATGGGGCAAAATTCACTTAACCTCTGTCTCACTTAGCAACAGAAAAGTTGGGTTAAATTATGGTCATACATTGAGGACTACCTGTACTTTAGTGTTGTGTGTGTGCATATGTATATGTGTGTGTGTTTTCACTTGGTATGCACCTATATCTAAATGCTGCACAAGACCTATTTTTCAGTAAGCATCATAAAGCTGAAATAAATCTTACAAGAATTGATTCTTGATCCATAACAACAACTTCCTAAGTTTTATAAAACTACCCTTGTAATAAAAGTTGCTCAGGGTTTGCGGTTTTTCTGCCTAACTGCAATAAGGTTTTGTAGCTAAGATCTACATTCAATTTTTCAGGGGTGGCAAAAAGAGTCCTCAGAGGATGGATAATGAGTAGGCAAGGCTATATCATATAACTTAGATAACATTTGAATTTTCAGTGTGTATATGTTTCTGTTCAAAGTGATGAAGATGTGATAGAACTGGGGAGTTTCAATTTTATTTCATCAACAACAACTTCATCTACACCTTCTTACTAGATGTTTTAAGGCTTAAAGTTGCAATTTCTTTGTTTCCCTGTCTCAATATAATGAGAAACAACCCTTCCAACTGTTCTTTGGGAGCAGATATAAAATCGATTCTGCTTCTAAATAGTGAGGTTTTAAGCAAGAGCAAAGGAGATGGAAATTTTAACTTTAACCAGACAAGCCAAAGCTTTTTTTCTTTTTGTGAATCTCTGCCAAGGCAATTTACAGGAAAGCTCACAATTACTATCATCATACCACACAGTGAAAAACAAGTTGCATAACAAACAGTGATCTGGGCATCATTTTCAGGAATATTTCGCAACCGCACATTTTTTAAATTCTTCTCTAAACATAGCTAAATAAATAAAGGATGCATTTAAAGGGATTGTTAGTTACTATACATTTAAGAAGTCTTGGAGGATAGCAACATAATTCCACCCATTTTTCCTTCTTGTCACTAAAGCTTTTTGGAGTTAATGTGTGTTGATTCTGCCATAAATATATAGAGGACTGCAGTCAATGGTCTTCAGCAAATGTCATGTGACCACCAAAATCCTAAATAAGTCATCAAAGTACTCCTTATTCTAGACCTGTATTGTCTTACAGCAATACTCAGGAGTGTATTTTTCAAAAATAGGCGTGTCAACTGCATCATTACATAGAAAAACCAAGCTTTCTCTCATTCATCATCTCATCAATTTCAGGATTTTTTTTTTGACCCTACTATGATGCATTAATACAAGTCCCAACAAAGACAACCTAAAAGTGATACCTTATTCAGAACATTGTTGTAATATTTTGTCAATTCACTAGGAGAAAGGAAGAAACAAGGTACAAGACCAAGGCACACCCCGCCATACCTCAAAAACATTTCAGAAGCTGTAGATTGCAGCTTCTGAGATCTGCAAGTGGGCATTGCACGCTTCCCAGAGGCTACCATATGAGGACAAATTATGCATTGTAAAGATTGTGGAGTACATACTGCACACTTGTTCTATATCTGTTCTAGACTTTTTCTCCATAGGAAGGCTGGTACTTGTAAAATTCTCCCTTTCTCTGAAGCTTTTAAGTGGCCCTTTATCTGGTCCAGAGCTTGCGAAGTCATACTATAGGATGTCTCTTCCCAGAGTAGACATGGAGAGAAGAGGAGGAGCAAAGTAGATAGGAGGAAGAAGAAGCAGGGGACATCCTGTTGTATCGACAGTAGAGAACTTCAAATTTCTAGGTTCTATTATATTACATGACCTAAAATGGACACCTAACATCAAAAACATCATCAAAAAAGCACAACAGAGAATGTTCTTTCTGCGCCAACTCAGAAAGCTCAAACTGCCCAAGGAGCTGCTGATACAGTTCTACAGAGGAATTATTGAGTCTATCATCTGCACCTCTATAACTGTCTGGTTTGGTTCTGCAACCCAACAGGACAGACACAGACTTCAGAGGATAATTAGGACTGCAGAAAAATAATAATACCAACCTGCATGAGTCAAAAAAAGGGCTGAGTATACTGCATGAGTCAAAAAAAGGGCTGTGAAAATATTTACAGACCCCTCACATCCTGGACATAAACTGTTTCAACTCCTTCCTTCAAAACGATGTTATAGAGCACTGCACACCAGAACAACTAGATACAAGGACAGGTTTTTCCCAAATGCCATCACTCTGCTAAACAAATAATTCCTTCAACACTGTCCAACTATTTACAAAGTCTGCACTACTATTATTATTAATCTTCTCATCACTCCTTATCACCACACCCTCCCACTTGGGACTTTAACTTTGACTGTAACTTTGTCGCTTGTATCCTTACGATCTATATTGACTGTTTCCTAGTATGATTTGATTGCTTATTGTACCCTATGACTATTATTACGTGTTGTACCTTCCGATTCTTGACTCTTGATGAATGTATCTTTTCTTTTATGTATACTGAGAGCATTTGCACCAAGACAAATTCCTTGTGTGTCCAATCACACTTGGCCAATAAAGAATTCTAATTCTAATTCTAATCACAGAAGTTGACTTATGTGAACAATGAGTATTTGATTAACTGAAACTTAATTCCACATAAAAATAAAAAATAAAATAAAATTAAAAAATAGTAACATGCAATATTTATATATCTCCATAACCAGAATTATGTACAAATGATTATGCATTAACTTTTTTAAAAAAAATAAAATCAACCTTACAAATCAAAGATTGAAATGTTCAAGGGACATACCTGAGCATCTTTCCCAGTCATAGCATACATCATATCCACACAGATCTTTCTTTCTTGCATTTGCTGAAAGATTTGCTCTCTCAATAGCCCAGGTCAACCTGGTGTCATCACTGCAAGGTCCATTATGGATAAAATGGACTTGTTCATCATTCCTGCACTTTTCGGCCAGAAAATGACAGCTAGGATTTGTAACAGCTTCTTCAGATTGTACATCCAATACACAGATACCTTCTGAGCCAGTGCTGGAAAGCCAGGAAATATAAATAATATGTTTGGAGACAATAAGATTCCGTACCTCTGTAATATAATTCACTGCCTGAGTAGTCAATATTCAAATATTTTATTGGCCAATGTATCAATGATCTAAAATATTCAAGAGTTTAGCATATTGCAGAATGAAGCCTGTACAATCACCAAGCTTTAATTTGTCTCTCCTCTACAGTGTCTCTGATGTTGATTTTGACACCATTAACTGGCTCATTAAAAAGAAATTAGCATTTTACCCAGTCTATTATCTCAATTGGCAAGGCTATAAAACTCTATATCAAAGTAGGTAGCCCCTTGGAACATTGGGACAATAGTTAACTTTTATAGGACCATTCATCTCTCTTCACAAGCAACCACTGTGTTTTAAGGATGCAAAAAAAATAAATTGTTTGAACTACAATATGTTTTTGAACCTGAGAGTATTATAATCAAATTAATGTTTTAGCTTGCTTGATTTATAACAGTAATAATGTTCCTGTGAACCAGCTGATTTCATTTCTTTAGAATGTGCTTAAGTAGTTTTCATAATTCTTCTCTCCTGAGAATCAGCCAGATATTAACAAGGCCATAATTTATGAGCAATTTTAAAAGCCATCTGTACAAAGGCCAGGGACCACAATTACCACCAGGAGAAAATCATGCCACAGAACAGTATTTTGAATTTTATCAAAAAGAGTACTAGTAATCTCAGTTTTGGAAATGCACTCAGATGGAGTTTTTGTTTTGTTTGTGTATACTGTGTAATACTTTCTAGGTTAAAATATATCTATATTAAGTTTTTCCTTTCGAGATTTTGTTCTGAAATTCTGCAAAACATTTAGTAGCTTAGAGATTTGCAGAGTGCAGGTGAGTTGAAAATTTGCAAAATAGCTTTCAGTCCTGACTTTGAAAGCCTTGCAAATGTTTCAATATGATAGCTTATCTCTTTTCAACAACCCAAATACATTCACTGGGACATAATGATTCTTGGAACAAGTTGACATCCTGATGTAGCTCCTCCATTTTATTATTGGTATTCAGGAGGTATTGAATTTCACCTTACCTTTGCCAACCTTTCAGAAGTCACTGAGCCAAATTATTTAGTTCAGCTGTAACTGATGAAGTTCAGCACAAATGGTAGCCTAATGAGTATGGGCCACCAGCTATAGATATATGGTCCCCAGAGACCTAATAAATTTTCTAATCTTGTTCTCCACTTGTATCTACAAAAAACAGGATGCTTTCCCTGCTGAAGAAAAATCATCTGCCAGCAAAAAATAAGAAAGCAAAAATATAGGCAGATTATAAAAATATACAAAAATATATGCAGATTATAAAATCTGAAATCTGATTGATATACAATATTTCACATGTATTGTCAAGCCCTAATAGATTCAGGCTGCACTAGGTGCCTGATCAACCTAACCACGGTTCTGAAATTGGAGAATCTGGTTAATGAGAAACCCAGGGAGGAGGGGGGAAAGAGGGTCACAGGTGTATGTCAGAGTTGGCTTCTGTCAGGATTCCAGCAATCGCTCTAATTAAATCATGATTCTCCAATTGAGCACATTCACAGACTGGGTGTCATCATTCACGTTCTCCAATTAAATCTATTCAGGGGCAAAAGCTCTGGTATTTTAGTTACAATCTTTTAAAGATAAGAGTTGGAACGTACTTTTGCTTTCAAACTGCTGCACTGCTCTTCCAGGGTTTCCTTCCTCCCGCCCCCCTTATTTTTAATGGCAACTACTAAAACAGGCATAGGAATGTTTTATGAGTTGACACCTATACTTACTTGCAGTCCTCTTCCGGGGATATGCAGACACAATGAGAATCCACCTCTTTTTTCCCAAGACTGCAATTATCTTTGACCTGAAGTGGCTCACCTAAAGAAGGAATTAAAAGAAAGAGGGAAAGAGTCAGATTTCAAATGAGCTGACAAGCAGGTTGTGAGTTTTAATTTCCTAGTATAATCTGAAAAAGAAGTAAGATTTAGATATTTCAAGTGGGATCATGTTCAGTCAAGAAACAACTATGATGCTTTGAACATTCATATTCAAGACACAACCCAAGACACACCTTAACTGGACATGGATGGCTAGAATTGTACACTCTTCAGAAATCGGCTTCACTCTACTCTTCATCTAGACCTAGAAGTTTGTTAGACTACCACTATTTATTTTCTAAGAACTGTTCATCAGATTGTGTAGGGGTCACAACTTTGCTTCATTTTCTTATCAACACAGCTTTGTCACTTTTTGGGGATATTTTGCTTAAGGTAACATGTTCTGGATCACTTGGAATAAATTGGCATAGGACTTACTATGAGGCAGCCAAGGAATCTCTTCAAATCTTGTTTAACCTTCTAAAATCTTGCCATGCTTACAATAAGCCTGGGTTCTCTTTTGCAGAGAGATATTTCCTCTTCCATTATTTTAGACTGAATGTCATTCATTCCAAAAAGTGTCAGAAAAAAAACTTATCTACAAAGAATGCAGTGCTGCTGTAGCCATGCCAGATCTTTTGAAGGTTTGGAAGAATTCTTGAAATCATTTTGTTCATTTTGAAAAAAATTAAATACCAACTAAACATTGCTGATGGTTAATGTTCATCTCACCAAGAATCCTTCTGCATCCACCTGCTCAAATTTATGTAAAAAAAGATCATATTCCCAATAAAAATCCTTAATTCCCTACAGATAGTAGAATAGGCTGTCGGATGGCAGTCTGCATTCAGGTTACTGTTTCCCAATGTTTGTATTCTTAATTTGGACCAACAATAGGCATATTTTAGATTTCCAAGGTCAATTTAATTTTTTTTATTAGAAGATAAGATCCAGTCTCTGGAATCAGCTGCAAAATAAAGAATTGGGAATGCATTTAGCAGCATTAAAAAGAGCCTCTGTGGCTCAGTGGTTAGAGTGCTGTACTGCAGGCCACTTCTGCTGACTATCGGCTGTTTAGATCCCACCAGGCTCAAGGATGACTCAGCCTTCCATCCTTCTGAGGTGGGTAAAATGAGGACCCAGATTGTTGGGAGCAATATGCTGACTCTGTAAGCTGCTTAGAGAGGGCTGTAAAGCACTATAAAGTGGTATATAAGTCTAAGTGCTATTAAAGGACAAAGCACTTCTGAGAACATGCTTCAAATCAGGCTTTCAATAGCAAGGCTGAATTCACACTCCTTTTGCACAATTTTCCACACTTATCACTGTTCTATTTAGATGGACTAAGTAAGGTATCATTTCAGATTTACACCACATTGTAGGTTTATTAGTAATTCCCAAAGTATATTCTATCTTTCTTGATGTACAAATATTCCCATCACTAAAATTTCAGCACAGAATAGCAAGCAAAAAAGAAAAATAACACTAATGAATAATTTTCAGCAAACATGAAACATACTTTTCCTGCAATCAAGTGAGTTCAGAACAGCAGGGATCCAGGACATTTGGTCCCCACATATGAAAGTCCCTGGGCCTGTAAGACTGTACCCTCTAGGACAGCTCAGGTGGACCTTGTCCCCAACATCGTACTGAATTTTAAATGGGGTCAGATGGACAGCATCTGAAACTGGTGGTTTGTCACAAGCCAACCCTGGAGTTTAAGAAAAAAATGTTACGGTGTACATATTTTTATAAGTAACAAAACATGATCAGGCAATATACATATACTCAAGTTTGTAAGTCTCTATATATTTAATATATAAGGATATAAATCAAGCATCAGAATAAAACTAGAATTTTAAAAATCTCTTTATATTAGGGTAAAGATCTAAAAAGCACTCAAATATGGTCTAAAACAAAACAAAACAAAAATATTTAGAGAAATTAAAGAGATTTTAAATAGCAACTGTCCTTAATAGTCACATATTACTTTTCTTTCTTCTAAAAATATGGGTCACATTGCCTGTAATAAATCCTTTGAAGTTTTTTGAAGTTTGGCTCCAGAATCATGATTTACTTAGGGTGATTGCTGGAATCCTGACACCCTGAACATGTCAGCTGAACCCCACTGAGGAATTCTGGGAGTTGAAGTCCACACATTTTAAAACTGCCAAGGTTGAGAAACACTGATGCTTTAGCACCATCTTTCCCTAACTGCAAAATAGCCAGAAGCTTGATTTTGCTTTTTCTGGATGCTGAGAGAAAACAGAGATTTATTTAAATCTATATTACTCCCCTTCCCTGATGAAATATGAATAGTTACCAGCATATGAATTCTTTCTATTTTTCTTCAGCTTACAGGAAACATGAGATTACAAACAATTATGGTAATAAAATTATTAATTATATTTAATCCCATCTTTCTTATAAGAATTACATATTGTTAACTTTTCCCTAAGCAGCTCAAACCTGCATATTTTTCATACAATGTTATATGAGTGATTAGAATTAAGTAATTTCAATTCATGAGTAGGAATCTGAACCAAAGTCTTTCTGAAAGGTATCTTGGCCACTGCAAGTTAGTTTATTCTAAGGGGTAACATGTAGTTGTTTCCTAAGCAACAATAGGATTACCAGCAGTGGTGTGATTCAATTTTTTTTACTACCGGTTCTGTGAGGGTGGCTTGGTGGGTGTGGAAGGGGAAGGATACTATAAAATCTCCAGTTGGAGGTGGTATTTGCCGGTGCTCCGAACTACTCAAATTTTCCGCTACCGGTTCTCCAGAACTGGTCAGAACCTGCTGAATACCACCTCTGATTACCAGGAGTAAAACTGGACTGATACATGTCATCTTCTCTTTGGAGTAAAATACAACTTTTTTCTATCTTTCTATTGGGGCATACCAAGTATTAATGTTCCTCTCAAAGAAAATGAAGATATTTGCACATTAAAATGGTTAATGCTTAACTGGACAAAGCATTTTAGTTTGCACTGCATGCTGATAAAGACAACACTATCAAGCCATTTGGATTGGGCAATTGAAACTGAGAACTGTATCAATATTTAGCTATGGTTAGAGTAAAGTTGTGGAAAAAAGTGGCCCTTTACTCAGAAATCCATCCAACCTTACTGAATTTAAAGATCCAAACATGTTTTCTCCTTTCTCCCTTGAAGGAATATATTATTAATCATAAGGCATTTGATTTATTTCCTTTTTATCCAATGTATTCTGTTTCTTACATTGACACTCAACGTTCTGTTGTGCCCATGTTTTGTCTGCAAGGCAGCGAAGAAATGGATATCCTGAGCGAAAATAGCCACTGAAGCAAAGCACTTCTGCTTGTTCTCCAACGTCATAGCACGGTTTTTCATTCTATGAAGTAAAAGTTTAGTGCAATAAGTGGAATATTTATTTCATGACTTATAAGTTTTAGACTTTGAAAGCAGTACTGAGATCTACAGTAATTTAAGTTCTCATGGTAGCAACAAAAGTATCAGGAATTAAAGTAGTTATAAAATAAACAACAAAAGAGGGTATGGCTAAAGAGAATGGCCTTCAAAAAAGAAAAAAAGAAAAGCAGTTTAGAATAATGGCAGTAGGTTTTTAAAAATACTCCTGGTGTTAAGGGAAAAGTTAATATGCAGCATATCAAAACTGATAACTTTATGAGTGTGCCAAGAGGTGAGGGATGTAATGGGCAGCTTAAGATTGATTAAAAATGTTCAAAATGTAAGTATGAATTACTAAAACTCCTGCCCAGATTTATATTAGGTTCTATTTTTAAGACAAATTTTCTTTAAAACCAATGGAAGATCAGACTTTGCATTGTTGAAAAGTCCAATGGGAATGGTGCACTCACATTTGTTCCCAGTGGAGTTTGAGGCAAACTTATTTTATATCTTTAACAGGAGATATTTTGAATTGAAATGTCTTCAAAGAAAAAAAAAAAGTCCATTGCTTCCTGAAAAAGCACCTTTGGGACAGTCATGACCTGGATGACTGAGAATCACTACAGACTTTTAGCTATGCAATTTGAGATGAACACCCTTTGAATGGTGTGGGAGTAGGAATGGATTTCCAGAGGGAAAAAAACTGCAGACTACAGGAACCAGGAACACTACTCAGGTGACCATGAGGACACAGCTAAAACCTCCAAGTGCTTCAAAGACCCTCAAAAAGGATGCAAATTACCAGCTGTCTGCATGAATTTAAATCCTTCCATTCCCCACCATCCAGTCAGAGCTGAAGAAGCTTCTTGGATGAGAAGTGAAATATCATCAAAGAAAAAAACAAGAAAGTCCAGTTGCCTCCTGAAAAAGCACCTTTGGGATAACCATGACCTGGATGACTGAGAATCGCTACGGACTTTGAGATATTTTGAAATAATCTCATTTTAAATTCAATTTTGAATGGCAACACTAGTTGCTCCCCTTCATATTAATAATGTGAAACTTTTTCAAGTGGTCTTGTAAGTATATGGCATTAATCAAGATGTAAATCCATCTATTTACTGAATTCATTTCTCAGACCTGTCGATCAATTCCTTAATGTAAATGTTAGAGATTTATCTCTGGAACAGAAGTATGACTAGTTATACCCATCTTTTCCACTCCATAAATTTTAGCACACTCCAGAAATTTGACTCCTCAAATTCCTCTCTGAGAATTCTGACATGTAAAGGATAGAATTGTGATAGCATCTCACAAATTCATTGCCAGGAGTACCTCATCTCAAGAGCCTAAAAAGCCACTTTAGCATTAGTGCTATTTGGTGAAAGATTGGGATCCACTTAGATAAGTGTGTCAGTCTTTTCTAATCCATTAAATGCTGCTAACCCTGATCAATCCATTTTCTGGTGCTTCTGGAGTGAAACATCCTGTGTCACATTTAGGTTTTATCCGGCCTTCTTCAGTATAGTCATCATCGTTTACACAAGTAGCACCCCTGTAATTGAAACATTGTCCAGTTAGGACTTCAGTAAAAAGATACACATGAAGCAAAAAGTCATAGATAATCAGTGGATTGCAAACAATCTGATAGGCCAAAGACAAATATCCAATTCTGTTACATTCATTTTACATGTGGCAGTGTCCCAACATCTAGGAGGGATGTTGATAACTTTCTGATTTGCTCTGTCTATTTCTTTCAAATTTAGAGGCTTCTTGGAAAATGTCTTCCTTAATTTTAAAATACTGGGATCAAAATTCCTTGGGCTGCATCCACATGAAGGATCTGAAAGGGGACATTTATCTTTCTTTAGCAATCAGTTTTTCAGATGTTAATGGGTACTATCATACTTTATATCAGGGGTGGGATTCAATTTTTTTAACAACCGGTTCTGTGGGCGTGGCTTAGTTGGTGGGCATGGCTTGGTGGTCATGTGACTGACTGGGCTTGGCCAACTCAACATCATTCACATCAAGGCACGCATCTCCTCACCTGGCCTCTCGTGGCTGTGGGGATGCTGCAATAGTCGTAAGTGTGAAAAATGGTCATGTCACTTTTTTCAGTGCCATTGTAACTTTGAATGGTCACTCCACACAAGCAAAGTACCAGCAAAGGAGGGAAAAAAACCTCCAGAGACGTTCCTGAGACAGGAAGTCTAGTCCTGCCAAGAATGTAATAAGGGTTAATGGAGAGGCAGTTTCTGTAAGCAACACCAGAATGTTTCCTTCCTGACTTCCTTACAGGATTAGGCCAGTCATTTCTTCTAATAACCGGTTCTCCGAACTGCTTACCGTGTTTCTCATATAATAAGGCGGGTCTTATTTTTTTTGAGCCCCAAAAAAAGGCTAGGCCATCTTTTCAGGGGTGACTTAATTCTTCCCCCCTTGCATCTTCGGGTGGGCAGCGATGGCTTGGATGTTGACCTCGGCGTAGGTGGGGCACTTCGTATCAGGGTCAATGCAGGCAGCACCATATCCGGTGTACAACAAAAGTATTTCCTAATGGCAAGCCCCCACCACCATTCCCCCATTTCGCATGTTTTAATATAGGCCTTAATTTGGGGGAGGGGCTTAATTTTATTTCATGCCTATAAAACATGCTGGGACTTCCTATTGGGGGAGGCCGTATTGTTGGAGAAACAGGGTAGAATGTTAACAACTGGTTCTAGTGAATAGGTGCGAACTGGTAGAATCCCACCCCTGCTTTATATCCTTTATGCTCTTTTAAAGATTCACTTTCTATGTTATAAGCTCTTGGACCTCCTTATCTCACAAAGACATATGGAGGGCCACATATTTCTTCCAATCCTTTCTTAATACACAGTTCGGTCCTGAGATCATTGGCTATGAACATCCAAAAGGGAGAGCAATAGTGGACAAAGGTTAAAACATGCATCAGAATGGGGGAAACTTGCATGTGGTATCAAGATACACATTCTGTTATTAACAAAATCTTGCTGAGAATACGCCTGGTATTTTATAATGGTACATGTCTTACTGGCTTTTAAATAATGGGATAAAACACAATTCCTCATCTTCAGCGTCACCATTACAAGGTTTTCCTCCATTCATGGGTTCAGGATTGTTGCACAGCCGAGTTCTTTGCCTCTTAAAAGATGCATCACAAGCACTCCATGCTGACCAGCAACTCCAGTAGCCGTCTACTGCAACTGGAGTGCAAAACAACACAATCCTTTTGTAGCCTTAGCCGTAGAGTCTTGATATGAGCAAAAGAGTCTACCCATATTTCAGCTTTCCCCATTTTGATGTCCCCAGTTTCTTGAATCTCAACTGCTACTACCACCTAGCCTGCATCAGTAATTTGGACCGCAATACTTACAGTGTGCAATGTGATCGAATTCCAACACAGTAGTCAGAGTGGTGTTAATGTGCATCATTGAAAAGAATATGTTTTTTTTAAAAAAATTTCAAATGCATTCCATCTACTTTTAACTTTACTACTATACTGTGTGTCTGAGTTGCTGATTAGTTTTTAAAAATGTAATTTTTACATTGACTTTTAAATTTTGTGCAGCATTCTGTTCTGACTTTTTTTTTAGTTTTCTATGAAATGAATTTATTTATTTAAATTTGAATTTATTTCCTATTATATTTTTAAATATTTTCCCCAATTTGAGAAAGAAAAAGATGGAGAAAGTGTATGTTCTATAACTCATGGCAGTGCTTAGTTGTCTTAAAACATTTTCTATACAAACAGGTTAGGCAAGTTACTAAAGTAAAGACAATTGACTCTCAAATACTCATGTATGTCCTCATGTTGTTTTCTTTACAACAGTAAATAAATTGTTTCCAATTGCCTTTTTCTGGAATGTGTTTTTGACTTCATAATATAACAAAAACAGCTATGTTATCTCCAGTGATGAGAGAGGAGAGACAGAAAGAGAGAAAGAGAAAGAGAGAACAAAAGTCTCTAAGGTTATGTTATCAAGCCACTAGAAATTCATTGCAAAGTTGAACCTAATCCTTTAAAAATTGTCCACCCATCAGTTACATCTGTCATGTCTTTTGAGCATGAAAATGAATTCATATGCCTTTTCTCAAAGATGTAAAACTGCTATGTAAGGTAAAATAACATTTTATGATACATAATAACATATACCATAATATTTTGCCCATATTTTACTTTGACAAGAGTAGGGTAGAGAATGGTTTTGCTAACTTCAGTTTTCGCCCAAAATTAAATTTGACTTTCCAGCTCTTTTAGCTACCTTATTTATAGTTAGCAAAAACTGAAACTTCAATTGAAGAAATCATCATTTTTGTGCAAACCTTGCTATCTTCATGGGCAATTATAAGATGGAGTTGTCGTAAAAAATACCTGATTTGTAGTCAGGTGCTCTCAGCTCACAGTTGCTTCCATATGTTCCAGACTTACATACACAGAGGCATCCAGTTTCTGATAAAACTGGTTGAGCATTATTGGGGCATGGGGCACAGTGACAGGGGTCATATTTGCTCATATATTCAGAAAAGGCCTTCCTGAGATTAAAACGTTTTGTGGCAGAGCATGGGAAATTCTTCACCAAATCCACAATCGGGGAAACCTAAGAAAGAATTATATTCAATTTTTCAAAAGTTGTCCCAGAAGATTTCTTAAATCCAAAAAAACCCCATCAGTTTCGGCCTTCTATCTGGGAATAATAGCAATAGCAATAGCACTTAGACTTATATACTGCTTCACAGTGCTTTACAGCCCTCTCTAAGAGGTTTACAGAGTCAGCATGTTGCCCCCAACAATCTGGATCCTCATTTTACCGACCTCAGAAGGATGGAAGGCTGAGTCAACCTTGAACCTGGTGAGATTCGAACTGCCAAAGTGCAGGCAGCCAGCAGTCAGCAGAAGTAGCCTGCAGTACTGCAGTTTAACCACTGTGCCCCCATGGCTCTTTGATGTTGCCTTTTGCAGGCTCAAAAGCATAACATCAGGAGAAGCATACCATTTGTCAAATAAAATAAAAGAGAATATCACAAGATCTGACCCAATAGTGGGATCCTTCCTTAATCACTACCGGTTCTGTGAGTGATCGCACGTGCCTGCCTGTGCCACGCCACTAACATGCGCACCCCTAACAAGCCAATCAGCTGAGAGGATGAAGAAACGAAAAGCTAGGAGCAATCCTCCCACCCTCCCATGCACTTTTATCCTCTCAGCTGATTGTTGGAGGCTTTTTTTCCCCTCCTCTCAGCTGATCGTTGGCTTTTCTTTTTTTTACTACCATTTTGGTAGAACTGGTAGTGATTTTTACTACCAGTTCAGTTGAACTGGGCTGAACCAGTAACATACCACCATTAATCTGACTGTTTTAAGTAGCGTAGCATCCATTCAAAATATGCAATGTCCTCTTTTTCTTCTTCTTCCGTACATGGGAGCTTTGGCCCTCGTAGTAAGACATTCTGTTTTCCTCTTGCATTTTGTCATTTACCTCAAAATCAATCACACTTGGATTGTTTTTGGCTGATTCCAGCCAGTCATTAAAGATCTCGTGTCCTGGCAAAGAGCCTTTTCTCTCCCAGGCTAAAGCTGCAGCATACCGTGCCTGCCCACCCTTAACCAGGGAAATGGACCGTTCAGATGACTTCAACATGGAACCTAAAACAGATGAGTTACACAGTAGAGTTATATATTTAACTGCATGGAGGTGGGGGATTCACTGGCTGAAGGAGAGGGAGGGAGAGGGAGATATTCCAAGTTGCAGTTGATCCAGGGGAGGAGTAGGACAAACACCTGAGGTCTGTATCTACCATTTCCCAAGGAGAGGCAACCTTGCAAGTTTCTTGTAATATAGGTGGTCAGGAATAAAGGATCTATTTGAGACTATTGACGGAGTGGTTCTGGTTGCTTACATTGGATAATGGATCTTTATTAGAAGCCACTAAAGTCTGGGAATGAGAAGATATAGATGAGGGGTTTCAAACACAAGGCCTGTGGGCCAAATCCAGCCCACAATGTGGGCAGATCTGGCCCACAGGGCCATCTTGGAAAATGTAAAGGGATGGCCCACATGGCTTCGGCCCAGTCTACCCAATGCTGAGAGGAAACATGCCAGCAGTTCGGGGAGTGGCATCAAGCTGGCCACGCCCACCCATGTCCACCTGGCCCCCCGAGGTCAACCACAGCCCTGATGTGGCCCTCAGTGAAATTGAGTTTGACACCCCTAATATAGACAATATAATGTTTTGTGTGTGTATGTGTATTTGTCTGTGGATACATTGTATGTTTTAAGGGATAAAATAAGTGCCCTAAACTTCTAGAACCCATAGTGAATTGATTGATTGATCAGTTGAGGGATTGAAAATATTGTTTACCTTCATGGCGTTCTGTAAGCTTATTTCGGCTGCAGTACCCATGATGTTCAGTTGACTTAAAGAAGAAAACATAATTCTGTGTCTCTGTTTGTACACAGCTTTCCATTTGTTCTGTGGTTAAACCTAGGTATAATTCAATAGTAAAAACAGAAAATAAAAATTATCAAATTATCCAAATTGTCAAGCTTTATAGTACCCAATCTTTAAAAAAATGACGTTGCCTGGCCAACCTACAATTTTTTTCTATCTTCAAGTTGCAAATTGAAGTCCTGCTTTATTTTTAATGCCCATTAGAGAGAAGGTTTTCACTGCATCATTGTGGCTGCCATCTTGATTTTTTAGTGACATGTATAAACCCCTAGATATATTTTTTTTTATTTTTTTTTTAGTGTGAATGATTTTTAAAGACTTTTTATTTGTACATTAAAAATCTTGGTGATTTTATATCTATGTGGTTCCTGCCACTTTTCTCATCCTCCAATTGCCACATGGACATGTTAAATTGAAATGTTTGATTTAGTTTTCTTAAACAGGCTTGGGAAAGGCAACACCTGGGAAGCTTTCTCATTAGGAGCTCCGATTTTCATTAACAAAAGGGAAGAATACAAGCATCACAAAATATCCTGAACTAAAACAGAATGCAATAAGAATTGCATTCAATTATTCCTTATTTATTTGATTTATTCTTGGGATTTTACAATAGCATTAATTGCTTTGCTTGTTGGAGTAATTACAGTCAAGAGATTCTTCCTCCCTGCTTAAACCCTTGGTTTCTAAGGAAATCTTTATTTTATTTATTTTATTTTGTCAAGCAATTATTAGATAACAGGTATAGGTATAAACATGGTTATGAATACATGAAATGGATACAAATAAGAAAAAAAAGAAAAATAAGACAGAGACGGTAAGCATGTTGGTGCGCTTATGCATACCTCCTACAGACCTCTTAGGAAAGGGGTGAGGTCAATAGTAGACAGTCTAAGGTTAAAGTTTTTGGGATCTGGGGAAGAAACCACAGAGTCAGGTAGAGTATTCCAGACATTGACCACTCTGTTGCTGAAGTCGTATTTCCTGCAATTAAGTTTGGTGCGGTTTACCTTGAGTTTGTATCTATTGTGTGCTCTTGTATTGTTGTGGTTGAAGCTGAAGTATTCATTGAAAGGTAGGACATTGCAATATATAATTTTATGTACTATACTTAGATCGAACTGAAAGCGGCTTAGTTCTAAGTTGTCTAGGTCTAAAATTTCAAATCTGGTGGCATAAGGTATTCTGCTACGAGTAGAGGAGTGGAGAACTCTTCTTGTGAAATATTTCTGGACTTTCTCAATTGTATCAATATCAGATACGTAATGCGGGTTCCAGACTGATGAGCTGTATTCAAGCATTGGTCTAGCAAATGTTTTGTATGCTCTAGTTAGTAGAGTGATATTACTGGAGAAAAAGTATGCAGGATTAGGTTTACAACTCTTAATGCCTTTTTTCCTATGTAGTTACAGTGGGGTCTAGCACTTAGATCATTTGAGATGAGTACTCCAAGGTCCTTGACAAAGTTTGAGTCATCAGCAAGGTCTTGACTATTCAGCTTGTATTTTATTTTCTGATTTTCTTTTGTCAATATGTAAGACAGAGCATTTATTTGTTGAGATTTGAAGTTGCCATTTGTTTGACCATACTGACACATAGTCGAGGTATTTTTGAAGGGTAGCAGTATTGTCTGTGGTGTTGAATAGCTTTACATCATCAGCGAAAAGAACACAGTTGCTCTTAATATGATCACAGAGGTCATTTATGTAGAGTATGAAGAGAGTTGGCCCTAGAACACTGCCTTGGGGGACACCACTATTGACAGGTACAGAATTTGATAGGACGCTCCCAATTTTGACCATTTGTTGCCTGTTTGACAGGAATGCTTCTATCCAGTTAAGCAGGTGTCCAGAGATACCATAAGATTTTAATTTTAGGAGTAGTTTGTCGTGTACCACTGAATCAAAGGCTTTACGGAAGTCTATGTAAATTGCGTCAATTGCTTTGCCCTGATCAAGTTGTGTAGTTCATACGTTTTTGCAGTGTAAGAGTTGCAGATTACATGATAGTTTTTTTCTGAAACCAAATTGTTTATTAGAGAGTAGGTTGTTTGTCTCTAAGTGGAGGATAATGGATTGGTTAATAATTGATTCCATGACTTTACAGGTGACGCAGCATAAGGAGATTGGTCTGTAATTTTCAACTAAGCTGGGGTCTCCCTTTTTGAAGATGGGGATGACCGTGGCTTGTGACCATAGGTTTGGCAAGGAGCTGGTCCTGAAAGATTTTTCAAAGATTATGCTTAGAGGTTCGGCTATGGCAGCTTTTTTAAGAAGTAGGCACATATTCTGTCTGGTCCAAAAGATACAGATGGTTTTAGATTGTGTAGTGCTTTTTCAACATTGTCTTCTGTAAAATCGATATGTATCAGATCATTGTAGTTGTCTGTGGTTTGACTAGGAAATATTGGGCATAATCCATTGCTGTTTACAAATACTGAGCCAAAGAATGTGTTAAAGAGGTTGGCTTTAATGAAAAAATAACATTACTCGCAAAGAAGAGTCGGAAGCAGCGAAGGAAAGTGAAAAGGGAAAGGTTTGGCTTTTTTCCCCCCTTCTCCCTCCTTCCCTATACTGACAACTAAGAGACTTAAATAAGAAATCGGAAAAATCCGCTTTGACATCAATAGGCAATTAAGCTGAAAATAAAACAAAATGCCAAAGGGATAATAAAGATTTCTGGACATTAAGAATTTTCTTTTTCATAAGCAGGAAGGAAGAGAAAAAGAATAAGGGCAGGATCTGGAAGAGGGAGGAGACTGCCTGGAATTAAAAAGAATCTAAACTAAAACTTCAACAAGACTTCTAAAAGATACATTTTAACTGAAACTTTGCAACTAAATAGTAACCCCAGGAAGACAAAGTGGAAAAAAAAAGAGCAAAAAGAAACAGCTTGGATTATTTGGTGACCTTTGGATTTTTGGTTATTATATTTTTATGACTAAAATCAATCGGGTGGTTGTTTAAAAATTTATACAATGGCACCACTTCTGGATGAATTTAAAATGGAACTTAAAAAGTACAAAGAAGATGCACAAGAAGGGAAGGGTTCTTTTGGCTTCATTTTTCAATTCTTAGAAATGGAGATTTGGAACTATGAGAAACAACAAGAAACAACTGCAAAACAAGAAGACTGGGACAAAGAAGAAGCCATATTTAATGAATAAGCAATTTTATATGGGGAAGAAAAAGGAAATGAGGGAGAGAGAATGGAGAATTTAAGACTTAAAAAAACAACCAAAGAAAAGAAAAATAATTCGAAAAATAAGTATAATACTGGAAAGCAACAGAAAAGGGGAATATAGAAGAGAGAAATAGAGGTAGAGAGACAAGGGGGTAAAAAGGGGAGAGAGAAGAAGAGAGGGAAGAAGGAAAGGAAAATAAGTTACAAAGGACCGGAGCAAGATATAGAGAAACAGGACCTATTTAGAGATAATGGGTGAAAATCTAACTGAAAAAGGGATTCTGTAAAGATACATAAGATTGTATTGTTATATTAGTAATAGAAATAACTTTAGAAAATTGGAAACAACGTATGATTAAAATGAAGGATAAAATAGTTAGTGTAATTTAGTGAAATGTTTGTGAATAAAATAAGTGAAATAAAATAAATGAGAAAATTGAATTAGGAAAGGAATATTAATATTAATGATAGAATTGACTTGGAATGGAATGTTGTTTTAATTATATACATTTATAATTTTTTTCTTTTTTTAAGAATACAGTGTGTATTTTAAGAATGTACCAAGCAGAATCCGAATGGAAGTTATGTATTATATTGAATGTTACAACTTTAGGGAAAAGATATAAAGGCGTCATGCTCCAATCAGTAACTACAGGAGAAATTTTGTTTAATGAGAAAAGATAATAGATAATTGAAACAGGACAGACAAAAAATATAAATACAATGATTTGAATTGAGATGAGATAATTAAAATAAAATTGAGAAAATTAAAAGAGGGGAGAAGCTATGCAGAAAATGTAAAATAGTAATAAGATATGGAATAGAATATAAAAATGAGCATGAACCTGAATTTGTGTCTGTACGAAGAAATGTAACCCGGGATTATGCTCCTTTCAAAAAAAGATGTTTTATTTGTATTTTTTTTCTCTTTGTGAAAACTCAAATAAAATTTATATATATATATAAAAAGAGGTTGGCTTTAATGGTGTCATCATTGCAGTCTTTACCATTAGGTTCTTTCAGGGCTGGGATAGACCTTGAGTCTTTTAGTTTGTTAGTTTAGTTTAGCTTAGTTAGTTCTCTAGAAACAGAGATAAATTGATTGGGCACACAAAGAATTTGTCTTGGAGTAAATGCTCTCAGTACATAAAAGAAAAGATACATTTGTCAAGAGTCAAGAATCATAAGGTACAACACTTAATAATAGTCATAGGGTACAATAACCAATCAAATCATACTAGGAAACAGTCAATATATATCATATGGACCACATACCTGAATTTTTTATTTCTTCCTCACTAAACTGGTACAGAAGGTCATATTTGGCTCCCAATAAACCAGAGGTGTAATAATGTGTCCCAAAGTCATCAAAAATCCGGCTGTATAAGGCATAGTTGTACTCCAGAGGCAGATTGTTGAGAGACCTTAAGAACACCGCAGAGAGCTGCAGATCTTGCTCCTTCACCGTGAAATTTGAAACTGCAAACACCTTATGGATCCTAATATAATTGGAAGACTTAGGAAACATAACAAAATAGAGGCAGATTGTTATTGTCTCTCGTGCTTTTTTGGTCAGTGACCTTTTCAGGTTTTTAAGCCTTGTATGCAGTGGTGGGATTCAATTTTTTTTTACTATTGGTTCTGTGGGCGTGGCTTGGTGGGCGTGGCAGGGGAAGGATACTGTAAAATCTCCAGTCAGAGGTGGTATTTGCTGGTTCTCTGAACTACTCAAAATTTCCACTACCGGTTCTCTGGAATTGGTCAGAACCTGCTGGCTACCACCTCTGCTTGTATGTAATTCGAAAGCATGTAAAAAAAAAGTGCAAGTAGAAAAATAGGGATCCCTTTGGTGGGAAGGTAACAGCATTCTGTGCGCCTTCGGTGTTTAGTCATGCCGGCCACATGACCATGGAGACGTCTTCGGACAGCGCTGGCTCTTCGGCTTTGTAACAGAGATGAGCACCGCCCCCTAGAGCCAGAAACGACTAGCATGTATGTGCAAGGGGAACCGTTACCTTTACCTTTACCTTATGTAATTCAGAGCAATTTGTATGAGATAGGTGGCCATATATATTATATAAATAAATTACATAAATAAATGCAGGTAGTCCTCGACTAACAACAATTTATTTAGTGACCATTCAAAGTTACAACAGTACTGAAAAAATTGATTTGTGACTGTTTGTAGCATCCCCATAATCATGTCATGAAAATTTAGATGTTTGGCAATTGATCATACTTATGACCATTGCTGTGTTCCAAGGTCACCTTTTTGCAAACTTTTCACAAGCAAAATCAATGGGAAAGCCAGCTTCACTTAACAGCCGGGTTACTAACTTATCAACTGCAGCAATTCACTTAACAACTGGGGTAAAAAGGTTGTAAAATGGGACAAAACTGACTTAACAAATGTCTCACTTAACCACAGAAATGTTGGGCTCAATTGTGGTCGTAAGTTTATGACTACCTGTGCAATCCATTTTAGCATCTGCTAAAGAAATTAATTCCTCTATGGTCTGGACACCTGTCAAGAGTCTCATCTAAGGAGAGGCCCATTGTTGATCTCTTTCTGTTCATTTCTCTTCCCTCCTCTGGTTCCATTTTAAGCATTGATGCAGATGAGGTCCAGGAGAAAGAAAAGGGACAGTAGTGCTCCAGGCAAGGAGATTCCAAAAACCTAGAGTCAAACCTGCACTCTCCTCTTTCTCCCCTAACCTCTGTTTTGAGAACATGTATTGTAAACAGTGGAACTGGTAGCAGTGGGTAATCTGAGGTAAACTGAGAATGGAGATCAAGGGGTGACATTTGCAGATTTCTGATAGCCAGCAGAATTCAGGCTCTGTGTCCACTGTCAACCCTGGAGTGAACCTGGCTGAGGCCATCTTGACGGCTTCAGGGTTGCCACACAAACAGAGGGAGGGGGAAAATAGTTAGACACAGTTTTGTAGCCAAAACAATGGCTACAATGGTTCCTGTGGGAACCAAGGACATTCTCACTGGTGGCTGGCCAGAGGAGGAGTGAAGTAACCAAGCAACCAGCCAGCACCTGGATTGGACAGCGTGACCAGTGACTTGAGGAAAGCTGCGGGAACTTTAGAGTCGGCTTTCACCAGTTGTGCCAATATGATGTATCCAATAAACCTGTTCTTTGAGGAATCTGCCTGCCTCAGAGTTCTGGTTTCTATGGGTGCATTACTTGGAATGTTGACATCCACAATATAAGGGAAAAGTGAATGAAAAACCTATGGCTCACCAAGTGTTGCTGAACCACCACTGCAAAGAAACCAGCTAAACATGGCTGTTGCTGAGAGTTGAGAATAAATACATTGAGAAGCCCAGTGGAAGACCTGAAATACCAGGTTAGGGCCACATTATCATGGAAAAAAATCTTTATCTGTGGACACTAGGAGTCAAAAATGACTTAATAGCATACAATTAATTAGCTATTGTAAATAATTTCACAATAGAAAGGACCAAGTTGTGTGCACCGTCATTAAATGGGGCCTTAAATTTTAAGCAAAATAAGGATGTGTGCATACAAAGCTATGTTTGTATTGGAGGAAACTTAAACTGGTGCTGGCTACATTTTAAAAAAGAAAAGAAAAGCAGCTGAATCAGCTGAAACTGCAACAGGGAACTAAATCAACATTCAGAGGTCTTTACTGCAATTTTGAGGATGAAATGGTCAAAAGATTTGTGCTAAATATTCATTTTAATTCTCTTCCAGGCAATGGCACCTGCTGAGAGAGCTGAGGTTTCAAGATGGTAGATCAAACATTGCATTCCTTTGTATATTGCAATGCTCTGTCTGCCATCTTGCCAATTTTGACACCAATCATCTGCCCAAATATCACTGCTTCCAAGTGATTATAGCAGAACATCATAGTAGCAATAAAAGATTATACAACAGTGGCCCCCAGCCTTTACAGCTTGGCAGTCCGGTGGGTGGGTGAGTGAGAGGAACCAGCCAGGCACTCACGCAGCCTGGTTCCGAATGGACCATGGCCTGGTAGTGGGTTGCAGCCCAGGGGTTGGGGGACCCCTGCAATGCTAGTTGTCTTTGATTAGCAACTGCCTCATTTACCTTCATTCATAGTTACAACAGAGATGAAAAATGTCTAGTCCTCACATTTACAACAGGTTTTTAAAGGAAAGGAAAGCTGAAATCATACCGTAAACACTGTTGTGGTTTCACTTAGCTGTGCTTAATGACTGAGCTGCCAATCCCAATTGTGGTCACTGAGTGAGGACTACCTGTAATATAGAAGGAGCTGACTTCCAAGGATACAGATTCTTACCATTTTTTGGGATGCTTTAATGGCTTGCTTGAACTGATAAGATGAGGTTGATGTTGTGGTTGATATTGACCCCCAGAAATAAGGGATTCCACTAGTACCCCCCGAAACATGCCTAGAAGAGGAGGTTTTATCATGAGAACGGACCAAGGATGTTAAGCTGGTGTAGGACCTTGTTATCACGTCATCTTCTTGAGTTTTCACCTAAATAGAGATTTGTGTAATTACAGAGGTGCTTTGGGAAGGGAGGCAGCAGAATGAAAATCCATCAAAAATGAAAATTTTAGTTTTTTTAAAAAAAAAATGCTTGGAAAAAATGTATATATGCAAAAATGTCTACAGTTTCATATATGAATGCTGGGAGAGACTTCGAGACTGAGCCAAGAGTTTATAAGTCCATGCATTAAGAAATCCTATTGGGATCCCGTTTGCTTCAGCAACAAGCGCATTTGAAAGCCTGGCTTGGGTATTCAAAGTGGGGACAACTGCAAACAACAAACCACCTGTTATGGTTGCAATCTCTGACTCATTTTAACCTGTGTTGCAACATTGCAAGTAAGCATGTAAGAGTGAAGGTTGAGTCATGAACTAGGTGAGGAATGGTGTTTGTGCCATTGGGACAAAAATGTGTTGGGCTAGCTATTTTTCTCCATGCCTCAGTCTCTTCATCTGCATACTGAGATACTAGTGATAGTCCCACTAAGCACCTGACTGATCTGCTCAATGTTAACTAGGTTCTTCTTTACTGCTTTAATACAATAAAAATGAACATTCCCATGAGGAGAGGAATGTTACAGTCTACCAAGGACTGTTATTCGATAGGACTCTTCTGTTCCAAGAACAAAGGAGGAGAGCCTTTGTGACATCATTCCTCCCATGGTTAGACTGGTCCACATCCTGCTCTTTTGGAAGGCTCTTAATACGTCTTCCATTTCTTAGGTGGGTAGCTAAATGGAAAGATAAACTTCCATAGGAGAAAAGTTGATGAGTATAGACTGAAATTGTTCCATGACTAATACAGTGCCCAGTCTTATTGAAAATTTTAAAATCACCTCAAAACTGATGTTGTAGAGATTAGCAGGTAGACGATATCTAGTTCTTTGGTTTTCACTTTTCAGCACCACACAGCTACCATTATTGAATGAATAATCAAGGATTTCTCCACGGGTTTCTCCAGCCAGGATATGATACCTAGAATCATCATGGTAATAAAAGAAAGATGGTCAGATCAATGATAAACAATTCTGACTTCTCATCTGTCTTACTGCAATGTGCCCTATGTGAGACTGCCCTTGAAATGCTTTCCAAAATTTCAATTGGGCAGAATGTGGGGGCATGGATAATAATACAAGGTGCATATAACATCAAAACTCCATGAACTGCATTGATTGTCAGCATTCTGTTAAGGTATTAAGATTTAAGAACTGACTATCAGTAATTGCTTCCAGCTGCTGTAAGTCTGGCTGATAAAATAAGGATGAATCAGCATAGCATGGGAATTGCTCTTTTAAGACTAAGAGTAGGTCCACAGAAGTTTTACTCCTTTAAGAGGTATTTGTATAAGGCAGCTATTTTAGAAGGTGTTTAGATGGTGTCTGTTTGTGTCTGGTATTCATTGCAGAGTTCTCAGTGTGTAGAGTTAAGAAGAAGTTGGTTTGCTTGTAAGATATTTGCCTACCACTTATATTTCTGTATATACAGTAACTGTTGTATATAAACCATTGTTAACTGTCTAAGTCTCTGTATGCTGTGTTTTGCTCTTGGGTTGTGGGGGGGGGGGGGTGGAGGTTGGGGGGAGGGGGAAGAAAAAAAGAGAAGAAGAAAGATTGAAAGGGAATTATAAGGTTGAGAAAAAAAAAACGAAAAAAAAAAAAAAAAAAAAAAAAAAAAAAAAAAGAAAAGGAAGGGGGGGGGGAAGGGAAGGATGAGTAAAAGGGGGGGGGGGGGGGGGAAAGGGAAGAGAAGGGTTTTTACCAAAAAAAAAAAAATTTAAAGAGTTTTTAACCTTTTCGCTGGGTGGGGGGAAGGGGGGGGGGGGGGAGGGAAAAAGGGGGGGGGGGGTTTGGTTTTTTTTTTTTTTTTTTTTTTTTTTTTTTTTTATATTTATTTTATTTATTTTATATTTTAATAAATATTAAATTTTTTTTTTATTTTATAAATAATTAAAAAAAAAAAAAAAAAAAAAAAAAAATAAATTAATAAATCTCATAAGGTTAGCCATGCTGCAAACACGTTCTGACACGTTCTTTTTGGTGCAATTGAAGGTGCTGGTTCTCATCTTTAAAGTTCTTCATGCCTTTAGACTAGTTATCTGAGGAACCTTCTTTCCTCAGTTGTTTCTACCCATCTGATCCAGTCAGACAGCCTGGGCATGCTCTGAGTCCCATCAGACAAGGAATAGTCATTGGCAGGTCCTAGAAGATGTGCCTTTTCTGTTGTAGCATCCACCTTGAAGAACGTTCTCCCTCCAGAGATCACAATGATCCTGATTTGATGGCCTTTTGTAAAGCCCTAAAAATGTAGTTCTGTGCCTGGCCCATGACCTCTGAGTGTGTGTAGGGCCACTGCTTCTTGGCTGTATTACTGATTTGGGTTTTATTTTGTTCAGCTGCTTTGCACTTTAATTTTTGTAATGTTTGTAATTATTTTTTATTTTATAAAGAACCTCAGTGGCGCAGTGGTTAGAGTGCAGTACTGCAAACTACTTCTGCTGACAGCCAGCTGCCTGCAATTTGGCAGATCGAATCCCACCAGGCTCAAGGTTGACTCAGCCTTCCGCCCTTCTGAGGTGGGTAAAATGAGGACCCAGATTGTTGGGGGCAATATGCTGACTCTGTAAACTGCTTAGAGAGGGCTATAAAGCACTGTAAAGCGGAATATAAGTCTAAGTGCTATTGTTATTTTAATTCAGTTCACCACCCAGGGTCAATAGTTGAGACAGGCAGCCATATCAATTGGATGGATAAACAAACAAATAAATAAGCCCACATATGCCCCCAGACAGCTCCCATAGAGGACATCAGGCTACCTATCCTTTCAAATTTTACAAAATGCATTGTAATTTATTAAAATGAATAGAAAGCCGGTATTCTGAAACTCTTCTGCCGGTAGTATTTACGTTTATTTGGAGCTACAAAGTTCAGACTGGCATGCAAGAGAACATTCTGGAGGGACTGAGAAAGTCAAGATGATGGCTGCAACCAAGCAACCAGTGCCTCTTTTGATGTGCATCAGTCATAATCACAGCCACCACCTTGACTAGTGATACTAGTTCCCTTGTTCTTACCACTTTATTGATGATACAGGCAAGAATTCGTTTATTCAGGGTGTTCTGACCAAGGCTTCTGAGACCGTAATTACGCACACACTTATTTTAAAAACAAGTCTTGTTTTATTGCAATGCTGGGAATTATTTTCATTCCCAGCCAGTAATGAATCTCAAACAGTCCCTTGAGATAAGCACCCACCTTTCTTTCCTGTGAAGTGCTGCCAATAACAGAAGTGTCAAATGAACTAGAGCAAAAACCAACCTAAGTACAAAGAGCCTGAAGAATGAATCTGAACTGAACGAACGACTTTGCTTCCTGCAAAGGTTTCATCATCTTTGTCTGTCCTTTAGCTCTTATGGGAGGGGCAATCACCTCCCAGTCTTACTCCCAAGTCACCCCTTTTGTTTCAGCTGCTCTTGCCTTCTAGCAGCTCTGCGCACATGTGCACTGGGAACAGGCACCCCTGGGTCCTCTGCCTCATGCTGCCAGACTCTGGGGGCTCCAGAGGTAGCACCCCACTCCCAGATAGTCCTGGCCTCATCTTTGCATTGGATGCAGGACCCTCGTCCGAGTCCTCTCCAGACTGCCTGACTGATCCCCGTTTTTCCCCACTGTCCAATTCTGCTGCCGTCTGCACAGGCTGCCAGTGAACCAAACACAGGGAATCCATCACTCCATAATATGCCATTAACCCTTTAAATAAAAGCATCACCTCTAACAATATAGTTATATAAGGATGAACGATGGAAGAAACATGTATGTGTGGGACCGTTTTCTGCTAGTTCAAGGACTACTAGATGTCATTGTTTCAATAATGAAGAAGAGCTCTTTGTGTACATTACCCAAGGCCCATGAGTTGCACACTGGGTATGCTTTCCAGTCTTGACTGGCAGACAAGCGTTATTTTCCGACAATTTTGTTCATCTGAATTGTCTCCACAGTCATTTTCTCCATTACATTTTAGCTTTCTGGCAACACAGCGTCCTGTTTTGGAAAAATCAAGGTGGCTTTGTCAGTTTCAGACACAGAATTTAACATTGACTTTATGGCATTGCTTAGAGTAGACAGGTATGGTGAGTTCCCCACCTTAATCTTAAGGTAGCATTGCCTTAGCTAGGTCAGGAGACCACTAGATGGCAGCAAAGAGGCAGAAAACATTGGCTCTTTGGTGCTGTCTAGTGGATGACAGGGGTTTTGGAACTCAGATATGGTAGCCATAACTCACAATCTCATAATCTCCCCAAAACTGGAATTCAAAAACTGCTGGCTTTGGAAAACAGGTAAAGGGGAGCATGAAAACATTATTAGGAAACACCACTGCCCTGGTTAAATGGGGAAAAAGCCAGTTTGCTGTAGTGGTTACAGCACCAGGCTAGAAGATTATGCATGAAAGTTGGCTGGGTAACTTTGGACCAGTTGGTCTCTCCCAGCTCAATTACATGGGGTTGTTATTGTGAGGAAAATAGCAGGAGGAAGGAATATTAGATTTGTTTATTGCCTTAAGAAATAATAAAGGTGATAAAAAAAATAAAATCTAAATCTAAATGAGCACAGAAAGGACAAGATGGCAAATGAGTCATTCGGGTTGCTTGGGGAAAACATGTTTTTTTAATAACACCTAAGTGGAATTTTATATTGACAAGTCATGAGGTTGGAGTCATACTTTTATTAGTTTCAAGTTCAGAATTAAAATAATGATAAACAGGAATCCTTTGTTTTAATGGACCAATACAGGGAAAGTGATTCCTGTTAAAGAATAATTTCCCTTAAAAATGGATGGGATGTTATGCATATTTATTTTATTCATTTTACATATTTTAGGTTTGTGTGAAATGGGAATGGGATTTTGCATATTTTATGAATGTATATTTTATGCAAGATACATATTTTCATATTTGTCTAACATGTCTTAAATCAGATAACCAAAATCTGTTAAATCCAGAAGAGCCAAGATAGTGGTGGCCATAACAACACAATCCCTTCCACAGGTAAAAGGGGGTGGAGTTTCAACTGCATGGTTGAGACCACCATCTTGTTTTTTTTTTAACTTTTTTTAACTTTTTACTTCTTCCCCTCAGGCTCCCCTGGTTAAATTGAATGTTTATTGTAGTTGACCATAAAGATAATAAAACAGGGATTACCGTTATCACACTGAAACTTATTTGCACAGTTCACTTCCTCTATGTTACATAATTTTTCTGGAAAACAGGGCCGGTCATCCACCATCTGCCCACAAGAAGTCTGACCTCCAAACTGAGATGGTTGTAGCAGAGGCCTGACACGGAACTAAAAAGCGAAATCCGTGGATGGGGAGGAAACAAGAAAACAAATTTTCTTAATACCTCATCTAAAATTTCAGCTGCAGGAGACTTTATTTTTGCTAGCGGGTCATACAAAGGTATATCTTTCCATGTACCTTTTCTTTAAAAAAAAAACTATTATTCCTCTGCATCCATATTTCAGAAGGCTTGAAACATTTTATGCATCATGCATGCTGAAAACAGAGGCAACTGCATTGTTTCTCATACATCTCGTGGTCAAATTACCTGTTTTTTAACACATGGGTCACATTCTGACCACTCTTCCCAGTCACCGAGTTGGCAGTTGATTGGACATGCTTGCTGGCTACAAGCCCGAGATTCAACCCATTGGCACAGTTGGTCACAAAAATTCTTATTATAATAATCATCTCGCACTATTGCCCTGCAAGATGAAGATATTGTACATTAATCCCGAATCTTATGACAAGAAGATGAAGATGAAAGACCTGTATTCCTACGGGCTACTTTTGTCCATGCTGCAGATGTACTCCATCTAGTCATCTTATTATTTATGCATTTAGCAAGCATCACAAAGGTTAGCTATGGATTTAGCAGGCATGGCAAATAGCCACATATATTTCTAAAGCTCTTTGTTGCGAGGACGGATCCCAAACCAGAGAAGAATCTTATCACACAAAGAGCTTCATCCAACCTATTCCTACTGCACTCTCAAAAACAAGAGAGGCAGAAAAGTGAGTTTGGAAGATCACAAACCAAGCATTGGCTTCAGTTTTGATTAATATAAGCCTTTCCTTAAGTTTAACAAAATACACTGCTCAAAAAATAAAATAAAGGGAACACAAATAAACACATCCTAAATCTGAATGAATGACATATTCTTATTAAATACTTTGTTCATTACATAGTTGAATGTGCTGACAACAAAATCACGCAAAAATTATCAATGGAAATCAAATTTAGCAACCCATGGAGGTCTGGATTTGGAGTTACACTCAAAATTAAAGTGGGAAAAAACACTACAGGCTGATCCAACTTTGATGTAATGTCCTTAAAACAAGTCAAAATGAGGCTCAGTAGTGTGTGTGGACTCCACGTGCCTGTATGACAGGGTGGGCAAACTTTTTGGCTTGGGGGCCGCATTGACTTTTAAAATTTGACAGACGGGCCGGGTCAGCACAAGATTTTTGGGGAATCGCCCCCTTCCCCCTCTTCTCCTCCTTCCCCTCCCCTCGGAGGCCCCCTGAGTCAGGAGTTGCTACCACCGGCGCGGCTCCGCGCGGCTCCAGTCCCGCTTGCCTCGGGAAGGAAAGGCAAAAAGGAAGAGCCGCAGCGGTGCTTTGCAACGGAGCAGCGGCACCAGAGGCTCAGGCTCAGCAGCTCCTGGTTTTGCCTTTTCCTTCCCAAGGCAACGCGGACTGGAGCCGCGCGAGCTGCACCGATGGTAGCAACTCCTGACAGCCCCAGCTGGACACCTGAGCGGAGCCCGGGTGGAACTGCCTGTTGCTGCTGCCGGAGCACCGCCGGTCACCTCCTCCAAGCAGCCCGCCCGCCGGGCTTCCCTCTGCCACGCGGCTCGGGGCCAGGCGCGGCGCCCGCGAGTTAAAAGGAAGCCGAAAGTTGCTGGGAAGTTGCTCGGGTGCTGGGAGCAGGCTTTAAAGTGCCGCCCAAGCAAAGTTTAAGCAGCCCGCCCGCCGGCGGAACCCTTCCTGCTCCTCGGCGGGAAGACGCTCCAGCCTGCAAACTTTGCCTTTGCAAAGTTTAAGCCTGGAAGCCCGGAAACCCGAACAACTTCCCAGCAACTTTCGGCTTCCTTTAACTCCGGGAAGCCCGGAGCTCCTCCAAGCAGCCCGCCCACCCGTCCGCCGGGCTTCCCCTCCGCTGCGTGGCTTGGGGCCAGGCGTGAGTGCCCGCGAGGAAAAAGGAAGCCGCAAGTTGCTGGGAAGTTGCTCGGGTTTCGGGCTTCCAGGCTTAAACTTTGCACAGGCAAAGTTTGCAGGCGGGAGCGTCTTCCCGCCGAGGAGCGGGAAGGGTTCCGCCCAGTAGGCGGGCTGCTTGGAGGAGGCGACCCGGCGGCGCTCCGGGTTTCCCCTCCACCACGCAGCTCAGGGCCAGGCGCGAGCGCCCGCAAGGAAAAAGGAAGCCGAAAGTTGCTGGGAAGTTGCTCGGGTGCTGGGAGCAGGCTTTTAAAGTGCCGCCCGAGCAAAGTTTAAGCAGCCCGCCCACCCGCCGGACAGAACCCTTCCCGCTCCTCGGCAGGAAGACGCTCCAGCCTGCAAACTTTGCCTTTGCAAAGTTTAAGCCTGGAAGCCCCGGAAAAAAGGGGGATCGGCGGGACTCACCTTCGGAGAGGTCGCACTCGAAGGTGATTTCGAACTCCCAGCCGAGGCCTTTGCAAAGTTCTTTTCTTTCCTATCCCGAGAGCGCTCCACACTGTTTTGCAGCTTTGGGGGCCACGTGGCATAGGGCAATATGCCACGCCCAGCATTTTTTTTCAGGGCGGGCCAGATTGGACAGACCAACGGGCTGGATGTGGCCCGCGGGCCGTAGTTTGCCCACCCCTGCTGTATGACCTCCCTACAATGCCTGGGCATGCTCCTGATGTGGTGGCAGATGGTCTCCTGAGGGATCTCCTCCCACACCTGGACTAAAGCATCCCCCAACATCTGGACAGTCTGTAGTGCAACGTGGTGTTGATGGATGGAGCGAGACATGATGTCCCAGATGTGCTCAATTGGATTCAGGTCTAGGGAACGGGAGGGCCAGTCCATAGCATCAATGCCTTCGTCTTGCAGGAACTGCTGACACACTCCAGCCACATGAAGTCTAGCATTGTCTTGCATTAGGAGGAACCTAGGGCCAACCGCACCAGCATATGGTCTCACAAGGGGTCTGAGGATCTCATCTTGGTACCTAATGGCAATCAGGCTACTTCTGGCGAGCACATGGAGGGCTGTGCAGCCCCCTAAAGAAATGCCACCCCACACTATTACTGACCCACTGCCAAACCGGTCATGCTGGAGGATGTTGCAGGCAGTAGAACGTTCTCCACGGCATCTCCAGACTCTGTCATGTCTGTCACATGTGCTCAGTGTGAACCTGCTTTCATCTGTGAAGAGCACAGGGCGCCAGTGGCAAATTTGCCAATCTTGATGTTCTCTGGCAAATGCCAAATGTCCTGCACGGTGTTGGGTTGTCAGCACAACCCCCAACTGTGGACGTCAGGCCCTCATACCACCCTATGGAGTCTGTTTCTGACCGTTTGAGCAGCCACATGCACATTTGTGGCCTGCTGGAGGTCATTTTGCAGGCTCTGGCAGTGCTCCTCCTGTCCCTCCTTGCACAAAGGCGGAGGTAGCGGTCCTAATGCTGGGTTGTTGTCCTCCTATGGCCTCCTCCACATATCCTGATGTACTGGCCTGTCTCCTGGTAGCACCTCCATGCTCTGGACACTACGCTGACGGACACAGCAAACCTTCTTGCCACAGCTTGCATTGATGTGCCATCCTGGATGAGCTGCACTACCTGAGCCACTTGTGTGGGTTGTAGACTCTGTCTCATGCTCCCACTAGAGTGAAAGCACTGCCAGCATTCAAAAGTGACCCAACCATCAGCCAGAAAGCATGGGAACTGAGAAGAGGTCTGTGGTCACCATCTGCAGAACCACTCCTTTGTTGGGGATGTCTTGCTAACAGCCTATGCTTTCCACCTGTTGTCTATTCCATTTGCACAACAGCATGTGAAATTGATTGTCAATCAGTGTTGCTACCTAAGTGGACAGTTTGATTTCACAGAAGTGTGATTGACTTGGAATTACATTGCATTGTTTAAGCGTTCCCTTTATTTTTTTGAGCAGTGTAGAATACCAGTTGGAAGGGACCTTGGAGGTCTTTCATCCAACATCTGCTCAAACAGAAGTTCCTATCCAGGGGTCTTCAAACTTCATAGCTTTAAGACTTGTGGACTTCAACTCCCAGAATTCCTCCTCCAGTCATGTTAGCTCAGGAATTCTGGGAGTTGAAGTCCACAAGTCTTAAACTTGCCAAGTTTGAAGACCCTTGCCCTATACCATCTCAGACAAATGATTGTCTAATCTCTTTTTAAAAACCTCCACTGATGGAGTACCCACAATTTCTAGAGGCAAGCTGTTCCACTGATTAATTTCCTGTTCTGTCAGGATCCCCCCCTTTTTCTAGGTTGGTTCTCTTCTTGATTAGTTTCCATCCATTGCATCTTGTCCTACTTTAAGTGCTTTAGAGAAAGGGTTGGAAACCCACCCACCCCATGCCCTTTAGATGTTGTAACACTTTTCAATATCTTCCAACATTTCCTCCTACTTCCTCTTCCCTTGGTTATCATGGGAAAATAAGAACATGTATATGCTTGTCTATAATATCCTTAAAATACATGTTTAAAATGTCTTAATCAAGTGGAAATTATGGCTCCTGTTTTTACAGGGAAAAGAAATCTTCTTGTAGTTGTACCAACCTGATTCGGCTTTGTGTTCCATAATTGCACGTTTTTGAACAGCTGGACCAAGCACTCCATGGATAATGATCACAGAAACATCCAAGCCCTTTTCCAACTACAAAGCTCAGAAGGTTAATATATATGAAGATGTTTCTTTTCATGGCTAAAAAATATCAAGCTACAAAGAATGGCTCCTTAGAAATATATATTACATTATAATAATTTACAACAATATATAAAGATCCCAATTCATGTTATGGATTTGGAAATATTTGTATGTCATAAAAGATCTGGGCTTCATTTCTATAATAATAATAATATTTTTATTATTAATTATCATATTTGTATGGCCACCATCTAAAAAAGAGTGACTCTGGGCAGTAGTCAGCACTTAATTAAAAAGAAAACCAATAAGCACATATAAAAACAATCATTAAAATTGTAAAAACTATTAAAGAGCACATGAAATGGGAGAGAGGGTGATGTTAACTGCAGTAAGGGAACAGTTTATTAAAGTGATACTTTTATTACATGACTGGAAGATCACTTACAGAATGTCTAATTTCCACACCTTGGCAGTTTTAAGATATGTGGACTTCAACTCTCAGAATTCTGCAACAAGCATCGCTGGTGGGAGAATTCTAGAAGTTGATGTTTATACATCTTAAACTGCACAAATGAATAATCTTATCTTTCTGATTTTGGATATTTTGGATATTGCTGGCCTAGAAACCAGGAGATTGGAGTTCTACTCATGCCTTAACCAAGAAAGTGGTTAAATGACTTTGGGCCAGATATTTTCTCTCAGCTCAATCCAATTTATAGGGTTTTGTTGTGGAAAAACAGGAGGAGGGAGGAGTTTTAAGTATATTCTCTGCTTTGAGTGACTTATAAAAGTAACAAAAGTGAGATAAAAGTCTGATAAATAAATACATTCATTGGCAGGTCTTACCAAAAGGATGGATGCCTGAATGAGAAATGAAAGCAGAATAGCAGGGGAAAGGGCACTGTAGAAAGAGATGTAAACAGCAAAAAAAGTTCAGAATGTCACATTGTCAAGACTGTTCATTGTTTAAACCTGAAAGAAAAGATTTCACAGGGCAATATTTAATTGTAGATCCCACAGAAGTGTCCGTGTAATGATAAGGTCAAAATGACATCTGCAAAGGTGCAGTCAAAGCTATGCCCATTTTTTTTATGTGTGCTTATTGTAATTGTCATCTTGGCTTTTTCTCCCTGCAAACATCCCTGAATTGCTGGATACAATTCATACCTGGAATTAAAATTAAATTCATAAGTAGGAGATGTGGTCCAAGATCCTAGCTTTGATTACCTTAAGCCTCTCTCAATCTGACTGTCAGGATTCCGGCAGTTACCCCAATTAAATCATGAGTCTCGAGCCAAACTTCCAAAACTAAACAGGATTTATTGCGAGTTAACATATTGGCATGACTGGGTGTAGCCGACTCTGAGTTACATAATTCACTGTCACCCTTGACCCTGGTTTTCCTCCACCCCTCTGGGTGTATCATAATTCATATTCTCCAACAAAACATGTCCATACCCAAGAGTCATCAATCATGTTCTCCAATTAGATTTTCAGTCACCTAGTTACAATCTCTGAAAAACTATGAATGGAATGCACTTTCAGTTCCAAACTGCTACACTGCTCTTTCAAACCCCTTTCCCACCTCCTTTTCTGTTGGCAACTATAAAACAGCCATAGAAATGTTTTATGAGTTGACACTGACAGGATCACATTAGCAAGAGCTACATATATTATCTCTGTGTTCAGTTGCATCCCAACCTCCTTCCAGTCTCCCACCAATGGATCAACAGACAAGACTATATCTGTAGCAGACTGTACATACATGCCAGCCATCTTTTATGCTGCTACCATTAGGACACAGCTTGGGTGTGAGAACTAGCTCTGAAGCATCCAAAACAGAAACTAGCCCAGCCTCCTCTGGCAAAAAAACTAGAAAAGAAGATTCTACAATATTCCCAAGCTCATTTCATTATAAAATTGCATTGACTGTTCTCCCAAAAATAATCTGAGCTGTTTAGGTAGAACAATCAGATCATTGAATTACCTATAGAACGGTTAAAAGCAAATGCTTTCTGAAGTCTTTTTTGCAACTGGGTAACTCTTGACACCCTTGTTTCCCAATATCCAGTCTATAGCTGGACACCCCAAATATGGCGAAATGCCCCAAATAACATGTGATGGGACAGAGTAATGTTGCAAAAAATACTGAAAAATATATGATAATATTTAAATACAGAGGTAAAACACATTATTCGGTGATCAATCACAGAATTGTAAAATGGTAGTTTTGATGTGTTTGGAAGGAATTTGGGATCTCCAGAACCTTCTTGAGTGCAGCAAAGGACCAGATCTCTGCAGATGACCATTCAGCAAATGACTGGTTGTTCTTAAAAATCTCTGATAAAGAAGAACCCGCCACTGTGTGAGACTTCCAAGTTGTTTCCATATTTATCCTAATGTTTTATTGAAATCTGCATCTCTACATATTTTATGCTTTAATTTTGCTTCCTGGCACAGTTAAAAAAAAACAATCCTGTCTCACCTACTATATGACAGCTTTTCAAATACTGGAACAATCATCTTATCTTTTCATGATTTCATGCTTAGGTTAAATGCTGTATAACCAAAACGTTCAATCATTTCTTGTAGGGCTTGATTCCAGCTTTCCATTATTCTGCTAGCGCTCCTTTGGACATGTTCCAGTATGTCAATGTTTGTCTTAAATGATATGCCTGGGTGGTAAATGGAGGTGAAATATGTGCTCTTGTTGAGAAATATCTGTTTATATAATTTTTTTTAATAAAAAGCTTGTGTTTATCCAGCTATATAAATACTTCAGGAAGCATTCAGTTTTACCATTCCATGAACAACTAGATAAGTTAATTGTACTAGATTGTACACCTTTTATAGAACAATACATTTATAGCTGATGTTCTGTCCTCACTACACATTACCCTGTGTGTAACTCAACACGCAGCTAAACCCACCTATCCTTCAATAAGTCAAACCATAAACATACATCTGAATACTTTATTACAGAACAGAATGAGATAAAACAGCGATGCTGTGTATAGGATATAGATTTTGTCTTCACAAGACCATGTGTTACAGAATAAGCTGGCTTCTTCTAAATGTTTCCATTACCTCCAAATATTACAAAATGGAATTTGGCTTCTCAGAGAGTATGGGTACTCAGTAGGATCAAAATGCTACCAAAGCCAATGTTCTTAGCAATGAAAAATGTATGCATGGCCATCAAATGAAGCTCAAGGCACATTAAACGACAACAACAGCAATGAAAATACACAAATTATATGCTGGAGGCAGCTTAAATTAAAAGTATAGCTCCATTCATGGGAACTCCAGTCAGAGCCAAAATGGATAGCTCGTAGCCATTCATAATTTTAAAAGGCCAAAGTACAATATTACACTGAATTATAGCCATTACTAATAAAATCTGCAATGAAATGTTGCATCCTGATTTTTGAAACAAAAGTACTTCTTCCAACCATTTCATTCACCACCAAGTGTCACTTCTTTCGATGTGAGGAATAGAACAGAGCAGAACAGAACAGAACAGAACAGAATAGAATAGAATTCTTTATTGGCCAAGTGTGATTGGAAACCCAAGGAATTCGTCTTGGTGCAAATGCCCTCAGTGTACATAAAAGAAAAGATACATTCAACAAGAATCATAAGGTACAACACTTAATAATAATCATAAGGGTACAATAAGCAATCAAATCATACTAGGAAACAGTCAGTAAAAATCTTAAGGATACAAGAAACAAAGTTACAGTCATACAGTCATAAGTGGGAGGAGATAGGTGAAAGGAAAGATGGGAGGATTAATAGTAATAATAATGCAGACTTAGTAAATAGTTTGACAGTGTTGAGAGAATTATTTGTTTAGCAGAGTGATGGCATTCAGGGGAAAACTGTTCTTGTGTGGCACTCACTACTAGAGTTTACTAGTACAGGTAGTCCTTCCTTAACAACCATTCATTTAGTGGCCATTCAGAGTTACAATGGTGCTGAAAAAAAGTGACTTAAAACCAGTCCTTGCAGTTAGTACCAGTGCAACATCCCTGCAATTACATGATCATGATTCAGGCACTTAGGAACTATCTTGCATTTAGGATTCCCTCAATTATCTGATCTCCATCTGCAACCTTTCCAGCTAGCTTCTGACTAGCAAAATCAATGGAGAAGCCAGCAGATTGCAAATCATGAAACATGATGACTTGCTAAACAACTGGAGGTGATATCTGCAAGCATGGCAAATCAGGTGATATTTCATTTTACAACCACCTTGCTTAGTGATGGGTTTGCTGGTCTCAGTTAGGGTTGTTAAGCAAGAATTACCTGTAAGGCAAATGATAGTTCAATAGAATCTCTTCCTTCAAGGGGCAGAAATTCTGGGATTTAAAAAAAGGGAAAGATTAGTGTTACACCACACTTGGAAGCACCCTAGAAATATTTCAAAGGTCACTGTCAAATTGCTACATACCTAGAGACAAAAAGATGGGCTGATCCAGAAAAGCAATTCTTTTAAAAATGATTTTAAAATATAGTAGTGCACAAAATAATCCCATATAATAATAAATCATTATAAAAGAAATGAGACTTACCCTATTGGATTAAAAACATTCATGGGAAGCCTAGGAATAATATAGCAATGTAAATAGTACTGCGGGCATAGATCACTTTCACTTCCAATAAAACATGCCACTGTTAATAAATATCAACATTTATTTGAAAGACATGAGTCATAAAAACAAGAAAAGTGGTTGGTTGTTTGCAGCAGCCATTTATTTGTATTGGTTAAGTGTTAACAGAACAGAAAGTTGGGAAATTTAAGCCAAGCAAGTTCCAAGGTTACAGTGGATTAATGCTGAGCAGTTATTATAGATCTGATAATTTTTTTGTTCAGAATAGTCTACAGATTGCCCTGTGCATTGTATAGGAATTAAATAACAACATAGTTATAATCTTTTTTTGAAAACAGGGTTAGGTTGCAATTGTGCATGTGCTTAGCAGAGAATAAGATTCACTGAGCTCAGTGATTTCTGAGTAGATTTGTGTCTTATTAAAATATTATTTCCCAACATGATATTTAAGGATTTCCCTCAAATTAGACATTAGGATAATTCAAGCCAGAGAAAGCTTGCACTTTGCAGGTACATCAGTACTATAACTACCAATAATTCTACTTAACAACTTAATAGTATTCAATTGAGAAGTATCTTGGTAAGGAACAGAAATTAGTGATCATGGCATTGTCTATGGGGGCCATGACAGCTGGTCATTTGCATTCTTTTAGCAAGTTGCTAAGATCACCTGGTGGTTTATCTGTGTCATCAGAGTCACCAGGTAATAACATACTAATAATAAAATAGTGCAAATGACCCGCTGTCTGCAAGGGGTATACATCCTTCCATTCCCCACCATCCAATCAGAGCTGAAGAAGCTTCTTGGATGAGAAATGAAATGTCTTCAAAGAAAAACCAGAAAGTCCAGTTGCCTCTTGAAAAAGCACCTTTGGGACAACCTAACCTAATATTATCTGTATTGATGTTGGAGTTGCTAAGGAATTCTGGGACTTGCTTTTTCTATACATCTGGAGGACATGTAGTTGGGGGGAAATCTATTTTAGATCAGTGGTTGTTGGCTTGCCAAAGGTTTTCCACCTCTGCTTTTGGATTATTTTCTTTTGATGAAAATGGTAGATTGAACGGATTGATCTTTTTTGGAATGCAGATGACATCCAGATGCCAGTATCACACTGTAGCTGGTCTAAGAAAACTGTTTTTTGGTCTGTTTGACTTCCTGGCCATAGAACGAGTGGGGTGAGGGCAAAACCAGGAAGGAAGCAAAGAAATAGGCTGGGGAATTTGGCCTAGAGGTGGAGCTCTTGCCTCACAATCAGGAGGCTGTGAGTTTGATCCTAGGTAGAGGCTAATGTTTGGAATAGACTCCTGCTCAAGGAGGGGGTTGGACTAGATGACCTCCAAAGGTCCCTCCCAACTCTCATTATTCTAAATTCCTGTTGCTTTTTTTTTTAATGCATTGAAATTGCTGGCTGTCTCAAGAGGTAAGGAGGACTTTTAAAGCAGGGCAAAAATGCTTGTCAGAATGGAGAGAAGAAGCAGCAGCCATGTTGAAAAGTCAGCTGCTATTTAAGGTCCAGCTTAGAGAACTCATATATTATTGGAATGGACACTGGACACTTACTCCTGACATTTGAGATTGGAAATTGAATTCCATCACATGAAAGGGGCTAAGAAGGCAGCTGTGACAGTGGAATCAAAGCTCCAGAAGTGGTATTCAGCAGGTTCTGATCAGTTCTGGAGGGAATTTTAGCGGGAATTTTAAGTAATTCGGAGAACCGGCAAATACCCCCTCTGACTGGAGATTTTACAGTATCCTTCCCCTGCCACACCCATCAAGCCACGCCCACAGAACCGGTAGTAAAAACATTTGCATCCCACCACTGCAAAGCTCCACTAACTTTTTGAATGCAGTGCATTTGATCCATGCTCAGTTATTCAGTTGGAGAGAAGAGGAATTGCCATGAACTCCAGATGTGTGGTGATGACATGGATAAGAAAGGCTGGAACAAGATGGTCGGATGCTGGAATTAAAGCAATTTGGAAAGGCCAGAGCAAAACAAAAACAAAAAAACAGTCATTGATGTCCATGAATGGGAAACTGACATCTTTTAGTTTGGACAGCTTCCTTCATGTAAAATTACAATGTCCGTTTTGGAGCACTTCAATGCTCCCAGCATGCAAAGGTTTGCTGTTATCTTTCTTGTCCTTATTTGGACGCAGGAAATGGGCTGCCCATCACGGGGGCACTGGTTAGGCAGCAAGCAGACGCATTTACCATGTGACTCTATAATAAGAGGGGAAAAAAGGATTTTAGTTCTAGTCACATCATATTCAGAGATGTATCAAACCATAATGCCCAGATGTTTTTTTCATCAGCCATGGGGGGCCTGCTGGTTCTAGAAGCAACCTAGAGTTAAGGAGAAACTTCCTAACAGTGAGGACAATTAATCAGTGGAACAACTTGCCACCAGAAGTTGTGGGCGCTTCATCACTGGAGGTTTTTAAGAAGAGACTGGACAATCTGGACTTCCGGTTTGTCGGCCGCGGCGGCAGGGATTTGCGAAGCTGCGCGATCCCTGCCGCGCTAGCCGCTTCTGGGGCTCCGACCCAGACGGACGGAGCTAGGCTGCCCTGCAGGGCCAGCTGAAGGTAGGGGGGATCCGGAGAGGGGTTTGGGGGTGTTGCAGACCCCCTCCCGGCCGTAGAACCCCTTTTCCCAGGACGGTGCAGCGGCGGTCCGTAATGGCTGCCACAAAGAAGCTGGCAGCCGGGTAAGAATGCGCAGGAGGAAGTGGAGAAAGTGCTTGAGAGGAGAAAGTTTTTCTTGGCTCCTAGGACTCTAAGACATATTTAATAAAATTCCTGAAAAGTATGACTTTCTGAATAATACCTGCCAGAAGAGGAAAAAGCGGCTGTTTGATGGTGCTGAAAGGATAGCTTTCCCTCTTTTCCCACGGAATAAATAACTGGATATTAAGAAACCTATTTTTTTAGGTGAAAATTGGTTTTAAGCGATGAGTGGGAAGAGAGAGGATTAAAAAGAAAATATTTGTATGCTAAGACTTTGTTGGAGCAGATGCCTTAAGGATTTGAAGACTAGAAGATATTGCAATAAGATTTTAAACAGATTTGGACTTTCTTTCTCTTTGATTGATATTACCCCAGAAGGAGAAAGTGAGAACTCTGCCTTGGTTTGGACTGACTGATAACTTTGGGACTGTTTTATTTTTTTTATTTTCTTTTGAATATTCTGGTTGTTGTAAGAAGAAAGAAGGGGAAAAGAAAAGAAAAGGTTTATAATGGCTCTTTCTGTTGAGGAACTAAGACAAGAATATGAACAAGCAAAAAAAATGGTAAAGATGGTGTGGAAGAAGCTTTCCTTTTTTTAGAAATGGCGCTACTAACTATCAACAAACATTACAACAGATGAAGACAGCAGAGGAACAAGAAAGAAAGGAAGGAGCCATTTTTAATGAATCTCAGAATTTGATCAAGAAAGAAGGAAGAGAGAAAAGAAGAAAACTAAAGGACTTAAGATCTAAAAAAACATTTAAGAAAGGGAAAAATAAGGTGCAAAACCAATATGATGATAGTAAACAAAAGGGAAAAGGAATAGACAGAGAAGGGAAGCCGGTAAGGCAGAGGTTAGAAGAAGGGGGGTAGAAAGGTTTGTTGGGAGAAGAAAGAAAGGGAAAAGGTGGAGAAAAGCTACAATGTTTTGAAATTAAATGGAAAAAAGAAATTTTTATGGATAATGGATAAAGTATAACTTTTTAGAAAAAAAGATTTTACAGGTACATAAGATGAGATGGTAGTATTGTAATGGTTTAAGAGTTGATAAGAGATTAAAATGTTAAAATGTTTAAAAATGATTGGCTTTAAAATTTAATAATAGGGGAGGTTTAGAATACTGTTTTAATTAAAGAGTTTAATAAGATCATGGTATTGATGTTATTATAAAATTTTTATTATAGTATTTTTTTTTAATATTTGGATTTATTGTCTAATTATGTACTTAATTATTTTGGACGTATTAGTTAGATAGAATGTACCAAGCAAAATCGGATTGGGTATTGGATATTATTTTAAAGATTAATTTGACTAACTTAGGGGGAGATAGAAAGGCATCATACTCTGATTAATGATTTCAGGAGAAACTTATTTTCTTCTTTTTATAAGGAATGAGACAAAGGGATGATAAAAATGGACAAAAGATACAAATATAATGATTCAAACTAAGATGATTAATTAAGATAGAATTAGGAAGGGTGAAATATGTGGAGAAGTTAATATAGAAGGCTTAGAATGGTAAATAAAATAAGTAATGATATGTAAGATGAGCATGAATATAATTGAAGTCCATGAAGAGAGAGACACCTGGGTCCAAGTTACTTTCCAAAAAGATTTTTTATGTTTTGTGTGTTGTGTGTATATGTCTTTTTGGGGGAGAATTAGTAAAAACTTGTAGAAATATAGAATGAGAATAATGGTAACTAAGTCAGAAAGAAATAGATGAAATAATAATAATGATATTGAATAAGAGTAAAGAGAAGTAAAGAGAAATTGAATAAGAGGTTTTGGTATGTTGTATGGAAATGGTTTAAAACAGAATCATAATTTATCTGACTTGTTAAATTTACAATGAAAAAGGTTTAAACATGTAATGAATAATGATAATTTGTGTGTTTTAAAAATTAATAAAACTTGTTTAAAAAAAAAAAAAGAAGAGACTGGACAATCTCTTATCTGAAATGTTATAGGTTCTCCTGCTTGAGCAGAGGGCTGGACTAGAAGACCTCCAAGGTCCCATCCAGCTCTGTTCTATTCTATTCTAAATATTTACATTATTGTAAAAATAATATTGGTCTGTTTAATTGGGGGGCTGCGCAGGGAATCAGATGACTGCCATTTGCAGCCTTCCCAGATGACAAGCAAAGTCAACAGAGGAAACCAGTTCACTTACTGACTGCACAATTCACTTAATAACAGCAGTGATCCATTAAGCAACCATGGCAAAAAAAAAAAGGTCATGAAATCAGGTGTGATTCACTTAACAATTGCCTTGTTTAGCCACAGAGATTCTGGTTCCAGTTGTAAATTGAGGACTATTTGTACAAACAGCCACTGTAGATGGAAGTGCTTGGAGGCAGTTGTAGCAGTTTGTACAAGATGATTGTTTTGTGGGAAAGAAAGGGGATTTCCAAGGATGCCTATAAGAATTGGAAAAATAATCCCTTTTTGGCTGCAGACCAGCCTGAAAACCTTAGGGTCTGATCCGCAGAACATTGTGCCTGCTGCTTGGGAATGTTAGAAATGAAAATTGTTCATAGCCTATAACCCTGCCTGCTGGGTCATTAGCTTTTCTTCTATCCTGAAAGGGCAGTGTACTTTTCAGCATATCCAAAATCACCAGTTGAGGTTTCTTGCACAAACGCTTATTAATTAGGATTTTTCCCCATCTCAATTTGCAGTTTTATTCCATTTCCCTTTTAGAGCTGGGGCAAAATTCTTTGGGGGAGAAAGGAATCTAGAGTGCTATATACATTGTTTTTTTGCAAATATTTCCTTTCCACTTGCCTCCAAGCACTTCGGTCTCAAAAGGTAAACTGGAATGTTTCCAGTTTGCTCTACTTTGTGGCTAAGCCAGAAATCAGTTGGTTCAGCTCCCAAATCTAAAAGTATCATGATGGAGACGGAGAATGAAAGAGGGGGATTCATTTCTCCTTTGGGTCTCTTCCAAATTTCTTACCCTTTCAAACCAGCCTTTGCCCTAAAACTTGCCACCCCTTTTGGTAAAAATTTGCCTTCTCTTCTCTTAAACTGTGTTCAGTATCCTGGTAGAATATTGCATTCTATTTATTGCGTTTGTTCATTTATCTTGCTAAATTGCAGCTCTATCCTTGCTTGAAACTGGGATACGCTAGAAGAGAAGGAATATTTTGATTTCACCACAATCAATGGGAGAGTGGTGTGATGGCCTAGAGGTGGAGGTCTTGACTCACAATCAGCGGGCTGTGATTTTGATCCTAGGTAGAGGCAGATATTTCTCTTTCTGGGCACAATGAAAATATATCTGCTGTAAACTCCACATTAATGACAGGAAGGGCATCTGGCCAGTAAACACTCAGCTCTATTCAGTTTCCCCAACTCCACCCTGATGCAAGGGATTATGGAGTCATTAAAAGACCATAGTCAATGGGAAGTCAAAGCTTTGGATTTCTATCTGTATCTGACCCCGGATTGAATTTGGCCATCTCTAAATCATTGCCAGATCAAACCAGACCACTTCCTGAAATTGTTTTGAGGCCGAAATGGGTGCCTAACCATATCAAGTGCCACTAATCTGACTTCATCAATGTGGTCCAAGAACAATAAGTTAGTGCATCCATGCGTACCTGAGCACTGCTCCCAGTCATAACATGTATCATAGCCACAAGATTCTCTCTTTATGCTGTCTGTGGCAATTCTGAGCCTTTCATTAGCCCAACTCACATCGGTCCCACTCCGGCAGGGGCCAGAATGCAAGAAATGGAAGGAGTGCTGATCCAGGCATTTTTCAGCCAAATATGGACAGCTGGGCTTTGTAAGTGTTTGTTCAGAAGTGGCATCTAGGACACAGACATCTTCAGAATAGTGTCTGCCAAATGACCAAAACACAAAGCCAAAGTAAACATAACATTAAGAGAGGGATGAAGCAAACGATGAATAAAGTAACAGTTTTCCTTATTGTTTATAACATTCAGAACATCTGTTTAGGAAGTTAGCTGGAGCTGGTTAGCCAAGTTATTATTTTTTAAAATAAATAAATAAATCTGGAGTGGTTATCATTATTCATATCAGATGGACATTAACAGAATCTTCCAAATTCTGTTTAGAGAAGAAATTTTAAAAAGGTGGTAAAACAAAAGGTATAAAATAGGTTACCAATAACATGTGAACAAGTGAACTCCATTCTCTTTCTCTATTTTATTTACACACATACACATTCCAATCCTAGCTGTATCACTAAATATCAGGGCATGTTGACATTTTGCAAGATGTTGTATAACAACATGCAAGCTCTCAGGAGGGAGGAGGGGATGCGATTATGGCATGAGAGAGCTTGGAGCAGACAGAGGAAGCCTGAGAACATATCATATGGGAAAAATGTATCAACCCCTATCAAAGGGAATACATGAAACATCTGGATTCTGCCCATGTAAATCCAGTGTGGAGTGTGGAGTCTTCCTAAGCAAAGGGACAGATACAAGTAGATAATGGGCAGGGTTGGGCATCAGAATTTAGTGACCTTGGTCTAGAGAACAGATTTCCTGGGGTTTCCATGGCAACTGTGGCTGGCATCCTCAGATGCAAAATGGTCTGATACTGAGCAATATATTATTGACCAATCAGAAATCAGAACACCTGGCTATAAAGACAGGAGTCCAGTGAGTTTCTGAAGATGTTGCTGGTGAAATGTCAGAAAGTATGTTTTTTTAGATCATGGTCACAAAGCCCTTGAAGCGCAACACGGCTCAACAGATGCTGGCTGTGAAAGCCTACACCAGGATGTAAACGGATAATTTTATACTAATGTTAAAGTTCTCTCCTAAGAAAGAGCTTCCTCTTTGCTAAGATCCATTAAGAAGAAAAACTTGAGGGAAGTATCTTGGAGTTGGATACAGGTTGGAGTAGGCACTTCATTTTCTTAAGATGATACAAATCTCAAGATATGGTATGAGGAAACCCTTTTCTCTGTGTAATTTACCTGCAGTCTTCTCTGGGGTTCATACATACACATTGGGAGTCAACTTGCTTTTCTCCTGGTTTACAGTTGCTTTGAGAATGTAGATAACCATCTGCAAGACGATAAGGAATGCCAAAAAATGAAGCATAAACGCATTGGAATACTATTAGATATACTGTATAAAGATGTTAAACTACAATATTCAGTTGTTTGGAGTCAAAGCGCATATTTAGTTTTGAGTAGCATCCGTGGGTGACATTTCCCAAAGTAGGGATGACCAGAGCAAAAATGAAGCATGATTTAAAATAGACACCTGAATTTCAGATTAAATTTGCTAAATACAATTGCTCTAAAATTGAAAGTTCTTCTGTTCTCCTTTATGCAGAACCCCAAAATGCTCTAATCACCCCATTTTCAGACCAGCAAAGCAGGATTTATCAATCAATATAAGCAATTTCTCCTTTCAGCCCTGAAATAATCCACAAAGTAGCTAGGTTTTGCATGGTGGGATGTAAAATGAAAATAATCTGAGCATCTGAACCTTCCTGAGTATAGATAGTCAGAAATGTCTCAGGGTTATTAAGTATGCTGGTTACTTTTTTAATCTCTTAAAGGTATTTATGTTTTGGTGTATAATAGCCACATCAGCTATTATACTATATCTTTTCAGGTTTCACAGGAGTTTGTAAGAGAAGTTTATTCCACTCAAATCTCTTTTGGATACTCACTTTGCTTTATTTATCAATATTTCTTTATATTTTATGCTAACATTTTAAAATATATATTACATGGATTACTAAGTTTATTCTCTTTTATCACCCATGCACAGCCTTAACAAGCATATTTACATTCTCTGTATAATATTCTCACACTTTGTATTCTTTGAATTCTCCTAAATTCCCTTGAAACAGTCAATTCAATTTTAGATATTTCATATCAATTTTTTAACGAACACAAAGTGCTTCATTTCATTCACTCTGGATAGTTCCTATATATTTAATAATTTTCTCCTCTTGTCAAGCAAAATATTACATACATACCCTGTTTCTCCAACAATATGGCCTCCCCCAATAGGAAGTCCCAGCATGTTTTATAGGCATGAAATGAAATTAAGCCCCTCCCCCCCCAAATTAAGGCCTATATTAAAACATGCAAAATGGGGGGGGGATGGTGGGGGGGCTTGCCGTTAGGAAGTACTTTTGTTGCACACCCGGATATGGTGCTGCCTGCGTTGACCCCAATATGAAGTGCCCCAGCAATGCCGAGGTCAACATCCAAGCCATCACTGCCCGCCTGCCCGAAGATGCAAGGGGGGGAATTAAGTCATTCCCCCAAAAGACAGCCTAGCCATTTTTTCAGGGCTCAAAAAAAAAATAAGACCCGGCCTTATTATATGAGAAACACAGTACTATTAGCAATTTTGAAAGTAGTTCTGAGAGGCACAGCTATCATTTTTTGGAGAATGGATTCTACACACAGTTCTGACAGTTCAGATTTGTTGCTTTCCTGACTATGCAGGTGTGTATGTATCTAACAGTAAAAATAAATCACAACAGGCGATATCACTGAAGTGATTTTGGATATCTTGAAACTCAAGTATGGTTGGAGCTGACTCATATTTTTTTGGTAGATCACCCAGATATGCCAAGGATATAGACTGGATTTGGAAAAAATTTTTTTAAAAAGCCTGGAATAAGACAATGTTTTGTACTGTTGACAAGAAAACACCTTGGATGTATCTTCATGTTGATCTATCTGATGTGGAGCATCTTTACTGTTTATGATATAACTATTAACAGTCAAGCCCTCCTAGACTTTGGTGCTTCTTCATTTTGTTTTATTTGAGAGCATTCAGTTTCATCATTTTTCCTTTCTTCTTGTGTTTTAATCCCATTTTCCCTTCAAGGCATTCATATGTAACATCACACATACCCCTTTCATGATATCCTCATTCAACAGTCCTGAAAGGAAGACCACATTAAACAACATGGCTGAGTGAGAATTTGAGCCCATTGCTCCAAACCGCACAGTGAGCAGGTGAATCTCTCTGCTACATGAACGATTCACTTACCTTTCTCACAGGTAAGCAGTCTCACTACAGCAGGATACCAGGATGGGCCACTTACACAGGTGTACTCTGAACGGCCAGTTAACCTAAAGGTTGGTGCACAACTCAGGCGGATTGTTTCCCCAACGTTATATTCATTTTTAAAGGGGAAAATGGAGACAACATCTGAGGCTGCTGGTCTGTGACATGCAGATACTGAGGGGAAAAAAAGGAAGAGAGGGAGTTAAATGAGATTACCATGCTATGACAGAAGAGTTGCAAATTAAATACAGAGTTCAAATACTTTTAATGGCTTTATACCAAAAAATATAAACAAGCAACAATTTAAAAATCCAATCTGAAAACTGAAACACTAATTCACTGGTTATATTCACACAGTACATTTACTCATTGTTAGTTTAACTGAGATTATCCAGTTAAACCAATTTTCTCGGTTTGAACGGAACCATGAACTAATCACAAGGACTGGACTATGAAGTGGTTGGCTAGTTTTGGATTAAGCTAGTGTTTTACAACCCTGACAACCTGAAGAAATGTGCATTTCAACTCCCAGAATTCCCCAGTCAGCATGGCAAACTGGGAAATTCTGGGAGTTGAAGTTTACATATCTTAAAGTTGCCAAAGTTGAGAAACCCTGGATAGAGCTATTGAAAGAGCATACCCTTGCCTTCCCTATTAGGAATTAAGGTAATGCAAGAAGGCAACCAGGCCTTTCCTTAAAGCAGAAATGTAGAAGCAACCATGTTCTCTCAAAGGCTGCTCAATGCAGCTCTCAGTTCATCATTATATCCATGTACCTACACAGATAACATTTCTGCTAGGATTCCAGGGGAAACAAAGTGACCTATTGCTTATATGCAGAAATTACCAAGGAAAGCCACCGAAGCAGATGTAACAAGGCTTAAATATTTCAAGGAGAGATGTACTGTTTGCAACAACACATTTAACACAACATCCTTTGTATATTTGGCTCTCTTAGTAATAGAAGTTCTGTTCATAAAATTAGGAACATAAGAAGCTGTGTACCAAAGTCAATATGTTAGTCCACCTATTGACCTTGACTGGTGACAACTCTCATGGGATAAAACTATAATCCTTCTCAGCTTTATCTGGAGATGCCAGGATTAAATTTGGACTTCCTGCACACAAAGCAGATCTTTGAACTATAGCCCCTTCTAAGGGACATACTAAATCAAATCACTGATCTGTCTATGATAACACTGTTGAAAATTAGTACCAATGATGTGCTAAGACTTCAAGGCAACTTTCCCCATCCCTTTCCACAGTTCTACTTCAAGAGTGGCCAACTTCTCTAAAATCTGGACTTTCTGTACTCACCTCAGCTTCAGCATTTTGCACCTAACCTTATGTGCCTCTCCTCAGTCATAACACATAAAGTGGGCATGCTGATTTGCTCACACTGGTTGCTATCTTAGCCATGATGCAAATGCTCTGGATACATGTCCATAACCTCATGTAGAATACCTTCACATGAAATTAGATCTTGGGCTAAGCAAGACTTCATACACAGAGAACTTCTATTGGATGTTTCTATACCAAAGACAGGGCCCACTGTCCCCTCAGCCAACCTTCTTGGGATTCACTGCTATGATTTGTGATCACAATAGCTGAATGCACATCAGGTGAATGGGGCTGATATATTGTCTTCTTATTTACTTTTCTCTTATTAGTAGCTTAAATCTCTTAATGGTTCTTACATTGGCATTCGACAGGACGTTGCAACCAAGTTTGATCAGGCTGGCAGCGAAAGAATGGATATCCAGAAAGAGTGTATCCACTGAAGCAGACAATTTCAGCATTTTCCCCAACGTCGTAATGGTTCTTCTCATTCTGAAATTAACCAGAGGAAACTCTTCATATGCTGACCAAAAATACTTGTTATGAAATGAAAAACAACACCTGATATTCAGGAAGAAACTGTCAGTGTTTGCAGCATGACTGCTATAGTGAGACAACCCAGGAGCAAAACACAGCACACAGAGGCTTAGACATTTAACAGTGGTTTATCTACAGTACAATAGTTATATACAGAAATAAATGTGGTAAGCAAAATACCTTTACAAGCAAGCAAACTTCTTAACTCTAACAAGGAGAACTCTGCAATGAATACTGGACACCAGAGAAAACACAGCCACTAATGGCTGCAATATATAAACACCTCTTAAAGGGATCTTTAATCCCCAGTCTTAAAGGGAAATACCCATGCTATGCTGATTCATTCTTATTGCATCAGCCTATATTACATCAGCTTCACTGCTGGTCGGCTCTTAAAACCCAAGACCTTAACAGAAACATCCAAGTGTTTCACGAAACTTTCTTTGAGCGGTTCATCCATTCGGAACTATTTAGGCAAACTTTATTCTACCTATTAGCAGAAGTTCTCACAGAATTATAAAAATCTGTAGGGGTTGTTGGTTTTTTTTGCATTGTTTTATCTCCATAACAACTCTCAAATTCAGTAAGACTGCAAGAATGAATAGCTGGACTAAGGCTAGCCCACTGAGCTTTGTGGCTGAATTTGGATTTGAAACAGGGTCTCTCTGACCTTAGTTGCTTAATAAATAATTACTTTAGTTACAATGAATCTTAATATTATTTTGTACTTTTCCTTAAAACAGCAAAAATGGCAGTGAAGTAAACCCAGTTATAGCATCATAGCTACTAGGGACTTCAGCAAGGCCATTTTATATCAAATGCCTGGCTCTGAAAGATATACTGGCTTAAACATGAGTTAGGAATTAATTCTATTTAGGAATTAATTTCATTCATTTAACAAATTTATATGGATTTCTATCTAGCCAATGAAACTTGGGTGGTAAACATAATATCAAACTTAATACACAATGAAATCAATGAAGAAAAATCATGTCAAGGTCATAAATATTTTGTTGCCAATAACAATAACAAAATGGAACACAACTGGGTTCCATTAATATACTCTATACTGGTCCTAATGCTTGGATCTTCATAGCCTTCTGGAAAGCCAACAGTCAGGCCATATAAATGTTCCATAATATATGATTTCTAGGACCTACCAGTTGACACTAATTTACCAAGAAGACTTGGAGAATGTTCACCCTGTTAGTTCGGGTGGGGTGGACAGAGTCCACTGGAAATAGGCAACCCCACCACTGATCCTATGCCATTTAAAGCTTGCATCTTGAATTGCACCATGAAGCCCATTGGGAGTCAGTACAGCTCATGTATCAAGGTTGTTACATAGCTGTCCTGTGGTGCATCCAATACTGCATGTGCCACTGCGTTGTGGACCAGTTGAAGCTTCCAAATGGTCTTCAAAGGTAGCCTATATATAGTGTATTGGAATAGTTCTATTGGGAAACTACTAATGCATACAGGACTATGAACAGGCCCTTCTAATCTAGGAACAGTGCAGGATGTATTTGTGCAAAGGTGCTCCTTGATATAACAATAAAATACTTTGTCATGACATTGACATAATTCTTTTCATGAATCCAGAAAGGTCTCTTGATTGCACACCAGTTCATCTAGGGAATGTGTTTAAGACTTAATCCCTTGCTAGAACATTTGCTTAATCCTTTGCTTTTTAATATGTATCTATGTCCAAGAAACATAAGAAAACAAAAACTGAGAATATTAAAATCAGCAAGATGGTGGATGGAAAATCATGTCTCACAAGATACCCTTTCTGTAGATGTACTGACATTGCATGAATGCTCAAAAGGGATGAGTTTGCATCACAGTTTGCTGCTTTTAACACATTTGCCTTTCACAGATGTTGCTGGCTGAGGAGTTCTAAAACACCTACCCTGATAAATCCATGTTCTGGTGGATCTGGTTTAAGGCATCCGGATTCAGGTCCCACAACTGCAATGTCCCCCTCCCTTGTTGCTTCGTCATCATTTACACATACAGCTCCCCTAAAAGGGGGGGAAAACCCCAATGGAATGAGACATCACTAAACAGCCATCTTTTCAGATTCTGGTGGATAGGGAGAAACCATAGTTTATGGTAGGAACATGTGAAGACCCATGTTTAGTTATTAGTTTTCTACTAAGGTATTGAGACCAGTTTACCATAGGTAACCATACCAGGCCTTGCCTGAAGCCAAAGACAGGGTGGCTTCCATTCTACACCCAGTTTGGCTTCAGCACTGCTGTTGGACGCAGAATTGTGCCACATTTTAAGGCAGAGGGGTGTTTAAGGAGTACTGAGTTGTCTGTATTGAGGGGCAAATGGCATGGGTTTTGTTATTTGTTAACTAACAATTATTAACTAACAAATGTGTTTAACTAACTAATTTGTTACCTTGTATTTTAATTTGATTTATTTTCTCTCTTTTAAAATGATGTTCAGGTTTATTAGCTTTTAACATTCCTAAACTGATAAAGAAGCTGGAGACTAGCTCCAGATAAGAAAAGTTTATTAGTACAGCCTGAGGTTTGGTTTATCTCTTGTGTGTGAACTCTAAACAACCCTTTCCCTTACAATTACACCCCTTCTGACATCAGACCTCATTTTAATGAACATGGGTTTACAAATATGTAACCCATTTGACTGTATGTAACTGATTTCCTATGCAAAGGGGAGGTTACTTTTATTCTGTCCAATCAACTTTTCTCTTGCATTTTCTTAAACTTTTTATATTAACTATAAAAAGGAGAGAAACATGGAGCTCCAAGTTCTCTCTCCCTTTTACACAGAGACCCCACTTTATCAGGGTACCCCAATAAACTGCTTTTAAATGATCTTCTGACTCAGTTGCTTATTGGGAAGGTGAACTGAGGCAGAACCTAGAGCCAGATTTGGCTTTCAGTATGGCTTGCATAGCTGGGTCTCCAATGTAGGAAGAATCCCCTAATTCTGCCTGGAATGCTGAATAGTTCTGTGCCAATTAAAACCAAAGCTATAGCTTATATTGATGTTGTGAGAAGTGGAATTAAAGGCCAACCTAAAACAGAGGGTGGAGGAAATATTTGGACCTACCATGCCGGCATCACTTCAGCATGAACTGCTGTTTCGGTACAAAGTATAGTGCGAAATGACAATGGGGAAAGAGTGGAGAAATTAGAGAAAGAAGAGGACAAAAGGCTCAGAAAGTAGCACACTCAGCCTTTTATGCTTCCACAATATAGCCCCCACATACTTGTCCCAGAACTCCTGACCAGAAAAAAAAAAGGCAACCATAGTAGATTGCTGTGAATAATTGCTCTTAAATTAGCACTCTCTGTACTTATGTGGGGTCTTTCAAAATCAGCCACAGGATCTCTTGAACAATTTGAGTTCATTTTGAACTGCATGATACTTTGGACAAAGTAGCAATGAATTCTGCTGGGAGACAATTCGGGATCTAAGATGGTTATCAAGAAATTCTGCATATCACAGGATCTTCACAGTGAACCGAAAGTAGTCTTTTTACATCATTATCCTGGCTGTTCTGTCTCAGAAGATGGAGATGAAAGAACAAATAAATCAATAAAAGGAACAAAAAGTGCTCAAAAGTCTCAGTCGTGCCATACAATTAATATGTGCCAAGATATCTTCTTCAAAAGTGCTCAAAGTAGGAAGAAGCAATACATACTTTCCATATGAACTGCACTCCCATAAGTCCTAACCAGTATGTCTATAATGAAAAATTGTAGATTCCTGTGATCAGTGGAGGGTAACAGGCTGACTAGTCTGGCTTGGAAGCTCATCAAAGATTTCTGGACTTGCTACAAAGCTTTTTGCTTTGAGCTTGTAATGAGAATGGGAATTGAATTCATAGATGTAGCTTTCTATGGCTTTTCCTTTTAGCTTCCTTTAATTGTTTTCCCCAGTGAAGCAAAAAAACTGGCTGGCACTGACTAAGTACAGATCTTTTCTCAGATTTATCTGAAATTGTGAAGGATTAAATCCAAGATATTGCATGTGCAAAGAAAGAGCAACAGCCTTTTCTAAAACCCTGTGGCTATTATAGTGTTACCTGTCCACAAATATGGAAAAATAGCATGCTTCCTGTTCCTCTGGTTCTCCTTCACATGGCTTCCCTCCATTCTGAAGGGAGGGGTTGTTACAGGTGCGGCTTCTCTGCCTCTTATGGGAACCATCACAGGGACTCCATGAACCCCAGCAATTCCAATTACCATCCACCGCAACTGGAATACATGAAAAGGATTCACAAAACATCTGGATTAAGAGGCTTCTCACAATACATGAGGAATTGATGGTCCCAAAGCAAGTTTAGGTTTGGAGATCTTCCATTAGTCATAGTCCTAGAGCAGGGGTGTCAAATTCAAGGGCGATGGGCCAGATCTGGCCCGTGGAGTGCTTAAATCTGGCCTGTGGGACCGGCCTGGAAATAGCGAAGGTAGCCAAAATGGGGAAAGGGGGGACTGTGTGTGTGTGGGTGCTCTGTTTTAGGCCTGGATGGCTTCCTGCAGCATTCTGCTGACCAAATTGGGGCACAGGAGAGCCATGCCCCATTTTGGCCAGCAAAGTACTGCAGGAGGCATACATCCCATGTCCGCTTCCCCAGCCTATGGAGCACTACAGTACTGATCCACCCTTGAAGAAATTCAGTTTGACACTCCTGTCCTAGAGCAAGGGTCTTCAAACTTGGCAAGTTTAAGACTTGTGGACTTCAATTCCCAGAATTCCTGAGCTAACATGACTGGAGGAGGAATTTTGGGAGTTGAAGTCCACAAGTCTTTTTTTTTCCCCAATAAACTTTATTTACAAGAATTAAAAACATACAAATTTAAAAATACAAAAACAATAGTATGTAAATAACACATTCTTCTTTACATTGTGATCGAATTTGATAAGTCCTAATAGTCAGTACTAACTGATATTTATCGCATTTTCATTTGCTATCACACCTTAATCACTAAATAACTCACAATACTCTATTAATCTGAATATATCATTAATTGAATAATAGTTATAAACCAACAAGAAGATTAATGAAGTCCACAAGTCTTAAAGCTGTCAAGTTTGAAGACCCCTGCCCTAGAGGATTTAGTCCATTAACCTGACAAAATAACCTGAAACAGCCCCATTCGTCCTATAATCAAAGTTACAGTGATGTAACTTTGAAATCACAAGTTGAAGTATAATTGTGCTTATAATTATTGTGAAGAATATCAGAAACCCCTGCTTTGTATTTTTTTTCTTCTTTTTTGTATTTTTCTACAGTTTTTTCTTTTTTTCTTGCACTTTTTGGTTCTCTCTTTGCTTTCTTTTTTTTCTTTTTCACTTTATAATGCAAAAACAATAATTTACATTATTTTGTATTAGTTTTTACCTTTTTAAAAGCTTTAATAAAAATTATATTATTAAAAATACAGCTTTAGAAAATGACTTATCAGATCAATGTATTTGCTAGCTAACATGGAATTCTAGCTCAGATGGGCCTGTTCCTCTGCAAATCTTCTCAGCCCTATCTTGGCTAACATGGATCAGCCCCCTTGAAAACTCAATTGGTACAATCTACTCCTTGGCAAAAAGGAGTTTCTTAGACTGTGGGAAGGTGTGCCAATCTGAAAACTCTGTTGGTCCAAGACAAACATAAATCCTGTCATGTGGATGGATGGAATCAGAGAGTCACAAATCTTCATACTTAGATCATTCACCCATAGCCCACTTCTACCTGCTGCTTTGTTCAGTCACATTGGCTTAACTTCCTTTGCATTTCCCAGTATGTTGAATGCCTTTTTTATCTGTGCTCTGTTTTCTAATATTCCTGCTTGTCTCGAGACATTAGCCACAGCCCTTGTCTTGCATTTGCCCAGGGGCTAAAATGAGCAAGGTTGTGATGTTTCAGGCAAAGCACTTTGAAGAGGCTTCAAGAGCAATGTTGCTCCCAGATTCTAAAGAAGAAAGTAAAGCATCTCCCCTACAAGGAGCAGAAGACACCCCTGAGAAAGACGCAAAGCACTTTGATAAAGCAAATCATATCATCACATGTTCAGGTTTATTAGCTTTTAACATTCCTAAACTGATAAAGAAGCTGGAGACTAGCTCCAGATAAGAAAAGTTTATTAGTACAGCCTGAGGTTTGGTTTATCTCTTGTGTGTGAACTCTAAACAACCCTTTCCCTTACAATTACACCCCTTCTGACATCAGACCTCATTTTAATGAACATGGGTTTACAAATATGTAACCCATTTGACTGTATGTAACTGATTTCCTATGCAAAGGGAGGTTACTTTTATTCTGTCCAATCAACTTTTCTCTTGCATTTTCTTAAACTTTTTATATTAACTATAAAAAGGAGAGAAACATGGAGCTCCAAGTTCTCTCTCCCTTTTACACAGAGACCCCACTTTATCAGGGTACCCCAATAAACTGCTTTTAAATGATCTTCTGACTCAGTTGCTTATTGGGAAGGTGAACTGAGGCAGAACCTAGAGCCAGATTTGGCTTTCAGTATGGCTTGCATAGCTGGGTCTCCAATGTAGGAAGAATCCCCTAATTCTGCCTGGAATGCTGAATAGTTCTGTGCCAATTAAAACCAAAGCTATAGCTTATATTGATGTTGTGAGAAGTGGAATTAAAGGCCAACCTAAAACAGAGGGTGGAGGAAATATTTGGACCTACCATGCTGGCATCACTTCAGCATGAACTGCTGTTTCGGTACAAAGTATAGTGCGAAATGACAATGGGGAAAGAGTGGAGAAATTAGAGAAAGAAGAGGACAAAAGGCTCAGAAAGTAGCACACTCAGCCTTTTATGCTTCCACAATATAGCCCCCACATACTTGTCCCAGAACTCCTGACCAGAAAAAAAAAGGCAACCATAGTAGATTGCTGTGAATAATTGCTCTTAAATTAGCACTCTCTGTACTTATGTGGGGTCTTTCAAAATCAGCCACAGGATCTCTTGAACAATTTGAGTTCATTTTGAACTGCATGATACTTTGGACAAAGTAGCAATGAATTCTGCTGGGAGACAATTCGGGATCTAAGATGGTTATCAAGAAATTCTGCATATCACAGGATCTTCACAGTGAACCGAAAGTAGTCTTTTTACATCATTATCCTGGCTGTTCTGTCTCAGAAGATGGAGATGAAAGAACAAATAAATCAATAAAAGGAACAAAAAGTGCTCAAAAGTCTCAGTCGTGCCATACAATTAATATGTGCCAAGATATCTTCTTCAAAAGTGCTCAAAGTAGGAAGAAGCAATACATACTTTCCATATGAACTGCACTCCCATAAGTCCTAACCAGTATGTCTATAATGAAAAATTGTAGATTCCTGTGATCAGTGGAGGGTAACAGGCTGACTAGTCTGGCTTGGAAGCTCATCAAAGATTTCTGGACTTGCTACAAAGCTTTTTGCTTTGAGCTTGTAATGAGAATGGGAATTGAATTCATAGATGTAGCTTTCTATGGCTTTTCCTTTTAGCTTCCTTTAATTGTTTTCCCCAGTGAAGCAAAAGAACTGGCTGGCACTGACTAAGTACAGATCTTTTCTCAGATTTATCTGAAATTGTGAAGGATTAAATCCAAGATATTGCATGTGCAAAGAAAGAGCAACAGCCTTTTTCTAAAACCCTGTGGCTATTATAGTGTTACCTGTCCACAAATATGGAAAAATAGCATGCTTCCTGTTCCTCTGGTTCTCCTTCACATGGCTTCCCTCCATTCTGAAGGGAGGGGTTGTTACAGGTGCGGCTTCTCCGCCTCTTATGGGAACCATCACAGGGACTCCATGAACCCCAGCAATTCCAATTACCATCCACCGCAACTGGAATACATGAAAAGGATTCACAAAACATCTGGATTAAGAGGCTTCTCACAATACATGAGGAATTGATGGTCCCAAAGCAAGTTTAGGTTTGGAGATCTTCCATTAGTCATAGTCCTAGAGCAGGGGTGTCAAATTCAAGGGCGATGGGCCAGATCTGGCCCGTGGAGTGCTTAAATCTGGCCTGTGGGACCGGCCTGGAAATAGCGAAGGTAGCCAAAATGGGGAAAGGGGGGGACTGTGTGTGTGTGGGTGCTCTGTTTTAGGCCTGGATGGCTTCCTGCAGCATTCTGCTGACCAAATTGGGGCACAGGAGAGCCATGCCCCATTTTGGCCAGCAAAGTACTGCAGGAGGCATACATCCCATGTCCGCTTCCCCAGCCTATGGAGCACTACAGTACTGATCCACCCTTGAAGAAATTCAGTTTGACACTCCTGTCCTAGAGCAAGGGTCTTCAAACTTGGCAAGTTTAAGACTTGTGGACTTCAATTCCCAGAATTCCTGAGCTAACATGACTGGAGGAGGAATTTTGGGAGTTGAAGTCCACAAGTCTTTTTTTTTCCCCAATAAACTTTATTTACAAGAATTAAAAACATACAAATTTAAAAATACAAAAACAATAGTATGTAAATAACACATTCTTCTTTACATTGTGATCGAATTTGATAAGTCCTAATAGTCAGTACTAACTGATATTTATCGCATTTTCATTTGCTATCACACCTTAATCACTAAATAACTCACAATACTCTATTAATCTGAATATATCATTAATTGAATAATAGTTATAAACCAACAAGAAGATTAATGAAGTCCACAAGTCTTAAAGCTGTCAAGTTTGAAGACCCCTGCCCTAGAGGATTTAGTCCATTAACCTGACAAAATAACCTGGAAACAGCCCCATTCGTCCTATAATCAAAGTTACAGTGATGTAACTTTGAAATCACAAGTTGAAGTATAATTGTGCTTATAATTATTGTGAAGAATATCAGAAACCCCTGCTTTGTATTTTTTTTCTTCTTTTTGTATTTTTCTACAGTTTTTTCTTTTTTTCTTGCACTTTTTGGTTCTCTCTTTGCTTTCTTTTTTTTCTTTTTCACTTTATAATGCAAAAACAATAATTTACATTATTTTGTATTAGTTTTTACCTTTTTAAAAGCTTTAATAAAAATTACATTATTAAAAATACAGCTTTAGAAAATGACTTATCAGATCAATGTATTTGCTAGCTAACATGGAATTCTAGCTCAGATGGGCCTGTTCCTCTGCAAATCTTCTCAGCCCTATCTTGGCTAACATGGATTAGCCAGTGGGCAGATCAGCCCCCTTGAAAACTCAATTGGTACAATCTACTCCTTGGCAAAAAGGAGTTTGTTAGACTGTGGGAAGGTGTGCCAATCTAAAAACTATGTTGGTCCAAGACAAACATAAATCCTGTCATGTGGATGGATGGAATCAGAGAGTCACAAATCTTCATACTTAGATCATTCACCCATAGCCCACTTCTACCTGCTGCTTTGTTCAGTCACATTGGCTTAACTTCCTTTGCATTTCCCAGTATGTTGAATGCCTTTTTATCTGTGCTCTGTTTTCTAATATTCCTGCTTGTCTCGAGACATTAGCCACAGCCCTTGTCTTGCATTTGCCCAGGGGCTAAAATGAGCAAGGTTGTGATGTTTCAGGCAAAGCACTTTGAAGGGGCTTCAAAAGCAATGTTGCTCCCAGCTTCTAAAGAAGAAAGTAAAGCATCTCCCCTACAAGGAGCAGAAGACACCCCTGAGAAAGACGCAAAGCACTTTGATAAAGCAAATCATATCATCACTGCACTGAAGCCACCACCTGGGCTACCTCAGATAAGGCAAAATATAAATATGTTGCTAAAATCTGCTCTCTAGATTCCTGAAAGTTTTCTTCCCCACAAAAGAGGTTTCTCTTTTTCTATCTCATTTTTACACAGGCTCAGAATTCTTCTCTGTGTCCTATTTTGTGTGAGGTAAAGGAGGATGCCATCTTTCCTCCATGTTTTCCCGAAAATAAGACAGGGTCTTATTTTCTTTGGGCCCCAAAATAAGCACTAGGACTTATTTTCGGTGGGATGTCTTTTTCCCCCCACTTCTTCTGTTTGCTCATGGATAGAATGGAGCAGGAAGTTGAACGACATGCTGGTGCCACAAGATGAGGCAGGAAGGTGGAGCGCCCCATGCGTCCCGGACCGGATTACCTTAGGGTCCCCGCAGCCAGACCATCCACGCCCTGACACCTGCCTCACCTCATGGCTGCAGCACCAGCACCCTGTTTAACCTTCTGCTCTGTTGTGGCCATGAAGAAGCAGACCACATGGGCTCCTGCTGCACATGGCTGTTGGTGCTGCTGCCATGAGGCAGGGGTCGAGGCATGGAGTGAGGGCCCTGAGGTAAGCCGGTGCAGGGTGCATGGGGCAGCTCCACCCCACCCCCCACCTAGCCTCATGGCCACGGTACCATAAGCAACCAGATGGAATGGGCTGCTAGCTGATAAGAAGAGCTTATTTTGGGGGTAGGGCTTATATTAGGTGTGCACATAAAACATGCTGGGACTTATTTTGGGGAAAAGAGGGAGCATTAATATTTCTGTGTGTGTCTGGAGCAGGAGCATCCACTGGAGTTGCATTCTCTGGAAAGATTAAAACAATCAAGGGGGCAGTCATAACTATGAGAGCAAAGCCTAAGCTGCCATTTTGATTCTTTTAGCAATGTTCTTACTACATTTCCCCCCATACTTCCTGATTTGGAAAACAAGATCCTTTATTTAAAAAGTTTTCTCATGAGATCTTTTTTGAATATTTAGTTGATATGGGAAACCAGAGAAGTAATAGACTATGAAGGGAAGATTATATAGTGAAAATTACTGTATGGCTTTTGTAATCCTTTTGTTAATTAAGAAAAGAATAAACATCCTGCCCCATCATGAAAATTTTATCAATACATCTTTTTATGGGGATTAAACACATGATTGGACTGTATTTTTTAAAATAAACAAATATATAAAGAATTGTTTCTCTTTTATTTGCGGGGGGGTAAGGGGAATGACATGCCAACAGTGTCAAGTGAGACATTTTCTGAATTTTTGACACACCAAGCTCAAAGATTCATGATCAGTAGCTTAATATGACAACTTGGGAAGTAGCAAGAAGATACCTATACTTAGACTTTGTACTACCAAGATTTCCAAATTAAATAAAAATATATTTTTTAAAAACCTAAATTCTCTGAGATCATCCAAATGAGTGGTAAAGCTAAAATAATACAAAATATGTTTATCCCCTAAGGATTGGGCCTTCTTAAAAAAACTTATTTAACATGAAATACTTGACATTTCCCGCATCGACCGAGAGCTCAAAAATAGAGACGGCTCTGTGGCCCCACGCTTGTGCAGGGTCATTTGCAAAATGAATCAAGCAAACGTAAATTCATTTATACTATAAACTCACTCGCCAAAACCAACACCAACCATAAGAACCTCCGTTGCCGCCCTGACCTAACCATACAGCAACGTGCCCGCTCCCGTGTACTCCGCATCGAACTCAAAAACCGTCTAGACAATGGAGAGAAGGACCTGTACATTGACTACCATGCTGACTGTATCAAAAGTAAGCCACGCAACCCAATACTCAGTTTTTACCCTCAACCACAACCCTACCTCAACCCATCCACCATCACCCAAGACTAGGCACGCACACCCCCAACTACCTCAATTCCAACTACTGCCGGCCTTAAATGCAAACTACTCAATGCAAGAAGCCTCGTGAATAAAATACCTGAATTTCTCTTCCTCCTAAATATGGCTAACTTCGACATTATATTTGTCTGTGAAACATGGCTCAATGCATCTCCCCGACTCCATTACCACAGTAAGAGACTATCATGTTTACCGATCAGATCGTGAAAATCGTCGAGGAGGTGGTGTTGCTATATTCTATAAAAAATCTTACATCTAAAAAATATCCAAGTTACCCAGGAGCTTGCCCTTCCTGAAACCATCATCTGTGAACTATCCTCAAATATCACAATTCGATTCTTACTATGTTACAGAGCACCTGATTATGACATCGAACATGTAAACAAGCTAAATACATTACTAACATGGGCTGCATCCTGCCCATACCCTTTTATCCTTCTTGGTGATTTCAATCTACCCTCATATTGACTGGACCCTAAATGATTGTACAACTGAAATCATACACACAACCTTCTACAATGCTATTACAAATCTGGGACTGGAACAACTAGTAATCAACAACACTAGACTAAACAACTGCCTCGATCTCATCTTCTGCAACAGTTTGAACCTAATTTACGAATACAAACTAAAGAACCCTTTTCCAGTAGTGACCACAATATGATTGACTTTTGTCTCAACATACATCCACACAAAAATCACCACAATGATGTAATCCCCTATTGTAACTTCAAAAAAGGCAACTATGATCTTATAGACAACGATCTCTCATCCCTTGATTGGCAATCTCTATTCACTGGATGCAATACCGTTGAAGACCATTACAACATATTTTTACTTGAAGTCAAAAGAGTCATCAAACTATATGTTCCAACAACAACTCCCAAAACAAAACAAAAAAGCAGATTACCCATATCAATAAGGAAACTTCATTCCAAAAAGAGATCACTCTGGCGGAAAAACAAATCTGGTCACGTTGCCAATTTCAAAAACCGATACAAAAATTTATGCCACCAGATAAAGACTGAATGCACCAATTATCACATTAAACAAGAGGAAAACCTTCTAAGCACCAATTCCACCGAGCTTTTTACAATTTTGTAAACAACAAACTAAAAGACTCAAGGTCCATCCCTCCCTTGATAGGACCTGATGGTAAAGACTGCAACGACGACACCATTAAAGCCAACATCTTTAACACATTCTTCGGCTCAGTATTTGTAAACAGCAATGGATCATGCCCAGTATTTCCTAGCCGTACCACAGATAACAACAATGATCTAATACATATAGATTTCACAGAAGACAATGTCGAAAAATCACTACGCAATCTAAAACCATCTCTATCTATTGGACCGGATGGAATATGTGCCTACTTCTTAAGAAAGCTATCCACTGCCATAGCCAAACCTCTAAGCATAATCTTTGAAAAATCTTTCAGGACCAGCTCCTTGCCTAACCTATGGTCACAAGCCACAGTCATCCCCATCTTCAAAAAGGAGACCCAAGCCTAGTTGAAAATTACAGGCCAATCTCCTTATGCTGCGTCACCTGTAAAGTCATGGAATCAATTATTAACCAATCCATCATGCTCCACTTAGAGACAAACAACCTACTCTCCAATAAACAATTTGGTTTCAGAAAAAAACTATCCTGTAATCTGCAACTCTTACACTGCAAAAACATATGGACGACACAACTCGACCAGGGCAAAGCAATAGACCTTAATCTACATAGACTTCTGTAAAGCCTTTGATTCAGTGGTACATGACAAACTACTCCTAAAAATAAAATCCTATGGTATCTCTGGACAACTGAATAACTGGATAGAAGCATTCCTGTCAAACAGACAACAAATGGTCAAAATCGGGAGCGTCCTATCAAATCCAGTACCTGTCAATAGTGGTGTCCCCCAGGGCAGTGTTCTAGGACCAACTCTCTTCATACTCTACATAAACGACCTCTGTGATCATATTAAGAGCAATTGCGTTCTCTTCGCTGATGATGTAAAGCTGTTCAATACCACAGACAATACTGCTACTCTACAAAAAGATCTTGACTATGTATCTGAATGGTCAAACAAATGGCAACTTCAAATCTCAACATGTTGCTCTTCTAGATATTGGCAAAAAAAAATCAGAAAATAAAATACAAGTCTGAATATCGTTCATTAAATGTTGAAATCAGCAGGAGATCTCAAACCAAATGGCATAACGGTGACTCGAAATGACCATAACGAAAAAAGTCCGTCTTCCACTCGTCTCCCTTACGCATCCGAACCAAATTGTAAGCTCCACGTAAGTCAAGTTTCGTGAAAATTGTACTTCACCGTAACCGCTCCAACAATTCGGAGAGGAGCGGTAAAGGATAGCTATTTCTCACAGTGATAGCATTTAGCGTCTATAGTCACAACAAAGACGAAGTTCTCCCGACCTTCTTCTTGACAAAGAGAAACGGGTGCTGAAAGAGGGGATGACGAAGGTCGAATAAATCCCCGAGCTAGATTTTTATTCAAAAATTCTCGAAGTGCAACTAGTTCAGGCTCAGACAAAGAATACAACCTCCCCTTTGGTAATGGAGCGTCCAGTATCAAATCCACGGGACAGTCGTAAACACGATGTGGTGGTAATTGATCTGCCTCCTGTTCACTGAAAACATCGAAATCCGACAGCTCTGAAGGAATCGAGGCAGCAGAAGCGACAATATGTTGGCCTGCGCAGACATGTCTCCAGGTGGTCCACACATTGCAGGCTTGGAAAAGAAACAGCGTTCTGCGCCCAAGCCACCAACGGATCGTGTAGACGCAGCCAGGATACTCCGAGCACCAAAGGAAGATGGAGGTTCGAAGTGATATAAAAACTTATCGCCTCCTCATGATCCCCAATACGCATACGCAGTGGTTGGGTGTGTGCGAATAGGTCCCGACTTGAGTTCGCGCCCATCTACGGTTTCCACCTGCATGGGGGATTCACAGGTACTAAAGGAACTTTGAAATGTTTTACAAAATCATAATCCATAAAGCTAGTCGTAGCCCCTGAATCCACCAGTGCCACGGCAGGGATTCCCTCCTTCCGAGATTGCAAGAATATGCGAGTGTCCAAAAGTAAATGTCGAGGAGGGCCAGAATTAACTTCAGCAATTTGAGATGAAAGTGAATATTGTGCCCGACCTAGGGTTTCCCTGAGGTCGGGCCTACCCGTTCCGACGGACCAGCAATGGGTTTTGATACAGGTCCACGAGTCCCCTTCCGAGTGCAGGAATTAGCAAAATGTCCCGAACCCCGCAATAAAGGCACAAACCTTCCTGAAATCTTCTCGATCGTTCCTGAACTGTTAAACGAGGCGGAGTGCGCCTATCTCCATCGGCTCCTCTGCTGGAATTCTGGATTGGAAAACCCTCATAGACGGGGTGCGTGAGCGAGGAAACACAGGTGGCTCTGCAATGGTCCGTTTACACCCACGATGTTGTAGGCGAGCTTCAATACGTAAGCATTGAGTAATCAATGTGTCCAAAGTTGAAGCTGCGCTCTGCATGAATTAGTTCATCCTGATAATGTCGGACAAACCCTCTTGGAATGCTGCCATGTGAGCTGGTTCATTCCAGGTGGAGTCCATACACAACAAGCGAAATTCTGCAACGTATTCTTGCAATGAGTGTTTACCTTGAATAATATCCCTCAATTTTCTGTCCACAATTTGAGATTTAATTGGATTCTCAAACATAACGTTCATCTGTTGAATAAACCCTGGAAATCGTCCAGTAATGGACTATCTTGTACTAATAAGGAGTAGCCCATTTGGCAGCCTGCCCGGTTAACAAACTAATAATAAAGCCAATTTTAACTCGATCGGTTGGAAAATCCTCCGGCCTCACAGAAAATACAATTGGCACTGACCCAAAAATGTTGAAAACATGTCCGTTTGCCCAGAAAATTTATCTGGCATAGCTATCGAATTTTCTCACAGGGGGTGCAGGGAACTCCAGCTGCAGCTGAAACAGTTTGAGAATTGGCAACGAACGATAATAATTGTGTTACCTGATTTTGAAGGGATACGTTGCTCTGAAGTAATTGATTTATTTGCATCTGTTGCTGCTCCACCAATTGTTGCATTTGAGTTGAATCCATCGTTGCAAAGATGGTCTGTTTGGTCGAACAAAATGTTATGTCCCACCTTCTAAAATAAACAGTTAAGGCTGAAAGCAGCAGTCCTTGTAAAGAAAGGCAGCAAACAGGAAAATGTTATGTCCCACCTTTTAAAGTAAACAGATAAGGCTGAAAGCAACAGTCCTTGTAACGAAAGGCAGCAAACAGGAATTTTCACAGATAGCTCCAATAAGTAAAAGTTCCAACGAACTAAATCCAAGACTCAACAAGATTCTTCAGATCAAAATCCTTCACAAAATAATTCCAATAAGTAGAAGTTCCAACGAATTAAATCCAAATCCCAACAAGATATTTCAGATCAAAATCCTCCAAACTGTGCTCTTCAGTTCTCCTTGCAAATAGACACTTTGTTCCGGACAAAGTGCAAAGTCATATCTCTCCTTTATAGAGTAACTAATTAGTCTAATTGCTGGTCTGCTCTCCTACTGTATCCTCGTTGGTTCCTCCTTGTCAGGAGGCGTCTTGTCCTGACATCTACCCAGCAATCATCCAAATTATCATCTTCTTCACCTGAAGATATCATTGGTTCCTCATTATCACCCGTTCCCGGCTGACCACCTAATTGAAGGGTGGAGGAGTTTGAAGGTTCAAGCCGATCTTGCAAATCAAATGCATTCATCTCCTCCTCATCGTTAGAACTTGCTGATTCATATAAGTCCTCCTCACTGGAGCTGTCATTCAAAAAACCTGTAGCAGATGCCGGAATCACAACAATTTTGGGGAAAAGAGGGAGCATTAATATTTCTGTGTGTGTCTGGAGCAGGAGCATCCACTGGAGTTGCATTCTCTGGAAAGATTAAAACAATCAAGGGGGCAGTCATAACTATGAGAGCAAAGCCTAAGCTGCCATTTTGATTCTTTTAGCAATGTTCTTACTACATTTCCCCCCATACTTCCTGATTTGGAAAACAAGACCCTTTATTTAAAAGGTTTTCTCATGAGATCTTTTTTTAATCTTTAGTTGATATGGGAAACCAGAGAAGTAATAGACTATGAAGGAAAGATTATATAGTGAAAATAGAATATTTTTACTGTATGGCTTTCGTAATCCTTTTGTTAATTAAGAAAAGAATAAACATCCTGCCCCATCATGAAAATTTTATCAATACATCTTTTTATGGGGATTAAACACATGATTGGACTGTATTTTTTAAAATACACAAATATATAAAGAATTGTTTCTCTTTTATTTGGAGGGTAAGGGGAATGACATGCCAACAGAGTCAAGTGAGACATTTTCTGAATTTTTGACACACCAAGCTCAAAGATTCATGATCAATAGCTTAATATGACAACTTGGGAAGTAGCAAGAAGATACCTTCTATACTTAGACTTCGTACTACCAAGATTTCCAAATTAAATAAACATATTTTTTTAAAAAACCTAAATTCTCTGAGATCATCCAAATGAGTGGTAAAGCTAAAATGATACAAAATATGTTTATCCCCTAAGGATTGGGCCTTCTTAAAAAAAACTTATTTAACATTATTAATTTATTCTTTATATTTATTTTCATTTTGATTCCCTCCAAAATGCTTGTGGAGCACCAGTCGTCCCTGGACACTGGTTGGGAACCCATCCTCTAGGTTTTTCTATCTTCTTTTCATGATACACAGCTGCCCACATCCGTGGGAAGGGAATCACAAAAAGGCTTGATAGTGTTCACAGTTGCACCATTGAAATCCTGTCCTTTTTCTAACTTGTTAGAAAATGAGCCACAGTGGCACAGTGGTCAGAGTGCAGTACTACAGGCTATTTCTGCTGACTGCCGGCTGACTGCAATTTGGCAGTTCAAATCTCACCAGGCTCAAGGTTGACTCAGCCTTCCATCTTTCTGAGGTTGGTAAAATGAAGACCCAGATTGTTGGGGTCAACATGCTAACTCTGCAAACAACTTAAGAGAGGGCTGCAAAGCACTGTGAAGCGGTATATAAGTTTAAGTGCTACTCCTAGTGCTATTGTTGACACTGTACATGTACAATGGGGTAAGGTTTCAGTGGCACTGCTGCAACCTCCAACTTTTCTTTTGAAACTTTCCCTGAAGATACTAATACAATACATTGGTGAGAAGAGGCAGAGGCAGAAGGAGATCCTTCTGTCCCAAAGTTGTTCTTTTGGCTCAGGAATTTATATATTTTTTCTTTGATGCTTTTCTGGCCATTTAATGATCAAAATGGAAAAGTAGATTATTACTTCCCCAGATCAAGGGGAAATCTGTAATACTTGTTTTTTATTTCTTTCATTCTCATTGCCAGCTATTCCTCCTCCTCATCTTTAGCTCCTTTCTTATAAATGATGGTTGCTCTCAAGCTTTATTTACCCACTGATTCTGATTTTCCCTGGCCTGTTCATTTCCAATCAGAAATAGGCGAATATTTCAGAGGTCTAAGCAACTGATGCCTTCCAGATGTTGTCAGATACAACTTCTGTCAATTTCAGCCTATATGTCCAATGGTATTGCCTACCCATGGAGTAAGAAATCCCCATATGGCACCATCCAACTAAGTGCTGCAATTAGATATTGCTCAATAATATGCTTTCTACTACATATAAGGTGCAGGCCAAGTTTCAACATGAGATGAACCCCTTCTCAGTCATATTAAATTATGGTCAAGGGATTGGTTTTTACCCATCTTGATATTACTATATTATATTACTCTATTACTATAGTTTCTGTAGATGAGGAGATTCCATTTTAAGGCATTTCTGCTAACACACATTTAAAAGAGGAAAGAAGGAAGGGAGGGAAGGGAAGGGAAGGAAGGAAATATGATAAATAGTTGAAGAAAGGAGGATTTAATTACTTAATGCAAAGGACGGAAATGCATACACTGAAACAGCTAATGCTTTGTCAAACTGTTCATTCCCTGTTGAAGAAAAGGGGGTCTTGTTCTCTTTAGCATGCTTGAAAGAAAATAGTTCCAGTCTATTTATTCCTAATTATCTCCACTCGGTTTCATCCTTGCTAACTTTACCTGGGGCTAATATATGAGCAGGAAGAATTATAAGGAAAGGGAGAGGGAGAACAGATTTGCAAAAAAGTTGAAACAGCCTGGAGACACATTTCATTCTGAAATCTAGATGATTAGGAAAGCTCTATGTAATGAAATACTTGCATTCTTACTCTATTAATTCACGTACCTGAATGATAATCTGGTGCCCGTATTTCACAATTATCACCATAAGTCCCAGCCTGGCACACACACAAGCACTCTGTTCCAGACAGCACTACCTTGCCATTGTTGGGGCATGGAGCACATTGGCATGGGTCAAACTGCACTGCATACTCAGAAAGAGCTCTTCTGAGATTGCTACGCTTAGTTGCTGCACAGGGAATGTTCTTCACCAGCTCCAGAATGGAAGTCAGCTAATAAACAGAAGAGGTGGACATCAACAGAGCCATGAATATTCCACTCTACCACAATTTTACTCTGCAAGCATCTGTTAACAGGCAAAATCTGAACAATTTAAAGGGATTTGTAAGAAGGGAAGGGACTCTTGCACGATGATATCATACTCCAATTCTGCAACATATACTTGGGTTAGACCTCATCGTGGAAATACCTAAATGAGGCCATGACATCATCACCCAAGAGTCGTTTCTGCAGATTTCTGCTATAGAAATCACTACACTTCTTCCTTATTTTTACAAGAACTTGGTTCTAATGATTGTGAAAAGTCAGTGCTGTTGATTTGCCTTGTGGTTCAAAACAATGGTCCACCATTGTTTTTTCTCACCAACAATTTTTGAAGCTGGTGCCCTTCAGATATTTTATAGATTGCTTAGCAATTGTTCGATGTTACAATAGACTCCTCTGAAGGAACTTACAACCTAGTTTTAAAGTTCCACTTATTAGATATTCAAATTTTAAAAATGTCAGAAATAACTTTCTAGTTCAATATCTAATACTAACATTTCCTACCCAAATATTGAATGTCCAGCTTTCTGTTTCATTGAGATTATATCATATCATAGAAGTTAGCAAGCTTAAATTCTGGGCATTCTTCACCTTGGAATAATCTGATTATAACCGAATCTTCAAAACGGACTTCTAGCCTGGTTTTGACGTTCTGATATCACCCTCCACCAATGGTCATGTGACTATATTTTGAGCCCTTAGCAACAAGCCTGCCATTTGCAATGCTCTGTGGTCACATGACCACAATTTAAAATCAGTTTTGTCAAAAACCAGTATTTACTTTGGATTTCCAGGAAAAAAACAGCCCATAGCAAACAATGGCTTTCCTTAACAACTGTACTATTCACTTAACAACCATGGTGTTTGCTTAATAACCACATTATTGACTGCCCACAAAGAAGGGGTCATAAAATCGGGATGATCACATGGTTATCAATTTTACAATCATCACGACTTACAACTAAAAATGCCAATCTCAGTTATTTATTTATTTAGTTTATATTGCCGCCTATTTGCCCATGGCAATAAATTTGTAAAGTACAATAGAACAAAATTTGGGAAAACAAAACAAAAGCAACTCCCACCCCCCACCCCGGCAACAGCAGATCACACTAGCCATTTGATGGGCTCTGTCCCACTCTGTGTTCCCCAGGCCCATTGGCAAAATCAAGTCTTCAGTGCCTTTCGGAAGAGTGCTAGAGTGGGGGCCATTCTAATGTCTGGAGGAATGATATTCTAGAGAGAGGGAGCCACCATGGAGAAGGCCCTCCTTCTGGGTCCCACCAGGTGTATCTCCCTCAGGGGTGGGACCCACAACATTCCCTGCCTCTTCACTCTAATGGGTCAGGTAGATGTTATAGTTGTAACTCGAGAACTACCTTGGATAGCAGAACAAATAATTATTGATAATAGAAACTGTGTTCGGAAACTTTTTTAAAGCATCAGGTTGAAGAAGACTGCCCTATGGTCTTAACTGCTTGAATGCTTCATTCATCCAGCCAATGAATATTATTATGGTATTTGGTCAGGGAGCCGTAACAAAACAAAATTGTATTTTCTATGTGCTTTATTACAAAGTTCAATGTTAGCAAATCTCAGAGATTCTTTAATCTAATTTCTGCATTTCTTCCCTTTCATTTTAATCAATCCTATGCTGTTGTTGCCCTTTCCTTACTCTGGATTTGCAATTCTAGCCATAAGAGATTGTTTAACTTCCTTTATACTTAATATCAAAATGAGTCTCAGAGTCTGATGCTTTCTAGACCAGTATTTCTCAACCAAGGCAACTTGAAGATGTGTGTGGACTTCAACTCCTAGAATTGCCCAGTCTTCTTCTAGCCTGGACTTTGAAACATAATCCAGTTGATGGTGAAGACAGATAACTGGCATTCCTTTTGCCAAGGCCAAATATTTTGTTGACCATTTGGTAAAAGGAAACAACCATATTTGACTATAATTGACATATGCCACAGCTGAGTATGATGGGTGGACATTCTGAGAGTTTCAGTTCAACATGTCTATAACAAGTGTCAGATTGTTGCCAGCTGGGATAAGCCACAAATCAGCTTTGCACAATTGGCCTTTGTGCATGAAATAGAAGTGCCAGTGTCTGAAAACAAGTCTGCTACTACTTGAAATGAAAGAAAAATTAGAGATGAACTATTTGTTTAAGCCACAAATTCCATTTTTATTTTTTATTTTAAAAAACCCTACCATCCTACAGATAATCAGAAATGCATAAGATGTAGTACTTGGCATACCCTCCAATAGTATTATGTCCAGCAGGCACATAGATTACAAGATACATTACTTCCAAACATATTATGGCTCTATTAGATATTCAAATTAAAAGATTTGTCAGAAATAACTTCCTGGTTCAATGTCTAATGCTAACATTTCCTACCAATAGATTTGCATGTCCTGCTTTCTGAGGTTATATCGTATCACAGAATTTGGCAAGCTGTTTAAGTTCTGGGCATTCCCCACCTTGCAATCACCTGCAATGTTGGCTAATTATTTAACCTCATGAGATCAGGGTTGCCTTGATTTCTAAAGCATGGTATTGGTGTCTTTTTTTAAATGGTGAATGAACTTAATGGGGAGGGGAACAATAAATTCCCTAGCTGTTGATCCACATCATATCAGAAAAACACATAGCAATCAAAGATTGTAATACAATGGATGTGTTTCTCTTTGTTTCCCCAACAGCAATTGCAGTCAAAGTAATTTAATTCTATATATACTGACAATGGGAAAGGCTAAAAGCTTTAAATGTCTCATCGGTTCTGTTTTGTAAAATTGTATGGAAAATTAATGCCTGAAATTCCTTGTTCTCCTATTTACTTTCTATCAATTTCCTCTTTTCTATTATGTCTATTAAAGAGCAGGCCAGGGAACTGAATTCCCCTCCCCCCCAGACTTTTTAAAGTAACTGGAAATCTATAGCCATTTCCCCCCCTGAAGATAAAAAGTAACTTTTTATCTTCAGAGGTAGTAGCAAACCACTATGATCAAACCACTATGACAAAAGTGTCAAGGAATATGAGGAAAAACCACAGCTGCTGGAAATGCAGAAATGTGTAGGAGAAAAAATGTGAGGTCTCCAAAACACCCCAATTAATGTTGAACGTGTTCAAGAACTATATAATGCTCCTTGGCTGTTTTGGTAGGGGGGAAAAATGATTGGACGGGGAAATGTAATGGGAAATCTTCAACAGCAAAACTTACCAGGCTATTCATTGCAGGTAGTCCTGAATTACAATTGGTCTCTTAGCACCCATTTGAAATTACAATCAACCCGAAAAATGGGAGTTATGATCCAGTTCTGAGGTTCCAACAGTCGTGCCTTTCCACAATCACATGACTGAACTTTGGGCACTCGGAAACACTGTAGAATTTAGGGCCATTTGCAATGTCATAGAGTGACATGACTGTGTTTTATAACAAATTTGCCAAAAATCAGTACTTCCAGTTTTTGGCAAAATTGTGCCCATTGTGAACCATTGGTTAGTTTAATAACAGTGGTGTTCATTTAATGACTGCTGCAAAAAAGGAGGTTTATTTTCAGACACTGGCAATCCTGCATAAAGGCTAATGATACAAAGCTCTTTTGTAGCTGATCCTTTTATTACTATCAAGACATATAGTCATAATGGGCAGACTCCATTCTGGTCATATGTCAATAGTAATAATAATTGCACTTAGAATTACCGTGTTTCTCCAACAATATGGCCTCCACCAATAGGAAGGCCCAGCATGTTTTAACGGCATAAAATCAAATTAAGCCCCACCCCCCAAATTAAGGCCTATATTAAACATGAGAAATGGGGGGGGGATGGCGGGGGGCTTGCCGTTAGGAAGTAGTTTTGTTGCATACGCGGATATGGTGCTGCCTGCGTTGACTTTGGCGTTGGTAGGGCACTTCGTATCAGGAGACCTTCCTCCACTGTTGCTTTCCCTTCTCCCTTGCTGCCGCAGCATTTAGAGCAACGCCGCGGCGTTTGGCGCAGCCTCATGCAGCCAACCAGGGCTCCTCCCTGCAACCGGAGCCCAGCGGAGACACTCAGCTTCAGGCGCTCCTGTCGCCGCCTTCAAAGGCAAAGCCAATTCTTTTAAAAGCCGTTTTTTGGGGGGTCAAACAAAAATAAGGCCCGGCCTTATTTTGTGAGAAACATGGTATATACCGCTTTACAGGGCTTTACAGCCCTCTCTAAGCAGTTTACAGAGTCAGCATATTGCCCCCAATAATCTGGATCCTCATTTTACCACCTCGGAAGGATGGAAAGCTGAGTTAACTTTGAGCCTAGTGAGTTTCAATCTGCCATATTGCAGGCAGCTGGCAGTCAGCAGAAGTAGCCTGCAGTACTGCACTCTAACCACTGAGCCACCACGCCTCATACAAGGACTACCTATACTCAGGGGTGGGATTCTACTGGTTCAGACTGGTTCTATAGAACCAGTTGTTATGATTCTGCACAGTTTGGAGAACCGCCAAATCATTCCCCAGGCTGGCCCCACCCCTCTCCACCTGCCCTCCCCTCCCACCCAATCAGTCCTTATCACATATGTGCAACATTGCACATGTGCCCAACATCACTGACTGCGTTCTCCCCTGCCCAGTCACTCCTTAAGGTATTTCTTTTTTTCCCCTTTCCGATGATCAGCTGTTCCGGAGATCAGCTGTTCTGGGATCCCCCTTGCTGTCTTACCACTTCGCCCAGGAGGCTTCCCTAAGGCCCGGGAGGCAACACCCCTGCCCCTCCCCCGCACTCCTTCTTGGGCCCCAGGGAAGCCTTCTGAGAGCAAAAATGCCCCCCAGGAGGCTTCCCTGAGGCCCATGTGGCAAAAAAAACCAGGGGCGGTTGCTGGAAAAAAGCCACGCCCACCCATCATGTGGCCAGGCCCACATAGCCACACCTACAGAACCAGTTGTTAAAAAATTTGAATCCCACCCATGCCTATATTTTTATGGCAATCTGATTCGTAATATCTCACTTTGTATTCCTGATATTCACAGGCGGATGACAAATGCTTTTCATGTTGCCATTTTTCTTAGAAGATTCAAAGCTTCCATTCAGAAACAAATGGAAGGCCACCCTGAGAGACAGCAGTGGTTATAATGCAGTACTGCAGGCTAACTCACTGCTCACTCCAGGAGTTCGATTCTGACCGGATCAAAGTTGACTTCCATCCTTCCAAGATCAGTCAAATGAGGACCCAGGTTGTTGGGGTCAATATGCTGACTCTGTAAACTGCTCAGAGAGGGCTGTAAAGCCCTGCGAAGCAGTATATAATTCTACATGCTATTGCTATCTAGTTTGGGTAATGAAACATCTGCAAGAAAACAAACCAAGCAAGGACCCCCTCATTTCAACCCTGAGCTACAAATATTCTCCTTTATTGCTACCTCAAAGTCAATCACACTTGGATTGTCCTTCACCGATTCCAGCCAATTGGTAAAAATAGTGTGCTCAGGAAAAGCTCCTTGTCTTTCCCAGGCAAGAGCTGCAGCAAACTGGGATCTTCCACCTTTGATGAAGGATATGGACTTCTCTGAGGATTGCAGAAATGAACCTGGAAGAGAAATTTAACAAGGCATGTGATTGGAGCAGCAACATAAGCAGGTAGCTTCATAGCAACCATCAGAAGTAGAAACAGAAAATACTTTGTCAAAGACACTCTTGGAAATCAGGAAGAGTTAAAGTAAAGCATCTTCACCTAACAATGTCCTTTTTTGTGCACTTTTTGACTGGATTTATCCATTGGTGCACCAAAAAAGGCAGGATGTATTATGCTATCAAGCTTCTTCGACAGCCATACCGACTTTGTAAAACAACAGCTTTGGCATCACTAAGAACTGTTAACAAAGCTATATGCATTCAACACAGTCGTTTGCAGAGTTTAACACATGGCCCGCAAATAAACATCTTTCCCTCCCTTTTCACCACAAGTTTCTAGCCCTCAAGCATTTTGAAAGCATCTGGTAGATTTTCTGAAAACAGAAACAGAGTATTAGAAGCTGAGGAACCAATTTCTATTTTTAGGAAATCTCATATTTTGGACTCTTATAGGAATTCATTAAAATGTACATAATGTTTGCAGATCCTGGAATAGAGCCTTTTCATTTTACATTACTTGCATTTTGCTTCTGTGCTTCCTTTGTTAGATATTTCAGAAACAAATATAGATTTAAAAAAAAGTCAAGATGTGCAATGCACATATAAAACAAGCATATCCTGGATCACCACTGTAGCCACTATCAACATTTTTTTTAAACTCTAACTTTTGAACATCCCTTCCAGTTAGTTGCCCTTTTTGACAAACAAAATATGCATGTTTCTTTTGACTATCTATAGATTTGACTGGCTTATAGGAAGCAAGTCCTCTGTGCTCTGCAAGTAGTCTTTGAATTATAATCATTAGTTTAGTAATTAGTTTAGTAAAAGTTACACCATTACTGAAAAATTATGACTGGTCCTTGCACTTATGACTTTTGCAGCATCTCCATGGTCATGTGATCAAGATTCAGGTGCTTTTTTTAAAAAAAATTGCTGTATAGTGCAGTGTTGGTGTGGTGTCAGGGGTTTCTGGTTCAATGTGTGAAGGGTGAAGGATATGTGTTTGTGTTTATTTTCATGGTCATGATGTGCACTGAAGATGGTGTTTGATTTCGTCGTATGAGGTGCAATGACAATAAAGTAAACTAAACTAAACTTGGCAATTGGCACATATTTACAATGGTTGCAGCATCCCGAGATCACCTGATTGTCATTTGTGACTTTCCCAGTTGGCATCCAACAAGCAAAGTTAATGTGGGGAGCTGGATTTACTTAATGGCTTTGTGATTCAGTTAACAAATGCAGTGATTCACTTAACAATCATAGCAAATAGGGAATAAAATCAGGTATGACTTTAAAAACCACCTAGCAATGGAAATTCTGGTCTCAGTTGTGATTGTAAGTCAAAGATTATCTGTATTTAGGAGCCATGGTGGTGCAGTAGTTAGAATACAGCAGGGGTGTCAAACTCAAGGCCCATGGGCCAGATCCAGCCCATAGGGTGCCTAGATCTGGTCCATGGGGCCACCCTGGAAACAATAAAGGACCAGCCTGAGGCGCTTCTGCCAGCAAAAACGGAGGTTGTGTGGCCCTCCCAAGCTCCGTTTTCACTGGCAGAGGGTTGCAGGAGGCTGTTGCAGCTGGAAATGGAGCTTGGAATCCTGTTTTTGCTGGCAGAGTGCTCAGGTCACCACAGGCATGAGTGGCATGATTAACATGAGTGATGTCAAGCTGGCCACGCCCCATGGCCATGCCCCCCCCAAGGTCAAACACAACCCTGATGCGCTACTCAATGAAAAAGAGTTTGACACCCCTGAAATACAGTATTGTAGTCTTATTCAGCTCACTGCCAGGAGTTTAATCCTTACCACCTCAAGGTTGACTCAGCCTTCCATCCTTCCAAGGTCAGTAAAATAAAGACTCAAATTGTTCGGGGCAATAGGCTGACTCTGTAAACAGCTTAGAGAGGGCTGTAAAGCACTGTGAAGTGATATATGAATGCTATTGTTCGTGCTAGTTTTAGATCTTTCCCCCTGAAGGATAACAGGAAATTAAAGGAGACACACGAATGTTTGAGTAAATCCTAGTGGTGTTAACATTCTTATAATTTGTCATTGGAAGCTGTTGGACTGAAATTGTAACCCTATGTTCCCAAAGGGTCATGTTTTCCTTGATAATCACCTTCATGGCGAGCAACCATTCTGTTGCTTGTGCAGCTTGTTCTCACTTTCCTCTTTTTAATACCAAAGATACGCCTGGTTGTTTCTGTTCGGATGCACTCTTGTGATGCTGCCTGTGTTAAACCTTAAGAAATGAAAATTATTTCCGGAATATTTTAGCATATAAAAAAAATGAATATTCCTGCTTTCTTCCTCCTCTCCCCACCCCCCTTCATCTAAATTATATGCATTTGACATATAAGGAAGCGAGACTGAAAAATTAAAATGGCCGTTCAATTTAGAATAGGAAGAGCTGTAGACCCAAAGGACATATTCTTCTTAATTATATCTGCACATGCAGCTTTTTGTTAATTTGAGGCTGTTTTACTTTTCTGGCTTGGTTGGATATTATTGTTCCAGTTTCCCATTTCTTGTATAAGTCTTCTAAGCAACTTTTAATAGAATTATTATTTTGGGTTTAATTGGTTACTTGTAAATTGCTGTAAAAGATGCAGCACATTCATTTTAATGAATTTTACTCTTACACAGTGTATATTTTTAATGATGAAAAAGTAGAATGCGTTGTTTTATTCTTAAATGTGGTATATCAATAAGAAGCAACTTGTACCATTAGCAGTTCATCTGGATGCAGTGATTATTTTAATATATACTAAGAGACAATAAAATAACCAAGCAATGGAGACATTTCTTTCTGTTTATTTCTGCTCGTCAGTTGGGTTTGGGGTCCTCACGGTCTCTAAGACTGGACCATTTCTCTATCCCAGTAGGATCACTCTGTGAGCAGGGGTGGGCTTCAAAAATTTTAGCAAAGGGTTCTCTGCCCGGTTGCTGGGTGGGCATGGCTATGGTGGGCGTGGCCTAGTCAGCCTCCTGCACCATGGCCGGCGGGGGGGGGGTTTTGCCCTCCCTGAGCTCTGGAGGCTTTCCTTGAGCTTCCAGGAGGGCGAAAATGGCCTCCTCAGGCTCCGGAGGCTCTCTGGAAGCTGGAAACAAGCCCATTTCCGGCCTTCCCGAAATTCCAGGAGGCCCATTTTTCGCCCTCCTCGAACCTCCACATGCACCCTGCACTTACCTGCATCCAAAACTCCTGTGAGAGGTGGGGCAGGGGTGGGGCGGGGCCAGCCAGGAGTGGGATTTGGGGGTTCTCTGAACTGCACAGAATCTTAGCTAGGCGCTCTCCTGAACCTCTGCGAACCCCCAGCAGCCCACCCGTCTGTGAGGCAGTCATGTAAATCTGCCTTTTCAAATGGTCTTTCTCACAGAGAAAGCTTCCAACAACACAGATGTTATCAATAAAGGAGAATTTTGTAGCTCAGGGTTGAAATGAGGGGTCCTTGGTGCTTTCTGAACTTGGTTGTTTTCTTGCAGATGTTTTATTACCCAACTAGCACTGAGGATATATCCTGGTTCGGGTAACAAGCAAACTCAGAGACCACCAAGGACCCCTCACAGATATTATCATTTTACATGCCTTCCATTTTTCCTCCCTTCTCCCAGACTGGAAGTGTTTTTCAGACTTTTGGTGGAAATGCATCTTTGACTCCCTTCTCTTTTAATCCTCTCAGAATAACAGAGTTGGAAGGGACCTTAGAGGTCTTCTAGTACAACCTCCTGCTTATTTTTTTTTTTTTAAAAAGACCCATGGAAAGAAAAGGACGAATTACAGCTGCATAGTGAAATGATAAGGCAACTTTTCTATTCCCAATATAGTTACTGGCCCAGTAATGGGCCCCATCTCCTTGTGCTGTGGTCCATATACCTGAATTTCTCAGCTCCTCAGCGCTGTACTGATAAAGGAGGTCATATTTGCCTCCCAGTGACCCAGAGGAGTAGTAATGTGTGCCAAAATCGTCAAATATCCGGCTGTAAAGGGGATAGTTATACTCCAGGGGCAAGCTATTAAGCGCCTCTAAGAACACCTTAGATGGCTGCAGGTCTGATTCCTTCATGGTGAAGTTGGATACCGCTATGACTTTATGGATCCTAATAAATTTGGACTCCTAAAAATGAAGAAGAGAAAACATGGATGTGACTCTGATTAAAATGTTTTTTCCTAGATCCATAATATGCAATGATTGGTAATGATTATGGTTTTATCGAACCAAAATTAGAACCTCTTTATCACCTGTTACAGCCAACCAAATGAACAGCTCCATCCATATTTTTAAAAATGAGTTTATTAATGAGAAACTTTAAGTCAGCAATTTGTATCTAGGTAGCACATAGTCCTCCTGGATCCATTTTTGTGGCCCTCTAAACACATGCACACATGCACACAAACATATGCACACTCTATGTCTGAAGAAATACAATATATTTCTTTTATTTGACCAATTAAGTTTTAAAACAGATACATTAGGATGTCACTGTGGGCTATCATGTTTTAAGCTATCCTGAAACTCCCCAATAAATAAAACAAAACAAAAATATGTGTACATATTAGCTGTGCTTCTGCCTGTGACATCATTGCTATACGACTTGAAGCCTTTCCGTATGAAATAAAATAAATAAATAAAATGGCACTCCAAGCTAGAGAAAAATTACCTTTTAAATTCTCTGCTTCATTTAATGATAGAGTTTAATATTTTTTAATCCTAAAGTTTTAAATAATATTGGTACATGGACATTCAGTCCTCCCGTATAACTCGTGTAGGGTTTTATTAACACTTAATTCAATTTACAATTCTTGGCCACACTTCTCCATGAAATATGGATGCTATTATTGTTGTTAATAATCTCTGCAGTAATAAAAGCAGTTCTTATAACTGAAAACGGTATTAAAAATCATGCTCCTATTTGCCTTCCTTGGAAAAAGGGATATAGACTTTGAACAGAAGAAATGCCATTAAGCAGATTTGTTCAAAATAAACATTCTGGAAAGTAATATGCATATGCTTTTAGTTTTAGCTACTGAGGATTCATATTGTATTCTGCACATACATAAATACTAAGACAAAGGCAGAAATGCTGAAGCATGTGTAGCATCGATAGACTTTATTGGAAGGAAGGTGAAAATGATAACCAAAAGATTCTATCAAGTCCCTTGCTTTCAAATGAGGCATCTGAATACAGGTAGTCCTCAACTTACATGCACAATTAAGCAAGACATTTATTAAGTAGATTTTGCCCCATTTTACGATCTTTCTTACCATAGTTGTTAAGTGAAGCCCCCTGAGATAATAATACAGGTAGACCAGTGGTGGGATTCAAATATTGTTGCCACCGGTTCGGTGGGCGTGGCTTGGTGGGTGCACTTTGCGTGCGTGCGTACACACACTTTGCGTGTACGTGTGTGCCAAACATGCACTTTGCTCAGGGGCATTTGCACAGGCGCAGAGGCATTCTAACTTGCCTCCTGCAAGCCTGCACTCTCCTGGTCGCTTCAGCAGCTGCCACGCAGCACTATTCTGTGCCGTGCAAAGCAGCTGCGCTTCAAATTCAGCAGATAAAAGTGAGTATGGGAGCCCTGGTGGGAGGGCGGGCTCGACAGCAGAGCAGTGGAGAGAACCAGTTTGGTCTCCGCTGCTCATTGCTCCTACCAGCTCGCCAGAACCTGGCAGAACCAGTCGAATACCACCACTGAGGTAGACCTCAACTTACAACTACAATTGAGACCAAATATTTCTGTTGTTAAGCAAGACAGTTGTTATGTGAGTTTTCCTCCATTTTATGACCTTTCTAGCCACCCTTGTTAAGTGAATCACTGCAGTTGTTAAGTTAGTGACACGGTTGCTAAGTGAATCTGGCTTCCCCCTTGACTTTGCTTGTCAAAAGGTCACACAAGGTGATCATATAACTCCAGGACACTGCAACCGTCATAAATATGAATCAGTTGCCAAGCATCCGTATTTTAATCATATGACCATGGGGGGATGCTGCAACTGCCATAACTGTGAAGCCAGATTCACTTAACAACCATGTTACTAACTTAATAACAACTGTGGTAGGTCATAAAATGGGGAAATATTCCTTTAAAAATTGTCTTGCTTAGCCAAAGAAATTTTGGGCTCAGTTGTGGTCGTGAGTTGAGGACTACCTGTGTACTGGTGCCTCATTTGAAAGTTGTAAGTCAGGGACTATCTGTATCTTGCTTCACCAAAGACACTACTCCTCATTTGGATAAGTTCTTCTTGGATAAGCTTTTTACTGTACTTTTCAAACAAATACATGGGGCAGTCACTTCTGGCCACACATCTACCTACTCATATCCCGATTGCAGGGTAGTGGTGCAGTGGTGGGGTTCAAATTATTTTACTACTGGTTCTGTGGGTGTGGCAGGGGAAGGATACTGTAAAATCTCCAGTCAGAGGTGGTATTTGCCAGTTCTCTGAACTACTCAAAATTTCTGCTACTAGTTCTCCAGAACTGGTCAAAACCTGCTGAATACCGCCTCTGATGTCTACCTACCTCTGACCCCACTCTCAAGTCAGGAAATAGAATGGCCCACAATGTATGTAATCTACATCTGGAGCACTGGTGGGATTCAAAAAAATTTACTACCGGTTCTGTGGGCGTGACATGGTGGGCGTGGCAGGGGAAGGATCCTGTAAAATCTCCAGTCAGAGGTGGTATTTGCCGGTTCTCCAAACTACTCAAAATTTCTGCTACCAGAACTAGTCAGAACCTGCTTAATACCACCTCTGCAGTGGTGCTTTCAAAAAGCATGCAACTTTAAATTTTACGAGTGCTATATTTTCCCACTAAAATGTCTGTCAGGGGCATCCCACTGGCGCCCCGCGAGATGGATGTGTCACGCACAGGCCATGCCCACCTCGGCTCCATGAAGGCAAAAACGTCGTGATATGTCACGTGACATCAACACGACTCAGCAAATTTGACACCCGTGATATAAGATGATCAGATGATCTAGTGCAGTGGCGCCCAACCTTTTTTGAACCAGGGACCGGTTTCACAATTATTTATTCTTCCACAGACCGGTACCTGAGTAACGCGAGACTCCACCGCCATCGGGATGGCTCTTCATTCAAAGCCGCCGCCCCCTCTTCGACGAAACTAAGGCGCGAGCACCCAAACGCCACTTTCCAACTGAAAACCCGGAAGCACTTTCCAACCAAAAACCCGGAAGCAACCAAAAACCCGGAAGCAACCGAAAACCCGGAAGCAACCGAAAACCCGGAAGCAACCGAAAACCCGGAAGCGCCATCGAAACAAGATGGCGGTGCCCAAGCTTTGTGGCCCAGTAAAAAATGATCCACGGACCGGTCCTGGTCCGGAGACCGGTGGTTGGGGACCCCTGATCTAGTGGGCATTGGTAATCACTATATACAAAAGGAGATCTGTCTTATTTGGCTACAATTCTAAAGATGTCCTGCATTTGAGAAGCCAGATGTCACCCACAGAAAATATTCTCATTTTGAAATATTTTAAATTCATTTTTAAAACAGAAATCAATAGCCTGGATAAGAAAAATAATGGTTCTCTTCCCCCACGTTGCCAAGCGAACTGAATAGCCTTTTCATGCAATTTAAAAACAATCGACTTTGACATTTCGGGCATGCAATAACATTTGCTACTCACGCCCAACGCAGCAGGAAATTCAATACAGAAATGTTCTCTGTGTGAACAGGCTAATGAACAACTGACTTTTCCTGGTCTCTCACTTATCAGCTTCTGCAAATGGAGTTGAAAGCTAGAATGCAAACAGCCATACCTTTTTCTTTGAAGCTTGTATTGCTTCCTTGAAGGAGGAAGAGGATGTGACATGAACTTTGGTCTTCTTGGAGAACAGGAATGGGATCCCAGATCGCCTTTTGCCAGAGCCAGAGAAAGAACTACTGTGAGAAGTATGGCTTTCAAAGGGGATTAAGTCATTGTAATATTCCGAAACCACATCATCTTCTTCATTCACTACCTACAGAGAGATATAGTTACAGAAAGCTGGTTTGACAAAGGACTGAATCTTACTTCTTTAAAGGGCAATACTAGTCCCCATAGCTGGAATTTCTAATTCATACAACTATGTGTGTTTTTTTAAGTGTCTTTTGTGGAGAAATTTAGCTTTGGTCTTAAGGAAGAGGTGAGAAATGTGGAATGTTAGAACACAGAATTACAGAGTTGGAAGGGACCTTGGAGGTCACTTAGTCCAACCCTCTGCTCAAGCAGGAAACCCCAAACCATTTCAGACAAATGGCTGTTCATTTTCTTCTTGAAAGCCTCCATTGATGGGGCACCCTCAGCATCTGAAGGCAAGCCATTCAGATGTGGAAAGTTGCTCAACTCTGAAAAAGTATGAAGTGTGGGGAGACACAGAACAGTTCCACCTTGACCTTGTTGTCCTTGAGAAGAGCAGTGATGGTTTCTGACAGACCATAACAATAAATTAGCAGTAAATATAAATGTCAGTTTCTTGATCTGGCCTACTTCAAAGAGCTGACCCTTTTCATTACCTGCTTGCCTGCACACCACTCAAACTGAGGCCGAACCTGGCATGATTATAATCTCCTTTCTCTAGTTCCATTTTTTCTCCCTCCTTGTGGACAACCCATTCCGTTTTTTACTTTTCATTCTGTTTCCCAGAGGCTGTCAGTACAAGGGCAAAACTCTCTTGCTGAATGTCCCTCACCCAGGATTTTTGAAAGTAGGCTGAGCCACACAAAATAAGATGGAGAGCTTCCATCCTAAGGTTTGCAAGTTGCCTGTAGCTGTTTTGATAGAATAGAATAGAATAGAATAGAATGGAATAGAATGGAATGAATGGAATGGAATGGAATAGAATGGGATAGAATAGAATAGAATAGAATAGAATAGAATAGAATAGAATAGAATAGATAGAATAGAATAGAATAGAATAGAATAGAATAGAATAGAATAGAATAGAATAGAATAGAATAGAATTCTTTATTGGCCAAGTGTGATTGGACACACAACGGATTTGTCTTGGTGCATATGCTCTCAGTGTACATAAAAGAAAAGATACATTCGTCAAGAGTCAAGAATCATAAGGTACAACACTTAATGATAGTCATGGGGTACACTAAGCAATCAAATCATACTAGGAAACAGTCAATATAAATCGTAAGGATACAAATGACAAAGTTACAGTCATACAGTCACAAGTGGGAGGGGATGGGTGATAAGGAGTGATGAGAAGGTTAATAGTAATAATAATGCAGACTTTGTAAATAGTTGGACAGTGTTGAGGGAATTATTTATTTAACAGAGTGATGGCATTCAGGAAAAAACTGTCCTTGTGTCTGGTTGTTCTGGTGTGCAGTGCTCTATAGCGTCATTTTGAGGGTAGGAGTTGAAACAGTTTATGTCCAGGATGTGAGAGGGCCTGTAATTATTTTCACAGCCCTCTTTTTGACTGGTGCAGTATATAGGTCCTCAATGGAAGGCAGGTTAGTAGTAATTGTTTTTTCTGCAATCCTAATTATTCTCTGAAGAAGACCCCCACAGAAGAGCAAGAGAGAGAATATTTTGACTCCTTAGGCAAGAATTTGCTGTTCTTGTAACAGATAAAAGATATCTGAAAATGCCATTTGAATTTGCTTGGTGTATGTGCTCAATGCAAATTAAAAACAAGCAGAGTTTCTATTGCAATATCATAGCCATTGTTTTAACTCTTTTGACCAGGTCCTGCAGACGCTCCTAGCATTCATATTGTAAAGCATGTGTGTGTGTGTGTGTGTGTGTGTGTGTGTGTGTGTGTGTTTTCTTATGTTTTTGCGGGTATTTATATGCACGGTATTCAGCTTTGTTTGGGTATTTTGTTTTTGTACTTTGTTCGAAGACGAACCCAATACACAAGCCTGATGATGGCAGATGAGATTCTGCCAAAACATAAAGCCCATGCTTACAGCCAATATGCTTAATATCTTTTGGTAGGTACCTGGAAGAAAACAGACTCTAAGTTTGCAGGAAGACGATATGTTTTCCTCAAATCACCAGTCTTCACAAGTCTGCAAGTCCCTCCATTGAAAGAATTATGGAGAACTTCACCTCGATGCGTTCCTGCCAGAATATGATATCTAAGGGAAAACAATAGAAGTTTTGCATTCTGTCATGGAAAGCATCCTGGATCAGTTCCTTAATTATTCATAGCAGGGGAGGGATTTCTGTTCAAGATGGTATTTCACTGAAGAATAAATAAAGCCACACCCTTATGTGGTAACATAGCAAACAGACCGAAAGCTGATTCATTAAATTCATTAATAACTTACAGGAATCCTGGTGACCTCCAAATATTTGGCTTACAACTCCTAACATACCTAACTATACTTGCCCCACTGTCCAAGGCTGATGGGAGCTGTAGTCCAAAATACTGGAAAGGCATCAAGTTTGATAAAACTAGACTAGATCCTCCTTTTTTCCATGTTCTTATCTATCTTAAGTTCTTTTCTAAATGTCTGTCTGGAATCTTTCTTCTTTCCTTCTCGGATAACTGGTTCTAAATGAAATTGAGCATCAATGTATAACTATAGAACAAATGGTAATGTTTGCAGCCATGTACGGATATTAAGAAAGCCCAGATGGTTTGCAAAGTCAGGAAAGCATGGAGCAGTATAATGAATGGTCTTTATTTAAACTTGTGTTAGTTGTGTTTCCTTTTCTTTTTCATAGTTTATGCCTTTAATTCCTTTGAATTATTGCTTCTTATTCCTCTTTCCCTTGAGCACTTTAAACATGGCTTACCCAAGGCCCATTAGGCTAACACCAGGAATGCTCTCATGTTTTCTAGCACACACGGGTCGCACACGTGGGCAGTTCCTTTCGTCTGAATTATCCTCACAATCATTTTCTTCATTGCACTTTAACTTCTGGCTAATGCAGCGACCTTTTGCCAACAAAAGAAGAAGAAAAAGCGTTAGAAGCCATTTTTTAAAAGAAAAGCAGACAAACAACTCTATAAGGAATGAATGCTTCCATGAAGGCCACATTATTATACAGGAAAGAAATATTCTGCATATGTAGCCTTTTTGTTATTATTGGTTAAATCTGGAGAGCCAGTAAAATTTGGGATAACTCCACAACTATCACTGAAAATATATAGAATGTGTGTGGTGAGGGGAACCATAAAAGCATATCATACTTCAAAGGAGGGGACCAAAAATTTGACAAGAGTGTCAAAGAATAAGAGCTTCTATTGGCCCTCAGCTATGGCCAACAGAAGTTCCTTCTCTATTGAAAGCCTCTCTGTATATGGAGGACTTCCTGCCTGTTCCAGACTCCAGCCTGAGGTAGCTGTGCCCAAGGACTCTGGCTTAGCAGCAGATGTAGAGATACAGTGCCTTCCATGCCACCAAAGACAACACATGATGTTAATGTACTAAGCAACATTTTTAAATTGCAAAGACTGTTTCTGATATTATTATTTTATATTATTATTATTGTTGTTGTTGTTGTTGTTGTTGTTGTTGTTGTTGTTGTTGTTATCATTATTATTATCATTATTATTAATCGCACAGTCAAGCAGATGTTCAGACTGGATTTGGCATTTTTGTCTACCTATTGAGTCCTTACCAAGGACCTGGGATAGGCAAATCTGGATATTTGATGGTGTTACAGATATCGCCACAGGATGGAAGCTGTTCCAAGTAAAGCTGCCTTCTGCAATTTGTCAATGCCTATGATGTTCAAGTGGTGCACCAGTTGTTTTGGGACTGCACCCAAGACACAATTATTATTATTATTACCCTTGCCTGCCTTTGCCACAGTTCTATTTCTATGTCTATTGTATTTTGTTCTATTGTATTTTGTTATCTTCCCCAGTTTAATTATTATTATTGTTATTATTATTATTTGTTCCTATTTACACTTAGTCTATAAGATACTTCTGGCTGGATCTGATACTTTTAAAATACTACAATATATGTGCTGAACCCAATAACGAGACTTTTTGTAATTGATGAGTTGAGATTCTCTCCATTTCCACGGAATTGTGCCTTAAATACTTTTCCAGATTTTTTGATATATACCAACCAATAGGCACATTATTTCTTTCATTTTCACCATTCACTCCAGCTATATTTGAAGATCTTTATATTTATCTATTTTTTTCTACTTCTTTCCATTGAACCTTCTGTCTCCAGCAACTGCTATTTGTTATAATTCTTAGTAGCATCCAATGAATCAATATGGTCACTATTTCCAAATAGTCTGAATAGCCACATGCCAAATGTTCAACAGTCTTCTCCAGTTCTTTGCACAACCAACATTTACTTTCTTGCTGGGTTTTCTGTTTTAATTTTCATTACATTTGTTCTTCACAATTGTTGAACTGCTAAAATAAGGTCTTTCATTTTTTTGAATGTCTTTTTTTAAAAAAGACACTTCTATTGCCTTTTTTTAAAGCATATTATTTGTAATATTATTTGTATTTTCAATGCATCAAAATCATAAAAGGAAGAGACTACTAAGTTACCGTTTTCACAATGGAATTTGTTGCCACAGTTTGTTTCCTCCATGTTGCAAAGTTTTGTGGGAAAACACGGTCGTGACTCCACCAAAGGTTCATTGCATGGTTCACCTTTAAACTGAGCTAGTTGGGTAAAGGATCTGGTACGAAACTGAAAAACAGAAGGATAATAAATAAGTGAGGCAGAGATTGTTTTCTCCAAGTAGTTTTACAGAAGGGAATGAAGCACCATACCCATCTTGGCTGACCTCAAAATAAATAAATAAATTGATCAGAAAGGTCAGCAGTTTGGCGGTTCAAATCCCTAGTGCTGCGTAATGGAGTGAGCTCCTGTTGCTTGCCCCAGCTTCTGCCAACCTAGCAGTTCGAAACCTAGAAGTTCTAAAGTATTTAAAAATGCAAGTAGAAAAATAGGGACCACTTTGGTGGGAAGGTGTTCCGTGTACCTTTGGCATTTAGTCATGCCGGCCACATGATCACGGAGACATCTTTGGATAGCGCTGGCTCTTCGGCTTTGTAACGGAGATGAGCACCGCTCCCTAGAGTTGGAAATGACTAACATGTATATGCGAGAGGAACCTTTACCTTTAACAGGATTAGACTTGTTTAGTACTTGGATAAAAGATCATGGTGCACCTAATTTTACCTGGTTAAGGAGCTTATACAACTGCCCTGACCATCCCATCTCTTCTGGAGACCAAAATGTTAGTCCAGACAATGGTGATTTGGAAAGGCAAATAAACTTCTGAGATGGCTACTTCTGAAACAGACATTGGGTCTATTTCCCTCTTCCTTCCCAAACCCATCTGCAAAATCTGAGTATTTCATGGGAAAATAGATTACTTGCTGTTCTGGATTGGGTTATGGGGACAACCAATGTTATTTTGGGGATGAGATTAAAATAGTTCCTTGTGCCCAGTCCACATCTGGATTTGTAACTGCAACCACTTAATTCCAAAGACAATGGGTACTTGCAAGACTGGACTGGTTCAAGAAAATGCAAAAATGGCCCTACTAGCAACATCTGTTCATCTATTGGATCTACCACTGTTAGCTTTGGAGAGTCTGGTGGTTATGCTTAACATTTGTACTATGTTCTTATCTTATCTATGAAATTAGCAGTCACCTTCAAGTGTATATTGTTACCTGAATGTAAATAAAGAGTAATGGGGACAATACTCCTTTGAGATTTCTTTAAAGTCTCTTTTGAGACTTCTTTCAATACTGCTCCCTGTCTGAGCTCCTTCCCTTCAGAGTTTTGGGAGCTCTTGGGAGATGGACCTGAAAAACATTCCTGACATTGTGGTCTTGAAATGAGTTGGCCATTTGCTTGCCAAATGGCCTATAGGAGGGGTGTCAAACTGGATTTCTTCAAGGGCCAGATAAGCATTGTAGTTTCCTCTGTGGGCCGGCAGAGGGTGTTGGGTGTCAGGGAGATGGGATGGACACCTCCTGCAGCACCCTGCCAGCCCAAACAGGGTGTGGGGGCTGCATGGGGCCCCCTCTGCCCCATTTTCAGCCTGAATGGTCTCCTGCAATACTTTACTGGCCAAAACGGGGATGGGGGCACACACAGCCTTCCTGTGCCTAATTTTCACCCTCCATAGTGTTCATCAGACTTCTGCTGGCCAAAAACAGGCCATGTGTAAGCCTTCTGAGGTCCCCGTGCACCCTGTTTTCAGATTCTCTGGCCTCTAGCAGCACTCTGCTGGCCAAAAGTGGCCCCCTTAGAGGCCTCCCATTTTGGCCGGCAGAGTGTTGCAGGAGGCTATGGAGGCCATAAGCTGGCTGCGGGGAGGCTGCATGTGGCCTGTTTTGGCCAGCAGAGGCACCGAGGGCCGGTCTTTTGATATTTTCAGGCCGGCCCCATGGGCTGGATTTAAGCACCCCCGCAGGCCAGATCCAGCATGCAGGCCTTGAGTTTGACACCCCTGGCCTATAGATTCAAAGACCAACTCTTGGTCAACAAAGGCTGAAACTATCTTTTTTGAAGTTGAATATAATGACAGAATCTTGCAAATCCGATTGCGCTCTATTTCCTTCTTCTCCTCCTTTTTATATTCCATTGAATTAGGGAGGCCTCTTCCTGAGTGCTTTCAAATGTTACCTCACTCTTCTGAACTTAAAAAAAAAATACTAAGCTCCTGTTCCCTGAGCAATGATTCCTGAATATCTCTCTCAAGATCAATTTCCTTATATATATCCATCTATATCTTTTATTATTATTATTACCTTTATTGTCAGAGTACAACTGTGTACAACTGTGAGATTGGCTGAGCCTCCCTTTGTGCACCCCCCGCCCAACACAACTCACAGTGAGAACAGAAGTCCCTAACCCAGTCCCAATCTTATTACACTATGTGACCTGGTTGCACAACATGAGGGCCCTGCAAGTCTATCATACTATGTTGACATGAAGTTATTTTCCGAGTCTGACAGCCCACGGGTAGAAACTGTTCTTCAGCCTGTTAGTGCAGCTGGCTATGCTTCTATATCTCCTACCCGATGGTAGGAGAGTGAAGAAGTGCTGACCGGGGTATGAGTTGTCCCTGGGAATTTTCCTCACTCTTCTAAGGCAGTGAGCCCTAGCGATGTCATCTAGGGGTATCAAGGAACAGCCCACGATGTTTTGTGCTGTGCTCACCATCTTCTGTAATGTCTTTCTATCTGCGGCTGTCACCGTAATGCAATATATGAGGATGCTTTCTATTGTGGACTGGTAAAAGGAGGTCATCAGTCATTGTTCCACTTTATTCTTTTGCAAGATCCTAAGGAAATGGAGTCTCTGTTGGGTCTTTCTGTCCACCTGGGTTGTGTTGATTTTCCAGGTAAGATCTTCGCTGCGGTAGACTCCCAGAAATTTAAAGGATGAAACTCTCTCCACACAGCCCCCCTCGATGTAAAGTGGGGCGGGTTTCCAGCTTAGACTCTACTTACTTGTTTTTTAACACATGGATCACATTCTGACCAAGGACCAAAGTCTCCAAGCCGGCAGTTGATTGGACACGTCTGCTGGTTACAGGCTCTGGATTCCTGGGTGGTGCAAATTTGTGCACAGAAGTTTTTTTGGTAATAATCATCCACTTGGATTTGCCTAGAATTTAAAAAAAAAAAAAGCTTTATTGTGACCAGAAGGATCTGTTAAGCCAAGGAAATTAAGATCCATGGAAACTACATGCTGAAAAGGACAAAGTACAGCTACAGTTTAGGGTGCAGTTAGATGATCCAGAACTTCAAGACACTGGAAAGCATGCCATCTTTAACATTTACTATATGCACATAGTAAAGTGCTTCAGTTAGATAAGATTCTGGCTATAGATGTGGAACAATAAATAACTGAGCTTTGAAGAATCGCCACCTATGTTTTGGGTTTGGGGACCTGACAACAGGCTTCTCCTTGCATGTGTTGTATTGCAATACCCATCATTCCCAACTGAGATAAGTAGCTTTGATCCAACTTTTGAAGGCAATCAAGTAGGGAAGAGTCAGAGGCCTTCTACATCCTTTTAAGATGATTGAATGATAATAATGTATCAGTGCTGATACTTCCCACTTACCTATATCTATTTTGAGTCCCATAATTGCAGGTCCTTGAACAACTAGACCAGGCAGTCCAGGGATAATGGTCGCAGTAGCACTCCTCGCTATTCTCAATTGCAGCCAGCAGCAAGATAAGGAGCAGCCAATTATATGCTTTGTTCATGGCTACCATCCTAAAGAAGTCAATGAAGCCTGTAAGTGCAGGCAAACAAAGTGGAGTTAGAACAGTTTGATATCTGTTTTAATACTGTGGCAGCTGAAGAACTAATGTGCTGCAACATGCATTCCAAGGAGCAGTCCAAAACTGCATCCAGCTGTGATAACTGTGGAGAGAAATCATAGTAAAACTGCTGACTCATTGAGCACAAGCATCAGGACAATCCCAAGGCACTAAAAGCATTTTTAGCCGCAAAGGAGTTATCAAGCAACTCTAATTTCTGAAAGGGAACCATCAGAGGGGGACTTTAGTATTCCAGGTTCTTGGTTTAAATTCAACCAGTCAACCTGTACCCCATTTCAGAAATATTACATAAACAGAGAAACACAATGATCACAGATGGGCAAAAACAAAGTGGGAATGGGAATGACTTCCAAATTCCTGCTAGCTTTCCCATTGAGTTTCCTTGTGGGAAGCTAAATGGAAGCATTAGAAATTTTCCTCCCTCCTTCCCAATTCCTGCATGCTTCCCCATTTATTTTGTTTGTTGGAAGTTTTCAGGGAGCAAGTCAATGGGGGAGCCAGCAGGAGACTGCAAGTACAAGGCGATCAGGCAGGTAAGTGGTTGCTACTGGGTGGGTGGGTAGAGCCAGGGGATGCATGTCAGGAATGTTATATGGCAAGAGTCTTCAACAGGGGTAGGATTCAATTTTTTTAACAACCGGTTCTGTGGGCGTGGCTTAGGTGGTGGGTATGGCTTGGTGGTCATGTGACTGGGTGGATGTGGCTTGGTGGTCATGTGACTGGCTGGACGTGGCAACTCAATATCACTCACATCAAGGCAAGCATCTCCTCACCTGGTCTCTCAAGACTATGGGGATGCTGCAACAGTCGTAAGTGTGAAAAATGGTCATAAGTCACTTTTTTCAGTGCCATTGATGGTCACTCCACACAAGCAAAGTACCAGCAAAGGAGGGGGAAAAAACAGAGAAGTTCCTGAGACAGGAAGTCTAGTCCTGCCAAGAATGTAATAAGGGTTAACGGAGAGGCAGTTTCTGTAAGCAACACCAGAATGTTTCCTTCCTGCCTTCCTTACAGGATTAGGCCAGTAATTTCTTCTAACAACCAGTTCTCCAAACTGCTTAGAATGTTAACAACCAGTTCTAGCGAATAGGTGCAAACTGGTAGAATCCCACCTCTGGGCTTCAAACTTGGCAAGTTTAAGACTTGTGGACTTCAACTCCCAGAATTCCTGAGCTAACATGACTGGAGGAGGAATTCTGGGAGTTGATGTCCACAAGTCTTAAAGCTGTCAAGTTTGAAAAGCCCTGTTATATGGGGTGCAAGAGATTGCTATGTGGATTGGGGAGGGTGTATGTGTGTATGTTAGGAATGCCATATGTGTTGGGGAGACCATGCAGGCGGTGGCAAAGCTCAGGAAGGTGCACAAAGAGTGTTGTATGGTTAGGATAGAATATGCAGGGGGAACATGTGTGTATAAAAGATGCTTCATTGGTCAAACAGGCTGCTTTCTTATCCTGGCTTCTTTTAGCAGTCCTTCAGAAGCCAGACACAGACAGTTCCTAGGCATTCAGAGTGTTAGACTTGCTTCTGCAAATCCCAACAAGTGGCAGGAAAAAGCAATTAATCATAGATGAGACTTAGCTGAGCAAGGCAAGTTTCCAAATTGAGCAGTCCAAAGTCAAGCCAAAGATTTAAGATGCCAGGTTAAGGGAGAGATGAAGTTGTTGTTAGTCAACAAGCCAGGGTTGTAAATAACCAGATTCCAAGCATCACAGGGGAGAAGCCAGATTCCACAGTTGCTTCTAGCAAGAGGCCAGTTGTTCCTATGGGAACTTAAACACACTCTCTGCTGAGGGTTCACAGCTGTGGTCAAACCTTGCTAGTGAGTTCAGCATCTTGCTGCTTGATCATGAGTCACACAGTTCAGCAAGGTGCAGAGATCCCAGGAGGAATTGCTGGGGAGGGGGGCAAGTGAGTACCCAGAACAGAGTCAGACCCTGAGAGCATGATAAGCCTATGGGATGGGGGTGAGGTAACAGCATGGGTTAAGAAGAATGCATGAGGGTTGCATGGGAGTATGGGAGATGCAGAAGAGCAGGTTGGATTGAGAAGAGTGCCTGTGGGTGAATGGGGGCACACAAGAGATGTCACACTGGTCAGGGAAGGCATGCAGGAATGTAGCAGAGGCCAGAAGGATACACAGGAATTCCTTCCTCTCTATTTTTCCCTCCCATTCTTCCTTTATTCCTTTATTCCTTCTTTCTCTCTTCCCTTCTCTTTCCAGTAGGCAGGTAAATGAGTGCTGCTAAGTGAGTGGGGGAAGAAGTGAGGGATTGTGAGGCTGGCTGGGAAACTTCACAGAATATTGAAGATGAAGATCACATGAATACAACAGTACATAGCAATACAGCAGCAGCCAGTAGCACTGAAGCAGCCACATTGTTCCCAAATTTTATTCCCTCGGGAGCCATGGGTCCTTGATTTTGGACACATGCTGTAAATTAACCTATTTGAAATACCTTGGTTAAAAATTCTTGCCATATGATACACCATATTTTATGCAGTTAAATGACATGACAATGAGAGTTTTAGTAGAATATATATTTAGCAATAGCAATAGCACTTAGACTTATATACTGCTTTACAGTGCTTTAATGCCCTCTCTAAGCGGTTTACAGAGTCAGCCTCCTGCCCCCAACAATTTGGGTCCTCACTTTACCCACCTCGGAAGGATGGAAGGCTGAGTCAACCTTGAGCCTAGTGAGATTTGAACTGCCAAATTGCAGGGAGGCAGCAGGCAGCAGAAATTGTCGTACTGCACTCTAACCACTGTGCCACCATGACTCATTTGTCCTTTTGACACATTAACGTTGCCTTCTTTTTTTGACATACCCAAATTTGCAAGCAAATTTGTCCAGTATAAAGCATGTTTGCAAGTTATATTTATTAATATAACCATGCTTGTGTGCATTTTATATTACTAAGTGCAATCTCCTGCTTCTTTTTTTACGGGAGAATGCCATTACCACAGTTGAAGCAGTACAATCTTTGAAAAATGATGTTTCTTTTGCACAAATTGGATCTGAAGAGCTGAACAAATAGCTGCTCAATAGATACTTAAGGCTCTTCCTGTTCCACATCTTCTTAGCCATTGAGAGGGTGAATATTGGAAACACTTTCATCGACTGGGATAGATGGAAAAGTAAATGCAGATGGCAGGAGGGACAATGGGTCCTAAGCCACAAGGCAGAATGATTGACAGGCCTATAGTTCAGATCCATAGCTTTAATATAATAATTTATTATGTAAACAAATTGATACCACCTAGTTTGTTTTTCCTGTTTAGTAATTAGGATACCTGGACAGACAGGATCCTGACAAAAACTTCTCCCATTATCTATTTATATATCAGAGAAGACTAGAAGGGGTGGAAGAAGGAAGTGGGGGCATGAAGGAAGAGATTTGTGACTGACAGGTCTCAGTTACAATCTCACGGATGAACTTTACTGGAATGCATTAATCAAATAATTTTCGACTGTGTGATGTGGAAGAGATATATTGCTGGAATTTTCCAGCTTCCATTTGCTTTGTTAGGAGCAAAAAGAACATTGATGAAGCTTGTGGAAGCTGAGGACAAGGTGAAGAATGAAGTATTTGTTTCAGTAGAAAGTTCAGCGGATCAAGGTTTTCTGCTTCTGCTAACATGTGTTTTGCTTCCACCAGGAAACCACTGTTTAGTGTGGTTTTGTGACTTGTACCGATCGTGAAGACAACAATAATAACAAAAATAACACAAAGTACAAACCATTTTTCCCTTGACATAAATTCATAGGACAGGATTCTTGCCTGGGGATATATCTGCAACTTATACTATTTTCATATAAAATGCAGAAAGAAAAGAAAAACAAGTGTAAGAAAGCAATGTGCTTCTATCATTTCAGAATTTCCAGACAGGCCCAGCATGTGAATTTTCTTAAAAATGTTTCAGCTATAGGTCAGCTTCTGTAAAATATGTTTTTATTTTTAATTCTCTTCCCCAAAATATTAGGGAATATGAACCTCCTATTGAAAAGTTACAACCCTTTTGTTTGTGACAAATCCACCTAATCTATATTTATTTATTCTAAACATGAAACAGAGATTAAATGTCAGATAATTTATTTAACAAAATGAAACAAAGATTCATTTAAGAATAATTATTTGCAGACTTGGAAAAATATAATGATAGATATCCTAAAATGGAAAAAAATTAAATTGTCTGGGCTAGGAAGAACTGTAAAAGTAATAATTCACGTTTTCCAAAGCTTAATTTCTTATTTCAAATTATTCCAATAATTATTGAACAGAAGATACTAAATGAGTAGCAAACACAAATAACCAACTTTAGATGACCTTTAAGAGAAAGCCAAGAATCAAGATTAAGATTTTATAAGACTTGAAAGTACATGATAGACAGGCTGTTGTTGTTATTGGCTGCTGGCAATTCAACAGGTTATTGTTTCATTTATTGTTCATTGGATTACACAATAGATGGTGTCACTTTATGGATAGATTGCTTGCATAAATACTTTTGGTTTGATACCAACAGGGAAAAAAATCCCCTAAAACTGGTAAGACTTCATTCCTTTTTAAGAAAGGAATACATCCATTACAAAGTAGAAAGCATTATTATTATGTATTGCTTTCCAGTATCTTCAATGCGGAGAAAAATCAGGTTTGAAATCATAATAGCTAAACAATTTCCAGAGGTCAAATGTGCCATACTTCTAAGTATGTGCATGTCTGTTTGCGGGATGTACATGAGAGAGAGCGAGAGCGAGAAAGAGAGGGGGGAGGAAGGGAGGAAGGGAGGGAGGGAGGGGGAAAGAGAGAGATAGGGGGACGGGGATGCAGAGGGAAAGGGAGGGGGAGTTATAGTACTAGTTACATGAGAATTACAACTCTTCTCAATTCTTTCTCAGCTTTCAAATTAGTATGTCACATCCGACAAAGTCTAATCTTTCTTATCAACCACATTCTTGGTGATAGCTCTTTTAGAAGAAACTTAATAAATGCCACAGGTATCTTTAATCATTATAACTGTATAGATGAATGTATTAAAACTTACCTTTTCTATTTGGATAGAAGCACAGTCTGAATATAATCATTCACCACAGGCAGCTACTTGAAAAAGATTCAGTACCAGCTAAGAGCAGTGTTGACCTCAAACTATGAGAGTGAACGCAAAGGTTTTGTTTACAATCAATTAAACTGTAACTAAGCATGTAATCTGGCAGTAGAAGCATGTCCAACTGAAATCGATCTTCAGGACTTTGGAAGGAAGTGCTTCATTTTGAAGCAGTCTCATTGCCCATTTTTTTTAAAAAAATAATAGTTACCTACAAAGCTTCTTATGGTTGCTACAGTGGAACCATAGAATCATCACGTTGCCTCCTATTTTAACTACCAACCATTTAAGCATAGAGACCCTTAGGATAAAATAATTTTAATGTTATAACTTCCCTAGAACAGGAAAATGTCAACTGCACCCCATTAGTTACAATGTTCGTTATAAGATAAATGTACACTGAATGAAATAAGTTTCTCAGTACAACTTTTTCTCAGGCACTTATATTTTTATTGGTATGCTTAGAATTATGAGAAACAAGAGATTTATTTTTTATTTATTTGGTTTGTCAATTGCTTACAAGATAATAAGTATAAGTAAAAACATAGTTATGAATACATGGATACATATAATAAAAATAAAAGAAACAATAGGACAGGGACGGTAGGCATGTTGGTGCGCTTATGCATGCCCCTACAGACTTCTTAGGAAAGGGGTGAGGTCAATAGTAGTTGGTCTAAGGTTGAAGTTTTTGGGGTTTGGGGAAGAAACCACAGAGTCAGGTAGAGTATTCCAGACATTGACCACTCTGTTGCTGAAGTCATATTTCCTGCAATCAAGTTTGGTGCGGTTAACCTTGAGTTTGTATCTATTGTGTGCTCTTGTGTTGTTATGATTGAAGCTGACAGGTCGAACATTGTAATGTATGATTTTATATACTATACTTAGATTGGCATCATGATTTCATTTATTCAGTGAGGTCATGATGCAAAGGAAATCATTGAAGCTGGAATTCAAGCAGCGAAACAGTAGGACAGCCTACCTTCTGGAGTCTTGAGTGCTCCATCATTGGAGCTTTTCAAGCAAAAGTTGGAGAGCCATTTATTTGGAATGGTATAAAGATTTCTGCACTGGGCAGGGAACTGTGCTAGAAGATTCCCTATGAATCTGTGATAATGGCACCAAGAGTAATTTTTAAAAAAACACCTCTTTTTGCTAGCTCCTGACACAGATTACTGTTGTGACTCGGAGGTCTGAACCTGCCTTGTTAGAAGATACAGACTTAAGTAATGAGGAAGAAGAGGAGGACTTGGCTTTGAGGTTTGAGCCTGCATTGCTGGAGGATTCGGAATCATCTCCCTCCCCGGGACCTTCCTCCCTTGTTGTGCCTCAGGTGTCGGCAGATAATCAGGAGAGCGTGCCAGAGTCCTTGGCTGAGGATCAAACCGAGGAATGCTGGTTTGATGCAAGACAAAGACGTAGACATCGACGTGAAATGGAACGTAAAAAGAAATGTCAAATCAGGGACTGACTTGAGAGACTGACACGCCCCTCAGGAAATAAAAGAGGGCGTGTTAACTCTGAATCTCTGTTCGGGACAATTTGTTTATTTGGAATAGAAGCCTTGACAAATTCTCTGCACGGCATTTGCTTTTGATTTATGGTCTTGTCTTGTTATCGGACTTTGCAGGCAGCTTTTGGAAGACTGCCAAGGAATTCTCCAGCCAAAGGAATTTAACTCTGTCGTTCCTGGTCTTGTCGGTTTATTTATATTCCTTTGGAAATTTGGACTCTCACCTCGTGGTCACAGGTGAGACAGAACAGATTACTGTAGACAAAAAATATGCAATGAAAGGAAGCAAGAGAAATCAGGAGATCCAAGCAGTTCAAATCAGAGGTGGTATTCAGCAGGTTCTGACCAGTTCTGGAGAACCGGTAGTGGAAATTTTGAGTAGTTCAGAGAATCGGCAAATACCATCTCTGACTGGCTCCATCCCCATCTATTTTCTGCCTCCTGAGTCCCAGCTGATCGGCTGGGTCTTCTTTTGTTGCCCTGTACAGGAGAACGGAGCTGGAAATCAGGTTAGTGGTGTGGGAATGGAGATTTTACAGTATCCTTCCCCTGGAGTGGGGAGGGAATGGAGATTTTACAGTATCGTTCCCCTGCTACACCCACCAAGCAATGCCCACCAAGGCATGCCCACTAAGCCAGGTCACGGCCACCAGGCCATACCCACAAAACCGGTAGTAACAATATTTCAATCCCACCACTGGTTCAAGTGGACATAAAGGTTTATTGCAAGCTTAGATTCTCTACAAGAAGCTGATCTCCTAACTGTCGAAGCAAATTGGCCATGGGAATAAGAATCATGGGAATTCAAAATGGGCTGGACTTAGATCTCCAGGCACGAAGGGACTCATGACTGATGACACATTTGATCCTTCCCTCAAACTCAGTCTGATAATCTCCTACAACTAATTCACTAATAGCAATCCATGCCTAATTGATGGTCTTCATTTACTGGTATTTATGAATAGTAACTCAGATGTTCTGGGACTATTTATTTATTTATTTATTTATTTGATTTGCCAATTGTTTACAAGATAATAAGTATAAGTGTATACATAGTTGTGAATACATGAAATGGGTACATATAAGAAAAATAAAAGAAGAATAAGAGAAACGATAGGACAGGGACGGTAGGCACGTTGGTGCGCTTATGCACGCCCCCTACAGACCTCTTAGGAAAGGGGTGAGGTCAATAGTAGACAGTCTAAGGTTAAAGTTTTTGGGGTTTGGGGAAGAAACTACAGAGTCGGGTAGAGTATTCCAGACATTGACCACTCTATTGCTGAAGTCGTATTTCCTGCAATCAAGTTTGGTGCGGTTAACTTTGAGTTTGTATCTATTGTGTGCTCTTGTGTTGTTATGGTTGAAGCTGAAGTATTCATTGACAGGTAGGACATTGCAATGTATGATTTTATATACCATGCTTAAATCAGACCAAAGACGGCGTAATTCAAGGTTTTCTAGTTCTAGAATTTCAAGTCTGGTGGCATAAGGTATTCTACAACGAGTAGAGGAGTGGAGAACTCTTCTTGTGAAATATTTCTGGACTTTCTCAATTGTGCTAATATCAGATATGTAATGTGGGTTCCAGACTGATGAACTGTATTCGAGTATTGGTCTAGCAAATGTTTTGTATGCTCTGGTTAGTAGTGTGATATTACCAGAGAAAAAGCTACGTAGGATTAGGTTAACAACTCTTAATGCCTTTTTGGCTATGTAGTTGCAGTGGGCTCTAGCACTTAGATCATTAGAGGTGAGTATTCCAAGGTCCTTTACAGAGCTTGGGTCATCAACAAGATCTTGACTATTCAGCTTGTATTTTATTTTCTGATTTTTTTTGCCAATATGTAAGACAGAGCATTTATTTGTTGAGATTTGAAGTTGCCATTTGTTTGACCATTCTGATACATAGTCAAGATCTTTTTGTAGGGTAGCAGTATTGTCTGTGGTATTGAACAGCTTTACATCATCAGCGAAAAGAACGCAATTGCTCTTAATATGATCACAGAGGGTCATTTATGTAGAGTATGAAGAGAGTTGGTCCTAGAACACTGCCTTGGGGATCACCACTATTGACAGGTACAGAATTTGATAGGACGCTCCCAATTTTGACCATTTGTTGTCTGTTTGCCAGGAATGCTTCTATCCAGTTATTCAGTTGTCCAGAGATACCATAGGATTTTATTTTTAGGAGTAGTTTGTCGTGTACCACTGAATCAAAGGCTTTACAGAAGTCTATGTAGATTGCGTCTATTGCTTTGCCCTGGTCGAGTTGTGTCGTCCATATGTTTTTGCAGTGTAAGAGTTGCAGATTACAGGATAGTTTTTTTCTGAAACCAAATTGTTTATTGGAGAGTAGGTTGTTTGTCTCTAAGTGGAGGATGATGGATTGGGTAATAATTGATTCCATGACTTTACAGGTGACGCAGCATAAGGAGATTGGTCTGTAATTTTCAACTAGGCTTGGGTCTCCCTTTTTGAAGATGGGGATGACTGTGGCTTGTGACCATAGGTTAGGCAAGGAGCTGGTCCTGAAAGATTTTTCAAAGATTATGCTTAGAGGTTTGGCTATGGCAGTGGATAGCTTTTTTAAGAAGTAGGCACATATTCCATCCGGTCCAATAGATAGAGATGGTTTTAGATTGCGTAGTGCTTTTTCAACATTGTCTTCTGTAAAATCGATATGTATTAGATCATTGTTGTTATCTGTGGTACGGCTAGGAAATACTGGGCATGATCCATTGCTGTTTACAAATATATACATATATGTTATTATTTACATACATACATATATGACTACATACATATATGTTATTATTTCATACATAAAAAGTATGAAATGTTAATGTTCTTTGTAATGAAGAATGTGAGAAGAAATATTACATAGACTGCTCCTTAATCATATTTCCATCATTTGTTCTTCAGTAAATAAAATGTGTGTTCTTCTAAAGCTGAGCAATTTGTATTATGGGACTCTGTTCCTTGGTTTCTACTTCAACTCTATTTCTTGAAAAACTGGTACAACTTTCAGCATTATTTGAAAATCTTGGCATCTCTATGAGCAGTGCTGTGAACTATTTTTCTAGATCAGGGGGGTCAAACTCGATTTCATTGAGGGCCACATCAGGGTTGTGTTTGACCTCGGAGGGCCAGGGTGGGTGTGGCTAGGGTGGGTGTTGCCAGCTCAACACCACTTGTGTCGGGAGCGCCTGTGGTGGCCCAAGCTCTGTGCCAGCAAAAATGGGCTCCTGAGCTCCGTTTTCAGTTGCAATGGCCTCCTAAAACCCTCTGCCAGCAAAAACGGAGCTTAGGAGGGCCCCACAGAGCCCTCCTGAGCTCCGTTTTCACTGGCAGAGGCACTGCCACTGTGGGCCACTCCTTTGCCTGTTTCTAGGGTGGCCCCACAGGCCATATCTAAGCACCCCACAGGCCAGATCCAACCCCCAGGCCTTGAGTTTGACTCCCCTGTTCTAAATTCATGGGCATATTCAAGACTACCGTGTTTCTCCAACAATACAGCCTCCACCAATAGGAAGGCCCAGCATGATTTCTAGGCATGAGGTGAAATTAAGCCCCGCCCCCAAAATTTAGGCTTATTTAAACCATGCTTTTCCCCGCCATTTTTCACATCGTTTGTTAGAACTACACGAGGTGAAGAGAAATGGGCGGGGGAAGGGATGGGGAGAAAACTTGCCTTTAGGAGTGCCCTGCAGGTAGCCTAGGCTAGAATACCCCAATAGCTGATAGAAGCTCCCCAAAGGCAGAGTCCCCAGCCGCTTTGGGGCGTGGCGTGGCTGCCCGTGTCCCCTTGCCTTTAGGCAGTCTCTTTCGGGGAGCTTTCTTTGGCCGATAGGAGCAGGCTCGTGATGAGAGGAGTGTGTGTGCGCGCTTGCCCTGAGGCCGCTTCTACCGGCTGATCAAAGTGGCTGGTGACTGCCCTTGGGGAGCTTCCATTGCCCAAAAGAGACTGCCTAAAGGCGAGGGGACACGGGCAGCCACGGCACGCCCTGAAGTGGCTGGGGACTCTGCCTTTGGGGAGCTTTCGTCGGCCAATAGAAGGGGCCTTGCGGCAAGGTACATGCGTATGGGCCACTCTAGGTGGGGGAGGAAATTAAGTCACCCCCGAAAAGATGGTCTAGCCATTTTTTCGGCTGTCAAAAAACAAAATAAGGCCCGGCCTTATTTTGTGAGAAACACAGTAGTTAGGTGGAAATTCTGAGTTACTTTCATTGCTTTAATGTAAATATTTAAAAGATATTCTATTCTTATAAACTGATTTGTAAAATGAAATGTCTCAATAAAGCATTAATAAAAATAAGAAAATTGGAGTCTCCATTGGAAAAACATTCTTGTTACTACTGATATCTAAATATTCACTCCTCTACAGTTAACAAATGTTCTCAATGACTTTAACTGCATTTCAATAGTAGGAACAAATTCATTCCAGACAGCAACTTAGAAATGTTTAATGATTTTTAAATACTACAGACATTTAGAGAGTTGTTAGCTTTAGTCATTGGAATTCCCAGTACAGTATATTTAAGGAAGAGGAAAATTCCAAATGCTTTTCTAAAAATTCAATATCCTCACTTAGGATCTAATTGAAGAGGAAGTGGGAATAATTCTAAATTAATTATTCCTATAGATTATGGGTAGTTTCATAGAATCACACAATCATGGTATTTGAACACACTATTTATGCCTTTCAGATGCAACTTTCTGTTTCATGGAGGAATCTAAATTAGGGATCCTTGTTGCTTTCTGAGCTTGGATGTTTCAGTGCAGATGTTTCATTACCCATAACCAGTGCTAGTCTAGTCTAACATTGACACTAACACTTTCAATCCTGAGCCACAAATATTCTCCTTTACTGAAATCTAAATTAATCAATGGCTGTCCATCCACTGCTGAAAACATCCAATAAAAGTGAGATCATCCTTTGCTTATGTAATTGCTTATGGCTCTCCTGTCAAACTTTTTCCTGGTGGAGCAAGTTTTTCTAATGTTTGGGGTAGGGGGAAAAATCTTCCTTTTTACAACTCATGGCTTTTATTATGTGCCCTGCATTCTGGGACAATGGGCTTTTTGATTGCTACATTCTTTCTGGTGTTTGAAAAATGCTATCATTTCCTGGTTCCTCATTGTTTCCTTTCAAGATTGAACATATATTTTTTATTATTTTTTATTTATTTTGTCAAGTGATTATAAGATAACAGGTATAAGTATAAGCATGGTTATGAATACATGAAGTTGATACATATAAGAAAAAAAGAATTTACATTTTTTAAAATTTACAATTAATGTAATTTACAATTACAATTCCTCCATCTCTTCACACAAGATTTACTTTCCACATCCTTTCCACCCCCTCTGCCCTCTTCCACTTTGTTTACATGCTTCGTAAAAACTGAATTTTCACAACATCCTAGATAAATATGAGATTGGCATGTTTCTGGCTCAGTGTGTTATTACGCAAATCCTGGCAGCTGGTTTTATTCTGAAAGCCATAGTTCAGTAAACTATGGTTAGCATGTTGTAGGAACACTGCCAGTCTCCAAAACTGGAAATAGCAATCATGGTGTAATGTAAAATAGATTCAGCAGAATCTCATCAGCCATCATCAGGCTTGTGTATTGTGTTCGTCTATGAGTCAGGCTTTGACAGCCGTTTCTGTTTTAAATTTGGTGCTAGCCTACTGCTGTGTTAGAATAGTTTTTTCTTCATCCTGATTGGTTGGGAGTCTTGGTCTGTGTTTACTGGTCTTGGAGTTTGCTGTGTTCTGCTTGATTGGTGTTTCTAATATCTTCTGTCTGTTTTGTAGCATTTTTTGATTGGCTGGCAACATTGTGTTTCCTGTATTGGAGACTTTTAGTGTGGCTTGGCTTTGGGTAAAAGGACAGCTATCATTTATTAGGAAGCTAGGTTTCATCTGGGTGCCTGGTTGGGGTGTGTTTGAGCTGGAGGTATCAGGTGGGATCTGTTTGTGCCCAGGTGTTTGCTTGGCTTGTGGTGTGGAGATTTTTTTGTTTGTGAGTGCAGGCTTCCAGATAATTGACAGTCTGGTGAAGTCATCTCTTCTATTCATGCTTTCAGGTCTTTTTTCAATCTCTGTGGCTTCTCTGCTAATTCTGTAGCTAGGGTTTTCTATAGCAGCTAGGGTTTTGGTGCCATTGAAGTCGATGCTATGACCTGTGGCTTTCATGTGTTGGACTAGTGAGGAAGTATGTTCCAGCTTTTTTACTGCATTTTTGTGTTCATCCAGGCGGGTACTTATTCTTCTATTGGTCTGTCCGATGTATGTGGCAGGGCATGATGCGCAGGGGACTTCATATATGCCTTGGTTTTCTAGGTCAATCTTTCTAGGTCAACCAAAGGCAGTTGCAGCAGTGGTCAGAAATGGCCTCCTCAAACAAGAACCCGATCGGACAAGATTGTGCAGGAGGAAGTTTAAAGGAGAAAGTTTGACTGACCGGGTTGAATGGAGAACATCTATTTAAGGTACCTGGAATCTGAATTTTAAAGACGAATACTATTACTAAAAAAGATTTTAAGCTGCGAAAGAGAAAGGGAAAGGAAACGGAATTGGCCTTTTTTTCCTCTAACATTGACAGTTTTGACTTGGAACATTAAGAAAAAGATATTTGAATAAGAAATTGATACTAACCCACTTTGACATTAATAGACTGAAAATAAAGTGTCAAAGGGATAAAGATTCTTGGATAATTTAAAAACTTTCTTTAAAAAAAGAAAGAAAGCAGTGGAGGGAAAAAGGAAAAAAGAGGGTGGAATCTGGAAAATGGAGGAGACCACCTGGAACTTTTAAAAAAATTGATAGTGGAATTTTAACAAGGCTTGCAAAAGATACATTATAGCTGAAACTTTATTATAAGATAACAAAGCCCCTGGAAAGAGAAAGTGAGAAAAGAAGCAAGAAACAGTTTTGGATTATTGGATGATTCCTGGAACTTTGGATGGAAGATCCTAATGAAATAAAATAAAATCAATTGGGGGTTGTTTAAAATTTTTAAAAATGGCATCACTCCTTGAAGAGTTAAAATGAGACTTAAAGAACAAAAAGAAGAAACACAAGATGGAAGAGGATCTTTTGGCTTCATATTTCAATTTTTAGAAATGGAGATCTTGAACTATGAAAAACAACAAGAAACGCTGGCAGAACAAGAAGGGCAGGACAACGAAGAAGCCATCTTTAATGATTAAGCAATTTTAAGCAGGGTAAAAAAGGGAAAGAGGGGAAAGGGAGTTAAAAACTTAAGCACTGAAGCAACAACCAAAAAAAAGAGTAATTTGAAAAGTAATCATAATATCAGGAAGAAGCAGAAGGGAAGATCACAGAAGGGAGAATCAGATAGAAAAGGGAATAAAAAGGGGAGGGAGAAGAAGAGAGGGAAGAGGGAATGGAAAAGAAGCTACAAAAGACAGAAACAAGATATAGAGGTACAGGAAAAAGGTACAAGAATTAAAGGTATAAACCTGTTTAAAAGACACAGAGACAATGGTTAAAATATAACTTAAGGAGAGGATTCTGCAAGGGTGCATGGGATAGCATTGTTATATTAGAAATAGAAAAGGGTTAGAAAATATGTTAGATGATTAAAGTGATAGAAAAAAATTCCATTGATGTGTAGTGGAATATTTGTTTGTAAAGAGAATAAGGCTCTCAATGATTTAAAAAGAATGTTTAAAAAAACTGAAAAGAAACATGGAAGATTTTGATCAGTTGACAAGATGAAATTGAATAAGAATAATAACTTTATTGACTACTGTTAATAACTATTGTTTGGTTTTTTATTTAAAGACAGTAATAAGTAAAATATGAAATATAGATGATTAAAGTGAAAGACAACTGATATAACTAGGTAATGTTTGATAAAAGAAATAGAAATGTAAAAGATTGTTATTAATATTAATGGCAGAGCTGTACTGGAATAGAATAATTATTCCATTTACTATTGTTATACACATATACACAGATATATATACATATATACTTTTTTCTTTTAAGAATTTAATGTGTATTTTAAGGGAATGTACCAAGCAGAATTTGATTGAAAATAGGTATGTGTTATAAAATAGAGGTTAGAAAATGAATGTTATAACTGTAAAGATGTAACTTAAATTTTTAAATAAGATTTGAAAAAAGATACAAAGGTGTTACACTCCAATCTAGTAATTACAGGGGAAAATTTGGTTTATGTGAAAAGATAATATGAAATTGTAAACAGGACAGACGAAAGTATAAAAATATTGATTAGAAAGATTTTAAAAATTAGAAAAAGATATGTAGTTGAATTAAGAAACGAATGAAATAATTTAAAATAAGGCTATAGAAAGTAAAAAAAGGGAAAAGCTATTAAAAAAATTGCAAAAATAGTTATAAGATATGGATTAGAATGTATAAGATAAATATGTATTGAGTTTATGTCTGTATGGAGAAGTGATAACAGCCAGGCTGTTCTCAAAAAAAGATATTTTATTTGTATGTTTTGTGAAAATTTAAATAAAACTTTTATTTAAAAAAACGACTTGAACCAGTGGGTGGTAGAGCTTTAATCAACTGGATTTATGAGGTATAACAGGTTATGGACAAACAAATAGGCTATATTGTCATTTAATATGACATCTCATTCCCACAAGATGCTTTGACAATAGTTATACAGTCCTTGCTTAATGACTAACCCATTTAACACCAGTTCAGAATTATACTGGCATTGAAAAACTTTACAACCAGTCCTTACACTCATTGAGGCAACCCCATGATCACATGATTGAGATTCAGGCACCTCACAGCCAGCAATTATTACACCATGCCATGATGTTGTGATTGCCATTTGCACACTTCATAGTCACTGTTTAACAAAGTGAATGGAGATACTGGCAGTAAAATCACAAGTTGTGGTCACATGATGCCTTGCTTAATAACTGCTTTGCTTAACAACTATGGCAGTAGTGAGTCTATAAGTCCATTGCAATCACGTTTGAGCAATGCTACGCTATTATCAACCTCAATCTTTGCCACCTCCAGACAGGGCAGGAATGCATAGTGCCACCTCAAGGCAAGAAAAAAACTGGGTTATTGAAGAATGTTTAACTCGGCCTTTGAAACATTGGGGATAGTATCCTCAGAATTTTGTTACCTTATCCTTAATTGTATAATCTTTACTTTTTTTAGACTGCTTTCCACCTCTTCCCAACCTTCACCCCCTCTGCCCTATTCCTAATAAATAGTTTAATAGGGTTTAATAATGGCTGTTACTGTGGCAACCTGCTATAGCAACTAAGCAAAAGCCAAGATTTTATATTCAGAGGGAAAAAAACAATCTTTCCTTATGTGATTTCAGGACTACTTGAGTAGTTTAGTATTTTCCTATGCTTTTCTTTGACATCAGTTTAATGCAATGGAAGACAAGGAGGAGGAGGAGGAGGAGGAGGAGGAGGAGGAGGAGGAGGAGGAGGAGGAGGAGGAGGAGGAGGAGGAGGAGGAGGAGGAGGAGGAGGAGGAGGAGGAGGAGGAGGAGGGAATATCATCTTGACAACCTATGATCTGTAAAGATTTTTCTGGACTAAGGAAGATCATATATGTTGCATGGAATTTCTCGGCATAATTTGGCTAAAATAAAATACATTATAGTAGGATTATTAACATTGAGTGGAACTTATTTGTTTTTAAAGACAAAATCTCAATCCACAGAAAACCATACTATCAGGGAAGTTGCTGAATTACAACTCATAATATGTCATTATTGATAAATAGCTATTAATGATGATGTAATTCAACATCTGGAGGTCCACAACTGTGTATCCATAGTTCAGATAAATCTTACCTTTAAAGTTCTTTTCCTAAAGCTATTTATAGATGTCTTCTTCAGCCTTGGATCATCCATATGACCTAAATTTTCATTTACCTTGTTCGGTATGTGGCAAGATAGCTATTTCTCTGAATATTTTTAGAGGCATCTAATTCCCTTCAAAATTCCCTAGTTCGAAAACCAGTTAAATTTAGAGATGCAATCATATCTTTCTAACCGAATATGTATCAAATATGCATCAGGTATCTATATTATGTATTATTTCATTTGTAGAAGAGTGGGTCAGTCTGCAATCTTGAACTCTAAACCCACAATTTTTATCACCATTGTGCTGTTAAATTTCATTTAGCATTTTATTTAAAGTTCACTCTCCCTGTTTAGACAATACTGGCTCTATTTGTAAGTCTGAGGCAGCTCTACCCCATTCTGCATGTTGCTCTCTCCATTGAATAGGCACACCTGTTCCACTTGTCCCTGATTGAGGCATTGCGATGCCTGGATGCTAGAAATGTCGATGAAAGTATGGTGATGAAGGGTAGGTCTTCCCTGTTTTGTTTTTTACAAAAGGCTGCAGGAACTGAGGGGAGATTTGGGAGGTGTATGTAGAAGGAAGGGTCAAAGGAAAATTTAGAGTCCACCTGTAAGAAAACAGGTTTGGTAATATATATTTAGTGCCAAGGAAGACAAGTAGTCCTCATTTAAGCATTTCAGAAGTGATTCTGCTTCCCCATGTTCCACAGATTTGTATTACTTTAAAAATGGAATAGAAAAAAATAATCACATCAGGAAGGGGGCAAAACAATAGATCCTTTAAAGACATCTTTGAGTAGATGGGATTTGCTTCAATTTTGAAGGAAGTTTTTTCTATTTCATTATCTTAAAATTATTATTATTTAAATGATAAAAGACAAAATTTCTTCAATTTTGAAGAGCGTTCTTTTCTATTTTACTACCTTAAAACTAATTTTTAAAAAATTGATAAAAGATAAAATACAATTTTTTTCCAAATTGTTATAAACTGTGACTTGTTGAATGAAATGTTCTTTCAGAGAAAGATACTTTAAGTAATGATGGTCACACATTTGTCTCTACTAATCTAGAAACAACAAGAAAAATGTCCCCAGGTGCTGTGGTTAGGCGGCAGCAGGTTTGGACAGCTGAGGAGAGCAAGGACTCAGATGAGGGACCAGGATCATTAGAGAGTGGACTGTTGCCTTCAGAGAATGTGGGGGCTGGCAGAAGCGATGAGGAGGTTCCTGAGGAGCCTGTGCCAAGTGCACATGCGTGCAGGATTGCTCACAGGAAAGAGCAGCTGCAGCCACACGGGCGACTCAGGTCTAAGGCTGCAAGGTAATGGCCCCTCCTTCAAGAATATAAAAGCCAATTGTGAATCGGACATTCTTTGTAGGAAGCAAAAACTGTTTTGAAACTCCAGCCTCATGGACATTGCAGTATCTTAAGTTGGTATTTGAAGACTCTTGTGTTGTAAAATATTTCTTATCTGTTATTCTTGGCAGCCTCGCACAGTTTTGGCCAGGCTTGTGCTTATCAAAGTTAATTAATTTGCAGCAGCCTTTTAACCAGGGATTCGTAAGAATCATTAAAAGGTTTCTGTTCCCTTTGGTTCGTGTTTGTTTTATTGGAAAAGGGTTTGGGTCAGAACACCAAGAAAGCGTTCCTAAACTTCATCCCAAGTTGTCACAATTTACCCAATTTATTTTTATTAGCTCTACATATGTAGCACTGTAAAGAAGATTAGGGCCACCAGATCTGTCTTGCAAAAATATTTGAGTAGCAGCATAGACATATATAACATATCACTGTCTATGTCTATGCAGAGGTTATCCAGATTTTTGCAGCACTAATCTGATATAGGTAGTCATTAATTTATGACCATAAACTGGTACTGGAATTTTGGTTGCTAAGCAATGTGGTTGTTAATCAATCCATCATGCAACTTACGCAATTTTACAACCATTTTATTGTTGTGGTTGCTAACAAATCACCTGGTCATTACTTGAATCACAGAGTGGTTAAGCAATTCAGACTTCCTCAGTTGACTTTGTTTGTTGGAAACTGTTGGAAAGATTGAAAAGGGTGATGCATGACCACAAGATCTGCAACCATAAGACCCAGGTGCCAAGTGTTTGAATCCTGATTACGTGATCATGGGGATGGTGAGACGGTCGTAACTGAGAGGACTAGCTTGTTAAGTCACTTTTTCTGAGGCCATTTTAACTTCTCTAACCATTGTTAAACAAACAGTTGTAAGTCAAGAACTATCTGTATGTCTATAAATAAATCTTTCACGTTGCTTATCTCCAGAAAAGCCTGTGGTTTGTAACAGAAGTTAAAAGATCAAGGACAGTAAATAACCTGGCAGTCAGTGCCTGATGTCTTTTGAGGCCTATTCTATATTTAAAATTCAGCAATTTTCAAATGTATAAAAATGATCAATCACACAGAAAACTATTAATATACCTGGAATGATATTGTTTGGGTACAAAATTCATATTTGTTATTTAAAGAAAGCTTTGCCACTAGGGAGCGCCAGCATACTAATTATTCCGAAAGCCATTTTTCCTGCCAAAGGAAAAGGGGGAAAAGTTGAGCGGTTTCTAATGTACCTTTAGATTCAGGACAGCACAAGCAAGCATCTCAAATTATCTTTCAATTGTCTTACCATATTATTGACTTTACTAATGAAATAATTGAAATATTTGATTCAATAATAAATAATTACAGAATGGAGTTTTGCATTCATTTTAATTGTATTGATTGAATGATTGTATTTTCATTGTGTTTAATTAACTTTTGCATTACATTTAGTGGTAATGCAAACCAGTATGATATATATTTCTGAATCCTGAGGCTCAGCTGCTTTGGAAATCAGCGGCTGAAAGCAGTGTGCAAAGCAAAGCATTTTCCCTGTTCTCTATTTCTCCAATATTGACTCAGGCTTACTCATTTACAGGTAGTCCTTGACTTACAACAGCTCATTTAGTGACCGTTTGAAGAAACAACGGCACTGAAAAAAATTAACTTATGACTGTTTTTCACACTTATGACCGTTGCAGCATCCCCATGGTAATGTGATCAAAATTCAGAGGCTTGTCAACTGACTCATGACAGTTGCAATGTCCTGGATTCATGTGAAAGTCACTTTTTGTGACCTTCTGACCAGAAAAGTCAATGGGGAAGCCAGGTCCACTTAACAACCATATTACTAACTTAACAACTGCTGTGATTCACTTAACAACTGTGGCAAGAAAGGTCATAAAATCGGACAAAAATCACTTCACAGTCAGCATTCCAACTAACAAACTCCAACCCAATAAACTCCGAGACAGGCATTTTCTCAAAGTTCCATTTTATTAGAGTTGTCATATTGGCACATCTGGGAAAATCCAAATCTGAGAGTTGCAGGTTTTCCCTTCCCAAAAGAGAAATCAAAAATCCCTCCCCTGCACCCGCCAGTCCATCACATGATCCAATCAAACGTCATCCTAACTGGAGACCTTCCTCCAAATACTCCTCTCCAGGTACAGGGTAACTTGGCCTTGACTTCCTGTGAAAGACTGTTGTTGAGTCTAAACTTCTGCCTCTCTATGAAATCCCCCCTCCCAAATTCCCAGGCACTAAACTTCCAGTAAAATATGACTTCCAAGGTTGACAGGAGCAACATAAACGTTGGGCTCAATTGTGGTCATAAGTCTAGGATTACCTGTATTCTTGATAAACCCAATACAGTTTCTCTCCCAAGTACCACATTCCTGGTGCAGCCGAGTTTTCACTCTAGGTAAAGGTTCCCCCCGCACATACGTGCTAGTCATTTCTGGATCTAGAGGGCGGTGCTCATCTCTGTTACAAAGCCAAAGAGCCAACGCTATCTGAAGACGAATTGTTGTCTTATTTGGGGGACTGCTTTCATACACGGTGCTTTCATTCTCTCCCCAAAAGATTATTAATGATGTGAGGTAGATTGGTCTGACAGAGAATCACAAGCTAAAGAGTCCTCATGCTGAAAAGGGTTCTAGTCCTAGCCCAGTTGCTTTACTAATCCACTGTGAGGACTTACTGGAACAGTTTTTTGAAATTAAGCAAGGGCAGGTGCTAGACATGGAAATCCATCATGTGCCAGCACAGCAGCCCAGAAAAACAGGCCTTTAGTTTTGCCTCTTGAGAAGAATGTAAAAACCAGGAATGTCCAACCTTGGCAACTTTAAGATCTGTGGACTTCAATTCCCAGAATTCCCTAGCCAGCTGTGCCTGGGGAATTCTGGGAGCTGAAGTCCACAGGTCTTAGAGTTGTTAAGTTTGGACATCCCTGGTATAAATGTATCCCAATGATTTCTGATAGACACTCCAAGAAACCCTCATTTCTGCAGCACCAACATTTTAAAGGATAATTACTCCAGTGGGAGAAAATTCGAAACCCATTATGGCACCTGGCCTTTGTTGATGGCTCTCTTTTCCATTCCTGGACTGTAGAACATTTGGTACCCACTGTAGAAGTGGGAGAAAAGATCTTGGAAAATTACAGGCAATTTGAGCTCCTTTCAAGCCTTCTCTCTCTGAAAAAGGAAAGGCTTCCCATTTGCCATTTACAAAATCTCTTTTGACTCATCACCTTTATGGCACATAAAAAATGGAGTAAAGTTAACTATAAAATTTGTCTGGACAAGAAAGGCCTGGACAGGCCTGTGTGGCAGCAAAGACACAAAGGACATTGTGAATGACTTGCTGTCATCTCTTTGGATTTCTGGAGCTCAGGTCTGAAAGAGCCAAGAAGCAACAGCTGAAACAAATGATGGGAATGACTTGATGCATCCTTTTATGATTGCAATACATGAAATAGGCCTGTTTATTTGAATATTTGCTGGACAGAAAGGAAGGAAGAGGGGGGAATCAGTTCTTGTGGTATCTTCGTCTGGAAATGGGCAACTGGAAACAAAGCAGGTGTTATCTGCCCCTGACATGGAACTAAGCTGGAGATAAAGTCATCAATGACTACATTTCTGTGCCTGGCTGCCCTTAAAGACACAAGAACTGAACCAGAGAACAAAACAACGCCAAAAGTGCTTGTCTGAGAAAACATTAGTAAAGATTTTTTTTTTAAAACACTGTAAATATGGTCTTGGGATTCTATATTTGAAGTCCATCATATTTGGATGATCTGGATGAGGAAAGAATGAGCTAGATCAGGGCTGTCAAACTCCCAGCCCATGGGCCAGATGTGTCACACACTGGCCATGCCCATTCCTGGTTTAGCGAAGGAGGGAAAGTCCCAATACGTTACTTGCCACCGTGACAATGTGTGTTTGACACCCTTGAAGTAGATGAATAAAGAATTTAGTCTGGCATTTTAATCACATTGCGAATGGGAGCTCTCTGAAAAGGTTGGAGATGGCCTAGCTAGAACTTGAAATACAGGATTCAGCATGTGAAAATGTCATGGCATGAGGACAAATCACAACCACCTTTGTAAGCATGAAAATACTCTAAGGAGAAATAACAATAGTGGTTAGCAACAAAACGAAAGACATTTTAGAGCAGTATCATTCCAAAACTTGGGAAATGTCAGGGGAAAAAAAGCAAAGGTTATTTCAAATGTGCAGGGACAATTTTTGAGTCTGTAACAACTGTACTTATTGTATATGTTATTTCTCTTCTTGAAAGAACTCAGAGGGAGAACATAACTAAATTCCCATTCGGGTGTGAATGGCCAGGAATGTCTGCAAGTGAGGTGGGTGGGGGGGAAATGCCAAGATGGCAGACATGACCTCATGATAGTAGCTTTTCTCATTGTATGTACATCTAGGGTTGAAACATACAAAGAGTTGGGCTTCAATCATGCAGTTGTGCCCCCCCAATGTGGCTTTTTGACCAGTGGTGGATTCAAAAATTTTTACTACCGGTTCTGTGGGCATGGGTTGGTGGGCATGGCAGGGGAAGGATACTGTAAAATCTCCATTCCCACCCCACTCCAGGGGAAGGTTACTGTAAAATCCAATTCCTTCCCCACTAACCTGCTTTCCAGCTCCATTCTCCTGTGCAGGGCAACAAAAGAAGACCCAGCTGATCAGCTGGGACTTGGGAGGCGGAGAATAGATGGGGCAGGGCCAGTCAGAGGTGGTATTTGCTGGTTCTGCGAACTACTCAAAATTTCCACTACATAAATTGAACAAAATTTAAATTTAAAAAAATCCCCACACCCCAACCTGTTCAGGTTATAGATATATTAAACAGAAAATCCCAATTCACTAAGAAACAGCCACATCTCACTGGAAAAAGTAATGGTTCTTTGAATGGAATGCTTTCGCTTTGTTCTATTTTGTTTTATTTGGCTTAATTTAGCATGCCTGCTTCGTCATTTATAAGTTGCAGTTTGTTTTTTAATGTTCTATATATGAAGCCAGCCAATTGTTGTTTATAGAACAAACCCTCAAAGGCTCTTTTTCTTATGCCAACATATTGACTGCCCAGTCACTTTTATCCACACTTTTGATGTTCAGATATTCAACAGCCTCCTGACCTTTAAGAAAGAGAAAGGATTACTGCGTCTGAGGTGATTCAAGCAACAATTGGGGGGGGGGGGGTGTAAAGGGGCTCCCTCTCTTTGATAATCTGAACAGGCCTTTCAGAGTGGCATGAAAGAAACAGTGTGCCATTAACAGGATCAGGAAGCATCAAGCCACGACAGCATCTGGAGCACTGGAGGCAACATAGTCTCATGTAATTACGTTAATTGCATATAATTGCTTTCAGAGACCCACACATGCTGCTTTGAAGGTAGGCATTATCAAAGGGGGGGTTAGGAAGTAACTTCATCAAGCACATAAACCTCATTATAATATGATAGCCTTACTTTAATGGGCCCAGGAAATATTAGGAGTTGTTGATGCTACATTTTCTAACCATCAAGAGGGTTTTTTTTTTATTTCAGCCATAGAGAAGGTTAATAAATCTTACAAAATAAAATTGGAGGGGCCAAAACTTGATTGGGGCTAGGAAGGAGTTTGGATGTCCCAAAGGTGCTTTTTCAGGAGGCAACTGGACTTTCTTGCTTTTCTTTTTTGAAGATGTTTTGCTTCTCATCCAAAAAGCTTCTTCAGCTCTGACAGGATAGTGAGGAATGGAAGAATTTAAATTCCTTGCATACAGCTGAACACCTGCATCCTTTTAGAGGGTCCTTGAAGCACTTGGAGATTTATCTGTGTCTTCAGGGTCACCTGAGTAGGTCCTGGTTCCTGTAGTCTGCAATTTTTTCTCTGGACATCCATTCCTACCCCCACGCCATTCAAAGGGTGTTCATCCCGTTAAAGGAGTTTGGAGTTTCAGTAAGACGCAATCCATAGTTTAAGGTAGGACTAGAACTTCCAGTTTCCCAGTTCTTTGCCTGGTGCCTTAACCACTGCACCAGACTGGCTCTTATATGTACTGCATATGTAAAGATAATCATTTTGGGGTAATGATATAGAGCAGTAATAGCAAACCTATGACATGCATGTCAAAGTTGGTATTCACAATGTTTTGAATGACATATCAGCATTCACCAGCACCGAACAAAAACTATTCTTAAAAACACATTCCCATTCTCACGCAATTTTAGAGCCCAACAGGTTCTGCAAATCCGCATTTTTTTCTGCCTTCTGAAATGAGGATGGGGCTATAATCATACCGCTCTCAATGTAGCACACATTTTGTATGATCAGAAAGGGCAAACACATATTTTAAGGGCCAAATTATAAGGTATCTCTAATACGTAGCTCCATGTCTTGTTTTTGTTTACTTCAAGAGGAATGAATGAAGACCTCTGTACTTTGAAGAGAAAGGAGGTTAATTTCTCTCCCAGTCTTTGTTTATTAAAATCCTCATTCTCTTTCTACACACGCACTAACACGTAACCAGAGGCTTTTTCTAAAACATCTGCTGATGCCAGTGGAGTTCTTTAAATAAAAACACAAATCCTGTGTGGAAGATTAGTTTTTCAAAGAGGCTGTGAGGGGGGGAAAATCAGTTTTTCCCTATATTTTGTGTAGGGAAGCCAATCTGGATTGTGTCCTATGTACATTCACACTAAAGTAAATAAAACAAGTAAGCTATTTTGCACATTGGTAATTGGCTGTAATACTTGAAAAAAGGATATAGTTTTGATAAGTATAGGAATTTGGAAGGGTTGGGTATAGGAAATGCTCCTGTAGAGTAATTTAATCCATTTCCACAACATCAGCGTTTCCTTGGTAACACCACATTCCCAACTGAAGTTCTTTGGGACACCAAATATTTCTTAGGCATTTTTTTTCATTAATACATTCCCCTCTAAAAAGATGCCATCCTACTTTTATACTAAAGAATCCTTTTAAATTCCAATTAAGGGCTGATTCTGGAAGTAAGGCACAGATCTTGAGGGATAACACCGTTTATGCTTAGCCTTAAGGCACAGAATGGTAAAATCATGAAAACTCTAATTAGGCCATGGTTGATATAAAATTAAGCTGCCTAGCCAACTACATGTCAGTTCATAGTGGAATAGGGCATAGCTCAGTCCCACAGCAGACATTATGAATGCAAGAAATCTAAGTAGATGGAGTTTGAAAAGATGCAACTCTCAAACCCTATAATCCCAGGTATTTTTGCATCCCATTATGATGGTACAGCCAAATAACATTAATTATTTCATTTATATCAGTCACGTCATGCTACTGATGCAATTGGCAATTTATGTCATTGGTACAATATTATTCCCCCAAATAATTTGTTGGTCTTTATTTTCAATTTAATTGTTCATAATTGCCCCATGTAAAATTTGATCCAACAAAATAACAATATTTTCATAATTAAACATTTTCATAATTTAAAAGCAAAATGTATTTATGATTTATTATAACTTTAGGGTTGCCTGAGTAAGCAATTTTTGGCATCTTTGCTCAAGCCCCAGCCTTGCTTTAGTTTTCCAAAACTGTGAAATACAGAGTATACAGTGTGCCGTAAGCATCTGTTTTCATGGCATATTTTTGCAATATGTATGTGCAAAAAATCAAAGACGTTTTGGGGGAAAAATAGAATGCAGTATAGTATGCCAACTTTTCTCATAATTTTAGTCTCAAGCAATGCCCAGTTTCTGAATATCAGATGACCATAATTCTGGAAGGAAATCGCCAGTATCTAGACCCAGCTTGGGGTTCAGGGGATTAAATACCCTGAATTATTAAATACTGCTAAATTATTGTTTAGGGCTCTTGAGAGTAGGATCCTACTGCATTCAGAGGACAACAGAATAAAATACTCTACAGAATAAAATACAATATTATGATTCCATATAAAGCCTTGGCTTTATCAATCTGGCTTGGTGCTTGTTGTTCTATGTCACTGACCCAGAATGGGTAAATTGAGATTTAGAAATTATAGACTGTTAAATTAAGATCTGGCCATGATATGTCACAATCTCTCCTGCCACCACTTTTCACCATGGTTTTAAAAATTCCATTTCAGACACTTATAGTAGGAAAGGTTCAATTGCTGAACTGGAGGAACAAATTACAATTCAGACCACATAGGAACATTAGCAGAAGAAGGTGGAAGAGATTCCTATCTCCAAACAGAATGAATTTGAAGTCCTGTCTATATGCTGTCTATATGCTCCATTAAAAGGCCTTAAACCTTTAATTTTCTTCCTCTCTCGTTGCTGAGGGTTCTGGTTCCTTATTAAATTACCCACACAGAAAAACTCTCAGGCTATTATGGCTGGCAGTATTCTAATTTCAGCATTGTATTTGTGTTCCTAACCCAAGACAAAAGACGAACCCGCTTCATTGGATGCTTTTAATTTTCTGGGCTGTTATACACTCACAAGTTGCCAGCAATACTTGAAGCTGTTTTAAGCAAGAAGCTGATTATTGCAAAAAATCTCAACAATTGCTTTCCTATGGGTGAATCATCACTGATTCTGCTGGATGTAAACTGACATTTAGTTCATTCCTTTGTTGGTCAGTACATGGCCTAAAATTCACTTTGTACAGTGAGCTGCCTTAGGGGAAAATAGATTTTGACCTCTTCAAATTGAAATAGTACAAAGAGTAAGAAGAGTTGGACTATTATGAAATTTGGGATAATTAGTATAATTGGTTGAATACGAGAAATAAAGAAAAAGGGAAATAAGAAAGTTACAGATAAAAATATAAAAATGTATATAAAGATATACAAAAGTTGATATTTACATGAGATTTGTTTGTATAGCAATTTGTATAATAATGAGATTAGTTTGTATAACAATTTGTATAATAATTTTAACAGTACTGTTAAAATTAAGATTAACATGCTTTAAAGTTGGAAAAGAACAATAAAAATTATTGAATAAAAAAATAAAATAATAAAAAGAATATCAACAGCTACAATACAAAAACACTGCACTATAGGTTGCTCCTATATGTAAAACTAGAGAAGCCATCATATCCTAAAGCAGGGGTGTCAAACTCACGTTGTCATAGCAACATCACTTGACATATTGGGACTTTTCCCCCCTACGCTAAACCAGCCGTGGGTGTGGCCAGCGCACGATGCCTCTGACCCACTGGTATGGAGTTTGACAGCCCTGCCCTAAAGCATTCCTCCTATCTGTATGATTGTTTAAATTGTTCATTCAGTTGACATAATTTGAGTTGTCCTAAAGCCTGTAGATCATCCTCTCTTACATCTGTGTGTGGTTTCTTCTGCATGAAGGGTGTTACCCGCAAAGCATAAGAAAGTAAATTCCAAAGTGGATTTTGGTCCCATTCTTTGTGTACCTATTTTTCCTCCTGTAAAATGCTACACAACTTTTCCGATCTTTGCCAAGGCCTACAAAGAATGGAGCTGTTACACAGGAGATACATACTTCTATCCCTTTTGCTCCTTTTCTATTGCAAAATAGAAGCTGAGATTAATGGGATTAAAGCTCAAAGTTTTTAAAAGTAAACAGAAGGTTTATAAAGTTCAATCAGGGTTAAAATATCTATGGTATGGTTTCTTTTTGACTGACTGACAAGGCTTCAAGGACTTGTTCATAAGCGTTTGCTTCATTCCTTAGAGAAAGTGATAAATTGGATTAGAAAATGGATTTTTTTTAATTAAATACATTTGTTACTATTTCTGGTAGCTCTTAATAGATTTTTGTTGATTAAAAGTGAATAATGAATTCTTACAATTTGATTACTGATAAGAGATGAGATATTGGGACTTTTTAAAAAGTGAAATACTAGAGAAATTATTAAGGTACTGACATTGCTTTTTCTTCTTTTTTCTATTTCTTTGCACTTTTTTTTCTTATTTTTATTGATCTTTTATCTTTGTATTTGTAAACATTAATAAAATTAATAGCAAATAAACAAAGAAAGCAAATCAAACAAAAAACAATATCCTAATCAAGGAACTACAAAGGACAAAACCACACCTCTACCAACACTGGCAGGGCAAGGTATACAAACAGGGAATAAATTCCCACTCCTTAGCACTGTTACCTAGTTGTACAATGAAACATCTGCAAGCAAGCAACTAACTAAGCTCAGAGAGCACCAAGGACTCCAACCTACAAAATAGGTTTTATGCCCATCTTAATCAGTCTTGGAAGCCTTCTCAACTTCTTTATCAAACAACCATAGTTCAGTGGCAGTGGCCTGCTCCATATTCTTTCCTGGATTAATTCACAGCAGTAGATAGAATGACAGGAAAAAAATTGTTATCTGTTCTGGGAGACTATAATATAGTGTACTCAGAATGGTGTTTTGGCTTCAGATAAGGCAGCTTCCTGACTGACATCTGAATTTGCCTTTTCTATTTACTCCAAATATAAATACCAAAACACCGGTGCTGAGAATTAAGAGCTTAAATATTATTTCAAGTCTCCACTGAGCTGGGCATGGATGAAGTGTGACAATGATCAATTTCTGCCCTAATCCCCAGAGCTAGAAAACCAGATTTTAATTAATTTAGTCACAGCTGAATATTGTTTCAGAGGGCACATTGATATGCAGCACCATCAACTTTCCCGTGATAAGGGAAGAGGAGGTAGCTGTGCCATTTTATTCCGTTGCCATCACCTCTTGTCACCCCAGCTAATTTGCATTCAGATTGCTTGAATCAATGCCATAATGAAATTGTCACATTTTGTAACTTATAAAAGAGCCTTTTTTATTTTTTGGGAAGCATAGTCTGAAATGATAAATTCCAGAAGTCAACCAGGAGAGTAAGACCCATGCCTTTGACAAAAGCAAATAATGGAAACAATCCAATTACATTTTCCACAATGACCTATAAAGTTCAGCAGGCTTCTATATGTGTTTCCGAAGGTGGGAAATGTATGTGTAAGACATCATTCTCAAATTGGTTGGAGGGAGGTTTTTCTTCTTCTCTTGCTTCTAAACATTTTTGTTTAATGATTGCAGAGTTTTCCACATGGTTGATTTTCAGTCTTTCATTTCCACTAGAAAAGCTAGGTGAATTCTATGGTGCTTGCCATTAATTTGGGCACGTCTATAGGCGTAAAAGGGTATGTGTATATGTAGAGATGATTCATCCATGACATTTGTACTGTACTGCCCAATGACATCTATGAACAAAAAGAATATGGATTATGAAATACTTCTATAATTATTACGTTTTTTAAGGAGGAGAAACAGCAAGATTGACAATGAAACATGAACATCACGGTGTGTGCCTATAAATGAACACAAAACTCTGAGTTTAAGGAAGAAGTGTACTCTGAGAATAAGGAAGAAATTCAGGATGAAATGTCATCAACTCCATGCATGGTCTTGAACCACTTATTTTTTAAATGCCCTTTGTAGCTTTAGTATTTTTGGTGAGGAAGCCTTGACAACAAGCAGTGGAGTAATGCAGTCAATACGTAAATAATGAAATAATAATTTTTAAAAATCCTTCTAGCTAGTTTTCCTCGCCCAACACCTTTTAAATATGTTGACTCTCAGAATTTCCATCCTTTGCAATATCTATATATCTAATGGGTGCCAGGTTGAGAAAAATTGTCTTATTGACTATAAGAGATTTTATAATAAGGGCTAATTAGAAATAGCATTAGCAGAACACAAACTTTATTTTTAACAATCATGTTTCATAGGTCGGTCCTTAGACTTTGCAGGGAGAAAGTTTTTTTATAAATATTTGTCAGTTGCTTACAAGATAATAGGTATAAGTAAAAACATAGTTATGAATACATGGATACATATAAGAAAAATAAAAAATATATAAAAGAAACAATAGGACAGGGACGGTAGGCACGTTGGTGCTCTTATGCATGCCCCCTACAGACCTCTTAGGAAAGGGGTGAGGTCAATAGTAGACAGTCTAAGGTTAAAGTTTTTGGGATTTGGGGAAAAAACCACAGTCAGGTAGAGTATTCCAAACATTGACCACTCTGTTGCTGAAGTCGTATTTCCTGCAATCATGTTTGGTGCGATTAACCTTGAGTTTGTATCTATTGTTTGCTCTTGTGTTGTTATGGTTGAAGCTGAAGTATTCATTGACAGGTAGGACATTGCAATGTATGATTTTATATACTATTCTTAGATCGGACCGAAGGCGGCATAGTTCTAGGTTTTCTAGGTCTAGAATTTCCAGTCTGGTGGCATAAGGTATTCTGCAACAAGTAGAGGAGTGGTTTCATATATGCTCCAAATTACTATTTTAAATATTTAATATTTATTTAAAGCAATCTTTCTTGCTATCTGTCAAGCCCAAAATTGTCATATGTGTAGCCATTTTAGTTAGGCTTAGGATATATTCTTTTTCTTAGTTTCTCTTTGGCAGTCATGGGGGGCAGGGTTTCGAGCTTGCCACATTCCTAAGCGGGAAGAAGTGGAGATAGGGAGAGTTGTTTAGGCTAGGTTCTTCTTCCCGTGGGATAATGAGCTAACCAGGTTCAGGCCCCTTAAGGTGGAGATTTATGTCATCAAGCAATGTTGAATTATTTCTATTGGAGAATGTGACTTTTGGGGGCTGTTTCTAACTTCTGATATTGTGGGGTAATTCCGGGTTGTGTCAGATCCAGAATTACCATGGACTTTGCCAAATTGATGCTTTCCTAAATAAAAGAAATTGTTTTGGAAGATGGACTTTGCTCTTTTCTCTTTTAAATGGATTTCATCACTTGGAAAACTGATACTATCAGAGAATGAGCTTTTCTAATATTTTATATTTTCTAACATCTTCAATCTATTGCAGTAGGAGAGCCCTCTTTTATGGATTACTATGGAGTCATGTACTCTTCATGTAGCAACTGATAATGCAACTTGTCTTCTTCATTATAATATCCCAAATCCAGAGAGGCAGGTCATTGTTATTTACAAGGAAGGCTATTTCATAAACCATTACAACTATCTTTGTCACAAATCTGCATTTTTTTTCAATGCAGTCAGTGGTGGAATTCATTTTTTTTTACTGTGGGCGTGGCTTAGGCGTGGCAGGGGAAGGATACTGTAAAATCTCCAGTCAGAGGTATTTGCCAGATCTCTAAACTACTCAAAATTTCCGCTACTGGTTCTCCAGAACTGGTCAGAACCTGCTGAATACCACCTCTGAATGCAGTGTATTAAATAATAATTAAAAATTGAAATAAAGAATGAAAAAGGTGTCTGAGATTGATGGCAAGCAAAGTGTGCCACTAATATCAAGGCTACTCCTTCATAGTTATCTCCATTGGCCATTGTTTCTTGGTTCAAAGGAGCCACAATTACAGAAACAGGCCAACATTAACAGATATATGGGTAGTCCTTGCTGAACGACCATTCAGAATCACAGCAGGGCTGAACAATGGGACTTATGACCCTCTGCCTGAAATGATGACCTTTGCAGTTTTCCATGGTCATTTATTAAAAATTCAAGTGGTTGGCAGTCTTCTCACAGTTACGACTGCCGGGGTGCTGAACTTCCACCACCTAGCTATCTCTCCCCCAGGGGTGGGATTCAAATTTTTTAGCAACCAGTTCTGTGGGCGTGGCTTAGGTGGTGGGCCTGGTTTGGTGGTCATGTGACTGGGTGGACATGGCTTGAGGGTCATTTTATTGGCTGGGTGTGACCAACTCAACATCACTCACATCGAAGCACGCATCTCCTCCCCTGGCCTCTCATGACTGTGGGGATGCTGCAACAGTCATAAGTGTGAAAGTCACTTTTTTCAGTGCCACTGTAACTTTGAATGGTCACTCCACACAAGCAAAGTACCAGCAAAGGAAGGGAAAAAACTCCAGATAAGTTCCTGAGACAGGAAGTCTAGGCCTGCCAGGAATGTAATAAGAGTTAACCAAGAGGCAATTTCTGTAAGCAACACCAGAATATTTCCTTCCTGCCTTCCTTAGAGGATTAGGCCAGTAATTTCTTTTAAAAACCGGTTCTCCTAACTGCTTAAAATGTTAACAACCAGTTCTAGAAAACAGGTGCGAACTGGTAGAATCCCACCCCTGCTCTCCCTCCAGCCCATCTGTATCTTACACCTTGGGAGTCCTCCTGCTGGTTAAAGGGTCCACCAGTACTCACAAAGCTCCCCACTTACAGTTTTTCTGCAGTTGCTGACAGATGCCCACGGTTGGTGTGACACAGGGCCAATTTGTGCCATTCTCCAACTGAACGCCATTCCCAAAATTGTTCAGAAGCCTCCTTTGCAAAATGTCTGTGAAAAAGAAGCCCTCTCTTGTGGACTTTTGGAAGCCTCATTCTCCAAATTGTACAATTGGAAGAAACCTAGATTAGAGATCCTAGGGATTGCAGCTGTTGAGTGACTCTCTTCATGGCCAGTTTGCTGAGATTCTGATACCAATTATGGTTGCTGGTTGAGGACTACCTGTACAACAACTTTTGCCTGCACAATTGCAACAACAGAGGAAAGCACTAGATATTTGTCCAATATGCATTCACCATGGAGATCTGTCAGATCATTTAGGAGATGCATCTGTTGAATGTCTATCCTTCCTCAGATGAAACTTGATCTGAAAAAGCAGGGTAACTGTGGCTGCCTGCACATCAATGTGGAGCCATATGAGATTGAGCAAAAACGTCACAATTTTTGTGTCACAGAATATAAGAATAGAACAGATATTATTTTCTTGATGTGGAACCGGAAGATGAAAATATTGCTACACTTTTATATTAAATTGATGTAAAATTGAATGAGGCTCAGTTGGATAATCCTGTTTGAGGGGCTACCTAGATCAGATAAGAAGTCCTTTGAAGAGATCTTAGCAACATCTCTTCAACGGAAGAGGCTATCATAAATGTAGCTCAGAACAGTGATGGGTTTCAAAACATTTTACTACCAGTTCTGTGGGCTTGACTAGGTGGGTGTGACTAGGTGGGCATGGCCAAGTGGTCATGTGACTGGGCGGACATGGCCAAGTGGTCATGTGACTGGGTGGACATGGCTATGTGGGCATGTGACTGGGTGGGTGTCCAAAGTCTTTTTTTCTTTCGCAGTACCCCTGTGCCCCATTTTTAGCCTACTAGGCCTCAGGAAAGCCTCCTGGGCACTGAAAAAAAGAAGCATTTTGAAGCCTTCTGAGGTAAATACAACAACGAGGAGGGGGGATCAGCTGTGCTGCATGATTTAGATTAGCTAGAAAGCAAGAAATCTGATGGTTTCCTGCTTTTCAGCTAATCTAAATCGCACGGCACAGTTGATCGTTGGAAATACCGGTTTGGCCAAACTGGTAGCAGTTTTTTTTTTTACTACTGGTTCACCCGAATCAGTAGCATTTCACCTCTGGCTCAGACCTGAACTGGTTTCTGCTTGAAGAACTGGAAACAATGCTGAGAGAGTAGAGCAGAGCAGAGCAAACCAAACCAAACCAATATAACCACTTGGCTCTTATAGCTTCCTTGCTCTGAGCGGTGCTGTGTGTGCTGAAATATTCATCACAGCAAAGCACCTCCAGGAAGCTTTGCATAGTTCTAATTACCTTGCAAGCATATCACCCATCCTCTGATCACAGCCATCCCTTGCCTGGTGAAGCAGCAGAATACATTTTTATTTGAGTTAGAGTAATTCCTTTTACATTTGCGTCTCTTAAAAGAACCGATGCCATTGGAGTGAAACTGATAACCTAATGTACTCTATTTCAGCCAAAAGCCTTATCTGTCTTTCGTTTGTTTTCTTATGGTCTTCCAACTAGCTATTCCACTGAAGCAAAAGCCATAAAAAGGTATCAACAAACTTAAAATAAAATAAAAAATAAAACATTTTATTTTAGAATCTTGTTGTATCCACACATTAACCAAATAATGAAACCAAAAATATGGTTACCAGGGCTTTATTTGACGTTTCACTGAATACAAAGAAACATTTGGTCTTTTTTTTTTTTACATTACATACATATTTTTGTAATAAAAATTCACATTTGCTATACAGAAATGTAGGCGGATTGTTTATTTTCTTTATGCAATATTTATTAAAATACCTACATTTGAAAAGAAAACAAAAGTGCAGCCTAGTAAACCTTTGGTGCACATTGCAATTTTAGCCAAGTTAACATATTCACAATTTCCATCCAAATAAAATTAAGTCACTGGAATACATTAGCGAAAAGAAGGAGTTGTTAGAGAAAGTTTTCCATTTTTCTGAAGAAGCAAGGAGAACATCAAAACTCACAACTAGTAGCTAGAGAAATGTAAGAATGAATCTTGGCCTGCAAAACAATCCATCACGTTTGTGATTTTCTATTGTTAGAAAAGAAATCCAACTCTACTCCAGCTCCAATTAACTGGGATTAAGTCCCACTGAAAGCATCACAAGACATTCAACTTCTATGTTCCATTAATTTTAATGGAACACATTAAACCTGATAACATGTGTTCATTACAGAGACCAAGTCTTGATGGAACTTATTGTACTTACAAAGTGCTTGTACCCAGAATGGGAAATATTCTGGTTTAAGCAATGGGGAAAGTGATGGCAGATTGAGAGAAAGGTACATTAAGCCACACCACAAATATAGTACCGCAGCTCCTCTCAGAGAAGTGACTGGCAACCTTTGAGAAGCCCAAGGCTGTGCTTGACATTTCTTGGGTGGATAATTATTGCAGTGGGCAGACTTAGGATACAGAATGCTTAGCATATTTTCTTATATTTTCCTGGAGCTTGTTCATCATAGCAAATCTAACTCAAATGGGGTAAGTCCTTGTCATGGTATATTTTGTCAGGCCAATACAAGACATACAGTACTTGTCACAATTGGGAAGAAGGTGAGTACTTATCTCACGTGCTACCTTATTTGGACTGCAGGTAGTCCTCAACTAAGGACCATAATTGAGCCCAACATGTCTGTTGCTAAGCAAGATAGTTGCTAAGGGATTTTTGCCCCATTTTACCACCTTTCTTGCCACTGTTGTTTAAACCAATCCTTGCAGTGGTTACATTAATCAACGTGGCTGTTTAGTGAATCGGACTTCCCATTGACTTTGGGGAAAATGACATAATCCCCCGTCACTTGGCAACCGTCATAAACATGAACCAACTGCCAAGGGTCTGAATTTTGATCACATGACCATGGGGATGCTGCAGTGATAATATGTCATAAGTCACTGTTTTCAGTGCTGTGTAACTTCGGTCACTAAAGGAATTCTTGTAAGTCAAGGACTACCTCCGCACCACTAGATGACCAGTGAACAGCAGCAAAGAAGAAACCTTTTATGAATCTTTCTGGCTAGCATATTGCAGCCCAGATTTTCTAGCTTATGCAATGCACAGGATACCTCAGTGCATGCTGCATAACACATCCATGTGCTTCTTCAAAACTCTGGAACAGAATTTGTTGAAGTTAGACTCAGCACACAGACTCTTTCTGCCTTTGTCTTTACAATGTAAGTAATAATTTTTCCCCAGAACTTGCCTTTAAATAATTATTTCTTTGAGTGCTTTGGGAACAGAAAGATTGGATTTTATTTTTTTTAAAAAAGCATAAAATAAATGATTAATTCAAGAAAAAATTACATTTATAGGTGTCAGTTTTAGGCTTTTGCTTGGCAATACATCTGGGCTCATATTTACATATCTAATTGTGTGTGTGTGTGTTTTCAAAGGGCTGGAGAATTCTTTGCATGTGAATATAGTTTATGGGCATGATCCAATGGAAGCTTATTTTAGCCCCACAGGGTACAATCTGTGACAGTTCCAGGTAACAAACGTTATTCTGCAACCTTATTCTGTCAGTAAAATTTGTTGAAAGGCATCAGTAAATACTGAATGCAGGGGAAATCAGTTTTATGTAGCATTTCAGTTGATTATTGTTAAAGGTAGGGAAAATGAGAGGGGTGGCGTATTAATTTAATCAATAAATAAAATAAAAATGTTCCTAAATCTGCTTACCCCATTTTGAAGGGGGGCTGCTTTCAGTCACCCAAGACAGAAGCTGTGGACAAATTTCTATTCCTATTTGTGAAGAGTGGCTGATCAGTATTATTGTGAAACCAATATATTAAAGCTGTATTAATTAATGAATAGGTTAATTTTCATTGGTTTAGTGCAATCAGTTCTGAATATTCAAGAAAGTCTCTCAAACCACAAAATAAAGAATGTTTTGGTTTGGGGTTTTTTTTTAAAAAAAAAATTCCATTTGATATCCCATTTTTCCTTATAAATATAAAATTCAGATTTGGAGAGTAATAAGGCTAAGATTTACTGGTGGTTATATTAATAGATTTGAGTTTTAAATATTACAGAATTTATCCATCTTCCTTCTGGGGCCTGAACTCAGTCTTCATGCTGGAACCCAGACAGATGAATTTCCAACTGCATGACAACCATGTAATTTAATTTCCCAAGAAACTTATAAATCAATTCTTTCCCCACATTTTCAGATGTGAGATTCATGGATATTGTTCAGCATTTATTTTCTTTCAAAGCACAGTCATTTTAATCTTTATGATTTTTTTAAAAAAATGCATATTAAGGACAACACTCCTTACTTTTATAGAAGCTTACTATATCTTGGTCCATATACATTAATCCTCAACCATACATGAAGCTTCAAGATTTCACAAAATCTTAAACAGATGCAGCTTTTAAGAAACACAACCAGCTTTTTCATTCAGAATTAAGTTGTTAATTCTCATAAATTGTATAATGTGCACAACCCACACACCTGCACACATACACACAAACGTACACAGGGAAACTTACAGGAACACTGGCACAGTTTCAGAATTATGGAGAAGGGAATCACCAAAGTTTCAACAAATATGTCATTAATACATTTTACACTGTATACAGCATTTTTCTTAAAAGAACCTTGTGATTAAGTAAACAGATACAGTTCAAAACAGTGTAAACATAGAGGCTACTGAAGAATTATACCACACAGATTGTATAATACACTATTAACTTTTGCTTCACTGTAAAGAAAGAAACATCTAAGAAAGTTTTATCATTTGAGCTATTACGATTACACAAAGCACACTTTTTAGATGGCTGTGCTTGTGTCTCCAGGTGCCCTCTTTGAAATTAAACACCCTGTGAAGAACAGGTCACCTTCAGGAACATTAAGTCTAAAGCTTCCCAACTGGAAAGCTTCTTTTTATTTTATTTTTATTTTTTTGTCTGTTTACAATCCACTAAGGGAGACAATGCTTTGAACTAATTAAAATCACACTGGATTGAAATAAATATAAAAACAGAAACACAAAGACCAAGACAAAAATATATTCATCCTCAACCATGGAATAACGAAGTCGGAAGGCCATCAAACTCAATCCTTCTGATCAGTGCAGGACTAAAAATAAAAGTGAAGAGAATCCCACCACTTCTCTGGGTAGCTTGTTCGACTGTGAGCATCTTTGCCCCTTAATTTTAAATTCTGTGTTATGTACTCTAGGGCAGGGGTCTCCAACCTTGGCAACTTTAAGACTTATGGACTTCAACTCCCAGAGTTCCTCAACCAGCTTTGGGAGTTGAAGTTCACAGGTCTTAAAGTTGCCAAGGTTAGAGACGCCTGCTCTAGGGTGACAGGGAACAGTTCTTGGCCTTAAGTCAGGGTCCTCAAATTTGGCAACTTTAAGACTTGTGGACTTCAACTTCCAGAGTTCTGTGAGTTGAAGTCCACAAGTCTTAAAATTGCCAAGTTTGGAGACCTCTGCCTTATGTGATAGCCTCAGTGACTGAAGAATGCTATCCTATCTCTCTTTAAGCTTCTCTTCTCAAGGCTACCTGTTCCAAGTTCTTTCACCTCACAGGAATAAGATTGTAGAGCTATTATTACCTTTATTGTCCTTCTTTGAATTTGTTCTGCTTTGCCCTTCCTAAGGTGCAGTAGGCAGATTTGGTTGCAGTACTTAAGGTGCGGTCTAATTAATAAAGCAATGGTTACTCATGCTATTGATAAGCTATACTACTCTGAGTAAATAATTTTTAATGTGCCCCAAGGGAGACAGGTTTAATCCATGAATCGAGTGTGCTCATTTTCTGTTCATTTGATTTACATTTTAATTTAAAAAATCATCTTTAGCTTTTATTTTACAACTAATTTAGGTCTCATTTGTAAGAGGCAGCCCCCCCCCCCCCCTTGGAAAAACTGCATAAAGTGCGCTGACATTGTATGAGTGTCCTGCTGTGGAAAGAAAGACTCAAATGCCAAATCACTTGAATCAGAACTGCAGAATTTTTAAACTGCTATTACAAAAGTTCCCCATTAAAATTGTGTAACCTTGCTTTATCCCACTGTATTCATCAGGTGTTTTGTCTCTCACTGATTACTTCCACCAAAGGACAAAATGGGTCTTCACTCTTTTTAATGAAGGCCAATTTATCCATCTATCGTTGTTTCATTGCTATAATAGGAATTTAATTATTAGTTACACATAAATATATATTAATTAATGCTCCTCTCTCTTTTCTACCTGTAGTTCAGTAAAATCAATAAAACAAGGAAATATATTTGGTTATATCTGCAGGAGCTGTTCTTTGTTTTTAGAGCTTGAATCAACAATTATAAGGGATGGTAATCTGACATCTCAATGATTCCACTAAATCTAATATATACTGTACTATAGCTATGCACATACACACACACACACACACACTACATTCTTCTTTTATGACTATTCAACATTAACTCCTTGCAGTGACCTTGACTATAGGCTGCATACTGGAGTTCTAAGTATCCATCAGTGAAAGAATGTGTGAAGTAGGTACTAGAGTCATGTCAACTGCCACATTGACAATTTGAGCAGCCCTTCCTCAAATCTACCTCATATCCAGAAGAGAACAGTGGAGGAGGAATGTTATGTAAATTCTGACATTGGCACCTAATATTTCATACAGTTAGGTAGATGGTATACCAGGCAGCACCCTGTGATTGGTTTAGTCTTTATTGGGACTCTTCAAATGAAGGTAGCTAAATGTCACTCTGGGATTTCAAAGTCTCTACTAGGAATCGGACTCATAGACTTTTGCTCTTTAGATGACTACACATGGCATTAGCTTTAATGTCAGAAGGGAATAATGTTGTAAGATTCCTCAAATTAGCATCCTTCAGATGTGAACTTCCATCTTCCCTTGTCATAGATCCTCTAAAGATAACCCAAAATAATGACATGCTCTCACCAAGGGTATTCAAATGTTATTCTTCAAAAGGAAGCTTTGAATATTAATTCAAAGGAGCTGGTTGTGATTTGCTCTTAACTGCATGTATACATTTACAAAAGTAGGTTGTAAAACTGCCTGATTGTATCAATGGTCCACGTTGTCTAATGCCTCTTCCCAAACAAATTAGTCAGATATTCCTGGAGAAATTAAAGCTATGTTTTGAAGACCCTTTCTCCCTCAATCTTATTGTATGATTTGATCAAAAATGAATTTACTCCTTAAAATAAAGTATATTATTTAAGACAAATAAGGACTTTTAAAAGGAAATTGACAAATCAGGGGAAAAAATCTTCCTGCATTGCAGACATCTTGTATTACCTATTTCAAGTGAGGATTAATGTCAGAATTAAGGTCCTTGATTCATCACTTCTGTCTAAGTACCTAAGGTACATTGGGTATAGAGACTGAATGATATATTTTAGCCACCCAGATGATCACAAGTATTTATTGGGATAAGTATTTCCTACATTCATAAATATTTAATCTCACTAATGGTAGCTATTCTGGGACCAGATGAAAACTGACTTCAAAGAATTATTAACCTATGTTAAGATTTAAATCAGAATAAAGAGGAAGGAAAGAGAAATGTCCATTTCCTCAGCAAAGGGGGTTAACAGGACGCCGAACAATTACTATCAGCAAGTTAATCATGGTTGTCATTGTCAACAACTTCATCAACATAATTCATGCTGGATGGGAATCATAGCCCCATATTAAGGAAAGTTGCACTAAATAGAATGAGGAATCGCATAAGGAGAAACAGAAGAAGAAAAAAATCAAAAGCTGAAATGACTTGGAAATGTTCAGATCATAATATTCTGCAAAGTGGGTAGTTATAACAGGGAAAGGAAAATGGATCTGGATATTAGATGTAAGGTTTGATATTGGTGATTTGACACAGCGGTTGCCACAAAGAAGAGGGAGTCAACCTACAGTATTTCCCAAAGCACCTGAAAGCAGGACAAGAACCAATGGATGGAAACTAATCAAGGAGAGAACAGCATAGAACTAAGGAGAAATTTCTGGACAGTTAGAACAATTAAATGACTTGCCTGCAGAAGTTGTGAATGCTCCAACACTGGAAATTTTAAAGAAGAGATTGGACAACCATTTGTCTGAAATGGTATAGGGTTTCCTGCCTGAGCACAAGGTTGGACTAGAAGACCTCCAAGGTCCTTTCCAATTCTGTTCTTCTGTTCTGTTAAGATGTGTGGACTTCAGCTCCCAGAATTCCCAGCAACATGGGCAATTGAAGTCCACCACACACTTTAAAGTTGCTCAGCTTAAGAAACATTGCTCTATAACATTGTGGAATCTTCTCCAGTCATAGCAACTGAGTTTGTGTTGGGGAACTAATATTTGCATAACAGGTAAAAGGGCTGCAGGTTATTCACTCCTAATTAACATATTCCACTATTTTATCTCTTAGCATTTGGATATTCCCTTATGAGGCAAGTGAGTGGGAGAAGTTTCTATTGTGATTTACTACAGGTTGTTTTTGAGATAGATTTTTCATTAATGTTCTTTCACTCAGACAATGAAAAATTAGCTTCGTATTATTAATGCTTACTGAACTATTCTGCTTATGCTCTTCTTGAAGAGATGCATATATATTTTGCTTTGAACAAGCTGGAAAAGTATTTTTCTCTGAAAAGAAGGGTATGCTGCTTTTATGTGTTATCAAAAATCATATTTGGAGGTATAAATTCTGAGTTTCTACGAAAAAATAGTGGAGAAGATTTATACCTAGTCAGGCTGATAGATGATCCAGTGAAATCAATATGACATATCAGTTCATGATTTCAATGAATCTCTGTAAGCGTGGCTAAATATAGATCCAACCTTATATTATTCTTTATATCCTGGCAGTCTTCCAAATACAAGAGAATATATGCAGCTTAAAGTATGAGCTTGGTTTATAAAATTGCTTGTTTGCTTGCAAACATTTCATTACCAAACTAGGTAACATCATTAATGTGAGTGAATATGGGATTTGTTCCTTGTTTATATACAGAGCTTACTCTGCAGTGTTAATGGGTGGGGGATGTTCTCCTTGGTAGTTCCTGATTAGGATATTGTTTTCTGTTTGATTATTTGTTTGATGATAATCCCTGCTTATCTGGATATTGGTTGCTGGAAAAGTGTCTGATTTTTTTTCATATTTTTTTAATTATCTCTTTTGAATGCTGTGTAAATATGATTTATCTCTATGTGACTATTGGTGGTCACTGATCCATAAGTAATCATGATTTAGTTTAATAACTCAACAAAATATATTTAAATGTAATTCAAAAGATTAATTATGCAGTAAAAGGGAAAAATAGGCCACTCTCTAATAACGGTAACGCCATTCTATAGTGTCACTCTAATGCCACTGTCCAATGTTTTCTATTCCTTTTTACCCAATAATCAATGGCAGACTGTCCATCGGTTGCAAGAAGACAAAATTAGATTAACAATGTAATGTTCCTTTTTTTAAAAAAAAAAAGAAAAATGAAAAAAACATATTCAATGTGTTCTGGATTTCCAGAAAATGTGCACATAATAGACAGTGGAACTAAAACAACTTGTTAAATTGGTATTAGTCTTTAATATTGATGGCCTATCCCTTCCACTTGAGTAGAACCAAGCTAATGCCACCAATTAATTCAACATTAATTAATGGAGTACACTGGCAGATGCTACACCTTGATATGATAATACACAGTTCTCATCCATTAGCAAAATTCCTAATAGCAATGGGAATTTATTGCATAAAAGACAGTAAATGGCTGCCAGTTATGAATCAAGCTTAGCAACAATCATATGTATGGCCAAAAGCACATTGGTTGCTGGCAGAATATTTATTAATGGCTTTCTGAATTATGATAACTTAAATAATAAATCCTGACTAGGTTTCAAGAAATACAGTTGCATCAATGTCAGGAAATTATTACAACTTATAAAAATGTCCCCTTTTTGCCTATTCTGTCCAATTCCTCGACACTTTCAAAAGAAAATGATAATGTTCAGCATGTGCTTGCAAAATCTGTGGTTACAAGATTACAACCTAACCTAACACAACTGGAAAAAAAGTTCAACTGTGGCGCATGTTGTGACACATTACAGTACTATCAGGTTGTATCAGTTCCACCTTCATCCAAGTCTTGGTTGAGTTTTATGATTGTGCTGATAAAGTCGCCAAGTTCTACAAAGTCTGCGGTGACAATGTTGATGCCACTTTCACCTGGTGTCTGAGCCTGGACCCACTGCATCATGGTAGGGAGAGCTCTGGAAAGAAAACGGGTAATCATTATTATCAAGCAAAACAAAGTCCTGGACTCTGTAACAGAAAAACAAATACATTATTTGCTATCCATTTCCGCCTCTTCTATTCTCATCTTTTAATTCTGCTAAATTGGGTATGTCTAGTCTAGTGAAAAGAAGGACTAGGGTGACATGATAGCAGTGTCCCAATATTTGAGGGGCTATCACAAAGAAGAGGGGATCAACCTATTCTCCAAAGCATCAGAAGGCAAGACAAGAAACGATGGATGGAAACTAATCAAGGACAGCATCAACCTAGAACTAAGGAGAAATTTCCTCACAGTAAGAACAACTAACCAGTGGAATGGCTTGACTTCAAAAGTTGTGGAGGCTCCATCACTGGAGGCTGTTAAAAAGAAGCTTGTCTAGAATGAGGGGGTTGGACTAAAAGACCTCCAACTTTCCAATTCTGTTATCTGTTATGAAGCAAACATCAACTTTATTAATATTTAAGTGGAATGAAATTAATTTTCAGCACAAATACAGTTATTTTCAAACATATCTATACTGGACAAAATTGAATACAAAACACATTCACCAAATTGTATTAAGAACCCAGAATTTTTATAGAGCTGCATTTAAAAATAACTGCAATTCAATGTTGACATAAGTTAAGAAATATGGTGAAATGAGTTTTGTTTAATGTCAAAGGCAGAGAAAACAAAAATGAATGAAGTATGTCTTGGCTTGTTGTCCACTAGTCATGAATTAAATGAATCATCCTTTGGGCTGGATTACTTAGCAAGCTGCAGGAAATCTAAAAGAGAGCCAAAAAGTTGCAATCTTTGGTTGTGCTGGAGGATGATAGAGACAAAACCACACTGGAATTACCAAGTATACTTTTCAGAGAACGCTTAGAGCATGGCACAAATATGCAAAACCACTATATTTCCTTCTCACACCCAACAAGCCTTTTGTTTACTTCTTTCTGTACAAAATTATCAAAATTGGCCCAAAATAAAATAATAATAACAGCAATTGTTGTCAACAGATACAGTAGAGAAATAAAAAAGCAGAAAAATCCATCTTTCACTGCATAAAAGTGAATTACATTGCATGCCTAATATCTTCTTCATTTAACACTGACCTTAAGACAAAGTTCACAGAAAAGAATATAATGTACTAAAACATCAGGAGAGTCCGTAAATTCTGGTCTCGCCTTAGTCATGAAAACCAGCTGGGTGACCTTGGGCCAATCACTCTCTCTCAGTCCAACCCACCTCACAGGATTGTTGTTGTGGGGAAGATAGAAGGAGGAAGGTATATGTTGGATATGTTCATGGATGGGCTTCAAAAATTTCAGCAACCGGTTCTCTGCCCAGTTGCTAGGAGGGCATGGCCATGGTGGGTGTGGCTTAGTCGGCCTCCTGCACCACGGGAGGGGGGGGCGTTTTCACCCTCCCTGGGCTCCGGAGGCTTTCCTCTAGTCTCTGGGAGGGAGAAAATGGCCTCCCCCGAGCCTCGGAGATCCTGCAGAAGCCCATTTTTCACCCTCCCCAGGCTCCGGAGGCTTTCCTCAAGCCCCTGTGAGGGTGCAAATGGCCTCCCCCGGGCTCCAGAGGCCCTCTGGGAGGCCTGTTTTTTGCCCTTCCTGAGCTCCAGGAAGGCCCTGTACTTACCTAGCATCCAAAACAGGACAGGTGGGGACTCCTAGGAGGGGAGGGGCGGGTTGGGAGGGGCCAGCCAGGCGTGGGATTTACCGGTTTGCTGAACAGGTAATTAAAAATGATAAAATTAGCTATCGGTTCGTGTGAACCATGGAGAACTGGTAGCAGCCCACCTGGATATGTTCCCAGTCTTCAGTTACAGTATTTGTAAAAATAATAAAGGCAGAATCCAAACAAACAATAGCTATCTTTCTTGAATAACAGATCTCAAGGAAATACTCCCTATAATGATCTCAGTGATGGAAGAAGCCAGATTTGGTGTTTTCCCTCTGGGCGAAGGTGGCTTTTTGGTGGCAAAAGGCCAGTTGTTTATCCTTCCTTATAATTTCCAATCTCTGCATGCCTCAATCCTCATAATGGCCCCCATTAAGTATTTCAGTCAGGAAAACAGAGACCATGCTGTGTAGCAGCTACCCACATGCTTGAATGCTCCTGGGAAGTTAGAACAGCTACATTCTAAACCCACATATATTCTGGCTTACAGATATAAATGAAATAAAGAGGGTGTGAGATGTAGTTGATAAGCTTGGCTAATCATGTTTTTCTGAATGAAGAGACCAGACCTAAAAGGTTAGATCAGGGCTGTCAAACTCGTGGCCTGCGAGCCAGATATGTCACATGCTGGCCCTGCCAACGCCCAGTTTGGCAAAGGGGGGAAAAGTCACGATACATCACGTGATGCCGCCATGATAACATGAGTTTGACACCCCTGTGTTAGAGGTAGTCCTTGTCTTACAACAGTTCATTTAGTGACCTTTCAAAGTTACAACGGCACTGAAAAAAGTGACTTAGACCCGTTTTTCACATTTACAACCGTTGCAGCATCCCCATGGTCATGTGATCAAAATTTCAGATGCCTGGCAACTGAGCCATATTTATGACAGTTGCAGGGTCCCAGAGTCATGGGATCCCCTTTTGGGACCTTCTGACAAGCAAAATCAATGGGAAGCCAGATTCACTTAACGACCATGTTACTAACTTAATAACGCAGTGGTTCACCTAAAACTGTGGCAATAAAGGTCATAAAATGGGGTGAAATTCACTTAAGAACTGTGTGACTTAGGAACAGAAATGTTGGGCTCAATTGTGGTCATAAGTTGAAGACTACCTGCATTACCCCAAAAGTAGGAAGAGTAGGGATAAAGGTTGCAGAATACCTTATGCCACCAGACTTGAAATTCTAGACCTAGAAAACCTAGAACTATGCCACCTTTGGTCTGATCTAAGTATAGTACATAAAATTATATATTATCAATGTTCTACCTGTCAATGAATACTTCAGCTTCAACCATAACAATACAAGAGCACACAATAGATACAAACTCAAGGTTAATCGCACCAAACTTGATTGCAGGAAATACGACTTCAGCAACAGAGTGGTCAATGTCTGGAATACTCTACCTGACTCTGTGGTTTCTTCCCCAAACCCCAAAAACTTTAACCTTAGACTTTCTACTATTGACCTCACCTCTTTCCTAAGAGGTCTGTAGGGGGCGTGCATAAGCGCACCAACATGCCTACTGTCCCTGTCCTATTGTTTCTTTTTTATTTTTCTTATACTGTATGTATCCATTTCATGTATTCATAACTATGCTTATACTTATACCTGCTATCTTATAATCACTTGACAAGATAAATAAATAAAATAAAATAAAAATCCAAGAGGTTGGACTTGATTTCAAATTGCTCTTAATTGTCTGACTGCATCACAGAGAGGTAAGACATTTGAAAACAGTCGGGAGCTGAAAGAGTTTCTATATCAGATTATGGTACAAATCCTAACTCCTAATTCCTAGTCAGCTTCTCTGTACTCAATCCTATAGTGGGCTTCCAATTTTAGTTATAATTAAAACATTTATTCCCTCTCAAAAAATTAAACCGCACCACCTGATTGAATGTGCTTCCAAATTTTATCCAGCAATTGTAAACTGTTGAATTATAGATAAGTCCTTCTGGACCACAAATCTCCTAGTTGCAAGGATGCTAATCTGGGGGAAGTGGATTTGCTAACAAGCCCATCCATGTGTTTGTTTCCAATTATGTATGTTGTTCCTAAAAATGGTTCTTCATGCTGCCAATGCCAAAACCGGATTTTGTGACCAAGAAGCTACAGCTCCCTGATCGTAACTGATAGATGGGGCTACCAGTAGGGTCTATTGGAGGAAGACAAAATCTGCAAATGGCAAGTGTGGCATTGTGAGTGAAGTCCTGCCCTTTTTATGCAGACAGCACACATATGTATAAAAGAGGTGGGCTTGTTATTGCACTTGATGTGCTGTAGGAATTTTTTTTTACCTCCTCCCCCTCTGCAATACACTTCTGCAGGCTACAGAAAAGTGAAAAGAGAAGAAAAACCATTCAAATTGCTCTCGTATAAGGACAGCTCCTCAAGTTTCTTGCTTCATTAAACAGTTTCTATTCCAGTTGGTCCTGGTAAGAACTCCATCCCATCCCATCCCATTCCCGTCCCATCCCATTTATGCCCCAAAGGTCCCAAAGTCTAGGGTAAATTATTATTCGACTTGAAAAAATTAGTGCCTAAAACAACCTTTCCCTTCCCTTCCAATTCCTTCCCTTCCCTTCCGTTCCCTCTTCATCCCTTTTCTTCATGTCTGATATCTTTAAATTGGAAGCTAACAGGCAGGGACTGCCTATATTTTAATGATTATATTTTGGAACATCTCTAGACTGAGAAATGGAATGGGGTCCATTCCCTCAGTAAAACCTAATGCTCAGAAGGCTCATGGACATTGGCCTTTCTGGCAAGACGAATGATTCATCGCAGCTTTCTTCTGGGATTTTTTTTTTACTTCCCCGGCAAATGTATAAAGGTTTATACAAATGTATAAACCTAGATTTTCTTGACTTGGTGCTCTCCCATCATAAAAACAGCTAACCTTGCTTCAGTTTTTGAGATATTGGGTTGGGTCATTTACAATATGTGTTGCTATGTAGTTAAACAAAAGACTGAGATGAAAATGGTTTTTTGGGGGAAGTATTTATTGGATTTATATCATGTCTTTTCTTCCCAAGCTTAAGATAGTTTATAGGGGGAGCTCCAGATGTGGTATTCAGCAGATTCTCTGCCATCTTCTCTGGCAAAATTCAAGCCCATAAGATGGAATTTAACCAAAAGTTTACTATTGTCTTCCATACCATGTTATAGCTACTATGCTCTATTTTTACATTATGCCATCAGTGCAGAAATATATGGAATGTGGATTTTGGTCCCTTCTTACATCTGATAGCATTCATTTTGCCATTCTCTCTCTTTCTGTGTCAATTAAAAAAAAACTGGAATATTTTTTGCTTTTAAAGCAACTTGTTTGTTTCATAGAAATAATTTTTTTTCTCTTCCTTCACTTCTGAAGCCAACCTGCTTTTATTTCAGTCCTCCAGAGAGAGAGAGAGAGATGTGACAATTATATTCACTGTCAGATCATTTCTGGCTTTTCTTTCAAAAAGGTTGTAGGAAGCTACCTTGTACTACCGCTCAAATAACTGCTACATGTTGTTCAATACAAGCCAGGAGATGTTTAGACATTTCAAAGCATTTATTTAAAGCAGAAATTAATCCAAGGAACTTCTACAACAGTTCCCTACCACTGCAACACTATGCAGTTAGATCGATTGATAGATAAATTTGTTCCAGATCCTTAGCATTTACTGCCACACTTTTATTCATTTATTCACAGGTGTGCCTGTGGAGACTGCTTGATGATTGAAGTGCTATGAAAAGATATTCAAAGGCAAACATTTCCTGTAGGAGCCCCCATCCTGTGCAATGCCTTTCAACCAGATCTAAGTTCTACACCCTCGGTCCAAGTACAGGTAGTTCTCAATTAACATGGCAGCTAGGACTGGAATTAGCACTGCTAAGCAACACAATTATAAAGCACCGCATCCCATAACTCTGCAGCTTAGCACTGCTGGAATTGCCTTCATCCTGCAAGGACCTGACAAGACCCCAACTTCTGACTTCCTGCCAGCTTCCCCACTGACTTTGCTTTCACAGTGGAAATTGTAATCAGGTGATCGAGGGGACAGTGAAACAACTGGCATTCTAAAGATTGATTGTAACTACTATTTGTTCAACACCATGATAAGTCTGAAAGTGATTGCCGAGCAAGTGATTATTAACCTGTATTCAAGAACCTTTTAAAAACACACATTTAGAGCCGGGGAGTAAGAATGGGAGATGTTCTTGAATTCAGATGACTGACTGCTGAATTTCTCTCACAGCGTGACTGAAGGTTCTTTAATAGCTGGGTGGGAGAATCTGTCTTTAAGGACAACAGTTGTTTCCCAGAAACATTGATGGTGGAGGCTTTTTCAGAATTTACAGGAATTAATAGCGAAAAACCCAAACTATTTAGTGGTATTTCCAATTTCTAACTTTTTCTACTTTTCTCCTCAGGCTATTTACTAGCCACTATCTACTCCATTGTGTAGTCACTAAGTTCCTCCTCCTCCTCCTCCTCCTCCTCCTCCTCCTCCTCCTCCTCCTCCTCCTCCTTCTCCTTCTCCTTCTCCTTCTCCTTCTTCTTCAGTGTTTCATTAGGAGAAAAGGCTAGGAAGGGAATTGGCTGGGCTACTAAAAGTCTGCTTAAAGCTTCTCATCCTAGGATTTTGGAACTTTCTTAGCTATGCCTCTATATTAACATTCCAGGGATGGTGGATCTGGATCTTCTTCCTGGTCTCCCAGTCTGGGGCCCCTCTGAGAACTTAAGGCATTGTTCCGCAGGCAGTTACCTCCTTTTGTCCCCATCGGTCTTTGGTTTTGGGTGAACCACATCCTGTGGCTCAATCTTCACTTCTCTTCTTCTAGAAAAGTCTCCAATGAACATCTTCATACTCAAGGGTGGGATTCAAATTTTTTAACAACCGGTTCTGTGGCCGTGGCTTAGTTGGTGGGCTTGGTGGTCATGTGACTGGGTGGACACGGCTTCGTGGTCATATTACTAGCTGGGCGTGGCCAACTCAACATCACTCACATCGAGGCACACATCTCCTCACCTGGCCTCTCATGACTGTGGGGATGCTGCAACAGTCATAAGTGTGAAAAACAGTCATAAGTCACTTTTTTCAGTGCCATTGTAACTTTGAAAGGTCACTCCACACAAGCAAAGTACCAGCAAAGGAGGAAAAAAAACTCCAGAGAAGTTCCTGAGACAGGAAGTCTAGTCCTGCCAAGAATGTAATGAGGGTTAACGGAGAGGCAGTTTCTGTAAGCAACACCAGAATGTTTCCTTCCTGCCTTCCTTACAGGATTAGGCCAGTAATTTCTTCTAAAAACCGGTTCTCCGAAGTGCTTAGAATGTTAACAACCGGTTCTAGCGAATAGGTGCGAACTGGTAGAATCCCACCCCTGTTCATACTCTTCTCTCTCTGGGACCAGGAAATGGTAACTATCCCATCCAATGGTCAGATGTCTCTCTCCAGACACCAATTTTCCATGCAGTCTCTTTAAAAGCTCTCTATCTCTTTTGATACCTTAGGCAACATAGATGTAGGAGATGACCAAGCTGAGCCTGAGGGAGGGGTCAAATACATCATCAGTCTCCCTTCATGCCCACAAGAGATCTAAGTCCAGTTCACTTTGACTCTTATCATCTGCCAATTTGCTTTGACCATTAGTAATTTAGATTCTTGTAGAGAGCATTAGCATACAATAAACCTGTATTCATTTGAACTGCCTGGACTTCTGCTTTCCTGCACTTGGTTCAAACATAGCAATGTGTTATTCCCCCCATATACTGTTAGACCTGTCAGCATTTAAACCTCTAAATAGAAATACTTGTTTCCATTTGTTGAGAAAAGTATAATTTTATTAGAAATCAGGTGTATTCCAGTAATGCACAGCCAGAACTGACAATTGTGTGCCAAAATCTCTTCAGCTCAACTTTTCCCTCCCTTAACTGCCTCCTATCATCAACTCTCCCTCCCCCATGACCAATCAGGTTCAAGCAAGATGTTTTTAGAATGGACACTTCAAACTTAGGTTGGTATGCAGCTGTCTTTTTCGGGGTGACCTGAAAGCAGCATCTTGGGGAGATACAGAAATTACTTTCACTTTCCCCCAAGCATTTCCCCCTCCCATCCACCTTTCCCTGAGTTCATGGCAGACTGTCACCACTTGGCAGCAAAGCACACAAACAAGCACAAGGTGGTAGCAGCTGTCCCCCTCTCTCCCCATCCCCCTCTCTCCCACAATATTGTCTCCAGAAACTCCCCCTCCTCAGGCTCAAGATCTCCAAACCTATATAGTCGGTTGGCCAATGAGAATATTGCCTCCATCTGCTCCACAAGAGTCATGGCTAGCAGCCAGGGCAGCTCATCTTCCATAAAGGGGGTAGAGGTTGCACCTCAAGACCATACCTGAGCTTCCCCTCTCCATTTTTTCCCCCTCACCTTCTGCTGACATACACCAACACAACAGCCAGCCTGGCAATGAAATGCATACACCATAAGATATCATGAGATGTTATGAGTTCTAGCATTATGATTATGTTAAATTTAAGTTGATCGTATTAATAATTAATACTGGCTTCGCAATCTTGTTGCTCATTTTGTTCATTTGAATTGTTTTAATGTAAAAATCCATCTCTGTAGTTGCTAGGAATCGACAATGACTTGATGGTACACAATCTTCAAGCAATGTTTTTGGCACATTTCTTCAAGTTGCACCACCTAACCAACACAGAAACATTTGTAATAAAAAAAAAAAATATTCAGAAAGTTCAGGTCTTCTTTGAAAAAAACCACTCTGTGTGGGAGGAAAAATAATTGAATTGCATCCTTTTTTAAAAAAAATTACATTTTCTCAGAGAAATATATTTTGTCTTTTGAGCACCTTTGTGTTCTTGGTTTGCTTGGTTAGATTCTCATTTAATGGGACCGATAATTTTCCTTCAGTCTCTTCCACAACTGAGCTCCAACCTTCAAATGAGCTAGAATACAAATCAGTATAACACCCAACATTCAAGCCAACAGCTCTGCTGCTTGGTGATGATGGGGACTGGAGCTTAGCGCCCTATTGAGGAGAGCTGTTCTGCATTTCTGGTATTGGCTTTCTGCCTCTCCTGGAAAGTGTGATGATAAATAGCTGAAGGTGCTTGCTTTTGACATTGCCATGATTAATACTCTGTCACTCCATCAGAGCAGGATGACTCAAACACAAAATCTGCTGCTGCTTCAATAATATTCAATGTCTCTTCAATGAAAGGAATGTTCCACATTTGCTTTGCTTTGGGTTCTTTTTTTTGGGGGGGGGGGAATGTTAATGAGGTTAGCATCCCCATTACTCTAATCTGAAGAACTGAATGGCACTAGATTCTCCGGAGTCTTTGAACTTGAAATTGCTCAGTTATTGTTTCCAAAAGGTTCCCCAGAGATGCTGAGACATAGCGTATGTCAGTATTTTGAAAGGTTGCAGCATAACACTTGGCCTTTACCAGTGCTAACACAGTTTTGATCCTTGACATTTTCTTATCCGTGTCTAACTCACACACAAACTCTTGCCTGATTTAAATACCCCATCTTACCATTTAGTTGGTCAGTGGGCTGGGGATCCAACTTTCTACAAAAGCAAGAAAGCTTTCCAACTGTGGTGTCTCAAAGAGCTTAGCTAGTAGTCCCATAACTGTCTGCTGGGCTTCAATGCACCTTATCTAGCTTTCTTCTCCCAGCAGAACTTAAGCATGGGGGATTTTCTTTTTTCTTTTTTTAAACAAGTTTTATTGATTTTCAAAACACACAAGTCATCATTATCCATTACATGTTTAAACCTTTTTCCATTATAAATTTAACAAGTCAGATAAACTATAATTCTGTTTTAAACCATTTCCATATAAACATACAAAAACCTCTTATCCAATTTCCCTTTATTTCTCTTCACTCTTATTCAATTTTATTATTATTATTTCATCTACTTCTTTCTGACTTAGTTACCATTATTCTCATTCTATATTTCTACAAGGTTTTATTAATTTTCCCCCAAAAAAACAACATAATCACACAACACACAAAACATAAAAAGATCTTTTGGAAAGTAACTTGGACCCAGGTATCTCTCTTTTCATGGACTTCAATAATATTCAGGCTCATCTTACATATCATTACTTATTTTATTTACCATTCTAAGTCTTCTATATTAACCTCTCCACATATTTCACTCTTCTTGATTCTATCTTAATTAATCATCTTAATTTGAGTCATTATATTTATATCTTTTGTCCATTCTCTATTATACCTTTGTCTCATTCCTTTTAAAAAGAAAGAAATTTCTCCTGAAATCACTAATCAGGGTATGATGCCTTTCTATCTCCCCACTAAATTAATCAAATTAATCTTTAAACTACCCAATCCGATTTTGCTTGGTACATTCTAACTGAATAATACATCTAAAACAATTAAATACATAGTTAAGCAATAGATTTAAATATTAAAAACAAAATACTATAATGAAAGTTTTATAATAACATCAATACCATAATCTTAATAAACTCTTTAATTAAAGTTTAATATTCTAAATCTCCCCTCATATTATATTTTCAAACCAATCATTATTAACATTCCAACATTTTAATCTCTTATCAACTCTCAAGCCATTTAAATTTTCTATTTCTGATACAATACTACAATATCATCTTATGTACCTTGCAAAATCTCTTTGAAGAAATTATACTTATCCTTTATCCCTAAAAAAATTTCTTTTTTTCTCATTTAATTTCAAAACTTTGTAGCTTTTCTCCACCTTTTCCCTTTCTTTTCTTCCCCCAACAAACCTTTCTAGCCCCCTTCTTCTAGCCTCTGCCTTACTGGCTTCTCTTCTCTGTCGTATTCCTCTTCCCTTTTGTTTACCATCCTTATATTGATTTTGCACCTTGTTTTTCCCTTTCTTAAATGTTTTTTAAATCTTAAATCCTTTATTTCTCTTCCTTCCTCTTGGTCGAGTTCTGAGATTTATTAAAGATGGCTTCCTCTCTTTGTTCTTCTTCTGCTGTCTTCATCTGTTGCAATGTTTGTTGATAATTAATAAGCGCCATTTCTAAAAAAAGAAGGGCTTCTTTCAAACCAGCTTTACCATTTTGTTTTGCTTGCTCATAATCTTTTCTCAGTTCCTCGATAGAAGAAGCCATTATAAATCTTTTCTTTTCTTTTCTCTTACAACAGCCAGAATATTCCAAAGGAAAAATAAGACAATCCCAAAGTTCTCAGTCAGTCCAAACCAAGACAGAGTTCCCACTCTCTCCTCCTGGGGTAGTATCAATTAAAGAAAAAGAAAGTCCAAATCTGTTTCTTAAAATCTTATTGCAATATATTTTAGTCTTTTAATCCTTAAGGCATCTCCTCCAACAAGGTCTTAGCATACAAATATTTTTTTAGTCCTCTCTTTTCCCACTCACCGCTTAGAGCCAGTTTTCACCTAAAAAAATAGGTTTCTTAATGTTCACTTTTTATTCCGTAAAAAGAGGGTAAGCTATCCTTTCAGCACCATTAAACTGCCGCTTTTTCCTCTTCTCGAAGGTATCATTCAGAAAGTCATACTTTTCAGGAATTTTGTTAAATATGTCTTAGAGTCCTAGGAACCAAGAAAGACTTTCTCCTCTCAAGCACTTTCTCCACTTCCTCCTGCGCATTCTTACCCGGCTGCCAGCTTCTTTGTGGCGGCCATTACGGACCGCCGCTGCACCGTCCTGGGAAAAGGGGTTCTGCCGGCCGGGAGGGGGTCTGCAACACCCCAAACCCTTCTCCGGATCCCCTACCTTCAGCTGCCCCTGCAGGGCAGCCTAGCTCCGTACCCGCCTGGGTCGGAGCCCCAAAACGGCTAGCGCGGCAGGGATCGCGCAGCCGCAAATCCTGCCGCTCACGAAGCCGACAAACCGGAAACTCAGCATGGGGGATTTTCAATGCTATATGGGCATTGCACGTTCACATCTGGCCCTGGCTCCATCTCTAATCCCCATAGGTAACCTTAGACGATTTTGAATTGGAAATGTGCAAAGATGCATGGAGCTTGTTGAGGTAATTCCCCATTAGGAGAATGAGCGCATACAGGGAGACATAGTGAGAGTAGTGAAGAATAACACACACACAGCACACAGATACACTGTACAGCAAATGTAGGTTTTTACTTCCAATAAACATTTAAGCAAAGTCCAAACAAGCAGTCCAAGTCATTCACAGGTAAAGCAGTCAGTGTTCAGTTCAGGGATAATCCAAATATCAAAGTCCAGTATCAAAAAACAGTTCAGTAACAGACTTACATCAACGATCAGTAACAGTCATTAGGAGGAACAGCAACACTCTCCAACAGAAGGAACAGATACTCACTGAGACTAAACAACCCAGGTTTCTGGCTCCATCTTAGGGCCATTTGCAGAATCACACCCAATTACAGTTTTAGCATTCTCTTAAAGATATAGTATTAAAATGTCTATCCTAGTTTATATATTTCCAACCCAAATAACTGTTAGGTGACTTACATTCCTAACAGAGCTGGAATAGAAAAAAACCTAACTTCCCAGTATCTGAGGAAGAGAAATATTCCATAATTTATCCAATGGTTCAAATTGGTCAGTGATGGGTGGTAGACAAATTGATTCCTACGCCAACAGTTTGGAAGGGAACTCTTTAATTACTTTTTTTAAATGACTGACAGTGGAAATCATAGTAACAGAATGCTGTTCTAAACAAGAGGAAAAATTAAGATAAAGATAACATTTCACTTTTGAATTTAATGTTAAACTCTATGAGAATTTAATTCTGGTCAATCCAAATGTAAGACAAGAATGAGTGTTCTCCTGTTTATTTCTTTTTTCAAATCATTAAAAAAACACTTTGATTACCTTGGAATCCACAGAACTGGGGAAAATAGTGAGTTTATTTCTTCCAAATAAACAGGAAGTAAAAAAGGTAAATGGATACTGGAATGGATGAAAGCTAAAGATTTTGAAAAGAAAACTATTTGTTTGAGGGAGTCTGTGCTGTAGATCTTCCCCTTCGGGTTACAGATCTTGCAATATTGATCTTGCAATACACAATACCACGGGGGGGAAGGACTATTAGTTTCTGCATAAGCCCAAAATGTATCAATAGTTGAATGAGATATGAAAGCTGCCTAGTCACGAAATGCTGTTGTACTTCCTGGACATTTGACTGCAAAGGCCTTCATTATGTTTTCAGCATTCCAACTAACCAACTCTAAACCAATAAACTCCAAAACAAACAATACCTCAAAGTTCCATTTTATTAGAGTTGTCATATTGGCACATCTGGGAAAATCTAAATCTGAGAATTCCAGGTTTTCCCTTCCCAAAAGAAATTCAAAGATCCATCCCTTGCATCCACCAGTCTATCACATGGTCCAATCAAATCTCCATTGCAACTGAAGACATCCTTCCAGATACTCCCCTCCAGGTCCAGGGAAACATGCCCTTGACTCTCTGAGAAAGAATGTTGTTATCTCTAATCTTCTACCTCACTATGAAATCCCCCCTCCCAAATTCCCAGGCACTAAATGTGGCAGCCTTGAAGCTTCTAAGAGAAAATGGCTTCCAAGGCTGACAGATGTGCTGTCAGGCAGCCTCAAAGGACATCAAGTAAGGGTGAGATTACTGAAATCTTTTCCTTTCTTTGAGATTCATAACCTTCTTAACTGACAAGAAAAATCCTGTTCCACCTTTCAAGGATAGGGCAGTGAAGCACTAAAGCCCTCGAACTAAAGATTCTGAATTTGCATGCCAAGTGTGAAAAACCCTATAGCTCTTATCAGTGCCTGGACTACCAAGCAATCACCCTTATCAGTGAGAGGTTCACGGTATGGTGTCTTATCACTTGCTCTACTTGGCTTGTTGTTGAGTGATTTGGTCTCTGCTCCAGTAGAAATGCCACAAGAAAAGCCTCTTTGCTGGCTGTTTGTATTTTACATCCTAAGAGGTGGAGATAAGGACAAACTGGGATCATTTGCTGATAGAGCTCATCAAGATTGGAAGATGATTTGGAGATGCCCTTTGGATCTTACCCAAGAGGCAACACGACAGCCATTTCTGAAAACAGGCGCAGTTGTTTTAAGGAGCTACGTTATTAATGTTATTGCAACTGATAAAGTTGCTGCTCTTTTTTTTTTCTTTCAGACTTGAGCAGAAGTTTGAAGAAAGATAGGTTGCTTTAACAGGGAAAAGACTTGGTTTTTTTCTCCCCAAATTATTTTTGAACTCTGCATAGTCTTATTGATTCCCTGAATGAGACACAGTAATGAGAGGCAAGGATTCTGTTTCTTGTATTTATTTGGACCAAGATAGGTATCAGAGATGGTAATCATATTGGCAAGATGATGATCATCATTATTATGTTGCTTTGCATGTACACTAAGAGCTTCCACATTGGAGACAAATTCCTTGTGTCACATTTGACCAAATAAAGTATTCAATTCAACCAGACCCTTGGAACAGGGCTGTGTTTGCAATGGCATATTGATTTGATATCATCTGAACTGTGTTGGGTTCTCTACTGTGGAGACAACTGTGGTTATAGTAGCAACAAGCTTGATTTGCAATCCTAAAAAATTATAGTTGTAGGACACATGCTGTGAGAACTTTCATTATCTGACGTATCCCTTAAGGCTCCACGTGAAATGTGGCCATCTATTCCATTACTATCACTTCCTTTGTCTTTGTTCTCTTTTTAACACTTTATTCCCTCTCTCCAAACCTGTTCTGGGAGGAGGGAGGGAAGGAAGGAAGGAAGGCAGGAAGGAGAGGGAGGCAGGAAGGAAGGCAGGAAGAAAGGAAAAGGGAAGGAGTGGGGAAAGGGAAGGAGGCAGGCAGGCAGGCAGGAAGGAAAAGGGAAGGAGGGAGAGAAGCAGGGGTGGGATTCTACCGGTTCGGACCGGTTCTATACAATGCAGAGAACCGACAAATCTTGCCTCTGGCTGGCCCTGCCCCTTTCCTCCCACCCCACCCCACCCATTCAGTCCTTATCGTGCATGCACAACATCGTGCGCATGCCTGACATCACTGACTGGGTTCTTCCCTGCCCAGTCACTCCTTACGGTATTTCTTTTTTTCCCCTTCCCGACTATCATCTGTCCTTATGATCAGCTGTGCTTGGATTCCCCGCCTGTCTTACTGCTTCACCCAGGAGGGTTCCCTGAGGCCCAGAAAGCCCAAAAAAAAACGGGGGGGGTGTCCTGCCAAAAAAAAAAAAAGCCATGCCCACCCAGTCACATGACCATGCCCACCTAGCCACGCCCACAGAATCAGTTGTTAAAAAATTTGAATCCCACCCCTGGAGAGAAGGAAGAAAGAAGGAAGGAAGGGAGGGAGGGAGGGAGGGAGGGAGGAAGGAAGGAAGGAAGGAAGGAAGGAAGGAAGGAAGGAAGGAAGGAAGGAAGGAAGGAAGGAAGGAAGGAAGGAAGGAAGGAAGGAACTATTATTGAACTTGAACAGGTGACTTGGAAAAGACTTTTAAATTGGATGTTGACTGCAAATTTCTGAGTTTCAGGCTGGACAAAATGGTATAATACAAAATATCAGTTTATTAATCAGTGCTGTCCAGGAAATTTTATTTCATTTTTTCCTACTGACTCATTTCTTTTTTATTTTTTTTAATTAAATTATTTCAAAGAAAAAGATAAATTTGGACCCTGATGTCGTAGACTGTTGTTTTGCTAGTTCAGTGGCAAGCTTCATTTATCCTCCCTAGTTTCCTCCACTTCCATTAAATGCAAAAAAGTAGATTAGGTTCTTGAATCTTGAGTCTAAATTCCCATCATTAAATCCTGTCATAGGTGCATAACAAAGCATAGGCTACACTCAAATAATTTTAAATTAAGATCTTAGCCAAGGTCATGGCTGGAGGAGGTAATTTAGTTCTCAATTACCTTTCTGTATATAGCATTTGTTTTACATATGCTTTACTTACACAAAGCCATAACACAAGCAGAGCACTTTCTATATTCTGAGAACTACAGTAGTAACACATTGAAATATCTCTGGGTGGTTGGATGCATCCTATTTGACAGAATATTTAATGAATAACTGGACCTAGGAGATAAAGTAATAGGGTTAAACCATGTGGCAGTGAAATGGAGTGCTGCTGTGGAAATTCAGGAAACCAAAATTCGATAGCTCAGGGACCAATGCAACATATGTTACTGAGCAATGGAAAAATTCATAAAGGAGCAATAGAGGAAAAACAAAGAACCATGTTTTGCAGAATTACATTAGCCTCAGATGGAGATTTCATTCCATCACCTCTGCAATAACCAATTCTTAACTAAACTGGAACCTGTTGCTACTTCTCTCTCTCTCCCTCCCTCTCTCCTCCCCCCTCTTCCTCCCCCTCTCATTCTCTCTCCCTCTCTCCCCCTCCCTTCCCTCTCCCCCTCTCTCCCTCTCATTTTCTCATTCTCTCTCTCTTCCTCCCTCTCCCTCTCCCTTTCCCTCTCCCTCTCATTCTCTCTCTCTCTCTCTTTCTCTCCCCTCCTCCCTCCCTCCCTCCCTCCCTCTCTTTCTCTCTCCAGTCTATATGGGGATTATGGTTACTAATGTCCAGCGTACTTTTATGAAGATAAACTAATCCACTTATTCTTGTTATACAGCTATACATGGACAGCCCACTGTTTCAACCGTACGGTATTAATAGGGCAAGCAGAAAATAATTCAACCAAATTCTTATAAACAGTGTAAGATCACACATGCCTCTAATTTTGCTGGCCTGGCTGAATTTCAGGAAGACCTACAGCACAGGTCTTTAATGCCTTGCAGTATATTTTTTTTAAATCTGTGTTGCAATTCAGATTTTAGCGTGAGTCATGATTTCTCTTAATTATGCTAGGTATACTGGGTCACTGCACTTTCATGGAAATTGCCTTTAGAGAGACCCTTCATTCATAGCATTCATCATTTAATATGTTTTCATTCTAAGGTGGTTTTTTTTAAATAAAATATGAGTAATCTCACATATTAAATCACATGTGCTCTTTATTATTGTTACGGAACCAAATACATTAGCATGACATGCTTTGGACCCCTTGCAACTAAATCACATCCAATTAGAAACTGGATTTAATTAATACCTGAACATTCCAAGCTAATGCCCAAGAGGGTGAGTCTCAAGCTTGAAGAGATTGTAGGAAGGAAGCACCCACTCCTCTCCTAGGAAAATGAAATATTTTAGGATATGCAAAAAAGGCAAAATATTTCCCTTAAAAGGGAAGTACAAACTCAGAGAGGCAGAAACGCAGCCCTCTCCTACCTTTGTCAATGGGCCATTAAGGCCTGGGCCAGTTTATTCTTCATAACAAAAGGTAGGATTAGCCCAGAGGTGGTATTCAGCAGGTTCTGACCAGTTCTGGAAAACTGGTAGCAGAAATTTTGAGTAGTTCGGAGAACTGGCAAATACCACCTCTGACTGGCCCCGCCCCCATCTATTCTCTGCCTCTGGAGTCCCATCTGATCAGCTGGGTCTTCTTTTGTTGCCCTGCACAGGAGAACGGAGCTGGAAAGCAGGTTAGTGGGATGGGGGAGGGAATGGGATTTGCAGTAACCTTCCCCCTGGAATAGGGTGGGAATACAGATTTTACAGTATCCTTCCCCTGCCACGCCCACCAAGCCACACCCACAGAACCGGTAGCAAGAAAATTTGAATCCCACCACTGGATTAGCCCTCTATGCATCTCACCACATAGCACCTGGGAAGATTACATCAGCCAGCACTCAAACAAGCCTGGGACACAGACAAAGCCTACAAAGTTAGCTAAGACCAACTGCCCCCTGGGAGACTGACAGCCAATGGGATACATTTCTTACATAGGAATAGGAAACACTAAGGTAGGGCCCAACAGAGGCATTTCTCAGCATTTCGGCCCTTTTTCTTTCTTCACTTGAAGCATGTGATCGCCCTTTTCACCCAGGATCTCCAAGGCATGTGGTCCTGTCCACCATTAAACCTCCTTTCCAAGCAACTTCCATGATTCCAGTGTCTTTTTCCCCACTTGGAACTGAACCCAGAAGGACATTTCTTCCAGCAAGACCCATCCTCTGATTTCAATTGCCCCTTGCAAACCAAGATGCTTTTGGCCTCTCATGTGCATGCAAGATCACAATCAGTAAACTCCCTTACTATCTGTACCAGACACTTTCAGGTGTTTCCTTTGCCACACAATGCAAAATGTTCTTTTAGTATCCAGTGTTGATTAGTGATTAGCCAACTAGTGAAACTAGGCACAGCTCCCACCACTGCCTCCACAGGAAATCCCATACAGATAGTCCTCGATTTATTATCACAATTGAGCAACAGTATTTGTGTTGTTAAGAGAGAGATTTGTTAATTGAGTTTTGCCCCCATTTTATGATCTTTCTTGCCACAGTTGTTAAGTAAATCTGGCTTCCCCGTTGACTTTGCTCGTCAAAAGATTGCAAAAGCTGGGTCAAATGACATTGGGACCCAGCAACAGTCATAACTATGAGCATCTGAATTTTGACCACATGATTATGGGGATGCTACAAGGGTCATCATTGTGAAAAATTGTCATACATCACTTTTTCCAGTGTTGTTGTAACTTGTATTGCAGGCTACTTCTGCTGACTGTCGACTGCCTACAATTTGGCAGATCGAATCCCACCAGGCTCAAGGTTAACTAAGCCTTCCCTCCTTCTGAGGTGGGTAAAATGAGGATCCAAAATCATTGGGGACAATATGCTGACTCTGTCAACTGCTTAGAGAGGACTGTAAAGCACTTTAAAGCGGTATATAAGTCTAAGTGCTATTCAGAGGTGGTATTCAGCAGGTTCTGACCAGTTCTGGAGAACCGGTAGCGGAAATTTTGAATGCTGGCAAATACCACCTCTGACTGGAGATTTTACGGTATCCTTCCCCTGCCATGCCCACCAAGCCACACCCACAGAACCGGTAGTAAAAAAAAAAAATGAATCCCACCACTGGTGCTATTGGTAGTGTTATTGAATGGTCACTAAATGAACTTTTGTAGATTGAGGATGATCCGTATCAAGGGTCCACTGTGAACTCATATTGGTGGTTTCCAGCTTGTGTTGTTTTGGATAGTTAAAGCTTTACACTATACATTACTGTAATTGCTTTACAGGGATGGAAGGCAAGGCCTCTGTCTTGGATTAAGCTCTAAGGCTTCATAAACAAAAGAACTGGCCTGGCAGACCTCCAAGGCTCTAAATTGCTCTTCCCAATCAGTTTTGCTTCACTCTTTAAAGCCACTTTATCAAGCAGCAATATATTCTACATGACAGTTGCATAGCTACAGAACTCTTGTTTCAACAACTCTACAATGTTTAAATCCCACCAAGGGTCAAAATCTATTGAATGATCCTTCGATCATTTTAAACCTGTCCATTGGTATATAAGTAAAGGTTCCCATCACACATACATGCTAGTCGTTTCTGGCTCTAGGGAGCGATGCTCATCTCCCTTATAAAGCCGAAGAGTCAGCACTGTCCAAAGACATCTTCGTGGTAATGTGGCTGGCATGACTAAATGCCGAAGGTGCACAGAGCACTGTTACCTTCCCACCAAAGTGGTCCCTATTTTTCTACTTGCATTTTTATGTGCTTTCGAACTGCTAGGTTGGCAGAAGCTGGGACAAGTTATGGTAGCTCACTCCGTTACACGGCACTAGGGATTCGAACCGCCGAACTGCCGACCTTTCTGATCGACAAGCTCAGCATCTTAGCCACTGAGCCACCATGTCCCTTGTCCATTGGTATACATCTTCATTATTCTACCAGGTCAATCAAGAAGATTGGAGAACAGCATGTTACAACAACAGCTCTGTATATTTCAGTCCAAGAATCAAGATATCTGTCTGTATTGGCAAGATCATCACTGTCATTGTCCAATACAATAAAGACAATAAAATACAGGTAGTCCTCAACTTACAACAGTTTGCTTAGTGACCGTTCAAAGCTATAATGACACAGAAAAAAGTGACTTATGACCATTGGCAAGTGACTCATATTTAGGAGGGTTGCAGTGTCCCAGGATAATGTGATTACCTTTTGACAATCAAAGTCAATGGGGAAACCAGGTTCACTTGACAAACGTGTTACTAACTTAACAGCTGCAGTGATTCTCTTAACAACAGCAGCAAGAAAGGTCGTAAAGTGGGGTAAAACTCACTTAACAACTTTCTTACTTTGTAGCAGAATGGTTGAGCTCACTTGTGAGTTGTAGGTCAAGGACTACCTGTAACAATTCTAATAGCTCTTAAAGAAACAACAAAAACCAATCAGAACAATAAGGAAGTTATTGGATTTCATGCTACTGCTTGAAATAAAACAGTTTCTTTCCATGGGGGAAAAAATGAAACAGTGCTTTGGTTTCATTTGAATGGGTTTAGCCTCTCAAAACTTCAATGAGCCTTCATATTGTTTGTTTTTCATTGGAAGAAAAAAATGAGACCAGAACAGCCAGCCTGGAGGTATCGTATCAGCAACTCTGTATGTGAGACGCGAATGCAATGAAGCAAAGTTGGAAGATTATTTTAATAACGTGCCTGCTGACATTACGCCTGATGGCCTGTGTATATTTGTGGTTGATATTCTATCTGTAGTAGCATTGAATTGTGTGTGTGTGTGTGTTTGTGTGTGTGTTTAATGGAAAGTCTGCATGGATAAGAGACTTATGACAAATCAATGCCCACTATGCTAGTTTTCTGGCTTTATATGAATTGGCATTAATTGGCTTGCCCATCCTTCGCTATTATTAAAGCTGTATGCAAAGCTAAGATGCCCTAAATATATGCAAGTAGTTTCCTGACTAGGATATAATTTTAGCCAAGCAACTTATGAAATATCGTTAAATTAGCCAATTTCTGGCCTTGATAAGAAGGCTTGTTCAGACTTGAAGCCTACAGACTCTTAAGTGGGCAATGAGTTACAGCAGCACCTGGCTACATATCACAGTATTCTGCTAAACAAGTAATTCCCTCAATACTGTGTCCAACTATTTACTAAGTCTGCATTACTATCACTATGAATCTTCTTATCGCTCTTATCACCCATCCCCTCCCACTTGTGACTGTATGACTGTAACTTTGTCGCTTATATCCTTATGATTTATATATTGACTGTTTCCTAGTATGATTTGACTGCCTATTTGTACCCTATGACTATTATTAAGTGTTGTACCTGATGATTCTTGATGGATGTATCTTTTCTTTTTATGTACACTGAGAGCATATGCACCAAGACAAATTCCTTGTGTGTCTAATCACACTTGGTCAATAAAGCATTCATTCATTCATTCATTTTAAATTCCATTCTTCTGCTTACCAGTCTCATGGAAATGGGAATTTTTCAAGGCTTCCTTGTGCAATAACGTACAGTGTCACAGATTCTCCATCTCTGTGATAAACACTATATATCAGCCAACCAGACAATGATAAGGTTTGCATACTATGCTAAGCCAAAATATTCTTTTCTGTACCTAGTTATATGCTCTTAAACCATTCATTACAGTTTGTAGAATCCTAGAATCGTAGAGTTGGAAGGGATGCTGGAGATCTTCTTGTCTAACCCTCTGCCCAAGGCAAATGAATGTCCAACCTTTTCTTGAAAACCTCCAGCAATGAAACATCCACAACTTCAAGAGGCAAGCTGTCCCACTGAATAATGTTCTTACTATCAGGAAATGTCTCCTGATTTCCCGTTTGAATCTCCCTCTGATCAGCTTCCACCCATTGGTTCTTGTCCTGCCTTCAGGTTCTTTGTAGAATAAATCAGTGCCCTTTTCCCTATGTCAGCCCTTCAAGTATTGAAAGACTGCTGTGAATTCAGCCATCTGCATCTTACGCAACACAGTATGGAATTTGTTAATTAAGCAATAGCTCTACCACTTAGACTTATATACTACTTCATAGTGCTTTACAGCCCCCTCTAAGCGGTTTACAGAGTCAGCATATGGCCCTCAACAACCTAGGTCCTCATTTTACCAACTTGGGAAGGATGGAAGGGTGAGTCAACCTTGAGTCGGTCAGGCAAGCTATGGTTTATTGCATTGTTTTACTACAGTTATTTCTAAGACTTTAGATTAAGGATGTTATATAGGCCAGCAGTTGCCAACCGGTGGGCTGCGGCCCACTGATGATCCATGAGAAAATTTTGGTGGTCCACAAAGAAATGTCACCCCCAGAGCAGCCCCCCAAAGCAATTAATCCAAGCTGCACAGGAACACAAGGCTGTGCCATCCACATGCCCCTCCCTCCCCGCCCACTCACTCCTTACCTGGCAAACTTGCTTGCTAAGTTGCTGTTTTTCCTTTTTCCGACCATCAGTTGTTCTGCTGTGACAGGAGATTTAGATTAGCTAGGAAGCAGGAAATCATTGGATTTCTTGCTTTCTAGCTAATCTTTAGATCTTTGGCTCTACTTTTAAGCAGAGCCGGACCTTCCTTAGAACTGAAGCAATGCAGACTCAGCGAGCCAATGGCAGAAACACAGATCTCTAAGTGAATCTGTGATTCTGTGATCAACTCAATCTGCCTGCCTGCTTTGCCTGATTTTGGGTAAAAGTTGCTCATTTTTTATAAAAAAAAATTCAATATTTACATACATGGTGTGTTGTGAGTTAATTTTATGAGTTTGCTTGCAAGCAAATTTTATGTGACAGACTCAGCTAGCCAATGGCAGAAAGATAGATCTCTGAATGAATCTGTGATTCTGTGAGCAACTCAATCTGCCTGCCTGCTTTGCCTGATTTTAGGTAAAAGTTGCTCTTTTTAATAAAAAAAATCAATATTTATATAAATATTTATAATATTTACATACAAGCCATGCCCAGCCAGTCACATGACCACCAAGACATACCCACAAATTAGGCCACACCCACAGAACTGGTTGTTAAGAAATTTGAATCCAACCCCTGCCTCTGTGTGTGTGTGTGAGAGAGAGAGAGAGAGAGGGGCGGGGGAAGGAGGGAGAGAGAGAGGTTAGATCAGATATATATATATATATCTCCCTCCCTCCCTCCCTCTCTCTCTCTCTCTCTCTCTCTCTCCCAACATCAGCAAGCCACTGTCAGTCAAAATTCATATTAATGGTCCCCGGGATTTAAAATTATGAATTTGGTGGTCCCTGAAGTCCAAAAGGTTGGTGACCCCTGATATAGGCAACCCTCAAGCATTCCATCTTTAGGTAATGTCTTTGTCTTAGGACTCTAGTTCCACCTGAATTAAATTGACTAACCAGTTCAAAGTATAGGGATCATAGTAGGGCTCTGAAACCTTTGTGCTGGCTAACCATTTACCAGACATAACTCAAGTTGTTAATGTTGTTTTTTAAAAAAACCAGATGGCCTGAATATGTAAGATAATGTCTCTCCCATTGTGAACTTGATGATGGGGTTCAGTAGGAGGGGCATTTAGAAGCCAGACACTTGGCTATTTAGTATATGGCAGTGATGGCTAATCTTTTCGGCAGAAAGTGCCCAAAGCGCGTGCACGTGCACCCCCAAAATGCAAAGCGCACATGAACCCTGCACATACCCCCTGTGCATGCCCCTATTCATGTGCCCCCCCAGCATGTGTGCATGTGATCCCGTGCATGCGTCCTGCCCCCATGCATGCATGTGTGACCCCTGCGCGACCCTTATGCAAGCGCCCCACCCCCCCGCACATGCGCGGCAGAGACCTGAAGACAAGCTGGCTGGTGAGAGGCGCGTGTGCATGCACTGCGGAGCCAAGTTGGAGTGACAGCTTGTGTGCCCAGAGCGAGGGCTCTGTGTGCCATCTCTGGCACAGGTGCCATAGGTTTGCCATCACGGGTATATGGAAAAGGATATACTTCTCCTGAGTGGCTTTCAAGGCATGAAATGCTTTGCCCAGAAAGCCATGTTTGGCTACCATTCTCCAATAATTACAAAAGTGGCAAAAGAAGAAGAAAAAAGAACCTTCATCCCCCTCCAATCTGCCAAGCTTTTAACTGCTAAATGATTTGAAGTACACTTAGTTTAATTCTGATTTACCTTGCATTGATTTTACTGTTACGTTTTATGTTCTTTAATTGCTATGTTTTATGTTCTTTAATTGTTATAGGTCACCTTGATGGCTTCATGAGCTGAAAGGCAGAGCACACATTAATGAAATTTAATTCATTTCAAACAATTAGCAGAAGCCTTTCTTAGGCCTTCGTTTCTTTCAAATAATTAGTAGGTGCCTTTCTTATTACTTTTTTTTTGCCCTACTCCATAAATAATATATTAATTCTTGAACTAATTCTGAGCTTTTATATAACATTATACAATTCATAATGACTTCAAGGATTGAAAATCTACACATATCAGATCCTCCCGACCAATCATTTTAGAAATGAGCTTTGTTGCCCGAAATGTTAATGTTTTTGCTAATATTTCATAATATATTGGACAAGAATACCGAGGTCTTATGAAATTCTGTCCGGTGTTTTTTTTTAATTGTATTCTTATTCTTGAGCCCTGGGTTCATGGTTTGGGGAGATGGGTTTCACAGATAGCAAAGCACCTTAAAGTACTTCATTACCAAATCTGTTAAGACTGTGGTTTCTCCATATTTGTTATGGAAATTAAGAAAGGGAAGGTAAAATGTAGGTGTCTGTCTCAAACCTGCCAGTAATTGTTTATCAATTGTGAGGTATACAATGCAGGTAGTCCTCAACTTATAACCATTCATTTAGTATCCATTCAAAGTTGCATAAGTGACTTATATCTGGTTCACACATTTATGACTGTTGCAGCATCCCTATGTCACGTGATCGAAATTCAGGCACTTGGCAACTGGCATGTATTTGTAATGGTTGCACTGACTCGGAGGTCACCTTTTACAATCTTCCCAATTGCTTTGTGCTTAAGCAAAATGGTTCGGCTGAGATCTGTATATCCAGGACTGATTGGGGTAGATTGTAGGGGTGACACCGAAATATACTTTTACCATATTTTATCTATATCTTAAATTATTGTATTTTATTCCATTTTCATCTTAGATTCAATTTTATTCCAATTTCATTTTAAATTATTATTTTATTTCAATTTCATTTTAAATTGTATTTTATCCAATTCCATTTTAAATTGCTTTTATCAAATTTCAGTAATAATTTGTTTCTGGAACTCTGCACTTTGATATGGCCCAAGGGCAAACAAACAAACAAATAAATAAATGGCTTTGTGACAAGCAAAGTCAATGCGGGAAGCCAAAGTCGCTTAATAACCACATGATTCACTTAACATTTGCAATGATTCGCTTAGCAACCATGGGAAAAAAGATCATAAATGGGATGTGACTCACTTAACAACTGCCTTGCTTAGCCACAGAAAGGTTGGCCTCATTTTGTGGCTATAAGTAGAGGACTACCTGCGTTAAGGCAGGTTACCTTTGGGGGATTTGGGATTTCATGCATGACAACTGATATTTTGATATCACTCTTCTGCCAAATTAGGAGATCCTTGAGACTGGTACCAATAACAGAACCCAGAGGTGGTCCAGAGGAGATACAGTGTCTTGGCCATTGAGTTGTACTGAGGAGTACGTTGAGCTGTATTAAGGAGTACACTGAAAATTCACTTCCTTTTATCTTAATAACAGTGATGTTCCTGCATTGTACTTCTGCCGTGGTACTCAAAGGGGTGAGGTGGGGGAAGAGCACATCCATTTTTTCCTTCTAGTGAGAAAAGATGAACTGTGCCCCCCTAATTCCATCTGCATTAGAGAAACAGAGTTCTGGCAGGTGGGACCATGCTTGTGAGTCAACACACAGCATCATTGCATGAGGCTTTGTTATGGGCTTACTCTGCCTGACTAGGGAGAAAGCTATCTGTAAAGATCTTAAGGCTGCCCGCCTGTATTTCTGCTCTCCAAAAGAACAGCCAGTTACCTAATTCAAATTAATGCAATATTAATGCATTTATGGACAATGAAAACTACTCAAGACAAATACAGTCTCTATTAGAACAATTGCCCACTTAAAGAAATGGTGTATTTTTATCATATCTGTGGTAATTAATGATTTCCTGCATTAAAGCCGCCTTCCTCTGCCCATTTACCTGCAAGTATCTCCACTTATTGTATTTATTTATTTACTTAACTATAACTATACTCATAGTAATTGCGTGAGTCCATCAATAAATAAAAACATATCAACAATGCAAAAATAAAAACAGTAACTTGTCTCTATCCAAAAAAGGACAATAATTGAATACACGTAAGCAATGGAGTATGAGAGATACGATGCAATCTTAATGCAACTGTTAAATCTGCATAGATTTGCACATATATAAGGGCATATTTTTAAAATGGGGAGGACGTACCACTTACATGCGATATATTTACATTTTACATCTTATAAAACTTGTAAGTATTGTAGCAGCTGTCACATCAGAAAAGGTGGGTTTTTCAAAAAGCTGAAGCAGTAAACAAAAACAAGGAAGGAAAGAAAGGAAAGAAAGAGGGGCAGCTTGGTCTAGTGGTTAAGGTGCTGGCCTAGAAACCAGGAGACTGGGAGTTCTAGTCCCATTTTAGGCATGAAATCCCGCCACTCACTCTCTCTCAGCCCAACTCACCTCACAGGGCTGTGGTTGTGGGGAAAATAGGAGGAACATTATGCATGTTCGCTGCCTTGAGTTACTTACAAATAATAAAGGTGGAATAAAAATCTAATAAATAAACAGCATGCATAAAAAGAATGCTCTAAAATAGTGACTTTCTTCCTCCACCGTAATATTTTCTGTATCTGAAAGCTTAATAGGAAGAAGCTAGAAAGTAGCTACCAAAATCAGGTCCAAACCAATCTAAAATTGCACCCAATTGTAGATTTCATTCAAGAGAAGGTTTTTAGGGAAGTCCTCTATTAATCAGATGGGGATTTCATATTTCAAGATTGTCTGGGGTGAGCAGACTTTTTTTTTTACTAGTTCATGCGTTTTAGAAACAATTTTAATTTATGAGATGTAGATATTGAGGCAAGAGCCTGTTAGGTGTAGCAGTTAAGGCATTAGGCTGCAAACCAGGAAATCTAGTCCTGTCTTAGGCACAAAGCCAGCTGGGTGACCTTCAGCTAGTCGTCTTCTCTCAGCAGTTAGGAAGGAAGCAAAGGTTTTTCACTTCTGAAAAACTTGCCAAGAAAACTGCAGCGACTTGTCCAGACAGTCTCTGAGAATTGAGGACACAGTTGAACAGAAGGAATTTAAAAAAAGATACACAAGCAATCTGCCTTCCTTCACTTGCATAATGGCAACTCCGGTAGATTATTATTTAATAAAAGAAAACAGTTCACTATTGGACAGTTGATCAGTTTGTTTTATTATTAAGATTTCTAGCGCATTTTAGGTTCCAGGTTAATTTTCTGGTCAGTGAAGAATATTAGGCAAGACTTCCAAATCTTTCCAAAAAACAGACCCCTTGAAGTCTGTGTGACTTTAAGTGACTGTATTTTAAGAATGAGAATCTGTTTGTTCACCTATGAGGCCAATTTGCATATAATGCTAAGCCACATATATAATTAATAATTGTGAATTATTATATTAAGACTTAGTATTATGTAAGATACTGATCATTATGGCTTATTCAACAAAGCCTGAATAAACAAATCCTGGCTTAGTATTATGTACTATTATGTGCTAAGTCAGCAATACTTATGAAGTTCACAGTTCCTCATACAACTTTCCTGTCAAAGGAAAGGTACAACCATTCCTCTCAAAGAACTGGTCTAAATTCCACAAAAAACTAGCATCGTTTCAAAAAATAAATGTAAAAAACAACAGTACATATGGTAATAAGGACCAAGCAATATTATTAATTGCATTTGGTAAAAGCACATGTGTACTAAGAAGGCAAACCCTTGATATAACAATTATGACTGAACAGGTCAAAGGTTCTGTGATGATTCATGTACAACTATTGTTCATATCTTCTATATGCAGAACGACAGAGAAAAGATACCCTGTTTTGCATCACAAAATGCCTTAGCCATCCTATCTATATTAAAATGGGGCCCCCAATCCCTGGGCCACGACCCACTACTGAACCGTGGCCTATTCACAAGTGGGACATGCAAGTGGTGGTCAGGGGCACACGCACACACAGCTCGACTTGCACGGTGGCAGGATGGTGCACATGCACACATGCACGTAACTCAACTTGCATAAGTCAAACTGCATGTATATACACATGTGCGCTGGCCTGCCACTCATGCAAGTTGAGCTGTTCACATCTCCTCACCCCTCCTGCTGGCTCTCCAAGCTGTATTAAAATGAGTATAAGTGACTATTGTTCTCCTCAAGGAATGTTGAAAGCTGTATTTCTCTCTTATGGACCAGCATTCTAACAGAAATCTTAGTATCTTCACTATTTTAAAGACTCCATTTTTCCTCATGTACAAAGAATGAGTAGCTGAGATATGTTCTGAGATATGTTCTCCGCTTCTATTGCAATAGGTGCTCTTAATTCTCCTCCATAAAGTGGAATCTTCTTAAGCCTCTGAGAAACAGAAATTTTGTGCCCAGTTTCTTCCAATCCAACACTAATCACAACTTTGGGGCCCCTCTTCATATTTACATTTTACTCAGTTTACTAAAACTAGATATTGTCCAACTATACAGATGACAGAAAATTTAAATGCAAATGGTCATGCTTAATATTCTGCCAGGTTGCAATGGCAAACATATATAATATTCATACATATTCAGTGTGGTCTGGGAATACGCAAACATGGATGTTGTTAGTTATGCAATATCCAATTCAGAACAGGACAGAATAACAGAGTTGGAAGGGGAACTTGGAGGTTTTCTAGTCCAACCCTCTGCTTAGGCAGGAAACCCTGTATCATTTCAACTAATAGTTGTCCAATCTCTTCCTTTCTCTTATTTACACTGAAGGATTATGGAACTTGGCTAAAGATAGAGCATCCTTCTTTCATCTTTCCTTTCCAAAAAATTATTTTTCTGGCAAGGAAAAAGAAGGGACAACCTACTATTAAATAGAACCATTAAAGGCATCCTTGGACAAGGAGAGGAGAGGAAAGATGGAGAAAATTTAGGGTGAGAATTTCCTCCAATGAAAACAAATTCTCCATACATTCCCTGAAGAAATGTTGCAAAGTCTCTTTGCAATAGTTCCTCTAGAATCGAAGTTGAGCCATTAATTAATTAGCTGGTTCAACGTCTCCCCCATAGCATTCTAGTCACATGAGGCCAACTTTTGGTTGGTGGCAGCTTGAATAGGACATGGTCATAATACTGCCTTTGAGATATAACATGGAAATGATAGGAACATGGCAATGTTTTCCTTCTTCTACCTATTGTTAAAGGATTCAGAGCTGGAAGGCACTTATGTATTGTTATTTTGTTAAGATGAGTGCAGGATTTCTGTGTGAATATTTTAACATTTTTGCAATTATTAATAGTAGTTGTTATGCCTTTTACTAATAGAAGCTCAACAGAAGTAAAGAGACAAACTGCCATCCATCTGAGAATATCTCAGTATTTGGGCAGGTACTTACCTTTCTGTGATTGTTTCTCTAAGACCACTGGTGACCCCCTTGACCACTGTGCTAGCCTTTGGAGTCAAGACCACCTGAGATATAAAAAAAGAGCCCTTCTTCCTTCGTTCAGTGATTGATGCCTGGAGAAACTGGATCAATTTTTCTGGATCTGTTGTGTTTGCCCATGGAGCTGGCATCATCTGTCCTGGCCATAGAAACGAGACCTCTAAAGCCACTGGACTGTGATAAAACACCAACACTTGATAATCCTTCTCCCACAGGTACTGGAGAGAGACTTCATGGGCAAAGCTGGCTGGGCACATTTTACTCCCAAATGTGTCTTTGAGCATTTGAACCAGTTTTTCATGGTGGCATTTCTGCATCCCATAGAAATGGTTGAAGTCCAACAAGACCACTTCTTTATGATGGTCAGTGAGAAAGGCACTGATCTCCTCCAGGCCCTCATTGACTTTGGCACTGAATAAACCATGAGCGAAGTAGAGTTCATTATCAGGGTCTCTAGGCTTTGTGGAGATCCGAAGGTCGAAATACCGTATCCCTGCTCCAAGCTGGCTTGTAAAATTCATTGTCTGTGTTGCAAGCCATTTCCTCATCAGCTTTTTAGCCACAGTTCCAAACACAGAGACAAAATTCTGGACTGTTTCTGGCTGCTCAGGTCCCACCGGAGAAGCCTCATCAATATAGAAGCTAAATGAATCATGAGACCCTAAAGATAATACAAAAGAATAATTTGAAACAAAATCAGCAAGATTCGAAGTGATATCATGTCCTCATCAAGATCGCCTAACTATTCCATGAAAATATGCTGAAATTCAAATAACAGTACAATTTACTTAACTAATTCATATTCAGGTAGATTGGTGGGAAAGTCTGTAATTCATACAGTTAATAAAAGAAATAAAAACAGCATTTGTGGTTAAAAGAAGATAAATATGAATATTTTAAAAGACAGTTGTAATATACATAACAATATTTTCTTTGATTATATCAGACATGAATGGATGTGTAATATACATATAAGATGCTAGTAGGAGAGAGTAATGTACTATTTTAGGTTGCTAAATTCTGAGCTGACAGATCTGGATTCAAAATTCCTCTCAGCTATGACACTCAGTAGGTCATATCGAGCCAGTCTCTGTCTCTCTCCCTCTCCCCCCTCTCTCTATCTCCTTCCCTCCCTCTCACTGTCTCCCCCCCCCCTTTCTCTCTCACTCCCCCTCACTGTCTCTCTTTCGCTCTCCAGGATGTTGTGAAAATAAGATTGGAAAAAATGTTAATACTTCTATACCATCTTGAACTCTTAGACATGCATGCAGTGAGGTAAGGAATAAACAAACCATTGAAGCAGATTACTTGGTACCGTATGAAAAAATTGCAGAACAAAGAATGACATTAATAGGGAAGATTGACTACATGGAAAAAAAATGTCTGAATTGATTTCTTAGCTACTATTTCATGTTCTCAAATCATATCTGTGCAGAAACTCTCCTGGGTTCTGGCACAGAATATGACTTAGCACTGACAGTTGTTTGGTTTTCATCCATAAATCCTAGGCGAGATTGACTAGCTCTTGTTTGATCCATTAGTTATACAGGAAGTATATGGGACTGATATCCCTAGGAAAATAAATGATACACCAAAGTGCATAACCCCAGCACTCATTTAAAAGGAATTAGTTCTAAATGTCTGAGACAACAAGTAGTTGTTCACTATAACATCTGAGCAACAGATGGCTTTATTGAGATCCTAGATCAGTGCTGCAGGTGAACAGAAGGAATATACTGCTGCTACCTCAGTCTCACAGAATGAGATCTATGAATAGTGTATAATATTGGTACTATCCTGCAATTTATTATCTATTCTTTCCCTCCGTTGTTCAGGATGAAGTAAGTGCCTGATGAATCTATCAATCTGGACCACGCACAACATCTTAAGAGTACACAAACACTATAAAGTTGGAGAGGGGCATTAACCAACAAGTATGCTGGCTGGAAATGTTTAGAATTAGAGCTCATCACATTTAAATGTTAGCAGCTTGGTGAAGGTAACCTTAAAACTATCATATATGAAAACATACGCCCACAGTGCTTTAGCAGTAGATACTGTATACTAGCACATCATCTGAATATGGAAAAAAATAAATTACCTCAATATCTTGGTAAAATTAGATCCTCTCCTGTTTTTGAAGGAGAGTATGCCAAAGAATGAGGGAAATGTAGAATTATATACCTACTCTGAAAAGAGTAAAAAGCATTCTCTTGCTCATATTGAAGGTTCAGCTCCACTTCTCTTTCCTTTGAACATCATCATGATCTCCTCCTGTTCCTTTTTCTTCTTTTCCTCCTCTTTGGTAATACAAAAGAGCATCTGTCTGCTAGTACACCAAACCAAAGGAAATAGAACAGGGGTGTCAAACTCAAGATCCACAGGCTAGACCCAGCTTACGGGGTGCTTGGATCTGGCCTGCAGGGCTGTCCTGGAAACAGGGAAGGACTGGCCTGCAGTGCCTCTGCCAGCAAAAATGGAGCTCGGGGGACCACGCATGCCCCCACCAGACACACACATGCTCCATTTTCACTGGCAGAGAGCTAGCAAAACAAACTAAAAACAAAACAAAAGGAGAAATGTTTCCCCTTTTGCATTTGAGCATGCAAGAAGGGACAGGAAAGGAGAAAGGGAAAGAGGAAAGACAAAGAAAAATAAGGAAAGATGGGAAGAGAGCACAGAAGGAAAAATAAAGAAAGAGGGAAAGGAAGAAGATAGGAGGATGAAGAGGGAAGGAAAAGGAAGGAAGGAAGGAAGGAAGGAAGGAAGGAAGGAAGGAAGGAAGGAAGGAAGGAAGGAAGGAAGGAGACTATAATGAGAGTGAGGGAGGGTCTGAGGAAAGTCCTGCCTTAGCATTTGGCCCCCACAGGTGCCCCCAACATGAGTGACTTCAAGCTGGCCGTGCCCACCCTGGCCACGTCTACCCCAGCCCCCTAAGGTCAAACACAACCTTGATGCAGCTCTCAATGAAATCAAGTTTGACACCCCTGAAATAGAAGAATGAGCAATTTGGGTGGACTTCAATAACAGGGAGGGCATACTCTCTTTTAACTCCAGCATTTTTCTTGTGGGAGGTGGGGCAGAGAAGGGAAGCAAGAGGAATCACTGGAACATCATTTCAAGTCTTGCACTGAGCCTGGCTGTGTGAATCTTCTTCCACAATGATCCTGAGCTCTTGGGAATTAGTTTTGATTAATTTATCAGAGATCTCGAAGACAAAATCTAGAATGGGATACCAGGCTACTAAAGATCTAACTCCAGGGGAAAATACATGTGGATTACTGGCAGCAAATGAAATTTTGGTTCTCATTTCTTCCAAGCCCAAAAAACAAAAACCAAGACAAATATTTTCATTATGCCAGATTCTGTTTCAATTTTAATATCTCTCATCACTGTGCTCATGGCTCTATGCTTCATTTACTTCTATGCCGGGGAAGCTTCCATCCTTACTACCAATGTAAATGTCCCGAGAGCTGAGGATAAATCAAGAATAGACATGGTATTTCTACCAATAAAAAAGATTATGTCTTTTCCTCCTAAGGATTTCACGAAGACTAGAGACGTTAATCTCATGACACATTCTAGGTTGAAGGGGGCATCATCTAAATTAGGTAGCCACTGAGCAGTTAAAAAACAAGGCAAGCAGCATTCCATATCAGTGGGGGCAGGGTCAGTGGGACCAGGACCCCCATATCTGAGCTTAGCTTCCTATAGTTTCTTGGGAAAGGCATTTCCCTTCCTTCTGCTTAGATGTCCAGGTGGTGAGAGTCAGCATTCCAGCATGTGCCCAGCCCACACTTGTGGAATGCATTATTAGGTGCTTTTGTGAAGCCCAGATTGTCATTCCTTTCTCTTTCTACGTACACTTCCTGCCACATCACACTGAAGGCTGAGCATGGAGGGAATCATTCTTTACAGAGGGCCCAGGTGGATGTGAAAGATGCTAAATCCACTCCTCTACTCGTTGCAGAATACCTTATGCCACCAGACTTGAAATTCTAGACTTAGAAAATCTAGAACTATGCCGCCTTCAGTCCAATCTGAGTATAGTATATAAAATTATACACTGCAATGTCCTACCTGTCAATGAATACTTCAGCTTCAACCATAACAACACAAGAGCACACAATAGATACAAACTCATGGTTAGCCGCACCAAACTTGATTGAAGGAAATATGACTTCAGCAACAGAGTGGTCAATGTCTGGAATACTCTACCTGACTCTGTGGTTTCTTCCCCAAACCCCAAAAACGTTAACCTTAGACTGTCTAGTATTGTCTACTTTCCTAAGAGGTCTGTAGGGAGCGTGCATAAGCGCACCAATGTGCCTACTGTCCCTGTCCTATTGTTTCTTTTATTTTTCTTATATGTATCCATGTATTCATAACTATGTTTTTACTTATACTTGCTATCTTATAATCGCTTGACAAATAAATAAATAAAAATAAAAAATAAATGGCTACTCTCATCTGTTTAGATCTTGGAGAACAAATAACAACTGGTTAGCAAACCAGAGAAACATCCATGCTCTGTCACCAAACTTGGACTCCCAGCACTCTTCATCACTTGGCTTACTGACTGTTTCTTTCTCCATGAAAACAACCTTCCTTGATAGAAAGATCTAAAAACCTTTCTTCTGTTGAGGAAATCTAACAGCAAATGCGGCTCTTGGGCTGAAGAAAGGGTTGAATGGCATTCTCTTAGAACTGAGCAAGGCCCTATCTCAGGGGTGGGTTTGTACCGGTTCTGTCCACCTCTGTAGAACCAGTAGCTCTGAAGAGCAGAAGGCATAGAACCGGTTCTATGTCTGCTGATGTTTTTACCCACCCACCCACCTGGGCTCTTACCTGATCTTTATTTTCTGATTTTTCAACTTCAGCTGCCAAACGAGGCACAGCTGCAGTTTAAAAAGCAGGAAAAGAGGGCTGTTTCAAAGGCTGCTTCTCTGCACGCAGCATGCTGATGACAATTTACAGGCGCGCGGCTCACAGCGTGCAGGGAAGCACATCATAAATCACCGAACCTCATAAATCCCGAACCGGTAGTTAACTCTGTCATATCCCACCCCTGCCCTATCTGGGATTCTGAACACATGTACACATACTCATGCATACAAACATGGATTTCCACATCAAAAAGCATATTGTCTGATCCATGCTAGTTTGAAAACCACTTGAAATAATTTATGTTACACAATTATTTTCAACAAATAACAACAAAAGAAAATAGAACAGAGAATGGGCTATCTCTTTCCAACATTATTCCACTTCATTTTATCAAGTTATATGGAACCCATTAAACCTGGGTATTGACAAAAATTATAAGCAAAGCAAACTGTAAATGCAAAAGACAGTAGAAAAGAATTAAACCCTATCATCCTAGGTGACCAGATCAAGCAGAGGCTGAAAGTATACTGGAATAATTATGTTTTAATCCTATGAAAGCCCTATGAAGATCACATTGAAGACATGGAATGGAGGCTACATTGAGAAGACTAGTTGCCTCATCTACTTCCGATGAACCAAATAAGAGGGGCCACCCAGCAGGCTTTTTTTAGATGACTGGACAAGGAGATTCAATTCTGGCAATTCCTAAACAAATTTGGATTTAGGTAGGATTTCGCTAAATCAGTATCTTTCAAACTTGACAATTTTAAGATGTATGGACTTCAATTTATTTATTTATTTATTTATTTGATTTGATTTGATTTGATTTGATTTGATTTGTCAATCATTTACAAGATAATAGATATAAGTATAAACATGACTAAGAATACAGGAAATAGGTACGAATAAATGGGGACAATAGGACAGGGATGGTAGGCATGATGGTGCACTTATGCACGCCCCTTACAGACCTCTTAGGAATGGGGTGAGGTCAATAGTGCTTAGTTTGAGGTTAAAGGAGTGGGGTTAGAGGATGTAACAACAGAGTCAGGTGTTGTTGAAGTCGTACTTTCTGCAATCAAATTTGAAGCGGTTTACATTGAGTTTGTATCTGTTGTGTGCTCTTGTATTGTTGTGGTTGAAGCTGAAGTAGTCACTGACTGGTAGGACATTGTAGCAGATAATTTTGTGTGCTACGCTTAAGTCTAACCATAGGCGGCATAGTTCAAAGTTGTCCAAGCCCAAAATCTCAAGCCTGGTGATATAGGGTATTCTGTTGCGAGCAGAGGAGTGTAGTACTCTTCTCGTGAAATACTTCTGGACTCGCTCGATTGTATTAATGTCTGATATGCAGTGCGGATTCCAGACTGATGAGCTGTATTCGAGTATTGGTCTGGCAAAAGTTTTGTATGCTGTAGTTAGCAATTCAATATTTCCAGAGGAGAAGCTTCATAGGATTAGATTTACAACTCTTAATGCCTTTTTGGCAATGCTGTTACAGTGAGCTCTGGTGCTTAGGTCATTTGATATGAGAACTCCAAAGTCCTTGACAGAGTGAGGGTCATCAACGAGGTCATATCCTCCTAGTTTGTATTTGGTGTACTGATTTTTTTTACCAATGTGTAGGACAGAGCATTTGTTGGTTGAGATTTGGAGTTGCCAGATGTTTGACCATTCAGACACATAATCAAGTCGCTTTGAAGGATAGTAGCATTGTCAGTGGTGTTGAATAGTTTTACGTCATCCGCAAAGAAGACGCAATTGCTTATAAGGTGATCACAAAGGTCATTTATATACAGTATAAAGAGTGTGGGTCCTAGGATGCTGCCTTGGGGGACACCACTGTTAACTGGAGCAAAGTTTGATATAGCGCTCCCTATTTTTACTATTTGTTGCCTGTTTGACAGGAATGCAGTAATCCACTTATGGAGGGATCTGGAAATGCCGTAAGAGTTTAGTTTTAACAGTAGTTTGTTGTGTACCACTGAATCAAAGGCTTTGCAGAAGTCTATGTAAATTCCCAGAATTCCCCAGCTTAAAAAGCACTGCTCTAAATTAATGCTCTGTTGATTCGTCCAAGCATAAACTAAGGGGAAAAGATAAAAGGAAGAAACAGCCATGATCTGTAATTGTGTTTCTATGAACAGTAATGACCTTATTCTACAAATCTAAGTATTTGAGCCTCTCTTGAAGAAAAGTGATAAATATGGAATCCTGTCATGTAGAACTCCTTGAGCACATTGATCCAGAAGATTTCACATTCGTGTCTGACATGTAGGACCAAGTATATCTTTACAATAAATCCAGTAACAAAACAGGGAGGGCTGTTGTAACTGGGGATCAATCCCATTTACTGCAACTTATTTTTATTTCTTTCAATTGCTTTGTCCTCTTTTAAGTGATTCATAAGGATATATTCAAGACAAGACTTTTTATGGTGCAAATGGCATTTAAATTGAATCAGCTATCAGTCAAATGGAAGCATTTATGTAAATGTGTCTATTTGCTCAGCATAAAATGTTTTGCACTGCATCATCAAAACAAAAATAAATCAATGGTTAAAAGCTCATTATTTCTCCCAAATCACATATAAGAAAGAACAGTGATCTACAGCTAAGCAGTTAATCTGTTTGGAGCTTCCAGTGTTGAACTGTGGGGGTTTTAAAAACTCATTTTTCAAATAAAGAATGGGAGATCTTATTGAAAAGAATACCTTTGATGGAAGTCATCCTTCCAGGACATATTAATTTGAAACTTCCAGGTAGAGATGAGAGATACATTTATAACCCAAAATTTAGCACAAAAGTTCCCAAACTCTTTAATCATAACTTCAAGTTTTGTGAGCCGAGGGGAAAAATCAAGTACTGTACTGACTCTTTAATACCTTTAACCTATTCTCCTATGTGTTGAAAAGAAAATTAAACCAGAATTTCATTTCACTTTGGCAAAATTTGTTGATCCATTATTCTCATTGGAATCCTGGATGTCTCCAATAATTAACTTATTTTCCAAGCAATCATATTATTTATATCTTGCATCTAAAATTGTCCAGTGCTTTCTATGGTATGGGGTCTTCAGCTGGCGCAGAATGTCACAGTGAACATGCTGGCTAGACTCAATTATGCTAAATCTAGATTTGCGAAACATATTGTTATTTTCCTTTAGATAAGACCATGGCTAGATTCCTGCAACATGCTGAAACTCAAAGTAGCCAGTCCTGTTTTAGCCAACACTGATGTTTTGGATGGATGGATAGATAGATAGATAGATAGTAGATAGATAGATAGATAGATAGATAGAAAGAAAGAAAGAAAGAAAGAAAGAAAGAAAGAAAGAAAGAAAGAAAGAAAGAAAGAAAGAAAGAAAGAAAGAAAGAAAGAAATTCTTTATTGGCCAAGTATAATTGGACACACAAGGACACAAGTTTCTCATCAACTCCTTTCCTAGAGTTGATACGTAAGTAGAAAAGAATATCCAAATCCAGACCTCTAAAGAAATTTGTAGCCTTTCCTTGGAACTTGTTTCATTAGATTTTGAAAATGTTGTAGGTATTCCAGTAGAATAAGTTATATGTAGTTCAAATTTGAACTGTTGGATTCTTGGTGCTCTGTGGACCTGGTTGTTTTCTTGCAGATGTTTTCATAAAATGTTACCTAGCCTGGTAATGAAATGTTTACAAGAAACAACCAAGCTCAGACAGCATCAAGAGCCCAGCTGTAAATGTTATTAAGGAATGGATTTCTAAAACATTAGGAGTCTGGCCCTTCAAAACAACTTTTCCATGACCATTAATTAACTCTATAATATTGAAGCCTCACAGACTTTTATATCAGCTCAGTTCAGTGCTTTGCCTTCAGGTTGTTGTCATATAAATATCAAAATGTTCCTGACTCATATATTTATTCAACCATGTCCTTCTCCATTGCCCTTTTTATATGAATTGTTATGTTTCACCTGTACTACCCATTCTATAAGTTAATTCAAGGAGTAAAACTGAAATGTATGCATTGTATCTTCTATTGCATCAATATTTGAGCACTTCCAGCACTGTAGCAAACTTCTGCTTCATTACTTCAACCACTGATGGAAGATTATATGAAACATGGCTAAGTATATTATTTCTTAATAAAAAAATGTGACTGTGTATGCATTTACACATGTTTAGGTATATACACTGCTCAAAAAAATAAAGGGAACACTTAAACAACACAATGTAACTCCAAGTCAATCACACTTCTGTGAAATCAAACTGTCCACTTAGGTAGCAACACTGACTGACAATCAATTTCACATGCTGTTGTGCAAATGGAATAGACAACAGGTGGAAAGCATAGGCAGTTAGCAAGACATCCCCAATAAAGGAGTGGTTCTGCAGGTGGTGACCACAGAGCACTTCTCCGTTCCTATGCTTTCTGGCTGATGGTTTGGTCACTTTTGAATGCTGGCGGTGCTTTCACTCTAGTGGTAGCATGAGACGGAGTCTACAACCACACAAGTGGCTCAGGTAGTACAGCTCATCCAGGATGGCACATCAATGCGAGCTGTGGCAAGAAGGTTTGCTGTGTCTGTCAGCGTAGTGTCCAGAGCATGGAGGCACTACCAGGAGACAGGCCAGTACAACAGGAGATGTGGAGGAGGCCGTAGGAGGGCAACAACCCAGCATCAGGACCGCTACCTCTACCTTTGTGCAAGGAGGGACAGGAGGAGCACTGCCAGAGCCCTGCAAAATGACCTCTAGCGGGCCACAAATGCATGTGGCTGCTCAAACGGTCAGAAACCCTCCATGAGGGTGGTATGAGGGCCCGACGTCTACAGGTGGGGGTTGTGCTTACAGCCCAACACCGTGCAGGACATTTGGCATTTGCCAGAGAACACCAAGATAGGCAAATTCGCCACTGGCACCCTGTGCTCTTCACAGATGAAAGCAGGTTCACACTGAGCACATATGACAGATGTGACAGGGTCTGGAGACGCCGTGGAGAATGTTCTGCTGCCTGCAACATCCTCCAGCATGACCGGTTTGGCAGTGGGTCAGTAATGGTGTGGGGTGGCATTTCTTTAGGGGGCCACACAGCCCTCCATGTGCTCGCCAGAGGTAGCCTGACTGCCATTAGGTACCAAGATGAGATCCTCAGACCCCTTGTGAGACCATATGCTGGTGCAGTTGGCCCTGGGTTCCTCCTAATGCTAGACCTCATGTGGCTGGAGTGTGTCAGCAGTTCCTGCAAGACGAAGGCATTGATGCTATGGACTGGCCCGCCCATTCCCCAGACCTGAATCCAATTGAGCACATTTGGGACATCATGTCTCGCTCCATCCACCAACGCCACATTGCACCACAGACTGTCCAGGAGTTGGAGGATGCTTTTAGTCCAGGTGTGGGAGGAGATCCCTCAGGAGACCATCCGCCACCTCATCAGGAGCATGCCTGGGCATTGTAGGGAGGTCATACAGGCACGTGGAGGCCACACACGCTACTGAGCCTCATTTTGACTTGTTTTAAGGACATTACATCAAAGTTGAATCAGCCTGTAGTGTTTTTTTCCACTTTAATTTTGAGTGTAACTCCAAATCCAGACCTCCATGGGTTGCTAAATTTGATTTGCATTGATAATTTTTGTGTGATTTTGTTGTCAGCACATTCAACTATGTAATGAACGAAACATTTAATAAGAATATTTCATTCATTCAGATCTAGGATGTCTTATTTTTGTGTTCCCTTTATTTTTTTGAGCAGTGTATATATGTATAGATATTTTATGCTGGTCAACTGACTGTCATACATTTTTATTTACTATTCATTAAAAGTAATTGCAGAATAAATTATTCTACTAATTAGTTTTAAAACCTTCTTCCTGTTTTGTAATGTAGAATGATATACAACTAAAATTGAATTATGCTCATCCCTGTTAAGAGACTGAGCTATATCACCACAGAGTCATAGACAGACATAGGGTGTTAATGGATATGGGAAGGTTTTTTTTCCTTTTTTTAAAACTGGAAATCCATATCTTCCAATAAAATGGAGTGGCCAGAGACTCAAAATAAGCAGGAGTGTAGTTTTAACTTGCCAGAAGCTACACTTCAAAAGGTGGACAGTGGCAAATTAAAGAAGTGCTCAAGGGAAAGTGAAAACATTGTATTCGAATTTAATTAATTAATATGATTATATCCCATCTATTTAATATTCCTTTTCTTTTACCATATTAAAATGCAAAGTTTGAAGACAGGGACTACATCCAAGTGTCTATGGAGATTCTCAATCATCCAGGTAGGTCATGAATGATTCAATGGCGCTTTTTCAAAAGGCAATTGGCTTATGTATTTTTCTTGAAAAAGATGCTTCACTTCTCATCCAAGAAGCTTCTTCAGTTCTGACAGTTCCATTGCTCCCACTATCCAGTCAGAACTGAAGAAGCTTCTTGGATGAGAAGTGAAGCATCTTTCTCAAGGGAAAAAACATAGTCCAGTTGCCTTTTGAAAAAGCACCTTTGGGACTACAGACAAGATTTAGGGACAGACAAGTTGTGCACAAAACTGAACAAAGATACTACTTTAGATAATCCACAATTCTTTCTATGATGTGTACTATCAAGCCCAAGCCCAGAGATGGCACTGCAAAATCCAGTCAAGTCCAATCCTTCACTTGCTTACACCTAATGGACAGAATCTTGTCCATTCTTGTCCTTCCTACTATATATACCCAGGGGTGGGCTTCAAAAATTTAGCTGCCCAGTTGCTGGTGGGTGTGGCCATAGTGGGCATGGCCTAGTCAGCCTCGGACATCATAGTGGGGCATTTTTGCCCTCCCTGGGCTCCAGAGGCTTTCCTCGAGTCTCCGGGAGGGCAAAAACAGCCTCCCCGGGCTCCGGAGGCTCTCTGGAAGCTGAGACAGGTCCATTTCAAGCCTTCCCGAACTTCCGGGAGGCCCGTTTTTCACCTCCTCGAGTCTCCATGTGCGCCCTGCATTTACCTGCATCCAAAATGGGCCATGTAGGGACTCCTGGGAGGGGTGAGGCCAGGGGTGGGATTCAATTTTTTTAACAACCGGTTCTGTGGGCGTGGCTTAGTTGGTAGGTGTGGCTTGGTGGTCATGTGACTGGCTGGGTGTGGCCAACTTAACATCACTCACATCGAGGCACACATTTAGTCCTGCCAAGAATGTAATAAGGGTTAACGGAGAGGCAGTTTCTTTAAGCAACACCAGAATGTTTCCTTCCTGCCTTCTTTACAGGATTAGGCCAGTAATTTCTTCTAACAACAGGTTCTCTGAACTGCTTAGAATGTTAACAACCGGTTCTAGCAAATAGGTGCGAACCTGTAGAATCCCACCCCTGGGTGGGGCAGGGAGGGCGGGGCCAGACAGGAGTGGGATTTGGGGGTTCTCCGAACTGCACAGAATCTCTCCCAAACCCCTGCAAACCCCCAGCAGCCCACCCCTGGATATACCCTGAAAGGGTCTACATGGCTACTCGGAACCTCTACTTCCCAACCCCCATTCTGCTTGGGACTGCACAGTCTCTTAATTTGGGCCTCTCTTTGGGAAAGCCCCATGTAGCCAAAAGCCTCCCCCCTCTGCTCCTCCAGGTGCACATTCCCTCATATTAACTGCCATAAACCTTGAAACATAAACGTTAGTCATCAAAGAACCAATTACTTTGGCAATGGTTTGACTCACTAATTTAAAAGACCAACCCAAATATTTCATGTGTTTTTGAAACTATGGCTGAAAGTTTGAACTTTGGTCTGAAGATATTTGCTGGAGGGAATCCTGCCTGAACAAAATTATAGGCTCTTGGCTCGCATTCTAGCCTGCCAAAGATTGGTCACACCTTTAAAAACTTTTTAACACCCACCCTGAAGACTCTACTGGGCCTAAAGACATTAACAGACCTTGAGTGATCTGCAACTTGCTGTTCACAAGTGTTTTTTTTTTCTTTTTGCAATAATATTGAGTCTTTTGTTGACAAGGTAGCCTCTTTGACAAAAAAAGAGAAAATTCTATATCGTTCCACCAGTCTTAATAGCATTTCATTAAGTTAATAAATGTAACATTTTCTAATTAAAAAGCCATAAATGTATGAGGTATCACTTACTCTTCTGTAAATATAATTATATTTAATAGAGTTTGGCAGTGGTGATAGAAGAAGAAAAATCTTTGCAGAACAGTGCCCATTTTTTTAAAAAAAACTATTTTTTTAAAAAAATGGTCTTCATGATAATTACTGGAGCTCATCCCCAAAGGAGACCTTCTGGTTCTCTGGCTTCTTTCTTTTTTTCTTTTCCAATTTTCTTCAGTACAATCTGTACTGTTCTTCCAAGGCAGATTTGGATGTATATTTTTAGACTGTCTGCAGAATTTGTATGTCACTTTCCTCCGATTTTTATGTGATAGGTTGTGTTAAAATTGGAAAATGTTCCATAGCCAGTACGGATGTTCTAAATTGAGAAGAACCTGAAAACCCCTTCCCTGAGGTCTTTTGTCAAAAGCATGCCAACACAGATCCACAAGTATGAAAAGAGTTTGGCATTTGTTTTGTTTTAACAGTGTCTCAAGATGTTATTGCCAGATTTGGTCTTTCTTCTGGCATTCCTAGGCCAGGAAGCAAAACTGCCTTGCAAATGTGGAAGAGGGAGAGGAGGTTTTATGGAGATTAAAGAAGATGTACTTGATGGAAATATGTAGGTCAGGGGTATCAAACTCAGGGTCCTCAGGCCAGTTCTGGCTCATGGTGTGCTTAAATCTGGCCCGTGGGTCTGACCTGAAAATATCAAACGACCGGCCTGCAGTGCCTCTGCCATCCAAAACAGGCCACGGAGGGAGTGCGTGCAGCCTCTGCGCAGCCCGTTTTGGCCTCCCTGGCCTCTAGCAGCCCTCTGCCAGCCAAAAACGGGCTGTGTGGAGGCTCCGCGAGGTCCCCATGCAGCCCGTTTTCACACCTGTGCCCTGTTTTGGCTGGCAGGGTGTGCAGGAGGCATCCGTCCCATCTCCTCCATCTCCCCACCCCAGAGGTGGTATTCAGCAGGTTCTGACCAGTTCTGGAGAACCGGTAGCGGAAATTTTGAGTAGTTCGGAGAACCGGTAAAGATCACCTCTGACTAGAGATTTTACAGTGTCCTTCCCCTGCCACGCCCACTAAACCATGCCCACAGAACCGGTAGTTTTAAAAAAATGAATTCCACCACTGCCCCACCCTCACCCTGCTGGCCCATGGAAAACTACAATGCTGATCTGGCCCTTGATGAAATCCACTTTGATACCCCTGATCTAGGTGAAGGTAGGTATGAGCTAGGAGGAGGAAGCGGAGGAGTTACAGCAGTCAAGATTTATTTCAGTCCCACTAGATAGACCAGACCAGGAAATCCTCAGGAAGACTAAAACTACCTTTTTTGAGAATGGCTATAATAACAGAATTTGATTGCGCTGTACCTTCTCCCGCTTAGAATTCAGTGAGTTAAGGAAGTATCTGCCTAAGCTGCTTTCAAACATAATCTTGTTTTGTTTCACACCTTTTGCCTAGGCAGCAATTTCTCTAAAAGTCTCTGTCAAGGGTATAGGCATTCATATTCCAGAAATGGGTTATATGAGGTACTCGTCTCAATCTTCCCCAAGAAAATAGGCAGTGAATCCCATCAGGGGTGGGATTCAATTTTTTTTTTACTACCAGTTCTGTGAACATGGCTTGGTGGGTGTTGCAGGGGAAGGATACTGTAAAATCTCCAGTCAGAGGTGGTATTTGCCGGTTCTCCGAACTGCTCAAAATTTCCACTACCAGTTCTCCAGAACTTGTCAGAATCTGTTGAATACCACCTCTGCATCACATGTTTTGTAATGCTTGATTCGTAATGTTTTGTTCCAATATGAACCCGGAACAATAGGGAAAGTAAGCATCCCATAAAATCTAGGGAAGCTTTTTTACTTTCTTTAAATTCTAAGCAGTTTTTTTTTTCATTATGGAAATAAATCAGGATTTGAAACAAACAATAAGAAACAAAGACTGCCCAGCATGATCATTTGTAGAGCACTGGGTTAGCCAAAGCTGCCAGATATCTTCCATACCTACACTCTTCCTATTATAAATGAGAAGACAAAGGTATTGTAGAATGGATCACATGGCTGAGAATGGGTTTGAGGGTTTACTAATCCTAACCAGAGGTGGTATTCAGCAGGTTCTGACCAGTTCTGGAGAACCGGTAGCATAAATTTGGAATAGTTCGGAGAATCGGCAAATACCACCTCTGACTGGCCCCACCCCTATTTATTCTCTGCTTCCTGATCAGCTGGGTCTTCTTTTGTTGCCCTGCACAGGAGAACAGAGCCGGAAAGCAGGTTAGTAGGGTAGGGAGGGAATGGGGATTTTGCAGTATCCTTCCCCTGCCATACCCGCCACGCCACGCCCACCAAGCCACACCATGCCCACCAAGCCATGCCCACAGAACCAGTAGTAAAAAAATTTGAATCCCACCACTAATCCTAACCATTTACATCCCAGAGTTTACTTTCCAGAAATTTAGCCTATTCTTACTTGGATAAATGGACAATGAAAACCTTGCTTCAATAAATTGGAAAGTCATCCTTAATGCCCACACACCATACAATATATTGAAGCAATTAAAATGGTGATAACAAAGATCCGTGCTTCACCCTCCTATTCCCAATTGAAAAATCTCCACCAAATGCTGCAGTAATCTATGCCCCAATATTGATGTAAAAATAGACTACTACTTCTTCCTCTTCTTCTTCCTCCCCTCCTCCTCCTTCTTTTTCTTCTTCCTCCTCCTCCTCTTCCTCCTCCTCTTCCTCCTCCTCCTCCTCCTCCTCCTCCTCCTCCTCCTCCTCCTCCTCCTCCTCCTTCTTCTTCTTCTTCTCCCCCCCTCCTCCTCCTTCTTCTCTTCTTCTGACATTTTTGAAAACTATAAATGCCTAATAGACCCTGCCTATAGCTGCAATAGATCAACAATTCAGTGGTGTTCTGCAGGGCACCTTTACATTCATGCACAGGCATTTATATTATGCATCATTACCAGAGAAACAAGATGCATTAATGTCCTGTTTTGAGATTTATATTCCAACCCAAAGCCTACCAGACAAGATAAATGCTGAAGAAGAATGACAATTGCCCAGGGTATCTCACACCACAATGTATCTCTCCAAAATCATGAAGACAAGGGCCCACTAGCGATACAAGGACACTAATAAATGTTGATAATAGCTTCAGCATTTAGAGCTAGAATGAAGAATTTTCATTCAAACACTATATTCTCTCAGGGCTGAAATATTAGAGATGGTGTGCTGTAGGGGGAAGAATACTCTTTTTTTCCTGTCATTCAATCTCTATCATATTCCTTGAATATTTCCCCTTCCTTTTCTTCTTCTTAGCACTCTTTATGAGAGTTGTTGAGGGTGTGAACTTTCAGCAGTTCCAAAAAGGTTCCACACCCATTTGCACGATTCAAGTGTCCCTGAGGGCACAAGTAAACCTCCAAGTGACCTCAATGATTCTCAGAAAGAGTGCTAATGACCAAATGATTGCAAAGAATATAAATTGTTCCATTCCCCACCATTCAGTCAGAACTAAAAAGTTTCTCAAATGAGAAGTGAAAGGCCTTCAAAGAACAAACAAAGGAAGTCCAAATGTCTCTTGAAAAAGCACCTTTGGATCAACCATGACAGAATCTCCATAGATCCGTGGTGGCGAACCTATGGCATGCGTAACACAGGTGGCATGCAGAGCCTTCTCTGTGGGCATGCACACCATCGCTCCAGCTCAGCTCCAGCTTGCGCATGTGTATGTGCCTCCCGCCAGCCAACAGGTCTTCAGGTCTCTGCAGTGCAAGCATGGGGCACATGTCCATGGTGGGGCGCATGCGGAGATAGGGCACATACGGGGTGCACCACGTGCATGCACGGGGCACACACATGTGTAGGGGAGTCATGCATACATGCACGGGGGCTTGCATTTTGGATATGCATGCGTGTATGCTTTGGACACTCAGGGTCAAAAGGCTCACCATCACTGTCATAGATGATACTTAAACTTGTTCAAGATCAGATAAAATACCATCATACTACCAGTGAAGTCTTGCTGCACAGGGGTGGGATTCAATTTTTTTAACAACCAGTTCTGTGGGCGTGGCTTATTTGGTGGGTGTGGCTTGGTGGTCATGTGGCTTACTTGGTGGACATGGCTTGGTGGTCATGTTATTGGCTGGGTGTGGCCAACTCAACATCACTCACATCAAGGCACGCATCTCCTCGCCTGGCCTCTCATGACTGTGGGGATGCTGCAACAGTCGTAAGTGTGAAAAAGTGTGAATAAGTCACTTTTTTCAGTGCCATTGTAACTTTGAATGGTCACTCCACACAAGCAAAGTACTAGCAAAGGAGGGGGGGGAAATCCAGAGATGTTCCTGAGACAGGAAGTCTGGTCCTGCCAAGAATGTAATAAGGGTTAATGGAGAGGCAATTTCTGTAAGCAACACCAGAATGTTTCCTTCCTGCCTTCCTTATAGGATTAGGCCAGTAATTTCTTCTAACAACCGGTTCTCTGAACTGAACCGGTTCTCTGACTCTGAACCGGTTCTCTGAACTCTGAATGTTAACAACCGATTCTAGCGAATAGGTGCGAACTGGTAGAATCCCACCCCTGTTGCTGTACCACTAGGAAAAACTAGCTCCTTTCTTCATCTGTTTACCTCTTCATGGTCCCTGGCAAGACAGTATCTTGGAACCTCTGTGGCACGGTGGTTAGAGTGCACTACTGCAAGCTACTTCTGCAGCCAGCTGCCTACAATCTGGCAGTTCAAATCCCACCAGGCTCAAGGTTGACTCAGCCTTCCATCCTTCCAAGGGGGTTAAAATGAGGACCCAGATTGTTGGGGGCAAGAGGCTGACTATGTAAACCACTCAGAGTGGACTGTAAAGCACTGTAAAGAGGTATATATGTCTAAGTGCTGTTGCTATCTGTTCAGGAATTACATACTAAAAGCTAAATTGATGGTTCTGGTTGTTTACCTTTGTATGTTCAAACTATCCCCTCTGGTACATTAGCAGCTTCTCCACTCTTCCATATGTACATATGATGATGAAAAGCACAAATTCCTGTCACAACAAGTTCATCAGAATTTTGCTCAACAGTTATTCTAAAGTAGTGTGAATTAGGGGTAATTAAAGCATGGCAGTAACACAACGTACAATATGGCTCCTTGCCAAGAGAGAAGGAAGAAGAAAAAGACTTTGTACAGATTTTAATTTCTTATCACTGCACTGGGATTCTTCCCACCCCACCTTCCCTCGTCAAATCTCATTTTACAGTTGAAAGATAATGAGAAAAACAAGAACTGCTTTGGATTTTTGTTGTTGTTGTTTATTTCCCTTTATGTTCATTTGGAATGAAAGCTTTTGAAGCTTCAAAGAAGGAAAGTTGAATATTTATTTTTTCAATATTTCCAACTAAATGCACATGCTTTGTCATAAGATGAATAGCATCCTGCACACCCATTGTATCTGTTGGGGTAAACTAATTTCCTAGAACAACTGTGTTTAGATCTGAGGCTCTCAAGTTGCCACAATGAGCCCTCTGAAGAATTTCTATGCACAAAAACTCACATAAGCAATTGTTTGAGATGCTCCCAAATACCCAAAATTCTCTATAAGTATTTTTAAAAATGAAAAAAAAAAGCAAGCAGTGAAGCTTTTCCCAGATTCTAGGCTGTAGATATTATGGCAACTCTGTGTTTTAAATGTTCTTTCTGTGTGTGAATGTACATACTTGCACACAGACTGTTTTCCCGAACATAGAAGAAAATCAAGCAAAATACTTGGGTGAATCCCTTATCCTAATATCTTGACTTTCTACATCCCTAGAAATTTACTTTCTATTCAGAAGATGAGAAGGGGGAGTGAACAATAGCCCCCATTCTCTAAACAGACCAAATTCAGGAAGTTTGGAAACATTGGATTGCACTGATTCTATCAAGGCAAAGACCAAGAAGAAGTTTTATTCTACTGTATTAAATGTAATCATCAGCAAAGACTTGCAGAAGTCAAATAGATCATCATGCTTCCATGTAAAAGGAATTCAGAGGTAAGTATGACAATCATAATTATTATTTTCTCTGAAAGTATATTCATTGTCTGGAGTAGCGTCATTCACTTGGCATGCAGAATTTGTTTTGCTGATAAATAATCATAATTTTGTTTTGCTGTGATTGACTTCCATAGTCAGTAAGATTACTGTGCTATAATTATCTAACTGTAGTGTTCTGTCTAACTCAGTTTGCATTTATTAGGAAATATGGATGAATATTTGCATAATGCAGTCTGGTTTTGCGCTATGTGAAATATATTTATACGCCATAAATCCGTTATCTCCAGGTTCCCAGTAATGAGTCCTATGTCCAGGATGCTCTCCCAGGCATTTTTTTGGTATTTGAAGACAATGTTAATCATGAACATACCATTAAAATGGGCTTACAAATTATCAAACAAAAGAAGGAAACAAACAATAAGTAAAGGAACCAAAAGGCTAGAAATGCTAAAGTTTTCTAAAAATTAAAGATTCTTCTATTTGCTTGACCACTGTAGCCTTCTGTTATTCTAAAGTCAGGCTATTCCATTGGTTGATTGCTCTCACCATTAAGGAATTTATCCTTAGAATAGAATGAATGAGCTGGAAGGAACCTTGGAGGTCTTCTAGTCCAGCCTTCTGATCAAGCAGGAAAACCTATACCTTAAGTTTTAGATTGCTTCTCTCTCCTTGGTCAGTTTCCATCCATTGTTTCTCATCTTATCTTTTGGTGCTTTGGAAAATAACGGGAGGAGCTCCCCTGAAATACTGGAAATCCTTGGCTCAAAACCCTACCTTGTTTAAAAGATGGCTTCCTGACTCAGGAGACAAAAAGCAGTTTGGAAGAACTCTACAGTTTGCAAAAGCAAAACATGAAAGAAAAAACAGAGACGTAATAATATCTCAGGTTGAATAGAATACAAGTTCAGAAGCCAAGGAATGCTGATATACCATTGAGAGAGAATGGAGGGAAAGAGAAATGGATTGTGAAATAGCTTCAGTCCATATGTAACATTTGCAAGTTCTACATGTCTTAAGATGAGCATGCATCTCCTCTGCCATGTGTCTATGCTCTTTTTCTTGGAAAAAAAAGAAAGAAAAGGCCAAGGTTCTGCATTATAAGAACAAAATGTTGACTCTTCCTCCTGTATTATATAGTGCAGCTTTAACGTCTATCCATCTTAGAACTGTGGCCATACTCAATGCAATATTTAAATTGCTTTGCTGTTCACCATAAAAATGACCATCAGAATATTGGATGGACATGCAGCTAGACTGAATGCTGCACCAAGAACATGACACATGAATTGATGTGTCAGCTAGAAGATGTTGTTGACTTAGCAATCTCTGTCTACCGAATCAAAGTACTAGCAGATTTGGCTGGATAGCATGGTGTCTCTCCTTCTATTTAAAAGTGGAGCAAAAGATACAAGGGTTCTTGCAGAATGTGGCCTGTTAATATAAAATAGAACATTAGTCATGTGTTCAAATTCACTGTTTTGGAAGCAAAGAGAGTAGTTGTTACAGAATCAAGAAGCCAGGAAAAAGTGCTGTTTCCATGATGTGCCCAAGCCTGGATATTTCATGCACAAAGTGGTCGAAATGTACAACTGGCTGAAAAATGTACACTACAATTGCTATTCATGGCAGGCTTTACTGCACACTAGTTAGTCCCATTCTCAAGGATTTTTGATTTGGCATAAACATGTACAGTGTGTTAGCCATCCTTTGACTAATTTCAAGAGCATTTTAAGGATATCTCTTCCTTATAACTGCCAACCTTAAGTGCTGATAGAGATACCCATTATTAGAATTAGGATAAGTACCCTAGTAATGCCAACCATACCATTATTTATTTCAGAACTTGAAGCTCCTACTCTGTAACTCTAGCCCATTCATGTCTCCCAGGGGTGTCAGGAATCCGGTCCCCGGGATGCTCAGATCTGGCCCAAGGGGCCACCTTGTAAAAAGTAAAGGACCGACCCGCGGTGCCTCTGTCAGCAAAAATGGAGCTGTTTTTTTTTTTATTTATTTATTTGATTTGCCAATTGTTTACAAGATAATAAGTATAAGTGTATACATAGTTGTGAATACATGAAATGGGTACATATAAGAAAAATAAAAGAATAAGAGAAACAATAGGACAGGGACGGTAGGCATGTTGGTGCGCTTATGCATGCCCCCTACAGACCTATTAGGAAAGGGGTGAGGTCAATAGTAGACAGTCTAAGGTTAAAGTTTTTGGGGTTTGGGGAAGAGACTACAGAGTTGGGTAGAGTATTCCAGACATTGACCACTCTATTGCTGAAGTTGTATTTCCTGCAATCAAGTTTGGTGCGGTTTACTTTGAGTTTGTATCTATTGTGTGCTCTTGTGTTGTTATGGTTGAAGCTGAAGTATTCATTGACAGGTAGGACATTGCAATGTATGATTTTATATACCATGCTTAAGTCAGACCGAAGACGGCGTAATTCAAGGTTTTCTAGTTCTAGAATTTCAAGTCTGGTGGCATAAGGTATTCTACAACGAGTAGAAGAGTGGAGAACTCTTCTTGTGAAATATTTCTGGACTTTCTCAATTGTGTTAATATCAGATACGTAATGAGGGTTCCAGACTGATGAACTGTATTCGAGTATTGGTCTAGCAAATGTTTTGTATGCTCTGGTTAGTAGTGTGATATTACCAGAGAAAAAGCTACGTAGGACTAGGTTAACAACTCTTAATGCCTTTTTGGCTATGTAGTTGCAGTGGGCTCTAGCACTTAGATCATTAGAGGTGAGTATTCCAAGGTCCTTTACAGAGCTTGGGTCATCAACAAGATCTTGGCTATTCAGCTTGTATTTTATTTTCTGATTTTTGCTGGCAGAGGGTTGCAGAAGGCTGTCACAACCAAGAACAGAGATTGGGAATGTGAGTCACATCAACCCACCCTGGCCCCACCAACCCCCAAACATGACCCTGATGCAGCTTTCAATGAAATCAAGTTGGACACCCCTGATCTATGGAATCTGGATTTCTAGGGAACTCTACCATTCTCCCCTCATTCTAAGATGAAGCACAATTTAACTTTTCATACCAGTCCAATACATGTATGGAAATTTCACATTTCTTCCAAAATGAGATTCCAACTGAAAGTCAACACAGAAGCTCACAGCCAAAATAGGCAGAAACCATTCCACCAGAACATGATGAAATGTATGGGAAATGGATATTGTGTTACTCTTCCCTTCCCCTCTAAACTAGATTCACCCAGACTCCCTTCCTCTTAGGGATCTGAATCTTTGAACTGTGCCTATGCAGCCTGGATGAGTTAGGAGGAATGGGGGGGAAAATAATCATATTTGCCTTGCAGATGAAGAATGGAAGCAAGAACCACTTGTAAATTACTTGATAGCTGAGCTTGGCCAGGCAGAATCAAGGAAAACAATGCTCTAATCAAGTCACTCACCTAGCCATGTAAAATGCTGAGATGCTAAGCCCAGGCAAAGGAACAGTCAGTTTCCCCACTAACTGTTTGAAAACACATAAAGCAGCATCCCAGGGCTGGCATTTTTTAATCATCTTTCCTTGATGACCTTTGCCCAGCAAGAGCTTTCAGCTTGCCATGATTTGCAGTCTATTCCTCCTGTGGGTCTCACAAGTGCCAGGACATCAGCCCTGAGCATAAATTTGGCCTTTATGATCCTAGTGATTGCCTAGTGGCAGTTGCCATTTCCCTCCTGTTGTTTTTCATGATTGCAGGACAAATCCTTAGGAGGTTCTTTTGCTTTTCCAGTCTCAGTACATTTAGCACTTTGTTCTGAATTCTTTCCACATTTCAACAGAGTTCACACTTAGCATTAAACCATGGTCTGCTGACTCAACAGCTAAAGAAAAAGACCAGAAGAATCGGCCTTAATTTCACTGACCAACCAACCCTACAAACTCTGAAGATCTACAATAAAATAGTAACTGAAAGCATTGATAATACCCTCTCAAAGTTTAGGCCCAGTTAAACCTGCATATCTTAAGGCAGGAGTGTCAAACTCAAGGCCGCCCTGGAAATAGTGAAGGAGCAGCCCACGGTGCCTCTATCAGCGAAAACGTGGCCCTCCCTAGCTCTGTTTTTGCTGGCAGAGGGTTGCAGGAGGTTGTCTCAGCTGAAAACGGAGCTCGGGAGCATGCTTTCTCTGGCAGAGCTCTCGAGCCACAAGCACCCCCAACACAAGTGATGTCAAGCTGGCCATGCCCACCTGGCCCCCTGAGGTCAAACACAATCCTGATGTGGCCCTCAATGAAATCGAGTTTGACACTCCTGTCTTAAGGAAAAGAAAAGATACCTATATATTCTAGGTATGGAAGCTAGTTGATCTGGCATATTGAGGGGAAAATCTTATCACATAGGCTGTTCTGGCCCTCTCCACAGCAAAAGAATTCACAAGGAAAAGCCAGGAAGGCTGGGTTTTGTAGTCCTATTGCAGCATCTGACATCTGAAGGATTGCCTAACCCTATTTCATGATGGGGCTGGCCATGAAGATTTTGCAAAAGGCCAGGGGTGGCCGGCTGTCACAGCTTGAGACTAAGGTCTTAAATCACCTGTTTTTACCTTGTAAAAATTATCCTTGTAACTATTTTTGTAACTGGAACATAGATTTAGGGGGGAAGAGGACTGAGTAACATTCTGAAATCCCAGGGGATGATACAATTTATAACGATAAAATCATGACTCTCCATGCAGGCTTAAAATAAGAAGAGAACGAAGCAAATTTGTGAATAATACAGTTGCATTGCATAAGTTTATTTTCAATTGCATTCAAAATGATTCCCAATATTTCGCCGACGTGGTTCTCTTCCCTCCTCCCTTCTGTACAATACACAAATTCTGAAATATGCAATTTAATAAGAACTCTGTGGCAGCTACTTCTACCCACTTCTCTCCCAGACCTTTAATTCTCATAGCTTCCTTAGAATAACTATTAATTTATATCCACAAGAGAGGTGCACCTGAAATCCTATTTACCCTTCCACGAGAGTAAATCCTTCAGAATTCCAATGGGTAGACTTCTGCAAAGACACACACAGGGATGCAGCATGGTTTTGTGCATCCCTTCTGAATACAGCTCACCTCTCTGCTTCTGCTGCTAAAAATGACTTCCTATCGCAAAGTTCAAAGAAAGCCCATTAAAACTCACATCTTTGGCAGGCTGGGGGGGAAGGGTGTTGCATAACACAGCACATATATTTTTTGTGTGTGTGACAGAATCTATTTTCAAACACATCAATGTATTTATATCCCTTCCCAAAGTTTGCCTCGCTAAAGTGGCTTAGCAATTGTACTAAAATTTATGCTTCTTGGCCTTGAGCCCCAAATTAGAATAAGCAGCTCGTTTTAAAAGACTGTGGGCACAAAATCAACTACCTTGCACAGAATGAGTTCCAGAATGGTTGCCCATCTCTTTTCCAGGAAAAATTGTAGGTTCGTAGAGAGCATTTTAACATACTGCACCTCTGTATGATGTGCCAATTGCACAGTGGCAGATAGGAAAGCAGTCCAGAGGGTTAATGTCATTGCCCAGAAGATCATTGGTTGCCCTCTCCCCTCTTTGGAAGAGCTTTATAGCTCCTGCTGCCTTAAGAAAGTTCAAAACATTCTCAAAGATCCATCTCATCCTGGGAACCCTTTTTTTGAACTATTACCATCTGGCAGACGGTACAGGATAATAAAAACAAGGACAAATAGGCTGAAAAACAGCTTCTATCCCAGGGCAGTAACTCTTTTGAATTCTGCTGTATAGTGCAGTGTTGGTGTGGTGTCGGCGGTTTCCGGTTCAATGTGTGAAGGGTGAAGGATGTGTGTTTGTGTTTATTTTCATGATCATGGTCATGATGTGCACTGAAGATGGTGTTTGATTTCGTTGTAGAGGTGCAATGACAATAAAGTAAACTAAACTAAACTTACCCTAATCAAATTTGCATTGCTCTGTGATGCCAGAGTGTGAAGCATGCCTCCTTGAACTGACCCAAGCTTCCCTCCAGGCAGGCATTAGTACTGCAGGAGAAACAAAACTGGAGGCAACCTTCAGCATGTCCCATTCTATCTTGCCATCTTAAGCTTTCATAGCCAGCCAAGGAAAAAGGGCAAGTCAGCCAGGGAAGAGAAACGGTCTTTGTGGCAGGGAAGGAGAGAAGGTAAGGAACAGAGGTGGTATTCAGCAGGTTCTGACCAGTTCTGGAAAACTGGTAGCGGAAATTTTGAGTAGTTTGGAGAACTGGCAAATCCCACCACCGACTGGCCCCACCCCCATCTATTCTCTGCCTCCCCAGTCCCAGCTGATCGGCTGGGTCTTCTTTTGTTGACCTGCACAAGAGAACGGACCTGGAAAGCAGGTTAGCAGGATGGGGAGGGAATGGAGATTTTACAGTATCTTTCCTCTGCCACCCCCACCAAGCCACATCCACAGAACCAGTAGTAAAAAAAATTGAATCCCACCACTGGTTGTGTGGGTAGTCCTCGACTCACAACAGTTTATTTAGTGACCATTTGAAGTTACCAAGGCACTGAAAAAAGTAATTTAGGTCCATTTTTCACACTTACAACCGTTGCAGCCATGATCATGTGATCAAAATCCATACAATTGGCAACTGGATCATATTTATGACAGTTGTATTGTCCCAGGGTCATATGATCCCCTTTTGTGAGATTGTGATGAGCAAATTCGATAGGGAAGCCAAATTCACAACTGTATTACTAACTTAACAACTTTAGTGATTCACTTAACAACTGCAGTAAAAAAAAGGTTGGAAAATGGGGGGAAACTCATTTTACAATTGTCTTACTTTGCAACAGGAATGTGGGGCTCAATTCTTATTGTATGTTGAGGGCTACCTGTATTGGGTGATTCTTCAAGAAATACATATACCAGGATAATGTTGCAGGATCCAATATGGGTCAGTCACCAGGACTAGATATTTAGTCTTCCAAACTTTTGGACTCATGCTGGAGACCTTGCTCAGGGAACTTCTCTCTACCAGAATGTGTGCTTTGGACTCTTTTATGCATAGTTGGTTGAGTTGGCTTTTTATTTGTTGATTGGGATGTTGCTGACTGGCTATTAACTCATTGACTGTTTTTTTCCTTGTGCTGCCAAGTCCTGAGTTCCTAATTACCTGATAAGCTGGTGGTAAATCAGCATTCATGTTGACTGACAAGGAGGCGATTTCCCAAGCTTCAATCATTTCCCTGACTATCTTTATACCTGCTCAGCCAACAATCTTAGTAGCTGTGAAATTGAATATATGTCCTTGTTCATTGCAATTGCAGATAAATTTCTACTGCTGGTGACCGACCCAGTTTGGATCCTGCAATACATATACCATTTGTTGTTTATAATCCCAATTTGAATACAATGAACCTAACTTAAATTTTGGCAGGCATTTTTTTAAAAAACAGGCATGAGAAGTGCATGATTATTTGCCATTAATCTTTTCTCTAGTTCACACCCACCTGAACACATCACTATTATCATGCTACCTCAAGTAATCAGTAAAATAAATGATTGCCTATCAAAGTTTATGGTCCACAAAATCATCTTTAATGAATGAATAAATTGGTTCTCCTTTAAATACACCCTGTTATTTCCCACACACACACACTTAATCCATTGTAGTTCTGCTAAGACAAGGGTAACAACTTCCCTGGGCTTGAGGAAATTCCTATTTTAAGAGGTAGAGTATGGGCTTAAGCCATCTCTAAGATTGGTCCTTTAAAATCTTTCCCATTACCCCAAGCCACACAATTCATTCCCTATTGCAAGGGCTACAAAAAAAATGGCGTGGGCAGCTTGTGTGTTGTCATAGGCTTTTCTTCTCCTTTTGTACTAAGAACTTTAGAATTACTTTTGGAATATTTAAGTCTGTTTGCTCTCCAAATCTACTGATTCATTAATTCTCAGGCATGCCATTTGATGACATCTATTCCATATTCCAAGATTACCTGAGAGCATCAGCATTCTAATGCAAAGTCAATGAAGTTTGACTTACGAGCAGACTGTGAAATAAACCAATTAGTTTGTGGTTTATGAATTACTGAGCATCTTTTATCTCTGAATCATGGCACAGAATGAAGAATTTTCCTTGCCAAGAACTTAACTGAATTAGCACAAAATACAGGGAAAGGATGTGATGTGTGAAGAGAACCATCTCGCTAAAGTGTCACATAAGACAAGGCTTAGGATGTGGCACCTCTTTATGGAAAAACAAAAATAATCAAGTTTGCAGAAACGCATAGCGGAATTAAAATGACTCTAATTGCTCCACTTATTGTCTTCTCATTTTAAAAAAAAACAAATTAGCTTACCAGTTATAAGCAAATACAGATTTTTAGCAGTCACCTGCCATGTGTTCCATTTCTGTCTTCCCTAAAGTTGATATAATGAAAAAGGACAGAGAACTAAAAATTTGGTGGTGGATGGGGCGGGTCAGGAAAGAGACACTTAACTAATTAAAATGGGAGGGAACCTCACTTTTCCCCACCTGCTGTGCTATGAATAAATTAAAAGGCAAAACTGCTGCTGGATGTGCAATCAAAACAGAAGTAAACTACTTTTACTTTGGAATAAATGTCTTCTGTTTGCAAAAACCTGCATAGGAACAAGAGTGGCTTGTTTTGACCATTATATGCAAGAAGATTTTTAAGCTTTTTACCCTGTGGACCAAAACTTCATAGTTACTTAATAACGATGTCTTATTGAAGAATTCACTCAAATGTTCTTATAATAAGAACGTCTCATATAGTTTTCTTTGATGTAAATCCGTCTGTGCATTATATGCATAAATATGAAAGATGATATCTGCAGTAAGCCAGATTTCCCAATTAAATTCCTATTAAATCCATTTTAGGTTTGATGGTGCAATTTATTCTTCAGTGCAATGCCTCTAGGTGATGTGATGAAAATGGAACAATTAGCACCTTCTTGTCTTCACTGGTGCATCACCGTCAAAATAGGACTAGATCTCGAGATCCATGAACAAAGTAGTTTTCATGAAACAACACTTTCATTTCCTGTGAGTTTCCTGCATGGGAAGAATTGATTTCCAGGTATTCTTTACCTACTGCCTCTCTCAGGACCCCAAAGTTGATAAAGAAGAAAAAGAAAACTGGCAGAAAAAAACACAGAATTCTGGGACTTCACAGACCTTCACAAAAAGAAGGGAGCTTATCTTCCATGATAAAAGGGGGCTTTTTATAGCTGATACATGACTAGTTGTATTACTTTTTAATTTGTTCAAGAGCAGATTTTTTGTTGAGATTATAGAAAAGGAACAAATGCAATAAAATATAGTGGGTTTTTTCCAGTGGAATAAACTTCAGTAATTACACAGGAAACATAATGTAAAAATAGCTGCTCCACGAAGATGTTAAAAGTTCTCTCTGTTCAGAGACGAGGGAGAGCTTCCTTTGGCATTGGAAATGTAACACTTAGGAGCATTTAAAATATCGTGGTTTGGAAATGCCCCAGTACATTGGTCATGCAGCATTTCTTTTTATTTCTTCCAGTGTGTTTCCACCTGCTCCCAATGCCCATGGGACAAACCTTTAAGTTAACATATGCACAGCCAGCCAGATTGAAATTGAAATTGAAAATAGCACAGGACAATCTAGTCTTTAATTGCCAAAAAACCCCACTAATGGGTATATGAAGATGCATTAGCTGGGAGAAACTTGCAGGATTACTAAGAACCAAGAACTACAAGGGAGGCTAAAGATATTCCTGGAACAAGAACTTCAACCCTATAAAGTATTATTGTACATTCCCATAAACTACTTTATCAAGAATAATGTATATATGTTTATCTCCTCCAGTTTCTGAAAAGAAAGAAAATGAATAATGTTAAAGCAACAAACAGCTTCAGACAGATGCTAAAAATAAGTATAGTGATTTCTATTGCTAGATCATTTTAAACAAGTTATCTTACTCCCAATGGGACTCTTAGCTGCTCTCTACGGGTTTTTGGATGTCATGTGAAATGGACTTCTCTGGATTATCAACTGTTTCTCATCCTTTGGATTTTAAAGGTTCCACTGCAGTATTTATCCCTTTCTCCCTCCCTTTCTTTCTTTGCAAGCAAGAGACAATCTACTATAAGTTCTGGATATCACCCATTATGGTGAAAGAAAGGAGGATGTCCCTAATGGTGAATATTCTCAGCAAACTTTCCTGTTTGAGTTAATGCACAGACTCAAGTGACCTGCCTACATTCACTTGAAAACTGGTACCAACAAAGGTAAGATGTGAGGGCTTCACTTCATAAAGTCCCACACCACCAGCCCAGTCATAGGACATGTTCACCACATGTTGAATTAAATAGATTAATTTAACTTGAACATCGAATCAAGGTGTGCAAGCATAAGAAATATTAAGCTCCAGGTGTACAGCAAGGATAAACAACAAAGGCATATAGAAGTCTCCCAGTCCTATAACCAAACTGTAAATTTTAATCTGAAAAGAAGATGGGGGTTATTAAATAAACCACTGGAGATCAATGTTATTGGCCAAATTTAATTTCAATTAAATATAAATTAAATTAAACTTATTGTTATTCCACCCATAGATTTTAAGAGCACGGCTCCTTGCTTGCCCCACAAAGACCTTGGAGGTGGAATGCTGAATGCTGCAATGTAAAAATTAAGCAGGGTTATAACAAAATGCTAAATTGAATTGCAAGGAAGTCTCTGCTTGCTTGTATTCTGGGGGAAAAAACCTTGCATCACTTGAAAAAAAAATTGAGTGTAGAATCCCAGGCGATGCACATTGTAGTTGTATGCATATGTACAAAAGTGCAGTACTTTGGATTCAATTTGGAGAAGTGCTTGGAACATAAGGGAGGGTGAGAGCAGGCCTTGTAGACAGCTCAATAGGAAGAAGGAAGAAAGGGAGCAGACAATAAAATTGTTATAAAAATGGGGAAGACAAGTGTTTTAGTAGCAATGCAGAAAACTCTTGTTATTTCAAAGTGTTTATGACATGTTTTGATTTTTCCTTCATATTAAGAAAAGCCCATATATTTATGGCTCATTCAGAGTTAACCAGTTTGGATCTTTTTATTCCTGTAGGAAGAAGAGGAGGAGAGCATCTTCACAAAACTTCAAAACTTTTCTCACTGTGAAATTATCAGACTTTCAATTTCCATCTCTTAGAGACTCAAGTCTGCTCGCCAATCAAAGTCAGGTTTTCCAGCCTCCTATTATATCAGGATCATGAAGTCATAATGCCAGGTTTTGATTAAAAAAAGAAACCTTATGGTTGTTGTCATTTGTTGGAAGCTTCTGTAGGGCACTGAACACTGTAGAAACTGGCTACCCTTGAAGCATCTCTGCTGTTATTATTAAGGAGCTGTTCGGTGTTGGGATTCAATTTTTGTTTACTAACAGTTCTATGGGCATGGCTTGGTGGGCATGGTGTGGTGGGTGTGGCAGGGAAGGATACTGTAAAATCACCACTCCCTCTCCACACCTGGGGGAAGGATCAATGTCCCCTTTCCTTCTCCACTCCACTAACCTGCTTTCCAGCTCTGTTCTCCTGTGCAGGTCAACAAAAGAAGACCAGCTGATCAGCTGGGACTTGGGAGGCGGAGAAGAGATGGGGGCGGGGCAAGCCAGAGGTGGTATTTACTGGTTCTCTGAACCACTCAAAATTTCCACTACCGGTTCCCCAGAACTGGTCAGAACCTGCTGAATACCACCTCTGGAGCTCTTGAAAGCTTATAAGAGATCGGGGTATCATCTTGCTTTAATCTCTTTGCTTGATCTAATAATAAAGCTTAAGATCCCCTTCTTTAATTGAAAATTCATTGTCTCTGGATCCAAAAGTTCCAATTGCCTGGGCAACAGATCACTGCCCTGACATTTGGCAAAACAAATACCCCCAGGACCAGAAAGTGCCATTCTATCCTTAAAAAAGAGTTGATCTGTTACATCAGGGGTGTAGATTGAGGTTCTGCTACATCAGGAGTGTCAAACTGGCAGCCCACAGGCCAGATGCATCACACACAGGCCACACCCACCCCAGCTCCACAAATGGGAAAACACCATGAAACATGATGGCAACATGACAGGACAAGTTTGACACCCATGAGCTACATTATCTGGCCCATCTAATATTAACCTTTTTTTTTTGCGTGACTATGTTTCGCGGCTATCATGCACACCATCGGACAAAGTATTCAAAAGCCCCCTTTTTTCATGCCTATAAACATGTGGACTTCTTTGAAAAATCAGTAGCTGCTAAGAAGAGGACCCAGTAGACAATTTTTAGAATCCACATTTAATCCCTGGGCCTCAGGATGGGAACCCATACTACTAAAACTAAAATCTTATGGTATCTCTGGACACCTGCGTAACCGGATAGAAGCATTCCTGTCAAACAGACAACAAATGGTCAAAATTGGGAGTGTCCTATCAAATTCTGTACCTGTCAACAGTGTTGTCTCCCAGGGCAGTGTTCTAGGACCAACTCTCTTCATACTCTACATAAATGACCTCTGTGATCATATTAAGAGCAACTGCGTTCTCTTTGCTGATGATGTAAAGCTATTCAACACCACAGAAAATACTGCTACCCTTGAAAAGACCTCGACCGTGTATCAGAATGGTCAAACAAATTGCAACTTCAAATCTCAACAAATAAATGCTCTGTCTAACATATTGGCAAAAAAAAATCTGAAAACAAAATACAAGCTGAATAGTCAAGACCTTGTTGATGATCTAAACTCTGTCAAAGACCTTGGAGTACTCATCTCTAATGATCTAAGTGCTAGTGCCAAAAAGGCATTAAGAGTTGTTAACCTAATCCTACGTAGCTTTTTCTCTGGTAATATCACACTACTAACTAGAGCATACAAAACATTTGCTAGACCAATACTTGAATACAGCTCATCAGTCTGGAACCCACATTATGTATCTGATATTAACACAGTTGAGAAAGTCCAGAAATATTTCACAAGAAGAGTTCTCCACTCCTCTACTCATTGCAGAATACCTTATGCCACCAGACTTGAAACTCTAGACCTAGAAAAACTAGAACTACGCAGCCTTCGGTCTGATCTAAGTATAGTACATAATATCATACATTGCAATGTCCTACCTGTCAATGAATACTTCAGCTTCAACCATAACAATACAAGAGCACACAATAGATACAAACTCAAGGTTAACCGTACCAAACTTGATTGCAGGAAATACGACTTCAGCAACAGAGTGGTCAATGTCTGGAATACTCTACCTGACTCTGTGGTTTCTTCCCCAAACCCCAAAAACTTCAACCTTAGACTGTCTACTATTGACCTCACCCCTTTCCTAAGAGGTCTGTAGGGGGCGTGCATAAGCGCACCAATGTGCCTACCATCCCTGTCCTTTTGTTTCTTTTTATTTTTCTTATATGTATCCATTTCATGTATTCATAACTATGTTTATTCTTATATCTATTATCTTGTAAGCAATTGACAAATCAAATAAATAAATAAACAAATAAACAAACCCTGGCAGATAAGAGATCAAAAGTATTCAGAAGAAACAAGTGATCTCTAGAAATCCTTCCTTTTGCTATGAGTAACCTGAATAAGCTTGCCAACTTCATTCATATCATCTGAAGTCACTGGGTGTGCATCTCTTTCTAAGGGAAAAAGAAGAAACTCAGACCAAGAAACATGGCCAACCAAATCCTAATGAAGTTCATTGCTTGGAAACTGCCAGGCAACTTAATGGATGTCTGTAGGACAATTCAGGGATGCTTGTTCCCTTTCTGAGCATCTCTTGCATTAGTATGAATAGAAAATGGGATTAAAAATATATGCCTGCACATTAGTTTCAGTTTGCTTAGCACCAAAAGGTGGATTTTTTTAAAAAAATTTCTCCATTAGTTCCATTCATATATACAAAGAAAGGGAGAGTGTGAAATGGGTTTCTGTAAATAAAAGATACTCCTGAACTGGTTTTCCTCCTTGTCCAAGATTACACAAAGAGAAAACATACATGCCAAATTGTCACGGTCTCATTCTGTGGCTAATTCACTTCTGTAAAGTTTCCATATGTAAAATATATGATCACCCAGTGGCTGCCAATGTCATTGATATGTCCTGGTGTCCTCCAGGACTAGGGATTAGGAATGGGAAGCCCAGAGTTTCAGTAGTTATCCTTTCTTCCCTGTGGTTGGATTTAATCAGTTTTGATGTGGTGAGAGCAAAACTGAGGCAGAGATCCCTGACATGAGGTTGTCTAAGGACTGGACATTCTAGTCCCTCATGTTTAACACTTACATGCAGTCACTGGATGAGGTAATCCATTGTTTATGGTCAGATATCATCTATTATACACCTTGGTCCAAGACCAACAAGATCAAGGTCTTGTCCCAGTATCTGGAGACTTTTGGAATCAAGAGGGAGAACAATTGGCTTAAGTTCATCCCTGGCATAACCAAGATGTTACGTGTTTTTGGACCAATTAGATCTGGAGAGGTTCTATTTCTAGTCCTGAATAAGGATCCACTCCCCTCTTCAGAACTGGTGCAGTTTGTGACTCTTCTTGGACTCACAACTCCTGTTTGAGAAGTAAGCAGCAGCTGTGGCCAGCAAGACTTTCACCCAAATTCATTGGGGATTCCAAATGTGGCAATATCTAGACCAGGAGACATTGTGCTTTTGTGTCTGGAAAACTGCATGGACCTCTGTATAAATCTATCTTTGAAAGCCACTCAGAAGCTTCAGCTGATCTACAATGCTGTAGCATGAGGGGTTGTGAACCTGCCATGTCACGTCTATGTAAAACCTTTGTCATATTGATCCACACCATTTGTGTAGTCTGTCTGGTTCCCAATAGGCATCCAGGTATAATTCAAGGGCCTAGCAACCATCAGTAAAGATCTTCATGGCACAGAGCCTATCTTGCCCATCCTATATCATCCAGCAGAGTTGATGCACTCCAAATCACATCAATTAAGTAGGGTCACCTGACTAACCCAAGAAGCAGGGCATGTCTGTTGTAGTACCTGCCAAAGGTTTGTATAGCCTCCAACCTACCCTTATTTAAGCAAGCCCTTAGAACTTGGCTCTTCTCCAGGCTGCCAAAAGCAGAACCCCTATGGGAATGACTGGTTTACTGGAAAGAATGTTAAGTTTTCTTGATGCTTTTTATTTCATTTTGAAACAGTTTTATATTGTTTGTGTTATACTGTCATGAAGTTATAATGTGCACTGCCAAGGATCCTAATGGAGTAGGGTGGCTTATAAAACCAACTAATAAATAGGGCTTAATTTAAAGCTACTCTGTATGTGGATTCCTTATTTGGTCTGTCACTTTCTTAGTCTCCATTTGGCTCTTCTATATCATTCTGAGCTAAAGTCCTTGTAGTAAGTCTTTGCATAGTCTTTGTACCAACCAAAGACAACCCCAATTCTCTATTACCTTATGGAGTTCTACACAACTCTGTCAAGTTTTATCAAAATATGTTCTCAGCACATCACAGTGTTTCAGTTTCCTGAAAACACACTGGAACTAGGATGGTGTAGGTAAATTAAAATAATTCACATGCATTTTAGAAAAGCAGATCACAAAATGGCCAGCTCGATTAATTTGCTTCAATACATGACTCCATCAATAAATCAAGACGTATGCTAGTACAATCTTTGTGTGTTTGTTACCATTTACTATATGGATATCTTATGAAACTGTGAAGATTAAAGAGCTGTGGTGGCACAGAGGTTAGAGTGCAGTACTGTAGGCTACTTCTGCTGACTGTCAGCAGTTTGGCAATTCAAGTCCCACTGGCTCAAGGTTGACTCAGCCTTCCACCCTTCTGAGGTGGGTAAAATGAGGACCCAAGTTGTTGGGGGCAATATGCTAACTCTGTAAACTACTTAGAGAAGGCTGTAAAGCACTGCGAAGTAGTATATAAGTCTAAGTACTATTGCTATTGCTATTGCTATTATTCAGAGTGCCAGGTAACAGACACGAGAAATCCTTTCCCACATAAAATGTCAAGTTCCACTGAAATGCATAATGTGTTTTAAATTAGCAAAGAATTGAGGAGAATAGTAGGAATGATACATCAAGGTAGACAACCTAGTGAAAGAAACCAGATATAGCATTATTGGTTGAGATGGGCCTTTTTCATTCCCCACAAAAGCTGAAATTACCATATGGAACTGCCAAAAACAGAAGGATGAGGTAAAATAATCCGATAAAATAATGACTCCCTACTACACGATAGTAATTTAACAGAAGAATCTTTAAAACCAGGTTTAAAAATGAAAAGAAAACCTTCAGTGATGAAGAAATTATCTCATTAATTGCTATTTAAGTGAGAGCACCACTCCATCCAACCTCTGTTTTCTACATTAAAGCACGATGCATTTGTGTTGTCACTCTCAGTTAAACAATGGTCTCTAACTAAAAAGAAAATAACGCATGAAGAACTCTTGCTTAGGAAGGATTTTTTTTTGGAGGGAGGGGAAACCAGTCCTTGAAGAACAGTTTCTTTAAAGATTGTCTCCCTGCCCCCACTACCTCCTTCCCCCAGAATTTCATTCGGCACTAACAAAATTGTCAGCTGCAACACAGGGCCTGGATTTCCAGAACTGCCTTGCCTCAGATCAGACAATGGAAAGAACTGAAGCTTGGTAATCAGTACATGCTGTGCATGCAGAAGAGGCTGAATTCAGTCTGATGTCCTCTCTTGAAATTGTCTGTCACAGGGGACTCAAGGACTTGACTAGATATGACTAGGGAGGTGGAATGGGGGAAGGAATAGTTACGGTTCTCTCAGCCTCTCCAATCTCTCCTTCTCCCTCTTTTTCTGTACTGTAGTAGTATTTGGGTTTTTTTCTGTCCTGACTGCTGGACTTGTAAAGCTTTGATTTAATAGCAAAGATAGAAAATGTGAGCTTTTTAGTAGTTCAGGCAAAAAGTGTATCAATTTTGCTCCAGATTATCCCACATGAACACAGGGATGGACTGTCTGCTTTCTTATACAGTTCACCAACATATTTCTGCCACAGTGTTGTTCAAAACAAGAAGGACAAAATAACTTCATGCATGCCTATTCTTTACAATGCTTCTCCCACAGAGGAAAAAAAAAATCAGTATCTAAATGAACTGAATACATTTTCCAACTTTTCATTAAGGGGCTTTAAGAATTCCAGATGTCATCTTGTAGTTAAAAACATAGTGCATACATATCTCCCATATTATTTCTTTCTAACTTCATCCATTTTGTAGTCTGAACGGTTATTATGGTTTGTTGCACAGTCAGCCAGACTGGTTTTTAGCATTTTTAATTATTATTATTACTTCAAGTCAAAGTTATGGGTGCTTTTTAACAAAATGGGCAAATCTGTTCTTACGCTTTTGTTTATTAGTTGTTTGATAGTTGCAGCTGCTTGAAATGCTAGCTTTGGTTTATGGAGGATAAACAATGTTCCATATAAATATAGAGACCCAATCGTAATCATTCTTTTTAGTTTTCTTCCAGCAACAACTAATAGAATATGTAACTAATTCAAGAGATTGAATTCTGCTGCAGTTCTTAAGAAATGGACATCCTTCATCCCTGCCAGTTTGTAAAACAGTTTTAGTTTCATTATTTATTGATTTTGATTTTTTTTTGTCAGCCATTTCATATTGCAGTTGTCCAGCAGAAGGAAAGAATAATAGAATAACAGATTGGAAGGGATCTTGGAAGGTCTTCTATTTCAACCCCCTGCTCAAGCAGAAACCCTATACAACTACAAACAAATGGTTGCCCAATCTCTTCTTTAAAACCTCCATTGTTGGAGCACACACAACTTCTGGAGGCAAGTTGTTCCATTGATTAACTGTTCTCACTGTCAGGAAATTTCTCCTTAGTTTTAGGTTAGTTCTCTTCTTGATTAGTTTCATCCTTTGCTTCTTGTCCTGCCCTCAGATGCTTTGGAGAATAGGTTGACCTCTACTTCTTTGTGGCAGCATTTAAATATTGGAAGACTGTTATTATGTCCACCCATAGTTGTTTTTGCTAAACTAGACAATCCTTCAACCTTTCTTCATATGTTTTAGCTTCCAGTCCCCTAATCATCTTTGTTGCTCTTGTCTGCATGCTTTCTAGAATTTTCACAGGTGGACAAAATCTCCCATAGTTGAATTTTATTCTTTTTATTTAGCTTTATGAAGGAATATTTAATTGATTGTCTTAAACATGCAATGAAAATACAATAACTTTTTTTCCCACAGAGGATATATTTTTGTGCTAATTTTCCTCCCAAACACTTTTCTTTTAGGTAAGCAATCTGTTATACTTTTTTTCTAATTTATGCAATTTGCTATAATGTGCCCTTTTTATTCATTAGCAGATCCGTCACAAGATGGAATAAGAACAAAACCCAAAAAAGCTCTGAGATTTGGCTTGTGTTCAAATCTTCAAAATAAATTCCCTCTGCATTTTTGATATATCTGAGAGAGCATCAAAGCCTTTGATACAATTGAACAACTCCACAATGGATAGCCACGCACCAGAGAATAATATTTTCTGCTTAATAATGGACTAATAGAATGCACACTAATTTTCCAATTCTATTATTGTAGTGGTCTATACTAAAGCATATTGAAGCAGAATCTCTATTATTATGATGATAGTAAATAATTATAATAATTAAGCTCGACTCTCATAATTTGTGATTATAATGGTTGGGTTTAGAAGACACTAGGCTCATTCTCATATATGTGTTTCGCTTTTAACTATTTGATGTATTATCGGATAATATGTGGATCGCATCAAAGCTTGTTTACCTATTTTGACTACTAGACATGACAGTGCTTTATTAAAAACGAACACATTTGAAGAAAGATTCATTTAAATGCATGTCCATCCTTCAGCATGTTGCAAATAATCCCTTATTTTCTTACCATAACTGACTTTTCTTCCTGTCTGTTTCAGCAATAATATTGATTGAGAAATGTCAAAAGCATAACATCACCAAGTATAATTTTAATGTCATTTTATTTATGCATGAAATTGGTGGGCAAATTATTAATTGTCTTAACTTTTGGCAGGAAAATATTACAGGTAGTCATCGACTTACCCTTTGAAGTCACAACAGCAATGAAAAAAGTGACATGACCATTTTTCACACTTATGACCAATGCAGCATCCCCAGGGTCAAGTGATCAACATTCAGACGCTTGGCAACTGGCTCAAATTTATGACGGTTGCAGTGTCCCAGGGTCATGAGATCATGGTTTGTGACCTTCTGATAAGCAAATTCATTGGAAAAGCCCGGTTCACTTAACAACTGTGGCAAGAAAGGTTGTAAAATAGCAATAGCACTTAGACTTATATACCACTTCATAGTGCTTTACAGCCCTCTCTAAGCAGTTTATAGAGTCAGCCAATTGCCCCCAACAATTTGGGTCCTCATTTTACCCACCTTGGAAGGATGGAAGGCTGACTCAACCTTGAGCCTGGTGGGATTTGAACAGCCGATAGTCAGCAGAAGTAGCCTGCAGTAACAGTACTCTAACCACTACACCACCAAAGCTCTGGGGCAAAACTCACTTAAAAACTGTCTTGCTTAGCAACAGAAAATTTGGGCTCAATTATCACTGTAAGTCGAAAACTAACTGTCCTTCAGGCAATAAAGAAACTCTTTGCACGCTAGCTTATGTCTTCCATTGATCCATCTTCTAGCGGGTACCACTCATTAATTTGCTTTGCTGCACTTGCCCTTAAAGGACGTTGCTCCATTCGCATTTTAAAGTGTAGTATCATTAAATGCTTCAAATCTCTTGTTCATTTTTTAAGAAGTGAGCCCTGGATTTATATACTGCCCAAGGCAAAAAAAAAAAAAATCAGCCCTTGATTTTCATCAAGATGCCAAGACAGTTAATGGCAACCCAGTAATTCTCAATCATGATGTCCCGTTTCTTATTCTAGCTGTACGTTGTTTCAGAAAATCATATTACATGAATTATTCCAATGGCAGAATAGCTCCACTTCCTCTCTGTCTCATTTTTAAAAGCAGATTTTGTAATCCAATCAACCTCTTCAAAGCCTCTGCCTCCTTAGCAACAGCAGTCTGTGTCATACATCTCAGCTAATCTACAGAGGAGCTGGTTCAAAACTGCCAAATATTCAGACATCTTAAGCTGAAATAGACAGAATGGGAAGTATTTTATTCTTTCCTAAGTGCCCAATGTTAGAGGGAAAAAAAGGGTTAGGTTAGATATAAAATAGTCTTATAAAACCTAATGGACAATTTGTAAAAATATATCACAAGGTAGCAATCTTGAAAATTTTTAAAGGGTGAGTTTCCTGAAGTTAAGTCAATGTGATGCCAGGTCTTGCATGGATGGAAAACAGTGATTATCTACAAAATCATGTGCCAATCTTTGACTTCAGTGGACTGCCTGAAAACAATCAGTGTGTTCATTTTATCACTTAACAACTTATGTTAAAATTTGGGACAATTCTGGGTTTCTCTGAAGCGTAAAGGAAAGACACTGGACGTACTTTTAAAAACTTGATCTCCAGCATGTTATGAAAGCCTTAAGAAATCCATATTTGCTTCTATGAGAAAGTTAGGATTCTAAAAGAATTACAGTATGTGGCATATAAGAATTGAAAGATCAGTTAATCTTTAAATCTTAGATCCTTTCTGGCACTGAAGAATGCCATCTTCTGATCGTTCATTCCCAGGTTACAGGATCTGTGTATTTAGAAAAATTTGCAAAAATTAGTTTGCCTATCAGAAATATATATTAAATTGGGGGGGAAATAAAATAGACAAAAATGACCATTTCAGATGGAAAAAATATTTTACTTTACAGCAAACCTTTCAGTAATGGTGGCATTTTATTATTTTACCCTGGCGAGAAAAAAAACAAGGAAGGAAAAAACATGTTTTTTTGGAACTGTTTTTGTTTTGTTTTCCCTCCCAGATCAACCCCTCCCTCAAATAAAATCCTAATTTCTAATTCTTCTAGCACTCCAGTAAATGTATTTCTTGTATCCCTATGTTTTAAGCTTCTCTGAATTGGGGACAGTGTTGCAACATTTGAAGGAGTATGAGATCAGGTGGATAATTATCTAGCCTTGAATTCCTCAAGCATCTCTATGGAAAATTTAGACATGCACACATATAAAATGAACTTATCTAATGATTCTTTTTAATGGCAGAGCTGAACAGGATGGCCATACTACTAACATCTTGTTCATAGAAAATAATATGGATTTACAGTACCATCAATGAATTCCAATAAAGTTGCCAGCTATCAACTGGGAGGAAAGACTATAAATAAAGTTTATACAGCTGACTAGCAGAGGTGTTGGCAGGCTGCATTGTTAATGTGAGAAGAATCATTATCACTCCAAGGTTAAGTTGCCAAGGTTAAAATTACTAAAGTCAAGCTGCCTTTGCAGTTGAGATATGCTTGCTTGGAAACAGAAAGATATTGTGAACAAGACAACAGCTTTTAAGAGAGTGTGACACTTTCTTTGACACTAGTGTGTCAGGGACAACATAACCCAAAATCTAAGCAGGAGCATCTTGAGGCTAAAAATTCAGTTGACCTTTGAATGGCATGCTGAGCGCTGCCTTGAAGAATAGTGCCAAAGTTGTATTTTGTTTAGTTTAATTTTCATTTGCAGGGGAGCTGCAAGAAACTGTGCTACTTGGAACATTGTACTGTATATTTTAAGAAGATACTTGGTTGATACCTAGGATGCTGGCAGCAACCCATATCAACCATTAGCACCAGTCACTGGTATTTGTGATATATTTTTAAATATTCAGTTGACTGCGTTTCATGTTTAACTAATAATAATAATAATAATAATAATAATAATAATAATAATAATAATAATAATAATAATAATAATAATAATAATAATAATAATAATAATAATAATAATAATAATAATAATAATAATAATAATAATAATAATAATAATAATAATAATAATAATAATATGCTGATGACCCCAAATGCAGACTCTGCAAAGAAGCGGACAAAACCATCGATCACATACTGAGCTGTTGCAAGACAATCGTTCAGACTGACTACAAACAACGTCACAACACAGTCACTCAGATGGTCCACTGGAACTTGTGTCACAACTACCATCTGCCTATAGCAAAGAACTGGTGGGATCATAAGCCTGAAAAAGTGGTTGAAAATGAGCATACAAAACTGCTGTGGGACTTCTGAATACAGACTGACAAAGTTTTGGAACACAACACCCCTGATATCACGATTGTGGAGAAGAAAAAAGTGTGTATCATCGACATTGCCATACCTGGTGACAGCAGAATCGATGAGAAACAAGTTGAAAAAGTCACCAGATATCAGGACTTGAGAATTGAATTGCAGAGACTCTGGCATAAACCAGGGCAGGTGGTTCCAGTGGTACTCAGCACACTGGGTGCTGTGCCTAAAGACCTAGGCAAGCACTGAAAAACAATTGGTGCTTACACGATCACCATTGGTCAGCTACAGAAGGCCACTTTACTGGGATCTGCTCACATAATCCGCCGATACATCACGCAGTCCTAAACACTTGGGAAGTGTTCGACTAGTGATTTGTGATACAAAACCCAGCATAGTTATCTCATTTGCTGTGTATACTGTCATTTTTGTGTATAATAATAATAGTATAGTAGTAGTAGTAGTAGTAGTAGTAGTAGTAGTAGTAGTAGTAGTAGTAGTAGTAAACAACAATCTCATATTACCTGGTCAGAATAAGGGCCAATGAACAAAGCTGTGGTCTTTAAAGTTCCAAATTGATTTCAAAGGCTTCCTTCCATTCACCGGAAATTCTCAGAAAGCTTCTGGATCCAACTGAAGCAATTGCTAGCCAAGAAAAATGTCACCAGTATGTTTCCAAAGCTCTGGACAATCCTAGCCTCAGTCTAGCCAACTCTCATATACTGTGCCCAGTTTTTTCACTTCCTGCACTTGCCTTGATTAAGGTAATTCTAGTGAATTGTTGCTACACGTTCAAGCCACAAAGGACCACAACAGCTCCCTTTTCTGGAATCTCAGGGCTTATTTTGGGAAAAGCAGAAAAATGTATACAGAAGTTCTACCTAAGGGTGTTTTTTCACCTAGATTTTCACCTCACTGTTCCTCTTTTATAGCTGAATATAAGAAGAGACAGATCGGTTCAGACCAAGGTCTATTTAATTTGACATTTTGTTCATCAGAGGGAGACCAAATGTTTTAGAAAAGGCACGATAAAAAAAGGTTTATATATTTCATATATTTCAAATTCTGCATATTATTTTTATTTTTAATAATGACTTTTTAATGGAGTTCTTAATGCTCTCTGAGCTTGATTGCTCTTCTGCAAACGTTTCATTAACCAGCTTCAGGACTTATTCAACCAAGTGGGATAATGAAACGTTTGCAAGAAGACAACCAAGCTCAGAGAGCACCAAGGATTCTATCTTTCAACCTTGTTCTACAAATAGTCTCTTCTATTAATGCCTTTTTAATAGTGATTGTATATGTGTTTGCTGTTTTATGTTTTTTTTGTACACTGCCCGATTAAACTAATGAAATATGTGGATCCCAGCAACTGACATTTAGAGTAAGATAGTGGAGATAATATACAAAGAACAAGGAAGCAGAGATCAAGAAATACATTTTTCTTCTATAGATTTGCACAAAACTTTTTAAAGCTGTGCAAATTCATGGCCATTGCTAGCATGGCAAATGGAAATTTGCAGTGCTGTATTAACTATTAAGCATACTAAACACATGCTTAGGGCGCCAGGCCCAAAGGGGGCAACACAAAGTTGATAATATGGCTTTGTTTGTACAGTATGTCCCACGGAGGGGGGCACCAAGATTTGTCAGTGTTTAGGGCACCATTGAGCCTTACTCTGTCACTGGAAATTTGCCATTGTTTTTGTGATAAAATGAAATGGAGGAGATACATTCCAGAGAAGTAAGAAGCAATGTATCTCAGATATCATGTGTGAGAAAAAGAGGATGACAACAACTCCCCTCTAATAGTTCATCGAGTATGTTGCAGACATGTATAGTAGAGTCTTCAGTCTATAGGTGTGAAACAATAAAGATTCTGTCTATAGGTGTGAAACAATAAAGAATTCAGCTTGGAGGAATTGCCACATGCCATTCTTCCTTTTGGAACTGACAGCACTGTATTATCAAATGCAAATCTGTGCAATTTCTAGTCTATGAAGATGCACATATTGTATTCATCCCAGATCTCTTACAGCATGACTGTGGGCTCTACTATTATGAGCAAAAAAGAAAATGTTTGCCTCAATCTTTATATTAACTTCAGTTATTTCCTGAGCACATTTTAAAAAAGATTTCTAGTATTAGCTGAGAAAAAAAGAGTATGACCTTACATAAAAAGTTCACAACTTTTTTTTTTAACCTGGGAAGTATATTTCTCTGAGGAAATCAGATATCATAAATATATTGTAAGATGCATGGTATTTCCTAGAGACAAATTTTCTAGGAAAGGAAGACCACTTTATTTATTTATTTGTTGAATTTCTCAGCTGCCCAACTCTAAAACAATTCTGGGCATTTAAAATAATACTCATTTTCTGAGGGAAAGCAGAACTTCCAAATATATCACTCTCAACTCAAAGGAGCTCTATCCAGCCACTGAATCCAACTTTCAGAAAGCCATAAAGTACAAGTTTTTAAAGGTTGATTAAAGATAAACAAGCAATTCATTCAAATTTCTGGGGCTTGTTATTGTATAGGCCAGTGCTGTGACAGAAAAGAGTCATTATACCACATTTAGGCTATGTGGTATAAAGCCCATTGGTCTCTGAGGATTGATCCTGAAATGCAACAAAAGCAAAGTTCTTATGAAGCTTGGTAGACTAAGATATGGGACCTGCCAAATATGATAGATGCAGGGTGGAAGGTATCAGAAAAAATGCTGATGTCTATAAACAAAGTTAAGATCATCATCATCAACAACAACAATAATAATTCTTACAAGAATTATTGTACATGTATTCAATGCAGTCTGTACCATTACATAGTCCTTTTGTCATTTTCAGGATTAAGATAAAGTGACCATGACTAATGCCATGTCCAATGTTTTAAAAGTATTCTTATTTAACTTATCAGAAAACATAGTTTTTTATTTTATTTTTCCAAAAGGGAAAATACTTTGCATGAAATGTCCTTTGGCTTTCTCATAGTTGTGCGAGTCAGAGGGTGCCTTGCCTTTCATTATGTCATTGTCTCGCCAGTGATCTGTAGCCTTCAGGGTTTCTCTCACCTCGGTTGAATTATGATTCCATGATAAAACATCATAAAAATATTATTCCCTCAGGACAGCCAGGAGAACTGCAGACTGATAGCTAAAAAACAGCAGTTGTACAACAAAAATTTAGAAGTACCACTGAAAGAAATGCTAAAGCACACTAAGAAAGAAGAGTAAAAACTGAGATCTCTTTCCAGACTTTCTGGAAATTGAAAAACAAATTTAAGTAGGTTGTTTATCAGAGTCAGAAAAACAGTACTGTCCAATCAGATTAGAAGCAACTGAGCCATACAGTATGTATGCTGTTATAAGAGGAATTCTCCATTACCAATAATATTCCATGGAACACAATCTGGAAAAATGGGAAAATTGACCCATATTGTATACTTCTATGTTTTATTAGATTCATACCATGAGGACCATTTTATTTTCTGATAAGTTATCCTAGCTCAGGGGTGTCAAACTGGCAGCCCACGGGCCAGATGCATCACGCACAAGCCAAACCCACTCCAGCTCCACGAAGGGGAAAAAAATGGCATGATATGTCATGTGACAGCAACATGATGCCGTGAGTTTGACACCCATGTCCTAGCTTGAGAGAGATAGGTAGAAGAGAGAGATAGGTAGAAGTTTGTTTTGACCATAATAATAAATTGTGCATTCACATTATGCACAAAAATAACAGAAATCCATGGATCCCATTTCCTTTTTGCTGTGCTAAGGAGGCTGAAAGTTTGGAAGATGTTTTTTAGTTTTCAGCTAGCCTCAGTTTAGACAAACTGTGTTGACACCATTAGCTATAGTTAACCAGGCAAACTATCTTTGTGGAACTGACTTTGTTTCAAAAAGCCACTGTTAAGAATAATCAGAATAAAGTTATTTTCAAATATTCCTAACCATCATTAAGAATAATTTGTTGCAAGATGCCTAGAGTTGCCTCTTGGTGAGATGTGTGGCAAACAAGCAAACAAATAAAATCAATGGTTAAATACTAAACTGTGGTTTGTTGGATGACTTCACTAAAGAACTCTGAGATAATACACAAACCTTAACGTCATTAAAGTAACAGTAAGACATTTATCACTTCCAAAGCAAGCAATACTGACTTGGCCAACATCACACAGCAACAAACATCATATCTGCTTAGGAATTTCAGCCCAGATCTTCTTAATCCAAAAATGGATTCATTTTAACTATAGCAACTACAAAAAAGACAATGGAAGAATCTATGTGTAGGATCAGCTAAACAAAAACAGAATCCTAGAGGAAAATCTATGTGCAAATCAGTTTTGAAATTTTCAGTTACTGAAAATGAACATTTTTTCCTTCTGTGCCCATACTAAAACAGAAAGCAATATTTAAGCAGTGAAATAATATAATTTCTACATGCTTCACTGGCCCTTGAATAGCCAAGCAGATGTTCTTGAAACTTCCCCAGAAAAAAAAAATCTTGGCCAAATATAAGCTTATAAAATAATCAGCCTAAGAAGTAATATACAACAGAAGAAGTAATATACAACAGAAATGTGAATATGTCAAAAGGAGAGTTAGAATTAAAGTGTAATTAAAAAGGAACATAGAGAACAAGCGAGAACATTCCCAGTGTGATCTAAAGGAAGAAAAAAAGAACCCATTGTAAATTAATTCCATAGCACAGGGGTGTCAAACTCAATTTCATTGAAAGCTGATATCAGGGTTGTCTTTGATCTCAGAGGCCTGGGGTGGGCGTGGCCAGCTCGATGTCACTTGTGTCCTGGGCACCAGTGGTGGCTCGAGAAGTCTGCCAGTGAAAACAGGTTCCGTTTCTGGCTCCAATGGCCTCCTGAAACTCTCTGCCATTGAAAATGGAGCTCAGGAGGGCTCCATACAGCCCTTGTGAGCTCCATTTTTGGCTGCAACTACCTCCTGCAACCCTCTGTTGGCAAAAACAGAGCTCATGAGGCAGTGGTGGGATTCCATTTTTTTTACTACCGGTTCTGTGGGTGTGGCTTGATGGGCGTGGCAGGGGAAAGATACTGTAAAACCTCCAGTCAGAGGTGGTATTTGCTAGTTCTCCAAACTACTCAAAATTTCCACTACCGGTTCTCCAGAACTGGTCAGAACCTGCTGAATACCACCTCTGTCATGAGGGCCACATGCGGCCCTTGCAAGTTCAGTTTTTGCTGGCAGAGGTACCGCGGGCACCATTTCCAAGGCGGCCCTGCGGGCCAGATCTAACCACCCCTAGGCCGAATCCAGCCCCTGGGCCTTGAGTTTGCCACCCCTGCCATAGGAGGATGAAACAATAAATAAAAGAAGTCAAAATATAGAACATGTACAGTATTTGTACATGTAGAACAAAATATAGAACATGTACAATACATGTACAGTATTTACAAGACTGAATGCGGGATTTACTTGTGGATAAGCAGATGGTCTCGTTATGGATGGATTCAAGCAAAGTGGAATGAATGTAAAGAAGACCATTGAGGACTCTGCACAACCAAATCTTATGAAGAAGTTTTGAGAATTGGGTGTATCTGGCTTTAAGATAACACCCAACTGAGGAATTTTTTTCCAAGTATTGTATCTGAAAAAGTGTCGCACAGAAGAATGCAACCTGTTCTCCATTATTCCAGAGAGTAGAATATAAAATAATGGAATTAAATTATATGACGGCAGATATCAATGGATTTTTTTTAAAAAAAACCTAACAGTAAGAACAGTTCAGCATCCAGGTAGACATTCCAAGGACAGGTAGCCCTCGATTTATGACTACAATTGAAAGCAGAATTTCTGTTGCTAAGCAAGATGGATGTTAAGTGAATCACGTCCAACTTTATGAGATTTTGGCCACAGTGGTTAGTGAATCGCAATAGTTGTTAAGTGAATCATACATGTGTTGTCAAGCAAATCCCAGATTCCTCCACTGACTTTGCTTGTTGGAAGCCAGGTCACAAATGGTGATCATGTGAACCCAGGATGCTGCAACCATTTTAAATACATAGGAACCATGGTGGCACAGTGGTTAGAATGCAGAACAGGTTGTCCTCAGCTTACAACAGTTCAAAGTTACAGTGGCACTGAAAAAAAGTGACATAACAATTTTTCACACTTATGGCTGCTGCAGCATCCCTCTGGTCATGTGATTTACATTTGAATGCTTGAGAATTGATTCACATTTATGATGGTTGCAATATCCCGGGGTCATGTGATCATCTTTTGTGACCTTCTGGCATGCGAAGTAAATGGGAAACCAGGTTCATTTAACAATGGTGTTACTCATTTAAGAACTGCAGTGATTCACTTAACAAATATGGCAAGAAAAGTTGTAAAATGCGGTAAAACTCATTTAACAAATTTCTCACTTAAGCAACATAAATTTTGGGCTCAATTATGGTCGTAACTGGAGGACTACCTGTATTGTAGGCTAATTCTGCTGACTGCCAGGGGTTTGATCCTCACTGGCTCAAGGTCAACTCCATCCTTCCGAGGTCAGTAAAATGAGGACTCAGATTGTTTGGGGCAATAGGTTGACTCTGTAAACCAATTAGAGAGGGCTGGATTTTGGTCACGTGGTCATGCTGCAAAGATTGTAAGCGGAAGGGCAGGCTGTAAATCACTTTTTTTCATTCCATTGTAACTTTAAATGATCACTGAATGGTTTTAAATTGAGAGCTACCTATATTCAAATATGGACTGGAGAACCCTTTCTTCAGAATGTTTCAAACTGACTAAATAGTAGGCATTAGACTCAATGGCTTAAATTATGGTTGCAGTCTGGAACTATGGTTGTGTACCAGTGGTGGAATTCAAAAATGTTTACTGCTGGTTCTGTGGGCAAGACTTGTGGGTGTGGCATGACTTGGTGGGCATAGCTTGGTGGGAACGTGGCAGGGGAAGGATACTGTAAAATCCCCATTCCCTCCCCATCCCACTAACCTGCTTTCCAGCTCCGTTCTCCTGTGCAGGGCAACAAAAGAAGACCCAGACGATCAGCTGGGACTCGGGAGGCAGAGAATAAGTGGGGGCGGGGTCAGTCAGAAGTGGTATTTGCCGGTTCTCCGAACTACTCAAATTCTCCACTACCGGTTCTCCAGAACTGGTCAGAACCTGCTGAATGCCACCTCTGTTGTGTACCTAAGGCTTTGTGGAGATGTAGATGTTGATTTGAGAAGAAAGAAAAAGATAGTGCCACAGTGGTTGTAATAGGAGCAAGCTTCAGGCAGAAAAAAAAAGCTTGGAATTGTTTCAGAATAAATAATTCCTCTTTGTTTAACATTCCTAGCAATATAAGTTTCAAACATCATTCCCATCCATGTCCCAGACATACTGTACATGGGAAGTTGGTCTGAATATTCAAATCCATCTGAAACTTGATTTGGGAATTACAACAGAAATTAACATAAGGAAGATGTTCCAAGAAGGTATTAATATTGCATAAATAATACTAGCAATTTGTACTAAATGCCAAACATGAATCATGTTCCTGAAATTTTTTTCACATAAAATCTGGACTACTGTTTTGGAGATGAAAAGTGGATTCATGGAATATTTTCACTTATTTATTGACATGGTGAGATGTATTTAAATAATCTGTTTCCCCTGATGTGTAATGCATTTTACACTATTCTATCTTTTGCAATAACACTCCAAAATGTAACTCCATGCTCATTTTCCTTTGACCAATAAATACCTAAAGTATGAACAGGATTGTTGAAAATGTGGTATGTTCCATAATGAGCAATCAGTTCATGAACTTTAATTTAAAATTTATTTTTCCTGATTAACCCATTTTTGAGTATGCATGTACAATGTTGTGGCCTGTTGACTGCCAGCCCCTCCAGCAGCTGAACCAAATGAGGAGGAGGTGTGGGAGTCAGGGCCAGCATTAAGGCAACCTGAGAGCTCCAAGGGGAAAGAGGGAATGGAGTTGTCAGAGAGAGAGAGAGAGGCAGAGACTGGGCCATCTGTCAGCCCTCAGATGGAGAGTCAACAGCCTCCAGGTCTGGAGATGGCTGATGAAGAAGAGGAGGAACAGCTGGGTCCAGTGCCTGACATGTGGATGTGCAGAAGGCAGAGGAGAGGAGAGCAGTGGAAATCTATGGGCCGGTCCTTGGAACGGAAGAGCCACTGCTGCCAGCAAAGCCCCACTTTAGCTCTGGGGATAAAAGGCAGGGGGCGGAGATGAATCGACGTGGCAAACAAGTCTCCCTGCTGGACAGACTTGTTAGCCTGCGGTGAGAGAGAAACGTTTTGCAGGGCTGCTAGCACTTCTGATAAAGGAATCATTGATTTAACTACAGAGGGTTTGTCATGTTTGGGGAACTGGGTCAGAACATATTAGCTTAAAAATATGTAGTTGTTCCTGTTGAGGTAATTCCCCGATAGGAGAATGAGTGCATACAGGGAGACGTATAGAGAGTAGTGTTGGAATACTACACACAGAGCAAACAGATACACTGTACAGTAAATGTAGGTTTTTACTTCCAGAAAGGTTTAAGCAAAGTCCAAAATAAGCAGTCCAAAAGTCATTCACAGGTAAATCAGTCAGTTTTTCAATCCAGGGATAATCCAAATATCAAATTCCAGTGTCAAAAACAGTTCAGTATCAGACTTACATCAAATCCAGTAATATCAGTCAATTAGGAAAAATGGAGGAACAGCAATACTTTCCAACAGAAGGAAACAGAGATACTCACTCAGACATGCTCTCTTCTGAGACTAAGACTAAGACAATCCAAGTTTCTGTCTCCATCTTATGGCTGTTTGAAAAACCACACCCAATTGCAGTTTTTGCAATCTCTTAAAGACATAGTACTAAAATGTTTATCCTGGTTTATATATTTCTGTTAGGTGACTTATATTCCTAACAGTTCCTATTGAAAAGAAGGCATTATATTAATCAAAGATTTATGCTCTATTTTAATTCTTGCATCCATGTTACTCTCTTACAGATGACAGTAATCAACATAAATCAGAAGGCAACTGTTTATAAATATCAAAAGATCTCTATGTTAGTGGTGGGGGAGGCTTTGACATATAACACTGGAGCTATAATTAAAAAGCAGGCAAGGACCACCCATTCTGTCTTTCTGGTATTCTCCCATTTTATCCCTTTCCCACATTATTTTCTTTTTCTCCACTCTCCATTGGATTCATACATTTTGTTGTACCATATTGTTTAACCACTTATCAAATAAGCCACATCTGGAAAAGTGGGCACATTTTCCTGGATACATTAGTGTTTCCAGTGAAATGTTGAGGGCCACTATTGAAAAAAAAAATAGTGGGGAAGGTCAGGATAAAAAATAATTTCATGTACATTTTATTAAAATTAAGGAGAGGGAATTACTCTGCAGCTGTGTATTTAAAAATGTTTTCCTCCTGTCGTATTAAAAATTCCAATTTCATAATGAAACATTGACTGTTCACAAAAGTTAAAATGGCAGCCTCAACTCTACCATTCAAACCCAACTTCTTTTGTATTTATGTATACTCATGGCCACCATTTTGACTTGTGAACACCTCTTCTTTTGTTATCTCTAGGTAACCTGTGAGAGAGACCATGGGACCCCAGGTGGTACAATTCTGAAAACCATAACTGCCTACATATACATGGTTTGGTGCATTGTGCTAAGCTCAAAACAAACAAACTGAGTTACACCTAAGTATAAGGCGAGAAGCCATGGCCTATGTAAAATTAGTCTAATTAGAAATTAACCTATTGAAATTACTGTAAATTGCTTTCATGGTTGCTCAACCTTCTACGATGGTTTTTCTTTCTTTCTGGGCAACAGCTAGCAACTGCTTCATTTATCTGCCTCTCTCCTCTCTACTATGTTGACTTTTTCACAACCTGCCACCTGTCTCTCTCTTTGCCATTTTTTTATCCAGCTTCTTGCAGACTGTAGAATGGAAAGCTGAGTTCTGACCTTGGGGACAACTGGTCCTTGTATTAACTTTCAGTGGGGATGTTATAATCACTGATCTTATTAGTTCCAGATGAAAGAAGGTTATTACTCAACACTCTGGGGCCAGGCTGATATTGGTTTTATTAATTTTAATACCAGAATTTCTAGCAAATGATTAACAAGGGCCAACCAGATAATTGTTCCCACAAAAAGTCCCTATTAGCAACAAAGCCACCTTGTTCTTGCTAAGTCCTTGAAATATGCATCAGTGAAGCAGATAATTAAGGGACTGGACATCATTGAAATGTATCAATTAGCAAACAATGGAAGCAGAAGGAAAATATGTGTTGGGGTCACATATGAGAAATGGATGCACTTTTTTTTTTATAGGGCACATCAAGGTAGCCCCTATGAATGTCTTTTTGTAAAGGTTTAAGTCAAAATCAGTATGGTATTTATAATTTTATAATAATTGTGCCAGTTTACCAGTGGTGGGATTCAAAAAAATTTCCTACCAGTTCTGTGGGCATGGCTTGATGTGCATGGCAAGAGAAGGATACTATAAAATGTCCAGTCAGAGGTTTGCTGGTTCTCCTAACTACTCAAAATTTCCACTACCGGTTCTCCAGAACTGGTCAAAACCTGCTGAATACCTCCTCTGCAGTTCACCCAAGTCGCAGAGTTCTGGGTGTGTTAAGGTTGAACTCAAAACCAGTGTGGTATTTTAATAATTTAGTGCCAGCTAAGCTTACCCAAGTTGGAGAGCTCTGGGTGTGTTAAGTTACATCCATATAATTTCAAGCCACAATTCCTAGAAAACAGCAGGTTAGATTAAAGGGGTACTTTTTCCCCTCAACCATATTGCTCACTCCAGTCATATTCTCTTCCCCATTCTATTTCACAGAATAATTGTGATGACTGATTAGGGCTAGAGGGAAGCAACCATTTCACTAATTTTTGCTTCCCAAAGGAAAGCAGGAATAAAAACAAGCTCATACATGGGTTTTGCACAATTTGCTACCAAATCTTACTCTGAAGTCTTATGGAATATTGTATGTGTAATTCCTTGGCAATCATTCTTCATCTTCTTAGTATTTCATCTCCCTGAATTCAAACTCATGCGTGATGTGGAGCAAAGCCTATACAACATGACTTGGGGAAAAATGTGTAGCATTTCATTCCAAAGAAATATGCACATGTTTCCTTCAGCTGTAAATTAGGTTAAGTGGATTGATTCCTAAATAAGTGAGCACAATGTTTCAATCAAAAAGCTCAAAGCTTGTTTGTGTGGATCTAAATTCTGACTTACATATCGAACTATACGAGGCAGTAATGGGGTGGCAATGTTCTAAGGAAGCAAGCTGGACTCAGTGTTTCCATATTATGAAAATGGATCATATTTCTCAAGGCTTTTAAAAGACTTTGCAACTAGATGCTAAGGACAGCAGCAGAGAGTCAGCTTTTTCTTGAATGGTAACAGCCCCAATCACACTGATCTAGAAATAGGTATCCCTGAGCCTATTTATCTCCCTTTGTTATAAAGGAGGGACGCGGTGGCTAAGTGTGACTAAGAAGTTCTGAGCTTGTTGATCGGAAAGGTCAGCAGTTCGGCGGTTCAAATCCCTAGCACCGCGTAATGGAGTGAGCTCCCATTACTTGTTCCAGCTTCTGCCAACTTAGCAGTTCAAAAGCATGTAAAAATGCAAGTAGAAAAATAGGGACCACTTTGGTGGGAAGGTAACAGCATTCCATGCGCCTTCGGCTTTGAGTCATGCCAGTCACATGACCACGGAGACCTCTTCGGACAGCGCTGGATCTTCAGCTTTGTAACGGAGATGAGCACCATCCCCTAGAGCCGGAAACAAGTAGCACGTATGTGCAAGGAGAACTTTACCTTTAATGAAGGACTGTTGTTGGATCAATTGATTGCTGAGCATTAGGAAAAAAAAAACGCAGCTCGTATTCTGAACTAATCTTATTCAAACTTTGCATGAGTATGATTCATAAGCCCATCTGTGGATACCAGTCAGAAAAGCTTGCTGTATTCCAAGTTTCTGAAGCATGTTAAACTTTAACCAACCCACATTAAACTGCAGGACTGATGAGTATGTCATGTTCGGCATGGTATTTCTTTCCTAGTCACTTCCATCCAGTTTAAGAAGAGAAACAGATGGCAGCAGATCTTGTTAATTAATTTATTTCATTTATAGCCTGCTTTTCCTCTGGGGTTCACAGACTGGGTCTCCTTCCGTTTCATCTCCACAGAAACAACCCTTTGAGGTAAATAGGACTGAGAGAGAGAGGAACTGATAGAATTCTATAAGCTCTGTGATTCGGTCAAGACTTGAATCTTGGTCTCACTATTGTAGCCTGATACTTAAATCCCCTATGCTGCCCTGAATGGTCAACTGACATCCTGCAAGCAATCCTCTACTCTTACCTCATATTCTTTGAATGTACAAACTTGTAAAGAATACTAACTTTGCAGGGCCCTACATCATTCTGTTTGGTTATTCACTTGTCTATTTTGATCAGCAGTGTGGAAATAATTGGAGGGAGCAATTTCTGAGCTTTTAGAAGAGGAGTTAAGTTACTGGGACAAGGTTGTTTTTTGTCTTGTTTGGTTTCTTTATTGACATGAAGTTTATTTTACTTATTTATTTAGTTAGTTTGTCAAGCATGTATGAGAAAACAAGTATAAGTATGAACATAACATATAAACATGTAAGTATAAAATGGTATAATTATATACATAATAAATGAGTACAAAAAATGGGAACAGTAGGATGGTAGGCACAAGGGTGGGATTCTACCAATTCTCACCTATTCGCTAGAACCAGTTGTTAACATTCTAAGCAGTTCAGAGAACCGGTTGTTAGAAGAAATTACTGGCCTAATCCTGTAAGGAAGGCAGGAAGGAAACATTCTGGTGTTGCTTACAGAAACTGCCTCTCCCTTAACTCTTATTACATTCTTGGCAAGACTAGACTTCCTGTCTCAGGAACTTCTCTGGAGTTTTTTTTCCCCTCCTTTGTTGGTACTTTGCTTGTGTGGAGTGACCATTCAAAATTACAATGGCACTGAAAAAAGTGACTTATGACCATTTTTCACACTTACAACTGTTGCAGCATCCCCACAGTCATGAGAGGCCAGGCGAGGAGATGCGTGCCTTGATGTGAGTGATATTGAGTTGGCCATGCCCAGCCAATAACATGACCACCAAGCCACGTCCACCCAGTCACATGACCACCAAGCCACGCCCACCAAATAAGCCACGCCCACAGAACCGGTTGTTAAAAAATTTGAATCCCACCCCTGGGTAGGCATGCTAGTGTGCTTATGCACACCCCCTTACAGACCTCTTAGTAATGGAGTGAGGTCCATGGTAGATAGTTTAAAGTTAAAGTTTTGGGAGTATGAGGATGTAACAACAGGTAGTGAGTTCCAGGCATTGACCACTCTGTTGCTGAAGTTGTATTTTCTGCAATCGAGTTTGGAGCGGTTTACTTTGAGTTTGTATCTATTGTTTGCCCATGTGTTATTGTGGTTGAAGGTAGGACATTGACATTGACAGGTAGGACGTTGTAGCAGACAATTTTTGTGTACTAAGCTTAGGTCAGACTGTAGGCAGCATAGTTTTAAGTTGTCTAGGTCCAAAATTTCAAGCCTGGTGGCATAAATTATTCTATTGCGAGCTGAGGAATGGAGTACTCTTCTCGTGAAATACCTCTGGACTCGTTCAATTGTATTAATGTCCGTTATACAGTGTGGATTCCAGGCAGATGGCCTGTATTTGAGAATTGGTCTGGCGAAGGTTTTATATGCCCTGGTTTGCAGTTCAATGTTACCGGAGAAGAAGCTTCGCAAAATTAGGTTAACAACTCTTAATGCCTTTTTGGAAATTCTGTTACAGTGAGCTCTGGGGCTTAGATCTTTTGAAAATGAGTTCTCCTGGGTCCTTGACAGAGTGTGGGTCGTCTAGGAGGTCGTATGCACCCAGTTTGTATTTAGTGTTCTGATTTTGTTGCCGATGTGTAAGACAGAGCATTTGTTGGTTGAGATTTGAAGTTGCCAATTGTTCAACCATTCTGACACATAGTCAAGGTCGCTTTGTAGGTTAGCAGTATTGTCAGTGGTGTTAAATAGTTTTACATTATCAGTGAAGAGGACGCAGTTGCTTTTAATAAACGAATGGTTGTAAGTCAAGGACAAAAACCTGTATTCAAAAGCCAAATTTCAGCCTTCCAGGATCTTAAAGTGGCTACTCTTGGATCAAGCTGTCAAAAATTTCTGCTCTTTCTCTTGGGACTTGATCAGAAACTGGATTTTTCATGTAATATTTGTGTTCATCAACTTCCAATAAGTGCAGGAATACTAACATCATAGACAACAACTGTTTGCATATGTACGTTATCAGTAGATAATAAACATTGTCCATGTTCTCAGTATTTCAGTTCCCTCTATAATTTTGTCAACCCATTATTCAATCAGGACATCATCTCAAAATATCCCTTTATGTAGTCAGCAAAGCATTTGCATTTTATAAAATAGGTGCAGTAAAATATCATGGTTTTTCAGGGAAGGGGTGGTGATGCAAAATAAAGAAAAAAAAAACCTCCCTCATAATACATCTTATTTTTTAATGATAAGTATATTACCATTTTGAGAAATCCAGATTTCTCCTTGATAGGTACAATCTACCTTTAGAGTGTGGATTGGATAAATATAGGCTTTGGTGCACTGCTAATCACAGCTGCTAAAAGCCATGCCCTCTTTTTAATTCCAAGGCCAGAGAACAAGCAGTATTCATGACTGCAGTGAATTATCAGGAACCAATTGTATTTTATTACCTTGAAACATCTTAAATATTGAATCAGTCAAGAGAAATCCATTAGTGCTGTGGAGATAACTTGTCCTATGTACATTATTCTTCGTGTAACAACAGATGCAGATAATATTCAAAGTTAGAATTCACTTCTTGCTCTGTAAATCTTGAGATCAACGTGGTTGCTGATAAAACAACAAATTTAACATCATCTGCCACAGGAATATATTGACTTCGGTGTAGAAGAATAAAAAACAAGCTATAAAAGAATTTATCCATGATTGGTATGAATTGGTCTGGCATATCTGGATTGCCATATTAATATATCAATGCTAGGTTTATCATCAGAGTTATTATCCTAGAGTAGCATAAAATGCTGCTAAATTGCTAATAGCAATAGCACTTAGATTTATATACTACTTCACAGTGCTTTACAGCCCTCTCTAAGTGGTTTACAGAAATAAGGAAAAACTTTCTGACAGTGAGAACAATCAACCAATGGAACAGCTTGCCCTTGGAAGTTGTGGGAGCACCATCCCTTGAGACTTACAAGAAGAGATTGGACTGCCATTTGTCAGAAATGGTGTAGGGTCTCCTGCTTGGGCAGAGGGTTGGACTAGATGACCTACAAGGTCCCTTCCAACTCTGATTATCTGTTATCTGTTGTTATCCGAGTCAGCCTATAGCACCCAACAATCTGAGTCCTCATTTTACCCACCTCAGAAGGATGGCAGGCTAAGTGAATCTTGAGCCTGGTGAGAATTGAACTACCAAATTGCAGGCAGACGGCAGTCAGCAGCAGTAGCCTGCAGTACTGCATTCTACCCACTGCGCCACCAGTACTAAGTAAAATAAAAAAATGTGTATGTGTAGCCATATGCCAAGGCAGAGAAGACTATCTAAAAATACTTAATTTTGTTGGGTTTCCACTATGACTGGATTACAACGGTGCCCTTGGTAAATATAGTCTGATCGGTCTTGGTCTGATTTCATCACTAAGATGTAGATTAGACAAAAAAAAAAATCCATCACATTTTAAGATTAAAGCTACTTTTATTGAGATTGACTGTAGCAATAGAATCTTTCGATCCTGATTATGTTTCACCTCATCCCTCTCTTATACTCAGGTGAATTAGGGAGTGGGGAAAGTGTCTGTCTGAGCTGTTGACACATACTTTATTGTTTGAGCTTAAGTGATGTTTTCTTCCTCATTGCTATGGCAACAGATCTCCCCTCTCTCCCTCAAGGCCATCCTCTTTGCTCTCTACACTCAATGAATGATCACTATATTAAATGTGTTAAAAGGAGGAAAAAGTCTAACAAGAAAGCATTAGCAAGATTAGATAGCACAATGGTTCACAAGAGTACCCAATTTCCACACAATGTGAGCAGACTACAATTCCTATCATCCCCAGTCAAGGTGGACCCTTAAACTCAGGTAACAATGAGCAGTGAGACTGGTATATTGGCCATGCAAAGCAGGTATGATAAGAAATCTAAAGCAATACACGTGGAAGTTCCTAAACTGGCAGAGATCTTTCCATATCTGTGTAACTTGCACAAATACACATAACTGCAGTTATCATCTACTTAAATAAAAATACAGAATGTAAAATTTAAAAATGAGCAAAACAAAATCGAAGCATAGCTCTCACAACAACTCCATGAAGTATGTTGTGCAGAAAGAAACTAAGATGAGGAATTGGATACTTTTCTCAGGTTGCCGCTGATTTACAAGGATCCATCAAACTGAGGGAGAGTGTCAGGTTTATTTATTTTTTATTTTATTTATTTATTTGATTTGTCAATTGTTTACAAGATAATAAGTACAAGTGTATACATAATTGTGAATATATGAAATGGGTACATATAAGAAAAATAAAAGAATAAGAGAAACAATAGGACAGGGACGGTAGGCACGTTGGTGCGCTTATGCACGCCCCCTACAGACCTCTTAGGAAAGGGGTGAGGTCAATAGTAGACAGTCTAAGGTTAAAGTTTTTGGGGTTTGGGGAAGGTTGGTGTTAAGACTCTGGGCTAGAAACCAGGAGTCTCTGATTTCTAGTCCTGCTTTAGACACAAGATGATCTTGGGCCAGTCCCTCTCTCTCAGCTCTAGAAAGCAGGCAAGGACAAAAAAAAACAAACTCTAATAATCTTGTCAGAAAAACTGCTGGGGGCTTGTCTCAAAGGTGCTTTTTCAAAAAAGCAACTGGGCTGTTTATTTTTCCCTGAGGAAAAAGGAGATAGCAATAGCACTTAGACTTATATACTGCTGTACAATGCTTTTACAGCCCTCACTAAGCGGTTTACAGAGTCAGCATAGTTCCCCCAACAAGCTGGGTCCTCATTTTACCCATCTTGGAAGGATGGAAGGCTGAGTCAGCCTTGAGACTTGTGAGATTTGAACGGCCAAATTGCAAGCAGCCGGCAGGCAGCAGAAGTAGCCTGCAGTATTGCACTCTAACCACTGCACCGCCACGGCTCATATTGTTTTGCTTCTCATCCAAGAAGCTGGATCATCCAAGAAGACGTTTTGCTTCTCCTCCAAAATGAAAAGCAAAATGTCATCTTCTTCCTCAGGGAAAAGCAATCCAATTTCCTTTTGAAAAAGCACCTTTAAAACAGTTATGACCTGGATGACTGAGACTCTCCACAGACATGCAGGAATTTGTCCAAGTGTTCAGAAATCAATACCAACTCAAACGTACACACACACACACACACACACACATACACACAAATAATAATCAAAATATGTCAGACTTTATATCTGTATAGGTAGATGTGTACTCTTGGTCTGCAACAAGAAGTAAACCACTAAGCAATTTTCCAGTCTTATAGAACATATCTACCTTCCCTAACTCAACACTTTCTAGATGTTATGAGACATTAACTCCAAGAATTTCCTGCATGTCTAAAAACTGGGAATTTCAGAAGTTAGAGGGCAACACATGCAGGGGGAAAAAACAGACAGAAAGGCTTATTTTCACACTACCGAATATTTTCTTGCACAAAAAATTACTGTTTTCATTAGAAGACTTACCATTTAAAGGACAGAATAACTCAATCATAAGATACAGTAGGGGCTAAAGCTATGCTTAATATCAGATTCAGCATTATATGAACTTTTGTGTATATATCCATGCATTGATTCATTGTTCATGAAAGCAAAACTGGGAATGTAGCCAACTTCAGCATCATTTTTATATACTTTCTATCTCTCTAAATTTAAAGCGATCACTATATTAATTGATCAATTAAAATATATGCAAGGGAAAGTTAAAGAGATATTTAATGAAAACAATCTATACACACACACACACACATGAAGATCACAATTTAAGTACAGGTTGTCCTAAACTTACAACTGTAATCGAGCCTGGCAATTATAATCAAAAGTCATAATGGAAATGGAATCCATGGGAAGTGACCTGATTTTACAACCGTTGCAGTGGCTGTTAAGTGAATGCAGTAGTCATTAAAAAAGCTCATGAACCATTTTTTGTCAGAAACCAGAAGTAAATGTTGATTTTCAGCAAAAATGTCAAAAATTGCAGTCATGTGACTGCGGGAGGCAGCCATCAGCACTGGGTCAGAATTGGATCGTAAGTACTTTTGGGGAGGTTCAATCATAAGTTTGGTCAATCACTAAGCAACTGGTCACAAGATGAGGACTGTGTATCGGTTACATACTGGAGTTAGAATGGTTGAGATCCAGACTGTACTTGACCCTCAATGCTTGGAAGTTCTCTTGGTGACTTTGTGCCATCACCCTTTCAGCTGAACCTCTTTCACAGGGTTGCTGTTGCTGACAAAAGTAGGTAAGAGTTTTTGCAAAGCGGCTGAAAAAACCCTGGGATCTACTTCGATAGTCAAACATAAACATCAATAACGCAGCTTTCAGAAAGATGCCCTCTGGGTGCTCTTCAAACATGTTGGGACTATAATTTCCCAAATTCATAGATAGAATAAAGTTTTAAATAATTAACTATTCAATCATTGGGTCAAGTCTAGTTATCATGTTTAAATTCAGAAAGTTTAAGATTTAAATCAACCCCAAACTGTATGTTTGTCTTGGTCTGGTAGAAGAGGACTCTTTCAGTACAGTTCCATAAAAGTTTAGTAGGAGTAATCCACTCACATTCATAAGGACTTACTCCCAGGTAAGTACAGGTAGAGTGCATTCTCAGGTCTCCTTCTGCTTTTAATAACCTCAGTTTGACCCCCTCTGGGGACCTCAGAATGCTTGCAAGCCCCATAAGAAAAAGGGAGTTATCTTTTGCTGCTCTCAATGAAAGAGAACTAAAAGGTGTTATCGATATTGCCAAGGTCAACTCAAATAAGTGTTTAGGAATGAAATCCCAAGGGGGGGCTTCGGAACGAAGTTGCTTTTCTCAGTTACACTTTCAAATCACTTCCATGGTCCAAGAGCCTCTCTGATAAGAAGTGTACTGTGGTCCAACATATTTGGAGAATGAAGTCAGAAAAAGCTGAAGGAAAAAAGGAAATACATGCAACCAGTTCCAGACAATAGCACAATCAGCATTATTATCAGGGGTGGGATGCTACCAGTTCTGCCCTGCTCTATAGAACCGGTAGCTCTGAAGAGCAGCAGACACCGAAACGTTTCTAAGTTTGCTGCTGTTTGGCCCACCTGCCCACCCGGGCTCTTACCTGTCCTTTATTTCCTGCTTTGTCAACCTCAGCTGCTTTGCACGGCACAGCTGAGGTTGAAAAAGCAGGAAAAAAGAGGCTTTTCAAATGCTGTGCAGTGCTTTTCAGCTGTCTGGGTGGCACAGCTGATGCGTTTTTTACACGCGCGCACAGCATGTAAAACATAGTCACCGAACCGGTGTAACACCATAGTAACACCATTGAATCCTATCCCTTTTGTTATTATTATTTTTGGAGGGGGAAGATTTTTAAACTAACATTTTCTTGCACAGAGAACCTCCTCCCCCAAAGGCTGCAGAGTTATAAAAATATTAACTACAATAGTATATCCAATCTCTTCCAGTTATGATACCTCCCCTGAGCACACATACACCTTATACTTAGGAGCTGAAAGCCAAGTATGGCATGGCTAGTCTAGTAAAAAGAAGGACCAGGGGTGACATGGTAGCAGTGTTCCAATATTTGAGAGGCTGTCACAGAAGGGAGGGGGACAACCTGTTTTCCAAAGCACCTGAAGATTAGACAAGGAATAATGGATAGAAACTGGTCAAGGAGGGATTGTACCTAGAAATAAGGAGAAATTTTCTGACAGTGAGAACGATCAACCAATGGAATAGCTATGGGACCATCATCCCTGGAAGCTTTCAAGAAGAGATTGGACTGCCATCTGTCAGAAATAGGGTCTCTATTGTAGGGTCTCCTGCTTGGGCATGGGGTTGGACTAGATGACCTACAAGGTCCCTTCCAACTCTGTTAATCTGTAAACTAGTAGAACCATCCAAGGAAACAATATGAGTCTTTCTCAGTTCAAGCTATATTTTGCAGTTATCATTAAAAATTAAGAGTAATCTCACATATTATTTCCACCTGTTTCTTGTCCAAAGCAATCTACTTTGAAAGGGCTCCCAATGGGCTCCCAATTTGATAGGAAATCTCTTGTTTTCTGAAAGTGGATCAAATCTAGTTCCTCGGCATGGAATAAGCTGTCAATTTCTTCCTTGGGTTTTCAGCTACTGCTTTTCCCAGCCATACCTAGAGACATCAAGGAATAAAACTGGGATATTTAGCATGCAAAGCAGGTACATTACAACCAAGCTATGACATGTCTGGAGTGTGTTCAACAGCAAGATTAAATGCCAACCACCCACAGATGGCCTCATCTTCTATTGTTAAATGGCGTTCATGCTGTACCATAAACTTACTCCTTGCTGTAGTCCTGGCACCTGAATTACTCAGTAGTCAAGAAAGGTTATCTAACTGTAGTGCTTAAGATGTGTTTTTTTTTAAATAAAAAAAAACTTATTGTGATGGGAGGGAGGCATAAAAGAGAGAGAAATAATTGTGTTTTGTTTTTAAATTTAACTAGCCAAATAAATATATCTCCAATCAGCAAGCTATCCACTTTCTATGTCAAAGCAATTAACCTATTTGCATGCACTAGATTTCAATTAGCATATATTAGATTTCAATTAGCAATTAACAGAGAATTCCTTTGTACTACAGAATACAAAAGGTTTCTCTGTCACCCTCCCCCTTTCTGTCAAAATGCTTTCTGCAAACAAATTCCTTTCAAAACAGATAATTAGTAAGAGAACATATTAGAATATGTCCTTCCCCAAGAAGCCATCTAATTTTACCTCTGTTTTGTCTTCTTTTTGCCTTTACGAAATACAAGTAGCAAAAATTCATGGACACATTTGAAGTATCATCTGTTTTCATAATTAGGTACAATTTCCTCCTAGCTGTTCTGTATTGTTTGATTGATTACACTAAATAAGTAAGCATTGTTTTTATCCTAAAGTCTTCTAAATTTTAAAAAGACATCCTTTTTCCAGATCATACAGAGGTCTCCAACCTTGGCAACTTTAAGACTTGTGGACTTCAACTCCCAGAATTCCTCAGCTTTGCTGGCTGAGGAATTCTGGGAGTTGAAGTCCACAAGTCTTAAAGTTGCCAAGGTTGGAGACCTCTGAATTTATAGAACACAAGGCTGAAACTTACTCAAGCCCCTCTCATGCACATGCATTCTTTAAATACCTTTTTCATTCTCCAGTATTATTACAAATGTTGTACACTGGGCATTTAGATCTAATATACACCTAACATGTAGAGGTTTTCATAAAGGCAGCTTGAAAGGTATACCACAATTATTTATTATTTATGCAGATATAAAGCTGAAGTGGTTGGGATCCAGAGCTGTATACAGCATCTAGATACTCACAGAAAAAAAACTCAAGGTGATATAAACCAGGAAATTTTAGAAGGCATTGATGAGCAAGAAAGAGCAATGAAATAAAATCATCAACAACAAAGTCTCAATTATTCAGATGAACAACCCCAAGAGATCCTTTTCTGCATGTCTGTGTGTGTTAAGAAAATTTACTATTTTTGGAAGCTGACTTTTTTGTGAAGAAAAATGCTCACAACACGATCATGGCAATAATGGCATTCTACCCCATTCTCCAAGAACATGTAAAATTTATAATAATCTATCTCCACAACAATCCTACCAGGTAAGATAAAAAATAGACAAAACTTCTCTCATGACCTTCAAAGGAAAAATAGGATTTTGCTGTTCAAAGCTCCCTACCCCACCATGGTTATCTCTAACAAGCTTTGTAGAGGTAGGTAATTTTGAAATGGCAGTGATGCCTGACCATCTATTTTGAATACTAGCGTTTTTCCATGTTTTATAGTATGTCAGGAGTAGCACTCTCAAAAGCTTTTGCCAACCAGTTGTATTTTAGCACTGAATTGAACCGCTTGTCCCCCTTTTTAACATGCACATCCATTACTCAATGCATTACTGCAGCATCAAGCAAATGTGTGAACCCGCCAACTTCATAGTAGAATGGTTAGATTTTCATTTTATAACTTTGCGTATCAGAGGCACAGCATTAACTGTCTGCTGGTTCAAATACACAACTTCCCCAGTGGGGTAAACAGAGAGATGGGGCAGGATAGGGTATGTGAATATGTGAATGTGTCCGGTTCAGGGCAAAAACAAAAAACCAACGGTGAGGTTTTGGATATCTAATCTGAATTAGAGTTGCTATCCTCACAGAATAGTAGACAAGTGTAATGAATCAAAAAGAAACCAAAGTGATTTCATCACACACATCACTTTGTGGGACCCTTCCAGGCTGTTATGGATATATCGATCTATGCAGTCCTAAAGTCCGGAAAAGACGGCTGTAAATATATGGTTCCATGAGCCGCAACTTTCTTCCCCTATTCTCAGAATACAAACTGGATCTCGCAGATAGGGGAAATATTTCAGCACCATGGATAGCGATATGACTCCTATTTAAATCTCGTGGCCATCTAAGCAGAAGCCGAAGATCGGAATGTATGTATGGTACAGACAGATTCTCATTATAAAACGGGGAGATATGTCATGATCCCCAGTCCGCCATCACATTCGTTTATCAATCCCCATCAGATAGCAGGCGCTGCATGGAAACAGCGTCCAATGTCACCTTTCCCGAGAAGGCAAAGGAGCTGTTCCTGGCGCGATCAAGACTCAACCGTCTCGCAGCTTCCCACCAATGAAACCAAGCAAAACATCCAACAACAACAACAAAACCAATGCCCCCTTCCCCGTCCTCCCCAACGACCCCCGGTTCCTACCTGGGATGGCCAGGTTTGCCAGCGGCACGCTGTGGATGCTTTCGGGCAAACTTGCCATCCAGTCGGCGAATTTCAACTCAACCTTGCCTTGCGACGAAGCCATGCTCGGTGCCTGCCAAGGAAACCGCTCGTTCGCTCGCTCGCTCGCCTGGCTCAGCCGGTTAGCAGCAGCCGCGGCAGCCCCTCCTCCTCCTGCCGGCTCCTGGAAGCCCAGCCGCTTTGCTCGTCTCCAGCCCTCGCTTTGCTAGAGAGAGTTTTTACGCGCCACGCTGCGCCACGCCCACGGGTGGATGGCGCAGGCACGTGCGGAGTCGACTTATTATGCCAAATCCTCTCGGTGGCCGCTGAAGGGGCTCGGCTAGAAAAGCGCCAGTCTGGGGAGCGCAGCTGCCGCCCCGCCGCCTCCCTTTGCATTACAGAGCGCATCTTCCGTCTACCTAAAACTCCGCCGAGGGCTGAACGCACGCCTAGGGCGCAAAGGGGGCCTCCAGACGAACCCTAACCCTGGATCGCCTCCTGGGGAGGGTCAGGCCAACCCGAGAATCAACAGCAGGTTCTTCTCCCCTTGTGGAGTCACATGGGGAGGGGGGAAAACATACAAGACGGAGGTATTTTTCTCGAGGAATGAAAACGTGCGCGATCTGGAGGAAGCAACAACCTCCTTGATTTTTGCGCCATCGTTTTAGCGCCTTGGCTGGGAGGATCGTTATGCATAGGCGCAAAAAAAGGAGCGTTGCCATCCTACTCTCATTCTTTCTTTACCCCACTCCGACTCAAGCCTGCCCTATCGTTGAAGTGGTTTATGGGGATTGGGTTTACGGAACACAGCCCTCAAGATTCAGCCACACCGTTTGGGTTGCCATCTTGTCAGACCTTGCCTGGGAGAAAGTCCATTGTAACGTTGTAATGCAAACTGCCTCTTAGGCACTTGCCTGCAACAAGTACAAAAGGTATGAAGTTGCATTGTGGCATCACCATATACATTGTGTTGTTATGGTTAGCTTTAAGCAGTGGCCATGTTCTTTCTTTCCCAGAGATAACTTAGCTTTGGTCCTCGAGGCTCCAGTTTTGACAACTGCCATGGGTCCTATGGAGATATGCTTTGAAGACAACGAGGATATTGCTGGTAATGCCCAACATCATGGCTGCAAATCTTATGCAGAGCACCCTTTAAAGAGCACTTGTCACTGTTCCTCTACAACTGTATGGGCTACCTGGAGCTTAGCAGGTGAATTTGAAAGGTCTAGTAACAATATTTAAACAGCATTAATATTTAGTTTGTCAAAGAGCATATCCACAGAACATTTAGATCTGCAGAGATGCATCTTCACAGTGCCTCACGCACACACACACACACACACACATTGGGGAGTGTTGAGGGTTTTCTCTGTTGTGATATTCATTATTTGAAATGGTCTTCTTTTACTTCTCGGACTTCACACTCTTATGTTTTAAGGGGTGTCTAATATTTCTTCTTCATTACTATGAAGTTTACTAGTTTATTACTATTATTGTTGTACTATTTATTATTACTATGCCAGTTTGGTGTAGTGGTTAAAGCATCAGGCTAGAAACCCAGGAGACTGTGAGTTCTAGTCCCACCTTAGGCATGAAAGCTGGCTGAGTGACTTTGAGCCAGTCACTCTCTTTCAGTCCAACTCACCTCACAGGGTTATTGTGGGGAAAACAGGAAGAGAAAGGGGTATTAAGTATGTTAGCTGCCTTGAGTTGTCAAAATAATAAAGGTGGAAAAATAAATAAAGACATGGTTTACAGTACCTTTTCTGACAAATACATTAATTATTTTACTTGGTTTTATTATTGTTTTTGTGTATTGTAATCTTTCCCATATAAATATACCCACAACACAAATCTGTACTATGGTCACAACTGCTATTATTGCTGATAGGAAAAAGGACTAGAGAAGACAAGTGGGTTGCACAAAAGACTAAAAGAACAGGAAGTGAGGTTTTGTTTTGAGATATACCATACTATTGGCCTATCAACAAAGGCAGTTGTATTATGTTTAGTGAGTCAATGGTTAAAATATGTGAGTTTTGTAGTTTGCAAATCAATACAATTTCCATAACCGACTTATATAATGCTGCAATTGATCCCAAATATTCTTTCCACCATACCAATCGTTGACCAAAGGTGAGCAAACAAGCAAAAGGGATGGCTCTGTTTTGCTAATACATCTAGATAGCTCAGCTTCATTCTTTTCATTACATCACCCAAGAAACAGAACATGCAAAGAATTAAAGCAGAGATCTTCCACCTTTGTGGGCTGATAGGAAGATTTGGCATCTTGAAAGTAGGACATAAGAGGGTCTGCCATCTTTATCCATGCTGAGTGATAAAAACCCTGTAGTATTCAGATCCATAGCAGAAAAGCTGCTTTAGATCTTGTATGAGCATGCCAACTGTTTTTGTTGTTGTTGTTTGGTTTATTTGTTTTTGGCACCTTCAAGTCAGTCTTGAGTTTTGGCAACTGCCTGGATTTGGTCTTGAAGTTTTCTTGGCAAGATTTTATTTTTTTATTTTTTTAAATAAAGTTTTATTTGGGTTTTCACACACAAAATACAAGTAAAACATCTTTTTTGAAAATAGTATGGTCCCGGGTTGAACTTCTTTATACAGACACAAAGCTCAATTTCATGCTCCTTTTTGTATTCTATTCCATATCTTATACTATTTTACATTTTCTATATAATTTTTCCCCTCTTTTAATTTTCTCAATTTTATTTTGATTATCTCTTCTCAATTCAAATCATTATATTTATACTTTTGTCTGTTCTGTTTCAATTTCATATTATCTTTTCTCATTAAACAAATTTTCTCCTGTAGTTACTAATTGGAGTATGACACCTTTATATCTTTTAATTACATCCATTCAACTCTTATTTAAACTTCAATATATACCTTAAGTTTATGACCTTCAATATAATACATAACTTCCAATCGAATTCTGCTTGGCACATTCTTATAATACACACTATATTCTTTTTTAAAAAAAGAAAGATTGTAAATATATGTAATTATAAACCCTCATTCCATTCCAGTTCAATTATATCATTAATAATCATTAAAACCATAACATCTTTAACACTTCTTTTCAATTAAATATCATACTTCCTTAAAAACACATATAATCTCCATAATTAATTTTTCCCTTATTTCTCTTCACATATGTTTTATAAATCATTAAATATACCTTTTGTTACATTTATTTATTGACAAGCATTCCACTGAATTACGATAGCTATTTTATCAGACATTTTAATCATACATTGTTGCACATTTTCTAAAATTATTTCTGCTTCTAATATAACCATACTATCTTATGTACCTTTGCAGAATCCCTTTTTCCATTAAGTTTTCACCCATTATCTCTAAATAGGCCCTGTTTCTCTATATTTTGCTTCTGTCCTTTATAACTTCTTTTCCTTTCTTTCTTCCCTCTCATCTTCTCCCTCCCCTTTTTACCCCCTTGTCTCTCTAGTTCTAATTCTCTCTTCTGCATTTCCCTCTTCTGTTGCTTTCTGATTTTATACTTATTTTTCACTCTATTTTTTTTTTTTGGAGTTGTTTTTCCCAATCTTAAACTTTCCATTCTCTTTCCCCCTCCCCTTTCCTTTTTTCCCCCATCTAAGATTACTTGTTCATTAAAGATGGCTTCTTCTTTGTCGCAATCTTGTTCTGCAGGCATTTCTTGTTGTTTCTCATAATTCCAAATCTCCATTTCTAAAAACTGAAATACGAAGCCAAAAGAACCTCTCCCTTCTTGTGCATCTTCTTTGTACTTTTTAAGTTCCATTTTCAGTTCTTCTAAAAGTGGAGCCATTTTAAAAGTTTTAAACAACCACCCGATTGATTTTAGTCATTCAAAACAATAACCAAGAATCCAGAAATCATCAAGTAATCCAGATAGTCCCAAGTTATATCTTCTTATTTCTTTTTCAACTTTCTCTTCCCGGGGTTTTTGTTGCGATATTTCAGTTAGAATGTATCTTTTGGAAGTCTTGTTGAGATTTTGCTGTAAGTTCTTTTTTAATTCCAGGTAGTCTCCTCCCTTCCAGATCCTACCCTTTTATTCTTTTTCTCTCCTTTCCTGTTTTCAAAAGCTTTTAATTATCCAGAAATCTTTATTATCCCTTTGACTTTTTATTTTCAGCATTAAATGCCTATCGATGTCAAAGTGGATTTTTTTCCAATTTCTTGCTTAAGTCTCTTAGCTGTCAGTATAGGAAAAGCAGAAAAAAAAAACCAAATCTTTTCCCTTTTCTCTCTCCTTCACAGCTTAAAAATCTTCTTAGGGAAAAATGTTATTGTTTTTTTTAATAGTTTCAATTCCAGGGTACCTTATTTGTTGCTTTTGCTGTTTGACTCGGTCAACCAAAACTTTCTCCTCTTATCTTCCTCCTGCACATTCTTTTCCGGCCGAGTTCTTCTTTGTGGTGGCCATTTCTGACCACTGCTTCAACCGCCTTCGGGAAAGGGAGTAATGGCCAGCTGGGGAGGAGAGATGCGGCTCTCCTCAACCCTGCTGTCAGTCTCCCCCCTCTTCACCACCTCTACGGGGTGGCGTAGCCCCGAAACCAGCCGGTTCGGGGCGCTCCAGAGGCGAGCACGGATTGAAGCCTCACAGAGACGAGGTTTCAGTGTGTCACTGAAGAAGCTCAAACCGGAAGTCCTTCTTGGCAAGATTTTAGAAGTGGATTGCTATTGCCTCCTTCCTATGGCTGAGAGAGAGTGATTGCCCCAATGTGGCTTTGTGCCAAGGTGGCTTCAGGCAGGATTGGAAAATTATGGTATCCCAGATTCCAGCCCAATCTCTAGCCCAAACTGGCTGTGCCTGTCAATTATTCTTAAAGATAAGTACAGTGTTGTCTCTTTGCTGGACTGCATCACAATTTTGTACAACTCGGGGATGCGATGGCTCAATGGCTAAGATGCTGAGCTTGTCAATCAAAAATGTCGGCAGTTCGGTGGTTCGAATCCCTAGTGCCATGTAACAGAGTGAGCTCCCGTTACTTGTCCCAGCTTCTGCCAACCAAGCAATTCAAAAGCAAGTAAAAATGCAAGTAGAAAAATAGGGATCATTTTGGTGGGAAGGTAACAGTGTTCCGTGTGCCTTTGGCATTTAGTCATGCTGGCCACATGACCACAGAGACGTCTTCTGGCTCTTTGGCTTTGTAACAGAGATAATCACCCCCCCCAAGAGCCAGAAATGACTAGCCCATGTGTGTGAGGGGAACCTTTACCATTTTAGAAGAAGGCAAAGGGATTCTTATCATCTTAGTTTCCCAGATTGCTGTTTACCAGTTCTACTTCCTTTTGTCATTTTTTGTAGACAAGTGAGATCTCTTCCAAAGAAAGCACTGGAGTCTTGTGCCATTTCATTTTCCAAGAATTCTGTGGAAATTGTGGTGTATTTGGGACCCAGAAGTATCCTTGGAATACAGATTATGATACAGGCTAGTCTCCCGTTTTTGTTCCTTTCCTTTCGTTTTCTCATTCAAAACACTATTTAAAAATGAAATAAGCTGAAGTCTTACAAGTTCTGAGATAAGTGTCAGTGAACATATGGACGCTATGCTGGAAATGAAGGAGCAGATGAGCAGAGGAAATGACAAGCATTATTTGCCTGCAAAGAAGATTGGAGCCAATGACTTTGTCTCCTTTTCTCTTTTTGAAGACAATGATGCAAATGAAAAAGAAGTTATCTTCCAACTTCTATTTCTTGCTCATCCTTCCTAGGCATTATGGCCAAATGGATAGCGCTCTGAAGAGAAAGAATTACCATCTCAACATGCTTGCCAGCCTATTCTGCAGCATCTCAGCTGAGCATGGAAGAAATAGACTTCAATCTCTCTTACTCATCATCTGATTCTGCTTAGAGGAACATTTTTTCCATGATAGTACAGTAAAAGAAAAGAGCAATGGGCCCTGTGCTATGCAACAACATGAAATTTAATGTGAAGAAAACCAAGGTTTTACACCTAGGCAGGAAAAACCAAAGGTACAAGTACAGGTTAGGTGAAACCTGGCTCAAAAACAGTGACTGTGAGAGGGATCTTGGAATCTTAGTGGACAATTATTAAACATGAGCCAGCAATAAACATGAAGCGGCAGCCAAAAAAGTGAATGCAATCCTTGGTTGTATAAACAACCAAGATTCAAAATCATGTGAAGTATTAATACCAATTTTTAAATGCTTAGTAAGACCACACCTGGAATACTGCATCCAGTTTTGGTCACCACATTATAAAAAAGATGTTGAGCCTTTGGAAAAAGTGCAAAGAAGAGCAGCTAATAAGGGTCTGGAGACAAAAACATATGACGAAAAGTTGCAGGAATTGGGTATGGCCATTCTAGAGAAAAGAAGGACTAGGGTGGACATTAGCAGTATTCCAGTAGTTGAGGGGCTGCCACAAAGAAGAGGGGGTCAACTTATTTTCCAGAGCACCAGAAGGCAAGACAAAAAAAACAAAGGATGGAATCTTATCAAGGAGAGAAGCAACCTGGAATTAAGGAGAAACTTCCGAACTGTGAGGACAATTATCCAGTGGAACAGCTTTGCCTTCAGAAGTTGGGGTGCTCCATCACTGGAGGCTTTTAAGAAGAGACTGGACAGCCACTTGTCTGAAATGGTATAGGGTCTCCTGCCCGAGCAGAGGATTAGACGAGAAGAGGTCCCTTCCAGCTCTATTTTGATCGATAGAGAAACTTGTATGCAATGGCTCCCCAGACAGCAAAGTAGGAAAGTGATGCTGCTGACTTAATGCTTAATGACCAAAGTCACAATGGACTCAAAAAAAAAAGTTACTTTCAAACCATCCTTGAAACTAAATCATTCCCATGGTCACAGGATCACATTTCAGGCACTTGGAAACTGGCTCACGTTTATGTGGTCACATTTTGCGACTTTTGTGCTGTTTCCCAGCAAAAAGACAACAACCACCACCCATTGCATTCAGACTTACAAACATGCGGTTTTATTAACAACTGCTATGACTGTTGTTAATGACTTACAACCAGAAGGCTGATCTGGTAGGTTGCACATTTCCCCCTCTCTACAATTCAAAGTGACAGAAACTTAACAAGAGCATGTAGCAAGAAAAACGGACCGACAGGAAGCAGTGTCCTGCTTCTTCTTCACCCTCTGCAAGAACATGATTCACATTTTTATCTCCTTTCCTTGACTAAAACATTTATTTTCCATGTGTCTCTATAACATGCCTCTTATTAGTTTGATGATGTTCTTATGGTTGTCAGCATATTCTTCCCCTCTCAGTTTAATTCTCTCTTTTTTCTGTCTCTGACCTAATTCTGTTCAAACACTACAGACTCTTAGCTGCAAATACAGTTAAGTAATTCGGGTTTTCTTATTACTTTTGCATCTTAACCAAAGTTTAATTTTCTTTCATGCAAACACCAATCTCAATAATATTTCCTCCTAGAAACTATAGTCCTAGCTTCAGTACTTCTCTCTAAATACATTCTTGTTTGAACAAAAGCATCTACAGTACTGAGAGTATCATAAAAAAACATAGTAACAACCAGATGATGACACAGGTGTAATAGCAATAGCACTTAGACAAATATACCTTAGACTAATATAATGTATACTTAGACTATACATATAATATAATATATATGTATAGCTTCACAGTGCTATACAACCCTCTTTAAGCAGTTTACAGAGTCAGCAAATTGCCCCCAACAACCTGGGTCCTCATTTTACCCTCCTCGGAAGGATGTCATCATACGTGCGGTCATTTCTCCCATCCCACATCTGACACCACTGCAACACCTCAGAGTAAAGCATCCTTGGATACAAACTCTGGTGAAGAACAAAATCTAGTTAATAAACGGTAGCCTATCAAGTGTGCCAACAACGCAACTCAAGGTTCCCTGTTGGTTTGTTTAGTGGTTGATTAGATATTATTTTAAAAACAATACCTAGTTTTTTGATATCAATAAGCAAGGAATCGTCTCAAATGGGGCTGAATGCTGGCTTTTGCTTCTTCCAATCATTCAGAAAGAGGACAGGAACTGGGAAATGCATGAAAGCCAGGCTCCATGAATGTTATTTTCTGATAATAATAATACAAAGGCTTTCATTTATTCATTGGATTCATATCTTTTTTTCAGGAGCTTATGACAGCATAATACTCTCCTCCAACTGTATCCATACAGCAACATGCAATAGTGACATAGGCTAAGAAATTCTGTCTGAATTCAAACATACTACCAGGTCAGGGTTTTTTTTACCCATAGTATGTGAAGCCATATTGGCTGTTTCACATTCGTTTATAATGAGCAATTTTACTTATTACTAAGTCAAAAGCAAACTTGCCACAGTGTGACATAAAATTATGAGTTATTTTTCCTCTTATCATATAGAAAATGAAGGACACAAATTTTGTTCTCTGTTATTCACATTACATAGATAAGCTCTCTCGCTGCAACAGTTCAATCAGAAAGCTATAAAACCCAGCAGTATACATTGCACTTCAGAGTTAATAAACAATAGCATATTGGTATATTTGCTACTGGCTATTGCATAAAATAAGCATAGAATATAGACACAACGATGCGCCATGCTGGTGGAAACAATTGCAATTGTTCGATATTTTACAACAATCCTAGAAGTCCTTGTTGACTTTTCTCTGAATGTTTAAGTTTCTGCAGTATTTATTTAAATATTTAAATAAATGTGGCATAACTGAATTGTTTTGAAAGGAAAATAAAAAGGGCTGTGGAAAAAATGTGCCCAACAAATTCAATTCCTCCTATGCAGCACAGACAAAATGCTTGTACAAGGGATGCCATTGCACATTATAGCTTGCCAAAAAAAAAAAAAAAAATCTCAACTATGTTTTGGTCACAAGGTGTTGGTGAGATGAGGACTAAATTTCCCAAATGTGTTGATTTAAGGAGGAAAGACAGAAGTTTAGCTCGCAGAGACCATTGGTAAAAGACTGCCTACCTAATCTCCACTGACCAGATATGGCCATTGAAAAGGAGTGACTATTTTTCTTAGGATATGAATTCTCTTGGCTCATACTCTGAACTTGCTTAGGGAAGCAAGGCATTCTGGAACACGAACATGGCTCACATCTAAAAGAGGGAGACTCTACGTTGGCATACCTTTCAGTCCCTGAACAACCACAGCATGAGGCTTATATTAGAGGAGAATTCATGTCACTCAACTTCTGGCATTTTTTTTAGTTCCCTGAGCCATGGACTGAGGCTCACAGTGGCAGAGACTCCATATAGATTTATCTAATTCTTACATCATTTGAATTAGAACAGAATACCATTCTTCCCATGGCTTTTCTCCATCACCACTATGTCCTTACTATGTTCAGGCATGAATGTGATATTTATGCTGGGCACAAACTCTGATCAATCTGGGTCATAAAAAGGATACAGTGCCTCTGAGATAACATGCAGACATAGCACCCACATGTGCAGCATGGACATGGTGTTCTGTACTTCCCCAAGCATCATGACACTGCCTGATTGTTTAGAAGATAATCTTTATGTAAAATTCCCAGCTAGACATCACGTAGATTAGCTGTGTTTGTCCATGGGCATCCAGTAATACGGTCTCAAGTTCAGACATCAGTGATGTACGAGCAAAGTACTGGAATATATTGGTTTTGTTGGTTTAGGATCAGTGTATGCATTGTTTGTGTGCATATCGTACATCTTCATGGTCCCTATTGATGTTGAAATTGAGGATTCTTTTATATAGGCAGCAAGTATTTTCATCTTCAGAGGAACCATCTTCAATAGGTCAAAAAAACATGCTGTAAATGCATGTTACATTTAAACTTAGCAAACTATCATCAATGCGTTTACTTGTGCTTTTTGATTAATGGAAATTTCAAAATATATTTCAATTGTATTTTTAAAAAATCAATACTAGTTCTCTCTCTGTCTCTGTCTCTGTCTGTCTCTGTCTCTGTCTCTGTCTCCCTCCCTCCCTCTCTCTCTCCCTCCCTCTCTCTCTCTCTGTCTCTCTGTCTCTGTCTCTCTCTCTCTCCTCCCTCTCTCTCTGTCTCTCTGTCTCTCTCTCTCTCTCTTTCCCTCCCCCTCTCTCTGTCTGTCTCTGTCTCTCTGTCTCCCTCTCTGTCTCTCTCTCTCTCCCTCCCTCTCTCTCTGTCTCTCTGTCTCTGTCTCTCTGTCTCTGTCTCTCTCTCTTTGTGTGTGTCTCTCTCTGTGTGTCTCTCTCTGTGTGTGTGTGTGTCTCTCTCTCTGTGTATAAAGTATGAACATACAGTTGGTTCCTGTTGATGTATATCCAGTTAATGTGCCATCTTCACTCTCATATGCCACTTTGTACTTCAAAGCAGAGGTGGGTATTCAGCAGGTTCTGACCAGTTCTGGAGAACTGGTAGTGGAAATTTTGAGTAGTTCGGAGAACTGGCAAATTCTACCTCTGGCTTGAGATTTTACAGTATCCTTTCTCTGCCACGCCCACCAAGCCATGCCCACAGAACCGGTAGTAAAAAAAATTGAATCCCACCACTGCTTCAAAGACACCATACTTAGAACATAGATCAGATCTGAGCTACCAAAGCCCTAACAAACCCCAGTTTGCACAAAGAGACAAGAGTTTTCTATATCTCTTTAACACCACCTAATGACTGTCCATGTTCTTATCATCCAAGCAGTTTCTTCTGAACCCCACTGTTTCTTCTAGTTGAAATACCTAAAACCATTTTGGATTTTTCTTTTGCCGAATCACAGCTTTTCTGAATCATTTTGGCAAAATTTGCAAATCACAAGGTCTCCATTTGGTTTCCTGTATATCTCTATGTTTGAATAGCACAAAATCAGAAAAGAAGGAAAACATTCAAAGAAGTTTTAACCTACGCATGAAAGTCATTACATATGCACTTTTCCCCAATCCATTTTGTATCCTCTTCATTTAGACTGTGATTTAGTCCATGGCCAACACTTTTGCATTTCATCAACAGAGGGCAACATATATCCACCCTGTTTTGCTCACATTGGCCTTCCTCTGAGACCAAACTAGGCCTCTTATACCAGAAAGAACCAGCTCCTGGCAGGTATCCTGCATCCCCATAATTATGAGTAAGAGGTGAAAGCTTAGTGATGCTTTGAAAAAAAATGTTGATGGAATAGAATAGAATAGAATAGAATAGAATAGAATAGAATAGAATAGAATAGAATAGAATAGAATTCTTTATTGGCCAAGTATGGTTGGACACATAAGGAATTTGTCTTTGTTGCATATGCTCTCAGTGTACATAAAAAGAAAAAAAATACATTCATCAAGAATTATAAGATACAACACTTAGTGATAGTCATAGGTTACTAAATGAGCAATCAAATCATACTAGGAAACAAATAAAACAATATAAATCACAAAGATACAAGCAACAAGGTTATAGTCATAAGTGGAAGGAGATAGGTAATAGGAAGGATGAGAAGAATAATAGTAATATAGACTTAGTAAATAGTTTGACAGTGTTGTGGGACTTAGTCGTTTAGCAGAATGATGGCATTTGGGGGTAAACTGTCCTTGTGTTTGGTTGTTCTGGTGTGCAGTGCTCTATAGCAGGGGTCCCCAACCACCGGTCCGCGGACTGGTACCGGTCCGCGGAACAACTCCCTACCGGGCGCGGCTTGCTGGGCGCCACCATCTTTTTCATGAAAAAGTGCTTCCGGTGAGCTTTTCCGGGTAGAAAGCTCACCGGAAGCACGTTTCATCAAAAAATGGCGGCGCCAGCTGATGCCGGTACCGGGCAGCGCGTCAAAAAGGTTGGGGATCACTGCTCTATAGCATCGTTAATTGGGGGAGTAAAGTTAATTGGGGAATAATCGGGGGAGGGAGCAAACTCAGAAACATGAGTTGAAAGTTACCTAAGCTAAGTTCTTAACATTTAGCAGCCCAGAATCTAAACAAACAACAAGGTTAGGCCTAATTACTGTGTGAATGGGAAACCATTTGAGAACACCAGGGTTATAAACTGGACTTTGAAACCAGAGGGGGGGGGTGGTCACAAAAGAAGGCAACCTTTTTGTATTGTTGGATGTTTTGGCAAGACACTTACAAGGATAGGTGCAAATTAGTTGCCTCCCCATAATTATGAGTTACACATCTTTCAGGAAAGTATGATTACTCTTAGTAATATTTTGGGGAAAAAATGTTGATGCAATAGAATATTTGGGGGAGCCGAAACTCAACTTGTATTTGGTGTTTGCTAAAAGTTTTAGGAAAGAGAGCGCCTATTGGGAAAGGTACGGGAAGATGAGAAAGTCATTTAAGGTATCTTTGCAAGTCATGTATTTAGGCCTTTAGCAAAATCCATCTGTTGTGCTCCTTCCTAGCAGTCTACAATGAGCAGTGCCAAAGAGGGGTAATGGCTCAAATCAGAAGCAAATGGAGCATTAGAATGCAAGCCCTCAGAACATAAATGCAACTTTGATGCACAGAGAAATGGAGCAGTATTTGTTTCACAATGTTCTGCCTGCCACCTTGCCAATTTTGAAACACACACACACACATACACCCCTCAAAGATGCCACTATAATCTGGTATGCGAGAAGAAAAGAGTATAGAAATTTTAAAACAGGACACAGTGTGCACACTCACTTTTCACACTGGCCCTGCAGTTCATTTGCATGTGATGCTACTGTGCTTGTGTCATGTAAAGGAGTCCCTGCAGATTTAACTCCGCTAGTTGTTGCCAACTATAGAGGGCGGTGCTCATCTTGATTTCAAAGCCATTGAGCCAAGGCTGTCCAAAACATTTCCATGGTCATGTGGCCAGCATGACATTGTGGAGCACTATTACCTTCCTGCCAAAGTGGTACCTATTTATCTGCTTGCATTTGCATGCTTTCGAACTGTTAGGTTGGCAGGAGCTAAAGCGATGATGGGAGCTCATCCCATTGCATGGCACTCAGGTCTTGAACAGTGGTGGTTGCAACCGGTTTAACAAGTTCAGTGAACATGCACGCCTAACGCATGTTTGCGCACTTGCACAGAGTTAAAAAACCACCCATTTTAAGCTTAAAAAGGTACCTTCTATATCAGCGCTGGTGAGTAAAACAGCTGAGGTGTGGCAATCCACTGTGCCACACGAATCAGCTGAGCTAAAAAACAGGGAAAGATAGGATGTGGGGGGGGGGCAGGGCCAACCATTCACCAGAACAACCAGTTTGCTAGAGCCGGTCCAAACTGGCTGAATACCACCTCTGGTCTTGAACTTGGGCTGCCAGCTTTCCAGCTGACAAGCCCAGCATCTTAACTGCTGAGCCACCACACTGCCCCTCCTTATGTCATGTTCCACACATAAAGAAGACAGGGCTACAACTGTATGATAACCCTCATGACTTTCTTCCTTACAATGCCTTTGCCTGTAACTGAGTATTTCAGTAGAAATTCCACCCTTGTGAGAGAGAAAAAATGTCTAAATTGCTATATTTTCAAAGATATTAATGATAGAATTAATTAAAAAATATTATGAAAAGCCTCAATTCAGAAAACCCCTTTATGAAGAAAAGGAAAATTGTTAAAAATATATAATGGATGTAAATTGTTTAGACTTTTTATACTTTCTTGAATTTCTTAGAAAATGAAAGGAATTATCTGAAAAACACAGAACTTTTCACCCAATAAGAACAAATATACAATGTTTTGAGACAAGATATCTTCCCATTATTGGTTTTTTTTCCCTCCCACTCTTTTTTACTTCTATAATATCTATAAATCAGCAACAGAAAAATTGTAGTTCACCACATACCACATACTACTAATTACATTGTAGGCATCTGTTACCATCAACCATGCCTGTTGAATTGAGTGGGAGTCATAATGAGCAGTTCTTCATATTAAAGGCCATTATTTGTTTGTTTGTTTGTTTACTATACTGAGAGACTGTCATCTCTAAATGTCCGTGTTCAGCGTTGTCCATCAGTGAAAAAGATCTAATGCCATTCAGGTGTTAATGAGCCAGCAGGTGAAAGTTCCAGGTAGAATACCCATCAACAATGTTCTAATGCACAATGTCAAATTTATGGTGTCACATTGCCATCACGTGATCTTTCCCATTTTTGAAGCTGAGGTGGGCGTGGGCTGCATGTGATATATCCAGCCCACGGGCCACCAGTTTGACACTCCTGTTCTAATGGATTCTACCACAGACTTTGTGCATATAACAATATTGCATGTGACTTTCTCTGTCCAAGATACCAACAGGCTTTAGCTCTAACTAGAGTACTGGGCGGTTGAAATGTCTAGTTTGGGCAATTGTATAAACAGGGCTTAAATACTACTACTCCAATTTAATCTGGAAAAGTTACTGTTTCTCCTTGTGATGTGGGCAAGTAAATTCTTGCTTTGAGATTAATAAGGAATGGGCTGGATTCTTTCTCTCAGCACCACTATTTTAGCCCTGCTAATTATATATTTTTAACTCTGAATTGTCCTCTAGGACAAGAAGGTGTTGTATACACAAACACTGGGTGTAAGGGTGTGGGATGGAACACATTGGGTTTCCCCCCCTCTGTTTCGAATTTAATTGTGATACCAATAAAGCTGTAAAGAAAAAAGTGGGTGGCAATCAAAGCAATTTTTTAAGTAATTCACTTGCTTGGAGTAAAGTTCAAGCTTCGTGCAAATATGAAGAATTAGACAAAACAAGACATGGCATCATTTTGGTGAAACAAAAAAGGCAGAGAAGATTGAGATCACAGCCCATATGGAAGTCAGGTTCACCTTTTCTCATCAATGAAAAATGTTCTCTTTTCAAGCTGTCTTGAATGAAAAAAAAATCTGGCAGTTTCTTAAAAAGCAGCAAAGTATCCAGAACTGGCAATAATGAATATATTCTATTTTTTTAAAAAAAAAAATATTAAATTAAATTATGGCAGCACGATTACACAGTTTCTTTACATTAATTTTTACTGTGATCTTAAGCATGCTTTTTTATATATATAAATACAACCCATTTGCTAGTAGTAAACTTCAATAATATGTAGTATACAACATTCCTCTGTGATTGCATACATGAAATTTTCTTGGCAATATTGCACACATGATTTGCAAATGCCTTCTTCCTGGATATTTTTTTCAATTTCTCAATCTATTGCAGGGCTGTTAAACTTCCGGCCCACAGGCTGGATGTGTCATGTGCTGGCCACGCCCATACCCGGTTTAGCAAGGGGGGAGGAAAGTCCCGATACGTCATGTGATGCTGCCATGATGACGTGAGTTTGACACCCCTGGTCTATTGAATATCCCTGAAATTCCCTTGAAGTCCCCCACCTGAATATTAACCAAGGTCACACCTGCTTAGCTTCTGAGAGCAGCCAGATGTTACCATTTCCTGAGGCTTCTCATTGGAAATGTTATACAGAGAGTAAAAATTCACTGTACTTGTAACTATAATTTTCTAGAGTCATCTGAAGCCCTTGAACCAATGTCAAAGCTGTGCATAAAACATCAATTCAGACGTCTGTTGACAGTTCATGATCCTTCTGGGCAGCTGGTCACTTGGAAAAGAGAGGATATATTTAGAGAGAAGAGGGAAAATAGAAGCACGTGAAGGGGAGGAAAAAAGCTACCTCTAAGAATGAATTAATACTCCCATTTCCCAACTAGTGCTTTCTTTTGCCCTTCTTACTGTAATAAACATTTTATTATTTAAATGTGCCACACAACAAAGAGATGGTCCCACTAAGATTATCATCAAATGAAACTACATATTCATTGGAAGCTGATTAGAGCCTACCCAGTTAGTTTCAATGAGATAGACATCTATATCCTTCCATTTGGTTCATGAATTGTCAGAGTTGTGTTGGAAGAAAAATCCATCTGGTTCAGTTTCAAGCAGGGAGAAAGACACTGGAAACAAAATGGAGCCTAGCAGTTAATTGGAAAGAAGGCCCTTTTTTTGGTGAACAGAATCACCAGGGTTTGTTGTTCAGGGCAGCTGACAAAATGGAGTTTCGAGTGGGTGAGTTTTTATACCTTCTGTATTCCTAGGGGGTCATGTAGGGGTCATGGCTGACTCTATAGGCAAAAGGGAAAATGCAAATCCTAGATGTTTGTCTGAGCTAATTTTGCCAGCCTTTTGTTCGTTGCTTATCTGAGTTTCTGTCTTGAACCAGTTTTTCTGAATGGATTACCAAATCTGCAGTTCTAAAAGATGGCCTCCTCGGTTTCTGCTTGGGGGGCAGGGAAACTGGGGGTGGTTTCTGCCTCCCTTAAGATTTTTTTCATTTCTCCTTTAGGGGAACTATTTTATCCTGCCTTTTTTAATATTTTCCAAAATATTTCATTCTTCTGGGGGAGGGTAGGCTTCCCACAGTTGGACACCACTTTTATAAAGCCAATACAGGCTTCCAACTTTTCTCTGTATTACACTGTTACAGTTCTAAAATATATTTTAATAAAAACTTTCAAAAATTATATTATACAAATTATTTCCACTGTAGCTAATACATGATCCATTTTTCTTTCAAAATATTGCTCCTTGGCTGAAATATATCAATACTTTGCATTATATAGCAGAGCCCACACATATGTTGGATTTGTTTCACCAAAGGTTCAAGGAAAGCCCCCCTTTGAAGCCATGTGTTGAAGCACCATTGGACCCAGTTTCCTGCCAGCAGAGTGGCTACACCCCTTCCTTTACTTAGCTGACAGTTAGAGCAATTAATCAGTGGAACAATTTGCCTCCCAAAATTGTAAGTGATCTAACACTGCAGGTTTTTAAGAAGAGATTGGACAGCCATTTGACTGAAATGGTATAGGGTTTCCTGCCTGAGCAGGAACTAGAAGGCTTCTAAATCCCTTCCAATTCTGTTATTCTGATTAAGCTCATGTGATTTTTGTTCAGCACATGTGGGGAAACCTGAATTTAAAAGGAATTAGCACAGTTCTAGAAGCTGTTTCCTCAAGGTAGACAGCTCATGCTTCATCCCATCTAGGCAGAAATACATGACTCTCAGGGGTGGGATTCAAATTTTTTAACAACTGGTTCTGTGGGCATGGCTTAGTTGGTGGGCGTGGCTTGGTGGTCATGTGACTGGGTGGACATGGCTTGGTGGTCATGTTATTGGCTGGGCATGGCCAACTCAATATCACTCACATCGAGGCACGAATCTCCTCACCTGGCCTCTCATGACTGTGGGGATGCTGCAACAGTTGTAAGTGTGAAAAATGGTCATAAGTCACTTTTTTCAGTGCCATTGTAACTGAATGGTCACTCCACACAAGCAAAGTACCAGCAAAGGAGAGGAAAAAAATTCCAGAGTAGCTCCGTAGACAGGAAGTCTAGTCCTGCCAACAATGTAATAAGGGTTAACGGAGAGGCAGTTTCTGTAAGCAACACCAGAATGTCTCCTTCCTGCCTTCCTTACAGGATTAGGCCAGTAATTTCTTCTAACAACCGGTTCTCCGAACTGCTTAGAATGTGAACAAGCGGTTCTAGTGAAAAGGTACGAACTGGTAGAATCCCACCCCTGAGCCTCGCAGACAAAGAAGAATCCAAGCGGTGGATCCGCGTAAAAGCAAGGCTCGTTCTTGCAAGAGATCCGCTGTAAATCCAAGTTAGAATTTTCTGTCCCGAAGTTGGTTGGGGAGACGACGGGCAGTGAGGGAGGGAAAAATTCGGAGGAGACACCGCTGCCGCTACCACTGCTACCGCTTCGCTCCGGAGAGAGAAGGAGGAAAGCCTGAGGAGCGCCAGAAGGAGGAAAGCCCGAGGAGCGCCGGCCGGGTGAATCGCTCCCTGAGCAAGAACGCTCCAAAAGTGGCTTTTTCCCCAACTTTGAGAGTTTTCCCTTCAACTGCTGAGAGAGAACACTGTGTTACAACTTCCTGTTTACAGAGTAATAGCGATCTGCTATTCAAAAAGCGATAAATTCCTCTCATCAGCTGCTAGTAAAACAATCAACCCGTTCCTTGCAGACTCCTAATACTACCTCATTACCTCAAAACTTACAACTTTTCTACCTCATCACCTATATCAACGATTAGATAATCAATTTCTATAAAATATTTTATTAATGGTTTTATTAATTTATTGTTTTTAATTGATTAGTGTGATTAGAGTGTTTAGTGCAAACAGTGTGATTACTGACTAGATTAAAATATCAAAATTCATGTAATTTAATTGAATAGCAAAATCATTGATTTAGTGAATTTAAATGAACAGTGTGATTAATAATTAGTGTAATTAATTGATTAGTGATTAGAGTAATTAATTGATCAGGCTGATTGTTGCTCAGGAATATTATCTGACTTGAGAGATTACTACAATTGATTGTTTGATATTGTTTGATGTAATATTGGCTATATAGATTACCCAAAATTGTTCCTTTAATTAATTCAATCAACGTACTATTTTACCAATCCTACCATGCCAAAAAGTAAATCCTACGTCAAACCACAACCTAAAGAGAAGATAATCCCCACCAATGAACCACAAGACTCCTGCACATGCCTTAAATGCTACAAAAATCTAAAGGATAATAAATACTCCATCATATGTTCTCTGTGTAAAAAATACACTCATCATGACTGCTTGGGATTACCTGAGCAAATGATTAAATATCTAGAATCATCCAATGAGTATCCATATTTCTGCAAATCATGCATACCCAAACTGGATCTGTCTGAAAGAGATGATACCATCGAAACCATTGAAACATCCCCAATCATCGAAACCATTAAAACATCCCTCAACACCATAGTAGCATCCCTGGACGCAGTAAAAGAAAGAATAACCAACCTTGAAAAAAAGACACAACGCAAAAACCTGAACATCAAATAGCTACAAACCACATCTCCACCCATCAACCACAATCCAATCCAAAACCCAATCCACAAATAAACACAACCCAGACAAATATTGATATCCCAATCCTCATCAGAGAAGCTGTTGAGCGTGAACGGAAACGTCCAAACGCCATCTTATTTGGACTAGAAGACATCAATGTCAATGATGACATCACAACTGTCCGAAACATCATCAGAGATTATCAAGCATCAACCATCTCCGCTGATGAAATACTTGACATTTCCCGCATCGACCGAGAGCTCAAAAATAGAGACGGCTCTGTGGCCCCACGCTTGTGCAGGGTCATTTGCAAAAACGAATCAAGCAAACGTAAATTCATTTATACTATAAACTCACTCGCCAAAACCAACACCAACCACAAGAACCTCCGTTGCCGCCCTGACCTAACCATACAGCAACGTGCCCGCTCCCGTGTACTCCGCATCGAACTCAAAAACCGTCTAGACAATGGAGAGAAGGACCTGTGGATATTCTGTATTTTTCCATAAGAAAAATCCTGCTTAGCACGTATACCTCTCAGAGCAAAGTTCACTAAACTGACAGGAAAATAACTGACAGGAAGAAGCTAAATTGATAAGATTAACACAGAGGTCTGTGTCAGATAAGATGTGTATTCTGTAAAGACATGTTTACGGAAAACTATTAATCAATAACAGCCAAGAAGTTCGTTATTTGTATCACTTGTAGCCTGGTCTAAAAGATAAACTTTGTAACTTCTTTGTCTTTCTGTAAACCCCCTCACCCCCTCTTTTCAGCATAATAAAAGAGCACAGCGTAGAGCAAGCTAGCCAGCCTAAACATTCCATCTGTCTTAGGCTCAAATGAGGCAATCCCATCTGCCCAAAGCAATGCGCTGTCTCACCTAAAGAAATCTTCGTCTTGTGTTCTTTTTCTTTTAGCTTTGCAATCACTCTTGCGAGAGTCCTCAAACACCCTGGCTAGGGTTACGCTGCTTAAACTCACCCTGGATAGGGTCCTGCTTTTGCCAAACTTCGCCCTTGCGGGCTTCTCTGAATCTCACCCTTGCGAGGGTCCCTTTCTAAGAGGAATTCAGCAATCAACCTGAAGATCTAAACAACAGACCGGTCGCTCAACGCAACAAATGGGGGCTCGTCCGGGATGCCTTGATTTGTCCGGGATTCCTTGATTTGTCCGGGATGCCTTGATTTGTCTGGGATCTCTTCGATCTTCAGGTTCCAAGGTGTGACTTCTGTCTAGAGGTGCATCTCCTTCACTCCCATTGCTACGCACCTGGCATAGGTTTCGTACGAATCGTAAGTAATGGGCTCCTCACTTTCTCAAGTTTCGTCAGGGCACAGGGACGAACTTTATAGTCTAGTGAAGAAGGCTAATTCCTTTCAGAAAATTAATGGTACAACTGTGTACCCAATTTCAAGAAATCTTTAAATAAATTTATAATTTATATTGAGGCACACTGTCCAGCCTATCCATCTGCTGGAACTCTTAGCCATTCTCAATGGGAAAAATTAGGAAAATATTTACATGAAATTCCCAGAGCTCCCATGGATATACTTATCTCTTGGAGAGCAATAATGGCTGCTATAACAATTGTTTATCCATCTTCTAGTCTTCCTGAAAAATCTTTTCTCTTGTTTCCTCTGATTCCCCTTCTTCTAATTTAAAAACTTCCAAGCCTCTTGCAGCTCATTTTGATACAAATTCTTCCTTATCTCCTTATCCAGACATTTCTTCCCCTCCTCCCCCTCCTTTCTACAACTCACCTCACATTCCTGATGTTAACCCTATCAACTTCACTGATTCTCCTGCCTCCTTGCCTGTTTGTAATACCTTTCAGAAGGCACTGATTAAAGGATTCTTTTTTCTGACATCTTCTCAACTTGCTGCTTGGCACAATGACTATCGCTTAGCAGTTCAATTTGTTGCAACAGCTGGCTTTTCTCAAGCTGTTACCCTAGACCATCTTCTTTGTCAGGGAGCCATCCCGTACTCCACAGGATGAGATTCAGATGGGGAAAGGGGTTATCCCATCATGAGAAAGGTCCTTCTCAACCTTCTTTGTCTTTTAACAAAATTCTTCAAGGACCCCACAGATTTTTCATTCTTATTCTCAGTGTGTTCCATCTTAGAACAAATCATTTAACTGTCTTTTATAACTTCTCTGTTGTGTCTGTTCAACATGTGGGGCCGTGATCTTATGTCTCAACTTAACACAAAACTCATTATTGATTAATGGAATCTTTTGCAAAAACTCTACCATGTGTCAATACTATGTAAATAATGTCTTGCTACTCTATTGTTTTGCTTTTTCACAATTTCTGATGTACTTGAGAAGACAAGAGTGGGAAGCTAAGATTGTTTATTGCAAGTAGATTTGATGATAAAGATGAAGGAAGGAAATGGAAGTAGGAAGGAGAGAGATGGTTTGTGGAAGTGTTGTTTGGAGGAAGGAAAGAGGCTTTGAAGAGGTCTCTGGAGTTGGCTGAAGGGATTGAAGAAGAGGAAAGATGTGTGTATGTGTATGTCTGTGAATGCAATGAGGGAATTCTGGATGTTTGTTTGAAAGTAAACAAGAATTACTTATAAAATTGGCTTTTTCTAATGCAAATCAAGATTGTCAAAAAATTCTACAGCCAGTTGCTAATAAGCCAGGAGTGACTTTGGCTGAGTTTTTACAACTCTGTAGAATTGTAGGAACAACCACTCATAAAATGGATATGCTTGCTACTGCAATCACTTCTTCATTACCAAATTCTAATTCTGCTTCCACTTTTTCTCCTGATGCTTTTGCTGTAACACGCAATGGCAATTGTTTTAACTGTGGAAAGCCAGGACATTTTAAAAATCAATGTTGTATGCCAGGAGGTGGAGCTGCTCTTCGTGGCCAAACCAGAGGTCCACCTTCCTCATCTAAGCCAAAAACTATCTGTCCTCGCTGCAGGAAAGGCTATCATTGGGCTTCACAATGTCATTCTAATCCTTCTCCTTCTCAGCCTTCGGGAAACTAATTGAGGGGTCTTCAGCTAGCCCAGCTACAAAGGCTGAATTACCTGTCACAACATTTCCTGTGGTACTGTTAGAGGATCTTGTGTATGATGATCCTGGTGCAGTTTTTACTCTTCCTTTAACTACAACATTTCTCAAACCTTTACCTCCTTCCACACCTGTCTTGCTTATTCCCAATTCTTCTCTTACAATAGAAGGTGTGGTTGCAGCTCCTTACTTATATGATTCTTCTGCTCTTAATAATCTTGCATTGGCTGCAATAGGAGATCGTTGTTTTACTTTAAAAAAGGGAACAGTAGTGGCAACACTTATAATTTTGCCTCTTTTTGAACCACTTTCTTTGTTTGCATTACAGCAGCCTGTTCAAGCTTCAAAACCAACTCTTTCTGTTACACTCAATGGTCGAATTTTTGAAGGTCTGATTGACACCGGTGCAGATGTTTCTGTTATTCGTTCTTCTGAATGGCCCTCTTCTTGGTCTCTCACAGAAGCTTCTTCAGTGCAGGGTGTAGGTGGAGCTCAAGCTGCTAAGGTCAGCTCTCATTGGCTCTCTGCTTCTACTGAGCATTCAACTTTAACTGCTTATCTTAAACCCTATATCCTTCCTCTACATTGCAATCTATGGGGACGTGATTTACTTTCTCAATTTCAGGCTTTTATTCAGATACCATAGTTTTTCTATTAAAATGTCTATTTCTCCTTTATCTCTTACTCTTAAAACCTCCCAACGTTGCAAAATATCTTAAATGTTTGTCTGTACACTCTTAACTTTCTCAATTTTACTGGCTCTCCTCCCTCCACAGCGGCTTCTCGCCACTTCACTAAGCCAGTAGTTCCCTCTTCCCATCCTCTTGTTTATTTCAGACAGCTTCCAGATCCTGCGTGGAAAGGTCCTGCACAGCTCATCACCTGGGGAAAAGGTTACGCAGCTGTCCAACTTCCTGATCGAGTGCTTTGGGTTCCTGCTCGCTGTGTCAGACCTTACCATGGCAAACCTGACTCTAACCCTAATCTTTCTTCTGATATCAATACTTCCTGTCTTTTCTCAATTTAAGGCATCTCCTGATGCTATTTTTGCTTTCCTTACTGATACTGTTACTTTTATTTTTAAAGATAATCTTCTTTCTGCATGTAATTATGTTTTCCAACACAATGGTAGTTTTCTTTCTCCTACTTCTGACATAATTATTTACTATTACTATTCTCCTTGTTTAATATTTTTAACTATACATGTTACTCAACTTACTATAGGTTCTTATTCTTGCTTAGGATTTTTTCACAATCACACTTATTTCAATCACACTGTTCTATTGCTTTCAACTTCTTCAGTGGCATCTACTCCACTATCTTCAGCTTTACTTACATTGCCATCTCAAGCTAATTCTGAGAAAACTTTTCCTGGAGATAAACTACGCTGGCATCTTCGTTGCTGCTTTCCACCCTGTGATGTCACCAAATGCATATTGCATCATTCATCTTCCTGGGTTCCAGATCACTACAAACCACCTGTAGTGCGAAGACGATACCTCATCCCTGATGACATCCATCGCAAAACTACAGCTCCCATTCGAGCTCGCTATCTTGGGTATCCTGCCTTCATCGCTGACAACTCCATCTCTAAGCAGTCTGCATCTCATGCTGTTCCAAGATTTGGCTATCATCGCATTCCTCAAGTATACAATCATCTTCTACAAATGAACATCAACCTCAAACTTACACCTGGACTATCCTTGATTTTCAAGGAAAAATTTTAAACACCACCACTAACTATATTCATATTACTCGTGCTCAAGCACATCTTCCCTGCTCTCAATGGCCTTGTTGTGGACAGAGAATAAATCCACTCAGAATCACCTTTACTGCACAAGGAAAGACACTTGCAAGAAAACAATGGATGGTTGGGTTCACTTGGGGAGGACGTCAGTGGGATGGTCAAGGAGATGAAGGGAATATTTTTACAATTCGTCTTTCTATATCTATGTCTCATTATGATGTTGGTCCCAATCCTAATTTGAAATCAACCTTTCTACAAAAACACAATATTCAGGTCAATTCTTCTTACACATTGCTAGCAATTACACTTAATGATTCATCTAAAACTGATAGTTTGAAAACACTTGACAATAAAGTTAGCTTTCTCACATCTGTAATTGAATCAAAAGACCTTGTCAAAAAACCTTTGCAGGAATGGTACTCTGACCAAGAGTCAGAAGAAGAAATGGACACTAATAACTCCTTTCTCCAAAAGAAGTTTTGTTAACTCTGCCAAGTCATGATTTGGGGGATGAGGACTTTTCCTCGTATGAGTTGAATCTGCAAGGCACCAACAAACTGAAGGGTTTGTTGTCACCTTGTGGGACTACTCGGGAGGAGAAAGGACTCTACCTAGAATCATGAGCACAAAAAATAAAGAAAAGGAGGAATTGTGGATATTCTGTATTTTTCCATAAGAGAAATCCTGCTTAGCACGTATACCTCTCAGGGCAAAGTTCACTAAACTGACAGGAAAATAACTGACAGGAAGAAGCTAAATTGATAAGATTAACACAGAGGTCTGTGTCAGATAAGATGTGTATTCTGTAAAGACATGTTTACCGGAAAACTATTAATCAATAACAGCCAAGAAGTTCGTTATTTGTATCACTTGTAGCCTGGTCTAAAGATAAACTTTGTAACTTCTTTGTCTTTCTGTAAACCCCCTCACCCCCTCTTTTCAGCATAATAAAAGAGCACAGCGTAGAGCAAGCTAGCCAGCCTAAACATTCCATCTGTCTTAGGCTCAAATGAGGCAATCCCATCTGCCCAAAGCAATGCGCTGTCTCACCTAAAGAAATCTTCGTCTTGTGTTCTTTTTTCTTTTAGCTTTGCAATCACTCTTGAGAGTCCCTCAAACACCCTGGCTAGGGTTACGCTGCTTAAACTCACCCTGGATAGGGTCCTGCTTTTGCCAAACTTCGCCCTTGCGAGGGCTTCTCTGAATCTCACCCTTGCGAGGGTCCCTTTCTAAGAGGAATTCAGCAATCAACCTGAAGATCTAAACAACAGACCGGTCGCTCAACGCAACAAGGACCTGTACATTGACTACCATGCTGACTGTATCAAAAGTAAGCCACGCAACCCAATTCTCAACTTTTACCCTCAACCACAACCCTACCTCAACCCATCCACCATCACCCAAGACTAGGCACGCGCGCCCCCAACTACCTCAATTCTAACTACTGCCGGACTTAAATGCAAATTACTCAATACAAGAAGCCTTGTGAATAAAATACCTGAATTTCTCATCCTCCTTAATACGGCTAACTTCGACATTATATTTGTCTGTGAAACATGGCTCAATGCATCTCTCCCTGACTCCATTACCACAGTAAGAGACTATCATGTTTACCGATCAGATCGTGAAAATCATCGAGGAGGTGGTGTTGCTATATTCTATAAAAAATCCTTACATCTAAAAAATATCCAAGTTACCCAGGAGCTTGCCCTTCCTGAAACCATCATCTGTGAACTATCCTTAAATATCACAATTCGATTCTTACTATGTTACATAGCACCTGATTATGACATCGAACATGTAAACAAGCTAAATACATTACTAACATGGGCTACATCCTGCCCATACCCTTTTATCTTTCTTGGAGATTTCAATCTACCTCATATCGACTGGACCCTAAATAATTGTACAACTGAAATCATACACACAACCTTCTACAATGCTATTACAAATCTGGGACTGGAACAACTAGTAACCAACAACACTAGACTAAACAACTGCCTCGATCTCATCTTCTGCAATAGTTTGAATTTAATTTATGGAATACAAACTAAAGAACCCTTTTCCAGCAGTGACCACAATATGATTGACTTTTGTCTCAACATACGTCCACACAAAAATCACCTCAATGATGTAATCCCCAATTATAACTTCAAAAAAGGCAACTATGATCTTATAGACAACGACCTCTCATCCCTTGATTGGCAATCTCTATTCTCTGGATGCAATACCGTTGAAGACCATTACAACATATTCTTACTTGAAATCAAAAGAGTCATCATACTATATGTTCCAACAACAACTCCCAAAACAAAACAAAAAAGAAGATTACCCATATCAATAAGGAAACTTCAATCCAAAAGAGATCACTCTGGCGGAAAAACAAATCTGGTCACGTTGCCAATTTCAAAAACCAATACAAAAACTTATGCCACCAGATAAAGACCGAATGCACCAATTATCACATTAAACAAGAAGAAAACCTTCTAAGCACCAATTCCACCCGTGCTTTTTACAATTTTGTAAACAACAAACTAAAAGACTCAAGGTCCATCCCTCCCTTGATAGGACCGGATGGTAAAGACTGCAATGACGACACCATTAAAGCCAACATCTTTAACACATTCTTCGGCTCAGTATTTGTAAACAGCAATGGATCTTGCCCAGTATTTCCTAACCGTACCACAGATAACAACAATGACCTAATACATATCGATTTCACAGAAGACAATGTTGAAAAATCACTACGCAATCTAAAACCATCCCTATCTATTGGACCGGATGGAATATGTGCCTACTTCTTAAGAAAGCTATCCACTGCCATAGCCAAACCTCTAAGCATAATCTTTGAAAAATCTTTCACGACCAGCTCCTTGCCTAACCTATGGTCACAAGCCACAGTCATCCCCATCTTCAAAAAGGGAGACCCAAGCCTAGTTGAAAATTACAGACCAATCTCCTTATGCTGTGTCACCTGCAAAGTCATGGAATCAATTATTAACCAATCCATCATCCTCCACTTAGAGACAAACAACCTACTCTCCAATAAACAATTTGGTTTCAGGAAAAAACTATCCTGTAATCTGCAACTCTTACACTGCAAAAACATATGGACGACACAACTCGACCAGGGCAAAGCAATAGACGCAATCTACATAGACTTCTGTAAAGCCTTTGATTCAGTGGTACACGACAAACTACTCCTAAAAATAAAATCCTATGGTATATCTGGACAACTGCATAACTGGATAGAAGCATTCCTGTCAAACAGACAACAAATGGTCAAAATTGGGAGTGTCCTATCAAATTCTGTACCTGTCAATAATGGTGTCCCCCAAGGCAGTGTTCTAGGACCAACTCTCTTCATACTCTACATAAACGACCTCTGTGATCATATTAAGAGCAATTGCGTTCTCTTCGCTGATGATGTAAAGCTGTTCAATACTACAGACAATACTGCTACCCTACAAAAAGATCTTGACTATGTATCCGAATGGTCAAACAAATGGCAACTTCAAATCTCAACAAATAAATGCTCTGTCTTACATATTGGCAAAAAAATCAGAAAATAAAATACAAGCTGAATAGTCAAGACCTTGTTGATGACCCAAGCTCTGTAAAGGACCTTGGAATACTCACCTCTAATGATCTGAGTGCTAGAGCCCACTGCAACTACATAGCCAAAAAGGCATTAAGAGTTGTTAACCTAATCCTACGTAGCTTTTTCTCTGGCAATATCACACTACTAACCAGAGCATACAAAACATTTGCTAGACCAATACTCGAATACTCGAGGGTTCCATCAGTCTGGAACCCTCATTACGTATCTGATATTAGCACAATTGAGAAAGTCCAGAAATATTTCACAAGAAGAGTTCTCCACTCTTCTACTCGTTGTAGAATACCTTATGCCACCAGACTTGAAATTCTAGAACTAGAAAACCTTGAATTACGCCGTCTTGGGTCTGACTTAAGCATGGTATATAAAATCATACATTGCAATGTCCTACCTGTCAATGAATACTTCAGCTTCAACCATAACAACACAAGAGCACACAATAGATACAAACTCAAAGTAAACTGCACCAAACTTGATTGCAGGAAATACGACTTCAGCAATAGAGTAGTCAATGTCTGGAATACTCTACCCGACTCTGTAGTCTCTTCCCCAAACCCCAAAAACTTTAACCTTAGACTGTCTACCATTGACCTCACCCCTTTCCTAAGAGGTCTGTAGGGGGCGTTTATAAGTGCACCAACGTGCCTACCGTCCCTGTCCTATTGTTTCTCTATTCTTTTATTTTTCTTATATGTACCCATCTCATGTATTCACAACTATGTATACACTTATACTTATTATCTTGTAAACAATTGACAAATCAAATCAAATAAATAAATAAATAAATAAATAAATAAATGTCTCGGCCACCCAAAGCATCACACCAGAATGGCTTCATTGCAGTCTGTACAAGCCTACACCTAGTCCTCAGCTTATGACCATTTGAAGATACAATGAGAGAAATTGTACTTGGTCCTCAAAATTCCAGCTGTCTCAGTACCCCCTATAACCATGGTGGCGAACCTATGGCATGCGTGCCGAAATTGGCATGCAGAGCCATTACTGCCAGCACGTGAGCACTCGCCCAGAATAGGGGTACTGAACATGCGCGCGTACTGCCCGCCCACCAGCTGATTGTCGGGTATCTGGCGCGCATGTGCGGGGCACGGTGGCATGCAAGAGACATTTGTGCATGTGCAGAAGCATGCGGCGCATGTGGGGGTCACGTGCGCATGCACAGAAGCACGCAGTGTGGGTCATGCGAGTCATGTGTGCATGCGCAGAAGCATGAGTTGTGCAGTTGCACGTGCATGCACAGGAAGCATGGGATGCCCGCGTTCATTGCTTTCTGGCTTAGGAAGGCAAGCACGTGCGCAATTATTGGCACGGGAGCCCAAAAAGTTTAGCCACCACTGCCCTATGCTGCTTGCCCAGCACCCTGTGAACAGATGATCACCATTTGCATCCTTGTCTGCCAGCTTCCCCATAAAATCAATGGGAAAGCCTACAGGGAAGATTGCAAGTTGCTGGTAAATCTTTCCTACGCATTCACATTCTCCCCAATTGGTGTGGTGCCTCTCACATACCCCCATGCTCCATCTCCCACCGAGCAGCTTAAGACTTGCAACTTCATTCTGGTTTTTTTTTTTCCCCATTGACTGTGGTTGTGGGAAGTTGGCAGGAATTTGCCTTGCCTAATGACCAAGGGATTCAGTTAAAAATAGCAATCAGGATTGCAGGTATTGCTGTCACTAAGTAATGTGGTCATGATTTATTATTACATTGCTTAGCAACAGAAATTCCGGTCCCAGATGCCATTTTAAGTTGAAGACTACCTACATTACATGCTGCAAGAGATTCCCATTGCTTAGCATAAAGTATAAAATGTACCTGGAGACTGGAGTGGTGGGATTTAATCTAGATCGTATTTCAGTTTATAGGCAAACATGACAGGTTTTCAGCAGACTGTAAGATTCAAAGGCAAAAAGATTTGATCCAGATCGATTGATCAGAGTGTCTATACAGGATTTACCTCTGGAGTACTTAGTGTTCTCTGGGGCCTGTTTGTTTGCTTGTAAGCACTTCATTACCTGACTGAGTAATATCACCAATGCTAATGAATTTGGAGTTTGCTCCCTGTTTACATACAGGTAACTTGTCCTGCCAGTTTAGGCCAGAATATGTTTTTTCTGCTTGATAGTTCCTTGATTGGGGTATTGTTTTTGGCTTGATTAGAAGAGACACCTATAAAATTAGCAAGATGAAATATAATAGACAACAGATAAAAGACAATTGAAAATGGCTTAAAAGGCTGGAGGGAAAAGGAAAGATGTTTGATGTGAATGTAATGCCACAGAACATCAATGGGGAAGCTATGGGCCTCCAGAGTCACTTATTCCCTTTATAGCCAAAGTTCATAATCTCTGAATGCCTTTTACAGGGTTCTGGGGGGCCTTTGAAAATAATCTAAGTTGTAATTTTTAATGCAGAGGAGAATGATTGATAATTGGACTAATCGTGTTAAATGTAAATGCAACAATCCCGTTTAATTCTTCTTTAGTTTTTGTAATGTAGGGTTTTTCTGGCATGCCACTCAAAAGACTGATGTTCTTCTTTGTCCCATGTAAAGCAGCAGTGGGATTCAAAATTTTTTACTACGGATTCTGTGGGCGTGGCTTGGTGGGCGTGGCAGGGGAAGGATACTGTAAAATCTCCAGTCAGAGGTGGTATTTGCTGGTTCTCCGAACTACTCAAAATTTCCACTACCGGTTCTCCAAAACTTGTCAAAACCTGCTGAATGCCACCTCTGATGTAAAGGATGCTAAATTCAGAGAGATTCTTCTCAGAATCTTGTTGTGCGTGCAGGATTTTCATCTTTGATCAAATCATTTCTACATTCAAATTGCGAATGTCACATCTTGAACTACAGATGTTATTTTAAACTGTTGAAACAGATGTTGAAGATGGGTCACGTCATCTCATACTGCAGAATAGCCTCTGTGGATCATCTGCATGGTTAGTGAGGCTCCATGTAGGGATATAGCTGTCATTTCATTGAATGACGTTCAATGAGGCCAAGAGATGGCTACTCAACTGTTGTTATTGGTTCCGACTTCTACCAAATTTAGCCAGAATGGCAGGGGTGGGCTTCAAAAATTTTAGCAATGGGTTCTCTGCCAGTTGCTTGGTGGGTGTGGCCATGGTGAGATTGGCCTAGTCGGCCTCCCGCACCATGGCTGTGGGGGGGCGCATTTTTGCCCTCCCTGGGCTCTGGAAGCTCTCTAGAAGCTGGAAACGGGCCCATTACTGGCCTTTCTGAACTTCCGGGAGGCCCGTTTTTAAGCCTCCCCAAGCCTCTGTGTGCGCCCTGCACTTTGCTGCATCCACTTAGCGCCCTGCACTTAGCTGCGTGGGGACTCCTAGGAGGGGAGGTGTGGGCTGGGCAGGGCCAGCCAGCATTAGGATTTGGGGGTTGTCTGAACTGCACAGAATCTTAGCTAGGGGCTCTCCTGAACCCCTGTGAACCCCCAGCAGCCCACCCTTGCAGAATGGTCTATGACCTATGGTGAAGGATGTGAAAGTTGTAATCCAAGTATAAATGCAGACCATACCTTTCAAAAGAGAGTATGTACACTGATGACGTTATCTAGTTTGGCAATTAGATGTTTGCAAGAAAACAACTCAGCGCAGAGAGCACCAAAGACCCCACTTATACTCTTCAATCAGAGTCTTAAAACAACCTCTGCTATTATGTATTAAGATTTCCACATAGTGAAATAGGCATTTGAGTAAACTCTGGGAGATGGTGGAAGGCAGGGACTTGCCATGCCATGGTCCATGGGGTCTTGAAGAGTCAGACATGACTTGGTGACTCAACAACAACAACAACAACAACAACAACAACAATTAAACTTTCCAGAATAATTTCTTCTAAATGTGCTTTTAGTATCAGAGGCCTATCTTTCTGGCACATTCTATCCCTTTGAGAGTTCAGTTGACCCACCATTCACTCAGCATTTAGAAAACTTGTAAAAAAAGAAAAAGGGTTTTCTTTTACCAGGCTTTTAATTGCTAATTGCCTTTAGCATTAACTTTAGCTAATTTATATTAAAATCACTTTACTATATTTTAACTTTATGTATCCTATATGTTCTGGGTGCTTTTTATTTTGTGTAAGCTGCTTTGAGTATACAACAGATGGAAGACATGGCATCACTTGAATGAATGCATGATTAAACAAATCTTTGGGGGAAAGACTTCTTTATTAACAGATACATTTCATACTTTTTTCCCCTTCTGGCAAAATCTAAGTTACACTACAAAATAATACATCCTTCACTTTTTATAGAACAAGTTCATTTCATATATTAAAATATTAGTGGACTTTCCTAGAAGATATGCACTGCCATTCTTTGTAATTAACCTTAATTACAATTGAATACCATTTAGGCTGCAATTATCTATGCATTTCTGATTTCTGAACTGTGGGATCATTAAAATCGTGATCCCAAACCTCCAAAGAGATCCTTCTTTTATTATCCTGTGAAATTGGATGGGCGGTTTAACAAGATGGAATTTAATTCTGTTTTAATTCTGCTAATAAAGGACTCCTGACATGGGATTCACATCTACATCTACATACTAAATTAAGCAGGCTTAAAGCTACTTAATTAAAAACAAAATGGATTATTGCTTGTATTTGGTCTTTGGAGGAAAGACTTTGGAGGAAAGATTCAAAGTCCATATATTAAAAGGCTACTGCAGAACTCTCTTTATAGCACCAACACTTGCTAAAAATAAATTCTATGTATTGAACCTATAGAGGCAGCTGCCATGCATCCTGAATTATAACTGGTAAGGTTTAGATGCCATTAGCAATTGAACTAGAGAAGCTGAGTGGGAATATGCTTTACAATACTTATAGCTGAAAATAAATCAAAACATACCAACCAGTTTTATAGGATGAATTTCTGGTGCTAGGAAGAACTCCTTCAGTTGCTACCTAGTCAATTTTAGAAAGAACCAACATAGTCATACTCCACTCAGTATCAAGGATGCCACTGTAGAGGTGGTCAACAGTATTAAGCATGTTGGGGTGCAGATACCTAACAATCAGAATTGGTCTCTCTGCACATCATCGTGCAAGCCAGTGTCTGCATTTCCTGCATCATCGGATGAGGAGAGCACATCTTTCTCCTTCTGTCCTGGCCTTTTTTTACAGAGGCACGATTGAGAGCATTTTAACAAACTGGGGGGGGGGGGGGGGGGGGGGGGGGGGGGGGGGGGGGGGGGGGGGGGGGGGGGGGGGGGGGGGGGGGGGGGGGGGGGGGGGGGGGGGGGGGGGGGGGGGGGGGGGGGGGGGGGGGGGGGGGGGGGGGGGGGGGGGGGGGGGGGGGGGGGGGGGGGGGGGGGGGGGGGGGGGGGGGGGGGGGGGGGGGGGGGGGGGGGGGGGGGGGGGGGGGGGGGGGGGGGGGGGGGGGGGGGGGGGGGGGGGGGGGGGGGGGGGGGGGGGGGGGGGGGGGGGGGGGGGGGGGGGGGGGGGGGGGGGGGGGGGGGGGGGGGGGGGGGGGGGGGGGGGGGGGGGGGGGGGGGGGGGGGGGGGGGGGGGGGGGTGGGGGGGGGGGGGGGGGGGGGGGGGGGGGGGGGGGGGGGGGGGGGGGGGGGGGGGGGGGGGGGGGGGGGGGGGGGGGGGGGGGGGGGGGGGGGGGGGGGGGGGGGGGGGGGGGGGGGGGGGGGGGGGGGGGGGGGGGGGGGGGGGGGGGGGGGGGGGGGGGGGGGGGGGGGGGGGGGGGGGGGGGGGGGGGGGGGGGGGGGGGGGGGGGGGGCCCTTTCGCGCATCACTGTTTGGTGGCAGCAGGACCTCAGATAGAAAGTCCTTACAAAGAGTGGTAAGGACAGTCGAGAAGATTATAGGAAGCTCGCTTCCCATTATTCAGGGTGCTGCTTATAAGCACTATGTGCTTAGAGCTCAAAACATTCTTAGAGACCCCACACTTCCACTTTATGATCTGTTTCTGTTGCTCCCCCAAGGGAGGAGGTTTCAAAATATTTCTAGCAGGACTACCAGATTCTGTAGCAGTCTTTGTTCCCTATGCTATCTGTTTGGTAAACTCACAAGTTTCATTTTTCTCACCAAGTACATGTATACATCCAAACTAGACTGTTTCTCTGTGTCATATAATATATGTGAGTATTTATCATGTTTATGTAGTGTACATTAGAGGTGGTGACTCTTTGAGAGCGGTATGTAATGAAATTTCATTTAAATGTATGCAAGTTAGTGTGCATTTAAAGTGACAATAAACCTATTCTAAGTTCTAAGTACTTCCAGGGAATCACTGTGGTCAGAAGATTGGATTCCTCCATCATCTTGAACTACAATTTTTTAAACATGGTTTGCTACATAAAACATAAGCAAATGGGATCAGGATTGTGTTAATCTATAAACTGGGATGCATATATTCCAATAAAGTATGGTTGTAATTGGTTTTGACTTAGTATGACTTAGGTAAATACATTCATTTAATCAATGTATATGACCTACCAACTTGCAAATTGCAAATGTTGGTCTATTAAACATAGTTTATTTGTATATTACATGAAGCTGGCCGCCTATGGCTTGCTCTGCTAATATAATTAACTATACCACAGCCTGCTGTGATGTTGATATATTACCATAAAGCAGAAAAAGGAAACCTTTCAAATATTGCTGTCAGAAAAACTCTCAGCATTTTCCACAACCCTTGTGAGACTGAACAGCAACTTTTGGAAACCCAACAAGTTCATAAGAGGTAACCAATTATGAACCCAAATGTCCTATAATTTTACTTGGTCTAGTTTGTTGGTATTTTATGTATGTCTTCTGAGAGCCTTAAATATGTGAAGAACGTTACTGCTGATTTGAGTTCATACTACCTGTTATTTTCCTTTTTTTTAAATTCTCCATTTAACATCTATTTCAATAAAGGAAAGAATATTATAAACAGACATCCATCTTTAGCATTCCCTCAAACTCTTCTTTGGACATTCTTACCCACAGATATGTAGCTTTATACATCTGCATATTCTGAGGACCATCAAACCACAAACAAGCTTTTTAAGGAGTTTGGGGAATTCAAAGGGTAACACTGTACAAATGTTAAAAAGTAATATTGAGATTTACAAGGTAGCACAATAAAACTTCCTCGAGCTCTCTAAGGCTTTGCTCATAGCCAATGAGCTCCTGTTTTTTGAATTTTGAAAGGAGTCATGCTCTTTTAAATAGCAATATAGCAGTTTCCAAAGGTGTGAGGAGCCATGGAAGAAACTAATGACATTCTGTAAATATCACACAATCATTATGCTGGATTTGGTCCAAAGACTTGGGAAGATTTTGATGCTTTCTTCATAAATAGTCTGCAGTCACAAAGGCCTAATTGAGTTATTTCCACGTGAGTATTATTTTCTGCACATTCCCAGGTTTTTACTGTGTTCTTCCTGTACATTTATTTATTTAGAAAATGTTATGTGCTTCCCATGAGCGGCATGGTGGCCCAGAAGTGAAGACACTCGCCTCCCATTTGGAAGGTTGAGAGTTCACTCCTAGGTAGCGACAGATATTTCTCTCTCAGGGCACAAAGAGAAAATGGCTGCTGCAAACTCAACGTAGGTGTCAGGGAGAGCATCTGGCCAGTAAACCCTCAGCTCTATTGAATTGCCCGACTCCACCCCAAATCAACAAAAAGAAAAAAAAAAACATATGTTGCCCACCTTAAATAAACAACTTTGGGTGGCTAGGAAATACTACGCAGAGAACTTTTTACAAAGCAATGTAAAAGAAAACAAAATACAATTAAAATGATAATAATTAAGGCTAGAAAGCAGGAGACCTTGAGTTTAGCTAGTCCCTCGGGGGGGTTTTTTTGGGGGGAAATAAGGGGGAGGTTTCCGGATATATAAGTCTGTGAGAGGGGGGGGGGGTTGCCCCGACTCCAGCCGCAACGACTTGGGAAATTATAACCACTTTGGAAGGAACATGGCTAGAAAAATCCAGTTGCTCACGGAGCATTTGTTTGGTGGAGAACTTTTTATGAGAAGGACCGATCTTCATGCCAGCTGCATCCAGCTCTCTAGTGGAAAGAGGGTGGAAGTTTTTGCCTAGTTATCAGTCTGCTCCATTCAAAAACCCAAGAAAGAAACACTTAGACTCCATTAATTAGAGAAAATATATCTTTTACTGGAAATCAAGTGGTAGCATCAAAGGAATTCTGAATCTGAGAAATTGAGTGGGTAAATCACATATACAAAGTGATGGCAACATTCCCACCCACAATAATTCAAACTGTTTATCCAATTAAAAGTTGCATGTAATGTCATGTGGGCATCTTCAGGTGGTGATGAGGCATTTGTCCGTTGACCTTGGCCTATTTTGATAAAGAAGTGCGCTTGCGCATAGCATAGGAAAGAAGCATAAATAGGAAACTTTCCCCTCCCCAACTTGTAGGTTTTTTTTCTCTCAAACCTCAGCTCACTTCCCATAACTATTTCACCCCTCCTTCCCCCTGCCCCCGTTACTTATGACAGCTGAAAGATGCAAAGCAAAGGAAAGAAATCTTGAAGGCTGACACTAGTTGTTTCATAGTTATATCACAATCTAGAAGATGGATTCAGTACTGGTTAGCATTTCTTTCTCTTATGATTATTGCTCACTGGAGTTATTCAATAGAATTATATTCCATAATCAAGAAGATGTATATTTATTTATATAGCATATTTATATGGCCACCCATTTCATATATATGGATGGCTAACTATTAAAAACACAATAAAGCTACCCACATTTTAAACAGACAATACCTATAACATAGAATAATTGCAAAGAACATTCAACATCTCACATTGAAATTGACTAAAAAAACAGGCTCAGCCATACTTCCAGGGCCCTAGGGTCAATGCCAAAACCACAGTTTTAATGTCTTATAAAAGACCATCAGGGATAGGACAAGTCTAACGTTAAAGGAAATGATATTCCAGAGGGCAGGAACCACAGAAGGACAATTCTTTTCTTGGGTCCCACCAGATGGAAATCTCTAGCAGATGGGACCAAGAGCAACTTTTCCATCACAATCTCAAAGCAACATACTTAGAACGTCTGCACAGATCTTCAGATTTGAAAGGAAGCAGGTTTAAAGCATGCAAAAATCCAAACAGAGCATCTAGTGCATGTTGAACTCCTCAAATCAGCTGGGGCTTTTCCAAGATCAGGCATCTGCTCTCCAAGCTGCCACTTCTAAATCTCTTTTTCAAAGATTTTATTTTTAAAAAAGTTTTAAATGAAATTTAAGAAGTTGCAGACAGGTTGCCTACTTATTTCTATATGCTTTGAAGCACCTGTTTGTCTTCAAAAACAAAATGCTACACAGCTCTAATGCATGTTTTCCATCGTCTGTAGAGAGATAGGGATGGTACATGTTTCCAAACGAATTTCCTTAGTTAAAGGTAATGTGTTTGCCTAGTTCAAATCCAGTATCTTTATAACAATATTTGATAGCTATATAATAAGGACAGTTCATGGAGCCTGGATTATCCCTTGGCCAATCTTCAGCTGACATTTCTGATAAAATTTTGATTCTAGAAAGAGCAACCAAGGATTAAAAAAACCAGAAAACACAATCCAGCAGAGCATTCTAGCCCAGGGGTCTCCAACCTTGGCCACTTTAAGACTTGTGGACTTCAACTCCCAGAATTCCTCAGCCAGCTTTACACTGCTTTGCCCTCAACTTAAACAGGACCAGAATTTCCCCTGCTAAGCAAGGCAGCCAAGCCTAATTTTATTTATTTATTTATTTTATTTATATTTATTTATTTGATTTGTCAATTGCTTACAAGATAATAGGTATAAGTATATACATAGTTATGAATACATGAAATGGGTACATATAAGAAAAATTAAAGAAACAATAAGACAGGGACGGTAGGCACATTGGTGCGCTTATGCACGCCCCCTACAGACCTCTTAGGAAAGGGGTGAGGTCAATAGTAGACAGTCTAAGGTTAAAGTTTTTGGGGTTTGGGGAAGAAACCACAGAGTCAGGTAGAGTATTCCAGACATTGACCACTCTGTTGCTGAAGTCGTATTTCCTGCAATCAAGTTTGGTGCAGTTAACCTTGAGTTTGTATCTATTGTGTGCTCTTGTGTTGTTATGGTTGAAGCTGAAGTATTCATTGACAGGTAGGACATTGCAATGTATGATTTTATATACCATACTTAGATCAGACCGAAGACGGTGTAATTCAAGGTTTTCTAGGTCTAGAATTTCAAGTCTGGTGGCATAAGGTATTCTACAATGAGCAGAGGAGTGGAGAACTCTTCTTGTGAAATATTTCTGGACTTTCTCAACTGTGCTAATATCAGATACGTAATGTGGGTTCCAGACTGATGAGCTGTATTCGAGTATTGGTCTAGCAAATGTTTGTATGCTCTAGTCAGTAGTGTGATACTACCAGAGAAAAAGCTACGTAGGATTAGGTTAACAACTCTTAATGCCTTTTTGGCTATGTAGTTACAGTGAGCTCTAGCACTTATATCATTAGAGATGAGTATTCCAAGGTCCTTTGCAGAGCTTGGATCATCAACAAGATCTTGACTATTCAGCTTGTATTTTATTTTCTGATTTTTTTTGCCAATATGTAAGACAGAGCATTTATTTGTTGAGATTTGAAGTTGCCATTTGTTTGACCATTCTGATACATAGTCAAGATATTTTTGAAGGGTAGCAGTATTGTCTGTGGTATTGAACAGCTTTACATCATCAGTGAAAAGAACGCAGTTGCTCTTAATATGATCACAGAGGTCATTTATGTAGAGTATGAAGAGAGTTGGTCCTAGAACACTGCCTTGGGGGACACCATTATTGACAGGTACAGAATTTGATAGGACACTCCCAATTTTGACCATTTGTTGTCTGTTTGACAGGAATGCTTCTATCCAGTTATGCAGTTGTCCAGAGATACCATAAGATTTTAGTTTTAGGGGTAGTTTGTCGTGTACCACTGAACCAAAAGCTTTACAGAAGTCTATGTAGATTGCGTCTATTGCTTTGCCCTGATTGAGTTGTATAGTCCATATGTTTTTGCAGTGTAAGAGTTGCAGATTACAGGATAGTTTTTTCCTGAAACCAAATTGTTTATTGGAGAGTAGGTTGTTTGTCTCTAAGTGGAGGATAATGGATTGGTTAATAATTGATTCCATGACTTTACAGGTGACACAGCATAAGGAGATTGGTCTGTAATTTTCAACTAGGCTGGGGTTTCCCTTTTTGAAGATGGGGATGACCGTGGCTTGTGACCATAGGTTAGGCAAGGAGCTGGTCCTGAAAGATTTTTCAAAGATTATGCTTAGAGGTTTGGCTATGGTAGTGGATAGCTTTCTTAAGAAATAGGCACATATTCCATCCGGTCCAATAGATAGAGATGGTTTTAGATTGTGTAGTGCTTTTTCAACATTGTCTTCTGTAAAATCGGTATGTATTAGATCACTGTAGTTGTCTGTGGTTTGGCTAGGAAATACTGGGCATGATCCATTGCTGTTTACAAATACTGAGCCGAAGAATGTGTTAAAGATGTTGGCTTTAATGGTGTCGTCGCTGCAGTCTTTACCATTAGGTCCTTTCAGGGGTGGGATGGACCTTGAGTCTTTTAGTTTGTTGTTTACAAAATTGTAAAAAGCGCGGGTGGAATTGGTGAATAGAAGGTTTTCCTCTTGTTTAATGTGATAATTGGTGCATTCAGTCTTTATCTGGTGGCATAAATTTTTGTATCGGCTTTTGAAATTGGCAATGTGACCAGATTTGTTTTTCCGTCAGAGTGATCTCTTTTTGGATTGAAGTTTCCTTTTTGTTACGGGTAATCTGTTTTTTTGTTTTTTGGGGGGGAGTTGTTATTGGTACATATAGTTTGATGACTCTTTTGACTTCAAGTAAAAATATGTTGTAATGGTCTTCAACAGTATTGCATCCAGTGAATAGAGATTGCCAATCAAGGGATGAGAGATCGTTGTCTATAAGATCATAGTTGCCTTTTCTGAAGTTATAATTGGGGATTACGTCATTGTGATGATTTTTGTGTGGGCGTATGTTGAGACAAAAGTCAATCATATTGTGGTCACTGCTGGAAAAGGGTTCTTTAGTTTGTATTCCATAAATTAAATTCAAACTATTGCAGAAGATGAGATCGAGGCAGTTGTTTAGTCTAGTGTTGTTGGTTACTAGTTGTTCCAGTCCCAGATTTGTAACAGCATTGTAGAAGGTTGCGTGTATGGGTTCAGTTGTACATTCATTTAGGGTCCAGTCAATATGAGGTAGATTGAAGTCACCAAGAAAGATAAAAGTGTGTGGGCAGGATGCTGCCCATGTTAGTAGTGTATTTAGCTTGTTTATATGTTTGATGTCATAATCAGGTGCTCTGTAACATAGTAAGAATCGAAATGTGATATTTAAGGATAGTTCACAGATGATGGTCTCAGGAAGAGCAAGCTCCTGGGTAATTTGGATGTTTTTTAGATGTAAGGACTTTTTTTAGAAGATAGCAACACCACCTCCTCTACGACGAATTTCACGATCTGATGGGTAAACATGATAGTCTCTTACTATGGTAATGGAGTCAGGGAGAGATGCATTGAGCTATGTTTCACAGACAAATATGATGTCAAATATAGCCATATTTAGTAAGAGGAGGAATTCAGGTATTTTATTCACAAGGCTTCTTGCACTGAGTAGCTTGCATTTAAGGCCAGCAGTAGTTGGAATTGAGGTAGTTAGGGGCATGCGTGCCTAGTCTTGGCTGATGGTGGATTGGTTGAGGTAGGGTTGTGGTTGAAGGTTAAAGCTGAGTTGCGGGTTGTATGACTTACTTTTGATACAGTCAGCAAGGTAGTCAATGTGCATGTCCTTCGCTCCATATTATAGATGTTTTTTGAGTTCAGTGCGGAGTACACGGGAGCGGGCACGTTGCTGTATAGTTAGGTCAGGGTGACAACGGAGGTTCTTATGGTTCATGTGGGTTTTGGTGAGTGAATTTATAGTGTAAATGAATTTATGTTTGCTTGATTCATTTTTGCAAATGACCCTGCAGAAGTGTGGGGCCACAGAGCCGTCTCTGTTTTTGAGCTCTCGGCCAATGCGGGAAATGTCAAGTATTTCATCAGGGGAGATGGTTGATGCTTGATAATCACTGATGATGTTTCGAACAGTTGTGATGTCATCATTGTCATTGATGTCCTCTAGACCAAATAAGATGGCATTTGGACGTTTCCATTTATGCTCAACAGCTTCTCTGATGAGGATTGGGATATCATTACTTGTCTGGCTTACGTTTTTTTGTGGATTGGGTTGTGGATTGGGTTGTGGTTGTTGGGTAGAGATGTAGTTTGTAGCTATTGGATGTTCAGGTTTTTGCGTTGTGTCTTTTTTTCAAGGTTGGATAATCTTTCTTTAAGGCGTCCAGGGATGCTACTATGGTGTCAAGGGATGTTATTCGTGTTTCTATGGTATCAACTCTTTCAAACAGACCCAGTTTGGGTCTGCATGATTTGCAGAGATATGGAAACTCATTGGATGATTCTAGGTATTGAATCATTTGCTCGGGTAATCCCAAGCAGTCATGATGAGCGTATTTGTTACATAGAGAACATTTGATGGAGTTTTCATTATCCTTTAGAGTTTTGTTGCATTTAAGGCATGTGCAGGAGTCTGTGGTTCATTGGTGGGGATTACTTTCTCTTTAGGTTGTGGTTTGGCATTGGATTTTTTTTCTTAGCATGGTAGATTTGTTAAGATGGTACATTGATTAAATTAATTAATGGAAAAAATTTGGGGTAATCAATATAGCCAATATCACACCAATCAATCAATTGCAGTAATCTCTCTAGTCAAATAATTTTCTTAAGCAACAATCAGCCAAATCAATTAATTACACTAATTGCTAATCAATTATTTTTAAAGTTACTTCTAGTTGCAATATCTTTTTTTAAAAAACTAAATCTGACAGTCACTCCAGATCATTAATCGCAGCTATTTATAGGTACGTTGTTTGCACTCCGCTGGCTCCAAGTGATCCAGTTCAAGAGCTCCACCAGTGTGGTTAATAGGGCTCGATGGAAAGAGCTTCACTTCTCTGGGGAAGGAGAGGAGGGATCCGGATCAGCTAGCAGGAGCTCCGCCAGAATTATTAGGGCTCCACGGCTTCAGAATCCAGCGTTTTGGGACTTGTTTTTTGGGCTCTGGTTTACTCACGGTTACTGGTGCAGGCGGCAGCTTTAAAAGTGATTTCTGGTGCAGGTGGTGGCTATATAGGGAGATAGTACTCCAGGAGCGAGAGCCTCACCTTCCTAATTGGGCGCCGCCATGTTGCATTTTACAAACTTTTTTGCCATTTGTTAAGTGAATCATGCAGTCATTAAGCAAATCCGGCCTCCCCTATTGACTTTGCTTGTTGGAAACCAGCTGGCAAGGTTGCAAATAAAAATCATGTTATCCTGGGAGACTGCAGCCATTTTAAATATATGTCAGTTGCAAAGCACCTGAATGTGACTGTGGGAATTCTGCAATGGTATGAGAGCTGATCATAAGTCACTTTTTCCAGTGCTGTTGTAACTTTGAACAGTTGCTAAATGAATGGTTGTAAATTGAGGATTATGTCTTGGTGAATATTTAGCCTTTGCTAAGTTCCTTGATAATCTTAGTAAGTTATAACTCTGCAAGATGCCTTACATTTCCACTATACTTTCTGCAGCTGATCTATAGAATTTGCTTAATATGACTTCCACCATAAGCACAGGGCTTTGGTTACCAGTTTGCATATCTAGTGGCATCTGCAGGTGTGTGTGCCTGTCGTTAAGAGCTGTGGTGGTGCAGTAGTTAGAATGCAGTATTGCAGGCTAATTCTGCCGATTGCCAGCAGTTTGATTCTCAAAGGCTCAAAGTTGACTGCACCTTTCCGAGTTTGGTAAAATGTGGACCCAGATTATTGGGGGCAATCTGCTGACTCTGTAAACCACTTAGAGAGGGCTGTAAAACACTGTGAAGTAGTATATAAGTTTAAGTGCCACGTGTTTTTGTTTATCGAAAGCTGCCAAATGTCATGATGCAAGCCTAACCCCTCTATGTCAACTCATAAAATATTTCTATGGTCTTTTTAGAATTGCCAACAGAAAGGGAGGGGAGAGCAGTGCAGCAGCTTGCAAACCAAAACTGCACTCCATAAATGTTTTCAAAGATAGTAACTAGGTGACTGAAGTTTCTGCCGTGCAAAATTCTAACTGGATAGCATGATTGATGACTCTTGGCTATAGATGTATCCCATCGGAGAATATGAATTATGATACACCCAGGGGGTGGGGGAAAACCAGGGTCAAGGGTGACAATGAATTATGTGTCTCAGAGTTGGCTATACCCAGGCAGTGCTGGACATTTTAACTCCCAATAAATCCTTTTAAAGTTCTGGAAGTTTGGCTCAACACTCATGATTTAAATGGGGGTAATTGCTGGAATCCTGACACTCTAGAGGGTTTATATTTAAACCTTCTGGTGTATCTGGTGTTTCTCGACCTTGACAAACTTAGGATAACTAGACTTCAGAATTACCGAGTGTGTATGCTAATAAACTATGCCTATGAAATATTCTTACGAATATTTCATTAAATGTATAGAAGGAGCGTATATAAGAATTTTCTAATTGGAATGGATCAAGAGCAGCATTTTGTATATAAGCACAAAATCTGCAGACATTGAGCTGTGGTCGCGCAGTGGTTAGAGTGCAGTACTGCAGGCTACTTCTGCTGACTGCTGGCTGCCTGCAATTAGGCAGTTCGAATCTCACCAGGCTCAAGGTTGACTCAGCCTTCTATCCTTCCGAGGTGGGTAAAATGAGGACCCAGATTGTTGGGGGCAATATGCTGACTCTGTAAACTGCTTAGAGAGCGCTGTAAAGCACCATAAAGCGGTATATAAGTCTAAGTGCTATTGCTGTTGCTACTTTAAAGCCTTTCATCTCTAACCTTAAACCAAGAAAGGAATGTAGGAATAAATAAATGAAGAAAGGAAATCTGGCATCAGTTTTTTGGGTGGGAGAGCATGCTGGAAGAGTTTGTATACTATAAGTGAAAGCAGAGATTATGGCCACATTGAAATTAATTTCCATTGCTGGAAAATATATTGTTTATAGGTAAACAAAATATATTTTGAACTCACTGCAAGTATGAATTGAATTAATCAATTAAATGGATGGTCAGTGGCATGGTTGTGGCTGCCTTCTAACCTTTATCACACACACACACACACACACACACACACACACACACACACACACCTGCATTCAAAGAAGGTTCTTGCTTATCAGAAAAACTGGAAAGGAAGACTGGGATGGAGAAAGTAAAATGACTAGCTGCAAAAATTGATCTAGATGAAGTTACACTGCTGAAGTTTTGCTTTGTTCCTGGAAGACATATGAAGGCACAGTCAGAAGTGTGTGCTGAAGACAAAGAGCAGGATAGGTCATGAGAGTTTTTCTCTTTAACCCAGATACGTAAAATTAGGCAGGATTGAATCCCTTTTCCCTTTCATGATGCAAAGGGGCAGAGCTCACATTGGCCCAATTGAACCCACCCCACCACTTGAAGCTTGAATCCATTTCTGTAAATGCCTTTTCCCTAAGGGATTGATGATGACTGAAGACAGCCAAGAATTGTTGTGGTTAGCCGGCAGCAGGTGCGGATGGCTGAGGAAAGCGAGGACTAAGATGAGGGGTCAGGACCATTAGGGAGTGGACAGCTGCCTTCAGAGATTGTGGGGGCTGGCAGCAGTGATGAGGAGGTACCCAAGGAGCCTGTGCCAAGTGCACATGCGCACAGGATTGCTCAGAGGAAAAAGCAGCTTCAACAGCGCAGGCAACTCGGGAGTAAGGCTGCAAGGTAATGGCCCCTCCTTCAAGAAGATAAAAGCCAGCTATGAAGCAGAAAGCAAAGACATTTTGAAACTCAGCCTCATGGACATTGCAGTTGGTATTTGAAGACTCTTGTGTTGTGAAATATTTCTTATCTGTGATTCTTGGCAGTCTCATACAGTTTTGGCAAGGTTTGTGCTTATCAAAGTTAATTAATTTGCAGCAGCTTTTTAACCAGGAATTCGTAAGACTCATTAAAAGGTTTCTGTTCCCTTTAGTTTTTGTTTGTCTTATTAGAAAAGAGTTTGGGTCAGAACAAGAATAGAGACTGAACACCTGTGCCAGGATGCCTACCAGTAGTCCTTTTTTTGCCCCTAAAGAAGAATGAAATTAGGGTAATGAAAACTAACCATGTATGCATACAGGTTAAATTAACATCATACTTTGCAAACACATGCATTCACCAAAATTACAGTCACCTAAGCTGTAATCTTGAGTGCAGAGAGAGAGAAAATATCTCTGCAAGGCAGTTTCAAAAGCCAGCTGGCCTTTTTTTTTTTTTTATCAAGCAACAGGAAGAATGAGGTGGGCAAGCCTTGAAATGCAATTAGCCAATAGTAATTGTTTTACTGTGCTTCCTAATAAATGGGAAAAATAAAAACAAAACAGAAAAATTGTTGTGTGCTGTATATTTCACCAAATCATAAATTTTGTTTTTGGCCTTATATTAACTGGTTATTATAACTGGTTTTTTCACATTACACTAAGCCAAAATGTTTATTTTCATGTAAACCCAGACATTGTGATTTCAAAACTATATGTTCAATAAACTGCAAATCATGATTTTGCAAATAGTGAAAATCCAGCCAGTGAGTTGGTTTCTCATCTAGCTTCTTTCTATTATAAGAAGGAATTGCTTATTTTACAACAGAGTTAAGGAGCCACTTTTCTGTCAAAATTCAATATTATCTTAATTGAAACCTGTCAGCGATGTAATTTGAATCCAAAGTGGATGACCCAGAATTAAAACCGAGCAGAATTAAGGATTGGACTTTTTCCATGTATTCACTATATATTTGAGTTGCATTTGTTGGCTATCATATTGTGTTCAGCTGGATTTCTGCACCCAAATATGGTAACTGTAATAGAATAAATCAATGATAGTGGCATCTTCTCTGATCTGAACAGATTTTTCTCCATCAACTTCCTAGTGGCTGGACAGGGCAATCAAATGCATGTTAATAATGCATGTTGACTCAGGAAGAATTGCCACCTTTGGCCTTGGATGGAGTGGCACTACCCCCAAACAAACCCTGTGTGTAATCTAGGGGTTTTCCTGGACTCACGACTCCTGCTCAAAGACCAGGTGGTGGTCGTGGCCAGGAGGGCCTTTGCGCACATGCGGGTTGTGCACCAGTTACACCTATTCCTGGACCAATGGTCCCTACTCACAGTCACTCATGCCATAGCAGTCACTTCCAGTCTTGACTATTGCAACATGCTCTACATGGGGCTGCCCTTGAAGAGCATCTGGAAGCTCCAGTTGGTGCAAAATGCAGCAGCCCACATGTTTTTGTGCAGACCCCGGTGTGCACATGTTCTCCTTCGGAGCTGCATTGGTTGCCAATTTGCTTCCGGGTGCAATTCAAGGTGCTGGTTGTCACCTTTAAAGCCCTTCATGGCTTGGGTCCGGGTTATCTGAGGGACATTCTCTTGCTGGTCCCATCTATCTGACCCATTAGAGCGGGGAGGCAGGGAATGTTGTGGGTCCCATCCCCGAGGGAGATACACCTGGTGGTACCCAGGAGAAGGGCCTTCTCTGTGGTGGCTCCTTCTCTCTGGGGGAATATCATTCCTCCAGAGATTAGAATGGCCCCCACTCTAGCACTCTTCCAGAAGGCGTTGAAGACCTGGTTCCGCCAGTGGGCCTGGGGAACCCAGAACAGGATGGAGTCCATTAAATGGCTCATGAGATCTGCTGTCGCCGGGGTGGGAGATGGGTGTTGGGGGGATGATTTTATTATATTGTACTATATTAATTGATTTTATTTTTTGTTAGTTTTGATTGTTTTAAATGTGGTTTTATATTCTGTAAGCCGCCTTGAGTCGTGGCAATATAAATTCAATAAATAAATAAATAAAAATCTAGATTAAGTCCAAAGAAGGTACATCATCAGAAAGAAATGACACTGTTCTGCAAAATACTCCAGAAGCATGGATTGAGGAAGGAGAAAGGCTTCATTTGACTGATGGGCAAACAGTCCCAGCCTTTTACAGCAGAAACTCTGCTTATTGATCTTGTTTGTTCATTGTTACACAGCTGTAGTAATTGTTTTAGGAGAAAAGGTTTCAAAATAAAGTATTAGCCTATGAAAGGTCAGAGAGTTTCCACTTATCATTTCCCTGGCTGGTACTAAAACATTATGAATCTCCCTTTGTCCTATAACTCTATTTTTGCAATGAACAGGCATCATTAATGCAATAAATTGGGCAACCCATCAATGCTGTTTCTTATATTAAAAGGTAGAGAGTTGTGTGCAGCTGCTTCTCTTTCGCCTTAGAGTCAATAAAACTGACCTTTACCAAGCTGATATTATGCCTTGATGCATCCATATTTAGCCAATCGAATCAGTAGATGTTTGTAACTGATTAATGTCATTGCTGTTTTTGGAATCTTTCCCTTTGAGATGTTTTAATGACAACCAACTGCATGATAACATCTTGTTTTATTAAGGATAAAACTGAAAGCCAGTTCAATTTGTTCTCAGATGCTGTTGGATCTATATCCATAAGGGTTTTTTGTGTGTTTCTTGCTTGTTGGTTTCTGAATGGCAGCATGGATCTATGCTTAATTTGCTGGAATTGAAACACACATTATTTTCACTCTTTAAAAAAAACAAAAACCAGTGAGTCACTATAAGCAAATTATTTTCTGTTGGCCTTATCTTGAAAGAAAGCAGCACAATCTACTTGCAGAATTGGAGCATTAAGAACTTCTTGTGGAAAATCACAAATGTGCTGGCTTTCTGTTCCCGTGTGTTTTGGTGGCTTCTTTCAAAGTATGTACAGGATGTGGTTTGGAAAAGATAAACAAAGGTTTCTCCACCTTTAAGATGTGTGGACTTTACCTCCCAGAAGTCTATAGAAAGCATATTGGCTGGGGAATTCTGGTAGTTTGAAAGCCACACATCTAAAAGTTGCCAAGGTTGAGAAATCCTGGCCTAAGGGGACACTGATAGCTGAACATTAATGCTATTCTAAAGAAATAAAGTATGAGGTTGAACCTCATACTATTAATATAGCTGCACAGGCTTAAAATATGATTCAAACTAGGTGCTTACAAAAGTACACTTCTTAAAAGCAGCCATATCCGTATTTTCAGACTCATACAGAATCTTGAAAAAAAATGTACATAAATGCTTTGAAGAGGTGCTGGATTTGGACTGCCACAGGTTCCAAAATTCCTCTTCTGAATCACTACTAAAATGCATAATTAATATTTCTTATACAGAGATCTTTAAAAAAAGGCTTGACTGTTTGGTAGAGGGAACTAGTACCCTATCCACATACATGCAGTCCTGGATTCTGTTTGTAATTTAATCATGAATGTAGGAATGAGTGAGTGAATGAATGAATAAGCAGAAGTGAGATCTTCTACAGATAAAGGTGTTAGCTTACACCCATCTGCCTTATAAGATGACTCTGGGTGACTTATAACAAAGGAATCCTTTGAAATTATTACTGTAGCTTGTTTACCTCTTGCCATTCTCTCAAGCTTAGGGTTTAAAATGAAATAATCATAGTAAGCTTGTCCTTTGCTGTTTGAAAGAGGGTGGGGTGTGTGGGGGGAGAGATCAGATATTTGCCTTTTTTAAGTCATTTTAGAATTTCTCTCCAAAATATTATCTGTATCCTGATGCCATTGATAAATAACTGGAGGCTATGCATTTTAGTCAAATGTTTCATAGAGCATTTTGCATTAAGAAAGGAATAGAGGGCTCTTTTCAGACAGTGCCATAAAAGACATGATCTTTTATATTTCTAATAATGTGGTAGGAGAGAAACATCACCCAGTTGGCTCAAGAAACCTGCAGAATGGTGGAGAGAAGAGGGAAAGGAAAAAAGATATCAGACAATTTAAAGTTGTAAATGTGACTGGCCCAAATCTAGTCGAGGATTCAAATTCAGAGGTGAAGTACTATATTGGGAGGGTAAGGCAAAAAGTATGCAGACAAGAACTTGGAAGACTGAATGTTTGAACCACAATCATAATTTCTATGTTCAATAAGATTGTGAATATAGTTTCCAATTATCTTTAACACGGTCTGGGTCCTTTTGTGCACTGGGTGTTCAAAGCCCTTCTGGATACAGTTAGTCCTAATTAGCACTTGGATAGTTTTCATTTACACTCAAGGAATCTGGCTTTGTCACTTTCTAGTCAATAACCCTGTCTGTTGCATTGTCATAGGGCTGTTGATAGTTTGACTAGGGATGCTTTTGAAATTCACACAATCATTTCTGTATTGTCATAATTTCCAGGACTCATATTTGTCTTCTTTCTATTCTCTGGTTTCTTTCTCAACTTTCAAATTTTGCATGTCAAAAGATGAATGGTAGTAGCGAATTAATGAGCAAAACATCTTATAACTAAGCTAGAAATAATATTAAAGAATTCCACCTTTACCCAAAGTGGTTTTTTTTAAAAGAAACAACTTTTTAAGCAACCTTTGGCTTTTATTTCATTTGCATATAAGTGTCTTAGACTTTGTTGGTTCATTTGATTCACTTGTGTGCTTCTAGGCTTGCTAATGCCAGAAGTCAAGTACAGAAGAACTTGCCCTGAAAAACAGCCCCAAGTGGGGGCGTCTTATACCGGTAAACGTTGTTGTCACTCAGGCAAGAGCGACGGGGCGGAGCTCCGACGAAGCCCCTTCAAGCCCAGCCGGAGTCTCTCTTCCTCCTCCTCCCACCCACCCACCCACCTCCGCCCGGCTCGGGCGCTTGCGGAGGCCAATCTGGAGGTGGGGTGGGGGGTGGAGCGGGAGGGTCTCTGGCGGGGCCGCTTCGCCCAGCCAGCCCTGAACCGTGTAATGGCCCGGGAGTGGGGGGAGAAGGTGGTGGGGTGGACTGTGGCGCCCCTCCTTCTGGGCAGCGGGGCGGGGGGTGGCAATTTGCTCCCCCGCTTCTCCCTCCCTCTTTGAAAGTCCGGGAGGGCTGTGCTTGGGGCGGGGGTGTCCTCGGAAGTTCCTGATGGGACCCCGCTGGGCAGGGCCACCCGGCTCCCGAGCTGCTTTCCAGGGTCCCCTTGGGAAGAAAAGGGTCCGGTGGGCGGTGGAAGAAGGCGAGGACCTCCTCCCGCCCCTGTCCCGTCCCGTCCCTCCTCTTGTCCCCTCCTCCTCCCCGCTTAAGAGAGAAAGATCTGCCTCCCGGCACCGAGCTGCCACCCAGCGCCGCGTCTCCCGGCCAGCGCGTGCTTGCGACTTGGGAACCGGCCAAGCGACTTTAAAACCGAGCGGAGGCCAGAGATAGCCGAATTACCCTCCACACCACACACACACACACACACACACACACACACACACACACAGAGTTGGCAGCTGTCCATCCCCCACCCTTGAGTCCCGATGGCACGCACGCGGGGCTGTCACAAAGAAAGGGAGAGGAATTGAGTGCCAGCCTGAGAAAGGCGAAGCTGCCTCTCTAAAGCATTTTGGTGGCTTTGTAAGTTTGGGGAAAAGGGGCGGGGGTGTCAATCAAGAATTATACCCAGAATACCCCAAGTGTTACAACTTACCGTATTTGCCGGCGTATGAGATGACTTTTGCCCTAAAAACATGCCTCCAAGTGGGGGGTCGTCTTATACGGCGAGTATATAACAAACTCTATATTTTGAGTGGAAATGTTGGGGCTCGCTTATACGCCCAGTCGTCTTATACGCCGGCAAATACGGTAATAATTTTCTACTGTGTTGCAATTTCATTGCTAGATTTACAACATTTTACTCAGTTGTGTAAATTACTGTGATGAATCGGAAAATGTAGGTCCCTCTGGCATACTCAGCTCAGTCTTGATTTCACTTATCTGACAAATAGAGTAATTACTTTAACAGATGATTAATCTATCCTTCCCCAAGCTATCTATTGAGGGAATCTGTTGAGACAGCAACTTTGGTAACTTGCAAATTCCCTATCAACAATTCCAACACATCTGGTGGACTTCAAGTTACAGAATCTGGTATTACGTTAATCTATAATGGTATATATGAGAATGACCTTGGGAGACAGGAGGAAGAGTTGCAGACTAGACTATCATGATACAGACGTCTGTGGAAGCAGAGGGCATGGAAAGCATTTCAGAAAGCACCTCCATGCTTTTCAGGAGAGTAAAAGGAAAGGAGGGGAGGAATATTTTCAGACTGGCAAAATTCTGCTGATGTAACCTTACAATAAGGATAGAGCTAATATTCATTGTTGTGCTTCTTGTCTGGATTACCTCAAAGGGCTAACATAATCCATTAAAGACCAATATTTCTCCGCAAACCTTTTAGGTTTTAGAAATGAGAGCAGTGGACTAAGATCAGGAAGGCTTCAATACAAGTTTACCTGAGTGACCGTGAGCCACTCTTTCAATCTAGACTACTTCATAATCTAACCTTCTAGGGAACACACTGAGCTCTTAAAGGAAGTCTGGGACATAATTCTAACAAATGTATATCAACATATGCTGTTGCTTGCAATGTTTCTATTTGTGAGTCAGTAAACTTTTTGCAAGACTCAGCCAATGAAATTCCCAATTTAATCCAATCTGTGGATTTAAGCATTTGGTTTATTTGGCTTCTATTCAGCTGTTGCACAGTAACACCATTTCCTTCTCATTAAATTATTTATACATGCTATTCTTTCCCTATTTATATTACCTTACAATAAATGAATGCCAAAGAACCCCACGTCAGATTTTCTCCTATTCCCACTGGGAAGAAAAATAAGTTAATTCACCAGCAATCTAAACATCATACACAAACACACAAACCATGCAAGTCTGTACTGTGTGTTCTTTGTTTGTTTATATGAAATAGCAGCACAGGAAGATTGCAAAATATGCACCAAAATACATATAAGCACATTTTATGTTAAATGACTTAAATTTGAATGCTTTTAATACTATTTCTTCTTGAATAGTATTAAAAGCATTCAAATTTAGAATAAATTCAAAAACTGTTTCATGACTTATGCTAAAAAAGATAATTTACGTGCTTGCTTTTTTTAAAAAAAAATCTTCAGTTCACTAGTCCATCGTTTGACCTTTCCCAAAATTAAGCCTATTGATAATCAAGGAGCAGGTCCAGCTCTGGAATAGGAAAATTTCATTCTGGAAGTTCAAAAGTGGAAAAAGTACCTCTTTTTTTCTTTTTAGATCATGCCATTCTTTTTGGGGGGGGTGTTGCTTATTTATTTTTTAAAAAATGTGCTCCATGTCTTTTCTCTTCCAAAAAGAAGCTAATCAAAGTAGTTTTCATAATACAATCAACAACAATCCATTGTTAAAACACAATTGCCTAATAAAACACAATCAGAAACTTGTTTCAAATGCAAAATACCCGGCTGTGAAGAGCACCAGTGGATTGTAAGGTCATAGTGCAGGGAATTGCTACTTATCTCCATCAGTGTTAGGATTCAAAAATTTTTACTACTGGTTCTGTGGGCATGATGTGGCTTGGTGGGCGTGGCTTGGTGGGCATGGCCGGGGAAGGATACTGTAAAATCTCCATTCCCTCCCCACTCCAGGGGGAAGGTTACTGCAAAATCCCATTCCCTCCCCACACCCACCAACCTGCTTTTCAGCTTCATTTTCCTGTGCAAGGCAACAAAAAAAGACCCAGCCAATCATCTGGGACTTGGGAGGCAGAGAATAGATGGGGGTGGGGACAGTCAGAGGTGGTATTTGCTGGTTCTCTGAACTACTCAAAATTTCTGCTACTGGTTCTCCAGAATTGGTCAGAACCTGCTGAATACCACCTCTGGTTTCCATGTGCCATAGTGTCATATGGGCAGGTCTCCAATAAACAGCCAAGTACACATTAGCAGCACAGGTAGTCCACAACTTACAACAGTTCATTTAGTGACCATTCAAAGTTACAACAGCATTGAAAAAAGTGACTCATAACCATTTTTCACACTTATGACCATTGCAGCATCCTCATGGTCATAAGATCAAATTTCAGATATTTGGCAACTGGCTCATATTTATGATGGTTGCAGTGTAATGGGGCCATGCGATCAGCTTTTTCAACCTTCGGACAGGGAAAGACAGATTCACTTAACAAACGTGTTATAGCAATAATTCACTTAAGGATAGTGTTAAAAAGTTGTAAAATGGGAAAAGCTCACATAACAAATGTTTCACTTAGCAACATAAATTCTGGACTCAACTGTGGTCATAGATCAGGGATTACCTATAACAGCTGAAGACTCTCCTGCTAAATTGGGAAGTAACACGGCTCCCTTTATAAGAGGAACAGTGCTGTGTTTCTTTAAGGTGGCACTTTTATACTTGCCAAATCCAAATCCAGAGAGGCACATTTCTAAGAGGGAAACCTCTCCTTCTTCACCCAGCCAGCATGCACAAACAACATAAAACAAGTTTGCTCCCTCATCCAACCTTGAATCATCTTGGTTGAATCATTTTGGATGAATTATTTATCCAAGAGTGAGTCAGATGTATTGTAGGCAGACTTGGCATTCATCAACATAAGACAGAAACAAAAGGATGTCATACACCTGATGACCTAGTTCCTGGGGTGACAGCAGAAGTGGGAATTAATCTCAAATAACCAATTCCCTTTTCCCAAGAGTGACCCTCCTCTTGTTTCTCTCCGTATTTTCATTACCACCTTGTTCTGCATCTTTTCTGCATCTCAGAACACCTCTGTTCCTACCTATAGTAGGCATCATTCATCTTACATTCATGTCCTTACTTCCTCTATCCTCAATCATCCTCACAACCTTCAGGACCTCCCACTGCTCACTTCTGGGTGTACTTGGTAGAGTTCCTAGCTGTCCCTAATCCCATATAAAAGGAATAGGCAAAGTTAAGGTTTTAAAAAGACACCTAAATCCCATGTTTTCAGTAGCTTTAGATGTAAGCCAAAACCTCACAATTCTCCCACTCTGTCCACATATGACCGCTTTTGTCCCTGTCGAATTGAAAAGAAAGACTGGAACATAATCTTATTAAGTCTTAACTATAGCATGCTTAACAAGTTTACATGATTCCAGTAGATCTCTCTCTCTCTCTCTCTCTCTCTCTCTCTCTCTCTCTCTCTCTCTCTCTCTCTCTCTCTCCCCTCCCTCCCTCCCCTCCCTCCCCCCCCTCCCCACCCATCTACCCATCTATTTCAGGGTTGAGCTGTAAAGTTCTTGGTGTTCTTTGAGCCTGATTGTTTGCCTGCAGGCATTTCATTATCCAACTAGGGAACATCAGAAGTACTGGTGGGTGTAAAATGTGCATTGTCATCTCTAGCACTGATGATGTTAGTCCATAGACTAAGAAGTCAATGTTGTCTTCTGAGGAATGGGTGATTCTCAGGGAAAGAATATAAACTCCCAAAATCTAGAATATATGCTGAAAGAGAAGTCATTTGTATTGCATATTTTATTTATTTATATTTCATATTTCTTAACAGCCCATCTCCCTGAGAGAGGGGCTCTAGGCAGTGTATATTTGCATCTTACATTTTTTTCCAAGAATTAAAGGTTATCTAATGCACACATCCTTTCCCATTTCTCAACCTCAGAGGTATTTTCCAATTTTCCAGTCTCTACCTGTTCCTTTTTCTCGCTCCTAAACTCTCCTTACTCTTTACTTGCACTCTTAAGTGTGAAGAGGAGAGAATAAAACTTGGATTATAAATAAAAATCTTGTTATTTCTGCAAATTGAGAAAATAGGGGGAAGGAGTGAAGTGGTAACAAAATAAGCACTTTTCTCATCTTGGAGATGGGATAACACATCCAGTAAACCAAATGATTAATATTTTCCTTTGTACCAAGAGGATTTTAATTTTGTTATAAGAGCAACCTTTAGCAGTCATCTCTGTTAGGGTTTGGGAATTAACCCCTAGCAGAGTATTGCAGCAGTAGTCAAGCCAGGAAGCCAAAACGAGAGTGGAAGGGCCCCAGAGTATACACACACTGAACACAAACACTGTTTGTAGTTTAAATAGTTTTTAATCCAGTTAGAGTTTAAGCATTGTCATTCAGTCCATTAAGTCATTCACAGTATTTTCCATCCAGTAAGACTTACTAGTATAGTCCAAGTTTAAGAGTCCTTGCAATATCTTTATCAGCCGATAAAGATATCTTCTCCTCCTCCGGTTTCACTCTCCAGAGAAACAAACGCTGGATATTCAGCAAACAGTAGCAAACAATAACAGTTCAGTCACAGGCACTCACAGTCAGTAATCTCAGTTAGTCGCAGCAGCACACAGTTACAGACAGACAGCCGTAGTAGCACACATTTACAGCATCTCACAGTAAGCTTTCCAGCTTCTAATGCTTCCTTATATAGTAACTTCTAACCGCACCCTTAATCGGCTAATTGCCTGCTGCATTGTGCTTAAAGTGATAAGCACTTAAACCATGATATCTAAGTTTTATATATTTATTCACCCAAACCATATTTGGTATCAATGTTATACCTAACATACTCCCCTTTTGGGTGAAATAAATATATAATACTTTTACAATCTAATCCCATATTTTTCACAACTCTCCTGGTGCTTACTGGCACCTTGGGCTTTAGTAAAATTATCAGCTAAATTGTCCTCCGACATACAGTACTCTAGCTGAATCATCTTACTTCTTACAGATTGTCTCACGTTTAGATATCTTAGATCTGTATGCTTGCTCCTTGTTTTTACTCCAATATTTGTGGCCATTTGAATTGCTGCCTGATTATCTTCATGTATAATTATAGGATAATCTACTGTTATACCTATATCAATTAACATTTGTTTATACATTATTAATTCTGTACATAACAATGATAAACAGGAGAATTCTGCCTCCATAGTAGACAAACTTATATGCTGTTGTCTTATTGACTTCCAGCCTATTAATGTCTTACCCAGCATTATGGCTGTTCCTGAAGTCGACTTTCTAGTGTCTCTTTCTGATGCAAAGCTAGCATCTGCATAAGCACTCAAAATTAAATCACCCTTTGGTTCTAAATACAATGAATAATTCATTGTCTTTTAAGATATCTTAATATCCTCTTAGCTGCAATCCAGTGTCTTTCACATGGTGCAGAATTGAATCTAGCCAACTGATTCACGCAGTACGAAATATCTGGTCTAGACCAATTACTAATATAACTCAAACTACCAATTAAAGATTGATAAATCACCTTATCAAACTCAGGGCTTTGTTCATCAGTGTTGCTAAACTCCTGACTCATTGGAGTCTTAGCTGGCTTACAAAGCTCCATCTTGTAATCTTTTAGCAATTTGCTTATCTTATCTTCCTGAGATATCTTAAAACCTTTCCGTGTTTTCTTTATATTCAAACCGAGATACTTCTTTATCTCCCTAATTGCTTGATCTTTATTCTCTTTCCTAATGATGCTATTATTTTATTTGCTTCATCATTAGTTTCAGTTATCAATGCAATGTCATCTGTGAATAGTAATAATAATGATACTTTCCCATTTGTCTCCCTCTTAAACAAACATGGATCGGCTAAACCAGCTTTAAATCCTATATTGTCTAGTTCCTTTACAATATACTGGTTCCATTCATAGCCTGATTGTTTTAGACCATAGAGACTTTTCTTTAACAACCAACAATCATTATTATCCTTATTTTCACTTTTAATACCAACAGGTTTTTCATATAAATAATATGTTTTAATGGGGCGTGCAAGTAAGCAGTTTCCACATCTAGATGGTTAACTATATAGTTTTTACTAGCTGCCCACACTAAAGCTGCCCTCAAGGTTGCTGCCTTAAGACTAGGTGCAAACACCTCATCGTAGTCATTAGCATTCTGCCTAAAACCTTGGGCTACTAACCTTGCCTTATGGATTAAATTACCATCCTTATCTGTTTTTACCTTAAATATCCATTTGCAGCCAATGGATTTCTTTCCTACAGGTAATTTGGCATTTTCATACACCTTCATATCACTTAATGAATTCAGTTCCTTATTCATTGCTGCATACCATCTTTCTTTTTCCTTAGTAGGATACTTTTAATTTCTTCTACAGAATTAGGAACTTGATTAATCTGGCACACTGTGTTAGCCTGGTACCTATCAGGCGGTCTAGATACACGTGTAGTTCTTCTGGGAATTACAGGGCTTACAGGAGGACTTTGTTGAACTACTACCTGTTCATCTTCCTCATCCTGTTCAGCTATTGAATCTGTTTCTTCCTTTATGGGCACTATTTCATCCTGTATTTGTCTCTTTACTTTATTTTTAAAGTTACAGGGATAACTAATGGGATTTCTATAGGATTCAATAATTACATCTTTATTGGCATCCTGTTCTAATTTCTCCCATCCTTCATGTTCTAGAAATTGGGCACTAGCACTACATAACACTTTAGATGTGCCTTTCTCCCAAAATCTATATGCCCTATGGTTTGCCTGATAACCAACGAAGAAAAATCTTTTAGCTCTATGTTGCCCTTTTTTCTGAGTTGTGCAGGAATATGCACCCATGCTAGTGCACCAAATGTGTGCAGATAACTTAGATCAGGTTTCCTGCCATGCCACCTGGTGAATGGAATTTCACCTGTTGTTGTATTAACAACGTTGTTCAATATGTTATTAGCACACATTGTAGCCTCCCCACAAAGAATCAGGTAACCCAGAATCATTTAACATTGTTCTAACCATTGCCTGTAGTGTTTGGCCTCTTCTTTCAATAAAAGCGTTATGTTCTGGCCTGTATGGAGCAGACTTCTTATGCTCTATTCTAGCTACCTTAAGTCTGTTCTGGAATTTGTTATTAACAAATTCCGTGCCATTATCTGTCACCAGGGTTATCAGTTGCCGTTTAGACTTTCTTTCAGCAAACCTAAGCCAATTGAAAAATGTTGATATGTTTCAGTTTTGCTTTTCATTAAATAGCAAAACCCATATCTAGAATAATGATCCATAATGCTCAGTATATATCTAGCACCCCCATACTGGGTTTCTTTGGACCTATTATGTCTGCAAATACTACTTCTAAAGGTTCTTTTGTTTTGAAACCATTTAACCTATTTGCAGGCAATACTTTGCTCTTATCTTCACAGCAAACATTACAACGTAAATATTTATCACAAGGTTTTAACCTTATTCCTTCAGATAACTCAACTGTACGTTTTAGCATTTTAAAATTTACATGCCCCAAACGCCTATGCAATAAATGGATACATTCATCATGAGGCTTTATATTATTAAATACAGTTTGAGCCTCCCCTTTCTTACTATTATCTAAGACATATAATGTTCCATTTAAAGCTGCAGTTACCCTTTTGTTATCTTTTTCAATTATGCAATTATTATCCTTAAAAGTAATTACATAACCTAATTTATCTAATACCCTTACTGAAAGCAAATTAAACTTTAGTTGTGGTACATACAACATTTTTATATCCTGGTTTATGTACGGACAACGTGCAAAACCTTGACCTTTCGCTTTCAGGTTCCAGCCATTAGCAAGTGATATATGTTGAGAACTTGTAGACATTTTTATAAATTTTGTCTTATCTCTTGTGATGCAGTGGGATGCGCCACTGTCAACCACCCATAAATTATTCTTCACATCAGAGTTGCTTAACGTGGCTAGTTCAAATGCTTTCTTTGGCTTTTTTACATTTTGGCTTTTTCTCTTTTGCAGAATCTTGCCAAATGTCCTCTGCCTCCACAATTAAAACACTTTTTAATTGTGTATGCCGTTGAAGATAAATTCTCTTCTTCCAGGTGCTGTACTTTGCTTTGCTGGTTTCTTTCAAACTTTGAAGATAATTTCTCTTCTTTCTTATCTTCTCTCAGCTCGTCACGCCACGCCTTCTTCTGGCTTCTTCTAGTAGCCTGCCTGTAATCTCGGTTAATGAGAGGCTTTCTTTTGGCAATACCTCTAACGAAGTCACATAGTCATCATAGCTTTGATCTAATGAAGATAATATTATGTAGACTTGTTGCAGTTCATTAAATATAAGCTCTTTTTCTTGCAAATCTTGAAAAATGCTCTTCATACAGTTTAAATGAACTAACATATCTCCATTCCTCTGAAGATGCGTTCGAAAAAGCTTCCGTGTAAGATTTATATGTGCTCCTACACTGTCCCGAACATAAATCTTCCTGAGGTTCTCCCAGCAGTTTGCAGCATTTTCTTCTCCACGAATATGGACAAGCTGCTGATCACAGAGAGTCAGTCCTATGATGCATAAAGCCTGCTCATTCTTCAGTTTAAAGTCTTGTAACTTTTCGTTATCATCATCATTAGCAGGATCCCAGCTACTCACATCTGGTGGGTTTGCTATAATGTCCCACAAACCTTCTCTGCGTAGAAGTAAACTACATTTCATTGACCATGAAACATAGTTTGTTCCATCCAGCCTGGATATCATGGACAGTTGTGACAAATTTACTTGTGCCACTGCTCTTCAGATATTTTGACTATTTTAAACTAATTAAAACAGTTTGTTTTTACAGTAATGTGCAACTCACACCAACTCTCTCTGCTATATCCTGGTTTGTTAGACTATGCTGCTGGGCCCATAACCAATGTTAGGGTTTGGGAATTAACCCCTAGCAGAGTATTGCAGCAGTAGTCAAGCCAGGAAGCCAAAACGAGAGTGGAAGGGCCCCAGAGTATACACACACTGAACACAAACACTGTTTGTAGTTTAAATAGTTTTTAATCCAGTTAGAGTTTAAGCATTGTCATTCAGTCCATTAAGTCATTCACAGTATTTTCCATCCAGTAAGACTTACTAGTATAGTCCAAGTTTAAGAGTCCTTGCAATATCTTTATCAGCCGATAAAGATATCTCCTCCTCCTCCGGTTTCACTCTCCAGAGAAACAAACGCTGGATATTCAGCAAACAGTAGCAAACAATAACAGTTCAGTCACAGGCACTCACAGTCAGTAATCTCAGTTAGTCGCAGCAGCACACAGTTACAGACAGACAGCCGTAGTAGCACACATTTACAGCATCTCACAGTAAGCTTTCCAGCTTCTAATGCTTCCTTATATAGTAACTTCTAACCGCACCCTTAATCGGCTAATTGCCTGCTGCATTGTGCTTAAAGTGATAAGCACTTAAACCATGATATCTAAGTTTTATATATTTATTCACCCAAACCATATTTGGTATCAATGTTATACCTAACAATCTCCTTGAAGTAGGGCAAGTAATAAACAGACATGGCACGAATTTCATGAATACTGTTTATTGTATAAAGTAAAATTATAATCTTAAAAGCCCATCCAAGTTTCTCTATATCCCATCTTACACTCAATAAAAGCAATCTCCTTCCCTTCGAAAATTAGATTAGGCCCCACTCTGACACTCTTTCAGAAGGCCCTGAAGATGTGGTTCTGCCAGCAGGCCTGAGGAATCCAGAGTGGGATGGAGCCCATTAAATGGCTGGATGTGAGTGCGTGTTGTCATCAGGGTGAAGGGATGCGGGGTTATTACATTGTTTTATTATTTTTATTTTCTTTTATATTGAGCTTTTATTTCCTGTAAGTCACCTTAAGTCACTGTGAGCTAGTAGACAGCAATATAAATTTTCATGAATGAATGAATGGCAATAGCACTTAGATTTATATACCGCTTCACAGTGCTTTACAGCCCTCTCTAAGCAGTTTACAGAGTCAGCATATTGCCCCCAACAATCTGGCTCCTCATTTTACCCACCTCGGAAAGATAGAAGTCTGAGTCAACCTTGAGCCTGGTGAGATTCGAACTGCCGAATTGCAGGCAGCCGGCAGTCAGCAGAAGTAGCCTGCAGTGCTATATAACCATTGCGCCACCATGGTTATAAATAGATAAATAAATAAAAATAAATAAATACCTGCATAGATAGATAGATAGATAGATAGATAGATAGATAGATAGATACATACATACATACATACATACATACATACATACATACATACATACATACACATACATACATACTGTTAACAGGAAAGATTTGGTTTGGTGACCTTGATCTGTTGATCCTAGGTCAACAGTTGGCTTGAAATGGCCCCTAGCATGTATTATTAAATTTTTCTTTCATCAAAGCATAGAGAAGATGACTGGGAGGGCTTTAACATAAACTCTGTCAGGGTGGGAGTGGGAATGAAGCCCCCCCACACACACACATACTAAGCACTTTGGATCCAGAGCTGTGTGCTGTGGAAAGTGACTGTGTGCTGAAATAAGCCCTCTTAAACCATGTTTGAAAACCAAGAGGCATATTAGCTCATAAAGTTAATAGCTTCGTTTTCTATGATCATGGGAGTGTGGGAAATAAAGTTCAGGTGAGCTTCATCTCATATGAGCCTGTTACAGAATGGCAAATATAATTAATGAAGAATTGATAGGTAGGATGATTCCCATGTCTGAAAGAGAGAAGTTGAAAGATAACACCTTACAGGGAGGTAGAAGTTGAGTGAATGTTAGAAGAGACTTCCCAACAGTAAGAATGCTTCAACGGTGGAGCCAATTTCCCAAAGACATAAGCTCCCCTTCACCAAATGTGTTAAAATAGAAATTAAAACAGCCATCAGCCAGAGTTTATTAAATCTAGCTTCCTGCACTGAATAGGATGATTGAACTCAGTGGAGTGAATGGCCATTTTAAATCCTATGGTTCTCTGAGTGTATGAAATGGTTATGTTTTTAATAAATAAAATAAGATCTAGCTGCAAAGAGGTAAAAGAGAGAGAGAGTAGAAGCAGCAACTTAGAGGAAAAATTACAAAGCAGGATGAAAGCCAACAACTAAATTCAGAATCCTGATCATCCTCCACATCACGGGCAATTTGCCCCTTGAAGATTTTAAATGCTGATCTAATACTGTTCCGTTCTCTTATTCCATGGAGGGAATCCATTAATGATAATAGGACCCTTTTAAGCCAATAGATCTATTGCAGAGGTTGCGCAATGAGAAACCTGGCATATTTAACCCCTCCTCCCCCTCCCAAAATCTATACCAAAGTTAAATAATCCAAAGTGCCTTCATTTTGCTGAACAATCTGAGTATTCCCTAAGGCAGCTGAATTTCAGTCCATTAAGAACCAAGATCATGCCAAGCTTATTTTTAGGCTTGTCAGTAGACATCCTAGATGGATGTCTACTGACAAGAGACTGAAACTGACTAAAGGCCTCTCTATCCCTCCTCTCTCTTGTAGGGAAAGGGTTTGAGGCTGAAGCACAGTTCTATTAAGCAGTGATGGCGGATTGGTGTGATTTTCAGAAATGCATTTTCCTTTCAAAGAAGTGCGATTAAAACCTCTCTCTCTGTGGTTTGGTACATAATGCATTGTTTGCAAACAAAATGTCGCAGTAGCTTAATCAAATTATTGTTATTTCAAAGAGGAGAAAAGTTCAGAAAAGTTCATATACTCAAGCTTAAATAGTCTGATATGTTGAAAAGGTCTTAATTGCTTAAGGCAAAATGATAAATCCTCCTTATTCCCCTGCCATGCTCAATTCAAACTGCACTTTACCCACAATTGTCCAGATTATTTTAGCATGTTATGTGCTAAAAAATCCCCTTGGTTTCCTCCTTTGAAATAATACATGAAATATCAATACATGAAAATGTATGTTTGTCTATCCCTTTATAATGTCAAGAAACACCCATCTTACTCTGCCAGTTAGTGACTACATTTTGGTTGAAACCTATTTTGGTTGGCAACTTCTTTATGTTCTCATGCATCACTGTATAATTTTGTGTAATGGTTTAGGGTCCCTCCCTCCATGTCTCGTGGAAAGTCTCTGCAAGAGCACCAAGCAAAGTCATAGAAATTCATGAAAAAAAACCTCATGAGCTATTAGACAAGAATCCTTGCCGGATACTGAATTTCTCAAAATCATGAGAGTTTGAGGCATTTTTTCCTTTCAAGAACTCTTATAAAACTGTTGATGGAAGTGGAAAATGTTGGGGGAGGGAGAGAGTGCCTCCTGCCTATTATTGATATGTGAAGGACATTCAAACCTGTCAGAGGCAAAGGCAGATTTCTCTCACTTCATGAGAGTTCAGTTCATGCTAATTAACTATTCTTTTTTGTCCAAGAATTTGCTTCATGCAACTCAAACAAACAAACACAACCCACTGTTATGCAATTTGTGCCAGCATAGTCAGTTTGTGCCCAAAGTCTGACACATGCCAAGATGTCTTCCAACCCAAACCACATGAACATTTTCCTACCAAGACCCTTTTCTGCCCTCATTCACACATGTACCATTTATTATTTACCACTTATTATTTGTTTGTTTCTTTGTTTAACTTTTATATAGCTGCCCATCTGTCAACCAATTCTGGGAGGCTCCCAATCAAACATTAAAAGACATACAAAAATTGTTTTATGTAATTGTTCTAATAGTGTGTTGCCCACTTATTTCCACAGGTGTAATGCCTAATCCTTTTATTATAAGGTCAAAACATCCACCAACATCTTGTCCAAATCCTTTACCCCAAAGAAGATCTACTCCAACACTGGAAGCAAAGTAGACCTATTAATTCAGGCTGGTGATGGATCTTCAGCTCTATGTTCAACTTTTAACCTAGTGAATCTACTGTGCATCATATAATAAATAATGCTGAAAAAATCAATACCTCTGTGAAGCATTCTGCTTTTTGTTCACCATCTACATTAGAAATCCAGTTGTAGAAGATATGGAAAATATTTTCACTGTACATCGAAATGAGGCAAGGAAGAACACATATTTAAGTAATGTAGTGCTTATGAATAAGATTTTAAAAATTTATGTGCATATTTGTTAGTGCTTTTGGGTTACAGAATTTGATACCACACCCTGCAACTCACTTTTTTCCCCACTGGCTCAATGTCTTGTTTTATGAGGACTTGCTTTATGTGAGTTTTTGGGAGAACATAATCTTAGCATAAAGTATTGCTATATTTTCCCACTACTTCTCATTCCATTTGGTAACAACAATACAAGGAAAATTTATTTAGAATAATTCTTCAAGGTGGAGCATGAAGTTCTTGCATTTATCTAGAGGCTGCTTGTCCTATCATTCAAAGGCATTATGGAGGAAGCAGTGTTACTGTTACCACTAAGGAGAGTCCTGATTAATTAATTGATTGATTGATCAGTTGATTATGTATGTGGTCACTGACTTGATGACATACATTTTCTCTATGATAATCTGTCCCTAACCTGGTCTTCAGGTCTCCATCGCCGCTGTAACTGAGTTCATCTACCTTTCAACCAATTGTCTTCTTCCTCTTTCCTTCCATCTTTCCCAGAATTAGAGCATCTTCTAAACCAGTGACCTCCAACCTTTCTGACTCAGTGGACCAGGAGAAGTATCAAAAGGAGGAGGGGATGTTTTCATGTGTGCATCACTTTCACAAATGCAGCTTTGTGCACATGGACATGTCCATGGCCTGGTTTCAAACAGGCTGCAACCCAACAGCAGCAGGTCATGTACTGAGGGTTGGGGACACCTGTTCTAGACAGTTCTGTGTCAAAAGTAGAATAATTTGAGCCTAGTCATTTGTGACATCCATAAATGAGAATTCTGGGTTGATTTGTTCGATGATCCATGTATTTGTTTTCTTGGCTGTCCACAATATTCTCAAGTGTCATTTCCAACACCAACATTCAAAAGCATTAATACTCTTCCCATCTTTTAAGGTCCAACTGTTGCTTCCATCAAATACTATGATTTATATCATTCTGATCTTTGTAGGTATAGACCCAACATAGTATCTGAATATCTTTTCCAATGCATTCATGGTTATCAATGCTTTCAAATGCTAGTCTGTAGTATATTATTTGAGAACATGTTCCTTTTGGTTGGTAGTTGATCCTAAAAAGCAGAAGCTACTCTACCACTTGAATGTCTTTATTGTCAATTCTTGGGGCAGCTGTTGTATCTGTACTCATTAGTTTGATCTTCTTTATATTTTACTTCCATTCCTTCATTGTGCTCTTGGACTAGAGCATGCAGATTTTTAGCATTTTCAGCTATCACAGTAGTGTCATCAGCATAGTGCAAGTTTCTTCTTCCAGTTTTAAAATGATGCTCATATTCTTCCAATCCAGGTTCTTTTAATATACTGTATATTCAGCATGTAGGCTGAATAAATAAGGGGAGAGTATACAGTCTTGTCTTTCTGACCTGTAGTTTTTCATGAGGACAATGAAATGCTTTAGGATTCCTGTTTTTCTGAGAACATTCCCCAGCTTGACATGATCAACATAATTAAAAGGCTTTCTATAATCAATGAAGCACATAGTGACTTCTTTTTTAGTATTCTTTGGCTTTCTGAATTATCCAGCATGTATTGGGAGCAATGTCTCATATTCCTCAGCCAAAGCCAGCTAGAACATCTGCTATCTCTTTTTCCATGTAGGGTTCCAATCTGTGTTGGATGAACCTAAGCATTCTTTTTCTAGAATTTGAAATTATGAATATTCCTTCCATCCTCTTTTGATCTCCTTTAATTGGTTACTATCTATTCATTGTCATCATTTAGTATATCAATTTGAGAGTGGAATCTCCTTCTGAGTTCAGAGATTTTTAAAAAATACTTCCCTTGTTTTTCTATGTCTGTTTTCAGTTTCTATGTCTTTACAGTTACTGTTGAAAGATAATTTTTGTTCTCTTTGGATCTCTTTAAGTTCCTTTCTGAGATTTTTTTTTTCTTTCTTGGCTTCACTTTTTTCCTTGGCAATTTCTATAATATGTTCTGATATCTAGTTTACTTTCTTCTCGTCTCTTCCTTATGGAAGTCTCATTTCATATAATATCTTCTTTAAGTTCATTCTATAATTCCTCTGGTTCTCAATCAATGAGGTTCAGTACTTCAAAGCAATTCCTAGTGTTTTTCTTCAAAATAGTGGCTATACGTTCAATAATATACTGTGGACATAGGGAGGTTTTCTTCTTTGATTTAACTTGAACACATATCAGCAGTTATTATCTGTTCTTCAGTCAGAAACTATGTCTTTTATGCTATTACTGTTAGCTATGAACAAATAATTGGAGTGATATAAATTGGTAAGTCTCCCTCCCCAACTTAATTTCAATTTTTATGCCATATAATCTAACTATGATTTCCTCCTGAACATTTTCAGCTTTGGCATTCCAGTCTCCAATTTCATCTATCCAGCAAATTCAATCAATTGCAAATTAAACTTGATTATACAACTTAGTAACCTTTTCTTATTCTGCATCAGTGGTTGGAGTATTGACTTGGATGATCATCATATTAAAGAATTGTCCATGAGGTCTAATTTATATTATTTGGTCACTGAAAGCATTATAGTCAAATACTGTTCTTACAATACTCATTTCTAACTATAAAATCAATGCTTTCTTGCTTTGCATTTTATGCCTTGAGTAATAAAAAAGATGATCTTCAGACTGCAAATGTTCAATCCCAGCCCATCTCAATTCACCAATGACTAAGAAATCAATTTGTAGTGGTTCCATTTCATCTTTCACTGGGCCAGGCTTTCCTACGTTACTGCTTCTTACAATTCATGTTCCCATTATAATTCTATTTTTGCAGCTTCAGATTTTCTTTTTCTTGATGGCAACAACAGCAAGCATACAACATGAAGGCTTCAATATAGCCATAATATAAACAGCATTAGCACTCCAAACGATTCTCAGCATTTAGCTCAGCTGTGTGCTATCCGACCTGAGAGATCCATCATCCAGCACTGTACTCAGGGGTGGGATTCTACTGGTTCGGGTGGGTTTGGGTGAACCAGATGTTAAGTTTTCATCTGGTTTGCTGAATCGGTATTTCAACCGACCAGCTGGCCCACCCTGCCCCTCCCCTCCCAGGAGTCTCCATGCGATGCAGGTAAGTGCAGGGTCCACGCGGAGGCTCTGGGAGGGGGGAAAACAGGTCTTCCGGAAGTCCGGAAATGGGCCTGTTTCTGGCTTCCGGAGGGCCTTCAGAGCCCTGGGGAGGCCGTTTGGAAGGAAAAAATGGCCCTCCTGGAAGTACCGGAAGTCTGGAATCAGGCCTCTTTCCACCTTCCAGAGGGCCTTCAGAGCCCAGGGGAGGCCATTTTTGCCCTACCAGAGGACCGGGGGAAGCCTCCGGACCCTTGGAAAGGCAAAGGAAGTTCCAGTAGGCCATGCCCATCATGGCCACAGCCCCCCAGCAACCGGGCAATGAACCGGTTGCTGGGATTTTTGAATCCCACCCTGACTGTAGTCAGCTATTTGATATTTTTCTTCCATGTGGTTTTCTTGGTAAGCAGGATGATTTAGCATTACCGTCTCCTGTGTAGTATGTATTGATGCCATTGCCATTGTGTTTAAACTGATAATTTGCCTCCAGCATCTTCCTGCATGGCTGTTCCCCAGCACAGGTAACTGGCTGCTTTAGCTGGGCATCTGAAATGGCTTTAACACTTTGACTGATCATGATGGGAACAAATACTCTTGGTGTGCACTCCTGGTATTCTTTACTCATCCCTCCCTGGAACACCCCCCTCCCCAACCACAATGAGGCAGCACAGCAGAATCTATGGGGGAAAGACAGTTCTTCCCTTTAAAAAAAAAAATGTTGAAGAATTTTTTCTTCCCTGAAGAAATTTCTCATGAATTTGATGCAGAATTTCAAAAGTTCCTTTGCATCCAACTCTGATCATAATTATAATTAAGCTAAAATTAATCATTTATTTTTCTTGGCATGTTGGAAGCTTTACTTTACAGAAAAAAAAGGCAATCTTTTCAGATTTTAATAAGGGGAATGCTGAGCAGCTCTCCTGAACTGTTCCGAGACAGGAGCAATATGCTGACAAGTATCAAATGATGACACATCCCAAATTCTGCTCTTCTTGGGTTCACTTTGTGGCTGTCAGCCAGGAACCTACTCCTTAATGTCTGATGGAACTGGCATTTCAAAAAGGTTTCTCAAGCAACCAAGCAGTCTTGGTTTCAAATTGCTGTTGCAAATTAGTTGAGCTTAACGATTTTGATTTAACACTATGAAAAGGAGCCAAATAATGACCTCAGTATCCCAGTTGTCAATGAAGAAAGAACCAGAATATTAATGGACCAGAATACTGAAAGCAGTACTCCTGGTCTTAGCTATTCTCTCTCCACCCCACCTCATCCTGATGTTGATGCTACTTTGGCATATTTCCTCTTAAGTCTTTCTTTCTGTCTGTTTGTCTTTAATTGAGCAGACTGAGAACCAAGTCAGTTTTTTTCCAAAAGAATTCCACTCTGATACCTTTCCAAAATAAAAGTTGAAAAAAGTATTCCTTAAGCAATTCTTTGAGTCCTGTGCCAAACACTCTCCTTCAACTTCCCTCAAATTTTCTTCTCCCTCAAATGTAGCTTCTGGTTTTGTACTTCAGTCTCTGGGTGCTTTAGAGCAGCAGTCACCAACTGGTGGTCTGCAAGAAAATATTGGTGGTTCGCAGAGAAATGTCACACCCAGAGCACTCCCCAAAGCAATTAATCCAGGCTACGCAGGAACACAAGGCTGCGCCGCCCACATGGCCCGCAGGAACCCTCCCTGCCCACTCACTCCTTACCTGGCAAACTTGCCTGCTAAGTTGCTATTTTTCCTTTTTCTTTCCCCCTGTGAGTTGGATTTCTTGCTTTCTAGCTAATCTTTAAATCTTCGGCTCTGCTTTTAAGCAGAGCTGAACCTTCCTTAGGACTGAAGCAGTGCAGACTCAGCTAGCCGATGGCAGAAACACAGATCTCTAAGTACATCTGTAAATCTGTGAGCAACTCAATCTGCCTGCCTGCTTTGCCTGATTTTGGGTAAAAGTTGCTCTTTTTTCATAAAAAAATCAATATTTACATATATGGTATTTACATATATGGTATGTTGTGAGTTAATTTTGTGAGTTTGCTTGCTAGCAAATTTTATGTGACAGACTCAGCTAGCCAATGGCAGATAGATAGATCTCTGAATGAATCTGTGATTCTGTGAGCAACTCAATCTGCCTGCCTGCTTTGCCTGGTTTTGGGTAAAAGTTGCTCTTTTTTATAAAAAAATTCAATATTTATATAAATATTTATAATATTTACATACAAGCCATGCCCAGCCAGTCACATGACCACCAAGCCACACCCACAAATTAGGCCACGCCCACAGAACCGGATGTTAAGAATTTTGAATCCCACCCTGCCTTTGTGTGTGTGTGAGAGAGAGAGAGGGGGGGGGGAGAGAGAGGGAGGGAGAGAGGGAGAGAGAGAGGTTAGCTCAGATCTCTCTCTCTCCCTCTCCCACCAATGTCAGCAAGCCACTGTCAGTCAAAATTCATATTTGTGGTCCCCAAGGTTTAAAATTATGAGTTTGGTGGTCCCTGAGGTCCAAAAGGTTGGCGACCCCTGCTTTAGAGCAGGGGTCTCCAACCTTGGCAACTTTATGACTTGTGTACTTCAACTCCCAGCACATGCTGGCTGAAGAATTCTGGGAGTTGAAGTCCACAAGTTGTAAAGTTACCAAGATTGGAGACGCCTGCTTTAGAGTTTCATTTGAATTTGTTTTTGTAGTGTTTGGAAGTTAAGGGATACTTTCAAGGTGACCAAGGATGGAATTGCTACAGGGTTGCTGTTTTTCTTTGCCTGTTTGTGAATTACACATGTTCCTGACACCCTCCAGCCTTTGTAGAAACAGGGAAAGACTGGGATATGGCAAGTCACATGATGATTATAATACAATTTGCTTAGTCTCTCTTTACTAAGACATCTTACCCATAGCAGCTCCTAGTAGTCTTTAGCATATCTCAAAAAATTCAGCAGGACACACTAGGGAATACCAGGCCATAATACAGTTGGCAAATTCTCTCATTTTCTCTTGGAACTAAGCAATATATTGTTGCCAAGAAAATTACATGACAATCTCCATGTAGTCCCCGAGAACTGAGCTTATTAAGCAGGAGTAGTAACAGGATGACATTATTAGTATTTTTGTAGGAATTCTGCATAACCTGCTGAAACCCAAATTCTTGGGGGGAAAACTCCAGAATAATTAAAGCGATAAAAATTAAAGCAAAAAAACAAAACCCTGATACATGTTCTCAAAGGAGTACACAGTCTGCTCTAGAACTACCTAGGATATATTTTAGAAAACCCTATTTAGATAATGCCCTAAGTATTAACTACTTTTCTTCTATATTCTTCTCCCATATTTTAAACATATTAAGAGGAATGGTTTCCATTCATTACATAATTTAGTAATCATGTCTACTCTGGGGTCGCCAAACTTTTGGACCTCGGTGACCACCAAACTCATAATTTTAAGTCCCTAATATGTATTTTGACTGACAGTGGCTTGCTGACATTGGTGGGAAAGTAGGTCCCATATTCCAGAGCTGCAGTAGTCACAAGACTGGCCCTTTGGTCATCCAGAGCAGCTGCTCCTCCATCCGGGTGCACTGGCCTGCCATGGACTGGAAGAGCTGCTCCGGGATGACCAAAGGGCCAGTCCTGTGACTACTGCAGCTCTGGAATATGGGACCTACTTTCCCACCAACATAAGCAAGCCACCCCGGAGTGGATTTCCCTCCCCACTGTTGGTTTTACCTTCTAGTTCCAGCTCGCGGGGCTCTACTCAAGGTAAGGTTTGTGCTCGGCTGAAAGGTGGGGGCCAATGGGTGGGCGGCATAGCCTTGTGTTCCACGCAACCTGAATTGCTTTGGGGGGACATTTCTCTGCGGATCACCAAAATTTTCTCGTGGACCACCAGTGGTCCCCAGCCCACTTGTTGGCAACCCCTGGTCTAGTCTGTTCTTTATAATACACTTTGCTGATGTTTTGGTTTATCCATCAAATGATACAATTTCAAGGCACTGCTTATGAAATGTCATTTAATAGCTTTCATCTGTTCAACTGTTACAGGAAGGTTGGGATTTCAGAACATGACAGACGAAGCTGGTGTTGTGTTGGTTAGTTGGCAGTTCAGGGTGCTGGTAGGGTTGGGAGTAAGAGACATGGGGCTGGCCTTGAAGATCACCCTGAGTCTGGAGCTGATACAGAATTCAGTGAGTGCATTTGTTTAATGGGCAGCCTCCTTACTGACATGTAAAACCCCTGCTGTAGAAGCTGCATGCTTCTGAAAACAGATTGAGATACTGGTACAGGTAGTCCTTGACTTACAACCATTCATTTAGCAACTGTTCAAGATTACAACAGCACTGGAAAAAGTGACTGATGACCAATCTTCACACTTAACAACTTATTGCCACTTATTCCTATGGACACGTGATCAAAATTCGGGGACTTGGCAACTGGCCTGTACTTATGATGGTTGCAGCATCCTCTGATCATGTGATCACTTTTTGTAACCTTCCCAGTCATTTCTGACAAGCAAAGCAGTGGTGGGATTCAAAATTTTTTTTACTACCAGTTCTGTGGGTGTGGCTTGGTGGGTGTGGCTTGGTGGGCGTGGCAGAGGAAGGATACTGCAAAATCCCCATTCCCTCCCCACTCCTGGGGGAAGGTTATTGCAAAATCCCATTCCCTGCCCACCCCACTAACCTGCTTTCCAGCTCCGTTCTCCTGTGCAGGGCAATAAAAGAAGACCCAGCCAATCAGCTGGGAGTTGGGAGGCAGAGAATAGATGGGGGTGGGCCAGTCAGAGGTGGCATTTGCCGTTCTCCAAACTACTCAAAATTTCCACTACCAATTCTCCTGAACTGGTCAGAACCTGCTGAATACCACCTCTGAAGCAAAGTCAGTCGGGGAACTGGATTTGCTTAACCTCATGATTCACTTAACAACTGCAGTGATTCGCTTAACAATTGTGGCAAGAAAGATATGGGTGTGACTCAATTAACAATTGCCCTGCTTAGCAATGGAAATTCTGGTCCCACTTATACTATAATCACCTATATGGCTCCAGGCCATGTGTCTATGAGACCACTTATCCCACCAAAATTCTGTCCACATAGTCCAAGTAAAGAAGAAATGTCTCCTGGGGGTTCTCATCCTTCACAGTTATGATGGGTGTGGGGTCAAAAGGAGGCAATCTTTCTGTCAGGGGTGTGTGTGTGTCTCCTCTGGTTTGAAACAGCTTGTCCCCGGAGCAAAGATGGCTGCCACTTCCAGGGCCTTCTGGAACCTTGTAAAATGGTGACTGTTCTAAAAGGCCTTTGTGGGCTTCATGCTGTAGAATGGTCGACACCAGAAATGATTATTAGAAAACTTTGCTTCAAGTTTTAATGTTTTGTGAGAATGCAGCTGAGGAATGGACAGCAATTTCTCATTATATGAATTGTTTTCAGCCCTAGTTATTAGTGTCCTTGATAGCTGGACTGGGAGTTTAAGGACCAAATGCAAGGTGGAAGAAAGAGAGGCATAAATAGACACATTTGGCATGCTCCATTATGCTGTGCAGCGCATTGAATTTAAACAACCTTCTCTCAAGAGGAACTTTTTTAAAAGAAAGCCCTGATATATTAATAGCAGTAGCACTTAAACTTATATACTGCTTCACAATGCTTTACAGCCCTTACCCCAACAATCTGGGTCCTCATTTTACTTATCTCAGAGGGATGGCAGGCTGAGATAACCTTGAGCCGGTGAGACTCAAACTGCCAAACTTCTGGCAGCCAGCAGTCAGCAGGAGTAGTCTGCAGTACTGCAATCTAACCACTGTGCCACTGCAGTTTAACTTTAGTTTTTGCTTTATTTTATTTATTTATTTGGTTTGTCAATTGCTTACAAGATAACAGGTATAAGTAAAAACATAATTATGAATACATGGATACATATAAGAAAAATTAAAAAAAAAAAAAAAAAGAAACAATAGGACAGGGATGGTAGGCACTTTGGTGCGCTTATGCATGCCCCCTACAGACCTCTTAGGAAAGGAGTGAGGTCAATAGTAGGCAGTCTAAGGTTAAAGTTTTTGGGGTTTGGGGAAGAAACCACAGAGCCAGGTAGAGTATTCCAGACATTGACCACTCTGTTTCTGAAGTCGTATTTCCTGCAATCAAGTTTGGTGCAGTTAACTTTGAGTTTGTATCTATTGTGTGCTCTTGTATTGTTATGGTTGAAGCTGAAGTATTCATTGACAGGTAGGACATTGCAATGTATGATTTTATATACCATGCTTAAATCAGACCGAAGATGGCGTAATTCAAGGTTTTCTAGTTCTAGAATTTCAAGTCTGGTGGCATTACAAAGCCACAGGCCTTTTCTGTCTTTTTAAGTGGTCCACTGTTATTTTACTCAACAGGGATGCTGTAACAGTTGGTTCCAGACTGGTAAACACTGAGGAGACTTTTTAATAAGCAACCAGCTGCAAACTCCTCTGTGTTTTTAATGATTTCTTTGTTATAGTTGTGTTTCAATTTTATTCTTTATGTTGGCTGTTGTAAAATTGCTCTTGGTAGAAGAGGCGCTATAAATAGGGGCATCTGTAGAACCCATTACTTTAATCAAAATGACAAAAGTAATGTGACACTGGGGCTCAAGACCTGCCACTTTTTAAAATCTATGTGACATCTGAACATGCATGAAAAAGGGGTAGAACTTACATTTTGTCAGCGCAGTGTTGTTGGCCATAATTTGACAGCCACACACCTTGATCCCCTCCTGCAGAGGACTCTGACTGTAAATTAAGGAAATAATTATTATGTCACCTGACTGACAATGACCTGAAGAGACAACATCTTGATCCCAACACTCAAAGTTAAACAGCAAAAGATTTTTAAAAATCTATGTACATTGAACTTCAAAGAATTCAAGACGCTTCTTGGATGAGAAGCGAAACGTCTTCAAAGAAAAAAGAAGGAAGTCCAGTTGTCTCCTGAAAGAGCACCTTTGGGGCAGCCATGACCTGAATGGTTGTCCAAAAATCTCTACAGACTTTTAGGATGAACACCCTTTGAATGGTGTGGGAATGTGAATAGATTTCCAAAAAAAATTCAGGAATCATTTGTAGACAGAGGTAAACCTCCAAGTGCTTCAATGAAAGGATGCAAATGATCAATGTTCTGCAAGGAATATAAATATAAATCCTTCCATGCCCCCACTATCCTGTCAGAGCTGCAGAAGCTTCTTGGATGAGAAGCGAAACATCTTCAAAGAAACAACAAGAAAGTCCAGTTGCCTCCTGAAAAAGGACCTTTGGGAGAAAGAAGACCTGGATGTCTGAGAATCTCTACAGACTTCAAAGAATGCAATTCTCTTGAATTCTGCACAAGGTAGTACAGTAAGTAATCTTAAAAATGAAAGTGATAACACATCACAACTGTAGTTCTGAAACAGATATGGAATTGATTTCTATTTTAATCTAATTAGACTATTTTAATCATTTTAATCCCACCCAGGTTTTCCAGTCTGGTACCCAATAGAAATGCTGAAAGTTAGAACTCCCCAAATTTTAATCCTGGAAATTGCTAGTCTAACATAGTAAAGGACATCTAATTACAGAGCAGTTATCTGTTAAGGCAGTTTCCACTACTGCTTTCTGATCTCAGTAATTGCTTAACTTAAAGTATCTTTATAAATGTCCTCTTAGTAGTGATTCTCTTTTCTAAAAACTGCACGAACTTATTGCCATTAAAACAAACAAACAGGTGCTGTGTGCATTTACTGTGTGCATGATTGTCAGCAAACGTGCTGTGAAGCAGGAAGATTATTTGACACGTTATTACTAAATTTATTTTGCACTGACACATAATGACAAACTCCACTGGCTATATTTGCAACCATTCTATTTAAAAAAGAAATGGGGCGGGGGAAATCTGTTTTTCCCCCTCTGTGCTTAAGTTTTCATCTGAGATAATTTGATGTCGTTTATCAAAAACTAAAGCCTGTTCGCTATGTGACACTGTACTAGATGAGTTACAGAACAATGGCCAATACTTGGAAAGTAACACAGCCATCCAATTACAGACAGTCCTAGCTTAATGATAGATGTCTTCTTGACTGTTCAAAGTTACAATTGATCCCCTCCCAAAAGGTACTTATAACCTGGTTCTGGAGTTCTGATGGTGGCGCGCGCGCTGCACACACATGCACACATATACAGAGAGAGAGAGAGAGCCATGGCCACAAGTACTTGGCAACTGGCTCACCTTTACAACTCAGTTGCCAAGTCTCTGAAAAAGAGTCCTGTGACCGTGTGTGTGTGTGTGTCTGTGTGTCTGTGTGTGTGTGTAACCATCCAAACTACAGTTTACAGCAAAACACACCCATAGGAATGCATTTTCTCACTTAATGACCATGATATTTGCTTAACTGCATGTTTGTTTTACAACTGCCATGTTTGCTTTAGGTTAAAAAAAAAGGTCAAAAACGCGGGTTGGTCACATGGGTGCCTCAACATAGGATCATTGTGACTTGTAATAGAAATTCCAGGCAGCATTAACAGTCATAATTTGAGGACTGCCTGTATTTATCTAGTCATTTGGGGCTGCATTTGGAATTTCCAATCCCAACAATTGAAGCTTGTGGAAGGCTGCAGTATCCAATGTCACCAAACCAGTACAAGCCCATACTCCATGTCTACTTTGGAATAACCATGCCTACCATGGAGGAAGGAATAATATTGTAATCATCTCTTATTTCAATCATTTTCTCATCTACCTACTAGCATTCTTTACTGGCCAAGTGTGATTGGACACACAAGGAATTTGTCTTGGTGCATATGCTCTTAGTGTACATAAAAGAAAAGATACATTCATCAAGAGTCAAGAATCATAAGGTACAACACTTGATGATAGTCATGGGGTACAATAAGCAATCAAATCATACTAGGAAACAGTCAATATAAATCGTAAGGATACAAGCAACAAAGTTACAATCATACAGTCACAAGTGGGAGGGGATGGGTGATAAGGAGTGATGAGAAGATTAATAGTAGTACAGACTTAGTTGGAGAGTGTTGAGGGAATTATTTGTTTAGCAGAGTGATGGCGTTCGGGGAAAAACTGTCCTTGTGTCTAGTTGTTCTATAGTGTCGTTTTGAGGGTAGGAGTTGAAACACTTTATGTTCAGGATGTGAGGGGCCTGTAAATACAGTATTTTCACAGCCCTCTTTTTGACTCGTGCAGTATACAGGTCCTCGATGGAAGGCACGGTGGTATAATTATTTTAACATGAAAGAAATCAAGCTGGGTTAAGTTGTCTATTCCCAAATCTGTACCAGCTATACCAAACTTTACAATCATGATAAAGAACTGTTGGGACTTTTAAAAGGAAATATTTCTGGGTTAAACTCAATTTCTGGAACCTCCATAGACACATCTTTGGAGTTTTCTTCACAACAATGTGATATGTATCATTGCCTTCCATGGGATGTTTTCAAACTTCTCAGTGTAATCTGCAGCCCTGGGAATTTTGAGTAGAATCACACAAAACACCCACACAATATATGGAGTTCTGTTATAGGCTACAGAGGCTTTCAGGAAAGCCTTGCTGGCTGCAGAAGAAACGGGCTGAGGTGTGTGAGGCCTGCATCCAAAGCCAAAGAAGTTCCTCAAGGCCTCTGACAGTGAAAAGAAGGTCGGGGGCCATGCACACAAGTGAAATGAGTCAGTGGACTACATCTCTCCCCCAAAATAAGACCTGGTGCCTTTTTGGTGGCAAAAAGATTATAAGACAGGGTCTTATTTTGGGGAAACAGGGTAGGTGTTCGATGACATACTCGCTGTATTTTATGCTAGGCTAGGCTAGTCTTGTCTATTCAGGAACTGCCTGATTCCAAACTTTTTTCTTGCCTTAGTTTGAAATGTAAACAGATCAATCAAGTGCAGGCTAGGAATCTGAGCCTTGTAAGAGAGCAAGCAAGAAATGCCAAAGCATGTAAAAGGACTCAAAGATTATTCTTGTGTCTTTATCTGCTCCAGAGGACATTCCACCTTCTCCAGACTGGTTGCCATCTAAAGAATGGTGAGGGTCTCTTCAGGACAGCAATTTTCTCTTCTGCAGGTGAGGGGCCACTGCCTGTTTTAGTTGTGGATTTCATCTTGAGCCGAACACAAAATTGTTTCAGTCAATTTACTTTCAGATGTTTTCACTTGCTTGATGGATGGATACACTGCCTTTATTTCATACAATTTAAGACTGTGTACAAAATGTTCCTTCCTCCTGTTTTCCCCACAACAAGAGGGAGTCCTAACAAACATAGACAGCACATTCACTACGTATTTATTTTTATTTATTTATTTATTTATTTATTTGATTTGCCAATTGTTTACAAGATAATAAGTAGGTAAGGACAATCAAGTGCAGGCTAGGAATCTGAGCCTTGTAAGAGAGCAAGCAAGAAATGCCAAAGCATGTAAAAGGACTCAAAGATTATTCTTGTGTCTTTATCTGCTCCAGAGGACATTCCACCTTCTCCAGACTGGTTGCCATCTAAAGAATGGTGAGGGTCTCTTCAGGGACAGCAATTTTCTCTTCTGCAGGTGAGGGGCCACTGCCTGTTTTGAATTTAGGGGATGAATTTCATCTTGAGCTGAACATAAAATTGTTTACAGAGCTTGGGTCATCAACAAGATCTTGACTATTCAGCTTGTATTTTATTTTCTGATTTTTTTTGCCAATATGTAAGACAGAGCATTTATTTGTTGAAATTTGAAGTTGCCATTTGTTTGACCATTCTGATACATAGTCAAGATCTTTTTGTAGGGTAGCAGTATTGTCTGTGGTATTGAACAGCTTTACATCATCAGCGAAAAGAACGCAATTGCTCTTAATATGATCACAGAAGTCATTTATGTAGAGTATGAAGAGAGTTGGTCCTAGAACACTGCCTTGGGGGACACCACTATTGACAGGTACAGAATTTGATAGGACGCTCCCAATTTTGACCATTTGTTGTCTGTTTGCCAGGAATGCTTCTATCCAGTTATTCAGTTGTCCAGAGATACCATAGGATTTTATTTTTAGGAGTAGTTTGTCGTGTACCACTGAATCAAAGGCTTTACAGAAGTCTATGTAGATTGCGTCTATTGCTTTGCCCTGGTCGAGTTGTGTCGTCCATATGTTTTTGCAGTGTAAGAGTTGCAGATTACAGGATAGTTTTTTTCTGAAACCAAATTGTTTATTGGAGAGTAGGTTGTTTGTCTCTAAGTGGAGGATGATGGATTGGTTAATAATTGATTCCATGACTTTACTTTTTCTATTGTTGCATCTACAGATTTCTGTTCATTGGCCATGCTTGAGTTGACCATTCCTTCTAATATGAGGGAAGGAGTGAAAGAATAAACGTTATTGGGAGGATGGTTTGAGGCATCTGACAGATAAAATTGCTTTGATCTGCTCTAAGCTGGTCTCTGGTTGTGTAGGTCCTGCTGAGTTGAACTGGCCTATCTTGATTATCTGGTAGGAATTTGAGCATGTTAGCCTCAAGCAAATGGACATGGTCTCATCAGGCTATGAGCACAGCCATCACTTTATTGGATCCATGTTGGTTAAAGTTTCTCAGTAGACAACATGTAATGGTGATCATTTTTTTCTTAAGTAAAGGGGTAGCTCTTCCTGCAATGATCTGTCTTTATTCAAGGAATCATCACTGAATCTAAAAATGTTAGCTAGATCTCTACTAGTCTCCAACCTTTTGGGGAACACCATTGAGAAAATTATTGAACTGTGGAGGAAGTAAATTATCCAGATTTCTTCCAGTTGAATTTCAGGCATGAGTGATTTCAGGCATTGAGGCAACATTGATCTTGCTTAAGGATGGCTTTAGAAGGGATGGGTATAACCCTGGTTGTCCCTAAACTCTCAGACATTTCTCTCCATCAATCTTCATATCCTTCTGGACTGGCTGGGGGGGAGCGGTTAGGAGTAGAGGCCATGGAGTTGCAGTGGTTGCCTTGATTCCTTCTCCATTCAATGAAGGAAAGATCTACCTTTCGACCATTGCTTTGTGGAAGTCGTCAGGATTCAAATCTCCTTACTCTTACTTAACATCTACATAAATCCAAAGGCGTGGGACCATCCTCAGCATATGATTAGACACTAAAAATTATTAGGTACTAGCAACCTATAGCAATATATAGAATATAAACAGAGCAAAACCTTGTGAGAAATTTTATATCAAAACATATTTTATACTTTGTAATGTTTCCATCTTTCCTCAAAACATTAACAAAATTCACAATGGTCTGAGAAACTTTGTCTCTATTAGATAATTGACAGTCAAGCTGAAACTAAATTAATCAAGTAAAAATAGCAAATGGGAGAAGAAAATCCTTTACTCAAATTTCCTCAAACCTCCAAATAAGTTACCCAAACCTAATCCACATATCAAAGGATAAGATCTGCAAACAGAAATAGAGTTAAGTAAATTAGGTCTCCCAGCAGAATTACATGTTCACAAGAATAAAAATCACAGACATACCTAACACACACACACACACACACACACACACACCTCAAGTGTCACCCTAGAATCAGCACAAAGACATTTCTACACCCTGGACAACCCCTCCCCTATAAAAATCAGTTGCTGTACCCCTTTTCTCTGCAGCTTCTCCTAAAGGCAATAAATATTTCTTCTTTCCTCACAGCTGTCTGGATCTCATTTTTATTTATTCTTGCACAATCCCTGCTCGAGTTGGAACATTCTTCTGACAATCCATAGCAACCTATTAGCAATTCTGTAAACCAGGCCTAGACAATTTATGGCCCATGGGCCACATATGGTCCATCAAGCAACCTTGTACACTGGTGTTTCTCCAAAAAAAATATATACAACCCTCAATAAATTGACTGCTGTCAAATGTTGTTGCTACCAGGCAGGATCTGCTGTTGCCATTGCCAGAAAGACACACTGTCAAATGCTTCCAACACCTCCAGGCCTCATCAACCCCAACAGCTCCAGAATTGCTGATGCTCTGTTGCTGCCAAAGAGCTGGTTTATGTTCTTTCATTAAAGCTTGAAGGTAGACTCTCCCAGTGTTTGTAAGACTTATTATCCAAAGGTTTCCAACCGCTAAAAATTAGTTAATAAACAATTTCCACTTAATGTTCTTTTAAAGACCCCAACTGTGATTTGAGCAAGATAGTTATTCTCTCATCGATCCCTGTCCACAAAACCCACTGAAAACCACTAGGTCAGAGTTCCAAATAATACATCCATAACAAACTGAACTCCAAGGCAAGTAGGTTTTTCAAAGAATTGGTTTATTGGACATATCATATTGGTATAAGCTGGTGAAAACAGATTCTGAATATTCCCACCGGTTTCACCTAATTAAAAGTAAGTTTCTCCCTTTTCCCAGACAATCAATCACATGGTCCAGTCAAGGACCCATCCGGTTGTCAGGCAATATTGCTCTTCCTCTCTCTGGCCACCTGTCCTTGGTTCCCAGGAGAAAGTTGTTTTTTTTAACTACAAACCCCCACTATCTCTATTCCCCCCTCTCTAACCCTAGCTCCAGTGTGGCAACACTGAAGCCTCAAAATGGCCTCTGTCAGGTCAGCTTCAGGGTTGACACACTGTCTTGCAGTCTCTGTTTAGAGGACTTGTAGTTCCTCTACTGTTTAGAGGACTTGTAGATAATTTCTCTTAAGGGGAGATCCAGGCAGAAGAAGAACACCATGGCTTCAAAATCTAAGGGACAGGTTTGGACAAAAGTCAGCAGCACTTTTTCATGCAGCTGTTGATAAAAATAGGATAGCCAACATGATTGCCAACATCCGATGACGGATATGGCACAAGAAGAAGAAAAAGTAGGTAATTTCCTCTCTTTATCTGGAGAGGTTCAAATAGCTGGTCTACTCATCACCTCTTTGCTCTTTGCCATGGTCATTGGCTCTGCTGTCTTCTGTGGTAGCAAATATTAAGAAGGAAATTTGCTCTTTCTTAAAAATAAATTGAGATGCTACCAATATGTTAATCGCCCAGGACATAATTAAAGCATCCACTTACGGATCTATTATCACTTTTGTCTCAGAAAAAAAAAAGAGGCTCAGAGCTGCTAATTTTATTCATCTGGAAAAAAAATAGATTCATTTTGTTATATACCAGAAACCCCACAGATGAATCATATCAAGTATTTATAGCAGCTAAGGTTAAATTGAGTCTACCAAATTCATTACCATTTGAATATTCCTTGAGATGCATTAATCTGAACTCTTGGGAATAAGGAAAGAAAACTGGAAATTTTATAAGCTTATGGGTTGAAACAAAAACAACATTTTATACCTAGAATTCTGGCAGTATTGGTCACTTACAAACTAAAACAGAATTTATTAATGATCAGTTTTATATTTTTATATAGAGTTATATAAATTATGTATATCTCTAACTGAACATCAAATTATTAATTTCTTGAGAAGTATTGAAATGTAAATGATCTTTCAGGAACTTAAAAATCAGCTGTTTCAGCCACCAACATGAGAAATTGCAGAAACATTTCAAACTATGAAATGGAGAAAGGCTCTGGACCAGACAGATTTCCATTTGAATAGTATAGAAGTTTCATAGGCCTATTGGAACCTATATTGTCAAAGGTACATGATCAAACATTTAATATCACTATATTTCCCCGTTTTACGAGGCTTATATTACAGTAATAATAGTTCTGTAATATAATACCATTACGACAGTAGTAGTACTACATTAGAGAAAAAGATTCTGTGGAAATTACCTTTGCTTAATGTGAATGCTCAAATATTAATTGCAACACTAGCCAGAGAATTACAGAAAATAATAGCATCATTGATCTATCCAAGTCTATCCAGGACCAAATGTATAAAAAGTAGACAATCCTCTGACAATAGCAACTGCTATTTTGAATATTACCACTGATACTGTGAAATTGGTTGAATAGTGTTGAATGCTGGGAAGGCCATTGATACAGTTCAGTTTAAATTTATCAAATCTATCCTAAAAAAAATAAGGGTTTCCATCATTTTTCCTTTACAAGATTACTATTTCATATTTTCCCCTTATGGCTGGAATGATTACAAAAGAATTTGTTACGCCATCCATCACAGGGTCGTGGTGGCCCAAGTGGTTAGAATGCAGTATTGCAGGCTAACTCTGCTCATTGCTAGGAGTTCGATCATGACTGGCTCAAGGTTGACTCAGCCTTCCAGCTGTCAACTCTTGAAACGACTAAAGCCATATTTTCTTGCTTCGTTTCTTAGTTGCTATACTTATGGGAAGGAGGAGGACTTGTGGCATGTAGAATGTTTTCGTCAAATGTGCCAGACACAACAACGCTTAGGCTCCTGAGAACCAAGGCCAATTCAGTGTGCCCTAGCAATGGCAGGAGGGAATGCTAAGAAGTTAATTGCCTGCTTGGTTGGCTAACCAGAGGTTGAGAATGCTCCAACACTGGAAGTTTTTAAAAGATTGGATAACCATTTGATTGAAGTGGTGCAAGGTTTCCTGCCTAAGCAAGGGGTTGGACTAGAAGACCTCCAAGGTCCCTTCCAACTCTGCTATTCTATTCTATTCTATTCTATTCTATTCTATTCTATTCTATTCTATTCTATTCTATTCTATTCTATTCTATTCTATTCTATTGTGGCATAAGGGTGTGAACAATATCTATTCTTTAATTATACCAAAAAAGCGGGAATTATTCCGTATTAGTTTTACCTCTGACAATACTGATATGATGTAACCAATAAACAGGATTTTTGAGGAAGCCAAAGCCTTGAATTTGTTGGGAGTAATTACTTGGAACCATGACACCAGCCTTCTGAGGTAAGTAAAATGAGGACCCAGATTGCTGGGGACTTAGAGAGGGCTGTAAAGCATTATGAAGTGATATATAAATCTAAGTGCTATTGCTATTGTGATGCCCATTAATAATGCCCTTGTCTCCTTAAAAATGTTGATTAGCTTCTTAACCCTTTGAGTCAGAGGTGGTATTCAGCAGGTTCTGAGCAGTTCTGGAGAACCGGTAGAGGAAATTTTGAGTAGTTTGGAGAACCGGCAAATATCACCTCTGACTGGCCCTGCCCCCATCTATTTTCTGCCTCCTGAGTCCCAGCTGATCGGCTGGGTCTTCTTTTGTTGCCCTGCACAGGAGAACAGAGCTGGAAAGCAGGTTAGTGGGGTGGGGAGGGAATGGAGATTTTGCAGTATCCTTCCCCTGCCACCCCCACCAAGTCATGACCACCAAGCCACGCCCACCAAGTCACACCCACAGAACCGGTAGTAAAAAAAATTGAATCCTACCACTGCTTTGAATTCTTCTTTTACAGGTTAGTCCTCACTCAGTGTTCTGACCCAGGCTTCCTAAACTGTAATCACACACAAACTTATTTTAAAAACAAGACTTATTTTATTGCAACGTTGAGAATTGTTTTCATTCTCAGCTGGAATTAATCTCAAACAGTCCCCCAAGATAAGCACACACCTTTCAGTTCTGTGAAATGCTGCCAAAAAGCGAAGTACCAAAAAAAAAAAAAAAAACCAACCGAAGTACAAAAAGCTTCAAGGTAGTTCGATCCCTGAACCAATAGAACTACCTTGCTTCCTGCAAAGGTTTCATCATCTTGACTGGACTTTTATACCTTATGGGAGGGGCAATCATCTACCAGCCTTACTCCTGAGTTGCCCCTTTTGTTTCAGCTGCTCTCGCCTTCTAGCAGCTCTGTGCACACGCACACTGGGAACAGGCTCCCCTGAGTCCTCTGCCTCGCTGCTGCCAGATTTCGAAAGATCCGGAGTCAGCACCCCACTCCCAGATGGTCCTGACCCCATCCCTGCATTGGATGCAGGAACCTCATCCGAGTCCTCTCCAGACTCCCTGACTGGTCCCCATTCTTCCCCACTGTCCAATTCCATTGCCGTCTACACCGGCTGCCGGTGAACCAAAACACTCAGCAACCACTCATTCAGTGACCATTTGAAGTTATAACACCACCAAATGAGGAGTCTTGCAGCTTTGGCAGCAGCTCTGCAGTCATGTGATCATGAGTCAGATGCTGGGCAACCCCTACACAATTGCAATGTTCACAGCATCCCACAGCCGCATGATTGGCATTTGCAACCTTGGCTGCTGACTTCTGACAAGCAAAGACCACTCTGGGTGATCCCAAGTCACAGTCATATATAATGGACCACTCTGGGTGATCCCAAGTCATATATAATGCTGTGTGATTCACTTAATGATCACAACTGGAACGGCTGGACGTGCCATCATAAGTTGGCACGGTGACATGATGTTTTTGATTTACAAGTGTGTCACTTACAATTACAGTTGTGGATTTCCTATAGTGAATTTTCAGATATTTAGGGGCATGTAGGCCCTTAATACTGAATATACATTTTTATATGCTGATGATATCATAGCTACTTTATTTTGGATAATAATCTACTGTCATTAGCAAAACCATTTAAAATTTTATAGCAATATAGTTTATACTCTGTTTATACCCTCCGGTTATACTTTTAATTGGAAAAAAGTTTAATTTTCTGTCTTTGGAATTCACAGTATCCATTTTGTACTGACTCTGTTAAAAAAAACCTTGGGTTTATAGTTTAAATGAAATATACAATAATACTTAGAATTAAAAGTGTTTAATAGCCTAGATGCAATTTCATTAGATACAATTTAATGACTAAAACTTCCATTACTGTAAGTCTTTGGAGCAAGGATGATGCAATTAAAATGAAGATTACATGAAGATTGGTGTATATTTTCATGATTCCTATGATAATCCCTCTTAGATTCTTTACACAAATAAATACTTTAATAAAAATATTTTTATAGCAAGCTAAACCCCTTGAATATCTCTGACTAAAATGGAGGTTGCCTTTATCCTGAAGTTAGCTTTGATCTATCAGATTTTTAACAATATTTTTGGGCCTTCATTTTAATATTTTGAAAATGAAATGTTTATGAAATCCTCCCTCCCTCTCTTTGCCCTACTAGAGCAAGCATATATTCCTCTGTATTCTTGGCAGGTTGAAGATCTAAGTATATTAAAAGGGCATTTTTATTTGAACCTTGTAAGCTGTCAGACATTTGGTTATTAATTGGCAAGCAGGTACATTTTGATCCTAAATCACATGAGAAATTAATATTGTGGGCGAATCCAAATTTGAAAACAGCAGCATAATGTGGCTTAAGGATTTTGGTGGTTTTTCCGTTTGATTTTTTTTTTAACTCTCTAAACCAAGTGTCTCCAACCTTGGCAACTTTAAGCCTGGCAGACTTCAACTCCCAGAATTCCCCAGCCAGCAAAGCAAAGTTGAAGTCCAACAGGCTTAAAGTTGCCAAGGTTGGAGACCCCTGCTCTAAAGAATATTTGTAGCTCAGGGTTGAAATAAGGAGTCCTCGATGCTCTCTGAGCTTGATTTAGCATTGGCACTAATGATATAACGCAGTTTGGGTAATGAACCGCCTGCAAGAAAACAACCAAGCTCCAAGGCCACCAAGGAGCTTCTTTTTAAACCCTCTGCTAACCACCCAAAGTCACATGACAAATGGGCAGCTTAAATAAATAAATCATCTATTTACCTACACACCTACAAACAAAAATAGCTGGAAAGTGAATGCACAAGAGAATAGGCCCGTTTTAAAATAGCAACAAACAGCAGGCAGTAAACAGTGGTGGACAGGACAAATAAAAACTCACATGGTAACAAGAAATGAAAAGGTCTGAGAGAATAAAAGGGCTGATTCTAGCCTTGAACACAGAATAGACTTGGGAAGATTCTCTGTGGAGGTTAGTTCAAAAATTCAATCTAGTACTGACGTCAGAGAAGCTACCTGCTATTTCTTGGAAGACCAAATGAGAATATATAAGAATATGCTAATGTCTAAAACCTATTTTTTGTTTTCTTTCCAATCTCCCATATTACTTTTTCTCAACTGCAATCACATTCCTGTTTCTTTTTTTACCATTTTCACATACACTGAGCTGCAATCTGAGTGGATTCAGGCAGGGGTGGGATTCTATCTGGTCGGGCCAGTTCTATAGAACTGGTTGTTATGATTCTACCCAGTTCGGCAAATCATGCTACTGGTTGGCCCCTCCCCTCCCTACCCACTCACTCCTTACCTGGCATGCGCACCATCATACTTGCCTACTAAGTTGCTATTTTTACTTTTTTTCCCCCACAACCATCAGCTGTTCTTCTGTGCAGGGAGATTTATATTAGCTAGAAAGCAGGAAATTATTGGATTTCTTGCTTTCTAGCTAATCTAAAAGCAGAGCTGAACCTTCCTTAGGACTGAAGCTTCTATTTTTCAGTGCAGACTCAGGCAGCAGATTGCAGAAAGGTAGATCTCTGAGTGAATCTGTGATTCTGTGAGAAACTCAATCTGCCTGCCTGCTTTGCCTCATTTTGGGTAAAAGTTGCCCTTTTTAATAAAAAAAATCAATATTTACATAAATATTTACAATATTTACATACAAGCCATGCCCAGCCAGTTACATGACCACCAAGCCATGCCCAGTCAGCAAGCCACACCCATCCAGTCACATGACCACCAAGCCACACCCACAAATTAGGCCATGCTTACAGAACCGGTTGTTAAGAAATTTGAATCCCTCCCCTGGATTCAGGGCTAATATGTATACCAGGAACAGGAGCTTAGTAAGTGTGATACAGTAGCCTTCTAATCATATGACTACCAAACACCAATTTATTTATTTTTATCCCACTTTATGATTTTTATATAAGTATTGAATAGGAATAGAATAGAATAGAATAGAATAGAATAGAATAGAATAGAATAGAATAGAATAGAATAGAATAGAATAGAATAGAATTGGAAGGGAACTTGGAAATCTTCTAGTCCAACCCCTTGGTTAGGCAGGAAACCCTATACCATTTCAGATAGATGGTTATCCAATCTCTTCTTTAAAACTTCCAGTGTTGGAGTATTCACAACTTCTGGAGGCAAGTTGTTCCACTGATTAATTGTTCTGTCAGGAATTTTTTTCTTAGTTCTAGGTTGCTTCTCTCCTTGATTAGTTTTCATCCATTGCTTTTATCCTGCCCTCAGGTGCTTTGGAGAATAATTTGACTCCCTCTTCTTTATAGAAACCCCTTGTTATTTATGAAGTCAATTTGTTATTTTGACAAATTATTGACTTATCAAAGTCACATTGAATATCAACCATGGATTTGTTTTCCTTTCAAAATACAGCACAAAGTTAGTGTCCATAACCAAAATGGGCAAAAGATAATTTCCAACTGCAATAATTGCTATTCAACTGACAAGCTGCTTACAGTATCATACCAACCAATTCTGTAACCCTATTTGTAGAAAATTTATGGTGGCTCTACAGACATCAAAATATTTTCCACTCTCATATTATTCAGGATAATCATCTTATATTTCTACAAGTATCAAATGAACTATTTGAGCAGCTTCTTATTCCTTCTCTTCAACCAAGGCACTCATTTTTATGCAACTCTATAACTTCCCTTTTTCCTTCTTTGATGACTGTATGGAAGTGATTTGCCATCGACTTCTTCCTGGATGCTTTCTGATTTTCCATAACAGCATTTGTTCAGGAAAGATAAGAGGATATGAATTTAAAGTGACAAAGCTCTGGTACTTTTTCACAGAAGTGAAAAATGGATGGCCTAATGAAATATGTTCCCTTCTGTGCTCTAAGATCGTTGTCTCCTTTCATTAATTCTGGGTCCCTCTTTTATTTCAAGCAGACATAACCATTTTTGGATGAAGGAAAATTGGGTGAAGAACAAGGGAAGTTGTTTATCTTTCTTTAATATTAAATTTAAAAACCAGATCAGCTAATATGATTCTTTCCCATGAATTTTAGAATCTTCCCCCTCTTCCATTTAAAAAAAAAATAGTTTACTGATGTTTAGGGGTTACAAAGACTGTTTTAGGGGATATGTGTAGTGCTATTGTCACAGATTTAGGGATAGACTGCAGAAAATAAAGAAAATAAAACTAATATCACAATAGAGCTAATTTTTATTTTGTATTTGTTGCCACACTTTTGCACATTTTTGAATGTGTGTGTGAACACAAGTATTTACACTTATATATTTACCAGTTTAAAAGGGGATCTGTTTTATTATCATATGTTTATGAACAAAAATGATGAAGAACTTCAAGCTTCAATGACAAAAGAAGCAGATGTTCATGATACAATTTACAACACCACATCTGGATTGAATTAGAAGGACATGGCAATTATGAATAACAGTGTGGTTAATATATTCCAAAGGAAATATAACAAAGATGAAATAATTCATAAACAAGATGCTTGTCGATGGAAAAGCATTGCAGCTATTATTCCTGGCAAGATCATGCTCTCTGAAGTAGAACTGCTCTAATTGTATTCTTGTATTCGAGAAATCTGATAGAAGACTGTTGACAAGCTGTGTCTCAAATGTGGAAGTCTACATTTCTTGCAGTATGCATTCACCAAAGGTCACATGAAATGTTAATTTGAAATAAATAATACACTTTTTGAAAAATGGCTCAACTGAAGCATGACTGAAAGAGCATATACCAAAATATAAAGATGGTCTGAGCATCAACTAAGGAAACATATTCAGATATGTGTTCTCAGGTGTGCAAAAAAGAGAAGTAAATTCAATGTTCCATAGAAGACAGATTTGGAAAAAGAACCAGCAGGGACAGGATTATACAAAACCAGATAGTCAAACTAAATGTTAGAAAAAAATTAAAAACAGTTAAAATAGAGTAACAGCATTAAAATGCAGCAGGTTCTCTTCTGAATGTCTTTGAGAGGAAATCAGGAATTGGGATGCTTTCATTTGAGCCCTTGCACTAAACTTGAGATTGGATTCAGTACACTGAATGATCCCTCCCAATTTGTGGTTCTATGAAATCAGTGAATTTTCCTTGAATCATTTCTTGGAGATGCCCTTGGATAGCTCTCAATAAAAGCCATTGCTGGCATACTATATTTTCTCTCTCTATTTTCAATAAGTCATGCCTAACATAATGATTTTTTTAAACATAAACATTACCATTATCATATCATAAAAAACTATGCCACCCAAAACTCGGGTTGTGCTCTTCTAATTGTAACAGTCTCTTATTTCTTAGCAACACTCATTCTTTTATCCCATACCAAACAGCACACTGAAAAATACAATTTGAAATCTAGCAGTCTCGGCTTTCTCTTATCTTTTCAACCATGGAGAATTTTATATTTAATTCTTGGTTTCTTGCCTGCCACCTAAACTGCCTCTTACCTGACCATTGCATAATCTGTGGCTATTTCTCCTGCCTCTCAAGGACATTCTTGCAGACCATAACTTTGAGGGAGATTCAAGTCCCACCTCAGACACAGAAGCTGATTTAGGACAGATCCTCTCTCAATTTATTGAAGGATTGTTAGTGAAAGGAAACTTGTGAGAAAGGAGTGATATCTATATCCCCATAGACTGTAGAACAGGGGCCCCCAAACTTGGTAACTTTAAGACCTGTGGACTTCAACTCCCAGAATTCCTCAGCCAGCAAAGCTGGGAGTTGAAGTCCACAAGTCTTAAAGTTGCCAAGTTTGGAGACCTCTGCTGTAGAATATAAATCTAACAAATAACATGAAATTTTGTGACAGGGTACTACAGATAATCTGGTTTGTGCAAGCATCTTTCATTTTCCCTGATGTAGAGCTGAAGGAGACAACAAGACTCTGTCAAGTCAAACAAATGGCGCTATTTGATAAGACATGTAAGTAAAAATCTTTTTCCAGCATCATCAATAGACAGAAAATGCCCTCTAAAAGTACAATCCAGGCTTACTGAATATATAATAATCGAAGATTAGCTTAATAAACTGCAAGAGTGTTGAAATAACACTTGAAGTCTTTTCACGACATTTTATCATGAGGATAATCATGTTCAGCAACTCTTTATCGGAATGCAAATGAATTTAAGAATCTAACCATCGCTTTAAAAAAAAAAAGAAAAAAGCATAAGAACAGCTATTAACAATTTAATCTATTTTAGAAATACCTTTGCTGCCAAAGGTAAGGGAGAAAAAAAGGTAGACAATTACTTGGAAAGATATTATTTTAAAAAAAACGTGATCTCTACAGGTAGTCCTCGATTTATAACAGTTTATTTAGTGACTGTTCAAAGTTACAATGGCAGTGAAAAAAGTGACATGACCGTTTTTCAGAGTTACGATCTTTGCAGCATTTCCCATGATCATGTGACCTGCCTTCAATCAAGGACCTGTATACTGCACGAGTCAAAAAGTGGGCTGTGAAAATATTTACAGACCCCTCACTTCCTGGACATAAACTGTTTCAACTCCTTCCTTCAAAATGACGCTATAGAGCACTGCACACCAGAACAACTAGACACAAGGGCAGTTTTCCCCCGAAAGCCATCACTCTGCTAAACAAATAATTCCTTCAACACTGTCCAACTATTTACAAAGTCTGCACTACTATTACTGTTAATCCTCTCATCACTTCTTATCACACATCCCCTCCCACTTGTGACTGTATGACTGTAACTTTGTTGCTTGTATCCTTACGAATTATATTGACTGTCTCCTAGCATGATTTGATTGCTTATTGTACCCTATGACTATTATTAAGTGTTTTACCTTATGATTCTTGACGAATGTATCTTTTCTTTTATGCATACTGAGACTATTTGCACCAAGACAAATTCCTTGTGTGTCCAGCCACAATTGGCCAATAAAGAATTCTATTCTATTCTATTCTATTCTATTCTATTCTATTCTATCCTATCCTATCCTATCCTATCCTGTTCAGGTGTTTGGCAACTGTTTTCTACTTATGACCTTTTCTATGTCCCAGGGTCATGTGATCCCCTTTTGCAACCTTCTGACAAGCAAAGTTAATGGAAAAGACAAGTTCACTTAATAACCAGTTACTAACCTATCAACTGCAGTGACTCATTTAACAACTAGGGCAAGAAAGGTCCTAAAATGGGGCAAAACTCACTTAACAAATGTCTCACTTAACAACAGAAATGTTGATTTCAATTGTGATCGTAAATTGAGGACGACCTGTACTTTTCAAAACTGGGTTAGATTAAAACTATGCTCCACAAAGCTCGTGCTTCATACTCCAGGAGTGTGAATCCAAAGACAGCACACTACACCATGGAAAAATGAAAAAGAGGAGATTTAATAATTACAGGTAAACCTTGGCTTGCAGCCATTTGTTTAGCAACCATTCAAAGTTATTGACAACACTAAAAATGACTTATGACTGGTCCTCACACTTACGACTGTCATAGCATCCTTAGCACACATGCTCAAAGTTTGTATTTTTGGCAATAGGCATATATTTATGATAGTTGCAATATGCCAGGATCATGTGATTGTTATACAATATGTAATCTTCCCAGCTGACTTCTGACTTTTCAGCAAAATAAATGGGAAAAACTGTATTCACTTAGCAATTATAGAATAGATATAGGATTCTTTATTGGCCAAGTATGATTGGACACACAAGGAATTTGTCTTTGGTGCATATGCTCTCAGTGTACATAAAGAAAAAATATATTTGTCAAGAATCATAAGATACAACACTTAGTGATAGTCATAGGATACTAATAAGCAATAAAATCATACTAGGAAACAATAAAAACAATATAAGTTGTAAAGATACAAGCAACATGGATATAGCCGTTAAGTGGGAAGAGATAGGTACAAGTAAGGATGAGAAGAAGAATAGTAATACAGTCTTAGTAGTTAATTTAACAGTGTTATGGGAATTAGATGTTTAGCAGAATGATGGCATTCGGGATAAAAACCGTCCTTGTGTCTTGTTGTTCTGATGTGCACTTAACAAGTAAGTTCTGACTCACTTAACAAATGCAATGATTCACTTAACAACCACGACAAAACAAGGTTGTAAAATCAGGCGCAACTCACTTAATAATCACTTTGCTTGGCAAAATAATATCTGGTCCCAATTATGGCCATAAATTGAGGAGGGCTACCTGTACCTGCAACTTGATTTCCTAACCAATTATTTTAAAATGTCCAAATGAATTCCTACTAGACAGCCCAACTTCACTCTATTGTGTGTTTTTTCAATTATTGGGAGTTCTCAGCAATGGCCAGTCTAGCAAACTAAAATGAAAGATTAATGCTCAATATCTGGAGAATGTACAGGTTGAGGAGGACTGCTCATACGTGCTGTCCCCTTGAAAAAATATCCAGGATTATGTGATTTTGAAATATTGAACCCCGACAGCAGTACCAATAAACAGTTTTGTCAGCTCGTAATGATTGCTGGTGAAAAATCATTTTTGATTTGATTTGCTTGCAAATGAAATATGTCCCTGTTTAAAGGGACAGCTGCACTTTAAGAAGTTACATTGATGAAGCCTACAGCACCTTCACTTGGCTCTCCATTTTCTGTCATCTATGACACTTGTTTTTAAGGAAGGTTTTTAATCCTGAGATCTCTTTTCTTGCTATTAGAAGAAGCCTTGAGCTGCCATTTTGCTTTGCCTGTGATCAACTCAACACTCTCCCTTTGGGTGGCCCATCAATGACAAAGGAGCACACGGCATTCACTTTAACATCTAATAAATCTTTGAAATAAAATAATGACATAACAGCTGCTGATGCAGTTCTACAGAGAAATTATTGAGTCTGTCATCTGCACCTCTGTAACTGTCTGGTTTGATTCTGCAACCCAACAGGACAGACACAGACTGCAGAGAGTAATTAGGACTGTAGGAAAAAAAATTACTACCAACCTGCCTTCCATTGAGAACCTGTATACCAGAAATCGCCAACCTTTTGGACCACCAAACTCATAATTTTAAATCCTAGGGACCACTAACCAGTTCTGTGGGTGTGGCCTAATTTGTGGGTGTGGCTTGGTGGTCATGTGACTGGCTGGGCATGGCTTGTATGTAAATATTATAAATATTTATATAAATATTGGATTTTTTATTTAAAAAAAGAGCAACTTTTACCCAAAATCAGGCAAAGCAGGCAGGCAGATTGAGTTTTCTCAGATTTCTCATAGAATCACAGATTCATTCAGAGATCTATCTATCTGCCATTGGCTAGCTCAGTCTGTCACATAAAATTTACTTGCTGTGAGTCTGCACTGAATAGTTGAAACTTCAGTCCTAAGGGAGGTTCGTCTGTGCTTAAAAGCAGAGCCGAAGATCTAAAGACTAGCTAGAAAGCAAGAAATCCAACCGTTTCCTGCTTCCTAGCTAATCTAAATCTCCCGGCACAGCAGAACAGCTGATGGTTGGAAAAAGGAAAAATAGCAATTTAGCAGGCAAGTTTGCCAGGTAAGGAGTGGGCAGGGAGGGTTCCTGCGAGCCATATGGGCGGTGCAGCCTCGTGTTTCTGCGCAGCTTGGATTAATTGCTTTTGGGGGGTGTTCTGGGGGTGAGATTTCTCTGTGGCCCACTAAAATTTTCTCGCAGCCCATCGGTGGGCTGAGGCCCACCGGTGGACGACCGCTATATACTGCACGAGACAAAAAGAGGGCTGTGAAAATATTTAGACCCCCTCACATCCTGGACATAAACTGTTCCAACTCCTTCCCTCAAAACGACGCTATCGAGCACTGCACACCAGAACATCTAGACACAAGGACAGTTTTTTTCCAAACGCCATCATTCTGCTAAACAAATAATTCCCTCAACACTGTCAAACTATTTACTAAGTCTGCATTATTAATCCTGTTAATCTTCTCATCCTTCCTTTCACCCATCTCCTCCCACTTGTGACTGCATGATTGCAACCTTGTTGCTTGTATCCTAACGATTTGTATTGACTGTTTCCTAGTATGATTTGATTGTTTATTGCAGGGTGTTCAAACTTTTTGCAAGGAGGGCCAGATTTATTGATCTGAAAATGTGTGTGGGTCGACCATTCAGCCTGACATTCTTTGAACCATTAACATTAAATGGGAAAAACGCTGGCCGGCGAGAATGACAGGCTGAGCCGGTGAGGAGAAGAGGCTGCGGGCTGCTCGAAATTTGAAAATGGGCCTCAATTGGCCCCTGGGCTGGACTTTGGACATGCCTGGCTTATTGTATCCTATGACTATTATTAAGTGTTGTACCTTATGAGTCTTGACGAATGTATCTTTTCTTTTATGTATACTGAGAGCATTTGCACCAAGACAAATTCCTTGTGTGTCCTATCACACTTGGCCAATAAAGAATTCTATTCTATCTAACAGCACAAAAATGAATGAAATTATTATAAAATGATAAGAAATGAATCCAACACAAAAATGGATGTATAAGTTGGTTATCTGGTTGCACACTCCATTAAATAAAGGGTGAGAATGAACCAACTCGGGGTATTAAACTTGCGGCTGATGGGCTGGATGCGTCACACGCTGACCACGCCTATCTGTTTAGTGAAGGGGGAAGTCACAATACGTCACGTGACGTGATGTCGTTTGATACCCATGAATTAATTCATCTACAATGCCTGAAGACTCAGAGTGATGTACTGTAACATTAAATTCATGCAGACTCATGAGACTGATAGAGTTAGCATACTCTATAGTGAAAAATGAGTTAACACTTAGGATATTCACTGAAGCAATAATACTGTGGTTGTTGCAATAAATAGAGTTAAGGAGATTTGGGCCCTAGCTACAGTCAGAGAAAGGTTTACGCTTTGTTCCACCCCATTGCCCCCAAACTGTACAGCCATATTATTTGCTTCTTTAGGAAATAAGCTTGCTATAGTTATCAACACCACTGACCTCTTATTGGCCTTGCAAATAAGGCCCTAGGAGAGAAGATTCCATGTGCTCAGTACTCAGGAACAGTTTGCAGGTTTGACTACATCATTTCAAACCTTCCCCATTTTCTTTGCTATGAATTGGGATGCAGTGTCAGCAATGCTTAAGATAATCATTTATTTTATTTATTTAGTCAAGTATGTATTAAATAACAATATAAACATGATTATGAATACATGAAATGGATACAAATAAAAAGGAACATTAGGACAGGGATGGTAGGCATCTTGATGCGCTTATGCACGCCCCTTACAGACCTGTTAGGAATGGGGTGAGGTCAACAGTGGACAGTCTAAGGTTAAAGTTTTTGGGTTTGGGGAAGAATCATATCACAAGCCTCGAAACAGCTAAATGGGAATGGTGGGCTGATACATTTAGGAACCCAGATTGGATAGTGGATAAAGTTGCCATGGCAGGGAGATTCTTTCTGGCCAAAATTTCAGTGTGATCGGGTCTCTGAATGTGATTTTTTTCATTTCCTTAGTCTGTGATCATTCACTGTCTTATTGTAGGATTTTTAGAAACTCAGTTGAAGCACCTTTTCTTCCTTCCATCAATCTGATGGGATAGGACAGTTGACCATTGTCAACATCCATTAGCACGCGTAGCAACAATACACTTTCTACTTCTATTATGTTGTTAAGCATTTGGGAATGCTTTCCCTCTGGTAGAGCAAATAATACCTGACAAATAATATAAACTTACTCCAAGAACAACTGTATTTCAGTGATTTTTTTTACTACTCAGTGTTTTATAGCTGGAATGGTTGTGCCATGTGAGTAATCCTGCATGCAGTCACTTCAAACCAGGAAGCTATTTAATCTAAATTGTTATCTTTTATGCCTGAAGGAGCGGGTTGCTCCTTTCAGTCTTCCTAATTTCATTGGTTTTTATGTGTCTCTATATTATTTTTCCATTCAGTGGCTCAGTTCAAATGATCCCTTCATTTTTTTTGCATAATTTTATTAGATATTTTTAAAAGAAGATAAAAACTCATATAAAGGGAGAAATTGCAATGAAAGAAATCAAAGAGAAAGCTGAAAGTGCAAAAAAGGGAAGAAAAGAGAAGAAAAATAGAAAAGAAAAAGGATACAAAATAGTAGTTTCCAATCTTATTTACTATATAAGTTATACAGTAAGTACAATTATAAACTGACTTCTTACTCTATGGTTACAATATAACTCTCTTCCAGCTGGGGAATTCTGGGAATTGAAGTCCCAGAATTCCCCCACATAGTTGTGCGAACTTCAATTCCTGTCTGTTTAATCACCAAAAACAAATCCTAAATTCATTTTTTCCCCTGTTTTATGTAAAAAATCTGTCAGGCGTTTCCAGTCAGCAATAACTGTGGACAAATGATCCCCTCACAAGTTACATTCTACTAAATGGCATTTCTTTTTTTTAAAAAATCCTTTAGGCAGGTTGGAAAGTAAAGAAGCTGAAAACTCCAATTCTGCAAGCTGAAAGAATCTCAGATGTTTTCTATTTCTGTTGGCACAATACACAGTAAACTACTCAACGGATTTTAGCTTAGCATGTTGTGCAAACGTAGGCCATATGGGCGGCTAATGACTCAGGGTGTGGCAAACCAAGAAAATGTGGTTGACTAAACCATGGATAACTGTATCATGTGAACAAAGCCAAAATAGCCTTGCTTGAAATACACCCCCGAGTAGCTATTTCTAAACAAAAAGCAGGATAACCATATGGTGCGCATAATATTTAGGCTGGGTAGTACAAATGTTCCACAAGCCACACAGCTACAGGAAATTAAAAATTAATTCACAATATCGCATTGCTAGGCTAAGCAACCCAATAGTTTTTGTTCACCTGATGACCTTAAACAGTGTTTCACACAACCAAGCATATCCCAAGCATACTCAGCAAATTTACTTCCAAGTAAGCCCTACTGAAATCAAGGCATGCAATTGCTCTGGAACTTCCTGGGGGTCATTTAGAATTAAGAGTTACCATTTTGGATGGTAATCACAAAGACCAAAATTGTTTTAGATGTTTAATCAGAGATACGTAATCTACTATCCCTCAAACTTAATTGGTGGCCATTATTACTATGGCAAGTAATAATATTCCTTGTGTTCAAATATATACAGTAAATTAAAGCATGTTTAATTTTTTGCCTAGCCCTGGCTAGCACTTTGTCCTGGCCCCATCCAATTGTTCAAGATGCGAGTCCAGGCACATCTCTCAAATGCCCGAAACAGCCATTGGTTTCCAAAGTAGTGCACCACTTCATTTTATGTCTTACATATTGGCCAAAAAAATCAGAAAATAAAATACAAGCTGAATAGTCAAGATCTTGTTGATGATCCAAGCTCTGTAAAGGAGCTTGGAATACTCATCTCTAATTATCTAAGTGCTAGAGCCCACTGTAACTACATAGCCAAAGAGGCATTAAGAGTTGTTAACCTAATCCTACGTAGCTTTTTCTCTGGTAATATCACACTACTAACTAGGGAATACAAAACATTTGCTAGACCAATACTCGAATACAGCTCATCAGTCTGGAACCCACATTACGTATCTGATATTAGCACAGTTGAGAAAGTCCAGAAATATTTCACAAGAGTTCTCCACTCCTCTACTCGTTGTAGAATACCTTATGCCACCAGACTTGAAATTCTAGACCTAGAAAACCTTGAATTACGCCATCTTCGGTCTGATCTAAGTATGGTATATAAAATCATACATTGCAATGACTTACCTGTCAATGAATACTTCAGCTTCAACCATAACAGCACAAGAGCACACAATAGATACAAACTCAAGGTTAACCGCACCAGACTTTATGGTGGTCTCTCATGAATGAAGACACTGAGGCAGTCGTCTTGAAGCCAAATCGGGATGAGAGCCCAGGGCAGGCTCTGACACCCTCTTTTATTAGAAGCAATCTTTGTTAACGTTTGCAATTTTTTGTTAGTGTGTTGTTACAAACTCATTACATCACACAAAATACCATATGAGAATACAAAGCTGTAAAGTTTAAGTTTGCTACAATTCTGGGTAAGAAGTGGCAACATTTCGACCTTGTCCCTCGCCTCGTGTTACAAACAACTACCAGAAGGCCGTTGTCCTTGCACGTGCAGAAACAGATAGCAATTCCCACATCTCCTCTGTTTTCTTTTTTTTAAAAAGACAGGGTGTGTTTAGTTCCAACAGCAGCCTTTGTTAGGCGCGTAGGCAAGAGTGCTGTGCATGCTGATGTTATCCATGGCGTTCGTGACTTCTTCCGACCATCACAAACATCTTGTCCTCGTCTGGGTCATCACAGGTTGGCTCTCCCATTTCGTCTTCGGATGGCAGTGGTTCATATGTGTTAGTTATTTGTTGATTCCAGAGAGCCATTACCTGAGCAGTGGCTTTTTCTCAGCCAAAAGGGATAAACTGTTAGAAATAGTGCGTACAAAGATAGGTAATAAACAAGGCAATATAATACATCCTGCAGCAATCATACCAATAAGCGCTACAATAGCTTGCAAACCAGGTAATTTTGGGAACCAGGATCCAAACATGTCTCTAAAATCAAGACCATTCCATGTTTGTACAGGTACATGTGCAATCTTGATCATTCTATCAGTGATTTGTTGAATAACTTTTCCACTATCATCTATTTCAATACAACAATTACTAAGGTTAAATTTTCCACACACTCTTCCTTCTTTGGCAAGAAGATAATCTAACGCAAACGATTTTGCATGATATATGTTCTAGACAATGCACTTTCTTTAGCTAGTGTTTTCAAAGCAAGAGCAGTTTCATTGGTTATAATTTCTAATACAGCTTGCAACCTTATAATTCTATTGAGCATATATATGTGGGGTATGGTACCCCCTTGTTTCAGGTAAGTGAGTGTACAAGCAAATAGGATTACATTTGTCAGTGGTACATGAAGTAGAGCTTGATTTAACAGTGATATTAATATTTTGAGGGCCTCTTACTTGAGCAGAGTCAATAGGTGGGGTGTATCAGTAGTTGTAAACAGTGGTGGCCCCCACATTAGTCCCGGACACCTTTTGGAAGAGATATTTCTTTTCCTGTAGATAAGATCTTTGCCAGCTGTGTGAGCCGCAGGTGACTCCTGCAGCGTCGTTAGGACCTTGGCCTTTGCTGATGGCAAAACAAGCATCAAAACACACAAAAGTGTTGGTAACCCCCGAGTGACATTATGGGTAATGTACCCATTTTTGCTTGACTGGTTGAGAACATTGAGGCAAGGTCAGAGCTGGATCCTCCTTTGTAGGCATAGACATATAGCGAGGCGATGATGGGCCCCACAGCCTTTGGTTCGTAGCATTGGATACCTTGTTTGGTGTAGCATCGTGCATATTGAGTGTTGTTATGCAGACAGGGGAGACCGTCGTGAGTTGCACTCAGGTTTCAAAGTATGATAGATCAGGGTGGACTGGGTCTTTGTTCCGCTGCGAGTAGTTTTGATGCAGGCATCGCAGGAGGATGGGGTGGCTGTTGTATTGGCAGGAGCGATGTGGAAACCCAGGAAGCAAATGATGAATGCAGTGGGCAGCTTCATGATGTTGATGTAGGCAAGGCTGGTTTGGGTAGAAAAGGCCTTACTTGTTGTCCAGGGACCCAGATGGTGTTGTTGTTGTCAGCGTACCCTGCGTCCCCAGGTTATAAGTTCAGCAGGACCTTTCCACTGAGGATCTGGAAGCTGATACCGTTGGTCTGGGTTCAGGATGAGGTGAGGAAGCGAAATGACGTGATGCTGCTGTGCATGGGGGGGATCCGGACTCATTGAGGAAGTTAAGAGTAAACAAGCAAACATTCAATGCATTCTGGAGTCCTGGCAACCCTGTGACATTTTTAAATTTGAATTTAAACTGTCTGGCCAAGGCTTTTTATTTTGATGAAAATAACTATGACTGTCCCAGGGTGTTTGTTGTGAAAGAATCATGCAAGAGATGGCGCTGTCTGCGGTTGCAGCTGCAGATGCCGCATCAGCCATATCATTGCCTTCCTGGAGAATTCCTGGGAAGGGTTGGTGGCTGCGAATGTGTGCTACAAAGAGCGGGTGCTGGTGCTGTGCAACAAGGTGTTGCAATGTAACAAAAAGAGAGAGAAGATTTTTAGAGACAGAGACTGAAGTGAAGGATAGGCAGTAGTTGAAAGCATTTTATGCGTATGGAGTTAGTACTTGATGAAATCAATCTGTGTTCTCTGGAAAGGCCAGCCCATCAGGGTCGCCCCTCCCATTTCTTTTTCCTTGCTACTTTCTTGTTTACTTTCAAACATACTTTGCATCTTCCCACCCCTTCTCAGTTTCCCAACTCATCTTTCTCCTTTTCCTCAGGTTTCCAATCCTAACAACTCACATTTCTGCGCAGACCATGAAGGAAGGAGGGAGCCCTTTTATGACCTCCCCTGTTCCTATCATGACTGCAAATCCTGATTTCTCTTTCCTTCCTCAACCCTGCTTGACCCATCCACCTACTTGCAACAAACAATCATGGTCCTCAGTTCCCACGATTCTGCAAGCCTTTAGATAGTCCGAGAGGGCCCCCTCGGGCAGATAGAAACTGCAGAATCCTCTTGCAATCCTCATTTGCATTTTCAACAACCAGTTTTAACAGACTAAGAGATTTTTAGGAGTGTTGAGGAAGATGTATCCATTCTAAGATAAGGAGGTTGCTAGTGTGCTGAGACTTTTGGGTTAATACAGCAATAGGTAAGGAGGGGGTGTATTGAGCAAGATTAAGGAAATAGGAGCATTGTTGTGACATCGGTTGACCCACCTTTTCTGCATAATGTGCTATATGTCCTGGGTGATTTTTAATTGATGATCTGTAATGGTAATTTTATCCCCTGGAGTGGTTCCTCCCTTTAACACCTCAAACAGGGGTTGAGCATGTGTGTAGTAATGCCAAAATAGGACGGGTCCAATTAATAGCCCCTAAATATTGTTGTAATTGTGCGAGGATGTCTACACAATGGCATCACGTGTGGATGGACTGAAACTAAAAAAAAAAGAAAAGCAAGAAGGGAAAGGTGTCCTAGGCACTCTTTTTCCAATATTTTACAAGGAGAAGAAGAAGCAAGGGAGAAAGGAAGAGATGAGAGGCCTTAAGCAAAAGTTCTCCAGAGACAATAGACAAATTCCACTGAAAAAGGGATTTCAGAAAGGCACACAAGACCGCACTTCTACACCTACATCCAGAAATAACCATAGAAAACTGGAAACAACATGCAATTCAAAATGTGACAAAACACTCAGTATAATCTAGTGAAACCTTTGCCAAGAAAAGGAGTACTGTAATGAAACAATGATTTAAGACATGGGATGTGTGGGGGAACAATCCCGGAAAGCATAAGTGTTTCCACAAAGGCATGATATCTAACCGAAAGGGGTAAAATGTTCAAGACATAAATGATTGTCAACATCAATGATTAGACTATGTTATCCCAGCGAAACCTTTTGTGAAATGAGAGATCTGAAGTAGGAGAAGGTGGAACACTGCAATGAAATAATGATCAATAATATGTGATGTGGTCTAACTGAAAAGCAATGCACCAAATGTTCAAGACACAAATGAACATCAACACTAATGAATAACAATACTGCACAATTTCAGAATGCACCAGATAGAATCCCAGTGCAAATTATGTGTTCTATATTAAATATTACAAATATAGGGGAAAGAGTTAAAGGCATCACACTCCATTCAGTGCACAGGAGAAGTTTTTCTTCAAAGAAGAAAGACAAATGGATAGCTGGAAATAGAACAAAGAATAACAAACTATGATTCGAATTGAGAGGAGATAAACAAAATAAAACCGAGAAAATTCAAAAGAGAGGAGAAGCTATGTAGAAAATTGAAAATGCCAATAAGATGCCAATGGTATGCAAAATGCCAATGGTATGCAAAATGAACACGAATCTGAATCTGTGTCTGTACCAAGAGTTTTGACCTGGGACTAAGCAACTTTCAGAAAAGAGATTTTTAATGCTTTTATGTTTTGTGTTTCTGTGTATCCATGTTCTGCATGTCTTTAAAAATTAACAAAGTTTGTTAAAAAAGAGAGAGAGAGAGGCTGAGAGTTTTGAGGAAGGATAGAGCAGATCGGGAACCACAGAGATTCCTTTGAGAAGGGCATGAGGGTGAGATTGTAAGAGCAGTTTTATCGGAGAAGAAGGAGGCAGAAGGAGGAAGCTGTGTGCTGACAGAGATGGGGAAAGGATATGAACACATCTTCTGCCATTGATAATTCATACACAGTGGATGGTATATGGGCAGCCTTGGGAGAGGGCTAGCTGCCGGCCCCTCTACTGTCGAGCATCTCTGCTGGCGGAGGGCTTTGCTGCCCCCCGCCGAGGCTCGACATTGTGATTTAAAATGACCAGGCTTCCCACAATTGTAACAATTACCAGATGGTTTATTACCTCTGGTGATAGCTGCAGCCATCATTTCGGAAGTGTCTAAAGAGGATTTACTGAGGGTTTTTTAAGAGAGCCCCCTCTTTTAAAAAGGAAAAATTTCGTTTGGTTGATTCTCTTAGTTCCTCAATGTGCAATTTCTGGTCCCGAGAGAATCCTCCACCCATACTCACGAGGGATCCACGGCGATCGCCTGCGATCGAATCAGGGATGAGGTATACCAAGGCTATGCCAGCCGATGAGTATGGATGGTCCAAAGACGTACCACCTCGCAGATGATCACGTCGGGGTCACCAGTTATGGTGGTCTCTCATGAATGAAGACACTGAGGCAGTCGTCTTGAAGCCAAATCGGGATGAGAGCCCAGGGCAGGCTCTGACACCCTCTTTTATTAGAAGCAATCTTTGTTAACGTTTGCAATTTTTTGTTAGTGTGTTGTTACAAACTCATTACATCACACAAAATACCATATGAGAATACAAAGCTGTAAAGTTTAAGTTTGCTACAATTCTGGGTAAGAAGTGGCAACATTTCGACCTTGTCCTCGCCTCGTGTTACAAACAACTACCAGAAGGCCCGTTGTCCTTGCACGCGCGTGAGAGCAGATAGCAATTCCCACAGACTTGATTGCAGGAAATACGACTTCAGCAACAGAGTGGTCAATGTCTGGAATACTCCACCTGACTCTGTGGTTTCTTCCCCAAACCCCAAAAACTTTAACCTTAGACTGTCTACTATTGACCTTACTCCTTTCCTAAGTGGTCTGTAGGGAGCATGCATAAGCACACCAACGTGCCTACCGTCCCTGTCCTATTGTTTCTTTTATTTTTCTTATATGTACCCATTTCTTATATGTACCCATATCTTGTAAGCGATTGACAAATCAAATAAATCAAATCAAATCAAATATGTTTATTAAGAGCCATGGTGACGCAGTGGTTAGAATGCAGTATTGCAGGCTAATTCTACTAATGCTAAGAGTTCGATCCTGACCGGTTCAAGGTTGACTCAGCCTCCCATCCTTCCAAGGTTGGTAAAATGAATACCCAGATTGTTGAAGAAAATATGCTGATTCTTTAAACCACTTAGAGAGGGCTGTAAAGCACTATATAAGTCTAAGTGCTATTGCTATTAAACCTGAATCAGAGGAGCTGGATTGGATGCAAGGCATAAGCATTTCCACCATGCAAGTTCATACTTAACAGAGCACTACACAGCCATTCTGTGTTTTGTTTTTTATTATTTTGAAAGTTACATCTAAAAGATTTTGCATACAGTATACAGCACATTCGTTAGTCAGTTCACTTTTATTCCTTATCAGTGGGCAGAGTGAAACGTTTGACAAATACAAGGAATGAAAGAGAAGGGCCAAAAAAGAAACTTTCTACTGAAGGGCAGAAATACTATTATATTAGGTGTACAATCAGGAAGGGTCCCTGGATAAACTGGTGGACCAGACTAGGGGATGAACTCACATATGCACCTTTCCCAAATCTCCAGATGACTTGGACAATAATAAATTCAAACTTTTCTGCAAATTATTCATTCCTATTGGTGCCTCTAGGATTTGGTACTACTATCAAACTATGGTAAAAAGCCACCACTGCGTCCTGCTAATAATACCTGGTATACAGATTGTTTCCTTTGAACTTGCCTTCAAAATTGGTTTCATAATAATCTCTGGGTTCAGTTGAAACTTTTTTTGCACAACTTTATTAAATGTGAAAAATAGAATAGAAAAACTAATATAAACTAATACCTAAGAGAAAAAAAAGAGGCCAGAAGTGCTACATATTCTTAATAACTTTCAGCATTTCTTGTGTTTTTCCCCTAAACAGTCTTCTCCTGCTGCAAAATGCCTGTTGCTCCTGAGAACAGTGTTTCTCAACCTCAGCAACTTGAAGATTTGTGGACTTCAACTCCCAGAATTTCCCAGCACCATGCTGGTTAGGGAATTCTGGGAGTTGAAGTCCATCTATCTTCAGGTTGCCGAGTTTAGAAGCACTGCCCCAAGGGAAAAAAGTATCACTAGCTGCTCATTAGTCCATAAGCAGGCATTCAAAGGTTCCCATATCACACATAAATTAAGTTCAGCTCTCATCACCCAAAATCTTTGCTTAGATGTTGCTCTCTAATTTCTGCATTTCAGATCAGAAGGACTTCTTGGGAAGAAGAAGAAAAAAAGATCTACATCCAATTGCGCTCCCAAATAGGTACTGGTCACTGAAAACCAACCACATAAAAAGGCAGGGATGTATCTCACTGGAATGCTAATGATCTGGCCAAGCTGTAATGCTTCTGCAATCAGTGCTTAGGTAGGAAAGAAAGAAATGAGGAAAGAAGCTTTGACCTGAGATTTTTTTTTTAATCTTTCAGATCAAGAGAGAAAAGCAGATGCTATCTGCTATTATATGAAAACCTAAAGGATAAAGTCAAATTCCAAATAGCACCTAGATTTATGTAATTAAAAATCTATGTGAACAATTAATTTTTGGTATTAGTAAAATATGGAATCCACACATTAATGTATGAATAGGTGCAGCTGAATAAATAAGATTAGTAAAAAGAAAGTTATTGTAACTGCATCATGACAAAGTTCCATTGCAACAAAGCTTCTGGTATGTGCAAGATGAACAATTCATTGTATATTTTTATACAATTCAGGGCTGTACATTGGCAGTTAAATAAACACATTTCTGTGCCAAACCAATCCAACTAAGGGACTGACAGATGTTGTAGCCAGTATTATCCCTACAAATATAAGCAATTTTTTCCCCAATTTATCTTGCATCTTTTATCCTGCCAGAAATTTATTTTCTAATGTATATATTCATGCTTTCAGCAAGTAAGTGCTACTGGATAACCCATTAGAAAGTGCTTATATGTTACACAGAACAAAATCCATATATTACTGCAAATTTTGAAAACAAGAATTCTAGACTTTGGGGGTTCTGAGATCTCAACAAGCAAATATATGCTCCAGTCATCTAAACTCATAAACTCACAGGATGAGTAACTGGAAGGTTTAAAAATGCTTTCTTTTTATCAGAGATATAAACAGCCCTGTGTAGTCTTTTAGCAATGCAACCCTGAAAATACAATGTCTAAATATCCAAAGTTCTGATGATTCACAAATTTTAAGCAAACAATATGTGTCTATTTGTATTCAGATCTGTGTTCGTGTCTGTGTAATAGTGGTAGTACCATAGTAGCTAGTATACAGGCACCCTCAAATTGCTTTTCTGCATGTAAAAGTAACGTTAGCATAAAAGGAGTCATATATGGCCCTGGACACATTCAGAGGCACTGAAAATGGCTGGATTATTCTGAAGTTGATAACTTAACTGCAGTTTTATCTGTTTGGAAAAGTTTGTGCATATTTCAGCATTAGAAGACAAGAGAATGATAATCTTAACTGAGTCATTTCCTCTACTACTGTTTATTAACAGTCAAACCTGCAATACTCTATTTAAAAATATCTAAGTACCAAATGAAATTTTAAATTTGGAAACTGTACTGTATTGTTGCATACAAGCAAATGTTTACAAGTCAACTTGATGATAACTACTTAAATAAAAACTGCTTTACAAAGACCTCTGAATAATGCATAAATGCAAAAACAGACATTTGATTCTCCTTCCCTGGAAGTATGGAAGAAAGGACCACTCTAAATTTCAGGTTCAAATCTGCTTCATTGGCATGAGGTTTGGTGAAACCTGTTAAGAAAGGAGAGAGAAAAATGAATTGACAGATAATTACCAGCATTGCTGCAGCTCTCTGAAATAGTTATTGATTGCAGCCAGTGACTATCACTCTTCAGTGCTTATAGTGGTGATAAGATGACAAAGAAAACACAATGTTTTTGCCGCCAATAAAAATCTGAGTCTCAACTTCAACTTTCCAGAAAAGAGAAGGAGAGGAGAAACAAGAATAGATTATGGTATCATGAAGCAGGAAGCTCTCAACTCTTACACTTTTGAACAAAGCCTTACACTGCAGTCACTTGCTTTTTTATTATCTAAGACAAGGTTTTTCAAACTTGGCAAGTGTAAGACTTGTGGACTTCAACTCCCAGAATTCCTGAGCTAACATGACTGGAGGAGGAATTCTGGGAGTTGAAGTTCACATGTCTTAAAGTTGCCAAGTTTGAAGGTCCCTGATCTAAGAATACTGATGGGACCAAAACAACTTAGAAATATTATGCTGGATTGGAGTACTAAAAAATAATTTAGAACCCTCATATAAATAGGAGGGAAAAATCTTGCTTTTTCAGGTATATGAACTGGCAGAACAAACACGCGTTATGGAAAACAATGAGCATATTGTGAATGCTTACATCTAATTCTACCTTCTATATCTAAGGGTCTGGAATTTGCCCTCCAAATGTTTAGAACAAAAGTTCTGGGAGTTGGTCCAACACATCTGGAGGATACTAGATTGAGGAAGTTAATCCATGTGTAGATTGGTTTCTGTTCTCTTCCATTAAAATCCCACTGAGTTCAGTTGGACTTAAAATACATAAGCTTAAATAGCAAATGTGTGGGCAAACTTCTCTTGTCTTCTCTCAGCAGTAATCTGGCAAAGACCACATGGTCTGAAACAAGCAGTCAATAGGCCTTCAGCCAACACTGGTGTCATTATTTGTCACACCCTTTTTTTTCTTTCTGACATGTTGTCTCCCCACTCCTACCCATAAACAGTAGGCATCGAATTGAGACAAAGAGCTTTTAACAGAGAGGTTTGATTGATCTCTTCCAATGGATGGGTAGGTAGAAAGATTGAAATTAGGCCAAAGTCACAGGCAGCTTTGTCTACCCTTTCCAGATCTTTCTAGCTGTGATGGAATGTGTACCTGCAGAAATGAGGGAGAATTTTCATCCTATGTTTTCTTCCTACAAGTCATATTCCTTTAAAAATTTATGCTAAGGCTATAAGCCTTTAAATGTCAATAATGTGTTCTATCAAGCCATCAATTTTTTTTCCAGAGATTCAAGGTAACACCCTAGAATCTCAAGATACTATATATTTAATAGGTGAGAAAGTTATGGTTTTAGTTTGGCAAGATTCTGTCCATTAGGTATAAGCAAATAAAGGACTGAACACGACCGGATTAATGGGTTTGGGTTTAATGTTTATGTTTAAACTAATCCAGTTTAAGACCATTTATTCCACTGTTTCCATTTAATTTTCTAGAGCATAATTGTGTGTTATGATTTTTACCATGCTCTGCGTTTCCCTGAAGAATTTTAGATATTTCAGCATATTAGTGCAATTTAGGAAATGATTCCTTCTGGTCTCGTTTGTAAGAATGCATGGCAAGATCTCATGGCTATCACTAAGATATTGCTCTCCACAAAAGCATACAACTAATACATTGTTACATAAAATCTTAAAAATAAGGATGGTTCTAAAACTATGGGGTTTTTTTAATTAATGGCTTGATGGAACATATTATTGACATTTAAAGGCCTACAGCCTTGGGTAGAATCAATTTTTAAAGGAATATGATTTGTAGGTAAACACACAGGATCAAAACTGGTAAACTTTCAGCAACTCATTAAGGCCAAGACCCCTCCTGTTTTTGCCTGTAAGTTTGTAGCTGCAGGCCAAGAAGCTTTTGTGTCTTGGTGGGCCAGATCTGAGGCTTGGGACTTTAGTTGCTGTACCCTCAGTTTATAAAATAGTGCCAGAAAGTGGGGATGTTGATCCATGTTGCTACCCAGCTCAATCTGCTACTTTTATGTGTTTTAAATATGTTTATATTCCTATAATCATCAGTTACTAGAATCTTGTTTCACAGTATCATATGAATGTAATAAAAACATGCAATCATAAGACAACACTGTACAGAAACATTATAATATTGCCAGAAGATTGACTCACTCTAAGTCAAGCCAATTAACCATCTTTTCTAAAAAACTGAAATAGATAAATTACTTTCCTCCCCTTAGTCTGGAAAAGTTATTATCACCACTGGACTTTTTAAAAAACCCAGTACTATTATCAACTGTTAACCTTTGTCATTCATGTTTGAAAGGTAACAGCCTGCATTGCACAAGGCCAGGGATATCAAACTCAAGGCGGTGCTTAGATGTGGCCTGTGGGACTGACCTGGAAACAGTGAAGGACTGGCCACAGTGCCTCTGCCGGCGAAAACGGAGCTCCATTTTTCCTGGCAGAGGGTTGTAGGAGGCTGTCGCAGCCGAAAATGGAGATTGGGAGCCTATTTTCTCTGGCAGAGTGTGCGGGCCACCACAGGCGCCCCTGACATGAGTGATGTCGAGCTGGCCACACACACACACACCCCGAGGTCAAACACAACCCTCATACGTCCCTCAATGAAATAGAACTTGACACCCCCGCACTAGGCCAAGAGTAAGGGACTAAGAGAATCCTGTCTTCGTTAGCAATTTATTTCTCCTCTATATTTAACTAGTTAGAGACTTACAGTAAAGTCAGCACCGGTGCATTTTTTAATCTCATCTACAGACTCGCCTTCCCAGATCTCAATCAGCGTCAGTCCTTTTTTCTTATCGACATTAAAAACCGCCTAAAGGATTGAAGTAAGTTGTAAAGAGGTTTAGTTAGAATGTAAAACTCTGCTGACCTAGAAAGCTGATTCAAATTCTGAAAACCAATCCCTGCTCTCGAGTCCTGATGTATGGTTGCCTGTTCCTCTGTTTTCCTACACTTATGATTTTTCCTTCCACCCACTTTAAAAGCAGCATGAGCAATTCACTCACTCAAGAACTGGTGTTGATACTACAATTCCCAAACTCATAGGACATATTGTACTTGTTGTCAGATGATGTCACTATTAATTGCTTGGTGGGGAGAGTAAGCATGGGCGGCCAACCAGACGAAACAGAGTTAAGTATCTGAAAGTAATTACATTATATTTAAGTTCATAGTATGTAAAAAACCAGAAAAATGGAAGGAAGTGCTAAACCCAGTTATTTCATTGACAGGCTGGTTTTTAAACTGTCAAGAGCTTTTTTGCACAACTATCAAGATATCCTTCCCTGTTCCCCACCAACAATTTGTAGATGGTATAGCCTGGCAACAGTGAGATGATAACAGATTGCTATCATATGGTATGAAAAAGGAGCATTATAGTCCTTTAAACCTGTTGATAAACACTACAGAGCATTAATGAAAAGTTTAATTCAGCAGAACAGTCTAATATTTTCCCAGAAAACTGGAGCCAGGTGGGGAAAAGAAGCTCTGTAGAAAAATGGGAAATCACACAAAAATAAATAGATCTCAAATCCTTTAGCTGTCCCACCATTGAACCAGTCAGAAATCTGTATTCTCCAGCCAAGAGCCCACAGGTGGTCTGGGATTATACTTCTGAGCCAGCAGAGCCAAAATCTGCCAAGCCATAAATAATTAGGCACCCTGGAGCAATAGCCTGCTAGCCTGAATGACAGCTCCAGTTGAAAAGACTTTAATTCTCCTTCTCAGTAAGCTTACACGGTGGAGGCAGACATGAGTTGGAAAGAAAAAAATGAAGAGACTTTTAGATATACATTTCTATATATTAATTCTAATCTTCAGGCTGTTTCCTCTTATTAGTTGAACCAAAAATAACACAGAGCACAAATGCAGGCATTGGGCCTTGTCTTCTGAGACCAAGATAAAAATGCTCATTTGAACAAAACAATATTTGAATATTATTCAAGGGCTTATTTTAGGCAATTTATTGCCTGCTTTGTCTTGCAGGTTTGTTATGAAGATAATAAGACTCCCCTCTCCTAAATTCTTTAGGTTTTGTGAGAAAGGAAATAAGCTAAAAGTAACCAAACCAACTACTTTACCTTTTCTGTTATGATGCAATCCACACATTGTTTCCCGGTAATCGGCAAAGTGCACTTTTCCAGTATTTTGTGGGCATTGCCCTGCAACAGAATACATATTTCACTCCAATAAATCATCATATTTCAAGAGTCCTACTTGCTTCAAAATCAGAAGCACATTACTTTTCAAATGCTACAAATACAGTACAACTCTTCAGTTAGTCTCCGGCTTCTGTGGTGGCCTGAGTATTCTGCCAGCAAAAACAGGTGCCCGAGCTCCATTTTTCCCTGCAATGGCATCCTGCAACCCTCTGCCAGCGAAAACGGAGCTCAAGAGGGTTGCGCATGACCCTCACGAGCTCCATTTTCACTGGCAGAGGCACAGTCCTTCGCTGTTTCCAGGGCAGCCCTGCAGGCCAGATCTAAGCACTCCATGGTCTGGATCTGGCCCACAGGCCTTGAGTTTGACACCCCTGATCTAGAAGTACTTCAAAGCTGTAATTTGTTTTCATACCAGCAGAACAAAATAATTATTACATTACATATGACTGCATTAATAGGTGGAATATTCTCAAGTATTATATGTACTTATGGTATATACAGTATTTATATTATGTACTTATAGTATACTATATGTATCTATAAATAGTATTTATATTATACTATCATTACAGAGCCAACTTTATTTATCTTACATTAAGGTCATATTGAAACATCTTTGCCTACAAAAGGATAGCAGTAGTCCAGGGATCAAATATTTTCCTGTAGCTTCTTCCAGCTTGAATTGTTTATTTCCTTTTCAGCATGTTTCTTTCCTTCAGTTCTGCTTTTCAATCGCTATTATTATTTCATTTTATTTAGACTGATCCCAGAAATAATAGTTTATACCATGAATGTGATTATATCATGTAACTAGTCATATGTTAATAGTGATTGATACCATATTACATTTAAAATGAGAAAAAGAAATGATGCCTTCTAATTATGAACACTTTAATCTGTTTGCTGGCTGCCTGAAAAAGTTTCATACTTTTACTAGTAACTGCTCAGTTACAGGTGAGCTTTGTTAATAGTTCTCCACTTCTATTTTCCAATCTTATTGCTCATTTGGATTAAGTATTCTAAAAAGCAACCTGAAAGTACTTTGCAAGCTTTAATCAGTGATCATTGTGTGGAATTTTGCAGTACTGTTAACTCTTCTTTATAGCTGCTATATATCACCTCTTTTTTTAATTTAAACTCTTTGAAACATTCTTAGTTCTGTCCTTTTCTTTTTACTATCGAAAATGATTACTTCATTCTAATTCATTCCAATGTATAAAGGGATGTCCACAGAGCGTAGTTAAAATAGTCAAGAAGATATCCACCATAGTATAACCATGTGAAAAGGCATCCAGAGTTGCTTTGAACAACAAGATGAATGCCATATACTGTAAATCTAATAAATAAATAAAAAGCAAAGATCAAATTAAAGATGATGGTCATGACCATGCAATCACAGTCCTTGTGTATACATTGACACAAGTTTCACCTGCATGATTGCAAATAAGAATTTTGACTTTGAAGCCTCAACATTGGAAGTCATAAAACTACTTTTCCTCATATAGTAATGATTTATCTATGTTATACTTCACCAACCTATCATAATAGTCATGAAGTATTTTTGCTATACTTCTCATAGTAATTAAAAGAAATGTTTAATATTTGTTAATTGGAAAAATGATTTCTAGACTCCTCCTGATTTTTTGACTACAACAAGCTAACACGCCTCTCTCCTCTATATCACAAGACCTAAAATGGACACCTAACATCAAAAACGTCATCAAAAAAGCACAACAAAGAATGTTCTTTCTGCACCAACTAAGAAAGCTCAAACTGCCCAAGGAGCTGCTGATACAGTTCTACAGAGGAATTATTGTACTGTTATCTGCACCTCTATAACTATCTGGTTTGGTTCTGCAACCCAACAGGACAGACTGAATCTTCTCATCATTCCTTATCACCCATCCCCTCCCACTTGTGACTGTATGACTGTAACTTTCTCGCTTGTATCCTTACAATTTATATTGACTGTCTCCTAGCATGATTTGATTGCTTATTGTACCCTATGACTATTATTGTACCTGATGATTCTTGACTCTTGACGAATGTATCTTTTCTTTTATGTACACTGAGAGTATATGCACCAAGACCAATCCCTTGTGTGTCCAATCACACTTGGCCAATAAAGAATTCTATTCTATTCTATTCTATTCTATTCTATTCTATTCTATTCTATTCTATTCTATTCTATTCTATTCTATTCTATTCTATTCTATTCTATTCTACATAAAGAATAGAATACATAAGGAATAGCTATCAAGATATAAACATATATAGAAGTGACACACAATTTCACTCTCCCTATATATTGTTTTTACCTTTGCTGAGTGTTCCATAGTCACTACTACTTTAGTTCTTGAGCTGGACACCAAATCCATGGCACCACCCATTCCTTTCACCATCTTTCCCTGGAAAAAGAAAGAAAGAAAGAAAGAAAGAAAGAAAGAAAGAAAGAAAGAAAGAAAGAAAGAAAGAAAGAAAGAAAGAAAGAAAGAAAGAAAGAAAGAAAGAAAGAAAGAAAGAAAGAAAGAGGAAGGAATTAAAATACAAATATATCAAAAGTTTTTGTTTTTCAAGGTTAATTCCTGCAAATATAAGAGTGTTCCCTTTGACTCAATCCATCTTTCATTATCAAGAAAAATGGGTCACTAATAAGACACATTTCAATGTAAGGAAGCAAGGTCAATATGCAAATGACAAACTTTTGATTGTTTTAAAGCAGATATAATTTCACATTTCAGATACACAATCCAAGATTTGCTTGTTTGCTAGAAGGCTCGGTGTATCTGCCAATTTATACCAGCAGTACAGTCAAGATGTCAGCTCAAAATGTCATTGATTTTAAATAAAAACAGACAAGTTTATATTAATCTTGTTAGTTGTTGATTTGAGGAACATAGACATTTCACTTTAAACTGATTTCATTCTATTGCTTTTTTGTTGTGCTTACATTTTATTGATGGATTCCAGGTTTTCATATTATGATGCTAGTATCATCCCAACATATTATATGTATAATCAATTTTCTCCTTTATTCCTGAGTTCTATCCTGTGGATGCTTAAAATCAATTCTGGGTGTTCAAATGTAAAGGGTAGGAAAGGGAATATGAGGGGAGGGTGGATTTGCTGATTAAAAGAGACAGGAAGAGTGAAAAGAACACTTTTCAGTGCGTACCAGTACTTAAAAGTTGTTAAGCAAGATTTATTTATATTTTCCTTCCCAGGAAGAAAATCAAAATAACTCTATCCAAAAAAAAACAAAAAAGGCCTTGGCAATATGTTATTTTTGCAAGCTTAGAAACCAGTAATCAAGCACTAGCCCTCTTCTAAGGAGGCTGAAAGCAAGTATTTTCCAAACAGAAAATTCTCTGTAAAATTTAAAGAATGTAGATAACCAATGGGCAAATGCTGTTGCTTGAGCTAAAAAAAGGAGTTGGAAATAGCAACTTTGTTAATGTTAGGGTTCTTTCAAAGCATTCCGAAGTCGAATACTGAGAGATTAGAATAATCTTTGAGGGCGGCTTTAAAAGGCAAAGAGATGAAAAGGTTCAAAACCATGTAAGGCAAGAGTGATAATAAAGTTTTTTGCTAAAGAAAAGCAGTTCTCAGAAGCAAGTATTTCGTAAGTCATCTTCCGAACCAGAAGAGCAAATAAAAGTAAGAAGTGACATTTCCATATATTCACATATTCCCTAAAGAATGTTTGCCAGATTTATTATTTTGGATTCACTGACTAATAGCCTCAGAGTATCAGTCGTTGGTTTGGTAATTTACTTACATTGCCGCATTTATCAGCAACATTACTCTTTATGTTATTAATATTGATAAGTCCATAGGAAGATGTTGTCTATCACTTTGTCTATCTTCCACCTCTTAATATTTTGCTCTTAAAGTAGGATGTTTAATAGCATGGGGCTTGTCTAACATTACCAAATGTTAATTCCCATCACCCTGGGAAGCTGGAAAGAAGCAACCTCTCCAATTTGCTTTCTGGTCAATCAGGCATGTGTTGTTGGAGATACCATTCCAGCAGCCATCTTGGAAGTTCCACAGCATGAACTCAAAATTCTGAATCTGTTCAACAGCCCCAAACTTTTAGTTAGATGGACTGGACTTCAATATGATAGACCCACTTCCTATCAATTAAGCATCATACTGTAGATAGCCCTCAACTTGCCACTTGTTCACAGTTACCACGACCATCCCAAAATGTACTTACAACCTGGTTTTGAAATTCTGCATCTTGAGCACTGGGCAACTGGCCTGCATTTATGGCTGTTTGCAGCATCCCATGATCACATGAACCTGATTAATGTTTTTGCCTAAAACCAGCATTTACTTCTGGTTTGGGGCAAAAACACTCCATAGTGAACAATGAATTTGCTTAATGACCACAGCATGTGCTTAACAACTTGCTGGAAAAATGGTCGTAAAATTGGGTTGGTCACATGGATGATCTGCTTTATGATCATCATGACATACAACAGTAATGGGCAGCCCCATTATGGTCTTTGGTTGAGGACTACTTGTATTCGTAACAGCTTAAGCAATACTTCACCTAATGTTACCTAGCTAAGGAAATGTTTACATAAGCATTATGGAAAGGAAATCCATGTGTAAAGGTATAATATTAAAAGAGATTAAAGACACTGAATGACTCTTTAAGGCAAAGAAAGTTCAGTAACCTGCAAAATTCAGGGGGGAAAGTGCTCTATGAGACTTTTCTAAAGTTTCTGACATCCAGTAAGACCTAGAAGAGTCAGCATGCCCTGGAACCAATATGTTAAAGAATTTTATCTGTAAGTTCTCAGTGGCAGCTCTGTGTGGAGAAGGGCATTCTTCCCCAAAGCCCATATGGCCCCTTCTCTGTTGGTTTTCAGAAGAACCACAAAGACATAACTTTCCCAGCAGGCCTGGAACAGAAAGATCTGGAATCCTGCTCAGTGACCATTTTTATGGTATTGTTGGTGTGACACTTCTGCTGCTTTATACATCATTAATTTGTGTATGCTTCCTATAGCTATCCCAGTGATCAAGGTGGTTAATAAATTGATGAAATGAACAATCTACTAGAGAAAGAGCTGAGAATAACAACAGGTACCAGAAAAAGACAGCTGCAGTAGCTGTGTGAAGCCTACAGAAGCAACATGCATTCCAGAAGAGGTAGTAATTTCCAGGGTTGGATTGACTCCTAGAATCAGCAAGGCTGGTCTCAGAATATGATATAAACAGCTCCTAGTCAAGTAAGGTGTTTAAAAAGAAGTCAGCGCATCTGAATGGACAGAGCCCAATTATCCATGCCTCAAAAATTGGCTATGTGTATGGGCACCCACCTTAATCAAATAATCCTAGGTGACTGGCAAGAATGAAAACAGAAATACACACCACAAAATAATAGAAAGAACAATGAGACACATCAGGCAAAAAAAGAAACTCTCAATCATCACAAGGCAGATAGCAGACCTCACTTCCTTGCCCTTGGGACTGAGGGAAGAGTCAGGGTGTTTAAGGCCCTCAGTGTTGGGACCATCTGAACCTCAGGAAGGAAGCCATTCCACAGGGCAGGTGCTGTGAAAGGAAGGCCTGTCCCCTTGGTCCCAAGAGATGACAACAGAAGGGACCAACATTTGTTCACCTGCTCGCTCTGATGGTGATTGCAAATCACCAAAGGCACTTTGTCCCACGAGTATCTTGGCCCTGTGTGCTGTACAATTCAAGCACCTTGAATAGCTCATAGAACCTTACTAGAAATCAGTCACATAACAGTGGTGTTATAGGGTTATAGTGTTATAGTGGTGTTATAATGTGGGTTCACTCGAAACGTTCCACACCAACACATTCTGGAGAAGCCGCAGTTTCCAAATGCTCTTTGAGACCACCCAATGTAGACTTGCACTGCAATAGGTTATGCCATGAGTGACTATGACCAGAGCCTCCCAATCCAGGAAAGGGTACAACTGGCTCACAAAATTTGGATTTGTTGCAAAGATCTCCTTGGCCACAGCTGCCACTTGTTTATTCAGCTGTGAATCCAAGAAGATGCCCAGAACTTGGAACAATTTTGTCTGGGGGAGCTATACCTTATCCAGAAGTAATGATGGAAGTTCTCCAGATCCAGGGGCCCTAAAATCCAGAGTTACCCAGTCTTCTTTCCATCACAATGATGACAAGCCAGGGGCTCATGAAAGATGTAACCTGTGGAATATATGAACCTTCCATCTGCAACATCTAATTTGTGTTCAACCTTCTTTTCTCCAACCTGCTTTTGCTTGCAGGCTATTCAAATATGTGATTGTGTAAGGAGGATGAATGAGTCAGTAAGAAAATCATATTTATCATTATTTTGGTTAAACAAGAAGCTTATTCTATACCACCTGCTTCACTTATGCTTCTGGCTTGATTTTACAAGTTTATCAATAAAGATCACATGAAAAGATGGCAAACATAAATGCACAGTCTCAAATCTTTCTTTAATTCACTTTTAATGTAACATTTAGATTAATATCTTTCAAGCAGATGCTCCCAGTGGTAGTTGCAACTCAGTTGTGCCTTAAGCATGGTGGGAGACTTCTGTTGAAGGGAAGTAATAAATATTAATAAGCCCTAATCACACTATTATGCACATGGAACACAACTTAAAATGAAAAAAAAAATTACAATGGCATTAGATATGCCAAAGAAGAAGCAAATATCACTGACAAAGCCTCTATATGCAGAGAGATGGAAGAACTCACATTTACCCCAAATGGAAGAATAGCTGGTGAAATTAATAGAATTGGCAGAGATGGAGAAATTGACTGCTTTAATTATATGGTATAGGGTTTCCTACTTCAGCAGAGGATTGGACGAAAAGGCCTCCAAGATCACTTCCAACTCTCTTATTCTGTTATTAAAGATTTAGCTTCATTTCTACTTCAATTTTTTAAAAAACTGTTTGAAAGAAATGAAATTTTAACCTTGGGTTAAAATTGGCTTATGGTTATTAAATTTCTTTGTGATGATAGAATTACTGTTTGTTATGGTTTATTCTAGTTCAAAAAGTCATTGATTTTTAGGTTTTTATCTATACTGAAGAAAGTCAGAAGTTACCTTTTTTTCTATAGCTCTGCTTTCATTTATATTTCCCAATTTTGCTTTTTTCCTACCCTTTTCCTTTTTCATTTGACTTTTTTGTTTTGCATTTTTGCATTTTATACTTTTTTAAAAAAAATTAATGGTTGTTTTTTTTTTAAAGAAGCAAATATCACCATATGCAATTGGGCTTTTTAAAGGTATTTGAGCACCTGACTGGATCCTAAAACTTTTCAAGCAAGAATAAGACCAGACTTACCTGGTCAAATTCCTTCCCAAATAGTTTGGATTACCACTCCTGTTCTTCCTAAAATGGCTGAGGTTGACACAAATTGTAGTGAAAAATATTTGGGGACAATGGCTAAACAAGAGAGATTAGGCTTTAAAAAAAACAGTCAGGCATAAAAAATTTGCATAGCTTCAGGCTGTTTCTTTATATCAGGGGTGTCAAACTCAATTTCATTAAGGGCCACATCAGGTTTGTGTTTGATCTCCAGGGGGGCATGGCCAGCTTGAGATCACTCATCGAGGTTCCGTTAAGGAAGACCAATGAAGACCAATTGCAGGAACTAGGTATACCTAGTCTAGTGAAAAGAAGAACCAGGGGGGTGACATGATAGCAGTCTTCCAATACTTGAAGGGCTGCCACAACTTATTCATCAAAGCACCTGAAGGCAAAATAAGAAGCAATGAATTGAAAATAATCAAGGAGAGAAGCAACCTAGAACTAAGAAGAAATTTTCTGACAGAACAATCAACCAGTGGAACAAATTGCCTTCGGAAGTTGTGGGTGCCCATCAGTTTAGGCCTTTAAGAAGAGACTGGACAGCCATCTGTCAGAAATAGTATAGATTTCTTGCGTGAACAGAGGTTGGACTAGATGACCTCCAAGGTCCCTTGCAGTTCTGTTACTGTTACTGGTAAATATCAAGGAAACCACAGAGGGCCTAAATCATCAGGCAGCTTTATTCTTCCCTTGGCAAGCCTTGAGAGTGAGACAGCCCACTTTTTCTCTGAATTGCTAAGCTGATGTCAGATGAGGATGCGTGAAAAGGCTTCACTGCCAATAGTGAAATATCACACATTGCTGGCTCACAGCAAGAAATTTATTGAATCTTAACTCCAGCCTTCCACAGTAATAAGAAAGAATTCTTGCAGGAAGAAAACTCCCAAGTGGATTTTTAAACTTTATTTCTCCCCACCTCTCTTTATAATGAATCTGTTTAGCTCTGAAAATTGATTAAATTTCTCCTGTCACTTAAAATTTAAATCTGAATAGCTGAGTGCCAGCCTGGAAGAAATCAATGAGGTATGGAAATAGGTAAAATGCAGAACAAGGAATAAAATGTGGTTTAATTGATAAACAAAGCATTCAAATCAATGCACCTTTTCCTTTGTTTTTTTAAAATGAGAAAATATATCAGAGCTTTGTCCTAAGAAGCCCTCAAATATGGGAGAAGCTTCATACTTAGGACTACTGTATAATAAAATTATAAAAGGGTAACAAGACATTCTGCTGAAACAATTATATTTCCTGGTTATATATTAGTCAGCTTAATGAAGGAATACAGAATCATTTCATTTTTTTTATTGTAACAGATTATAGCAATGTAGTAGACATAATTTATCTTGATTTCAGCAGACTATTTGAGTAAATATTTCATTACATATTGATTAGGAAACTACTTAATTGTGGGCTAGATTGCATGACAATTAAATGACTTCATAGCTGGTATCAACACTGAAGCTGGCCTGACCAAAGCCATTTTGTCCGCTTCAGTGTTGCCACACTGGAGCTAAGGGTCAGGGAGTGGGGATTTGAGATAGAGGGATTTTTGTAGCCCAAACAAAATACTTTCTCTTGGGAACCAAGGACATTCTCACCCCTGATCAGAAGAAGGCAGAGTGATGTTGGACTGCACAGTGATTGGATCATGTGATGGTTTGTTTTGAGAAAACAGAAAATCTTTTACTTTTAATATGGTGAAAATCACGGGAGTTTTCAGAGTCAGTTTTCACAAGATATGTGTCAATATGATATTTCCCAAAAGGTAATCTTTGAGGAATTCAATTGCCTCAGAGTCTTGCTTGCAATGGATTTATTACTTGGAACCCTGACAGCTAGCTTGAAAAGCATACCTAAAGGAGTGTTCATCAATGGTTCCTGATCAAATTCTTGCATTATCAAACGAGATAATGCAAGAATTAATCCTGGGGTCCTTTAATCTGTAATATTTTTCATTAATGATTTGCATGTAGAAAAGGTGGGAATGTTGATTGCAAATAAAACAAAAATGGATATGTGACAGATGTAGAAGCAAAACACTTTCGGCATCCTACCATATGATTTCCCAGATAGACAAGCTGTTCCTGGAGGTTGTAAACTCAATCTGAAAAAAATAATTGCAAGAAACCAGCTTACAGACCCATGCCCAAAGAAAGAGCCTCTCAGGAAAAGTGGAGAGAAGAAGCTGAATTGGGATAAGGAGCTAATAGGGAAAGTATCTGAGGATTAGAAGTAAACTATGTTAGTTGGGAGGCTACTGTAAGATCCTTGGATTCCAGGGAAGACCAAAAAGCTATTGAAGAGTCTCTGGGTTAAGGAAGATCATCAAAGGTAGAGGACCAAATTTTTAGAATTAGTCTATCCTGTGCCGAATTCTCAGGGGAAATAGAGCATCTGAAGAGAAAAATATCCATGTGCTGATAGCCACAAGACATTGCCAGCTACATTTTCTCTGAAGCCCTTAATTAACCCTAAGAAGATTAACTATAGTTGCACACATAGAAGTTTTATTATTGGAGGCAGTGAAATAGTTGAACTCTGAATACTATTGCAATAAAACTATAATACAAGTTGTTGCATTCCAACCTTTCATCAAAAATCTTTTGCAGGCAAGTGAATAAGGAAAGGGGATATCTATTTATATCTCTGCTTAGCTTGTCATTTAGTTAACATTTACATGATTGGCTCTGCAAGGCTGTAACAGAAACCAATCCTTTCTGTCAATGCATCACATTATGAAAATATTTGAACGGGTTCACTCGATGGGTTATTGTGTGCTGTTGTTTTATCAGTTTGATCTTCAGAGCCCCCAAAATTCCTCTCCATTACAGGTAGTTTAAAATCCCGGAAGACAGAAATAACATTTACAATTATCTTGAAAAGTATCCTCAGTAACAGAATGAAGTTTAACAAGAGAGAAGCGTGAAGGTCTTCAGTTCATTTGGTAACAGAACCTATGAAAAAGATCTTAGAATAGTAGTCAGTTACAAACCAAATACATGTAATTCTGTGTAATTCTCTATTATTCTGTTCTGTATTCCGTAACGTGGAAGCAAATAATAACGTTTGTTTAGGCCGCATCAACAGAAATATAACTTTCAAATCACAAAAAATTAATTATTATTCCTCTTTATTCTTAGTCTCCTTAGTCAGACCCCACTACATCAAGTACTATTCAGGGTAACATCTTTGAAAATGAATTTAGAGAAACTGGAACAAATTTAAAGAAGAGCAAGAAGGAAGACTAAGGGATTAGATATTAAGTTCTATGAAGATGGATTGAAGAAACTGGGTATATTAAGCCTTGAGAAATGATGATTGAGGTATAATAAAATAGGACTGTTAAAAAACCCGAATGGATATTACAAAGAAGGTCAAGAGCTGTTCTTTTCTCCATGGAAAAATGGATTTAAATTAATCAATCAAATTTTGACTGAATGTTATAAAAAACTTTCTAACCACAAGATCAGTTCAGCAGGGATCTAACTAGCCCCTTCTCATTATGAAATCCTTGATTCTACTCTGTGATTCAGATGTCTTGGATTACAACTTCCATCATGACCATGACAGAATTCTCATCCCACAGAATCTGGAATCATTGGTTCCTCAGCCTGAAACTAAATAACAGTTTTCAAAATTTCATTTTATGTTTATACTGTATGATATAGCTGAGTGATCAATTGATATTGTAATTAGGAACAACACTAAGGAGCCCCCAATGGGAAGGACAATGATACAAAACAGGTTGAACCAAGATTTTCCTTTTCTTTTCCATTAGACTTATTAGATTAGATTTCATTATATTTTTAATGGAAATATTCAGTTACAAAAGACAAATATAATATTGTGATCCCTTCTGAGCAAATCAGGAGATGACTACAGGTGAAACCATAATCATCACAATTATGACAAATCACAGCTTGAACTATCTTGCTTTGCATGTAATGAGTCTATCTCATATATTAGTTTCACCTTTTAAGTTGCATTACTGAAATAAATGAACTTTTGCACAATATTCTAATTTTTCGAGTTTCATCTGTATAACGTTTATTTGAGCATGCATACAAAAGTTATATTCTCCTTTTTCTGGCACTTTTTTTGAAATACAGATGTTAAGAAAGCATCTTTAGTAAAGATATATATCAGCACTTCAAATTACTCTCAGCAATAATATAAAATTAAATTACTTACAGGGATCATCCAGTTGGCTAAATCACCATGTTTAGATACTTGCATTGCCCCAAGCATAGTTAGATCAACATGTCCCCTGTTAAAACAGCAAAGCACAACATCAGTGCACAACTGGAGGGACAACACCACACAGAATTCTGTCACATTAGTTACTGTAATTCTCAAGATGTTGAAAAATTAAATAGCAGTGAGATTAAAGAATTGCTTGTTTAAATGTATTTGAATAAACATAAGACTGAAGTTCCAAAGACATTTATAGAACACTATGTCTGTCAGAACTCAGTAATAGATTAAAATGTGGCATTAATTAATTGAATACATCACAATTGGCTGGGACTCTAAACCATGATTCATAAACCATAATGACTGGGTTCATGCAAATTGCTAAGCCCAAAACCAACCTACCAGTACCACTGGTGACTTGGTACCAGAGACGTTTATCAGCAGATGTTATAAACAAGCAAATGTTAACATTTAATAAAGAAGAAAGTAACTTTCGTGCATTGCATATTTAGTTATGAAAACATCCATGCTACAAAACTCAGTTCATAAAATAGAAGGATTTATATAAAGAGGAGTTAGTTTGACAATTCTTAAAACTGCTGGAGTTGCTAATATATCTCAAATATCTATCAACTGCACGACTTTTTGGATGGGTAAGTATGAAGTCCTTTTGGGGTGGTTAAATAATAAATTCAACTACCAGCTGGGGCAGTGCCTTGGACAGTTAGTGATCATTACATACCCTCGAATCATTGCAAAAGATTCATCACTAGAGAAGTATGAAGCACCTGGCAATACAGTGACTGTTTCTTTACCTGAAAAAGAAATAGGGCATAAACCCAGAGAACTTATCAGGATATACTGGAAATTTATTCTGTTAACTCATCTCATATCAACTTCATATATTATGATTCTTAATTAGTACCGAAAGAAAAAACATTCCCTCTGCATTAAATAGAAATTTTATTGAAGTACCTCACTGTTTAAAAAAAAAGGTTACTGTATTCAGTAAGTCCCAAACTGGACTTTGTTTTTTCTTTTGAAGACATTTCGCTTCTCATCCAAGAAGCTTCTTCAGCTCTGACAGAATAGTGGAAGGAATGGAAGGATTTACATTCTTTGCAGACAGCTGGTAATTTGCAAGGAATATAAATCCTTCCATTCCCCACTATCCTGTCAGAGTTGAAGAAGCTTCTTGGATGTGAAGCAAAACATCTTCAAAAGAAAAAACAAGTAAGTCCAGTTGCCTCCTGACAAAAGCACTTTTGGTACAACCATGACCTGGATGATTGAGAATATCTTCAGACTGAATTCAGTAAGGCAGAAAAATGTACAGCAAAAGTGCACTATCTTCATGGTACCAATTCTAGTGTTAGAAAAAAATGAATACAAAATGAGAAACCATGTATACTTTCAAGTACTCCACATCTGCCCCAAAGAGAGTGCTAAATTTGCTTGATACCTTGCATTTTTTAAATTAATTGTTTTAAATTTGGTTCCCTTTGAGACTCTTGCAAATGTCCAGGCATCCATAGATCCTCTGCTGCTGACCACTACCTTTATGAAATGCAGAAATGAAGCCACTGAATCAGAAAATGATAGTTACATGCTTCATCTTTAAACACAGATATTTTAGCACAAATACTGTACAGAAACTGAAGCTGAAAAGAGCTGAAGGGCTGTAGTTGAATGTACTAAATAATGAAGTCGGGAAGTTAGGTTTTTTTTCAAAAATTAGGCTTGGACAAAACCCACGAGGCAGTTATTTCAATAGATTGTTAGGGTGACGAACAGGGAGGAAAAAACTACAACTGAGAGAACGATCCAAGAATACTAAGAAAAGGAAAAGCTTGGAGTGAGAATAGTTTCAGAATAGACCCTTGTGAATCATTCAGGGACCCTGATGAAAAATCTCCAGGAAATGGCGCTGCCCAGTTCAGCCAGTTCCATTAGAACCAAATAACTCCCATGAGGTGCTTTATTTACGTCTGAAAGGGCAGAATCATCTCACAAGGAGAAGCTTAGAGAGAAAAATACTGAGGTACTGAGTAATAATTATAGTATTTTATCAGGATGGAAATGTGCAGTACTAAATTAGGAGAGGAGGAAGATTGGTATTTGTGATGTTTTTACTTTGTAACTTGGCAGCTAAAGCTAAGAATTACTAGAGTTACTCTGAGTTGAGTAACTAAAATGACTGGCAACAAAAAAAATGTCAGGTACATTTAGTGTACATCCTCTTAGCTTTGTGTGAATCCTGAATGTCTTGGTTCCCAAACATGCAAAAGTTATTATTTTGATATGACAGAAGAGCAAGTTTTTTTTAAATAGTTGGAATTTAATCTTACTATCTGTATTTAAGTGGCAAAGACATTAAGTTTAATCTTTGCCATGGCTGCTACTCCGCAAAGATTTGCTTTGTTATGTAGGGCACATTACTAAACAACCAAGTAGATCTTTGGCTGAGAAAAAATAGTGTGCCCATATGCTAAAACTACTTCTTCTACATTTCTACATCTGGAACATTTGCTTTCTGGTCCTCCCCATGTATTCTATCTGGAGTAAGACAATAGGTTGCAGTAATCTCTCTGAATGAAAAAGCAAAATAGAAATGTAAGTAAAAGGGAAAAATTACCTGCATTGATGAGGTCAGGGTCAACTTCATTTTCAGATGGATAGGGTCCCTAATTCAACAACAACAATAACAAATATTGAATCTTTGTTCTAACCATATATTTGATGAACTCATGCATAAGTATTAACCTCCCCAGCCATATTTACAGCAGTCTTCAACAAACTGTTGCCCTCAGCTGAACTACAGGTCCCATTTCATACAAGGGCGTGATAGGAACTGTAGTCCTATTTATTTGGAAGGCTTGGCTGTACTAGGCTAGTGGATAGGTTTCTGTATTATCTCTGTTCTATCCTTACCAAACCAAGGACGCCATTTTCACTCTGTAGATGCACAGTTATAGCTGGGCTGATATAGTTGCTGGCAAGCAGGGGAATGCCGATACCCAAGTTAGCTTTAATTAATTAAGTTAAGGTTCCATTCAACTTTTTATCTACATTGTTTGTTCAGTTGTGCCTTCAGAAACAAGGAAACAAAGAACTTTCACCATATTTAAAGGATACCATACATGCCATCTTCAAATTCAAGAGCTGCCCGTCTGATAATCCTTTCTCTTACATTATCACCACTTTTCTTCTGTTTGCCCTGAGAGTCTTCAGCTTTGCGAAGTGATAATCTCTAAGAAAACAAGGAGAGCAAGAAGTTGGTGTTTCTTCCATGTGATATCTGGAACAAGCAAATGACACCTCAGGGGACACCTTAAATAAACAGATGCTGCTTTATACTCCGGTACTTTAAAATAGTAAGAAATAGTATTAGGTGGGCCTGGATTATTTATAGAAATTTTCTCTGACTTGAGAGTTGTACTTGGTTTTTTAATAAAGTCTTGGGATCTACATGCCAAAAATATCAAGTGAAAAAGGGTCAAAAGCTTATTTTGATTTTTATATGCACAAAGGTGGAAGGACTTATAAATATCTACAATAGTAGAATGGAGACTTGGTGGAATTAGCAGAGATGGTGAAATCGATAGCTTTGATGCAAGATTTTGGCAAATTTTAGTTTTACTTGGAAACCATTATTGCTCTTTTTGAGTGAAACTGAAAGAAATGAAAAGATGACTTGGGGATTTGATGATTAGTATTACACGGGATTATGAAAATAATATTGAGAAATGTTAACCTTAGAGTAAGACTTTGATGAATTTTTATATTTATACCTGTATCAAAGAAAGTCAGAAATAATTATTTTCCTATTTTCCTTATTATTTTTATTTCTGCATTTTTACTTTTATTGCTTTCTGAACCATTTTATTTTTCTAATTTTTGATTTATCTTTTAACTGTGTATCTTTTTTGAAATCTAATAAGTTATTTAAAATGCTTACTTTTTTTTAATGTGCATTTAATTAAAATTAATAATAGGCAATATATTTTCACAAAAAGGGACAGAATAGAAGAAAAGTTGCGCTGAATGTTGAATGTAGTAGAGAGGATCTGGAATAAACTAAGTGGAGGAGCAAATGCAGACAATGCTATTATTCATATCTATTATCATCATGCAACCAAGGAAATGGTGCATATCATGCATTCTTAACAGCAGAGGCATAATGGTAGACTTTAATTAATTACACAACTCTTAGGAGAAAAGACCTTTTGCTTTTTATCTTATAGAGTATATAATATGTTCTTTCTATACAGTATATATTACATTGCATTGTTTATACCTCTATAACCTTAAACCTCTATCCTTTCATATATGCTATATTTAAAAAGGAAAAAAAGAAAACATAAAAAATAAGGAAACACACACACATTTAAAGTCCACATGTGGTTAAGTTCATAATTTTTCTCAGGTTTCAATTTTTTGCTACACAGTTCAAGCATGAAAGGAAAATCTCTGAATTTTATTTCTCCTCCTGATATAATTTCTGGCTGTGAGTACCTGACTGTAAGTCAATTTGATTCCCAGGAATTGCCTGGACATGTCCCCTGCAGGTCTCTCTTTGTAACATTTTCTCAGATGTGATTTGCCTTCTTAGAGCTCAGAGAATGACTAGCCCATGGTCACTCAACTGGTTTCATACTTCATTCTGACTTTATTGGAAGTGATCGGGTGCTCTTCCAACCGCTGCAGAATTTGTAAATTAATTTTCGAGATCCCCAGGAGATTGTACGGGAGCTGCATGCACCCCTGGGGCTTCAGATTGTAAGTCTCTAGTTTATGCTAAGACCTGTATCAGTAATGCAGTCAGCTGTAGACTAAGGATATTTCCAGAGGGTCCTATCCTGACTACACCATTGTAGTACACAGAAATTCAGATTTTGTCAAGGAATAGGTACCTAGGCTGCTCTTCTTCTGTATAGAAGAAGAGTATATAAGAATTTTCTAATTGGAATGGATCAAGAGCAGCATTTTGTATATAAGCACAAAATCTGCAAACATTGAGCTATGGTGGCGCAGTGGTTAGAGTGCAGTACTGCAGGCTACTTCTCCTGACTGCTGGCTGCCTGCAATTTGGTAGTGCAAATCTCACCAGGCTCAAGGTTGACTCAGACTTCTATCCTTCCTAGGTTGGTAAAATGAAGACCCAGATTGTTGGGGACAATATGCTGACTCTGTAAAACTGCTTAGAGAGCGCTGTAAAGTTCTGTGAAGCGGTATATAAGTCTAAATGCTAGTGCTGTTGCTTTCCCTATTCTGAGATCAAAGAACAGGGCAGGCAAGTTTAATATAACTGCTGAGCTCAACAATATTTACAGTACTCACATTTGTTTTCCACTCTCCTCCCTAGAGTCCGAGTGGTGAACATCAAGTAATAAAAACAGAAGCTGACACTAATAATAAAAGCTCAAAAGCTCAATATTATCTGTTAGTGGGTATTCTTTTCTGCTTTCCACAGTCACTGCTGTGTTATGGATTTAGTATCAATTTGGGACAACTAAGACTCAACACTGTGGGTTATTAACACCCTGTTCCAAGAACTGACAAATCCATGAACTAAGATTTCCTACAGGGTGTAGGGGCGAGGGGGGGGGGTGCACATGTTGAAAGAGAGGTGGGGGTACATATAAAAAAAAATCTGCGTGCAGTAAAGCTACTTTGTGTAATTTAATTTAGAACATCTGGAGAATATTATAAATCAATTTAAGTAAATAAAATGGGAGGAGGGGAAATCTTCACCCATTCCTATGTCAACTCATGGCTTGACTACTGCTATGCACTCTATATGGGGCTGCCCTTGAAAACCACCAGGAAACTTCAATTGGTCCAGAACGCAGAAGCAGTGATGTAACACCCCTACTTCATGAATTTCACTGGTTATCAGTTTGTGCAATTCAAAGTGCTTGAATAAAGTCCTACATAGTGAAGAGCCTGATTATTTGAAGACCGCCTGTCCCCCATAGCATCTGCTTGACTGATCTGATCTGATAGGATTGGATGTTCCAATTCCTTTTATTAAACCATGCCACCTATTGGGATCCCAGAAGGGTGCCTTCTCTATAACAGCACTACTACATGAGGTTCCCCTGAAGTTCTGGATAGGGTCTCTGCTGTTGTTCAGATGAGCAGTGAAGACTTAGTCCTTCATACAGGCCTTTGGCAAGGGAGAATAAGGCTCCTCACTTCATTCCATCTGGACTGTCGCACTTGCCAGCTTTTATTGTTTTTACTGTAATTTCTTTATTTGATTGTTGCAAGCTGCCCCAAATCATTGGGAGTTGGGTGACATGCAAGTTTATCAAATAACAATAAACCAACAATGCTCCACAATATCATTCCTTTCTCATCAACTGTTCCATATATTTTTTTCAAGATGAAATGCTAGTGTTTGAAGTAAGTATGTTATTTGCAAGGGGTACGCAAAATGAATAATTCCTAAAAATTATTCGAATGTAGACTCTACTTCTCTCCTCCCCTCAATAAGCTTTTTCTAGGCAATCCAAGCCTATTCACTCAGCCAATGTAGCGAACATAAAAAACTTTTCCAATGTCTGCATCAAGACAAGGCTGGTACAGGGCCTCATCTGCCTTGAATAATGTTCTAGAGTTGTGCTAGACTTAAAGAGTAATATTTGCAATGGCAGCTCAGAAAGGAAATACACGTACACATGCATACACACATGAGCAACACAACTCTCACCCTCATTCTCCAAAATGAATGCTAAATAATATTTATGGCGCAGCAATGAACTACATTAAATCAGAATAGATGTCAGCCCTACAAAGTAGATCAGATGAAGAAACAGCCACTACATATGCCTAAAACTACTCTTATTAGAAGAAAATCTCATGTTTGTATTTAGGATTCACACAAAATGTATTTCCCTCTTCCTTCTTTTATGTTCTTGTGTCTGCCATAAGCATTTTCAGAAATCTATATCTATATTTAGACTTAAGCCATGTTTATCTTATTTGCTTTGGTAATAGATATCCCTCTCTCTATCAAGGCCATCCATTAAACTCTTTACAAAGGGTAAGAAATCTTCTAGCCTCCGTGCCGAAATCAACTCAGGAATGAATCAAATATTAGATGGATGTTTGATACCACTAATCATTATTATTATTAAGACTATTACCAAAAGTGCTAGGAGAACCAAACAGGAGAATTGTGCAATGTGTACTTTGCAACAAACACCACCTGCATAGATGTTTATCTATATGAGATCCTCAATAAGAATGTTACAAACTTAAGTTGAGCAATTCTCAATTTAAAGTAATTTATATTGACAAGGTAACCTAGAGCCAGTAAGCAAAATAATCCACATTGATTATTGCAAGGACTTACAGACCTCAACCTGAATACAAGCCAAAGATTGTTTTTTTATATATTAAAAAAACATATATTTATGCCGTCCTGGTGGAATAAATCAGTGTGTGGTCTAATTCAAGACAGATGGTTTTATTTGGCAGGATGGATTTTTAACAGGGGTTGCAAAGGGGGCAATGAGGTTTTATCATCTCCACAGTGGCAAGAACAGTGTATGAGAGAGCCCTGAATATTCCTGTATGTATTATGCAGAGCTGTGGATCAATGGTCAGGCTGCTACTGTGAGGTCCAGGGACAAGGCTTCTGGTCTAAATCTGCAGCTTGTTATCTTGGCCTCTGCTTCTTATTTGAAATTTGAACGTCAAGAGCATAAATATCTTAACACAGTTACTGGGAGGGGGAAGTGGGATAAATAGAATTTAGGTATCTCTTTGGCTATTTTACTCACACAACTGCAGTTGGGCCAGATATATGACTGCAATTATTCCTCCTTTAATAAGATAAAGGCTATCTTTCTTTGCCAGACTCCCTAGTTAAATCTGCTTTATACCAGAATCCTCACCCAGCAGGCAGTGGAAAACTGTATTATATCCAATATAATTTCTATCTGAAAATGCAATCAGCACCTTATAGATGGATGCTATTTTTATAGACTCTTTCCACAGTTCCTGCTCCCCTCAACACCCCACAACTCGGTAAACAGGCAAGCTTGAAGCTTCATTGTCTGTTTACCAAGAAAGATCCCAAGGAGGATTAAAAAAATAAGCAAAACCAATTCAATCCCAGCTGCAACTGTGATCCAGGCTATATGAAACATTTCAAAACAAGAGGACTAAAAGAAGGAGGAATCACAAGAGTGAAGGAAAACAGACCTGGGGGGAGGAAAGGGTGAAGCGCAGTTGAAGATATGGCTGAATAATAAGATGGCAAATTGACACAAAGACCTTTTGACTGAATGTGAAGAAATAAAGAAACTGCAGGGACTTTCTGAGACAGTTACCAGGAGTCAACATTGACCCAAAGGTGAAGGCTAAATAAATAAAGTAAAATAAAAGAGGGAGAGGAGAGGAGGAGGGGGAGGGAGGGAGGGAAGGAAGGAAGGAAGGAAGGAAGGAAGGAAGGAAGGAAGGAAGGAAGGAAGGAAGGAAGGAAGGAAGGAAGGAAAGGAAAGAAAGAAAGAAAGAAAGAAAGAAAGAAAGAAAGAAAGAGAGAGAGAGAGAGAGAGAAAGAAGAGAGAAAGAAAGAAAGAAAGAAAGAAAGAAAGAAAGAAAGAAAGAAAGAAAGAAAGAAAGAAAGAAAGAAAAGCAATATTAGAAAACTAGGTTCAAACTGGGACTGTGAAGAGCTGTTTTAAGCAGAATTAAAATGTTTTTGACATTTTTGTGGACATGTGACTTTGAGCCAGTATTGACTCCTGGTGATTCCTTTGGCAAGTCCCTGCCGTTTACTTGGTAAGGTTTTTTAGAAGTGGGTTGCTATTATCTCTTTCCTAGAGAATGACTAGCTCAAGATTACCCAGCTAGCTTCATGCCTAAGGCAGGACTAGAACTCCCAGTCTCTCTATTTCTAACTTAGTATCCCAACCATTACACCAAACCGGCTCTCATTTTTGATATTACCAAATATAAAAAGAGAGAGCAAAACTGTTTGTGCTGTCATCCCATGGATCTCTTCCTTTTGCACGCTTCTCTTAAGGAAAAAAAACAAACAGTGCCAGGGACATATCTGCTATAAACCAATCATTTGACTGCAAGTGCAACAAGTAAGGCTACAATAACAGATGATGCCTCTATTTATGGTCTATTTTCCTTCACAGAGCTCAAGATAGTATACATAGAATTCAGAGCAATCTCAAAGTGAGGCCCCCTTAATATCAGCAAATTTGATGTATCACATACCCTAAGATATACTCTTGGACCAAAGTTATTCATTAGGAGTGATGGCCCCCATAAGGGAATCAAAGATTACCATTGTTCTATAAGGAAATGCCTTTTTTAAGTTATCTGCTGTCTCACACATGATTTTGTGTAAAGCATAGATCAGATTTGCCTGTGCTGAATGTCTGGAGGTGAGAGGGGTAGATTACCTGTCTCTCGGTTCTCGCTATAATCACCACATTATCACTAACATTGCCAGTGGAAACATTTTGCAAGCACACCCATATCCACAGACCAGTTCCAAACCCACCTAGGAGTTACCTCAATTCTTTTTTCATACTTGTCCCCTTGGATGAGACGATGGACGTAGATTTTGGGGACATGGATATCTTCGGGGGCAAAGGACCCTACATCAACAATTTCTTCTACCTGGAATGATAGGAAAATAGGACAGATAAAGACAGAATTTAGTGCAGCATACCACATAATTTCAACAAGAATAAGGAGACTGCAGTTTTCCCTTATACAGCCCCCTTTTCCAGATGTGCTAGTACTATGTCCAGAAATATTAGCACACATAGTCCAAAGCTGTGCTTGCTGTGAATTATGGGAGTTGTCATCCCAATACAACAAAAGACAGTAATTTGAAGACAATTTCTTCAGATAAACCGAACTCATGAAAGTAGAAAATATTTTCAAAACATCACTTAAGCACATGTCAATGAATTACTGCCTAAATGCAGTCTTCCCCAATACTAATTACTTGTTATGGCCCATTTACTGCTGAGATCTCTACCATTTATTCCTAATAAACATACGGATGCAAATGGTTACATATGGTCTCAGATGAGCAGAGGTAGAGACAACAAACCAGAATGAAGGTCAGTGAAAAAACAAATGTGCAGTTATCAATTTGACAGACACAAAGCCCCCCCCAAATAATATTTTTTTCCATTCTGCCTTTAGCTACTAATGACCACTACACAACAGAAAACCAAAGCAGAAAAGGAAGTCAATGAATGTTATTATTCTCAAAAATCATCAATTCCTCATTCCCTCAAGCCAAAGGTCTGAAAAAGGAAAGATAATTGAACAAAACAGGACAAAAACCAGATAATTTTTAACCACCGAACGTATCTAATAAGTGTACAGCATTAACTACTGCAATCCACTCTATGACCTGGAATTCCTGGATTAAAATCTGTGTTTCTGGCCAGAGAATTGCATTGTTCCCAGGAAGCACCTGTTCCCAGTAAACCCAGTGAGCACCTGTTTCTAGTAAATATCTGTTTAATTTGATAACTTAGTATCATCAAGTCATAATTCATGTCATTCATTCTGTGAGTGCCCCCATAAAATGTCTATGGAGATTCTCAGTCATCCAGGTCTTGGTTGTCCCAAAGGTGCTTTTTTTCAGGAGGCAACTGGACTTTCTGGTTTTTCTTTGAAGACATTTCACTTCTCCTCCAAGAAGCTTCTTCAGCTCTAAGACTATAGTGGGGAATGAAAGGATTTACATTTCTTGCAGAGAGCTCCTCACAACTCCCTAAAACAATGCAAATAACCAGCTGTTTGCGAGGAATATAAATCCTTCCATTCCTCACCATCCAGTCAGAGCTGAAGAAGCTTCTTAGATTAGAGTTGCCTCATGAAAAAAAGCACCTTTGCCCCCCTCCCCCCCATAAAATACTCTTGACAGGCCTAATATGCCACCATCCCAAAATATTTCCATATAGAGCTGGATAAGAAGACACAGGCTTAATAATAAATCACCCTTTCCTAACCAAGTGGTCTCAATTCTATAGAGCATACAAGTCCCAGAACAGACTTTTTTACTCCTAACACATATGCAAACAAGTTGGTGAAGTCTGTACTAAATCATATGAAAACATTATGAAAAAGATTGTAGATTTTCTCCAGATTTACACATTCTGCAATTATTTAACCTACCCTCTCTTACTTTTTATATTTTTTTTACTATTATTAGATCTGACTGACTGGATGTGGTACTTTTGATTAGTAGAGACTTGTCAGAGATCTAGGATAGCTAACTATATTATAGCAATGTGGCACCATTCAATTATATCATTGTTGAGTTGACATTCTATCCATTTGTATTGTGTTCAGCTGTTTTTGGTAGGCACCAAATGCACCAACCACACTTGGCACCAATACTATTTTCTTTTTCCCCATTCATTCTACTTAAAGATCTTTATATTTCATAAATAACTCAAAGTTGCAAACATATCTAGTATGTTTTTCTCTTCCTATTTTCCTCACAACGACAACCCTCTGAGGTAAGTTGGGCTGAGAGTGTGTGACTGGCCCAAAGTTTCCCAGCTGGCACTCATGCCAAGGCAAGACTAAATCTCACAGTCTCCTGGTTTCATAGGTCAGTTGCATCACCATTAGATCCAACCTGATCTCTTTTCAGGTTCCTTCCCAACTATTTCCCTTCTATTTCCAATGACTACAGCATCAATTATACATGTTTGCTTCTTCATAATTACAATCATGTCTGGCTTATTATGAGTTAAATGTTTATCAGTTTGTATCTGGGGGTTCTTAACCTCTTTATTGTCAACCACTTTTTCAATATTGCGATTCTACCAATTGTTTGCATTATGTTATGACTAGCTCGATACATGTGCTTTGCTATGAAACTATGTTGTCGGCTTAGTTTTTGGGGAGGAAAATAGGGGGGGGGGGGAATTCTGCCTCTGCCTACCAGCATTCAACGGTATTCATCTGGGTAGCGTCCTGTCAGTGTGTGAGAGAGTTGAGGGCTGTTTGGAAGCTGAAGCAGTATTTGCTGTATGAGCAAGAAGGAGACAGCAAGGAGCCTGGGCGTGGCTTAGCTCAATTGTTCTGTACTGAAGCTGCTTGGTGCTGTGAAACTAAAACTGAAACTCCTCTCCTCTGCTTGTGTTTTGCATTTGGAACAGATTTGTTTTCAGGTGGGGGGGGGAGTAGAACTCCTTAGCATCATAGCGTGTTAATAATATATGAAATACTAATGCTCTGATGGTCATTTCGAAAATCCTTTCTTAGTGAGCACCTAGAATCCAAGAGGAACATACCTGCCAAATTTCAAGTTTGTAGGCTTTACGGTTCTGGAGATTTTGTGATGATGTGTGAGTGGTATATCACTTTTATATATATAGATTACGAGATAACTTCCAATGAATAATTTCAATGAATGAAAGTGGCTTCTTTATTGTGTCTTTCCAAATATTCCACCTGTACCATCTTCTTACTTCCATGTACTGGTAGTCCTTGACTTAAGACTGCAGTTGGGACCAGAATTTCCATCAATAAGTCTTGCAGTCATAAGTGCAAGTGTCAGAATTCAGCAAAACAGGTCACAAATCATTATCATATGACTTCAGGATGCTGCAACTACAGTAGTCGTAAATGCAAGCCAGTTGCCAAGCACGCAAATTGCTATCATGCAACCCTGGAAGTTGTGCAAGTACAGGTTCTAAGTCACTTTTTCCAAGGCTGTTGTAACTTTGAACAGTTATTAAATGATCAGTAGTTAGCTGAGGACTTCCTGTCCTGGGGGTTCAAAGGACTCTTTCCCTTTCTCCTTCTACTATTACTTTAAAAGGACTTCGACAAAGTGCCTGCCTCCACCATATCATCATGTAAATGGACCTATACGCTTTCTCAGAAATTTTTTTTAAAAAAATGAGCAGGTAGAACCTAGTGCTTTGAATGGATACTAAAGTGCCTCCGAAAGAAGAAATGTAAGATAGCCAGAGCAACCTATGGACCTAAGTCACTAAGGTTGGAGACCCCTGCTAAGGAGGACAGGGATCTAGAAAGGTGTCAGGAAGCAGAAAATGTGTCTTGTAATTTTTATATGGAGAAATTTTCCCTCTCCTCTGCAGCAGCTTTCATAAGTGCCTGCAATGCGTTTTCAAAATTTCAAACACCTCAAGAAACTTTCAAAGGCTAATACGCCTTAAGTTTATGGAATTGTAATAGCTAGATTCTCACTAACTTAGGAAGGATTTGACAGCGGTTTATCTGATCAATCTTCAATTGGCAATTTCTAGATTCATTGCTGTTTTATCATTTTTGTTATAGTACATTTAATGCATGGTTTCTACAAATGTTTAGAAAAAATAATTGACAATAGGCTGCAATCAATAGGGCACACATAGCAAAGAGATGCACAGAAAATACATCTAAATTGAATGGGATGATTGAATGGGATGTGCTGGCTATTATTATATGAATTAGATGAATTTGTGGACTTCTTTTTAAGTTGTTTCAGGGATCTGAAAAATGTGTTTCCTATATGTTTGTTTGGGAAATAAATTCTTATAATTCTGGAAAATAAGGGAAGCCTGAAACTAAGGAAAACTAAGATTAAATAAACTAATTTGTATAAAAATTGACCCTTTTTTAGAATCTTCAAACATTCATTAAAAGTTATGTAAATACCAATATTTAGGTGAGAAGTGGAACTCATTTAATGCTGCCACACACTGTAATGAGATCCATTGTACTTGGGAGCAGAATAATAATGGAACAGGACAGCTGTTGCTAAGCAACCTGGGATACATTGCAGGATTTTTAATTACATTTATTTAATTAGTTATGGGTGAAAGAATTCTACACTGTGTAGAACCCGCATCCTTAAAATTCATCTTGAATCTGTCAAAAATTAAACAAAATACAGACCTTTGTTTTTCTAGCCTCTTCCACTGTCAAGGAAAAAACACAATTTGCAAAGAACATGAAAAAAGAGAAGACATGGGGAAGGAAAACAGAGTGAAGAGTGAAATGGATGGAGGGAGTAGAGACAGATATGGGGACTGCAATACAAAGTACAAGAAGATTCCTGCTTTAAGACTTCTTCAATCTGTTCCAGGTGCATTGGGCTACAAATCCTGTAAGATCAACACATCTAACAGCTTGGTGAAGGCTGTTCTTAGTATTGTTTTTATTAAATGATACATCTTTCCATGATCAAAGGCAGGAAGTCCTTCCCACTCTGGGACTGGTTGAGACATCAAAAGACCAAGCAAAAAGACCAGGCGGTCTACATTCAACAGCCTTACTTTCTAAGTGATTCTCTGATGCTAAATTTAATAGATGACAAGTTTTTTAATAGATGACAAGTTTTCCTCCCCCATCGAGTTTTTCCTTAAGACTAGCTTTACAATATGATAAGCCTTTTTGATGGAAGCACGTAGTCAATTTTGATTAGGTCCAGAAGCTGAGGAAGTTTGGGCCTGGTAAGCATTTGTATGAGAGATCCCCAGAGAATCTCAGGAGAAAACAACAGACAACCGCCCAGATGTGTCCTATTGCCATCAAGTGTCCAGTTCAACTTGAGGAAATCTTTCCTTTACTTACAAGATTATTTTAGCTATATTGTACTATACACCAGTTAGAACTGTTTCTAGAGAGACAATTATTAAATATATTTATAAAGAAAGAGTTAATAGAAACAGGATCTATGTTCCTACATGCAAAGGGTAAAAGCTTAGGCTTCAAAAAAAGGAGCAATCCTTTTCTTGGAAACACGGATTCAGCTTTTTAGGATTATATAAATGCCTCTGCTAATTCCCTTTCTGCTGCACACAGATAGAGTATCAGCAATTCCCCATTCTCCTGAACTGCTCAGCTTTAAATATATTTAAATATATCTATAAATATACAGATATGTCATGCATCAATTCACCAAGGCCTGTAGGTCTTTCTATACATTTGTCACACGAAAGCAGGGGATACTGCACTCTCACATCTTCATCTCTTCCCAATTTGGCTTAAGGCTGTGCTTGTAAAAGAGGATTTTGATTTTGATGTAAAAACAAAAACAAGGGAAGAGGAGCCAACCAAGTCTGAGGATATTTGGTACGGAAGAAGATGCTGCAAACACAACAATCTCATTCTCTCAGAAAGCTGCAGAATCGGAAGGATGAAACATCTTTATCCCAGGAACCACTGCTGGGGCTGGGAATAACTTTTTTTGCCTTACCTCTACCACTGTTGTTCTGGCAGCTTTACACATAGGCTGATTGAAATTTCTCGCAGTTTTTCTGTTTGAGAAGAAAGAGGGTGATGTATGCTTAATAGAGCTGCAGTTATCATTTTCTATAATGTCAAGAAACATTAGCAGAACAAAATTCAAAGCATAATCAATTCAGAGTTTAAAGGGGATTGGCCTTCAGGTCCAGAAATCCCAACCAAAGCTTCTGTTTGAACATAGACAGTAAAGGGACTTCCCTCTGTCCTTCAGGCATTGATTGCTTACATATAAGCTGAAAAGGTGTGCCCCCATCAAGAACAACAGAGTAGGTTTTAATGGTAAAGTGTTATCCTTGTTTTCACTCTTATCTTCAAGGTTCTCAATTAATCACATTTCCAGATAGTCCTCAACATACTACTGTAATGGAACCCAGATTATCCATCATAAATCATAATGGTCATACTTTGAGGCATCCATGTGACTGGAACCAATTATATGACTTTTGCTGAGATCATTAAGCAAACATTGCAGTCCTTAAGCAAATCAATGTATCCCTCTGACTGTGTTTCATTGAAAACCAGCCGAAAAACTCAAAAAGTTTCCCTTGGGACTGTCCCATTCTCCCATGGTGAGTGCTTAGTGAATAGATTCAACATAGAAAAGAGAGTAAGACAAGGACGTGTGATATCCCTTTGGCTGTATATTTATGAACAAACGCATAAGAAATGTTCGTATCCTGTAGTTGTAGCACAGAGGATGGGTGTACTGCAGTGGTGGGATTCAAATTTTTTTACTACCTGTTCTGTGGGCATGGCTTGGTGGGCGTGGCAGGGGAAGGATACTGTAAAATCTCCAGTCAGAGGTAGTATTTGCTGGATCTCTGAACTACTCAAAATTTCCGCTACCAGTTCTCCAGAACTGGTCAGAACCTGCTGAATACCACCTCTGGTGTACTGTAGTGGTTAAAATATTAGATGAGTGACGCTATTGAGATTCAAGCATGAAAATGGATAAGTCATTCTCTCTGAGCCAAGTTATAGTTGGGATAGAATGAAATCAGATCTTCATGTAAGCCATAAAGCTTCTGGAGAAAAGATGAAACATGAATCTAACAAATAAATAGCAGATAGAAGCATGTTCTCTGCCAGCCATGCCAGGACCACCTCTAATGGTTTCTTAAGATTATAACAATGCAAGATTTTCAATCAATATTACAGCAATCTTGTCAATAGCAGGAATTTGACTAGAAACATCCTGGCCTCTCCCTCACTGTTGATTCTCAGATAGAGAGGCTGGAGAGAGTTAGCTGGAAATGTTCCAATTATGGTTGGTTTACATTAAACATGGATTTGTTTAGAATAGGGCTGGCTGAGGAATTCTGGGAGTTACAGTCCACACATCTTAATAGCAATAGCACTTAAGACTTATATACTGCTTCACAGTGCTTTACAGCCCACTCTAACCAGTTTACAGAATCAACATATTACCCCCCAACAATCTGGACCCTCATTTTACCGACTTCAGAAGGTTTGAGTCGGTGAGAATTGAACTGCTGGCAGTCGGCAGAATTAGCCTACAATACTGCATTCTAAGCACTGCACCACCACGGCTCTTAAAGTTACTGAGTTGAGGAACACTGGTTTAGAGGGCCTACTATACATGTAACATCCCTCTAATTTACAATTTTCTGAGCATTGATAGAGGTACCTCATAGACTATCTCTGATATGAATTATACCACTTGGGAACAGTCCTGAAACTAGTTATATTATTCCTGGGTTTTAGAAAGAATAATCATATTTCAACCTGGAAGAAAAGATCACAGTTTTTAATTTTAATTCTTAATGCTGCTCTCCGTCTATTTACCATCTTGACATTATTTGAAAAATAATAATAATGCTTTTATAACATCATCAGCAAAAAAAAAACCTGGCTCTCTCCTTCTGTTTTGCTAACGTTATCTGTTCCTGGATACACAGCCTTATAATAATTGCTTTTTATCAAAATGCTAGCACTGAATTCATATGGATGTCGGTGTTTTTGACAGCATGTCTCAGAATGATGGCATACGTCTCTTTAATATTAAGAAAAGGCTTAACATTAAGCCAAGAGTGTTACTTTTTTTAATAGTGTCTCCAGCTCCAGCTCATGCAAAGCTGAAAGCTACAGCCTTCTACTGCCCTCATGTGGTTTTATTTTTTGTTTCCTGGGTTTGTTCAATACGGTAGAACAGAGCAAGGAGCAAAACGCGGAGAAAAGTCTTTGCTGCTGAAGAACAACCGTAGATAGGCAGCATTGCCAACACAGAGACAGAAGGAGCAAACTACTGGAGTAAGACAACCATTATCATAAATGGGTAAGTTATTTCAACCTCCTGCCTTCATTAGTCATGATGAGTGGGAAGAGTCTAGCTTTGCTATATCAGCTTTCTTCCTATAGTGATACTTTCTTCTGTATAGTGATACAGAGACCAGAAGCTCTTGCATTGCTTCAAAGGATTCTGGGACATAACTTAGGACAGGAATGCACAACCTTCTTCAGGTTGTAACCATACTTGGATTCTCAATGGCAGGCCAGTGAATACATTCTAAAAATGAATGAGACTCGGATGCAGAAATGAGCAGGCTAAAACAGTGGTTGTCAAACCTGGCAATCCCACAAAAGGTTCTTACAACTTGGTTCCAAAGTACAGAGACCTCCTTTCCCCATGACCGCAATTTACATTATTTTTTTTCAAAAACTGGCGTTGATTTCCAGTTTTCAGTAACATCCTACACATAGCAAACAATTTATTTATTTGTATCTCAGCTTTATTATTTTTAGAAATAACTCAAGGCAGTAAACATATCCAGCACACTTCCTCTTATTTTCCCCATAACAACAAACCGGTGAGGTGAGGTGTGCTGAGAAAGAAGGACTGGTCATGGCTAAGGAGGGACCTGAACTCACTGTCTCCTGCTTTCCAGCCCAGTGCTCTTTAACCACTAAACCAAATTGGGTCTCTGGTTTGCTTAATCACCACCACACTCACTTAATTACTGTAAAAAAATAAAAGTCATATAATTGAGTTGATCATATGATGATCCACTTTATGAACATTATAATTTACAGCCATAATGGGCAGCCTCCATTACAGTCATAGGGACACGGTGGCTCAATGTCTAAGATGCTGAGGTTGTCGATCGGAAAGTTCGGTGGTTTGAATCCCTAGCACCACGTAATGAAGAGAGCTCCCGTTACTTGTCCCAGATTCTGCCATCCTAGCAATTAGAAAGCATGTAAAAATGCAAGTAGAAAAATAGGGACCATTTTGGTGGGAAGGTAACAGTGTTCCATGCACCTTCAAGTGTTTAGTCATGCCGGCCACATGACCACAGAGACGTCTTCGGACAGCACTGGCTCTTTGGCTTAGAAACAGATGAGCATCGCCCCCTAGAACCAGAAAGACTGGCATGTATGTGCGAGAGGAACCTTTACCTTTACCATTATAGTCATAAGTCAAAGACTGTAATTTTCTTTTATTAAATGAACAATATTTCCATTTGATATCAGCTTTTGGAAAGCTGCTGGGGTTTTTGAAAGGTCTTGACAATTTTGGAGAGCTGCTTCCAGTTCTAGGGCTATAAACTCTGCATTCAATACTAAAATGTACTGCTGCTGTTTTTTTCTTTTGTTTTGTTGTTATGTTATGGTGAGGTTCTTTTTTGTTTCATTTTTATGGTCTTTTATGGTCACATTGTCCTAGTAGGGGACTAGAAATCTTTTAAACATCAAACTGGAACTCAAAATAAATTATTTGAGCTGAACAACTCCCCTGTTGCTGCATATAATTAAAAGATGCATCCTAACAGAAACAAATAATAATAATTCCTCTAAGCTGTAGAATGTTCATATTCCCCCCGAAAACTCTCTGAAAGCAAGGTTAAAACATGCTTGCTCTGTGAACATGCCATACCTGAAGATAATATTTCCAGCACGATCAGACTTCCAGGCCTTTACTAACGCAAAATCTCCGGTAATTGATTTCTCCATAATGTAATGCCGACCGTCAAATTCCCTCACCTTTAAAAAAAAAAGGTGGGGGGGGGGGATTTTTAAGAAATGTTGAAAAGTTTTGTTCTATTTAAATTATGAGCTAACCCTACAATTTAACACGATCACTTTGCGCAGAAATGAAATGGAGTGAAAATACCATTGGCGGCAATGAAAATTGGAAATCAAATGTGCACACTGAATAAAATCAGGAGCACAATATGATCTGAAGAATGGATTTATACAGTCTGCTTAATATATTGTTCTAAGTTGGGACTTATTCCGCTTTGTTTTCCTGCACAGGCCTCAAAATCACACTATCATATTACAGGCAAAGTGTATTATGTCCTGAATCTGCCCTAACTTTCAAAAGTTTCAGAAAGGCTTGTGCCCTCCCCCCTCATTCACAACCTCATTCAAATCCACAAGTATTTTACCTCTCTTGGCTCACTAGCCAGGGCAACAGTGCCGTCTTTGTTGTATTTGATTGGAGACCCTCCTTCTTGCACCAATGTCCCATACCCCGTACTGGTGAAGAAAGCTGGGATGCCAGCTCCTCCTGCTCGGATCCGCTCAGCAAGGGTACCCTAGAAAGAACAAAAGGCTTAATGGCTGGCAAGACAAGACAAATGTAAAGGAGGCTTGTAACTCATAATAGTACATCAATTCTTTGACAAAAGTTGTTAAGGGACCTTTTCTTCTTTTCTAAGTCCACTGAGATGACTCCAGAATACTGCAAGAGGATTTCCATAGAATACTCATTCCTAAGGAATGTGGAACAGAGGTATTCAAGCTTTCTAACTTTTAATATTAGTTTATTAGGTAAAGGTAAAGATTCCCCTCACACATACGTGCTGGTCGTTTCCAGCTCTAGGGGGCGGTGCTCATCTCTGTTACAAAGCCGAAGAGCCAGCGCTGTCCGAAGACATCTCTGTGGTCATGTGGCTGGCATGACAAAACGCTGAAGGCGCATGGAACGTTGTTACCTTCCCACAAAAGTGGTCCCTATTTTTTTACTTGCATTTGTACATGCTTTTGAATTGCTAGGTTGGCAGAACCTGGGACAAAGCAACAGGAGCTCACGACGCAATAATAAAATAAGGTCAATGATCAGCAGGGCATCTTAATGTTATCAATATTTCATTTCTTAATCATCTGGCATGTACTTTCCAAACTTTTCTTCATATTTTACAGTTCCTCAAAAATATTTAGAAAAATCTATTTCCCCAACTGTATTTATTACAGATTTTTTTTTCAGGTAAATATGGCTTCTTTGCCATGCTAATTACAGCACATTTCAACTGTGCTACTTCATCTTATAGGAATATTCCCAGAATCTGAACATTTGGAGGAGAAGGCAGCCAGAGCTTGTCAGGCTGTGGTTAATTTATTTACTCAGTGTGGTTGAGCTAAGAAAAGATTAACTTACGAAGTATAAAATGAGCTACTTGTATTCTTAACATGGAAAGGGAAAGTATGGCTGGCAGGCAAGCAGTCATCTTTTTCAAAAAAAACTAGTTTAAACGTGCATGAAGAATGGAGTGCAGTTCAGTCAAGCACAACATTGCAAATACTTAATGCATTTTTAAAAAGTGACTGCCAATGCAAAATGCAATTAAAAACACCTCCTACCTCTCCTACTCTTAACTAGTGGTACGTGACTATCTATGTTTTCTTACTAGTATGTTAATACTGTGTTATAATTATTGTAGTGTGTCTGTAGCCTGGGGCTCCAACATAAATCAGGTTTTAGGGTTGGTTCTCAATCTGGCCAAAGAAGGATGTAGTCCAGTTTCCTGATTCTTATGGTGCAATTGAATACACTCCCAAGATGCACATTGCCAGAAATGAGGAAAGCTGTCTGATCTTACAGCTTGCAACAGACAAAAAAGGGCAGTGCAATACAGTAGTTACGCAACCAACATTTCAGGTTCTAGTGTGGAAATCCTGCAACTGGAACGGAAACCAAAGATTGATACCAATAATTTTAAGGAGCCTTCCTCCAAAGAAGAGGCAATTAAAACATTTTACCTGTGGGGTAAGCTCAACTTCCAGTTCACCACATAAATATTGTCGCTCAAATTCTGCATTTTCTCCAACATAGGATGACACCATACGCTTGATCTGTTTGGTCTGAAGCAGAAGTCCAAGCCCAAAGTTGTCTACTCTGCAGAAAAAACAGGGTTAAGGTTGAGAATTAAGTGACGGAAAATTTAGATTATGCCTAGAATATTGTGACCAATATACAAATTAAAAAAAAAAAAGAGTCACACTGAGCCACAATTTAGTTTAATTGCAATCTGTCAAATAAACTACAACTGGGTGGCTTGTATAGTACAGCCTTTTCAGGGTGTAGCAAAAAAAAAAAAAAAGTAATATTTTGGAGGAAGACTAGAGAACACGGAAAGTAAACCTCAGTAGCCAGGAACAAGAGACAACAGCATTATTGCATAAATTGTTCTGATAAACTGAGGAATGGAAAGAGCATTTTCCTCAAAATCAGAAAGAGGGGCACATTACAAAAGTATTTTACCAGGAAATTATCTAAATCTGTAAGGATGAAGTTTTGAAAGCTAACATTCAGAATGAGGTGAGCCTTACAATAAATGCTGCAAATAACAAACAATTATTTATATATGAGTGGAACATGAAGAAGATCAAGGAAGTTTGAGTCTGTTGGTTGGAGAAGAAAGAGAGGCAGCAGGGAGAAGCCTGACATGCTTAGCTCCTATTTTGCACCTGTCTTTTCACAAAGGGAAAAGACCAGAAGCCACACCAAGAAGAAAAATGCAGATTACATTTGGTCAGTGTAATCTGCGCTGAATTCAAATTTGCTGCGTTGAATTCCTTTCCTATCTCAAAATATGGGGAAATATGCCATCACTTTTCAGCAACTATAGTCAGAAGAAGCTCTGAGGTCTGCAAGAATGTATCTTCAATCTTAGTTTATAAAACATGGTTTGTGATATGGATTATAATGGGCATGCATTCTATGGACACATAGGAACAAATCATATTTGCGCACCATTCAAGAGACAATAAAAAAGCTAAGAAGGAAACAAAAAGAGCAGAACACATCTTCTCCAGCAACCAACATTCCACATAAGCAGGGATTAACACCAGACAAACAATCAAGCAGAAAGTAATATCGTAATCAAGGAGAAAAGTACACCTCCATCAACACTAGCAGAGCAAGCTACTTTTCTAAAAAATAAAGAACAAACCACACACTCACACTGATGTTATCTAGTTGAGTAATGAAACATCTGCAAATAAACAAGCACAGAGATCACCAAGGATTCTACAGATGAACCCTGAGCCACATACCTTCTCTTCTATTGATTTTATAATTTTCCAGAATATTCCACTATTCAGAGTTTATTATATACTGTACATTGGTTTAACCTGTCTCCAACACATAAAAGCTTGTTTCACCTCAGACTCTGTACATACTTCTATAATATTAAAGGGGATGGGATGAATGTTCAGAAATTTTAACCTTTCTCGATCATGTGTTTTTTTAGCATAGCTTATAACTTGAAATGTAGAAATACTGGGTAATTCACAATTTCTATATTTCAAAAACAAAACTAAATTCAAGTGGGTACTCTGGGTACTCTGAGGTATGATAAACCGTTTTCATAAGCTTCTGATTTGTTTCCAGAATAAAAACAAAAGCTATAACAACACTGTTTTGGGACCACAGTATCTGCAAGCGAAAGAGATTCAATTGGTTTAGCATCAAGTTAGAATTCAAAATTTAGCATCAAGTTAGAATTCAAAAATCTCGGCATTCTATTTCAGCCTTAAGCATGAAAGCTGGCTGGATAACTTTGGGCCAGTTGTTCTCTCTCAGCTCACAATCTCGTCCTCAAGCAACAAGCCAGTTAATCGACCAATGGACCAATACTTGGTTGATTGGGGGGGAAAGAAGACTCTGCACTTGTGAGAAAAATGCTAGGAACAAAAATAAAGTATCTGAAAGTAAGCATTTTCCCCGAAGACTCGTTCAATCCACTCTCCTGAATATTTAAAAGGAAGCTGTCAACTTAGATTTGTTGAAAACATAGCAATGGAAACAGATCATTTTTCTCTGTGGAATCATTCCTTCTTAATGGACGATTACCTTCAAAAAAAGGGGTTCATCCCTCTTTCTAGTAAAGATAACAATTGCTGCTATTTATGTGTTCATTGTTTTTAAATGTTTAATCTTATTTACTGCAATACACTTTCTCCTAAGAACTCTAAATAACGGCAACTGGTATGTTGTATAAATAAGGAAACCAAGTGGTCCCTCTAAGCTCCTGCTGCCATTTTGAAGGATCCTTTGGCCACAAAACAGCCAAATGGCATTAGCCTACAGATGTTCCTCAACCTAGGATGATAGTTGGGACCAGAATTTACATTGCTTGGCAAGGCAGTTGTCAACTGTATTGGGCCTGATTTTTATCACCCTTTTTCCCCATGGTTAAGTGAATTGCTGTAATTGTTAGCTAAAATGCATCATTAAGCAAGTCTGCCCTCCTGCATTGACTTTGCTTGACAGAGGCCAGTTGGGGAAGTCACAAATGGTGATCACATATCCCAGGACACTGCAAACATGATAAATACAGTACATTCTGGTTGCCAAGTGCCCAAATTTTGATCATATGACTGTTTAGATCAATGGTTGCCAACCAGTGAGCAGGGACCACTGGTGGTCTGTGAGAAAATTTTGGTGGTCCGCAGAGAAATGTCACCCCCAAAACACCCCCAAAAGCAATTAATCCAGGCTGCACGGGAACACAAGGCTGAGCCACACAAGGCTTGCGTCACTTGCATTGCGAACAATATGAGGTAGTGAGGGGAGGGGGGAAAGGGCAGAGGTAGGGAACTTGCCCCACTTGTCCAACGCACTTGGCCTGGCCACCGGGCAGCTTCTTTCTTCTTCTGCTTTTGGCTGCACGCAAGGAAAGCAGCAAAAGTCTTTCTTTGTCTCTCCCAAACTCCACCAGAAATGAGTCTTTGGGACCCTGCAAGGCATCCTGCTCCAAGAGGCTGCGCCAGTGTGACTAGTCTCACAAAGACTCATTTCTGGCTGAGTTTGTGGGAGAGAAAGAAAGACTTCTGCTGCATTCCTTGCATGAAGTCAAAAGTTTCTCTTTCTCTCTCTCTCTCCCCTGAAAACGGAGCTGGAGACAGTATCCTGCGATCCCAAATAAAGAATGTTCAATCGGTAGGAAAATGGGGTGGGGAGTTTTCCTGTAGACTTTTTGGGGGATTTTCCCAGGGTCTCTGGTCCGTGGGATTTAAAATTATGAGTTTGGTGGTCCCTGAGGTCCAAAAGGTTGGCGACCCCTGGTTTAATTGCTGCAACATTTGCAAGGGCAAAGACCAATTATAAGTGGGTTTTTTAAAATGTGTTGTAAGTTTGAATGGTTGCTAAATGAATAGCTATAAGTCAAGGGCTATCTGTGCTTGTACATGGGAAACGCTTGCTTGTTAATTAGATTTACTCAGTTAATAAGTTATCACTTTCGTTAACCTTCTGCTATTAATGGGTTTGTTCTAAGTTTGTGTATATCTTAGAAATAATGCCTTGAAAGAGTGATATGGATAAGGAAGTCTGATTTTACCCTGGAATACAGTGAATGTACCATTATCTATTTCTGACTTGATTACTTAACACTAAAGATGGGATTTTAAGGATTAAAATGGGGAAGATGCAGTGGGGTGGTAGTGAAGCTTATTTTCTTGCCACATGATTTCCATGTAGATTGTTGAAGCCGGCCTTCTGCATTGTAATGCCTTCCAGATGTCATGAACCTGTAATTACAGACAGCCCTCAGCTTATAACCAAAACTGAGCCCAAGGTATTTATTGAGTGAGTTTTGCCTCATTTTATAATCTTTCTTGCCACATTTGTTAAGTGAAGTTTTTAAGTTAGTAACACAGTTGCTAAGTGAATCTGGTGTCAGGGCTCTGACAATCCATCCCCATTCAAATCATAAAACTCTAGCTGCATCCCTCAGAGTTTAAAAAAATCATTTATTAGGAGTGAACATGTCGGTGTTACCTGGATACAGCTGATACTGAAACACATCATTCATCTCACCCTTGACTCTAGTCTTCCCCCACCCCCTGGATGTATATTCTCCAATGGGACACATCCATAGCCAAGAGTCATCAATCACGCTCTCTAGTAATAATCTTGTGCGCCAGAAGCTTTGGCCCCCTAGCAATTATCTATGAAAATATTTAAGGTATGCATTACTTCCCCCATTCCCTTTCTGCTGACAACTCTAAAAGACCAGAGAAATATTTTTGAGTTGACATCTGGCTTTCCCATTGACTTTGCTTGTCAGAAGGTTGCAAAAGCTGGTCACATGCCCCCGGGATACCAAAACTGTCATAAATATAAGTCAGTTACCAAGCATCTGGATTTTGATCACTTGACCATGGGGATGCTGCAACCATCATGAGAAATGGTCATAAATTGTTTTTTTCAGTGCTGTTGTAACTTTGAACAATCACTACATGAATTGTTGTAAGTCAAGGACTACCTGTATATCATCAGAAGTAAGACAGGGCTAAGCACCTATCTAACTATCAGCCACTGTATATTCGTGTGGAACAGGTGGTTGAATGTAAGTTTCTCGGGACCATCATTACAAATGACCTGACTTGGAGCGCAAACACCGCTGCTTTAATTAAGAAGGCACAACAACGGTTGTATTTACTAAGGATTCTTAGGAAACAACAACTGGCTGAGAGTCTACTGACTACCTTCTATCGGAGTTCAATTGAGAGTATATTATACTACTGTCTCTGTGTATGGTTTTCGAGCTGCACAGTGGCAGAGAAAAGGGCAATTCAGAGGGTGATCAAGACGGCCCAAAACATCATTGGCTGCTCACTCCCCTCTTTGGAAGAACTGTATAGGAATAGATGTAAGAGGAAGATACTTAATATATTGAATGACTCCTCTCATCCGGGACATCAGCTCTTTGAACTATTACCATCGAGAAGGAGATTTAGGGTATTAAGAACAAGGACGACCAGATTTAAGAACAGTTTTTATCCAAGTGCAGTTTTGAGTTTGAATGCAGGGTCATAAGATTTTTGTGGAATTTAAATGGCTGAGAGTAATGGGGTATTTACATTTTTAAATTGCATAGAGATTATTGTATGGTTGGTTGTGTTTAGTTTAATTTTTTTTTTTCTTTTTTAGTGGTGTTTGTCCAGTTTTACTTGTGGAAGAGCACCTCATTTCGTTGCACCCGTTAGCGAGTGTAATGACAAATAAATTCTTATGTCTTATGTCTAACTATCTCTTCACTGTTTCTTAGACCCTCTGAATTATAAGAGCCTTGGTGGCACAGTGGTTAGAATGCAGTGTTGCAGTCTAACTCTGCCCACTGTCCGGAGTTAGATCCTGACTGGCTCAAGGTTGACTCAGCCTTCCATTCTACTGAGGTTGGCATAATGAGAGCCCAGGTTGTTGGGAGCAATATGCTGACTCTGTAAACTGCTTAGAGGGGCTGTTAAAGCACTATGAAGCTGTATATAAGTCTAAGTACTATTGCTATTGCTATTATGGTAACCAAAGGAGGAGAGGAAACAAAGGTATCAGTTGTTAGCTGTACACACGTGTGCGTGTGTGTGTATACACATACACATACACATACACACACACACACACACACACATATATATATATATAAATTATGCACACCATGTGCCATTCCCATGACTAACAAGTGAAATCTAATATGATCTAGCAGCCAATGCTAAACTTCATTGTCACTTTGGTGAGATATGCTGTCCCAGCACAGAGGCTGACTTCATGTTGGAAAATCTCCCAGTTTTCCATTCCTCACTTGTAGCCCAAACTGCACACAGGCTTGCCAACAGAACATGGCTTGTATTTTAGGAATATTCCAGAGCAACTTGATCTGGCATATTGAAAAATAATCTCCCAGCTAAAATTAGGACCAACTAATCCTAAATGCAGGTGTAATATTATCAACTCAAAGCATTTGAAAATTAAGATAATGAACTAGTCTGGAGATTCTTTAAAAACTATTCCATGTTTTTTCTTTAAAAAAATATACATTCACAATTAGTAAAATAATCTGGGCATCCACAAGATGTGTGGATTTCAGCTGCCAGAATTCTCAGCAATGGCCATGAATCCAGGGAATTTTGAGAACAGAAGTCTAAACATCTACTCCACGGCCAATATATTTTGTTGAATTTTGAGAACAGAAGTCTAAACGTCTACTCCACGGCCAATATATTTTGTTGAATTTCAACACAATTATTTATTTTACAAGCATTTCTATGTTGACTTAATTCAATTAAAAATAAGAATAGCAAAGCCCTTCCCAATTTATGATAGCATTATCGAATCATCCAAGGATTTTGAAGGCCTTTTGGAAAAGGATGGGTTTTTTTTACCATCTTAGAGAAAGCGAATAAGATAGGAGATATAAGAGAGATTATATCACTTCAAGAAGATGGGGAGAAACTCATATTTTTGAGGATAGACGATGCCAATTTTCTGAAATCTAGACTATATGAAAACTTCTTGGCCAATGCTAACTATTCTGCTTGGACTTTCTTGATGGAAAAAAGCAGAATAAAGTATAGTAAATGAACTGTTTCCTGCACTAAGCAGTACCTCATTTTGGCAGCCTTGAAAGTATCTCCTTTCAGATTCACTGGAATTAGTTCTAGCATTTTTCTGTTCAATTATTGGGCACATTCTTGATTTTATAAATATCCAACAATCCTCTTCTGTACTTGCTAGTCCTCTTATGAATGCAGAAATCAAGCCTTGGCAAATGTTTTCATGGGTATATTGTAGGCAACAGAGCAAAAACGAGACAGGAATCCTTAAACTTGTGCCAGCACATCAACCGATGGAGAATTAAGAATAGTTCACACTGAAACTTGCCCAATACTACATATGCCCACAGTGGCTTGTATGCCAAGATAAAGTTACAAAATAAAAATGTATTGGGCACCCAACCAGAAGGACATTCCATTGTACATTCATAATTTACATAATATTATGAACTGAGCTTTCGAAAATGAAATTGCAAAAAATACAGTGTTTATGTTTGCTACTCTGAAAGATGGGGCAGCTTCTTAAATCAACTTGGTCTTATTTAAAGATAAGTTTATATAAAGACAAATATTTCCATCATTTATGTGATCAATGATACTAATTTCAATATGAATACATATATGAATCAATATTACATCTACAGAGGGGGGAGAAACTATTTGCTTCTTTTAATCTCTAAGAATCAGTCTAGCACATACTGTATATCTAGTCAAATTCCAAAGTCAAAAAAGGTACATATGATCAAGGCCATGAGACCCTGATGTAATATATGATTATGACAGCTGGGTCATCAAAAAGGCTAAATAAAGAGAAATTATAAATTTGAATTGTGAATCAGGACAAAGTTATTGAGAATACCTTGAATTGTAAGAACAAATTTATCTTAGATGAATTAAAATCAGATTGCTCACAGGAAGTCCTAATAATGACCTTGAAGTTTACATTTTTTGAATGTGTACTAGAAAGGCAAGACTCCTTGGAGAAGGCCCTGTTGCTTGGGGAAAAAAATCAAAGGCAATTGGAAAAGAGGCTAAGAGGAGACAAGGTGACCAGATACTACCACTGAGCTAGCAAGAGCATTACAGAAATCGAAGAAGCAATTGATGACAGACAATACTGGAACAAACATGTTGATCAGAACAGAAGAATTTTGAAGAACCAAGACAAATTAGCAACAAAAATGAAGGGATCAAGTAACCAAAAGAAGAAATCTTACTTTTTGTGGGGATTTCCCCAACTTCTCCTTTCTCATATACTGTAGACAATGACAGAATATGCAATTATCTTTCCTGGATGTAGTAGTACAGGTAGTCCTTGACTTACAACCACAGTAGAATCAGGAAATTCGATCATAAGACATTGCAGTCATAGGTGGGAGTGACCATATGATCAGACTAGATTTCATAACCATTTTTATGATGGTCATAAAGCGGGTCACCATGGTTGTTAAACAAATCATGTGACTGTTAGATAAACCACATGCTCAATAAGTGAATCCAGCATATCTAGTGGACATTTTTGCTGGAAAAATGGCAAAAAAATGTTGCAAATTTCAGTCATATGACCATGGGAACTTGCAACCAGTAGTAAGCCAATTGCCAAGCATACAAAATGCAATTATGGAGGGTGAGGTGCAGCAGTAGTAACCTCAAGGAACGGTCATAAGTAGGATTTTTGGAGTCAGTTAATTTCAAAAGTCATTAAGCACCTGGTCAGAAGTTAAAGATGACCTGTTGCAATTTTCTGTCTGCCAACTCAAGATGTAATTCATCAAGATGACCTGTATTCTTACTAAGTCCACAGCAAAGGCAGTCTATAGCTTCCATAAGAAACTGTTCCAGCCACAGGATTAGCATACACCTTGCTTTTCACAGATGTGATTATCATTTTTAAATACTCTATTTTATTAATATTTTTTTTAAAAATTCTGGGATTCTACTGGCTACCTCCTGAATTAATCATAGAGGATCATTCTACAAGTCATTCACTTTGCCCATCTTCCTAACTCACCTGGATGCTATTGCAATAGGTCACAAAGAGCTTCCATGTAGGATGGGTCAATGAGGATAGTGCTCACTTTGAGTAAATTAAACAGCTTTTGCTTTCTTTGCCACTGTTACATATTTATGGTTCATTTTTCTTTGCAGGATTGATAGTTATACTATGAGCAGAATGTATTTTTCCCACCAACATATGTTGCTAAAGAAAATAAAACTAAAGGGTGATATTCAGTTGGTCTCCTCTGTCAACAGAAGGCAGATGTCAACAGTTGGTTTCAATTTTATACTCTCCAAATCTTTCATAAATATAGGGCAGTTTTTTGAGCAGACTCTGAGGAGGAATTTCAGAAGAAAGAGGGAAGGTCACTAAACCTCCCTTTGCTTCATTCATTCATTCATTCATTCATTCATTCATTCATTCATTCATTCATTCGTCAAATTCCAGGTTGCCAATCTGCAACTCTAGGAAGCTTTACGAAGCATAAAATGGTTAAAATGGTAGCCCAGAAAATGAACAGCAGGCATCTGGAGGAAGATTCCATGGTGAAGAGCCAGAATTTAGAAGCTTATTTAAGTGTAGACAGAATGCGAAACCATACAAAGCTCTGGAGAAATGCTGTTTCAGGCAGTAAGCACCACAACAAATAGGGTCTATCAAATATAATTGCTTAATCAATGGGACCTAAAACAAACCAAATCTGTTGGGGTATATGGGATGGACTACAGATCATCCTTCAGATGACCAGGATTATGCCATGAGTCATGTAAGTAGTAGTAAATGGGACCTTGAGTTGCACCCAGAAACTTACTCATAACTATTATAGCCCATGGAATAGAGATGTCAAGCTTGCCTATAACTGTTAGGTCACTGCACTCTGGACCAGCTGTAGCCATGGTGACCAAAGCACAGGGAAAATGTCCAGAAAGGAGCCCAATTGGCAGATAGCTGCCAGTTGCTCCTTGAGTAGGATCTGAGATTCTGGAAGGATCCCCAGATTGCAGACCAGACCCAAATGGTGCAATGCAACCCCATTGAAGATCAGACATAGAAAACCCTGATCAAAGTGGTCCAAGAATCCACAACTACTCAGTCTTGCTAGGGTTGAGCTTCAGCCTATTCCTCTCCATTCAGACTTCAAGGCCCAGGACAAGATCTTGCTTGGCATACTGATGACACCTCCAAACTGATGGATGACTTCTCCTAACATTTCTATTTAGCTATTAAACAAGAAGGCTGAAAGGGTATGGAGCTTGGTAACACCTCACAAATCAGGTATCATGGACTTGATTTTTTCCCACATCAATACCAACCGGAATCAGTCACAGAGAAAGGAGGAAAACCACCATAACACTGTATTTCTTGTCCCTACTTCCCCACAGCTGGAGAGCAGGATGGTTGTAACACCCACTGTCCCAGCTCCAACACTTGCCATCTCAATACTATGGACTGGCCTGAATTCTGATATTACTGCAGATAATATGTTTCCCTCAGAGATCTCTCCAGTTGCAACCTGACTATCTTCTCAACAATATTCCTCAGAAGGGAGAAGGTGGAGACATCATGAGAATTGACTAAGATAGGAGGATCCATTGACGGCATTGTGAGGAGAGGGAGGCCTTATGCAGCCTTGAAAAAGGCCAATTGCTGCTCAACAGGCAATGCCTCATTAGCAGCAGGAAGATGGTAGTCAGCTGGGGGCAGCAGAGGTGAGGAATGACGCTGGAGGTTAGGATGGCCAAAAGGGTAGAGATGGGGGGGGGGGATATAGGTGGATAAAGGAGAGTTGAAGTGCACTGCAATCATAAGTGCAAGCAAGCTGCCAAGTGCCAGAATTTGGTCACATGACCACAAGGGCATTACAACAGACATAACTTTGAAAAACAGCCATAATACTGTTTGTTCAGAATTGCTGTAATTTTGAACAGCCACTGAATAAATGGTGATTAAGCGAGGAGTACCTGATTAAGGCCCTCATCACCTCCCCATTCCAGAGAGAAACCCTCAGAGAAACGGACCAGCATATCTCAGGGAAAACTCTTGCTCATTTTGAAATCCATCCAGTTTCTAGAATAGGCACATCTCTTTGATGGGAGAAGGACCGCAAGCAAGCAAAAAGCAATCAGAGAACGACCTGACCATGATAACAAGACCCAATATCCTCCAGCTCTCAGGTCAGGTTGCAACAGCTCCAAGATAAAACTAGATTTAGTGTGCGACCTCTGGTAACTCGTGGCTCTTGATTATCTGGGTCAAGTTCATGGTTATCATGAACTTCTGAACCATTCCCAATTCAATGCCATTTGGGGGCAGGTTAAAATCCCCACAGATTATCAGCCTTGGGGATTCCATTGCCAGCACAGCAATGAAATCAAGCAGCTTAGACAAGTGTATTGCTGCTCAACAGGAAGCTGATTCAGCAGCAACAAGTCCAATTGAAATCTAATTTCAACTACAAGATCTCACATCCATTTTTCTATAGCACAAAGCCTCTGAAAGCTGTCAAAGCTTCCTGAGTGAAAGCTGCCATCTCCCCTGCCCCAGCACACAGCTGTTGTCAGAATAGAATACATAGGGACTCTACAGGTGAAACTCGAAAAATTAGAATATCGTGCAAAAGTTCATTTAGTTCAGTAACGCAACTTAAAAGGTGAACCTGATATATATGAGATAGACTCATTACATGCAAAGCAAGATAGTTCAAGCCGTGATGTGTCACAGTTGAGATGATCATGGCTTACAGCTCATGAAAACCCCAAATCCACAATCTCAGAAAATTAGAATATTGTGAAAAGGTTCAATATATTCTAGGCTCAAAGTGTCCGACTCTAATCAGCTAATTAAGCCATAACACCTGCAAAGGGTTCCTGAGCCTTTAAATGGTCTCTCAGTCTGCTTCAGTAGGATTCACAATCATGGGAAAGACTGCTGACCTGACAGTTGTGCTACTTGAACCACCAGGAGACCAGGCAGTCAAATACTGCCTATTTGCCAGTTGGTCTTGCTGCCTGTCATCTTGTGGAGGCAGAGGAGAGGTAGCCCTGTTTTCAGCCATCCTGGAGTCCCTCACTGCCTTGTCAAACTGTTTATCTATGGCTTTTTGTCTACACCTGGCCTGCCTATCCTCAGCCCTAGAGGGTCTTTTAGGGGCTAGAGCCCTAGCTCTAATCCTAGCTGCTGCCTCCAGTCCAGCAGACCTGGGCTTAGGTGATCCCTTTACAGCCTTCTCTCTACCCTGCTGAGGAACTGACAATTCTTGATCATCTCCCCTGGTGGCCATTTTGAGCCCGCCAAAATTAATTGTCAGTGACAAGGGGAGAGAAGGGGAAAAAGTAGTAAAGAAAAAAAAATTAGCCTAACGCTGTCTGCTACAGCCACAGTAGCTGTCCACCACCTCAGCAGGCTAGTGCAACCCAAAATGGTGAGCTCAGCCCAGCTCCGCAATTCAAAAGCCGAGTCAGAGAAAAAAAGGTGAAAAACGGCTGACTCTGAATTGCAGCAGGCCCTGACAGGTCAGAGGCTTGAGAGCCTGGCGCTGGCTGCACCGCAATTATCTGGCGGACTCAAGCGTCTCGCAGCTTCCACAATGCTGTGGGGACTGGATAGGGGGTCAGGATTTAATCCCAATGGCCAGAACCCCCCTCAAGGGACAATCCTGGAGTCGAACTGCAAGATTGTCCCAAAACGCGAGAAATGGCCGCTGACGCCGAAAAGGGACAGAAGCGCTTAGCGGCAGTTGCGGCTAGCCCAAATCAAGGGAAAGTGGATCAGAAGGCGAGTTGAATAAGACGCCGACTCCCGCCCCCAGCCCGGGCCACAAGGGCTCTCAGGGTCACCTCCACCCAAATTCTAACCAGAAAAAGAAAAAAAACCAGTCCACCGGCAAGGAAAGTTTAAAAAAATAAAATAAAAAGCAAAAAAAATGCGAACCAGAAAAAAGACACGAAAAATTGAAAGTGCTAAACCGGCAAACCAGCTAGCTGTCAAACCTGATCTAAGCCTCTCTAAGACAAAAAGCTTAATCCAGGGGGTGAAAATTCTTCTACAATCTTAACTATTCAGAGCCCTTAAATGGTGGTCTGAACACGCTGAGACCGAATGAAGAACTGGGGACTGTTACCAGGGGGTGTGTCCTCAGTTTTTCAACTCGGTCTGCAGAGCTAGGAGACTAGAGACTACCCATCCTGGATTCTCCCTTCGGCTCAGTGGAGAAGTGTGGAAGAAAAAGGTGCACAAGCAGCAGGGATGACCGCAGTCTGGAGAGGATTGTCAGGAAAAGGCCATTCAAAAGTGTTGGGGACTTTCACAAGGAGTGGACTGAGGCTGGAGTCAGTGCATCAAGAGCCACCACACACAGACAGATCCTGGACATGGGCTTCAAATGTCGTATTCCTCTTGTCAAGCCACTCCTGAACAACAAACGTCAGAAGCATCTTACCTGGGCTAAAGAAAAACAGAACTGATCTGTTGCTCAGTGGTTCAAAGTCCTCTTTTCTGATGAGAGCAACTTTTGCATCTCATTTGGAAACCAAGGACCCAGAGTCTGGAGGAAGAATGGAGAGGCACACACTGCAAGATGGTTGAAGTCCAGTGTGAAGTTTCCACAGTCTGTGTTGATTTGGGGAGCCAGGTCATCTGCTGGTGTTGGGCCACTGTGCTTCATTAAGTCCAGGGTCAATGCAGCCACCTACCAGGAGATTTTGGAGCACTTCATGCTTCCTTCCACAGACGAGCTTTATGGGGATGCTGACTTCATTTTCCAGCAGGACTTGGCACCTGCCCACACTGCCAAAAGCACCAAAACCTGGTTCAATCACTGTGGGATTACTCTGCTTGATTGGCCAGCAAACTTGCCTGACCTGAACCCCATAGAGAATCTATGGGGCATTGCCAAGAGAAAGATGAGAGACATGAGACCGAACAATGCAGAAGAGCTGAAGGCCGCTATTGAAGCATCCTGGTCTTCCATAACACCTCAGCAGTGCCACAGGCTGATAGCTTCCATGCCACGCCGCATTGAGGCAGTAATTGCTACAAAAGGGGCCCAAACCAAGTACTGGGTACATATGCATGCGTATATTTTTCAGAGGTCCAATATTGTTCTATGTACAATCCTTGTTTTATTGATTGCATGTAATATTCTAATTTTCTGAGATTGTGGATTTGGGGTTTTCATGAGCTGTAAGCCATAATCATCACAATTATGACAAATCACGGCTTGAACTATCTTGCTTCGCATGTAATGAGTCTATCTCATATATTAGTTTCACCTTTTAAGTTGCATTACTGAAATAAATGAACTTTTGCACGATATTCTAATTTTTCGAGTTTCACCTGTAGGCTGTTCTCTTTCTTAATTCCGCCCCAGGTTCTGCCACTCCTTCTCCTACACACTTAAGATCTGGGATTAGCATACAACAAAAAAGGGAAAGCCCATTAAAAATGGTTCCCAATAATAATTTAGGGAAATTACTACCATAAATTTAAGGATTTCAACACTGAAAAGGCAAAAGTACAAAATATAGTGCCAAATTTCTCAATTTTACAGCAGTGTCTAAATCTTTCTCAGCTCGCAAAAAAGAGGATTAGTGAAAAAATTTGGTATTTCATAAACATCATGGGAAAGTTTCACATAGTTCTGGTGCACAGTGTCATGTTTCTGAAAACAGTATTCTAACTTGGCAATGAAAAATTGCTAAAAATGTTTGAATGATCGAAAAAGTGGACTTATCTAATCATTTAGTTGCACTGTCAACAGTAGCACTGATAACTAAGGGAGAAAATATTTCAATGTTTAACCTTAGTATTACATTCAAAATCAGTCTAAATCAGGTTTTCTATTCTATAGAACAGTTATTCACATCCTTACAATATTTGGCATGAAATGCAGGGGTGGGATTCTACCAGTTCGCACCTATTCGCTAGAACTTGTTGCTAAGCAGTTCAGAGAACTGGTTGTTAGAAGAAATTATTGGCCTAATTCTGTAAGGAAGGCAGGAAGGAAACATTCTGGTGTTGCTTACAGGAACTGCCTCTCCGTTAACCCTTATTACATTCTTGGCAGGATTAGACTTCCTGTCTCAGGAACTTCCCTGGAGTTTTTTTTCCCCTCCTTTGCTGGTACTTTGCTTGTGTGGAGTGACCATTCAAAGTTACAATGGCACTGAAAAAAGTGACTTATGACCATTTTTCACACTTACGACTGTTGCAGCATCCCCACAGTCATGAGAGGCCAGGCGAGGAGATGCGTGCCTCGATGTGAGTGATATTGAGTTGGCCATGCCCAGCCAATAACATGACCACCAAGCCACGTCCACCCGGTCACATGACCACCAAGCCACGCCCGCCAATTAAGCCATGCCTACAGAACCGGTTGTTAAAAAATTTGAATCCCACCCGATGAAATGCCTACCTATATCAATAAAAACAGGGGAGCATTTACTTATAAGAAAAATGTAGGATTCAGTGTTTTATATATAATGTATAATGAAACAGTTATCAATTTAGGGGGTTTCCCTTTCATAAAATATTTTAAATGTTTTAATTTCAGAGGATCCAAGAAAAGATTGGACAGCAGTTTATCTAGTATAGTACAAAGATTGTACAAGCAGTGATCCACTATCAGAATTAAGAATGCTTAATAATCATTAAGAATGATTATTTCCAAGGCGATGCTCCCCTAGTTAAACAAATGAATAAAAAAGACACAGGTGCTTTAATTATTTGGACAAGACACACAAAGATTTTGGTTATTCCTCCAAGGATTACCAAGAGGTTAATACAGAAAGTACCTTAAAAACTAATTCCTATTGTGAGAGTCTTCCTAGTACTATTTGAACATTCAAGTTAGAGGTCCCTGACCAAGAATCAGTATTTTCAATATATGGATATATATTATACACTTATATAAATAAATAAAGCCTGATTCATAATTTAGCTGTTGGTTATACCTGTTAACTATGTTGCCATATATTAAATAGATGCCACGCTAAGTGGGTTGGGTAAATATTAGCATTGTAGACATTTATAAATTGTATGTCTGCTTCGTGGGGGGGGGAGGAGTTATTATCTTTGAAATATCAACTGGGGGGCAATTTATATATATCTGTTTTGATTTGTTTATGCACTTGTTTTGTTTTTGTATTTCTTTTCTTTTTTGAAGTTTGTATTTTAATGTTTTAAATAAAATAAACATTGAATTAAGAAAAGAATAAAGCCCTGATTCATAAAACTAACCATTTTGCAATGTTAAACCATCATGTTTTTCATGGCTTGTTGAATAAGCCACAACAGCCAGGTTTACACTGTGAAAGCAAATTCATCCTTCCCATTTAAAATGTTGTTTAAAGTTTTATTGAGGTAGTTTAAAATTAAACTATTTTATATTACATAGCTATATTAAACTATTTTATATTACAATGTTATATTATTGCTTTATATTGCATATAAAGATCAAAAATTAATTATTAAAGAAAATTGTGCATTTGTTTCCTTCCATACCTTAAGCTCAATAAGATCATTATGCATAGTGGTGAATGCTGTATTCGTTCATTTTATCATTTTATGAAGTCACTATATTGCTGAATTGCAGTTGGAGAACCTTTGCTTTACATATAAATACTTGAAGAATCAAGTACAATAATGTGATGATTTTATATTACAAAAACCAACCTTTTTTCAGGCAATGTACAAACTCCAGTTTTAAACTCCCGTTTTAAAAACCTCTGAAATGTTTTCGTATTTGTGCATTTCATGTTCCAGCATTCTGTCGTCCAATGTCTTGTTATTTCAACCATGTCTTTTATGGGTGACCAACCGAAGTTTACAGCCGATATTTAAATGAATGAATAACTTACCCTCTGCAATAGCAATGACAGCAGCCCTGTTTATGATATGATTATGTGCCACTGCTGGGTAGTCATGCCATTAACAGGCGCAGCAAAATAAGTAGAGAGAGAAGAATATAGCCAAAGTTCAGACTTAATTGAACTTGCAAAAAAAAAAGTAGCCTCATCAGTTGCAAAATAGGTTCTTCACAAAGCAAAGATAAGGAATTTATTTCCCCCTGCAATATTACTAGGGGTGTTTAAAATAATCCTAATAACTGGTATTGGGGGAAAAATACCTACCCTGCATTGTTACTGACAGCGGTTATTCCTTTTACACCAGTCTTCAACAAAGCTCCTATGAGGTTCTCTGGAATTCCACAGAGCCCAAAACCTATGTGACACAAATTGTTCAGCAGTGAATAATTCTATTTTGAAAATATAGTTCTCCCATAATGATCCATGGGAAAGAGGAAGACTTGAATCATAAATGAAAACAGAAAATATTTTTCTTGGTAATATATAAGAATGTTATACACCGAAAAGTATTAAAAGATGTTTAACACGTTGGATCTCAGTCTATTTCTGCACAGGTAGGACTGAAATATACATCACATGAGTGACAAAAGCTTCTATTATAATAAATGTGGTAGTTTTCATAACCAAAATGTTTACAGTAAAGGAAGTTACCAAAATATTATAACAGATTTATTAACATTACAAGTAATCTTCATTTAGTGACCGTAATTGGTACTGGAACTTAGTCATTAAATGAAGCAGTTGCAAAGTGAAAAATCATATGGTCACATGTCTGCTTATGATATTACTTCAGTTTTCCTTTTCATGACCATCATAACTGAATGGTTGCTAAGTAAAAGCTATTTGCATTCAGAATGCAAATTTGCTCACTGCTAACACCAATCATGCTTTTCTTATATATTGAATTTTATACTGCTTTAATCGTTCTGAGAATGAGTCTTGTAATATCTCAGTTTTCACACTAAAACAATCTACTAAATTATTATCTTCCTTTTTCCAGGCTGAAGCAATTTTCTTGTTCATAAATTTGTAGAAAAAATCAAAGCTGTTTACAAGAAGAATGGGTAATGTTGAACAATCTTATTTGAGGGAACAATCATATGTAACCTTTGAATGTGATACCAGAAGTCACTGCCCAATAATAAGTAGGATCAGGATAAAGTTAGAGTTAGGACAAAACATAAATCACAATTTAATTTCAATCAATATTTTAATGTCATAAATCATTAAAATAATTTTTTAACCAGCCAAAATACTATAAACTCTCCCCATATATCCATGCATACAACTCAGGTGTACATAATCTACATGTATCTCTTATAGAGGCATGCATGAAACATTGACAATTATAGATTTAAATACATATAGGTTAGTCCTTGCTTAACAATCCTAACTGGTCTGGCAAATCCATCAGTAAGTGAGGCAGTCATTAAGTAGGAAATGACATGATTGTACTGACTTTCACACCTTCAGATTCTATTCACCTAACCACTTCCCTGCCCTTTCAAATGCTCAAGTGCCTGCTTACTATCTTGTACCCATTGAAAGCAATGAGATTGCACCATAGCTCAGAGCTGGGAGCCACAGGCGTGCTACATAAACAGCTTACTCTCTTGAAATATCTTGTTCTTCCTCTGCAACCATACTCTATCCGGGGAGGTGTGGGGCAAGGATCAGGCAAAGGAGAGACTGTTTGCAGAAATTGCTTGCTTCTTTTTACTCCCCACTTGCAGAGCAAAAAGATTAGAAACAAAGAGATCTGTACATAGCAAGGTTATTTTGCTCTTCTACAAATTGGAAGCAAAGTGATCACATTTATTCATTATTTTTTTATTTTTTTATAAATTTTATTGTCTGCCCATCTTACCACAGGGTAATTCTGGGCAGCTTACAATCATAAACTATAAACACAAATATATACTCATATAGGTAAGCTACACAGCCTACTCTCTTGAAATCACTTCCTCTCCAATCTCTCCACTCTGGCAAAGGAGGGGGAAGGGATCTGGCAAAGAAGAAATTGCCCCAAAAAATTGTTTGCTTTTTTTTTTTTCTATCCATGGCAGAGCCAAAAGATTGGTGAAGTGATTTCAAGAAAATACTATAAGCTGTTTGCATAGCATATCCACGCTTCCCAGCATGATTGCATTGCTTTCAAGTGAACAGCTTACTCTCTTGAAATCTTTCTCTCCAATCTCTCAGATTTGCAAAGAAAAGAAAGGAAAAAAGAAAAGCCACAGCTGAGGCATAGAACACCATATATTGACTGTAATGGAAATCATGTGACTGAGGGACACTGCAAAGGTGATCAATAAATTGTAAATTTCTTTTTTGAGCACCACTGTAACTGTGAACAGTCACTAAAAGATCAGTGGGAACTACCTGTAGTTTATATGGGAAAAATAGTGGAATTTCACTACTTACCACCAACAAGGAGAGTGGACCCACTTGGTATGTCTTTTACTGCTTCTACCGGATCAGTATAAAATTGGGTATTGTGACAGGAACTGGTTGAAAAATAGCAGCCGCAAGTCTAAAAGTGAAGAGGGGGAAAGGAGGAGGAGAGATGAGAATGTCATGGATCCAACATTATACAGTTAATCCAAATAACAGATTTATTGACTGTGTATTCTATATAATACATACAGATATACATAAAGCAATTTACACTGATCTAGAATTGCAAAGTATCCACAAAATGCATAATAGAGCTTTACATCACAATAAAACTATATACACACACATACCAAAAAAAAATAGAATGCAATATTCTTGTTATTGTACTAATGAATTTAACACCAAAAAAATTAAAACTATATATATATGGAAAATAAAATAAAACTTCACAAAAAATTCCAAATACTTCTGTCTTCGCTCGTTGAATATCAATCATATAGAAACTTATTGTGCCTCCTTTGCATGTTTATCTTATAAAAGAATCTCACAAATTTACAAAGCACACATCTCTTGAATTCAGTCTTTAATATTTAGTGGTAGTTGTCCTTTTGCTAGGAAAGAATGGTTTTCATTTAGACTCAGTAAAGTCCAAGTCTTCAGAAAAAGTAAATTCCGTATTTCTGAAGTATAAGTTCAGCATCATATTCACGCCTTTAACTATGTTTTTGCAAAGTTGTATTAAGGGATCCTAAAGAACGTAACTATCATATGGGACAAAGAGCCCTTACATTTCTTATGCAAACACAAAACCTATAGGAGATCATATTTCATCAGGATATATGTGAAAGAGTTTAAAGGGATCTCAGTTAGAGACAAAATTTCAGTTTCTATACATCTTATGTGTTTTCTTTTGATGAGCTACAATAGCAGGTGTTCCTGAGTAACAAAACACCCCAACAATATAACACGTGTGTGTGTGTGTGTGTGTGTGTGTGTGTGAGAGAGAGAGAGAGGGGGGGGGGGGGGGGGAGGGAGAGAGAGAGAGAGAGAGAAATAGTCACATTATACTGTTATACTGTATGTAAGTATCAATTGTATGTGTATTAAAAAAAATCATACCAAATATATGAAATCAGATTATCAGAAAGCAAGTGTCAAACGCTGAAAGTTGAATTGCCATCTATCCTATTTTACTAAGCTCAGTCAGATAGAAGGTCTCCCATCCAATTTAACTGAAACATGAGAAGTTGCTGATCAGCAACAAGTATCTGAACATTTGACAAGACAAGCAAGTAAGGTTCTCACATTGCATTACATTGGAATTGGTTTCTTTAATTCTCACTTAGCATGTACAGTCCTAGTGATTTGTAAACCATGATTTATGACTTAGGACATCATATGAATCAGGACTTTGCATGCAGAAGTGGTATTCAGCAGGTTCTGACCAGTTCTGGAGAACCCGTAGCTGAAATTTTGAGTAGTTTGGAGAACCGGCAAATACCACCTCTGACTGGAGATTTTACAGCATCCTTCCCCTGCCACGCCCACCAAGCCATGGCCACAGAACCAGTAGTAAAAAAAAAATGAATCCCATCACTGTTTTCATTACACATAACATCATATCTATACATGTAAATTCATGTACACATATCTATGCATAAAGCTTCATTCATTTTTTCTGGTGGTGCATATTTATTTTTTATAACGTTGCTGGGCAGAAAAGGAAAATTCTTAGCCATCCTCTGATAAAAGACCCGAAACATATATATTGAGAAAAAAATGATCCAGACATTGTACATTGCTGAGGAAAAGACCCAATTCCTTATAACAACAGCTGAGATCCCGTGTGTTGGACTAGGAGCAGGAAAACCCACATTTTAGTGTTCCGGGTGACTCTGGACCAGTTACTCTCTTTCAATCCAACTGATATTTTCCTTCTTGTGAGGAAAAGCAAGAGGGAAGTGCTATATAGACCACTCAGAGTTCCCAAATAAAAGGAGGGACGTAAATCTACTCAATCAAATAACCTATAGAACCCAGTAGAAAAAAACTCCACACTCAGACATGAGCACTACATGCTACTCTTGGCAAATTCTTGAGGGAAGCTTTCTGCAATCTAGAACCCTCCCTATGTTGGGATCCTAGGAGAGCCAAGAATTCTGTAAGATGCATCTGGAAGGCTCTAGAGAAGGGGTGGGGAACGGCCCCTTTAAGATCTGTAGACTTCAACTCTCAGAATTCCTGAGCCAGCCAGAGTCTAGAAAGAACAGTGTTTTTCAAACTTGGCAACTTTAAGATGGGTGGACTTCCACTCTCAAGAGTTCCCCAGCCACCATGGGAATTGAGGTCAATCCATCTTAAACTTGCCAAATTTGCAAAACAGTTATAGAAGGAGAGGCTTAGTCTCTAGGGCAAAAGTAGCAGACATGGAGCTGTCTGTTATAAGGATATTAAGAGCTTGGCTGTACATTAGTTCTGTATAAAACCATTGTGAACCTGCTTGAACTGACTTTCACATGGAAACAGAATCATCACATTAGAAGCACAACAGTCACATTCCTAGAGGGGTTCTCCCTTGGAGAAGGTTGCAATAAGGAGCTGTAGTTTAATATAGAATTGCTTCTAGTACTTTTACCCTATCTAGTGTCCTTCCAACAGCTTTCATCATCCCTGCTAAGATTACTAATACTTCCTCCTCATTGCCCATCCTTATTATACCTGTTCCTTAATGGTGTTATATATTTGGAGCTGTCTTCTCATCTTTCTTGGACAGCATATGATTTAGCACTAAACAACAGCAAAAAAAGTACCCCCCCCCCCAAAAAAAAAGAAAAGTTAACTAAAAATATATTGATATTTCTTAGGAATTGCTTGAAATGCTGTTGTCCTGCACACAAAAATCTGCTGAAATGCTTTATCAGAATATGAAAAAGACATACAAAAATATAGTGTATAATGGCTAGCTGTTAAAATGACTTGAATATTTAAGACAAGTAGTAACAACTTTGGGATTACTGCACAACTATGTTTTAATTATCCAGAAAAAAGGCTAGAAAAATAGAAGTATTACAAATGATAATACAACCAAACAAAAGGTCCAAAAGGAGGGTTTTCTTACAAGCTCAAAAACATAACTGCAACATTTTTATATATGCATGCCCCTATTCTTAATAAAACACAACTTCATATATAAACAGTGGTTATTATCTTAAGTAATTCCTAGACATAACAAGAGCAAGGGTGAATCTATTTACAATGCTTGCAACTGACAAACCGAAACAACTAATTTAATCTAATGCTCCAGTTCAACAGGTCCTGATTGAGAATCAGTTTCTCCCAATAACATTAAGTACCAAGCAGCAAAAAATAATTCCAAGCAAAATAAATGAATTTTAATTCCAAATTAGGATTAAACTGTATGGCCTGTTTTACAATCATACAGTATTCTCACAATCATTCTGTCCAGAAATTATAAACTGAGGGCACAAGTTGTCAAAATTAGGCACTGAAGAAATGAATCTTCCTATCAAACTATTACTATTTTGCAATCAGAAAGAATTATATTGACAACCTCCAATATGCTGGCAATACCAACATAATTGTCACTAAAAGGAGGCATGAAAAATGTGAATTTTCATGAATGAATGCGGTGTATTTATTATCGCTGGCATTGTACATTGTAATTGGTATTTTAGATTCTATAGTTTTTAATCTCATTTACGTATGTAAACAAGGCATGTCAGTCACTCAGTTTCGCCTGTTGTGAGTTACATAGGATTATCATGTGTAAAGGAGGCAGCCATATAAAGTCTATAAATAAAAAAATAAAGTACTTAATAAGGTATGCCTGGCACCATGACACAGACAACAAAGCTTTTGAAACCAAAAGAAGCAGTTCACAGTTTGTTCTCCCTGGCATGGAAAATCACATGGCACATGCTATGTTTCACTAATATGGGCGTAACAAAATAGCCGAGAAACCAATTCATCACCTTTTACTGACAAGAGCAGTTTTCAACTAATCAGATGGTGCCAGCTAACTCAAAGAGCCTTTTATGATTAACCCACCACTACATTATCTCTCCATAGAACTCTTGTTCCCCTAACCTTTAACTGGGCAAAACAATACATCAAGGGACAACAATTTTTCAACCAGGGTACCTCAAATAGCCTCACTTACAGAATGTGTCCAAAATGGATCACAGGTTGAGAACCATCATTCTAGGACAGTGTGTCCAATCTTGGCAACTTTAAATTTGTGGGCTTCAAATCCCAGAATTCATGGCTAGCTGGGGAATTCTGGGAGTTGAAATCCACAAGTCTTAAAGTTGCCCAAGGTTGGACATCCCTGTTCTAGGAGATAGCAAAACAAATAATCTGATATAACTTTTGTGACTTTCTTATTAAGGTTGTGAGAAGGAAATAAATCCCATTGAATCTTGGGGCTCTCAGCCCCAAATTCCCAACTGCTTGTTGCTGTAGGAAAAATGCACACACTACTATATATGCCACCTTATGTTTCTGGATGAAAGGCAGGGATATAAACCTGACAATACAAAACCCAATTATAGAATACTGTTATCCTGTGCTTCTCCTCAAATATTGAGAAGACAGTCACTTCCTGAAAAAAGCTTTACTTTACAAATGGCCTTCAAGATGTAAGGAATAAGTTCTGAGAAATCCCTGTTAGGATGGTCCAGGAGAATTATGGTCCCAATAAATTTGGAAAACAGCATGCTTAAGACAGATATCTAGGCTTTTAATTATTTAAATCTGAAACAGGAAATCATTAAGATTGTGGAAGAAATATTTCCAACCCTATCTTGGACAGACAGATGACTAACAGTAGCTCCAACTCTTGACTCTTTCCAGTTTTTTTTAATAGTTGTATGCTTTCATCATTTTTATCTTCACCATCAGGGAACTCTGCTGTAAACTACATTATCCCAACCAACTAAGATAATTACAGATAGTCCTCAACTTATAACAGGGGTGTCAAACTCACGTCATCACAGCAATGTGACGGAACTTCTTTCCCTTTAGCTAAAACTGGCAGGAGCAGGGCCAGCATGTGACACATCTGGCCTGTGGGCTGAGAGTTTGACACTCCTGACTTACAACTATCATTGAGCCTGACAATTACAATCAAAAGTCATGATGGTAATAAAACAGATTATATCACTGGAGGCATTTTATAACTTTTGTGGTGATCAGTTACTTCCTGTTTCTGGCAAAAACATTGTAAATTATGGCCACCTGACCAAGGGAGTACTGCAAATAGCCATAAATGTGGGCCAGTTGCCAAGTGCCCAAAATGTAGTCATGTGACTGCAGGGAGAGGATCAGAACTTCAAAATTGGATCATAAGTATTTTGGGGGGTGGGGTAGGGTGTATGTTGTAACTTTGAATGGTTGCTAAGCATCTGGTCATAAGTCAAGGACCACCTATATTTCTGGAATCTCCACCTGAACTGGAACATTTATTAATAGCCCTTTTCAGATCAGTAGGTGCCAGGAATCAGTAGTAGCTGCAATTCTTAACACACTGATTTAGAGGCTAACTTCATTGATGGGATTCACTGTCCTGCAACAATTTAGTTTTATGTTGTGATCACCTAGATTGTTGCAGCTCAGATATGGCAACGCAGTGTTTTACAAACCTGGCACAATTAAGATGAGGATTTCAATTACCAGAATTCCCCAGACAGCATTCTGGGACTTGAAATCCCCCCCCTCTTAAAAGTTGTCATGTTTGGAAAACATTGCCAAAGCCCGAGCAAGCTGTCACAAAACACAGTTTTAATAAAAACTGATCCAACAAATATTCCTGTGAGGAGAGATGCAGGTGTTTTTTTAAAAAACGTTCATTTTCCAGACAGAAAAGGCCTCAAAGTGGGAACGGCTTTTTAAAAGAAGCAAGCTTTATTTCCGAGTAACCCATGCGCAGAATCGAGGTGTAAGAAGCCACAGGATCTATGACTTCAAAATGATCCCTTAAAGCCGCCTCTCAATCGAAGCCCCCATAGGATCTCCCTTCCTCCGTTTTAAGTAAATGAAGCATCCAGCTGCAGAAGCAGAGCTGAGAAGCTCCTTTTCTCTTCCTCAAGGTCAGGTCGGCGCACAGTCCCCTTTTTCTGCAACCACGTCCAAGGACGCGTCGCCTTGTAATGCGCTGACCTCTCCAACCAGCCGGCAGAAGTAAGGATGCAGGCACGTCATTCGTTCTGCAGCAGATCGAGGTCACCTTTCCTGCCCTGGCTGGGGTGAAATATTTTCCTTGCATGGAGGAACTGAAAGAGCCCTGGGGCTAAACCCGATCCTGGTGGGAGCCAACGAAACAGGCCCAACTAATTGTCGGGGGAGTCCGCGCCACAGCCAAGAAGGGCGCAAAGAAACGCGAGAAGGACGAGACGCGATTGCAAAGCGGTTTGACCGGCTCTTCCTTCTGCCTGCGAGAACGGCTTGACACTGCCAGGACAGGCTCAGGTTCTTCCAGGCGCGCAGCTGAACTTGACCCCCCGCCAATTGCTGCGGATCAAGTCGCTCTTAAAGAGACCGATTAGAGAAAAGGATCTCCAAATGGATGGCTGCGCTTCTCCGCCCGCGCCCTCGGCCCCACTTGCCCTGAACCTGGCGAAGGATGCCCGAATCTACCAACAGCGGGTCAGAGGTTCGGCCAAAAGCAAAACGTCGCTGCAAGCCCGTAAGCTTCCCCCCACCACCACCGCGGGGGACCCAAACCTTTCGACGTGGCCGCTTTACCTTCGCTTGCGCCCCGAGAGCCAGCGGCGCCGTCCTGTGCCCTGACCCCCATCGGGAAGCGGCGGGCAAGAGGCAGCGGTGCAAGCGGGCGAGGAGATGGTGAGCCGCCATCTTCGGGCTTTTGCGGCGTGCAGGGCGAGGAGGAAGGAGCTGGGCTAGCGGCGGCGGCCTTGAAGAGCACAAGGCGGCGGATGCCCAACCCCCTTAGTGCGATGCTGCTGGAAAGAAACCGCGCCCAGCTGCAAAGGCTGCGCTGCCGATCTCCGTAGAGGCCGTGGGAGGGTTAGGGGCTCGGCTCTGGCGTTTTCCTTTAACCCTTTCCAAAACTGCGCGAGAAGGGCCGGTGGTTTATAGGGAGTTGAGCGAATCATTAGAGAAAAAAGTCTCCAGGCCAGAGATGGATTTACAGTAAAGTAAGCAATAAACCCAATTGCGCTGAATGGAGCTTACTCCAAGGAAAGAATACATTGGAAACTACTACAGACAGCCCAGAAAGTTTGTTACTTAGCTATCTTGGATAGACTTGGAGTGTAAGATAAAAATGGGGCACACTTGGAAGTAAACATGTTTACATTTTTGCAGTGAGAATAAACAAATACACACTTAAGAGTGCAGAGCAGTGACTGAGACTTAAAGCCACTGAAATGGAGTTGGGGTTAGAAGAATTACCACCTAAAACTAAAAAAAGTGAATCTTGAACTTTAAAACTTGTCCACTTTCCCATTAAGCCTAGTAGTTTCTTCATTTCAAATACGGTAGTAAGTTTGCTATTTAAAAACTGCCATTTTAGTTTCACACCCTGTGAAGCTCTCCCTTTTTTACAACTTAAACCCCTGTTAAAGGCAGAGAAACAGGCTAAACTGGCTTCATGTTTTATTTTCAGTCTTGTTGCAATTTGCTGTTGCTATGTTTCTACACAAAAGAGAAAATAGTTGAGGGGCCTTTGGTCACCTATTATGATGTTACCTAGTTGGGGTAATAAAATGCCTGCAAAAAAACAACCAAGCTCAGAGAGCACCAAGGATCTCAGGGCTGAGCTACAAATATCCTCCTTTATCAGAGAAAATAGTTGTTTAGAATCTATAATAAATCATTACATTCAAGAACTAAGCCCAGACATCTTGAATTGCCTGCAATTTGGTAGATACAGGGAAATGTTCTACTTTGCTTTGGATTTCAGGTGGTGCAAATTTTTATTTTATGTATTTAGAAATCATCCATCCCCCTCATAGAGGGACGAAATCCAGAAGGGTTTATGTGGCAAGTGAAACACAGTAATGTGTGACGTTGTGCGTGAAATAAACATTAATGTTCTTTGCCTCTCAGCAATTCCTCGTGCATTTCCCATTACTGCCTTCCCTTTCTGCATCTCCCAGCCCAACACATCTCACTGCCTTTATTACATCCTCAACCCAATCTTTTCCCTTCTCCAGTCATCACTGATGTACTGACCTATGCACCTGTTCCATATAGCAGTCTCAACAGAAAAGAACAGATTCCCAGCAAAGCATATGTTATCAACCTGCCTGCCCACAATCTGCTCTGAGCATTCACATGTAGAGTAAATAACAATAGTCCACCTGTGAGATGGCTAGGGGCTGAGTGCAGGGAATTATGATCCAGGAAAGGCTGCAGATCTGCATAGCATTAGTCCTATCCCCTTATCAACTCATTTGGTTTGTTAAAAAAAAACCCTCTAGACCAGGGGTGTCAAACTCGTGTCATCACAGTGGCATCATCATAGCTTTTTTCCCCTTCACTAAACTGGGTATGGGCATGGGCATGGCCAGCGCATGATGCATCTGGCCCACGGGCCACAAATTTGACAGCCCTGCCCTAGACTTTTCCATACATGATTTTTTTTAAATAAAGTTTTATTTGGGTTTTCACACATACAAAATACAAGTAAAACATCTTTTTTGAAAATAGCATGGTCCCGGGTTGAACTTCTTTATACAAAAACTCAATTTCATGCTCCTTTTTGTGTTCTATTCCATATCTTATACTATTCTACATTTTCTATATAGTTTTTCTCCTCTTTTAATTTTCTCAATTTTATTTTGATTATCTCATCTCAATTCGAATCATTATATTTATACTTTTGTCTGTTCTGTTTCAATTTCATATTATCTTCTCATTAAACAAATTTTCTCCTGTAGTTACTAATTGGAGTATGACACCTTTATATCTTTTAATTACATCCATTCAACTCTTATTTAAACTTCAATATATACCTTAAGCTTATGACCTTCAATATAATACATAATACATAACTTCCAATCGAATTCTGCTTGGTACATTCTTATAATACACACTATATTCTTTAAAAAAAAAAAGATTATAAATATATGTAATTATAAACCCTCATTCCATTCCAATTCAGTTCTATCATTAATAATCATTAAAATCTTAACATCTTTAACATTTCTTTTCAATTAAATATCATACTTCCTTAAAGACACGTATAATCTCCATAATTAATTTTTCCTTATTTCTCTTCACATATGTTTTGTAAATCATTAAATATTCATTTTGTTACATTTATTTATTGACAAGCATTCCACTGAATTACAATAGCTATTTTATCAAACATTTTAATCATACATTGTTGCATATTTTCTAAAATTATTTCTATTTCTAATATAACAATACTATCTTATGTACCTTTACAGAATCCCTTTTTCCATTAAATTTTCACCCATTATCTCTAAATAGGCTCTGTTTCTCTATATTTTGTTTCTGTCCTTTATAACTTCTTTTCCTTTCTTTCTTCCCTCTCATCTTCTCCCTCCCCTTTTTACCCCCTTGTCTCTCTAGTTCTAATTCTCTCTTCTGCATTTCCCTCTTCTGTTGCTTTCTGATTTTATACTTATTTTTTACTCTATTTTTTTGGGGGGGGTTGTTTTTCCCAATCTTAAACTTTCCATTCTCTTTCCCCCCTTTCCTTTTTTCCCCCACCTAAGATTACTTGTTCATTAAAGATGGCTTCTTCTTTGTCGCAATCTTCTTGTTCTTCAGGCATTTCTTGTTGTTTCTCATAATTCCAAATCTCCATTTCTAAGAACTGAAATACGAAGCCAAAAGAACCTCTCCCTTCTTGTGCATCTTCTTTGTACTTTTTAAGTTCCATTTTCAATTCTTCTAAAAGTGGAGCCATTTTAAATAGTTTTAAACAACCACCCGATTGATTTTAGTCATTCAAATACAATAACCAAAAATCCAGAGATCATCAAGTAATCCAAATAGTCCCAAGCTGTTTCTTCTTATTTCTTTTTCCACTTTCTTTTCCTGGGGTTTTTGTTGTGATGTTTCAGTTAAAATGTATCGTTTGGAAGTCTTGTTGAGATTTTGCTGTAAGTTCTTTTTAATTCCAGGCAGTCTCCTCCCTTCTAGATCCTGCCCTTTTATTCTTTTTCTCTCCTTTCCTGTTTTCAAAAGCTTTTGATTATCCAGAAATCTTTATTATCCCTTTGACTTTTTACTTTCAGCATTAAATGCCTATTAATGTCAAAGTGGATTTTTTTCCAATTTCTTGCTTAAGTCTCTTCGCTGTCAGTATAGGAAAAGGAGGGAAAAAAACCAAATATTTTCCCTTTTCTCTCTCCTTCGCAGCTTAAAAATCTTCTTAGGGAACAATGTTATTGGTTTTTTTTTAATAGTTTCAATTCCAGGGTACCTTATTTGTTGCTTTTGCTGATTGACCCAGTCAACCAAAACTTTCTCTTCTTATCTTCCTCCTGCACATTCTTTTCCGGTCGAGTTCTTCTTTGTGGTGGCCATTTCTGACCACCGCTACAACCGCCTTCGGGAAAGGGAGTAATGGCCAGCTGGGGAGGAGAGATGCGGCTCTCCTCAACCCTGCAGGCACTCTACCCCTCCTTCACCACCTGTACCGGGTGGCTTAGCCCCGAAACCAGCCGGCTCAGGGCGCTCCAGCGGCAAGCACGGATCGAAACCTCGCAGAGATGAGGCTTCAGTCTGTTGCCAAAGAAGCTCAAACCGGAAGTCCCTCCATACATAGTTTTATCAACTTGGGTTTTCTTCTTAAGGTTTTCCTTATTTGGAACTAACTATGGTGCAATCATTACCTCGACTTAACTTTTTTTCCTGTAAAATTCCCTTATTGTCTTCATCTCATCTCCAGCCCTTTTTAAGTCATATGTAGCTGTACTGATGTTAAGACCAGTTTTCACTTAATCTGAGAGCATCCAAGAATAACTGCAACATGTGTAAAATCTGTTGCATTTTGCTACTAGTTACAGTGGCAGTGGAATTTGGTGGCCAGAGGTAGGTGGAATCAGAGGGGCACTTATTGGCATTTTAAGCATACTTCCTCTGATCTGATCCCTGGTCACCCTTGCCATCATTCTGTCCTTGCCTCCTTAAAGAGCTAGGCACGGTACTACTAGAATGGTGGGAAGGCAAGCTGTAGGCCAGGGGTCTTCAAACTTGGCAAGTTTAAGACTTGTGGACTTCAACTCCCAGAATTCCTCCTCCAGTCATGTTAGCTCAGGAATTCTGGGAGTTGAAGTCCACAAGTCTTACACTTGCCAAGTTTGAGGACCCTTGCTGTAGGCTGTGAATGGCTTTTAGCAGCATGTCTGAGAAGGAAGCGGTAACATCAGGAATGGGGGAGGGGGGAGAAAGCAGGACTGTAGCCCAAGAACCTGGAAAGACAGCAAGAGATCATCCAATAGAATTCTTAAAATCACTGCTTGAAACCAGAGTTTTAAATTCAAGTCTATATTACAGAGGATTTAATCCTACTGGCTCTTTATTAGAGCTGTCACATAAGGGCATTGAAAATCCAAGCAGCCATTAGATGGCAGCAAAAGCTTGTTTCTGAATTTTTGCTGCCATCTAATGGTCATCTAGATTTTTGCAGCCCAGATGTAGCCCTTCTCTGTTATTATTACCTCTGCTTGATATTTTCTTCTCTACAAAAATAAACATTCTCCATCATGTTTTCTTCTGCAAATAAATGCATTGATTTGTTTGAATTTTAACAAAGTGAAATAATTAGATTGCAGTCTAATTATTTGTCACCTTGATAAAATATTCACCATCCGTTGAATATTTTTGAATGTCAGATAAACTCATTCTCCCCAAGTTAGTGAATCAAAAAATGTTATTCCCTAAATATCATAAGTGGAGAATGAGCAAGAAGTTTCACATTCAAGGGCAGAAAACAAGTAAGTGGTACAGGTTAGGAATTGTACATGGACATGCATGAGAGGTGCTGTGTGGGTTAGCAAGTATTCCTGGATGTGTATTTGTTGGATAGGGTGTGGGGGAGGGGAACTGTGTATCAAGAAGGGTGGGTGTGGTGGTGCTGTGTGAGAAGTGCCACATGAGTTGGGAAGGGCACTTTAGAGGTCTGGATAGGGAAGGGTATAAGAAGTACCTGTACATCAGGTACAGGTAGGAAGGTACAGGTGTATATCAGGTACAGGTAGGAAAGGTACCTTGGTGCTTGGTAGTATATGAAAGTTGCTGTGCAGATCAGGAACATTGCATAGGAGTGGCATGAGTTGGGGAGGTTGCATGAAAATATGCAAGAGGTGCCACATGGGTCAAGAAAGGCATGTAGGGATGTGGCGTGTGGGTCAGAAGAGAGTGTGTGAGAACAGCATAAATCGGATGAGAGTGTGGAGGGGGTGGCATGAGCCAGGAAAGTTATCATCCTCCTTCCCAGCTGGCAGGGAGGAGGAAGGGAGTACAAGACTGGCTGGGAAATTGTCACAGAACATTGAAAATGAAGATCACTTGACCCTTGCAGCCACTAGCACTGAAGCAGCCACAGCTTTCTAAATTTTTCCCAAATTTATATCCCTTAAGAATTGTCCCAGATTTTGGACACATTCTGCATGTTTTGAGGTACCTCAGTTGAAAATTGTTCTGTGATGCAGCATTTCACCCATGTCATGACGATGAGTGTTTTAGTAGTATATAAATGGACATCCCTCCGTCCATGAATGAAGAACATATTGAATTAATTAAAAATAATTAGTGGAAGTCTTTGGGATATAGTAACAGTCAGAGAACATAAGCTTTTAAGTTAAAATAGAAGCTCCTATTACCTTCTCCTTTAACATATTGCATGTTTGGAAAATATGTTTTCAGCAATTGCCATAATTACTATCAAATATCAAATATATATTTATAACAACTCTTAACTCCAGACATTAACAATTTATATTATTGTCAGTTCACAATTTCCATTAAGTTTTACAATCAATATATTGTATTGATTACAATACACTATACTTATGCTTTCCTACAATATACTGTAGGAAAATGAAGAAAATTGTTAAAATATACTTTATTACATTATTGAATCTGCTGTCTGTTCCTTATTTTTCTGAATTTTTCTTCCCTAAGAAGTCTGTGTGCATTACAAAAAAACCTTTTACACATTATAACAACAAACGTAGCACTTTGGGTGCTTGGTACTCTCTATCTATAGCACTTTTGTTATTAATTAAAGCAGCCCAATTAAAAAACTAATTCTTTGCTACATTTTAAAAGAATATAAGAAATAATGAAATCAGGCAAAAATGGAAAAACAACAAATGTGAAGCATCCTAGAATTAATATATAGTATTCAAATATGGCATTAGCAACTCATTATGAGATATTTTGTATCCATTCTTTTTGTCAAACTCCACACCTGACTGTTTACCTTGGTGTTTGGGTCAGCTGGGTAAAAGAACTGTTTTATTTCATTTTGATATTGGTAAGTAGAGTTATTATTTATTTATCCTTGGGCACTCTTGGATATTTTTGCTGAGTTTGAGCATTTTAATACTGGAAGCTTCCCAGAGTTACTAAAAACACACACAAGCCCAACTTTTTAGAAACGTCCACATACAACTGAAAAAATAGGATGCTTATTAAATCTAGTGTGATTTTTAAAGCAGTGGCATTTTTTCAGGCTTGGGCAGCTTTAATGAATAGCAGTGATGACATAATTGTGTTCAGAGAAAATCTGAGGTATTTTTTAAATGGGCACGGCCCTAGTTTAAAAAGACACTGGGCTTATTCCACACCTTTCCAGTTCCACTATAGAGTTAAGGAAGATGCTTTCAACTCTGGCAGTACTGGACTCTAAAATGATGTGTATTTCTGTGAACCTCCCTGATGAAAACATTACAATTCAGCAAGAATTTTTTGTAATCTAACAAATAACTTTTATCAGAGGTATTCTGGCTTAAGCAAACTTTTATTAGTATTACCAATAGATCATTTATAATTTTGCTGTTAGTCTTCAACTTATATCTGGTTGCTTAATGACCATTCAAAATTGCAATGGGGCCAGAAGGGGTGCTTTACACCAGTGTTATTACAGTAATAAGGCATTTTTGACCATAGTAAACACAATGCACACACACTGCATATGCGCACACACACACACTGATGTGACTACATTTCAGGTGCATGGCAACTGGCTCGCCTTTGTGATCAGTTGCAGCATCCTGCAGTAATATCACTGAGAGCATATGCATTAAGACAAATTCCTTGTGTTTCCAATCACACTTGGCCAATAACAAATTTTATTCTATCACCATAATTTGCAATGTTTTTGCTGGCTTCCAGCAGAAACCATCCATTTAAAAGAATGGCTTCACACTTACGACCCCAGCATTTCTTAACTGCTGCAAAAAAATGTCATAAAATCAGTCCGGTCATGTGGGTGCCTCAACTTAACAATTGCAATGACTTATCACCAGAAATCTGATCCCAATTGTGGACATAAGTCAAGAAGTACCTGTACTATCCAGTAAAACCATTTGCCAGTTTTTGAAAGTCTGGACATTAATGGATCTACTACTACATACCATGTTAAAAGTCACCATCAAACAGATTCAAGCCACCTTTTGATTGTTTTTGACTTCCAAATAGGTCAGTTTGCTGTCGCCTCAGAATTTGCTCTCCTCTTTGCCTGTGCAAACCACTGTGAGTTAAGCTAAGAGCAAGCAGAGGCTGAGATAATGGTTTACAATAATCCTACAATGTACTTCAGTGTTATTCTCTGCTGAGGTTAAATAACACAGAGACCAAATAACTGCCGAAGAATTCAAAACTGTCGTTTTTTTAATAAAAAATGCTGAAATACAGCATATGCTAAGCCAGTAACAAAGCCCTCTTTTACTGTTATACTGACATAATTATACTTTATTGTAATTCTGTATTAAATGGTTCCTGGGAATCCTGAGACTTATTTGAAACCTCACCATCAAATTCTCTATTCAAAATGACCCCCAGCAACCCCCACTTTCCCCACTTCCACCGAGACTACAATTTTGCACATTTTTTTCCTAGAAGAAAAATAAACTCACTGAAACATAGCCTTGAAGCACTTTTTTTGCAATTCCCACTGTGTGAGTGCACCTGCACGTGCATCAAATGTTATTTGATTGACCACTGTGGAAGTTTTATTTGGGAAAAAAGGACCCACATTAAGAACTATAAAAGCATGTTGTATTTGGTGGGGGGGGGGTTCTTACACAATCTCATTATTGTGCCATTCTGATTTTTAAAATGAGAAATAGAAATAATTTCAAAGGCAAGTTTTCCCTTCTTTCTTCCATAAAGGAGAGGCAACGTATCTCTGTGTTTAGAATTCGATCCCTGCGCTTGAAATTTCTGGACAAAATATAAAACTGGTTTTGCCCCCACTGACCTCTTTATGGATGCCTTTGAACTCACCACGCGACTTGTTTTGGCTTTACGAAAGCAAGGAGCAACACAAAACGAATGGCACCTCTAGAAGTTTCCTATCTCTAGCAACTAACGTCTCCATCTCTACGGTAGCAACCAACGCCTCCTCTTAAAAAAAAAAAAAAAAAACTCTGCCGCGTCGCCAAACTTTAACAAGAGAAACCTTGGGCGCGGGCCTCCCACGTGACAGAGGGTAGCGGGTCACGTGCCTGCGGCTAAGAAGATGAGTCACGTGATGTGTGTAACTGAAGCTAAGCCCGGCCCGGGTTTTTCCTTATGGCCGAAGCTGCCTTTGCCGGTCTTCTGCAGCGGCGGCTCGCCGAGTTAACGGAGAGGCTGAACCGTTGGCGAGAAGGAGGAGAGTTTGGCGGTAAGAAGGGACGGCGCGGCTCCCGGATCTGCCCCGATGCCGTTCTCTTTGTGGCCGCAAAGTCTGGCTGGCCGCTTCCACGGCACGCCAGACCTTCGCATCCCCTTTGGTGTCTTCTTTTCCCCCTGGAATAGAGCAGGCTGGGTGCGCAGGGTGGAAAGAGCTGTGTTTTCTTCGCGAGGAATTAGTTGGATTGGGACTCCCTTCGCTTCTGGAGCAGCTTAATTGCCGGGGCGTGATTAGAGAGAACTGTCTCTTGCCTGGCTCACACCAAAGTCACTTTTCCAGTGTTCTCTTTATTGTTATTGTGTACCTCTGGAAACCCCACAACCAGGATATGCCCATCTGCCGTCTTGGAAGAATGGTTTTCTCCCTTCAAAAGCCTGGTTCATATGCTTAGGAAAGAATACGAATAAGAAATAAAGCTGGAAGGGACTTGGAGGTCTTCTAGTCCAGCCCCCTGCTCAAGCAGGCATAAGGCATGCATAAATGCACCATTGTGCCTCCCATCCCTGTCCTATTGTCCCCGTTTATTAGTACCTATTTCCTGTATTCATACTCATGTTTGTACTTATATCTATTACCTTGTAAGCAATTGACAAATCAAATAAATAAATAAATATATTTATTTACCCTTTATATTTATGTACCCTTTGAGACAAGTGACTATTCTAGTCTCTTCGTAAACGCCTCCAGGGATGAAGCGCCCACGATTTCTGTAGGCAAGCTGTTCCACTGGTTAATTGTCCTCCCTGTTAGGAAGTTTCTTAATTCCAGGTTGCTTCTCCCTTTGATTAGTTTCCAACCATTGTTTCTTGTCTTGCCTTCTGGTGCTTTGGAAAATAATTTGACCCGCTCTTCTTTGTGGCAGCCCCTCAGATACTGGAATGCTGCTATCATGTCACCCTCTAAAGCTTTTCTTTAGACTAGCCAAACCCAAAACCTGCAGCCGTTCTTCATATGGTTTAGTCTCCAGGCTTTTGATCATCTTCGTTTCTCTTCTTTGAACTTTGTCCAAAGTCTCAACATCTTTTTTATGGTATGGTGACTAAAATTGGTTGTAATATTCCAAGTGGGGGTTTACTAGGGTTTTATAAAGTGGCACTAATATTTCATGTGATCTTGATTCTATGCTTCTGTTTATACAACCCAGGATTGTATTAGCATTTTTGGCTGTTGCTCACACTGTTGGCTCATATGCTTATCTGTACAGGTAATCCTCAACTTACAAAAGCTCATTTAGTGACTGTTCAAAGTTACAATGGCGCTGAAAACAGTGATTTACGACTGTTTTTCACACTTATGACCATTGCTGCATTCCCATGGCCACTTGATCAAAATTTGGATGCTTGGCAACTGGTTCGTATTTATGATGGTTGCAGTGTCCTGGGGTCAGGTGATCATCTTTTGCATCCTTCTCACAAGCAAAGTCAATGGGAGATCCAGATTCACTTAACTGTGTTACTAACTTAACAGCTACAATGATTCACTTAACTGTGGTAAGAAAAGTCATAAAATGGCGCTTAACAACATAAAGTTTGAGCTCAATTGCAGTTGTAAGTCAAGGACTACCTGTAGCTTACTGAATGATTTGGAATGACCTGATCTTGTATAACATATTTAGCTATAGATCCTGTTTTGCAAACCACAGAAACTGGATACATTTGAGTGACAAAACAACAAATATTGTAAAGCGGTGTGTACTTCAGTATACACTATTGTGTGGTCTCAGCAACTCTTGATTTGACAGCCCTGCAGTTTGGCTGAACAGCCACTAGGAGAGAAAACTCTGTAAGAAGGAACTCTTCCCATCTGTTCTATTCCATTTGTGACTTACAATTTTTTTCTCCCTTTTTAAGATGAGGTTTGCTTAGTCTATCCAAGCAGGCCCTTGAGTACTTCAGCCTCAAACACTTTATGATGGGTTTGTAAAAGAAGGTCAAACATGTATTGGAATATGTGGGCAAAACTGTTATATCCAGAAAACAGAATGTATTTATAATCAAGTGAAAATATAGGATCATAAAATTATAATTCTGAATTATAAAATGACAACATTTAAAAGGACCCAGTTGCTACACTTCACCAACTAAATCTACTGCCTAAATGCCAAATCATAACTTCAACTACTTCTAGCTACTCCAACTTCTTTAGCAGCCTAACCACAGGTGCAACACTGAAAGTATTCTTATGTACCTACAGATAATCCTTGCTTAACTATGGCAATTGGGACTAGAATTTCTGTGGCTAAGCACGTGGTCATAAAGTGACTGTGAATATTAAACAAGGATCTCAATTGACCACGACTTGACTTTCTCCAGCTTCCCACTTTGCTTGTAAGAAGCTGGCAAGGAAGTTTCAAATCATGATCATATAACCACAGTAACTAGTAAGTGGTCATTACCCCCAAAAAACCCTCTGCTTGCATCTTGTGCTTGGTAAATATTTGCTTAAAACCAGTATCCCCAAACTCTTCAAATTATCCACATGAAATTTCAGATTGTTTATCAACCCCTAAAATTTATAATATGAAAATACTTTACTAAATGAAAATTTCTGCTTTTTAACTAATAATACTTTGAACAATAATCATAACAATGGATAATCCCATTGACCCTTGAGAGTAGATAGTGACCTCCATGGGGAACACTCCTTAAAACATTTATTAATATTTAGTTAAATTATTCCATAACACCTTGGAACTTGGTTACTTTTATGGCACTGTAATTCTCTCCTAGAGTCTGTGGAAAGCCAGACTTCACTTCATCCCATAGTGGCATTGGTTCCAGATTGCTGGAATGCCTCATTTCTGGAATTCATTACAACTCCAGTTATGGTCACTGATTTGACCTTGCCTGGTTCATAACACTGGAAAAGTGACTTAGGTCTCATTATTGTTTACCTCTGGAAACCCCCACAAGCAGGATATGAAAGTAGTAGTTTTTCTCAGTTATACTTCCCCAGTAATAATACCCAGGGATTTGTATATTCTAGATTCTTTCAGTTAATATAGAGCCATTGTGACTTGTAGCTTACTGACTGTAAGCTACAGCTAACTTTGTAAGCCTCAGTATTTTAAGTAGAGCTTTTTTTGTAAGTAGGTATACATTGAGCTTGTATTTTCTGGTCTTCAATATAGACTCAGATAATATGAATGTTTTGCTATCATGCTTTGCTCTTGAAAAATAGTATAGCTGAGTTTTGATTGCATAGATAATTTTGCTCTGTTTTATTGAAATATAAAATGTCTTCTTTCGATAGATGCTTTCTTAATTCAGGCCTCTACTACCCTGGAAAACCTAGCAGAACTTTCGGAAGAATCCAGGGACAACAACACATACTCTAGACTTATACAACATTATACACAGGTATTATGAATTAAAGAATTTTCATCACACTTGTGAATGTGATTCATTGAAATCAAAACATGTTTACTTAATAATGGAATTTAGGGAGACATTCAAAACAAAAGGAATATTGAACCAGTTGATTGGATTATCTTCCTGGTTGTTTTTGAATTAGAATAGAGCTAAAATTAATGGCACTGGGAATAAAGATCAGGATTGTATGTTTAAATATGATTAAACCAGACCAACCTGTCTAACCTTTGTCTAACCATTGAACTAGTTATTAAAACACTGAAAGTGAACTGGATGATTTAGGATTGTATATGCATTCTGAGATCTTCATTGATTAAAGCTGTTTTCAGTGCATTTTTTCACTTGTGGCTATGTAGATGACACATTTTTCAAATAACATATTGTTCTAAATAAGTTATTAAAACTGGTAAATGCTCGAAGTTTTAAAAGGTGCATAAGTGTTGTGCATCTTTGTGTACCTAAATCCCCAACTTGGCAACTTTTCAGATATGTAGACTTCAACTCCCAGAATTCCCCAGCCAGCATGCTGGCTGGGGATTTCTGACAGTTGAAATCCACATGTCTGCTCAAGGCCACATATGTGCTCTGACCTTGGTCCCATAGATGACAAACCCTCTGTAGTTAAATAAATGTTGTCTTTATTAGGAGTGCCAGCAGCCCTGGCAAAAAGTCCCTCTCTCACAGCAGGCTAACAAGTCTGTCCAGCAGGGAGATGAATAATTGTCTGCCACACCTATTCATCACCACCCCCTGCCTTTATCCCCAGAGCTAGGGTGGGGTTTCACTATCAGCTGTGGCTCTTCTGTCCCAAGGATCAGCCCATAGATTTCCATTACCCTACTCTCCTCTGCCTTCTGCGCATCAGGCACTGGACCCAGCTGTTCCTCCTCTTTCTCATCAGCCATCCATTCCCTCTTTCCCCTCTGAGCTCTCAGGTTACAGGAGGGACCGGCGGCTGACAGGCCACAACAATATGGGTCATATGTCTGCTCAAGGCCACATGTGGACCTTACTGCTCCCAAAGGTTCTCAAAAGTTTTAAGTTAAAGATTATGGGGAAGAGTTAGTAGATCCATAATTAGGAAATTATCATATTAGACATGGTTAATAAAAAGCCATTCTGTTTTTCTCCATTTGTTGGCATGCATTGCCTAGCACAACTCTCAAGAAGCCAAATACCACGCCAGCCCAAAATATTGTACAATCTACCGTTAGTTCTTTTTCTGTTCTTAGATTTGCTAAGGTGCCTTCCCCAAGAGTGATCTCAGTGGTATGATTTGATAATGGAGCACAGGATTATGGCCAATGGGCTTTTCTGCTTGGAAAGCAGTGGTTTCTTCTTCTGATCTGCAAAAAATAATAATTTCTAGTTGCAAAGCTGTGAACCCTTCAGTAAATTGAATTCAGTTCAAACTGATAACCCAGTTTTGCAGAGTTTTTAAAATAGCTGCCTTACTAATAAGGGAAAGTGCCGCCATTGAAATGCAAAGAAAAATTAACTTTAAATCCACCTTTTACCAAATGTAGCCGTATTTCTTGGCCAAGTTAGGAAGGTCTAAGGCTGCATCTAACAAAACCTAAACTCTTCCATCTCTTTAAAGGCACTATTAGATATCACATATTTTGAAGAAAACCAACTTGTTGATGAAGAGTTTCCAGAAGAATCCTCTCTGCAGAAAGTTGAGGAACTAATTGGTGCACTTTCCGAGCCAGAAAACCTGGTCAATGAAAGTGGTATTTTCCAAGAAGTAAGTATTAAGCCAGCCATAATCACTCAAATAGACTTTTTGTTCAAGAATATGGTCAACATTGAATAAAGCCCTTCCATTATCAAAAAACTTGCCAATCTTTCATTCTTGCACTTTTTATTGTATATTTTGCAGCAATCATACCCAGCAATGGGTTTCTCTGTCAGATCAGTATAAGCTAGCTTAATGTCTGATTGGCTTTTTTGTGCCACTTCTTTTTAAATTTTATCAAGTAGAAAACACATTTTTAATAGTTGGAATTAGTGTTGTAATACCTAAGAGCACCATGTGCCACATAACACCTTATTTTATGCCCTATTGGTTTACAAATAATAATAGAATTTTTAAAGTGAAAGATGACAAAAATGAGAATAGCTTTTTCACGATATCACGAGGCTGGCCTTATTGAACTTTTAAATATTTAGATTTCTAATACTAACTTTTTAATTTATGTTTTAAGATTTTGACCATATAATGCTACCAGTAGGTGAAATTGCATGATAATGCCAGGTATTTGGGAAGGATGCTGGTCCCTATTTTGTAGGAATTTCCTCTACCTACATTTTGAAGCGTCTGTGTTCCTCCCTTTTATATGAAGCTCAAGTTTTTTCACTGATGGGCATCTTTTTCTAGCCCCTTGAAATACTTGGAATTGAGTTGCTGGAATGCCTTTATTGGAGAAGAGGAGCTTTGATCTACATGTTTTGCCACACAGTTAAAGGAAGAAAGGAATGGCTGAGGAAGGAGACTGACTTACTTAAAAAGGTAAATTTTCCCATTCCATCACAATGAAAAATATTGCCCACTCCTGCAAGAATAATGCCTATTTTTCAAAATAAGTTCCAGGTCCAATTACATAGACAAGATAACAATTGAAATTTGGACTATGAGAAATTGACAATTCTTTAAATATTTTTCCAGTACAAATAAAAGGCAGTGGATCAAAATGTATGATTTAGCATAGACTGAATTTCCCCCCTTGTTCCCTTAAACCAGTGTTTCTCAACCTTGGCCACTTTAAGATGGGTGGGCTCAAAACTCCTAGAATTCAGTATGCAGAATGGGGAATTTGGGGAGTTGAAGTCCACCTATCTTTAAATACCCAAGACTGAGAATGCTGGTTTGTAGTATGGACCTGATCATGACTGAAGAAGGAATACTGTGTGTTCTTCAGATATATGGATTTTAACTCACAGACTTCTCTAGCTACCATTCTCTCATTGCAGAGAATTCTGGAAATTGAAAGTTCACACATCTGAAGGATGCTCAGGTCAAGGAAAGTGCCATAGTTTTTGAAGACAAGTGATCTCCCTCAGTAGAAACTGCTTCCTGTATTTACTTTGTTCTAGAGTAAACAAAGATGTGTTTTGGTGTGAACTTTTAAATTCTTTATAGAAGAATTCAGCCTGACTTTTAGTAAAAGTAGAGTACCAGAAAATGTCAAATGAAGTCATAAAATTGCAAAAGTTAAAATCATATTTTATTTATTAGATTTTTATCCCATCTATTACAAGTAATTCAAGATGGCAAACATATTAGTGGCTTAACTTCCACCTCAAGCATGATCAAATAAGTCCTTATTGCTAAAACCTAGCAAGATTTGGCATCAGCTGTAAATAGCACAGAGAACATTTCATGTGCAGGTCACCTGTATCAAAAAAAAAAATAGTATCTTGTAAGACACAAATACTTGCCCTTTGCTTAGTTATGTATTGATAGCTTCCATCAGTACATTGCTCTTATTTACGTGAAGTTTTATTTTATAGTCTGCTGATAAATATACAGTAAATAATATAACTTTTATAGCATGGAAATTTGTTCGGGTTTTTCATGAAGATTGTTCTGTTATGAAGACTATGTATTGAAAAGGCTACCTTAAATGCCATTTATTTTTCACTTCAGTTCCTTAAGGAAGGAATCCATTACTTGCTAAAGATGCTTGATTTTAGATGTACTGACAACCCAAATGAAGAATTTGTAGTTCAAGATACAAGCACAGCTATATTGGTCAATGAAGGTAAGTGTTCCATATTAACGCTTCTTAGCAGAAAGGATTCTCCGCTGCACATTGAAATAAAGGCATATTTTAGAGGAAGCTGCTAAATCTTGCAAGTTGGAAGCATTTATTTGCACATTATTTTCAGATGCTTTAGGTCTCATTTTATCTCATTCATATCATCCATGTAAAATAAACTAGGAAATTTTGTAATAATTATTACTTAATATAATTACTACTTCATGCATGCCCTTTCTTATTCAGGATCCACCCTCATTCTACCTTTTTAATTATCCCACTCCAAACCCCTTCATTATCTTTTCATAGCTTTCTTTAGCTTAAAGTTTTCTTCATGGTTTTGGATGAAAGTTTTCAATTTTGTGCAAAAATGGATTTTTTTTTTTGCCAACCACATTGATATACAATAAAAGCTGAGGGTGGGGGGAGAGAGAGAGAGAGAGATATGGAGAAATATAATTTAAATGATTTAATTAGGCTGGTTGATTTCTATGCTGCAGTCTTCTCATCTGCAGCTCACTGCTATGCCATTGTGATTTATGACCGCATGTAGTGATGGAGATCCTGTTCCCAATTGCTGTCATAACTCAAGGACTACCTGTAGAATAAATACATCTTTCAGTCTCTTACATGTTACCCTTACATTTATTATGATAACATAATGGAGGCTTTATTTTTTTAGATACTGGAAAGGGAGGGCAAGTAACTAACCATACTTTGGGTTTGTTTGATGCAAATGACACCTTCCAAGTGTTTTTTTTCCCCTCTGGCAGGTATTTTTAGTGATACCCACCTGTTGGCAATGATGTACTGTGGAGAAATGTGTTACTGGGGGCTGAAATACTGTGGAGATCAAGGCACAGAACTACATAGAGAATTGCCGGGCAGTTCAGAAAACATCATCATGGACTTTCAGGAAATTGGAGAGAAAATGTTAACAAAATACATTGCAGTGTGTGAAGGACCTTTAAGATCACATGGTTGGGATACAAAGAATGCAAAGCGCATATTGGATTATTTTAAACAATTGTCATCCTAACTGACATAAGCAGATGGTGCATGTACTGAAAACAAGTATTAAAGTGGAGAAAATATATGTGTTTTATGGTTGAATCGTGGGTGCATGTCTTTTAAAATGAGCTAACAGTGTGGATTTCTTGATTTCAATTTTACCTAAATTGTTGGAACTATAATACAAATTACTCTGGAATAATTTCAGAAGGGTTAGAGGGTAGAGATCAATTTTAAGTAGGAGGCACCTATGAATTGTACATTTCCAGAAGTTGCATTTCCAGAAGTTCCTGAAATTTTTATGAGGGATGGGGAAAACTGCCAAATACTTGTGCTGCAATTTTCTGCCTACTTTGGGGAGTAAAAGGTTTGCTTAAAGCAGTGTCACTTTTTTGAGGAAATAAATGTCAGAAAATGGGGAGAGCTGAAAATACAGTCGTTAAGCAAACTTGGTCTCATTAAGCAAATCAGTTGTCCCCAACTGATGTTTTTTGCTAGAAATTAGAAGTAAATGTCAGAAACTGGCAAAAATATTGCAACCACGGTCATGTGATCATGCTGCAAACAACTATAAAGGTGAGCTGGTTGCCAAGTGCCCAAATGACAGGTATGTGTAGCCATCATAACTTTGAATCATCATTAAGTAACCAGTTGTAAATCAAGGATTACCTGTAGTTGTGGAGTGGTAATAAAGCGGTCAGTGTTCAGGGGTGCTTGAAACCTTGATGGATTTTTTTTTAGGGAGCAGGCTGCTAAGATTTGTCTTCATAAGATAAAAGCAGGAGCCTTTATTGGGGTTATGCAAAGCACCCAAAAGACATACCTTGCAGTGGATGCTAGCACAAGGTTCAGTGCTAAAAGTGGCCGTTTCCTTCAGAAGCTTATTGGGCTGTTTCAAAAACTAGCCCCGGCCATCTGAATAAGTGCACAGCAACAGCTTTACTGATGGCCCCACCACAAAGCTTGAAGGCTGACTTTCAAAAGCACCCATGCCAACCTTCCCAAAAACACTGACCGCTGAACATTTCAAGGAGTTGCTTTGCTTGGACTAATGGGCTCTGCCCTGCCCTCCCAGCTCTTCTATTAAGCTACCAAGAGATTCCTCATAAGCTTGGTCTTCACTTCCTATGGCAGGATGAAATGTCATAGTCCAGGGGTACATTACCTGCAGGGTCCCAGTATCCTTTGATGCTTCTAGGTAGACAAACTCCACTTGCATTGTTTTGTCCTATTCTTTTCAGACTTCTTTGCCATGGTGTGAAAAGGATGCATCAATCTAAATTAAGATAGCTTTTTAAGATTTTTTTAAGGCTAGAGATGGCCCTGCATGAAGTATTAAATCACCCAAGACTTCTCTCCATTCAAGGCAAAAAGTCATCTATTATACAGAACGAAATGTCTAAAATGGAAATAAATACATATTTCAGTATTGGGTGTTTTTTTTCCCCACATGCTGTTTAGTGGATTAGATGATTTCAGTAAAATACATATAAAGAAATATTCTGTGAAAGTGGCAATGTGCTGAGAACTGGTAAAAGGATTGAATGAATACAGTATTTCGCTGTTCTAAAAATAAAAATAAACCCTCCCTGAGCAATATTGAAGACACAGAAATACTTGGGGCGTATTTCTTACAGGTCACTTTGGAAACCACTATCGACCAATAAAACTGCACACGCCTCAGGCTGAGCATCTTTAGGCGGGGCAAATCGCGGCAGAAGGCGGGACGCCCGGAAAGGGAAGCGAGTTGACGGATCAACCCCAACATTGCCACCTTGGGATAAGCAACCGGCTAGGAGAGCGCGCCGTCGGTCCAGACCAGCTAAATCCACTCGCCTCAGCCCAAGCCGCCCCGCAACGTAGGCGAGCCGAAGGCCACCCGCTTCTTTTCGCCAGGCGAACCAGGCTTAGCTTTACAGCCGGCGGCGTTGTCATGTCCGCGAATTCCGGCGGGGACTGGCGCGCCTTGGAATGCGCGCTGCGCAACAGCCTCCAACACCTCCGCGACAAGTGGGCGCAACGGGCGAGGCTGTGGGGAAACCCCGACTGCGCCCCGGGGGAGCAGGAGGAGGAAGCAGGGATGGACGCGAGCCCGTCGAGCGCCCTGGAAACCCTGCCGGTAAGAACTCGGCCGAGCCAGCGCACAAGCTCCAACGCGGCCGCTTCCCGTTATGCTGGGGAGGGGATGGCGACGTTCTTCTTTTCATTGGTCACAACGCTTAGGGGAGGTGGGGTCCTGGTTCCGCTAATCGCACTCTTGCAGAGTCCGTGGGCGAGTATAAGCTCCATTCACAAAAGAGACGCTGAGCACAAGCGGAGGGGTGCGTCCCCGCCCCACCGGCGGCGTATCTTTCGGAGGCAACGCAGGGAGTGAACGAAGAGCTTGTTCTCCAGCAGCTACTCGCTCTCCAGATGAAGTCAAATAAGGCACCCCGCTTAGCATCTCAGAGCTTCATGCCCCCAAAATGAAGAAGTTGACGACTTCCTAGGATTATTTATTTATTTATTTATTTTGTCAAGCATGTACGAGAAAACAAGTATAAGTAACATATAAACATATAAGTATAAACAGGCCTAAGTATATATATAATACATAGCAATAGCACTTAGACTTATATACCTTTATAGTGCTTTCCAGCCCTCTCTAAGCTGTTTACAGAGTCAGCATATTGTCCCCAACAATCAGGTCCTCATTTTACCAACCTCAGAACAATGGAAGGCTGAGTCAACCTTGAACCTGGTGGGATTTGAACTGTCAAATTGTAGGCAGCATATATATATATATATACATATATACATACATACATACATATATATGTGTGTGTGTGTGTGTGTGTGTGTGTATATGTGTGTGTATATATATATATAAATAAAACATACCTCTTAGGAATGGAGTGAGGTCCACTCCATTCATGCTGGAGAAAAAAGGCTAGAGAAAACCCAATAAACCTGTTGTAGCTCTTGATGAAAAATCTTGAGATCCACAATTTCTCTCACACAGTCCTCAAATCCTGCAAATGTTAACGGGCACTGCTTTTGCCTTGTAAATAGAGCTTTCGGGGGTTTTCATGAAGTCACAGGTTCTTATTTTTTATATTAAAAAATCAGCTATTTTTTTTGTTGGCTCAGCTGAACTGCATTTTTATTGTCTCGTTTACAGATATGTGTGAAATTATACATTATGTTCTTTCTCACACCAAAAGAACTGATTTATTTGGGGAGCACCAACCACTATTGGAGAATAACAGTCCAGGATCCCTTGCTTTGGAGATATTTCCTCATTCGGGATCTTCCTTCTTGGAATTCCATAGATTGTGAATCCCTCCCAGATGCAAAGATATTTAATCAGCCTTTTGTGGAATTAGATGATATTAGCCCATGCAATTTCATGGCAGCGTAAGTATTGGATCATATAATGATGAAAAGTAAAGTAACAGATTAATTCCATGCACATGTACTCCAAAATAAAATCCATTTGGTTTAATGAAGCAAAACTTCACTGAATATGAATTGCTTTGCAGGCTCTCATTTTCAAGTAATTTTTTTTTTAAAAAAAACTCATTAGCTATACGGTATGGGAAGTCCTTGACTTACAACCATTCATTTAGCATTCCAAATTACAACAGCACTGGAAAAAGTGACTTTCAACCAGTCCTCACACAAGCAAGTCTGCACTACTATTACTATTAATCTTCTCATCACTCTTTATCATCCATCCACATGTGACTGTATGACTGTAACTTTGTGGCTTGTATCCTTACAATTTATACTGACTGTTTCCTAGTATGATTTGATTGCTTATTGTACCCTATGACTATTATTGTACCTGATGATTCTTGACTCTTGACAAATGTATTTTTTTCTTTTATGTATACTGAGAGCATTTGCACCAAGACAAATTCCTTGTGTGTCCAATCACATTTGGCCAATAAAGAATTCTATTCTGTTATGACCATGGCAGCATACCCATGATCACATGATCAAAATCGAGGTGCTTGGTAACCAGCATGTCCTTACAATAGTTGCTGCATCCTGGGATCATATGCTGGCCATTTGCAACCTTTCCAGCAGGCTTCTGGCAAACAAAGGGGAAAACTGGATTTTCCTAAAAATCATGATTAACTTAACAATTGCAGTGATTCACTTAACAACCATGGTCATTAAGATTAGGCACAGCTCACTAACTACCTTGCGTAGCAATGGAATTCCTGGTTCCAGTGACGGGCAGAAGTTGAGGACTGCCTGTATTTAACATGGCACATATTTGGTATAATTTGTCTTTATCCAACTGTAGCTTGCCTCCAAAAATCGTGAGCGCTCCATCACTGCATGTTTTCAAGAAGTGACTAGACAGTCACTTATCTGAAATAGTATAGGTGAATCTATGGCACACATGCCACAGGTGGCACACAGAGCTATTTGTGCGGGCACGCGAATCCCAGCCAACCTACCTGCACTGCGCATGCGCACGCCTCCCAGCTGATTTTTGGCCCGTTTGAGGCCGTTTTCGCCCTCCCGGAGGTTCAAAGGACACCTCTGCAGCCAGGGAGACTAGAAAGTGGGCCTTCCGGAAATACCAGAAGTGCTGAAACGGGCCTATTTTCAGGCTCCCAAGGGTCCCCTCAAGCCTCTGTGAGGGTGAAAAGGGCCTCTCCCAGGTTCAGAGGCCCTCCAGAGGCTAAAAACGGGCATTTCCAGTATTTCCGGAAGGCCTGTTTTTCAGCCTCCTGAGGCTGCAGAGGCTTCCCTCGAGCCTCTGGGTGGGCGAAAATGGCCTCAAACAGGCCGAAAATCAGCTGGGCGCATGCGCAGTACAGGTAAGGGGGTGGGGCGGGGGTGTTGCATGTGCATGCACAAGGGGGGCGCTTTCAGCACACCACAACAAAAAGGTTCACCATCATTGGTATAGCTTCCGATTGAGCAGAGGGCTGGACTAGTTGACCTCCAAGGTCCCTTCCAGATCATTCATTCTATTCTAAATATTATATTATGGCAACTATACTATATTGTACTTTGTCAATTTCCAGTGGTGTGATAGAAAGTTACATTTTACCGTATTTTGCTTTTTTTTTTTTCTAGACAATTCCTCCCGCCCACCCCACTAAACCCCTGGAGACATCAATTTAGTTGTTTGTTTGTTTGTTACATTTCTACACTGCTCACCTCACCTCAGTGACTTTATAGATTCTTATGGTAGAAGCTGCTAAGGAAAGAAATTATAATACAGTAACATACCTTGCTTATTCAGCATTGTCAACTAACGCTGATTGCTATTGTTTTTTTTAAATGCAGGTATAAAAAATGCTGTTCCTTCCATAAAAGATTTTTGAAACCCAATAGGACTACATATAGCGTCATGTCTTCTTTTCTACAGTCCCTGATTACGCAGACAGAGCCATGCTTTGCTATGTTTGGGCCTGGTTTAGAAGATCTGGATCAATCTTTGGTATACACAATGATGGCAAGCCCAGACATTCTGCCGCTAGCTGGCATGCCTTCTAGACAAATACAAGGTAATGTAGTTTTTCTTTTTCATTGTATAAACTTTGTGAGAATATAAAATGAATAAACCCAACAAGAACTAATATTAAGAATGAAAGAAGAAAATAAGAAAGACAAAACAGCAGAAACTAAAGAAAAGTGGGATGTGTGTGTGAAGAAATGACTTCCCATTATAAGTATAATATAAATTTATTTTTAATGTTTATTTAGTTAGTAAGCATACAGTATTATTTTTTATTGTTTATTTATTTGGTAAATGTATAGTATATGCCGCCTTGCTTAGAGGTGATTCTAGGCATCTTATAATCAGAAAAATAAGCTAAAACATTAACATAATAAATAATCATGTTAAAATTGGTTTAAAATTAGCGAGATGGGAAGGAAGAGAACATGATACACCCAGGAAGGAGATGGGATCCTATCTCAACCTGCTAATGACCTCCAGGATAACAGGAGACCTGGGCCAATTGGTAGAGCCAAATTTAGGCTCTTTAGGCTCTTTTAGAAGGCCAAAAAGATGGGTGTGGATTCTAGAGGGACACAGTGTTCCAAAGGGCAGGACCATGGCAGAAAAGGATCTTCTGGATCCTGCCAGCTGGGATTCCTTGACCAATGGGATCTGTGGTGGCGCATTGTTAGAATGCAGTATTGCAGGCTAACTCTGCCGACTGCCAGCAGTTTGATTCTCACTAACTCACAGTTGACTCAGCTTTCCATCCTTCTGAGGTCAGTAAAATGAGGACCCAGATTGTTGGGGGCACTATGCTGACTCTGTGAACCACTTAGAGAGGGCTGTAAAGCACTATGAAGCTGCATATAAGTCTAAGTGCCATTGCTATTGCTATCCACAATATTGTCGAGCTCCAGCTTGGAGCTCGCCAAGAAGCCCAGACCACACCCACCTACATTCCGATCTCCTGCCAGCTGACGGAGCCCAAGACATACCACGGTGGCCTGTGAGGGTGATGCAGATCTCCATTTTACCATGTGAGCGGCGACGATACGGTGGCCTGTCAGGGCAACGGAGAACTCCAGCTGATCGGCAATCGAGCGGCTGAGGCAGGGATGCTGGGACGGTGCTTTCTGGATCTTGGCCACTTGCTCTGCAATATCGGCAACCAGATGGTAGCTATGAGAGTGGAGCGGATACTGAAAACATGTGGGGTGGGAGAATGGTATTTAGGGGTGCTGGGAGGCAGACACTCCCAGTGCTGACTTTATGTGGGTTCCCTTTGGTTCCCTTGCTCAGTACTTCCTGGGACTTGCTGGTAAAGAAGAAAAGAATAAAGAAAGCGGTGGACCAAGTTCCCAGTCTGTATTGGTTTCTTTTCACGCTGATCAAGAGTAGCTGACGGAGTAGCTGAGTAGCTGAGAAATATGCCCATTCTTCTGGTGCAGGTGGGGCAGGCCAATCTTATTGGAGTGATATGGTTCTTCGGATAGCCTGGCCCTATGCCCTATCTCTTGCTTTATTGTTAGAGTATGGTTTACATTTTTTCTACAATCCAGGCTTTATTTAATGACATTTAATAATGTCATAAGAGCCATGGTGGCGTAGTGGTTAAAATGCAGTATTGCCAGCTGTCTGCACTTTGGCAGTTCGAATGTCACCATGCTCAAAGTTGACTCAGCCTTTGGAGTTTGGTAAAATTGAGGACCCAGAGAGTTGGGGGCAATATACTGACTCTGTAAACTGCTTAGAGAGGGCTATAAAGCACTGTGAAGCGGTATATAAGTCTAAGTGTTACTGCTATTTTAGTCTCATAGGATTTAATAACATAGACATCTCTGAGGCTAAAAATGCTGCTTGTCCAAAAGAAGGAGTAAATAAGTGTAATTTTAAATATTGTGAATGGGTGTCAGGTAACAAATTGTATTTATATATTAACTTAGAAAATGTTAGGCACAGGAAATCAAGAGTCAGGATAGAACAGTATGAATTTATTCCATGCAACCTATACACAAGAATCTGATCTACTAATGGTTAAGGCAAATTGGTGCCAAATAAGAGTCAACAAACTTCAAGGGGGGCTGGACTTAGGTCTCTTAGAGGAGTGTAGCAACTTCAAACTGATGATGTGTTTGACCCCATCCTCAAATTCAGTCAAGTCATCTTGTACAGAAAATGCTACAAACTCTTTGATTTTATCCATTAGATCCCAGCAGTTATCCAAATCTTCCATGAAAACATTTTTATCCATTTAAGACCATGTATCTAGTGTCAGTTTAGTATGAGAAAGGAGATTAAAGTCATTTAATCTTACAATTAATCTTACTTAAAATTTTCAGATCAATATAATAAATAGTAAGAGGAGATGCAGCAAATCTTCCTCAACCAAGGTGTGGGCATTTCTCTGTAGATTTTTAAACATTTAATGATTAAACATTCTTAATCATCTTATCTAATCAATTATATTAATTATGATCCACAGCAGGAAAACATTTTCAGGCATCCAGAAATAAGTGATTATAGACATTTGTATAAACCAGAATACATTCTTCATTAAAACAGATGTTCTAATTTATACACTGTGTTTATTTTTATTTTTCCTCGAATAGGAATAGGCTCTGGAGTCACATTTAATTTGAATGGCCAGAACTTTAACATTCAGACACTGTATTCAAAAACTAGGTAAGATTTGTTGAGCTTCTTCTGAGGAAAAGTTAATTTCAAAAAATTGTTTTGAGTTCTTGATGCTCTGTAAGCTTTGAACAACCTTTCAGCAACCAAGCTGAGAGAGCACTGTGAACTCTGCAGTTCAATCCTGAGCCGTAGATAATTTCTTTTTTTAAAAAAAAATATTTGCCTGGGAGAGTTTTTTTTAAAAAAAACATTCCTAGATATGATGCTTTGCTGGAATTAGGGGTCAATTAGGGGTTGTTTTTCAAACAACAAGCTGCCTTGAAAAGACCACAAACATCAGCTAGCCTTGAAGAGACCACATAATTCTTTCAGAGTCAGTGATGGTGAACTTTTTGGGCTGGGCATGTTAAAAATTCAGAAAACGCTTATCTTTATTCTACTGGGGGGTGGGGTGTCTCAGACACCCTGGCACAGAGAGGGAGAGAGAAAACAGAGAATCAAATCATAACAAAGAGTAATATTAATTTATTTAAATTTCTTATTGAATAAATAAAAACTTACATACTCATAAATATTTTTCAAAATGCCCATTCAAGGCAGCTCCAGGTCATTTGAAGACTGAATGCTTTGAATATGTTCTTGTGTGGTCTTGCTACCGCCGAAAACAGCAAGAAAGAACCCCCCATTCTCACATGTTTTTTGGAAGCTCCAGAGGAGGCCCTGTCTCATAATTTCCAGAGAGACCAGAGTCCTGGCATGTCACCGAAAATGATATTGCATGTTATCTGTGACACATGTGTCATAGGTTTGCCATCACTGTTCAAAACCGTTTGTCATCAGATCATTTAAGTCAAGGTGTAAAGGTGGGATAGGACAGGGATATGATACTCATTCAAGGGTTACTTGGTGACTCTTGCTCCCCTCCACAGCTGTGATCAATTTGTAATAAATTAAAATTGATGAGCTTTATGACTGAGGGCCAGATTGGTGTAGTGGTTAGCAGTAGGCTAGAAACTGGGAGACTACAAAGTCTTAGGAAATATCTGAGTGACCTTGGACCAGTCATTCTCTCTCAGATCTAAGAAGAAAGAAATGGCAAACCACTTATGAAAATTTACCAAGAAAATTGCAGGGATTAACCCAAACAGCCACCATGAATCAACACTGACTCTAAGACACACATGCAGAGTTTTTTGTTTAGTTTACTTTATTGTCATTGCACCTCGTACAACAAAATCAAACACCATCTTCAGTGCACATCATGACCATGAAAATAAACACAAACACACATCCTTCACACTCCACACATTGAATTGGAACCCCCCGACACCGCACCAACACTGCACTATACAGCAAAATTCAAAAGAGCTACTGCCCTGGGATAGGAGCTGTTTTTCAGCCTATTTGTCCTTGTTTTTATTATTCTGTACCATCTGCCAGATGGTAATAGTTCAAAAAAAGGGTGCCCAGGATGAGGTGGATCTTTGAGAATGTTTTGAACTTTCTTAAGGCAGCGGGAGCTATAAAGCTCTTCCAAAGAGGTTAGAGGGCAACCAATGATCTTCTGGGCAATGATATTAACCCTCTGGAATGCTATCCTATCTGCCACCGTGCAATTGGCAAACCATACACAGGTGCAATAAGTTAAGATACTCTCTATGGTGCAGCAGTAGAAAGTCACCAGCAGCTTTTTATTCAGTCATTTTCTGAGAAGCCTCAGGTAGTATAATCTCTGCTGGGCCCTTTTGACTGGTGCTGCAATGTGAGCATCCAAGGTCAGGTCCTTGTAACTAACTAAGGTATAAGAGAATTGAGAGGAAATCAGGAGATTGACTTGAAAATGCATTTTTAATGCTGGATATGTTTATCTTTCATGTTGATCATGCTCATCTCTCTCCTCCCCCAGCTATAGAGACCCCTGATACATTTCATAAGACCGACATCTAGCCACAAATCCCAAAGAAATCCTGCTTTACTTTTTCCCAGAATCTTCAAAATAATTAGTGTCTTTTTTTCCCAGAAAAGAAAGGCAAAGAGACAAAGCAGATACAAATTCCATCAATAAAATGTTCTACGAAGTGAGCAACGTGGATGGGACAACACAATATAAGCTAATTGAACATGTTCAGAATGTGTGCAGGCTAGCTGATGGATTCATCTATGTTGCAGATGCTGAGGACCATAAAAGTAAGAATTTTTGAACGATGCTGGCATTTTTTTCAAAGGATGATGTTTAAGGTGCATCAGGCAGTGTTGAATGTAACAACCATCCGTCTTTGCAGGACACAATCGCCAAATTGAATTTGCTCGGATGTCAGCAATGCTTGATCCCACACTTGAGCCTTTGGGCAGACCTCTATTGGTTTTGTCTTGCATTTCATGTGCTTCAAAGGAAAGGATTCCTTGTGTTTACCTGGCACATCAGCTACAACTAAACCTGTTGGACCGAGTGTGGATGGTACCATATTTTTTTTAAAGCTATATACTCAGTTATCTAACTACATATACATACACATTGCCAGAGTGGTTTATATAGCTCAAGGTAGAAATATAGGCCTGCACTCAAGCCTATAATCTAAAGACATAACAGATAAAGAAGGAAGGAAGATGGATGGAGAAAGAGGAGGAGGAAAAATCCATCAAATACCATTTTAAATTAATACCAAATTAAATTGATACTGAATATAATGAACAACTAGTGTTGAACATGTTCAAATGATCTGAAGCGGCTGCTCTTACGTGACTAATGAAAAGAGCCAAGAGCTTTGCTTGGTTTTGCTTTCTTCTTCCTCTCTTATTCAACCAGATGGAATGGCTGCTGCTACTTCATTTGTCAGTTTTAAAGTATATTTTAAGTATCCTGCACTGCAACTTTGCATTACACAATTGAGTTTTGTGACTGCTACAAGATGTGGTGGCAATGGTCACAGAATTTGAGGGTCATTAGGATCATTAAATCGTTTTTTAAATTCTTTGAGGGCAACTGTCAACTCCACAATACTTGTTTCAGTTTGGAACTGTCTTTTTCTTGGGTTTTACAGGTTCAGGACATTGAAGCTGCCACACTGATGGGACTGTTGGATGGAATTCAGTGGCTTCTAGAACATGTCAAGCATTAAGATCCATAATACTCAAGTCAGTTCTAATAAAAAAATATCTCACATGGCCAAATATGATGAAGGTGTCATTTATCCCAATTAGTAAGAGCTGGGAAATCTTCCTCAAGATTTAATGGAGACATGGAAATAAGGAAAGAAGATTATGCAATAACAGATGTCATTCCTTTACAGGTACTCTTCAACTTATGACTGTAATTGAGCCCGGAATTACTGCTGGCTAATTAACCCTTTCTGCACAAGTATTTCTTTATGTGCAAGAGATAAGGAAGCCCATACCAGTAATTCCTCTTCAATCTTCCATGGTGCGAAGCAAAACAAATAAAACAGCTCTTGAAAATACATTCTCCTGCTTTTTTTCCCCATCAGTTTTTATTTGATTTTTTAAAAAATAAACTGTCAGTGAAATTGTTACGTTTAGTTACAATTCACGTCATATGTAGCCCTGGGGAGATTCATGGTAACTTTGAATGGTCACTTGGCAACATCATAAATTGACATCTATCTGTATTGCAAATTGTTTTTTAAGCATGCATTTAGAAATCGTCACTTAGCAACTCTTGCAGATTACACTATTGTATTGTTGATCATTTTTTGCTTCCTATATGTGGAGAAAGGAGTGGCAGTACCTGGATGGTGGGGTGGAAAGAGGGATCAACCTAGAGTCCCTATGTAGTCACAAGGGAACTAAGTCCAAACTTCCTTGAGTGCCATTGACCCTAATATAATTCTAAGCAGGTGCTAACCTTAGTTGAGATGATTCTTAGGCATAGGCTATAGCAGCGGTGTTAAACTCAAAGCCTGCAGACCGGATCTGGCCCACAGAATGCTTAGATCTGCCCCCCAGGACCACCCTAGAAACAGCAAAGGACCGGCCCGTGGTGTCTCTGCCAGCAAAAATGGAACACATTTTCGGTTGTGATGGCCTCCTTCAGCCCTCTGCCAATGAAAACGGAGGCTCCCCCTGAGCTCCATTTTCGCTGGCAGAGGGCTGCAGGAGGTCGTCATGGCCGAAAACTGTGCTTGGGAACCCGTTTTTGCTGACAGAGCGCTCAGACCAACATTGGCGCCTGCAACATGAGTAACATCAAGCTGGCCTTCCCCATCCTGGACACACCCACCCCAGGCCCCCGAGGTCAAACACAACCCTGATGTGTCCCTCAAGGAAATTGGGCTATAGCAATCAATCAGCTTGATTGAACCTTCACATCTAGACCTGGTCTTTCATGCATGACAACATACTAACTTGTACCCATTAAGATAAAGAGGACAAAAACAGATTCCTAAACTAAGATCTGCCAAAGTGAGAAGGAATCATAATGATGTAAGAGCAATGTTCTCATAAATAGGAACTTCTCTGGGTTCCCAAGTTATTTCCCAAATATGTCACCACATCATCCATAGGTGCTGTTCACCAGAGACTGTTTCTTCCCTAAAAATATTCCTGGCAAAGATTCTGCGGTCTAAAATTATGATCAAGACCCTGATAAGAATGTGCTAGCAAGCCAACTCCAGAGACTCGTGTTTATATTATCTGTTGCTAGTATAAAATGGTGGCAAAAGCTCCCCAACAATTTGAACCAACAGCCAACATCAATGCATGCTGAATTGTTTTGATTTTGATTTTGCATATTGTAAACTCCTCTTTTTTTCATAAGGAAAGTTTAAAGAAATGTTTTTTTAAAAAAGCATACATGCATTCCTAGGGACACTTCGATAATGAAATTTAAAAATAATAGGAGTTGATTTGTGATTTAATACACAGGTTGTCCTTGACTTACGATGACTCATTTGGTGACCATTCAAAGTTACAATGGCTCTGAAAAAAATGACTTACAATTGGTCCTCACGATCATTGCAGCATCCTCATGGTCATGTGATCAAAATTCAGGTGCTTGGCAATCAGAATGTATTTCTGACAGATGCAGAATCCTGGGGTCATGTGATTGCCATCTGCAATCAAGCACGGAAAAATCAGAAGTCCAGGCAGTTCACATGAATACAAAGGTTTATTGCCAGATCTTCAAGAATCTGAACTACTAACGGTCAAAGCAAACTGGAAATAGATAAGCGTCAGTAGAATTCAAGGTGGGCCAGACTTAGATCTCTTGTGGGTGTAAGGGGTCTCGAGACTGATGCCGTGTTTGATCCCTCCCTCAGGCTCAGCTCAGCTATCTCTTATATTTCCCAATCAGCTTCTGACAGGCAAAGCAGTGGGGAAATCTGGATTTGCTTAGCAGCTATATGATTCAGTTTAACAACTATAGTGATTCTCTTAGCAACCGTGGCAAAAAAATCAGGTGCAATTCACTTAATAATCAAGTTCTTAGAAATAGTAATTTTGGTCCCATTTGTGGTCTAAAGTTGAAGGCTGTACTCACAAGAAGACATGCTTTAATATACTTGGAAATAATAATGGGTGACCTCATTTTTCTTTTCAAATATTGAAAATATTTACAGTATGCTGTACATTTAAAAACTGGATATGTAGACTATAATTCAGAAATAGGTTATGTGGAACTTGGTGAATGTAGTTCCAAGAAATATGCATTTCATCACCATGTCATCGCCGTATCATTCTTTAGTAACCACCAGGTGTCATCTTTGTAACATAGAAATATGAATCCTTCCAGATTTTAGAAACCAGAGCTGCTTTCTTCAGATTTCTTCTGAATAGCATAAGTCATTTCTAAAGACAGAAAATCTGCAAGAAATATTTTAAAACCCTCTGTTTATTTTGCACTAAATATTTTATTAAAAGGAAACTGAATAATACTTTTTTTTTAAAATTGCAAAACTGTTCCCAGTTGGAAAGCTTTCAAGCAAAGCTGTTCATTCCTTTAGGAAAATAAACAACTGTTTATGAATATGTACAGGTTCATATGTGAGGAAAGAGATCTCTTTAAAAGAAGAGAAAGTTGTACCCAATATTTACAATTTTAAGATATGTACTTTTTGTTGAAGAGGCTCTCATTTTTCACATTTAATTTTGTCTGGGCTTGGAAGCTAGGCAGGGACAGGGCTGGTTAATACTTGCATGGAAGCAGAAAATTCCAGGGCTCTAGATTAAAGCAGGATAGTGTTTCTCAATTTTGCTGCTGGCTGGGGAATTCTGGGAATTAGTCCACACATCTTAAAGTTTCCAAAATTGAGAAACACATTGGACTAGTGAGTGAAAAAGACAACCAAAAGTAGGGAAATCATTTCTGCATTGTTGCCAAGAACATGGAATCTACTGTATGTATCTATGGTATCACAGTAACTTAAGTTTAATTTGCTGGACTTCAAACTTTTTAATGCACAATTGTGCATCAGCATGTCACAAAGGATAAAGGATTTGAAGACAGATGCTTTATGTGGTGAGTCACAGAGCTGAACACTGCAATCAGAAAAGAACCAAAATGGAGGTAGCTTCTTGGGGAAGGACCATCCACTCAGGCTGGTTGCTGATTCTTTCCAGACACTGGGGTGGGGGTGGCGGCAGAAGGTCTAATAAAAATATTATTCTGTGTACTCTGAATTTTAAAAAACATGAAATGGATGGCTTCAAAAACTTTCATTAAGATCTGGAAAGCTTTTGTTTCCCACAAAACACCAAAATATCTAGATTCGGTTCAAAATGATGAGTTTAATGTAGGTAAGTATTAGTCTGTACCTGTTTGAACCAAAAAGTGTTGTATAGCCTCAAGGTCCATAGATGAGGAAGCAAAGACGAAGACAAATTTAGTTTGCAATGCGGGTGATGAATGAGACTGAATAATCTCACAAATTTCCTTCATCATGGAAAAGTCTTTTGTAGCCCTGAAATACAAGGAAACAAGACAACTTTATTGTGCCAACACAGTTGTCTGCCAGCCAACAAGATAACAAGCCGGAGGCCTGACATAATCCAATGATAGGCAAAGCTCAGGCAGAACTTCTAAAAGAAAAGAGTCCTTTTTACTGACATGGCAAAAACTGGCACAGGTTGAGACTAGGAATCCGCTAGACACAGTGAGGTGATATCCAGGGTTCTAAGCATGGTACAGCAAGGTAAACACAGCAGAACTGAGTTTAGAAAAGTTGTTCTCAGCATTTTCTATCAGGAAACAAGCCATCACTCAAATGCACACTGAGGCACATTACTGTTTAGAATCTAAGTCTCCTGCTGGCTTGTTTTTGGCTGTCTGTCTGACCTACGTGCTCAGTCCTGTGTTGTATCTTTAAAGAAACAATGAAGAAGCTAAGAAGGAAAAGTCTAGTACATCCTCTCCAGCAGGGTCCACCCAGATAAGCAGGATTAACACCAAGCAATCAAGCAGAAAATGATAGTTAAGAAGAAAATCACAGCACCAACAATACTGGTAGGCCAAGTTGCTGAATATAAACAGGGACCAAATCCCATACTCACTGGCACTGATGATGATATTACCCTTTTTGCTGAAAATGGGGGGAGGGAGAAATGAGTTGGTGATATTTGTAGACCAAAAAGGCTCGAATATGGGACAGAGGGAAAATATGAAATGTAATCTTAGAGATGGAGGAGGGATAATATTGGTATTTCTTTTTCTAATTGCTGCAGTGGAAATTGGGAGCCACTTTAATCCCCCCCCCCTTTATGTGTATTGTCTTTTAAATTTCTTCTTTTGTTTCCTTTCCTTTGTATATGTTTTCATTTTTGTCTTTCATTCATGTAAAAATCTTCGCTAAAAATATATATTTAAAACGTTGTTCTTTGTTGAAAACCTGCACAACTTGTACATTCTCAAGGCCTAAACACACAGTCCTGACAATCTACCAAATTCCAATCTGTAGGCTTAAGTAATTCCATTTAAATGGGATTCCTTTCCCTACAAAAAAAAAATGCATATAAGCTTCACAAGAGCACTTCTCTCTACAGAATGTACCATCTTTGAATTTCACCAATTCTGGATGCTTATAATAGAAAAATGCATTTTTATTTCCACTTAAGATATGTTCTCAATGACTAGGGGATTGATGACAATCTAATTACAGCACAAATGTTTTCTATAAACAGGAAGGCAATAATAAAATAAAATGTAGATGATAAATTGCAGAGAATCCCAATATTAATCTGGGCATGTTAGTGTACAAGGTGAAAAGTGTCTTGGAAAAATAACTGAGTACTGTAACCAGAGGTGGTATTCAGCAGGTTCTGACCAGTTCTGGAGAACCGGTAGCGGAAATTTTGAGTAGTTTGGAGAACCGGCAAATCCCACCTCTGACTGGAGATTTTACGGTATCCTTCCCCTGCCACGCCCACCAGGCCACACCCACAGAACCAGTAGTAAAAAAATTTGAATTCCACCACTGAATGTAACCCGAATGGAATAAAGCAAATGAGATTTGATATTTTGGTTTTTATTTCCTAGTCAAAGAGCTCATTTTCATGTTCCCCAGCTGTAGCAGAAATATTTATTTACCCTTATTTAAGTGAATAAATATTTCTTTAGCAGAAATCTTTTAAATTTTAATGCTGCTCAACTCTAAAACAACTTTGGGGACAAATCAATGATGCAATAAATACAGTATACATGATAAAATAGATAAGAATTCAACATATGTCAAAACCTGGAATCTACAGATTACAGATAATCAGAGTTGAAAGGGACCTTGTAGGTCATCTAGTCCAATCCCCCGCCCAAACGGGAGACCCTACACCATTTCTGACAAATGGCAGTCCAATCTCTTCTTGAAAGGCTCAAGTGATGGCGCTCCCACAACTTCCGAGGGCAAGCTGTCCCATTGGTTGATTGTTCTTACTGTCAGAAAGTTCCTCCTTATTTCCAGGTTAAATCTCTCCTTGTTCAGTTTCCATCCATTATTCCTTGTCTGGCCTTCGGGTGCTTTAGAAAATAGCTTGACCCCTTCCTCCCTGTGGCCGCCCCTCAAATATTGGAAGACCGCTATCATGTTTCCCCTGGTCCTTCTGTTTACTAGACTAGCCAAGCCCAGTTCCTGCAACCGTTCGTTGTATGTTTTAGCCTCCAGTCCCCTAATCATCCTGGTTGCTTTTCTCTGTACTATTTCTAGAGTCTCAACATCTTTTTTATAATGTGGTGACCAAAACTGGATGCAGTACTCTAGGTGTGGTCTTACTAAGGCTTTATAGAGTGGTATTAGTACTTCCCTTGATCTTGACTGTATCCCTCTGTTAATACAACTTAGGATTGCATTAGCTTTTTTGGCTGCTGCTGCACACTGCTGGCTCATATTTAGCTGGTTGTCCACAAAGACTCCAAGATCCCTCTCACAGTTACTGCTATTGAGCCTGGTTTCACGTGTACTTTTGGTTTTTCTTGCCTAAATGTAGGACTTTACTTTTCTCTATACTGAATTTCATTTTATTAGATATGGCCCAGTATTCTAGTCTGTCAAGATCCATCTGGATCTTGAGCCTATCTTCTTGGGTGTTAGCTATTCCTGCCAGCTTAGTATCATCTGCAAATTTGGTAAGTTCCCCTTCTATTCCCTCATCTAAGTCGTTAATGAAGATATTGAAGAGTACTGGGCCTAAGACGGAACCTTGTGGCACCCCACTGCTTACTTCCCTCCATGTAGACTTAGACCCATTAAGGGCTACTCGTTGAGTACGGTTTGCCAGCCAGTTGCGAATCCATCTAGTGATGGTGCTATCTATTCCACTTTTTTCTAGCTTACTAAGAAGTAGGTTGTGGTCTACTTTATTGAATGCCTTGCTGAAATCTAAATATATTATGTCCACAGTATTTTGCTGGTCTACTAATTTAGTCACTGTGTTGAAGAATGAAATAAGATTGGTTTGGCATGATCTGTTTTTAACAAACCCATGCTGACTGCTAGTTATTACTTTACTTGTTTCTAGATGTTGGCAGATCTGTTTTTTTATTATCTTTTCCAGTATCTTCCTGGGTATTGATGTTAGGCTGATTGGTCTATAATTTCCTGGGTCTGGTTTTTTCCTTTTTTGAAGATGGGAACCACATCAGCTCTTTTCCAGTCCTCTGGTAGTTCCCCACTGCTCCAGGATTTTTGAAAGATATGGTGCAGTGGTTCTGAGATGACCTCTGCCAGCTCCTTTAAACTCTGGGATGTAATCCATCAGGCCCCGGTGATTTGTGATCTCAGCAAATAGGAGCCCAACAAATCTTGGGAAGTAAAATCATTCCAGAAAGCAGGAACTTCTGGGGTCCCAATAGTTGACATTGTCTAGTAGTTGAACAGACACAGAGCACACCAACTTTGCCAGTTTTTAGCAGACATAAAAGACATGGGAAATAGGTGATCCTTTAAATAACTTAACCTTTTTTGTTCTGGTAGATAGTTTTATACATATGCCTTCATATCATCGCTTTAATCTCATCCCCAGCTCACAGCTGAGACAGATCAAAGTGATATTTACCTAGTTTTAAATGGGTCCTTTCCCTTTTCTATTGATGTAGTTCTTGCATTGATGCAATCTAAGATATTGAATTGATGATGTGGTTGATATTGCAGCTAGAGGCTGGCTTTAGCCACTGTAGAAGGAGTGGTAGAACCTGTGGGTGGAGTTAAAAGATGGATCAGCCTACTGGCTGGAAATTGCCTGGCATGGCCATTTTGACATGGGCTGCAGAAAAATCCGGCTAAAAAGATCTGGCTAAAAAGCTGGTTTCTGTGGAGGTATCTGTCTGCATAATATGTGAGTGGCCATTTCCAAAGATTCTTAGGTCCTGTGAAGGCTCCTTATATTCACAAGCTGGATGCACTCTAGAAAAAACTGTCTAGCCTTGTGTTGCATAAAAAGTTCGTTTTAACTGAGTGAAAAACCTGGATATGCTGCCTGGTGGGTCTCATTCATTCATGAGAGCATTACTGCTACCTCTGCCAATGTGGGACTTCATATGGCAGTGTTGGTGAAAATACTTTTTATGCTACTCTAGCACTTCATTTATACAACTTACTAAATGAAAACCAATGTTAATATAAGTAGTTTTAGACTAACAGTGGGGACACGTCCATGTTGAAGTCCACCCTCTGCCACAGAATCTCTAGGTGATTTCGGACCCATCGCTTCAGTGGTGGGATTCAAATTGTTTTACCACAGCTTGGTGGGCGTGGCTTGATTGGGGTGCTTTGCCTAATGCCGGCATGCAGCTTTCCCCACACCAGCTGAGACCTGCAGCGCCAATCAACTGAGAGGATAAAGAAAAGAAAAGCGCAGGGACAGGTGGGAGGGCTGATCTTGCGCTTTTCTCTTCTTTTTCCTCTCAGCTGATCGTGGAATGATTTTTTTTTTTCCTCCTCTCAGCTGATTGTAGGCTTTTTTTTTTTTTTTACTACTGGTTCGGTAGAACCTGTCCGAACCAGTAGCATACCACCACTCCATCACTTCCTCATAGCTCATCTTATTTCATAGCATTGTTATGTGTAAAAAGAAGGGAAGAGGGAGTGAGGGAGTGAGGGGGGGAGGGGAGAATTTCCCTTGGTGGCCTAAATGAACAGTAGAATAGAAATCTGATAAATAACCAATCATAGTTAATTAACTCCATTGCCTAGATCAGGGGTGTCCAACCTTGGCAACTTTAAGACTTGTGGACTTCAACTCCCAGAATTCTGGGAGTTGAAGTCCACAAGTCTTAAAGTTGCCAAGGTTGGAAACCCCTGGCCTAGATCAAGGGTCTTCAAACTTGGCAAGTTTAAGACTTCTGGACTTCAACTCCCAGAATTCCTGAGCTAACATGATTGGAGGAGGAATTCTGGGAGTTGAAGTCCACAAGTCTTCAAGCTGTCAAGTTTGAAGACCCCTGGCCTAGATGTACCCAACCCACCAAGCCACAAGCAAGCAAACCATATTTTTGTCTTCTTAGGTGAACCCAGTCAACCCAAAATCTAGAATATCATCTTTGGCACAATAGAGGATGCCATTCAAGCTTTCAAGTCTTTTTACATAGAACAGGAAGGTCTAGCATCTGGTTTTGTGGTGGCCCAGCTCTTGCTTTTACTTTTGGTATATGGATTGCAGGTCACAAGATGATAAAAAGAAGCCTAACTGTATAAAAATATAATTGTGAGTAGTCATTTGCACTCCTGCGGTTCTTAGCTGCAAATTGTCTTAATTCTAGTTCCTATACAGGTTCTATGCTAGTTTCTGCAGTCTATTACATACCGTAGGGTTTTCAGAAGAAATCAACACCTGCTGAAATGAGTAAACATCGAAGTGTCTAATTACGGAAACCAAATAATCCGCAGAGCTAATCATCGCTTTCTTATGACTGGATGGTTACATAGCCACATGCATTACCTTAGTCATCTAATTATGCTTCTTAAGGACTTGAACAACAATTTCAATGAATACAGTGGCTTTTTTACAAAGGTTTTTTGTTCTGTTCTGTTATTTCAAACTTCTGCCTCTTAGTGAACATGCCTCTAAATCAGAAATCAGGCACCTTCTCATCATGTCACTAATCCCTCTAATTTGGTAAGGTACAAAATGGTATACTTTGGTTCATTATTAAGTAATTTCATGTGTCAACAGACTATTGCACTTTTGCTGCTCTTTTTCCCCAGGCAAAGTGTGGCTTAAAATCTTTTAAATAAATAAGGAATTCAGGGAAATGTGTGTGAATTCAGATGATGGAAATGATTATGTTGGTCTTTTACACACTGTAATTTGGGAAAGTCTAATGCAAATAAGCCTATCCTCATGGTTTCACTAATCATGCCAGTAGCATGCATTTGCATGAAGGAAAAACTTTTTTCTGGCTGTGTGCTTGAAATAGGACAAAGAACTTAACATAGCCTTTGGCATAATTTCATGGAAGAGATGGAGATAGAGAGAGAAAATGTGAGGCAGAGTAGCATAGAAGTCTGAGGGACAATGCAGAAGTAAGCAGTAAGGATCCATAAAACTCACACTGGTTTTTACAATGGACATAAAGTAAGTCACTGCAATTGTTAAGCAAAACATGGTCCTTAAGTAGATCCAACATATCCAATAAGTATTTTTGCCATTTTCTGCTGGAAAATGGCAAAAGTTGCACACATTGTTATTGCAGAATACTTCAATTTGTCATAAATGTGAGCTAGAACTCTCACAAAAAAACTACATTTGTGACGTCAAGCAATATGTTTTTTAGACATAAGCAAACCACAATGTGCCCTGCGCCTGTCAAAAAACAAAGAACCTCATTACCATTGCAAATTACCCCAAATCTCCACCTTGGGTACATGTTCTTTTCTGGAAAAGAAAGAAGAAACTAGTCATACTATTAACCATCAATTTCCTGGTTATTGAATGCACTTTTTGGAAATGCTCAGCCAATTCATACTACTGCACAAAAGAGAAGGAACATGTCCTCTAATTGTTTCTATTCACAGGTAATTTCATCTCCTAATTTGGTGTTTAAAGAATTGAATGAAGAATGTTCTGCTATGACGTAGATGGAGCCAAAGAGTGCTGTCATTATTTCATGTCATGTCAGTTTGACTTTTCTGAGCACAGACAGTGGAAAATGGAGCATAAAATTACCACTGTTCCTTTCTCCTGCTGTGAGAATTGCTAAAAGCGCAGACCTTTCTTTATTTATAGTAACATGTAAACTACGAGTCCCATATAGCTGGTTAGCCCAAATATGCATTGCCATTAAATTGCAGCAAATGGGGACAGGAAATTTTAACTCTTTCCTCAGATTTTGGCCATCCAGGTATGATAATCCTAATCCATGAATATATGCATTTGCATTTAATCTGTTTCTTTTAAGCTACAAATTTAGCTTATTTAGCAAATTGAGCAAGTGCTAATAACAATCTTCACTTCCTCAATCTAGGTTCCACCTGCAGTTGTTTAGAAGCTATTCTTAAATGCTTAAAGGTAAGCTAGGTACCTCTCAACCCATCCCCAATCAATTCACAGCCTTCTTTTCATATGAGAAGTAGGAAGATGGAATTGGGGATGTCAAGAATTTTGTCTGTCCATGAAATTTTAGAAAAACTATGCTAGTTTTCATCATCCACTATCATCTACTAGGAACAGTGGATTATGATCAGGCATATTGCATGTTTCATTGCTAAGGAAACATGCAATGGAAGAATGGCATGAAATTGGTGAGGTCAAAGCCACAATACTTTGGAGCAATATAAGGTTTCCTCAAATTGACAATCTATGCAGGGTGGAGTAATTACACAAATCCTGATGTACATATTTGCCTTCCAATGTCTGATGCAAATATGTTATTTTGATGACATGAAGCACATTTAACTCTGGAGTTGGATGGCCTCAATAATCCATACCCCCTCTTAATTTGAACAAGCAGGATAGAGCGGGTAGAGTTTATTAAATATTAGAACTACCCAGCTTCAGAGTAAATGTAAATAGTTAAACTATTATTTCAATAGTTTATATGATAGTTTGCATACTGTTAAGTTTCCTGTCTTTGGTATATAGCCAAAGCTTAATTTAGCAGCTACTGTATCTCATTTAACAAATTTGCAAATACAATGGTAATAATTAAACATTTTCTAACCAATGCTAATTCTAATACAATCACTCATAAAGACATGTGCTTTCATACCAAGCAAGGATAGCCATGTTAGTATCATGATGCTTTTTTCATTCTGTACCCATGGAGAAATAATACTTTAACATAATACTTGGATTGACCTTAATGATAATTTAGATTGCCTATTCCAGTTGCAGTATAATTAAGAGGTAAAGATACCAACCAGCTTAGCTCAACTCCAAGTGGCTACATAATTATATCCGTGCAATTTTCTCGACACAGTATAAATACTTTTGCTTTTTTCTACACATTATCCAACTTCTTAGTTTATTCCACAGATCTGGAATTTCATCCAAGCACTAACTAGGCTTAAATTTCTCCTCCTCCACCCTACCCCACCCCTGCTCTTATCTTCTTGGCTGTTCTCTTGCAGTATTCAAAACTAGAAGTAATATTCTAGATCAGGGGTCTTCAAACTTGACAGCTTTAAGACTTGTGGACTTCAACTCCCAGAATTCCTTCTCCAATCATGTTAGCTCAGGAATTCTGGGAATTGAAGTCCACAAGTCTTAAACCTGCCAAGTTTGAAGACCCTTGTTCTAGATAGTGCCTGACCAGAGCAGAATACAGATGACTTCTCTTGAACCTGACACAATACTGTACTTCTGTTAGTACAGTCCATGACTGCATCTTTCTCTCATAGCTGTGTCATATTGCTTGTATATGTTCATCTTACAGTCCAAAAATACACCCAGATATTTTAGGTACTGTTGCATAATATACCACTTCATTCCAATACTCATTATTGTTTCTTCTGACCCAAATGTAAAATTTTGCATTTGTTCCAGTTAAAATTCATCTTATGGATTTCCAGCTTGTCAAAATCCTTTTGCATCTGGAGGCTGCCTTCTAACGTATTTGCTCTCCTCTCTAGCCCTGGATAATTGTATTTTCTAAACCCGCATCTGAGTCAATTATATATCCAACAACTATGACAAGAAAGGTGTAAAGTGGAGCAAAGTTTACTTAACTAATGTCTCACTTAGTAACATAAATTTTGGGCTCAATTCTGGTCTTAAGTTGAGGATTACCTGTACTAGAAGAAAGCCCCTTGAAGCTTTTTTGCATTTTGACACAGAACAATTGATATTTTTGCATCTTGACACAGAACAATTGACTTCCTGAACAAGTCTCTGCATTTTTCTTGGCTATGTTTTTCACAAGTGATTTACCATTGACTGTTTCCTAAGGCTGCGAGAGAATGACTGACCCAAAGTCATCATCTAACTTCATGCCTAAAGTGAGATTAGAACACAGTGTCTCAGTTTAGACTGGCTGTCTATTAGTACTATTACTAACAGTTGCACTTTCTGCTGCATGGTGTAGACTATCAAATCTGCTTAAAACTATTCAGTATGAATTCTAAATGTGACAAATACATCAAGCTCTGCTTCAATTGACATTTCTTATACTTACTTCTATGCCACCTTATTAGGGTAGTTGTGTTGTTGCTCAAGACCATAAACGGGAACTAGATGTTCCTGCTTTGCAGCTGTTCAGACAGAACTGTACTTAGTCTCATTAATATTTTTATAGAGATTAATTAGGATGATAAATGATTACCCAGTCTGGGAGTCTGCCATAACTTGCTGTGTGCTAACTGAAATACTAATTTTGTTTAGTTAAAAATGGAGTAAGATTTGGCATCAGTGGAGTGTCACAGTCAGCAAAAGCTTTCAGTATATTACTTGCCTGCTTGCTGTGCAAAGTAGAAGGAAATCTTCAAGTCAGAGGTCCACTAAAAGGATGGATAGATAGATAGATTGATTTATAGATAGATGATAGATAGATAGATAGATAGATAGATAGATAGATCGATAGATAGATAGATAGATAATGGATGCACAGACAGTCAGATAGACAATAACCTAATATACAATACATTGTTTATGTAAGCTACTAATATTCTCTCATTTAAAATGAATACCATTACTACTACATTCTCCTGTTTGAAGGTGAAGGAAGGAAAGAAGGGAGGGAGGAAAGAAGGAAGGAAGGAAGGAAGGAAAAAAGGAAGGGAGGGAGGGAATTCTCAATGAAGATATACAGGAAGTGTTACTTAGTAAAAAAAGGTGAATCATTTTTTTAAAGTTTAGCACAAAGAGATAACATTCAGAAGTGATTCAGACAAATGCATCTCTAATTCCCTGGAGTGGAGAGCATGGGTGGCACAATCAGATTTATAAGATTCTTATATCCAGTCCTAATAAAAAATAATTTTACAGTGGAGTTGATTTCCTAGGCTGGTCTAAATAGCAGTTGACAAAAAGCAAACAAAAGTCTATAATCAAGGACATAAATGTCCAGCCAATCCCTGACTATTAATTATAAAATGAAGAAGAAGATAGGGCCCATGCGCCCATCATCTGCTCCTCTGTGTTTTGTCTATTGGATTGTGAGGCGCTAAATGAAAATCTTCCTTTAAACAAATTCCCAAAGCTTATTAGAGAACAGTTAGTTTTTCATTCATTTGTTTCTTTGGGTCTTTATATTCACTTTTCTTAATTGTCTGCTGTAAATGGTGAATTCATATAAGGTCACATTTATCTTAGGATGTATCATTCCTCAAGTCCCAGACAGCTTGCCTGGTCCAAATGGTTTAATATATCACTCACTTAAAAGAAATACAAAGAAGACCTTTGGCCATCCTTGTTCAAATTGTTGGTAGTTTCTGCATCACTGCAAAAAAAAAAAAGTGAGGTCCCCACTTTTTAAAATTTTTTCCTGTCATATAGAAAAATATAAAATCTTTAAATTCTGCAATATATACATGCACTGAGTTGTCTTATTTTGTGTTCAAGGATACTATCCCCAAAAAGCTTTTGAAACTGTTCGTCTCTTCAATTTCCTTTAAAACTGATATAAGCAAAGACCCTACCAGGGCTCATTTGCTGCAAAATTCATGCAGCTGTTGACAAAATTACAGAAATGTTCCTAATGGGAATGAAACATAGAAACAAAATGGGATGAAATAAAAGCCAGGGCTAGCAAAGAATGCAGAACTAGTAAGGTTATCTAGCCCAGCCTTTGGCAGAATTGTCTATATCAGGAGATAACAAACAAGTTAATTTGTCTTGCCCAAGTGACTTGTACAATAGTCAAGGAACAGAAAGATCTGAAGTCATATCCATCAGATATTTTTATGGTTATAAGATTATGCTGGATGAAGGGTTCTGTATAAATGTTTATTTAAATTTGTTTATTGTTAAACCCAAGTAGACTTGTCACTGATTTGTAGGTTGCTAAGCAGAGTTTGTAGCTTTCTGCTAGCACTTCCATTTCTTCAATTGTTGCTCAGGACTGGGAAGTGATTTGAGATAAGTGGGCCAAATTTATGGCAAACCAGGAATGTTAACACTATGTCATAATAAATTTCATAAAGTCTAGACTTCACGCTGTAAGAAAAGGAGGGCAGGAGGACCAACCTGGTTTATTTGATATAACATTTATACAGAATTCTTCATCCAACATTATCTTATAACCATAAAAAAAAATCCTATGGATATGCAAACAAAGACTATACAGCAAACAGCTAACACCCTAGAAGATAGACTCAAGATCCAGATGGATCTTGATAGACTTAAACCCTGGGCCCTATCTAACAAAATGAAATTCAATGTAGAGAAAAGTAAAATCTTACACTTAGGCAAGAAAAACTAAAAGTACACATATAGACAGGCTTAATAGCAGTAACTATGAGAGGGATCTCGGAGTCTTAGTGGACAACCAGTTAAATATGAGCCAGCAGTGTGCAGCGGCAGCCAAAACAGCCAACACAATCCTAAATTGAATTAACAGAGGGATACAGTCAAGATCAAGTGCGGTACTAATACCACTCTATAAAGCCTTAGTAAGACCACACCTAGAGTACTGCATCCAGTTTTGGTCACCACATAATAAAAAAGATGTTGAGACTCTAGAAATAGTACAGAGAAGAGCAACCAGGATGATGAGGGGACTGGAGACTGAAATATAGAGGAACTGGGCATGGCTAATCTAGTGAAAAGAAGGAATGGGGAGACATGATAGCAGTCTTCCAATATTTGAGGGGCTGCCACAGAGAGGAGGGGATCAAGCTATTTTCCAAGGCACCTGAAGGCCAGACAAGGAATAATGGATGGAAATTGATCAAGGAGAAGTTCAACCTAGAAATAAGGGGAAATTTTCTGATAGTGAGAACAATCAACCAATGGAATAGCTTGCCTTCAGAAGTTATGAGAGCTTTATCACTGGAGGCTTTCAAGAAGAGACTGGACTGCCATTTGTCAGAAATGGTGTGGGGTCTCCTGCTTGGGTGGGTGGGGGGTTGGACTAGATGACCTACAAGGTCCTTTCCAACTCTGTTAATCTAATCTAAAAGCAAATGAAAGGCTATTCTAATCCAGCAAAAGTTTCTAATATAAAGGTACAACCTCATAACTGCAATACATAGAAACATGCTCATCCCACAAACATCATTTAAAACAAGTTGCTATGATTAACGCATTTTAAGCCTTCTTCTTAAGACCTAAACTTAATTTTTTTCCATAGTAGAATTGTCTAATTCCCACGAAACCCATGCCTCTTTTGTCTGATTCCCAGCTAAACAAACATATGGGTTTGTATCATGCACAGTGAATGAACTATTGTGGTATCTTAACTGTGCTAAAGCTTCGGTTGCTTCTCTCTGCCTTCCATTAAAATGTCAGTTGATAAACACTATAATCAGGATTAAATCTTTCAGAAACATTTGTTTTACCGAGAGTGATTTATTTTCTATTTGTTTATCCTGCATTATGCCTTATCCCACAGAAGGAAAAAAAATGTTCTTTTTCTAATGTTGATGGTTATTTCCTGACATAGCGATGAAGAAGAAAACAAACAGCAGGTGCTTATGTCTGGCCAACATAGGAAAACTGCCTTTTTTCATCATATATTGTGGTACACTAATCTGTGACTCTTAAAAGAAAGAGCTGAATCATTAAGCAGGCAAACACTTCATTTTCTTCAAATAGATGTTCTAGGCAATACGGTGAAACACAGCTATGGAGCTAAATAAATGAGTCAGAAATATTACACATTAATTGAAGCATAAAGGTTAAACTCAGCAAAGGACAGGGCCAGGCAAGTTGGATCAACTTAATTTTAATATTCTTATATTCAAACAAGGCTGCTCTCTTGTTTGTTCTTCTATATTTGGTCCCATCATACAATCTGCAGGACAAGTGCAACCGTTATTACTCCAGTGTTACACAGACTGTCGTATGAGATACACTAGACATGTTCAAGTATCCTTGATGAAGGTATGATTTCTCTCCAGTCAATGCATAAAAGTTGGGGAATAGCAGAGATAAATTGCAAAGATACAGGGAATTGGAGCTAACCTGAGTAGTTTCATCTTCTGGTTCAGGAGTGTCAAACTCGCATGGTCACAGCATCATCACATGATGTATCATGACTTTTTCTCCCTTTGCTAAACCAAGCGTGGGCGTGGCAAACACACATGATACATCTGGCCTGTGGGTCGTGAGTTTGACAGCCCTGTTCTGGTTAATCAAATGACACTTATTCATGCAAAGCATTTGAAAAAGAAAGAGCCTACTGCCAATTCTTCTGTTTGGACCAAGAAAAGTCTGGTTACTCAACAAACCAGAAAATATTCCTCAAGAAATGTTCCATTTACATCCAGTGCTAGATATCCTGGCATCTTTCCAAGAGCTCACAAGAGAAATGAGCCTCTACTGAAGAAATTTCAGCTTCAACTGCAACTATACAAGAGCACACAACAGGTACAAATTCAATGTTAACCGCTCCAAACTTGATTGCAGAAAGTACGACTTCAGCAACAGAGTGGTCAATGCCTGGAATGCAAAACCTGACTCTGTTGTTACATCCTCAAATCCCCACTCCTTTAAACTCAAACTATCCACTATTGACCTCACCCCATTCCTAAGAGGTCTGAAAGGGGCGTGCATAAGTGCACCATTGTGTCTCCCATCCCTGTCCTATTGTCCCCATTTATTCATACCTATTTCCTGTATTCTTACTCATGTTTATACTTATACCTATTATCTTGTAAGCGATTGACAAATAAAATAAATAAATAAATTTCAACTAATCTGGAGCGCTGGTTAAAAGGCCTACTTCTAGCTTATACTTGGAAAGAGAATGCTGAAACAGATTCAAGCTATGACACACCTGCTATTTCCTTAAGATATGCATCTCTAAATGAAGGGTAACCCAACAAAGTCAGATATTTGAGATGGCAGCCCTCTGGTCTTGATGTCTTTTTTTACACAATTATTTTACATACCCATCCAACATTTCCCAGCCACCAGAGAGGCAGCTGCCTTTGGAAGCTGATATGAGTGAGGAGGAAGAACAGTTGGGGCCTGTTCCAGATGCATGTATGCGCAAAGCTGTTAGGAGTGGAGAACAATGGAGGTCAAGGAGTCAATTTGGGAAACAAAGCACATGTGGACACTGAATGGCCCCTCCCTGGCTGGGGAATAAATAGAAGGAAAAAGGGAGTGGTGGTTGTAGGACACATCAGTTCAGATTTCTGAAGATTTGGCTCATCAGATTTTGTGCCTCAGACACTGGGAGCTCATGGTCTGGCAATTATCTCAAGGAACTGATGAGGACTGTTATTTCATTTAACTATTTGAAAGACTATTGTCTGGACTTTTCAGTGTGTAAATGCCATTAATTCACAGGAGATAAATAAAGAGGGGTTTTTAGAGACAAGGAATCTGTTTCTTGTTTCTGCTAAGACCGGGTCAGAACACACACGTCTTACAAAACACTACTGTAAATCATTTATAGATACTAACTAAAATTTATTCATTTCATAAGAATAAGAAAAGCTTGAACTAATGCTAAATAATAAAAGAGATGGAGGTGGATAAGTCCTCTTTGAAATGACAACCGTGACTGTAATTTATGGAATTATATTGTCAATTTCTCACATATTCGAACAGAAATTCTTTGAGGACCTAGAATATTTTGAAGGGAGAGAGAAAGAGGGAAGATATTTGTTTCAGGAACTGCTGAAAATATGATGTATAATTTAAGAAATTCTGGAACAAAGCGGACAATGTGAGCAACTGAGAGATACATCACAAAGCAGCTCAGTCTATCTCTGAAGATACCAAGCACAGCTGCTGGTAAACAGAGAACTAGATCACCGCCATTCAGCCTGAAGGCTCATCACTGCTTCAGTAGGAAGGGATCTGATCAATGGTGGGATTCAAATAATTTAACAACCAGTTTGCCCAGGGTCAGGTTGGCTGTCATGGAGGCGTGGCCCATCCTCATCCTCCAGCCCCACTGCACATACGGGACATCCTGACTGTGGGTGAACTGGTTGTTAAATTACCCAGCCACCCTGCTATCAAAGTAGATTCAGGGCACTACACTGCAACGGAGAAATGGGCAATGGAGCAAATGGTACGAGAGAAGGAGGAGGAGCAGGGAGAAGAAAGAGGAAAGCAGTGTTCTCCTTCCCTTGCGCCATTGCCCATTTCTCCATTGCAGCACAGTGCAGCTCCCAGAATCCACTTTGATAGTGGGGGTGAGTAATTTAACAACCGGATCACCTGAACCAGTGTGAACTGGCTATATTCATTTTCATCTGGTAACCCTAATCAATACAGGATAGCCCATAATCTGAAACAGGTCATCTTCTTCAAAAAGACAGTTTAAACCTAACCTCGAGTCTAGAACCAACCTCAGTCACTGTGTGTTTCTCAGTCTCTGGGTAATTATCTAATTGTTATCAAAAGACTAGAACATCTTTGAGAAAAAGTAATGCAGTGGGAGTTCATTTCTTTGAGAAATTGTTTTCCGAAAAATGGGCTGTTTTAATCACTGACCACTGAGCTGTGAATGGCAGTTGTTCCACACCAAGTCCTCTCACCATCTTTTCACCTTTCCTTCTGTTGCACCCTAATTAAAAAATTCAAATGAAGTGCAGTTCTGTACTGCACTCCCCACAATTGATTTTAACAAACATTACCTTAAATTATTAATAAAATACAAATGTCAAACCATTATAATACAGATTAAAAGTTTCAAAATATATTTACTGCTTCCAGCTGAAAAATGTTTCCCTTTGTTATTTAAAAAAAAAGAAATCCTCAGCACCTTCCCACTGTTTGGATGAAGACTGTTTTAATAGCTTTACTTTTACCTCAGACACAAGGCTATTAACAGCAACTGAAAATCCCCGGGTAGACATTTACATTTTCATGGCTCAGCAATACAACAATTCAATTAGTAGCCTAAGAGTTTGCATCCTCAGCTTGGTTTTCAAGTTTCTTTCCAAAAGAAATGATGCCCATGATATATTTTTTAAAAAAAACATGTCAAGCAAAAATACCCCAGCCAAAATGAAGAAAATACAGAACTAGGTGGAAATATTTAATAGGGTTTTAATGCACATATGATGTTACATTATATTGAGCAGGGTTGGGATTCAACTGGTATTACTACTGGTTCAGTGACTACATTTTGCGTGCAGGTGTAAAAAATCCTGAAGCTGTGCCTCCCGGACTGCTGAAAAGCGCTGCGCGCAGGTGCGCAGCATTTGAAAAACCTCTTTTTTCCTGCTTTTTCAGCCTCAGCTGTGCCACGCAAAGCAGCTGAGGCTGAAAAAGCAGGAAATAAAAGACAAGTAAGAGCCCGGGAGGGCGGGTGGCCAAATAGCAGCAAACACCAAAATGGTTTGGTGTCTGCTGCTCTTCAGAGCTACCGGTTCTATAGAACCAAGCAGAACTGGTAGCATCCGGTTCTACAACCCCTGATTCTACTGGTTTATAACCACTGATATTGAGTCATAATTTCTTCCTCTAGGATAAATTGGCAGTGCCTCCAAATAAAGCTTCGAGAAAAAGGTTTAGCTTTTAATATATGTATTAAATTTATAACCCACTTAAAGTCCTGAAGGAATACATCAGGTTATAATATGTCAGATAGATACATTTGATCCTAGTCTGGATATGCCAGAGACTAAATCTGGTACTTTCTGCATTCAAGACAAATTCACTATCAGTAATCTGAGGTCCATCCCCCAAATAATAAACTATTCCTTCATTTTAATTTTATTTATGCACACACACACATATGAAACTCAGGCAACTCAAAATATATTCCAGCAATATGCAAATGCACATCTTCTATTAATGTTAGGACTTTCTTCTGCATAACAGCACAAGATTTATTGTATGACTATGTTATTTTTTTAAAATTCATTGCGACAAGTCAGTCACAAAGAAATACAAACTAATACAGGAAAATGCTCATTGCTAATTCTCCTTAATGGCACCCATTTATTTCATCGCCCTCTCCCCCAAACATCAAGAACTGAACGCCCAACTGGAAATCATTCTCCATAAAGTATTATTTGCATTTGCCTTCTTGCTGAGATGAATCAGCAATATTACATTTTCTAGATCATAATACGTCAATAGATTATATATATTAAATAAAATCCCTGGTGACTAAATAATAATACCCAGATATGTCAAGCCATTCATTTCTCATTTGGCATAATAGTCTTGCTGCAAGGGCAAAAATACATTTTGTTTCTTAAAGTGAACAATTTATACACTAGGAAACATAATCATTTCCTCTGATGAATGATCATAGGTTGGCATGACGGTCCACATGACTATTATTGAACAGATGCCTGGTTTCTGACAAGCTAATCTTTATCTTTGGAGACTAAATAGGATGTGACAGAAACTAAACTGTTAGACTAACATTAAATTGGCACAACTTTTAGAGCTCTTGTCCCAAGGGTGCTTTTCAAAGATAACTGGATTTCCTTGGTTTTTTCTTTCTTCTTTGAAGACATTTAGCTTCTCAACTAAGAAGCTTCTTAAGTTCTTCAGAAATCATAAAAGAACATCTAGAAGATGTTGGAAAAGATATGTCCTCAAAAAAGAATAAATAGTGTGGAACGAGCAAAGGCCTGTCAAAATATACTCAAGAAGTCAAGGAATTCAAAGAAACCAAAAGAGCTCCATCAGATATTTTCTAAGTAAAAGAAAGCCAAAACAAACCAGTACATACAGCACCCAATGGTATCAGAAAATGGCTACCACAGCATCCACACTTCTGTTTCCTTCAATACCTGTATTTTTATCTGAGAAAGATAAATTGTTTGTCTTTAACCAAAAATGGATGAAATCAAAGAAAGTGAAAGGTTACAAAAAGGTCTTGCTGAAGATTAAAATAAAAGAGCACTTCTACCTTCTTTGAAAAGGAAGATGATAGTAACAGTTCGCACAAGTTGTTTGTGACTTTCAATACATTGGTTGCTGTAGCAACTAATGTGGAATCTGAATTGTCATGTTGCTGTTGCTGTCCTGAAACACTCATAAAACACCAATATATATTCTATCCATAGAATACTTATATTCGATTACTGGTGGATGACTGGAAAACTAGGCCATAGAAATATGAAGGTTTTCTTTATTATACTGAGGTGTCATCTTGTTTTATAGATATCATCTTGGTTATTCATTATGAATAATTTCATAATTTTACTAAAATATGGAGTTGTAAAGCAGGATATCTACAATTCAGATATTATCACTGCTATGTATTTCCCGTCAGGTGAAATACCTATAAAGATTGTGAGGATGGGTGTCCCTTCAGAAAAATAAAGCCAGGAACAAAAGTATAACACAATGCGATTCCAGAGGGACGATGGATTGTTTAGCCAGCTTTAATCATTGTCTCCTGGAACTTAATGGAAGATTAGATGATAGACAGATGATAGACAGATAGACAGACAGACAGACAGATCAGACAGACAGACAGACAATACAAATAGAGCTGGATTGGACCTTAGAGGTTTTCTAGTCCAACCCCTTGTTCAAGCAGGAGACCCTATACCATTTCAGACAAGTGGCTGTCTTCTTAAAAGCCTTCAGTGATGGAGCACCCCAACTTCTGAAGGCAAGCTGTTCCACTGGATAATTGTCCTCATAGTTCGGAAGTATCTCCTTAATTCCAGGTTGTTTCTCTCCTTGCTTGGTTTCCATTCATTGTTTCTTGTCTTGCCTTCTGGTGTTTCGACCCTTTCTTCTTTGTGGCACCTCAAATACTGGAATACTACTATCATGTCCGATAAGAAAGAAAGAAAGAAAGAAAGAAAGAAAGGAAGGAAGGAAGGAAGGAAGGAAGGAAGGAAGAAAGAAAGAAAGAAAGAAAGAAAGAAAGAAAGAAAGAAAGAAAGAAAGAAAGAAAGAAAGAAAGAAAAAGAAAGAAAGAAAGAAAGAAAGAAAGAAAGAAAGAAAGAAAGAAAGAAAGAAAGAAAGAAAGAAAGAAAGAAAGAAAGAAAGAAAGAAAGGGAGGGAGAGAGGGGGAAGGGGGAGGGGGAGAGAGAGATGGCCATGTACTTTCCTTGGCAGCAGCAGTACTTTGCCATGGTTTTTTCTGCTTTTTTGTGTGTATGTATGTAATCTAATTTACAGATTTGAGGATTTTTGCTGGTCTCCCATCTGGTTACTAACCTGATCTTAACTTAGCTTTTTCAAGACCAATCAATGTAAGCTACATGTTGCCACATGCTGTGCTAAAGGACTTGACATCTAGCCAAGAAAATTATACTATAGTTACTCAGTAATTAGCCACAGAGTAAGAATATTTCCCTTCAGAGAATTCCACAGAATCCCCCAAATGAGTTGTCCCTCAGATGTATACCAAAATTTCCCTTAAGTTCCTTCCATGTATCACATTTGCATTGATTAGCTCTGTACTTTTATGATCTCATACCATTATCTCTTGGGGAGGATGTCTCTCTTTATTTTCATTGCTCGGAGTACTTTAGAAATTGCTAGGTTTTCTATATGAAATGCTTGGTCTCTGTCAACATTCAGCATGGATTATTTTTCCATTGGTAAGAACTTCATAGTTTCTGCCTTCTGGGCTCTCCTTTCACCCCACACTGGTACTGTGAGAAGAGCAGGCAGAGCGTAGGGGCAGAATCAAAAGAGGACTCAATCTAGAATCCTTATGTGTCTGCAAACACTCCAGGTCTGGCCTTCTTTGAATCTCATTAACTCTTATCTAGCACCAATTTAGTGCTGACCATTTGTTGACCAGATACTTGGGTATAGACTTGAGCAACAGATCTTCTGAACTGGAATTTACATGTGATCCTGATTCTTAGCTTTTGAACCCACAGTGATTTTTTATGATTACCAAATATACATACACATTTTGGGAGGGAGCAAGACACTATTGGAACATGGGGGGGGGGTGCTCTTCAGTTGGTCGACATCTTGAGGTGAAAACAGACTTGACTCATGTTTAGATTTTTTTCTGACGTTTTGAGGAATGATAATAGAGGTGGTGAGGAAGTGCACTTATTCCTTTTCTCCAGAATCACTGGCCATCTAGAGGAAGCTGATAGGCCAGGGGTGTCAAACTCACGTTGTCAAGGTGGTATCACGTGATGTATCAGGACTTTTTTCGCCTTCGCTAAACTGGGTGTGGCTGTGGCCAGCACCTGACGCATTTGGCCTGATTGACAGCCCTGTGATAGGCTATGGAGGAAAAAGGCCTTTTCATTTGTGGTATCTCATTTTTTCAGCCCTTTGAGGTACTCCAGACAAGAAGTACAATCCATGAGTACTAACATTACATTTATGGTAAAGTTTCAGTAACATAATCTTGCACTTCTCTGAAAGCACTTCTCCCATTTTTTGCTTTTACTCTCCAAAAAACTAAGTAAACACTTCCCACACCTTTTTCCTTCTGTGGCTGAGATACCTGATGGCTGTCTAACCTACACCTCTTCCCCCTGTCTCCCAAGGTCTTGTGGGCATACAATTACATTTTTGTGATTCATTTCCCAAGAAAGCTGGCTAGTGCCAGTTTTTTAGGTGCTACTCCAAACTAGGATGGAGGGGATGGGAAAAGAGGTGTGACAATATTATAATTCAAATGCCACGATTTAACACATACATCAGATGTTGGAATGCCATATATAATTGTGGCATTCGTATGGCATCACTATATGCACCATTATTTAACTTTTCTGATGTTTAATTTTTTCACTGTTTTTATGGCTTGATATGTAGTTGGACAGTTATCAAAAATAAATACACATTTTTAATTAGGTTCTGATTGTGTTTTTTTATCAGTTATGAACTGTCCTAAAATTTTAAAATAAAATGTGATGTAGAGATTTATATCCTAATTAAAAAGAAAGAATGAATCTCAATGATCTCCTGTCTCTATCTGCAACATTATATGAATAATGCTGGCCTATCTTGGAAATAAGTGAGAATGTTTGCAAGAATATATTAATGCTAATTATTACCGTATATACTCGAGTATAAGTCGACCCGAATATAAGCCGAGGCACCTAATTTTACACAAAAAACTGGGAAAACTTATTGACTCAAGTATAAGCCGAGGGTGGGAAATGCAGCAGCTACTGGTAAATTTCAAAAATAAAAATAATTAATTTGGGAAATGATCTCACTATCTCACGTCGCCTCGGGAAGGGAAAGGCAAAGCGCTTTTTGCCTTTCCCTTCCCGGCTGGGGCTGTTGGGAGTCGCTGCCGCCGGCGCGGCCCCAGTCCCGCCGCCTCGGGAAGGGAAAGGCAAAGCGCTTTTGCCTTTCCCTTCCCGGCTGGGCTGTTGGGAGTCGCTGCCGCCGGCGCGGCCCCAGTCCCAGGTCGCCTCGGGAAGGGAAAGGCCACGGCTTGGAAGGCCGCCGCTGGAGCGAAGCTGCGCGCAGCCGCTGCACTAGCATCGGATTGGGCATGCCGGATGGTTCCGACTGAGCCCCGAGCGTCGTCTTTGGCGCCCGCCCAGCGCCGCGGAGCTCCCTGTACCGGGAGAAGGGGAAGACACCCCCCCCGGGGCGGGGCAGGGAGAGGAGCTTCTCCCGCCCGCCCCTCTTTCCGTGTCCCCGCAGGACGACCCCCACCCTGCAGTCGCCGCTGCTTGAAAGAGACGGGCCGGGGGTGGGTAGAAAGGCGCCGGGCGCCCTTGGAGGAGAAGTTCCCGCGTTCGCCTGTCTGCCCGCGGATGTCAGCGGAGCTTTGCCGCTGCTTCGTCCGGGGTCTCTGGGCAAACACGTCCACCCGAGTGGGGCTTGTCGCCTCCGGCATGCAACGAGCGCTGCCCTCGGATTCCCTGTCCGGTTGCCCCCCTTTTGAGGGTGATGGCAGTAAACTGTTCCCGTAGCAGCGGCTGCTCCACACCATTTTTTTTTCAGAGGGAAATCTGACTCGAGTATAAGCCGAGGGGGATTTTTCAGCACAAAAAATGGGCTGAAAAACTCGGCTTATACTCGAGTATATACGGTATTATTGTTGTTCAAATAAAGAACTTCAGTCTATTTATAAAAATGAAAGGGTAAAATTATAGCAGAATTGCATATTTATTCTCTGTAATATTGTTGACCATTGAAATTAAGAATGGTGACATTAGCAGGGAAAAAAACCCAGAGTCTGAGGAAATGAGGATTTCTGTATAATTCAGCAGACGCCTTTGGCAAGAGAAGTATATAAATTGCCACTAATTTCTTGTTTCAAATATGTTAATCTGACCTTTTTCAAAAGGCAACAGAGACTTTTTATGAAATGTAAATATTAAAAGAAGAAAGAAGAAAGGTTATAATGAAAACCTGCTGGGGATCAATTTCAAAGGTACGGGAAGAACAGCAAATGGAGCAATATTTGCTATTTGAAAAGTAGATCTGAACTATTTAGAAATGTAGTTTAATTATTGGTAAAGTTTGGTAAAGTTCAACATTTTATTTGGGTTGCTGATTGTGGTTGCTTTGGATTTTCTTTTACTGGGATTTAACTATTTTTATATTTTGTTGCATGCATTTTATATTTTTTTATGTTATTCTGCATATCGGTCCATGGATCCATACTTTTGTTTGCTTTGTTAGTTTTGCTATAGTGCTCTATGGATCCAAAGACTGGCTACAATTTAAAATAGTGATATTAGTAACTCAGAAGAGTAGGTTAAGGCTTCATAAGATTGATGTATGGGAACTGTGGTTAGCTGCAACTTAAATAGGAATAAATGTACAGAATTCATTCTGCTTACTGTGTGGAGGAATTAGAGAAACTACTTAAGCCTGGTCATTTGAGTCATAGATAATAATATAATAATACTGGTATGTAACCAATTACACTTAAGAAGTTGCCAAACTATAATTCTCAACATTCCTAGGAAGCATAGATAGCAGTGAGGGATGTTGGGAGTTATAATTCAGCGACACCTGAATTTTAGTTTGCAAACCCATGTTCTAGTGCCTAATATTCCAGATTAGTTTTCTCTAGAATTTGCAAGTTATCTATTCCACAGGAAGCACTTGTATCCAATTACTAAAGTAATACATTTTCACTTCATTGCTTATTGGACTTTCAGGTGCCTAAATGAAAACTATTAATTCTAAAAATAGTGAATGCATGAAACATAAATAATATTTTAAGGCCCCATGGTTTTCATGTGCTAATCTTAAATTTAAATTTGGGGGCTGTTCAATTTGCCAATTTATGGCCTAAATCAATTATTTGTGGAACTCCTGGAGCCTTACCATGTATAACCATACCCTCACATCCTGGGCATAAATTGTTTCAATTTCTACCCTCAAAACGTTACAGGGCATTGCACACCAGGACAACTAGACACAAGGACAGTTTTTCCCCCACATGCCATCACTCTGCTAAACAACTAATTCCCACAACACTGTCAAACTATTTACTAGTTTAGTACCTTGTGACTAAGTGCCTCACAAGGTACTTAGTTTCATAGGGAGCGTGCATAAGCGCACCAACGTGCCTACCGTCCCTGTCCTATTGTTTCTTTTTTTCTTATTCGTATCCATTACATGTATTCATAACTATGTTTATACTTATACCTGTTATCTTATAATCGCTTGACAAAATAAAATAAATAAAAAATAAAACTAAGACTGTATTACTATTATTCTTCTCATCCTTCCTATTACCTATCTCCTTTTCTACTTATGATTATAATCTTGTTGCTTGTATCTTATGATTTATATTGTTTTATTCAGTTTCCTAGAATGATTTTGATTGCTTATTTAGTATCCTATGATGATCACTAAGTGTTGTAACTTATGATTTATGATGAATGAATTTATGATGACTATGATCATGATTCGTCACTTATATCTTTTATATAAACTGAGAGCTTATGCACCAAAGACAAATTCTTTGGGTGTCCAATCACACTTGGCCAATAAATTCTATTTTAATCTGTAAGAAATAGAAAACTCTTGTCCACTGTTTTAGGCATAAACTAAGGCTAAGGTTTGTTCAAGCATTCACCTAAGCCTGTGAATGCCCATAAATAGATGGAAAAATGGGGGAAGACATACACTAATCCTCTCAAAATATCCTGGCCCTCAATTACCTTGCTCTTTGGTCTTCCTTAGTTCACAAGATCTGAAGTGGAGCTGTCCTCATGGTCATGTGAATATAAGAACAGTCCTCAATCAATCTAAGTTCCAACTAAATTTGGTACCAGGTTACAGGGTTCTCTCCCCTCCCCCCCTCCCCCCCGCCCACTGAAGCTATGTAAGAACAACTCACCTTCATTTGTCCTACTCAGGACATAATAGGACAAGATAGGACAGTTAGACTACAGGGACATAAGTGAAATGCTTCATCCTCTACTCATTTTAAGCCGTCACACAATTAAGCAAATGATTGTACAGGCTATAAAATGTTTTCAAAATACTTCTTTGCTTCTCACTTAATCCAGGGATAGATAATCCATGTGGATTGCATTTGGCCTCTCAAGACCTCTGTGGCTCCCTCCAGACTCCTTCTGGAATGATGAGGTCAACATTTTTTAACATTTGAGGAATGAAGCATTTTGGCAAGGTTGCATGCATGCTCCATAACAATGACTAGGCATCGAGTTATGGAACATTATGGAAACTATCCATATTTCATTATGGAAACTATCCATATTTCATGTGGCAGAGTTTATTTCTGCATCTCCACTCTTTTCATTGTAGCAAAATTGGCCTTTAGTATAATGGATAACATACTTTGTGTAGAAATAATTGAAGAAATTGCAAATGATTTATATGTACACAGAAATGTGAAGAATAAGTCTGTCATAAAACATAACACATTGCTGTATTTTTTATAAAATATGAATTAAAATGTCTTGTGTAACAACTATACTATATAGAGCAAATGGAATTTTTTTGTGGTTTGTAGGAATCACAATCAAGTGTTAAAATGTCTTAGACATACAAACAGAAGATTTCATGAAGTATTTATATCTATGGATGAGGTTGTTGTGAACAAGGTGTTAAAGTAGGATCCTACTTGAATTACATTGCTGTTGACAGATCCTGGGGATAGATTCCTTTGCTAGCCAAAGTGTATAAACAATCTGTTGCTGGAGGAACTAAATATCCATGTCCAAGATACATGTTGCTCCAGGGACTAATTGTCTGACATCAGGTATGTCTTTTTTGGAATAAGAGAACTATTTGGGAAAAGCTGTCTAGGTGTAAACATGAGAAACAAGTTCTAATTTTGGGAGATTAAAAACAGAGTTTTAGATTCTGTGAGCATCTTAATGCCAGTTAAATAAAGTTGCTCAGCATTAGAAATAAATTAATTTTTCTAGGTTATTATGTGGATCCAATAAAGGATTCTTCTTCTTGTGCCATATCCGTCATTGGATGTCAGCAATCATGTTGGCGATCCTATTTTTATCAACAGCCGCACGAAAAAGTGCTGCTGAATTTTGTCCAAACTAGTCCCTTAGATTTTGAAGCCACGATGTTCTTCTTTTGCCTGGACCTCATTTGCCTTCAATCTTTCCCTGGAGGATGAAGTGAAGTATGCCATATTTTTCTGGGTATTGCATCACATGTCCAAAATATTCTAACTTTTGCTTTTTTATTTCCCTTGATTATTTTGATTATTTCCCTTGGCTTTCCCAGTCAGCTTATCCCCTCCTCATTTCTGATTTTGTCAACTCAGCTTATAGGTAACAGCTGTCTGTAAATCCACATTTCAAATGCTTCTAGTCTCTTCAAGTGGCTTTCTGTCAGAGACCAACTCTCTACTCCGTAGAGCAGGATGGAAAAGATGTAGCATCTGACAAGCCTGATTTTCAATCTTAGGCTTATGTTGTGACTGCAGAAGACTTTTTTTTTCATTTTGAGGATTACTGTAACCTAAATGCAAGCCATTGTTTGGTAATAAATTGGAAAACACCAGACGGTATTATATCTGTAGTTTTTACAAAGTAACACCCATTTTTCTTTCTATACATTATTACATCCTGCAAAAACAGGACATACAATTTCTAGGTTTCTAGGGACATACAATTGCTCTAGTATGCAATATGGTCAGAGATTTTTATTTACCTAAAAATACGTATCTCACCCTTCTAATATATATGCAACGCCCATGCCCAATGCAGATAAATATAGGCAGTCCTTGTTTAGTGACTGTCTCATACAATATCCTTTGTTACAACAATGATGAAAAATAACTGTGTGACTGGTCTTTGCATTTAGGACACATGTTAACTTGCAGTTATTTGCATATGTCCCAATGCAGCCTTTTTCTTGGTTTATAGCTTCTGACAAATATGTCTGCGGCAGGGGTGTCAAACTCAAGGCACAGGGGCCAAATCTGGCCCACAAGGTACTTATATCTGGCCTTCAGGGGAGCCCTGGAAATAGTGAAGGACTGGCCTGCGGTGTCTCTGCCAGCGAAAATGCGGTCCTCCCAAGCTCTGTTTTTGCTGGCAGAGGATTGCAGGAGGCCGTTCCAGCTGAAAACGGAGTTTGGGAGCTCGTTTTCTCTGGCAGAGCATTTGGGCCACAGGTGCCCCAGACACGAGTGATGTCAAGCTGGCCACGCCTACCCTGGCCATGGCCACCCAGCCCCCAAGGTCAAACACAACCCTGATGCAGCCCTCAATGAAATCGAGTGACACCCCCTGGTCTATGGTACACATAAATGTGTGCTTTATTGTTGATCTGTGAAATAACAAAGCATGAATCATATATATGATCATAAATTATGACTTGGAGCAATTATATCATTTTGATACTTACATAAATGAAGTAAACTAACATATATCATGAGATTTGCATCATTTATATATGGACATAATTATAGAAATGACATAAAACATTTTATGGCTACAAATGGCAATGTGACCCAGGGAAACTGCAACCATAACGAAACACCAAATGTTGCCAAATCTTAATCACATAATTGTAGGGGTGCTGCAATGGTCATAAGTATGAGGAGTAGTCATAAGTCACTTTTTTTCAGTGCCATCATAACTTCAAACGATTGCCAAATGAGTGATCATAAGTTGAGGACTATATATATTGTCCTGAAGGTATCTGAACACCTAGGAAGCACGCCTTTCTCACAGATCAAGGAATGAGGCACTGAACATGTTAAATAATACCCAGTTATGTGATTTATTACAAAATAATTAAGATCCTGGAAGAGTGAACCAACTATCAGAGTGGGCAAGCATTTTTTCCTTTCTGGGTTCCAGAGTTTTTGTATTGCTTGGGAAGGAGGATTAAAACAGTCCCACCCAAGAGTTTGTTTTAGAAAAAGGAACTGAAAGCAAGCCTGGGTGCGGTGCATTAAGAAAAATGGCACAGGAAAAATAAAACCAGCAGCGATGTGTGAAAAAGAAACCTTCAATCTAAAGAGAAGCACCTCAGTTGCATCCTCAGAGGAGCGCAAGAGACAACTGCATTATGTGGAAGTGTGAGAATGACTGAGAAGCAGAGCTGAGAGATGCTGGAGGAAAAGAGACCGATCAGAGTTTGCAAGCCCAAGTAAGCCTGCAAATAAATAAAAAAAACCCGAAGCCTACCGCCTGCAAGCAGCCTCAAGGCAGAGCTCCACAAATCAACTCCAGAAACAGCTGGAGCTGTGAACGCTGACAAAAGGCCATTTGCAAATCTATAGAGGAGCGATAGAGGGTTTTTGCATGCATGCACGCGGACTGGGAATGGCTACAAGAGTTGAAGGAAAAATAGAAAGAGTTAAAAGCTGAGAAATAGTTGAAATCAGAAAACATTGTGCTACAAACACATGGCAATAGAAACCCATAGATCAAGTAATAAAAATAGTTTCAAGCTTATAGTATCAGGAGGCCACTAGAATAAAACAATTAAGAAAACAGAAGCATAGAGTTAGCATTCAGCTTAGAAGGAAGGAATAGGAATTTAATCCTACACAATAAACACTTTGGGGCTGGGTGGGGAACAAATGCAACAAATGGGATTGTCTCTTCTACACCATATGAGAAAAACCTTAACTTCCCTATTATTGGGAAGTTAATCTTATATCTTAATGTAAGATAGTTATGTGAAATGAATATACAGTATATATTTCCAGTGTATCTATAGTGTATTACTATGCATTTAAATGAATTTGACCACACTGACCATACTATATGTGTTTCTAAATCAAATATTTCAAGTGATAAAATGGCATGTTGAAGAATACAATTTTCCACAGCTGATTACCTTAAGTTGGTAAGATTGGGAAATGGTACAGCAGTGGCCCCCAACCTTTTTTGTGCCACGGCCCGGTACCGGCATCACAAAATGATCCACGGCCTGGTACTGGCATCAGCACGCATGACCAAGGCAAGGCGAGCCGAGCGACCGGCCAGCCAGCCGTCCCCCGCTTCTCCCCGCCACCTTCAACTCCTCCTTTGTACCTTTTTTGTGCTTTCTTAATCTCCTCCACCATCGGGACGGCTCTTTGTTCAAAGCTGGCCCCCCCTTCGATGAAACTAAGGCGCGAGGATTCCTTCAAAACCCAAACGCCGCTTTCCAACCGGAAAAGCTCACCCAGAAGCACTTTCTCGTCGAAACAAGATGGCGGCGCCCAGCAAACTGGCGGCCCAGTAGAAAATGATCCACGGACCGGTACCGGTCCAGGGCCCGGTGGTTGGGGACCACTGTGGTACAGGACACTTTTCCTTGTTTATAATTCTATCTTTTCTTCCTGTGTAGTGGAGGATCTTAAATTCAGGGTCATGAGGACATAAGATTTTCTGCAGAGTAAGTCAGTTCTCCCCCTAACTTTATTCGCCCTGTTCTTTTTACATCTCTCCAGACTCCCATTTGCCCAACAGCATAGAAAAGCTACAGATGGAAGCATAGAAAAGCTACAGATGGAAGCATAGAAAAGCTACAGATGGATCCAGCAGACTTCTTGTCAACTGCATGGCAATCCTACTGGGTGCCTTGTTGACCTCTGATATTGGGCACTTGAGAGGAAACTGTGACCAGGAGTGCTTTTGCACAGCTTTAGTCGGTGAGCCAATTGCAGCTTTAGCTTAAATAGAATGCACTTAAGACATCCACTCATGCTCCTGCCAACTCTAAATTACTATAATTCGCTCTATATGGGGCTGCCACTCAAGCCAGAAACAGTGGTACATGCTTAATGGTCAGATGTGGTAAGTGGGTAGAATGGCAGAATTAATGAACTAAGCCTCTCCCAACAGAAACAGAAACTCTCATGTGATTTTATGAACTCAGAGGAATTCATGTAGTGTTTTCTTTTTTTCTTCAAGCAGCAACAACATCCACTTCTATTTGTGTCTTCCTCTTCTAATTCAGTGCCTTGGCTAAGATTTTGAGTGGTAGAAGACTAGTGAAAACAAGGAGCCTAGGAAAGTCTCAGAAATGAAGCCACAGCTACTGAAACATCAGTCCCATTAAGGATTTTGCATATACACATATTTTCCAGATTGCAGCCCACAACAACCAGACCTATTATTAGAAGGCAATCTATTTGCCTGGAAAATATCTTGTTTCAAGACGCATGGGATGTTGAGCAATAATACTTGTTTACTCCCACTATTAATGGCAGCAATATCAACTGTATTTCCAGCGACAGCAGGAATTATATTCTAAGGGACAACATTGTTTTTATTTGTCACATCAATTGCTTTCTTCACCACCCTGGGTTTCTTATGCCTTTAAATTTATCTGCTATTTTTACAGCACCCAGGTTTCTCTTCAAGTAATAACCATCCAATATGCTTGTCGACTGTGTTTTGTTTAGCTTTTTAAATTATAATGACAAGTTTGATGTTTGTTTGGTTTATTTTAATGATTTAGTACAGAATTCTACTGAGCTGAAATTGGAAGTTGGGGGTGTTTCAGATAACCCAAAATGGAAAGCCATTTGATACAGAGAATGCCATAATATCCAAAACCAGAACCAATTATTTTGATCACATTTGTTCTTTCTACATTCTTTTTCTGCAAGAGGATCCTTTGACACAATTGACAACTTGGCAGCCTATGCTTCTCTGTACAAAAAGCAATGAATTAACTTAGGGAAAGGAACAGAGAATTGGATCAATCCATCAGAGCTAGTACAAAATTCGGTTAAGATTTTCTCCAGTCAGTTAAGATTATCTCTATTTCAACATTTGCTATTATAAATATACTATTAATATTACTGCTTTTGTTGAAATTATAATTCACATTCCTACAAAGTGATCAATATTTTTTTTAGGAAGTAAAAAAAGCTACTTGAAGTACAACCATAATCAAAAGGGAAAATACAATTACTATACCGTAATCTTGCCAATCATTCTTTGTAGTTTATTCTTTCCACATTGTAGTGGGAAAACTTCAGGTATTTCAAATACACAACAGAGCATGTTCGGATACATCTGTTGACTAATTACATGGTCAAATGCACCATTCCATTAACACTGTATATGACTGAAATGTCATCAGTTATTTGATTGACTATGATATTCAATGAACCTGCTGTTGTCCCAAGCATTGAAGAACACAGAAACTTCCCTACCTTGATCAGATCTTTGCTCCAGGGTTCTCTCGGGATTTTCATTGAAAACAGCTCTGGAGAATTTTAGGGATGCCAGATGAAGGAATTCATGGTACGATGCATGAATAGCGTTTACCCTACAGACCTTCCCAACAAGATCTGTGCATCTATATGACTAAATGATTTGTTACATTGTATTAATCTTAAGCCAGGTATTTTTATTATGAACAAAAAAATAGTTGGGGTTTCTGATTCAGAACTGCAAGACAGAAGATAGAATTATAGAAGCAAAGTTTGATTGTGATGGAATGTAAATCTGGCCCAGGGAATGAGGAAAGGATAAATAAACCATGATGAAAAGAGTTTCATAAAAATTACTTAGCCTTGGGAACAAAGAATGCATGAGAAAGAAATCAGAATACCTTTTCTCTCCCTTAATTTTGATTGGTATAAGATGGTGTAGATCAGCGGTCACCAACCGGTGGGCCGTGGAAAATTTTTGGTGGGCCGCAGAAATGGCCTCTGAAAGCAATTAATCTGGGCCATGCAATTCTCACGCCTCCCGGCTCTTTGAGGGACCCCGGAGTCAGGTCCCTGAGATGCACGCACCAACCAGCTCCCACACACGGCGGGCGGTGGCAACAACAGTCCCCTCCCCAGTGCCCACTGTCAGCTCTCCCCATTAATTCTCTAGTTTTGAATTGCTACCACCTCTCTCTCTTTCCTTCCCCCTCCCCCCCCCCCACGCCCACATGCAGGCAGCCAAGGAAAGGGAGACAGAGCCGTGCGCAGCTCTTGGCACCTTAGACCTCACTGCCTTTCCCAACATTGAAGCTTCGGAGATGCAGGCAAAGCCACCGCAGTGGTGGCGCCAGAGTTGCCTTAGCATGCTCAGTTAGTTAAGAATCGCCCTACCCAGAGAAGGAGGTGGTGCTGGAGGAGGAGGAGGCAGTAGTGGAGAAGTAAGCAACTCAGGGCGCTACCGCTGTGGTGGCTTTGCCTGCATCTCTGAGGCTTCAGTGTTGGTAGAGGCAGTGAGGGCTGCAGGAGCTGAGAGCTGCGCATGGCTCCATCTCCCTTACCTTGGCTGCCTGCACGTGGGCATGGGGGGGAGGGGGAAGGAAAGAGAGGCGGGAGCAATTCAAAACTAGAGAACTAATGGGGAAGAGCTGACAGCGGGTGCTGGACTGTTACTGCCGCCGTGTGTGGGAGCTGGTTGGCACGTGCAACTCAGGGACTTGACTCCAGGGTCCCTCGAAGAGCTGGGAGGTGCGAAAACTGCAAGTGGGAGCATTTGGTGATTTCAAAGAACTCCTGGAACACGGTAGATTGATGTTTTGTAGGTCTCAGTGAAAGAGTGAGCTTTGTTTCGCCTCCTTTCCTCCCCTGGTAATGCGAGATTTTCTCTCTCTCTCTCTCTCTCTCTCTCCCCCTCTCCCCTTCCCCCAAATAATTACTGGCTGTGGCTGGGTTTGGCAGCGAAGTGCTAAAGCGAGCAAAGTGCCCCCAGGGACACTTTTCCTGGAAGAGCCCCCCCACAGCTTTTCCTCGGCTGCAGATCTGAGCTCTCTCGATTCTCCACCTGGGATCTGAAAGGAGCTCCCACCTCCTCCTCCCCTCCCCCAATTAATCACTGAGAGTCCTTCTGTAGGCAGATGCCTGCTGAGAAGCCCCTGGAGTGGCAGCCAAGGGGCGCTGCCCCCCAAGGAGAGCAAAGCCCCCTTTCTGCCTCTGCTTCTCCCAGCGGCAGTTGCCCTGAGGCCCCTCAGCTCCGCTCTTCTGTCTCTTTGGAAGGTGCCAGGTGGGGGGATGCTTCCAGCCTGGAATGTTTTATTTTGTTATCATTAAGCATTTATATTTTTGTTATAATTAAGTGTGTGTGTGTGTATAATTTTTTTTAATATTAAATATATTAGCTTTTTTTTTTTTTAATCGTATTAGTGGTCCTCAGGATTTAAAAGTTGAGTTTGGTGGTCCCTGAGGTCCCAAAGTTTGGCAACCCCTGGTGTAGAGAGAAATTCTGACGGCTCTTCAAGATTCTGACATTGTGTTCTGCAACAACAAACAGAATCCTGTTGCTCCCTTTTGTGGCCTTGCCTACCTCAAAGGGCTGACAGCATTGGACCATATGTGGACTTCAGCACAATACTCTTACATCTTTATGTTATGACCATATCCACTGTATCCATTGGGCGGGGGGAAGCAGAGAAGTAATGTTCAGTCTCCCATAACAGTTCTTACACAGAATTCCTTCTTGTGATAAACCACTTCATCCTTTTTCTGAAGATATCACTTGGATTTTTGGCATGCAAAGGACGTTGTCCACCAACAAGCCCTACCAACTTTCATTTTCCCCCTTTTCTGCTGTCTTTTCTCCTTTCTATTAAATTTATGCATGCTTGGTAAAGGGATATTTCTCCTCTTTCTCCTCCTCCTCCTCCTCCTCCTCTTCCCAAATCTTATTGCACTCAATTATTTATTTTGATGTATTTATTTGCCCATGTGTATTAATTTCACATTCTTTATTACTGTTCATCTGGGTTTTTGAGAAAAGGAATCCTATTAACAGATATTTAAATATGTTGCCTTCCCAACCCATGGCATACAAATGATCTTTTCAAATTCTTCATCAGATCTGTGGGCTGAAAAAATGGGTAGAAGAAGAAACTATCCAACAATTTCTCAAGGACAGGACTTTACTTTAAGGCAAAGCACTAGTGTGAGAAAAACAAAAAAAAAGAACATACAAGCAGAATCATCCATTAACGTCCTTGGAGACTGAATAGGAACAGGTAGTCAGAGAAGCTGCAGAACACTCAAGAGATGGTTGGATAAAAGTCTTTAATGCATACTCCAAGTTATAATTTAAAAAATGCAGGAAAACTCACTATGATGAGTCACCCATGAGTATTTCTCCAAACTTCTGTCCATTGCTGAAAAGGATGTCTAAAGGACATTATCTTCAATCATTCTGAAATAGAACTCCCTGTAAGAATGTAGGAGATTTTCATTCCAACAAGTCTTGACATCTGATAGATCAGCTCCCCTCATACTGGAATTTGCAAGATGAAATTCCTACTTGAAATGAGAAACACACTTATTTGTAAAAAAATAATCTTTCTTTAAAAAGTTTTGTTTTAGTGCCTTGAAATGCCGCTCTAGCGCTTTTTTTCTCCTAAGTTCACATGGAACTTAGAAGGTCTTTACTTAGATCCATGAATTTCCATTCTGGATTTGCTAAAAATGATACATCTGCCAGAATTTCATTTTTTTCCCCTTGTACTTTTCTGAGTATAAAACAAAAATGATTATAACAGTAAGCATGAATTTTAAACATTCTTCATTTGCACAAATACAGTATGCCCTGGCAACTGTTCTTGGTTCTGCCATGTCCAACCTTACCCAAAAGCACCCTCAAGATATATAAAGCCTATTATATTTATCACCCATTAACTTGGGGAAAGTCAGGTGACTGTAGTGACTGGGAACAATGGAAGAATAAAACAAGATTGAGATTGACACTGGGAGCAAAAATAAATAAACCATGCTGATATATATTTTCAATGATTCCCAGAAAGATAGATAACACATCAAATAAGCAGTGAAGAAAAGCCCATTAGCTGAAATTAACACAGCACACTTATTCATAATGTGGCTTGTCTCATTTTGGCTCATTGTGCAAATGCAGTCTCTGTGCTTTACTGCTTTGAAACTGTGCAAAAACCTAAGTTTAAAAAGCCATGGCTTTTAGGGCAACATGCAAATTGTCATTTTTTATTTCTGTCATTATAATCTAATACCTCCTTTAGATGACAGTAATATTTGTAGCTAAAAAAATAAGGAGTCCCCTAGCACTTTGTTGGACTAAAAAAAATGTAAAAAGACATAAATGGTACCTAGGACACATTCTGAGATGAGATGGTTGGAAAAACATGCAAGTCTGTTCCACAGTTAATTCCTCTGAGGAAATATTTGAGAAGTATGGGACTGCGTCTGTTGAGTTCTCAGAGAAGTTGGCTATCAGTAAGAAATTTTCACATTATAAAATAAATTGCCAACTTGACTAATTTCTGACATTTGAAATAATATCTCTCCAGAGATTTGATTAACCCTCATCTTAGTCAAAAGAGCTCTTAAAAGCTGGTCATTCCCCAGAATGGGTGGGTGATGGGCCTTTGGTCTGTGATGTGACTGTTTTTAAATTCATACAGATGAAAAAGCAAAAGGTTTTTAATAATAATAATAATAATAATAATAATAATAATAATAATAATAATAATAATAATAATAGGTTTTATATTGCTTTTTCACCTGTATCTCTAAGTTGTTTTAATACAGTGCATTACCCAGACTTGCACTGGAAACAGGCCTTTTACATTAATAAATGACATTACATGAAACTAGTACAAATATATGCCAACTGCAAATATAACAATTAATGTGAAATGAATGGTCATCATTAGAGTACGTTACTTAACTGGGGCAGAGAGGCAGTGGAATTAACCATTCTGAAAGGTGGGGAGAACTGTGAAATTTTTGCACTGGAATACAATTTGACCTACAACTATTTGTTTAGCAACCATTCGAAGTTACAACAGCATTGAAAAAAGTGACATGCAGCTGGTCCTCACATTTACAAATGTTGTAGCCTCTCCATGGTCATGTTATCAACATTTGGGTTCTTGACAACTGATTTGTATTTAGGATGATTGAAATGTCCCGAGATCATGTGATCACCATTTGTGATATTCCCAGCCAGCTTCTGAAAAGCAGTCATTGAGGGAAGCTGCATTCACTTAGTGAGTGCACAATTCATTTAACATCTGCAGTAATTCATTTAAGAACCCCGACATAAAAAGTGGTTAAATTGGGTGCGACTTACTTAACAACCACCTTGCTTAGCAATGGAAATTCTCATCGCCATTGTGGCCATAAGTCAAGTACTATGTGTTGACCCAGGGTGGGATACAAAAGCAACCAAGTCACAAAAACAGATGATGTCCCTTTAATTCCTTCAACTTGGCTTCAAAGGTCCAATTATCATTGACTGGAGAAAAAACTCCCCACAAGCAGTTGCGAAAAGGAAGAACTTCCATTCAAACTCAAAATATACATAAATTGTAAATAGGAAAAAATAACACAAACCACACTGAAGCAATTAATGAGACAAGGCAGGATAAGGGCTTGAAGATATCCACAGATACCGAAATACACACACTGGGAAGGATGCCAAAACTCAGATAAGAACTGACAAACTAGAAATATTTTCACACTTTGCTTCCAGCACTGACCCATGCGCAGTATGTCCTTTTAAACAGTCCTCACAGCTGCAGCCCATGAAGGGGATCAAGGCCCTTTCCTCCCACGTAGACCACACTATTCACATTTCTCCCTTATCCGCTCCTCCCTGCGTGCCCTAGGATGAAGAGGGGATGGCATCGCCTGGGTCTTCCTCTGAATGCCCAGATGGCCTGTGCCCTTCCCCAGTTTCCTCCACAACCACCGGAGCCACACTCCCACTTCCTGTCGACTGTTCCTCCTCTCCCTCGGAGTCAGATTCTAACAGGGGCATAACACAATACTTATATTTTGTGACTGACCCTATTGCCACATAATTGGTGTTTATTAATTTATTTAAAAGGTTTATATCATCTAACCAAACTCTGGAAGGCTCCCAGTCAAAAGTTAAAACAATATATAAAATCGTACTAAAATTATAAAACTAAGAAAGATTAAAACATTAAAAACAACAAAGACTTGGCATCAAGTCAACCTTCTAATGTGCAATTATCCAATCTTATCCCAAAGGACGAATCCGATATTAAATTAATAAGAACAGATACTACACATGACATTTGGCCAAAAGGCTGAGAAGTTGATGATGTTATCAGCTGATGTTGCCTAAAGTAATAAGTGGACATTCTAAAGAAGTTTATTCGTTAGAGAAATGTTTCTGTGTTAATAGGTTTGGAAGTAAGATGTTTGGCACATTTTACATTAGAAGAGGAAGAAAAGTGCCAAATAAAACAGTTGCTAACAGAAGAGAAGACAGAATCTGAGGTCTCTGTGCTCGGCTGAGCAAGGACAGCAAAGAGACAAGAAGATATAAATAAGACCTGCCCAAGGATTTTTCAAGTAAGAAATAAAGGCCACCCCTATCATATCCTGCTTGAGAAGTGCCAAAGGCAACTGCTGGAAAATAGAGACCTTGAAATGAGAGTGTTCTGTCCTTATATTTGTCATAATAATACATTATCACTCTGTATTATTAGTAATATATGCATTTAATATCATAATGAGATGTGAGCATTTGTAAAGAAAAAGAGCGTGCTGGGTTTAAAAAGGAAGCCTATTTTTCACATAAAATTCTTCAGGTGCTTTCAGAAGAAGGAATGGGTACAAACCACATGCAGGGATGAGGCTGAATAGATATAAAATAAGGCACAATCATTTTGATTCTCTCTGTGACCAGCTCATCGAGAATGATTGAAATGGATGACTGCCAGCGTCAAAACTTTTTAAATCTGAGTGCAGTCATTTGAAATGAAATAGGAGATAAGAATGAAATTACCCTTTCCCAATGCAAAAATGAAGGGTGAGGGATTGAAATAAATGCTGGTAATAAAATGGGCCTACTGTTATTGGTGTAGCCTAGCAACAACTGTCAGGCTGAAAAGCCAACAGCAGCTCAAAAGCCAACTAAATAATTTAGCCTCTCTTAGCTGAGGCTGGTGTTCGATCTAATAGTTTTTCTTTATTAATATTCGGGAATAATTTTAAAAGAAGAAAAAAACACTATACATTGAGAGCAATACAATGCATTCCTTATTGTGACAAATGGAAAGTCAGAGCCCAGGAAGCAAGCATACGGTATTAAAAACGTGTGTCTGATTGATAGAGAATCCAAAAGCTTGTATTAATGATTATTGATTGCTATTCTACAGAAGGGGAGAGTCATCTACCAAAGATTCAGCAGTACAAGACAAAGGATGAAATGATTTACTTTCAGCCTGTAACTTAACGAAACATTTTCCGATTGGCATATGATGTAAAACTATTATCAAAAATTTAAACCTCATTACATTCAACAGATAAAGGGCATGCCTTATTGAGATTAGAATGGTTCAATGAAAAGCAAAAAGCAGGGGGTTTTATGTATAAAAAAGCTAAAGAGCTAAACTATAATGTAAAACTGCATTGTTAAACACTATATTGTAAAACTATATTGGATAAACCTATATTGTAAAAATATCTTCTAGTCAAAAGGAGGCTGTACTTAAAAAGGGAGTAAAAGGAAGATTTGAGACAATCTTTTTCAAACTTGGCAATTTTAAGATGTGTGGACTTTTAACCTCTAGAATTACTGTTCTGTCTCCTTTACACTTTCTGCTTCACAAAAAAGAAAAAAGAAAAGAAAAGAAACTAGCAATAATGCTGCTGCCTTTACCTATCTCAGCTAGCATATGATATAGGTGTTTCTCTCTGTGTTCTCTCCCTTCCTCCCATTATTTTTTACAAGTGGACAGATTTTTTTCTCTCTGGCAGAATGCTGAGCAGCATTTATTGAAACAGTTAGTCATGGTGCTAACCAAAGTCAGAAGTCAAAAGCCAGTACAAAAATATAAGATTTTACACTATGATATTTCCACAGCATCCGATTCTTCCTAGTCTAGAGGTGCTGTACCCTCCCCTCACTGCCTTTAATGGGGACATTAAGGTAGGACAGAATATGCCAATACTTCATTCATGCCATTTGCAAGCTACCTTTAGCTTAGACTGTTGGACATTACACATGTGGTACAAAACTCTCAAGGGCATTCACAAAGATTGGCATTTGTGTTGTTAATGTATTCCATATCTATCTACATCTACATCATCTATCTATCCAGGGGTGGGATTCAGTTTTTTTAACAACTGGTTCTGTGGGCATGACTTAGTTGGTGGGTGTGGTTTGGTGGTTATGTGACTGGGTGGGTGTGGCCAACTCGACATCACTCATGTCAAGGGGTGCTTCTCCTCCCTGGCCTCTCATGACAGTGGGGATGCTGCAATGGTCATAAGTGTGAAAAATGGTCATAGGTCACTTTTTCAGTGCCATTGTAACTTTGAATGGTCACTAAATGAACTGTTATAAGTCAAGGATTACCTGTACAAAAATATAAAAAGCTTCTTTGCTTGCAAAAAGCTGCTCTAAAAACCAATCATTAGATTAAAAATATCCTGTAAACCAGAGTTACAAATCAGGCAGGGTGCCAGAGCACCTTGAGGAATGAAAATAGTTAAAATGCAGTGATAACTATCAAGCAGCCATCTCTTGCTCATAAAGTGAAACCCTTTAGCAGAGAGGTCATTTAAGCTCTACAGAAAAAGCACACCCAGGAAAAGCAATCCTTAGATCCATTTGCATCACTTAAAGATACCATCTGGTCTCACTCACCTCACAAGATATCCTAAGGAAATCATCCAGATTTCCAAAATCAGTGTCAAGCTTGCATCCTGCCTCTTGGAAGTATACCCCAAAAGGACAGTGCCAGATAGTACTAAAGCAATGAAGGAAGACCCCCTCCCCAGATAGAAAAAGAAACCATGAGGCAGGGAAAAATTCAAACACAATACAAATAATGAAATCACACAGCAGCTGTTGCTTGTTGAAGCTGAATAGGGAAAATTATCCCATCAATAAACACAGGATTAAATGTCACCAAGCACAGAATTAACCTTCACCAAAAACCAGTTTTAGACCAAAACTCAGAAAGGGTATGTAAACTCACATTTGAATGTCAATCTTTCTAACTAGTCAAGAAGCCTTGATGAATGTTGATTCCTTGTCACTAAAAGCTTTGCTTCATTATTCAATGATTTCTTCAAAGTGCTGATTGTCCAAGGAAGTATTTCCTCCCAACAGCAGTGTAAAAATCTTAAAACAACCCTTCCCCTCTAAGAAAGTCAAGCCTCCGAAACTCCGGAGACAGAAAGTCTAGGCATTCTGGCAAGAATGTAATAAGGGTGGAAAAAAACAAAAGGAGATCGCTTCTAACTACCGGTTCTTCGAACTGCTTAGAAAGTTACAAGGGGTTCTATAGAACAGGACAGAACCGGTAGAATCCCACCCCTCCCTCTATCTATCTATCTGTCTGTCTGTCTGTCTGTCTGTCTGTCTGTCTGTCTGTCTGTCTATCTATCTATCTGTCATCTATCTATCTATCTATCTATCTAATCTATCCACTATTGATAATGTTTTTCTTCTTTTAAAATATTAAAATAGGAGATTCTGATGCAGTTATGCTTACTCAGGCCACCTCATCTCACCTCACAGAATTGCTTTGGAGATAAAATTAAGAAAGAAGAGGATTCCATGTGTGGAACTCTAAATTGTCAGGAAAAGGGTGGCATTAAACCCCCACCACCATCCACCCATGCAGTTCAATGCAATGCAGTAAATAAAAACACATGTTCTTTATTAATTGCAACTGAAATGTGAAGAGAGAACATATTAACCAGCACACAAATTTCTATCCAGACCAATCTGTCAGCTACTAGAAAGGGAAGGAGTGCAGAAGTGAGATTTTAAAGAGAAAACAAAAACAAAAACAGAAGAATGTGTCTGTATATAGGCTGAGGTCACAGCCTTTATCCTGGTCTAGAGTCCTTGACAGACTAACCCTGAAGAAATGAGATTATTGGTAGAGAGGATATTTTTTTTTTCTTTTGGAAGCTTCAGAAGCAAGGATCTGAAAGGGATCTCCCCAGCTTCTGCACCTAGTTTTGGAAAGCCAATGAAGTTAGTTTCACTTTTATAATCACAAAAGAAATATTATAAGGGCAAGATGGTGTCCTTTGGAGAAAGATATGCCATATATTTGGGCTTTTCAAAGGTCTCAGGATGGACCCAGGGGTGGGATTCAGCCGGTTTGGACTGGTTCAAGTGAACCAGATGTTAAATTTACATCTGGTTCGCCGAACCGGTAGTTGAACCAACCGGCTGGCCCTGCCCGCCCTGTCCTGCCACTCCCAGAAGTCTCCACATGGCTTGTTTTGGATGCAGGTAAGTGCAGGATCCATGCAGAGGCTCTGGGAGGGTGAAAAATGGCCCTCCCGGAAGTTTCAGAAGTCTGGAAACAAGCCTGTTTCTGGATTCCAGAGGGCCTCTGGAGTCCAGGGGAGGCCATTTTCACCCTTCCAGAGGTCCAAAGGAAGCCTTTCGACTCTGGGGAAGGTGAAAAACAGCCCTCCCAGAAGTTCTGGTAAGCCACACCCACCATGGCCACACCCATCCAGCAACCGGGCAGAGAACCGGTTGTTGGGATTCTTGAATCCCACCCCTGCCATGGACCATTTATCTATAGCATGTATTCCACCATTTCCTATAGTTTAATGGGTGAGGCATACTCACTACGAGTCATGATAAAGAGGAACACTGCTACTGAATCAATGAAAAGTGGAACCATCCATATACTGGAATGGAGATGAATGGAACCTTCACTTCTAATGTTAACATCAAGGCCAGAAGTCCAACATGGTAAAACAAACTCTCCCAAGGATTAATTGTTGAACAGCCGCTTATTTCCAAGATTTCCATTTAAACTGGTCATATACCCCCAAAACAAAGCTAACATTCTTCTTGTACTGAAATTTCAGTAAATAAACAAGAGCAAAGAGGAAGGGTACCCTTTTAATGATGTATTAACTATTGTATCAGTGTGTGTGTGTGTGTGAGAGAGAGAGGGAGACAGAGGAGGGAGGGAGAGAGAGAGAGGAAGGAGGGGGAGAGAGAGGGAGAGGGAGAAGGGGAGAGAAAGGGAGAGGGAGGGAGGGAGGGAGGAATGTTAATTCAGGATATCTCCTTATTTACTCCAGATTATCTTATTATTTGTATGAAATTTAACATGTGAAAGACATTAGTTACAGGTTTATCATAGGGCACTTATCTTTTCTATGCATATTTATTATGTCTGTTTCCCTATGTGTATTTTCTTGGGCAATTACTTGCCAATATAAATGAAACCAATTACAGAATAAGGTTTATTAGATTTTCAATCAACATTCTTTCTTCCAAAGAACTTGCAACCTCCTTTAGTTTTATGCCATCAGCTGGTTTGTTTTTGTTATCATACTTTTGCCTGATCTAACCTAGGTATTATAAATGACTTAGGTACTGATGCTGATGTTCCAGCCAAGTCTGAATGATGTCTACAGAAAAAATAAATACTTAAGTCATAGGGGAAAAAGAATATTACCAAAAGAGATTCCCCAAAAGTGGGCATACATATTAGTAATTGAAGCAATTGCTAAATGCAGCTCTGTACAAAACAGTGCTCAACTCAGAAGTAAATCTCATTGGCTTTCCCTTTTAAAGTGTGTTTTAGAACTGCTTGCTAGCCAAGACATACATTATGGATAGGAATTCTCTAAAACCAAACTTACCAATTGTCTAATCTTGGCAGAGGATTCAGAGCAAAGCAAAAATTCAAAGCAAAATCATTTAAAGATGGGAACATATTACTTTAAAAAAACATGCAGATGCAGCAGATAAATAAAAAACATTAGATATATGGAACATGTGCCAAAATAGAAAGAATCTAAGCACCAGCCTTAAATATTGGCAAAAATAATAATAATCAGAAAATAAAATACAAGCTGAAGGACATGACCTTTTAGACAATCCACACTCTGTCAAGGACCTTGGAGTCCTCATCTCTAATGATCTAAATGCTAGAGCCTCTGTAACAACATAGCCAAAAAGGCATTAAGAGTTGTCAACCTAATCCTGCATAGCTTTTTCTCCAGTAATATTGTAATACTAACTAGAGCATACAAAACATTTGCTAGACCAATTCTCGAATACAGCTCGTCTGTCTGGAACCTGCGTTGCATATCAGACATTAACACAATCAAAAGAGTCCAGAGGTATTTCATGAGAAGAGTTTTTCACTCCTCTACTGGTAACAGAATACCTTATGTCACCAGACTTGAAATTTTAGGCTTAGACAACTTAGAACTATGCCACCTTCAGTCCGACCTAAGCATAGTACATAAAATTATCTATTGCAATATCCTCCCTGTCAATGACTACTTTAGCTTCAACCACAACAGTACACAAGAACACAATAAATACAAACTCAAGGTAAACCGCATTAAACTTGATTGCAGGAAATACGACTTCAGCAACAAAGTAGTCAATGTCTGGAATTCACTACCTGACTGTGGTTTCTTCCCAAAAATCTTTAACATTAGACTGTCTACCTCACCCTATTCTAAGAGGATTGTAAGGGGCATGCATAAGTGCATCAATGTGCTTACCATCCCTGTCCTAATTTTCCCTTTTACTTGTATCCATTTCATGCATCATGATTATACAGTACTTATATCTGTTATCTAATAATACATGCTCAACAAAAATAAAGAAAGAAAGAAAACCTGGCTAACTTCCTCTAAATTTGAAAGCTATATGGGACAGGCCGTTTAGTGCATGGATGTGAAATAGATTGGATTAGATTGGGAAGCTTAATGAATGGATTGGGGTACAGGCTGGCAAATCATCTATTTTATCTTCTTATTGTATAGATATAGGGTGAAGAGATACTTGTTGCATTTGCTACAAGTGTGGAAAGGATACTGACAGTTAAACTTAAAGTAAGCAAAGATTGGCCCCATGTTATTCTCAGAAATTTGTGGTCCACAAATGTGAATGTGATTACTGGTTGGCTTCAAACTACTTTGTGAGAGACTAGGAGCTGGAAGTGGTGTGGTAAGGGGCTAAGTAAAGTTCTTCTATATATCCAATCAGGATGTTAGCCATTATATGCAAATTTCCTTTCAGCATCATTTTGCAAGAGAACATTGAATGTTCCCTGAATGTTGTTGCTAATGTTGGATGTTTAATTCTCTTTGGTACTAAAAGTATAATCTTTCCATTTTTCAAATTAATTTTACAAATTGAATGGCTCAAGCAGCTTCACCAGCTCTCTCTTCCCATTAATTCTGCTTTTATTTTTCAAAAGGCAGAGATGGTGAGTCACCGCTGGTAAACTGACTTCACAAGGTACTTTCATCAATGTGGTTCTATACTCTGTTATCTCGCAAAAAATAACCAGTAGCAGTATTCTTTTGTACAAGAACTTGATCAGATTGCAAATATTGTCTCTAAATGTCACAGTTCCATGTAGAAAAAAGCAAACTGATGTGGGTGGATTACAAAAGACTGAGAATATTGCATTTTCCCTTGAACCAATTTCTTGATTGATTCCAGTTTCCAGAAACTAATATTGCAGGCAACAAGCAAGGTTGGTAAATGATGATTTACCATGTTCAAAATTTATGCCAGTTCAAAATTAAATCTACGACTGAATGCAACAACGATAATGATGATTTGCTACAGAAGATGGCATTTAATTAACCATGAATTGGTCACACTGAAAAATGATGGATGGTCCAAGAAGTCAAACCATTTTCAATCTGTTGGCAATAAAACATCAGTATAATAATGTAATTAGAAATTAGATACAACCTAAGGAATCCTTTCTTCTTACAAGTAGTTCTCATTTAGCAACTACTTTGTTTAGTAACCATTTGAAGTTATGGTAGTGATGAAAAAGTAATTTTCTGACCAATCCTCACATTTATAACCTTTGCAAGTAAAGCTGAAGTAAGATCTGAATCAGATTTGCAGTTTCCCTTGGTGACCACTTCATTTAACGCCTGAGTTGCTGGTCCCAATGTGATTTGCTAAACAAAGTCTATCTGCATTCTAAATTTCATTTAGAAAATAGGATGTAAAGCGGAAAATGTTCTCTGACATTATGTTCCTTTATTAGTAAAGTACAGCACTTTCCATCATCCCCGTGGCACAATCCCGATTGTGCTGTCAAGACAGTATATAGGTAATTGGGAATTGAGATAATTAAGTTAGAATTGGGAGCTGTCCCTTAAGGGAATGCCTCATGGTAAATGTAGCTAATGCATCATGGGAAATGTAGTTCATGTCATGTGGTCACATCTGTAATCTTGATTGGTCACTGAATTGACCCTTGGTTGGGTTGGGGGAGTTTTCTTCACTCTTGCCTGGACCCCAGCAGCGTGCTGGTGCCTCACCCCCTTGCTCCTTCGTTATGGGATGAAAGATCACTATGCTTTTACACTATGAAGTCATTTGTGCAAAGAGTTGGACATTAGATGAATCTCAACATAACTGTGAGTTATACTTTGAGAATGCCTTGTGAGCCAATAAAGAAACTTTGTGTGGAAGCCTTTGTAGAGTTGCCTGTCTGTCTTTATATTCAGCCAGAAATTTGATTATACACTGATTATATCTTACTTGTATCTTGATGTATGCAAATCCATCAACAAATCCAGTTCCCAGCTGTCAGCTGTGCCTACACAGTAAAGGACATCTTGGTTATCTAAGGATTCTAAACAATGCCATCCAACTCAGAGACCTAAACTAGGAAGCAAAGGGAGGTGCAATCAAGTCCCAACAACCCAAGTAGAGGAGGTCATGAAAAATATGTGGAGGCGGGTGATTCCAAAGGAATGGAAAGCTGACCTTGGATTAGATGAACTGTTAAGAGACAAAGAATAGTAACTCAGTCCTCAGAATGGGAAGCATAAGAAAAATCTCTCAAAACACCCCCATTTTGATTTTGACTGGTATAAAATGAGGTTCAAAGAAACTCTCACAGCCTTTCAAGTTTCCCTATAATAATAAAATAGCATTTCTAGAATCCCTGCAGTGTATGTTTTCTGACCTGGTTTACTATGAATGGCTGATACTAATTTATGAGCTCTATGAACTCCTACAAGAAGGGAGTTTTTATTCAAGTCCCTCCAACACCTAAAGCCATACCTATGGTACGCATGCTGGAAGCAGCACACAGAGCCACTTCTGCCAGCACGTGATAGCTCGCCCAGAAGAGCCCCACTGCACATGCGCATGCACCACCACCACCTGACAGCTGATTGTCGGGTATCTGGCACGCATGTGCGGGGGCAGGGGTGCGTGGGAGATGCACGTGTATGCACAGAGACACATGGTGCACATGCGGGGGGAATCGCGTGCATGCGCAGATGCATGGCGTGCATGTGGGGGATCGCATATGCATGCGCAGATGCACATATGTGCTCATGTGCAGGGGGCATGGGGGGCCCAGCATGCATTGCCTTCTGGGTGCTGGCACACAAGCGCGAGTGCAATTATCGGCACAGCAACCAAAAAAGGTTAGCCACCACTGATCTAGAGCAAAGGTCTTCAAACTTGGCAAGGTTAAGACTTGTGGACTTCAACTCCCAGAATTCCTGAGCTAACAGGAAGAGGAATTCTGGGAGTTGAAGTCCACAAGTCTTAAAGCTGGTTGGATGCCCAACCAGAGGACCTAGGTACATATGATGCCTGAGAGTTGTGATCATTCATCAAAGCCCCTCTGGAAAAATGTCCATATATTATCATTTTAAATATGATAGAAGGGGTACTCACATTAACAAATGAAAACCAACTTTAATCCTGGTCCTAATCATTACTTTATCCAGCCTCACATTCTTTTCAGAACATAGATATTCACATTTAAAAGCCAAGTGAGATTCCTGCTCCCCCCCCCAAAAGCTGACAGGAGATTAGGGGCAGACTATTGAATTTGGTCTATGGGCCAGTGGTGGGGTTCAGTTTTTTTTACTACCGGTTCTATGGGCGTGGCTTGGTGGGCGTGGTAGGGAAAGGATATTGTAAAACCTCCAGTCAGTGATTTTATTTGCTGGTTCTCCGAACTCTCAAAATTTTCACTACTGGTTCTCCAGAACTGGCCAGAACCTGCTGAATACCACCTCTATGGGCACACCTCCTTCTTTTCACAAGAGAAGGCAAAAGAAAGTGTAGGAGGAGGCTGATTTAGGAATAAGACTAAGAAATGCACACTTTCCCAACATTTCATTTCATTACCCTACCCACTCCAACCAGCATTGGCCTGGCCTATTAGATCACCTAGGGAAATGTTACTTATAATGCCACAATTTTGAAGCTCAAGGGGGCTGAAGCCAGCTAGAGTAGCTTTTCTGGAACAGAACTGATATTCTGAAACAACCTCTTGATGGATATCAAGCTAGCCTCCTATGTAGGAGACAGACTGGCCAAGCCAGGAGGGAGGAGTCAAACTGGAATTTAGTCTAGACTCCCCACATGGGCATAAGAAGGCAAAGTCCAATCCTTCCTCCTGAATGCCATTGAAGCTTATCTAGTCTCATTGAGGTGCAGACCATTTATCTAAGAACATTCTTGTATATAGGCTTAAGAAGTAAAACAGGTAACTGAACTCTTCAAATTGGGGCCTGGTTGTTTGTGTCTGATGCCTTGCCAGTGCTTAAGAAAACGCTGAAGACCAAACTCTTAGCCTGTATATAGTGCAATCTTTTATTGATTGATATTCCCTGCTTTTTTACAATTGTCAATCATTTCTTTATTTTTTGTCTGGGGTTTCAATTAGAACATGGGTATTTTATTGTATTCTTTCTTAGTATGTCACCAAGAATTGTATGATTGTAGCAGGACAGAAGATAGAGACAAAAGCTGCTTGCAGTTCCATAATCTGGGCATTAATTAATGTTCGCCAATATTTTTCAAAATTAGGTCTGCAAAGTAAGAAGTAAGCCAGTGCGAACACTTGGAAATTTCTCTGCACCCAAAATAAGAGGGGCTTTGAATTACTGTAAATATACAAAAAACAACAAGTGCTTCCATGAAGCAAATAACACCTTACCACTTTAAAATAAAAATGTAAACAGACTTTCTTAAAGTCATGTTAGTTGATTTATTAGATTTATATCCTGCCTTTCAGTATAGGCACTCCAGGAACATACATAATACTCCTTCCTATTTCCCCTCATAGCAACAACTCAATGAGGTAAATATTATTTTAATTAATTTTAATTAAAAAATTAATTCTAAGAAACACATCCCAATTCCTAATTCTGAAAAAAAATGTATAGTTTGGATTGCTTTCATTAATTTGCTTCTTTATTGCATATAGTTGACTTCTGTTTTATTGTTTTTCTTTTATCTGCAGCATTCAACTTCTGCAGGAAGCAATTCAAAAACTTTATCACAGTTTCAGTATATTCCCTAGCCTTCATGTTTTCTTCTTTCCCTTAAGAAAAACAACCTCTTTTCATGCACATGATGGTACACCATCCTGCACGTATTCCTGTCAAAATGTGGTCAGGATGTGTGTTTTATATACAAATGTGTCATAACAAGATAATTTCAAAGGCATTTTATTCGCTAATCAATACAAAGCAGAATGGAGGTGAAGAAAAGTTACTGTTTTGTATTTTCACCTGGTAATAGATAAGACATTTCAACTGCAAAGGGACAGGGGAATGAACCTATTTGAACACAACCTATTGTTTCTCCTACTGCTTCTCCAATATACTGTTTAAAAACTGTAATTCACAGGATAGTTATAAATCATGCACAAGCAATCTTCTAGAATGATGAATTACAACTCCCACCATAGTCAGCTATTTAAGAGGGCCCTGGAATTATAGTCAAATAATATGGTGGGCACCAGATTATTTTTTCCCATAAACTAAGGAATTGAGGACAGGCAGGTCAGCATAGAACAGCAGTCCTGATTTTTTGCAAACATTTGGTTATCTACTGCTAGAAATAAAATAGTAGACTAACTTAGTGTTGAGCCTGATCCAGCTTCACTGGATTTGTACCATTGAGCTTCTTCATCCCCTAAAGATACTAAGTTGGAAGATACTAAGTGGAATATTTTATTTGTGGAAAGGGAACTTCATGAGGACAGTGGTGACACCCAAGCAGGAAAAGCCCAAAGGGAACATCAGGCCAGCCATAAAACAAACTTGCATAGGAAAAGAGATTTAATAAAAGGTATTAAAGAAGCCCCTTAGACAAAAGCCCAAATAATTAAGAAAACTAAGGAAACAAGAAAAGAAAACCCTTACAAACACAAGACATGCCAAATCAGCTAAACAAACAGACAAAAGACACAAAATATATTGCAAAGGAGACAGACAGGAGATTGCCACAAGAAAACATTAGGAAACTGATAATCCAATCAAACCACCCTGCAAAGTTTGCCTTCTGCACCCCACGGAGTTTACCAGTTTACCCTCCGGCGGAAATGAAGACAACCCCTGACAGGATTTAAAACATTAAGAAATACAAACACAAGCACTCACACACAAAAGGAAAAAAAGGTATAAAAATCAGGGTTTTTATTATACAAAGAGAGCTAGCTCCAGGAACGCAGACTTCTTGCTATCTCTCGCCTTCCTGAAAAAATAAAAAGAACCGGCTTCCAAGTAGTTGTCTGAATCCTTGCACTGGAGTGCTCCCAGCAGGAAAACCGAACCCTCAGAAGAAAGGCATTTTCCAGCCTTTCAACAATTAAGGTGTAGAAAAGAAGGGATTGTCCAGAGGGGTAGTTTAAAATAACCTTTCCTTCCTACTGCTAGTCAGTTATGCTAGACTACGATTCCCATGGCATCTGGGAATTCTCATTTAACTATCTATAAGACACTATTTGGAAGAGACATTTTAAAAGTTGAGGTTGTGTTGAGCAGGGATGTCAAACTCAAGGTCTGCAAGCTGCTTAAATCTGGCCCGCCTGGAATATCAAAGGACCAGCCCCTGGAGCCTCTGCTGGCCAAAACAGGGTGTGGGGACATGCATGAGACTCTGGGGCCTGTTTTTGGCCTCTACAACTTCCAGCACTCTGCCGGCCGAAAATGGGCTTGGTTTTGGCCAGGAGAGTGCTGCAGAAGGCCATGGAGGCCAAAAACGGGCCACAAGGAGATCTTGCACAGCTTCCCTGGGGCCCATTTTTGGCCCGCAGAGTGCTGCAGAAGGCCATAAAGGCTGAAAATGGGCCCCCATGCCCTGCTTTGGCCAGCAGAGTGCTGCAGGAGGCCACATCAGGTTGTGTTTGACTTTGGGGGGGCTGGGGTAGGCATGACCAGGGTAAGTGTGGCCAGCTCAACATCACCCATGTTGGGGGCGCCTGTGGTGGCCTGAGTGCTCTGCCAGCAAAAACAGGCTCCCAAGCTTCATTTTCGGCTGCAACGGCCTCCTGCAATTCTCTGCCAGCGAAAACAGAGCTCAGTGAGCTCCGTTTTCACTGGCAGAGGCACCGCAGGCCAGTCCTTTACTGTTTCCAGGGCGATCCCATGGGCCAGATCTAAGCACCCCCACAGGCTGGATCTGGCGCAAGGGCCTTAAGTTTGACATCACTGTTACCATATAGAGCATGTTCCTCCTCTCAGATCTGGTGGGGTGGGTAGAGATAATTATCTGCCATTTCAAGTGTTGAAATAATGCTAATAATGTTTTATGGACATATTTTAAAAACTATGTTTATGAAATGGAAAAAAAAGGTATCTCAAAGGTGCTTTTCCAAAAAGCAACTAAACTTTATTGGTTTTTTTCTTTGAAAATTCTCACTTCTCAGCCAAAAAGCTTCTTCAGTTTCTGAAGGACCCCCCCCCCCCCAAAAAAAAAAAAAAAAAAAAAAAAGTCCAGTTGCCTTTTGGGACAAATATGACCTGGATGATCAAGAATTTCCAAACGAAAGGAAAAAGTGTTATAGTTATTTCCCTGTACAGACACACAGACATATACAAGAAACTATGATGAGGAAAGAGTTTTCATCACAATCATTTTAGAACAGGGGTGTCAAACTCAAGGCCCGAGGCCCGCAACTGGCCCATGGGGTGCTTAAATGTGGTCCACGGGGCTGGCCTAGAAATATCAAAAGACCAGCCCCTTTTTGGCCTCCCCAGCCTCCAGCAGCACTCTGCAAGCCAAAAATGGGCCTCCCAGAGCTTCCCTGCAACCTGTTTTCAGCCAGCAAAGTGCTGCAGGAGGATTGGATTGAACTGCATTACAATTATGAGACTTCAAGTAAGTGCCTGATTTGGATAGAAAACAAGAACATCCTATGTTAATACTATAGTTTAATGCCAGATTTTACATACTGTAGGTCCATTTAATCTACAATCAACCATCTATAATTGATAGCCATTTCTATTTACTATCCTGGAAATTTACCTCTGGTATTAGATCTTGTATTATCATGTTATTTATGCTATTGTATTTTTATTATTAGTTGAATAATAAAAATATAATAGTATAGCTTTTCTGCCTGGAAAAGCAATTTACTATGAAACAATGGGGTATAAATTTAGAAATAAAAGGTTTTGTGGAGTATGAAGAATAACTAATAAATGTTTGCCAGTAATATCTGGTAGAAGAAATAGGAAAATGATTATAGTAAAGAACTGTGGAAAGAAAGAAGGGGGGGGGGAATGCATATTGAGCCTGAGTCAAACACTCACCATGCCCCCCAGCTCCCCACCATGGCCCTCTGAGGTCAAACACAACCCTGATGTGGCCTTCAATGAAATCAAGTTTGACACCCGTTTCAGAAAGTTCTATAGGTAGTCTTCGACTTACAAGCATTTGTTTAGCCAGTAACCATTTGTTTCGAAGTTATAACAGCATAGAAAAAATGACTTACAACCAGTCCTCATACTTCCAACCATAGCAGCATCTTCATGGCCACATGATCAAAGTTGGCAATCAGAATGTATTAACAATTGCAATGTCCTAGGGTCCTGTTTTTTGCCATTTGCAATCATCCCAGCTGGCTTCTGACAAGCAAAGTCATTATTATTGTTGTTGTTGTTTTTGCTGCTATTATTATTATTATTATTATTATTATTATTATTATTATTATTATTATTATTATTATTAAATATCTAATACAAAAGTACAAAAGAAAATGGTAGGAAAATAGGTGAAAGAAAAGGGAAGGGAAAAGTACAGGGCAAGGGGGGAAAAAAGGTGTTGAGTCGACCTCCAACTCCCTTTGCTGCAGTAAAATAAGATAGTAAGATCAAATCTCAACCTTTTAATTTCACATAAGATAAAATAAAAACTAGCCATTTTTATAACAACAAACCTATTAATTGGTAAAACCCAAAATCAAAGTTTCATTTTTTCCATCTCAAACACAAAGTCCAGAAGTGGTCCAGAAGTAATTGTATTTTTTTCTTTAATAGTCACTTTGGCCCTCTCTGCTAACTCCATCAATTTTTGCAACCATTCAGCCATTGTAGGAATCAAAGTGTTCTTCCATTTTTGTGCATAATGTTGCTGCTGTCAACATATATAACATCAAAGTTCTCCCCAAAAATTTTCCAAATATTTTTCCATTAAACCCAGAAGAAAATTTTCTGGTTTTATCTTTATATTCAGTTTGAAAATCTTTATTAAGATGTAAATCTTACTCTGGAAGTAAAGCCAATGGGGGAAGCTGGATTTGATTAATGACTACATGATTCACTTAACAACTGTGGTAAAAAAATGGTCATAAAATTGGGCATGACTCACTCATCTTGCTTGGCAATAGAAATTCTGGCTTCAATTGTGGTCATAAATTGAGGACTACCTGCAGTGGTGATTATCAGATTTTTTAAATTTTAATTATAAGTTAACAAATTAAGTTTATAATCTTTCTGTCCTCCATGGAAGTCAGATTCCTCCTGGTATGGAGGGGAGAAATGGAGCTTCTAGGAAAACACAGAAGAGCATATTTGAATCTAATGATTTCACAATGCATGTTCTCTGGAAGCAGCCCAGACTTAGTAGAATTTATTCTGGAATTTGATACTGGATCAGAATTGTCCTGCAATAATGCCGCAAGTTTTGATCTTTGCTCTGAATTCTAGCATTTATTTGGCCAGAATAAACAAGACCTTGATACAAGAGAAAAATAAAATGAAGCAATTTGCAATTTAAATCTATTATTAAAAAAGTACAACAGCGAAATAGAAAATATCTGCCTTACTATATAAATCTGCTTATATTGCTCTTATTGAATAATTCCAGATCTGCAGACTTTTTAACTGCAAAAAGCCCTACATTTCATCCCTGTGTTTTATTCTTATTGAAAAATAAGACCACACCCTAATCTGTTGTGCTCCAAATGGGAGGATTTGTAGCCCACTAGTATACAAGTTTTCTCAACCCTATGGAATTCAACTGGGGGTTGGCCTTCTGCATACAGGTGCCTACCGTAATTTATAGTTTCCTGAGCACCATTTTCCTCCTGCAGAAACTTTTTAAGTGCTAGCTACCTCTTTGAATCTCCAATCTATGGCCATGTATTCCCACTGAATTAAACAAGAATTATGCAAAGAAAACTGCACCAAGGGGCCACAATGCAATTCAATCCTTGGAAGGGCATTGTGCCAAGAGCTTTCCCGTATCATTACAATACTTTCCTGTTTAATATTCAGGGACTGCATTCACAAATGACATCAAAACATGGCATGACTCTGATTTACTGAATAAAACAGTTCTTCAACACACCCCTGAGACTGGCAGAGAGCAATTGCAGAAACGGGGACTGCAACACGATGCAAAGCCCCATTTCTTGCCTGCCTGCCTCTGATGCCATGACACAATCCCGAAGGGTAGAGCTTGCATCATGATGCCATGATGCGTATTCCATCATTTTTACCACATTGTGGCTAACTGCCCATGGCTAAGGATCTCACTGTATTAAGCTCCAGCACTGTATTAAGCTCCAGTGTAAGTGCTGCCAATGCTCCTAAGTAAGGTGGAAATAGTAGTTCCATTGTAGCACCTTCTAGACAAGTTGTTAGAATTCAAGGGAACTGCATACGCCTAACTCTGAGGAAAGACGGCCAAGAGGGAATATGATAGTACTCTTCAGGAATTTAAAGGGAATGCATAGAGAAGGCATCATAATTTCAGAGTTCAGGTTAGGTGGGGTCTTAAGTTCCAGGAAGGCAGATATTGACTAGACACTAGATGATAGGAAAAGCATCTTAACAAGAATTCTTTGGCAGTGGAACCAATTAAAGAAGTAGATATGTTCAAGCACGCTTGGATAGCCATCTGTTATGAACACTTAATTTAGATCCCCCACTGGCCAGATAGTGGAGCTTCATGGTCTAAATAGCCCCTTCCAACTCTTTTTTCTACCCTTTGCACGAGTTCTGGCTGCCAGCTCAGATCCTTTGCTTTCTGCTTCTTCTGCTGTCTCTAGTCAGACAGGAAACAGATCAAACAGCAGGAGTCTCTCTACTCTCACTTCTGCACTGGCTCTTTTCATTCACCCATATGTGCACAGACTGTCTTTTATAGTTTCCTATGAGGACGTTTGTTTCTGATTTAACAGAAAGGTAAAGCGACTTCCCAGTGAGATTTTTCAGGTTTTTCTTAGATACATTTGTAACTAAAATAAAGAGGTAAATGACCATTGTATAGCTTAAATGCGTTTATCCATGGGTTGTCTTTCTCAGCCTCCAAGTAACTGGAATACTGCTATAAACACCGTTCAATGATGTAAATACTTTTCTTCCTCTCCTTTAAAAAAGAAAGATCTGAGCCTTTCGTACACCTGTATGGAAAGTTCTTCACTGAAATCCTTTAGTATTTTATCAAAACCTATACCTGTCACTTTTCCATGATTTCATGTCCACAGGAACCAGTTTACGTTGCGCTATGGATGCCATCCCCATACTAAAACCATTGAGATCTCTGGATGAAGTATCAGTACTTCTCCGAGTGATCAATAAGACACTCTTAATAAGAACAACAAAAAACCCTGCAGGAGAGGTAGTAGCAGAACCACCCTTTTCTTGAATTTTATATCCACAGAACAAATAATAATAGGTTAGAAGGGACCTTAGAAGTCTTCTAGTCTTCTAACTAGTGTTGTAACGGGTCTTCTAGTCTGCAGTTCAGCGATTCGAATCCCTAGCGCCGCATAACGGAGTAAGCTCCCATTACTTATCCCAGCTTCTGCCAACCTAGCAATTCGAAAGCATGTAAAAATGCAAGCAGAAAAATAGGGACCACTTTGATGAGAAGGTAACAGCATTCTGTGCGCCTTCGGCGTTTAGTCATGCCGGCCACATGACCACAGAGATGCCTTCGGACAGTGCTGTCTCTTCGGCTTTGTAATGAGCACCGCCGCCTAGAGCCAGAAACGATTAGCATGTATGTGCGAGGGGAACCTTTACCTTTACCTTATTCCAACCTTGCTCAACTAGAAGACCCTATACTGTTCTGGATAGATGGCTATCCAGTCTCTTCTTGAAAATCTCTAGTGATGGAACACCTAGTTTCTGCAGGCAAGCCATTCCATTGATTATTCTGTCAGGAAATTTCTCCTTAGTTCTAGACTGGATCGCTCTTTAATTATCTTCTACCTGTTATTTTCTTGTGCTTCAGGTGCTTTGAAGACCCCTCTCTTCTGTGTGACAGCCCCTCAAGTACTGTTCAGTACTGCTCTCATACCATCCCTAGTTCTTCTCTTCATTAGACTACATACCTAGTTCCCTCAATTGTTCATTGTACAGTTTAGCTTTCAGATCCCTTATCATTTTTGTTGTTCTTCTGTGCACTCTTAAACTGAGAGTAATTTAGGGGTAGTACAGCAATTTTTAATTGCTTCTTTGTGGGTCAATGATTCAGTTTGGGAATACCAATTTAGAGACATTTGTATAAAACAACAGTGGGTTTTTTTGTGAAGGTAATGATAATTAATCAGTTTGAGATCTCCTCCTCCAAACATTTCATATGATGCATTGTTTTGAGAGAGAAAAAATGCTTGATATCTAATACTATGCAAACAATTTTTGTAACTGGTTTTTGAGCCGTGGTGGTGTAGTGATTAGAATGTAGTACTCCAGGCTACACTACACTACTCGTTCCAGGAGTTCGATTCTGAACAGCTCAAGGTTGACTCAGCCTTCCATCCTTCTGAGGTTGGTAAAATGAGGACCCAGATTGTTGGGGCCAATAGGCTGACTCTGTAAACCACTTAGAAAGGGCTATATACCGCTTCATAAAGTACTATGAAGCGGTATATAAGTCTTAAGTGCTATTGCTACTGCTCTTTTCCTTTATTCATTCCTTTATTTACCGTCCTGAAAACTCTAAAAATATTTGTATTAAAATTAAAATATTGTAAAAGCCTGTTTTAATGGGGGTTCTAGGGCCATAATACATAAGCATCAGTTGTGGAGGAAGAGATCCTGTCAGTGAAAATGGGAGGTAGGGAAAGGTGGTAGAACAAAAGGATATTTTTTTGCCAATTGGAAACTCTCCAAATTCCCTTTTTTCCATTAGTGCTGGAAAAATGTACCAGTGGACCTCAACTTATGACCATAATTGAAGTTGGAATTTTACTTGTAATTCATTGAGGTCATAAATCAAATAAACATGTGATTTGGCCATGCTCATTAAGATGCATTGGAGTCAAGTGACTAAAGCAATTCAAGTCAATTCAAGTAATGAATTGTCAAGTGAATCACATGGTCATAAATCCAAATTCAACTTAGCCAATGGCCATTTTTGGCTGGAAAATGGAAAAACAGGTCACAAAATGAGAACACATGACCACAGAACAATGCAACCATTGTAAATGCAAGTTGGTTGCAAAGCAGCCAAAATGCAATCACATGACCACAGGGTTGGTTTGGCAGTCATAATACCAAGGAATAGGTTGTAAGTAACATTTTCAAATCCATCAGAACTTTGGTCATTAAGGGACCAGTTGTAAGCCAAGGACTACCTGTATTTACTCCTTCTGTGCCAAAGCTGAGACAGAAATTAACTAACTTAGCTGCTGAACAATAACAAGGAGCGTCACCTCAATCTTGAAGCAGTGCCAAGAGACTCCATGGAGGTGTCCTGAGCTTGTAATTCAGCCCAAGCTTGTGCGATCAATGCCTCTCTCCTCTTGGACAATAAGCAAGTCGATGGTGCTGTAATGAATAATAATAGCTCCACCGGGACCCTCAGGGCACCAAAGCAGTGAGATTTCTGGAATGCTGATGCTTTTTTCCACTATTGCAATACTGAAGTTACAAAACTAAGCTTTTGTAATTGGTGGAGCAAAAGTCAATGATGACATGAGGATAAAGAAATAAAATCTCATTTAAATGAAACTCAACCCTAACCTTGAGCATCCACATCAGTTATATAACCTTAGCAACAGTATGGAAATAATTTATCATTGCATTGCATTGAGAAGGACCAGAGGAGACATAATAGCAGTCTTCCAATATTTGAGGGGCTGCCACAGAGAGGAAGGGGTCAAGCTATTTTCTAAAGTGCCTGTAGGCTAGACAAGGAATAACGGATGGAAACTGAACAAGGAGAGATTTAACCTGGAAATAAGGAGAAACTTTCTGACAGTGAGAACAATCAACCAATGGAACAGCTTGCCCTCGGAAGTTGTGGGAGCGCCATCACTTGAGACTTTCAAGAAGAGCTTGAACTGCCATTTGTCAGAAATGGTGTAGGGTCTCCCGCTTAGGCTAAGCGGGGGGTTGGACTAGATGACTTACAAGGCCCCTTCCAACTCTGATTATCTGTTATGTTATCTGCCTTTGTGCAGTCTAGCCTACAGCCCTGAAATTTTCTGAAGGTCTCTCATCCAAGAACCATAATTTTGATTACCAGGTGTTCTCCCAATCACCAGTTTCCCAAATATTTATGGGTATGGTCATTGCGGCCAAGATGGACTATCAATTTTCCCAGAGGTGTTTGCCATTTTCATCTTTTTCCCAGAAAAGATAGCCAGGTGTTGCAAGCCCACCCTTGATGTCTAGACAACGAAGCCCACTTCATCCATACCTATCACCTTCATACCATACCATTAAATACTAAATTCAATCCATTATTTTTACCCACAGACTATTCTATCTGGGTTTGTACTTTTATTTATATTGCTTTCTCACTAGTCCTGAACCAATTCTTTCTTCCATATGTTTCCTAAAGCATTCATCCATCCACATTGAATTAAATAAATGTCTATGCAGGAAAATGCATAGTGATTGCATTAAATGTAGAACAAGAGGCAACTGTTGCAACTATCTTTAGCTGAGATAACTCTTGATTGTAAATAAAATAAAAGCTGTTTTCTGTCTTTTGGTGGGGGGAAATGACTCCAGGCATTGTTTCAAATGCCTAGTGAAGCCTTCAGCCCAGGAAAAGGTATCTTGGCAGCAGTCCCACATTTGTAATTCAATATATTGACACCACAAGTATACTGTCGGCCAGGGTACAAGTATATTGACAGCCCAAGTATGGGAAGCCAAAAATTTGCTCACAAGTGGGCAAAAGGTAAAATATTAGAAAAAAAAAGTCAGAACTGGGTGGGAAAGTTTTGCTGCCCCCTCCTTTTGAATCTCCCCCCCCCCCAAAAAAAAACATTGGGTAGCTATTGCTGAGATTCTTGAATCGCTTCGTTTGCAGCATTAAAGTTCTCGCACTAGGCAGGGAACCGCCCCCTCCCCTTACAGAAAAAAAGAAAGAAAAAAGGGCGATATTAATATCTGGGCAAAAAGTGACACGCACCAATTCGCAACTCCTCTTTCGGCGGCCCGGCCAGCAATCAGAGCTCCCACGAAGGCAGGAACCTCCCCTCAACCATCTGCCCGCCTCGGGCCGCGACCGACCAGCCAGCGCCGCCCGCCCCCCCCCGCCCCCAACAACAACCCGGGATCAGAAAGTGAGAGAACAAGGCCGTCCTAAAAGGGTTTTAACCCTTTTCCCTTTGTCTCCCCCACAACTAAGCAGCTGCTTCTTCACCCCCTCCCACTCCAACCACACCTCCCCGGCCCCAGCCCGACGATTGAGCTCCCCAACTCTAGCCCCGGGGCAGGCAGCCATGGCAAGGAAGAGAGGCGGCGGCGGCGGCGGTAACGGGCGCCGTGGCTGTGACAAGTAAAGCGCCCGCAACGGCCAAACAGTCTGGGGGGCGCAGCCGGGGGCGTAGCTGTTTTGTTCCAGAGCTCCATGCACCGTGGCGGAGACGCGGCGCCAAGAAGGCAGGGTTACAAACCCAGCCCGTCACCCCGCGCCTGGCTGCAAACGGAGGTAGGGGCGCACTGTTTTTTTTTTTTTGAGGTGGGGTCGAGGAGGGGGTGCAAGGGTGGAATAACGGGAGGTATTTCTGTTGGTTTTTGCGACCCGCGTGGTGGAAGCCCGACCGATGCTGGAGCGTTTGGGGCTGAGGACGAGGCGCGCCCGCGTTTCCTTTTCGACCAAGTTGCGGCGACTGTGGGTTGGAGTCCGCCGCCCCAGGACCCGAGCTCCGGGCGAGTTTTTTCCCCTCCGAAGGAGCCGGAGAAGCGGGCGCCTTTTTTTTTTTTTTTTTTTAAGGTAACATCGGCCGAACTCTTCGCTCAGGTAGAAGAAGGAACAGCAGCCGCCTGTTGCGCGCCAACTTCTAGGAAGTTTCCCCGAGCCTTGAAAATCCAGGGTAGGATTCGCTTCCTCGGGCAATGGGAAGTTGGAGAGGCGAAGCGGGTGCGGGGAAAGGAAGGGTTGGAGGGGGGAAAAATGTCCCGGTGCGGGAATCGGTAGCAAAAGAAAAGAAAAAGAAAAAAAAAGCAGCGTCTGGTTTCTGGCTTTTATGGACGAAAAGGCTGGTTCTGTTCACGCAGGGGAATGAATGTTTCTGGAGGATTTCCTGAGCGGTAGCCCAGCTGTTTTCAATCCGTTGGAGCTAAAAGGAGAACCTTGTGACACTTCAAAAGAAGAGAGAGGAAAGACCGAAGCAAGGGTTCGTGTGAATGGAGGTGCAGCTGGGTTTAGTCGTTCAGATTAGAGGCGTGTTTAAGTGGCCGCCGAATTCTCTGTGGCCTTTTCTAGTGGAGGCATTTCCTTTGGCAAGCATTGGGGAGACTGGAAGCCAGAGAGCTGAGGCAAGATCCAGAGAGGCAAGCGAGCAGGACGGCTGCAGCTGAAGTAAAACGTGAACGCATAAACGCAAAGTAGTATTTGACGAGATATATTTTTTAAAAGGCAGTTGCGTTTGGCAGGGTTGCTAAAGTCAATAGCCTTTGGAAAGATCCCCACAAAACTTTCTGACAGTCTTTGACAAACCACCTGCTAGTCCTTGTGCTACAGGTGAAGTTTTTGCCCTTAACATTGAAGATGGCCTGTCAGCAACTTCATGTTTCACCCTGTTCATTTTTCTCCCACATACTGAACTACAATCAACAGTTATTTTAGTTTTCCCCTCTGAAAGGTTTGAAAGATTTAGTCAGACAAAAGAACCTTTAAATTTTTCAAAGATGGGTTAAGATTGCAGGCAGTCTCATAATCTTGTTGGGAAACAACATTTCCTAAAAGTTGCACAATTTTTATGGGTGCTTAAACTGCTGAATTTTCAATGGGATTTTTTCCCAGTATAGTACTGCAAACTTAACATAGGTTATTCATAACATCTTAATAATTTTTCTCATAATGTCAGGATGATTTGGATATTGTCCACACCTGGAGTAAAAGATTCTATACTGCGTATTTTAGCTGTAGCAAGAATTACATCATTGTATATTAAACTACTCTTTATCCAGCATCTTTGAGGTGCTGCCATGATGGCTACAATCCCATATTTAAGTTTTGGGGAGAAACCTTCAGTGTTAACCTGTCTTTCAGTAGATATACATGGGATTGCTTGCCTATTGTCCAGCTTTACATAATGATGCTAAAGCTAGCAAATAAATATAAATACAATTGATGAATTCTTCACACTTAGTTTCAATTACTGTATATACCTGCCTGTAATTTATATCAGTAAATGTAAGGACGATTCAGTTAATTACTATGATGGATCTTTATTTCAAAATAAGACTCTGCAGTCTCTAAATTTGTATTATTGAGCTTATCAGACTAAATGGAACATATTTCTATCAACTCAGTTGTGCTATGCATCTTACTTACTCCTGGCTAAGCACGCATAGATTGAAGATGGATTAAGGCAGCAGTTTTAAATTATTCCACCCTGCTTCTATTAATGGGAGGCAGACCTGGGATCCTGTTACCAGCTGTAGGCTTTACACTTATCTACTTTTAAGCTAAGTGTTCTTGTGCTTTGGGTGCTGCAGAGATACAGAATGGCCAGGACTGCTCTGATTCATAGACATGCAATTGTAATTTGTGGTTTTTGTGAAGTCTGTTCATAGCCTTAATTTACCATTATATATGTACGAGTGTTAACTGGCAGTAAGTGTTATTAAGCTCAACTGTGCTTCTTTCCCTTTTCTGAGTTACGAAAAGAATGTTTGATGTAGTATGCCTTTCTTAGATGGAAAATTGGGGTATATCAATACTTCAGATATTGTCAATCAATTAGTATTTGTGTTATTTTATTATAACTGTTCCCAAGTTCAAGGTTTGTTTGTTTATATCTTGCCTGTATTGTTTTTATAAATAACTCAAGGTGGCAAACATACCTAATACTGCTTCCTTCTCTTGTTTTCCCCACAACAATCCTGTGAGGTGTGTTAGACCAAGAGAAAGTAACTGGCCCAAAGTCATCTAGTTGGCTTTCATGTACAAGTCAGTTTCCTTGTTTCCAGCCTGATATCTTGAGAGAGAGGGAGGGAAGAGATTTTTTATAATTTCATTTGTATAGTAATAAAAAGACATGATTGTGTTTGCACAGTAGAGTTAACCATATTACTAACTTATTTGGGAGGGAGGTGTATAACACCTAGCTATAAATTAACCAAATGAGTTAAAATTAACCAAGATCCCAGTGTTGTTCAGATGCTTTCATTGGTTTTTGATTGACGTGGTTAAATATGCTGGGTGGAAGTAATGATGGACAGATTCCACCATGCCCTCTCTCATCCTGGGCTTGGCCATCAAGATCTGATAATTGGATGGGGTTCACATTTTGTGCTAAATCCAGACAAGACTCAGTTGGTTTGGTATAGTATGATGCAAGCATCTCCTTTATTTTGATTTATATTACATGTTTTATAATTTAATGTTATACATGAATCCAACCATTGTGACTTATACAATGAAGTATAGAGGTTTAGTTCAATGTGTGATTCCAGTCTACCTCAAGAGTTTTCAGTAGAAGACATTTTCAGAACTGAGAGATTCCAATTTAATGTTCTGCGCTATTCTAATTCAAACCCTTTATAATAGCCTTTTCTAACTTAATGCTCTCCCATGTATTAAATTCCAAGTCCCCTCAACTTCATCCAGGCAGTGTCTGGCTTGGGATGATTAGAAGAGAAAGGGGGAAAAAACCTCCATATGAAGAACATCTAAGAACATCTAAGCTTAGCTTGAAGAACTTCTAGGCTTCTAGGGGTTCCTATACAGTAATTCTCAACAGACCCAGACTTGGCAGACAATAATAATACTGGAAATTATAGTTAGATCCAATTTGCATTTGGTTTGATGCTGAATGCTATCAATTGCAGGAGAAAAAGGTGCAAGCAGATTTGTGTAATTAGATCAGGAGTGTCAAACTCGTGGCATCACGTTTTTGTCACGTGACTTATTGTGACTTTTCCCTCTTGGCTAAACTGGGGGTGGCCAGCACATGATGCATCCGGCCTGCAGCTGCAAGTTTAACACCCCTGAATTAGATAGTCATTGCATTGCTGGTTGACAAACCTGATGTTTTTTAAAAAAGGTATCTCCTTTTCATTTTAAGACTGCTAACTTTTTCATGCATTTTATTTTTTGTCTTCTTCCAGCTTGGGTGGTATAATATGACTGATGAGTCCCAAATGCAAGCAGAACGCTTAAGACAATTGCATCGATGTGCCAAAAGTTTATCCTTGCTGCTTGCTCTGTCTTGGCATTTTAAGCTCTTATGTTTGATGGTCAAACAGATGGCTAAATTTTATTGGGAAAACTGCCTCCTGTTGCACTAGCAAGTTCCAATATCATATTCATGTCTGTCTTCTACATCTAACATTTCCCAGAATAATTTGACATGTTGCCCTTGATTTAGCATCTTAAATTTCTTTATAGCCTTAACCTGCAATCACCCTTCTTTTTTGGATCATCCTCAAACACAGGTTGTTTCATCCTATTACGGTTACAGCCTTCAACCTGAACTTTCTTTTGCATTTCAAGTGAAATATCACAAGCATTTCCTCCACTGGCTGTTTTTCCTTAATACTACGCAGAAATTAGATTTAAACACATGGAAAGATGATCTTTCTTTGGAATCTTTGAGCTTTGCCTTTTCCAGTTTGGTGCCTCCCACATGTCCAAAGATTCCAAGTCTGAATTTCCAGCCAGCCTAAGGAATTCATTACTTTAAAGAAAAGGAGGGACGCTTTAAATTTTTTTTTTCAGCACCATTGTAACTTGGAACGAATCCTGAATGAATAGTGAGGCATATAGAATACAACTTTCAAATACCCAGCTATAAATCAGTGATATGCAGCTGTTCAGAATTTTGGTGCTTTCTATCTCTGTTGCCTCATATTTCTTTCTGTGCCCCTCCTACTTGTAGACAGCATAAAAGTAGGTCTGTATGAAATTGAGATGGGAAATGAAATTGAGGTGGGAATCTAAGATTTGCCCTCCACATCTTCATGGAACTTTACTGATGTTCCTCCTTATTCTGACTCTGTCCAAGAGCAGCCTAAAAGTGAGCAAACTCAAGTAGGGGTTATCACTTAACAGTTGATTAGAAGTCAGCTGACTTCAGCTATTTAGAACAGAAGGAACAATAGGATTGGCATTGGCAACAAATTTAATTCCAGTGTAGTTTTTGCAGACTCAAGATTGGTGGAGAAACTTACCTAGTGAGGAAACTTTCCAAGATGCCGTTCATAAATCAGATTGAAGGCCATTACAAGATCCTTTTTTTGCTAAATAAAAATTTGAAGCTTAACTAACAAGACACCCTCCCTCCAGTTTAAGGGTTTGCACCTCCAGCATTCCCTACTTTATATGACTTCCAGCTTTTCTCAACCTGATGGAGATCTGATCTTCTGCTTGAAACAGAATAAATCTGGCAGTCTAGAAGATCTTTGCTGATCCCATTTGACCCGAGAAAATATACTCAGACTTAGCCTAATCACTCCCCCCATCCTCAACCATTTGACAATCTTTGACAGGGTTATAAAATAAATATCATCTGAGTAGTACAAAGCCTCCATTCTATATGGATGGCCAATATGTAGATTAGCTGGCCAATCCTTAAGAGTCTTAGCAAGAAAAAAAATCCAGTGCCATCCCTAAGACATGTTGATTTTCATGGTATTTTCAACCTTAAGATTGATGCCTGTAAAGGAGACTATAACATTTAGATTTTACAGGACGTACATTGTGTTTTGGAATTCTAGTTTCTATTTACAGTGGTCAAATAAATTAGGCCGTCCCCCCAAAAAAGGCCTTTTCTACTGAAATTGCAAATCTGTCATGCAGTCAAGATGTAAATCCATACTGAGCTGTGAGCTTTCTTGTCTCTTTTAAATCCTTGATATCAGAAGGGAAACAACACATCCCTTGTTATCGCACCTCTAAAAGCTTCATTTTGCTCCAGAAACACCTTGTTTGGTTCATAAATAACATTTTAAATCTGCTTCATAAATAAGCTCCCAAAACTTAAAAGCGCATGGCTTTTTAAAGGAATTTATCCATTTATAAGGCACTTTTAAATTATAATGGTGACAATCTTCATCATTCTGACTCCTTCAGTTTGTTTTTTTGCAGTAATACAGGTAGTCCTCAACTTACGACCAAAATAGAGCCCACAATTACTGTTGCTAAGCAAGACAGTTGTTAAATGAGTTTTGCCCCTGTGACCTTTCCAGCATACTTGTTAACTGAATTAGTGCAGTAGTTAAGTTAGTAATATGGTTATTATGTGAATCTGGCTTCCCCATTGACTTTGCTTGGCAGAAGGTTGCAAAAAATGATCATTGCATTTGCAGTGGTTGCAAAAAGTTGCAAAAAATGGACACTGCAATCATCATTAATATGAACCAGTTACCAAGCATCTGAATTTTGGTCACGTGCCCATGGGATCGTAAATGTGAAAAACAGTCATAAGTCATTTATTTCTGTGCCATTGTAATTTTGAAAAGTCACTAAACAAATGGTTGTAAGCCAAGGAGTAGTAACTTGGGGTAGCTTTAAGAAAAGAGAACCTTTATCATACAGTTACATTTTGGAAGACGCTTGAAAAAATTACTTTCCATGGAAAGCCTTCTCTCACCATCCTTACATTTCACTTAGAACAGGGGTGTCAAATTGGTCCCGCGAAGGGAAAAACATTGCAATACGTCACGTGATGGCAACATGACATGGCGAGTTTGACACCCGTGACTTAGAAGGTGTTAAAGGATGGGCCAAAATTATCATGAGATTGATTGATCAAGCAATTATCAAACCACTGGCAATGAATTGATTTCCACAGATATGTAGACAGAATGGGAAGACTCCAGAAAATTATTACTCTGTGTAAACTACTGTTGATCTCAACTCAGCATTTGATCTTAAAAGACAACTTTGAGGGAAGCTGTAGTAGACTCAGAGGTGCATATTTTCTGTGGTGACATCCATTTAAGAAAGGCCAGCTATCCCTAACTGAAAAAGTATCAAACAAGGTTGTTTGTTAGCCCTATGGTAATTTACCACATACACTCATTAATTAGGGTTTTTTTTTGTACACTGAATATTGTCTGCCATCTAGTCTGGTTGGTAAACTATTGTTTTATTTTGTTATACATGGATGATGCTAGCTTTATCTCATAGGCATAATTTGAACTGAGGAGAGTAGATAGACAGATAGACAGAGATAGAAATATATGATATAGATATAGATACACACACACACAGACGAACACAATACAGAAGCCTGATGATGGCAGATGAGATTCTGCCGAAACGTTGCTACAACTTTAAAAGCACAACTACAATGACGTGGGAAAATACCCGAACAAAGCTGAATAACACACACACACACACACACACACACACACACACACACACATGCGCACACGCACACACAGTATACTAGGAATAATTTTTGATGCTCAATATTATGGAATTATATGCAATGAATGTTGCTTAGAACTCCATCTTTGGAATCTTAAGATTGATTGCAAAGCTGATGGATTCTACGTGTATTTGCCTGCTCTTTTCTTTTTACTCAGTGCCAAAGTTCTGCCTCTTCTGCTATGTGAAACATAGGTGTAATATTATTCTTATTATTTTATAAGATTGTCCAAAACAAATTTCTTAAGTACTTTTTTTGCTGTTCTGAGATGGCATTTTTACTTCCCTTGGTAGCAGGGCAAGCTTTTGTGGAGACAAGCTTGGATTATAGTGTTTTATCTGATAAAAAGAAGTTTCCTAGAAAATCTAGGCACACTTACTTTTCTTGATTCTGTCCATTCTTCTTTTGTTGGGAACACTGATGAGATAAGTGTTTTCTAGTTGTTTCTCTGACTTTTGTAAAGATAGGAGACAGTAAAGCAATGGGTTGTGATTGTGAAGCTTGGTTGAGAGGGTGACAATTTTCCTAATGTACCTCCAGTCCAAAGAGTTCAGCAGCTCCTCGGGTAAACCATGGTAAGGTTGGTTAATGGTTTAACAAGATATAGGAAGACATCCATTATGGTTTGTTAATCATGTTTAGGCGTTTTATCTGTTGTGCAAAACCAGACAGTTATGGCTTAGCCGATAAACTAGTTAAACCATGCTTAGTACAATACATAAAAGAGTAGGGTTCTATTTTCTCTGTGCTTTTAAGACACCTGTCTTACAAGTAAGATACTTGAACAGAAATAAGCTATTTGGAACACGGTGATTCAATGCTACAGTACTATTTATCACTTAAATTGTTTGTCTACCTAGGATGACTCAAATGGAAGCGAGAGATGTTTGACAGATACATTTACTTCATCACAACAATTTAACTATTTGCGCAAAGATCTAGTCTTTCATATTAATGCAATATTGAAATAGAAATCCTGAAAGGATGGGGAGAATTTTATTAAAATAATGTATCTATTCACATACTCTAATATACTGTATATTTTAATTACTTAAAAAGAAAAGAAAATAGTCCTTTACACCTTTCTTATTATGCTTTGCCTATAAATACAGGAAGAATCTATTTGGTTATGATCCAGAGTTCTATCAATTTTTGTTGTTCTTATTATGCCTAACTCTTTGTAACTCCATGGACCATTAGCATACCTGTCCTCTCCTGTTTCCCGGAATCTGCCCAAACCTGTGTTCATTGCGTCGATCACACTATCTAACCATCTCATCCTCTGCCATCTCCTTGTTTTGCTTTCAATCTTTCTCAACATCAGGGTCTTTTCCAATGAGTCTTCTTTTCTTATTTCAGGGGTGTCAAACTCGAAGCTGGATTCGTCACATGCTTGCCACGCCCACCCCCATTTTAGCAAAGGGGGGGAAAGTTGTGCTACATCACATGACAAAGAGTTTGACACCCCTGACTTATTTGGTGGCCAAAGTACTTGAGCTTCAACTTCAGTATCTGTCCTTCCAAAAAGTAACCAGGGTTTTCTTTTGGGGATGGGCTGATTTGATTTTCTTGCAGTCCAAAGTACTCTCCACAGTCTTGTTGAATACCACAGTTCAAAAGCATCAATCATTCAGCGCTCAAACTTCTTTATGGTGTAATTCTCACAGCCATACTTTAGTGCTGGGAAAACAATAGCTTTGACTGTATGGGCTTTTGTCAACAAGATCCATCCAGTCAAAGCTAAGGTTTTCCCAGTAGAAATGTATGTAATGATGTCTCTGTGTTTTGTTACACTGCCTAGTTTTGCCATAGCTTTCCTCCCAAGAAGAAAGTATCCTTTAATTTCATGACTGCAATCACCATCTTGCAGTGTTTTTGGAACCCCCAAAAATCTGTCACTACTTCCATTTCTTCTCCCTTCTATTGGTCAGGAAATGATTAGACCAGATGCCACTATCTCAGTTTTTTTTTTAATATTGAGTTTCAAGCCAACTTTGGCATTCTCCTCTTTCACCCTTATCAAGAGACCCTTTAGTTCCTCTTCACTTTCTGCCATTAGAGTGATATTGTCTGCGGTTGTTGATATTTTTCCTGTCGAACTTAATTCCAGCTTGTGATTCATCCACCTGGCATTTATCTATCAATATACCTCTTATCAATTGAGGTATGTGCAAAAATTCTGCACATACTTAGAAAATTTAGAATTATGGAATTCTCATCAGGAAATTATGCTCTGAGAAACAGAACTGAACAGAAGATTGCCTCAGAAATATCCAGTCCTGGAACCTTTAAACTCTCCCTATTTAAACAGTGAAGGCTATTTGATGAAACAAACTCATTTGACAGATGCTCCTATAATGTCACGAGTGTCGTGACATTGTTATGCAAATGATGCAAAATAGATCATGATATATGCAATGTTAATTGTTGCTCCTTGTTACCCTGTTTACAAGGGTGGCAAGGGATTGTATACTTGCTATTATAATCAGCTGGAAATCTATTGCAAATCACCCAAAATCAATGGAATTTTCCAGATTTACCTATGTTCCAACCCATTTTTAAAGTATTAATGAATAAAAACAAGTGATCAATTCATGTTTTTAAAAATTGTTCTCACGTCACATTTTAAGCAAAGCATTGATTGCTACGCTCATATAGATTCCAAATAAATATGGGCTTTTCAAAATGTGGGATTTCCCAGAATTCCATCAATATATAAAATTGATCAACATTTATACATTTCTTATAAATATGGCAAGAAACCTTGTTTTTTTGTTGAAGAAATGTGTACATTGACTCATGGATGACAAACTATAGTGTGATGATGCTCAATTACCCCAGTTTATCAGAAACCAAAGTTCATGTTTGACTTTCATCTTTAGATTGTCAGGCCCGCAATTCCTGCAATATCCAGCCAAAGTTTAAAGCATCTTCAGGTCCCACTTAAGATGAGGAACAAAATTATATGCTTAATTAATGAGATATTTAAATTTTAAACAGTTATCATTCAGCTAAAATTTTGGGGAATTTTGAAAGTGCCTGGTGCAAACCTTGGGAAACTTACCTTTTAAGGTCAGTTTCCAAAATCTATTTACACTGAATGTTGAAAAGGTTGGCTGCATGTTAAAAAATAACATGGGATGTTTTATATGTCCAAATGACTATTAATAAAGCTTGATAGATTGTCATTCTGGTTTGAGATCATGATTTGAAAGGGGTTGATCATCTTAGTTAAGCCTTAATTTTCACATACTTTCTTGCAAATCACTGTGTATAGAATTGTAACTTACTATATATACTGATTTAAGTATAACAAAATGAGGATTTTCCTGGAAAGCGTGCTGCTCTTTACAGAAACTCTGCTGTGATAAACACAGTGCTCCAAAACCAGGGAGAGCTATTGCATTTCTGTGCTGCTTTCAGGTTCTCATGGCTCCTATTCCAATGCTGGACAGGAAGTGTAGTTAGTTAGATGGCTTTTTCTATATTCTTATGACTTTTAAATCTAGCATTATAATGCCTAGCCAAACCTTTAGATTCCTTATGTGCCTTCTTCCCTACCATCTTCCAAATCACAGAGGGTATAAATCCTGTCCAACCCACAGTTAATTTTTGAAGTTGTGCAAATCCCCAGCCAAACTGGTCTCTCTCATCATATAATTACCCTAGTGCTTTTCTGTGTAGATTCAGGAACCATTTTGGATCTTAAGATAATTCCTTGATAACATCTGGCACCGCCCTGTTCTATGTGCCGGGCCCGGCAAGTCCGAGCAGCCAGCGCGTGGAGCAGGGCGGCGCCGGACATCGTTGGCTGCCTCTTTCGCAGCACGGGAGGCCTCCCCCGGCTGGCCAGCTGCTCTCCTCCTTCTCTGCCTGTTTGTTCTGTGTGGCCGAGGAGGAGGAGACCGGCCGGCTGGTTGGGGGAGGCTTTCTGCGCCAAGGGAGGCGGCTGCTGGTGTCCGGCTTTGCTCTGCTTCTCCGATGGTCGGCGCGGCCCTGTTCTTTACTTGGGCAGCCGGGCGCCCTGCAGCGCCCACGGCACCAACAGGCAGTTCCGCCCGGGCTCCGCTCAGGTGTCCGGCTGGGGCTGTCGGGAGTTGCTGCCGCCGGTGCGGCCCCAGTCCGCGTCGCCTCAGGAAGGGAAAGGCAAAGCGCTTTTTGCCTTTCCTTCCCGAGGCGACGCGGACTGGGGCCGCACCGGCGGCAGCAACTCCCGACAGCCCCAGCCGGACACCTGAGCGGAGCCCGGGCGGAACTGCCTGTTGCTGCCGTGGCGCCGTGCGGGCGCCCGGCTGCCCAAGTAAAGAACAGGGCCGCGCCGACACCAGCAGCCGCCTCTCTCTGCGAAAAGCCTCCCCCAACCAGCCGGGGCCGGTCTCCTCCTCCTCGGCCACACAGAACAAACAGGCAGAGAAGGAGGAGAGCAGCTGGCCAGCCGGGGGAGGCCTCCCGTGCTGCGAAAGAGGCAGCCAATAATCTCCGGCGCCGCCCTGCTCCACGCGCTGGCTGCTCGGACTTGCCGGGCCCAGCACATAGAACAGGGCAGTGCCAGATGTTGGAGAAGCCGGCGGAGCCGAAGCGACCTCGGCTCGCGTTGTTTTCTGAGCCCGCGAGCCTAGAGCCAGGGCGTTTTCATTGCACGGCGGAGCTTCTTGTCTCGGGAAAAACCGGGCGTCGTTGCTGCCCCCTGAGGGGAAGGCGATTCTGGGCTGCGTGATTGGGGGACTTCGTGGCTTTAGATGGGTGGGTGGGTGGGAGTGAGGATGGACGGAGTCCGTGAAGCGGGGCTTGCCTGCCCTTGCTGGCTGCCTCTGCTTCCTTAGGGGTGGGGAAGGGGGCTCATCTGGACCAAGGGTGAGTCTCCCCCTCAGTTTCCCCTGAAGGATCTTCCGTCGCTTTTGCCTTCTCCCTACATCTCCGCTCAGGTGTCCGGCTGGGGCTGTCGGGAGTTGCTGCCGCCAGTGCGGCTCCGGTCCCGCGTTGCCTTGGGAAGGGTGGGGCAAAACCAGGAGCCGCTGAACCTGAGCCTCCGGTGCCGCTGCTGCTGTTGCAAAGCGCTGCCACGGCTCTTCCTTTTTGCCTTTCCCTTCCCGAGGCGACACGGGACTGGGGCCACGCCGGCGGTAGCGACTCCTGACTCAGGGGGCCTCCGAGGGAGGGGAAGAGAGTGACTCCTGCCTCCCGCTGTCATCATCATCTTCTTTTGGGTTAGTGAATCAATTAAACCTTTCATGATAGTGAGATCGTTTCCCAAATTAATTATTTTTATTTTTGAAATTTACCAGTAGCTGCTGCATTTCCCACCCTCAGCTTATACTCGAGTCAATAAGTTTTCCCAGTTTTTTGTGTAAAATTAGGTGCCTCGGCTTATATTCGGGTCGACTTATACTCGAGTATATACGGTAATTGTGCCTTTAACAATAGAAGGTAATGGGTGGGGTGGGAACACCCATTGCAGGTAATATTATTAAAAATGGATAAGATCATTGGAATTCAGTGTAAATATTTTTTCAACATAACAATTATTTTCAGACTCAGAAAATGAAATGAGCTTACTCCTGCAAGCCAAATTGTTATGGGCATAAGATTAAATATCCTTGGTGCTCTCTGAGTTTGGCTGTTTTCTTGCAGACATTTCATGAACCAAATTAGGTAACATCATCAGTGCTAGCGTTAGTCTGAGTCATGAAATGTCTGCAAGCAAACAAGCAAGCTTGGAGAATACCAAGGACCCCTCATTTCAACCCTGAGCTACAAAATATTCTCCTTTACTGGAGACATAAGAATTTTTGTTATGGTTTTAACATGTTGACATGTTACATGAATGTCTGCAGTTATCATCAGAAGCAAATCATAAAATTTATAACAAAAAACCCGCCACAAGGACAAGCAGTTTGCTTGTTCTCTTTGGCATTGGGTAATCGTACCACGATGGTGAAGCCAGATAGAGACATGGTCGAAATTGGATGGTAAAGAGAACAAATAAAATGAATCTGGGACATTACAGATGGTTGAGGAGGGTATACTTATTTTAGAACTACATGGTACTTATATAATAGTTTTCAGCCAACATTTCACACTCCACACTATTAGCTTCAATTCTCATTATTTCCCCAGCTAGCATTCCTTTTGTGAAAGAGGTACTAGTTAGAGAACTTCTGATCAGAGACTGAATCTAATCAAAATATTGAAGTTGGTTTTCAGCTTCTCTCTGACCTGCACTGATGTCTGGAGCTTGCTTGGTTTGGGAGGATAGATCTACAAAAAAGGCATTTTAAACCCCATAGGAAAGGGCTGTCAGTTGATGAAAATCATTTTGATTGATTAGCTAATAAAGTTTTAAGACTATAAATATACATGGAAATGCAACAGTTTATTTTGATGGGGGAGGTTGGAACAGCAGAATCCTGGAAGAGAAGAATGTAAAATTAAAGAACGTGGAAAATCATTCCAAGCTTGCTTTTATAAGGGGAAAAACATCTTAGTTTTTGATGAAGCAGTACTGCTCTTTAATAGCTCAAAAGCCTTGTAAACTGTAATTCATTAATTCATTAACTGACCAAATGTTGTGGCTCCATTTATTATCCCCTGAATCACAAGAGAAGATATGAAGGTTGCCTTTTTAAAGCTTGCATGACTTGAATCCATGTACTGAGAATTTAAATTAGATTTAAATCTGAGAGCCCCTGGCTCTTGGCTCACCTTAATTCCCAATTGAAAGATCATTATGGTTATGAAAGTCAAAGCCAGGGTACATTCTTTGTGGCCAGAGATTAAAACAGCCTTTGGCATCCATTTTCTCAGTGGCCTTGCTGGCTATCCTTCCGCAGCTTTCTTGTGGCATAGTTATTATAATAGATTGGGAAAAAGCTAAGAGTCAAAGCCAGGGATTAACAGACAAGAGAAACTGTTATGGTCAGGATTTAAGAGCCAGCAAATTGGGCCCAGTTTGCCTCTTGCTGCTATCGGAAACAACAGTTTATGACTCTCCAATCTCAAATCTTAGAATTCAAGTCTCTGGTGCATTACAAAGGGCCTGTATGAAAATGCCTACAGCAGAAGATTCAAAAGTGGGAAAAAAAACCTGGAAATAAATTGCAGGATGCTTCCAGGTTCTTAAATGAGAATGGTCAATTGAGAACTGGAAACACCCCCCAATATTCAGGTTTGTCCTTTCCCCCCATAGATGGCAATCAGGTGGTCCAAAGAAGGGAGAACAATTAACAGCAGTAAAAATTCTCTCTCAGGACATCCATGCTAGCTCATCCTCCCTCCCAGAAAATTCACCTAAGGAAAGAAAGAAAGCTGTTTTTCTTGTATAACTTAAAAGCCTTATTGATGAAGATCAACCTCAGAGAGAACATGTCATCTATATATATAAAAGCGAAATACCACTCACGCATCATCACAAAATCTCCAGAACCGTAAAGCCTACAAACTTGAAATTTGTCATATATGTTCCTCTTGGCTTCTAGATGCTCACTAAGAAAGGATTTCTCAAAATGACCATCAGAGCATTAGTATTTCGTATATTGTTATTAACATGCTCTGATGCTAAGGAGTCCTACTCCCCCTCCCCACCTGCAAAGAAATCTGTTTCAAATGCAAAACACAAGCAGAGGAGAGGAGTTTCAGTTTCACAGCAGCAACCAGCTTTAATATAGAACAGTTGAGCTAAGCCACGCCCAGGCTCCTTACTGTCTTCTTGCTCACACAGCAAATACTGTTTCAGTTTCAGTTTCCAAACAGCCCTCAACTCTCTCACACACTGACAGGATGTTAGCGAAATGAATACCAATCAATACTAGTAGGCAGAGGCACAATTTTTCCCCTTATTTTCCTCCCCAAAAACTAAGCTTCATAGCAAAGCACGGGTATAGAGCTAGTCTATAATATTTAGAAATATCTACTTAGGAATGAATGGCTGAAAGAGTCACAAATTCTAATGCTGTCATGGTTAATCAAGATTTTAACATATGTAAGGAAAATCATTTTCCCGTTCCAACTACATTGGGAGATTAGCTTCAGTGTCTTGTATTGCACCAAACTACAATAGCTTGCTGCAAGACAGGTGGTTCCTGTTCCGAGTCTGAGTCTATCAAGCACCAGGCAGATGTCTTAAAAACTTTCCCATCTGCTTTTCCTTTTCTGTTTGGTTTCACTGTCATCTGTCTCAAGGTTGAGCTTATGGTTTTAAGTACAGGTAGCCCTCAACTTACATCAGTTCATTTAGTGACCGGTTCAAAGTTACAACGGCACTGAAAAATGTGACTTATGACCGTTTTTCACAGCTACGACCTTTTTGCAGCATCCCCATGATCCTGTAATCAAAATTCAGATGCTGACTCATATTTATGACGGATGCATTGTCCCCGATTCATGTGATTCCCTTTTGCGACTTTCTGACAAGCAAAGTCAGTGAGGCAGCCAGATTCACTGAACAACCGGGTTACTAACTTATTAACTGCAGTGATTCACATAACGATGGCAAGAAAGGTCGTAAAATGGGACAAAACTCACTTAAGAGATGTTTCACTTAATAACAGAACTGGGCTCAATTGTGGTCGTAAGTCAAGGGCCACCTGTAATAATCTGTTCTGTTACCCACTAGGCTGTGTTTTTAAACCTGAGCATTTGTGATGATTGTGTTGTGCAATGAATGGGGGAGCAGGAGGAAAATTCAGGTGGCAAGGGTTTCAGACACTCAGAAATATGATTATTTTGTTTTGAAACAGCCTGGTGTTTTCTTGTGCACTCATAATTGGGCACTGCAGTTCACATAGCCAGGGATAAAGGCCACATTTGCACACTTGGCTGCCGAAGAACTAAATATTAATGTAAATGTAACATGGTATACAATAATACCCTAAGCAAGTGCTGCTTTGGGTTTCAGTATCAGAGATAAACACTTTTGTTGTGTGCATCTAAAGATGCTTTTCTAAGAGCTGCATCACTGCCACAATGTCAAGCTCATTTGGTGCACACATGTTCCTGCACCTGTGTTAAATTTTGGAATTTGTGATACATGGATGGCATGAATGGGTTGTTTAAAAGTGTAGCTTCACTTAATAATCTGAGCCTGCCCTTTGAGCAATCTTTCTTTTTTTTTCTGGATTCTTCATAATCCCTGAAAGCAAACATTTGTTTTAGCAGATTGATTACAGCAAAAGACACAGAAATCTGATTTTATTTTTAATCAGTGGCTGCAAATGTCTGGGCAGATTCCAGCCACAAGATTAGAACAGGATTGCAGGATTGCCTGCAGCTTCATGCAATTGAAAGTTCAAACTGAAGCTGCTCTTGGCTCTAGGTCAAAGAATGATCTGTGTAGGATTTACTTGAGGCTTAGAGTAATAAAGCTGTAGTTCGAGCTCAGAGATGCAATGTAGATTTCTTCTGCAGCCCTGTTGTTTATAAGAGTTTGCAAAGATGAATTCCAGCCTGTTCAGAGTTCTGATTGGGTAACTTTGGGGATGCTCTCCAAGGTCTGTTGCAAAACTAAAATGTTCCTTTTTCACTTAGTTTTCTGGCATAGTTGGATCAGCAAATGTGGCCAGTGTGAGCAATAATGAGTACAGTTTCTAAAATACTTGGAAAAAGACATTGATTTTCAAGTACATGGGGTCATTATTCTCATTTTGTGCAGCCGAGCCATAATACCACAACACTGTCCCCTTTTTATCTCACATTTACTGTTTGTGCAAATGTGGAGTATTATGTTTCTTCTTGGAAAACCAATGGCAACCAAATATCAGTTGTAAAGAGGGAGCATGGCTTTGGATGGAAAGAACGAAAAGGCGTGAACAAAACCAGAAAAGTTTGGACTTTAAAAACCACAAAGTATGATCATTTTTACTTTCTGGCTGGAGACTGTGCTCATAATCAGCCAAGATTGCCCATGGCGAAGGGGAGAAACCTAATCCACATTAAAACAGTGCCATTTATTAGATCTTCTGAAAGCTTAAAAGAAATCATAAGCTCCTGGAAACTTTGCGAACTTCATGCTATTCTTGTATTCTGATAGACACAATGCATTCCAAAATTTACAAAAAGAAGATAATTATTTTGGAATATATCTATGCCTCCATAAAGTTGTTCATGAACCCACTAGAATATAATAAACTATCTTAAAAGAGATCCTTAGTCCACACAGCGCAGTGTTATCTACAAGTAATTCTCAACTTGAAAATCACAGTTGGAGTCAGAATTTCCATTGCAAAAGCAAGCTACTTGTTAAAAGAATTTTACAGACTTTTTTGCTACAGTTTTTAAGTGAATCACATTCATTGTTAAGTGAATCATGGGATTGTTAAGTGAATCCAGCTTCCCACATTAACTTTTCTTATTGGAAAGCAGCTGAGAAAGTGACAAATGGTGAGGATGTGACCTTGGGACACTACAATGGTTGTAAATGCATGCAGATTTTCAAGTGCCTGAATTTTGATGACATGATTGTGGGATGGCTATGATAGTCACAAGTGTGAAGACTGGTTGTAAGTCACTTTTTTCAGTGCTGTTGTAACTTTGAACAGTCATGTAAGTGCAGGACAACCTGTATTTTGCTAATAAAGTAGCTTTCCGAGATTCATCTTTCTGAGTCTTCCTGATAATTTTCTTAGCTGATAAAACCAAGTGCTAATCTCGAGCCTCTGTATTCAAAAACATGGTCCTATCACTCAGATGTGGCCTGCTCTCAGAATGTCCAATTCAGCCTAGAATGGCTTTCCAGTCAAGTGGCAGAACTGGAGCTACTGAAGGCATCTTCAAGTCTGACTGGAACATTTCACATTCTTATTACCTGATGATTGCAGGGCCCATTATAGAAGTCGGGTCTTTATGCCTGAAGGAAATTTCTGAGAGTTAGTATATCTAATGTAGGATGTCAGTATTCTTGAAGCACTTCAGCAAGGAGAGTATTTTTAGAAGATAGTTCAAGAGTCAGTCTGCTTCATATTAGTATCTAGCGATTAAAGGAAGATACAACCATTCATTCTCACTAAAGGAAGCAGCCTATTTACTCTGCATTTTTGCAGCACACTGTTTCAGGCCAATTTGCTCAGTTGTTTGCACATTGATGATTTCACCATTAACAGTACTTCTGCTGGGATATATGTCTTTCACCTGTCCATTTTCTGGGAAGCATGGGAGATTTCTAAGGTTAGCCTATTTAGTCTCACTGTTGCCTCTTCAAGGCAAGGAAGTTTCAAGACCCACTCAGTATAATTAGAATGAAAGGTCCCAACTTGTAGAAGGTTGGTTTATCATACCTTGAAAGATGGCATGTCCATCCATTTACTGAGAATTCTTATGCCAAAAGAAATTGCTAACTTCATGATATTTCCCTGCCATAGTACTAGATCAGATATAACATTGTTCTGGCTCGGTTTTGGGAATTTTCCTAGGTTAATAGATACCCTTGAGATGTATTGTGACTCCATCGTCTTTAGGCATGACTAGCCATGCTATCTGGGATTACAGAAGTCAAATTTCAATATATTTTAAGAACAGCATCTTGATGACAAACATACTGAATGCAGCTAACCAATTGTTCCTTTGAGTCTATTCTCATCATAGACAGTATGTAGCCTGAAGGAAATTTTGGAGGACCAATTTGATTTCCACAAAGTTCTGCCTTCTCTTTTTTGTTGAGCCTAGCACAACCTGGTGTTCTTAGCTACTTATAAAAAAATTTGATGAAGGCTTTGGTTTAACTCTGTGTTATTAAGATTAAGCAAATGACAGTGTCTTGTTTTCATCTTTTCATTAAAGTTCTGTTTGTTTGCTCTGTCCCAGATTTCCCAATCCTTGGCACCCTCCAGATGGATAGATGTCAACTCTCCAAAATCTCAGCAATCACCACACTTCTGCGAGTTGAGGTCCACATATCTGGAAGGTCCCCAGGCTGGGGAAAGCTGCTGGAGCTGATTATCTATTCTGTCTCACTTGAAGTTTAATTGGAAGGTAAGTTTTTGAACCATAACAATTTTTATTCCGTGCCTCTTTTTTTCCCATATTCACCATATGATTACAGTGTGGTAAAATATATGCCGTATCAAGAGCCCAGTTATAACTGGTTCCAAAGGCTGAACAGTTGCTATGGCCCATTTGTTATGGAGAATAGTAACGGAGCTCTAGTATCATTATCTAGATTTTCTTTTCTCAACAGATCAAGAGATAGCAACTTTGTGATTTGTGAGCGCTTTTTTGTTTGTTTGCTGATTTCTAGAAAAAATGTGATTTGCCTAATGACCACAGTGATTCACTTAAAGAATTCCATAAAATTGTCATAAAAATTGAAACTTAAGGCTCAACAAGTTATGACAGAAATTACAGTCCCGATTGTGGTGATAAGTTGAGGACTATCTGTATCTCCACCTTCTCGTTTTAAGAACTCCAAAGACATCTAGTTGGCCACTTTCCAAAGCAAAATTGTAGACTAAGATGGATATACCTTGACCTTCCACCACCCCCCATCCTCCCCCCGAAAGTTCTTATAACAGCTGATTCCTTTTTACAGGAAAGGGTTTTATTTTTTAAATAAGCAAACAGGGTCAATTTCAGTTGGTTTTGATTACAGTTCCCACCAGTCCATACCACCAGAGCCAGTGGTCAGGAATGATGAGAATTGTTTAAAACCTCTGAGCAAACATTGACTGACCTCTCTGGACAGTCAAAAGCAGGAAGACTAATCCATTGCCAACAGAAAATTAGTTAACCCATTGAAAATCCACTGAAATGGACAATTGTATTATTCTAGGGAGAAGTGATAAAATCACTTGAAGTGAGTTCCTGCAGAATTTGTCCAATTAGGGCCACTACTGACAAGGATCACAATCCCCTCTGAAATGGGGTACCAAGTTATTTAATCCATGTTTCTCACAGCATGCCGGTTAATCCCTTGTTGCAAAAAATCTACTTTACAGTTTGAAGCATCTTGAGTAAAATCTTAACCCAATTCATCACTCCATCATGCCCATTCCTTCAATATGGATAGACCTCTTGATCAAAGGTACCATTTTCGTAGGATTAAGAAATGGGGAACAACATCAAAACACTGAAGCTGACCACGATTTCACAGCTTCTGAGATCATACCAGTTGGACAATGTCTGCCCAATCACAGCTATGTCAGATGGAAACAAATCACGTTTAAATCATAGTTTCTAAATAGCTATATCCTATCAATTATGATAGGTGGGATGAAGAATACCTAGGAAAGTGGTTGAAGATAGAGGAGGTCATGGGTCTTTATGGGAGATGGTGCATCGCGATCAAAGTTGCATGTTTTGCTTGTGTCAGTTGCCATACTTGTAAAAAAGGGGCTATAACAATCATGAATCTGTGCTTGTCATCTTGCGGATTTTGATACACACATACAGGGGGAATTTACTAGGAAAAGAAAGCAGACAATTGCATCATTGATGGTATAGCACATTGCATGACACTTTTTATTCTGCAATGCAAAAGGAAGGGTCGGTAGCTATTTTCTTATTTATTTATTAAATTTATATGCCACTCATCTCATTCTGCAAAGTGGCTTTGACTTTTTTCTCCCAATGGTTGTGCTTTTCTCTCTCTCCAAGAGTTCAAGGAGGTATATCCTGTGTCTTTCTTTCTTTTTTTTCCTGTGTGAAATAACTTAGAGATGTAGGTTAGACTGAAAGGGAGAATATCAAGAAGTTTTCAGTTTCTCTCTTCGGCAACTACAACAGCTAGCTTATCTTAGAATTTTTTATGGAGCAAATAATTAAACTCCAGTAGTTTCATTTTTAAAATAATCATTATCATCCTTCTAGATTACCATTATGTTTAAATTTTGCATAGAATGAATAACTGCATCTTTAAATATAGTTTTCATTATTTTTGTTAGCAGTTTTAAATCCTTTGTAAAAGAAATGTAGTAGAAATATTTTAAGCCTGTAAAAATCAGGTGCTTGGGGTGATGTTTTTGTTTTAGTATAAAAGCATTTTATTTCAATTTTACCTACTATTTTCACCTGTTCCTTTAACCCTTATCTTTTCCCCTGCACTCACACTGCAGAATTTACTCTCTGAGGTTAACTTGGGCTATCTGATACAAGTAAAATATATGGCTCTTAGGCAACTGGGCCTTGAGAGATAACTCTTGCTTACTTAGCTCTTTGTTTTAAAATAGCATTGATAATCTTCTCCAACCTAGAGCCCTCCACATATGTTTGATTACAACTCCCATAATGATAGTTAGGAAAGGCGATATTAAAAATGGGACTTTGATTCTGCTCTCCTAGCCTAACTTACAGCGGTGCTTCTAAAGGAGACACATTTCCTAACTGGCATTGCAACACTCGGCTCATTATCTCCCCGGCCTTGTGCAAACATCAGAGAATTAATCACTGGTGAATTATTACCTAGTCATTTCTGTTATTCAGGGTGTCTGGAACAGAAGGGCTCTTTGCTTCCAATTCATCACCGCTGATCATTAAGGTGGAAGGATATATTTTGTAGCAACCAGATGGATGGGCAGGTTAGGATCCTTTTAAAAATATGTGGCTACTGTCTGTGATATCTTGGCCCCAAGTGACAATGTCGGTTTGTTGCATTCAGTATTGTGTAGAGTGATTTGTAGCTGTCCTCCAGGATTGCATTTGCAATCTTTCTTGGGTTTCTTATTGCACCTGGGATATTCCCCAAACAAAGGTTGTATTCTGAAATTACAGCTTTTTCCCTCCTCTGTGTTTTTTTGCCTTTGGCTTCTCTTCCCATTTCCTACAGATTCCACAACATTTTTCCCTTCTGTTTCCTGGCTTGCAACATCTATGTGTTTGGATGGGGGAATCAAAAGTATTCTCCATCTTGGTCTTTGAGAATATGTTTTCAAAATAATAAAGATTCAAGTGCTTTTAAGTATGAATATATCTTTTTAAAACTGCCGATATATATTCATGGCCTTGGACTTTTATATTATAGAACCAGGGATGAAGAAAAGAAAGCTGTGCTTAATTTGTAGCATTCTGTCAAGCATTGAAAACACTTATAGACTACTTAATCAACAAAAAGAGGGAACTCAGTAGCATAATTTATAACTAAATAAAGCAATGTGGGAGTACATTTTTAATACTTTTGTTAATTGGAGCCTTGGAAATGAGATGTTTAGCATAGTGTGGTGGCAGACAAATAATACTCTTACATCATCATGAATTATCACATGGCACAGCTTTTCAACTTTCCCCCCTTTTTAACCATAAGTGTCTCTTATGGCTTGAAAATACTGAATGGGCATAGCATATTTCTATTATGCCTTGTTTTGGAGAAGAAATGGAGAATTTGCAATTATCCTAATTTGTGGTTGAACTGCAACCCACAACAACCATTAGGCATACTGGCTGGAGCCACTGGGAGTTGTAATTCAGCAACATCTGGAGGGATACATTTGTCTGACCTTTGCTTTGAAGCAGTTAGTGAGCTTTAAGCATGAGGCAGAGGCTGTGCATGATTCAGGCAGCCTGGCTGCTGGTGTATATTTATGTAGCAATTGATATGCAATCTACACTGCTGTTATCATGATGCTAAAGATTAGTGTGTTTGTTGATATAAACCAGTCTTTCTCAACTTTAGGGACTGTAAGATGTGTGGACTTCAAGTCCCAGAAGTCTCCAGTTAGCATGTTGGCCATCTAACGTTCATAAGGCATCCACTGGGATTTAACAGTATACAGATACTGTAAATAAAGAGATCCTCCCTCTACAGTCTTGGATTATCAACTCTATAAAGTGACTAGGCTGCAATTAAGACTTTAATCTTGGATTCGTAGGGTGTTTAAAAAATAAAAAAGCATATTTCTTCTTTACATACCCATCTCTGATTATGACCACTTGGAGATAGGGTGTAAGGTACAGGCCAAGCAGAGATAGATGTTCCAGAAGATTCATCTATTATTGTTACTATTTTAATTTATATCCATTCTTTCTTCATGGATGAAGTTCTAGACAGCCAACAACAATAAAAACAAAAGCATAAGTACAGTATTAAGGTGGTTATAAAAAAAATAAGTTTCAATAAAAAAGGGCATGGTTAAAGAGGAAGGACTTTGCCTCCTTCAAGTGGCCAACACGGGTGGGATGCAAATATTTTTACTATTGATTCTGTGGGCGTGGCTAGGTGGGCGTGGCCATGTGACTGGGTGGGCGTGGGTTCTTTTTTTTTTTGCAGCATCTCCACCCCCACCCCCACCCATGTCCCTTTTTTTGCCTCCTGGGCCTCAGGGAAGCCTCCTGGGAGGAAAAATGGCCTCGCAGGAGACTTCCCTGAGGCCCAGAAGGCCAAAAACAGAGTGCGGAGCGGCCATGCAGCACCCCCCTGCACTCCATTTTTTGCCTTCTGGGCCTCAGGGAAGCCTCCTGGGCGAAGCAGTAAGACAGTGAGGGCACAGTCCCAGCACAGCTGATCGTCAGAACAGCTGATCGTCAGGAGGAGAAAAAAATATTGGTTCAGCCAAACCAGTAGCTGTTTTTTACTACCGGTTCAGCCGAACTGTAACATTTTTTACTACAGGTTCTCCCGAACAGGGCAGAACCGGTAGAATACCATCACTGGGTCAAGATCTATGGATGTGTTGGAGGAATGTAAAGATTCATTCCAGAGGAGTAAGAGGCAGCTCAGCTCAGATACTATGTGTGAAAGAAAGAGAATGAAGACAACCCCTCCCTAATAGTTCACAGAATATGTTGTGTATACAAATAGCAGGTTGGTCAGTCTGGAAAGAGTTTGTTCTGTTGGTGTGAAACAATAAAAAAATTCAGCTTGGAAGAATGGCCATAATTCTCGACTGGTGACCACAATTGAGCCAAACATTTCTGTTGTTAAGCAGGGCAGTTGTTAAGTGAGTTTTGTTCCATTTACAACCTTTTTGCCACGGTTGTTAAGTGAATCATCCAATCATTAAGTGAATCTGGCTTCCTCCATTGACTTTGCTTGTCAGAAACTGGTTGGGAAGATTACAAATGGTGATCATATGACCCCAAGACAATGCAACAGACACAATTAAATGCCAGCTGCCAAACGCCCAGATTTTGATCACATAACTGTAGGGATGCTGCAACAGTCATAAATGTGTAAACCAGTAATAAGTCATTTTTTTCAGTGTCATTGTAACATCGAACAATCACTAAATCAATGGTTGTAAGTTGAGGACTAACTTCCCAGACTTTGTCTTTTTTGTTACTGGTATTTAAAACACCAGCATAGGGGTCTCAAAATCAAGGCCTGGGGGCCGGATCCAGCCTGCGGGGTACTTAGATCTGGCCGCCCTGGAAACAGCGAAGGACTGGCCCGCGGTGCTTCTGCCAGCAAAAATGGAGCTTGGGAGGGCCTCATGCGGGGGCCCTCGAGCTCTGTTTTCATTGGCAGAGGGTTTCAGGAGGCTGTCGCAGCCGAAAACTCTGCCACAAATGCCCCCAACACAAATGATGTCAAGCTGGCCATGCCCACCCTGGTCTCCCGAGGTGAACACAACCATGATGTGACACCCCTGCATTAGCAGGTTCCTGGTTTTGTTTTAATGGCTTGTGTTTTAAATATTTTGTTGCAATTATAAAAACGGTACAAAAATTGCCGCTTAGAATGAATAACAGAGAATAAGATATCACATTATCTCCTGTCTCCTTGGATTTTTAAAAATTTGCACGCTGATGAAGAAGCTGGAATTTGTCATGACTAAAACTCCACGAACTAATTGTATTTCCCACTCTGTCCTTGGAACCTGAACAGGTCGCCTATTAGAAGTGGGTCTTTTGAATATGGATCAGTAAATTATGTGTGTCCTTGTATCTTTTCAAAAGCACTTCATAGTGTTGCTTTGTATTTCCATTCACATAAAGGGGAAAGGTACTTCAGTGGCATTTTGGATTGTAAAATTGTAGGTTTTCTTTTTTCTAAAAAAAAAAATTTTATTTGGGTTTTCACAAAAACAAAATACAAATAAAACATCTTTTTTGAACACTTATAAACTTTCCATAGTTAATTCTTTTTTTCCCATATTTCTCACTTATATTTTTATAAATCATTACTAATAATTAAAATGTTTCCATTTAATTCTCTCAATCACTTTAATTCATTTATTTATTAACAAATATTCCACTACATTAGAGTAAATATTTTATCCATCATTTTAATCATATTTTCTAAAATTATTTCTGTTTGTAATATAACAATGCTATCTTATGTACCTTTGCAGAATCCCTTTTGCAATTAAATTTTCACCCATTATCTCTAAACAAGCTTATGGTTACAATCCTTATATCTTTTCCCTGTTTCTCCATTTCTTGTTTCTGTCTTTTACAACTTCTTTTCCTTGCCTTCTTCCCCCTCTTCTTCTCCCTCCCCTTTTTACCCACTCGTCTCTCTATAAAATTGTTGGTTTTCTTGTTGGACTGTTTTTAAGTTTCAAAAGAGGAACAAAAGGGAAAAGAAAAGATAAAAGAAAAAACGTAAGACTGTTTATCCTAATTATGCACAAGGTCAGGGCCAGGGTCAATGATGCTTCTGATTACCTTCTCATCCTCCTGTTCTTCATTTTTTTCATACTCTCTGCTAGGATTATTTTTGGGTTTAAATTAGTTTTCAACTATTTTCTGTCTCACACTTTTTAGTAATCCCAGGTATAGAATCTTCTGGGAATTACTTAAGAGTTTAGGACCTGTCTGTTGCTTTTGAACCATAGGGAGCCCAACTTGATACAGAGAAATAGGAACATGTTTTGAAAGTAGTCGTTTGAACCACTGTCGCTGATATGCCTGATTTTTTAAAATGTCTCAAATGATTTTCATAAAATAGTAAAAAAGAACATCAAATGTATATTCAAAAATATTCTGAATGATAGATGGCTGCTTATCAAGATAAAATCTGAGAGCAAGGGTAACAATTAATAATCAAAGCAACAATATTTTTTTCTTTAATAAGTAGAAATGATGCTGGAGAACCATCCTAAAGTGGCAATTATTATTAATTTGATCAATTTAGTTTAGGAGTAGTTGGAAATGGGACTTAGCAAGAAACTATAAGCTTTCCACAAGATCTGGAACAGATCTGAGGTATAGATAACCTTCTCTCCCACCTCACCTCCCATGATTTTTGTATGTATATGTGTTATGAGTATGAGGTAGCAGCCATCATTCCTGTGTCCCATAATTTTTAACTACATCTACAAATGAATAGTGCATATCTGTGTCAATTTTCAATTTCCATTTTGAGACTGATTGTGATTTCCCAAAAAATAATCTCCTCCATTTATCTTATTTTTGGAATTTTCTGCTTTACTGCCATCTCTTCTATTTCACCCCAAATGACGATCAGAATCCAAAAATTTGTATTTCAATTATTCCCTGTGAAAGTACAGGTAGTCCTTGTTTAGTGACTGCTTTTTTGATGACTATTCATAGTTTTGATGGTGATGAAACAGTAACTTTAGGACAAATCTTGGTGTTTACGACCTTTCCATGTCTAAAGCAAAGAAAACTGAAGTAAGATTATTTTTCACCTTAGGCTTCCGGTTTTGCGCGGCTTCGGTAGCGGCAGGAATTCGTGCCTCTGCGATCCCTGCCGCGTGCTTAAGCAAGGTGCCCCCGATCTAAATAGGTCTGGGGGCTATGGCTGCCTTGTAGAGGCAGCCGAAGAGAGAGGGGATCCGGACAGAGGTTTGGGGGTAACGCAGACCCCCTTTCCAGCCGGAATAACCCCTTTTTCCTGAGGTGGTGGAGCGGCGGTCAGTAATGGCCGCCTCAAAGAAGCCAGCAGCCGGGTAAGATTTGTGCTGGAGGAAGAGGGAAGAGCTGTGGAAGTTGCTTCTGACTGGGATAAAGTTAAGAGAGAGAGTTCCTGTAACCTCGAAGGCTGCTAAGGATACTTTGTTTCTAGAAAGAAATACAAGCGGCGAACATTTTAAAGGAGTAAGTTTTTTTTTTTCTTGCCTTTCACTCTCCTCCCTAACGTGACAGCAGTGGAACTATAAGAGAAATCCGGGAATCTGTTCTGGAGGTAAATGAATATTGAAGGAGCAAGGATTTCTGAATATTCAAAGGGAAAAAAAAAAAGAAGAAGAATTTCTTTTTGGCTGTGAGTGGGAGGGGAGAGGAAAAAAAAAATTGGAGCAACCTGAAAATAAGGAGAAGACTGCCTAAAACTTTAAAGAGTTAATTTTAAAGAGCTATTAAACAGCAATAAGACTTCCTAAAGATATATTTTAAAGAGAACTTTGTGATCAAACCTTATCCCAAAAAGAGAAAGTGGAAAAAGAGAAAGTATTAAAAAGAATCAGCTGATTGGACTGTTTGATGACTTTGGATTTTATGAGAATTATCTCAGACTAAAAGCACTTGGGTGGTTGTTTTGAAAAAAAAATTTCTCTGTACAATGGCATCAGTTGTGGATGAACTAGAACTTATACATCAAAAATATGAAAGAGAAAAGCAAGAAGGGAAAGATGTCTTTGGCACTCTTTTTCAGTTTATAGAAATGGCGGTCTGTGCTTATGTAAAATCGTATGAGCAGGATAAAGAAGAAGCCATTTTTGAAGAGCATGTGACTTTGGTTGGGGAAGAAAAGAAGGAGGAGAAAAAGGAGAAGAAGACTTTAAGACCTGGGAAAACAATCCAAAAAGAGAAGAATAAGGTGAAAAGAGGATATCGTGTTAGGAAACAACAGAGAGAGGGAAAACAGGATAAAAGGGAGGTGGAGAGACAAGGGGGTAAAGAGAATAAGGAGAAGAAGAAGCAAGGGAGAAAGGAAGGGATGAGAAGCTTTAATGGTGGGAGCAAAATGCAAAAAAAAAAGTTTTTTAGAGATAATGGATAGATTTTATTGGAAAAGGGATTCTAGAAAGGTACATAAGATTGCATTTTTATATTTGTATTTAGAAATAATTATAGAAGATTGGAATTAATATGTAATTTAAAATGTGATAAATATTTAGTATAATTTAGTGAAATTTTTGTTAAGAGAGGGAGTACTTTAATGAAATAATGATTTAAGATCGGTGATGGGGTGGGGAATAATTTTGGAAAGTATAAGAAGTGTTCCCATAATGGTATGATAATTAATTGAAATGTGTAAAATGTCTAAAGATATAAATGATTGTTAACACAAATGATTAGGCTATGTTATAATAGTGAAACTATTCGTGAAATGAGAGGTTTGAAGAAGGAGAGGGGAACATGTAATGTAATAATGATCTATAATATGTGATGTGGGGGGATGGAATTAATATGGCAAATAGGTGCTCCCATAGAAATATGTGACCTAATTGATAAGAAATGTGCTAGATGTTTAAGATATGAATAAATATTAATATTAATGAATAGATTTGTATTGGTTTTGATGATATTGTATAATGTCAGAATGTACCAGACAGAATCCCAATGTAAGTTATGTATTTTAAATCAAGTATTATAAATATAGGGGAAAGAGACATAGGCATCATACTCCAATCAGTGTACAGGAGAAGGTTTTTCTTTTTTTTTCTTTTAAGAAGAAAGATAAACGGATAGTTGGAAATAGAACAGACAAAGAATAAATATTATGATTTGAATTGAGAGGAGATAAATAAAATAAAATTGAGAAAATTTAAAAGAAAGGAGAAGCTATATAGAAAAATGAAAATGTAATAAGATATGGAATGGTATGTAAAATGAATATGAATTTGAATGTGTGTCTGTACCAAGAGTTTTGACCCGGGATTAAGCAACTTTCAGAAAAGAGATTTTTTATGTTTTTATGTCTTGAATTTTTGTATGCTTTGTATGTCTTTAAAAATTAATAAAAATTTGTTCAAAAAAAAAAGATTATTTTTCACCTTAGTGACCACTTCATGACCACGTTGCTGATCCCAGTTGTGGCCGCAGAGCAAGGACTACTTGTATTACAGTAGTGGCTTTTGGATTTATTATTATTATTTTCTTGTAGAGACAATTCACTTTGTTTTTAGGGACCCTGTAGATTAGAGTCTTCCATATTCTGAATTTTTCATCCCGCTCTCTAATTCCACCTTTCATTCTCTTCAGATGTGAGTCTATCATCAAGACAACTTTTGGCATGGACGATCATCCCTTATGTTTGCTAATGCCTCTAAACACTATCCATTCCTAAACATCGTTGGTATGGTTTTTTGCTTTAGTGAAAGTAAATCTGAATGGACTCTTTCTTGCCAGTATTTGTGTTCACTTTGTTTATGTCTTTCTAGAGCTTAAAGGGGATTATTCAGTACTGTACAGAAGATGGGAACCTAACCACAGGATGCAAGTGGGAGGGTGGGCTGAGTTGGCGGGAGGAAAGAACATTCCATTCAGAAATAGCAAAGTCACTGGTACTTTGCAAGCAATAATCTGTCCATGCTATAAATATAATAGAGGAGGAGTTACATGTTGTCCCCCTTAACTACTCACAATATATGTCTAAATTATGTGCAAGAAGGATGGTGCTCCATCACCTTACCCATCAATACATCTTTAGCCATTTTCAAGCCACTCACCCCTCATTGTGGTTTTCATGGCCAGTGCTGGATGCGTCACTTGATCAAAAAAAATGAAGGGGAAATGAGAGATAGAAGAAAGGTTAACAATATAAATCATGCCACTGCAACCCACTTTGGTTATTTGGAAATTTTAAAACTGCCAAAATACATGTTGTGGGTGGTCTGGTTGATGTAGATTTACACCTTCCCCTGTTCAGAGAGAACTAACCATGCTTGCTTCTGGGATCTTTTTTTTTTTTTATCCTCCAGTCTAGCTTTCTATCCTGGAATTTACTAGTGGCCTCCATCCAGATATTAACCGACTCCGATGCTGCTTAGCTTTTGGGGACCGCAAGGTTGGAGATCTGCCACTGAGCATGCCAAGCAAACAGCCAAACAACTTGTGACTAAATGTAAATGTTGCTCCACCACCCTCTTTTGGACTGCAGCTCTGAACATGCTGTTCAAAGCTGGGTGTCGTCCTTGAGCTGACAGATGTTGACATTTCCCCCTGCCTCAAAGAATGGCATCACCAGCCTCCTGCAATTTTCAGAGAAGATCTTGTGAGGAAAAGCCGCAGGATTAGCCATTTTGGAGAGGGAGGGGTGTCATCTCCCTGAGCAAATCTTTGGCATTATATTCCTTAACAAAATACAAAAGGATAAATATTTGAGGATCTGCTTTCTCAGAGGTCCTGTTTTCCTTTACCTTCTCAATCCCTTTTTGCTTCAGTCTTTTTAGACTAGGCCAAATTTAGGAAGTCATAAAATCCCAGCTGCTGTTTTTTTCCCTTCAAGTAATGGTACTTCTTATTATCTTGTTCTGAATCTCTTTGTGAGAATTTGTGAGGATGCTGCCGTGATTAAGCTGTAATGCAGGGGCAGAATAAAATCAGCATGAAGAGATCACAGATGAATCACGTAAAATACAATGAGCTGTACCATTATTTATTTTTTGTGTTTTTGTCTTTTCTCTCTGGGACAGAATATTGCTTTTTTTGCCTTCGCTTTTCCCCACTTCTATAATTTTAGTCTCTCCCTATTTTATCTATTATTTAATCTTTTCTGCTTTTCAGCTATGATGCCATTTTTTAAAAAAACCTCCATATTCTTTGTTATATTTGCAGTGTTCCTGCAAATCATTTTTGTATCTAGATAATTCTGTGGTTTTGTTTGGTATCTTTGTACTTTCTAAACCAGAGGTGGAGAACTATAGCCCCTTTATGACCTATGGACTTCAACTCCCAGATGTCTCAGGAATTCTGGAAGTTGAAGGCCACAGATCATAAAAAGGCCATAGTTCCCCACCTTGCTCTAAACACAGTACTTTTTTATTACTGTGTAAATGCATATGAGCATGTGGAAATTTGATTCTTCAACCACCAACTGTCTGGACCAGGGGTCACCAACCTTTTGGACCTCAGGGACCACCAAACTCATAATTTTAAATCCCAGGGACCAATAACCAGTTATATGGGAGTTGCCTAATTTGTGGGTATAGTTTGGTGGTCATGTGACTGGCCGGGCATGGCTTGTATGTAAATATTATAAATATTTATATAAATATTGAATTATTTTATAAAAAGCAACTTTTACCCAAAATCAGGCAAAACAGGCAGGCAGATTGAGTTGCTCACAGAATCATTCAGTGATCTATCTATCTGCCATCGGCTGGCTCAGTCTGTCACATAAAATTTGCTTGCAAGCAAACTAATAAAATTTGCTAGTAAGCAAACTCACAAAATTAACTCACAACACACCATGTATGTAAATATTGAATTTTTTATATAAAAAAGCAACTTTTACCCAAAATCAGGCAAAGCAGGCAGGCAGATTGAGTTGCTCACAGAATCATTCAGTGATCTATCTATCTTCCATCGGCTAGCTCAGTCTCTCAAATTTGCTTGCCGTGAGTCTGCACTGAATAACAGAACCTTCAATCCTAACAGAGGTTTGGCTGTGCTTAAAAGCAGAGCCGAAGATCTAAAGACTAGCTAGAAAGCAAGAAATCCAACAATTTCCTGCTTCCTAGCTGATCTAAATCTCCCAGCACAACAGAACAGATGATGGTCGGAAAAAGGAAAAATAGTAATTTAGCAGGCAAGTTTGGCGGGTAAGGAGTGAGTGGGCAGGAGCGTTCCCATGGGCCATGTGGACAGCACAGCCTTGTGTTTCTGCGCAGCCTGGATTAATTGCTTGGGGGGGGGTGCTCTGGGGGAGATTTCTCTGTGGCCTATCAAAATTTTCTCATGGCCCACCAGTGGGCCTCGGCCCACCGGTTAGCGACCACTGTTCTGGACCAACTATATGTTGGGATACAGCTGTTATCTACATGTGGAAAAATTTGCTGAAGCCAAAGCAATTTAAATTAATGGGAAAATCAGCCCCAGTGAAATGTAATTAAAGCCGCAAGGAAATGAAGCTGACTTTTCAAGGCGTCGATGTCATAGAATCAAAGACAGCTATGCCCCCTCCCTCTTAATCTTGGAGTTAGAGTTGCCTGTGAACCAGATGAAGTCCAGCTAACTGGCTTTTATTTCTTTAACAGCACATAAGTAGCTTAAATAAAGACCATACAAACTTAAATAAATGAGCAGGTGACACTTTTCACAGTGTGGCGATAAGCCTTATCAGCTGCTAGAGTTTGTATATGTAGTTTCCTTTTGTTTAGATTTTTATCACCTCCCCCTTTGTTGACTGAAAGTTTGGCAGTTTGAGACCCAAGCACAACACCACTGGGTGAACTCCCATTCTTGCCCCATCTGCTGCCAACCTAGCAGTTCAAAAGCACGCAAATGCAAGAAGATAACTTCAGTGGGAAGGTAACAGCGTTCTGTGTGCCTTGGTGTTTAGTCATGCCAGTCACATGACCACGGAAGCTTCTTTGGACAACACTGGCTCCTAGAGTCAAACATGACTGTACAGGAGAAATCTTTACCTTTTTTCATATATAAATCAAGGTGGAGAATATACCTAATACTCCTATTTTTCCTACAACAACCACCCTTGCCTGAAAGAGAGTTGAAAATCTCTCAGCCAGTTTTCATGCCTAAGGTGGGTTTAGAACTCACAAGCTCCTGGTTTCTAGACCAACCCCTTAAGCCAGTATTTCTCAACCTTGACAACTTTAAGATGTGTCTACACATCTTAAAGTTTCAAGGTTGAGAAACAATACTTAAATCACTATACCAAACTGTTTCTCAGTAATTAAAATACTGAGAAGTTGTTATTCATTGATTTGGCGTACATTCCTGGTCTTTCTCTAAGGAGTTTGGAGCAGTTAATGCTTCCCAGGTAAACCTATAAAGGAATCTTCTAGGATCAGACCTGCTTATTATCCTTAGAAGGGTTTCATAGGCTTTAACCTATTTGGTGGATATGTAACAAGGGATGAAAACAAATGCCGTGTTGATTCAGAAACTACTGAAACGAAAGTACTTAGGCTACTTTGTCTATTTTAGAAAATCCAGAATCTCCATTTGACCCCCTCCCCAATCATAATTTTTTCTGGAAAAAAAGCCAAACACAATTTGGAATATCTATAATACTCCTCTGCAACATGATGTATATTTTTTATAATCTTTGGAGAAGATTTTGAGAGTTCCACTTTTGGAGAATTTATTCAGCACCTTGTTTTGAATATCCCACTGTTATAGTTTGTTAAACCGAATGCTAAGAATGCAGATAAAAAACAGAACTTAGACTTGGCTGAAAATAATAACTTAGCTGAAAAATTAAAGAGTCCCATTGTCTTTTCAGAATGCACAGTTCTGTGTCAAGTGGGCCTGTAGCTGGTTTATCCATCAGGGCACAAGTGTTCCCATTATAAATCTTTGTGACACAGTCTATTATTCCTTCTGTCTGAAGTTGCAAATATTGATCTGGAGTATCAATTATATTTTTCATTCACCAGCTGTTGTGTTTTTCCTGAATCAATACTTTTATTTTGGTCTACAAGCATTATATTTTCAAGCCATTGTGGCTTGCTCTTAGCTGCATTAATAGCAGTATAGAAGGAAAATAAGAGAGAGATTCTGAAATTTCTTCATTTTGCTACAAAATCAAATGTAGCTTTTACATTTTTAATATTTTCAAAGGTGTAGAATCTAAATTAAATACCAGTTCATCACACTGTGATTTCTGAGGGCATGGGATTGAATCCATTCTGAATTCTCAATAGCTTACAGCACTATCCTATATATACTGTGTCCCATTTATGTTCAGGTAATTTTCATGTGAGGAAAGGCTGAACATAAAGACTGTATTCGCAAGGCATGTTTAAGCATTGAAAACTGAACTGTCATTTACTGAACCCAATTGTTCCACACTATGGGTTTGCACAATACATTAGATGAAATTGTAATGGGAAAACTTGTGATTTGGTAAGTTGTGGTCCAGCCCGTGGTCTAGTTTACATGCACTGTTAACTTTCTAGTAAGAAGCCTTTCTTGATAATTTGTTACAGCTGATCTTATTTGGCCAGTAGAATCCTACAATGTGGCCAAAGAAACATCTATTAGCTTGAGTGCAGGAGCCATGAGCTTTTACAAAATTGCTTTTCACATGGATTTGTCTTATGCAGAATTCTAATAGCTTTGTTTGATGATTTGTGTGCATATTCAAAACCACATGCATATGAATGGACATGGAGTTTTGGAATTGCATGTCATGCCCCTGTGTTTGGGTGTTCATGACTTATTAACCCATGGGTTCTTTGGCACTGGTTGACAGATTTTATATTTATACCAGTCTTCCTCTGTCAGAAGCCCAGTTGTCTCAATTACTGGTTTCACATAACACGTGGAACTATAAAGTCAGTATGTTAGCTGAGTTTGCACAACATGATAGCCTTAACTATGCATGTTTGTAGTTACTGTAGCTTGTCAGGCAATTCCAGCATGGAATGACAAGGTGCCCTAGAGCATAATCAGTTCAACTCTGGGCCTGCTTATTTCATGGGTTTCTGGCTCTACTAGACAACATTTCCCTCTGTGAATTCTGTCCAATGCTACTGTTCTCTTTTCAGAAACATCTGTAGTTCTCAAAGAACCAGGAATAGTCTTTGGAAGCCACTGTTGCATGCTTCAGTCATGCCCACTGAATGATTTATTTAACCTCAGAGTGTACAAAAAGGCTGTTTGTATAACTTTTCTCTTAACATTATTGTCATAAGATCTAGTATAAATATGTTTGCTTTTAGCAGAATAAATTTGTTTTTTTGCTTTAGCTTTAAAAGAAAAGAAAAGGAGGAGATACATTAGGTAAGATCCACACAGCTAGATGCCAAGCACTTGTCCTGTGAATTAGTTCTGCATGGCACAAAACATCTTTTATCTGCTTGAAGAAAATGTAACCTATTGGACCCCAATAATAGGGTACTGGATTGTAGTTTTCTCATGAGTTACAAGAGAAAGAGATGAATCAGGCTGAGCCCGTGGGAGGGCTCAAGTACATCATCAGTCTCGACTTCCTTTGTGCCCACAAGTGATTTAAGTCTAGCCCACCTTGAATTCTCTTGACTCTGCTGCCAATTTGCTTTGACCATTAGTAATTCAGATTCTTGTAGAGAGCATTAGCTTATAATAAACCTATATTAATTTGAACTGCTTGTTTCCTGATTTCCTGTGCTTGACAGGGCCATTAAAACAATGATATAGTAAAATGTTGAAATAAGACTGGGATGGCAAGTTCAAAATCACCCTTAGGCATTGAAGTGGTTTGATTTTCCACCAAGCTAATTTAACTTTTATGGGAGATTTTTAAAAGATTTTAAGAAAAAGGGATGCAATTGATTGACTGATTAGGTGCTATCAAGTCAACATAGATTAAGTAGCTACATAAATGGATTAGTGGTGGGATTCAATTTTTTTTTTACTACTGGTTCTGTGGGTGTGGCTTGGGCGTAGCAGGGGAAGGATACTGTAAAATCTCCAGTCAGAGGTGGTATTTGCGGTTCTCAGAACTACTCAAAATTTCCGCTACCTGTTCTCCAGAACTGGTCAGAACCTGCTGAATACCACCTCTGAAATAGATGTTGTTGAGTATGATCTTAGTCTCTCTTTGGACACTCTTTGCTATTGTAATTGAGTCCATGCATCTAGCTGCTGGTCATCTTCTGCTTCTCTTTCCTTCCACTTTTCCCAGAATCATGGACCTCTCAAGGGAGCTGGTCCTTCACATAATGTGTCCAGAACACAGTAATTTGGGCCTCGTTATTTGTATTTCAAGTGAGAATTCTGGGTTGATTTGTTATCCTGGCTACTTATGTATTCCTAAGAATCTTCACCAACACCAAAGTTCAAATGCATCAGTATTCTTTCTATGGTGTTTCTTCAAAGTCCAACTTTCTCATCCATATACAGGTAGTCCTCAACTTTTAAACAGCTTGTTTAGTGACTGTTCAAAAGTTAGCACCATTTTTCACAGTTGCAACCTTCGCAGCATCCCATGATCATGTGATCAAAATTCAGATGCTTGCCAACTGGTTCATATATATGATCGTTGCTGTGTCCCACAATCATGGGATCACCTCTTGCAACTGTCTGACAAGCAAAGTCAACGGGGAAGTCAGGTTCACTTAACAATCGTGTTAGTAACTTAGCAACTGCAGTGATTCACTTAACAGCTGTGGCAAGAAATATCGTAAAACGGGGCAAAATTCACTTAACAAATATCTCACTTAACAACAGAAAGTTTGGGTTCAATTGTGGTCGTAAGATGAGGACTACCTGCAATGTCCCAGATAAAACCACTGTCTTCATGAGTCTAAGTTTTGCAGGTATAGGCATGTTGTGGCATCTGATTATCTGTTCCGAAGCTATCTCACCAAGTACTAGACTGAAGTTTATTTCTGGATTTCCTGTTCCTTTACCATTGATAGTGCTAAAAGACTGAAGCTATCTACTATCTCAGTATTGTCTTCATTGTCAATTTTAAGGCTGATTGCTATGTCTCTTATCATTAATTTTAGTCTTCTTTATATTTAATTGTAATCTCATTTTTTTTTCACGGTGTGCTTTGACTTTCATTACAAGATCCTGCAGTTCCCTTGGATTTTCAAGTACAGAGTAGTGACATCAGCACAGCAGAAGTTTTTGATGGTTCTTCCACTAACTGTAACACCACAGTCATCTTCTTCCAATACAGCCTCCTTCAATCATTTTCAGGAATAAATTATAGCTTTAGACATCCATAAAGTCACTAATAAATGTGTAATATGATGTGCATCCCTTTTCAAAAAGGAGGTTATCCTGCAGGAACCAAGTACATATCAAGATAGTATTAAATGAGCAAAACAATAAGCAATTACTTAATTGGATAAGATTGATAAAGTGTGCCTACTATAGTGATTATTTCAACACATAATATACATGGTACATACTGCTGCTACAAGTTTTGTAATTGGAAATAATGCATAAAATATTACATAATTGTTTACTTACAAATATAGATCTCTATGTATGGCCATTTTATGATTGTAAACTACCTAATCCAGGGGTGTCAAATTGGTGGCCCACAGGCCAGATGCACGGGCACAGGCCACGCCCATTCCGCAAAGGGGAAAAACGTCACAAAACGTCACGTGATGGCAATGTCAGCCACAAGTTTCACGCCTGTGACCTAGTGGTTACTCTGTGATAATGTAGGCGGTCAATACATTTTATAAACAAATTAGTGATCAGCTGAAGTTACAATAGCACTCTAAAAATTGACTTACAACTGGTCCTTGCACTTATAACAGTTGCATGCACAGTCACATGATCAAAATTCAGGAACTTGGCAACCAGTATGTATTTATGATAGTTGCAGATTCTTGGAGTCACATTATTGCCACTTGCAACTTTCCCAGCCAGCTTCCAACAAGCAAAGTCAATGGAGGAAGCCAGATTTGCTTAACTATATGATTCATTTAACAACCAGAGTGATTCTTTTTAACAACTGTAACAAAAAAGGTTGTGAAATTGCATGCGACTCACTTAACAAACCACCCCACTTAATGATGAAAGGTCAGGTGCCAATTGTGATTGTAAGTTGACGACTACCTGTATAGTATGTATTCATGAAGTTGCAGAACTCGATGGGACATGATCTGCATAATTGTAACTAGTACCCTTGAATAATTCAGATATTTAGTAGAATGATTCTCGAATTAAAGTCTGTGGAGATCTGAAATGGCCTATTACTGCTTCTGTATGTTTAAAGCTAGTCAACTTGTTTGTGTTCAAGGAATAATATCAGCAGCAGCATGTCTATGCAAAGCAGACAATAATGAGCAGGACCAGCCATAATTAATGTGAGTCTACACATGCTGCACTAAGTGGGACTGTGAACCCACCCAAGCAACCACAAATGAAAAATGTGAATAGGAAATATAACAAGGAATGGTTATATAGGGATTTCATTGGGCTAGAGATCCATTCACCCAAGCCCATTCTACTGAGATTTCTATAGAAAATCCTCACTTTATCAAGGACCTTGGAGTCCTTGGAGTTCTCTTATCGAATGACCTAAGCGCCAAAGCTCACTGCAACAGTATTGCCAAAAAGGTTTTAAGAGTTGTAAATTTAACTCCTCCTCTGGTAATACTGATTTGCAAACTAAGTCATTCAAAACCTTTGCTAGACCGATACTTGAATTCAGCTCTGCTGTCTGGAATCTGCACTGTATATCAGACATAAATACAATTGAGCGAGTCCAGAAATATTTTAACAGAAGAGTACTACATTCCTCTGTTCGCAACAGAATACCCTACAGCACCAGACTTGAGATTCTAGGCTTAGACAACCATGAACTATACCAACTAAGATTGGACTTAAGCATAGTACATAAAATCATATGTTACAACATCTTACCAGTTAATGAATAATTCAGCTTTAACAACAACAACACAAGAGCACACAACAGATATAAACTAAACGTAAACCACTCCAAACTCGATTGCAGGAAGTACGATTTCAGCAACAGAGTGGTCAATGTCTGGAACTCACTACCTGATTCTGTTGTCACCTGCTCAAACCTCCGCTCCTTTACCCTCAAACTAACCTCTATTGACCTCACCCCATTCCTAAGAGGTCTGTAAGGGGCGTGCATAAGCGCACAATCATGCTTACCATCCCTGTCCTATTATCCCCAATTATTAGTTCCTATTTCTTTTATTTAAACTTATGTTTATTCTTGTTTCTGTTGTATTGTAAGCTTTTGAAAAATAAATAAATAAATAAATAAATACCATGTTTCTCATAAAATAAGGCTGGGTCTTTTTTGGGGGGGTGAAAAAACGGCTAGGACATCTTTTCGGGGGTGACTTAATTTCTTCCCCCACGCACACCTCCACCTAGAGTGCCCCATGCGCACTCACCTCTGCATGAGGCTGCCACTGGAAGTTCCCCAAAGGTAGAGTCACCAGCCGCTTCTATCGGCCGGTAGAAGTGGCCTCAGGGCAAGCACCCATGCGCACTCACCTCGCCACGAAGCTGTTTCTATCAGCCGATGGAAGCTCCCCAAATGCAGAGTCACCAGCCGCTTTGGGGTGAGCCATGGCTGCCCACAGGGCGCTCCTGAGAGGAGCGCCCCACACACACTCTCCTCGAGGCCATTTCTATTAGCCAATGGAAGCTCCCAAAAGGCAGAGTCACCAGCCGCTTCCATCGGCCAATAGAAACGGCTTCATGGCGAGGGGAGTGCGCATGGAGAGCGGCTGCAAACTTTTCTTAGCAGAAGGGAAGCAAGTTGAGTTTCTCTCTCTCTCTCTCACACACACACACACATACACACACACACACCACCCCTACTAGCCCTCATCCCTGCACCGGGTCAGCCAAGCCCTTCTGGCGAGGAAAGGTCTCAGCATCTGCGGGGTTCCCACTGCCGCCCTCCCCTCCCCAGGCCAGACCTTTTCCGGGCACCCTGCCAAAGTCCCAGGGCAGCCGACCTCCCTTTACCTGCTGCCGCCGCTGGTTTGGGGAGCGGGGGGGCGCCAGGGAGGGAAGAGGAGGCAGCAGAGCTCGGCTACCCTTAGAAGGGAGATCGGGCGGGCTCCTGAAAGGAGACACAGTAGTGGTCCTTGTAGGAATGCAGCGGGGAAGCGGGGTGAGTGTGAAAGGGTCGCCACCGTGGCACAGGAGGGCAGGAGGGACCTGGAGCAAAGAAGGGCATGAGAGAAGCTAAACCGTCCTTTCTATTGCTCTGGTGAGGGCCGAATATTTGCAGGGGCTGGTTGGAAAGGCCTAATTTTAGTATGAAACTTGAGTCGTGGTGGGGGGAGCTGAACGGCGAAGGCACTCTGCACATGATCCAAGGTAATCCTGCCACACGGGTGGCGTTGCTAACAGTTGCGGGGAGTCTGATAACTTCAGCGACTCCTCCTTTTCTCTCTCTCTCTCTGAGCGCCTGAAAGAGCGCCCGTCATTAACCAATTAACCAACGCCAGCCTCGGAATCCCTTATTTCGGCATAATTCAGGATGAGAGAGGAGCCGTAAAACCAGGGACTTGGCGATGAGGTGCAGGTTCTTTTTCTTTTTTATTTTGATTGAGTTCAATCATGAGACATTTCTTGATTTCATTGGACGTCAGAGGCGTTCAGAAGAACTTTTGAAAAACTTGTGGGTCTAACTTTGAGAAGCAATGAGTTTGGTCCTCTCAAATGGCGGAGGTTCGGGATGGTCTTTGGAGACCTCCCCTCTCTTTTAGCTGAGGGAGACCTGGGCAATTTTAGGCTAAAAGCTGCCCTGGAGAGATTGATCAGAGAATGGGCAAGAAAGCAAAACAAGAATACATTTGGGCTAAGGCGTTTTCTCCCATTCCTTCTGTCGCAATCTCACAATTTTCATCCAGACACAGATACGCATGTGCTTTCTCTCCTGCCCCGCTGGTAGATTCAAAGACAACTAATGCGAGCTCCCCTCACAAGGCCATTTCTATCGGCCGATGGAAGCTGCCCAAAGGCAGAGTCGGCAGCCGCTTCTACTGACCAATAGAAGCAGCTGGTCACTCTGCCTTTGGGGAGCTTCTATCGGCTGATGTTCTATCGGTAGTAGATCAGGGTATTCTAGCCTAGGCTACCTGCATGGCGCTCCTAAAGGCAAGTTTTCTCCCCCCCTTCCCTTCCCATTTCTCTTCACCTCGTGTAGTTCTAACGAATGATGTGAGAGATGGTGGGGAAATGCATGGTTTAAATAGGCCTAAATTTTGGGGGCGGGGCTTAATTTCACCTCATGCTTAGAAATCATGCTGGGCCTTCCTATTGGTGGAGGCCGTATTGTTGGAGAAACACGGTAAATAAAAAACCATTATTGACCAGTAGATAGTGCTAAGAGGTCTTGATGTTGTGCACAGAATAATAAAATAATGCAAGAGGTAAATATTTAATTTGGGATATGTTTGATATAAAATTAAATTTAAAATGGTCTTAAAGAATAGAGAGGGGGTGAATGTATGCATGCATTTATGCAATGACGGTCATCTTGTTTCATGAAAGATAATCTTGAAGATGGAAAATTAAGATGTTGCATAATGGCCTGCTTCCCCTTATCCCAAATATTTATTTAGTGGTCCATAATTCCCTAAAGAAGTGTTTCTCAACTTTGGCAGTTTGAAGATGTGTGGACTTCATCTTCAATTCTGGAAGTTGAAGTTTACACATCTTCAAATTGCCAAGGTTGAGAAACACTGGTCTCAAGTATGAGAATCATAGGATGTGAAATCTGCCTTCTCTTCATTCTTCATGATCTTGATGTTGTTTTTGGCCTTTGTTTGATAGCCCTAAAAATGTTTTCACATTTAGAAATCCAACTTCGCTGTGCCTTCACCAAATTTATTTTCCTGAACTTTGTTTTTCTTGGCACTGCCTTTCTTACTTTATCCACAAAATTTGTTTCTGTTTCGACTTCCGGTTTGAGCTTCTTCAGCAACAGACCGAAACCTCATCTCTGCGAGGCTTCGATCCGTGCTCGCCGCTGGAGCGCCCCGAGCCGGCTGGTTTCGGGGTTAAGCCACCCCATAGAGGTGGTGAAGAGGAGGGAGACTGCCAGCAGGGTTGAGGAGAGCCACATCTCTCCTCCCCAGCTGGCCATTACTCCCTTTCCCGAAGGCGGTTGCAGCGGTGGTCAGAAATGGCCACCACAAAGAAGAACTCGACCAGAAAAGAATGTGCAGGAGGAAGATAAGAAGAGAAAGTTTTGGTTGACCGGGTCAAACAGCAAAAGCAACAAATAAGGTACCCTGGAATTGAAACTGTTAAAAAACAATAACATTGTTCCCTAAGAAGATTTTTAAGCTGCGAAGGAGAGAGAAAGGGGAAAAGATTTGGTTTTCTCCTTTTCCTATACTGACAGCTAAGAGACTTAAGCAAGAAATTGGAAAAAAATCCACTTTGACATCAATAGGCATTTAATGCTGAAAATAAAAAGTCAAAGGGATAATAAAGATTTCTGGATAATTAAAAGCTTTTGAAAACAGGAAAGGAGAGAAAAAGAATAAAAGGGTAGGATCTGGAAGCGAGGAGACTGCCTGGAATTAAAAAAGAACTTGCAGCAAAATCTCAACAAGACTTCCAAAAGATACATTCTAACTGAAATATCACAACAAAAAACCCCGGGAAGAGAAAGTCGAAAAAGAAATAAGAAGATATAACTCGGGACTATCTGGATTACTTGATGATTCCTGGATTCTTGGTTATTGTTTTGAATGACTAAAGTCAATCGGGTGGCTGTTTAAAACTGTTTAAAATGGCTCCACTTTTAGAAGAACTGAAAATGGAACTTAAAAAGTACAAAGAAGATGCACAAGAAGGGAGAGGTTCTTTTGGCTTCATATTTCAGTTTTTAGAAATGGAGATTTGGAATTATGAGAAACAACAAGAAATGCCTGCAGAACAAGAAGATTGCGACAAAGAAGAAGCCATCTTTAATGAACAAGTAATCTTAGATGGGAAACAAAGGAAAGGGGGGAAAGAGAATGGAAAGTTTAAGATTGGGAAAAACAACTCCAAAAAAAAAAAAATAGAGTGAAAAATAAGTATAAAATCAGAAAGCAACAGAAGAGGGAAATGCAGAAGAGAGAATTAGAAGTAGAGAGACAAGGGGGTAAAAAGGGAAGAGAGAAGATGAGAGGGAAGAAAGAAAGGAAAAGAAGTTATAAAGGACAGAAGCAAAATATAGAGAAACAGGGCCTATTTAGAGATAATGGGTGAAAACTTAATGGAAAAAGGGATTCTGCAAAGGTACATAAGATAGTATGGTTATATTAGAAGCAGAAATAATTTTAGAAAATATGAAAGAATGTATGATTAAAATGTCTGATAAAATAGTTATCGTAATTCAGTGGAATGCTTGTCAATAAATAAATGTAACAAAAGGTATATTTAATGATTTATAAAACATATGTGAAGAGAAATAAGGGAAAAATTAATTATGGAGATTATATTTGTTTTTAAGGAAGTATGATATTTAATTGAAAAGAAGTGTTAAAGATGTTAAGATTTTAATGATTATTAATGATAGAACTGAACTGGAATGGAATGAGGGTTTATAATTATATATATTTACAATCTTTCTTTCTTTTTTTAAAGAATATAGTGTGTATTATAAGAATGTACCAAGCAGAATTCGATTGGAAGTTATGTATTATGTATTATATTGAAGGTCATAAACTTAAGGTATATATTGAAGTTTAAATAAGAGTTGAATGGATGTAATTAAAAGATATAAAGGTGTCATACTCCAATTAGTAACTACAGGAGAAAATTTGTTTAATGAGGAAAGATAATATGAAATTGAAACAGAACAGACAAAAGTATAAATATAATGATTTGAATTGAGATGAGATAATCAAAATAAAATTGAGAAAATTAAGAGAGGGGAAAAACTATATAGAAAATGTAGAATAGTATAAGATATGGAATAGAACACAAAAAGGAGCATGAAATTGAGTTTTGTGTCTGTATAAAGAAGTTCAACCCGGGACCATGCTATTTTCAAAAAAGATGTTTTACTTGTATTTTGTATGTGTGAAACCCAAATAAAACTTTATTTAAAAAAATTGGTTCTGTTTCAACAATCTGACAAGTTGCTTGGAAAATTCAAAGTTTTGTTTTGATTTTAAACATGACTGCAAATTAACGATAAACCAAAGATTAGCATTCATATTACACCTAAACCAGTTGAGATTAGATTATCAGTTTTAGGATCAGTTACTTCATTATTTTTCCTGAATGCCAGCTGCCCCTGTAATCTCAGAAATGTTTCAGATTTTTTTCTGGATTATGCTCAGAGTACTTTGTTAATTCACTGGGTGAATATTGCTCTTGAAAAAGTTACACAACAACTTGACAACAGTAAATCTACAGATTAAAAAGCATTTTAGGATGATATATTTGGGGATTATTCTGGAATTTCCTGGTTCATGTTAAACCAGTTTTCTTTATTCATTGCTTATGTAATAAACTACAGTAACATTTCACAGCATGCTGAAACAAGAAAAATCATGTTTTTGCATGGGTGAACCCCACAACTGAATAATAAACCATGATATCAGTGGAGGAGATAAAAGCTCAGAATGGAGATTTGAATTTATTTCTATCACTTGTTTCCACTAGTCTAATAAAATCTGAATTATGTCTGCTATAGTTACTATAGAATAGGACTGATATAAGTGTTAATAATGTCATAAGAGGCATCCTTGGTGGTGACAGGAGGTAGATTGGCGTTTTTGTTTCCTCCCAGTGTCTGTATCTGGTTACAGATTCATTTAGAAGTTTAAATAGCCCTCTTTTTGACCTTTTTAGGCAGGCAGCCAAGACATTCATGTTCTGCCAAGTTTGAATGGATTTTTAATTGTCTTTAAAGTCCCTTTCTTTTGTCAATTATCTTTAATAGGTTGGTTTTGACATTTCTCTTGCTTTTAGCCTTTACTGTGTTTAAAATTTATATTTATTATTGCATCTCACCTGGGGAAAGCAATAGCAGATCACTTTTCTTAAAGATAAAAATGTTTTATTTAAATAGCTAAGCTAGCCAGCCTGCACTGAGCTCACTCTCTTGAGCCTAAACGGTGAAGTAAACGTCTGTAGATGACTTGGTATATGAGGCCTAGAATTCATGATTATATTGTTTGTGCTCCTTACCACCTGTTAAACCAAAATAAATTACTCACATGAATGTCATATATATCCAGCAAATGATATCCTGTGTCTTTGTAAACCTGCCCAAGCAGCAAAAGTAGGATGCTTAAAGAGGCTGTCACACTATGTTTGTAGATCTCACTTGACATTGGTTTGTCTTATAGCTAAATCGTTAAACTTGGAAGTGAATTTTCACAGAAGATGTTGATAGTGTGGTAACAATAAAGCATGTAAGCAACTATTAATTATACATAATGGTTAGTGGGAGATTATACTACACTGACACTTTAATAACTACCCCCAAAGGAAAAATATATATAATTTCAAAAGAACACAATAAAGAAGTATAAAATATGCAATGAACAGAAAGTTGTGGGAAATTTGTTTAACCCACCCTAATATTAGAACTTGTGATTCTTAAGTACTGTTCAAAGAGTCCAGTTTTGTGTCAGTTTGTATTATCCAGCCATAAGATTGCAAATAACTGGGCATACCCCAGTGTCTCTGTTTTATCCTGGTGCCAGCACTTCCAATAAAATGTGGGATCTGTTTCATTACCAAACTAAGTAATATCATCAGTGCACTAATGATGTTACCTAGTTTGCTAATAAAATGTCTACAAGAAAACAAACAAGGTCAGAGAGCACCAGGGGCCCCACAGTTCAACCTCAGCTACAAATATTCTTTTCTCTCAGTACTTCTAGTGAAGTTGAATAGACAGATAACAGTCTTTTTTTTTCTCACAACACACAATTAATCTGGGGGATTCAAAAGGATATTAATGAAAAACAAAGCTATAATTGGGTATTAATAATTGCCAAGATTTGCAAAGCAGGTGATGTTATTGCAAATATGTCCTATTAGGAGGATTTCCAGAGACCATCTAATTGGCTACTATGAGAACAGAAACTTGGATTAAATGGCTTAACTAACATATTATGGGAACATTGGACAAAAGAGAATGAAATTCTTTTTTGTTTTAGTAAAATTTGTATTTTTATAACAACATAAATATAAAAACAAACAAAACCTTCTTTCTGTTCAGTGTATCAGTTGGGTACACATTTATTTGTGCACATAATATTATCATACATATTTACTTATATATGTTTATAATCATTATAATCAGTATTTTATATCACATATATCATTTATTATATTAGCCTTAACATTATATTTATTGACTTTCAATAATATATTTCACATTCATTTGCACATAATTGGAAAAATGAGAAAAATCCGATGGACGAGAAAATAATTAAGAAAATAATGGAATGTGCAGAAATGAGTAGATTGACAATGGCAATTAGAGAACAAGAGGAAAGAGATTATTATAAAATGTGGAATTTATTTTATGAATGGCTAGATAGAAGAGTAAGAAATTGAAATACGTAAGTACAGTATAATATCTATTACTGATAAATGAATGAGTTAGAATAAGAAAATGAATGAGAATGAAATTCATATGTTCAGGCTTTCTGTAAAAGAGAGAATGCTATTTAAAAAAGAATTGTAGGAAAGAGAATAAGCAATAATTGCAAACATGTTAATGGACAGATAGAAAAGAAGAGTCTAAATAATGTTTGACTTCAGTAGAAAGAATCTTTCTGTCTTTTCTCCATATAGTACAGGTAGTCCTTGACTTACAACCACAATTGAGCCCAGAATTTATGTTGCTAAGTGAAAAAATAGTTAAGAGAGTTTTGTCCCATTTTACAAGTATTTTTGTCAACATTTTTTAAATGAACAACTGCAGATGTTAAATTAGTAACATGGTTGTTAAGTGAATCTGGCTTCCCCATTGAGTTTGCTTGTAATAAGATTGCAAAAGAGATCACATGATCCCAGAAGCCTGCAACCGTCATAAATATGAGTCAGTTGTCAAACATCTGAATGTAAATCATGTGACCATGGGGATGCTGCAAAGGTCATAAGTGTGAAAAGGGGTCATAAGTCACTTTTTCAGTGCGCTTGTAACTTTAAACGGTCACTAAATGAACTGTTGTAAGTCAAGGACTATCTGTATTAGATGCAGCCAGTTCCCAGATATAAATCCTTTTATATCTTCTGACTCTTCTGAGGGAAGGAGCAAAGAACAGTGTTGCAGTCAAGTTTATGAAGTGAGTCTTAGAGCTCATATTTTAGGTATCCATAATACCCAGGTCAATTCATTATTGTGAACCATAATATAGTCTGCTGTATTTAGGTTTAATTTATTTTGAGAACCCAGAGTCTGTAGCTCCAAACTTTTGATTTGATGCTATTAATTTTATGATATATGTTGTTGCTTGGGATTAAATTCCCTGAATAAAAAATTATGTCTGTTTTTTCAAGACTATTATGTCACCACTTAGAATTGTTGCATGGTAAATGCTATTAAGTGTCAATTTTTCCTTTGCTTCTGATTTGCTTTTGTCAATACGAATAATGCTTTCCTCTTACCTTGCCATTATTTTTTTCTTTTTAAAGACAATATAAGATTGCATCTTAAGTGCTTCACTCTGTTTTCATCTTTTATACAAGCCCTACAATTAATGCAAATCAAGAGTTTGACATTTTGATTGAAAGAAAACATACATATCAAGTGGCTCTTCTATATTTGCAAAAAGCATTTCTCTGATCTATTCAAAATTTTAGATCTTCAGCAGCTACTACGCTTTTCAGAATTACACCTCAAATTAGCAACATGAGTTGAAAAATATCATCGCAGAGGATTTTTTTCTTATAGAAAAATCATTTTTCCCAGTGTGCATGATACATTATTGTGACACTAAAAGTGATAATTTAAATATAAAATAAATTTAATAATAGGCCTGGCTCTTCATACACATTTTTTAATTTGATGTTTATTTTTCCAATTCACATTTTATCCACTCTGCTAGAGTGTGTCCTTGAATTCATTTTTAACAGTGTTCTTTTGATGTTATAACTCTAGTAAAAGTGAAAGAGTAAATATGTCTAAATTTGCAGACAATTCCTAAACTAGAGTTGGATCTGCACAGCTTTTAAATGAATGGTATCTTTTGTGATTAACTTTTTGTAAGCTGAAGAAAATGTGTATATTTCAAGAAATACTGTACAAGAAAGAAAGGAGTAGGGAAAGAATTCTCTTGAAAGTATGATCTGTCTTCTGTGCCAGTGTAAAGAAAAACTACACTTATGGTGGCCAACCACATTGGCATAAAACAGATGGAGATGTTTAGGGTAATTGACATAAGCTTTGGAAGAAATGTGCAGGAAAAAGAATACTTTGTGCTGAATCCTGCAACCGCTTTCTGAGGTTTAGTAGGATTACCTTCCTGAGGTTAATGAGGCCATGGTGTGATTTCTGTGGGCTGAGGATCAGCTCCAGTATAAAACTTTGGAGTTTTGTGCCAAAATTTTCTTCATGCTCACAACCATTGCACAGGGAAGACTCCTAAGGACTCCCACAAGAGAGCGAGACAAAAAGCAGCACCACCACAATCTTATCCAGATGATTTTTTAAAAGTCGATCTATAAGAGGGGTGTCAGACACAAGGCCCGTGTCACTTCGTCCCAGTTTATCCAATGCGAAGAGGAAACATCAGGCCAGCATGGCTTCATCCTGGTCTACCCAGTGCAAAAAAGAAAAATGCCATCCGTTTGGGGAGTGGTGTCAAATTGGCCATACCCACCCAGTTGGGCATGCCCAGTGAGTGGCATCAAGCTGGCCACGCCCATCCAGATGGCCACCCCCCTGAGGTCAACCATAGCCCTGATATGGCCCGCTGGCAGCCCCGGGAGAGTTCGCTCATGAACCACAATGAAATTGATTTTGACACCCCTAATCTATAAGAACAGAGACATGCACCATTAGAGATGTTCTTGTTAGAAAACCTGGAAAAATCTTCCTAATATTTCTGTGAGGAAAAAAGAAAGGATAATGTTGGTGAACTTCATATGGATAGAGAATAGTAATCTTGCTTGCTTTGTTGTGAGGTGTTTGAAAAAGTCCTTTTTCATTCAGAATAGGATAGGATAGGATAGGATAGGATAGGATAGGATAGAATACTTTATTGGCCAAGTGTGATTGGACACACAAGGAATTTGTCTTGGTGTAAATACCCTCAGTATACATAAAAGAAAAGATACATTCGTCAGGAGTCAGAATCATAAGGTATGACACTTAATGATAGTCATAGGGTGCAATAAGCAATCAATCATACTAGGAAACAGTCAATATAAATTGTAAGTATACAAGCAACAAAGTTACAGTCAGCCCTTTTCTCCAGGAGACAGCAGCTCCTCCAGCTGCTCTACCAACTACCCACCTCCATATTAAGTTCCCATTGGCATCACAAGGAATTCTTTCCATTGCATATTTTGGATTGAAAAGTAGGGGCAGCCAGGGAGGCTCCAAAGTAAATAGTATTATCCTACATTAACAATCCCCATTGTGGGGGAGATACAAACCTTTTGAAAAATTGAAATCAGGTCATTTTCTAGGGCTTAAAGAGCCCTAAGGGTGGAATGAGTTGATTTAGAGGTAAGAACAACATGGAAGACCAGTTTGATGCAGCATTAAAGACCCTAGACTAGAAACAAGAAGACTATGAGTTCTAGTCCTTTGTTTGGCACGGAAGTCAGCTGGTGGACTTTGGGCCAGTCCATCTCTCTCTGCCCTAGGAAAAAAAGGCAAGCCACTTCTGAAATTAGTTTTCAAAAGGATTGCCCAAACTGCATGGATTTGATCGTGTGGTCTTCAGGAACAATATGATAGTTGACGCAAGTGCTAACCCTGCTGGAATTCATCAGGACGTTATTTGACTCAAGTATTTAATTCAAGTCGAAACTGGATAGGCACTTTTAGAGGGTTCTTTAAACTGGATGCTGCACTGACCAACAGTGGCTTGAAAATAGGCTCAGAGTCAGACTGAGTGACTTTTTGTACAGAAGCTTTCTGGTTCTGGGATTGTGTTATATATTTTGGGCATATTATGCAAAGATCAAGTTCTATGGAGAACACGCTAAAGGTGAGGAAGAGAGAGGACAAAAGAATGATCAGCAGCAAAAGGGATGGACTCATTTATAAAAGCAACACTTGGAAAATGCAAAGATGGGGATAAATCCAGGGGTTGGATTCTCTATCTTGTAGAAAATTTGTGACATCATGAGAGCTTGATGACATATCAATCAACCAACCAACAGGTGTTATAATGGGAGGAGGCTCTAAAGCAGACATGTCTGTCTTGGAATAGTTCTCCCTCTGAGATAAAAGTGGTTCCCACATTCATGGCCTTTTGTAACTTGTAAAACTTGGCACCTGATTTGGCACTTGATTAATGCCTGGTGGTGCTAAATATGTGATACTTAATAGAGAGTAAGAAAGTTGGCCTTGATTGAGATATGCCAACTCTAGGATGGCAAGGGGAAAACATTGAGTACATCTAGAATGTCCAGAAGTTTGGGAGTAGCTTAGCCAGAAAGCTCAACAAACTACATGGAGTACTATATAACACAGGCAGACTTGTAAGATTCTTTTATAATAGCCAATCCCAAAACTAATAAAACAAAAATAGTTTTGGCCATGCTATGGAGCTGGTGTCTTGGCTTGGTCTATCTACCCAGTGGAGCTGACATGGTTGCAGTAATATTGCAGTAAGAGCTGTGGTGGTGCAGCGGTTAGAATGCAGTACTGCAGACTATTTCTGCTGACTGCCTGCAATTCAGCAGTTTAAATCCCACCAGGTTCAAAGTTGACTCAGCCTTCCATCCTTCCGAGGTCAGCAAAATGAGGACCCAGATTGCTGGGGGCAATAGGCTGACTCTGTAAACCGCTTAGAGAGGGCTGTAAAGCAGTATGAAGCGGTATATAAGTCTAAGTGCTATTGCTATTATGCATTAGGCTTTATAGTTAATCCTCAATTTACAAGCATAATTGAGGCTAGAATTATAGTCATATAACCAGCAACAACAATGCTGGTTGTTAATGTGGACCATCACGTGACTGACTTGATTTTACAACATTTTTGCAGTGGTCATTCTGCAAATGCTGCAATTATTAAGTCAATGTGGTTGTTTAGTGAACTTTTTTTTTTTTTTTTGCAATGGGCGTTTTTCTCTGAAACCAGAAGTAAATGCTGGTTTCCATGGGGAGGAAAAAATATAAATTATGTTCACCTGATCCTGGGACACTGCAATCAACTGTGCATGCAAACTAAAATTTTGTCATGTGACTGGAAGCGGGAGCCATCAGAACTTCAAATCCACATCATAAGTAGCTTTTTCGGGGAAGGGGGGTTCCATCATAACTTTGAATAGTCACTAAGCAACTGGTTGTATTAAGCAAGCACTGCCTGTATTGTATTCTATTGTTTTATATTGGCTCATATAACCGTTAATGTTGTATTTGTCTTAGAATCTTTTGAGTCTGAAGCAGTTTATAAATCATTAATAATGAGAGGCCACATGGACTGTTGAAAATAACTATCTTGTAAACTATCTACTCTAATTGTTAGCCACCTTTTCTCCCTTGCAACACATGTCTGCCTTTAAAAGAACATGAGAAGCTGAAGATTAATCATATGGAAGGAGAGTCTCCATTATATATTTCTTCTTTTACAGCCTAGGAGCCCATTAGAGGCTTTAGACTTTTTTGTAATGTATTGGTTTTAAGTCTTGTGTGTGGATTTGTTTTTCAGTGTAACTAAAAGAAACAACAAAAGCCCAAAGCTAGTTTAATAAATCCTTCTACTGCAGGAAGCCTATTTGTCTATCCACACCACCAGCCATAACAAAGACAGCTGCCTTTGCCAAATGCAATTTTCTTCTCTGTGGTATGAATGGCTCTAAACTTGCAGTGTACTGTAAACATATTGTGACCATTCAAAGCATTCAACCTATAAATAAGGTTTTCCTGGGACACTATAAAACCATTACCTGGAGGAATAAAGTAGATTTTTTCCTTACGGACAAAGAATCAGCTATATTTTCCTTACCAGCAAGTGCAGTTTGAGGCAGCTGGGGTTATATTTCTTCTCCATTGAAGTATCATCACCTCCAGGCATGATTTTCCAGTCACATTCACAGGCTACTGAAGGAAGCAGAACTGGTTATTTGCGAGTCTGTCTCACTGTGATGGTGTGACCGACCCTCCCTTTGATCAGAACTGGATGGGTGCCTCCCACCCACAATGGGAAAACTCACCATGGCTGACTTGCTGTGGCCAACTCACCATGGCCAACTCGCTACTGTAATAAATTAAACAAATAAATAAATAATATTTACAGACCCCTCACATCCTGGACATAAACTGTTTCAACTCCTACCCTCAAAACGACGCTGTAGAGCACTGCACACCAGAACAACTAGACACAAGGATAGTTTTCCCCCCGAAAGCCATCATTCTGCTAAACAACAAATTCCCACAACACTGTCCAACTATTTACAAAATCTGCACTACTATTACTGTTCATCTTCTCATCACTCCTTATCACCCATTCCCTCCCACTTGTGACTGTATGACTGTAACTTTGTCTCTTGTATCCTTATGATTTATATTAACTGTTTCCTAATATGATTTGATCGCTTATTGTATCCTATGACTTATTAAGTGTTGTACCTTCTGATTCTTGACTCTTGACGAATGTATCTTTTCTTTTATGTACACTGAGAGCATATGCACCAAGACAAATTCCTTGTGTGTCCAATCACACTTGGCCAATAAAGAATTCTATCTATCTACAGGCCAACTCGCCATGAACAACTCGCTATGGGACAACTTGATGCAAGATAATTTAATAATTCTATTTAAATATTTAAAATAAATTTTAAAAATAAGTTTTACAATTCCCATTTCATTCTGTCCCTCCCTTTTCATTCTTTCTTTAATGATTCTATTCCACTATTTTTTTTATATTAGTGCAGGGGTGTCAAACTCACGTCACAGCAGCATCACGTGATGTATCAGGACTTTTTTTCTCTTTGGCATGGCCAGCACGTGACACATCCAGTCTGTAGGCCAGGAGTTTGACAGCCCTGTATTAATATAACTCTTGTCCCGCAGAGAGTTGTCCTGCAGTGAGTTGGCTATGGTAAGTTCTTCCGTAGTGAATTGGCCACACCAAGTTGGCTGTGGCGAATTGTCATGGTCTTCTTCCACCATTTCTTATAAGAACCCCCATCCCACATGTTACCCTCCAAGACTTGATAGGATGGAAACTTCTGTTTACAGAACGAACACAAGAGAAAGAGGTTTGGCTGAAGAAATAGACACTGCTCAAAAAAATAAAGGGAACACTTAAACAACACAATGTAACTCCAAGTCAATCACACTTCTGTGAAATCAAACTGTCCACTTAGGTAGCAACACTGGCTGACAATCCATTTCACATGCTGTTGTGCAAATGGAATAGACAACAGGTGGAAAGCATAGGCAGTTAACAAGACATCCCCAATAAAGAAGTGGTTATGCAGGTGGTGACCACAGAGTACTTCTCAGTTCCTATGCTTTCTGGCTGATGGTTTGGTCACTTTTGAATGCTGGCGATGCTTTCACTCTAGTGGTAGCATGAGACGGAGTCTACAACCCACACAAGTGGCTCAGGTAGTGCAGCTCATCCAGGATGGCACATCAATGTGAGTTTTGGCAAGAAGGTTTGCTATGTCTGTCAGCGTAGTGTCCAGAGCATGGAGGTGCAACCAGGAGACAGGCCAGTACATCAGGAGACGTGGAGGAGGCCGTAGGAGGGCAACAACCCAGCATCAGGACCTCTGCCTCCACCTTTGTGCAAGGAGGGAGAGGAGGAACATTGCCAAAGCCCTGCAAAATGACCTCCAGCGGGCCACAAATGTGCATGTGTCTGCTCAAATGGTCAGAAACAGACTCCATGAGGGTGGTATGAGGGCCCGACGTCCACAGGTGGGGGTTGTGCTTACAGCCCAACATCATGCAGGATGTTTGGCATTTGCCAGAGAACACCAAGATTGGCAAATTTGCCACTGGTGCCCTGTGCTCTTCACAGATGAAAGCAGGTTCACACTGAGCACATGTGACAGACGTGACAGGGTCTGGAGACGCCGTGGAGAACATTCTGCTGCCTGCAACATCCTCCATCATGACCGTTTGGGCAGTGGGTCAGTAATGGTGTGGGGTGGGATTTCTTTAGGGGGCCGCACAGCCCTCCATGTGCTCGTCAGGGGTAGCCTGACTGCCATTAGGTACCGAGATGAGATCCTCAGGCCCCTTGTGAGACCATATGCTAGTGCGGTTGGCCCTGGGTTCCTCCTAATGCAAGACAATGCTAGACCTCATGTGGCTGGAGTGTGTCAGCAGTTCCTGCAAGACGAAGGCATTGATGCTATGGACTGGCCCACCCGTTCCCCAGACCTGAATCCAATTGACCACATCTGGGACATGTCTCGCTCCATCCACCAACGCCACATTGCACCACAGACTGTCCAGGAGTTGGGGGATGCTTTAGTCCAGGTGTGGGAGGAGATCCCTCGGGAGACCATCCGCCATCACATCAGGAGTATGCCCAGGCATTGCAGGGAGGTCATACAGGCACGTGGAGGCAACACACACTACTGAGCCTCATTTTGACTTGTTTTAAGGATATTACATCAAAGTTGGATCAGCCTGTAGTGTTTTTTTCCACTTTAATTTTGAGTGTAACTCCAAATCCAGACCTCCATGAGTTGCTAAATTTGATTTCCATTGATAATTTTTGTGTGATTTTGTTGTCAGCACATTCAACTATGTAATGAACAAAGTATTTAATAAGAATATTTCATTCATTCAGATCTAGGATGTCTTATTTTTGTGTTCCCTTTATTTTTTTTTGAGCAGTGTACATTCTGTGCCATAATTGGTTTCAATTTCTTTTTTAAAATGCCTTTAAACTTTTTTTGAATTCTCTTTCACGGGCAAATTCATCATCTACTCAATAAATCAAAGTAACAAGCTTCATTAAAAAATATAATCAATGCAACTGTTTCAAGCTGGTTCCTGCTTGAAGTTCAGCAACTGTGGGTCTAGGCAAGCACAGAACATGGCATCTCCCACTCCCTGTCTTCTAATGGAGAGCTTCAGGGAAGCAAAGAAAGAAGGATTTTAAGCTCTACGCCTGCTTGGATTTCAACTGTGGAGATCCAAGCTGACACAGATTGGGAGGGAGCTCTTTCAGCCAGGCCTCAGAGGCAAGAGGGAGTCCTCTCAGCTGGTAGCCACAGCTTGCAACTTCCTTGCTGGCTTCTCCATTGACTTTCTCAAGTGGCTGATAGAGAAGATGATCACATGATTGCGGGGTGCTTGGCAATTGGTTATAAGTGCGAGCGAGTTACCAAGCATCCAGATTGCAGTCATGTGTGACATTTTGTGATGGCCAGAAGTGTTTTACAGGTCATAAAGCACCCTTTCTGAGACTGTTGTAACTTCAAATAGTCATTAAGCGACTGTTCATTAAGTGAGGACTACTTGTAGAGAAGACATATATTCTCCTGTTCCAATTCAGAAACAGAACTCTTTCTGACAGCTCAAGGTTCATCCTCACATTTTGCTTGTGGCAGTGTGGAAGCATTTTATTAACCATTTTTGAGGGATGTATCCTCAAGACATCACATCCATCTCATCACTAGCCTGATGTCAAGACAGACTGGAGTAGTCTTTATTTGTTCCAACCTAAAAGTTTTATTTTTCCCCTTTTTCCAACACACAACTTATCATGTGAACAAAACTAGGATTCTTTGGAGAATAGCCTGGGGCTGAAATCACTCTCCATTGGGCATTTTAGCTTTGTCTGCACAAGAGACTTTTTTCATTCATACTCTGCCAGTCAGGAATCCTGCTTTGTTATAGGTATGTGTATTCACCAAAAGGAAATAATACATGGGTAGATATAGCCATAGGTCCTGTGAATGATACCATACTATTAGCTGTCTTCATTATTTAATTTACTTCGGCTAAACATGCCCAGCTGTTTCAGCAGTAACTTTTTCTATTCTTCCTTTTTTATCCTTAGAACTGAGTGGAATTTTCTGACAACTGATGGCACTATTTCTCAACCATGGCAGCTTTAAGAGATGTGGACTTCAACTCCCAGAATTCTCCAGTCAGCATGCTTCTTGAAGCTGCCAAAATTGAGAAACACTGACCCATGGCAAATAGGAATCAGTTGTGTAAAGCTCTGTCTGGGTAATTATGCATCAGAAGGCCATATTCCCCATGTTTTTCTGTGACCTGCAGCTGAGCCAGGATTTGTCCAGTACAATCTGTTCACCAAACTGTGCTGGATCTTCAGTTTTATGGATTTCCGGTATAGGTGGCCTGGGGCTAATCAACACATTCTTTATGCTGCAGTTAATTGTACCATAAAACGCATCCTGTTCTGGACTGAACAAGCCACCCCTTTCCGACAAACAAGTAGCTAGGTTTAATTTAGTATTTCTGGGAAATCTTACAATATTGAGTTCTCAGAGGAAAATGTAAAATATTAGCAAACAATATAGCCAAGTAAAATTGGGGCATTCTTGAAACTTAATTATATACATAGTTCTAGTAACTGCAGAAAGGAATTTTGTTTGGACATCATTAGCAGAAAAAAAATCACATATTGAATTCTAGTCGGGCCCACGTCGCGGAGGACGGGTATGGAACAACCCTTGCGGCCGCCTTTTAAAGCGTACCGAAAATCGCGCTGCCGCAGCTTTCCGTAAAGCCTTTCACCAAAAGTCACCAGCGGGCCGCCATTTTTTCCGCGCCCGTCGCCGAGCTTAAAGATGGCGGCGCCCAGTGCGCGACCGGGCGCGCGCCCAGCGTGTCGGACCGCGCGCGGGGTCGAAAAGGTGGGGTCCCTGAGTTAGACTGTTTCCTTTCATACATCAAATCACACATCTGAATGGTGTGCCTTGTAAAAACTCAATAGATAGAAATCAAGTCATTTTCCTATGCACTTTGTTTTCTTTTTAAATGTGCAGGACATTGTAATGAAGTGCAGCATTTACACATGTGAAATCCTTCGAGTGGAACAGGTTAGCACAAGCTGTTCCAGCCACCTGACTGCTAAACTCACATTGTTTGGTTCTAAACAAAATTTTAGGATGCCACCATTAAATTGGATTTTGTGTTCTAACACTTTCCAAAGATATTCTAACCTGTTTAGCACCCTTCTCTCTGAGCTCACATCACCAATTGGCATTATCAACTGAGATGCAGATTAAAGTAACCGAGATGCTCTGGGTTAATTATCTGGCAAGGTAAGGCTCTTAAAGATGTAGAAATTATATTTTGCTAAAAGGCTTTGAAAAGGAATCAGTACACAAAGTGAAATGTGAAAGCTCACCCAGGGCCATAATTTTCTGCTTAACTGAACAGAGAAATGGTCTCATAATTGATCCTAAAATTGTGTCCTCTTTATAGCTTGACTAGCAAGTTTCCTTATCAGTTTAGCAAAAGTTCAGGGGATAGCTTCTAATAGTGGCAGTATGTTAACAGATCATGTGAAATTCAGCGGCAACATGTTGAAACAGTGGCTTCTACAGTGCTTGGATCTTCCTGGAAAGAACGACTCTAATTTCAGGTTGTGTTCAACAAAACTACTTGCATGAAAGGTCACTCAGGGGAACAACAGGAATTTCTTAATTTGCTGAAACTATTTGCTCTAACAGACGTCATTTTGATGACTGTTGTTTTAGATCTTAAGACAGTTGTTGCTTATGATTTGGCTGGCAACAGAGCCTCAGAGGAAGGGTAGCTGGGACTTTGTGACTGCAGCAGGGAACAAGTGAGCAGATAGCAAACCAGAGAGTTTTGCCAAAATATTTAGTAGAGAAAGTGAAACTACCAACCTCCTAATTTCAAATGTTCTTATATCAATTTTTGGTTTGTCTGCATCTGAAATGTTATAGACAGTATGTATGAAAAAGGATACAATAGCAATGCAAGGAAAGGTGGAAGAATGCAAACAAAATTATCAAAGGAACTAAACACCTTCCTTACCCCAAAACAAAACAATCTTAAACCTTCTTCAGTTTCGACCAATGGAACTGAGGCAGTGCTGGGATTCAAATATTGTTGCCACCGGTTCGGTGGGTGTGGCTTGGTGGGCGCGCTTTGCGCGCATGCACACACTTTGCGTGCACGCATGCACCAAATACACATTTTGCGCAGGCACAGAGACGTTTGCCCAGGTGCAGAGGTGTTCTAACTCGCCTCCTGCAAGCCTGCATGATCCGGTCGCTTCAGCAGCTGCTGCACGGGACTATTCTGTGCCGCGCAAAGCAGCTGCGCTTCAAATTCAGCAAATAAAAGTGAGTATTTATTTTATTTGTCAAGCAAGTATTAGATAACAGGTATGAGTATAAGCATGGTTATGAATACATGAAATGGATATGAATAAAAAGCAAACAATAGTATGGGAGCCTGGGCAGGTGGGTGGGCCCAACAGCAGAGCGGTGGAGAGAACCGGTTTGGTCTCCGCTGCTCATTGCTGCTACTGGCTTGCCAGAACCGGGCTGAACCAGTCGAATACCACCACTGAACTGAGGAAGAAATAAGATCAGGGGTGGGATCCGACAGGGTTAACTATTGGTTCGGTGATTTATGAGGTTAGGTGATTTATGATGTGCTTCCCTGTATGCTGCACGCACGCGCACCTGTAAATCATCATCAGCATGCTGCATGCAGAGAAGCAGCCTTTGAAACAGCCCTCTTTTCCTACTTGTTTAACTGCAGGAAATAAGGTCAGGTAAGAACCCGGGCGGGCGGGTGGGCAAAAACATTAGTAGACATAGAACCATTCTATGTCTGCTGCTTTTCAGAGCTACCGGTTCTACAGAGGTGGACCGAACCAGTAGAAACCCACCCCTGAATAAGATTGAGGGATATGAAATTATGCATGCCATGGAGAATCAAGAGAAGGTTTTTTCGGTCCCTCCAAACCCAATGACCACAGGTCAACCAGTGAATCTGACTGGAAGAAGTAGATTACATGAAAAACAACACACAGGATATAATTTAGCTTATGGAATTTATTATTCCACAATAAGTGGTGATAACTACTAATGAGTAAAGAATAGATAAACTCATGGATGATAGGTCTATCATGGGCTGATATTCATGAGCATCGAGATGATTTTCAGGTGGGATCCAGCAGCTGTCCAAATGCCAGTTGCAGTGGAACAACAGCTGGAGAGCAATATGTCTCCTTCCCTCTTCTGTAAACTGGATGAAAACATCTGGTTGGTTTTGTGGGGAGCAAAACACTAGACTTAGTGGCCTTGGTCTGAACTCAAAGGACCATTCTTATGCTCTTATTCCTGCATGTTATAACTTATTGGTTCGGTTGTTTGTAGATTTGTGTGCTCTGATAATTCAGCCAATGTGATTTATAACTAGTGATTAGGGAAATATGTGAACCAACTTATATAGATATTTGGCTGGACTGGATGTTAAAATCAATTTAATACAGTGTTGTGGCAGGGAATAAAAAAGCTCATAAGTAGCTATACCAGTGCATGCACACACATACACACGCACACAAACATATTTTGGTTTATAAAGAAATAGGCTTCTGAACAGTTAATTTACTCATCATTACTCTTATATTTTACAAGTTTGTCAAAATCCTCTTGTAAAGCCATTACTGCTTTCTGTAAGTTATTGTTGATGAATAAAGAAATGGGACTGAAGGATCCAAATCTAGTGATGTTCATTTGTTACTAAGACTACTCACACAGAATAGTTGCTGATTAAAAATACAGTCAGCCAGAAGAAAAGCACCACATAAGATGAAGCCACAAAATCTTATCAACCCCAGACAAAAGGTAGGATGCCAGAAGCAACTTAACACAAATCGATCAGAATTCAGTTTTATGAGCTAGAATCTAATCTGTGGAAAGAGTTATTTTCCTATTTATTCTTGTTTTGCCCCTTTCGTATGATAGTCTTAACTTGGGAAAAATTATGCTGGGTCACTTCCTACATTTTAGCACCACCAGCTCGTACTCTAAGTATGGAGGTGGGTACAATATTATAAAGGCAATATTATAAACTGGTAGAAAGCAACCTAGGCCATATATGCATGGCATTTCTCAAGTTCAGAACTGATGCCTGCAGCTGTTGAATTATACTGGCACAGAGGGATTTTCTTTTGTTCCATGGTAGTCTCCAACCAAAAGAACTTCGATTTAGAATTCTCCTTGAATGCAATCCTATGGACAATCGCATGGGCGATTTTTTTTTGGTTCATCTCTGTAGATCCTACTTTCCTTTTTATCCCTAAGCTAAAAAAATCAGTGCGTTTTTTCTAGAGGAAAATTATTCTTTCTGAAAAGGAATAAACAGAAAAATACTATATGAGTGGTTCTCAAAGTTTTCTTCACCACAGATCCCCTTTAAATACCTTTTGTGGTCATGCACATGGCCACGGACCCCCAAGACTTAACTCAAGATTTAAATCATAACTTTTCTTCAAGTCTTTGTAGAGTCCCTGGGGTGACATGTTACTACAACTAAAACTCTCAATCATGGACTGTATTCCATTAGTTGCTATCAGTCTTGTGGATAATAACATCAGAAAGTTTACAACCAAACATAGGTGCTTGTGTTTTTATTGCCAAAAGAGTCTATTACATCAATTAAAACACTGAAGAAACCCAGGTCTAAAACATTCAGTGTAAGCAAGTATCGTAAAAACAAATTTCACCTACTCTAAAACAATTTAATTTACCATGAAATTCTTTGTTAGAAATAAGTTCTGCTGTACTAAACAGCTGGATAGTTGAACTTTTACAGAAAAGTTTTGATAGTCATAATAATGGGCGGGTGAGAGCGGAGGAACAAAACCAATATTTTATAACCCGTATGCCTGTGTGAACAGGTCAGGAAATTGGATGATGAGCAAAGGAAAGCATACTTTGGACTTGCGTAAGGACAGTAGCAACAGATAATCTCTATTGCATCTTTGTTGATACCATTTGTTCCTCAAAAAAGTATTACCTGCTTATAAATAAAATAGGCTTGTTAACAATTAGTAAGATAACGTGCTCTCTATGACCTGGGAGGAATTAGTTTTCAAATGACAAGATTCATGAGACCATTTCATGTGCTGTTGCTTATGTGAGTTGAACAGCATCCTGAGCCAAGCATAACAATTCTCCTTGCCAGTCCCATACACAGATTAGAAAGGGCTGTAACACTATACCCAGGTACAGTTTCATGGGGACATGCCCCTCCAGGGGCCGCAGGAGGAGGAGGAGGCGGAAGAAGTGGATCAAATTGATCAAATGGAACAGATTGAATCAGGATCAATACATGACAGTGACCCAGCCCTGTCAGAAGCTGGCCCCCTAGAAAGGGGGATGTCTGAGGATGAGGGCCTTGTTCCTGATCAACCTGTATTTTCAGACTTATTCCGCCCACAACTATTCAGATCGCTTTTGTTTAAGGCAAAAAACATTGCACGCCTGAACAAGTCGGCCCCTTCTACCACTCCAACTGTCAGCCTTCAAGATTTTATCTCTTTGCTTTGCATCTTTCGGCTGTCATAAGTAACGGGGGGAGGAGGGGGAGAATGATTATGGGAAGTGAGCTAGAGCTTTTACAAACCAGAACTGTATTAACTGGGGGAGTACATTCTTGCTTAGGTTTCTATTCTATCCTTAGGTTTCTATTCTATGCTATGCGCAGCTGCAACTCTTTATCAAACTATGTCAAGGTCAACGGACAGAAGCTTCATCACCACCTGGAGATGCCCACATGATGGGATACACAACTTTTAATTGGAGGAACCAATTGAACTATTGGGGGTGGGAACGTTGCCATTACTTTGTATATGTGATTTACGCACCTATTTTCTCAGATTCAGAATTCTTTTGTTGCTACCACTTGATTTCCAGTAAAAGATATCTTTTCTCTAATTAAAAGAGTTTAAGTATTTCTTTCTTGGATTTTGAATGGAGCACCAGCTGACATTATTCTGAATCTGCCATTTCCAGCCCACCCGGAGAAATAGTAAATTTTCTTCCGAGGGGGTCTGAACACTATGTCAAATCCAGCCAGCGACCAAGAAGACCTGGGAGCAACTGGAGGACAAGATTCTCTGCTGCTAGAGGAAGCAGGGGAAGCCGACTTGTTTGCAGAACTAAATCTTGGGGAAAATCCAGCTGTAAAACCCAAATGGTCCCTGGGAGTCGGCTGGAAGGATCCTGAGGAAAAGCCTCCTCCAGGAGTGACCACTACCCGTCGGCGTGGAAGAGAGGAGTCATGGCAGAAGGAAAGAAAGAATTTTTTACTGACTCAAGCCATGCATCTTTTAAATGAAGCTATCGGAGAACCTCAAACTGATCAAAGGTATGAGGGAGAGCACATTTCGGGACTGTCGAATACACAGGCAGACTGGCTAAGCAGGGCCATGATCGATCAATTGGAGTGGCGCCTCCATCCGACCCTGTTTCAAGAGGCGGTCAGGACATTTGGACAGCCGGTGGTGGACCTGTTCACTTTCCCCCTCAACGCTCAGCTCCCGAGATTTTTTTCCAGGTACCCCTCGCAAGGAGCAGAGAACTTCAATGCGCTCCGCTATTGTTGGCCCCCAGGACTTCTGTACACATTCCTGCCACTTCCACTGCTTCCCAAGGTCATCTAGAAGCTGCTAGATGAGAGGGCGGAGCTGCTTCTAGTAGCTCCTTACTGGCCCAGACGGCCGTGGTTTGCAGACCTCCGCAGTCTATCCGTATCAACACTGTGGAGAATTCCGCCAGACAGGGTCTTGCTAACCCAGGGACCCCTTCAACATCCGGACCCTCAATGGTTGCACCTGACCATCTGAAGGTTGAGCGGAGTCGTCTGAAGAGCGAAAAGTTTTCCAACAGAGTTATTGCCACCATCCAAGCCGCCAGACACTCCTCAACAACTCGCATTTACAATGCCACATGGTCCAGTTTCTGCAAATGATGTACCAAGTCTTGAATTGATCCTATCTCTCCATCTGTGGCTCAAATCCTAGAGTTCTTGCAAGAGGGGCTTGACAAGGGATTATCACCTAATACGTTGAAAAGACAGGTGGTGGCCTTGGCGTCAGTTCTCACTTGTGAAGGTCTACTATCTCTTTCCCATCACCCATGCATACGGAGTTTCCTTAGAGGAGCCACAAATTTACGCCAACCAGCGGTACACTGTTATCCCACCTGGGACCTTAAAAGGTCCTTGTTGCACTCACTAAGGGCCCTTTCGAACTCTTGAAATCGTCAAGTCTCCAATTTCTGACATATAAAGTAGTTTTCCTTGTAGCGATCACTTCCGCTCATCGTATTTCGGAACTTGCAGCTTTGTCTATCAGACAAGATCTTTGTGTCTTCCATTCTGACCGGGTGGTCCTTCGTCCTGATCCTACGTTTATACCCAAAATTAACTCGGCTTTTCACAGGACACAAGAGCTGATACTTCCTAATTTTTGTCCCAGACCATCCCAAGGGTTGGAACTACAATGGCATCGGCTTGATGTGAGGTGAACATTGCAAATATATATTAACCGCACAGCGACTTTCAGAAAAGCGGAAGCCTTATTTGTGTCGTTTCAGCACAACACTCAGGGATACATGGTCTCATCTTCTACAATAGGCCGTTGGCTATGGGCCGCGATAGGGAAAACGTATCAGACTCAATCACTATGGGTGCCCAGGGGCATAACAGCTCATTCAACAAGGAGTGCCACAACATCGGCAACATGGGCCACACAGGCACCAATAACTGAAATTTGTCGAGCCACAACCTGGGCCTCTCCATCACCATTCATTAGGCATTATAAAATAGATGTGTTTGCATCCGCTGAGGCCTCCTTTGACAGAAGAGTTCTGCAACGGGTCCACAGGGACCAGGAGGGGATTCCAGGCCAGACGGAGTCCCTCCCGTAGGACAGGCCAAGCTTTGGTATGTCCCACTACTGGTTGCTCTGAACAGCTCATGGGAGAAAGGGCGTTGGTACTCACCTGACACGCCCATTCTCTTTGAGCTGTGAAGAGCATCCAGCCCCACCCTTTTTCCGTCTGGTGGGGTCCTGTTTCAGCCAACGAATTGTTAGGGCATTGAGGGTGTTTATTTCTCTCGTCTTCGCCAAAACTGGGGAACGCTGGGGACGAGTCCTGTGGAGGAGGAGGAGCGTTCCACAAATTAAGCCCAGCCTAGACATGCAGAGACTGAAGCACCTCCCACTGCTGGATGCCCTTCACAGCTCAAAGAGAACGGGCGTATCAGGTGAGCACCAATGCTCTTTCTCTGTGACAACCCCTCAAAAACAGAAGACTACTATTATATCACCCCTTGTCCTTCTCTCTGTTAAACAAGACATACCCAGTTCTCTCCAGATTACTTATCATCCTTTATTGGTCTTCTCTTTCTCTTTTTCTAGAGTCTCAAAAAAAATTGTATCGTGGTGATAAAAACTGGATGCGGTATTCCAAATGTTGTCTTAACCAGTGCTGTACTAGTACTTTACAAGTCCTTGATACTGTTTGTTTCTCTGTTGATGCAGTCAGGACTGCATTGGCTTTTTTTCGTAGCTGCAGCACACTGTTGGCTAATACTTAAGTGGTTGTCCACTAGATCCCTCTTACAGTTCCTGCTGTTGAGCTAGATACCACCTGCTCCATACTTGTGCATTTGGGTTTTCTTCCCTAAGTGTAATATCTTATGTTTGTTACCTGTGAATTGCATTTCGTAGGATAGAGCCCAGTATTCTAGTCTGTAAGATTCTTCTGGATCTTGAACCTATGGTGTTGGTTATTCCTCTCAGCTTGATGTTATCAAATTTGATGAATTCCTCTTTGATCACTCATCTGCTGCTTCCATCCTTAAACCATTGAAGATATTCCACAGGATTCTGTTTTCTTGCCTTTTTTTCTGGGATGATATTTTTTGCTCCCAAGATATAATCACACAGAAATTTGATATGGGAAAATAGACTTGCAAAACAACATTTACTTTTTCAAAGGAAGACAAAGTGGCAATCTGGGTCATGATTAAGAAGGAGAGACAGAGGAACCCATGGTTTGGTTGTTATTAAGTTTTCAAGCTCTGATACTTATTGTTGTGGTTCTCCGGCAGACGGTGCAGACGGCAGCAGAGTCAGATAGTGAGGATGAAAGGGGACCAGCTAGGGAGTCTGGAGAAAACTTGGATGAGGGTCCTGCGTTGGATGCAGGGATGGGGCCAGGACCATCTGAGAGTGGGTGCTGCCTTTGGAGCCTGGCAGCAGTGAGGCAGAGGACCCAGGGGAGCCTGTTCGCAGTGTACGTATACGCAGAGCTGCCAGAAGGCGAGAGCAGCTGAAGCAGAAGGGGCGACTTGGGAGTAAGGCTGGGAGGTGATTGCCTCTCCCATAAGGGATAAAAGTCAGACCTCAATGACAAAGAGCTTTGCAGGAAGCAAAGTAGATTCTGAGTCCTTTTTGAAGCTCTGGTTGGTTTTTTCTGGTACTTTGGTTGGTTTCTGTGATAATTGGAGACTTCTGTTTTTGGTAGCATTCCACAGCACTGAAAGGCATGTGCTTATCTTGGGGAATTGTTTATAATTAGTTCTGGCTGGGAATTAAAGTAATTCCTGCCGTTGTAATAAAATAGGTTTTGCTTTTAAAACAAGTTTGTGTTTAAGTACGTGTGATGAAGAACACTTATTACAATACAATACAAAATTGTGCAAAATGGAATTATAACAATATTTAAAGGAAAGCCAAGAGTTATCTACATTTATTTTATTTTATTTATTTATTTGATTTGCCAATTGTTTACAAGATAATAAGTATAAATGTATACATAGTTGTGAATACATGAAATGGGTACATATAAGAAAAATAAAAGAATAAGAGAAACAATAGGACAGGGACGGTAGGCACGTTGGTGCGCTTATGCACGCCCCCTACAGGCCTCTTAGGAAAGGGGTGAGGTCAATAGTAGACAGTCTAAGGTTAAAGTTTTTGGGGTTTGGGAAGAAACTACAGAGTCGGGTAGAGTATTCCAGACATTGACCACTCTATTGCTGAAGTCGTATTTCCTGCAATCAAGTTTGGTGCGGTTTACTTTGAGTTTGTATCTATTGTGTGCTCTTGTGTTGTTATGGTTGAAGCTGAAGTATTCATTGACAGGTAGGACATTGCAATGTATGATTTTATATACCATGCTTAAGTCAGACCGAAGACAGCGTAATTCAAGGTTTTCTAGTTCTAGAATTTCAAGTCTGGTGGCATAAGGTATTCTACAACGAGTAGAGGAGTGGAGAACTGTTCTTGTGAAATATTTCTGGACTTTCTCAATTGTGCTAATATCAGATACGTAATGTGGGTTCCAGACTGATGAACTGTATTCGAGTATTGGTCTAGCAAATGTTTTGTATGCTCTGGTTAGTAGTGTGATATTACCAGAGAAAAAGCTACGTAGGATTAGGTTAACAACTCTTAATGCCTTTTTGGCTATGTAGTTGCAGTGGGCTCTAGCACTTAGATCATTAGAGGTGAGTATTCCAAGGTCCTTTACAGAGCATGGGTCAACAAGATCTTGACTATTCAGCTTGTATTTTATTTTCTGATTTTTTTGCCAATATGTAAGACAGCATTTATTTGTTGAGATTTGAAGTTGCCATTTGTTTGACCATTCTGATACATAGTCAAGATCTTTTTGTAGGGTAGCAGTATTGTCTGTGGTATTGAACAGCTTTACATCATCAGCGAAGAGAAGCGCAATTGCTCTTAATATGATCACAGAGGTCGTTTATGTAGAGTATGAAGAGAGTTGGTCCTAGAACACTGCCTTGGGGAACACCACTATTGATAGGTACTGGATTTGATAGGACGCTCCCGATTTTGACCATTTGTTGTCTGTTTGACAGGAATGCTTCTATCCAGTTATTCAGTTGTATATATATTCTATCCAGTTATTCAGTTGTATACATGTATAAATACAGCATAATGTGGGCTAATGAAGATAATTCATTGTTGCTCACACTTGCCATTGGTTCAGCAAGTTGGTTTTTAGCCCAACTTAAAGGGAAAAACCTGTGAGTCCATTTGTAACAGCAGAGAGTTGTGGAGAGTTTTAATTCTTTCCAACTGGCACGTAGCTCTGGGGGGAGTCCTTCAAAGCCAGCACTGTGGTGTCGAAATCTCCCCGTGATCCCTTTTGCATAGAAAGAAATATCACACTGTTTTTTTCTCTTCTCGGTATTGTCAGGCTTACCATGAGGTAGTCTGAAAAGAATGCATAAATGCATTGCCAGGACAGAACAATAGGCTTTCCTAGGGAATCATAAAAAATGGAATAATTCTCAAGCTTCTCTTGACAGTCTTGTATAATATTAAACATGGAACCCACAAACATTCTCCATAATATATAATATCTTGAGGCATGATTTTCTTGGCTAGTCTAGTAGTTGCCTGCCTTTTTGAAGCCTTGTGCCAGGGGAATCCCCTGCTTAGAGTCAAGTTGAAACACCCAAGACATATTGAATTCAGAAGGAGAGATTTAAGCTGCTGGAATCAAGCAGCTTTCCAAGATCATAATTGTTTATATTCCTATTTGGAAAAGATCAATTCAAGTTTCCAGAACCTGGAACTCTCCAGATATGTCAAGATTAATTCTAGATTTCCAGCTGTTTGGTGGTTGTTATAGGAGAAGTTTGAGCTTTTGACCAAATAATTTTGAGCTTTTGTCTGTATACTATATAGGTAGGGCTGTGCTTGCAGCTTAGCTACTATATGGGTCAAAGTTCTCCTAATTCAGGTTCGGCTATGCAAGATAGAAGATGATGGTGCTTTGCTGTTTCTGCTTCTTTTCTTCTTAATTTTTTGTTCCTTTCTACTGAATCTAAAGCTCCAGCGATAGGGTATCTGTCCATCACTTTCTGAACATACCAAAAGGTATGAAAGCTTTGATTGTGGGCATACATTTCTTTCCCCAACACAAGGTCAAAACACTCTGCTTGTGTCATCCAGCAATTGAATCATAGCACATACTTTCTCTTCATGGAGAAGCTACATATCCTTCCATTACACTATAACTTATCTGGTTTCCTATTCTTCCCCTTTTGAAAAAATCCAGTGGGAGAAAATTCTTCAGAGTGCCTTCCTTTGGGATTTCTTGAAAGTATGGGTAAACCCCCCCCCACCCTCCACCCCCAGAGATATGCTTATCCAGTGGAAGACAGAATAGTCTGTCTTTTCATTCAATAAGTATAATAACAGCAAAAGAATGCAATCCAAATTTTCTGTTTAAAAAACGGTAACACAAAATCTCTTGCCTATGAGAATTGATAGAAAAAGGACTTTTTTTCTGCATGGCACTGGTATAATAGTATATTTCTACTGTATGGAGAGATAAAGGGACTTGGTAACAAAACATTTGAAGACCCTCAACAGGAATGCCCAAGTTTCTTTGATGATAATGTTATTGGTAGAAAATGAAAGCATGTCCTGGATTGTCTTCCATTTACAGGTCAGCAACCTCATAATTTATTGTCGCTTAGAGTTTCAATATGTAATAAAAATTTATAAAGCCATAATATTTATTGTAATCTAGTCCCTTCATAGATTGTTGGCATTATTCCATCCAGTTCACCACTAAAGCTGCAGAGAACTGAAATAGTGTTTCCGTTTTGTAAATATAATGAGATTTATACCATTATCTTTTTCTGCAATTGCAGAATCCAGAGGAATGGATCTTTGGTTGTTGCTGTTTACGTTGGCTCTGGCATCTGCGAACAGTTCTTTTTCCACAATGAAACGTGAGTTTGAATGCTTTTGAGAAAGAGGTATTAACAATGTTTGCGGTACTTAGCAAAAGAAATTTCAACATTAAGTCTATGCTATAATTATTCTCAGCACGAGCTGTTGCTATACCAAGTTCTATTTTTATTTTTACTTCACATTACTTTGAACTAGATACCGTGTTTCTCACATAATAAGGCCAGGCCTTATTTTTTTGAGCCCGAAAAAACGGCTAGGCCGTCTTTTAGAGGGTGACTAATTCCCCCTTGCATCCTCGCCACCAGCCGCTCTATGAAAGCAACTGGTTTTATAGACTTGTACAGAATACAACATTTGCCTACCGAAAGACAATGCCATTTCAGTGACTTTGATTGTCACATTCAGTGACATCGCTGATGAATTGACAAAGGTGCTACACTACTAAAGGAACAACCCAACCTCCAACAAGAGAAGCTATGTAAGAACACTATTAAATGAGCATAAATTCATTGCAGCATCATGAAGAAGAATGTTTATTTTTATTTTAGATTTTTTTTATCCCACCTTTATTGTTTTTATAAATAACAGACAGCAAATATACTTTTTTCCCTCTGCTGACTACCCACAGTTCTGTTGCTTATGTCTATTATTCATGAGTGTGATCACCTTTGGCCTTCTCATCTGTTCCACTACTTTCTGGTTGATGATGATGATGATTACTGCTTTGTTGTTTTGCATGCACTCTGCCAAGAACTTATGCATCAGAGACAAATTCTGTGTTTCTAACCACACTTGGCTAATAAAGTATTCTATCTATTCTGTGAGGTGAGTTGGGCTGAAAGTGACTGGCCCAAAGTCATCTAACATGCCTAAAGCAGGATTAGAGCTCATAGTTTCCATTCTAATACCTTAACTACCAGACCAAAATTTGTTATAGATAAAATTCTATTATAACTATTTGTAACAAAGGACTAAATCCATTTTGCAGCTGCAGAAAGCTGGGTGTTTTTTCCCCCAGTGCCCATTAAAGATGATGTAAAGCTGTTCAATACCACAGACAATACTGCTACCCTACAAAAAGATCTTCCCCTTATTTCTGAATGCATATTTTAAAATAAATGGCTTACATAAATTTGGGGAACTTGTTGATGACCCAAGCTCTAAAGGACCTTGGAATACTCACCTCTAATGATTTATGCCCAAAACACATGCTGGGCCTTCCTATTGGTGGAGGCCGTATTGTTGGAGAAACACGGTAGTCTGTGAATTAAGCATCAGCACCTGCAGGAAAATATCATAATGGTTCGATCTAAGCCAAAATCTAAGAAGGTGGGATTATGGCCCACCTAAAAGCTAATGGCAGAAAGCAACTGGTTTTATAGACTTGTACAGAATACAACATTTGCCTACCGAAAGACAATGCCATTTCAGTGACTTTGATTGTCACATTCAGTGACATCGCTGATGAATTGACAAAGGTACAACCCAACCTCCAACAAGAGAAGCTATGTAAGAACACTATTAAATGAGCATAAATTCATTGCAGCAATCTTTACTCTTCTTTTGAAGAAGAAGAATGTTTATTTTTTATTTTAGATTTTTTTTATCCCACCTTTATTGTTTTTATAAATAACCCAAGACAGCAAATATACCTAATACTCCTTCCTTCTCCTATAGATGCAGAGACGGGGTTTTTTCTCCTCTGCTGAACACTACATTTCCACAGTTCTGTCTTATGTCTATTATTCATGTAGTGTGATCATATTACTTTTATCCTTCTCATCTGTTCCACTACTTTCTCTATTGGTGGTATGATGATGATGATGATGATGATGATGATGATGATGATGATGATTACTGCTTTGTTGTTTTGCATGCACACTAAGAACTTATGCATCAGAGACAAATTCTGTGTTTCTAACCACACTTGGCTAATAAAGTATTCTATCTATTCTGTGAGGTGAGTTGGGCTGAAAGTGACTGGCCCAAAGTCATCTAACATGCCTAAGGCAGGATTAGAGCTCATAGTTTCCATTCTCATACCTTAACTACCAGACCAAAATTTGTTATAGATAAAATTCTATTATAACTATTTGTAACAAAGGACTAAATCCATTTTTTGCAGCTGCAGAAAGCTGGGTGTTTTTCCCCCCAGTGCCCATTAAAGAAAACCACCGTGCTAACAGTAGCAAAGTTTCCCATCAGTTCCTTGGCTCAGGCAAATTCCAGTTAAGAGTGAGAAGCAGCTTGTTCTTAAATTTTGCTGTTGGTGGGTGAGAAATTGAGACTTAAAGATTTAAGAAAGAGGTTGGTTGAATCATGCAAGATCAGAGTGGGTTATTTGTTGAGGCTAGAAGGCAGAGCTAGCTCATTGGGGGACTTCAACTCTCAGAATTCAGAAAGTTGAAATCCACACAACTTACGATTGCTAAGGATGAAAAACACTGGTCTATGAACTGATGTACAAATCCATATACAATTAGTGCAGTTATGCCAGAAAGGAAAAGCAATCAATTGAGTCTTTACAGCTATATTTTACTATCCTCCCCCCAACCCCAGGACTGCATTAAGACCCCCACTGTAAGCCCTTTTATTTTTGTAAGGCCTCTTTACAGTAGTAATTCAGATCAGTAGTGGGATTCAAAATTTTTTTTACTACCGGTTCTGTGGACATGGCTTGGTGGGTGTGGCAGGGGAAGGATAATGTAAAATCTCCAGTATTTGCCGGTTCTACTCAAAATTTCTATTACCGGTTCTCCAGAACTGGTCAGAACCTGCTGAATACCACCTCTGATTCAGATCCGTATGAGATTATAAAGGTAATATCTGTTGTAGGAGACTTTCTTTTGTCCAGGGGATCGTGTCTGTGTCTGTGTATTCTCTAACTTTCTGCTGGCTGCTCTTTTGCTGTTATGAGACTATTCCGTGACAACTGACTGGTTCATGCATTTGAGACTTAAAAGCAAATAAGCACACATCTTTCTTTTTTCCCCCGATGTGGAAACTCAAATAAACCTAATGAAGTGGTAGTATTATCTTAGGTATATTTAATTTTAAGCTATACAAGTATTGATTTTGTTACTTTTCATATTTTCATGATGTGGTTTAATTAAAACATGTTTATAAGCTCTAAAAGCCACATAGCTCTGAATAGTCAGTGCTATGAAATAATCTAAAATGAATTAACATTTTGAAGGATGTCTTGGCAATCATTAATTCAGGCAAAAGCTTCTCCCACATTTGGTCACTTGTCAATTAGAACATCAAATGTGTATGTGAACTGGTCATCCTGTGTTTTGAATGAGAATGTAATTTCCTCCTTCCATGCCACATAATATCATATCAAGACATTTCTGATATTCAGTAGATCACTGAAACCCAAATGCGTAGGCAGTGATCTATTGCTTTTAATTGCATTTTCAATTAATATTAAATCAAATCAAATCACTGTTTGTGGAAGAGAGATACTTAGCATATTGCTCAAAGAACAAAATTCCCTGAAAAAAATATGCCCTTGATATAAAATGAAATGCTTTTTCTTGTATGAGAATACTTGAAGATTTCATTAAAACCATTCTATAGAATAAGTCATACAGATTGCTCCAGCCAATTTCCTCTGTAAAGTGGATTATTTAATGCACTTTGTAGAGGAAACTGGAGAATATAAGCTTGGGAACAGGCCATGGAATAATATATTAGCAAGTTTTTTTAAAAAAAATCTTAGCTGGACACATATTGTTTTGTTTTCTGGAGTAAAGTTGGATCCAATTATAAAACTGCCATCATGTCCTTGTTATAGTAATAATTCATTTATGGGACAGGGAATGGATTTTTCAAGAGCACATCATCAAGAAAAACAAAGCTGCCTTTGGACATCTTGATTAAAACAGATGTTGTTTTATTCTTTCCTGATCTACTATTGTAGAAAGTAGATGCAGAAGGAACTTGAATCTCCTGCCATAACTTAATGAGTTTAGTAAGTTTTATAATGAAATGTTTAGATGCATTGAATGCTCAGGGAAAGAACATAACAAATATAAAGAACCAGACAGAAAATTATTAGCAGATAGAAAGACCAATAGTATAGTTACAGTCTTTGCTTCTTTAAGAAAGATGGACTGCAACTCTAGATGGGGAATTCTGGGAGTTGAAGTCCACCTCTTTGAAAGTGGCTAAGGTTAAGAAACTGGTTTAATGACACATTATTTTATATGCTGGTCTTGCAGAGTAAAGATGGGGCACCCTATTTTGCTATCTTCTTTGTCTTCTGTTGTTGAATACATGCACATATTTTAAGGAAAGCCTTTAGAATCCAGCAGGTGGGATTGTAAGGTTTAAAATAAGAGCTTTCCTTGTTGTCATTACCAAGAATCACCTTATATAACTAAATTCTAGAGTTACTATTTACCCCTTCTGGATTTAATATATTTTGACACTTAAGAAATTAAAATCTAAAACTTCGGAAAAGAGTTCAGAGCTTAGTTCAGGCTTTCAGCTTTCCAAAGATTGTCCTTCAGACGAAATAACTAAAATCCAGGAATTTCATGGGAAGGGGAAAGTGACTGACATTTAAGACATGCCTATAGTATGTCGATATGTCTGTAGTATATTGCTTTTTTAGGTTAATCAAATGCATAGATTTTAGATTAAATTGGTATTTGCAGGAAAGAAAAATAAATATTGGTTATTTGTTTGAAATAACAAATCCAGTTGTTAAAATCAAAACTGTTTCCCAACACAAATGTATCATGTTAGTCCTTATCCCTTACCCCTAGGCAACCTTTTGAATTGGACATATAAAGAATTCAAACTTCAGAGCTGCTACTAACTACACTATAGCCTCACTCTTAAATATAGTAAATATGCAGAAATATATGCAAACAATGCATCCCATAAAACTGTACGAGCTTGATAGCTTTGCTTGGTAACAATTTCTTTTATTGCTTTTACCACATTCACTATCCTAAATTGCTAGAGGCTGCCAAAAATGCAAAAAATGCCTCAAAATGTCAAGCTCAGATTTGACAAACAAGTCCCTAAATCTCCAGGCATCCAATGTAATCTACAGTTCTCAAGGGTGTTACAGTTTTTTTGTAGAGCTTAGTTAGATCTAGTATTTTTTTTCCAAAATAAATGTGCTATTGCCATTTTTCTCTAGCATCATATGTTAAAAATGTTCAAATTGTTAAAAATGAATTATTGTTAGTAAGAAGAAATTGTTCTATGATGTTCTTGACATTGACCGAAAGTGGCTAGGATAATAAAGTTAAAAGGCAGCTGAGTCACATGTAAGCTATTGCTAATACATTTTGCAAAGATGTGGAACCATTATTTGCAGATATAACCTGTCAGTGTTGTGCTGTGATCAGCACAGCTGCTGTTTGCAATGAGAGCTCAGTACTTTGCCACCTCTAGCAACCCACAGAACATTATTCAACTTATTAATGGTGCTACTGGTATTCCTGATGGAATGATGGTGATTTCATGTATCCAAAAGAAAGGAAACCTGTACAATGCAAAATCATGGTTGGATGATTCTGACCACATTTAAGGTTAGAACATATTTACTATATTGAATCAGTTGCTCCGTCAGTGTTTCTCAACCTTGGCAATTTTGAGTCCCGTAAAACTTCCCCAGCCAGCATGGGATCTTAAGATTTCCAAGGTTGAAAAACACAGTTTTATGTATTTGACTGAAATCAGTGGCAGTATCTAAGCAAATTTAGCTGATCTTGAAAAGCAAGGTCGGGTTTGGTTAATGCTTGATTGGGAGAATGTGAATAAATCTCAGGATTGTAGACTAGAGGGGGAGATTAAAAAACATTCCTCAAAAAATAAATGTAACTACATCCATATTGTTTCCAAGAATCAACTTGGGTCCATATAACTCAACAGAGACTTATTTCAATGTCTTTATTTACTATTTTTAACTGTAAATCTGAAATTTTGGATTGAAATAGTGAAATTAGGAACCATTCCTGAGCTAAATCAGATGTAGATCTAATATAATGTTGCACTTATAATATCTTTGGAAGTGGAACATGGCCTCTGTATTCCTTGAAGCCTTAAGTCAGGAACCAACAATCTTTTCAGGCATTCAGACATTGGGATCTTATAGTTGGAGAAGCCTGAAAGGCTGAAATCTTATGAAGTAATTAAATCTGATTTGCAGATGAAGACCAAAACAACGAGCCAGTTATTATGTAGTACTATTCTATTTGTCAGGTAAAAACAAAGGAAAAAAACAAACAGTTAAAGGATTCTTAAAATTATAATGATGTTTACTTTGAATTTATGGTGAGAGGGCGGGGCAAAACAGCTTAGAGAGGGCTGTAAAGCACTATAAAGCGGTATATAAGTCTAAGTGCTATTGTTATTTGGCTGAGATTACATATTAAAAGCTCAGATCAAAAAGTATCATCTCACAGATTGTGAGTACATGGCAATCTTCTATGAGAGCCAAAGTCCATCAAGATTGCAAAATTCTTGCTTGAAATCTGGAGCATAACATGGGAACATTAATTTGCTGCAATGTTTGTTCATCTTGTGGATTTTCAGTCAGTTTTTAAAGTAACTTTTATTCATTTTTGGAGGGTTGAGTTGATTATCACATGGCCAGTCTCTGGTCAAAAATCTTGTCCTTTCATCTACTTTACTTTCCTCAAAAGCATCAGGCAGAAATATAGCTATTGTAAGATATGGACTACAGGGACTTCGGGAAATATTGTTCTCCGGTGTGTCAGAGTTCCTTCTGTGCTCTTAACTACTTGGCAGAATTAAAGTTTATAGGATTCCTTGTGCTAAAATCAATGTTATTGCAACATAAAGTTGATGAATTAAAAGTTTCTAAACTGTATGTCCTTCATCTTGTTTTGCATGGTTAAGGTGGTCTCCTCAGACACTAGATACAAAAAGCAACAACAAGGTATTTTCAGTACAGAGCTCCAATTAAGATAAAAGGTTCTTTGAAGCTGGGAATGAGAGAGGGAAGGGAAAGGATTTGTTTTTTTCTTTTCTTTTCTTTCCCTTTGTTGACAACTAAGAGATTTAAGCAAGAAATCGGCAAAATTCCACTTTGACAGTAACAGATATTTAAGCTGAAAATAAAATGTCAAAGGGACAATAAAGATTTCTGGATTCTCAAAAAGAAGGAAAAAACAAAAGAGTGGGATCTGGAAAAAGGGAGGAGACCACTTGGAAGTGAAAGGAATTAACAATGAAACTTTAACAAGATTCCTAAAAGATACAATTTAACTGAAACTTTGTAATAAGATAAGAGAACCCCAGGAAGAGAAAGTAGAAAAAAGAATCAAGAAGAAACAGCTTTGGATTATTTGGATTACTAGGTGATTTTTGTATTTTTGGCTATTGGATCTAAAGGACTAAAATTAATCGGGTGATTGTTTAAAAGTTTTTAAAATGGTATCACTCTTGGAAGAATTGAGAATGGAACTTAAAAAACAGAAAGAAGATGCACAAGAAGGAAGAGGTTCTTTTGGCTTCGTATTTCAATTTTTAGAAATGGAGATCCTGAACTATAAGAAACAACAAGAAATGTCTGTAGAACAAGAAGGGCGGGACAAAGAAGAAGCCATCTTCAATGACCAAGTATTTCTATGTGGGGAAAAGAAAGGAAAGGGGGGAAAGAGAGTGAAACATTTAAGATCCGAAAAAACAACCCCCAAAAATAATAGTTTGAAAAGTAATTATAACATTAGGAAGAAACAGAAGAGAGGATTACAAAAGAGAGAAGGGGTCAAAAAGGGAAGGGAGAAGAAGAGGGAAAGGAAAAGAAATGATAAAGGACAGAACCAGGACATAGAGAAACAGGGAAAACGTACAAGACACAGAGATAATGGGTGAAAACTTAATTGAAAGGGGGATTCTGCAAGAGTACATAAGATAGTATTGTTATATTAGAAATAGAAATGAACTTTGAAAATATGAAACAAGTGTGATTAAAATGATAGATAAAATACTCATTGTAATGTAATGGAATGTTTAATAAATAAATGAAATAAAGAGAATGAGAGAATGAAATTAGGAAAGGAGGGGTACATTTTAATTGTTATAAATGTGCTATAAAAATTTAAGTGAAGAGGAATATGAAAGAAACATGAAAAAAATTATGGAAATATTATAAGTGTTCCTAGAAGTATGATACCCTATTGAAAAGAAATGTTAAAGATATCAAAGATTATAACTAACATTAATGCTAGAGCTGAATTGGAATAGAATAAGTATTTTATTTATTATTGTATTATATATATATTTTCTCTTTAAGAACTTAGTGCGTATTTTAAGAATGTACCAAGCAGAATTCGACTGGAAGTTATGTGTTATATTGAATGTTATAATTGTAAAGGCATAAATTGAAGTTTAAATAAGAGTTGAATGGATAAAAATTAAAAGATACAAAGGTGTCATACTCCAATTAGTAACTACAGGGAAAAATTTTGTTTAATGAGAAAAGAAAATATGAAATTGAAACAGGACAGACAAAAGTATAAATATGATGACTAGAAAGGTATTGAAACTTAGAAAAAGATATATATAATTGAATTTAGAAAGGAATGAGATAATTAAAAGTAATATTGAGAAAACTAAGGGAAGGGAAAAATTATTGAGAAAATGTTAAAATAGTAATAAGATATGGAATAGAACACAAAGATGAATATGAAATTGAATTTGTGTCTGTATGGAGAAGTGATAACCCGGGACCATGCTATTCTCAAAAAAAGAAATTTTACTTGTAATATGTTTTGTGAAAACCCAAATAAAATTTTTATTAAAAAAAAAAAAAGATCAAAGGTTAACAAGCCATAGGATGTCCTCTCCAACATGCTGCATTTGCCAGAGGAAAATTTTATAAAAAATCCTCATTGTAATCCAGAAAGAAAGATCTTATTATTTATTATTCCACAGGGGAGCATCTTATTGATTAAATTTAGTTGCAAGTAATGGACTTCAAGCTAGATATCAAGGGGAACTTCTTGATTATATGAGGTGTCAACCAATAATGACTTTTCATTCACTAGAGGTCTTTAGGCAGGGCTGGATGATCTTCTGTCATAGATACTTCAGTTGATCCAGGACTGATTAGGGAGATTGGACAAGATGTCTTCTCAGATGCCTTCCACCTCAGTGGTTCTAATCCTTACCCTTCAGTATGCAGCAGATCTTTAGCTAAACTGAGAAGTTGAAACAACATCCTAAAAAAATGCAATACCTTCTGTATTGTCTTTTTTAATTGAAAATTATTATAATATAAAATACCAAAAAAAAAAGATAAAAGAGGAGTGTTGGGGGGGAAAGAAAAGGGAAGGGAATGCCAAGTAAAGAGGAAAGAAAAAAACCAGTGACTTCTAACTTTTTAAGTGCAATAAAATACAAAATACAATTACAACCCCAACTTTCTATTTTACATATTCAGTAAATACTACCCATTTCTATAACTAATTTAACAGACTAATTTAATCCAAAATCAAATATTTTTTCCCAAGTGTAAAGTCCAAACGTGGTTTCCAAATACAACAAAATGGGATACATGTTTTCTTTAATTAAAGCAGTTAATTTTGCCATCTCTACTAGCTCCATCAGTATTTTATCCATTCTTTACATTGTGGGGATTGACATATCTATATTTTTGTGCATATAGAATTCTCACTGCAGCTAATATACCATATATAATACCAGAGTTTCATTTTTTAAAAGCTCATTGTCCAATAGTCATAAAAGAAAAACTTCTGTTTTCAATTTTCTATTTGTTTTAAGCATCTTCTGAATTAAAGCATAAATCTAGCCCCATTTTTCTTTTATTGTAAACTCACCAAAGATGATAGAAAGTACCTTCTTTACAATCACATTCCCAACAACCATTAGAAACAGCTTTATACATCTTCGACAATTTCTCGGGTGCTAGATATCCACAGTGCACCATTTAAAAGTTTTCTTTCAGCTTAAAATTCAATGTAAATTTCAAACCATTCATCCAACACAATCTAACATATAAATTGGGCCAGTTTGAGCTAAAAACACAGAAAAAAGGAAAAATGTCTGCCAACAGCTGTATTATCCTCTGGCTGCCAAGAGCTGGTTTGTTTTCCTGATGTACAGGAAGTCATTGACTTACAACAATTCATTTAGTGACCCTTCAAATTTATAATGGCACTGAAAAAGTGATTTATGACTATTTTTCACACTTATGACCTTTGTAGCATCCCCATGCTCATATGATCAAAATTCAGATGCAAACCTATGACTGTTACAACATCTCCATGGTCACATGATTTACATTTGGATGCTTGACAACTGATTCATATTTATGACAGTTGCAGTGTCCCGGAGTCATGTGATAATCTTTTGTGATCTTCTGACAAGCAAAGTCAAGGAGGAAGCCAGATTCTCACTTAACAAACGTGTGCCTAACTTAATAAATGTTGTGATCCACTTAACAAATGTGACAAGAAAAGTTGTAAAATGGGACAAAACTCACTTAACAAATTTATCACTTAGCAACATAAAATCTGGCCTCAATTGTGGTCGTAAGTCGAGGACTACCTGTGTTGGATGGTGTTCATGACCATAATCTCTAGCAAGGGTGCCTCTTGCCTTGGGCAATTTAAGAGGATCATTTTCTTTTCCGAAAATCTCATAACACATATAACAATGAAATATTTATTGAGCTGTAATGCAGTAAAAGTAGCAAATGATATGTGAGTTCTATATTTTCTTTGTCCCTCACTGCGTTTTAAACTTCTGTAACTCAATGAAGGAATGCAAACATTGTGTAATGTTGCAGCTGAAATTATTCACTGTGTCTGAAACAAACAAACCATTGTAAAGAGCCTTGGATGCTGAAATGTTTTCTAGTTACTGAAGTAGCCTCTTGTTGTTTTTCTCCTTTAAAGCAATTCAACTATCAACTTTCATAAAAGCAATAAAATACAAACTAACGTAATGGAGAAAAAGAGGAGGGGATAAAAGGTAAAAATTTTAAAGTAACAAAAACAATACATAAATTGGGACCTCTGACTTTTTTCAACAGAGACAATTATGAAATACAATATCTTCTCTCTAGAATTAAGTAAATAATATCCATACCTAAACATTTTTAAAATGTTAATAACTAATATTCAAAAGTTCTTAGTTTAACTATATTCTTACAGTAGTTTAACATATAAAAACCTACAAATAAACCATAACCATATAGCTAACATCCACAATATTAGTTCAATCACATCAAATCTAATCCTCAAACCCCAAAGTCAAAATCAACTTTTAACAACTGTTTTAAATACAAAGCCTGCATTTTAAAACATAAAAAGGAAATTATCTCAATATTGGTTGTAATTTGCTTTAAACAATGATGGTTAATTTATCACTGCCTTTATGACACTCCCACAGTCCAAGGCAGTATACCTCTTTAATGCTAATTGCTAGAGGGACAAATGAAGGCATTTTACATTTAATCTGTACTATTTATTGTGACACATACCAGTAATGGTCAGGCACTATTTTGAAACAGCTATGTTGGCAGTCTGAGAAGACAATAAGAATGGAACTTGACAATGGCACCTAAGTCTATTTAGTTACTCTAAATTGTGGCACAAAAAATGAAGTAATTCTCTTTCACGAGGGGCAAAGGTGAGATGAAATGCCACTGTAACCACTTCCTACTTATCTTGCTTTGTTTGATGTGTTTTTCTTTTGTTTTCATGCTTTCCAAATCCAACCATCACTCTCATCTGCTGCTCATTCTTTGGCACACTTATTACTTTTCCATTCTTTCAGTTTGGCTTAGAGTAGGCTTCTTATGCATACTTGCTCCTAGGATATCAAAGGTGTCTCCAAATGAACAGATGCTCCCTGACAGCAGGCTTATATTTAGCGAGAGTCTGAGGATATGGCGATCTAAGATCATGTTTCTCATTGCTGACAAAAGATTTCTCATTTCCCAATTGGATATTCTATCTGCCTACCCAGGTAATATACAGTAAAATGGGATTCAGTAACTGGTGTGATGTAAACTGAAGCTGGCCCAATAACTTACCAAATTAAAAAAATGAAGTTATAGATGAACAAATACAGGGAGTACTCAATTTATGACTGGTTAATTCGAGATCATTCAAAATTATGACAGATTCCCCCCCAAAAGTACTTAGGACTCATTATGACTTATTTTGAAATTACAGCCATGTGTTGACACTTTTTGCACTTGGCAATTGGATCTCCTTTGCAGGATCCCATGGTCATGTGACCACGATTTTCAATGTTTTCTGCCAGTTTCCAGTGTTTATTTTATGTTTCTGGCAAAAGAAAAACATTCATTGGGAATAATGGATTCATTGAATGACAATGGTATTACCTTTGGTTCACTTAACATCAACCACAAATTTGTCATAAAGTTAGGTCTGACCTCATGGTGACCAGCTTAAAGACCACAATTTACAAATATAATTCCAAGCTCAATTATGGTAATAAGTCAAGGACTACCTGTATAACTTGGCTTTAAGCACTGTAGGGCCCAGAATGACCTTCTGAGCAGACCAAGTTATCTCATTTGCTTCTGTTATTATTTTATTATCTGTAACATTGTTGAGATTTAAGAGAACAATCAGTTCTAGAAATTGGGAGTGAAAATGGATGACAGAAGCTTAATTTTTGAAGTATAACTCAAAATTTTACTAAAGAAAACACTTTCAACTTTTTAAAATATATCTTTTTATAGTAAATATTTCAGAAAAATGTTTACAAAGCAATCTTTTTTAAAAACAAAAGTTTTGAGATGCAAAACAATACAAAAACCAGCATGGGTCCATGATTCTTCTGCTTTTTGAATCAGTAAAATGCTATTTTTTAATTCTTCATGGGATTCATAATTGAGCACTCTTCAGAAATGGCTGTTTTCCTCTTCAGACTCAAGTTTTAATGTTTGTGTTTTAAGAGGCATTTTTAAATGCAAACTTTGATTGTTCTTTCTATATTGTTTATCAAATTAAATAAAAAGACATAGCAGGGAGGCACCCTTAAATATCGAGGTATTTTGTGGGCTATACCATCCAATAAAAGCACTTTTCATATAAATATTTAGGGTGGTCATTCTAGCAGTAATCCCTTGCAGTGTTTACATCTAGTTAGGGGCATTCTGGCTCCAGTGTTTTGCCTTATCCTTCTGAAGGCATCAGATAGTTTAGGGCCATAGGGCAGGTATAGTAGTATATATATTTCTAGAAGAGGAAAATGGGCATGAAACTTAAAAGAAACCATTGAAGAAGTTCCTTCTATTGGATTTAACTGTCCCTGAATCCTCCTTCAGAGGAGTCTTTATTCTTTCTTTTTCCCTTCTATTCCCCAAAGGCAGGACAAGAAGCAATGGATGGAAAATAATCAAAGAGAGAACCAGCCTAGAATTAAGGAGAAATTTCCTGACAATTAAAACAGTAATCCCTTGCAGTATTTACACCTAGTTAGATGCATGGCTGGCCCCAGTGTTTTGCCTTATGCTACTGAAGGCATCACTAGTTTAGGGCCATTAGGTTAGGCTTTATGGTAAATTCAGTGATGTGCTGTATGTATCATTTGGTTCAAAAGGACTGGTGCCATGTGGAAAAAAGTGAGAAAAACTTCTATCATGTTGCCTTTGAAATAATTTTTAACACCTTACATCAGAACCAGTGGTGGGATTCAAACATTTTTACTACTGTTTCTGTGGGCGTGGCTTGGTGGGCGTGGCAGGGGAAGGATGCTGTAACATCTGCAGTCAGAGGTGGTATTTGCTGGTTCTCTGAACTACTCAAAATTTCCACTACCAGTTCTCCAGAACTGGTCAGAACCTGCTGAATACCACCTCTGATCAGAACTCACTACAAACTGTTGTATACCCATATGGATGGAAACTAATCAAAGAGACAACCAACCTAGAATTAAGCAGAAATTTCCTGACAATTAAAACAATCCAATCAGTGGAACAACTTGCCTCCAGAGTTATGGATGCTCCAACTTTGGAAGTTTTTAAGAAGAGATTGGACAACCATTTGTCTGAAATGGTATACGGTTTCCTGCTTGAGCAGGGCTAGAAGATTTTCAAGGTATCTTCCAATTCTGTTATTGAGTTATTCCCTTGAATAATTTGGAGAAATCTTCCACTTATTTCAATTTATTGCAGTCAAAGAGCAATACAGATAATAAACAAAATAAAATTTAAGACAGAGTTAAAATGATATTTATAAAACAACTTAGCTAACAACTGTAAGTGAGATCCAGGAAATAATATATATTAAATTATAATGTAAACACTAAAATTTTATTAAATACAATAATATCTAAAATTACAACAAGATGTAAAGGCATCAAACTATTAATATCAATAAAGCAATAATGTCTAAAATGAATTATAATTGCAAAGTACATATTGCAGTATATTGGCACAAGAGTATTCAATAGATCTTTTATGTTACTGTATAAACCCTAGCAACATGCACTGTAACAAGGGATACTTCACCTATGAGCGGCATCCGGGCATAGGCCGAATCTGGGTTACTAGGATATCTATTATTCAGAGGTAGTATTAATCTGGTTCGGATGTCTCCATAAAAGGAGAAATGAAGAACATGTTCTGTAGTTTCTACTTCTGAATCACAGGGAAGAAGAATACTTTACCCATTTGGAATATATACATATCAAAAATTCCATATAAATGCTAACTCTTATTAACTCTAAATAGTAGTCATCCCATGACTGAATACATTTTTTAAAATTTTTGACTAAAGTTAGAGTTATTGTAACAAGACAAATTCTTCTCTGCCTTCAGATTGAAATTTTTGTTACTCTTTTCAGTATTTGAATTGACTATTAATAATCTCAAAAGAAAGAGAGGGAGGAGAGGGAAGGAAGGAGAACACATAACTTTGCTAGGAGATATTTAGGTATTTATATTGTCATATTTATGACAGTGAGAACAATCAACCAATGGAACAGCTTGCCCTCGGAAGTTGTGGGAGCGCCATCACTTGAGACCTTCAAGAAGAGATTGGACTGCCATTTGTCAGAAATGGTGTAGGGTCTCCCGCTTGGACGGCGGGTTGGACAAGATGACCTATAAGGTCCCTTTCAACTCCGATTATCTGTTAGGTAGGGCAAGACAAGGAAGTTGAATAACAGGTGTTTGTAAAATGATGGAGAGTCTACGTCTGTTAGGGCCTTTTAAGATGCCGAAAAGTTTCCTTAAGTATAGCCAAGAACTGAAGCAATATGTGAGGTTGCTATGGAAATAGAGAGCATGGTGACATTTTTCTTGAAGCCAGAATATTGAACCCTAGCTTTAAGATTGCTTTGAGTAATGTCTGCTCACAATGCTCATTTTTGATCAGATAAATAGCTTTGAAAGACCTAATGTCACAGTCCACTTTTCTTTTCTCCATGTTACCTGTTCAGATGATATACATTAGGAAAAAAATTCTATCCATGAAGCCTTTAACTTATATTCAGTTTTTTTTTAAAAAAATTAAAATGCCTGATTGGATTAACATTTGTAATTATAGCTGCTGGAAATTTGTTTTTGGGTAAATCTCATTTACCTCAATGGTACGCTCCTTAACTGCAATCTAGATGAGAAACTTCCCTTGATACGGAATCCAGTCTTTAGCATAGTAGTGGAGCTAAGTCTGCAATGGTTTATAATGCAGCCCTCTATATTTCTATATTTATTTATTGTACAATACCAGAAGTTGAATATAAGCAGTTTTCAAATCATTAGATTCTTGCTAAAGAAATCGGTCACTTCAAACCAATAAATATCCTTAGCAATAACATGGCTACTTGCCATGTCAATATCAACCATAAAAATTATCCATGTTGACTGGAGATTATTGCCTGGTCATTCAGTGCAAATAAAGTGGACCACTTTAAGGTGACCATAGCCAAAAGTGCATATGAGCGCTGCAGATGCAGTGGTTAGAATGCAGCATTGCAAGCTAACTCTGCCCATGGCCTGGAATTCAATCCTGTCTGTCTCAAGGTTGGCTCAGCCCTCCATCTTTCCGAGGTCAGTAAAATGAAGACCCAGATTTCTGGCTCTGTAAACTAATTAGAGACTGCTGTAAAACAGGGGTCACCAACCTTTTGAACCTCAGGGACCACCAAATTTATAACTTTAAATCCCACGGACCACTAAAATGAATCCAGCATGCTGCTCACTGAAGCATCTGGACTCCCACTGGTGGGATGGGGTCCTTCAGGCACTTAGCTTGGCTGCCTGTTTCTGCAACCTTAAATACTCAGAGTCATTTGGACCTGTTTCCCACAGAAAACAAAACACCAGGATCTCTCATCTCTCTTTCTCTCTTTCTCTCTCATCTCTCTCTCTCTCCCTCCCTCCCTCCCTCCTCTCCCTCCTCTCCCTCCCTCTCTCTCTCTCTCTCTCTCTCTCTCTCTCTCTCTCTCTCTCTTTCCCCACTCTCTCTGTCCCCAGGGGTCGGGAGAAAAGAACCTCTGAACTGGTGCTGGGTGATGAGAATCTGATGTATGGAAGCCAGTGAGCCACGTGCTGAAGACCAGATGGCTGGCAGGGAGGTGGGGCAACGGGTGATACCAGTGGCGGATGGACTCATATGCACAGGAGATCGCTGGTGTTCCCTGGCCTGCGAGGGGGTGGGGGGAAAGGAACCTCTGAACTGGTGTTATCTCCTACCTCCACGCATCGAGGAAGTTGAGCAGCTGCCAGCGATGCCCTCAGGAAGATGTTGCAAGGGGGAGGCTCAACTCCCTCCCCTCAGGAGCTTCTCTTTTTCCTCTCCAGAAGTGCTCACTGCCTCTCTGGCACCCAACAAGCTGCCTCCTTCCCACTGGGCATGTGAGCGCTTCTGGCGAGGAGGAAGAGGGGGTCGAGCCTCCCCCTCGCAACATCTTCACCTGAAGGCATCGCTGGCTGCTGTTTCCTGTGGCTGAGGAGGTCCGCGCTCTTTCCACTGCTGCTCAGCCTCCTCGATGCGCTGAGGCAGGAGGCAGCAGCCACGACACGGGTTTGCTAGAGAGACTGCAGGATTTCCCCACCTCCCCGCCAGCCATCTGGTCTTCAGCGCGCTGCGGCCCATCAAAATTTTCTCGTGGCAACCACTGCTGTAAAACACTATGAAATGGCATATAAGTCTAAGTAATTTGGAAAAAAAATTACATTGCAGAAGGTTTCATTTAAAATAAATGGATTTCTGAATTAAGCCAAATGGTGTGCTTGGCATGACAAACTATGGCAAGCTAACAACTGGAAATAGACAATATTCTATAACTTAATGTGTTGGGCTTTTTTAGATTAGGACATCTGACTCTGTATTAAGCAGAATTAGATGAGGAGGAAAATTGCATTCATGAGTCATATATTATTTTGTAGGACTGTTCCTCCGTCAACGGATTTTGTTTCTCATTCTAGCCAGGGGGAAGACTGAATTCCATGGTGAATTCTTAGTGTAATAGCTCTCCCTTATAATAGCAGGCTTACTTTGATTTCATACATGTCAGGCAGAATGTTAACAAAGAATATAGAATTAATTTGCTGATACATCAGATTGAATTTGTTTCCAGCACATCAATAAGGTTCAGACTTTTAGAACTTGTGCCAGATGTATTGCCAAAACTAGATATGGGTCAAGAACCAAATGCAGCAGTTACTTTGAAAAAAAAGAGAGGCTCTTTTGACAAAGGGATATTGGTGAATATGGAGGCTAGGTTGATACTGCAGGCTGAGTTTGTAGGCAGAAGTACCACTGGGTATCTAGAAGCCCAGCTGCCTAGGAGTACATCTGGCTGAAAATTACAGTCTCAATAGAGTTGAAGAGCAGTAGGCTGTTCTATAACTATCAGCAACTAGTCATTTCTTAGTTTAAAGGAGCAAACAAGCATGTGAAAAGCAGAAACTTTCACATAAGACAGTATCATCTGCAATTATTGTGATTGAAGGTCCGTTTACTGCTCTTATCTCGCAAATCTCAAGACAATTCTCATATTTGGTCAAAGCAAGCCGGAGACACAACAGGATTCTTTAAGGCCTTGAATTCAGAATGTGTTTGGATTCTCATGTTTTGAATGGATACTAGTCATTTATTTTGTAAACCAAGAAAATCAACAGATTCATGAAAGACTTCTAAAAACCAGAAGAGAACAGTGTTGACTAGAGCTTAAAGGAGATGTAGTCCTATATCCTAGATTGAGGAAAGAAAAATAAATGCTTTGTATCATAGAGAAGGAATTTCAGAAACATTATGTGATGGGAATAAAAATGAAACCTCAGCTGTTCAAACGATAGATTATTTGGAACCACAATCTACTCATGTTGAAGTGTTATTTTTACTTATTTTAACAAATTTTTTAAACAATGGTTCAGTTTTATATAGTGAAGAATTTCTGCAAAGAAGTTCAAAAGAGGAAATAATGTTTTCCAAATTATTTTGCAAGCAAGCCATGATCTCAGTGTAAGGCTTATAAATCATATTGAAGCAAGTGGGATTTATGAAAGAACCAAGCAACTTTGTGATTAATAGTGCATTTTCAATGTTTAAGCATTTAGGACTAATTTGCTTATAGTTTGAGAAGTTAGCTTATAATTAGTACAGGGAGGAAATTTGGACAAAATTTGGGAGTAATGAATGCTGGCAGTTGCCTGGCTATTAAAGAGATCCTCCAGCTAAAGAAGGAAATTTTGGCCTGTTTACGTGAAACACTGCCAAAACATGTCCCTGGCAGAAAATGTTTTACACATGTGTTCTTTTGAAACTGCTTTTTGTCAAAGAAAACACAGTCAGGACGGCTGAAGAAACAACCCCATGATCCCTAATATAGAAAATGATTTTACTTTGTCTGCAACCCAAACAATACTTATCAAGTTGTCAGCAAATATGAAGATTTGATAAGTCAGTAATAAAGAGCTGTAGATTATGTTTTAAAATTTTTTTTTAATGTTATTCAGAACAAAGTGAAAATAAAAAATAAAAAACTCAATAAAAATCCAAGAAGAAAGACATAAAAGAAAAAAACCCACAAAACAATCAGAACATTAAAAAGGGTGCATCAAAAAACCCCAAAATATTATACACATATTATCCCCGCTAGTTGAATATTGATTACTACAACTAATAGATTAATTTTAGAAGACTGATAGAGGAGAATATTTGTACATCAGGGTTGAAATGTGCGGTCATTGGTGCTCTCTGAGCTTGGTTGTTTTCTTGCAGACTAAATGAATTTCAGAAGATGAAGGATGGAGGAAGGACAATCAATACAGCAAAACATTTAGATTTAAAGACAATTCAAAATCAACGAAGTATTGGCACCTTGAAAGTGGATAAATACATTATGGTGTATATTTACACCACCTACTTCATAGGCACTTTTTACTAATTTGCACTTTTAGCAAGTTTAGTGCCTATCTATATCAGTATTCATTTGACATCCAGTTTAAAGGAATTCAGTATTCATTTCAAAGAGCTGGTTTCTCCTGTGTTGTCTAAAATATTGAAATATTTCAAGTTGTTACTGAAAGACATAAATATACTTTATAAGAAAGCTAATATAGGTAGGAATAACATAGGTAGTAATTTTCTGCTTGAGTGGAGTAAAAAGTTATTAACAACATGGCTATTTGATGTATTTTCTGTCATAAAAAAATAACAGACTCAAAGAAAGATTTGTTATTCAAATAGATAGCATAGTTAAGTAATGAAAAGCTGCAAGAAAACCACTAAGCTCAGAGACCACCAAGGATTCCACATTTCTTATTCCGTTCTCAGAACTGATTTCTTTTTTCTGTAATACAGATAGTCCTGAACTTACAACAGTTCATTTAGTGACCGAAGTTGCAATGGTACTGAAAAAAGTGGCCTTATGACCAGTTTTCTGACGACCATTGCAGCATCCCCATGGTCACATGATCAAAATTCAGATGCTTGGCAACTGACTGGTGTTTATGACAGTTGCATGTTAGTAGCTTAACAACTGCAGTGATTCCCTTAACACCTGTGGCAAGAAAGAAACTCACTCGCTTAGCAATAGAAATTTTGGGCTCAATTAGAGTACTAAGTCGAGGACTATCTGTATGTGAGATCAATCATTTGATAATGAAATGAAAAATAAATTTTTACTGTTAGATTACAGTACTGCAGGCTACTTCTGCTGATTGCCAGCTGCAAGCAGTTCAACAGTTCGAGTCCCACAGGCAGGGGTGGGATTCTACCTGGTCGGACCAGTTCTATAGAACTGGTTGTTATGATTCTGCATAGTTCAGAGAACCGGCAAATCACGCCACTGGCTGGCCCCTCCCCTCCCACTCACTCCTTACCTGGCATGCGCACCATTAAACTTGCCTGCATTTGGTAAGTTGCTATTTTTCCTTTCCCACCCACCCCCGACCATCAGCTGTTCTGCTGTGCTGGGAGATTTAGATTAGCTAGAAAGCAGGAAATAGTTGGATTTCTTGCTTTCTAGCTAATCTAGAAGCAGAGCTGAACCTTCTTTAGGACAGAATCTTCTATTTTTTCAGTGCCGTCTCAGTAGCAGATTGTAGAAGGATAGATCTCTGAGTGAATCTGTGATTCTGTGAGCAACTCAATCTTTCTGCTTGCTTTGCCTGATTTTGGGTAAAAGTTGCTCTTTTTAAATAAAAAATTCAATATTTACATAAATATTTATAATATTTACATACAAGCCATGCCCACCCAGCCACATGACCAAGCCACGCCCAGTAAGCAAGGTACACCCACCCAGTCACATGACCACCAAGCCAAAACCACAAATTAGGCCACACCCACAGAACTGGTTGTTAAGAAATTTGAATCCCCCTTGCCCACAGGCTCAAGACTGACTCAGCCTTCCATCCTTCCAAGTCAATGAAATGAGGACCCATATTGTTGGGGGCAATATGTTGACTCTGTAAAGTGCTTAGACTGGGCTGTAAAACACTGTGAAGCAGTATATAAGTCTAAGTGCTATTGCTATTATCTTTAAGTCAGTGTCTACTTCTAGCGATTGACTGGACAAGTGCCTGTAGTTTTCTTGGCAAGATTTCAGAAACGGTTGGCCCTTGCCTTCTTCTTAGAGCTAAAACGGGGACAGGTTAAAGACAACCCAGCTGATTTCATAGCAAAGAGGACTAGAACTCGTGGTCTCCTACTGGTGCTTCACCCACTATACCAAATATAGGTTAGAAGACATTGATCTCATTTTTTTTCCAAAGTTTTTATTTTTTACAACAAACATACGAACAAAACATAAAAACATAAAACCCTCTTTCAATTATATACATACAGTGTGTCAGTTGGTTACAATCTTTTGTGCTATCCTTTTTTTACCATTACTCACAAGTTATATAAATTCTCACCTTATCAGTCTAGCTTGTGCTTATATAATATCAATTATTAAACATTCATTTGACTATTTTTCCATCATTTTATATGAGATATTCTAATTTTCATTATGATTTAATCTTATACATTCATCCAATGGTTATATGTTTTATATTGTATTCTTTATCGGTCTATTAACTTTTATTGTAAGGATTACTAATCTATTTCTTTACCATGTCTTTTTATCTAACCATTGATAAAATAAATCCCATGTCATATAAAATTGTTTATCCTCTTGTTCTCTAATTTCAAATGTCAATTTACTCATTTCGGCACAGTCCATGATTTTCTTAATAATTTCCTCCTGCATAGGTATTTTTTCATTTTTCCAATTCTTAGCAAATACAATTCTAGCCGCTGTTAAAACATTTACAATCAAATATTTCAATTCTTTACAATATATTTCTGGTATAATTCCCAATAAAAATATCTCAGGTTTAAAGTCTATGTGTTGTTTTGTCATTTTTTCCAACCATGTGTGGATTATAGTCCAATATGTTTTTGCATCCGAGCATGTCCACCACATGTGGTAATATGAACCAGGTATCTGATGACATTTCCAACTTTTATCCGATTCTCGCCAGGGGTAAGTGCCACCTGTAAAACATCTTATACAAATTTTCTTTTTATGCAGTTGACATTATCATTTTATAATTTTGAGACCACAATTTTTGCCATTTATCTAAATCAATCCCATATCCAAAAATTTTCCCCCACGCAATCATTGTTTCTTTTACTTGTTCTTCCTCTAATTTAAACTCTAGCAAATGTCCATAAAGTTTTTTATTACTTTTTCATCAGTACCTGTCAAAATTTTATCTAAATCAGTCAACTTATCATAGATACCTTCTGTTTTAACATCTTTACCAAATCTAGATTGTATTTGCAAATATGAAAACCAATTCATTTTTACACCTTGTTCATCCAGCGTTTGCATAGATTTAAGTTCACCCTTTTTGTTCAATATCTGATTATATCTAACTGTTTGTTCCTTTTTATATATTATTGGATAGGAAAAAGCTTCAATAGTAGATAACCATAGCAGAATTTTTAAATAATATTGCTTTTTTATCTTCTCCCAGTTTAGAAACAATGCTTCTCAAATATAATGTCTTCTAAAATACCCCTGCGTTTTAGTTCCCTTATACCAGAGGAAGGCATGCCACCCTAACAGCAGGTCATGTCCTTCTAAATTCAAAAGTCTAGTATTCTTTAATGTTATCCACTCCTTTACCCACATCAGACTTGTCGCTTGGTAGTATAATTCCCAATTGGGCAAAGCAAATCCTCCTCTTATTCTTGCATCTTGTAACAATTTAAGTTTTATTCTCACTTTCTTCCCCTGCCAAATGTATTTTAGCACTATTTTGTTTTAATCTTCAAAAAAATTTCCCTAATCTGATTGGAATTGTCTGGAATAAGTATAAGATTCTGGGCAATACATTCATCTTAATTGTAGATATTCTCCCAATCAGTGATAATTGTAAATTTTCCATTTTATCAAATCTGTCGCAATCTGTTATTTAAGTTTGAGATAATTGTCCTCCTTAAGTGTGCTACATCTTGGTGTTATATGTATCCTTAAATACTTAACCTTGTTTGTGACCTGGATCCCCAAAACTTCCTCCAATTCTTTCTTTTGTCTTACTAACATGTTCTTTGCTAAAATCTTTGTTTTATCTTTATTTATTTTCAAACCTGCTACTTTGCCATACTCTTCTATCTTTTCTATCAGTTTAAGCGCAGACTCCAAAGGATTCTCATTTTTATATGCCACACAGATGCAAAGATCATAAAAATATGAGGTTATGTATTTTCCCAGTTGAATTCCACTTCTCAGTGCTTTCTCATTGTACAGATAGTTTCTTCTCAATTGGGGTTTGAAGCTGTTCTTTACTTTTTGTAAGAGTTTGTAAATTTTCTCTCCTTTTTTTTTTTTTTTTTTTTTGCATTGGTACCTAGAATTGTTTTCATTCATAACCAAAGTACTCTGAGCTTGAAGGAAAATTGTTGCTCTGGTAACAGCATATTAATCCCCTCTTGCTCTTGACAGTGCCAACCTGTTTAGTTTATGTTTAGTTTAATTACAAGCTGTTCAATGTGATTTCTCTGTTGATTAAAATGACTAAAATTTCTGGTCTATTAGCCAGGTCAATAAGAATAAAGATACTTACAAAAAAAATGAAGTGACAAAGATTTGCATCTTGGGGAGAGGGGGATGTTTATCCTATTGAATAACAAAAACAAAGATTGTTTTCTTAGGACCAAATAATTTTCTTAGTAATAAAGATGTCCCTCTGAACAATTGAGGTGGGTTAAATATTATTCCCATGCCAGTAAAATTTTCTTGTTTTCTTCTGCATTTTCCTAACAGCCAATAAATGCTATTAGTAGTTTGAACTGTCTGTAGAATATTGTAAATGAAGGATCAACTAAGGGCAAGTTTTATCCTTAAAAATGTTTTCAAAATTGTCTTCTGCAAATGTTGACATTTAAACTCCCATTTCTAACAAGGCAATACAATGTCATACCAATAACCTGGAATACCTAAATGTCTTATCCTATTTTCCTCCTAGTAATCTTTTGTGCACCTTCAGATCTTCTGAGGAGAACTGGACAATCCTCCAAAGGAGACATGAGGATACAAAATAAGCAGTGGGGAGGACAGGGTGATATTTTCCTTTGATCGTCCTATTAGGAGGAGAAATGGCATGCGTACATGGAAGTGTACAGCCCTTGGGGGATATGGAGTGTCAAAATCTGTAAGATCTATCATTGTATTCTCCAAAAGGAGTGGGGCATTGATTGCAATGCTTCAACCTATTGAAGGCAGAGAAAATTTTCTTGAAGGACAGATAAAAAGCCATTGCAAAGGCAATGATTAGATAAGAGGGGCTTGAGCTCAGGCCAATAAAGTAACCTGAAAAAACGTGACAAACAAGCCACTCCCTAGTTCACAGAAATATAAAGGGAAGGAGGGGAAAGCACATTCGGACTGGCTGTTACTATGGCTTCTAAAATAAAAGTAGACATAATTTATTTGTCATTGGTTTCTTCATCTAGTCTACTTTGTAGGGATGGTACCACATTGGCCATTTTGTAGATTTTGACCATCCTGGATGTCGTCTTAGAAACATACAATTTGATTGGTTCCTTGGTACATTTGTGCAAAAATGCTAAATTTGATGAGTGTGATCAAAACAATATGGCAGAACCATGGGATATGAATTTCAGGAATAATAAAGGGAATATATTTATGAATTTATCATAGGCAGGAGCTCTCATAATGGAAAAATTCCTAAATCTGTAAAAAGTAAATAAGAAAATGGAGTGTAGAATATTAAGCACTGTAACTCTCAGCGATATATCCAGTTGTGCATATTTGTATTTTACACTGGAGTATATTCACTATGATAATGAGTTCCCACCTGGCACATGATAGTGGTTGTTTTACATTCAGTGTGCGTGAATAAAGACTTCGGCATCAAACCATTCTTTATTTCAGTCGATACAAAATGTTACCTTTGATAAGAAGTAAAATTGGTTAAGAATTTTAATTAACTGGATTTCATGTCCGGAGGGGAGTCATATTTCAACTACTATATATTTTCTAGAATTTAACATGTTCTTTTGCGTGAACAATTAAATTAATTGCACATTACGTTGTGCCAGGTGCCTTGCAAATGGAGATTAATTTTTAGCAATACTGAGAATTTTAGGTAACAAAATGGCAAGCATTGCATTGTAGGAGAAGTTGTAGGAAAAACTGTGGATGCATTTTAGAACAGTTCTGGAGGAGAATACGGTGCTTTTCTTGGTACAATTAGGGCATAACATTTAAAATGTGGCAGCATTGCAAAGTGATAAATCTGTTGGCATTTGCCTCTAATACAGATCCTATCAATGGAGGTTCCTTGGCATACAAAGTTGCAGTGTGTCTAAGGCGATACTAACATTGCATTGGTCACTTTTGACAGACTTCATGGTACAAAGAAGAAAGAAAAGGTATTCTTTCTCCCTCAGAAAGTGTGATACCACTACAACTTGTACATCAATTTTAAATGAGGATGGAATACCCTGTATGGTATAGTTTTTAGAGCTGGAATTAAGAATAGGGAGAGCTAAATTCTGAGTTCATATCCCTATTCATTCTTATTAAATTATGAATCAGCTATAATATAATTTGATTATTTGTAGTTCAGCATGTTTTGTGAAAATGTTTTTATGAATCATGAGCCAGGTTTTATATTCTGTTGTATCTTGTGAATCCAAGTCATTGTGGCATATTGAATATGGCATATTTAGGCAAATTAATTTATTTTAGAGTGTGAAACTAGTCACTTATCTCAGAGTGTGATTATGAGGACAATTTAGTTGCTTTAAACAAATCAAAGCAGACCCAAAGCCACAAAGGTTGTACAGCAAATGATTTTGAAACATTATTTAAATCTACATCAGGTCTCCCCTTTTTAAATTAATCCCAGTTCTCAAATCATGTAGTATTGTTAGTTACAATAACTTTTTTTTCTCCTGCTGTATGGAAAGTAGAGTTCCTTGTAACGTCTGTAAATTATGCAGTATTTAAAGCATGGCTATGAAGCAGTGATACAGGGTTCATGCTTAAAATAACTGTAACCTAAAACTTAACAAGGCTTTCCAAATAATTTTGAACTGGGGCCATCTTTTGGAACCGAGCAGGGATTAAAGGACCAAGTAGAATTGGTTATCTTTGCAGTTTTAATTATACAAGAGGGCTGAAGAGAAACAAGCCTCAAAATGTATTGAAAAAAGTAGAAATCTATAATTAAATATCAAATGTTATACTGGTTGCCTTCTATAATAATAGATGCCACAAAAGATTTCAAAAGCTACTTTAGATTTTGCAGATAAATGTGTGTCCTGGTTCCCATTTTCCAGGGGTATCTGTTCATCATGTCAGAACAAGTCAGAGAACTAATACAATTTTCTTCATCCTAATACAGATTTTTCCAAACATAGAGACAAAATCTGTTTTACTGCAACCTGTGTTCTGGATTGTCTCTCCCCATATCCTGTTTTCTTTTTTGACACTTTAGTATTTACATTTTTTATTTGATTATGAAGTACAAGAGGTTTTGTTCTGCCGCCCACTAGGCTAATGAACTTTAGCACCCCGTGCTTTACTCTCTTATTCCTCTGCTTAATTAAAAATGGATTATTTTATTTGCTTTTTATCTGCCAATTAGGTTGTTACAAATTGTGTTTGCTTTAGTTTGGATCTTCCAAATTTTCTGTCAAAAATATGATTGTGGAAGAGCTTAAATAGCAATTGATGAAATATATTATCATGTTGTCCAAAAATAATTTTTCATAATTCATGTCATCTTCTTTTTCCATAAGATTTTTAATGCATTCCTATAATATTTAATTTCGTTGTATGAGATGCAATGACAATAAAGTAAAATAAACTAATAGTCTACACAGAAGTAAGTCCATTTAACATTAAATATCTCCTATACCAATTCAATGAAGGATATAGCTATTGATATAAGATTATGGCAACCTTAGTAAACCATAATAAATCGGCTCATTGAAGGTCCTCAGAGGATGAATGTTGTCATGAACAACATGAGATGATCATTCAAAAGATGAAAATAATGTTTTGATGACAGTGTTGCAAATTACAAAATTGATGTCATTTATGCCAATGGTTGCCAACCAGTGGGCCATGGCCCACTGGTGGGCCACGAGAAAATTTTGGTGGACCACAGAGAAATCTCACCCCCAGAGCACCCGCCCCTCAAAGCAATTAATCCAGGCTGCACAGAAACACAAGTCTGTGCCGCCCACATGGCCCGCGGGAACCCTCCCTGACCACTCACTCCTTACCCGGCAAACTGGCCTGCTAAATTACTATTTTTCCTTTTTCCGACCATCAGCTGTGGGAGGTTTAGATTAGCTAGGAAGCAGGAAATGGTTGGATTTCTTGCTTTCTAGCTAATCTTTAGATCTTCGGCTCTGCTGTTAAGCACAGCCGAACCTCCCTTAGGACTGAAGGTTCTATTCAGTGCAGACTCACGGTAAGCAAATTTTATGTGACAGACTGAGCTAGCCGATGGCAGATAGATAGATCACTGAATGATTCTGTGAGCAACTCAATCTTTCTGCTTGCTTTGCCTGATTTTGGGTAAAAGTTGCTCTTTTTTAAATAAAAAAATTCAATATTTATATAAATATAATATTTATATACAAGCCATGCCCAGCCAGTCACATGACCACCAAGCCACACCTACAAATTAGGCCCTGCCCACAGAACCGGTTAGTGGTCCCTGGGATTTAAAATTATGAGTTTGGTGGTCCCTGAGGTCCAAAAGGTTGATGACCCCTGATTTATGCAACATGACTTGAATAAGGTAGATTTAAAAGTAAAGTCTAAATATAGACCTTGTTTTTCAACTGCAGTGTTGTTGTTTTTTTAAAAAAATGTGACCAAGGTGTGCATTTATGACCTTTAGAATATCTCTCAGGGATATGTTTGCCCTTACAGTCAGTTAGTACACATTGTCCTATGCCTGACCCATTTTTTTCTTTCTCCCCCTCCTCACAGAGAGGAAGTGATTACAAGAGAGTCAGCAGACACACAATGGAGAATGCACATAAAAAGGAATGCAGCGTGTGTCTGATTAGTCTTTTGTAATCACTTCCTCTGCAATGAATGTAAATACAAACATTAATTCTCTTCTTAATAATTACTGCCGGGCTGAGCATTCGAAAGAGCAGAGGAGGGAGGGAAGGTAGGGACGTAGAAATAAAATCATAAGCATAGTTGCAGACGTGGTTTTTTTCCCCACTAGTGATCACATCACTTAGAGACCAAGTTGCTCTTCCAATTATGGTCACAAAAATGAGGACTACTTATTTTACCATTCAGGTTCTACCAGACATCTAATTTCTACTGGATAACTATGATTGGATCCTTTTCTCCAGCTGTGGGTTCAAGGGTATTACTGTGGTGGGGTGGGGTTGGTTGAAGAAAACGACATTCTAGCATTTCTTAAAGTAATAACTGACAGTGTGACAGTGAGATGGGCAGGCAATGAATTAAATAAATAAATAAATAACCATGAGAAAGTTAACTTCAATAAATGTACCTGAAAATTGGCCAGGAAAACAATAGAAGACTGTTTTTTTTTACCCATCAATTTTAGCTTTCCAAGCTAATTTCTAGGACTGCTTTCTTTCATGTTACTTAGAGCTGTGTGCAATGTTTTGTAAGTAGATAAACACTCATACTGTGGGAATAACCAGCTGCCTTTTTCCCCTTTTGTATCCTGAAATTTGTTTCAATGTTCCCAAACCAATTTGGAACAGATTGGTGAGATCCATTAAGGGGGAAAAAACGGAGCCTTCCATCTATGAACAGATAGATACAAGAAGAAACAATCCCTATTTTTCCCCTCTGAAAATTTGAACAAATTAAATTGATACTTATTTAAAGCAGTTAGCAAAATATCTGTTTTAGTCAAATTGAATGTCATAAAATAAACATCACTTTGTTTTTATTGAAATGGAATATATTAAAATAACATTTTCAGCTTAGGGAATTTTCTTTTGGCTATCTTGGTTTAATAATTCATGTTTTGTAACTCTTCTGATTGCTCTTGTATGTTAGCAGGAGTGAAATTGTGCAGTCACATTTTTGAATTGTTTCTATATAGAAGCATCCCAAATAGCTTACAAAATATCAATGACACAATGAAAACAATATATGAAAGACAACATAGAAGTCATAAAGGACAAACACTGAAGTACAAGAAAGATCGTAGTGATTAAAAAGGAGTTAAACTGGTGCCTAAAAGATATAATGAGAAAAATCTGGCATATTTTGAAGGGAAGGATTATCAGTCAGCATTATATTATGTCAGGGGTGTCAAACTGGTGGCCTGCGGACCAGATGCAGGCCACACCCATCCCAGCTCCATAAAGGCAAAAAAAACATCGTGATACATCACAATATGTCATGTGATGCGACCAAGTTTGACACTGTGTGTTATGTTGTTATGTTGTTTATGTTATATTGCATGTTATTTATTTGTATCCTGCCTTTATTATTTCTACAAATAGCTCAAGATGGTGAACACATCCAACACACCTTCCTCTTTCTCCTGTTTTTTCCACAGCAACAACCCTGTGAGGTGGGTTAAGCTGGGAGAGGGTGACTGGCCCAAAGTCACCCAGCTGGCTTTTGTGTCTAAGGCAGAACTTGAACTCATGGCTTCCAGCTTTCTAGCCTGATACCTTAACTACTAAAGCAAATTTTATTATTGAGTGCCACATATACAAAAATAAGTAAAAACGAACAACAAAACCATGACTCTTTTTTTCATTCATCCCTTTTTCAGCCAATGCAAAACATAAAGTTAGAATATTGAAGACAGTTCAAAATACTTTCCTCTTGCTTGAATTTTTACTGACCTAGCAGAAAGTTTTTATATCAGGCTGGCATTTTCAGAAGTTGTGTAAGACATTTTTTTCCCTTTTAAGCGTGCATTGCCATAACTCAAGAACAAGATGATAAATTTAGATTTCTTTTTTGCAAGAACACTTAATGTAGTGTTTGACTTTTACTCTCTCCAGAATTAATTTACAATATTTAGGACCTTTTAAGGAGTAAAAACATTGCTCAATATCAGTGACACACACATGTATTTACTCCTTAAAAGCTATCTTTTTTTTAAGTACAAGGATACAAAAATGATGAAATGTGTATCATATAATGGCATAGCAGAAAACTGCTCTCTGACACTTGCATTACAGTGTTGGATGCAAACATGTAAAGTTTGTTGCAGTGCACTTACCACCATAGACTTCTACAAGAAGCCCGGGTGATCAATGCAGTTGTGACCTCAAAGCCCTGCCCTGTTTTTACATGACATCCAGTGATAGGATTTAATTTTTTTTTTTACTTCCGGTTCTGTGGCCGTGGCTTGGTGGGCATGGCAGGGAAAGATTACTGCAAAATCCCCATTCCCTTCCCACCCCACTAACCTGCTTTCCAGCTCCGTTCTCCTGTGCAGGGCAAAAAAAGAAGACCCAGCCGATCAGCTGGGACTCGGGAGGCAGAGAATAGATGGGTAATCAGAGGTGGTATTTGCCAGTTCTCCGAACTACTCAAAATTTCCGCTACCGGTTCTCCACCTCTGATGACATCCGTACTTGTTCCCACCCATAGATCTCTGTAGTAATTGCTTTTATAATTCCATTGTTCAGAGACAGACTTTGCAGCAAGTAAAGTAACAACCTCACCAACTCTCTCCTGAGTAAGCCTTTACCAATTATACTTTTATTAGCTGGAAGCAAGTCATTGGAAACTAAAAGCAAAGCAGGACAGAGGAAAAACAGAGGCCATCTGGAAAGAATTTATTTTATAAATCTTTAGCATTTTGATTCCAAAAGGTACCGTATATCTGTTATTTATGGCATTATATTATTCAGGAATTTAATGCCTTTAAGAACTGCTTCTCAATATTATAGTCTAGGAATTTTTAAAATCCTTTGGATCTTCTCTGGAGTTATGTAATCTCACTTTTAAAAAAAATAAACAGTTTTTTTAAAGATATCCAATTCCATATATTTATATTTGACATTAAAAACAAAATCAGTATGTATTTATTATGACTCAGGCACTTTTAAAAATGGCATCCAGAGAGATAGTTGTGTTAGTCTGTTGCAGCAAAAATCCAGAATTGGGGTACTTTAACTGTTTTGATTAATTGGTACTATACAACATAACCTTTTCAGTATATTTTTGTGAGACTGATAGATTTCTACACCAGCATGGCTATGGTTGGCACCTCCTCCAGTTTCCAGAGGCACAGTTGTGTTTGTGTGATTGCACAAAACCAGTGGTGGGATTCAACAATTTTTACTACCAGTTCGATTGGCGTGGGTTGGTGGGCGTGGCCAAGTGACTGGGTGGGCGTGGCTTTTTTCTTTTCTGCAGTTACCACCCCAATCATTTGGGGGGCCTTCTGGGCCTCAGAAGAGCCTCTGTGGGGATGTTTTTGCTCCCAGAAGACTCCTCTGAGGCTCAGGAAGGGAAAAAATGGAGGGGGCTGAGCCCCCCCCCCTCCATTTTTTGCCTTCTTGGGCCTCACCAAGATAAATCCTGGCACAGCTGATCGTATGAATAGCTGATTGTCAGGAGGGGAAAAAAAGAAAGAAATGCCTTAAGGGGCCAGCGTCAGGCGGGCGGGGTGAGCGAGCATCAGGCTGGTGGGACAAGCGAGCCAGTGGCGACCGGGCAATCGGGTTGGGGTTGTGGCCAGCCAGAAATTACTACCTGTTCGGCGGCCCATGCCAAATCCTTGCTACCGGTTCGCCGGATCCGGTGCGAACCGGCTGAATACCACTACTGAGTGAAACCGATGAAGAGCTTCTAACATTTTAAAAACTAGCCATTGTGGCATCAACTTTATGCAGTGATTTAGAAACCGCAAATTGAAAAGTAGATGATTGTGAAAATTGGTCTATTTGAGATTCCCAACTCTAATTGCCTTTTGCACGTCAAGTCAAATCAACATGGAGACAGCTTACATGTTCAGGCGTTAAAAGAAAGTGCATGATTCTAAACAGAGATTAAAACTGTTTGCCCCTGTTTGAACTTTTACTGGATTTAACTGTACTGTCCAGAAGAAGCTCTGTGAAGTAAACTCGGTGATGGAAAAGGATTTTGTCGCATTGTTTCTTAACTCTGCTTCCAAATGATTTTTTGTCACTCAATCACTCTCTGGGAATCACAGTAGTTTGGGTGTTACCTGATTTCGTTTTTAACTCTCACTCCTTTGTTTTCTTACCTCCCCCACCTCTCCCCCACAAAAAATCCCATTAAGAAAAGAAAATAATTCTACAAGAAGTCAGGGGCTCAATATTTGGAACTTCTTCTAGATGAATTATAGTTTGAAGGGTACCAGGTTTCAAATATCCAAATACTGGCAGAAAAACAAGATGGAGAGGAGAAAGATTTGGCATTTCTTTCTTCTCCTTCTCCTCCTCCTCCTTCTTTTTCTTTTTCTTCTCTTTCAAATCAGTGTTGAATCTTGGCAATTGCCTGGGTTAGTCTCTGCAGTTTTCTGCAGTTTCAGAAGTGGTTTCCCATAAGCTCCTTCATAGGATTGAGAGAGAACGAATCAGCCAAGGTCATCCAATTGGTTTCATGCCTACAGCAAGACTAGAATTTGGTATATGCCATTTTGAGTTTAGTGCCTTTGAGATGCCATCCAAAACCCTGTACAACAGGGGTGTCAAACTTGTAGGCCAAGGGCCATATGCGTCATGCACTGGCCACGCTCACCCCCAGTTTAGCGAAGGGGGAAAAAGTCATGATATATCACATGACAATGTGACACTGCGAGTTTGACACCCCTGCTGCACAACCCTGAAGTTACTTTAAGATGTCACAGAGCACATTTGTTGTGAAAGGTAGTTGTTTTTTTAATGCAATTGCATGTTATTTTCATACAAACACATTTTTAGCAATGCTTATGAATGCTTTCTTAATTATGAATGGGGGAAAAAACGGGCTGATTCTTCTGAAATTGCGTTTGCAGCTGAAAGTTAATGCTGGGATGCCACATGTATGACAGAAACAGTAAACTGCTTCTACAATGCCAGATCTTTCTAGTCTGATGCTGCCAAGATGTATTTGCCTGCAACTCTGTTAATTCCTAGCTGATGATATGAGATTGTAATTCTGATTAGTAAAAATTTAAAGAAAGCTACTAATGTCTTTTCTGAGTTTCGTACTCTAGATTTTACAAAGAGCTAAAGCCAGCCAAAATGCAGACTTTTAGGATCTATTGCAGTATAAACATATGATAAATGTTCTTATAAAAACATTCACATCTAAAATTAAATGCTACCAGTGTCAGTTGTGTACATAACTAACAAATATCAGGACATTTTGCTTTAGATGTATTGTTTTGTTTCATATATCTTTCACAAATTACATAAATACTGATTGATAAAAGTGCAAATGTTAGAATTGAGAAGGGAGAGAGATACCAAGACAATAAAGACAAAGTATTAATTGTTGAAAGCTGATTCGGAGGACCAATTTGACTGCAAAAGAAGAATATTTAAAATAGATGGAATAAGCAGCATACAAGATCATATACTGTATCACAAATAAGCACAAAACATAACTAGAACTATTAAATCTTTTGCGTAGATAGACTACTCTATGACAGCATCCATTGAACCACTTAGAGAAGATGAAATCCCATCCAGTAGAAGTTTATAATTTCATCTTCACTGCTATGCCACACCCTCAAATTAGGCCACACCCACAGAAATTTGAATCCCATCCTGGGTGGGGGGCACCGAGGATGAGTTTGTAGCACCAAGGGGGCGGTGGACTGAAAAAGTTTGGGAACCACTGATTTAAACTCATCCAGGCTAAGTGAAAGTAAAGTGTGTGTGTGTGTGTGTGTGTGTGTGTGTTTGTGTTTAAATGTACATATGTATGTATATATATACGTATTGTTAGGTATAACATTGATACCAAATATGGTTTGGGTGAATAAATATATAAAACTTAGATATCATGGTTTAAGTGCTTATCACTTTAAGCACAATGCAGCAGACAATTAGCCGATTAAGGGTGCGGTTAGAAGTTACAATATAAGGAAGCATTAGAAGCTGGAAAGCTTACTGCTGGCTGTAACTGTGTGCTACTGTTACTGTGTGCTGCTGCGACTAACTGTGATTACTGACTGTGAGTGCCTGTGACTGAACTGTTATTGTTTGCTACTGTTTGCTGATTTACTGCGTAATTCTACTGAATATCCAGCGTTTGTTTCTCTGGAGAGTGAAACCGGAGGAGGAGAAGATATCTTTATCGGCTGATAAAGATATTGCAAGGACTCTTAACTTGGACTATACTAGTGAGTCTTACTGGATGGAAATACTGTGAATGACTTAATGGACTGAATGACAATGCTTAAACTCTAACTGGATTAAAAACTATTTAAACTACAAACAGTGTTTGTGTTCAGTGTGTGTATACTCTGGGGCCCTTCCGCTCTCCTTTGGTTGCCTGGCTTGACTACTGCTGCAATACTCTTCTAGGGGTTAATTCCCAACCCTAACATTGGTTATGGGCCCAGCAGCATAGTCTAACTAACCAGGATATAGCAGAGAGAGTTGGTGTGAGTTGCACATTACTGTAAAAACAAACTGTTTTAATTAGTTTAAAATAGTCAAAATATCTGAAGAGTAATGGCACAAGTAAATTTGTCACAACTGTCCATGATATCCAGGCTGGATGGAACAAACTATGTTTCATGGTCAATGAAATGTAGTTTACTTCTCACGCAGAGAAGGTTTGTGGGACATTATAGCAAACCCACCAGATGTGAGTAGATGGGATCCTGCTGATGATGATGATAAAGAAAAGTTACAAGACTTTAAACTGAAGAATGAGCAGGCTTTATGCATCATAGGACTGACTCTCTGTGATCAGCAGCTTGTCCATATTCGTGGAGAAGAAAATGCTGCAAACTGCTGGGAGAACCTCAGGAAGATTTATGTTCGGGACAGTGTAGGAGCACATATAAATCTTACACGGAAGCTTTTCGAACGCATCTTCAGAGGAATGGAGATATGTTAGTTCATTTAAACTGTATGAAGAGCATTTTTCAAGAATTGCAAGAAAAAGAGCTTATATTTAATGAACTGCAACAAGTCTACATAATATTATCTTCATTAGATCAAAGCTATGATGACTATGTGACTTCGTTAGAAGTATTGCCAAAAGAAAGCCTCTCATTAACCGAGATTACAGGCAGGCTACTAGAAGAAGCCAGAAGAAGGCGTGAGCGTGACGAGCTGAGAGAAGATAAGAAAGAAGAGAAATTATCTTCAAAGCTTGAAAGAAACCAGCAAAGCAAAGTAAAGCACCTGGAAGAAGAGAATTTATCTTCAACAGCATACACAATTAAAAGTGTTTTAATTGTGGAGGCAGAGGACATTTGGCAAAATTCTGCAAAAAGAGAAAAAGCCAGAATGTAAAAAAGCCAAAGAAAGCATTTGAACTAGCCACGTTAAGCAACTCTGATGTGAAGAATAATTTATGGGTGGTTGACAGTGGCGCATCCCACTGCATCACAAGAGATAAGACAAAATTTATAAAAATGTCTACAAGTTCTCAACATATATCACTTGCAAACGGCTGGAACCTGAAAGCGAAAGGTCAAGGTTTTGCACGTTGTCCGTACATAAACCAGGATATAAAAATGTTGTATGTACCGCAACTAAAGTTTAATTTGCTTTCAGTAAGGGTATTAGATAAATTAGGTTATGTAATTACTTTTAAAGATAATAATTGCATAATTGAAAAAGATAACAAAAGGGTAACTGCAGCTTTAAATGGAACATTATATGTCTTAGATAATACTAAGAAAGGGAGGCTCAAACTGTATTTAATAATATAAAGCCTCATGAAGAATGTATCCATTTATTGCATAGGCGTTTGGGGCATGTAAATTTTAAAATGCTAAAACGTACAGTTGAGTTATCTGAAGGAATAAGGTTAAAACCTTGTGATAAATATTTGCGTTGTAATGTTTGCTGTGAAGATAAGAGCAAAGTATTGCCTGCAAATAGGCTAAATGGTTTCAAAACAAAGAACCTTTAGAGTAATTTGCAGACATCATAGGTCCAAAGAAACCAGTATGGGGGTGCTAGATATATACTGAGCATTATGGACCATTATTCTAGATATGGGTTTTGCTATTTAATGAAAAGCAAACTGAAACATAAACATTTTTTAATTGGCTTAGGTTTGCTGAAAGAAAGTCTAAAGAGGGATAACCCTGGTGATCTGGAAAGAATTTATTTTATAAATCTTTAGCATTTTAATTCCAAAAGGTACCGTATATCTGTTATTTATGGCATTATATTATTCAGAATTTAATGCCTTTAAGAACTGCTTCTCAATATTATAGTCTAGGAATTTTTAAAATCCTTTGGATCTTCTCTGGAGTTATGTAATCTCACTTTTAAAAAAAATAAACAGTTTTTTTAAAGATATCCAATTCCATATATTTATATTTGACATTAAAAACAAAATCAGTATGTATTTATTATGACTCAGGCACTTTTAAAAATGGCATCCAGAGAGATAGTTGTGTTAGTCTGTTGCAGCAAAAATCCAGAATTGGGGTACTTTAACTGTTTTGATTAATTGGTACTATACAACATAACCTTTTCAGTATATTTTTGTGAGACTGATAGATTTCTACACCAGCATGGCTATGGTTGGCACCTCCTCCAGTTTCCAGAGGCACAGTTGTGTTTGTGTGATTGCACAAACCAGTGGTGGGATTCAACAATTTTACTACCAGTTCGATTGGCGTGGGTTGGTGGGCGTGGCCAAGGACTGGGTGGGCGTGGCTTTTTCTTTTCTGCAGTTACCACCCCAATCATTTGGGCCTTCTGGGCCTCAGAAGAGCCTCTGTGGGGATGTTTTTGCTCCCAGAAGACTCCTCTGAGGCTCAGGAAGGGAAAAATGGAGGGGCTGAGCCCCCTCCATTTTTTGCCTTCTGGGCCTCACCAAGATAAATCCTGGCACAGCTGATCGTATGAATAGCTGATTGTCAGGAGGGGAAAAAAAGAAAGAAATGCCTTAAGGGGCCAGCGCAGGCGGGCGGGGTGAGCGAGCATCGGGCTGGTGGGGCAAGCGAGCCAGTGGCGACCGGGCAATCGGGTTGGGGTTGTGGCCAGCCAGAAATTACTACCTGTTCGGCGGCCCATGCCAAATCCTTGCTACCGTTCGCCGGATCCGGTGCGAACCGCTGAATACCACTACTGAGTGAAACCAATGAAGAGCTTCTAACATTTTAAAAACTAGCCATTGTGGCATCAACTTTATGCAGTGATTTAGAAACCGCAAATTGAAAAGTAGATGATTGTGAAAATTGGTCTATTTGAGATTCCCAACTCTAATTGCCTTTTGCACGCCAAGTCAAATCAACATGGAGACAGCTTACATGTTCAGGCGTTAAAAGAAAGTGCATGATTCTAAACAGAGATTAAAACTGTTTGCCCTGTTTGAACTTTTACTGGATTTAACTGTACTGTCCAGAAGAAGCTCTGTGAAGTAAACTCGGTGATGGAAAAGGATTTTGTCGCATTGTTTCTTAACTCTGCTTCCAAATGATTTTTTGTCACTCTCTGGGAATCACAGTAGTTTGGGTGTTACCTGATTTCGTTTTTAACTCTCACTCCTTTGTTTTCTTACCTCCCCCACCTCTCCCCCACAAAAAATCCCATTAAGAAAAGAAAATAATTCTACAAGAAGTCAGGGGCTCAATATTTGGAACTTCTTCCAGATGAATTATAGTTTGAAGGGTACCAGGTTTCAAATATCCAAATACTGGCAGAAAAACAAGATGGAGAGGAGAAAGATTTGGCATTTCTTTCTTCTCCTTCTCCTCCTCCTCCTTCTTTTTCTTTTTCTTCTCTTTCAAATCAGTGTTGAATCTTGGCAATTGCCTGGGTTAGTCTCTGCAGTTTTCTGCAGTTTCAGAAGTGGTTTCCATAAGCTCCTTCATAGGATTGAGAGAGAACGAATCAGCCAAGGTCATCCAATTGGTTTCATGCCTACAGCAAGACTAGAATTTGGTATATGCCATTTTGAGTTTAGTGCCTTTGAGATGCCATCCAAAACCCTGTACAACAGGGGTGTCAAACTTGTAGGCCAAGGGCCATATGCGTCATGCACTGGCCACGCTCACCCCCAGTTTAGCGAAGGGAAAAAGTCATGATATATCACATGACAATGTGACACTGCGAAGTTTGACACCCCTGCTGCACAACCCTGAAGTTACTTTAAGATGTCACAGAGCACATTTGTTGTGAAAGGTAGTTTTTTTAATGCAATTGCATGTTATTTTCATACAAACACATTTTTAGCAATGCTTATGAATGCTTTCTTAATTATGAATGGGGGAAAAACGGGCTGATTCTTCTGAAATTGCGTTGCAGCTGAAAGTTAATGCTGGGATGCCACATGTATGACAGAAACAGTAAACTGCATCTACAATGCCAGATCTTTCTAGTCTGATGCTGCCAAGATGTATTTGCCTGCAACTCTGTTAATTCCTAGCTGATGATATGAGATTGTAATTCTGATTAGTAAAAATTTAAAGAAAGCTACTAATGTCTTTTCTGAGTTTCGACTCTAGATTTTACAAAGAGCTAAAGCCAGCCAAAATGCAGACTTTTAGGATCTATTGCAGTATAAACATATGATAAATGTTCTTATAAAAACATTCACATCTAAAATTAAATGCTACCAGTGTCAGTTGTGTACATAACTAACAAATATCAGGACATTTTGCTTTAGATGTATTGTTTTGTTTCATATATCTTCACAAATTACATAAATACTGATTGATAAAAGTGCAAATGTTAGAATTGAGAAGGGAGAGAGATACCAAGACAATAAAGACAAAGTATTAATTGTTGAAAGCTGATTCGAGGACCAATTTGACTGCAAAAGAAGAATATTTAAAATAGATGGAATAAGCAGCATACATGATCATATACTGTATCACAAATAAGCACAAAACATAACTAGAACTATTAAATCTTTTGCGTAGATAGACTACTCTATGACAGCATCCATTGAACCACTTAGAGAAGATGAAACCCATCCAGTAGAAGTTTATAATTTCATCTTCACTGCTATGCCACACCTCAAATTAGGCCACACCCACAGAAATTTGAATCCCATCCTGGGTGGGGGCACCGAGGATGAGTTTGTAGCACCAAGGGGGCGGTGGACTGAAAAAAGTTTGGGAACCACTGATTTAAACTCATCCAGGCTAAGTGAAAGTAATGTGTGTGTGTGTGTTTGTGTTTAAATGTACATATGTATGTATATATATACGTATATACGTATATATGTGTGTGTGTGTGTGTGTGTATATTTGTTTTCTTAAGTTTTCGCGGGTACTTACATGTATGGCATTCAGCTTTGTTCGGGTATTTTCCCACGTCATTGTAGTTGTGCTTTTAAAGTTGTAGCAACGTTTCGGCAAAATCTCATCTGCCATCCTCAGGCTTCTGTATAGTGCTCATCTGTGAGTCAGACTTTTACAGTGGTTTCAGATTTAAATTTGGGGCCTATTGCTGTGCCAGAATGGTTTTTTCTTCATCCTGATTGGTTGGGAGTCTTAGTCTGTGTTTATTGGTCTTGGAGTTTGCTGTGTTCTGCTTGATTGGTGTTTCTAATATCTTCTGTCTGTTTTTTGGCTCTTTTTGTATCTTGATTGGCTGGCAACATTGTGTTACTTTATTGGAGGCCTTTAGTGCAGCTTTAGTGCACCAGACTGTCAATCATTTGGAAGCCTGCACTCACAAACAAAAAAATCTCCACACCACAAGCCAGGCAAACACCTGGGCACAAACAGATCCCCCCTGATACCTCCAGCTCAAATACACCCCAACCAGGCACCCAGATGAAACCTAGCTTCCTAACTAATGATAGCCGTCCATTTACCCGGAGCCAAGCTGCACTAAAGGCCTCCAATAAAGTAACACAATGTTGCCAGCCAATCAAGATACCAAAAGAGCCAAAAAACAGACCGAAGATATTAGAAACACCAATCAAGCAGAACACAGCAAACTCCAAGACCAATAAACACAGACTAAGACTCCCAACCAATCAGGATGAAGAAAAAACCATTCTGGCACAGCAGTAGGCTAGCCCCAAATTTAAAACTGAAACAACTGTAAAAGTCTGACTCACAGATGAACACTATACAGAAGCCTGATGATGGCAGATGAGATTCTGCTGAAACGTTGCTACAACTTTAAAGCACAACTACAATGACGTGGGAAAATACCCGAACAAAGCTGAATACCATACATACATACATACATACATACATACATACATACATACATACATACATGTATGGTATTCAGCTTTGTTCGGGTATTTTCCCACGTCATTGTAGTTGTGCTTTTAAAGTTGTAGCAACGTTTTGGCAGGATCTCATCTGCCATATATATCATACTGAAAACGAGACAAACTTGTGATCCAATCTTACATTCTCCTGTCTCATGAATTATGTGTCAGTTGTCAATAACTCAAGAGCTGAATTCAGACAGTATCTGAAGTTTGAAGTCACCCCAAACACATCTTGATTTCATATAATAATATGCATAAATGCTTTTACTTTAATGTTGCTTTATTTGCCTATATTTTTCTTCTACTTTCATTATTGTTGTTCTTTATTTGCTTTCTGTCAAGAGGACAGTTATGTGAGCCACTAAGTCAGAAAGGCTTGTAAGTTAACTTCATTAGTTATAAATCATTGTTTTCTTGGTGCTAAACAAATCATAAGGAAAGAGAAAAAACAACAGTAATAGGAAATTGCTTGTCTTTTGACTGGTTCACACATTAAGACAAAGGCTTAAAACTCAGAAGTATCCCTTATTCCCTATTGTATATACTGCTCGTTCTTGCACGTTAAATCATTAGTTAATTGGATGCTTTGATTAATCTGAACACTCCAAATTCATGAAGTTATTGTGAGTTTCAGAATATAGCAATATTTATATCACTCCAAACAGAGCTCCTTACCTAAACTCATGCTGAGTTAATATATTGTATTCCAAATTACAGTAAGTGGGTTATTTCTTTTGAAAGGTTCCCTGCTTATGAAATATGTGGACAGACTGTTTTCCTTTTGTAGGAATTCTATGTCCAACTTCAGCTACTGGGCTTTAAATGTTCTCGCATCTCTTTCAAGAGGATAGAAGATTCAACAACTTTGCAATTTCATGCTACAGGAACTACTGTGACTAATTAATTAATTTTTTTTAATTGTCTGATAGACTTTGATCCTGCAATTACTTTTGTATGGCATTACTGCTAATGAGCTGCATGGCACAGTAGTTAGAATGCAGTATTGCAGACTACTTCTGCTGACTGCTGGCTGCCAGCAATTTGGCAGTTCGAATCTCACCAGGCTCAAGGTTGACTCAGCCGTACATCCTTCTGAGGTGGTAAAATGAGGACCCAGATTGTTGGCGACGATATGCTGACTATGTAAACCACTTAGAGAGGGCTGTAAAGCACTGTAAAGCAGTATATAAGTGCTATTGCTATTACATTATGGCCCTAATGGAGAAAGGGCTGAATATCACATATTGGTTTGGCTGTAGGCATCCATGCTTAACTTTGGCATTGTTATGTGAAAGCCCCATGGCCTGAAATTGTTGAGCGTCCCTTTGATTGTTCAAATAAACAGGATCATAAAGTAAGAGGTGAACAGTTAATTGCATGTATGGAGGGTTTTTAAAGGGACTCTAATAGCAGATTTTAAGCCCACGTCTTCCTGCATTTAACAGTTATCTTTAGTTGTTAGTCTTCCCTTTCACATAACCAGGGTCAAGATAATTTAGGCCAAAGTGCTTTGTTCTCTTAATGAATTGGGAACATCCTGAGAAATTTAATTCAGAGAATTGCTGTGGTCAAGATTCTATGCGGGAGACTTCCCACAATCTCCCCCAACCCGTCTCTGGCCTAGTTTACACACTAATGGCATGGGTCAAAGGAAATGGTTCCTTAATTAGTTAGGCCATTGATTCCTTTTTGCTATACTGCTTACTCCCAAATGCTGGATAAAAACCTGCAGCATTACTGGATATTTGCAGTTCTTTTAATTGAATGTGGCATGTGTTGAGCTGGGAACTTCTACATAGAGAATCAATTTTCCCATTAGGTTAAAGTTGAGAGTCCTGTCATTGTTGTACTCTCAACCTATTTCATATTGAATTCAAAGGGCTAATTTGTATTTTTGAAGCTGTATAAGATCTCTATAATCGAAGGACTATATCTTCCTGTATGCATCTGTCTGAATAGAGATGTTATCAACAGCCTTTTCTCCAGCACTTCGCTCAGTCTGAATTGGGGAATTAACAAATAGGAAAGTTGCTCATTAGTTTCAAACTGTGATTTGCTGCCAAAAAATAAAAATTGCTTTTTAAAAAAAGAATAAGTTCATAACACAGCAACATGAGGTACAATTCAGAATTTCTTAAGCTATAATCCTAAAAGTATATATGACGCCGACACTCTGATGATCCATTCAATTTTTTCTGGAATTGATTCCAAACTGAATTAATCACAGCACTCAACTACCCTAAATGCATTACATCTAATAAATCAAAACTTTTATCTTCCATGCTAGGATAATATCCAAGTTAAGACTCTTTTTCCATTTGCAACTGCTCATATTTTTCTTCTGTTGAGTTTCTGTTTTGATCTCTCCAACTGCATTTCGTTTCCATTTCATTTACAATTTTCCATTGCTTGCGCTTCAGAATTCACCTTTCATTATCTCTTTGTATTTATTATTTCTACTTGGTTTCTGCTGGCAGTTCATATTTCTAGATAATCATTATCAAAAAGTCAGTTGCATGAATAAACACTTGATTTAAATCAAAGCTTTTTTTAGCCATAGAGAAACAAGGGGCAGAAGGCAGATCCTTTTTGTTGACAAAGCTGAAACTTTCATGGCAAAAACACTAGAAACAGATAAGAACAAATAGTTGACAAGGATCATAAAAACTGATGTTATACAGTAGATGGCAGAGTTCCATGTATTTTTGAATGTTCCTGGTAGAATTTTCTGGCTATAGAATTCTTTTTTTTTTTTTTTTTTTTGAAACTAGAATAGAATAGAATTCTTTATTGGCCAAGTGTGTTTGGACACACAAAGAATTTGTCTTGGTGCAAATGCTCTCAGTGTATATAAAAGAAAAGATACATTCGTCAAGAATCATCAGGTATAACACTTAATGATAGTCATAGGGATACAATCAACAATCAAATCATACTAGGAAACAGTCAATATAAATCGTAAGGATACAAGCAACAAAGTTACAGTCATACAATCACAAGTGGGAGGAGATGTGTGATAAGGAGTGATGAGAAGATTAACAGTAATAGTAGTGCACACTTTGTAAATAGTTGAACAGTGTTGAGGGAATTATTTGTTTAGCAGAGTGATGGCTTTTGGGAACAAACTGTGCTTGTGTCTAGTTGTTCTAGTGTGCGGTGCTCTATAGTGTCGTTTTGAGGGAAGGAGTTGAAACAGTTTCTGTCCAGGATGTGAGGGATCTGTAAATATTTTCACAGCCCTTTTTTTTTTTACTTGTGCAGTATACAGGTCCTTGATTGAAGACAAGTTGGTAGTAATTGTTTTTTCTGCAGTCCTAATTATCCTCTGAAGTCTGTGTCTGTCCTGTTGGGTTGCAGAACCAAACCAGACAGTTATAGAGGTACAGATGATAGACTCAATAATTCCTCTGTAGAACTGGATCAGCAGCTCCTTGGGCAGTTTGAGCTTTCTGAGTTGGCGCGAAAGAACGTTCTTTGTTGTGCTTTTTTGATGACGTTTTTGATGTTAGGTGTCCATTAGGGTAAAAGAAAACAGGGTAAAAGAAAAGAAACTTTGTGGTAGAGATTTGATATTGTGATGAATCCCACAAATCTATGTACTCTTACCCAAAAGAGGCTACAATTTCATCAAAGATAGGCCTATTGTTTGATAAATGTGCAGTATCTATATAAAATAAGATTTTTGTTTTGTCTGTTTCTTTAATTTTTCATATTCTTCAAAAGAAGGCATACTGTCCCACCTATGGCAATTTCTACATATATTTAATGCCAGTTAGTACTAACACTATGTATGTATGCTCATTCTATATTGTTTGCTTAGTTATTTATGTTCTTTTCAACCTAGATTATATCTTCCAGCAAGGCTAGCTCCACTCTGTTTTGTTCCATAGGTGAATTCATGTAAACTATTCTTCATAGCACACATTTACTCATGGTAAACCATGGTCATGTAATCATGATTCATTTGTCCAGTTCTAAGGTTATATGCAACACAATCATACATTAATAATATTATTCACTAACCTAACATGTAGTTGGTTATTTTATGTGGATTCATGGATGTAGAAGGAATATAATATTCTAGATTATATTTTAAAGTTATAAGTAGGCAAGGCATATCTTGACTTCTTTCCAAAATGTAATATTTTCAGGCATTTGATAAATCAATACCCATGAAATCTTACCCATGACCAGTGCAGCCATCTGACTCCAAGGAAGGTTTTCCAGCGTTGTAATTGGAACTGTATTGCTAAATATTAGGTATTACATGTATTTCAATCATAACACAAGTCCTGTAATTCTCTCTCCAATGGGGGAGGACATTAGATAATAACACAGAATCTTAATAGACAGCTTAACGTCATTAGCATGTTGGACAGTTAATCTTCAGCCCCAAATCCTGGTATGAGCCAAGCTGCTAATTCCAGGAAATTGCTTGTAGCATGGTAAAACTGCATTCGTATTCATCCCTAAGGTAATTTAAGAATGAATATTTCATTGTCCCGTTTTGTCAGACAAAATAAGATATGAGATTTATAGCAGTAATATAATAATTTATTCTTCAGAGAGAATGATGAAAGGTGTAATGAATATTTAACTAATAGTAGTTAGGACTGTTGTTGTGACTTACTCAATGATGTGAACCCTTTTCTCATTCTGTTTTTGGAGCCTAGGAGTACGTATGAATGTATTATAAGGCTTCTACTTTCTTAATGGATGTGGGGTAAAGGCAGAATTTCAGAAAGGGTCTTAGGTTAGACATTAGAGAAGGTCCTGATAAGATCCTCCAGTGGTAAGGTTCTCCACCTATGACTTCTTGAGGGAAGCCATTCCACTGATTAATTGTTCTCACTGACAGGACATTTCTTCTTAATTCTAGGTTGTATCTTTCTTTGATAAGTTTCCATCAGTTACTTGTCCTGTCCTCAGGTGCTTTGAAGAATAATAAAGATACAAATAAATAAATATGGTACCCAGAGGAACCACCACAACAGTTACAAAAGAGAAAAACTCTCTTAGATCTCAATCATTGGTCTACATGAATACATCTGGTTTTGACAGAATACAGAATTAGTTTCCATTGGCAGAATTTTTTTCAGCCTCTCAGACTAATTCGTAGCCTGGGGAATTTTGATATGGACCCCATCTCAAATGCTAACCAGATAGGGTTAAAGTTTGATTCAGGGATGCTGTTTTTTTTTAAAAAAAAACCAATACTGCTGCAAAATCATAATATTTAATGCATCAGAGGAGAATTGTTAAATACATGAGGTATAGTAATAGCAGGAGTGTTTCATTAAATTGTAATTAAATCATGTTGAATTCAAGTTTTGCTCTACATACTTCATTACCCTGATTTATTAGAACAAGTTTCCACTGGGAAAATTAAAAGCCAAGCATGACCTTGTTTCAATAAAGATTGACTATTCTTGCCTTAATAGCATTCATTGTCACAAGGTTTTTATTCCTAATGTGCCTTTGTAGCTTTATTCAGAAGAATTTTTTTTTTCTGCTCCAGTGCCATTGTTTCTAAATTTTAACTATAAATAAATATACCACTAGTGACTTTATTTTAAAAGAAAATGTTTCAATGGAAGAACTATGTGAACAACCAATTAAGGAATAATTGCATTTCAACCTTGTTTTTATTGTGTCATGTAATAAAAATCATGCCCAGGCCTGCTATTTATGTAAGTAACAATGAATGCTCCATGTTGTTTATATGAATCCTCCATATGTATACTTCTAATAGAATTCATTATTGCACTCCCTTTAATGCCTTTGATGAAAAGGTGAAACAGAAAAATTAGTTGTAAAACCGCCACTCAATATTTTTGAGGTTTTTGTCCCTTTTCATAGGATCTAGATCAGGAGTGTCCAACTCAAGGCCTGGGGGCTGGATCCAGCCTGTGGGGTGCTTATATCTGTCCCACGGGGCTGCATTAGAAAGACTGGCCCACAGTATCTCTGCCAACGAAAAGGGAGCTCGCACTCACCAGCGATCTTCAGTACTTTTTTTCCTCGCTTCAAGCAGTTCCCAGGAATCTGGGCAGCTGCTCTTCCAGGAGAGCAGGGCTCTCTCTCCTGCAACATTGGGAGCAGCATTACAGAGCTCTGTGCAGGCAAGCTGGGCAGCGTCTGTAGACCTCCCCCACGCCTGCGGTTTGGAGCGATCGTAAAAATGATCGGCAAACTGATAAGAGCACAAGCCATCTGATCGTGTGGCTGGTTGCTGCGTTTTCCCCTTGCTGACTTCACTTAGGCCTCTGTATAGCCTAAGGAGCGATTCTTCGATCTTGGAGCCTGTTTCCTCTAGTCAGTGGCCGTCTTGGATTCAAGCCTTCCACCCCGAGGTGAATGGCCATTTTGTAAGCCCGGGGGCCATTTATACCCTAAGGGGCTTAATAGAAAAAATTCTAAACAGCTTCTTTCCAACGCAAGAGCCTTTATTCTACAAATGGAGCAAGATAAGGCTCAGGCAGAGCCCCCCCCCCCTCCAGTGGAACAGTCTCTTAAGGCTAATGATTATTCTCCTCCATGCTGCATCGAAAGCCCAGGATGGGTTGACTCCTTAGGCAACGCACCCAATCAGACAAGAGGGAGGTGGCTGCTAAAATCAAACCTAAGGCTCTAGCCCCTAAGAAGGCAACTCAGGCTGAATTGAGGGCAGAGAAGCGCAGACATGCAGCTCTAGAGAGGCAGTTCAACAGAACTATTCCATAGAAGGGAGTGCAACTACAGCATGTTTCAGGTGATACTCGTGGGCCCCAACCAAGCCCTCCCAGAGGAGGAGAAGTTACCTATGAGCCTTTCCATTCTCCATCCTGGTCTCCTGAGGCTCTTACAGTACAATCAGATCCTCAGGATCTAAGCAGATCTGGGCCTTATTTCAAACAGGCTTCTGGACCCTATGCTCCTCCCCCCACAGGCCTCGAACCTCTCCTCAATCTAGGCCTGGAGCCACCTTCACTCCCACAGCAGCGGGCCTTCGGCCTTCTGCCTCTACCTTTGAGCATAGACCAAGGGATATCCAAGATGTTGTCTCATTGGCCATTAGGCAGGGATTGGCTGAAGGCTTCAAGCAAATTCTTCAACCTCTGGAAAGGGTTCAGGCCCTTCTCCCTTCTCAATCTATAAGTTCCTTGCCTCATCATCCTGATTTACACAGGCCCCAGGACCTCAGGGTCCATTCTTCTCTACCAGAATGGGAGGAGGTTGATGAGGAAGGAAGGCCTTCACCATCTGAACACAGTTACTCTTCTCATTTAGAGTGTGAAGAGGGTGAGATTTTTGACCAAAATCTTTCAGAGAAAGAGGATTCTCGCCCAGAGCAGACATCCTCTGCATTGGTCTTCAAACCTACTCTCTTCAGGCCATTACTCAGCAAGGCCTTGGTCACTGCCAAGCTGTCGCCAGAGGAAGTGGCTCCCGAGCCACAAGGAAATCCCTCTAGCCAAGGGGATTCGCTCTTGTCCAAGCCTGTAGTGCATGCAGAGATTTTGCCTTCTCCCATTTTGTTCCTGGACATGGTCTAGGAACAGTGCGCTTCTCCTTCAGCAGGTCCTCGCCCATCTTCTCTGGATAAGTGTTTCTACAATGTCAGCACAGCTCTGGACAATGCCCTGGCAGTGCCTTCTGTTGACATTCCGGTTCTGGCCTTGTTCTCATCTTCTGGTACTCCCACGGAGCCAGAAGATATCCTGAAACCGGATGATAAACGCTCTGAACAGACCCTCAAGCGCAATCACCAGGCCGCTGCTTGGGCTGTTCGGGCTTCAACAGCAGCATCCTTTTTATTGAGGGCATCCATACGGTGGCTGCGCCAACTCCAGAACAGATTGCCTGTTTCTGACCTTCGGTCTCACCAAGACAGTAATAAGATTATTGCAGTGGCGGGATTCACTGCGGATGCCACTCTCAATTCCACCAAATTTGCATCCAAGGCCATGGCATCTTCTGTAGCAGCAAGAAGACTTTTATGGCTCCGAAATTGGCAGGCGGAGTCACGCCGAAACTGGAAGCTGGCTTCAGTTCCATTCGCAGGCGATAAGCTTTTTGGCGATGCTCTGGAACCTTATCTCATCGAAACCAGATCCAATGCTACTTGGACGACATTTTGATTCTATCCTCTTCCATCCATGAGGCCCATCAGGATCTGCAAATTACCTTGTCATATCTCCAGAGCCACAGATTTTCCATCAACACCAAAAAGAGCCAGCTCTCTTCCACAACCAAATTGCAACACTTGGGAGCAGTCATCGATACCATGTCGTGCCAGGTTTTCCTGTCCCCAGCTCGTGGAAAGAGCCTTGCAGAGATCATCAGTCAGATCCAGCAACATCAAATTGTCCCCCTGTCGCTGCTGTCCAAACTTCTGGGGAAGATGATCTCCTGTATTGGCATCGTCCCGTGGACTCGGCTCCACTCCCGATCCCTCCAATGGTTCCTGCTTCCCTACCAACGAGCAGGAACCAGCCACTCATCCATCAAGGTCCCACTCCCGCTATAAATCCGGAGATCTCTCAATTGATGGTATTCCCCGTCAATCTGGAGGGGACTCCTGTTCAGGGACCCAGACAGGCTAGTGATAACCACCAATGCCAGCCTCCTGGGTTGGGGTTCCCATATGCAGGGCCAGATAGCTCAAGGCGTTTGATCCAGATCAGAGCAGACCCTTCCCATAAATTGGCTAGAGCTCAGAGCCATTTTTCTGTCTCTCAAGCATTTCAGGCAATCAGTGACCGGCTCTCATGTTCTAGTCCTTACGGACAACATGGCCACAAAGGCTCATGTCAACTGGCAAGGGGGGGGCGAGGTCCAAAGCCCTCATGAGAGAGGCTCTATGGTTGGGGTTATGGGCAGAGAAACACCTGTTGTCGATCTCAGCAGACCACATCTCTGGGGTCGACAGCTCCCAGGCCGACTGGCTCAGCAGGAGCCTAGTTGACCAGGCAGAATGGTCCATTCCTCCATCTCTATTCAGGGACCTTTCCCTCAGATTCGGAACACCGGAGGTGGATCTCTTCTCCACTCCTCAAAACGCCCAAGTCACCAGATTCTTCACCAGGTTTCCTTGCCAGGGAGCGGAGGGGACCAATGCTCTTCAGTGCAGATGACCCAAGGGTCTCCTCTACACCTTTCCCCCGCTTCCCATCATTCCGGCAGTAATTCGGAAGATGTTGGAGGAACGTGCGGAGCTCCTCCTCCTGGCACCCTATTGGCCAAGGAGGCCCTGGTTTGTGGACCTGGTCAACCTATCGGTGGCTTCTCCTTGGAGGATCCCAGCCCATCTAATCTCCCTTCACCAGGGGGCCCTGCTCCACCCAGAGCCCTAGTGGTTTAAGTTGACCGTGTGGCACTTGAGCGACAGCGGCTAGAGGAGACTGATCTTCCAGAAAGGGTCATCCTCACTATCCTGGCTTCTCGCAAACCTTCTACAAGGCACATCTATGATGCCACCTGAAAGGCTTTTTCCCGATGGTGCCTCAGGGAGGGTCTTTCTCCTGCTTCAGCCCAGTTGACAGAAGTTCTTAGCTTCCTTCAGCATGATCTGGAGAAAGGTTTGGCCCCCAACACCTTATGCAGGCAGGTTGCGGCCCTCTCCTCGGTCCTTTCATGGGGTTCCCTTCCTTCCTTATCCCATCACACTTCAGTCAGGAGGTTTTTGAAAGGGGCTTCCAACCTGCACCCTCCGGTGGTTCACAGGTATCCTTCCTGGGACCTTCATATGGTCCTTAATGCCCTTACAAAGGCCCCCTTTGAACCCCTTAGAACAGTGTCTCTCCGTTTCCTGACTCTGAAGGTAGTGTTCCTTGTTGCCATCACTTCTGCCAGGAGGGTTTCCGAGCTTGCTGCTCTTTCCATCAGACAGGACCTTTGTTCCTTTCATGATGATAGGGTTGTTCTTCGTCTGGACCCCTCATTTATTCCAAAGGTTAACACCTGGTTTCACAGGTCCCAGGACATTGTTTTGCCTGACTTCTGTCCTCTCCCGCGCCATGACTTAGAGCAGCAGTGGCACATGCTAGACGTAGGTAGGGCTCTTAGAATATACATTAAGCCCACTTCCTCCTTCAGGAAGTCGGAAGCCATGTTTGTTTCCTTTTCCCCTTTTCACTTGGGGCACAAGGCCTCTTCTCCTACTATTAGCAGGTGGGTCAGGTCTTGCATTGAGCAGGCCTACAAAGCTGCGGCCCTTCTGGTTCCCCGAGGTCTGACGGCACACTCTACCAGAAACGCGGCCACTTCTGCTGCCTGGGCGACCCAAGCATCCTTGAAGGAGATTTGTCGTGCGGCCACGTGGACATCCTGTCTCCTTTCATCAGACACTACCGTCTGAATGCTTTTGCCTCGGCGACTGCAGCCTTCAGTAGACGGGTGCTTCAACGAGTGGTTCCACAGTTGGTGTGATGAGCTGGACGAGGACCTGCCCGTGGACATGCAAGCTTTGGTATGTCCCATCCTGGGCTCTCGATGCAGCATGGAGGAGAATGGGCGTTGGTAGAAGTTACCGTGAACGCCCTTTCTATCTGTGCTGTAAGAGAGCCCAGCCCCTCCCTTGATTTGTCCGGAGAGGGTAAGACATACTTCTGTATTTATTTTGGGCTTTCAGAGACACCTTTCAGTCTGTCAAGTATCTTCGCCAAAGCTGGGGTAACTTCCCGGGGCTGGCTTTTATATCTTAGTACAGACTCAGCTAAATGATGTCATAGGAAGGAGTCAACCCATCCTGGGCTCTCACAGCATAGATAGAAAGGGCGTTCACGGTAACTTCTTCCAACGCCCATTTTACTCTAAGACACTCAGTGACTGTACTAACTAGTGTACTGGGGCATCATCATTGAATTCCCCCAGCAATGTATTTATTTACTACATTTCTCTTCCAGAGCAAATTAACAATAAGAAAGGAAAACATAATGTAGAATAAAGGAAGGTGCTATATATCCTTAACTATCAGGTTTAATTTTTTTTCCTGTTAACTACTGATTTTTAAAGCTTTTGTTTGTAATTTCTGAATGTATTTAAGCTACAGTTCTCATAATCTCCAGCCCATATAACCATTAAAACTGTAGTTATGGAAAGCTGTACAATTGCGTATAACCTGTTGTTGTTGTGTATAACCTATCCAGACATCATGTTAAAATCAAAGATGAAAGTAAGTTGATTGTCCCTTTTTCATACCTATATTGTACTTGTGTAGTGCCACCTCCTGGTTGTATTTCTACAGCCATAACATAAATTGCCGTTGGCACCAAGTTGCCAAATATTGCCACATGTTTCCTACTTGTCACCAGCTTTCTCTATAAGATTTGTTGCCCTCACTTTTTAAAAAGTAGCTCAGGTAGAAACATGTGGTATGCAAATTAGTTACTGTTTGCTATTGACTGTAAAGCAATGCAGTTGCTTTCATATCAGGTTACTAATGAAATACATTTTATCCAGACAGATAAAGCATCTCATTTCAATATCTATCTCATTTTAATCTCATTTTAAGCTCTCTCATTTTAATATCAATCACATCATTTTCTACTGATGTGGGATGTAACAAAGTGCTGTTATAACAAAATATATTACCAATTAATATACACTACAGTGTTTAAAATCAACAGTAAAAAAACTAATATAAAAAGAAGAGCTCCATACAGTAACAATTTTATATAAATAATAGGTTAATTCAGGCTTACAGTTACCATTACATGTAGATCATATAGAAATACACTGTTCCAACTCATTTTGGGAATTTTAAAAAAAGATGATCTGGTAAAAATAAATTATCATCAGGAAGATAAGCTTCTTTCCATTTATGCAAACTCAAAAAAGTCAAAATGACAAAATAGCATTATTCACTGATAAATGTATGATTCAGTTTGTAGGTGTGGATAAATTTTTGAGCTGGAATGTTTTGTAGTTTGCTAATGTGTTGCTGATCCAAGAAACAGTTCTAGGCTAAGATGGGTTGTTCGAGCGTCTTATGTTCTTATAAGATGCATTTTTCTCATTGGATGATAATGTTACATTCATATAATCAATTGCTCCGCTGCAAAATCTAACCTGTCAAACATTTGGCAAAATCATTGGCAAACTAGTGCATTTTGTCATGAAAGATGTGTTTAAATATTCTCAAAATCCCTGAGTTTCAACATGACTTACTATTTACTGCACTTTGAGATTTCCTTTTCAACCAGCGCTTTTATAAGGGGAGACTTTATGTTGCTTATTCCTTTCCTTCAGAATTTTTGTTAATTGCTATTTGTATGTATTATTTATTTCATGTTTTGTAAACCGCTCATCTCCCTCAAACAGGGATTGAAAATTCCATTTATAGCAGGGGTCCCTCAATCGTTCGAAGGTCCGCTGACCGGTACCGGGTCCTCAGCGACATGAACAACCTTACCTGGTAAAACGCTATTGCTAACGTGGCGCCGCCATCTTTTTGGTAAAAGCGCTTTCTGGTGAGCTTTTCCGGTAGAAAGCTCACCGAAAAAACGCTGTTTTTAAGCGCTGTCCCAACTGTCCATGAACCTGTTTCTGTCAAAAGATGGCGGCGCTTGAAGCGCTTAAACGAGTGAGCGCTTTATCCGGGATGAATCAGCCATATTCTGCCGAAAAAGCTGAACCTCAGGAAGCGGACTGGGAGCGCCGCAAAGGGTCTTATCTTTTGGATGAACAGCTGACTAGTACGTTGAGGCCACCGTAACCGACATAACAGGCAGGCTAAAAAGAGAAAGGGGTAGAAAAGAAAGAAGGGGGGGGGGGGGGGGGGGGGGGGGGGGGGGGGGGGGGGAGGGAGGGGAGGGGGAAAAAAAAAAGAAGAGGGGGGAATCATAAAAGATGGCGGCGACCAGTTGACGCCAAAGAGCATGAAACCGTTAGGAAATCTGATGTGAGATGAATGGGGGGGGGGGGGGGGGCACCCCCAACCTGAGGAGAAAAGACAAAAAATATAAAAAAAAATACAACTCGCCAAGCGATGTCGGAACCGGGCAGTAAGGCGTCGAAAAGGTTAAAATGGGGGAAAGGGGATCCCTGTATTTAATAGTACATGGAATCTGTGACCCTCTTTAACCAACACTTATTAGCTATATCATCAAGTATTGTGGTCTGTAAGCCCTAAACAAATAAAAACTAGGGGAGTTGCATTTCCTGTGAAGACTTGATTTATACATTGGTTTCAGTGCCATGATTTTATATGATTAGGGCCCTAACTGCAAGAGAGTGGGAGCCAAACGTGGTGATCCTAAGATAACCTCAGGGGAAGAATGGCATGTTTGCTTCCTGAATTATGCCTACTACTTGTGCAGTGTTTCAATGCTACTAACTGGGCATTAACTGCTTTGCTGCTTGTTCAGAATTTAGAGAGTAGCAAAAATCCGTGGTCAAAATAAAGTGAAAGCACCAATTCTGTTCTTATAATTGTAACAGTGTATAGGCTGCAAATTTCTGAGGATATTTTCTATTGCCTTAATTTTGAAGAGCAGCATATCAGTCTACAGGTAGTCTTCAACATATGACTTACAACGTAGCCCAAAATTTCTGTTGTTAAGTGAGATATTTGTTAAGTGAGTTTTGTCCCATTTTATGACCTTTCTTGCCACAGTTGTTAAGTGAATCACTGCAGTTGATGTTAGTAACCCAATTGTTAAGTGAAGTTGGTTTCCCCATTGACCTTGCTTGTCAGAAGGTCACAAAATGTGATCACTGAATCTTAGGGACACAGCAAAGGTCATAAATATGAACCAATTGCCAAGTATCCGAATTTTGATCACATGATTATGGGGATGCTGCAATGGTCATAACTGTGAAAAATGGTCATAAGTCCACTTTTTCCAGTTAGGGGGGGGGGGGGGGGGGGGGGGGGGTGGGGGGGGGGGGGGGGGTTTGGGGGGGGGGGGGGGGGGGGGGGGGGGGGGGGGGGGGGGGGGGGGGGGGGAAGGGGAAGAGAAAAAAAAAAGAAAGAAGAAGGAAAAAAAAAAAAAGGAGGAAGGAGTTAGGTGGGGGGGGGAATTGGGGTGTCCCAAACACTAACACTGTTTTAACTTTGAACAGTCACTAAATGATCTGTTATAAGTTGAGGACTACTGTATTTTGGACATGTATTTGGAAATATATTTTTAATCAATGTTTTTTCATCCCTCCCATCTGTAGGGATGCTACTAAAACAACAAATCATTAAACCTGAAGATGTATAGATTGAGTATTATGCCAATAAATGCAATAGTCATTAAGTGATAATTAATATATAAAATCACTTTTCCATATGGAAACATATAACTGAGCTGCTTGCTTGTATGCTTGAGCATAGTCTTAAGGAATTCATCTTGTAAATCACCACAGATTTCTCTGATCTTTATTGCTAGGGAGCAAAAGTAATCCAGATAAGTTTAACTTCTATGCTTTTAATTCAGTCATAGTAGAATTATACTAGGTATGCCTGCTCTAATTTAGAATCAGATGTGTTGGATAATGAGTTTCGCAAGAAGCATGGCTGTTGGCCATACTAGCTGGAAATTTAGATTTAGACAATCTAAATTTCCAGATAATTGCAAATCATCTCATATGAAGAACATTAGGATAGGAACAGAACTGGTTATGAAATCTTTTACCTGCTTTGGCTGGTGGCCAAGCTATCTTTCTTAGCATCTTCTTTTTCATGACCTAGTTACCTCCAAATTACATTCTTGGAATGCATTCCCCATAGAAAAATGTCCAGAAGTTGCAAATGGTACAAAATGTGATAGCTTCATTGCTGGTTGCATTTTAACGATATTGCCTTACTTTAATAAGGTTGCACTCATACATCCCTTTATTTCTGAATTTTCTTTAAGCTGCTGGTGTTTACTTTTAATGGCTCAAGAAAAAGTTATGTTAGTGGCCTTTTTCTGATCAATTTTCTGCATGCTTTAGTCATCTCTTGAGGCCTATCCTTATAGATATGTAATCACCAAAATTCATGCAGTGCAGTGGTGGGATTCAAATTTTTTTACTCCCGGTTCTGTGGGTGTGGCATGGTGGGCGTGGCAGGGGAAGGATACTGTAAAATCTCCAGTCAGAGGTGGGATTTGCTGGTTCTCTGAACTATTCAAAATTTCCGTTACTGGTCAGAACCTGCTGAATACCACCTCTGATGCAGTGGTTCTCAATTTTAAGTTCCCAGATGTTGTGGGACTATAATCTTTCTACCAACAGTGCCAGTAGCATTGGAATTTAGTGTGAATTCCTTTCTACTGACTACATAAGGCTGAGAACCACTGGTCTAAATATTTCTTCTGTGATTATGCCTGCCTTGTGGAATGTTTGGCTAAAAAACGGTTTCTCAAGCACTCCGTTAAAATTAGATAACTGGTCATTCATTCATTTTAATTGAAAATACTCAAATGCTGCTTTTCGTTTTAAAAATATCAAAAGGTTTTACTGCAAAGAACTTTTAAAAGTTTTTATATTACACAAGTTTAGCTTTACTCTTCTTACATCATGAAACATATGTTGCTGATGTTTAAGCTGCGATTTTAAGATCGATAATATGACTTCTTTCATAACATAAACTCAATAATGGTATCTGGTCTCTCTCTCTCTCTCTCTCTCTCTCTCTCTCTCTCTCTCTCTCTCTCTCTCTCTCTCTCTTTCAGTTGTGAATAATAGCTTTCAAGCCATTTTAAGATTTTATTGAATTTCACATTTTTTCCATATCCAAATTCACTTCTTAAAAGAGAAGCAAACATTGTATATTTCAGTTATATGTAATATAGCAAGTATGTATGTATTGTGGGGATGAAGAATAAAAACAGATGCCCTATTGTGACCTTCCGGATGACAATTGTAATGAAAATATTTATTTTGTAACCTCCTGGGATTAATAGCACCATTCAAAATGTGATAATAGCAACAGTATATTACGTATACAGTGCGTTTCGTGTCAATATTCTAATCTATTTTATGCAATATTCTGTTTTCCTGTTCTCCATTGAGCCGAAGGGAGAATCCAGGATGGGTAGTCTCTAGTCTCCTAGCTCTGCAGACCGAGTTGAAAAACTGAGGACACACCCCCTGGTAACGGTCCCCAGTTCTTCACTCAAGTCTCAGCATGTTCAGACCACCCTTTGAGGGCTCTGAATAGTTAAGATTGTAGAAGAATTTTCACCCCCTGGATTAAGCTTTTTTTCACAGAGAGGCTTAGATCAGGTTTGACAGCTAGCCGGCTTGCCGGTTTAGCACTTTCATTTTTTCGCGCCTTTTTTCCGGCTCACGTTTTTTTGCTTTGTTATTTTAATTTTTTGACTTTCCTTGCTGGTGGACTGGTTTTTGTTTTGTTTTCTGCCAAAACTTGAGTGGAGGTGACCCTGAGAGCCTGTATGGCCTGGGCTAGGATGGGAGTCGGCGTCTTACTTAACTCGCCTCCTCCCAATCCACTTTCCCTTGCCTGGGACAAGCCGCAGCTGCCGCTAAGTGCTTCTATCCCTTTTCGGCGGCAGCGGCCATTTATTTAATTTGGGGACAATCTTGCAGTTCATCTCCAGGATTGTCCCTTGGGGGGTTCTGGCCATCAGGATTAAATCCTGACCCCCCCCCCATCCAGTCCCCAGAGCACCATGGCAGCTGCGAGATGCTTGAGTCTGCCTGATAATAGCGGTGCAGCCAGCGCCAGGCTCGCAAGCCTCTGACCTGTCAGGGCTTGCTGCAATTCAAAGAGTCAGCCGTTTTTTTCAACTTTTTTTTCCGTGACACAGCTTTTGAATTGCGGAGCTGGGCTGAGCTCACCACTTTGGGTCACACTAGCCTCCTGAAGTGGTGGACAGCTACTGTGGCTGTAGCTGACAGCTTAGGCTAAATATTTTTTATTTTATTTTAACTTCTTTCTCCCTTTCTCTACCCCTGTCAAGTGACAGTTATTTTTGGCGGGCTCAAAGATGGCCACCAAGGGAGCTGATCAAGAATTGTCAGGTCCTCAGCAGGGTAGAGAGAAGGCTGTAAAGGGATCTCCTAAGCCCAGGTCTGTTGGTCTGGAGGCAGCAGCTAGGATTAAAGCCAGGGCTCTAGCCCCTAAGAGATCCTCTGGGGCTGAGGATAGACAGGCCAGGCGTAGACAAAAAGCCATAGACAAACAGTTTGACTTTATTTTATTTTATTTATTTATTTGTCAATCACGTACAAGATAATAGGTATAAGTATAAACATAGAGTAAGAATACAGAAAATAGGTACGAATAAATGGGGACAATAGGACAGGGACGGCATGGTGCACATGCAGGCCCCTTACAGACCTCTTAGGAATGGGGTGAGGTCAATAGTAGATAGTTTGAGGTTAAAGGAGTGGGGGTTAGAGGATGTAACAACAGAGTCAGGTAGTGCATTCTAGGCATTGACCTGTTGCTGATGTCGTACTTTCTGCAATTGAGTTTGAAGCGGTTTACACTGAGTTTGTATCTGTTGTGTGCTCTTGTATTGTTGCGGTTGAAGCTGAAGTAGTCATTGATTGGTAGGACATTGTAGCAGATAATTTTGTGTGCTACGCTTAAGTCTAACCATAGGCTGCGTAGTTCAAGGTGGTCCAAGCCCAAAATCTCAAGCCTGGTGATATAGGGTATTCTGTTGCGAGCAGAGGAGTGTAGTACTCTTCTAGTGAAATACTTCTGGACTCACTCAGTTGTATTAATATCCGATATACTGTGCAGATTCCAGACTGATGAGTTGTATTCGAGTATTGGTCTGGCAAAAGTTTTGTATGCTCTAGTTAGCAATTCAGTATTTCCGGAGGTTTACAACTCTTAATGCCTTTTTGGCAATGCTGTTACAGTGAGCTCTGGCACTTAGGTCATTTGATATAAGAACTCCAAGGTCCTTGACAGAGTGAGGATCATCAACGAGGTCATATCCGCCTAGCTTGTATTTGGTGTACTGATTTTTTTTATCAATGTGTAGGACAGAGCATTTGTTGGTCAAGTTTTGATTTGTTGGTTGAGAATATGACCACATTTGAGCCCAAAATTTCTGTTGTTAAGTGAGATATTTGTTAAGTGAGTTTTGCCCCATGTTACCACCTTGTTTGTCCCAATTGTTAAGTGAATCACTACAGTTGATAAGTTAGCAACCCGGTTGTTAAGTGAATCTGGCTTCCCCATTGACTTTGCTTGTCAGAAGGTTGCAAAAGATTATCACATGACCCTGGGATGCTGCAACAGTCATAAGTATGAACCAGTTGTCAAGCATCTGAATTCTGATTACATGATCATCAGGATGTTGCAAAGGTCATAACTGAAAAACGGTCATAAGTCACATTTTTCAGTGACCATTCGAACAGTCACTAAATGAACTGTTGTAAGTTGAGGACTCCATGTATCGATAACTTTGAGGCTGTAATGTTTCAGTCTCAACTTTCTGAATTTTATTTGTCTCTTAACATATGTTCCTTTCTTTTATTCGCCCCCTCCCCTTTTTTCCCTTTCCTTTCCCTACAGCAGCTTCAGGGGAACCACATATAATTCAGTGTCGATCACCTGAAATGGAGACATTTTCATGTTATTGGTATACAGATGATTTTCCTCGTGAATTGGAATCAGGGAAAATTCAACTGCTGTATTCCATAAGGTACTGAGAAATGAATCATGCCCTTGGAAAAATGTTATCTAAAATGATTTCCATGTTTTGTTGGAACTGCAGAAATAAAGACCTACGTTCAATTACGAGAACAACTTTCTTTTAATACTTATTAAGCTATGCATTACTGCATTGCCTGGAGGATCAGAAGATCAATTTGACACATTAAATGACAACCAAGCTTAATGCCATGGTTAGATAACAGAAGAGTGTAGGTTTCTTCCAGACTGATCTTGCTTGTTCAGACACATGGAAATATGTTTTTAGTTATGTTATGGTGGGCAACATGTAAAATAGCTTCGTAAGAACATAAGATCCTAATGAAGAAAATCAAACATATATTTTCCGCCTCCAACTTTGGGCAACCAGATGCCTCCAGGAAATTCTTAAATAAAGTTTAAAATAGTGGTACTTATAATCCCTCGCTTCGGAATCCCAATGACACATTGCTTCTCTACTGAGGTGTTGCGTCTAATTTGTAATTTTAATGAATTTCTGTAATGCTCTTTTAGAACCATCTAGTGACCATTAAATCATTCAGTTCCACCAAATTCCTTATCCATCTACAGATAAGCCAATTGTCAGAATGAAATCTGTTATGGAAAACAAAATTTATTCATACAAAATATGAAAACAAAATCCTTCAGAATAGATTGAAACACATACAAAATATTCAAGTGTCACTTTATATACAATGGCTCATTTTTCATGGAATTTTGATTAAAAATGAGGGTTGGCTTCTCCATAAATGGGCTGATCCATGTATATTGTAGTACTCATATCTTCCAGGGTTTTTCTACTCAGATATTTAGTTGGGTTCACATGCAAAGTTACCACATTTTTATTGCCTTCATCCAGTCTTGAAGCCAACTCATGCCTGAGGCAGTTGTTTTTAGCTTTTCTGGCACTCAAGCACTGTTTTCCCCTTTATATAGCCAACAAATTGTGACAATTTCATCATAGGAACCCAGAGTATACAGCATGGTGAAGTAAAACAGAGACAATGGCTTGAGTACACAAACTCCATGCCTGCCATTTTGTTTGTTTATTGATTTCTATACTGCCTATCTCACCTAAGTGATTCTTGGTGGTTTGCAAACAGCATTATAAAACAATGTTAAACATTACTAAAAGCACAGTTAAAATTTTAAGTTAAAAATCAAGATTAAAAATTACAAATTAAAAGTAAAAAAAATCTAAGTTAAGAAATTGACACAGCTAAGAGGTTAAACAAGATGGAGGAAGTGTCTTCAAGCCATCAGCCACCCACAAGGTTGCATCAAACTCTGACCCTGCCATGTCAATTGGCAGAGCCAGGACTTAACTCTACTCCAGAAGGCAGAAGAGTGGAGGCCCACCTCACTTCTTAGAGTAAGATATTCTAAAGGATGGAGGTAACAGCATGTTCTTAGAGCATGCCAGTTGAATATGCAGGTTGCTTTGGAACATGATTTGAGTGCATTTCATGTTTACACACAACTTGGACAACATCTAATAGGCTCGGCCATGTCATTATCACACATTTTACATACAGTATCCTTTCCTATTGTGAAGCCTTAAAAAACAAGAATATCCTCTCTTTTTTATTCAAAATGCTGCCACGTTTAAAAATAAGTAAGCAAAGAGGTTGATGAGACATTTTCTCAGGATGAAGAACATATTCATATATGCTGGTTCAACCCTGACTTTTCTTTTCTAATATAACACATATTTTCAGAAGAAATTTTGAGAGAATAGAATAGAATAGAACAGAAGAGAACAGAACAGAATCTTTCTTGGCCAATTGTGATTGGACACACAAGGAATTTGTGTTGGTGCATATGCTCTCAGTGTACATAAAAGAGAAAAGGTACATTTGTCAACAGTCAAGAATCATAAGATACAACACTTAATAATAGTCATAGGGTACAACAAGCAATCAAATCATACTAGGAAACAGTCAATAAAAATCGTTAGCATACAAGCAACAAGGTTACAGTCAAAAGAAATTGGAAACCCACAAAAAGACAACAATTGAAAATTGGAAGTTTTCTCCTCAGCCATACTTGTGATCCTCTGAGCTGGCCATTGGTTTCCCCTTCCTCTTATTAAACAAACAGTTAATAATATCTGCTGAGGTGGTCAGTGTCCCTAATAATGTCATGATGCTGAAGTAACACTTCCTTGCTTGTTTGTTTTCCCCCTTATTCCAACACTGTTCAAGGACTGTTGTAAGATATGTAAAATCATGTATACTTCTATTAAAGTGTGCTGAGCACCAGGAGAAATAAAGATGCAACATTTTTTCCAGGTTGGTAAAGGTATATCCCATTCCTTCTTCCCCCTGGTTAGCCATCATTCTGCCGTGGTATCAGTGCAACATTGGAAACTCATTGGATTTGCACAAGAGCAGTAATGATAATGATAGCTTGACCAGGCTGAAATAGATAATGGTCTAATAAAGCGGTGTCAAACTCAAGGCCCACAGACCAGATCAGGCCCATGGAGTGCTTAGATCTGGCCCGCGGGGCTGCCCTGGAAACAGCAAAGGACTGGCCTGTGGTGCCTCTGCCAGCGAAAACAGAGTGGCCCTCCCAAGCTCCGTTTTCACTGGCAGAGAGTTACAGGAGGGTGTCACAGCCGAAAACAGAGCTTGGGAGCCCGTTTTCACTGGTAGAGTGCTCAGACCACCACAGGCACCCCCAATATGAGTGACCTCAAGCTGGCCATGCCAGACTCCCTGAGGTCAAACACAACCCTGATGCGGCCTCAATGAAATCAAGTTTGACACCACTGGTCTAATGGGACTTAATTTGACAGAATGGGATCTAAGAGGAAGGGCAAACAAAACGACATAGTGATACTTGACAGAGGCCTGGTGACAGGACACCCTATTCAGTTCTTGCATTAATGTCATTAATGATGGGTTGAAGAGGGAGGGCAGGAAAGCTGCTAGATTAACCAATCACTTTGCCTATCACAACCTGCACAAGCAAATTCAAGGCCACTCCCTCTGGCAGTGGTCTAGTATAGATGCAGTAAAATCTGGTCAGGGATCAGCAATGAGGATAACAGATGACATACCAGTAGTCTGTCAATAAATTTGTAACTTGGTAATCAGAAAGATTCTACCTGCCTCTTTCCAGTCCTTTGATTCCATCTTAATTATTTGGTTTATCATTTCTAGGTCGAGCGAGGTGGAAGAATGGAAAGACTGTCCTGATTATACAACTTCTGGTGAAAACAGCTGTTACTTCAATGCATCCTTCACCTCCATTTGGGTCCCTTACTCTGTTCGGCTTTACATTGCAGATCAATTATGCGATGAAAAAGAATTCCGGGTGGAGGATATAGGTACTTTTTTGATATGAATCCCCTTTGCTTTGCTTCTTAGACTAGAGTAAAAGTTTCACACACAAGGATTTTCATAAAATAAATTCATCAGCTGTTATTACAATTTGTGCTTTTCTCTAAGCTTCCTGCAATTGAAATTGTGCTCCAATCTGTATCTCTTCCTGAATTTAGTTCTGGATGAAGGTATCACTTATGCTTCCCAGTTCCTGCCTACCTTTGTTCTTTACAACTTAGAGAAGCATGACTTTACTACTCTTGTCTAACAGGTTTAGTTCAGGTTCAGTTTGATTCTAGTAAGTTCTAGGTAGGTCTTCCCATAACAACAACTCTGCGGGGTGAGTTGGGCTGAGAACAAGATCTGAAATCACTGCTCAGCATTACAGTGGCTCAGTGCAAAATCCTATTCAAAATTAAAATAGCTAAATGTGAGACTTTGAAGCAGATGGGGACAATGCTTCGCATAATGTAGAGGTAGCAGTAATGAAGAGGGGCGACTGTCCCAGTACAAAGATAGAACCTTATTCAACTGTTTGAAAATTATTTTAGGGTACAGTGTTCATGTATGTCCTGTCTCAAATTGGAAAACAATGCATTGGGGCCAGTTTTCAATAACTCTGCTGCCAAAATGTGACAGTCATATCCTGGGGAACATTAAGGAAAGATTAATGGACTATAACTTCTCAGATGCTATTCCTCATCCTGCCCTACAACATCATTGCTGGTCAAAATCCCAAGCTGCTTTTTATGCATAGGAACTTTACTATCCCTCTTCAGTACAATTTCACAGTACCAGTCCAATTTGTGCATCAAGTATTTTAAGTATTTTAAAGTATACAATTGGTCTTTTCAAAATAATACTGTTTGTATTATTTATAATATGTGATGAGGGAGGGAGGGACAGAGTATATTGTTAAATGACTTTTTCTATTACATTTTGATTAACTCTGTGAAAAAATGTGTTTAAATCACAGTAATTCCAGATCCTCCAGTTGGGCTGAACTGGACAGTGCTAAACACCAGCCCAAGTGGTGTCTATACTGATGTTCAGGTTACGTGGAAGCCTCCACCCTCTGCAGATGTTCAAAATGGATGGATCATACCTTTCTATCAGCTTCAGTATAAAGACGTCAATGCAACAAAATGGCATGAGGTATGTATTGCAAGAGCAAAACTTAGAGACCTTACCCAAGCAGAGGCCATCCAGAGGTATTGGGAATGAGAGACAAACATCAAGGACCTGCAAAAGCTTAAAACCTTGTAATTTACATTTTGGGAAATACTTTGAAAACAATACATCTGCACATTTGCAAGTCAATGAGTTATATATTCATAGACTCTATAAACACACTCAGTTTTCCTATGTAATGTATAGTGCAAGTGGGACTAGCAACAAACTTTAGTGCTTCCACAATTCCAGCCATCTCTTTCTATTTCTCATACTGTGTTTTCCTCCCTTGCCTCATGTATTCAGTAGTTAATATTTAATAGATGGAGATCCCACTATTGAATAGACCTCTGACATTTTCTCTTCTGCTTCTCTACATCCCTCTTTCATATGGATAAGACCAATAGAACCGCTTGAACTTAAAAATAAGTGTTGTATTACATCAACAATGTACACTTCAGTCATGTAGATAAAAAATAAACTTGCACAATCAAGTTCACAGCCTACTGTAAAAGAAAAAAAATATTTAAGAATTACTGTGGGTATCTGCAACTTATACAGAACCAAAGAAGTGGGAGAGATCTTAGGAACCATCTTAATTGTTCAGAAGATTCAGTAAAACATCTTTGGACAGTTGATGCCATAGTTTCTTTGAAGACCTATAGCGAAGGAGATGCCACCACTTCATATGGTAGCCTGTTCCACAATCATCCTGATGTTTAACTTGAATCTGCCTCCTCTAGTTTTAAACTTACTGGTTTGTGTCTTGCTCTTTGGGGTGACAAAGAATAAGTCAACTTCCTTTTCCACATAACAATACTTCAGATATTTGAAGACAGCTATCATATCTCCCCTCAGCCTCTTCTGTAGTCTAGACATACCCAGAATCTTTCATCATTCTTCAAGTGGGTTGTTTCCATGACTTTCACATTTTCAGTAGCCGTCTTCCAAACTAACTCCAATTTGTCACTGCCCTTTTTGAATGTCCAAAAACAGACATAGTATTCCAAATGGGGTCTTATCAGAGTAGAGTCAAGTGGCACAATTATTTTCCATGAAATAATTTCTGTGCTTCTGTTAATGCAACTCAAGATTGCATTTGCCTTTTTAGCAATTAACTTCTCAACCTCTGACTCATGTCAACAAGGGCATCCCAAAACTCTTTTCCATTTACTTCTACAGGCCATGTCTGTCCCCTCCCATATTTGTGCCTTACATTTTTTCCCTAGATGCAGAATTTTATATTTATCCCTATAAAATTCCCTCCATTTCAATCAATCATTCAAGCCAATCTCTTTTTTTTTTCATGTAAAATCAAACTTTCCAGTTTATTATCACCTACAAAAATTTTAAGTGTCCACTCAACTCTCATTCAATTAATTGATTAAAAAGTTGGAAAATATTAGAACCACTTGCTGATACATTAGTTCTAATGCATAATACATATTCAGGTAGTATTCACCTTAATACTTGATAAATATTATTGTAGAAGAAGCGTTTCCCAGGTTATTATTTTTTTTTACATGTGACTGAGGATTCTGGGTATTAAAGTCTATCACATCTGGAAAGCACCAGATTAAATTTAACAAAGATTATTCTAGAATTTCAAAACACTCAGATCCTAATTCTGCCTCCTTGCATACATTTTATGTTTATAAAGAGTACTTTTTTATCAGTGTCAACAATCAATTGAGGAGATTCAATGTATTATTACAGCTGGATCCAAAACGTGCCACCGAAGTTCCAGTATATTCTTTAAAAACATGCCAAGATTATGAGATACGGGTTCGAGCAAAAGGAACACCTGAAGTTTATGGCGAATTCAGTGATGTGCTATATGTATCATTTGATTCAAAAGGACTGGTGCCATGTGAGGAAGGTGAGAAAAACTTCTTCTATGATGTTGCCTTTGAAATATTCTCTTAACATCTTACATCAGAACTCACTACAAACTGTTGTATGCCCAAATGGATGGAAACTAATCAAGGAGAGAAGCAGCATAGAACTAAGGAGAAATTTCCTTACAGTTAAAACAATTAATCAGTGGAACAACTTGCCTCCAGAAGTTGTGAATGCTCCACCACTGGACGTTTTTGAGAAGAGATTGGACAACCATTTGCCTGAGAGTTTCCTGCCTAAGCAGGGGGTTGGACTAGAAGACCTCCAAGGTCCCTTCCAACTCTATTATTCTGTATTTGGTTCATCCTGTGCATGGGATGCTTGAGGGCATGTGTGCAAACTTCATGCTTGTGTTCCAATGGTTTTAGACTTCAATATCCAGATAGGATAGTCATTGGAAAATTATAGGCATTGAAATCCAAATTATCTGGACCAAGTTTAGAGAACTAAATAAGGAAGACCTAATTGAGTTACTAGGGAGATACCATGTGTGGGAGATCTACTCATCACATGCAGATACTTTCTAAACAAGCATGAAACAGCAAGATGTTGATCAAAGAAACACAAACAAAACTGGAAAGTGATACAAATGTCACATTTTAATTGTTTGTTTTTTTGTTCCAGAATTCCAAATTCCTTGGCCTTTGGTGATGGCCTTTGGAATACTTGGCCTAATGGTGATGCTGTCTCTAGTCTTCTTTTCTAAACAACAAAAGTAAGCTTTTGATAGATTTTCGCCTCTACTCATCCATTTTCTGTGGCTTTTCTCTAAGAAATTTTTGACAGGGACAATTTATTTTGGTTCTCCCAGGTACATGTGTTTTTTCATCAGGACAAAAGGATGTTCAGACACGCTTTCCAGACAATTACTTTTATGACTGATGGTAGATTGTGGTCATGCAGGGACCAAAATAATCTATTGGAGATATTGGAATGGGAAACTATTGAAAACTGCAGGGATAGTTTCTAGCAGTCAAAAATGACTTTAAAACATCTTGAAGCGTGTATATATGGCATATTTCCTAATTTTTGGACTTTTACTAAGAAATCTGTAAACAATTTAATGTATCACTATGATATGTATTTGAAATTTACTTATATACTTGTATTACCTCATTTCTACTTGGTTTGGGAGAAGCTGATAAAAACATTATTTTCCTCTCAGGAAATGGCAGAAATGAGAAGGAACTTAAGTTTCTCAGTTCAAATTGTTTTTACTCTCATTTCTTTGATGATGAGGAACTATTTAATCTCTAACAGCCCATTTTTCAGTATGGCTGAGGTCATTATCCTAGATAATCTCCAATTTATGTCTCCTTGGCAGTGTATCTTGGAGTGAGCCAGAACAAATTCAAAAAGACATCTGTGGTTGTTACATGGTGGGCTTCTGAACGGTTGCCAAGCTGCTGTGCTAGAGTTTCCCTTGTAGACAGTATGTGCTGAGTTGACTAAGCTTCACTCAGATTTACATACTGAGTACAGCAATTAGGGTAACCACCCGGCTACTGGCAGCAATGTGGGAAAGGATTATGAATTAGATCGTGCTTACAGGCAGGATAAAAGATTCCCTCCCACTGAAGGGAAATAGGAAGTGACTTTTTAATTAAAATAATAATTGTACTGGATTCATTCCTATGAGAAAGAAAGGGTATTTAAAAATTGCCACAAGGTAGCATATTGCTCTTTAATTGCTTAGAGAATGCTGCTTTGTAAAGAAGCCAAAAAGAAAGGTTAAAATATTTTCACTTTTCTCAGAAACTATGCTTAGGAGTCAAAGGACAAGTGCAGAGTTGCAGAAGACCAATTAGCTAAATTGTTGAACAAATTGGAAAAAATAATACTGCTGAACAATCCTATGTGAGAAACGAACATTTCTTTATTACCCAGAACTGAAATTCTAAACCATGAGAAGTAGAATACAACTGGATGAATCTATCCAAGAAAATCTGGAATTCCAAGCTTAAATTGAAAACCTATTAAAGCAGAATTTGTTATTCATAAACTGTAGTATATGATAAAGGAGCTATTAAAAGATGCAATTCACCAACAGATAAACATCTGTGAAAAGGTTTTTCACATAACAATGATTTGGTATGGTTTAGATCAGTGGTTGCCAACCAGTGGGCTGGGGACCACTGGTTGTCTGGGAGAAAATTTTTGGTGGTCCGCAGAGAAATGTCACCCCCAAAGCAATTAATCCAGTCTGCACAGGAACACAAGGCTGCGTTGCACACATGGCCCGCGGGAACACAAGGCTTGCGTCGCTTGCATTGTGAACAACACGAGGTAGTGAGGGGAGAGGGAAAGGGTGGAGGGAGGGAACTTGCCCCACGTGACTGGCCTGGCCACTGGGCTGCTTCTTTCTGCTTCTTTCTTCTTCTGCTTTTGGCTGGCGCAACAAGTCTCACAAAGACTCATTTCTGGCGGAGTTTGGGGCAGAGAAAGAAAGACTTCTGCTGTTTCTGCTGCTTTCCTTGCATGAAGCCAAAAGTCTCTCTCTCTCTGTCTCTCCCCCGAGAACGGAGCTGGAGATGGTATCCTGTGGTCTCAAATAAAGAATGATCGATCGGTAGGAGAACAGGGTCAGGAATTTTCCTGCAGACTTTTTTGGGGATTTTCCAGGGTCTCTGGTCCATGGGACTTAAAATTATGAGTTTGGTGGTCCCTGAGGTCCAAAAAATATTTACTACTTATTTATGAATGAATTAATGTTTATATGACCACCCAACTATTCCAGGTGACTTATAAGGATAAAAACCCAATATAAAAATAAAAAGCCATACCATCCCACCCACTCCCTAGCAACAACAATAAAATCAGCCATTTGATGGACTCCATCCCACTTGAGTTCCCAGGTCCATTGGCAAAACCAGGTTTTCAGGGCATTGCAAATGAACATCAAAGTGAGATCAATCTTATCTTAGCTGGGCTGATATTCCATAGGGAGAGACCCTCCGTGGATAAAGTCCCTCTCCTTGGTCTCGCTAGATGGACCTTTTTAGGAGAGGGGAAACATAGCATTTCCTGCCTCATATAGGGTTTTGAAAATAACAAAGAGCATCTTGATTTGGAACTGGAAACAAATCAACAGCCACATGAGAATGACATAAGTGCATCTCTAGGCCTGCACCAAACCATGTAAGCAGCCATATTTTGAACCAACTAAAGCTTCCACATATTTCCAACTTTTGTTAATATTTATGAATATAAAGACAAACAATTAATACAACCTAAGAAAAATATAAAAAAGAAAAACTGAAAAGAAAAAAATTGAACAGTTAAGAATACGCACAGTATTCAGCAGGTTCTGACCAGTTCTGAGGAACCAGTAATGGAAATTTTGAGTAGTTCGGAGAACCGGCAAATACCACCTCTGACTAGAGATTTTACAGTATCCTTCCCCTGCCACACCCACCAAGCCACACCCACAGAACCGGTAGTACAAAATTTGAATCCCACCACTGAAACACACATACGTATATGTATATTCCTTCCCTTTGCTTTTAAGAATCTTTGCTCTGAAGATGTTAAATATATTCTCCAACTGAACCAAAGCCAATTTAGCAAGACTCAAGCTACAGGTAGTGTCATTTGTGTAGCTTGTGTGGAAAATGTGGAAGGTAGTATCACAGGGCTTTCCCGGAGGGCAGTGAGAATAGACCCATTCTATGTTTTGAGTGCAACATATTAGCAATAGATCTAAACTAAATATTTTTCAGACTACTTCATTTTCTGTAAACCAAAGGCTTTTTAATGGAGGTTGAATAGGATGTCTCATTGACAATCTGAAATAGCACAATGGTACATATTTGAGGTTCAAAAAGTAAAAATATCCCACCATAATTTGGGATTTGCCAAGATATAGCCACCTGCTAAAATAAGCAATTTTATTGTATTTTCTTGATGCAGTTTAGAAGTCCTAAAACTTAAATGTTACTCTTTTCTTTTTCAGGCTAAAAATACTGATATTTCCTCCTGTTCCTGTGCCCAAAATTAAAGGAATTGATCCAGACCTCCTAAAGGTAATGTGAAATAGATTGCTGTTGTACAAAATCAATATACTTGAAGGTTTGTCTGCATAGCAGGGATGGATTAAATAGTCTAACATGCTCTACTGTCTAAGGAAAAGTGATGCCCAATTTGTTGCCCAAGTTTATGTAATAAATGCTTACACCTTTATTAAAAACATTCTTTCAACTGTGTTTCCCTGAAAATAAGACCCTGTCATTTATTTTTGGCACCAAAAAAGGCACCAGATCTTATTTGGGGGGGGGATGTCATCCACTGACTAATCTCACTTGTGCGCGTCACCCCCAGCCTCCTTTTCGCTGTCCAAGGTTTTCAGGAACTACTTTTTCTGCGACCGGCAAGGCTTTCCTGAAGGACTCTGCAGCCGATAATAGATCTGCGGATCGATCTGGAGCTTTGTTATCAGCTACAGAGGCCTTCAGGAAAGCCTTGCCAGCCTTGCCGGCTGCAGAAGAAATAGGCCGGCAAAGTAGATGTTGGGGTGTGCAAGGCCTGGCTACAACTGTTCAAAGGTAAATAGCAGGGCAGCTCCACCCCCCGATCCCCACCCTAGCTTAATTTTTACCTGTGCACTTGAGTGGGTGGGATCTTAATTAGGTTTTATTTGGGGGAGTAGGGCTTATATTGGGTGCACATGTAAAAATCAAGCTAGGACTTATTTTCAGGGTAGGTCATATTTTCAGGAAACAGGATAGTTAGGTATGGACATTGATTGGTTGATTGATTGATTATGTGCAATCAAATTGGTGTCAACATTTGGTAACTATATACATTTAAAAAATTGTAAAGGACAGTCTATCCCCAAACTGATTTTTCAGGACTTCCAAGGATGCACCCATCCCTTCTGTAATTGTATCCATCTACCTTGTAGCTAGTTGTTCTCATATTCTCTTTCCTTCCACCTTTCCCAGTATGATAGACTTCTCCAGAAATAAATGTTGCATGCACTGGAACTAAAATGATTCCAAAATGGAGCATTTTAAGATCCTTTTTTATTCAATACTACTATATTCATGCAGATTTCATTATGGACCTAGTATTGTCTACCAATACTGTACAACCAACTTTAATAATCCCAAGCCAGAGTAATAATAAAGCTAGTAATAGTAAAAGACTCAAAAGAGAATGAAACAGGAAGCAGGAACAAATGCTATTAATTCCCAAGTCTCCTTCTCATGGGAGTTTCCAGGAAAGCTAGTATTCTTGGATATCTCAGTAAAACTTCTGGTTTCTTCCGTCCTCTAGGTGACCATGTTCCAAGTCTGGAGCCATAATTTGCATGATCTTTTAATTAGGAAACTGATTGAAAATTCTTTCTGAATAGAGTAAATACTGCTGCCATGCATATAGAATTCACACATGAATGATTAAATTTCAACAATGATTGCTACTCTTTTGTTTTATTTTCAAACATTTGTTTTCAGAAAGGAAAACTGGATGAAGTTAATTCCATTTTAGCAAGTCATGGTAGCTACATGCCTCAGCTTTACGGAGATGACTCTTGGGTGGAATTTATTGAGCTGGATATAGATGACGCTGAAGATAGAACTGAAGGATCAGATACTGAGAGGCTCCTTGGTGATGTTCACACGAAGTCTCATGGCTGCCTTGCAGTGAGGGATGATGATTCTGGACGGGCCAGCTGCTGTGAGCCTGATATCCCAGAGACTGATTTTAGTGCAAGTGATACATGCGATGGAACTTCTGACATTGATCAGTCCAAAAAGATAAGCGATAAAGAAGAGGATCTCTTGTGCCTTGATCAAAAAGATAACGAGAAATCAATCCCAGGTCTTGATGTTCCATCTGCCTGCTTGCCATCGGATAATCCAACCAAAGAACAGGATCTAAAATCCCATGTTCCTGCCACCGAGATAACCAATCCACTTGTCCAGACCCAGTTAAGCAATCACAGTTCACTAGGGAACATTGACTTTTACACACAAGTCAGCAACATTACACCAAGAGGAAGTGTTGTGCTATCCCCAGGACAAAAAATGAAGTCAGGGAAAACTCAAAGTGACGCTCAGAGAGAACCAGTTGCACAGTGTCAACCAACCTTGGCCATGGACAATGCCTATTTCTGTGAGTTGGATGTGAAAAAATGTGTCACTGTGTCACCCCCCAAAGAAGAGGAGCCAGAAGTTCAAGTCCAGAGCTTTTCTGAGGATGCTTACTTGACCACTGATAGCCTTGTTATTCATCCCGTGATCCCTGCTATGGTAGCAACAGCTGCAGAAGAAAAAGATCCGGAAACTTCTGAGATACCTGTGGCAGACTATACCTCCATTCATATGGTACAGTCTCCACAAGGTCTTGTTCTCAATGCAACAGCTCTCCATGTGCCAGACAAAGAATTCATCATGTCATCTGGCTATGTGAGCACAGAGCACCTTAACAAAATCTTGTCATAGGTTTCTTTTCTTTTTTTAGTATATAGGAAACTGTATCATCCCTAGCTCTATGACGCTCAAAACACATATGTAGTTGGAGCTTTCCAATTCAGTACAGTGTTACAGAAAACGCCTGAAGTTTGCAGAACATTTATTAATGATGATGTGAATGGGAAGGCCAATTCCCAAAAGGAATTCCGTGTTCCTATGCTTTAGCTAGAGCCAAGGTGTCCAACAGTTTCAGATGATTGGTGATGATGCAGTCCTTTCTACTTCTACCTGTGCTGTTGACTCAATCACAGTATTGCTTTTGTGTCTTGTCAATATTGTCTAACCAAATGTTGCTGGTGCTGATTCGATAGCATGACTGTCTTTTGTTGTAAGTGTTGCTTTGGGCTTCTCCCAAACACATTGGGTATCTGTGTCATGCATTGTAAATCATTTTTTTCTTCAAAAAGCTAATAGCAAGTGTGGAATTTTGTTTGTTTGCTCGCTTGTTTGAAGATTTTGAAATGTTTATACTGGGAATTGGAGAATGAAAGATTAGATAAAGAAGCAAAAAGTTTTGTTAAATAAAGCATTATTATGATTAATATAAATATAAATCTACTTTAATACTTCAGGTAAGCAAGCATTAATATTTTATACTTGGACTGCATAATGAAGTTTAATTATTATGGTCAATGTATGGAATGTGTCTGCTGCAATCAGTATAGCAATTACCAAAAGAATAAGAAAAAATATGTTTATATCTCCACCAAAGAATGTTAAGTTGCAGCACTGCTGGGGTGGGGATGGAGTGATCATTTCTTAAAAGCACTATTCATATTTTACCTTTTGTAGCAAACCAAGAACATGTACAACATTGAATATTTTTTTACTGGTAAAACCAATCTGTCATTACAATTTTAAAGCCTAAGATGAATTTGGATTTTCAGGGCTTTTTAGGAATACAATTAATTTTTTTATGACTAAATAGGCAATTTAATAGTGTTCTTTACAAGAAAGCGTTTACATCCCTTAAATTTTAAACACCAAACCTAATATTAATATAGAGTCAAAATTATCAGCATTTTAGATTTTGAATCAAATGAAAATTCAGTGGAACAGTATTATAAACAGTATCACTTTTTTATTTAGGATAATCTGCTAATTAATACAGATGTAGGAAAGTTTTAAAGAATTAGCGTGCTTAAAGCCTTACAGGTATCTGTTCCTTTCTCAAGGTACGCCCTAACATAGTTTAATTTTATATTTTGTTTACATGAACAAGGTTTAAATTCCAAGACCTATATGCAGTCTGCTTGGTTTTTTTCCTTATTGTTTTCCAGACTGCTAATATTACTCTCAGCCTTAGCCTGCCTGCAGGTGATGATTCCTAAACATCACACAAATGTCACACAAACTTCCCAGAATTACTGATTTTAACTGGGAATTTATGACCTAGAGGTAGGGAGTTTTGTGCCATATAAAGGTTCCTTGTTCTGATTCAGAAAGCTTCTCCCCTTAGCTGCCTTATTGAACTTAGCTTCCCCGAGATCTTTAGCACAGGTCTTTTACATTACCTATTGCCTGAGTCTATTTTTTTAAAGATGCCAGGGGTCAATCTATGGACCCTTCTGCACATAAAATATGCATTATATCACCGAGCCACTAATCCCTGACTGGAACAAAAATGTGACTGGGGAAACATTGCAGTGAATTCAGAGGTACTCCGAGATTATTATAGTTGTCCCCTTATGGAAAGGGTGCAGATATTTTGCACTGAATCACAATAATGGGAATCCACAAAAAACGACTTTGGGAAAGGGGGAGGAATGCATAGGATTTGCCTCTGAACTGGTCTTAAAAGGATTTAAATCTAGAAGAAAAATCCTTCCTTTCCATTGCTGTTCCCTTCGTGGGCCATTACAGTTAATGGCCATTTGATAAGCTGTGATGAATATAGTATGTAGATTACAACTGCCTACGTGGAAATATGTTGATATTATACCTGGGTGGCGGTTTTGTTAGTATTGTTTTGATTTGTTTTAAAGAAGTAAGGTGAAGGTCATGTTACGTGTATTTGCCATAGTCTTCAGTCTTAAAGACAAATATAGTGCAATTGTTTCTGGTTTATTTAGAAATAAACCAAAGTATGTGCTTTCAGGCCAATTTCCATGAGGTAGTTTTTTTATGTTGGCCAACCAAATAAGGGTGAAGTTTGCAAAAGGCTCACATAGGACATCTAAATTAAGTTGCTTGGAATGACATCACCACAGAAAAAGAATGTAAGCTTCATTTATTTACATTTTTGAAAGATTGGCTCTTTTTTCCATATAGGTACTCATCTCACTCAGCTAATTGGCACTAGAAAAATTGGGAGTGGGAAAGAGGATGGTGGGACATATTAGCAGGTTGTAAGAGACCCTGTCAACAAAGAACAGCTAGAATGAAAAGAATACCAAGTGAGCAGATCACAGCAAGCTCTAGTAAACATATGAAATGATGCAGAAATTTAAAAATGACCAAGCACCTGGTTTTCAGCCACGATGTTAATCCTGTGTAATATAAGTAGGCCTTGAGTAGAAATGCACATTTTAGCTGGAGATTGCATCATGTATAAGCATCTTAAAAGGAAGAAAGTTGCTAAGAAACAAATCAATACTTCAGAAATAAACTTTTCTGATATTCATTCTTAGGCTTGTATTTGGCTTTTGTATTTAAGATGTATTTTCTCTAACAGCTGGAACCTTTAATTTTTAGGCACTATTGCAATTAAAGCTATGTAAGGGAAATTAATGATACATTTCTCTTGTTGGATGTTTTTTTCCATCACCAAAAACTAGTTAAATACCTCAATCTCAGAATGTCATTTGGTACTTTGCTGGTTACGTAAAACAATATACCATAGTATGAAGATTTGTGTATTTCTGTTTTATGTATTTAACTTGCCTTATGTCAGTGTTCTGATTCCATCCTCAAAAGTTTAAATAAATTTATTTTCTTTAATTCATCATGATGTTGTTGCATACTTTATTGCCAAACCCCTACAATGAAGGGGGAAAAAACAATTTCAGAAGACTTAGTTTACTGTATTGTCAATGGAGGCCATTTTTACATGTTGTTTCTGTGCAATATAAATGAAACCCTGGGGCATACATAAAGCATGATTGGCAGCTGTAATTTCCACATATAATTTTTGTTGCTGAGAATCAGGCAGTCCAATTCTACTCATAGATATGCCAGATTGGGTTCTAAGAATTATAGTCCCACTCATCTAGTTCAGGGCCCCCTATATCTTTTTATTCATTGTACTTATACTTTCATCTATCTTGTTTACAATTTCATATGTTCTCTTCCAACATTCTTAAGAAGCAAAAGTCCCCCTATGATTGCCAATTGAAGTGCAACGCCTTTAAATCTTATTGTTATTATCATATGAAATCTCATTAAACATTGAATTTGTGCATTCTAAAATTATAACATTCAAATTTCTAATATCTATTTTATATCATGTAGATCTCATCATTCAGACTCTGCTTGGTACTTCCCCTTGAAAATGTAAAAAGAAAAATTCTAAAAACACAGCAAAAACAATATATATATATATATATATATAAACATTAGTAAACAAAATAGTTATTCAAAATCATTCTAGTACTGGTATGAACCTTGTAAATCTTTCATGTTTCTTTTTAATATCTCAATCTTTGAGAACAATTGAAATGTTTCCCTCCCTTCTTCATTATTACCTAACTGTTAATAAGCATACCATTGGATAGTCATACAGTTTTATCTTATAAATTATTTACTATTAATTAGCAAAATAATTATTCAAATTCATTCTAATAACTGGTATAAATTTCCTTGTAAATCTTTCACATTTCTTTTCAATATTTTATCAATCTTTAGAAACAATTGCAATGTTTCCCTCTCTTCTTTAATATTGCATTAATTATAAATAACATACCATTACATAACAATACAGTTTTATCTCATAGATTATTTACTTATTTCATTTCTAACTCATTATAGTATTCTACTGTCACAACACTATCTTTTGTACCTTTGCAGAATCCTCACTTTTAACTAAATTTAACCATTGTCTCTGTGTTTTCTAGCTGAGCAAATACCTTTAATCCTAGTACGCTTCCCCTTTTTCTTTATTTCCTGTTTTTGTCCCTCATAAGTTCTTTCCCTTTCTATCTTTCCCCCCCTTTTCCCATCCCTTTTTTAATACCCTTCTCTCTCTAATTTTCCCTTCTGTAGTTTTCTGCTTCTCCTTGCTGTTATACTTCTTTTTCAGACTATTTTTCTTTTTGGCTGTTCCCTTTGATCTCAAACTTTTAACTCCTTTCCCCCTTTCCCCCCTTATTACCACACTTTGCATTATTTGATCATTGAAAATGGCTTCTTCTTTGTCCCGCCCTTCTTCTTGCTCTTGAAGCTTTTCCTTTTGCTTTTCATAGTTCAGGATCTCCATTTCAAAAAATTCAAATACGAAGCCAAAGGATCTTCCTCCCCTTTCTGCATCTTCTTTCTGTTTTTTAAGACTCATCTTCAATTCCTCCAGGAGTGATGGCATTTTAAACTCTTTGAACAACCACCTGATTGACTTTAAGTAAAAACAGAAAAGGAAAGAAAAAACCAATGCCAAAAACTTTTTTTTTAAATCACCAAATGATCCCAGACTGTTCCTTCTTGTTTCTTTCCTTTACTTTTCCTTTCCGTGGGTTACTGTATCTTTTAATAAGATTTTAATAAGATCCACTCGGCTAGCAATTTCCCCCCTCTTCACCACCTCTACGGGGTGGCTTCAGCCCTGAATCCAAAGGATCTGGGCACTCCAGCAGCAAGCACAGATCGAAACCGCACACGATCGCGGATTTCGGTCTGTCGCTGAAGAGACCCAAACCGGAAGTCCAACGATTCCTGAACAGTTTTAATAGGTGATTGGGGGCAAAACACTAGATCACATGAGATCACAGCCTAGAAAAAGAAAGCTGAACAAGATTTAATGCAAATTAGACTTTCAGTAGGCAAAAAAACTTTCCTTCTCAAGTCGTTATTTCAGTTGTGAGTAAATTTATTCGTTTCAAGGTTCTTATCTGATCGGCATTATGATATATGCCAAGAGATTATTCCTGATTTAAAACTGGGTCCTCATCCATTAATAAATTATGAAACACCAAACAGGATTTTCTTCTTCCCTCCATCAGAAAAGGTAGAAAGGAAAATGGTTGTACTTCAAAAAGAAAAAGGCGATGGGACAGACTGAAATTGAAGTGTACACATGGAAGCTGTATAATAATAACTTACTAAGCTAATAGTACAACATTTCAGACGATCTGCAATAAAACTCAAATATGCAGAGCAAATTACCATGTACTGAATAGCAAAAGTACAATTTAAAAATTAGTCTGTGATATTTTTAATTAGAATTTGGGAAAATATTGATCCATGTAATACAATATATTATTAATGCTTACATGTAATAGAAGCACGACCAGAGGTTTGGTGCTTGAATTAGTAATTTATTTCTGTTTTGTGACTTAGAAACAGCTTAGTCTTGAATTCCAGGTGTATGGATGTCTTCCTTTTTGACAATAATCTTGAATCTAAATAAATTGATACAACCCTCAGATTTCTGCTAAAAATGAAAAAAAAAATCTTCATTATTTTTGCTAAAATAATTGTTTCTGTAAAAATCAAGGAACAGTTTCTATCAATATCAAGAGTTAAAACAGCAAGTAAACAGCCATTTGGAATATCTAATCTCTGTGCTTTTTGTCATTAAAATCTCTGGTTAGCACTCATTAAATTTGTTCGCTAGAATTCATTAAATTAATCAACCCTGAACCTGAACTAGCGAAGTTGCTTCTGATATCGTTTAATATTTCCAAGAATTAAAAAATAGCATTAATTTTTAGGCTTTCAAAGATGTAATGAGCACAGTTAATGGTTTGTTTTTAAAAAAGCAAACTATAGGGATTGGGGGGACCTTTTTTTGCTGTAAATAATCAATGATCGAACCATTAAATGGCATACTTTAGGAAGTAAACTCTTTCTCTTACAACAAAACAGCTCATTCTTCTTTCATCTTTCAAATTTGTAGAAAATTCAAGCATATTTCCTCTTTTATCCCACCTTTATCACTTATATAAATCTCAAGGTGACAAACATACCTAATATTCTTCCTCCTATTTTCCCCACACTAACAACCCTGTGAGTTGAGTTCGGTTGAGAGTGCCTGGCACAAAGTCATCTAGCCAGGTTTCATGCCTAAGGCAGGATTAGAATTCACAGTCTCCTGGTTTTTAGCTTGGTGCCTTAACTACTAGACCACACTATATCTCTATTCCCTCTTCTTGTGCTAAGAATGCCCCCCAAAAACCAACCCATGAGCCAGATAACTCAAGGAGTAGTTTTGAGTACAAATGTGGCACTCAGATCATTGAAAGTAGAGTTAGCAACTGTGATGGTAACTGACAGTGTAGAAGACCTCTGCATAATTCGAAGCTGATTACCTATTAAAGGCCCCAAGACAATACACAAACACAGAAAACTTGAAGTCAACAAACCATTACACTGTATTAAAAACATGGTTTCTATATTTTACAATTCCTTCTCTCATAAATACAAGAGTTATTTATTTTCCCCGGCTTCTATTCTCTGCTTGTCATGTTTTCCACTGGTACTTATTTCAGGAGGCATCCGTACATCATGCAATCTTCTTCCCTGTATTATAGTTTCCTCATTGATGAATAGATTGCATTTGAAGCAGCAAATCCCAGCAGTCTCACAGACCAAGAGTCAATGACCGAACTCTAAAGAACAGGAAAGATGGAGATTCTTTAACAAATTAAGTGCTGTGAAGTTTTCATTCTGAATCCACTCAATATCTGACTGTGCCTAAAGGGGGAAAAATGCATGTGCATATGATGCCAATGGGCAATGTTAGACATTGGCAATGGCAAGGGTGTCTGCAGGAGAGGTCAAAAAAGTCAAACGGCCGCTGTGGCTGAGTAATTGATACCCTGTCCCTTTTTAAAGCAGATTGAGCATGCAATACATATCAAAATCTATGGAGTTTCAATTGGCCGGTTGTGGTTGCATCTTGATTATTTAAAACCTTTCCCTGCAGGTGCCCCTTTGTGCGTGGATGGAGGTGCAATTGTAAAAGAATGAAAAAAATAAAATATTTGACAAAATACTGCCTGAACCTTCTCATGATGAAGAGGATTGCCTGTCGGGAGTGGAGTCAAAGAATCAAGATGGAAGCCATGATTGTGTGAACAACACCAGCCTTTTTTATGCATATGCAACATATCTAAAGGGATAGGGCCTTGACCTAGCAGTTGCAACCACCATCTTGAATTTTTTGCCCTGCTACCACCTTGTCTGGATATGCTAGTTGGGTTCCCAAAAGGCATTAAACTAAGCTCCCAGAATGGTGAGTGGTCCTTCACTGAAGGTTGGCCTAGAGGTGGAGCTCTTACCTCACAATCAGGAGGCTGTGAGTTTGATCCTAGGTAGAGGCTAATATTTGGAATAGGCTCTCCTGCTCAAGTAGGGGGTTGGACTAGATGACCTCCAAGGTCCCTTCCAACTCTGTTATTCTATTATCTGTGCCTTGGTCAAGGGGTTGGACTAGAAGACCTCCAATATCACTTCCAGCATTATTTTTATTATTCTAAGCTAAAGTAGGTTTGGTAGTTTGTAATTTTTTTTTTTTAGAATATTTTGTGAAATAGATTATCTTAAAGCCACAACATAATGTATTTGTTATTACTATATTAATTACATTTTCTTTATCTAGCAGTGCTCCTGGGTTTTTAATAGCTGCACAGTTGGTAGGCCTCTAACAGATAGAGTTTCTACCATCTGCAAATATTACAATTCTTCTGCTTAATAAGGAAAGGAAAGGAAAGGAAAGGAAAGGAAAACCAATTTTATAAATTGATCATTTAAATAAATATAGGTTTCTTTATATATCAACAATGGCCAGAACTTTCCCTTGTTATACAATCACTGTATCTTTTTCTTCCAAAAAGAGCAGTGGTGAAATTTTTTTGTAATATTTGTTTTGCTTTTTACTTGACCCTTCTCTGCATGAGCACAAGGTGACTTCCAGAGAGGACTCCTAAGAAAACTGCAGAAGGAATTCCCCAAGTCCTGGGGCATTTCACTACGTGGGTCATTCAAACATTTGGGACAGCATAGGGAGAACAAAGTGTGTGTGTGTGTGTCCCCCATTTTGGATGATGAGTGGTACATTCCATAAATTGGTCTTCTATCTAGACTGGGTCTTTCCCTGCCTGAGAGTTTAGTTTCAGGGTGGTTTCTTCTATCTCTGGTTTGTGTGTCACTTTATGATGCCACATAAAGATTAAGCCCATCGGCCTTCAGAGCTTCTTGCCTTCTCTCTTAATGTACACAATTCCTCACTTGAAGTCCTATGGCTCATTTTACCAACTTATTTTCCGTTCACTTCAAAAAATATATTCAGATACTTTCCTTCATAGATGGGGTTGCCAGCTAATGGATAAAACATAGATTGGGCCTCCTCTTCTGCCTTCAAGGGATATTTTAATGATAAAAACCAGCAGGGACAAGAAATAGCTTCTTTATTTACAAATGAAATTAAACTTAATTGCAGATTCTGTGAGATATCATAGAATTATCACTCGCACCCACCATTTTTTCCTCAGCTTAAGTGCAACTTAATTTTAAAACATAAGTGATAAAACATAAGTGATACAGCATTTTTCCGTGATAAATAGAAATATAATCCTGCTGAACATTTTTGTTGCTCTTTTACTGTTTCAATTTTTAAACAGTTATCAATACTGTAGGTTTATATCCTGCTTTCAAGGCCTAGACACTTAGAAAGCAACTCACAGAGAAAAAAAGCAATGCATATGTTATATAAGATATTATTCAAGAAATGTAACAATTTACCAATGTTGACTAGATGGGGATTTGGGAACTTCTCTAAACAGCCTAGCCTGCAGTTGAAAGATAAGAATGGCACAATACATTGCAATCTGTAATGTTATACACACACAAAAATAACAGATAAGTTTACAAAAAAACTGCCAATTTTTGGGGTTCCTTAAAGGCAAAATTAGTACTGACTGAAAATGTTGTTTACAAATGTAGAAATTTCAGTTACTTTAAAAAAAACAGACATAGCCAAATCAGAGAAAATATCAATGCTCAAAGCAGCATTGCATTTTATTTTTTTCTCTTTGGACAAGCTCTTCTGCATAAGAAATTATCTTGACTATGTATACAGATCATCATGGAACTAGTACATATAGTGTTTAAACTACATATTTCAACAAACTCTGAGGAACAACGCTTTTTTTTAGCACGATACAAGACAGACTTGACAAATAACATAAGTAGAGTTGCTTCAACAGTGAGATGTCCTGCATATAAATTTAATAAATAAAAATACACTGATGAATCTATAATTGGGAAGAGTTTAAAATATCAACAGTATGTAAGCAAACTGAAATTATGCAAACAGAGCTATTTAACTCAAACATTAAATTTTAATAATTTTGAAATATCAAAATTCTTGATGTTGATACTTGAGTTTAAAACAGGAATCTTAAACATACTTAAAAATAGCAAGATTGTTAGCATATTTAAGAATTTACATTAAGCGTTGCTGTATACAGTTCATGGCCTTGTCTACAAAAATGGCTGTAACATTTCTGAATGCAGATCACAGAATGCGGGCATTGCAATATTCTTTATTATTAATTATGGCACTTCTTACCATGGAAATTGCTTCTCACATGGCAAAGGAGTAGACCATTATGCTTAAAATAGCTTAATTTATACATATTACATATTTCTCTTTCATACACAGCAAATTGCGAAGCAATCTTGCAACATGAAGAAAAGCAGTGCGGTGAATCTTGACAAACTTTTAGAGGACTTCTCACATATAGAAATGGTAAAAGATCAAATAGAAAAACAATAATATACCCAAATTTTTATATGTTTGCCTAGAAAGTTAGCAATTCACTAAAGTCACTTTGAATAGTGAGAAGGCTGCTATATAAATTAAATAACTATATATTTTCTTTCACTAAGCCTTTGAAGTTCCTCTGTTTATGGGTCTGATTTTGCAGTGGAATAGAACTCCTAATAATTAAACATGTGAAACATGTAGTAAGGCATTGTGTAAGCTCTGATCTCATTTAGGAGTTTCAGCTCTTCAAGGCAATTAAGTTTTCAACTGAAAATGCTTTTTAACTTTGAAGTAGAGACAGGTAGTGTTTTCCCCGATGTCTGTCATAGACCGAACCTAATTGTTTTCTCTCAGCATTATGGGGCTATTTTTCACTCACCTTTTTAATATAACGAGTTAAGCTTCAGGGAGAAGACCCATAAGTAAATAGAAAGAAATTTGCCTTCCTAAGGGACTCATGGAATCCATTTTTTCCAAAAAAATAATCTCTGGAAAAGAGTAATAAAATCTCTTTCCTGAATCCCAACAGTCAGATAACAAATTCTATTAGTGTTTTGTTCAGAAAGTATTTAGTTTCAGAATGGCTATGAAATCAGTCCCTTTAAATTCACCATTCTCTATGAAGCACATCCAAGATCATTCTGGTTTTTATTTTAAGGATCATGCTTTCAGATATCTAATGCTTGATCAAATATCAGCAAACATTCAGCATGTATTTTTTTAAAAAGATTTTTCTGTCAGAATAATTGAGGAGCTTGGAAGGATACTTCAAACAAGAGGTTTCATTTGGAATTCAAATTATTTTCCTACAGAAAATATCAGAACTTCATGGAAAAAATCATTTTCTGAATCTTGAGTTGGACAAAACAAATAAATTGCTGACAATGAGCCAGTCAAGGGAAGAAATGGCTAAACAAGGTAAGCATTCATTTCCTTAGCAGTGTTTACCACCAGACACGTTGGAACCCATAAAATGTGTATATGTATTCTATTTTTGTGTAATTAAAGGTAGTCCAAGTGCAGAGCAACCCCAATATTCTGGCTAGTGGCAATGAACTTCGTTATTGCACCAGCGCCAAAGAAGCTGGCATTCAAAGCATAGGGGTTTTGTAGTGGGAAGAGCACTTCCCTATACATTTTTCACTATTTAAAATTGGAAAGCAGTTGAATCTTTTGGGGAATGAAGTTCACTGCCACTTTAAAATGGCTCTGGATATTACTAGCAGGTAAATGAAAAGAGTCACAGTAACTAAGCCTTAAATCTTTAGACATGGAACAGCTGTCATAATCATACATTTCTTTTTCTTCCATTCGGTCATATTCAATTCTCAGAGATTGCCTGGACAAAGCCCTGCAGTTTTCTTGGCTATGTTTTTCAAAAGTGGTTTTCCATTGCTTGTTTCCCAGGGCTGAGAGAGAAGAGCTAAGGAAGGACTAGAAATCATGATCTCCCAGTCTGTAATCTGATCAATACTATACCAAATTGGCTGTCTATAGTCAATCATACATACTATCTTGCTATTTCTTCATGCTCAGATGTATTGCTGTGATGCAGGCTAATGTTACTCCATCTGAAGCAGTTCCCTTCTCTCTACCTTGGCCTCTGCAATGCAAGCACCCTGCATACTCTCATAATAGATATACCGTGCTAGAAAATTGTTGTGCGTTTGCTAATCACTGTAGGACAGTGGAGGTAAACCTATGATACAAGTGTCAAAGGTATCAAAGGTGACAGGATTGATATTTGGGTGACACACCAGCATTCACTTGACAGCAACTATTATTAAAAGTACACTATATTTGAAAATTGCACAATCTTGTGCAATTTTCAGAACTGTGGAGATCGCACAAGAACGGAATGTGCTCTTGGCATGGCCCTTGGATCCTCCAGAAGTCATGTGATCTTCAAAGCCTCTGAAAATTGTGAGACATAAGTGGTTTGCAGAGGCTGCAGAAGAGGATTTTCCAAAGCTAACTCAAGAATGTGGCCCAGAACTGTCTTAGGTAGGTCTCAGGGGTCTGTCCACAGATTGCTTCCCTTTTGTTCAGGTGTGCATGTGACATGGCAGCAGAATCAAGCTGACATTTTCTGAACTGTTGACATGCTGGGCCATTTGCCATATGCCACATGGACTTATAGTGGTTCAAATGTTAATGTCCAGTCCAGTGGTGGGATTCAATTTTTTTTTACTACCAGTTCTGTGGATGTGGCTTGGTGGGCATTGCAGGGGAAGGATACTGTAAAATCCCAATTCCCTCCCCACTCCTGGGGGAAGATTACTGCAAAATCCCTATTCCCTCCCCATCCCACTAACCTGCTTTCCAGCCCTGTTCTCCTGTGCAGGGCAATCAAAGGAGACCCAGCCAATCAGCTGGAACTCAGGAGGCAGAGAATAGATGGGGGCAGGGCCAGTCAGAGGTGGTATTTGCCGGTTGTCCGAACTACTCAAAATTTCCACTACCGGTTCTCCAGAACTGGTCAGAACCTGCTGAATACCACCTCTGGTCCAGTCCACCCAGCCATTCAAGGACAGGATAGTCTATGTTGAAAAAAATCAGACATTTGGCTGGTGTAAGCTCTTGATGGACATTTGGACAGATGGATATTTTGTCGAGGAGCACTAACAGTCACACTGAGGGGTAGAGATAGGACCCCACTTAAACAATGAATCCTGGCAGACACCATGTTGGGTACAGATCCTGTTCAGAGTTGACCATGCTGGCGAGGAAGGTCAAAACCTGGCACAAAAGCATTAAACATAACCAACATAACAATCATGTTCTCTTATTCTATCATAAGGAGCAACAATGAAAAAAAACTAACATAATGAATAACTCCATTGTAGAACAGACTCCAACCATAGTATATGTATCAAATGGCCTTATGGGATAGCCAGGTCTTTAATGGATTTGAACCTTTTTAATATATAATCATCTGAACATAGATTATTCCTTTGCTCATTACTTCTTTGTTCATTCAGTGTGTTTAATTTTAGGTCCTTATGCATTTGAAGACAGGTTGAGAATTGCATTATGTGTTAAGCCAACAATTTAACAAATTAAAATATCATTTAAATAAAATTTATTAACCATTATTAATCAGTAATACACAATCAGCAATAATTGCTAACTTTTTCCTGGTGATGTTTCATCCCACCACTAAGCAGGCCCAACTCTGTTGAATCACTAAGCAGGCCCAACGTTTTCAGATCAGCTTAGGTTTGAGACAGACTTTTTAAAAAGAATCATGCATTATTATTTTATAAGCAAGTTTCATCTTGGAAGAAGCATTCTCTTCTCTGTGAAAGATAATGCTTTTTAAAGACAATACCTGCTTCTGTCAACTTTCCATAAATGTGTGTATTGAAGGAACAATTACTCAGAAATGCTTTTTAATTAGTTACTTTATAATTGATCTATCTTGAAATAATATATAAGTGCTAGATAAACGAAGTGATATAATGATAACTGGTAACAATATAAATTGTGCAACATACCTGAATGTTAGGATTCAGTTTTCATTAGAAATATTTAAAACTTTTTTAAAATGCTGAAATAATTAGGTATATAAAGAAAGCTGAGAGAATGAATGGATTGTTCCAAGATGTAGCAGTTACTGCTTTACTTGAACTCCACTTTGGCAACTATAAATGTGAGGCAAGCCCAAGGCTGAAGAAGGAGCAGAAATCCTAAAATATTTAATTGAAGGTTCAAACATGTTATTTCAACCATGTGATACTTTTTCCTTAACAGAAATTGTTAGGCATTTTTAGATCTCTCCAGAATGGGAAAACATAATGTAGCTTTAAATTCTCCACATGTATATTATCTGAACTCTTTAGAAGCAACATTTCACATTTTAATTTTAAAATTAATGTTATGAATAAATGGTCTGAAAATTAAGGATACCAGAGGCCCATCTTGTGGCCACTATTTGCAATTGCAGATAGTTGGAATATGAGTACAACTGCTAAGTACAATTGCTGATACTTCAATAAACAAACTTAAAATAGAAAAAATTATACTTCAAATATCAAAGTTGGGTTTTCTTTCATTATATCCATCTTGGAAGGATGTATGCCTCAGTGCAATAATTTTAAAAGGTTAGTATAATTATCAAAATAACAATAACTTAAAAATAAATATATTAATTTCTTTACTTCTTTTCTTTTTAAAAGACTGTGCTACATTCCAGAATGTGATTAAAGGTCTTCAACAAACTATAGAGGACCAATATAACTTGAGAGGTAAAGAAGTGCAATGTTATTTCGTAGAACGTTATTTTTCTTGGTTGAGAGGGAGATCCTATGCAGGTAGTCTTTGACTTTAGAACCATTTATTTAATGACAGTTCAAAGTTACAATGGCTTTGGAAAAAATGCTTTACAAACTGTGGTCACCTTTAAAACCATCATAGCACACACACACACCCAGAGTCACATGATGGCAATTTGTGTGCTCATGGTCACATGATATAACTTTTGAGCCTTTTTACCTGTTTCCAGCAAAAAAGCCCATTGAGGAATTTTGCCAGCATATCCAGTTGAGGGAGAATATGAGAATGAAAAGATTCAGGATTTTAAAAGTTATTTTCTTCTCTTGTTTTCTTATGCAAGAACCCCTGAATTTTGATGGCCCTGCAGTTTTAAATCAGTGACATTCAAGTCAAGGATTGTTACTATTTTTTTTAGAGTTCAGAATAATTGGCAATTTATTTATCACCTTTATTTTGTAATATTAATATCTTTATATAGACGAAAATGAGCATCTCAAAAACACAATCCAGATTTTAGAAGAGAAATTGAAGACTCATGAAAAGGTAGGACCACTCTGTTTTCAGAACCTCTTGTTTCTGATTTCTAGGAAGATGATTTTCTGATTTTTATAGCAATTATTACTATGTTCCTTACTGTTCATTAATGACTTAAATACAAGCATATTAGATTGTTGGATTAATATTTAATGTCTTATTTGTGGCTAATAATAATAATAATAATAATAATAATAATAATAATAATAATAATAATAATAATAATAATAATAATAATAATAATAATAATAATAATAATAATAATGGCAACCTTTTCTCCTGGTAATTTTATACTTGCTCCTGACATCTCCAGGACCTGTAACTGGAGTGAAACAATTATTTGCAAGTGCATAACAGCAACAATATATTATACTATATTTTAAATTGGTAAAATTTGCATGTAACATTTTCTGCATTTAAGGCAATTATGAATTGCATAGATACAAACATTACTGTTGCATTTACTGTTTGGAAGGGAAGATTTGCCTTTTGCCACTAAAGCATAATGTTTGAATGCAAATCTATGTCCAATTTCCAGTTTGAAAAACCTTGGAAAATTATTTTATTAGAATATTGAAGGGGCTGAGTGGATTTATTTCTGCATGAGCTGCAAGTATTTCTGAAATCACACACATGCATACAGACATCATGGTTTCATTTGCAATGATAGAACTCTGCAGAGTTTGTGGACAGCTTGTTTTCCTATTGTCAGGAAGCTTCACCTTTCCTCGGCTTTTAGACTGAGGTTGTAAACTGTTCATAATTGATAAAGGGGAAACAAGACTTGCTTCTCTACCACAATTTAGATTTGTTTTTAATACAATCAAACACATGCATACATTCCACTATAAAAAGATTTATTCTAGCTCTTTTGGCTGTAGAACCTTGAAGCCTAGTAATCCAGATCAAAGAAACATAAATTGACAAGACTTGAGTCATTACTTCCTCTTCAGCAGGGAGTCAGTGAATTGCAAAGTGGCACCCTGCTACTTGTCTTACTTTGAGCAATGTCCTCATGGAAGGGAAGGGTTTGCAAATTGTTTTCTTTTTGTGTGGAGGGAGAGGATTTTTGTTGCTTTAAGACTGGCTTGGTCTCTCTTGAGGAGAGTGGAATTTGAAGAAGGCATCGAGTATTTCCTTCTAGCCAAGTTAAAATGCTTATCCAAAGATATTGGCATAAGATTTGCTACATGCATGATACTGCCAAATAGGGCTATTCTCTTTATAATCTGGAGGGCATGTTAAGGACAAGGATTGGTAAATTCTCTTGGCTTAGTTCTTCTTCTCCACCAGGCCTCACCAGCTAACAGGAAAGAATTAGTTTGTCATTCTCAACATGGCATCAACATTGGATGGGGAGGGGGGAGGCAAATTTTGATAGACAGCTAGACCTCTATACCATATGTTCAAAAGAAGCCCAAATCACAGCTGATAGGAGGATTGGACTGTGAACCAACAGAGAAAATTAGCTCCTTGTCTTCATCCATCCCTTCATCCACCATCACTTTCTCATACACACTGCCTGTTCCCCATCACTTTTAGTCAGGTTTTGGTTGGTTCAGTTTTCCAAAATAGGGACTGTTTTCCTGGTAGGTATAGGAGGAGAGCCCAGTTTAAAAGAATTGCACTTTCCATCTGCCCATGGCTCTGGAAAACCATGCCCAGGAACCAGAGGGTTCAGGTATGCCCACACCACCTAAAGTGACCAATAGATGCCAGAATGATCCCAACACCAAAGGAATCCCCAAGGAACCCAATTTAAACTTTTGGTTAAAAAATGCAATCTGCAGGAGTACATTGAGTGAAAACTATATGGAGATAAATCAATTGCAAAGACTTAAATGTTTCAATAAATTCCTAGGAACATGAAAATATGGTTGATAAACTCATTATAGAAATAAAAAGCAAGGAGAAGGAACACAACCACGAACAGAACAAACTTCACAGCAACATGAACAAGCAACGTAAGCATAATAGATAATGTTTACACAGTGTTTGAGAGACACAGAGTGTAAGGCATAGTTTTCATTGAGTGCACTATTAAATTATTTTTCACTAATAAAAGACTGAGAATTATATGTTTCAAGTGTTTTGAAAATGTCTCTTTCCAACTGAAAAAGAGAGTAAGTTTAAAGCTCTACATGTATGCTCTGCACATCTTTAATAACTTATTTTCCATTCTAGCAAATTAAGCAGTTTCAAATGAGTAACACAATTTGTTCGTTCTGCCTTTCAGATACAAATTGTGTTATTAAAAAACCTTACATCAGCTAAAAAATGAACTAACTTTGCTTCTGCTTAAAAACAGTAAAGAAAATATACAAGTGAAAGGGAGGAGGAAGGAAGGATTTCTTCAAGTTTGCAACAAAGTTTATTGCTACCATTTACCCTCAATTCAGACCAAATTAGTCTCTGGGCATCAGCTGGTGGTCCTTCATGGATAGCTGATGAAGAGAGCAAGAATTAAGTGATTTTCTACTCTTGACCCAAAAGCAGCTGTAAAAATAGGAGCTGATATTTCTGTTTGGCAGGGAGGAGACAAGCAACATGGAACAACAGCTTTTGCTTTAGCTAATGTAGGGAGCCAGATTGCCTTCTTCTTAGTAGTATGTTCTTTCTGGGAAGCAAGGTATACAATCTCCCCAGTAGCCCTTGGCCCCCTTGGCAGATGTATGAGGATAGAATGTGCTGCTATCACTTAGTTCTCCAGTTCCTGGACAGCTGCTAGTTGTGGTGACATGTTCTATATGATATGGAGACATGAACAAGATATGAAGAATACTGAAGTATTGGGGCTTGTCCAATGCCTTCAGAAGGACTTTTTTTGCAGAGTGAATACATATTGTTTTCAAAACATTTAATCTAATTTTGTTACAAAAATCTAATTTTGTTACAAAAATCTAATTTTGTTACAAAATATTTAATCTAATTTTGTTATAGAAGTATGCTTGACTGCATTGAAAATGAAAACGAAGCATTAGAAATGACACGTAAAACAGAGAAAGGTCAAAAGTAAATTTGATTGACCAAGATTACAAGATCAAGTGTCAATTTATAGCAGGGGTATCAAACTTGCAGGCCATGGACCAGATGCGTCACATGCTGGCCCCGCCCCCTCCCAGTTTAGGAAGAAGAAAAAAATCCCGATATGTCATGTGACAACGCTGTGACGATGCGAATTTGACACCCCTGGTTTATAGTATGCTGAAAAGAATGGGAAAGTGTTTCACTTCTCCCTTATTGCATCAATAGGCTGTTGATCATCAGCCTTGTTTAACATAATAAATTCCCTGTTAAAGAAGGATGAATGGAAGAATCCCCAGTGACCACTGTTGATCATTTTACTCAACATTTTGTTGACTAAGTCACCCAAATTTATCAACCTTGACTTCTCCTGTGCAGAGTCTGATTTGATGATTGTGGCAACATTTAGTTCTGTTATTTGAGATTAATTTGGTCTGTTGACTCCAGAGAAGTAAATATGACCCTTGCCATTTGAAGGAATTATTCATGCTCCTCCTAGCCCCCCTTTATTTAATATACTCAGCTTGATATTGTCACCTGCAACATAGCTATGGATGGCACTTATTCCAATGTCAGGATGTTGCTGCAATCTGGATGGTATGAAAGATGCTAAGGTTGAAGCCTAGCAAAATGGAGTTACTGATTGCGCTGTGTAGTTTTCTGTTCATTCCATTCTTGTTTCCTAAGGGGTAGCATCACCCTTGAGGAAATAGGTCACAGTTTGTAGGTCCTTCTGGACTTCTGATTACTGCTAAATGACCAGTGGAAATAATATATAGGAGAAGCTTTGCTCGGCTTCTCCTGGGATGTATCAGCTGCAGCACGTTTTTGAGTGAGAGAACCTCACCACCATGAAGGTAGACTTCTGCAATGTGTTGTAGACAGGGGCAGTGGCCTACTTATTGACTACTGTTAATCACTATTACACTTATTTTGCATTGGTTCCCAATAATTTCCCAGATGCAATTCCAAGTGCTAATTTCCACTTTCAAAATCCTATATGGCTTACTACCCATATACTTGGAGGACCAACTATTATTAATAGACTTGATTTGTCCAAAATGTATGAAATTTTCCCAGAAGAAACTAATTTTATGAAGTGAAAGGGGTTGAGGCCAGAATGTATACCATGCTATGTGTTTCATAGCATGGTACCAATGCTATGAAACATCTTCTGCAAAGCCTCTCTTGATGAAGGCCACTTAAGAATTAATGAAGACTGAAACTTCTGAAATTTGTTATGGTGCACAATTTTTCTTAATTATGATGACATTAAAATAATAAAATATATCATTCTATTTGATTAATGCAATTATTTTGCTTCATTATTTTTAATTTTGTATATATGAACAATTGTTTTAGTTGAAAGCAAGATGGAAGAGCATAAGAAACTAATGGAGAAGAAAGATCTAGAGATTTTAGAACTAACTAAACAACTGAAAGCTCAAGAAAAGGAAAAGCAGAATGAGATAATCAAATTACAAATAGAGGTATGCCATCTCTTACACCAGTCAGATATATGCTACATTGATAATTTATTATAAATTGTGGATCAAAACCAAAACATTGCATTTTACAAAATTAAAAGAACTACCTAACAAGGAATCATTTTAAGGAAGAAATTGATATGATTTCAGTATGCATTCATGTTACATTTTTCATATTTCATCATTTTCAGTTCAAATTCATTTTTGCCAGAGCTGTCACAAAGAATATTTTCTCTTACTGACTTGGGATCAGAACATCGGTGAAAATACCTCAGGAATGGTGTCTTCCCAGTCTATTGAGATTTGTGCTTATTTAAGATTGAGACTGACAGTTAAAGTCTTTTTTCATTATTACATACAGTTTCTATGTTTGTAAAAAGTATTTTGCATATTTAGAATTATTAGTCCATAACCTCCTTTATTTGCATGTGCAATATCTTGAATCCTGCACCATAGATTATTGGGTCTCAGATTGTAAATTAACATGATTCAGGATTAACTAGAAGCTGAGTGGACAAGAGTCAGTGAGATGACCAAAACAGTATCCTGCAATGCTGCTTGGGAGGTTTTTAAGCCAGTGACTTCTGAAGAAGTTGACAGAGTTCCCTATAACTTTATTTTGTTTACTTGCATACCTGACCTCTGCCCTTTCTGGCTGGCTGAAGCAATGGTGGGGGAGCAGGGATATGGATCCAAACAATTGCCATGAAGGCCTGTTGAGGGAGGAGTTATGGTCATCTACTGTTTGGAATGAAATATCATTGGGGTACAGATGATATCCAGTTAATGGTAGTAAATAAGTTTAACATTAAGATGGCAAAAGTATGTTTTTGTTTCATGTTTTGATTCATTTTCTTCCCCACCCCCAGAAAGTAGTAAACAAAAAGTTATTGTAGAGTATTTTATGCTCTATACTAAAAGAAATGTATTCATGCCTTTAAGAGTTTGTGCTGATACCATAATTGTTGATAGTTTATTAGAATTACAGCCTTAATATCTTTCTTTGTTCTTATAGTTGCACTTTTCGCTCACCATTTCTACAAAGTCTTCAGTTCTTAGCAGTAAACAAATACATGACCCAGTCAATTAAGCTACCCTTAATCACATTGGTTTTGTATGTATTACACTTGCTTTTCTGCATTAAACTCTGGGAAAATTCTATTTTTACATTATCTTTGTAACAGCTCTCTAAAATTGATAATGCCAGGTGATGATAATGAGCCAATTTTACCCATTTGGGCTTCATGGTCAAATGGGAGCCTCTTTCCCTGTGTTATGTAAATATCCAAGAGTTGCTTGTACATTATTAAAATAGCATTCATTACAGAGAAGCTTTTTCTCTCGTTTACATTTTTATCAACACACTAATTCTTTTTTTAATCAGTGTAATACTAAACTGGAAAGGCTGCAGACCAAAACACTGAAAGTACAGGCTAACCCCACAGGACTCCCTCAAAATATATATAGAAAGGTAAGTGTTTTATTGTTTTCCAGAATGTAAGTTAGTTTAAGGGTTAAGGTGATTTGACTGCAGATATTTTGCCCTACTCTGTCTGTTTATAGTCATATATGTGAGATGGGCAGCTATACAATTAACCAGATAAAATAAAATTTAAAAAATCCTGTTTTAACAGTGTCTTATGCTGGGATGAGGGGAAAACATCCCAAAGAGCTACTTCAAAAGAAAGCAAAGTTCTATAAATGCTTTTCTCATTTGAGATCCATTTGCAGTGGGAGGTTGCCTCCAAGTCATCCATTTATTTCATAGTCCTGAAAAAATGTACGAGGCTCCTCCGTAGTTTCACATTTTTAGTATTGATAGTTCTTCACTTAAACATAAACTTTTTCCTAAAGTAAAAAACTGGGAAATACAATTCCTCTCAAATTTCAAGTCCACTATTGTTACCATTAACTAGGGAGCAAATAGAGATTAGTCTTTGGAAGGAAAATATCCAAAATTATTGAAAACCTGTAGTAGTTACTGCCATTAAGGGTCTTGAATTTCTTCAGTACGATTCTGCCCTACAGCTTTAGGCCCTTTGCACAGAGCAAAAGTGTGGCTGTTAGGATGCCATTAAGCATTTATGCAGCAATACAAGTACACACTTCCCATTGATGTGAACTCCAGCCTTAAACGGCTTGCCTCCTTTTCCTCCCTATTACTTACTTACAGCAAGGCTTCAAGGTGCTTTGTCACCATCTCCTTCTCATTCCCAGTTGACTTGAGAGGCACAGCAACTAGCTGGGTGTTACAGTTCTCATCTTCTCCTGCCACAGAAAGCAAACCCGGTAAAGTGTTTTTATTTATTTAGTCAGTTTAGTTTTATTGACCTCACCCCTTTCCTAAGAGGCCTGCAGGGGGCGTCCCTGTCCTATTGTTTCTTTTTATTTTTCTCATATGTATCCATTTCATGTATTCATAACTATGTTTATATTTATACCTATTATCTTGTAAGCGATTGACAAATCAAAGAAATAAATAAAAAATAAAATAAAGCAAAATGGAAACAGAGCCACTGACTGGGATGGACCTTTTTGTGCTTACTCATTGGCCACCTGAAGGGAGCAGGTTTAGTGATGAGTGGATTTAGCAGTTGTCCCTCATGTAATAACTATAGAATGTTTTAAATGCCAGGGCTATGGAGAAACGCCCTTTATTGTTTTTATCTGGTAGTGCCACTGATTTGAGTTGTCTTTAAGTATTTAGAGAAGTTTATTGAGTTGGAAAAATATTGAATAATTGAAATGATATAACATGATATTTTGCATTATTCCCTCTATGTAGATACTCACCAGGAATCATGATTCCCATGCTTTACTAAACAGCCTGGTTGTTTTGACTTGTTTTATTTTAGTTATTATCAGATCAATTTGATTTGACTTCTTTGACCATAACTAAATATTGTTCTATAATACAATACAGTATGTTGTATTGTCTGGTCTAGTCCTTAAATATTTTAGAATAATGTTTTTCTTGTTTTATTTGTTGGTCTATGACAGCATAAATATTTCTGATTCCTAGAAACTAAGTCATGAAACACATCAATATCTCTGAAGCATCTAAATTTGTGTATGTGTATACATTTCTGGACATATAAATACACATACACACTTTTTCATATATAGGTATAAGAGGGTATAATTTTTTTATTTATTTGTTTTTGTAGAAGCTCCAGCATCTTCAAGAAGAAAAGAATAAAGAAATTGAATTTCTTCGAAATACTATCAAAGGCTTAGAAGAAAAGCTCGACAAACGTAAAAATTGCTATTTTAAACTGCAGCAATTTTGAGAACATGAAACCACAAGTTTTACTTTGGAGAAAGAACTGAATGGGAGACACACATTGAATTCAAAGATATTTTCATTTATTAAAACATAGTTTGTCCACCTGCAAGATCTTCAGTTGTGTGTACTTAACTACTTTCCCTCTTGTAAGCATTCACCATAAAATAATTCAGGTTTTATAGGGGTACGATTTCCCTACCAAACCATCATGAACTATGGCAAACACAATCTAAAGAATCCTCTGTTCAACATTTTCTTCCTCTCTAGAACTTGCAAAATTTCAGTTAATTTCAGAAATTTCAGAAACTATACTATTTTGCTACATAAAGATAGATGTTATATAAACATGCTTCATCACTTACAAAAGATTGTCCAAATCACTGGTTAGCAGAAATAATGATTAAGTGTAGGTCTCACATTTTATTACGAGATACGTATGCTTATCCTTCAATGAACTTACTGTTTCATCCTATCTCATCAGTCTCACTTCATGTTTTTAAAGACTGTTATCCCAAATTCCAAATGAACTATGATAGTGAACAGTCTCAGAAACACATAAATTGATTTTAATAGGTCTTGTTATAGGACTCACACTTTATAACATAAAATCTGATGTTAAAGTAGTGAATTTTGTAGACTTCTTGGTGAAAATATCTGGTTGGAATACTACGCACAGAATTCTATACAATTATCTTAAATGGCTTTAGAGTTTCATAGAAGAACACTTTCACTTGGTCTTAACTTATAATTGTAAAACATAGTTAGCAAATCTTTTTTTATCCTCTCCTGTTCTTATTTGCTCCGTATCAAGCAGAAGCCCCTAGGTCATAGTTTTTGCTCCTGTTTTCATGAATGCAAACAGAATGGTAGAAGAGGAAACCAAAAAGAAAAGCTAACAAACACCACAGACACTTGGAACTGGCATTGAGAAACAACTCCATACCATTATGGGAAAGTTTTGTTCTAACTGTTCAAGGCAAAGTCGGATGACAAGGACTGTATTCTGTATCAGTGAAACCACAGCACATGACTACACCTGAACAAATACAGCCAAAATCCAAGAACTCTTGCTTAACTGGCAGGTGTAAAGGTTGTTTTTCTTTCTTTCCCAATAATTTACATAATGGTATGTGTGTCAGGAAGATTACTGCTGGGATGCATTCCTCTGATTTAATGCCCTTCAGTCACCTATGGCAAGGGTTTCCAACCACTTTGGCAGAGATAGTAGGACCAATTTCAAACGATTATGGAATGCATTCCAAAGTCTTCCATAGGTGTTTAGATTGTTCCTCAAGCTCAGTTGTCCAGCCCTGCTCATTGTCAGGTTTCACCCCTTCTTGCTGCTGGTGACAATCAAGCAGCTGTTGGCAGACGTCACTGTCAAGACTCAGCCACGTTGTCTGCCAACAGCTGCCCTTGTCACCTTCAGGAAGATGGGAGCTCTCCACGACAATGTCAGGAACTTGTGCTTTGCTGATCTTCAAACAACAGGTGTCGTCAGTGTCAGCATCAGCTACTGGAGATGGGACCTGTCGAGAGCTGCCAGTTTCAGCTTAAATGGCGCTTGCAGATGCCACTCCCCCTTTCTCAGAGCCTGTCCCCTTGCAAAGCTATAGCTGCCGGTAGACGGGCAGCTTTGGCAGGATCCAGGCCCAAGACACTGCTGTTATGCTGATTGTTTACTTCTGGCCGATCCCCTTTGGGATGATGTCCATGATGATGATGATGATGGGGATGACGATGTTGATGATGATGAGGGTGATGATGAGGGTGGGGATGCTCAGTGGGAGGCAACCGTGAGGCAGAAGCTGCCACGGTTTGCTTTTCTTCTGAATTCTCTGAGATTCTTTTACATATTTCTTCAATTTCAGGTGTCTGAAAAAGTTCAGGCAACATGGTCAGAATTTCAACTGTTCTCATACAGTAGTATGTCAACACAAAATATAAGCGGAAATCAGTTTACAGAAAATAATGTAACTAAGCTGAGGATTTCAGCCTAAAATGACAATCAATGTGTTCAGCTTCTCTCATGACTATTCTTTTCCAAGTCATTTCTAAAGTGCCTTATGCTTAGATCAGCATGAGACTGACTTTAGAAAATACCCAGTTTGTTATAATTTTCTGACCATACAAAAGCTGGAGAGTCCTAGTTCCATTTGATGTTGGTTATTTACTTGGTTACTTTGCTTCCTTCTCAAGGAATTAAAAACAATGTATAGAATGCTACTTAATGACAAAGATCTGAATTTTACACATCCGTGATGGCGAACCTATGGCATGAGTGCACATGCAGGGGTCATCCATGCATGTGTGGGGGTCACGGGGTTGTGCACACACGTGTGGGGTTGTGGGGGGTTGCATGCCCATGCGTGGGGGGGAAGGCCATGCGTGCTTGCATGGGGGGCAAGGTGCATGTGCGGGGCGCACGCATGCATTGCATTTTGGGGATGCGCGCACACGCAGTTTGGGCACTTGATGCCAAAAAGGTTAGCCATCACTGTTATGCATGAACAGCACTGAGTTTAATGGCAGTTTGGATGTGGAGTGGCAATCCAATCATTTTGCAGTTGGGGAAATGCTCATGGGTCTGCATTTATAGGAATGTATTTTTTTTTCTAAATTAAGCAACTGGAGAGTAAATGCCTCCAGGGTGAAACATGATATCTATACAGATAGATCTATGCAGATATAGAATGAGATCTATACAGATATACAGTACCTTACCTGGCTTCATATCTTATACTAACTGAATTTGAGCTTAGCATGTTATGTGAACTCATGGAATCATAAGGTTGTAAAGGATCTTGGAGGTTTTCTAGTTGAACCCTCTGCCCAAGGTAGGAGTCTTCATACCATCTCAGATAAATGGTTGCCCATTCTTTTCTTGAAAATTTCCAGCAATGGAGCACCCATAATTCCAGGAGACAAACTGTCCCACTGCTTAATAGTTCTGACCATCAGGAATTTCTTCCTAATTTCCAGTTGGATCTCCCTCTGATGAACGTCTATCCGTTGCTTCTTGTCCTACCACCAGATTACTATCAGGAATAAATTGACACCCTCTTTCCTGTGACAGCCCTTCAAGTATTGGAAGACTGCTATCATGTCTCCCCTCAGTCTTCCTTTCGTTGACTCAGCCACTGTGACTTAATAAATCATAATTAAATATATCATTGGTTAGATATCTTTCTCTATTTTTTCTTGAAGAAAGCTAGCAATCTATTTCGTTTTGGAATAAAAAAACACTTGAAAAGTTTGTCATTATTTGCTAAGAAGTAATACAATTCTTAGAAATTACAAAAATGAAATCAGTGGTCATAGGTTCTGTACATTTTTAAATTTTAATTTAATCAGATTAAAATTTAATCAAAAATTAAATTTTAATTTAATTTCTTTTTCCTAGATACTTCTATACAATAAGGAAAGGAAAAAAATGAATACATACTGTGTATGAGCAATTTCCGCAGGTGTCTTCACAATAGGCGATCTGAATAGCTTTCTCTACATATGGAAAACTCAGGAAAGTATAAGGTAAGCCAAGGTGATAAACAAGACGACCACACCTAGGAAGAAAGTAACCCAGTTCTTAATATCAATGCATCACCATATTTATGAAGAAAAGTTTTACAAAACTAAAAAAAAACAAAAAACTTTTTTGCATCTTAAGTTCCTTGTCTTCTGCTGCGATTCCCAAAATCTATAGTACGCATATTATAGGGAAATTGTGGATTAGGGTCACACTAGGACTGTTGTGATAGCATGATTACGGTAATTCTTAATCCTTTGTCTTCTACTATCTGTTTTGAACGAATTGTCTCCTCCTGAACTTTCCTACCCTTCTGAAAGCAAAACAGTGATAAACCCCATTAAGACGGACCTGATAAAACCCATTAACAGGAAGGGCTCATATGAAAGTATGTATTCTCCCTGCAAAAAAATCCCATTAGTTGGAAAAGCAGCAAAACCAGGGGAGGGAAAATGTAAAGTGAAAACTTGTATGCAAGGGCCACAAATACTTGTGAGGAAGTTCATTCATTTAAATAGCATAAACTGATACAGAGAAACCACTTTGGGGAAAAATAAACTATTTGTAATGGTTTGGGGGTTTTGGTGCCTTCGAGACAATGTTGACTCTGGGAACTGCCTGGACAAGTTCTTGCAGGTTTTTTTTAGCAAGTTTTTGGAAGGGCAGTTTGCCATTGCCTCTCACCTAAGGCTAAGAGAAAGTGACTGGCCTAAGGTCACCCAAATTATTAATGCCCAAGATAGGATTAGAACGCATGATCTTCCAGTTTCCAGCCCGATGCTTTAATCACTAAACCAAACACATATCACATTGAAGTAGCCAACCACTCACATTTTCTGTGAACCTACTCAGCCAAATGAATGGAGAAAACCACTTTTATGTACTCTGAATGTATTGTGCAGATAGTGGCGCAGAGCCTCTTATGCAAAACTCTAGGATGCCATCTGATCCAAATAAGCCTCATGTGCTTTCAAAATGTGAAGTACCTGTCGTAAATCAGGAAATCATCTTTTTTGCCTTTTAAAGTAGCCCAGACATCAGGTTGCGTTGCATTTTGTTGGTATACAGGAATGTCTTCTGAAACCTTTTCTCTTAGAAGTTGGTGCTTCAGCTGGGATTGGTGTCCTTGGTGATTGACCACAATGAAGGTGATATTGACCAGTCCACTACTTCCCAGCTTCAGTTGCAGGTCTTCAAGTCTAATAAGTAAATAACATTTTATGCATTCATTTTTTTCCCTTTAGAAAAGCAGAATTTGCTTGGGGGTGGACAGAGGTGGTATTCAGCAGGTTTTGACCAGTTCTGGAGAACCGGTAGTGGAAATTTTGAATAGTTCGGAAAAGCGTCAAATACCACCTCTTACCATTTTACCTTCCCCTGCCACGCCCACCAAGCCATGCCCACAGAACCGGTATTAAAAACTTTTGAATCCCACCACTGGGGGTGGGGCATGTTATCTACAATTATCTAAGTTGATACTACAGAATTAGGAGTCCTACTATACAATCAAACATTACAAATAGATTTGAAAAGTCACAGCAGCTTTAATACACCTGGACCAAAAATAAACTAAACCAATCTGTTAGCCTGGGAACAATTCCTAAGAAACATGTCATATGCAATTGGGTGGACAGTCACTAATTTTTCAAAAAATCGATTTTGGGATTAAATTCAAAAATGAAGAGACAATGTTACTGAAGAAGGCAATAGCAATAGCCATAGCATTTAAATTTATTTAGCACTTCACAGTATTTTCCAGGCCTCTCTTAAGCAGTTTACAGAGTCACCCTATTGCCCCCAAACAATCTGGGTCCTCATTTTACCAATCTCGGAAGGATGGAAGGCTGAGTCAACTTTGAGCCGGTGAGAATTGAACTGCCAATCTACTGGCTGTCGACAGTCAGCAGAATTAGCCTGCAATACTGCATTCCAACCACTATGCCATCAAGGTGTTTTGTTCTTACAAATTGTCCCATGGGGTTGTTTAACAAAGCCAGAATGCCAGTTTCAGGCCAAAAATAACTATAAAGCAGTAATTTTGGCAATCAAGCAAAAGCTATTGTGCCAGAAATCTTAACTTTTTTTCCTCTCCCCACCCAAAGCTGAATAAAAACTTCTCTTGCTTTAAGAAACAGACCCCAACGGGATATACATTCATGTGCAACTGCATATTTCGGTGGTTCTTACCTGGAAGCCTGCAAAAGGCACAGGTATCAGCTAGCCTGGAGCAGAGCAACCACTGTCACTGTCCCTCTTGACTTTATCATGGGATATTCTACCCCGATGTTCCATTCTGGAGGTTCTTTACAACGACCCTGATGCTCTGTTCCTCCTCCTGGGAGGAGACAGAGGACCAGGGCTAGTCCTAGCCCAGCCCACATGGCTGGACGTGGCCTGCAAAGCAGAGAAACAGGTTAAGGAAGAAAACTAAAGACTACACAGGTAGTCCTTGACTTACAACAGTTCAAATTTACAACGGCACTGAAAAATATGATCGTTATGGTCGTTTTTCAGTTATGACCTTTGTAGCAAATCATATGGACAAAATCCAGAGGCTTGTCAACTGGTTCATACTTATGACCGTTGCTGTGTCCCAGGATCATATGATCCCCTTTTGCAGCCTTTTGGCAAACAAAATCAATGCGGAAGCCAGATTCACTTAACAACTGGGTTACTAACTTATCAACTGCAGTGATTCACTTAACAACTGTGGCAAAAAAAAAAGATGTAAAATGGGGCAAAACTTACTTAACAAATGTCTCATTTAACAACAGAAATTTTGGGCTCAATTGTGGCCATACATTGAGGATCACCTGTATAAGGTATCACACAGCCTGCCCTGACTCTTTCAGAATAGCAATGCCAACAGATTCTGAAAACATGGGGCATCTCTTCTCTAAAATTGTTTGGTACAAATTAAAGCTACACCACATAAAAGAATTAATTTGCCAAGCCAACTTGGTGTAGTGATTAAAATGCTGGTCTAGAAAACCAGGAGATTCTGCTTCCTAGTCTCATCTGAGGCATGGAAGCCAGGTCAGCCCAATCCTACCTCAACAGGGTTGTTGTGGGGAAAACAGGAGGAGGAAGGAGTATTATATATGTTTGCTGCCTTGAGTTACTTATAAAGTAATAAACGCAGGATAAAAAAATCTACTCAAAGAGTCCAAGCATTTCTGATTTTAAAATAATTTTTCTACTCAACGATGTCTACCATTGGAAGAATATGTTTGAAACCTATGAAAAGTATTTTTTTTCTTCAATCTATTCATACATAACTTGAAATATTTCACATTTCTTGGTTACTAGAAATTATGCAAAGTGACATGTTGTTTGGGGCAAATGAAAACTGAAAACATAAGAGACAGAAAGCTTCACTATGAAAATAAGATCTTTGAATCTGTTTACTCAGAAATCACTGCAGAGTTGCACTTTGCATTGCAGAATGCAATGCAAAGAATGCAAAGGGTTTGATTACTCTAAATTCTGGTCTTCTACTACAAAGCTACCCAGAAATCAAGAAGTGTCTAGTAGCATCAGCTTAGTCTAACAACTTTTGTCTGAAAAGGTACTTATAAGACTATAAATATAAAAGGCTTCCACAGACTAACATTGTACTATGAGTGACAATGCAATCTTGCCCATCTACACAGTATTTAATGAATTGCCATTCTCCGTTTCCGTGTATGCGTCTGGCAGTTCTCATCAGAACATGACTTCATGAAAAGTTGCACTTGCATATACGGTACAAAGCAAGTATTCTCTTACAGGTCGTACATCTAAGCTGGGAATAGGCATCTGACAGAGGAACAGGGCAGTATTACAGAAATGTGTCATCGGAGCTTGTACAAGTGCACAATCGGAATCGTACTTCGTGTAAAAAAAAAGAAAAGGCTGCAGCCCTTTCTATATATGAACGAGGGAGCCAGCCACGCAGAGCTCAGCAGGTTTATTGCCCCGTGAAATTAAAATGAGCAGCCTCGCATCCCAAAGTACTAACTTTGTGTTACGTGCAACCTCGCTAGAGAATTTTTTTGGGGGGAAGACTTGGATTCTATGTTTCAAACGACCCCCCACCGCCACTCCCACGATCCCCAGTCCCCGCTTTCATCGCTTGCACCAACCAAGCTTCCTAGGCTATGTCGGTACACAGCCGCGCGTTTTCACGGACGTGCGTTCAATCCAAACCGTATTTTTGCACGCGCGCGTGTGGATCTCTGCGTCTTAAGAGGAGGAAAATAGTGGGGTGTTTTTTTTTTTTTTTTTAATGCATTCAAAGCCCCCTTTTCCCCTTCCCGGCTCCTAATGGACCTTCAAAATCCCCTTCTGCAACTTCCACGAACATTTCCAAGAGCGCACAATAAAACTCACCGCGCAGCTCGGGACAAACTTCCCCACTCGCAAGCCTCTCGTTCACCCTCCTCTGCTGACTGGTATTTATACCCCTCGAGTTGTTTGTCTCCCGAGTTTGGATACGGTTCAAAGTTCGGCAACTCTCGCGCGACGTCTCCAACATACCCAAAGTCTGGGGCGAGGAAGAGCAGCAACTCCCCAAACCGAAGGTCTATGGAGCTTCTCAGTCAGGATTTGTCCCAAAGGTGCTTTTATTTCTTTTTTCCTCCGAGAGGCGACTGGACCTTCTGGTTATTTTTTCCTTGAAGACGTTTCCCTTCTTCTTTTTTGGCAATTCATCCAAGATAAAAGAAAAGGAACATATATACATGAATGGGGAAAAAAAGGGGGGGGGGGGGGGGGGGGGGGGGGGGGGGGGGGGGGGGGGGGGGGGGGGGGGGGGGCCGCCGGGGGGGGGGGGGGGGGGGGGGGGGGGGGGGGGGGGGGGCGGGGGGGGGGGGTTGGGGGGGGGGGGGGGGGGGGGGGGGGGGGGGGGGGGTTTGGTTTTTGTGTTTTTTTTTTTGTGGGGTTTTTTTTTTTCTGAAAAAAATTATATTTATTTTTTTTTTCAAACACTTCGGAGCTGAAGAAGCTTCTTGGATGAGAAAGGAAACGTCTTCAAGAGGTGGGGGGAAAAACACACACACAAAGTCCAATTGCCTCTTGGAAAAAATAAGGAGAGATTTAACCTGGGAATAAGGAGAAACTTTCTGACAGTGAGAACAATCAACCAATGGGACAGAAGTTCCCCTCGGAAGTTGTGGGAGCAGCATCACTTGAGACTTTCAAGAAGAGCTTGGACTGCCATTTGTCAGAAATGATTAGGGTCTCCCGCTTGGGCGGAGGGGGTTGGACTAGATGACCCCCAAGGTCCCTTCCAACTCTGATTATCTGTTATCTTTGGGTGCTCAAAGCGAAGCATCTTCCCTGCTGCGCGCAGGGTCCCAAGTCAGAGATGAGGAGGCTTCAACTCGGGATAGTCTTGGCCGGAGGGAGAAAGGGGAAATATCTTTTGTTCTTCTCTTTTCTCTTGCTGTATGTTTCCCCTCGAGGGGGATTCCATTGCTCATTTTGGTACCCAAAAATAGATTTTCTCTTACAATACAGCAGTCTGCGCTTAGTGGCGGACGAAGGCTGACTGGTGCCCTGAGCACTGACAAATCTTGGTGTCCCCCCTCCTTTGTACATACAAGATTTTTTTTACGAATCTTCCATTGGTTTTTTTTTTCTCTTTCTTTCTCAACTTTGTGGTGCCCCCTTTGGGCCTGCTGCCCTAAGCATGTGCTTAGTCTGCTTAGTGGTTAATACATCACTGCCTGCGCTGAAGGCACTGAGTAAACCCCAACGCTCAGTGCCATTGGAGAAATGGGGTTCCAGGACTGGCAGCAGCTGTAATCCTCTCCCTAGCCCCCAACATAGCACCCAGGAACACCATAGCCCCTGAAGACATCATTTTGCTATCCAGAAAGTTCCCTGCCTCTCTTGGTTTAGATTTCAAACATGGTTTGTTTTAAACGTGTGAAGCAATCCAGCTCAGCCACTGTCATTATTTCCAAGAATGCCTCTCGGCTCCATAAGCTGCCTACAGTAGCCCCTCAAGTGAGAAAGGCAGCAAATAAATTGAATAAATATGGCAGTTCTTTTGGAAATGGATGCCTTGTCCTGGCAGCCCTTTCATAAACGGGAGGAATACCGCACCCCCAATCAAAAAGACACCAAACCTTTTGCGTTAATGTTCATACTATGTTCTAAAATTGCAGATGTATTTCCCCCCCCCAATCAAAAAGAGGGGCTGGGCTCTTACCTTATGCTAGGCCATAAAGGAGCTGGTTTGGTGTTGTATAAACTCCAGGTAACCATAAAAACCACTTTGGATTAATGTTTAAATTAGTAATGTGATAGCATGATGTGTGAATCAGATGTTATTAGCATGTTCAGCTGTATATATCATCTACGCATTATAATGACTAGCAATGGCCAAAGATCTAGGAGTAAACAGTTGCTTCTAGAGTTGACTCTAGAAAAAGTACAGAGAAGAGCAACCAGGATGATTAGGGGACTGGAGGCTAAAACATACAACGAGCAGTTGCAGAAACTGGGCTTGGCTAGTCTAGGGAAGAGAAGGACCAGAGGAGACATGATAGCAGTCTTCCAATATTTGAGGGGCTGCCACAGGGAGGAAGGGGTCAATCTATTTTCTAAAGCACCTGTAGGCCAGACAAGGAAAAATGGATGGAAACTACCCTGGAAACAAGGAGAAACTTTCTGACAGTGAGAACAATCAACCAATGGAACAGAAGTTGCCCTTGGAAGTTGTGGGAGCGCCATCACTTGAGACTTTCAAGAAGAGATTGGATTGCCATTTGTCAGAAATGGTCCACGGTCTCCCGCTTGGGCTAGGGGTTGGACTAGATGATCTACAAGGTCCCTTCCAACTCTGATTATTTGTTAAATCTGTTAAATCTGCTTCTAGGCATGAGTTCCTGATGTTAATATTGTGTTATTGTTTTTCTGGTAGGGAGAGGTTTTGCAATTTTCCTATGGGAATAATACTATAATCCAGAATCGCTGGAGGGCAACAGGTGAGGAACCTTGTATTGCAATGTAGTTTTAAGGTGTGTCAACAAATGTATCATTTCTGGATCTCAGGAAGGAATGAAGCCACTATATGCTGCATTGTCCAGGTCCGTTCTTGAGAAATGGATCTTGCTGTGGGATCTAGTCATCTCCACTAGATACGTTCCAAGAAGAACAAGACACCATATCCCATGAAGACAAGTTGAAAGATCTGCAAATACTTAGCCTTGGGAAGATGGAAAGAGACATAATTGTATCTTTGTCAGTGCTCCAAATGGTACTTTTCAGTTGTATAATTTTGTGATTGTTTATGCTTTGTATGAAAATTTGACAGCCTCGAGAAAACTTGCAAGCTGGAATGTTGATAAAATTGGCTATAACTTGCAGTTCCTCTCTTGATTAGGCTGGAAAAGTTTAATTAATTTAGTTCAATCAGTAAAATGTTTAACTACAGTTAACATGTTTCAGCTGCTTAGTGCTTTTCTGCTTCTTGTTTTCAAAATTTCTACTTTGACTGTTCTGACTTTAACTTAAATATGCTCCAGTGTTTGTCAACGAGGGCAACTTTAAGTTGTGTGGACATCAACTCCCATAATTCCCCAACCAGCAGGGCAATTCTTGGAATTGAAGGCCACGCATATTAAAATCGCCCAAGTTGAGAAACACTGCTCTAAAGGCTTGTCTGTTGTGGGGTTTGGGCGGGGAGGGAGGGGACAACAAAACCTACTTTCCAAAACATGTTTCAAAATGTAGTGCACTTTCAAAAAACACTGCTTTGAGGTAGAGACAGGGCTGTTTTTAGAGTGAAATCAAGGTACAGTTGAAAGTTCTGACATGATAGTTTAATATTAACTTTCCAAGCAGAATGACCGCTGGCAGTTCCTAACTATACTTTTTTTTTTAAAGGTAAATATATACCATTCTGTTTTAAAAGAATCTTCCCCTTAAGTGCTTTCATAAATGTAATTGCAGCGAATGTACTTTTTGTAAGAACAACTCAATTGGCATAATCAAATATTGACACGCGGATCAACGGTTCAGGTCTCTGAAAGCTCCCCAGGTGGTAGCTCACTTAGTAACAGATATAACACACACTGAAAAATGGCAGGGATTGCACAAGGTACACATCTTGGTTCATTACACCATGACATACTCCGTGTACTTTTTTGGGTTTGCACAACATACTTGGTGGCAACTCTAAAAGACCATAAATATAGCTGGCAGTTTTGTGATTTAGTGGTTGCTTCCTTCACAACACATCCACACAGCCCGCTGACCGAATTAGCCTATTTTCTGTGTTTGTTTAATAATAGCAACAATAAACTAACTGAACAAGTTGGATTTGTACAACACACTAAGCAACGAATAAGGTTTACAATAACCAAGCTTGGAATGCATGAATATTCTAGGATTTTACCTGTGTTTAGAGCACTGTGGGCAGCATGAGGTTTAAATAGGTTATGTCCAGCTTTCAAACTAAGTAATAACACAGATCTCCTCAGCATTGAAAATAAGCCCCAATCTTGTTCTGACCAAGGCTTCTGAGACTGTAATTAAGCACACGCTTCATTAAAACAACTCTTGTTTTATTTTAACCCTGGGAATTATGTTCATTCCCAGCCGGTAATGAGTCCCTTCGAGATAAGCACCCACCTTTCTTTCCTTTGAATTGCTGCCAACAACTAGAGTGCCAAATGAACTATAAAAAACCAACCGAAGTACAAAGTCCACACAGAGCTTCAAGGTTTAATCCGAACAGAAAGAACGACTTTGCTTCCTACAAAGGTTTCTTCACCTTTGCCTGTCCTTTATACCAAGGGTCTCCAATGCTGGCAATTTTAAGACTTGTGGACTTCTACTACCAGAGTTCCTCAACCAGCAAAGCTTAAAGTGTTAAAGTTGCCAAAGTTGGAGACCCCTGCTTTATACCTTATGGGAGGGGAAATCACCTCCCAGCCTTACTCGAGTTGCCCCTTTTGTTTCAGCTGCTCTTGCCTTCTAACAGCTCTGTGCACACGCGCACTGGGAACAGGCTCCCTTGGGTCCTCTGCCTTGCTGCTGCCAGACTCTGGAGGCTCCGGAGTCAGTACACCACTCCCAGATGGTCCTGGCCCCATCTCTACATTGGACACAGCACCCTCGTCCGAATCCTCTCCAGCCTTCCAGACTGGACCCCGTTCTTCCCCTCTCTCCGATTCCGCTGCCATCTGCACAACAAAACTTTTTATTGAGCATTGTTCAATCGACATTGACTGTGGTTAAGCTAAGTATGGTTCATTCAGTTAATCTAGTTCGGAGAATTCATAGGACAGTGAAGCATTAACTAACTTCAAAAGCTGGCCTTGCATAGCATATTAAGCTATTGCTGATTGACTATCTTCTGCCACAGTATGTTATGGAAACATAGCACAGTAATCCAGGAATAGTCTATCAGCCATAAAGCCAATTGTCACACAGTCCAAGCCATTGCAGTGTTACCAGCTTTGTATCTGCTAAGCAAAACATGCCCAGCCAGCTGTGGGTTGGTTAAGATTACCTTGTTGGGTCCCTTCCAACTGCCAGAAGGGTATTGTGCCTACCCTGAAGCAATTATCACTTAAGTCAAGTGGAAACTGATAACATTCCTAACATTCTCCAAAGGTGTTCAGGGAGCTAGAATGACTCAAATGACTAGTTTTTCCCACTCAGTTGTCAAGAGGAAGGAATGGTTGAGGTCTGTGAATATAGCTGGCTTCCGGGGACATGAAAAAAAGGGCAGGAATTTGATTGCAAAGTCACTGCCATTATTTTGCCTTTTTTGCCTCACTTGCAGGCATCTCTTCTAGTTCTCAGTACATCTGTGCCAAATAGCACAAGAGCAGTCTGGGTAATTTTTTTAATGCTGCATTTTCAAAAGTTTTAAAAATAATTCTGAGATTAGGAAATTATCAGATTAGATATTTTCAAATGCCACTTTATTTTTTTAAAATAAATAACTCAATGTGGCACCTAATACTCCTTCCTTGTCCTATTTTGCCCAGAGTTGGACTGAGAGTGTGTGAATGGCCTGAAGTCAACTAAGTAAAATTGAGCAACTGGCATTTATTAAGGTTGCAAACAATCCTATCTGCCAAGATATGACTCAATCAAATGATCTAGATCAGGGATCCCCAACCTTTTTGACGCCGCGGCCCGGTACCGGTATCAGCTGGGCACCGCGGCCCGGTACCGGCATCAACTGGGCGCCGCCATCTTTTTTTGACGAAAAGATGGCGGCGCTACCTCGGTGAGCTTTTCGGTAGAAATGGCTTTCTACCGGAAAAGCTCACCGAAGCGCTAGCGCCGCCATCTTTTTGATGAAAAAGTGCTTCCGGTGAGCTTTCTACCTGGAAAAGCTGACCGGGGCGCTGGCGCCGCCATCTTTTTTGATGAAAAAGTGCTTCCGGTGAGCTTTCTACCCGGAAAAGCTCACTGGAAGCATTTTTTACCAAAAAAGATGGCGGCGCCCAGCAACCAGCGGCCTGGTAAGACTTGTTCCGCGGACCGGTACCGGTCCGCAGACCGGTGGTTGGGGACCCCTGCTTTAGAGAACAGCTTGACTCCCTCTTCTTTGTGGCAGACCTTGAGATATTGGAAGACCGCTATCCGGCGGTTGGGGACCCCTGATCTAGATGAGAACAGGTTATCAGATATGGCAATTGGATAAGTGCAGTTTTGAAGCAATGTTCAAACAGATCAGGTCAAGAACAGATCTCATTTTTTAATCATTATGATGGTTCTGTAATGAATATATGGATCTCTAATATGGGGGTTTGGAGCTGGTCTACCAAGCTGAATCTAACAAAAATATGTTAAAAAGGCCTCAGTCAATCCATTTCCATTCTCTTCACAAAATATTGCAAAAATAAAAGGATGTCTACCGACTATAATATTTATTAGTTTCCCCATTTTGAGAACCTCTAGATGTGCTGGACTAAAGCTCCCATCCTCACACAGAATCCCCATCCATCTGTCCATCCAAAGACTTCCATATGCATGCTGATCTGACTGGACCTGGTTGCACAAACAAGTTCACTTTAGATATTTGAATATTTAGGGAAGAATTCTATGGCTCCCCAAAAGACACGTTGTAGATATAAATAGTGTCCATAGTTGAAGGTTCTAGTCTTCATAGATAGCCTCTTGGTGATCAGATCTGAATTTGATGATAGTGTGAGCAACCTAGAGGTCAACCCTAAACAATTGCAATGATTGTATCAGTATAACGGGAATTTAAGATGCTGGCTGGATAATTGTGGGAGTTGAAATCCATGCATCTTAAAGCTGCCAATGTTGAGAAATACTGATTTAATTCATCACTCTTGTCTTTGTCTAATCTTGGGACTTGTGGTCCACAAAATTAGGCTGGTTTAGATCCAATACCGTAAAAGAAAATATATTTCAAGGTTGAACTGTGGAATCCTTATGCTTTCTAAACTTGGTTCTTTACTTGGAGACGTTTCATTATCCAACTTGATAGTAAGCAAACAACCAAGCTCAAATAGCACTGAGGACCCCATGGTTTAGATCCACTGCCACTCCAGAATCTCATGGTGTGCTGCCCACTAATCTGCTCTACTAAATGGTAACTCTTCTGCTCTTTTTCAAGGAACATGACCATCAAACACGTTCAGATTTCAGAGGTAGAGCAAATCTGGTTTGTTTCAGGTAACCTTCAAAGCATTTGCCAACAATTCCCTATAAACATGCTTTCATTAATGATTGGTTTACAAAGTAGAGACTCTGGCCCTGATTGTCAGCCAAATTATGTCAGCAGACCTGCATTCTGCTTCTTCCCTTTTCAGCTGATTGCACAAGATTGAAGTTAGCAAAGGAGAACAAAGGGCACCAGTGGTGGAGGGAAAGAGGGCTTCCCAGTTAGCCACTGAGCCACAAAGTAGTGGCAGCACAGGATTTGTGTGCCCAAAGCTCCTAGGTTCACTCTCTCTACTTCCAAGGAAAGCAGCACAAACTAAGACAGATAAGCCAACTGGGTGATGTAAAAAGAGACATATTTTCCTTACCTGGTTGTAAACAAGGTATTAATCAGGCAGTATAACTAAATGGAACAATACTTGATGGCTAAAACCTTGCCTATAAGATACACAGAGTCATATATACAAACTGAGTATGTATGTGTAGTGGGAGTCATTATGAAGAATAGATTCTGATGGTCCAAGTAAATACCCTCTCCAATTTCCAGTTGCTTCAGAGCCAACCCAAAAATTCAGCTCACTGTATTGTAAAAGTTCATCCTACTGAACACAATAGGAGATGGAAGTCCAAATTGATCTTCTAGATTAATGGTAGTACTTAATTAGCAAAGTCTATCTTTCTCTAATCTGTACACTTTCAAAAACCACGCAACCTCTTAAATTTCATCATGAGTAGGACAGAATGGACAAGGTTGTGGCTCATAATACCCATGTAGTGTGTTGTGAATACTTACATTTGTCTTCAACACTACACAACGTAAGTCTATTTCAGATGGAGCAGCTAAGAATATCACACCATTCTCTTGGTACTGGCTGTCTGATCTGTACCTATCATATGCCACATAAAAAGTGCCATTGGGAAAAACTCCTGAGTGAGTAGCCATGCCATGGTGTAATATATAAAGACATTCCTTTACTCAAGAGAGGCAACACACCTGCTAACTTGGAACAGCTTCATAGTTGAGTTTGCACAAGACACAAAGCCGGTGTGGCAAAATATTAGTTGACATAACACGCGTTGTCCAAATAAATAAGACCTTTTATATGATAATCCAATTCACAAAACGGGCTGAAACAATGGGAAGATCCATGGGTGGGATTCTGCCGGTTCAGACCAGTTCTGGTGAACCGGATGTTAAATTTGCAAATACCAAACTGGTATTTGAACCAACCGGCTGGCCCCTCCCAGGAGTCTCCACCCCCGGTCCATTTTTGATGCAGGTAAGTGCAGGGTCTGCACAGAGGTTTTGGGAGGGGGAAAACGGGCCTTCTGGAACTAACTACTGGAAGTCCGGAAATAGGCCTGTTCTGGCTTCCAGAGGACCTCCAGAGCTTGGGGGAGGCCGTTTTTGCCCTCCCAGAGGGCTGAGGGAAGTCTCTGGACCCTTGGGAAGGCAAAAAATGGCCCTCCCAGAACTGCCAGAACAACAGGAGAAGGCTAAGCTGTGTAAGTCTCCTGTCTTCCCCCTCCTGAAAAGATCTTCTCCTCTTATTGGAAGAAGCTAATGTGTAACCCATATTGATATCCGATTCAACAGACATCCCAGGTAGTTTTTGGAGGAGTGGGGAAGAAAACAGAATTACCACTTTCTATCTTTGCTGGGCAACAGTCTTGGGCCTCTACAGAAAATGATCCCTGGGATTAAGTCCATTGCTTTTCATCGTTTCTTTGCGATCTTGCTGGATCAACAGAATGAAACTCCGTAGATTAATCCAATTGCACTTCTTCAGAAAAGGAGAAATCAATAGTTGTGGTTGTCTTGTTGCACAATGATTCTGGCTTTCAAAACGGGGGCATCCCAAGCCCATAAGCTTTTGAATTTTTGCTGACAGCTATAATTTACTGAAGGTTTATGAGAGAAACACAGGGGAAAAACAGGAGGTGGTTTCTGCTGACTCTGCAACTTGGAACTTTTGCCAAGCTTGAGATGAGTACATGTCAGAAGGAAATAAAATGTATCTGTTAAATCTGACTCTTGGAAAAACAGGGAACAGCTGGAGCCAGAAGTCTTGGCAGGATGTACTTCCAAAAGCAGTCAAACAGCTACATTTAAACCTTACAGAGAAAGGGCATTATCTACAAGTGGATAAAAATGAATAAAGGAGGTCAGTCTTCTTTTCCTAACTTGACACATTGGGTGAAGTTTCAGAAATACAGCAGTGGGGGTGGGGGAGAGTTTTGTTAGTGATCCTAATTTGCATTGGGGTTCCAGGCCCTAGAGCAGGGGTCTTCAAACTTGACAGCTTTAAGACTTGTGTACTTCAATTTCTAGAATTCCTCCACCAGTCATGTTAGCTCAGGAATTCTGGGAGTTGAAGTCCACAAGTCTTAAACTTGCCAAGTTCAAAGACCCTTACACTAGAGAGTAAAAACTGCAGCGGTCAGCTGCATACTATCAGTATAGAATTAAAACAGAAGAACAGCTGGGTGGAACTCTCTTACAGTGACCAGTACGATACTTACAAGATGCCCAGAAACAAAATTCAGAGACATTCCCTCACTTGTTGTGGTTCCCAGAACTGGTGTTTGGAGACATGAGTTTTAAATGAATGTCAGATCCGTGTATCTGCCAGTCTTCGATGGAAGAAGAAGGGGGGGAGTTGGTACAAGTAATCCTTTTTGATGTAACTTGAATATCTTAAATCTTATGTTGAATCTGTATAACTTGCACAGATTACAACTGGAGGACTGGAGCCAGATGTCTAGAAACTTGTCACCTCTTGGAGAGATGGCAAGAGGAGAAGGGACCATAAAAATTCCAGCTCTGAAAGATACTCCCTGGGAAACTTTCCTAAGATACGTTCCCAGAAAAGGGAGGGGGAAAATTAACATGTTGGTTCTTTGTTTGACTAAATCCACATCAGAATAAGGGGAGGGGTTCTCACTCCCTTTATCTATTACTGTATGCCTGGAAGCATCTTAGATTCTGCTTTGACTAGTACCGGGACCACTTCCTTTCAATAAAGAATTCCTTTTGAAGTACCTAGCTTTCAGAAGTTCATTCTTTTCGGTTGAAAAGTCCAGAGCTTCCAATGAATAACTTTTGCTCGATCCATTCTCCAAATGTTTACTAGGTAGCCCTCAACTTACAGCCATTAGTTTACTGAATGTTCAAAGTTACAACACTGAAAAAAACAACTTACAACCAGTCCTCACACTTATGACTGTCACGGCACACTTACAGTCACGTGATCAAAATTTGGGTGCTTGGCAATGGGCGTATATTTACAACGGTTGCAGCATTCTGACCTTCCCAACTGACATCCAACAAGCAAATTGATGTGGGAGGCTGGATTTGCTTAACAAATGCATGATTCATTTAACAACTGCAGTGAGGCAGCATAAAAAAGGTTGCAAGGTCAGGCATTTAACAACTGCCTTGCAAATTCTGGTCCCAATTGTAGTTGTAAGTTGAGGACTAACTAGATTCATTTTGGGAATCATAACATTCAGGATAGAATCCTAAATGTATTTTTTGTACATTATAATTATGGGTTGTTTTTTTTCATATTCTTTGCATTAGGTATATCTTTTCCTCCTATAGATAATTATTTGCAGATAAGAGGGGGGGAAAGAGCAGAGAACCCTTTTCTCTTTTCTCCTTCTGCTTTGCAATAACGAGTTTTGCTGCTACCCTCTTCCAGGATGTTTTTTTTTTCAACTCCCGCTGCAGTCTGCAGCTTCCTATTCCCTGAAAGCTTCTTAGCCAAATGCTAATCAGCCTGCGCCTGCTTAGTTTTGAAGCCCAGAGAAGGATCACCAATACTGCCCCCTAATGTTACTGAAAGAAAAATAGCACACAAGAGGAAATGGAGGTCGACTGGAATTTTGACTTTTCTCAAGAAGGCAAGACCAAGTATTTGTTTACTTTTGGATCTACTGTTACCCAGGAAAATTCCAGAAAAAAACATTTATGTATTTCTGAAACACACTTAGAAAAAATTAAGTCAGCAATTCCTTCCTGGGCTCCAGAGTTAAGGAGGAATAAACCCTAACATAAAACAGAATAACAGAATTGGAAGGGATCTTGGAGGTTTTCTAGTCCAACTTCCTGCTCAAGCAGGAAACCCTATATCAGGAGTGTCAAACTCGCAACGACACGTCATATGACATATCGCAACTTTCCTCCTTCACTAAAATATGGAGTGGGCGTGGCAAGCACATGATGCATCCGGCCCATGGGCCGCAAGTTTGACACCCCTGTCCTATACCATTTTAGACAAATGGTGTCCAATCTCTTTTTAAAAACCTCCAGTGTTGGAGCAAAAAAAGAAAAGAAAAGTCAAGGATAGGGTTTCTCTGAGTATTTGCAACTATTTTTCTTTTTTTTAAAGGTATTTGCAACTTTGTTTTTCCTTAGTTTCTTGCCTCTGCCCCAGTAAGCTTTTTGATAAATAACAACTTTCTTCAAAAAAAGGAAGTCAAGCGGATATTTCAGGCATTCAATTTGCTGAATTTGGAATTTAATTTAAACCAAAAAACAAGCTAAGAAACACTTTATCTCTGAATGTTGCTAAGCACTAAAGGACTTTGACTTAGAAAGAGGAAGCTCATCCAGGATTGGGAAAAGATTAAAATGAATGGACATGACAAATATGTGAATTATCAGCAAATGTTTCAAGGAGGGAGATAGAAAATATTTTCCTGCTTGGGAGTTGGGGCGGGGGACTTGCTGTAGTAAGCATTTTTATAACCATTTGGCCTCTTTCCTGAATTCACAAGCAGAAAGCAAAATGCTTCCTTTTCATTTTGAGCACATGATTACATATTTTAGGCCAGTATTTCTCAATCTTGACAAGTTTAAAGTGTGAAGATTTCAATACCCAGGCTGGGGGATTCTGGGAATTGAAATTCACATACTTTAAAGTTGCCAAGGTTGAAAAACACTGTATTAGGAATATAATACTTCAGGGGTCCTAAACTTGGCAACTGTAAGACTTGTGGACTTCAACTCCCAGAATTCTGGGAGTTGAAGTCCACAAGTCTTAAAGTTGCCAAGTTTGGGGACCTCTGCTCCAGTGTGTTGATTTCAGTTGTCATAGTTGAGATCAGAGGTGGTATTCAGCAGGTTCTGATCAGTTCTGGAAAGCTGGTAGCGGAAATTTTGAGTAGTTTGGAGAACCAGCAAATACCACCTCTGGAGATTTTACAGTATCCTTCCCCTGCCGTGCCCACAGAACCAGTAGTAAAAAAAATTTGAACCCCACCACTGGTTGAGATGCATGGACTGGGCATTTTGGAAGTTGGCTTCAAACTATGAAGAACTCTGGTATAAAAGCTGTTCTCAGAGACTATTTCCCATCTGTCTATTCTATAGAGAAATCCTATGAGTAGCACTGTTTTTGGTGGTTGGTACCTGAAATGTTTCCTATTTATATGGACTTTGCTATTGTAAATGTCACGTTGGCAAAACTGAGGTCAGACTTAGCAACTTTCCAAAGGAAAGACGAGGGACACTGATGAACTCTGAATTCATTCATTCAAGTGGTTTGCAGCCATTGCAGGAGCTGTAATTACTTCTTAAATCACCCTATCTTATTACTCCCAAAATATGATAGCAATTCCACCAGGCTGGAACCGATGTGTGTGAAAATCTAGTTAGAGGAGGAAAAACATTCATATAAACATTTACCTGGAGTAGACCAGCTCATGAGCCAGGAAAGGGTGGAGTTTCAAGTTCCTATACAAGTTCTCAGAAAATGAAATGTTAATTGGGTTGGATAAAGCAGGTTGGAGTTCTGTCAGAGTTATATTTACAACGTGGAGGGAAAACTTCATGTCCTTGGGACAGTCTGTATTATAACAACAGTATTTGTTGTATAAATTATCTATTCTACATTCTGGGCATCAGGAATTATCTGTAATGGAAACTTTGGAGTATCTTTTAATTACATTTGCAGGATATTTAATTACTAATGTGTGATAACTTGCAATTAAACATAATAAGTATAGGGTTTAGTAGGCCTTATGTTAACCTTGCTCTGCCATATATCTAAAGAATCATTATGAGAACTGGCATAATAGTTTGGAACTCCCTGTTTCAGTGCATCATATTTCCTGGAAAATTGAACACACAAAAAGGTACACATTAAGAAAGAAACAAGTTTCACTGACCTCTTATACTTAAAGGTCATCCATACAACATGCTTATTGTGATATGAAGATCCCTCATTTAGTATTTGTTGAGAAAATATCTTCATAAGGGCACCTGCATCTTGTAGGCAGACATTACTGAGATAAGCTGAAACCAGTTTGAGATGTTCCAGATGAAAATAATGTTTTGCCTGGGAAAGCAGAAGACATCCCAGCCAGCCAGTCCACAGTGCACAAAAGAGGAGGCTTAAGAATTAGCTACCATTGGCCTGGCAGGAAACTTTCCTATTCAGTCCAGCTCCTGGGCCTGGAGCTTGTTCTACAGTAGCATTTTGGCTGTGAAAGAGACTGGAACCACTTACATTTTTTCACATGTCAGGCCCTGAAGTTGAAAACCTGACTCAGGCTTAATTCTTTAATTCTTTAATCAGAATAGAGCTGGAAGGAACCTTGAAAGTCTTCAAGTCCAACCTCATGTTCAACCAGAAGATTCTGTACCATTTCAGACAAATGGCTGTCCAATCTCTCCTTAAAAACCTCCCACAACTTCTGCAAGCTATTCCATTGATTAATGGTTCTCACTGGAATTAAGTTTCTCCTTAATTCCAGGTTGGTTCTCTCTTTGATTAGTTTCCATCCATTGTTTCTTGTCCTGCCTGGTGCTTTGGAAAATAAGTTGACCCCGCCTCTTTGTAGCAGCCCCTCAAATACTGGAATACTGCTATCATGTCACCCCCTAGTCCTTCTTTTCTCTAGATTAGTCATACCTAGTTCCTGCAACCATTCTTCATATATTTTAAACTCCAGGCCTTTTTAGTTGCTCTTCTCTTGCATTTTCATTCAACCCATGTCATTGGAAGTGTGATTGAAAAGTCTCTGCTCTGGAAGTTCTGTAGTTTGCCATTGCCTCAATATATAGCCATTTTCCTTCCCTTTTCTACCATTTTTTTTTTGTGTATCCTGAGATTTTACACAATAACATTTCTCAAATGTTGGTTCTTCAACACTATCCAAATCCAGTCAACTGCACTGCAGTGATGAATACTTTCCTGCCATCTAGTGGTTATAAGGTCAATAAATGGATAGTCCTTTTTTGGGCGGGATGGTTGACAAACCCATCACATATTTTTATAGTGGGGTGGAGTGGGGCATGGGAGACAGCTGTTCCTACAGTTGTGACATTTGAATTTCAGCCAAGGGAAACTGCCAGTGACCATCATTGCAGTGTCATGTGGAGGAGCTCTATGGAGAACAGCCCACTATAGTTTATTCTAGATGTGGTTTAAGAGCATGCTAAGGAAGCAATGTGGTTTGTGCCATCAATTTCTTGAGTAGCTGTATGGCTGAGCCATCAGAATGACTGACTAGAACTCAAGGATGCTGATGTTCTTTCTCTCTATGACTGTTTTTTCTCCCAAGGAATAATTGGTTGCTCAAGAAGTCCTATACCCCACTTTGTGGAGAGAAAATTAATTAGTTAAATATGCTGTGTTATTTTGTGAGAATGAGGATTTTTTCTTTGTAATTATGTAACAACTGGTTTGGTTTCTATTTTCTTTTCTGTATGATAATTTAATCTTCATACAATCTTTGCTCTTCTAATCCAGGATTAACTATGATTAATACCATTTTAGGTCTTGGTGGTGCTATCCAAGGGTGGGATTCTACCAGTTCTCACCTATTCACTAGAACCGGTTGTTAACATTCTAAGCAGTTCAGAGAACCGGTTGTTAGAAGAAATTACTGGTCTAACCCTGTAAGGAAGGCAGGAAGGAAACATTCTGGTGTTGCTTACAGAAACTGCCTCTCCGTTAACCCTTATTACATTCTTAGCAGGACTAGACTTCCTGTCTCTGGAACTTCTCTGGAGTTTTTTCCCCTCCTTTGCTGGCACTTTGCTTGTGTGGAGTGACCATTCAAAGTTACAATGGCACTGAAAAAAGTGACTTATGACTGTTTTTCACACTTACGACTGTTGCAGCATCCCCACAGTCATGAGAGGCCAGGCGAGATGCATGCCTCGATGTGAGTGATGTTGAGTTGGCCACGCCCATTCAATAACATGACCACCAAGCCATGTCTACCCAGTCACATGACCACCAAGCCATGCCCACCACCTAAGCCACGCCCACAGAACCGGTTGTTAAAAATTTGAATCCTACCCCTGGTGCTATCAAAAGTATATTGACTCCTGGTGTTTTCAAATAATGCTTGAATCTTTGCCTGCTTCATTGGTGGCGTTTTATGGAGGATTTGGACACTTCTGCCTTCAGTCATCCCAAATTTTTCTTCTCTCTCTCCTACAACCTGCTTCCCTCCTCAAACTATGCAAGAAGAAAAAGAGTCTAATTCATTTGCTAGTGCTTGTTCTTAACTAGCCATTCTTTGGGGGATGTTTTCTAGCTAATAACAATTAATAAAAACTGTCTCAGATATTTGTCACTAGATCGAGTATCTCAGGCTAGATTAAGGATGTTTATCTTCAGAAGAAATCTTTTCTTTTTTTAAAAAAAGTAGCAACAATTATCACAATTTAATTTTAAAACAGGTGTTGACTATATTCATAAAGCAGAACATTTGTTTTTTGGTACAGAAACAAAACATTTTCATAGTAAATTAGACAACAGTTTAACATAATTTCATACAAGCCAAAGGATATTGACTCTGATGATTCAGAAGAGTGCACTATTTTTTAGGGGGGGGGGGACAATTTGTCACTTTCTGACAGATTTTTTTTTAATTTCCCAGTTTAACCTATAATCCAGATTTCCTAGTGGTCTCCTTTCCACGGGCTGATATCATTAAAAACATTTTTATTATAATTTTTTATTATTTTATACATTTTATACATTTATACATTTCTTTTCTATGTTGAGCAGTGTGGTCTCTAGGTGTCCAAGGGGTTAACATACAAATGATAACATCAATCATAACATATATTATCTTCCATTATAGTATCGATTATATAACCGTCAGAAATGTTTTTCTTTCTCCTATAAACCATATTTCACCTAACTCCACTTCTCTAACCTCAATATCTGTCATTTAACCATTTATAGAATAGTTCCCATGTTATAAAATAGTCTGAATCTTCTTTTCCTTTAATATTTCGGGTTAACCTATCCATCTCTGAATTTTTTTTATTATATCATCTGTGGGGGTTTCTGGGATTTTTCAACCTTGTGCATATGCAATCCTAGTCGTTATTAGGATGTGTAGAATTTAAAATGTTGAGGTCTACCAAGACAGTGCTGCTATTGAGAGATCTATTTTACATACAGAATGTAAACTCATTTTCAGATTTCTTTCCTGATGTTTAATGGCATCCACCCAAACTAATTTCACTGCATGTTTGTGTAAACCAAGATTGAAGAACGTTGTGTGTGCATTAATATTAACTTCATGAATGACTATGTAGGCTGATAAATACGATATAGCGGCTTTCTTTACTAAACAAAAACCGATGTCTGCCTATAACCCGAACCTCAGCAAAACACAACTCCTCCCAGAATGCATTGCACAGATGAGGGGGGGGCAAATCAGTCTCTCCCAGCATGCACTTGGCTCCACCAGTTTCCCGAGAGCGCCCTGACAGGTAAAGGAGGTCACTGGATTCGCCATTTCCGGTGCGCAATGCAGGACGGGAATGCGAGTAGCGCTATTGGCCGGTGCTTTCTCCGCTTTTCGCCGAGATAGGCGGGCAGGAAGGAAAAGCGGCGGCCGAGGCGGCTTGGTGGGGCAAAAGATTTTTCCCGGTGAGTGTTATACGGAACGGTCCGACTTTGTCGGGGTCGGCGCTCTCTCCCGGACGAGGCGGGCGTCGAAAAGGGATCGATTTAATGCGCGGTTTGATGACGTAATAACGGCTCTGGAGACGGAGCCACCGCTGGAGTTGCGCTGGTCCATGCGCCGGCTCCTGTGGACTCTTTCCCTTCGCCCCGGCCCGCTCTAGCCTCTCCCGCGCTGCCCTTTATTCTCTTTCAGAGACCCTTTCACTCCTCGGCGCCCCCCAGCGGTTAGGCCTTCCGTTTAGCCCGCTCTGAGCGCTCATTGGCTCCGTTCTCTTCCGTTCCGGGGTCCGATTGGTAGTTGTGGAGATGATTGACAGGCAGCCCCAATAGGGTCATCCCCAGTTTGGGTCCCCAAAGGTAGTCTTCCCCGCCGAGCCGAGGCTTGCGCCATCCCCAGCTGGCGTAGGCAGGATGGCTGGTGCCGGCAACTGCCGGTTAACGTACGTGCAGTGCTGTAGTTACGGCCAGGTGTGTGTCTGGGGTCAGCCAGCCATTGGGGTCTCTGTGTGATCCGTACGAGGGGAGGACAGAAGCCAAGTCCTCTTCCTCTGGTATCCCTGAACGACCAGTGTCAGAGCAAAGCTTCACGCCCGTTAGAGTTGCCACACGAAGACGAAAAGATGCAAGACCCCTAAAATACGGGAAAGAGAGAAAGCAGGAAGGGCTTGCTCATGGCTCTCTTCTGGCACTGTCCAGATGGTTGCAACTGACAGCTTTAGGACCATACATGGAAAAAAATAAAAGAAAAATATTGTATGCCCCTTCCCTTTAATTGCAATATTTAGGTGCTGTGAAGTGTAAAGCAAAGTTGGACCATACTTTTGACATGGGGCTTGAGGAACTGCCTGCCAGTTTTTGCCCATCCAGTGCGATGCAGCAGAGTGGATGTGCTCCAGGTCCCATCAACCACACAAAGTCATCTTGTGGGACTCAGAAAGTGTGCATTTTCTAGCACAGTGTTTCACCTCTGGAAGGAGATTTGCCCCTGAAATCCATGTGGCTTTCATCCTCTTGATGGTCTATAAGACCCTGAAGATTTGATTCTCCTGGCTTTTGGAAAAATCCTCTCCCTTGGTGGGGGGGTTGTGTGTGCTGAATGGCTTTGTTTTCCAGTTGGTTAGGCTTTTTATATTTCTGCTGTTTTTGCCTTGTAAGCCACACAGAGTTGTCAGAAGGTCAAGTCACTTCTAAATTTTGAAATTGAAATTGAAATACAGACATAAATAAAAATATTTTGGTATTTGAGGTGGCGGACCACAAACACATTATTGGGTGAAGAGTTTGAAGTGGTTTATTTATGCCATCATGCATTTTTTTTTGCAGTCCCTACTGTCATTTTCATCTGTGCAGAAAATGTGCCAATGATATATTCAACCAAATCCAGGAAAGCTCTGAGAGCTGCAAAAAAGGGTCTTGAATATTACCTGTAGTTTCAGAGCTATCAGTTACTCACTCTTCACATAAAGGAATTGTTAACAACCTCTGTCTGATCAATGTTTGGATGGGAAATTACCTGAGCACTTTTTAAAGAAAGATAATGATATAAATGTAGTAAATAAAGACATGCAGTTGCATGCATAATCACTGAGCAACAATTTTTGCACCATCACTTCAGGAGAGTGTTAGCAATGGGGCTAACTTTATTTTTTATTAGTGTTCATCTATACCAGGGCTGTCAAACTTGCCCATGCCCAGTTTAACGAAGGGGAAAGTCACGATATGACACATGATGACACCGTGATGATGTGAGTTTGACACTCCTGATCTATACAATTTGCAATCCAATATTTATTGAGTTTTTTTTCTGAGCCATGTTGGGGACATTACTCATAAATGGCCAATTTGGCCCTTCTTTCTTTTCCTTTGTTTTGTTGTTCCTGTTGAAAGCAAGAATATATTAAATAGAGTTCATGCATTTAATAGATGGATTTGCTTTAATTTTATCTAAGTAGTGGTAGTTAAAGATAGGAGACATCAACCTAGCCCATTCTGCAACATGTCAGAATAGCTGAAATGGAGAGGCTGAGAGAGGTGTGTTTCAAATGCCTAAGCTATCTCCACCCTAAAATATTTCCAATGATTTTATTTCATTAAAGCATTTTCATAGATTTTTGTTTTGTAAGTCCAAAATTTCAGAATAGCTTACATTTAGTCATTATATGTGAAAGACTGTCTTCCCTAGGTTCAACATTCAAAAAACATGTTAAGCTTGATTTCAAAATAGCTGACTTTCTCTTCCCCCTTATATATATATCCATGTTATAAGACTCCTGTTGTTTCCATCTGCTTCTGGGTTGAATTTTTGAACTGGTCATTTTTTTGTTTGGACTATGGCTTCAGAAGAGGGAAACTTACTTACCAAGATCTTGGTATAATGCCTTCCATTTTTTACTATTATTAAGAAGTTGTGTTTCCTGTTTGAAATTTTCATCTCTGGCAAAAATCCGTGTCTACTTTTTCCTGATCTTTTTCCTAGACAAATTTATTAACCATGGAAGCAGAAGAGACGATGGATTGTATTCAGGAATTTCCAGAACATTATAAAGTAATTTTGGACAGATTAAATGAACAGCGGGAGCAGGATCAATTTACAGACATCACTTTGATTGTGGATGGTATGTAATGATGCAAACAGAGTAAAATTAGGCACTCTTCATTCCAGGTCTATTCCACAGAAAAGTTAATCTGAAGTAACTGGTTATAAATTAAAATTGAAATTATTTAAGGAGCAATTCTCTATCACCTGTAAAGCTGGCTGAAGAGCTGTTGGATTTGGTGGAAGAGAGAGGGTGGGGAGGGAGGGGGAGAGAGAGAGGCTTCTAAAGTTCTCCTTGGAGGGTAGGAACCCTTTTTCTTACCATGATTTCCTTGCCAGTTTTCTTAGTTTTTCTTCTTGCTCTTAACTGTGCTAAAACTTGTACTTATTCATACTGCAAGCAGTAGAACAGGGAGCTCTCTCATCTCCTCTGCTAAGATGAAGCCTTTAAAAATTGGCAGTAGTTCCGTTCCAAATCTTCCATCAAACTGCTCTCAAAATTGCTATAAGATTGCTCTGTTACATGAAGTGTGTGGAGCCTGGCTCATTTAACCTAAAGATTAAAGTTTTAAAATTAATTATATACTTATCTAGGAGATATATATATAACTGTGTAGAATCAGTGTTCTCAAATTTGTAAGAGACAAATTGTGCTACCCTACAGACTATTAGTTCCTTAAAACAAATTTCAAATATCCGTAGGAGTGGCTGAAGCAAAATATAAACTCAGAGTTGAAATTTAAAATTCCTCAGCAGATCATTTGAAAGCTTTTATTTTTATCTTTCTTTTATAAAGTTGAAACAATAGCAAAACTTGTTAAGTACTTGTAAGTGTACGGAAGAGAGTTGTTGGAGAGTTTTTTTGGCAATTATGACTGGTCAACAATAGACATTGTATTATCAATTAACACAAATTTGATATTACATATTTTTTCTTACATCCATTAGTATCCAACATGGGGTTTCATATAGTATGGTGATGTTGTTTTTCATTTCCAGGTCATCATTTTAAAGCTCATAAAGCTGTTCTTGCTGCTTGCAGTCAGTTTTTCTACAAATTCTTCCAAGACTTCACTCAGGAGCCACTAGTAGAAATTGAAGGTAATTTACGGTTTCAGTCATGTACAGAAATACTAGAGGATATAAAAGGGCTCATGGCTGCTTTGGAAGCCATCCACTCTGGTAGACATCTCATCATACCAGGATTACAAAAGAAAAAAAAATCTGACTGGTTTAACTGTAGGCAACTTTTCTTTCAACACTAGTTCTTACTCCTGAATTGTGTAGTAAGTTTTAATCAATCTTGGAAGTCAACCAAATATGTAAGGCTGTTAAGACTTTTTGCCTCCCCCACCCCACCCCTCATTACCTGCTGCTCCAAACCCAATATTCTCCATTTTGGAAGTAGAAGGGAGAGAATAGTGATAAATTCAGTTGTTGCATTGGGTTGTCAACAAACTTAGAGAACACTAAAGACCAGAAGATACTGGTCCTTTTCTAGCTGTAAACTGAAAAAGAATAGAAGGATTTGTAATTCACCCTAGTTTTGATGGTGTTGCATTTTCTGATGCCTTATTCTTTTTTTGTATCTTCACTGGCTGCATTTTTAAAAAAAACTCTTGCTTGGTCGACACTAACATTGTTTATTAAGCTGTTTCTATTCTGATGCTGCTTTATATTTTATGTGAGACCACCATTAATTACTATAAACTATTCCCAGTGATTCAAATCTGTTTTCTAGATAAAATCAAAGGAGTGATCCAAAGGAGTATTCTGGCTCATGAACTAGAATCTGCCCTGTTATACTTCTGTCCCAGTCAAGTGAAACATTCTTTCTGCTTGGAGAATGTTTTTAATTTGGAAAAAAAGATAGTTATCTTTTCTGCAAATGTAGTAATTATCCTAGGAGACCATTCTTTAGTAACGCATTCATATTTTGAGTTTTAAATGTTTTGGGTAAGATTTATCAGTTTATTTGTTAAGATTTTTTAACTAATGCCAAGTTTTAGTTTATATCTACCGTGTTTCTCACATAATAAGGCCGGGCCTTATTTTTTTTTTGAGCCCTGAAAAAATGGCTAGGCCGTCTTTTCGGGGGTAACTTAATTTCCCCCCTTTCATCCTCATCTAGACCGCCCCACGGGCAGCCTCGCCACCAGCCGCTCCTAACGGGCGATCATGGCGAAGCGCAGAGAGCTCCCTACTCCCACCAAACACCTTTGCTGCAGACCCAAGACCTTTGGCACCTGCCGCTGTTGCTTTCCCTTCTGCCCATTCCGCTACCGTTTGGAGTGCCGTTGGAGCTGCTGCCACCGTTTGGAGCTGCCTCTGCCGTTTGGAGCCGCCGCCGCCGTTTGGAGTGCCGTTGGAGCTGCTGCCGCCGTTTGGAGCTACCTCTGCCGTTTGGAGCTGCCTCTGCCGTTTGGAGCCGCCGCCGCCGTTTGAAGCTGCCGCTTCCGCGTTTGGAGCACTGCCGCTGTTTGGAGCACCACCGCCACTCCAAACATGGCGGCAGCTCCAAACACGGAAGCGGCAGCTCCAAATGTGACGGCGGCACTCCAAACGGCAGCGGCAGCTCCAAATGGCGGCGGCGGCTCCACTTCCGTGTTTGGAGCCGCCGCCGCCGTTTGGGTGCCGCCGTCACGTTTGGAGCTGCCGCTTCTGTGTTTGGAGCTGCCGCCGTGTTTGGAGTGGCGGTGGTGCTCCAAACAGCGGCAGTGCTCCAAACGCGGAAGTGGCAGCTTCAAACGGCGGCGGCGGCTCCAAACGGCAAAGGCAGCTCCAAAGGGCAGAGGCAGCTCCAAACGGTGGCAGCAGCTCCAACGGCACTCCAAACGGCAGCGGCGGCTCTGCTTCTGTGTTTGGAGCTGCCTCTGCCGTTGGAGCCGCCGCCGCCGTTGGAGTGCCTCCGTCACGTTTGGTGCTGCTGCTTCCGTGTTGGAGTGGCGGTGGTACTCCAAACAGCGGCAGTGCTCCAAACGCGGAAGTGGCAGCTTCAAACGGCGGCGGTGGCTCCAAACGGCAAAGGCAGCTCCAAAGGGCAGAGGCAGCTCCAAACGGTGGCAGCAGCTCCAACGGCACTCCAAACGGCGGCGGCGGCTCCAAACGGCAGAGGCAGCTCCAAACGGCGACAGCAGCTCCAACAGCACTCCAAACGGCGGTGGCAGCTCCAACGGCACTCCAAATGGCAAGTCCCCCCACCCTTCCCCCTATTTTGCATGTTTTAAACTAGGCCTAAATTTGGGGGGAGGGGCTTAATTTGATTTTATGCCTAGAAAACATGCTGGGTCTTCCTATTGGTGGAGGCCATATTGTTGGAGAAACACGGTATACACTATTTCGTTCTTTTGGCTGCAAAATAAAAATTATCAGGTAATCCTCAGTTAACGACATTTGTTTAGCAACTGTTTGAAGTCACAATGGTGCTGAAAGAGTGGTGGTTTTACCAGTCCTCTTAAGTCCCAGCTGTTCCAATACCATTGTGTGACTGTGATTTACAATCTTACTTGTTGACTTCATACAAACAAAGTCAATGGACAGCCTCACACTCTCCCTGAGCCATGATGTGGTCGTGTTGAGCATCCTTGGCTACCCTTCACCTGGCAGGAATATTTCTTTTTTTTTTTTAAATACATTTTATTAATTATACAATTAAAACAAACCAACTACACACACACAAATGAGAAAAAAGGAAAGGAAAGAAAGCGAAGAAAATAGAAAAAATAGAAAACAATTAAACACATTCTCATCTTCAACAGTTTGTAAGATCTCTCTTTTTTTTTATAACCCTTAATTTATGCCATTTACACACACCTAATCTTTACATATCTCTGTATATCGCTGCTATGGGTTTATCCTATCCTCTTTTGCCTTATAATGTAAAATCTATCTTTGGTCAATCCATTTGTACCAGCAGTTCCAGCTATTATAGTATATTGAGGTGTCTTTATTTTTTAGTGCCAAAGTTAGTTTGTCCATTTCTGCACAACTTGAGATTTTTTGAATGATCATTTCCTCTGATGGAACCTGAGGCTGCTTCCAACATTGGGCAAAGGCTAATCTGGCCACTGTCAGAATGTGTATTATTATATATTTCGCTTTTTTTGATATTTGTTTGTCAAAGATCCCTAACAAAAAGGACTCTGGTTTGTATTCGATCTGCTCTTTTGTCATTTCTTCCAGCCAAATTTTAGTTTTCTGCCAGTATTTTTGAGCTTCTGTACAGGACCACCACATATGGAAAAAAGTTCCTTCTTTTTTTTTGCATTTCCAGCAATTCGGACTCATATTGGGGTGCATCTTCGCTAACCTCGAAGGGGGAAGGTGCCATCTATAAAACATTTTATAGGCATTTTCTTTATATCCTACCGATTTTGTAATCTTACTGTTTCTACCCCAGACCTTTTCCCATTCTCTTAAGGTGATGCTATGTCCTACATTCCTACTCCAGGCAACCATGTTCCCTTTTACAATTTTTTTTTTCTAGTTCGACTTCTAATAAATAATTGTAAAATTTTGTTATATTTTTTTGCCTGATCCTAATAAAATTTTGTCTAATTGCTGGGGTTTGTTGTTAATTCCAAATTTTTCTTGTCCTCTTTGTATCTACATATCTATAACACGCACTTTTCCCTGAAAATAGGGGGCAAATGATGTATGTGTTATCCGATATATGTTAAGAAGCTTCTTCAAAGAAGCGGGGGCTTTCCTGTCGCCTCTCCCCCACCCCCACCCCGTCCGCCGCCCGCCCGCCCGCAGTGCTCGCTGCCTGCTGCCTGCCTTCGTTAATGGTTGAATCGAACAGCTTCGCTGAGTAAAAGAGGCGAATAGTTATCCTCTTGCTCCCAAACAACCAGAAACTAAGGCAGGCAGGAGAATTTTTAAAAATTTTCCTGAAATTCCCTAAATGAAGATGCGTGTTATACGCCTTTGTTATACGCCGATAAATTACTTTGAATTTTAAGGTATGCCCACTGATCAATTTTTTGTCCTTGCTCTTGAAGTTCTTGCCTCGATTTCAGATTCCCTTGTGTATCCAATAACTCCTTATATTTAATCATTTTAGTGATGTCCAGATTATTTGGGTAGATCATCGCCTCCATTGTTGAAATTCAAAGTGGTACTTTTATATAGTGTTTTTTCCATATTTTCTTCCAATTAGTTAATAATGAGTCTCTGATTAGATGTCTGTGGAAGTATTTTTGACTAGTTTTCCCTACATCCCATAAAAAAGCGTGCCACCCCCTCTGTAAATCATGGCCTTCTAAAAATAATATTCTCTTGTTAGTTAAATTCACCCATTCCTTCAACCATACTAAAGAGGCAGCAATATAATATAACTCCCAATTTGGTAGTGCCGGTCCTCCCCTGCTCTTCATATCCTGCATTGCCTTTAAATTTATTCTAGGTTTTTTTCCTTGCCAAATAAATTTAACAGTTATTTTGTTGAGTTCTTCAAAAAAAAAAAAAATTGTGTAGTTTAATTGGGATCGTCTGAAATAGATATAGAAATTTTGGAAGAATATTCATTTTAATGGCAGCGATCCTGCCTAATAATGAAAGTTGCAGCTTACCCCATGATTCTAAATCCTTCTTTACCTGTTGCATTAATTTATCATAGTTATTTTCCTTGAGTGTCTTACAATGTGCTGTCAACCATATTCCTAAGTATTTAACTTTCTTTGTCACTTGTATTTCCATAACTTCTTCTAACTTTATTTTCTGTTTTTCTGTTAAATTTTTAGTCATTAATTTATTTTTCTTCCTGTTAATTTTGAGCCCTGCTACTGCTCCATATTATTCTAATTCATTCATCAATTTTTGTCCTCTTTCTATTGGTTCCTCAATAAAAAAATTCATATCGTCCGCAAACGCTTGCAACTTATATTCTTCTTTCTTAACCTTTAATCCTTTTATATCTGGATTCTGTCTAATTCGCATTAATAATGTTTCTAATGATAATATGAAGAGCAGGGGTGAGAGTGGGCAGCCCTGTCTGACTCCTTTTTCTATTTTTATTGGGCGGGTATATGCCCCGTTTATTAAAATATTGGCTTGTTGTGTATCATAAATAGTTGTTATAATATTTTCAAATTTAATGCCTAGATTCATATTATAAATTTTTTGGATTAAAAATTGCCAATTTAAATTGTCGAAGGCCTTCTCTGCGTCTAAAAACATAAGTGCAATTTGTTTTTCGGGGTGAGCTTCATAAAATTCTAAGACATCTAATACTGTTCTTAAATTGTTCCTGATTTGTCTGGTCGGGAGAAATCCATTTTAGTCTTCATGTATATGCGCGTTTAGCATTCTTTTTAATCTGCTTGCTATAATAGAGGTAAATATTTTGTAGTCGGTGTTTAACCGTGAAATCGGCCTATAATTGTTTATATATCGGGGATCCGAATCCTCCTTTGGGATCAGCGAAATCAATGCCCCCCTCCATGAGTCCTGCATCCTGGCTGCCGGTAAAACATCATTAAAGACTTCTACCATAAGAGGTCCAATTTGTTCTGCAATTGCCTTGTACAGCTCCCCTGGAATCCCATCTGGGCCCGGGGTTTTGTTGTTTTTTTGGTTCTCTATTGCTGATTTCAATTCCAACCAAGTAATGTCTTTGTTTAATAGTTCTACCATTTCTTCCCCAATTGCTTTATCCTTCACTTCATCTAAATAGTTTCTTATTCTATCCTCATTAACATCTTCCTTTTTATATAAATCTTCAAAATACTTATGAGCAATTTCTTTTTTCTGTTCTATCTCCTGCTGTATATCCCCCTTACCATCTATTAGCTGATATATCATTCTCTTTTCTTTCCTTTTTTTTTAGTTTATAAGATAGCCATCTTCCTTGCTTATTAGCATGCTTGAAATAAGTTTGTCTAGTCAAATTCAAATTTATAATCATTTTCTCTTGTTCAGTTAAATTCAATTTATGTTTAGCTATCATCTGGTTTTGCAATTTTGAATCCTTTGGGGTACTCTGTAATTGAGTTTCTAGTTCCTTAATTTTTTGTTGTAATTTACTTTGCTGGGCATATTTTTCCTTATTCCTCTTGGCATTATAGGAGATTTTTATACCTCTTATTACTGCCTTCATTGTATCCCAAATGTTTTGTTTCGTGGTTACTCCATTATCATTTTCACCTGGCAGGAATATTTCAAGCCCACCCCTCCCAGGCTGGAAGGGATGTCCCACAGAAGAAAGCCAATGCTTATTTTTTTAAATTCCAAAATTTGGGATATGGAATAATGTATTTATATTACAAGGAGGCAGATTCCAATTGATTGTTAGGGCAAATTTTTTTTAACAGCGCACTTCACAATTAAAGAGCTAATAGGTGTTTAGGGAGCTGCTGGATAGTTGACTGTTGTGATTTTTTTTAAATCTTCAAATTGTTATATTCTTCATTAGACATGCATTCTGGAGTGGGACTAAATTGCCCTTTTTAATCTGTAAATGTGTGAAGTTACCTTTATTTATAGTCTTACAAAGCTTAGATTTCTGTTTTCATTTCACTATGGACTATTAGATCACCAGATATTTTTTGAAAAATCCTATTTGTAGTTCAAGAGACAGAAAGCCTGGTCCAATGCTGAAACAGTAGCCAGTTTTTAGTACATCAATTAAATATTGGAATTCTGGCAGATGCCATGTAATGTAAATATTTCATCCAGCAAAAATATTTCATATTCTTCAGCAAGAGTATATAATCACAATTTTATCAAATTTAATGTTAATACAACTATTAGTTCCTGCCTAAGAATTCTTAATAGATTTAAAAATACTGATTCTACAAATTAATTACATGGTGATGTCATCTTTTTTATTATCAATTTTTATTATACATTTTCCAACATTTACACCACATTTCCAATCTTTACAGCGCTTCAGCATCTTGTAATTTTATATTGATATTTACATTTTTCTTTCTTTCCTTTTATATACTATTCGTATGGTAACATTCTTACATATATATTTTGCCTTTTCACAAATATCTATATATATGTTTCCTGTCGCTGGTCCAAAGTCACTCATCTTCGGCTTCCTTGCCTGTCAAGATTAGAACTCCCAGTTCCTAGGGCCTTAACCATTAGACTAAACCAACTTTTATTTATTATCATCAATCTAAACAGTGCACTGAAGGATGAAGTTTATGGATTATAATCAATTATAAAGATCCAGTGCAAGTTGATGGATTGCTTTGAATTCTTCTGAGGCTGAGAGAGAGTAACTGGCCCAAGGCCACCCAGTTGGCTTCCATGCCTTAGAGGAACTAGGATCTTTTGCTTCCTGCTCTTTAACCATCTAGCACAGGGGTGTCCAACCTTGGTAACGTTAAGCCTGGAGGACTTCAACTCCCAGAATTCCCCAGCCAGCAAAGCTGGCTGGGGAATTCTGGGAGTTGAAGTCCTCCAAGCTTAACGTTACCAAGGTTGGACACCCCTGATCTAGCACTTTAACCATGACAGGACACTGGCTCTCAGACAATTTATATACTGAATTTAAATATACTGATCCCAAAATACTGAACAGTCAGCTCATCTTTGCTTTAGATATAAGTATGGAAATAACTGTTCTACTCCTGTTCTCACACTGCACATCTATAATTTTTTTTTTCATATTTAGAGATGTTATAGCTTTTAATTTTGAAATGTAGGAAATGACTGTTAGTTGTAGCAAAGTGCTAGATATTACGTTCCTGAAAGGTAGGGCTGTCAAACTCCAGCCAGCGTGCTGGATGCGTCACGTACTAGCCACGCCCGGTTTAGTGAAGGGGGAGAAAATCCCAATATGTCATGGGATGCTGCCGTGATGACGTGAGTTTGACATCCCTGTTAACACTCTTGTAAAACAAATGATATTTTACAGCCACAAATCTGAAAAATGTATGATTGAGTTCTAGATTTTTTCTTTTCCCCACAATTAGGTGTAAGTAACATGGCATTTCGTCATTTAATTGAGTTTACATATACTGCAAAACTGATGGTCCAAGGAGAAGAGGAAGCAAACGATGTCTGGAAAGCAGCTGAGTATCTTCAGATGTTGGAAGCCATTAAAGCACTTGAAATCAGGTGACTGTGGTCATATTACAGTAAGATCATTGTCCTTTTGCTATCTTTTCAGGAACATTAAGACTTTTTCATTCACTTTTGACATGTCTCTGAAATATGACAGTGGTGCTGGGAGATTTTATATGTACACCTTGCAGTGTTTGCAGCTGAAAATGAAACTTGACAGGGAAACACACCCAATTCTTACTCCCAGGAAAATCTGTGAGGTTTATTCATTTTTCTGCATATTCTTTTTTAAGCACATGTTCCCAATCTGAAATAAGTGCAACCTGAAAAACCTATTAACATATAGTTGGGACAAGCATGATTCTTGATTTTCTTGAAGGCATTTAGGCTGCACAATAAAGTAGACTTGATGAGGCTGAAACATATGTAAGTTGAAACAAACAATAGATTCTAGAATCTAGTGTTTTAATGCAATAAGCTGAGATGAGGAACTAGGGGTTCTCATGATATTGCTGGCCTTCATCTCCCATAGTCTCTGACAGTTAGCCATGGTGACTGGGACTAAGGACAACTGAAGCCTGACAATATCTGGATGGCAAGAGGATGCCACATCTGTTAGTGAATAAGCCTCTGTGTACAGTTTTAATGTGTGTAGAATTAAATTTTGTTGAAAGCCAAGCACTACGATTTAATGTTTTGCAGAATGCAGAAGAGTTATGGTCTCCCTTCAAAGAGCTTGCAGTCTAAGTGAACTGGGCAGAACGTATTTGATCATAGAGGACCAGGCTTATAAAGAAATAGCTGGGGTATGTTATTCTGGGAATCGAATCTGAATTCGAACTTGCACCCCTGGCAACCCAGTGATGAGATGGGAGGAAAGCATAATCAGAACTAAATAAATTGAAGAGAGGGTTAGGGATTTAAGGAACTTTCAGAAAAAAAGTGTAGTCGGTGGATAATATTGAAAAAAGGGAGACCATTCTCTGTATGGAGAAGTCACCATGGAAAATAAGCATAAAATCATGACTAAGGCAGATGCATTTAGGTACAGTTGAGAATGAGAGATTAGTCAGCAGATAGACAGACTAGATGATTCTGAAAGAATTTGCAAGGCTAGTATAGTTGTAAAAGTGATAGAAATAAAAGATTGAAATATAGAGATTGTGTTAACCATTATGTTGGTGTGAACACCACCAGTGTTAAATATAGTATTTCTACCAGTGCCACCTAAGGCTACATGGCATTTAGGGAATGGCTTGTAAGTGAGTACCAACTACTGGGAGGACTCCTACCTTGCCCTAGATCATCCTCTTCCCTGTTAAGAAGACTCAACCAGGGAAAACAGCCACAGAAAGTTTGATTGATTTATGAAGAGTGAACAGGGAGTATCAGCTTACTAGCATGGGAAATGTGGGGGAGAATTGAGCAAGGACTGAGTGGAGAAATTCCCAAATACTTGGACCATCCCAAACCATGGCTAGTAGAAGAATAACTTGTATTAATCAACTGTCAACCTGGAGAACTTAACATGTGTAGACTTACAAAGTCCCCCAGCCACCTTGCTGGCTGAAGAATTCTGGGAGTTGAGGTCCATGCAACTTAAGTTGCCAAGGTTAAGAAGCACTGGTCTAGACAACCATAAAGTTTCTGTAACTGCCCACTCAGGGCTGGTAGATAATAATGGGACATCGGGGAATATTACCACAGAGTTTCAGAAATAAGTACAGAAAGCTTATGCTTAAACAAACATGGAATATTCAACCATTAGTGCTGGAATTTTAGAAAAGTGGAGAATGGGAGAAAACAGCCGATAGAAGAAAGATCCTCCCGTCTTAACTAATAAAATGCAGAATATAGCAATATTATTACACAGTCTTCTTGCTAAAGGTATTAAGGTGCTATTCAGTATGAGTATTTGTGATTCTGATTGGCTAACTCTTCACAAATGTGCAAATGAAGGAATGGTCTGATCAGAAGTTTTACCCCAAAATTCTGGGAGTCTGTTCCTAACACGGTACCAATTTTCAGACAAGCTTTGAAATTTCTTTCCCTTACAAACTAACATTTGACAAATCATCAATCATCATAGCACTAAAACGTGAATAAACTTACATAGCTTTGATATGTCGGTAGAAGTTGCACATATTGTAATGGACAATGTTGTGGACATCCTTTTTCCTTCTGATTTAATCATGTTTAAGTGTCAGGAATTGCTTAGGAGCAATTTTCATTTTCCCAGTCCTTCCCTTTAAGGAGAATACATTCCTGCCAACAAGTCTAGATAAAGCAAACCATTGCTTCTTTAGCAGTGTTTCAGTGCTTAACTTTAATCCTGCTTTTTTGTTCAGCCCAATATCAGTAGCCAACTTTACTTTGATTCTTTTTCATTTTTTTCATGCCTTACTGTGTCCTTCATGATCTTCTCTAGGAACAAAGAAAATACATCATTGCTTGAATCAAATCAAGTTCAGGATAAAAGCAAAGCCAAAAAGTGGAAGATAGCAGAGACCTCTAATGTTATTACTGAAACACTGCCTTGTGCAGAATCTGAACCAGTTGAAATTGAGGTGGAGATTGCCGAAGGAGCTCTTGATGTGGAGGAAAATAACATTGAGTCTCTTGAGGAAGTGGCTTCTGTTGAACAGCCAATAAAGTACATACAGACTACAGGTACTTCAGATGACTCTGCTTTGGCTCTGCTGGCAGACATCACCAGCAAGTTCCGCCATGGAGAAAGGAAAAATGAAATTCAGGAGGAATGTGACAACTTATCTGATCCAATGGGCAAACATGTGGAAGGCATTGAGATCATGGAACTTCAGCTGTCGCATGTCAACAATCTTTTCCATTGTGAAAAGTGCAATCGTACATTTAAATTCCTTTATCACTTTAAGGAGCATATGAAAACACATTCCACTGAAAGCTACAAGTGTGACCTATGCAACAAAAGATACTTGCGTGAGAGTGCGTTGAAGCAGCACCTTACTTGTTACCATCTTGATGAAGGTGGAGCAAACAAAAAACAAAGACCTGGCAAAAAAATACATGTTTGCCAATACTGTGATAAGCAATTTGATCACTTTGGACATTTTAAAGAACATCTTCGGAAACACACAGGTATCTGCAATTTTAGTTGTATACTTTCCGTAACTCTGCCCAGAGTTGCTAAACTCTTAATTCAATATGATGTATCTTAAGGCTGTGCAGTGCTTTAGTTTCAAAGGCAAAAAAGTGCTTCAGAAGTGTGACAATGTGAATGTAGATAACTCTGAACCAAGCACATCTTTTCCCACAATTGTGCACCCATTGTAGCCACTTGTTTCAGGCAAAAGGCAAGAATAAGCCACAAACAGTGAGGTTTTAAGTCCAAAGTTTGCAAGAGAAACAGGAAAACATTTGTTTTTGTATAGTTTATTTTCCTATTTGAAGTGGCAGAGTGGTGATATTCACTGATGTAGACAAACCAGGACATTTGTTACTCCTGGAGTGATTAACAAATTGGGTAAGCATAATCCAGGCGTGTCAAACTCAAGGCCTGGGGGGCAGAACTGGGCCACAGGGTGCTTAGATCTGGCCCACAGGGCCACCCTGGAAAAAGCAAAGGACTGGCCCACGGTGCTTCTGCCAGTGAAAATGGCAGAGTGCTTGGGCCACCACAGGCGCCCCCCTCTGTTGTGAGTGACATCATTCTGGCCACGCCCAGCCTGGCCCCCCAAGTTCAAACACAACCCTGATGCGGCCCTCAATGAAATCGAGTTTGACACCCCTGGCATAATCTATGTTTTTCTGCGAGTTGATACGTATTGACTTTGGGAACAAAACTCCACGGAGCGTTGAATTATATAAATATAAATTCCAGAAAGATTCCCATGGTTGAAGACTTGAACAAATTGGATGGATATTGCTGGGTTCTTTTTTTTCTTGAGCTTGAAAAAATCTGAATAATTAGATTGAATGTAATAACTGGATGAAATAGTCTTTTATCCTGATGAGAGAGCTGCTTGTTTTGGCTTTACTTAATGGAATACGGTAAGATGAAGTAAGCTTTTCTGATACATCTTTGAGGAACTACTGTTTCAGCCATATTAACAATGAAAGTAAATTTCACAATAATTTGATATGTGTTCTCATGTGGTTTCATTAACATATAAATGCATGAACTGTATTGAACGTAAAAGTAGTTCTTCATCTGATATTTTGTATTACACTTGTAACTTTCCTTGATTTGAACTCCCAACAACTTTAGTCAATATGGTTACAACTGAGGCATTATCTTAACAGAAAGAGTTATCTTTTCATATCTTATGTCAGTGATTTGCCCATTGTAGCCTAATACTACCTTTGGAAACTTTTCAATTTCTGGAATGAATTTATAATTGGGAACAGTGTCTTAATTTTGAATACAGCCATCTACATTGCTAATCTTACAGATGGAATGCAATATGTGACTGATCCCGTATGCTGGTCTTTAAATGAATTTCTGTTTCTGTTTATAGGTGAAAAACCATTTGAATGTCCAAATTGCCATGAACGTTTTGCTCGGAACAGTACCCTCAAATGTCACTTGACAGCATGCCAGTCTGGTGCAGGTGCTAAAAAGGGACGGAAGAAGCTTTATGAATGCCAGGTTCGTAACAAGAGAAAATGATTGGGTTTGGGTTTCTAATGTCACAGTAGCAAAATTAAGGAGGAATTTGATGGAGGAACAACACAATCCTCTCCTTATCTTAATTCCTTATTTTAAAACTATTTTGTACAAGGAAAATTAAAGAAAAGATAGGCGAGAGTCCCAAAGACGCTTCTTCCAAATGGCAATCTGGACTTTCTTTGGGGGTGGGGAGTGTTCTTTTAAAATGTTTCATTTCTCATCTAAGAAGTTTCTTCAGTTCAAACTGAAGACAGGTGAGGGATAACAGTACTCTTTCATACTTTCTTAAGCATCTAGTAGGAAACTGTGATCCTTCCTGGCTTGTGAAAGCTTCCCAGGAGGTGACAGGCGGGTGGACACTAGTGGTGATTAATGCTTCTCTACAGGAGGGGATGGTGCCCCAGCACTTTAAGCAGGCTGTGGTCCGTCCTCTTCTTAAGAAACCATTGCTGGACTCCACCCAGTTGGATAATTTCTGACCTGTCTCCAATCTTCCCTTTTTGGGGAAGGTTGTTGAGAACGTGGTCGCGCAGCAGCTCCAGAGTTTTTTGGATGAAATGGATTATCCCGACCACTACCAATCAGGATTTGGGATAGGAACAGCATTGGTCGCACTTTTGGATGATCTCTGGTGGGAGCGGGATGGGGGTAGTGCATTCATCCTTGCTCTATTAGACCTCTCGGCAGCTTTTGAAACCATTGACCATGGGATTCTCCTGGGGCGGCTTCGGGGGATGGAAGTAGGAGGCCTTGTGCTGTCTTGGTTCACTTTCTTCCTCTGCGGCAACCCTCAGTCAGTGTTGATAGGAGGGGAGAGATCCAGCCCTCATCCACTGCTTTATGAGGTTCCACAGGGCTCGATACTCTCTCTGCTCCTGTTCAGCATTTATATGAAGCCACCGGGTGAGATCATCCGTCACCATGGACTGAGGTATCACCAATATGCTGATGATACTCAGCTGTATGTCTCAGCCCATGGTGAGTTAAGTGTTGCTGTGTCCTCCCTCTGGCAGAGCCTGGAGGCTGTTAGGGGCTGGATGGGGAGCAACAGGTTGAAACTAAACCCTTGCAAGACCAAGTGGCTCTTGGTTTGGGGTTTGTTGGCTGAGGAAGAATTGCCACCTTTGGTCTTGGATGGGGTGGCACTACCCCAAACAGACCCTGTGCTCAATCTAGGGGTTTTCCTGGACTCACGACTCCTGCTCAAAGAGCAGGTGGCAGTCGTGGCCAGGAGGGCCTTTGCGCAACTGCTGGTTGTGCACTAGTTACACCCTCCTGGATCAACAGTCCCTACTCAGTCACTCATGCCCTAGTCACTTCCCGTCTTGATTATTGCAACACGCTCTACATGGGGCTGCCCTTGAAGAACATCCGGAAGCTCCAGTTGGTGCAAAATTCAGCGGCCCAAATGTTTTTGTGCAGACCCTGGTGTGCACATGTGTCACCTCTCCTGTGGGAGCTGCATTGGTTGCCAATTTGCTTCTGGGTGCAGTTCAGGGTGCTGGTTGTCACCTTTAAAGCCCTTCATGGCTTGGGTCCGGGTTATCTGAGGGACCATCTCTTGCCGGTCCCATCTGTCTGATCCATTAGAGTGGAGAGGCAGGGAATGTTGTGGGTCCCATCCCTGAGAGAGATACACCTGGTGGGACCTAGAAGAAGGGCCTTCTCCGTGGTGGCTCCCTCTTTGGGATATCATTCCTCCAGAGATTAGAATGGCCCCCACTCTAGCACTCTTCCAGAAGGCACTGAAGACCTGGTTCGGCCAGCAGGCTTGGGGAACCCAGAGCGAGATGGAGCCCATCAAATGACTAGTATGATCTGTTGTTGTCGGGGTGATTTTAATTTTTTTATTTTTTTCAGATTTTGTTCTATTGTACTTTATTAATTTATTTGATTCTTTTTGTTAGTTTTTATTGTTTTTTTTGTTTTTTTATTTTATTTTTTGTTTTAAATATGGTTTCACATTGTGTAAGCCGTCTTGAGTCGCCATGGGCGAATAGGGGCAATATAAATTAATTAATTTTTTAAAAAATAAACTACCTGAATGGCTATTTTTGGTATCTCCTTGATGCTGTTCTTCTTCCAAGATATCCATTTCTTCCAAGGGGTGGAAGGATTTTTTTTTTAATACTGCTTTGCCCTCAACTCTAGAGTAATACAACCATTTCACCTTCAGGAATATTCTGAACGTTGGGTGGCCTGAGCTGTGCTTCAAAACTAGATAAGGCAGAGCCTCTTTTTTATGGGGAGTGAGGGGTTTTGAAAGAATAAAATGGATGTTTAAACATTTTGCAAGGCTTAAAACTTCCCAAACTCTGTATACAAGAGAAAAAACAACTCCCAGTTTTTGTCCCATCCACTCTTTTATAGCAAATCTACAAAAAAAAAAAAAATTCTTCAGCTTTCTTGCTGTTACTTCGTATTCAGTAAACAGAAGCTTTATTATATCTCCTTTAGACAAGTTTGATTCTTGGTGGTGTCATGTCCTCCTCCCCCCCAGCATATTTGTTGGTTTGCTTTTTTCTTACATTGCTTATATTTTATTCCATCTAATTCAGTAGATTCCTGGCAGCTCACATTATACTATGGGAAGTTTGCCAATGCCTGTTTGCCAGTCTAATTCACATTTCCTGGAAATCTCCCATTTAGCAGGACCCATCGCTTTTTAGCTTGGATGAGGCCAGCCAAATGCAGCCACTTGCTGGGAACAAAAACTTATTGCCTGTGGTCGTATCAGGAGAACAATATTCTCTGTTGACAACGCATCACGAGACAGGATCTCTCTGAATTTAAACCACGATCTTGTTTTTTCATGGGAGGATCCCCAGTGCCAAGAGACATAAAGACTTAGCACATTAAATAAAAAAGCCCTGCCTTGTTTGGGAAAGGGAGGGAGGGAGGAAGGGAGGGCAAATGGATGCCAGGTCAGTGTATTTGCAGGGTTCTTTCAATCTCCTGTAGACCTTGCAGTTTTGGGGTTTAGCACCTTAAAAAAAATCCTTAAAACTTGAAATGGTTTGACATGTGTCAGGAAGTGGTCCTAAATCAGGCCTGTTTCATTCTTGAACCAGTTCATCCAGTTCTCAGAATTTACTATAGAAAACTGCTTAACTGGCTGGTTGGATTGGTTTGATCTGGAGGAGGTTTGGCTTGATTCAAGGGAAACAGAAAACGGCAGAATGCCAAAGAAGAGTATGTTCTTGGATTAAATGAATTTAAACATCCCTGAACATCAGCCATACATTAAATGTTTAAACAGCTTTCCTAAAATCACTCTGCCTTGCTCTTTCAGGTCTGCAACAGTGTGTTTAACAGCTGGGATCAATTCAAGGACCATTTGGTAATACACACAGGTGACAAACCCAACCACTGTACCTTATGTGATGTTTGGTTCATGCAAGGCAGTGAACTCAGGAGGCATCTGCAAGAGATCCACAACATTTCAGAGCACATAGTATCTGACGATATTCTTCCAGTGGACAGTGATCCAGTGGCATCCATGACAATTATAGAGCAGGTGGAACAAGTTCATGTCTTGCCCGTAATTCAGGTCCAGGTGGATCCAGCCCAAGTGACTGTAGAACAAGTACATCCAGATTTGATACAGAATAATCAAGAAAAACATGAACAAATAGCAGAGCTACAAGAGCAGGTTGAAATAAGCTACTTAGAGGTTGAACACATTCAGACTGAACAAGGTACTGAAGTACATATGGAAGAGCTGGATGTGGGACATGTGAACCAGTTACAAATGGAAGAAGTTGAGGCTCAGCTTATGGAGGAACATGATCTAGAACAGGGAGAGTCAGTGCCCATGGATCAAGAACTGACAGCAAGCAGCAAGGTGCAGATCATGCACAAGGCACAAGGAGCAGATCATGAAGAATCCCATGATTTAAAAACTCAGCCAATAATGGCAATGCAAGAGGAAAAGGTGGAGAGCTAAACAATTTGGACCGCATTATATGTGATTTGGGGGGGGAAAGTTAATACCAAATTATTTTTGTTAAATTTCTTGTTTGACTTTTGCCCTACCCATGAGACAGCTCTCTTGTATCAGTGCCCTTAGGGAAGTGGACAGGTGGACCAAAGTTAGAATATTTGATTGAACTCCCCTTCTTTATTTCTAGGAAGGAAAAAACCCTTTTGTGTGTGTGTGTTTTTCTTAAAATAAAATAACACGGAGCAAAGGCTATTCTGGAGATGAACAGCTTTGTGTGAAGTTTAATTGTAGAGTTTTGCTAGATTATACTGTTTTGTCATTGTGAGAAATTTCTGAAGCAAGTTTTATTTTCCTTTCAGAATATGGAGTTTAGTATTAACATGGCAATGTTAGTATGGATTATCTATACATTTGGGTAATCTGCTTTAAGAAAAAAGATATTTTTCCTTCTTTCCCATTTAATATTTTGCAGTAGTTGCATTATTTGCTGATGTTCCTAACTTTAAGCACTATTTTCAAGGTCTACTCTAGAAGATTATTGGGATGGAGGTAGAGTGTGCTTAGGTTTTGTGAATACAACAACAAAAAAAACAACCTTCGTGCCTTCATACAATAAAGTAATTAAACTTCCACAAAGCTTTTACAGTTCTTACAAGCTAATACAAAAGGCAGTGTACATAGTACTGTATAGTGCTTTGTAATCTTGCTTACAATTGTTTGCTATCAGGGTTTTTTTCTGCATTAAAATAAACGTGGATGGGGGAAAATGGATTGAACACTGGCAATTTTTAAGGGCCAATTATATTGGGAAAATGCAACTGCATCTGTAACAAGATATGAGTTGGCTAATAGGTTGCACTGGCATCACCAGATTTTTATTTTTTAGAAAAAAAGGTACATTTTATATTTAAAGGAAAAACATTAAAAATACGAAGTAAATGTGTCTACGCAATGGATCAGGCTACTGTTTTATTATTTAAACTTTATGACCCATGATTGAAAGATCTTGTGCTTAAAAGGTTTGAAAAAAATCCAAAGCCATAAATATGAGTGTTTTAACTGCGGATTTACAGACATAGGAGTGTAAATATTTTAATCAGTATTATTGGACAATAAAACTACCTATCATAAGCTTTCAGTCAATGCAGTACTATTTTCTTTGGGGATGGATATAGTTTTGAGGGGGGAGGGATGAATTTTTCATCACTGTAAATTCCACAACTACTTTTTTGAAGCTGACCAGCCTTCAGTTAGATACATTTCACTTAGATCAGCCCTGAGAATTGTGGAAAGTGGAATCAATACATTCTGATGTTACCTGGGTTGGAGACTACTTCCATCAAAGAAATCGCAGTCTGTCATGGTTCTTCGACAACCATATGGGCTTATTATATCTGTCTTCAGTTCATTAATGCCAATCAAAGACTTTTTGCTATCTGAAGTGATGCTTTCCATCTTTGACTAAGGCTTATATGTTAAAAATTGATGACCCATAGTTACCAGGCAAATTAACACTTGTAACTTCCATAATCCTCAGATTTGATGGTGCTTTGAAATTCAACATTTGGAAGACTGTCCCTGCTTTGGAAAAATATACACTACCAGTACAGTGGCCTCTGGGAGTTGGGTGGCTCACCAGGTTAGAATGCTGGGCTGGCAATGGACAGCCTCACATTCAAGATTTGTTGTTGCTACAGGGCGGGGTGAGTTCCCGTCACACACTCTAGCTCCTGCTGACTCAGCGCAGGGCTATCAAACTCCCAGTCCACAGGCTGGATGTGTCATGCCCTGTTTAGCGAAGGCAAAAAAGTCCCGATATGTCACATGACGTCACCATGATGACGTGAATTTGACACCCCTGACCCAACTGTTCAAAAGCAGGTGAGTGCAAGTAGATAAATGAGTACCACTTTGGTGGGTAACTTCACATGGATGCAAAAGAAGCCCCTGAGGGCTACGGTGCTGTAATTGGCAAATCTTTTCACTACAGAAGCACTGGTGTTTCTGACATGGAAATATTAGTACAGTGGCTACATTTTCTTGGAAAAAATAAAGGACAAACTTGAATAGGTTAAATCTGAAAAGTTCAAAAGGATGAAAAAAATTTTTTGTCACTCTTGGCTTAAGCCACCTTACAAAGTTGTTGTGGATAGGACAACGAATAGGAGGCATGAGTATTAAGTAAGCTACCTTGGGTTAATCAAGTCTACATCTTTATAAAAAGGACAGGATAAAATCTTTTCATCATACTAGGTTATTCTCACAGGAGTGGGCAACTTAAAAGAATTAAATGGTGGTGAGTCAGGTCTGCAGAGAACAGAAGAGGCACAAAAGAACTATTTCATGTAAATTGATTCCCATCCATACAAAACTAAGAAAACTATTAGTTAATCAAGGTTTGTTAAATAAACTAGATGGCATCTTGGCGTCATGCCATCGCCATTTACAAATTTCCTAGCCAACTTTCCTACAAGCAAAATCCACGGGGGAACCTGAATTTGCTTAAAACCACTCGATTCACTTAACTGCAGTGTGATTCACTTCAATGTGGCCAAAAGGTCATAAAATCAGGTGGAACTTACTTAACAACTACTTTGCTTTACTACTTGCACCGCATCTCTGCCAACTGTTTTCTGCAGAATTTTAATAATCGGCTAGGGTGGGAACAGCCGAATGGGGCACCCCAGCCCTGCCCATGATGATGCAGGACAGCTCCTCTTATGCTCTTGATTACAAGCGGCACCTTCCTCGACCACACAATCTCCACGAAGGCTATCAGTTCCAACACCGGACACCGTCGGCTGGAAAAATAGGTCGCCATTAGATCCCTTCCTGCTCCCTATGGAACCAAAGTTAGCTGGTTGAAGAGAGGGACGGTTGCAGTTCTACTTGCTTTAGGACGCGGGAGGCTATGAACAGGCAGCCCGCTCTATTTAGTTAAAAAAAAAAAAAGATATATATTTTAATTAAAAAGAGTGGGCTGCCTGTTCATAACCTCCGGCGTCATAACGCAAGCAGAACTGCAACCGTCCCTCTCTTCAACCAGCCGGGCGCTAATCCGCGGTGGTCCCACGTGGCCGGACGCCTCCCGGCCCTCCTGACCTGGCGCGCTCTCCTTTTCTCGGGCGAGACTGTCGGCCGGCCGTCCAGCTCTGAGGCGGCTCTCCTGAACTGCTGGCGGCGGGTGAGGCGGGGTGGGGATCGTTCTTCGTCTTCTCCTCCAGACAGCTTCGTTCCCGGGTCAGCGAGGCAAGCGGGGACAGGGCGACTCTTCGGAGGCGAGGAAGTAAGTTGGAGTTAAGCCGGGCGGCCGCTGAAGCACCCAAACGCCTGGAAGGAGTGGAGGGTCCGTGGATGGCCTTGGGGTTCCTTCCCCGCCTTCTCTTCATCTGAATAAGAAATTATGACCTCTTATTTTTATTCCTTGTTTACTATTATTCGTCCATATGAATAAGAATTATTTTAATGTAGTCCTACGTATCACCCAAGGATTGTGAAAACCCTCCCTGGAGGATGGGGAAGTGAACCTCCCCAAGGCGGTTTGCCTTCCGCCTTATATCTTAAGCCAAAGGCGCTATATAATGCCTCTTATTTGGCATCAAAACAATAACCAGGAAACTATTCTTTGGGAATTAAGGCTCCGGCGGCAACTGCCCTTTTTCGTCTTGACTGGGCAACTAAGGATAATACAGAGCTGCATCTTCCTAATATGTAAATATGTCTGTGTCATCCTCACAGTGTGCAGGTATGCCTACAGGAAATATAGGAAGCTGCCTGTGGATGCATGTATTTTTTGGATACATGAATTTTATTTTAATGTGCTTGATCAAGTGTTTAAGGGTGTGTTTGTTTTATCTAGGTCTGACATTCTGTTATTGTAAAGATTTTCTATTATTATTACAATTCATTTTGAACTCAGGTTAATATAACTAATAATGTTATTTTTCATTTGTAATGTTAGTTTTAGATTAGATGCTGTGCTGTAAAGTTTCTTTGTGAATGTAAAAATCCTCTAAATATTCAATATATTAATTCCCTATAAGCATCCAAGAAGAATCCATGTATGAAAACAAAGTTCTGTGAACTTCGCAGATGATGCTTTAAAATAGGTCCATAATTATTGCAAAAGACTATTGCATGGAAAGAAATTTTTCCTTGAGAGGGAAAAGTGTTGGGGAAAGGAAATATCTGCAATGATGTTATACTATGTATAAACTACTGGAAAGATAGTTTGCACTGTCAATATTAGTAACTGTAAAGCCGAGAAATCTAGGCACAGTAGAATGTGGTATTGATAAATTGTACCCTTAATTGGGATTAAATGGAATTATTTTACTGTATTGTTATATGCCATGGGCATAGCACAATTTCATGTTACTAATAATCCAGCTATGTCATTGGTGGAGGCATTATCAAACTTTTCAGGAAAGTTGTTTTCCCTGTTTCCTTCTTCTTCCTCCTCCTCCTGTGACTGAGAAGCACAGTTCTGTTGCTTAGTTAGTGTGTGCATTTTGTGGTTTTGCTTGCATCCCTTAAGGATGTATCTATTCTATAGGGCAGGGGTCTCCAACCTTGGCAACTTTAAGCCTGGAGGACTTCAACTCCCAGAATCCCCAGCCAGCAAAGCTGGCTGGGGAATTCTGGGAGTTGAAGTCCTCCAGGCTTAAAGTTGCCAAGGTTGGAGACCCCTGCTATAGGGCATGAAAGCAGGAGTTCTGTTCAGCAGCTAGAATCAGCTAGATCAGTCTTCAGTTCTAGCCAGGTTTGAGCTATCCATTCAGAGGATATCAAGTAGGAGAAGATCACCCTAGGTTATTGATTGACTGGCTGATCAACTAAGAGCCATCAAGTCAACGTAGATTCTTAGCAATCATATTCTCTCCAAAACTATCCAAAGTTGGCCTTTTAGATCTGTCAGTGGTATCTTGGTTGCTCTCATAATCAAATCTCATCACTGCCTCAGGAGTGTCATGTTAAAACATCTCCTGGATATTGGGTACATTTGCCTCCTTTTGAATTTGTGACTGTTTTATAAGGGAAAGGACTCTCCTTACCATGAATACTGCATGAAAGGAAGGGTTTTGAACTTAGTTCTTCATGAAAAAAGCTGCTTCAGCCTTGCCCCAAATGCATTCACAATCATTCACCTTGTCTTTGTTGGATGCCATAGTTCACATCAGGTGTAGACAACGTGAATTCATCTGCACTATCTAGTAGTTGTCATATTTGGCTTAGTGAGGCTGAGGGTTTTTCAACTTCAGTAACTTTAAAATTGTGGACTTAAAAATCCCAGAATTCCCCCTGCTAGCTGGCTGATTCTGGAAGCCTGTATCCACATGTCTTAAAGATGATGGGATTGAGAAACTCTGGCTTTGCAGACAGAAGTTGTAATGGGTAGCCCATCTCCTAAAGAAGATGGGTTTGTTGTTCAGCTTCCTGAGATTATTAAAAAAAAACAGTAATATATAAAAAGTATTTATGAGGTTTCTCTGATACATGATTGACTATACTATATGAAAATAGATTTGTTCCAAGAGGTTTAATGAGGATGCATTTTTCTGTTCGTTGTCCTGACAACTATGACTCCACTGAGACGTTGATTAATTCAGAATTAGCTCATCAGTAGAAATTCACTTTCTGAATTAGCTCATCAGTAGAAAGAAGTAGAAAATTATATCTGGGATCAGTGGCCTGGGATTCACTAAAAGGAACCCATTTCCAAAATATTGGGGTGCTGGATGCATTCTGAAGCCACATTGTTCTTAATAGAAGATGCTGGAAATGGTTGTTCATTGTCAAGAAAAATTAAGAGTTAGTATTGTATGGAAAATTCAAGTTTCTGGTTTTTTCTCCAACAGGGTTACCAAATCTCAGTTGCAAAAATCTGGGTGACCATTAGATGGCAGCAAAGTCAGAAAACTGTCTCTTTTTTAAAAAAGATGCTGCAGACCAAATGGGTCCTTGCATTTTGCCTTGAAAGAGACTCCTCGTTTGAGATTAATCACCTGCAATGGTGTACAATGTCCCAACGGTGCTTTTCTAAGAGGCAACTGGACTTTCTGGTTTCTGTTTGAAGATGTTTCACTTCTCATCCAAGAAGCTTCTTCAGCTCTGACTGGATGGTAGGGAATGGAAGAAGAACCATCCAGTCAGAGCTGAAGAAGCTTCTTGGATGAGAAGTGAAACGTCTTCAAAGAAAAAACAGAACGTCCAGTAGCATCTTGAAAAAGTACCTTTGGGACAACTATGACCTGGATGACTGAGAATCTCCTTAGATATTTAGGTGTACAAGATGGAATATTTATTTGAAGAGTTGGAATCTCCATCTCTTTTTCTTCAAGGACTGAGCAAAGTTACTGGGTTTAAGCATTCTTAAGACCCCTCAAGTGTGTGGAATTAGTGTTATTCTGGTGTAGCTGTATTTGTTAGCTGATAGGGCTTTTATCATATTTTTACCTGGTCCCACCTAAATGAGTTGTGAGAACAGGATGTCTTATCATAGTGAATTAAGATTTGGTGTGATATTCCAACTGGCTCAGTACATAATCCAAGAAAAATATTAAATCTGCAGTATCATCAGGATGGTCTTTCGCTCCCATAAGTTTCCTTGCAATGTTCTCTTGCCACCTTAGTCTTTATCATAACTGGGAAAATCAAGTAGGTCTTTTTTCTTTCAAATATAGCTGCCAAAACGACGAAGGAGTCAATTGACTGTATGCACTGAAAAATTCCATGCCCTCCAAATCTGTTGGTCCCTCAGAACTTTGGGGAAACTTGTACCCATGATTTAAGGCAGCGCCTCAAACTCAAATTGTCATCCAGTTTATTAGATTAAGTGATTTTTTCCAGAAGTACATAGCCTGTGTTTCTTTTGCTGTTGTTTACAGTTGCTAATACTGTAAGCAGACCAGGGTGTCATGGAGTTGGTCAGCTTCTAAATTGCAAAATGAATGTAAACAAAATACATTTAAAGGAACTGCTGTGATTTGTGCAGGCTGGCATCAGGCGAAATGTTCAGCAAATCCAGAATGGATTAGTAAGTGAAAGAAATGCCATGAAGAGTGTGTGATCATGGATATAAAAATAGCTTTAGCTCTTTTGAATCTTGGGATCCAGAGTACAGTATTAGCTTGTAGATTCTCTTGCGCTTTAAACACCAGGTAATAACCTCAGAATTCCTACTGTAGTCTGGATTCTCAATATATTTCCTTGGCATTCTGAAGGTAGAGGAGATCGCTTTTCTGTGGGATCCTGGGGTCTGCACTGCTCAAATGTTGGGCCTTGATATAAATGGGCAAGGTAGATTGGTGCTAATTGTAACTGGCATGGGCTAAGAAGAGCATGAATATGTGTCAGTATATTCAGTGGAAATATACCTACCAAAAATAATAGAGATTTTCTTCTTTCCCTGCATGACTATCCAATTAAAAGCTGAAACAACTTTTGTCTAATTCTAGCAGAGCAAGATTTCTCTCTTCATAATACTGTAGTCTTGCATTTTAGGGAACTAAGTTTATGGATATCAGAAAGCAAACTTTTTTTTCAAAGAAATATCCAGGTTTAAACCAGAGACCATGTGCAATTCTTAGCTTTCATATTCGGCTGTTGTAGTAGGCACACAGCTGCAGTAGTAGTTTTTTGTAACAACAATGACCCTTTTGCTGTCACTTCATTCTATTCGAACATATCTTACTTTTTAAAAACATACTTCTTTTCTCTTTGGTTACATCTTTTAGTTATTCTTTCCTTTGAGCTAAAATATTATAAAATAGAAATTGGAGCTTGGTTGATGAGTGTGATAAGCCTTGTACTTGATTGAAGTAAGTTAGGGTGAGAATAAATAGAATGAATGGTTTAGTGTTAGGTGAGATATTGGATGTCGCTTGGTTGTTTAATGTATTAATGGTTCTTATGATGTGATAGAGATGTGATATTTGAGGATACGAAAGTTCAGGTACTTTGGTATGCAAATATTATTGTACTGTTGGCTGAAAACCCAAATTACTTGCAGTAAAATATTCCAAAGATTTATGATGGAGCTGGATGTATGGGTCTGAAAATTAATATATTAAAGAGCAAGATAATTGTGTTTGAAAATGAAATGTAGTAAACAGTTGCAAGTTAGATACAAATGGCAAAAATGGAGTTGGTGTGCAAATTATGCAGGTTGGTAGAATGTATAAGAAAAAAGGGGAAATGTTAAGATATGCAAATACCGGTAGAAAGGTAGTTTATTATGATAAAGGACAGTAAGGGAATATTGAAAAAGAGTGAAAATGGCTATTATAAGAGATCCCCTCTCTTTCATTTCACCTTTGGTAGAGTAGTGGCATAGGTACTTCAAAAAACAAGTGAAAATGTGGGCCAAGGAAAGGGTTAATTTAAAATATTTCCTATTCATTAGAATCCCACTTGAGGGGACTGTGTATTTTTGTATTTCAAAGAGGTGGGAGAATGGTTGCCTAGTGTGACCAAAGCGAAAAATACAAACATGAGAGGATCAGATGAGGAGAAGGCTGCAGCTGTGTGACTTTTTATGTCAAGCTGCTGCAGCTTTTAAGAAAGGAGCACAATATGTAATAACTCTATTTTAAACCAATAGAGCCTGTGTTCTTTCATGTTTTTGTATACCTTGAAACAAAGCAATAGCTCTTTTGATACCTAAATTAAAATCAGATATTGATTGAACTGTACAACTGGAGTTAGATGCTACTCTGTTTCCCAGGATTTGATTTGTAAACATTATATTGAGTTTAAAATTTGCAAACCTCCCTAGGTGGAATATATGCATTAGAAGGGAGCAGGAAAGAAAATAGAACATTGAAAACAATGAAGGATGTAACTAGCCAACTTGTTAGTTTATATTATTATTATTATTATTATTATTATTATTATTATTATTATTATTATTATTATTATTATTATTATTATTATTATTATTATTACATAGTTAAAGCATCAGGCTAGAAACCAGGAGACGTGAATTCTAGTCCTGCCCTAAGCACGAAGCCAACTGAATGAACTTGAGGCCAGTCACTCTCTGTCATCCTTAGGAAGAACTTCTGAAATCTGGCCAAGAAAGCTGCAAGGACTAGTCCAGGCAGTCTCCAGGAGTCAAAATTGACTTGAAGGTATGTGCATACCCCACAATTATTATTCCACGTTTTGCAAAATTCTTCTGCAGTGTTCCATAATCACTGTCCTCTCTGCTGGCAAAGAAATATGGGAGTTGAAGGCCATCATGCCTAGAAGGTATCTTATGGGGAAGATATTGCCGCTTCATTTTTCCACTTGGGAAAAATGGACTGCTCTGAAATTCATGCTTCTTCAAAAGAGCACAGAAATCATTCCGCTAACAGTCAAAGTTAAATATACCCTGCTGTAAATTACATCTCCTTTGAGTTAAAAGCAATGAAACTGATATAACTGCAGCAGGCTGCTTAAAACTTTGCCAAATTCACCCAGAGATTAAAAGCTTGCCAAAGAAATAACATTAAAGTAGAAGGTTAGTAATTGCAATGCAAGTTACATCAAGGAATTTGCTTTAAATTGCTGTTTTTCTTCAGCTGCATTTTGATGGTGCCATTGTGGGCTTACTTTATATAGTAATGGGTAGAAAACCTCTCCAGAAATTGGAGGTGCTTTAACAAAGTAAGATGCATTTTAAGATACAGAAGAACCAATATGGTGTTAATGGTCTCCTTGGATGCAAGGAGAGAATTATGAGTCACTATGGCTTGGGTTCCTAAACTAGAAAGCTACTATCTTTGTTTGAACTGGGGAAAATGCATCTGTTCCAAAATACACCTGTTTCTAGTGGTATCCACAGCAAATTAAAGTGAAATAGAGTTCAATTTAGCATAATTAAACTATGCAAAAACTCTTGGGATTTCTTAATACAACTTGAGAAAAAGGAAAATAACAATTATAAACATTTATTTTTGTTTTTCATCCTGTAATAATGAACATTGGATTCATTCAATGCAACTAAGTTGACATGAAATAATACACCAAGGTTCAAACTTTGGTAGTTTTGTATAGGAGGCAAGACTTTATGTACTGCAATGCATTTATTTAAAGTAGGGGTTGGAAACTGGATCCACTTCAGGGAAGAGATTCAGCACCCCTATTTGACCAGGCAGGCTAAATGGTGTCAGGATGAGATCTTATGATTGGGAGCTAGACCTGTCATCTTCATCCTGGATGGAATGGTACTGGCTGCTTCACACCGTCACCCTCTGGGAAAAATGCAGGTAGCTGTAGCAAAACCATTTCATTGATCCCAATTGTCTGGTATCTTTCCTCGTAAGGTCTACAAAGTCCCTTTGGGTTACAGCTTCTATCTGTTGTTTAAGCAAGAGCTGTGAGTCCGAGGCAATTCCTAGATTGCATACCAGTTTCAAATGATCAAGTTATAGCCCCACCCAAATCTAAAAGTGGGAAATCTCCAGCTCTAGGGATCCCTAATATCCATAGCCACTTCATCAAACCGAACCTGAATCTATTCCTCCTCATCCGGCTCACATAACTTTCAGACATAGGAACAGGATGGAGATAGCATCATTTGGCTAGATTGGGGTTGAAACATACAACTTGGTATCATCGGTTTTTGATCAGTTTTTGATGATACCCAAGCTAAACAGCAAGTGACTGCTGCCAATGGCTCCAAGTGAATGTTAGACAGAAAGGGAGAGAGCATTGAATCAGAGCTAGCCTACAAGTAACAGGTCAGAGTGCACCATCTCCCTTCTTATCAACACTCTGCACAGTGTTGGTAAATAGCATTCAGTGGTAACACTTGAGCAAACAGTAATCAGAAGAGCAAGAATAGATGCCCTAAAGCAGTGATGGCTAACCTTTCCGTCCTCATGTGCCAAAAGTGTACCAGCACCCATGAGGCAATGCATGCGGGGCCCCCATGCCCCCTGCATATACATGCGCCATCCCCCATGCGCGCTGTGGCTTTCTGCGCATGCGCCCCCCCTGCCCACCTGCACATGTGTGGCAGCTACCCGATGATCAGCTGATGGGCGATGCACGAACCTACGCAGTGGACCTGTTCTGGGGCGACAGCTGGCATGCTGGTGGAGATGGCTCGGCGTGCCACTTCCTGCATGCATGCCATAGGTTCACCATCATGGCCTTAAAGCAAGGGTCTTCAAACTTGACAGCTTTAAGACTTGTGGACTTCAACTCCCAGAATTCCTGAGCTAACATGACTGGAGGATGAATTCTGGGAGTTGAAGTCTACAAGTCTTAAAGCTGTCAAGTTTGAAACCTCCTGCTCTAAAGGCTTACATGAGAGCCCAGTGCATCTAGTAGTTAAGGCACTGGCTAGAAACCAGGAGACTGTGACTTCTAGCCCTGCCCTAGGCACAAAGCTAGCTGAGTCATCTTAGGCCGGTCGCTTTCTATCATCCCCAGAAAGGAAATTGCAAAGTGCTTCTGAAATCTGGCCAACGAAACTACTGGGACTAGTCCAGGCAACCACCAGGAGTCGAAACTGACCTGAAGGTGTGTATGCCACACACAATACAAACAGCCCTGCAGGACAAATAGGCAAGACATGCTAGGATTGCATTTATTTATGATTGTTTGCTACCCAGAGATGGTTTGAGATGGGTGTCTATGGAAATGATAAAAAATAAAACGAAACAAAGTAAAATGAACAAATGAATAAACAGCATCTCTTTCCTTTTAGGAAGGCATGCAACTGGCAATATTTGGAGAAGTGGAAATATGAAAGCAAACCATCTTCTAAATCAGGGGTGTCAAACTTGCGGCTCATGGGCTGGATAAGTCATGTGCTGGCCCCACCCCCACTCAGTTTAGCAAAGGGGGAAAAAGTCCTGATACGTCATGTGATGACGCAAGTTTGACACCCCTGTTCTAAACCGATGATGGTTGAAATGACAGCCCTTTCTTTGATATGTCACTGACCTTTCATGTGACATCATTGGTAAAATGCATTTTGTTTTCTCTTTCCCTCAGCCTCTTGTGCACTTAGAGTCTTCCTAGCATCCTCTGGTGTCACCCCCTTTTCCCTGCAGCTGCAATGAAAGAAACACAAGTGACATTTTGACAGCAGAGCTTTGCAAGAGTGCCTAAGCATTTCCAGGTTGGAGCAGAAACATTGCTGACCAAAGGGTATAATAATGAATATTGCATCATCCAGTTCTTGGGCTGAGACCTGAATCAGGAGAAGAAGAACCTCCACTCATCACTCTTCTTTGATGTGATCAGCTATTCTAAGGGATTAGAATGTATACAGAACAATCAACCCTTGATTTGTGTGAATGATTGGACTCTTGAAACCTGAGTCCTCAGAAGTATTAAATTGGGTGCACCACCACCCTTTCCTGCTTAGGAGATAATGAGTTTGTAGCTTTGATTGCAAATCTTTCACTAAACCTCCATGTCACAAGCACTACTATCTTCCTTGGCAGTTAAAAATGGCTAATGAAGATTGGAGGAAATGAATCTACTTTAACTATCAACCTTAATTAGAAGAAACTTGCAATATCTTGCTCCCAGAGAAATTTCATACAAACTCAATAAATATTGAACTGATCTTGAACTTATGGCTGCTTCCACAGTTGCAGATTTTTTTTAAAGACTTCCCTGGAATCAATTAATTATATCCCATGGTTATGTGTGTTTCCCTGGACCATGACCCTGATTCACTGCAATGGAGAGCCAGGGAGCCACAGTAATGCTAGGTGGAATCATGAAGATAACGGAGGGAACCATGCTAACATGAACACAGAAGATGACCCAGGCAATCAGCACCAACTGACGCCATTTGAGAAACTCATTCTAGATATGTCCCAGAGTGAAAAAATAGTAAAAGAATTAACTCTGGGCAAGAGGGTTGGGTTTTACAGCATCAGAGGTAAAATTGGAAGTGGGAATTTTTCCCAAGTGAAACTTGGAATACACACTCTGACAAAAGGTAAGAACAATTCAGTGAGTGGAACTTGAGTCATGGGGTGGGGGGGTCATGTAGGCCACAGGTGTCAAACTCACTGCGTCACATGATATTTTGTGATGTTTTCCCCATTCGTGGAGCTGTGATGGGTGTGGCCTGTGCATGATGCCTCCAGCCCACAGGCCACCAGTTTGACACCCATGATGTGCGCTAAAGAGAAAACAACATGATCTGTGAAAAAGCCCCATGTTGTGTTTCTCCCATATGTGTACTGAAAATATACGTCCTGAAAGCAGTAATTCAGACTGAATCATCCCAATTAATGCAAAAGCTGAAAGATTAACATATTTATTGACTGTCTTTTTGTGCAGACTCTTGAAATAGACCTCTGCTAATATAGTCTCTCTTCCAGTTTTCCAGTGCATATTATTTGTCTGATCAGTGAAATTAATTAAGAGGGCCAAAAATGTGGGTAGTTTTTAAGAGTATTTGGAGTATGAATGTTATTTTTTGCACAATAGCCTGGGAAGAACTTTATGAAGCTCTTGTGCTGGATCATGGAGTAAGGTAAAGAAATTGTGAATGTTCTTTAATTTACAGATTTGCAAAGTCTCTATTACCTGGCAGCTTACATTGCAATTTTCAGGAGCATTTCAAGAGAATCAATAATTCCAGCTGAACTAAACTGAAACATGGAAATAACTTGTAAGGGAAGCCTAAATTCTGTGTTTTTCTTCTTCTGTATCTAATGCAGAAAAATTGGGTGAAGCATATATATTTAGACTTTTTCAAAAGACTTTAGAATAGCTTTATTGTCACTTAACAACAGAATAACTTTGATGTACACTAATTGGCATACATTAAAATTAATAGTAAAATAATATAATTATTTTAATGTACATTAATTGGCATACATTAAATTAAATTTCATTGCATATAGCTCTCAAAGGGTCACCACCTCCAATATACACTATGTAAACATGACAAAATAAATAAATACAAAATTCTGCATATACCCACATATATTAAGAGAAACAACAGTCTAGTTCAGATGTATACATGTACATGGTGAGAAAAATCAACCCTGCAAGTTTACCAGACACAGGGACAGGGAACAAAGATTGTTACAGAATCTGATAATCCTGCTAGAAATATACCCAGTGATGGATTTTCCTTTTACACAAGCAGGCTTGGATGTTCATGCTGGAGGGACTAAATTAGGTTTGAAAGTCTTTGTAATCTCACTACTAATCTTTAGATATGGTAATCATAAGCCCATGATAGCTAAGTATATCCAAGTGATCAAGGGAGATACAGTCACATGTCAAGCTTAGTTGCAAAACATAAGCAGTCTGAGGATTTTGCACAAATTGATCAAGATCTACTCAGTTTACCTCAATTCAATTTATCTCTATTTTGTTCTTTCTAAGTGGCAAGTGTCTCAAGATTTTCTTTAGAAGCTGATAATTTTGTTAAACAAAATGTGTTCAGGTTCATGTGAAGTCCATTTAAGTTTGGATTGTGATAAAGAGCTTTGGATGCATAATTTATGATCTCAGCAGACAGAATTCTTCTCAATTTTGTTATTCTTGAATGTTTTGTACTAATTTCGTTGCTAAGCGAGAGATTAGTCATGTTTCCTATAATGATGTGAACATCAAAATGGTATTTTCCAGAAAAAGTAGCCATCAAGATCCTGGATAAAAGTAAATTAGACTACAAAACCCAGAGGCTCCTCTCTTCTGAAATTTCTAGCATGGAGAAGCTGCATCATCCAAACATTATCAGGCTTTATGAGGTCATGGAGACCTTCTCCAAACTGTACCTGGTCATGGAGTATGCTAACGGAGGAGAGCTTTTTGCTAAAATCGCAATAGATGGGAAGTTATCGGAAGAAAAAAGCAAGCACGTTTTTGGTCAGATTGTGTCTGCCATTAAACACATGGTGAGTCCTTTCTGTCTGGGGTTGATGAGTGTGGTAGCTCAGTAGCTCTGGAGGACTTCCAGGACATTTTGATGTTTCCAATGCCTTCACCATTCTTGGGTTGTGTTTTACACTGAAAGCAGAGAATGCAAGACAAGCTTTCCCTATTGCTGTGATGTGTTGATCAACAATTCTTTCATGCTCAAAGCTATATTAACTGTTAGAAAAACGAATTGCAATTGAAAGCCGGATATTGTAGTTCTCTGTCTTTCAGTCTACTCTTTGAGGAGAAGAGAGTCTGTAGTAAATCTCTGCATGTCAAAGTGTGTGCATGAGAAAGAAGTACAGATAGGGCACCACAATTTATATATATTTGTCCCATCATGTTTCAGAATTGCATTTTCCCCCTGGGGGCTCTTTGCTGTATATATCATAAGATAAAGTCCTGTAACTTCTTCTATTTAATTATTATGGCTAGATTGAATCTTTTGTTTTATACAGTAGCAGCAATTTATAAGTCTTTTTTTTGGAACACTAACATCTTCCCTGTATTAGTTAATTCCAAGTTGTAGCTTGTTTTTAAAATTTGAGAGTTCTCAGAGCAAGTTACAAACCCATATAGACTACCTACTGCCCTAAGTTGTGACAAACACGTTTTCTTTACCTCCTGCTCATACTACTGGCTTCTCTTGCAAGTTTGTCCTAATTAAAGGAGTTTCAAAACAGGGTGTGGCTTCCAAATTCAAGAAAGAAGACAAGGAGCATGAGTGATACCTGACAGCAGTGTGTTCAATACTAAGCCATATAATTGACAGAAGCCTGCTAGGTGTGGTCTAAGATAGCCAGTTACATTCCTCAAAGCAAACAAACCATCTCTTCCTACTTCTTGAATGTTGCTTCTCTCCATGTTTCTGAGCTGATTCATCTTGTCCTTTCTTTAACCCCACATCCCTTTGAACATCTAGTCGCTTACATCCAATCCTGCAGTACTCAGCGTGCTCAATACTTCCTAATTCTTCATAGCCCCTGTTGCTCTGCCTGCCAGTTCCACCTGCTGTGGGTTTCTTCAGCGGCCATTTTCTTAGCCTCTTCATATATTCCTAAACCATCTCAATCTGCCTTCACCCAGACTATATGGCCAGAACTGATGGCATTCCTCAGTGTTTCCCAGCTGTCTTCAATTTTCCTATATTGCTTACAGAATCATAGACTTGTACAGTTGGAAAGGACTTTGGAGCTCTTTTATTCCAAGCCCCACTCAGAGCTGAAATTCTCAGATCATTCCAGACAAATGGTTACTCAATCTTGAAAAACTCCATCCAGGAGAAAATGCAAGGAAGAGATTGCAAATATCTTTAAGGAAGCTTGTAAACAGCGCTGCTAATAATTTTGCAAAGAATTCTTAACTTACTTTATTACTGCTCACTGCTCTGCCTTAATGCTTTTTATTAAAATATCTAAATTTACATTTTTAGCCCAGATAAAGAGTTTGATACCCTAAAAACTCAATGAGTTTCCCATAGAACACTGTCTGCCTTGTCCTTTTGCTTATATCTATACTTTTAATTTCTACTCTGCAGCATGAGAACAACATAATTCACCGGGACCTGAAAGCCGAAAACATCTTTTACGCCACTAACACGTGTGTGAAGGTGGGAGATTTTGGATTCAGCACAGAAAGTCAAAAAGAGGAATCGTTGAACACCTTCTGTGGTTCTCCTCCTTACGCCGCTCCAGAGCTTTTCAGAGATGAAAATTATATTGGGGTTTATGTGGATATCTGGGCCCTAGGAATCCTTCTGTATTTCATGACCACAGGGTTCATGCCATTCCAGGCAGACACAATGGCCAAGCTGAAGAAGTACATTCTTGGTGGGATATATAGCGTGCCACCATTCCTGTCTGAATCTTGCCAGAGACTGATTTCGGCAATCCTGCAACCAGTTCCGTCAGAACGCTACTCCATTGATAACATTATGAACAGCGAATGGATGAATGGTGTGCAATGTCCCAAACCCTTGGAACCCTTTAAACTGGATCCCAAATTTTTGTCCGAGGACAAAACTCTCCAGAAGGAAGAGGCTGAGGTAAAAATCACTTTGAACCACTTGGGAATCACAGAAGAGCACATTCAGAATAACCATGAGAGAGATTACTACACCTCAGTAACAGGGACTTACAGAATTGTTCTTCACCGAGTGCAGAAAAAACGGGCTATGGAAATTGTCCCTCCTGTCAGCCAACCTGAGAAAGAAAGAGAACTCAAGAAAGAAAGGTCAAAGAAAAATCTGTGTTCCTATCAGGACCACAAATATTCATCAAAACTCTGTTTGATTTTATAAAGCACCTTCTTGGATTAGTCTGACACAAGATTTTTTTAAAAAGGATTTAATCCCACCTTTATGACTTTTATAAGTAACTCAAAGCAACAAACGTGCAATATTCCTTTGTCCTTCTCTTTTCCCTACAACAACCCTTTGAGGTGGGTTGGGCAGAGAGAGAATTACTGTTTGGTCCTTTTGTTTGGTAGCAGTGAAACTTGCCCTGTGTTTTTGTGATTTTGAAAAAATAAAAAGGATGCCTTAAAGCTTCTAATGTATGGTTCCCATTCCCAAAGCTTAATGCCAAAGCCTATGCATTCTGTGATTTAATTCCTTTTGTAGTGGGTTGTTTTTTCAGACTTCAAAATCTATCTGAGGAGAAGATAAAACTCCGTTTTTGGAGGAATACTGCTGCGTAGAATTGAGTTTGTTGTGATAGATGCAGGCATCAACTGGTTAATGTCCTAAATAAATAGATTTGTTTTCCTCCCACAACATTTATTAATCTAGAATGGTGATTCTCAACTTTCCATGTCTTATGAAAAAAAAAAACCAGTCATTTTTAAAAGTCACTTTTTCTGATGTCTATTTACAAGTATTCTTTTATTATTATATCATTGTTGATCAACTGCTATAACTGTAAAATAAATTTTGTTATCTCCACTTTATTGCTTTTATAAGTAATTCATGGCAGCAAACGTATCATTCTCCTACAACAACCCTGTGAGGTGGATTGGACTGAGAGAGACTGCCCCAAAGTCATCCAGCCAGCAGCTTTCATGCCTAAGGCAGGACAAGAACTCGGCTCCTGGTTTCTAGGACAGCACTTTAACCACTACATTATACAACTATACTATTAAACCAAACTGTGGTCTCGAAGGGCTAGTTGGGGGCTCTAATCTTATTTCCCATGGTGGGACAAGTCTTAACATACACTCGCTCCTACATCCAGATAATTAATGACAACAGAAATTGAAGCACTATTCTGCATAAATCCTAACAATAACATTAAAAGTAGTCCTCAACTTACAACCTTTTGCTTAATGACCATTCAAAATTACAATGGCAATGAAAGTGATTTATGACTGCTCTTTGCCCTTATGATAGTTGCAGCATCCTCACAAGTCACATGATCAAAATTTGGGCATTTGTCAGCCAGTATGTATTTATGACACGACTGCATCCCTGGGTTATGTGATCTCCATTTGTGACTTTCCCAGGCTGCTTTTGAAAAAGTCAGTGGGGGAAGCCAGATTAGCTCGACAATCATGATTCTTTTAACAGCTGCAATAATTGTGGTAAAAAATGTCACAAAACCAGGCGTAACTCAAATGAGTTTGCTTATCATTGGAAATTTTGATCCCAACTGACATGTTGAGGATTACTTGTACACCCTATAATAGTGAGGCAAAGCTTACTGTCTCAAAGTCTTTGCAGAAAGACTTTCTAAGCCCAATCTTGTTGAGGATTGCTCTAGACTCCAACTACAGCAAAGGCTCAAGCTGCTTTGCCTGAAGGCAGGGGTGTCAAACTCGTGGCCCACAGGCCAGATGCGTCATGTGCTGGCACCACCCTGCCCAGTTTAGCAAAGGGGAGGAATCCCAATATGTCATGTGACGATGAGAGTTTGATACCCCTCCCTTAACGCAATTGGAGACTAATGCTTTGGCTTTGGCTTTCTTTTGAGCGCTTTCTGGATTCCGAAAGGAGAGTCACCATATTAATTAGTGGTTGCAAAATGCTGCTTTAGGAACTGGTTTAGGTAATTGCACGATTTTTAAATGCATTGTCTTTTTTAAAATACATCATGGTTTTATTTAATAATGTGTGTGTATGTATGTATGTATGTATGTCAGTACTTCATCATGCAATTTTTCCCCCTCTAAAACTGCAATCAATGAGACTATCACATATAAAAGAACAGAAAAATGAGCTTCAGTTATATGGAAGACTTAGAGTTTAATGGAACGAAGAGCAAAAAAACTTGTTAAGTGCCACATATTTCAAACCCATGGCAGCTCCAGACCTCAACTTCCAGAATTTCCCAGCCAGTCTTAATTTCTAGCAGGTCACAATCTGGTATTTTCTTAATCAGTTTTGTTTTTCTGGATGGGAAACTATGTTTACTCCCAAAGGTGCTTTTTCAAGAGGCAACTGGACTTTCTGTTTTTTATTTGAAGACGTTTCGCTTCTCATCCAAGAAGCTTTTTGATTGCCTCCCATTGCCTCTTGAAAAAGCACTTTTGGGACAACCATGATCTAGATGACTGAGAATCTACATAGAAATTTAACTATGTTTACTATATATGCTCTTCGGTACCAACTCTGAAACAACACATCATTTGGTTTTTAAACTCAAGCACCATTGATTCTCATGAAAACAAAGTATTTTTCAAAAGTAAATTTGTCATCCAACCATCAAATAGCAATGGTAGGAAAAGTCTTTAAAACCCACTGACTTAGGTAGCTAGATCTCTAGAAGTAAAGAACATCTAGCAAGTCAAAAGAAAGCTATAGTTACAGAAACTCTAGTTGTCTGATGTTTTTTCCAGGGTTAGCTGAAGCCACTTTTGAGAGGAGGCTTCCTGGGATAGCCCAGCAGGAAAACCAAATGATGCCAAGAGTATTATTTTTAAATCGGGCACTCCCACCTCACTGGATCATCTAACATGCCCAGACAGATGGACCAGTGAAGAACTGGTCTTCACCCAGAATTAACTTTCATTAATGCCTGGATGTGATGCTCTTATAAAACATTAGCCATCAATGTATAAATAAAATTTTAAAACATGTAATCTGGGAACTCTGTAGATACTATTTAGATTGCTCTGCATACTTGGTGTTTTCAAGTTTGTGATCCCAACTCCAATGGGAGTGGAATCCACAAAGTAGTTATGTTTAACATCCATGTTTTGTGTTAAATCTAGATCAGCCTGGGGCCACACCCTCCATGAATGGGGAAAACATGAAACGTCACATGGCATTGTGACACCATGGGTTTGACACCAATGATCTAGATCATCTATGGATGTTGCCTTTCCTATAAATTTGTCTGATTGCTCATGTCCACTGATGGGAGCTCACAATTCATAGTAACTCACTGTTGTTGAATAAGGCAGTTAGCTGAATGTACACAACACATTATACCATAAACAAATTGCATACCTCAGTGCAAAGCCACAAACAAGCACACAAACTACATTATGGCTTAGTAAGATATATGATCTTATGAAGGTTGTACGTTCAAATTTTTGGAGTTTTCAGGAAGCTGTACAGCCATTTCCCATGGATTGTTACACGTTGCAGGGGGTTGAAGTGGATGATCCTTGTGATCCTTGACTCTGATCCATTTATTCTCACCACACTACCACGTGCTGACACTCTTTGACATTACAAATGGGAATGGACAATAAATATTCAAAATGTTTCTGATTTAAGGTCAGAAGCATGTTCTCCGAAAGGCAATTTCCTCATGTTAACATTTTCCTTCAGATATGGAATTGTATTATAATACAGTTGAAATAGGAAAGCCTAGAATTTTAAAAAATATCAAATTGAAAAAATCAGAACATCCCCCCCCCCCAATCAAAATAGAATGAAAAGACACTTCTAATTTTCTCCCTATTTTTTTTTCTACACCTTCACATGTTTACTTGAGACAGAGTTATTTGGTGCTTGTCAGGAAGGATGCCCATTCATATCTGTGTCTCCTTTCTTGTCCTTAGATCAAGATCAAAAGCCAATTTCAAGTTGTCTTGATATGCCATCATAAAATTAAGAAAAACTTAGGATAGCTGATTTAGCATCTCAACTGAATTTCCAAATCCATTTGTTGAATCAGATCTAAAACGATGATGCAAAGAGGACGTGCCAAAACTTGCTTTTATTCCAACGCATGTATAATCTGAATGTACCACAACAGCCTGAAGGCAATAGCCATGTTAAGTCTTTTGCAGCAAAACCCATAATTTTGCAGCACTTCAAAGATAATTTTATTTTTACATGGCTTATGTTACATGCATCTGGACCATGATCCAAGAAAACATATACACAGAACTAGGTCAATCTTTAAAGCACCACAGCACCCAGTGCAACCATGGATGACTTATCTGCTTAATTACGTAGATCTGTCTTTTGAAATGCCTGCTACTAATTCCTTGTTGACAGGTTCATAGGATACAAAGCATAACTTCATTGACACAGAAGATTCAAAGAGTTTTAACATTTATTTTTACAAGGCATTTGCCTCATTGGTTTGTGAGGTTTATCAAGGTTAAATTTGTGCTACAGTTCTCAGCCCATCCATTGCCTGCAATGGACTGGATACATTTCTGATATAAAAATGAACCCCACAGCTCTTAGGCTACCAGTTTAATCAGTTAATGTTAAGTCAAAGGATATACATATATAGAGATTGCCAAACCTTTTGTCACTTAAAAAAAGAAAAGCTTTATAACACCAAAACCATGCTTCTTGTGATGTTTGCACAATCTGCATTAGTTCTTCAAGTTTTATTAGACAATCTTTTGGAATTATTTTAAAGGAAAAGGAACCAAAACAGAAACTTTAATGTAAATGCATTATATTCTGCAAGCCAGGAAGCTTTTTATGTCTTAAGTTCTAGTTCATCCAAAAGGCAAATGGATTCTCTCAGTGAAGCCTATATTTGCAAAGGTTCAAACGCTTAGTGTGATGGAGATCTACAGAAATCATTTGATTAGACTTAAGGAGAACTCACAGGCCAAAAAGCAGCCTACAAACAATGCATTTCCCTTGACTAATGCTCTAGGTTTTTTGCTGTTTAAGATTGGCAATCAACATAGGAGCAATATCTAGCAAGCTAGATGCATATCTGGTGAGTTGTCTTTGAAAGAGGCATATCTGCTGTTAAGTGCTTGGAGACTACAGTTTTTGTGTATGCCTTCAGAGGTGACACAATGTTAAATAAGCTTGAAATATCAAACAACTTACACATGTGCAAAGCCACAGATATTCTTGCAGAACAACTTTTCAACTCATCCCTAAAACAGCACAAAATGATCATTGAATCTTGGATTGAACATCTGATTAGATCTTTATCACCTGAAACCAATGGTATAAACCCTATTCTTGAGTAACCTTTATAAAAGATTACAAGGGAGAGTTTCCAAGAAATTTATTTTCCAACCATTTTTGAATTAAATGCCCATTATTCGGACAGTACTTTCAACGAAGAAAATCTGCTCAGAACAGAAACATTATATCTGGGAGAAGGGAAGCAATGGTGTTTACGAAAGTGTAAACACACACATACAGCTGGAAGCCAAGTTATCAATAGTTACATGCCTGGATAGGGTAGAAAGAACAACTGAAAAAAAATATCCAATTATTAGCACCTTGAAGTTGAGCTTGAGTTGGACTGACCTCAAAAATGTGGGGAATTCTGAAAAGTGAAATCAGAGTCATATTTATGATTTAGGGCATTTTTATTGTTAAGGCACATAGGACCCTAACACTGAGATCAAATAGAGATATGAAAGGCTTTAAATCACAATAACTGATTGCAATAATGACTCTTATAACAAATCTGGCTTCTTCTCTGGAAACTAGTTTTAGAAAATGTTATATAGATCTTAGTCAAAAAAGGGAAGGAGGAGGAGGACAACTGAAGTTAAATAACCTATTCCTGAATCATGACTATTTTTTTTAATAAAAACTATGTTTTCACAAAGAGCCCTTGGTAATTTTAGTTCCAAGAAGCACAAGAACTTTAGTGTTATTAAACTACATACATCAACAAACCGCATCAGACAACAGAGCGTCAAGCTTAACATTTCTCATGCCCCCGTTAAGCAGTACTGTACAGCTGAATGTGGGTTATAACAGGTTAATCCCATGTATGCCCCCGTGTTCCCCATATCTAATCGGCTTCCACCTCACAGAGGCATCTTAATGCTCCCCATTGGAAAGGGTAACAGCAACTGCTTCAGTGTCCATTTTTGCAGGAATTCGTGGTACTTTCTTGGCAGGGCTGGGAATATGCTAGAAAGGGGGAAAGAAGCCATAGATTAGAACCCATCAAAAAACAAATCTGACAAAGCTATTTTAAATGTGTGTTTCAAAATGTAATGAGAAAATCTAATGACACTCAAGGGAACAGTAGCATAATAAATACTTGAGCTATATAGTACTAAATACTGTTCAGGCTGGGAGTTGAAGTCCATGCAGTTTCAAGTTGCCAAAGTTGAAAAATGTTAGTATAGACAATTCTCTATAATGCATAACCAAGCAGCAGTTTCTCTTCTCCTGACGGAAGTGCTTGGCAAGAGATACGTCAGGGCCCACCACATATTGGGGTGGCTATTTGTTTTCATCTGAATAATTGAACAATGAATGCCAAAAATCCCAAAGAAAACCATGCCACAGATTTAAAGGACATTGGTGACAATAAATTATAATTAGGTAAGAGTTGGATAAGTTTGAATAGCAGTAGCATGAAATAACTGAGCATGCTTTAAAATCTGGAGAATGAAAACGAATAATTTTGAGTATCATGTTCCAAATTTAACAAAAGCCCAATTTATAATTTTTGGACAATATATACAAGCCACAAAAACTAAATGTGGTACATAGGAGAAACTGTATATGTAAGAGAAGATTCTCTTTTACGTTAGGTCAAGAAAGTGAGAATAGACATGATTTAATAGGATTTAAGAATGATTTGCCAGAATAGCAAGTACAGATGTAATTTGCTACATGTGCTTGTTGCACAGCTATTTATTTTGCAAGAAAAAGAAATACCAAAGAGAAAGTTAACAGTCAACCAACATGCAAAATAGCAAGGAAATGTGGTTGAGAGAAACCAAGCAGATTCCTGTGCTTCGTCCAAAAGAATACTCTTCCTTTGAGTCACACCGATCGACTAGCACCAACACTGATAGTATTTAGGGCGCGCAGCTTTGCATTTAAACAGAATTTCTATTCGGCCAAGACTCTAACTTCAGCAAAGTCATTGTTGTGCAATTATGCAGTTTTAAACCGTAATTAAGGTTTGCAATTATGCAGTCTTAAACCCAGTCAATATATGCACTTGCCCTTAAATATGAGGGGGGGGACAGAGGTTATATGACTGCCCAGTTACCTCGCCGGCCAGGTTCAGATGAACTTCCACTCCTGCTTCCAGAGGTCTGTCACTCAGCATGGGACGACGGGCATATGTCCTTCTGTGCTTTTCATCTACTCGTACCAAGTACCATGTTCCCTCAAAAAGGTCGTCCACTGAACACTGGGGGATATAGTTTGCTGTAAAAAAATAGAGGAGGGTGGGGAGGCAGAATGTCTAAATAGGCATTTTATCCCAGGTATTAGCATATTGTAGTGATCAGCACCTTTTCAGATGACTCATTACTCTGAATAAAGTTAAGGGTCCCAAAATAAAAGTAAAAAGTGATTTAAAGTTTAACTATATTCTTTTCTTGAAATTCTATTTCTTAAAAAAATAAAAATACCTAAAACCTAAAGCAATCTTACACATGAACACAGAAACCCCAAAGTTATGAGACATTTTTGTTTCCTACAAATTTGCATATTTTTAGAGATAAGTTGGTAGTAACAAGCCTTGTTACAAGCGTTATGGTGCCTAGGAACGCAGTAGGGCTACATAGCATGTTAGTGCAACTAATATAATTTTTAAAAACCTATTGATCCTAATCTGTTAATAACTTTCCCAATGATTAGCAAATCTCCCTCAGTGGGAACTGTAATATATTTTATGCATCAACGTTTATTATCTGAGTACAAAATATGTTACTTATATAATTCAGGGGATGGAAGCAGGGCGTAAGGTGCAAATCCTTATTAATCACAAATGGGATGGTTTTATATCCTAAATATGGCCTAACCTATCCACATATCTCTAATTCATGGATGGAAAGTTTCCTAATAATTGGAAAAGATTCATTTCATTATTGTTTTTAGAAAAATAACCATTAATATTTTAGGTATCTGTAGTTTTAATGTACAGTACATCATCCTTAATGTCATCTTAGGAAAGATGGATTTGATAGAAAGCAACAAACTCACCAAATTTGGCAAATTTTCTGATACAGGTCCTATTCATTTCCATGGGCATACACCAACTATGACTAAATCAAGATCAGATATATCATAGATTCTCTATCACTCACCTAAGTGGTGAGTTTTTTCTCTCAGCATCATGTTTTCTGCAAATACTTCTGGTGAGATACATTTCCTTGAATCAAGCCTTGCTTTCAAATCAGTCAGGCTTGCTATTATTTTATCCAGAGAAGAGCCTGCAGTATAAAGGAGTAAGTTAAACTTTGTTGGAAAGAGTATTATAATACACAAACAGCTACAGACTTGGACATACAAGAATAAAGCTAGTAAAACAACCCTTTGATTTCCTATAGATACTCCAGAAGGGGATTCTTGTGGCCCTTTTTAATGGCATTAACTCAAAGACACTAGTAATGCAGAAACACATATCTTAAACTTTCTTAACATTCATGCTAGCATAAACAATTGTATCCCACATTATAACAGGACTTATCATCACAGCTACATTCTGATAAATTTTAAATCTATGCAATAGGGCTGGATAATGCTACAGATCTGTATCCAAAAAATACTTGAGCATCTGAGGGCAGAAATGCAAGATCTGTCAGCAACTCCTTAAAGCAACTGAATCAATATAGTTGTTTTAAAGTGCCACAAGTAATACTACATTCATACTCTGGTACAAGCCAAAGTATCTCTTTGGAATCTAACCTGAAACACTGCCCAGGCCTTCTGAACAATTTGCTTCAGAGGAAGTTATAGTAGACCAGAGAAGTAGCTTTTTTAGTTTTAATGATTTGTACAAAATATATTTTCATTATACATGGGAGTCTCTTCCCAATCTATTGCCCTCCAGAATTGTTAAATTCCTATAATATTAAGAATGATTTGAGGTGAAGATACCTGAATAACACAAAGTAGAGGGAAAGACTGTTGTAGAGAAGATTTGTAGTGGACTTAGGGACAAGAATATGATCTAATCACAACATATGGAGTTAATATAACCAGTAATAGCTGCTAAGGATTGGCATTTCCCTAACTTGAATTCACCTCTCTATGATCAGCAACTTTTGGCTTTCAAAAATTCCTCAGGAAGCAACAGCATACATACATATTCATATCTCAACAATCACATGTGCTATATACCCTTTTAAAAAATTTAAACTCAAGATTCTAAACATGTTGAATGGTATGCTTGCACAGAGTCAAAGAACTATAAACAACTACTAGTATTTACTCCCAATAGGAATTCAAAATTGGTCACATCTTAATGTGTGTGCCTGGGTACACACACACACACACAAAACTGATAGCTTTCCTCACCTGGGGTTGCATCTTGGCTAACCTTAATGGAGTAGAGAGTAGCAGCAAAACCAGAACCGTATGAGAAAACTCCAATCCTTTGTCCTGCCAGTTGCTGTGGAGAATACCTGCATGTCATAGGAGTCAAGTAGTTAGCAAAAAATTTAAAGAAGGCGAAGGAAAGCATCTCGTGGTTATTTATCTAGAAAATCTAATTGGCTTGTTCCAGCCAATATTTCCTATTAAATAAATGAAATTTAGGAAACTTAACATTGTCTCTTTTTTCTCATTTTCCTAATTCCTCTTGTCCCTTCTTATTGTCTTTTGTTCTATTTCATGTACAATATTACATACATTTATAAAAGAGCGTCACTGGATGTCAATGTAAAAGCAAATATTACATCTGGATAAAAAGAAAACAGGCAGCCTTGTTGTTTTAAAGGTACATGCATTTTTCTTCTTTCCTACTTCTCAAGTATTCACAATTGTTTTCTACCCACAAAATGCATCAGAAAACACTTTTTAAAGAAATGTATGGATTCTTGAAACAGTACATTAATGCTGTGTAAATTACCAAAATTTTCGATTTCAGAAATTCCTATACTGTTTCTAGAAAAAAAAATATTTGGGGAACTTACAATAAAAATACCATTAACATCTTGGGGATTTATCTTTGTTTCTTGACAAATGAAACCTGGGCTTTAGGAATACGCTATCTGAATCAGTAAAATAATTTCAATCCATCTCAAACACATTCCCATAGTACCATCATACATACTGGGCTAACAGAGAAGCAAGACAGCCATAAACAGATGGTGTATACATATTTCCGTTTTGATTGGAGACAAGCAAAGAAGCCTTTGTTTTTTGGCTGAAGATTTCAGAGCTAGCTTTCATAAAAGCTTTTTCCACATCTCTGTCAAAGTAGGTGTCTTCCAGTTTTAGATCTCTGAAAATAAGATAAATATGTAGAATAAATACACACAGAATCCTTTTTTCAACCTGCTGGGTAATTTGAGATTAGTGATGATTTGGAAGACATCTTATCTACAGGCAAAGGATTTACATATATTGGATTACGCTGATATATGAGGAAGAATCCTAAAGCTTCACAATCTAAATTCACTAAGATATAAATTCCACTGAATTCTTTAGAAAATATTTCTGAAAAAAACTATTTACTTTTATGCAACAATTCAGCTATCACCTTGACTTGTGCAAAGAAGCTTTCTCTCACATTTTTCTTCTCTACATTTTCTTTATATGCTCCTAGTGTGTCATTGCTGATCACTGGGCACTCAACAGCAGATCTCGGGCACTGTTAGGATGGCATATAAAGAAAGGACAATCCTTTCTGTTGGCATACCCCCTTCCCTTTCTTATATAGAATTTTATTAAGCATTTTATTTACAATATTAAAAACTAACACAAGCTGAATGTAAAGAAAAGAAAATGCAAAGAATAAAAAGTGGATGAAAAGAGAAAGAAGAAATATAATAAAAAGGAAACAGATAAGGAAGTAACTTCCAACCTTTAACAAAACAAGTGTAAACAAACGTAATCACTCTTTGCCTTCTATAAAGTTAAACAGGGATCCCTTCATCCCATATCCCATAAGCAAGACCATAAAACATCAACTTTTCAGCCCATGCTCTTCCTTTAGTAGGTAAACATTGTTGGGCACAACCCATTGTTTCAGCTATCTGCGAGTAGGCTTCGTACAATTTATCAATGAAGAATAAAATATTTGGATGACACATGACTGTAGGCCTCAATTATATATTGCCATTAAGTACCATGTTAAAAATATTTTCCAAATCTTGCTTTTGAGGTAACTCTTGTATTTGGATAGTTTACCTAAATGCTTCCAAGCCATTGTAAATGTCATTTTCTTTCGAGAGTGTTGGCTCATTAAGAAAGTCATTCAGCAGCAGGCGGGCTACAGATTTCTGAACAAGTTTGCAATATGGAGAATGGAAGATTATGAAGCCAAAATCATTCAAGGCGAAGTCCTTGTCAATTCCCTCTGAAAAAATTAAAAAGAAAAATAATAAAAACAATTACATTCTAGAAATGATACGTCTAAAATTGCAAACCCCATGTATGCCATTGAAAAACAGAGCTTATTTCCATGTAAGCAAACATGGTACTGGAATGTAAATATATTAGTTATTCTAAGATTAAGGCTCTTGAAAAAGAGTGTTTACAATTTACAAATCTTACACCTGTCATTTAATAAAATTTGACACCATCTCTCAAAAGATTCAGAGTAGCAACAAACACAAACCATCCTGGTTTGATTAAAGCCTCAATATACATAGGGCTAAGTATTTATTTATTGATGTGCTCTAGCTGTTCCTTACTCTTACATACCTCTACCTTCCTTACCTGTTCTTTCAATGTAGCACAATTCATTTATTTACAGTACCTGCGTCTCACATTCTTATTATTTCATGAGTGGAATAGTATCCCCACTTTTCAAATACCTATTTCCCCCCGTCCAGTATTTCCACACTTCCTAAAAATTATCAAGTAGGCTTTCTCTTAAAAACGTATAGGTCCTGTGCATCAATAAAACACACCTCTCAAGAACTATTATTACTTCAAACAAAGCTCTTCCTGAGCCAAAACTATATTAATAAAGTGCTACAATGTCCTTGCAGTAAACATTTAGTTTCAAGATCTTCTGTGTTCCTAAACCAGTAAAAGATTTGTGTGCCATTTTCAAGTGTGGATGGGAAATATTTTAAGTCTGTAGTACCTTTCAAAATGTTATAGAAAATAATAACACCCCAAAGAGAAAAAAGGGGAATCCGAGTCTACAATTACATTTTCTAGCAAGATGTACCTTTCTGCCACTGGGCACAAATTTTCTTGCGATAGACATTGTAGCAGCGATCCAGTGCATTGAGGTAGCATTGTATGGATAGCTTTCCATCTACCACAGGATATTCAGATACCATATCAGGTTTATAAAAGTCATATGCATGCTGCATATGGGTCCCACGCAATCCTATAGGGAAAAATTCACATATGAAAGCGTTATATATTCACAAGCTTTTTTTCCAATACAGAGATGCACTATGCAGAGCTACAGTTAATGGGAAGTGTTGAAGAAGTGAGACAGTACTTTCCATTTTTCATTTCTCTGAGAAAATGGAAACTGCAGTATTTAACATCCAAAAAGAGGATTTTTGTAGAATTATTGTATTCAGTTCTCTTGATCTTTGAGCCAATCCATTTGTATAGATGTTCATGTAAATAATCCAATTGCATTCCCAACGGAAAAAATGAATATGTTTAACTTAATCTTGGCTACCATACTTGGAAAATTGTTTATGACTATACTCTTTAACAGGTAGAAAAGAGGCAATTACTCCAGGTTTGTTAGCTTGATGTTTTAAAAGTGCAAAAGTCCAAAGTAAGCAAAGCAAGTAAACTGTCAATGGATATTGTTTACAGAATTCATTTGACGTGGTGACTAACTTAACCTTTGTTCTGGGGTTGCACAATACAATGAGCCATAAGCAAGAGCCTTTGTACTTAATCAGGGCACAAATATATTCCAGCAACCTCTGCCTTTCCTGCCTTGTTCTCATGTGTGATTGCCTTTATTTCATCCTTAACCTACCCGAGATTGTTTAAAGTTAGCCTTAGTTGTTCCAGTGTTGTTCCCCTTTAGTGAGAAACAAACTGTAGCTACAATCTGATACTCTTCAGCAACCATTAGTCAGCTGATCTCACCTTAGAGGTAGGATCAGCAAGCATCACTTAGCTACTTTAAGCTGCAACACAGATGTCAAACCCCTTCTCGTCCCCTGGACACTGTTTTCTAAAGCCACTCTGCAGTGAGGAAGACCAGACCTTTCAATCTTATCTTTCTCCCACCCACATTTAAGTTTCCCAGTTAAATCCTGTCTTGAACGCTTGGATCAGCCTGAATACAGGTAATCCTAGACTTAAAACCACAAGTGAGTCCAAAATTTCTGTTTCTAAGTGAGACAACTCTGAAGTGAATTTTTCCCCATTTTACAACCCTTTTGCCACAGTTGTTAATGAATCACAACAGATACTATGCTAGTAACAGTTAAGTGAATCTGGCTTCCCCATTGATTTTGCTTGTCAGAAGGTTGGAAAAAATATTTGACCCGGAGACACTGCAATCATCATAAATAGGAAACTGCTGCCAAGCATCTGAATTTTGATCATGTGACCATGGGGATGTTGCAATGGTCGTAAGCATGCCAAATGCTAATAAGTCTCTTGTTTCAGTGCTGTTGTAACTTAGAACAGTGACTAAACAGATGGTTGTAAGTCTAGGACTACCTATAATGGCTGAATGGCGATGCTAGTGGATAAGAGCTGTTTTTAAAGAGACATTTACTGATTTTCTGGAATAACCTGCTGATCAATTCTGATTTGGCAGAAGTGCTTTGAGCAGGTGCTTTCAGATTTTTATTGGAAATTTCAGAGTAGCCATAAGCTCATTCCGAAAGGTTAATAACAACTGGCTGATGGTCGAGTTTTCTTTGACACACCTGGGCAAAAAGATTTGTACTAAGTCTGGGCAGACGGCTAAACCAGCCAGTCTAACCATCTCAAAAAATCCCTATTCTTTCATTCCTGTAGAACCCCACTGAAAGAGCAGGCTGACACTTGTTGGGAGGGGAGAAAAATATATCTTGATGAATCTAGTAATCTCCATCTTAGCATGCCCTACGTAATACCATTTGCTGACCTGTATGTGGCAAGATAAGGATTACCAGTGGGTCAACAAAAGTTAGAATATGCTACCGTAAACGCTAGCATAGGATATGCTGGTTCAAGGACTTTAAGAACTTTATCTCAGCCATGTGAAAGAACCTCAAACAAATGCCCTGGACTTGCGCATCAGGTTAAGCTAGCCAAAAAACTCCGATCAAAGTTAAACCATGGAGTCCTTGGTACTCTGAGCTTGGTTTATTGCCCAACTAAGTGACCTCATTACTGGCATGACATTACCTAGTTGAGTAATGAAATGTCTACAAGCAAACCATTAAACTTGGAGAGCACCAAGGACTCACAATTAAACCCTGAGGTATACATATTTGCATACGTTGAAAGTTAAACTAACCAGATATGTGAGTGTAGAACTGTAACTGAGTTGGCTAAGTATGTCATGTGAACTTGGCCATTAATGTGAACACTAGCTCTATAAACAGTATTTCTTTTAGAATACGTGGTAACAGAGCACTAACCTCGTTCAAAAATGAGGGGTGCATTTGGACCCACAAGCATAGCAACAGCACCAGCTCCTCCAGTTGGTCTGGCATTCCCACTGGCATATACAGCTATGTCTCCAGCTACAACAAGTGCGTAACGCCCTGAAAAAATACAGATACAAGCTATGAATGGACTGCATCAACATTAGGAGAAATGTCAGTTGAGACAACCTAATGCAAAAAGAAACAACCCCATCCAGTTATTCAACCTGCAACTATTTTAATCAACTGCAACCATTCATGTCTACATTTAGCATTAAAATCCCATTACAAATTTTTGATTATATTGTGTTGACACATATCCTATTATATAAATTTGCATTTTGTATATGAGGACAAGTGTGAGCATTTCTAAGTGGTATTTGTGTCAATAACAAGGAAGTAGCATAGAAGAAGGTATGTCTAGGTTAGGTGCCATAGAACTTGTAGGATAAGCAGAAAATGTTCATAGGGTAATAGCTTAAGATGATGCTGGATTTTTTATGAAAGCCTGATAAATTATAAAAATATTATCTCACAGAATATTCTTATATTTCAACTTTAGCTGACCAATACCATTATAAGCCTGTTAGTTGCTACATTCAATGACATTTATCAAGAGTTTTGTCTTGAAAAAATTTCTAGTGCAGCAAGAACTGCTTATAAAACCTACTCAAATAAGTGTGATTTGACAATCAGAATTTATCCTATTTTACAGATAGAACAATGACTAGCATCATTGTTATGTGTTTTTCATGCCTCACATATCAAGATGCAAACCACTATCCTCACCCAGATAATTTCTGATATCTCCCCATATCAACATTGCACCATCCTACTTCGTATAGTGTTGTAATCAGCAACTATTTCAACTAGATACTTTATACTTATTAGAAGCTGAAAAGCATTCATCATTAGTTCCTCCCATAGATTCACGCTGATACTGTAATAATTAAAATCTTTTTAAAAGTCTTCTGCAATGTAAACAACAACAGAGGATTTGGCAATGCATTACCTCTCTGGATTTCTATAACATTTCTAACAAGTTGTGGCTAATTGAAATACATATCTAGAAAATCTTGATTTGAATAGGTATTAAGTACCAAGGTACTTTTATGGAGGGTTTTCAAAACTGTACCTTTGTTCACTCCTTTTTCAATTTATTCAAGGATTTGGGTTGCCCCAGATGATCAAACTTACCATCCCAGGAACTAGATTCCACCCAGTTAATGGCATTGAAGAGTGCAGCTGTGCCTCCATAACATGCATTTGTTGTGTCAATGCCCTCCACATCTGTGTTACCAGATTCTTCAAAGAGCTGCATCAGGACTGTCTTTACAGATTTGGATTTGTCAATGATCGTCTCCGTCCCAACTTCAAGTCTTCCAATGCAATCATAGGAAAGACTGCTCCGCTCCATCAGCTTCTGAACTGCAGTGAGGCAGAGTGAATTGATATCCTCTCTGTCAGAGCAGAAGCCCATCTTGGATTGTCCTAAGCCAATGGTGTATTTGCCTGCATCCACTCCATCAAATTTCTCTAACTCTACCTGGTCAACATACTGGGAAGGAAAATAGATCTCCAAAGCTACAATTCCCACATCTTTTGGCCAACAGGCTTCAGCATTCACAGGTAGGGATCCAGGCATATTGGTGTATCTAAAAAAAAAAAGGTCATGGTTTTATACCAATGTACAATACTGAAATTTAGTTTTTAAAAATATCAATAATCCAATATTTGACACAGTAATTGTCAAGAACAAATATTATCTGTTAGACAATTTTAAGCTATTCCAGAAACAGCTATGAGTAAACAGAAAGAATACTTCATATAGAAATGTACTCTTCTGCTTCAGTTGATGCTATGTATGTTAGCCACTTTCTAATTCTGGTCTATTACAGTGTTCTCAATCTTATCAATTTTAGGGCATGTGGATTTCAACTGTCAGAATTCTCCAGTCAGTCATGCATCCATACAATTGTGTGGAATTTCATTATTTTAATAATAATCTGATTTTTAAAAAAAACAAATACTCATTTTGCTTTATCTTTTAAAAGGATATACCATCAAATTTCTTGCACTGAAGAAGGATGTGTTCTCCCTATTTAGGGCTGTCAAACTCCCGGCCCGCAAGCTTGGATTTGTCAAGCACCGGCCATGCCTATGCCCAGTTTAGCGAAGGTGGAAAAAGTTGTGCTACACCACATGACGCCGCTGTGATGCAAGTTTGACACCCTTGCTATAGATGAACATCTAACTTGTTTTGCTTCACACCTATTAATAATGCCCAATATGAAAAAAAAAGCAGAAATATTCTGTCAGAATGGAAACTATAATTTTGCATTCTTCCCCTAAACAATAAAGAGCAAAAACAAAAACCACAGTAACAAAATGATGTTAATGCTGTTCCTGTTCATAAAGATACCATATACATACTGGAATTCAGAAATACACAATACAATATCCAGTATATATACTGTAAATACTATTGAACAGCATTTTAAAAAAAATCACTATATCTGCAGGAATATCATTTTTCTTTTAAAATTATGAAACAGAATGGGAAGAAACAAACATGCAGGAAAGAAATGCCAAGAATGTTAAAGAAATTCAGAAATATATAATACAGTAGGAGTGGGATGCTACCGGTTCTGCCCGGCTCTATAGAACCGGTAGCTCTGAAAAGCAGCAGACACAGAACCGGTTCTGTGTTTGCTGCTGTTTGGCCCACCTGCCTGCCCGGGCTCTTATCTGTCCTTTATTTCCTCCTTTTTCAACCTCAGCTGCTCTGCGCGGCATAGCTGAGATTGAAAAAGCAGGAAAAAAAGTAGCTTTTCAAATGCTGCGCACCTGCGCGCAGCACTTTTCAGCTGTCCAGGCAGCACAGCTTAAGGTTTTTATACGTGCATGCAAAACGTAGTCACCGAACCAGTGGTAACACCAGTTGAATCCCACCCCTGTAATACAGTATCCAGACATGGAAGCTATATGCCTGTTAACTCCTAGTTTCTATTTCTACTTACTGTAGTTGGAACGAAACTTTAAATAAATTTTTAAAAAATATGGTACAGAAGCCTCAATTCTGTTCCAATACTCATGCCCTACTGGCAGGTCTACTGAATGGCTCTTTGCTACTAACATTACATTACCTGAACACCACTCTTGATTGAAGAGTGGTGAATTTGAAGAATATTTCAAATTCACAATAGTAACCTATTTAGTTTTATTAATTTTTTAAATACTTTTCCTATATCAGCTTGATTTCTTTCTTCCTGCCACTCCCATTCCTTTTTGCACTGCTTTGCTTTCAAACCACAGAATCAGACAACCATTGGCCTTTGCCCTGCTTATTCTTAAAAAATAAATTTATATTCTGATTAACTAATTAATGAATGACAACAAACAACATTTTAATAGTTATGGCCCTTAGGAATAAGACGCAACATTGGCAGCTACCAAAGCAGAAATTAACATAGTATGGTTGTCAGTGTCAAAAGACAACTGTCTGAGTTATACATATACATATATCTATATATGTATTCATGGGTTTTTATATTAGGGATTTCCCCAGGGAAATATAGTATTGAATTTTTTTTCCTTTCAAGACATATTTACTATTTTTTATTTATTTTACTAGGCTTATCTGCCAATTGACTCAGTGTATTTATAATCCTACTACAGGAAAGAGTAGTTTATAATCCTACTATAGGCAAGCAGGATTAAAACAGCAATATAATCAGCAATAAACAATTCTATATAAAACATTCCTATGTCAAGGAATCACATTCTTATAGACTCATGTATTCTTACACAAACATACTTCACCATACACACACTTTCTGCACACCAACATTTTTACAGCATTTGTTTTTTTGCCTCAAGAGAAACTGGATCAGATTGACAGCTGACTTTTTTGACTCGCAGTATAAAGCAATTTTTAAAAATACAAAAATAAAACTGGAAAGTTATAAAAATAAAGCAACCAAGTATGTTACTTGAACACCTGTCTTCAGCAGAAAGACTGAAAAATACGTATGGTGCATTTTTCTACACATCTGAAGAAATTTACAAACAACAAACATTATACACATATAAAAAAGGCCGAATAGTGACAGACTGCGACCACCATGGACACAAGTCTAGAAATTAGCTCAACTTTAACAGCTTCTAAGGAAATACTGCATGCCTACTTGGTAGATATTGAGGAATGATGGGGCAGAGGTTGGCTGGGTAGCTGCAAACTGGGTAATAAGGCACATGTTTTGCAAGGAGAAAGTATCTTCAGATGGTTAAAATGAAGATTTTTTTTCACCATTAAAGTCTTAAATACTTTAACTACTATGCCTAACACTCATAAAAGACAATGCAAAAGGAAACACTGAATAAAATTACTGTTTACATTGCCAGGCATCTGTTACACACAGAGACACACAGTGTGTGTGTGTTTGTGTATGTATCTATGTCTATAATCTCTCTATCTACATACACACATACACATATCTATATATGTATATTTATATCTCTATTTTCTATAACTCTATACCTCTATACACACGCACAAAATGAAACTAGAAGTTAGGATTTGGAGTTCAACATCCAGTGACAGGTTTGTTTCTATTTTAGAAACAGAAACGGATTCTTCTCGATTAACTGCTTTGAAAGCAGCCCACACATTCCGGGAAGGGGCTTGCCCGCTTCTTCCAAAGGGTCCCAGGCGGACCAGACGTGCCGGGCTTCGGCTCCTATAATCCCAAACTCCAAGGTAGAGACCCATGGGAGCTGGAGTCCGGAGGTGGCGAGGGGAGACCGGCGGCTTACGGGTGCGCCTAAAGCAACGCTCGCGATTCCCCCGAAGACAGTCGGGCAAGGCGAGGGAGGGAGAGAAGGCGCTTCTCCGCCACTATCCACCCGATGCCCTTGGCCGCAGCCGCCTCCTTGAAGGCGCTCAGGGGATCCGGAGGGGAGAAAGGAGATGCCAGTCCTGCTTCCCTTCGTCCCGTCCAGAACAGAAAAGCCGCCAAGGCAGGACTGTGAACCTTCCGCCTCTCCCTCGGCTCCCTCACAGCCTCCCGGGGAAGCCCTCGAATCCCGCCCGCGAAGGCCTCCCCCCGCCCGGCCACTCACCCGCAGGGGAATCCCGTCGCCGGCTCCGGCAGACACCGCGAGCCCCTGACCGCGCATGCGTACATGTCATGCCTTTTCCTCCCGTCAAGACCGGCCCTGTCCTCTTAAAAGCTAGCGAGCGCGAGCGCACCTCCTTTCCCCGCCACCACCCTCCGCTCCCCCTCCTCCGAGCCACGCCCCGCTTCATTCTGACGCGTCCCTCCCCCACAGCTTCTGTGCGACACGCCACGTCCCCTTCCCCCCCTCCCCACAGAAATCGGGAGACCTCGGACGCTGCCCACGGGCAGACGCCGTTTCACGGCTCGCGCGGTTGCCCCTCCCTTTCGCCCCAAGGGCAGCTCCTCCCGCAGCGCGCACGCGCCTTTTTCGGGATGCCATGAAGCCAAGCAGGAAGCGAGCGAAGGCTTAGCTGGGAGCTACGGATTGTCTTCGCTTGAAAAGAGGGACGAACGAACTCGAAGACTCCCGATAAGTCAGGGCGGGTTTCGGATTTCTCCATCTTCCGCGGTTTTGTCTTGGATAATTAGCGACAGAGCGTCCCTATCATTATTAAGATATGTTGATAATTGGTTTTTTTTTTAGGCGTGCATACTTGCGTTTTATATTAGGTTAGCGAAGAGGTTTCCAAACTTAGCAACTTTAAGATTTGTGGACTTCAACTCCCAGAATTCCTCAGCCAGCTTTTCTGGCTGAGGAATTCTGGGAGTTGAAGTCCACAAGTCTTAAAGTTGCCAAGTTTGGGGAGTCCTGGTGCGCTCCAGATATGCCAATATAAGCTCCATTACTGCCCGATAGGAGTTGTAATCCAACTCTAGGATGTCCCCAATATACATCTACAAATATATAATTGGTGAAGGGTAGTTTCATTACTTAGTGCTGGATTATTTTTTAAACTTTTTATTTATTTTATCCTGCCATTATTTTTATAAATAAGGCGGCGAGCATACCTAATATTCTTTCATTCTTCTGTTTTCCCCATAACGACTCTTAAGAGGTGAGCTGAGAGTGACTGTCCCAAAATCACCCAGCTGGCTTTCATGTCTATAGAACTCATGATCTCCTGGCTCTTAGGCCAGCATCTTAACCACTAGGGCAAACTGGCTACTTTACAAACGGCAATTGCCCCATTCCGAGCCCTCCAGTGTGTATAGGACTTGTGATTTTATCTCTGAGCTTTCTGAAAGTAGGTCTATCTTTATTAACTCGCTGCATGTTTCTTTGATCCACAAAAGGACTCCCACTCTTTTTTAAAAAAATTAAGCCACTGGGATGTTTACAAAATCGAGTGCAAGCTTCTAGCTCTCCTAGACCAGCAGATGATTAATTAAAGTTGCGATTGAATGCATACCTCAATAGCCATGTTAAAAAAATGATTGGACTTCATTAAAATGGTTGCAAAAGAGACTAGAATTTGTATACTCGTTTGTTCACCTTTACTCAACCTTTGGTAGTGCTAAATGTGCTGATATTGCAGTAACAGAGGGCTGTGTGCAAACAATGCTTATTACTCAATTTCAGAGTTTTGCATCATTTGAGAAATCAAAACAAATATTCATATAGTTGTACTGTATGCTGTTTCCTGGAAATCATTAAATGGGGGGCATATTCTGATTACAAGCAATTTGAGGCATGTACTAAATGTTCTAGGCATGCTTTGTATTTTGAATTTCTAATACAAACAGAGTCTACTGGACAGGGTCACCCTGAGATCAGATTAAGACAGGAAGACAACAGACCACAAAGCATGTGTCAGAAAAACAATATTTTGTCCTCAGTTTGAAAAAGTGCTCTCCCAAAGCCCCTCGTCCCTAATATTTAGGTCTTAAGGTCTGGTTGAGTGTAGTATTGTAGTACTGTACAGTGTTTGGCAAGTTGAAGCTGGTTGGCTGGGGAATTTTTGGTGTTGAAGTCCACACGTCTTAAAGTTGCCAAGTTTGAGAAATACTGGTGTAAGTAGAACTTCTTAGTTTATAAAGAAAGAAAGGAAGTCTAATAAAATAGGGTTCTGAATGTGTCATATGTGGGTGATATCTCAAAACCTGTTTCCTATAGTTCCATCCACAGCCAGCAGACATGCTAAGTGGACAAGATGCTGTTGAAGCCAATGTATTTGCCAGCTGGGGCAAATATGCATTCTCAATAATTTGTACCAGAAACAGATCAGAACTTTAAAAATTCTAATAGTTTAAAATGGTATGGCTGTGCAACAATCCAGATTCAAAAGTGAAAAAGTAACTAAATGTTCTTGACCAATGACCATTCATTTAACAATCATTTGAAATTAGGACAGTTCTAAAAGGAATAATTTAAAACTGGTCCTCACACTTAAGACTGTTGCAGTGGTCACGTGATCAAAATTTGGGCTCTTGGCAACCAGCATGTATCTACTATGGTTGCAGCATCCTGGGGTCATGTGATTGCCATTTACAAGATTCCCAGGCAGCTATCAATAAACTCAATAGGGGAAACTGGAATTAAGTTAACAGCCATGGCAAAAAATGTCATAAAACTGGGTGTGACTCACTTAACCATATAGTTTGTCAACAGACATTCTGGTCCTAATTGTGATTGTAAATTGAGCAGTAGCTGTAGGGGTGGGCTTACAAGGTCCTCTGGGCACCTGCTTTTTATCAGGGCTCTGATCTGCTTGCCTTCCCACTGGCTTTTAAATTTTGAGAGTAGAGTCAAAATCTCTTTTGCCTGAAAAATAGAGCATAATACTGAGGGACAGTTCCCTGGAATACAAAGAGGGTTTAAAACCCTAGCTTCTAGCTAGAAGAAATAGAATTAACCTTTTCCCAGTGGCTTAATCTCCAATGATTGAGAACCAGCCTTTAGCACAATTTATATTCCAAGGAGAACTAGAGAGTTGCATACAGAAGGCCTATGACACACTGTACAGTACTTCCCTGCTTTCACTTATTATTTATAAATACTGCTAATGATTTGTGAATCTCACTATCTTTTACTATCCTAGGAATTTGAGGCCAAAGGTTAACAAATGTTAAGATTCATTTTTAAATGTCTATCAGGGAGGAAAGCTCCTTATTCATTCACCACATGACTGAGCTAGTGTACAACTTCAATCATTTCTTGGGGTGAAATTGGGAAGCAAATAATTCTTAAAAGTTTGCTAACATTTTCCTTCTCTGGCCTGCTAACTAGTCTGTTTCTGTAAAACTGCTTCTATAAGGCAGAAATAATCTTGCAGAAATACTTTGTATTTTTCCTCCAGATTCAGTTGATATAGCATTAACTCTTCCCTGTAAAAAAGTTATTCGAAGTGGAAGAAACAAAATATTAGTGAAGTAAGTGTCTAGTATAAATTGTCTTTTGCAGAGATTATCTTTGATTCCTTAATGGAATTGTGCATGCTGTTTTATCTCCAATGACTTTCTGTTGTAGCCTCAATAAAGCAAACATCACAGTAATTTAAATTTGCATTTGTGTTTTTCTTCTGAGAGAACGTGAACTTCATAATAATTAAGTATGTAGAGTCTTCCACACAATTTACTTTGGGCCAGCGTGATATCACATATGGTATAACTCTGTACAAAGAACAGATATTTCTAAATGCTAGAGAAATTACACTCGGATAACTTTAATCTGGATTTCTTCTACTACACTTATTATGCAGATAACATTATATTGGAAATCTATATTCACATGCTATAAATTATAAATTTGTAAATAAATTATTTCTTTTGCAGCTGGCAAATAAAACTATTGTTTTGGAAGTATTCTATACATTAATGTCTTTTATTTGTTTCTTGTATATTAAAGAACATTAAAATATAATAAAAATCCATTAATTGCACAATAGTGGTACCAATTATCTTTCAATTAATCACATCTGTTGTGTCTCTTGGGAAAGACTACAATTTATATTTTGCATAATTCTGTCATAAAACTAAAGTCTACACGTTACTGACATTTAGATTGACAAGGGATAAAATAGCATTGTCAACATATAAAAGGAAATGTGCGTGAATTAATATAGAAATAACCAATGAGAAATTATAAGTTCATGCTTGACTCTTGTTGGACAGGTAGACAGTTTTATGTAGCATAATAGGTCATAATTTATTGTCTACTATAGTCAGTCTCCAACCTTTTTGACACCAGGGACCAGCTTTGTGGAAGACAATTTTTCCATGGACAGGTGGGGGTGATGGGGGGGGAATGGTTTTGGTTTTGCTTGCTTGCCTGCTGCTCACCTCCAGTTGTGCGACCCAGTTCCTAACAGGCCATGGCCTGCTACCGGTCTGTGGCCTGGGGGTTAAGGACCCCTGCTATAGACAATTCTAATTTAGCCCCTAGTCTCATCAATAGCTAACCAAATGATACCTTCAAATCAGCAAAGACACATCTAGGTAGTTTTCTAGGGCAGTGTATTTCTCTGACATGACAGGGAAGGGAAAAAAATCCTGGAAAAAAATATTGCAAAGCACTTCTGTACTATTGCAAAACCCCTAAAAGAATGTGTTCATAAAATACTTGAGAGTGGAATTTGACTTTACAAGATAATTGTACTGCTCCCCTATGCAACCTGAATTTAATCTCCTAGCGACTTAGAACTCCATCAGGGATATCCAACCTTGGCAAGTTTAAAACCTGTGGACTTTAATTCCAAGAATTCCCCAGCCATGCTGGCTGGAGAATTCTAGGAGTTGAAGTCTATAAGTCTTAATCTTGCTATGGCTAGATACCATTGAACTCCATATAAAAATAAAAGATATGCATGAAGCAATTCTACACAGTCTGAATTGACTAAACAAGCTAAGTGATTCCAAAACTGTGAGCCACAATGCCCTGCCATGGTATAGGATATTTTACTACCTCATAAATAGAACTGTCCTAATTGTCCCTGGGGCACCAAGCATACAGTCTGGGAGATGCTAAGAACCCTGTGAACTGAGAATATTCGGGAACTTCTGAACTTAAGTCAAAACCATACAAACCAAATTGTGGCTTAGCATGCTGTATTAATTTGTCATTGCTTTATTTGTTTATTGAACTTACATGCTGCTGAATTGTATTAGCGTCAGAGCAGCTTAGGACAACAGCATAAAGTAATATCAGCCAATCAAAATAAACAGCAGTAAATGAAACACAATACTTTTGGTGTTTATTCACTGAAGAGGAAAACCTAGCTTCTGGAGGAAGGCTGTTCAAAAATGTTGGAGCCATGAGGGGAAAATACTATTTTCTAACTCCTGCTCCCCTCACCAAAACAGGGTAGTTCTCATGATTAGTCACTGTAGCTGATAAAGTCACAAGGCAGCAAACCATAACTCACCACAACTTGTAAAAAATGTCAGACATAGAGTGGAACGGAGTGTCTTGGAATAGCAGAAAGGCAGTCTTTTCTTTCCAGTTCAAATGAAGCATAGCCCCATCTTTAAGTCTGCATTTGAATGAGAAACTTCCAATCTGCTTTTGGAGCCCATTTTGCTTGTTAAAAGTATGAATCTTCTGCTTTAAAATTACTTCTTCACTATTTTGCACATCCATTATCCCAGCAGTGATAATTATAATAGTCTTATTTGAATAAGAAACATTTATGAAATGTATAGGCCTTTTGACTCCCTACAACTTTTGGCGGTGTACAAATTGTTAAAAATGTTAAAACAAGAAAACAGCACAAAATAAACAAAAAGAACAAAGATGGCAGAGATAACAGTGCCCTGGGACAAAAAGAAGAGCAATGGGCTTCTGTCATGCTCACCAAAGGCCTGGGTGAAGAGATAGGTCCATTTTGTGCATGTACTAGGCATAGGGGAAAGCCCACACAAATTTGATCTTGTCCCCTTATAGTCATGCTCTGGATTTTTTGTTTGTTTGTTTTTGCAGGCCCCACAAATGCAGCAATGCAGTAGGTATTGGGTCAGCTGCCAATAAAATAATTAGTTAAAACTGTAGAAGGTTGTGGTTATGAAACCAAATCTAATTTTGTGCATGTCTGAAAGTACAAATTAGGTATTCAGTTTGGAACTGATATGCACAACATAGTTGACTGTCTATTCATATGGTAAGCACAGGAAGTAAACTGTAAAGAAGCAGATTTGGGGATCTCCAGGTATATATATATTTCTTTCATTCATTCATGCTTGACAATAATTATAGCACTCTCCTTCTGAATTACCAGTAATCCATACTTAATACTATTAATAAGAATTAACCCTCCAGTATTTTAACTATTTTTATCACTATAGAAAACCACAAGGTGTCACTGTTTCAAGTCTGCCAATAGGACCTAATTTTTAACATTTCTCTCTAAGATATACTGGATAATTAAATCCTATGTAGCATCTCCTTTCTTTTTCAGAAAAAGGAAAGTAGAATTCAACTTCTGCTTTTTGACCTTGCTCGTTTAACCATGGTTTGTGAAAGTTAAGTTCAAATTTTTATAAAACATGACATACCTCAACTAAAGAAGTTGTATAATAGAATGAGGCATGAATCAAGTCAGTCAAATTAAGATTAAATTTTGAGGGGGGAAAAGCTTTTTCTCCAAACTGTCAGGTATGCAAGTACGTATGACATTTGGCTACATTCATTATGTAAGAAACTCAAGATGACATTCACAAAAATACAGTTTTGTGGGGGCCTGATACAATACTCTATGGCAGAGGTGGGCAACTATGGCCCCTTTATGACTTGTCGACTTCAACTCCCAAAATTCCTGAGCTAGCATGGGTTGCTCAGGAATTCTGGGAGTTGAAGTCCATAATTCATAAAGGGCCATAGTTGCCCACCCTATATGGGGTAGCAAAGTCTTGTATCACAATTTATTAATCATTTAGGAGCCCACAAAATTCTATTTTTTCTTCTTTTCACACATTCTTACAATTATCCCCTCTGGAAAAGTTCCTAAATAATTGACAAACTAATGTTTCTCTTTCAAACCAAAACAATTTTAAAAATACTAAACGATGAATGCAAATTTTCTCCCTCCCATCAGCCTTTTATAATGAACATATTTACAATTTTGGCCAAAAAGCCTGCACACTTTTTTATCACCTTGAGTCAAATTATTGCCTTGTTGTAGATTGTGGAGCTTTTCCTATATTTAAAATTATTCCCTTTGTGCTTTTCTAAAAATAAAATGCATATTATAGGGAACAATTAGAGCAGTGGAAGGGAATAGAAAATTTGCTAAATGAAAACATCATAGAACCTTTACATTGTTGCTTATTTAACTATTTGACTAACAAGGAAGGATTAGTGAACTATAAAAAATAAAGCACACATTGAAGATACTTTTTTCTAAGTCTGTTTTCAATTGGAAGGACTTAAATATATGCAGACATCTCAAAGTGACATCAACACTATTTATTTTAGAAGAACTTAGGTGTAACTAGAAAGACCCGTTAATTTTTAATTGAGTCTGAACAACTTGTGTTAATCTGCTTGGTTAAATTTAAAATTTTCCAAAACATTAGCCAGAAAGGAACAGACCTTAAAATTCAACTACCCTAAAAATTTAACAATGTATAGTGAGATCTTGGGACATTTTTGGACACAGAATTATTGTTACTAAGCTCTGCCAAAGTCAAGGAAATAAATTGCAATAGTGCAACTTGTAGCAGATTTATTTACAAGTAAATCCCAACAGATAATACAGTTCTGAATTTCTTAGAAAGTACCAGATGTACAGTTAATTTGCCTCATTGATCTCAGTACTGCTGGTTCACATACTTCTTTTTTTTGCTAGTGTAATCCTTACAAAGAGATGAACAAAGTTATGCCCGAAATATCAGATCTGTAGATGGGGACGGATATCCTTAGAACTAGCAGGGATTTCTACTAAAATAATCATAATAAAAGTTTCTGGCTTTCAATTTTATCCTATGGGGATTAAGTCCTGATTTTGGTACATTTCATTAAGCAATGAGGAAGTGTGGTTAATCTAATGGCTAATTACCATTCCAATCCCCGACATAATGTTCTGTTCAGCTTCTTTGAAATTTAGGAAAATTGTACATTCACTTTGGAACCATAACATTCTTGGCCATCTAGCACCCCTTCCTGCTACTTTATATAAAAGAAACCACAGATGCCTAGTAGCCTTCTGAAACACTTAATCCATCTGAGAAAAATATATTGAATTGTTTCCCCATCACACGCTGTGAAGAAAAACAAATTTACTGATAGAAGGCAACCTCAGACTGTTTCTTTAAAGCTGCCAAGAAAAATTACAAGTTGTATTAGGGTGAAAGGCTAAATTCCCTAAGTAGAACTGGAGGGACTATTTCAGTCAGAGGCATCCTAAAGCTTGGTAGTTTGACTATTATATATTGGGTGAAAAATACGGAACATTCACTAGTTTCACAGATATACTGGGGAGCTAATCTTCATCCTCCTCATTTAACCATCTGTCCATAATTTTACCCTTCAACTAAGACAGCTGTTCCAAATGACAATCCAATTATACAGGTTTGTGCTGGGTTCACATAATGTATTAAGAACCATACAAGTATACAAAGTTTAATGTATTATATGAACCCAATCAGTGAAAGTTGGGTCACCAAACTAAAAATACTCTGGATATAATTATTGTAAAAATGAGTCAAGCAAGGATATATCATACCTAAATTTCATCATACTATGAATCCAGATGGATTGTTTCAAATTAACAGTTTTAATTATTATTTAAACTGCCAATTCTTAATGCTTTGGCTGTTTTAGACAACCTCTGATCTGACTCCAGTATTATATTGAAACTGGCCAAATATCCTTATATTTGTTTCAATCTAGTACAATTTGTAAGAATTATTTTTTGTTAATATTTTGTAATTTTTAAAATGTTAATTGTTGTGTCTTGAACAACTTTAATGCATTCAACTAAAACACCTCTTTCCCCCCCCCCCTTTAACATTGTCAAAAGCTGGGGGGTGGGGGAGGGAACCATGGATTTTGAATTTGAGGGAGTGCAATTCCTTTACTGGCTGGGGAATTCTGGCAGCTGGTCTACACCTCTTAAAAAATGCCAAGGTTGAAAACTGTCCTAATCATTATCTTATTCATTGGTTACTTGAGAGAATTTCATGAGAAGAAAGGGGGAAGCACAATTTATTTAATTGCCCAAACAGGCAAGTGCCTAATATTTTCAAGGAGCAACCGCTTCTGGATTTTATTTTGGGCAGGGCACCCAGAGGGAAGGCAGACTAGTCAGTGACAAAAGAATGCCCACTCCTGTGACCTACTTGCCTTTCCTCAGTCTCAGTAGGAAAGAATAGACCTAATGCAACTGTCATAAAAAAGCAGTTCCAATTGCTGCCTCTGCCCACTCAAAACAAGCCAATTTTCTTGTTGCTATGCTGCCTGAAAAAAGAAATCAAGCAAGAGATGCAGGAAGCTCTCTCAAGACAACCCACGCCCCTGAATGGGGTGAATGACTGAGCTTTGCAGTAAAACCAGGGTGCAAGGCAAGTGGTTGAGCAAATAATATCACACTTTGGGAACATGTTCTGCTCCACCATCTCCAGCCAAATACCTTTTATTAAAAGCAGAATTAAAACCTCAGTTATGCACTATTAGATTATGGCTGACTCTTCACACCCACCACTTGCTATTCCCTCTGACAGTGATCTTTTGGTTCTTCAGCAGATTCCCAATCATAGTGACAGGATTCCCAGGAGGAAGCAGGGAAGGTGAGCATGCCCCAGAGACCTACTGCAAAAAAAAAACCAACCCCACCTCCCCTTCATCTCAAACTAGCCTGGTGAATAGCAAATCCCCTTCCTGTATCTGGGATTCATCCTGTCTGGGATCTCTGATGATCTTTTAAAATAAATCCACCTACTCACACATTTTTACACTGTCCTTCAAGAAAACCAAAGAAAGCAAAAACAAACAAAAAACCCCACCTAATCTTAACCAAGCAAACAAATCAAAGGTTTAGAAGAGGATCCCATCTAATTCTATAACTCCATAAATGATCTCGGAAGAACCCTCTCTCCAAGGGCAATCCCCTACCTACCTATCCAACTCTTTCTTTTCTTTTCTTGCTTTTCATTCTGTGCATTCAAGGTTTTCTGAAAGTGAATTCCACTGGGGAATTTACAGAGTGGTGGAGCAGACTACTTTGCTTTGTTGGACCATACGACTAGCACACTTAATAACAACAACCACAATAATACAAATATTAATAACGCCTCCTCTCCCTCCAGATCCAACCCACCTGTGTGCAGCAATAGCTCGCCTTCAACCTCAATCGCCGAATCGGTAGCTCTGGAAGGCAACGGTTCTGAAGATGCGCCTTTAAACCAGCCCCGCCGCCTCGGCTGCTGCTCGAAACCGGTGAATGGCAGCTCCCTTTGCCCTGTCAGAAGCCGGTGCTTCGAAGCCTCGCCCTCTTATCTTTTGCCGCCAATGAGCGAAGCGAAATGAAAAAAAAAAGGGCGGGGGTGGTGTGAGAAAGTGACGCCGCGTGGCCAGAGAATGTGTGGCCAATGGGCGCTTCTCTGAGGCCCAGGCCGGTAAAGGAGTGCGCGACGTCAGAACCCAGCGCCCAATAGGAGTCCACTGCTGACTGCAGGGTGAGGGTTGTGAGGCTGTAGGTCCTCTGGTGAGAAAGAGGAGACGGTTGCTTAGCAACGGGAGGAAGGCGCTCTTCTTATCTGAGCCCAAGAAGCACCGTGTTGCTTCTCCAAGGAGATTGAAGCTTTCATTGGGAGGGGGAATCAGTATGAGCATAAGTAAAAGTTCTGGTGATTGTTGTTTTAAAAAGTTAGCTTCCTTTAGTTGGACATTAGTAGCAGCTGTTAAACCTGACAGAAAGATGGAGCAAACATACTGATTGGAAATTATGCTGTTGGTATTAATGACTAAATAATGTCACATTGGGGAAATTTCTTTTAAAAATAACTCATTGGATTCAAAAGATTCTCGATTCACTTCCTCACACCTTCAGTTTAAAAGACAATTGGTGCTGTATGGAATGAGGCTATTGTGACCATGTGGAAACTCTTAGTGCATCTTAATTACTTCCAATAAAAAGGCTATTGACTTGCAGTCCTCTTTGTTAGACTTATCCACAGCAGGTTTGTCTGCTTTTGGAAGCAGTTTGTTGACAAGAATATATGCTTGAATATGTTTTGATGTTTTGAAAATATTAAATGTCCAGCTTCTTAGCTTTGTGGAAAGTAATAATTTGCATTATTCAATTATTTTAATTTATTTTATTCTTTTATTATTTCATTTATATCCTGTTTTTAAGCTTACATAAATATTTGAAATGATACATGTTTTAGGCAGGCACACAAATAATTACTTCTAAATATAAATTTAGTAGTTAGTTTACTTTATTGATTAGCCAAGTGCAGAGTTCCAAACACAAATTATTATTAAAATCCAATAAAAACAATTTAAAATGAAATTGGAATAAAATACAATTTAAAATGAAATTGGAATAAAATACAATAATTTAATATATGGATAAATAAAATATAAAATTATATTTCAATGTCACCCCTAAAATCTAACTCCAAATGGTCCCACATATGAAAGGATAAGAAAATAAAGGCAATAATATGTAGACCTCCAGTAAAATTCTGCAAATGAGACAGGTCAAAAGCATAATAAAAGCTTTATAAGAGACATTGCAAAGTGTTAAGAACTTAGTTGCACATAAAGCACATTAAATATTTCATTAAAGCATCCTCAGCTACTCACCATAACAGAAGCTCCCCCCCCTTTTTTTAGATGAGATTGAGATACAGTACCATAAAGTTCAGCTGGCATATACAGTACATGCTATAGACTTCAAAGATTTTAAGAGTCTGAGATATAGCAGTCAAGGGGTTGGATTAGAACTAGGAGACCCAGATTCAAGTCTCTGATTAGCCATAGAAACTCCCTGGATAACTTTGGGCTAGTTTCTTTTTTTAAAGATCAATTTACATCAGATTTATTGGGTGTATACAATGAAGTGAATTTCCTGGATAAGGTACCTTAAACTCTTGGAGAAAAGACAGACTATAAATCAGTAATACAAACAGTTATTCCTTCTTCCAGGAATAACTCCTTGGGAATTATAATTCTATTGGTTAGCATAGAGTTTAGTCAAGGAGTTCCTAATAATAAATACTTAGTACCTGGCATAATCCCATTAGCATGATATTGTTATGTAGACAGAGATGCAAATGTCAATTTACTCGTTTGGCTGACATGATATTCCAAAAGGTTTGCAAGGCAAAAAGATTAACAAAGTAACTCTGAATATAATCTATTTGGCATGGCCAAGAATGGGAAAAAGAAAATAAGGGCTTTTTTTTTAAAAAAAAACAACCTTGATAAATATTTACATAAACTGACTTGCTCAAAGTTGACTCAATTCATTACAGAAGAGTTGTTTTTTCTAGGAAATGGTACTTGCGTCAAAAAGTTGCATGCAATTTATTTGCAGATACTATGATGAAATCCAATTCTAATTGATCTACAATTCCACAGGGAAAGAGTTCTTAGACAATGAAGCCAGATATATTATAACTATAAGTTGAACACTTTGGCTTTTATCCTAAATACCCTGATTCCAGGATAAACTTAATTTATTTTAAAGAGTTGAACCAGTAACCAAATGCCCTCTGATTTGGTTTATCAGTGTATTGTTGAACTAATGTTTTATTGTCTGTTTTAGGATGGGTGGGCAATATTTTGGCAGCTATCAATCACATTTCTAATATATGTACTGTATATAGCTGAGGGCCATAGTAAGTGAGGCTATAATACCTTCAATTCACCAGATAGCCAATTCACCAGATGACCTTTGGATGATACGATGTAAGTTGTGGCTTCTGTCTCTCCAGGCTTTGCTCACTGCTACTTAGCATACCAAGTTTTGTTTGTTCCCATTTGAAAATCAGCAAGAAATCACACTGGCTTTGTGCTTTCTCACTAAGTTATGGTTGGTTTTTTTTTTTAAAAATGACCAGGAGAACTTTCTTGGGGTGACTAGAAAAGCAATCTTGAAAACAGTGAGTTACACAAACTTTTTAATAATATTTGTCCTTTAGTAAGAATAAAACTTCCCAACTTTGCAGGAGAGAAGGCAAGGCACAGGTTGTCCATTTACTTTTATAGTTCACCAACTGGTAAAAACCCTGGTAAGAAAGAGGAGGAAAGAGAAGGAGGGAGAGAGAGGTAGACAGACAGATATGTAGATATGTACTCTGTGTGTATTTCTGACTAAATATTTTTAAAATGAAGATAACAGAATCTAATATAAACAAAAGAAAAGAAATCAGAGATAATGTGCTGAAGTGCAAGCTGAAAGTGCAAGAAAGGGGGGAAAAGTGAAGAAAAATAGAAAATAACAAAGATACAAAGCTTCCAAATGTCTTTACACTAGTTACAGTGCAATTATAAATTTACCATAAATCTATACATTTATGGTTACAACATACCTCTCGTCTTCATGGGATCATTTTTTTCCTGTTTTATGCAAAAAGTCCATCAGGGGTCTCCAGGCAGTAATAAACATAGAACATCTTTTATCTGATCAAAAAAGTCAATTTAGCCATTGCAATAAGTTCCATCATCTTCATCAACCATTCCTCCATTATAGGTGGCTGTCGAATGTTCCTAAACAAGTCAACAACGAACAGTGTCTTCTCATCATATTTTTCAGTAGCTGGAGTGAATTTACAGTAGAGATATTCTGACTGGCCAGAATGAGCTAGAATTTTCCATTTTATTTTATTTTAAGTAAAATATTTTTACAAGATTTTTCATATGTATACTGGGTGACTAAGAGGAGAGATGCAACATTGCAAGTACAACAACAGCTTGGCATGGGGACAGATAAGATTGCAACCCCACATTCATTTGGGTGTGAGTACTATGAATAGTGTAATAGGTATTTCTCAGTAAATCTGGTTGGCTGATCTCCAAAAACTTACAGGGTTGGACTTGATTACTACTTGAGTAGGAGACCAGAGAAAATTTCCGGTCTTCCCATGGGCTGGTCTGGGAAGCTGAAAAAATACAATGGCAAGCTACTTCCATACTCTTGTCACAAACAACATCTGGACAAGTCCACAAAGTCACCAAGGGTCAAATTTGATTTGAAGAAGACTTTAATTTCCCCTTTCTTTTTTTAAAAAAGTATAGATTTCCTCTTCAATATGGTAGTCTCCAAACAGGCTAGATTGCAACTCAACTAATTCCAGATCAAAGTTCTAATCCAATCACATTTGGAGGGATCAGGATGAGAAAGGCAAATGTATAAAATTGCACTGTACATCTTTATTGTTTTCTTCTTTTAGTCACTGTGTACTCTTTGCAGTAAGATCTCCTTAATTGCCTCCCCATCTCAAGCTGAAAGTTCACTGAGGTAGCACTTGCTCTCAGTTAAGTGGATTACAGTACAGGATTACTTGTTTTAGACAGAGCTACTTTATTTTTTGCAGAAGATGTTTTGTGTGCCTTTACTTTATTTAAAGAGACTATCTTGTTATGATAATTAGTCAACTGAGAATTAATTACGCATTGGGAAATCTATACAACCTGCCTGATGCACTATGTGCTTCAAAATAGGACTGTATTGTATGAGCAATGGAGTGGACTGGCAAAACTTGATAGGGTTCCTGTACTTAAGAAATTATGGCCTGTTTTAATTATTTCATGTACTGTGCTTGTTTCCTACTGTGTCTCTCTCTATGTGTGTTATACATAACACAAATGTCTGTGAAAATCTTTTTTGTATTCTCAAAGCTGCATGTCTTTTGCATGAAATAGATGTGGGTTGCTGACAATATTGGTGAGATGCTGGAATGTTCCTGCCGTTTTGCCTCACCCCAGATTGCTGTTCTGTTGTGTGAATGAGAGATATTAGATATATCTCATTATTGCATGCTCATTTGTGTGTCACATAGATGCACACAATACTGTTTTATGTGATGTCAATATACTATCATATGTATATTTGTTATTTGAATCATTTATATTTCTATCCTCAGCTTGAACAGGTCATCTTAATAAAGAGAGATTGGGGGTATGAAAATTCTTGATCTATCACAGATTTCACCTTCCTAAACCGCCTGAGAAATCCAGAGCTGTTTTGCAGTTCTTGTTTAGATATTCCTACAGTTTCACAGTTATATCCAATCTTCAGTTAAGGTACATGAAACCCAGGGGTGGTATTCAGCAGGTTCTGACCAGTTCTGGAGAACCGGTAGCAGAAATTTTGAGTAGTTTGGAGAACTGGCAAATACCACCTCTGACAGGCCCCACCCAGTGGTGGAATTCAAATTTTTTTACTACCGGTTCTGTGGATGTGGTTTATTTGGTGGGTGTGGCTTGTGGTCATGTGACTGGGTGGGCGTGCTTGGTGGTCATGTAACTGGGTGGGCATGGGTTGGTGGTCATGTGACTGGATAGGCGTGCCTCACCTGGCCCCTCCCCTCCCAGCCATTCCTTGTCACCCAGCCTCAACTTATCTATAGTTCTGTAAAAATGTTGTTCACCTTTGTTTTGACTTTATTATCTGCTTACTATAGATGTACTTTCATGGACCACTGAAAGGAGGAAATGGCTCACATGCTTTGCCCAAGAGGGTGATAGGCAACAGGCTTTTAAGAGGCTGCCACAAAAAAAGGGGGACAATGTATTTTCCAAAGAAGCAGAATGCAAAGAAGAAGCAATGGATGGAAACTGAACAGAGAGAAGCAACCTAAAACTAAGGAGACACTTCCTGACAGTGAGAACAATTAACCAGTGGAACTGCCTGTCTCCAGAAGTTCTGGGTGCTCAATCACTGGAAGTTTTTAAGAAAAGACTGGACAGCCATTTCTCTGAAATGGTATAGGGTTCACCCCAAGGTCCCTTCTAAGTATTATTCTGACACCTTTCCCAGGATTTCTACTCAGAGTTTGGCATCCTCAGTTTTCTTGCCTGAGCTGGGGGTTGGACTAGAAGACCTCCAAGATCCCTTTCAACTCTTGTTAAACATATGTGTATTTTATGCTCTGGACCCTGAAAAATATGTGGTAGCCCTGGGCAAAAGAAAGGCAGAAAAATCACTCTAGGTGTAAAATATTGGACTGTAAAATATTAACACATGATAAATAATGGAACAATTAAAAATAATAGCACAGAGTTTTATCTCTCTCCCTCTTCCTATTTTTTTTCTTTCTTTCTCTACCTTCCTCTTTCTTTCTTTCTTTCTTTCTTTCTTTCTTTCTTTCTTTCTTTCTTTCTTTCTTTCTTTCTTTCTTTCTTTCTTTCTTTCTTTCTTTCTCTCATACACACACACACACACACACACACACACACACACACACAGCGCATTTAACAGACAAGCATTTTGGAAGCAGCCCCTTTAAATTTCTCCAAGGCTTGAGTGGATTCTTTTACTTGCAAAAGTGCTCCAATGCTCGATTCACCCCCACCCCCTCTTTCAGACCGCACTCTTTCTCACTCCAGGCACTTTACTCACACGGGGAAAGTGATACTTGCCGCGTCCATGCCTTTCTTCCTTTTCCCTGGGGAGAAGAGGACGTGGGGAACGGAAAGCAAGGAGTGCGATCCCAAGTGAGCAACCGGGCGACCGGGTTGAGGGCATGACCAGCCAGGGATTGCCACCGGTTTGGCGACCCATGCCAAATAACCGCTACCGGTTCGCCCGAATAGGTGCAAACCGGTCGAATAGCACCTCTGGCCCTGCCCCCCATCTATTCTCTGCCTTCCAAGTCCCAGCTGATCGGCTGGGTCTTCTTTTGGTGCCCTGCACAGGAGAACAGAGCTGGAAAGCAGGTTAGCAGGGTGGGGAGAGAATGGGATTTTGCAGTATCTTTCTCCCTGGAGTCGGGAGGGAATGAAGATTTTAAAGTATCCTACCCCTGCTACACCCACCAAGCCACGGCCACAGAACCAGTAGTTAAAAAAATTGAATACCACCACTGATGAAACCAAGTAGTGGTTCAGCTATTTGCAGGACTCAGACACTCATTTATAAAGATTATGGATTGGCTGAAATGGTTCAGTTGATGTTCTTACAGGCCATCTTCTCAGATGTAGATAAAAGTAGTATCTAACAAAAAAAAAAGAGTCTGGATCCACCTATTATGGTTTGAACCCATAATTGTATAGAATAGCTTTTATTCTGCCCGGAAAAGCGTGCTGACCAAATTTTCATTCTCTTCTTGATATCTCTGGGACAAAACATTGGGCCCAGAGTGGCCTACTGCATCTCTGCAGGCCACATAGGCCATTGGGAGCACAGCTCCCACTTCCAAGTACTATTTGTGTCTGTAGCTGCTCAGGACACAAGCCAACTGAACAGCAACCTGAGCTCTCTCTCTCTCACCCAGTATATGGCTGATCCAGAGAGGCCAGTGCTGAAAGGTCCAGAGGAGCGAGCTTGGTACAAAGGCTGATGCCACCTGCGGTAAACTGTCATCAAGAGTCACTCTGTGAGCAGACAGGCAAGTCCCTGTTTCTCCAGAGGAGTCAGTCAGCTTTGTTTCAGCTAGTCGGTTTAACAACCAGTTCCTGTAAACTAGAGTTACTTAGAAATCTTACTTAGAATAACAGGGTTGGAATTGACCTTGTAGGTCATCTAGTCCAACCCCACATGAGACCCTACACCATTTCTGACAGAACCCTAACCCTAGACTAGCCATGCCCAGTTCCTGTAACCGTTCTTCGTATGTTTTAGCCTCCAGTCCAGAGGTGGTATTCAGCAGGTTCTGACCTGTTCTGGAGAACCAGTAGTGGAAGTTTTGAGTAGTTTGGAGAACCAGCAAATACCACTTCTGATAGGAGATTTTACAGTATCCTTCCCCTGCCACGCCCACCAAGCCACGCCCTCAGGACTGGTAGTAAAAACTTTTCAATCCCATCATTGCTCCAGTCCCTTAACGACCCATGCCTTAGGATGGGATGGATGTTTGAGATAAGATCTGTTTCTGTTTCTTATCTCTGTGAGTTTCTATGAACGAATAGTTTCAATATGTTTTAGCTTTGTTGAAAGGAAGATTCTGTAACACCCCCCTCCGGCAGCACCTTTGTCTAAATAAAATTGGTGAAATAGAACTGCGTGTGTTTGTGTGGCACATGTATTTGCATTGCCCTTACACTATTGTAAATATTTCCTCCACCATTTATATAATGCACATCATATTTCAAATGCTTGATAGAATAGTTGAATTTTATTTAGCTTTTCCTTTGTTTGATTGCAATTCTGCAGTTTTTCATAAAGTTGCCAAATTTCATGAAGTTGCTGGAAGAGTGTACAGTAGTTTACTTGTATAGATGTAGATTTTAGTTTTATATCTGCTACCTTAAATCAGTATTTGCATCTTGCCTTAGATTTGAGGTGTACTGGATCTTTGCATTATATTTTTGAATCTAAATAAAGTAAACCTTGATAATAAATTTATCTCATCTTCTCAACTTATCATTTGATCATCACTAATTCCTTCAGAGAACTACATAGTGATCTGTCTCCATTTTTTAAACTAAATCTCTTATTATAGAAGAAAAGCTGCCCCAGAGGTAGCCAATGTAACATCTCAACAGATTGCATGCATCACACAGGCTCATTGACAAGCTGTGTAGTTACCAGGAAATAAACTTATTTCCTAAATATCTTTGATTAAAATTTCAGTGTTTGTTTTATTTCTGCTTGTTTGTTTGGCCTGACTGCAGCAGTTTAGCATAGTGAAAGCTGTTTCATGGGGCAAATCTTTTTCAGTAGAATTTCTGACATGTTGTTTTAAGTTTTGCAAATCAGACACTCTTATGCCCTTTTTTTCTGAAAGAGCTTTGAACTCCTTGGCTCAGCTGATATTCACAAAACACATTCCTAGCTACTTTTGAAGTCAGAAAGTTGGACTAAATAAATATTCCCCAACCTCATTTGTTGGATTTGAATTTCCACAATATCCAATTAGAGCAGGCTGTCAAACTTAAGGCCCATGGCCTAGATCCAGCCCGCAGAGTGCTTAGATCTGGCCTGCAGGGCCGCCCTGCAAACAGCAAAGGCCTGGCCCGTGGTGCCTCTGCCAGAGAAAACAGAGCTTGGGAGGGCCACGCGTGGGCCCCCCAGCTTTTTTTTGATGGCAGAGGGCTGCAGGAGGCCATTTTAACTGAAAACGGACATCAAGCTAGCCACGCCCACCCTGGCCATGCCCTCCTGTCCCTACTGAGGTCTTCGATGAAATCGAAACCCCTGAATTAGACCTAAGATGATGTAGTGGTTAAAGCACCAGGCTAGAAACAAGAAGACTGTTAGCAATAGTCTTGCCTTAGGCATGAAACCAGCTGGGGATCTTTGCCCAGTCACAAACTTTCAGCCCTAGGAAGCAGGCAACGGGAAAACACTTCTAGTTTGCCAGGGAAATTGCAGGGAGTTGTCCAGACAGTCATCAGGAATTACTGGTGCAACTCGTTATAAGCAAGATGATTGGCTCTTTGTGTGGGCTTTGCAGCAGTCCCTCTTCCAGCATGTCACACACATCAGTGGAGATGCATTAAATAGGAGGGTCCCTGCAGTATGAATGGGATGGGACTTGTATTATTATATAATTGTACAGTTTTTGAACTTTTCTTGAACTTCTCAAGAATATTTTTCCCCCTGTGTCACTTCACACATCCCATCTAATCATCCCACTAATTCAAAATGGTGGAAAATAAACATATGGGAAAATGGTTTCCAATCGCATAAATATGCCTCTACAAAACTGTTTTCATAATTAAGCAATATTTGAAAGATTGTAATGTGGACAAAGACAAAAAGACACATCAAGGCAGAATCGACTCGAGAGAGAAAGGAGACAGACCTGATCATGATCATATCTCTGCTAGGGCTGGCTGTACAGTGATAAAAACTAAAGCTCTAGCCACTGGGGAAATTCAGAAGCTAATCATGAGTAAGGAAGAGGGTGTGATTGACAGATAATAACTCCAAGTATTAAGTCTCTCATTCTTTTTAGGCCCTTGCAGCGAGGAAAAGGTATCTGCCAGCCTCAACAAAAAGAATTTTTTTCCCATTGTTACCATTTTAGAAATTTAGAAATGCTGACTTTAAAAAATAAACCGTCTCCCATCAAATAAAACAGTGAAAGTCTGCTTTCCCCTCCTTATCTGCCTTAAAAGGCTGTGGAAATTTTTAAAAAAAAATAGCCAGGGGAGGAGATGATTGATAGGAGAGGAATTCAGGAAACAAAACATAGATGGAAGGGGTCAAATACTGCAAGAGAAATGGCTGTGCTGGAACTGATGATGATGATCTCTTCCTCCCTCTAATGATCAGAGAGAGGGAGTATAATCTCAATCTCCCCAGATGCTCAAACCCACCTTGGGTCATATCAACTCTAACTACACCCCAAATATAATAATGGCAAAATATTATAGATCTGAAGTGGTGGTGAGATAATCTTGGATTCAGGAGGAAAATAATACTTTTCTCGTGGCTTATGAAATTCCAAAAGGCTGTTCAGCCTGTGTTGAGAAAGAGATATATGATTAAAGAGGAAGATTATGATGGTCATTGCATTATAATGCTTTTGTAAAATGCAACTGGTTTAGCTTGTGTGCTACAGTTTTACTTTTGTTACATACAGCGAATAAAGGAAACATGGAATATTCAGTGGCACTGAATATTTTCCAAGCCTTTTACTAATGAATTGCATTAGAATGAATTATGTGTAAGGTGTCATCTTAGGCTGTGGTATATGAATTCAGTTTGAGATTTATTTATTTGTATCCTTCCTTTATTATTTTTACAAATAGCTTAATCAATCAGAATAGAGCTGCAAGGGACCTTGGAGGTCTTCTAGTTATCCCACCTTACACCATTTCAGACAAATGGCTGTCCAGTCTCTTCTGGAAGACCTGCAATAATTGGGCACCCACAACTTCTAGAGGCAAGTCATTCCACTGGTTAATTATTCTAACTGTTATCAATCAATCAATCAGTTTTTAAAATTAATTGTTCTAACTCATGCTGGCATGCCCAACACACCTTCTTCCTATTTTCCCTACAATGACAAGCCTGTGAAGTGGGTTAGGCTGAGAGAGAGAGTGACTCGCCCAAGGTTAGCCAGTGGCTTTCATGGCTAAGGTGAGACTAGAACTCATGTTCTCCTCCTTTTTAGCCTGAGTGACTTAACCACTAGACCAAACTGGCTCTGTTTTTAATAGAGTACATTTTTTTGTTCTTGGCCTAAATATCTCTGCCATTTGCCACTGAAAAAGTCAGCACAGCCTGGCAACCTTTATTTAAGCAGCAGCATAGACTAATTTATTCTATAATTGCTCTGAGCTCTCTCTAATTTCCAGTGTTGTTTATACCCAACATACTCCCAGTCTATATACAGATCAGAACAAGTGCAAACACCGTTCAATACGGCTAGCAAAAAATACAGCCTTATGTTTACTCATTCTCAGTCCTAAAATAGAAGTGACCTGGTAAAATTCTTTACAAGGCAGACAAAAGTAGGGAACTATAGACAGAAAAATAAGCAACAATTCGTATTATTTATATCAAAAGGAGACAGAACTTTCGAAAGCCTCTGGAAACAATAAGCACAGAGTGTTCCAAAGAGAGTCACCTTCGGTTTCTTCAGCCTTAACCCTTTTATGGCAACATAACTATATAACAGAAGCAAATTAGTGGTGGAAAATCAGACAATAGGTGATCTCGCTTCTATTCTTGATCTTAAGGGGAACAATTGGGGGGATGCATCCAACAAACCGAAGCAGGTGCTAGGAGAAAAGCAGGAATGGAGCACTGAGGATGGGAATCAGTATAGTTGCTCAGAGGAAGGGGAGGGGAGGGAGACAAGATGCTTTGCACATAAAGTGAACATGTGTTGAAAACAAGGAATTTCTCTGCTTTGCTCACCTGCTCTCCCTCCTACCAGGGAAGTGAGGCATCCCCATGGCCATAGGACTTACAGAGTGAATGCAGTTGGGGAAGAAGAGGGAAGCAAAGAAGAGATAGAAGACAAAGTTCTCCTCACCTTAGAATTGGCCCTTTGGGACTGTATCCCTACCCAGTCTTAATATCTCCCAGGAATTAATAGACCGTGATAGCAATTTTTATTTGGAAGCTCTTTTCATCCTGTGTACCTTTAATGGTGGTGGCAGAAGATTAATTTGGGACAGAGTGTCATGGAAACATGGAATCAGTGGCAAGGGGAGATGTGTGGATAGGAATTGAGGACTTTTAAAAAGAGTTAAGTGGCTATCTTTTAACACATATGTATGATAGCTCAAAGATGAGAACAACCACACGTCTGTGATCAATTGCAAAAGTGCGTGTGCGTGCAACATGGCTTAGGGCCTAGTTATCTGAGTGCCTTTCTCCACTCGTTTCTGCTTGCCTGCTTTATTTGGATAGAGAGAGGACACTTCAGTTCCAGTTTATTAAGTACTGCCTTTGTATGGGGCCCAGGAAGCCTGCCTTCTCTGTCACCTTCTAGAACAGGAGTGTGAAACTGGCAGCCCGTGGGTCGGATATATCACGCACAGGCCATGCCCACCCCAGCTCCATGAAGGAAAAAAAATGTCACGATACATCACCTGATGGCAACATGGCACCACTAGTTTGACACCTGTGCTCTAGAACATCATCCCCCGCCAGAGTTAAGGATGCTACCCTCTCTCAGTCTTGCAGGTCCAGAAAGTCCTTATCCCGGGCTCTGTTCCCTGATCTGGGGCTAATGTGTTTGATGTATTTGTAAGGCTCCTGCCATGTTTATACAGTTTATTGTTCTAGTTATTTTTAATTCAGGTTGCAATGGTCATAAATCATTTTTTTTCAGTGCCAATGTAACTTCGAACTGTCACTAAATGAATGGTTGTACACAGTGGTGGGATTCAAATCTTTTTTACTACCGGTTCTGTGGGCGTGGCTTGGTGGGCGTGGCAGGGGAAGGATACTGTAAAATCCCCATTCCCTCCCCACTCCACTAACCTGCTTTCCAGCTCCGTTCTCCTGTGCAGGGCAACAAAAGAAGACCTAGCCAATCAGCTGGGACTTGGGGGGGCAAGAGAATAGATGGGGGTGGGGCCAGTCAGAGGTGGGATTTGCCGAACTACTCAAATTTTCCGCTACCAGTTCTCCAGAACTGGTCAGAACCTGCTGAATACCACTTCTGGTTGTAAGTCAAGGGCTACCTATATAAGCCAAAGTCAATGACCGCATGATGGTTAGTATGTTGCATGAACCTGCACAATGTGCTTTGTCAATCATAGATCATGACTTAAACAGAATGTGCAAACTAAGAACAATGGTATGATTTGTGGACCTGGCTATCATCTGAAAACATCCAGCTGTGTTGTTCTTTTCAGGAAGGAGTTTAGAATGAAAGACAAGTCAAGATGTTTATGGGAGCTGTTATTCTGAGACTTTTGTCATATTTATTGCCTAGTACAGATTTCTTTCTTGCACATAGCAAATATAGGATCTTTCCTCATAGTTTTCCTCTCCCTTCTGAGTTTTCTTCTCTTCCAGATCTCTTTATCACTTCTCTGGCAACACCTGGTCATCTGCTTTATCCATCTCTTCACATTTTTATTCGATGAACTTACACATAGCTTTTTGCGCCTGGTGTGAAGGCTATGGGGATAAGAAAAAAAAAAGATTAAAAGGAACTAATAACAATACCTGCAAAGAATATAATTTATCTGCAGTTAAGAACTGGTTGGGACCATAAAAGAGACAAAATAAGAGAAAATAAAGAATCTAAAGTGCTCAGGGACTTTAGAATTCAAAGAGACAAGATTTGTCATATAACATCCCAGAGTTAACAATTGTCGACAAAGCACCCCCCAAAAGTCTGGACAATAGATGTTGCAGTACCTGGAGAGAACAGAAGAGAAAGAGCTGGAGAAATTTGCAAAATACAAAAAAAGGTGGAAGGATAATGACTGTGGCAAAAGAAAGCAAAGACAATGCTTGGTATTAGGCACAAAGGTCCTTGGTGCTTTTTGTTTCCTTGCAGACATTTCATTACCCTAACCAGATAACGTCATGAGTGCTAGTAAAGAGTGTGGTTTGCTCTCAATTTATATTCCAGTGGCTAGCCTGTTAGTGTTGGTGCAAGTGGTCTTGGTGCTTTTTTGGTTGAGCTGTTTACAGTTAGCTTGTTTGGCAGATCCTTGATTGGGGTATTGTTTACTTCTTGATTGTTGGTCTGAGGTTAATTTTGGAGTTAATCTATGCTCATCTGGGTGCTGATTGCTCGTCCCTTTTGTTTCCTTTTTGGCTTGTTGATTGTCTCTTTTGAATGGTGTATAGATATTGTTTATGTCCATGTGCCTATTGATGGATAATTTGTCAAAGGGGCCAGGCTTCCAGGAATTTTCTAGCTTTTCAAACTTGGCTTGGTTTAGTATAGTCACAGTTTCCCAAATGAAACTTGTTCTGTACAAGTCAATTTTTTCCCAACTGAAACTATGGCTAAGTCTGTCCATGTGTTGTGAAATTAAAGAGTTTTCATCAAGTCTTATGATTGCTAGTTGGTGTTCATGGATGTATTCTGCTAATCTATATTTGTCCTATTGCGGTCTTTACACCATATGTTGTTGGTAGCTCCTGTTTTTTCTTCTGGGCTGCTGGGACTTTGGGTTTACTTAGGAAGTTATGGAGGGCTTTAGTTGGTTTGTGTACTACACTGATGCCATGTGTTTGCAATAATCTATTGGTGGTTTCTGAAATGTTTTTGATGTGTGGCAGTGTTATTTTACAGCTTGTGTTGGTTGTGCTATATTGGGTTGAGTGGTCAGGCACTTTTTGATGAAGTTATGTGGATATTCATTCTGCTGAAATATCCTGTTGCTGGGTATGCACGTACACCATTGGTATACCATTGTATGTGTTGTGTACCACTTACATCACAGCTGGTATTCTGCATAAATCACCACTCTTTTGGATCTCAAATTTCACCACTCTGCTTAACCATCTCTTGGGGATGTGCTGGGCTACTTCTGTGCAACAGTCAAAGAAGGCAGGAAATATAGCTAGAAGAAATAGAAAACATTATTTTTATTATAATTCAGTAATCAGTGTGGCTAAAACTAAGGGCTGCTCAACTGAGACTATATATTGGAGAGTCATGAATCAAGTGGTACTAGAATTGTCATGAAGTTCCCTAAGTGCTTTAGAGTAAAATTTCAAGAACTCAAGCCAGCATAGTTATTGCTTGAGCAAGCTTTGTAATTATCATGGTATTTAGTTGCTAAGCATATGCATTCATTCTGAAAGAAAAAAGGAATAAATTAAATTACAGAAGCCAGTTAGAAATAGTACTGGCTATCACCTATGAACAAAAAGTTACAGATTTTGGGCTTAAGAACTGGTAAAGTAAACACATGCAATGTAGCTCATTTTAATGAAGAAAAAGGGATATCCCCCAATGACCTGCAGTAATGTAAGCCAATCTAGTCTGATGTATGGAACTCAGCATCTACCCGGGAAGCAAAAAGGGAATAACAACATCAACATCTGGAGCACCACTTGAACACCGTTGGCATTGACAAGATCCCCATCAATCAATTGCAAAGGACCGTTTACTTGGAATTGCATACATTAACGATTAACACCATTAAACAACATCTCCTACTCTAGTACCTTGGGAAAGAATTCATAGGAAGATAAAAATGCCAAATCCAGTCTAAACATCTGGCTGACTCTGCAACTAACTGTAATAATATCGCACAGTCAGAAGGGTCTGTTGAAAATAAATTTGAGAAATTTGAAATACATGTAGTTCTCGCCTACTGACTGCCTTATTTAGTATCCTTTTGAAGTCAGGAAGGCCCTAAAAATAACTTTAGGATCTGTCCTTGCATTCAGGACTTGTGCAACATTTCCAGGGTTGTGTTATCAACATTCAGGTGGATTTATAAGGGATTTATAACTTCTCTCAGCATTTCATGGTCACAAGATTGCCAGTTATGTGTTTCCCAAGGGGCTTGTATAAACGGATAATGGAAACCACGGAAGTAAAGTCATACGTTGCAGTTATATGGTGTCTTGCTTAATGACATAATGGAAGTTAAGTTATTAGTCTATCATCATGTGATGTTTCACTTAACAATTGTGGTGCTTAGCAATGGGTTAGGGTCAGGGGTGGGATTCAAATTTTTTAACAACTGGTTCTGTGGGCGTGGCTTAGTTGGTGGGCGTGGCTTGGTAGTCATGTGACTGGTGGGCGTGGCCAACTCAACATCACTCACATAGGGGCATGCATCTCCTCGCATGGCCTCTCGTGACTGTGGGGATGCTGCAACAGTCATAAGTATGAAAAAGGGTCATAAGTCACTTTTTTCAGTGCCACTGTAACTTTGAATGGTCACTCCACACAAGCAAAGTACCAGCAAAGGAGGGGGGAAAAACTCCAGAGACGTTCCTGAGACAGGAAGTCTAGTCCTGCCAAGAATGTAATAAGGGTTAATGGAGAGGCAGTTTCTGTAAGCAACACCAGAATGTTTCCTTCCTGCCTTCCTTACAGGATTAGACCAGTAATTTCTTCTAACAACCGGTTCTCCAAACTGCTTAGAATATTAACAACTGGTTCTAGAGAATAGGTGTGAACTGGTGGAATCCCACCCCTGGTTAGGGTCCCATTTGTGAGCACGCAGTGAGACTACCTGTAGTAACATATTTCTGAAAGACTGCAGACATCTAGAATTAGAATTAGAAAGATTTCAGACATTTTACAAAGGAATCCTAAATCCTGCAAGAATGTGCTGCACATTTGGACAAGGGGTGTACATGATCACAACTCATGGAAAGAAATTGAATTATTGCACCAAAAGAATACACGGATTCTAACAGAACTACCAAAGTGCAAAAAAAGTGTGTTTTTATAAGTGGGTTTTCAAAACAACACATGATGTTCATGGAAAATCTAGCATTTAATTCCGTAAAAGCTAGATTTGTAACAAAAGGTGACATACAAAAATCTGGCCAGGCCTATGATGATGATGTACACTTGCAATTAAATATACAAAAGTCAGAAAATGTCTAAGTGTAGCAGCATTTAGAAAATGGCATGTGCAGCCCTTTGGTTATAAAGAGTGCTTTTCTGCATGGTGATCTGAAAGATGTACCAATATTAGTCACAACTTTGAAATTGTAAAAGTGGAGGGTACTTGCTCAATCAAACCCAAAAGATAATAGACTTAATGAAGTTTCTAGGTCTCAGTGAGGTAAAGGAGCTCAGCATATTCATAGAAGTTGAATACTTAAGTAAAGGAAGAAAGCAAAGCAAGTAACGAGCAGTTTAAGACTGCTGGGAGAAAGCCACTGTATATGATACAGCCAGCTGCCTGGAAGCAATATAACAGGATGGTACAGCAGTAAAAATATTAGGCAGAGATTTAAAAGGAATTATGAATTTTTAATGAACTTTTTAATTTTTAAAAATCTTTACATCTTTCATTTAAAACTGATAATCCAAAGTTTATACCCAGGTTCACATTGGGCTGGAGATGAATCTTATGGCATCACTTATACTTACCTGTGGGGCAGAAGATGAACAATTGACTTGCTAGCTAGAGAGGTTGGGTAGTGAGCTGCCAAATAAACATGCAGGGAACTTGTGTGGCTGCACAAACTTTTGCTGACTTTGAAGAAACAACCCATTATTTTGGAACAAGATGAGATTTATCAGAAATGCAGATACCAAGTGAGACACATAGATATTAAACTGCAGTGTGAAGGATGTACAAGAAAAGGGGCAGATAAAACTGAAGTGCGAGGCAGTTTGGTATTATGATTAAATCACCAGGCTAGAAACTGAGAGACCATAAGTTCTAGTCCTACTTTAGACCAAAGCCAGCTGGGTGATCTGGGGGGAAATAACTGTCTCTCAGTCCTAGAAAGTAGGCAATTGCAAACCACTTCTGAAAACTTACCAACAAAACTGCAGTTGCCAGAGTCAAGACTGACTCAAAAGCAAAAGAATATAATAAAAACTGAAGTACTGCCCAACTGATGGCAGATGTATTTATCAAGCCACTGCCCAGAGATAACTTTTTCAGGCTGAAAGAACCATTGGAATTCAAAGCATGAAATGATGCATGGTGGTACCACCCTTTAGAGTGCATAATTCAGTGCATGGAACTGATATAGATGTTGGCTACCTCATGTCCATCCACTAATTTTTTTTCCTTTGTGGAGAAGAATAGAGAAAGTATCACCTGGTGTCCTCCTTTCATTTTTATTCTGCTGCCATTATGTACCTAAAGGGGTTAAAGCTGGCATAATCCAAGGCCACTCCCTTGAAATTGGTCATCCTAACTACCAATGGAACAGCTTCCAGCAACTCTGGAAAGTTATGTGCATTTAGATAAAGAGATATAAATTGCCTTTATTAAATCATCTGACCATTTTTCTCTTTCCTGTTTATGTCTCTCTCCCTGGTTTTAACTGCCATTTGTCCTATTTTGTCAGTTACCTGATTGTAATATTAGCTCACATTGAATAAATCAAGATCCAGCTATTGCGGTATTTTTTTACTAGTTGTGCTGAACAACATGCATGGTTTACTCTGGTTCATCTACAGTATACAAATTAACTAGGAGTTTGCTGAGGAGAAATTAAACCAGAAATTACCTTTAATGAAGGGTAAGTTTTTTTTTTCTTCAAAGAAAATACAAACTCCAGTTACCTCCTGAAAAAGCACCTTTGGGACAACTATGACCTGGATGACTGAGAATCTAAGGCAACTATGATCTTATAGACAACGATCTCTCATCCCTTGATTGGCAATCTCTATTCACTGGATGCAATACCATTGAAGACCATTATAACATATTTTTACTTGAAGTCAAAAGAGTCATCAAACTATATGTTCCAACAACAACTCCCAAAACAAAACAAAAAAGAAGATTACCCATATCAATAAGGAAACTTCAATCCAAAAAGAGATCACTCTGGCGGAAAAACAAATCTGGTCACGTTGCCAATTTCAAAAACCGATACAAATATTTATGCCACCAGATAAAGACTGAATGCACCAATTATCACATTAAACAAGAGGAAAACCTTCTAAGCACCAATTCCACCTGAGCTTTTTACAATTTTGTAAACAACAAACTAAAAGACTCAAGGTCCATCCCTCCCTTGATAGGACCTGATGGTAAAGACTGCAACGACGACACCATTAAAGCCAACATCTTTAACACATTCTTCGGCTCAGTATTTGTAAACAGCAATGGATCATGCCCAGTATTTCCTAGCCGTACCACAGATAACAACAATGATCTAATACATATCGATTTCACAGAAGACAATGTCGAAAAATCACTACGCAATCTAAAACCATCTCTATCTATTGGACCGGATGGAATATGTGCCTACTTCTTAAGAAAGCTATCCACTGCCATAGCCAAACCTCTAAGCATAATCTTTGAAAAATCTTTCAGGACCAGCTCCCTTGCCTAACCTATGGTCACAAGCCACAGTCATCCCCATCTTCAAAAAGGAGACCCAAGCCTAGTTGAAAATTACAGGCCAATCTCCTTATGCTGCGTCACCTGTAAAGTCATGGAATCAATTATTAACCAATCCATCATCCTCCACTTAGAGACAAACAACCTACTCTCCAATAAACAATTTGGTTTCAGAAAAAAACTATCCTGTAATCTGCAACTCTTACACTGCAAAAACATATGGACGACACAACTCGACCAGGGCAAAGCAATTGACGCAATCTACATAGACTTCTGTAAAGCCTTTGATTCAGTGGTACACGACAAACTACTCCTAAAAATAAAATCCTATGGTATCTCTGGACAACTGAATAACTGGATAGAAGCATTCCTGTCAAACAGACAACAAATGGTCAAAATCAGGAGCGTTCTATCAAATCCAGTACCTGTCAATAGTGGTGTCCCCCAGGGCAGTGTTCTAGGACCAACTCTCTTCATACTCTACATAAACGACCTCTGTGATCATATTAAGAGCAATTGCGTTCTCTTCGCTGATGATGTAAAGCTGTTCAATACCACAGACAATACTGCTACCCTACAAAAAGATCTTGACTATGTATCTGAATGGTCAAACAAATGGCAACTTCAAATCTCAACAAATAAATGCTCTGTCTTACATATTGGCAAAAAAAATCAGAAAATAAAATACAAGCTGAATAGTCAAGATCTTGTTGATGACCCAAGCTCTGTAAAGGACCTTGGAATACTCACCTCTAATGATCTAAGTGCTAGAGCCCACTGCAACTACATAGCCAAAAAGGCATTAAGAGTTATTAACCTAATCCTACGTAGTTTTTTCTCTGGTAATATCACACTACTAACCAGAGCATACAAAACATTTGCTAGACCAATACTCGAATACAGTTCATCAGTCTGGAACCCTCATTACGTATCTGATATTAGCACAATTGAGAAAGTCCAGAAATATTTCACAAGAAGAGTTCTCCACTCTTCTACTCGTTGTAGAATACCTTATGCCACCAGACTTGAAATTCTAAAACTAGAAAACCTTGAATTACGCCGTCTTCGGTCTGACTTAAGCATGGTATATAAAATCATACATTGCAATGTCCTACCTGTCAATGAATACTTCAGCTTCAACCATAACAACACAAGAGCACACAATAGATACAAACTCAAAGTAAACCGCACCAAACTTGATTGCAGGAAATACGACTTCAGCAATAGAGTGGTCAATGTCTGGAATACTCTACCCGACTCTATAGTCTCTTCCCCAAACCCCAAAAAACTTTAACCTTAGACTGTCTACTATTGACCTCACCCCTTTCCTAAGAGGTCTGTAGGGGGCGTGCATAAGCGCACCATCGTGCCTACCGTCCCTGTCCTATTGTTTCTCTTATTCTTTTATTTTTCTTCTATGTATCCTTTTCATGTATTCACAACTATGTATACACTTATACTTATTATCTTGTAAACAATTGGCAAATTAAATAAATAAATAAATAAATAAATAAATAAATCTCCATAGACTTTTACCCTTAATAAATTTCCCACAAGTTTTTGACTATGAATGAAACCTTTCATTCTTGAACATTCATATAAGACAACTAATAAGGTCCTCCTTATTCCTGTATTTAAAGTTGTGAAATCATTTCTGTCAGTTGATGTATGTGCCATTGAATGGACCAAGTTACACCAATGTTTCTCAACCTTGGCAACTTTAAGATGTGTGGATTTTAAATCCCAGAATTCCCTAGCTAACTTGTTGCTAAGGTTGAGAAACACTGAGTATGGAACTATTCTCTATACCAGTTTTCAAACTTTTTCAGGGCATAGAACCTACTAATTAAATCATCATCATCATCATCATCCCAGGACCTTTGATAAAGAGGCAAAGCTTTAAGTATAGAATATTGACTGTATTCAAATAACCTCAGCAGTCTTTAATGGAACGTCCATTAATTTCTGCAAACCACAATGTGAAAAACACTGCTTGTTCAAACACTACCTAATGCTACACAGTTCTCTGGAATAGGCTTTAGTGCTGGGAAAAGTGGAAGAAAACAAAAGGAGCACAGCAGCAACAATGTGATTCAGTTATAGTAGAAATTAGTGCAATATTAGAAAACTTGAAAGACCAGTCCAGGGACAGATTGTAATGGAGAAAATCTCTGTGATCATTAAGAGTTGACAATGATTTGATGGCAGATAATCAATCAATCAATCAACCAGTCAGTTTCTACATACAAATATTTCCTACCATCAATATATTGAATCCTTTGTCTATGGAGATTCCCAATTATCCAGGTCATAGTTGTCCCAAAGGTGCTTTTTCAGGAGGTAACTGGAGTTTGTTTGTATTTTCTTTGAAGAAAAAACCTTACCCTTCATTAAAGATAATTTCTGGTTTAATTTCTCCTCAACAAACTCCCAGTTAATTTGTATACTGTAGCTGAATCAGAGTAAACACTTTAGGATGTCCTAAAGTTGTTTTTTTCCCAAAGGCAACTGGATTTTGTCCTTTGAAAATATTTTGCTTCTCAGGAAGCTTCTTAGATGACAAGGGAAATGTTTTCAAAGAAAACAACAACAACAAAGTCCAGTTGCTATTTGGCAAAAGCATCTTTGGGATAGAAGTCCTTTGTTGCATTTTGTATATTATATTGAGAGAGCAAGTTTGGTGTAGTGATTACAGAATCAGCTAGAAACTGAGAGACTGTGAGTTTTAGTCCTGCCAGCTGGGTGACCAGTCACTCTCAATTCTAGGAAGCAGGCAATAGCAAACTACTTCTGGAAAAAAAAGAAGAAGCTTTGCTAAGAAAACTACAGATATTTGTCCAGCCAGTCACAATTGAACAGAAGGAAAGGAAAACTGAACTGAAGTGTAATTATTTGCATGCAGAATGTTTTGTTAGAAATACAACTTCCAGCATCCTCATTGTCAGACATGTTGGCTGGGCTTCTGAAAGTTAGTGGCTCAGAAATATCCGGGGGTCATTTGTTTTCTCATCAGAATATCCTGTTGGTTTATCCCAAATGGGTAAGACAGATTGATTCAAACCATTTTTTTCAAGCAATTTCAAAGATGTGTCTGGAATCATTAGAAATATACAGAAGATGTTGGGATTCAATTTTGGATTATTGAGATTGAATGCAATGCATGTATCTCAGCACTTTCTGTAATATTTACAAAATAATCCCAGAATAAATCTTATTTCTCTGGCAACTGTTAAACAACTCTTAACAGGATTTGCACTTTTGAGCTGATTTTATAAATATAATATTTTCCATTTCGTCAGCTTTTGATGTTCCAAAAGAGGAAAAATGGAGAAAATAAAATCCTATGGAACAGACTCTTTAAGCAGAGGATTCTCTGTGTTTTGTGACATTAAGTAAAACATATTGACCGCTGGACAAAAATGAATGGGAAATGGGAATGGAATACCGTTTTGTAGAAGTGTCATAGGGAATTGCCTGGAATCTTAAATAGGTAATCCGAACAGAAAATTTAAGTACTGTACCTGTAAACAGGGGTGGAATTCTACCAGTTCGCATCTATTCGCTAGAACCGGTTGTTAACATTCTAAGGAGTTCGGAGAACCGGTTGTTAGAAGAAATTATTGGCCTAATCCTATAAGGCAGTGGCCCCCAACCTTTTTTGAACCAGGGACCGGTTTCACAATTATTTATTCTTCCACGGACCGGTACTGAGTAACGCGAGACTCCACCGCCATCGGGACGGCTCTTCATTCGAAGCCGCCCCCCCCCCTTCTATGAAACTAAGGCGCGAGCACTCAAATGCTGCTTTCCAACTGAAAACCTGGAAGCACTTTCCAACTGAAAACCCAGAAGCAACTGAAAACCCGGAAGCGCCGTCGAAACAAGATGGCGGCGCCCAAGCTTTGCGGCCCGGTAAAAAATGATCCACGGACCGGTACCGGTCCGGGGACCGGTGATTGGGGACACCTGCTATAAGGAAGACAGGAAGGAAACATTCTGGTGTTGCTTACAGAAACTGCCTCTCTGTTAACCCTTATTACATTCTTGGCAGGACTACACTTCCTGTCTCTGGAACTTCTCTGGAATTTTTTCCCCCTCCTTTGCTGGTACTTTGCTTGTGTGGAGTGACCATTCATAGTTACAATGGCACTGAAAAAAGTGACTTATTACCTTTTTTCACACTTACGACTGTTGCAGCATCCCCACAGTCATGAGAGGCCAGGCGAGGGGATGCGTGCCTCGATGTGAATGATATTGAGTTGGCCACACCCAGCCAATAACATGACCACCAAGCCATGCCCACCAACTTAGCCACACCCACAGAACTGGTTGTTAAAAAAATTGAATCCCATCCCTGCCTGTAAGTCCTCAATTTATAATCTTTCATTTAGAGACCATTTGACGTTATAATCACATTGAAAAAACTGACATTTTTCACATTTATGACCATTGCAGCATCCCTGTGGTCACATGGTCAAATTTCAAATGCTTAGCAACTGGCTCATATTTATGACAGTTGCAATGGCCCTGGGACATAGTGAAAGAGTATAAAAAGAAATGAAAAGATTTAAAAAATAATAATTTAGGTAAAGGCACTGATTTAAGAATGGTTTGGGATGCAAGTAAAACTTTCATTAGAGGTTACATACCATATAACAGTGAAGAGTCAAAAGAAGAGTGAAGAGAAAACATAAGCTGTTTTGGATGAGCTAAAAAGAGAAGAAGAATTAAATAAATTTCCAAAGAAGATGAAGTATTTCTCAACAAATTAAGACTTTACATTGGCAATTAACTCTGTTACTAGTGAAAGAAGTGGAAATCAAATGAATTATGTAATAGAAAAATAATCAGTTGGCAAATAAACTAGAGAAGTGGCTGGCATATAAATTATGAAAAGGGAAAAAAAGAAAAAATTGAACTTGCAAGAGGAAGGGAATGACTATTAATGAATAGCAGCTCTACAAAAAGCATTGCATCTATTATTCTAACATTTTTATTTATTTTATTTTATCAAGCGATTATAAGATAACAGGTATAAGAATAAGCATGGTTATGAATACATGAAATGGATACATATAAGAAAAATAAAAGAAACGATAGGACAGGGACGGTAGGCATGTTGGTGTGCTTATGCATGCCCCCTACAGACCTCTTAGGAAAGGAGTGAGCTTGTCTAAAGGAAGTGATAAGTCTCTAGAGAAAATAGATAGAAACCAAATTTACTGAGAATTACAGAGAAAATTATAAATGGACCTGTAACAATAGGGAAGTTTTGGAAATTGTAAAAAAGATTAAACCAAAAAAGATGTCTGAACCAGATGGATTATCAGGAAGATGAAGACTGTTTTTACTTGGTTATAAATTGTAGTTTGCAACTTGTTGTTTGGTTTGGATGAAAGAGTGACCGCTGTGACAAATAGAAAGCTCTTGGAGTTAGAAGGATATGACCTGAGATTTTGGTGGCATGGTTATTTGCAGTATGACAAAGTCCAAGTCAATGTGGATTTTAAAAATCTTTATGCAAGATGTGCCATAGTGAGCGCATGGAACAGATATAAACCCAGGTTCTGCCCCAAAGCACCTTGGGGATCTTAGCATAAGAAGTATGGTATAGAAGAAAAATAATAGTGAAACAGAAATAGTAAATTCTGAGATACTAGAATTTTCTCAAGGGGAATGTGAAATAAAATGAAGGGAAAAATTGATGGCAGAGAGAGATAGTTGTCAATGGTTCTCTTATTTACAGTTATTGAATGATTTAATTTAGAGTTTATTTCAGTTGAAACTTTGAAATAGAATTGTGTGCCAATGATGAACACATAATTGCTAAAAGGTATAAACTGTTACTGAAATTTTGAAACATGAACAAGTGAAAGAATGTGTGATAAAGTGTGCTAAAACAATGGGAAAATACAAATAAAGAAGAATATTTGTAGTTTAGTGTTGAAATGTCCATGATGCTCTCTGAGTTTAGTTGTTTTTTCCTGCAAACATTTTCATCTTTGTGCATCAAATAATCTCTGAGTAATGGTGATGATGGGTAATAAAACATCTGTAAGAAAACAACCAAGCTTACAGTGGGAAAATATGTGGCTGAAAGGATTAAATTTCACACTACGTTATAATTTGAAAGAGAATTTTTCTAAATGATGTCCTGTTGTTATATGTTACTAGATAAATCATTTACAATGCATAAAGACACTTCAAATTTATGTTGGAAATGTGAACAGCAAGGAGGGACTTTTTATCATGTTTGGTGGAAACTAGAAAATTCTGAATTCAACTTAGATGCACTGCTTCAGATGATTAGCAAGATTAATATACAATTGAGAGCAGAAGGTTTTTTTTTGGGATTGATGGACAAACAAATGTGGGCGGGGGGGAGTCATGGAACATTGCTTTTATACTTGATAACTGCAGTGAGATTATTTGATGCAAGACAAAAAGATTTGACATTGCCCCCAATGGAAGAGTGGTTGGCGAAGTTGATGCAATTTACTGAGATGGTTAATCGACATATTTGATTAAAGAAAAGACAGTATCTACATTTATTGGTGACTGAAAAGCCCTTATGTAAGGGGTTCTTAAGTAAAAAAAATTGGGGTTCTTATGTAAAAAAGAAAAAAAAATGAATTTATGGTTTTGGTGCATAAATTATAGAAAGAAGAGAATTATGTGCTGTAAGAGTTAGACATATAAAGAAAAACAAAGTTGTGAAGAGAGAGGAAAATAAATTGTTCCACAAGCTTTTATTACCTTATTCAAATAGACCATTGTTATTCAAATTTGGCAAACTATAAGATGTGTAGACTTTAACTCCCAGAATCCCTCAGCATGGTCAGGGAATTCTGGGCATTGAATTCCCCCATTTTAAAGTTGCCAAGTTTGAAAAACCCTGAAAGATGGTTTCCCCAGCAAATCATTTTTGAGAGTGAAGAGAAACATCAACTTGCATATTTTCTTTCTTTCTAAAAGAATGGTTGCTATTGTTCAAAAGAGTGAGAGAGGAAAGAAAAGGGTAAATCACTATCTTACAAAGTGGTAGGCATGCACAAGGTTACAAATTGTGTTATGGTTTCCGCTCTTACCCTCCTGTCACCACCAAAGAAATGGTTCAAATCCCAATTTGCAGCAATGAGAGTGACACTGTGCCAGGCCCAGTGGTGGGATTCAATTTTTTTTATTACCGGTTCTGTGGGCATGGCTTGGTGGGCATCAGAGGTAGTATTCAGCAGGTTCTGACCAGTTCTGGAGAACCAGTAGCAGAAATTTTGAGTAGTTCGGAGAACTGGCAAATATCACTTCTGACTGGAGATTTTATAGTATCCTTCCCCTGCCATGCCCACCAAGCCATGCCCACAGAACCAGTAGTAAAAAAATTTGAATCCCACCACTGGTGGGCATAGTTTGGCTTTGTGGGCATGGCTTTGTGGGCATGGCAGGGGAAGGATATTGCAAAATCCCATTCCTCCCCCCTCAACTAACCTCCTTTCCAGCTCCATTCTCCTCTACAGGGCAACAAAAGAAGACCCAGCCAATCAGCTGTGGTATTTGTCAGTTCTCCGAACTACTCAACATTTCTGCTACCGGTTCTCCAAAACTGGTCAGAACCTGCTCAATACCACCTCTGGCAAGGCCCATTTATTGGTTGGAACCACTTGAGAGATACGCTGGAGTATTCATTAAAAACGGTACTAACAAGAAAGATACATGCTAAAAATCTGGTTCACGTATAGCTTTAAGATGTAATCTGATTTATAAGCTCATTTACTAAGTCTCTAGTTGTCTGTGAATCAGGTGCACAGGATTGCTCAATAGCCATTGCATAAAATCTCTAATAACTGCACTAGCAGTATGGGTGAAAATAGCCTACCTTTGTTTCAGTTCTCCAGAAGCAAGTTGACCTGCCTTACAAGCTTAGTAAAACAAATACATTTTTTAAACCATTAAGTTTTCTTCAAATAAAAGTTGGATTCAAGCCATCACTAAACAGTAAAGAACAAATAATATTGACAATTTAATGACACCTTCTGAAAAAGAATTAATGCTACTAATTCTCAGAATGACAGATGATTGGGTTGAGGTTTTATGTGAATGATGAACAAGGAGACCATAACTTTCACAAATTTGCCTCATGCCTCTTTGTTTTCCAGTACTTTTTAATTTTTGGGGGGAGAGAGCCAAATTTTATACTTTTGACGTCTGAGATAAGATTTGCTACTTTCTTCCAAGAGGATGTAATTACTCTTTGGCTGCTCCATCATACAGGTGATTGTTGACATGACAGTTTGTTTAAGTGACAGTTCAAAGTTACAACAGGCTTGGAAGATTTATGGTCTATCCTTGAAGTTATAACTATCCATATGTCCATGTGATTGCAATTCAGATGCTTGGCAACCAATTACAACAGCGTTAACATCTTGCAGTAATATGGTCACAATCTGCAACCTTCCTTGCTGTCTTCTAACAAAAAAAAAATTAAATTGGTGAAGCTGGATTCAATTAATGACCATGTGATTCACTTAACAACCACATGGTTTTCTTAACAACGACAGTGATTCACTTAGCGGTAAAATGGTCATAAATTTAAGTCTGCTTGTGTGATGACTTGCTTAATGATACCTAAAGCATTACTTAGCGGCCAAAATTCTAGTCCTGGTTGTGGTCATAAGTCAAGGAATACCTGCATTGATATTATAACAAAAACACAATATGACAAGTAGCCATCATAATTTACCTTTTCTATCCCAACACCCAATAGGCACTATGGCATTTTAAAAAAAATATTTTGGCACCTTCTAATCAGTGTTGATTCCTGGGAACTGTCTGGACTAATCCCTCAGTTTCTTGACAGGGTGTTTTGGAAGGGGTTTGGTCTGAAAGAGTGACTGCTAAGGTAGCCCAGTGTCGTGCCCCTGTCAGAATCTGACTCGGAGGAAGAAGCCGAACAGCTGACAGGAAGTATGAGTGTGGCTCCGTTGGCTGGGAAAGAAACTGGGGAAGGGCAAAGTCTGGCTGGGCAGAGCAGGGAAGAGGTAGAACAAAGGAGAGGGAATTAAGAGGAAGACCCAGGCCCACCCCCTCTTCATCCTAGGGCATGCAGGGAGGAATGGAGAAGAGAGCAATATGGGTTGCGTGGCTTACGGGGGAGGAAGGGGCCCTGATTCCCTTCATTAGCTGCAGCTGGGAACACAGTGTATAAAGAAGGTAAGCTGCATGCAGCAGACTGTTGGGAGCAAATGTGACTTTATCTTGTATCGTGTGGCTTATCTGTGTTCCTGGTGTTTTCCCAACTGTGTGAGTTTTGCCATGTTTTCAAGACTGAAATTCCTGCTCCTGCCCTGCCAAACTAATTACTTCAGTTTGGTTTGTTTGGATTTTAAGTTACAGTTTGTGTGTAGCTTGTTTTGGACTGAATTTTCTACAGTCAAAGGCTGTTCCTGGGAGAGTTTTTCTCCAGCCCAAAGATAACCTGGACATTGAGGGCAAAGTTGGAGATAATAAAGGGATTCTTATTACTTATCTGACTGTGTTGCCTTTGTGCCACGCCCCAGGGTCACCCCACCCAGCTGGCTTTGTGCCTAAAGTGGGTCTAGAACTCACAGTCTTCTGGTTCTATCCAGGTGCCTTAACTCCTACACTAAATCGAATCTCTCCTACGGTATCTAGCCACCGTCTTTTCTGTAGGACTCGTTTAGCTGCCTTTGATTTTCCAGACCTCAGGTCTTCTGAGAAGTTTGGAGTTACTTGGTGTAACATTGAAGATTTTTTTTTTTCTTGCTATCTAAGCCATAGGAAAACAATGGCCAGGACAAGGCACATCTTGGTTGTTTGTGCCCTTTTATCATTTGTCTAGATCTGTCATAATCTTTCTCCCAGCTGTGGAAAATATATGATTACAGTTACCATACCTGTTTCTACTACAGCTTTTTTGCCTATTTGCGCTAAGTTAGCCTTGCTGTTGACATAATGCTAGTGATATATATCTGTGTGTGTGCGTGTGTATATATTACATATATGTACAGTATATACACAGATTGACATTTGCATCCTGTTCCTTAAATCCTCTTCACTTCCAGTAATCAAAGTGGTATTAACAATATATCTGAGATTGATGATGTTTCTCCTAGCAATTTTAATTCCCATGTTTTCTTTTAGTCCATTATATTTCATGATATTTTATGCAAATAAGCTAAATAAAGTAATTAGATATAACCCTGATGCACCCTTTTGTCATTTGTGAAGAGTTCTTTTCAAATTAGGCTCCACATTTTGTTCTGTTGTTTCTTGGTCACTTTGTGGCCCCATACACAGAGGTGGCATTCAGCAGGTTCTGGAGAACCAGTAACGGAAATTTTGAGTAGTTTGGAGAACCAGCAAATACCACAACTGACTGGCCCCACCCCCATCTATTCTCTGCCTCCCGAGTCCCAGCTGATCGGCTGGCTCTTCTTTTGTTGCCCTGCACAAGAGAACGGAGCTGGAAAGCAGGTTAGCGGGGTGGGGGAGAGAATGGGGTTTTGCAGTAACCTTCCCCCAGGAGTGGAGAGGGAATGGGGATTTTACAGTATCCTTCCCCTGCCATGCCCACCAAGCCACGCCCAGAGAACCGGTAGTAAAAAAAAAAAATTTGAATCCTACCACTGCCCATTCACCCATGTTTTTAAGACTAAGCATATTGCGGTCTGCACATTCAGAAATCTTCATACAGGTTCGACTTATGACCACGATAGAGACCAGAATTTCCATTGCTAAGGAAGGAAGTCATGCCCAATTGTATAACCTATTTTGCTATTGTTCTTAAGTGAATCCCTGCAATTGTGAATCATGCAGTTGTTAACTGAATCTGGCTTCCACCACTGACTTTGGTTTTTGGTAAATGGCAATCACACATGATGACCCCAAGATACTACAACTGTCACACACACCCACACACCCACTGTATATATATACAGGTTTGAAGCGGGTTCAGGAAAAAAAAAGTTCAAACCCCTCCGACCCATACATGAAGCGAACTCACGCCCAACATGAAGATGTGGCATGACCACAAATGCGAAGCCAAACAACAGGATCACAGCTCACCAGCTCAAATCCCCTGACAACTAAGACTAACCTGAACACAGCCAAGCCCCACCTGAACAGAACACACCCCAGCCAATCAGAACACAGCCAACCCCCAACCAATCAGATCACAGCCAGGCCTCCAACCAATGAGAACACCCCCACCCAATCAGAACACAGCCAAGCCCCCACCCAGTCAAGCCGCACTCCCACCGGCAGTTAAAGAAAGAACAGCTGCAAGCTCACATTACTCCAAGAAGCACAAAGCCGAAGACACAAGCCTGAAGATGATGAATGTGTCTTCAGCTCTGTGCTTCTCAGAGTGATGTGAGCTTGCAGCTGCTTCTTCCTTTTAACTGCTAGTGGGGGTGTAACTTGATTGGGTGGGGGCTTGGCTGTGTTCTGATTGGGTGGGGTGTGTTCTCATTGGTTGGGGTTTGGCTGTGTTCTGATTGGTTGGGGGGTTGGCCATGTTCTGATTGGCTGGAGGTGTGTTCTGTTCAGGTGGGGGCTTGGTTGTGCTCAGGTTGGTCTTAGTTACTAAGTATCAAAGATATATATATATATCCTCAGGGGTGGGATCCTACTGTGTGTGTGCACTATTTTCTATTTCCAGCAAGCATTCACCTTCTCCTGCTGATGAGCAGCACTCAGTTGTGCTGCACAAAGCAGCTGAGGAGGAAAAAGCAGGGAATAAAGCACAGCCTAGAGCCCAGGTGGGTGGGTGGGCCAAACGGAAGACCAGAAGATTGTTGCAGTGAAGTGGTTTGGTGTCAGCTGCTCTTCAGAGCTACCAGTTCTATAGAACCAGCCCGAACCGGTAGAATCCACCCCTGGGTTGCCTGAATTTTAACTGTGTGGCTGTGGCAGTTATTGGTGCAAGGAATAGTTATAAATCACATTTTTCAGTGCTATTGTAATTTTGAATGGTTATTAAATGAATGGTTGTAAGTCAAGGACTACCTATATAGCCAGTAAAGCAAAAGTACATATCTTCTTGGAACTCCATCGTTTTTCTCCCATTATCTACTGAATGTTAGTAATGAGATTGTTGGTGCTCCTGCTTATTCTGTATCCCTCTTGCACTACTTTTTTGGTTTGAAACATTTTGCTGCTTATCCAAGAAGCTTCTTCAGTATGAAGAAGCTTCTTGGATAAGCAGCAAAATGTTTCAAACCAAAAAAAGAAAAGAAGTCCTATTGCCATGACTCAACTTCCAGACAACTCTACTCTGATGACTGAGAATTTGAGCCAGCAGTGTGCTGCAGCTGCCAAAAAAGCCAATGCAGTTCTAGGCTGCATTAGCAGAGGGATAGAAAAAAAATCATGTGAAATATTAATGCCACTTTATAATGCCTTGGTAAGACCATACTTGGAATACTATATCCAGCTTTGGTTGCCACAATACAAAAAAGAAGTTGAGACTCTAAAAAGAGTGCAGAGAAGAACATCAAAGATGATTTGGGGATTGGAGACTAAAACATATGAAAAACGGTTGCAGGAATTGGAAAAGAAAGATTAGGGGTGACATAATAGCAGTGTTTCCATATTTGAGGGGCTGCCACAAAGAAGAGGGGGTCAGCCTATTCTCCAAAGCGCCTCAAGGCAGGACAAGAAGCAATGGATGGAAACTAATCAAGGAAAGAACCAACCTAGAACGAAGAAATTTCCTAACAGAACAATTAATCAGTGGAACAACTTGCCTCTAGAAGTTGTGGGTGCTCCATAACTGTGGTGTTTTAAGAAGAGTTCAAACAACCATTTGTCTGAAATGATAAAGGGCTTCCTGCTTGAGCAGGGGGTTGGACTAGAAGATCTCTAAGGTCCCTTCCAACTCTGTTATTCTATTAAAACTTATCCACATAATATCCAATGGTACTTTTCTCACATATTGTTGGGGTCTGTGTGGCAAAATCTTCAGCATATCTTACTACCAGTAGCAGATGAGATTAGAATTTTTGTTTGATCGTTTGTGCAAACATTCAGAGAAATAAAAGATATATATTAAGAAATATACAGATGTTGAATGAAAACAGTTACAGTTATCTAGGTTCAGAATAAAAGCCAAAGTCTTTCGGCTATTAGTTATGCACTCAGAGTGCAGGATAATTAATTTAAATTTAATTGAACTCACAACAAAAGTTCTACTGACTAACCTCCAGGAGTCACATTGGAAAATGGACTATGCTAACTTTTAAAACTTGCTAGAGCAGGGAATAAATGTTTAGGAATGGTGTGGATGTTGATTATTATGCTCAATGCAATCCCAAATTAGCTTCTCAGGTGTAAAATCTCATTAGACCTACTGGATTTTTTTTAATGAGCTCAAAATTTTAATTATTATTATTGCTGATATTTCCAAATCAGTTTTCTATTGTTGTGTCATATAGTTCATAGAATCATAGGGCTAGAAGGGACATTGGAGGTTTTCCAGTCAAACCTCTGCCCAAGGCAGGAGACCTTATCCTCACCATCCTGGAGAAATGGCTATCCAATCTTTTCTTTAAAAACTTCAGCGATAGAGCGCTCACAACTCCAGGAGACAAGCTGTTCCACTTATTAATTGTTCTCACTGTCAGGAAATGTCTCCTTAGTTCCAGGTTGCATCTCTCTTTAACAAACTCCAAGACAACATGTGAAATTCCAAACCATGCATTCTGTATTGGTTGAGAATATTGATCTTAGATAACAGGGAATCAAGCTGTGACAAGCCCTACTATTAAGTTGATATGAGGAAAGTTTCTGAAAGACAGATATGCCAGGCAAACGTTTTGATAAGGAGTGTCAAAGACACAACCAGGAGGCATATGTATAAAAGAAGAATCTTAGCAAACAACACAACCATCTTCCCATTGTGCCTTTCATTTAAAAGATCCATTAAGAACCACGACCAATCAGTATCAGGTAAAAAAGCTGTCATCATAAAAAATAGTTCATGTATATTGTGGGTGCAATGAAATACTGGTCCTATACACCTTTACTTATAAGAAGTAATATTATTGTTGAAGAAAGCTTTCTTCCTGTTTTTGCCATCATCAGCAGATCTACAGTAAACTCCCAGAACCCCAAGCTAGTAAAGCCACCAGATTGTGAAGATTGTAGTATTTTAGGAATTATTTTCTTTTCTTTTAGCCAACAGGTGCCTCTTGCATATTTCATGAAGCAGTTTATGATAAACAGAGGCTTGCCAGCCAAAGAAAGCAGAAGATTTGCATATTATGGACTACATCCTTATTCACTGTGCACTGAAGGGAAAGGGAAGAATGATAAATAGCCACCTTTGTTACCAAGCCATTTTTCCACCTGTACATTTCCTTAATTAAGGACAATTATTTTTATGACTTCTATTTAAAAGGAAGTTCCATTAAAAATAACTGAAGGTCGTGCTCATTGTTAATAGCTGGGCAATACATAAAATTGATCAGCCTGCACACTTAGAAAGAACTTAATTGGAAATATAGGTTCACCGGAGGTCTTCACCCTAGAAACCACTTGATGCACCCCCAAATCATTCAGCTCTATAGCACAGGTCTTGTCAACAACATTAGGACAGGTTGGCACATAAAATACACAGGTGGGCAATAAGAAATAGCAGGAAATCCTTTTGTACACATAGAGAGGTGCTAGCTAGCAAGAGTTTGCCTGATGAGGCAATGCTGCCAAGCCAGAAACAAGTTAGACAGTGTTGTGGGTAAGGGAAAAAGGATTTAATTCAAAGAAAACTTTCTGCATCCATTCATTTTGCCTAATATATTCTCTTAAGAAGGGCTGTGCTTAAACTAACTTCTTTTAAAGAATTTTGAGATTTTAATATAGGTGTCTTAAACTACAAAATGTAGTTTTTTAAAAAGAAACGATTTAACAGCCATCCTCAGCTGTTCTTTGCTAACATTTGCTACCTCTCACTGCTTCTGTTTTTTAAAATCTAATTGACTTATAGAATATATATTTTTTTTAAAAAAACTACTACATAGAGGGGATACTCCGATCTCTGCTTCCTTCTCCACTCGGGTTTTTTTTTTTTTTTTGCATATGAAATTGCCACTGAAGAAGGCATATCTATTCTTATTTTATTTTTAGCACATTTGTATGGATATAAATATTCAGTTTGATACTGACAGCTTTTGTGCTTCCTTTATAAACTGCTACCTTTCCACTTCCAACGTCAGAATTCAAGGATTTCTCAGTGTGGTTGTCCTGTTTATGGTTTCATGAACAGAACGCGGACTTCCAATATCTCACTGGTAAATTTAAAAACAAAATCATTTGTTCAAAGATGACAATTATGACTACTGCATGACTCAACTATTTTTCTGAGACAGCAAACTGCATTGCAAAAAGGCCCCCAAATGTAAAAAAAAAAAAAAAACCCCAACAACCCTGCATTATGCTTCGAAATGACTTACCATCAGACATATGATGAACTAGGATAATCTCAAATGCGATGAGGATAAGGTGAAAATTCATGTTTCCTCATATACGGGAGGTATTGAAAGTGATAGTGGGTGAATTGCCAAGGCAATTCACTCCCTCCTTCAGACTTACAAAGAAACCTTGCTGCCCCACCCCTAGCAAAGGGTAAACATTGGCTAGAGCTCACAAGGGGTTTTTGGAGTTTCCAGCAGGAAAGAAATAAGTTATTATGTTCCTCAATACATCATTGTCCATCTGAAGCATCCTTCTGTAGTCTTCTTCTAGCATCATCCGTTTAACCAGAGATGCTAGGGATTTCATCTACTTTTTCTGAAGTCAAAGCAAGTGTCCCACTAGATAGGAATTTCACTTCAATCATGTTGGTCTCTTTCAAAGCTCACTTTACATCTAAGGTAGAGACTGCTGCAATAGCTACAAACTCTTGTGGGTAGACCAAGATAGGGCAGAATTACCCATTCGGTTATCTGGACTAATTCAATACTTTAGCTGTAAAGCTTGGAAGCCATTTGGACAAGCAGCTGGAGACATTTGCTTTTGTTAGAGAAAAATGTATTGGGAACCAGATACTGTGTATATGGGAGTTCAATATGAATTATAGAACTATCTGAGGAAAAACATGGGGGGGAAATAGAACATTAATATTGCTTATTTTCAATCTTTATACTTTTCTGTTAACAGTATTTGGTCCTACCTTGTCTAGTCAAGAACATTTATTAACTGTTTAAATTGTACACAAGCATTATATGTAGGTTTTAAACCATCATATAAAAGTAGCAACTTTTCTGTATAGTGCTTCATCTTTTTTCATATTATATTGAGCAGATCAATATTTTTCTTTGTTTCTGGATGGTTGGTTGAATCAACACCATCTGGAACGATGTGATGGAATGTAGTGGCCAGTTTCCAGGAGGAAGGGGAGTAACAGACAACTCAGTTTAGATAGTTTGTGTGAGAAAAAGAGGGGGAAGACAGCCTCTCCTTAACAGTTCATATAGTAGTACTTCATGTAAGTGTAGTCTGTTTCAGTTTGGCAAGATTCTGTCTACAGGTATAAAGCAATAGAGAAATCTGCTTGAAAGAATCTTTCTGAACAGAGTCCTTAAAGCCACCTCTGTAATGTTCCTTTTACTTTGGCGCTGCTTTGGTTCTGTGGTCCCAGTCATCCACAAGCACAGTGATGCTGTAAGATCCCAAGAGTCAGGTTGTGATAAACATGCAAAGGGTCAGTGCTGTGATTCAACTGAGATCCAATTTCTGATAATGAATTTCAGCATGGTGCTTATGAGACGTATAACACCAGCATTATGAAAACACTATGTCTTCTTAGTATAAATATTATCACAATTCGATATACACTGGAGAAGACAAGAAAATGAACCAAAAAATTGCAAGATAACGTGAATTATCTTGCAAACATTATTGACATTGTCAAGATGAAATATCTCCTCATATCCTAAAACAGTTCTGCTAGAGCAGGGGTGTCAAACTTGATTTCATTGAAGGCCTCATCAGGGTTGTGAAGACCTTATGGGGGTGGGGGGGGGGGGTGGCCAGAGTGGGCATGGCCAGCTCAAAATCACTTGTACTGGGGGCGCCTGTGGTGGACTCCTGAGCTCCATTTTAGCTGGCAGAAGCACTGCGGGCCAGTCCTTCACTTTTTCCAGGGTGGCCCCATGGGCCAGATCTAAGTGGGCTGGATCTGGCCCCCGGGCCTTGAGTTTGACACCCCTGTGCTAGAGTAATGTCTGCTCTGAATACTTTGTAAGGGCTTCCAGATTAACTGAAGGCTGGAAAGCAGCAAAAGGCATCATACAGATAGTCCTTGACTTCTGACCACAATGGAGCCTGGAATTTTGTTCCTAGGTCACTGCAGTCCCAAGATGAGATACCATATCACTGGACCTGGTTCTATAATAATCTTTACGATGGTTGTTAAGTGAGCCACCACAGTCATAAAGAAATCCAGCATATCCAAAAAAAAAATGTTTTCGGTAGGAAACATGACAAATCATAATCACGTGACCCTTGCATACTGTAACCAGCTGTAAATGCAAGCCAGTTGCAAAGTGCCAGAAATGTGGTCACGTCATAGGAGAGGCGTGGATGTTTTGAGGGGTTTTTTTTGAGGATTTTTCTTAAGTCTGTCATGAGTTCAAATTTCAATATTAAGTTTTAATGCCCATTTTATATGTATTCTGGGCAGCATTTCTGCCCCACTTTGTTTGGTGTTCTTTTAATTAAAAAGAAGGACTGTTTCTCAACCTTGGAAAGGTTGAGAAGCTGCGTGGACTTTAACTCCCAGAATTCCCCAGCCAGCCTGCCATTGGTCAGTCAGAAAAAAAAAACCCGCACTGTAAGAAAAAAACGCACTGTAAAGCCAAAGGACCAGGTTGTATGTATCACTTTTTTTCTTCTTCTTATAAGAAAAATGCATTAAAGGCAGTGGTGGGATTCAATTTTTTTTACTACCGGTTCTGTGGACGTGGCTTGGTGGGCGTGGCAGGGGAAGGATACTGTAAAATCTCCAGTCAGAGGTGGCATTTGCCGGTTCTCCGAACTACTCAAAATTCCCACTACCAGTTCAGAACTGGTAGTTCAGAACTTTTCTCCAGAACTGGTCAGAACCTGCTGAATACCACCTCTGATTAAAGGGGTGATAAAAGGGACTGCAGGGAGAAATGGATCAGTTTATAACTGGGTAGATGGACTATGGTTTTTGTTAATTAACAAATAAATAGAAAATGGTTACTGTTTAGTGGAAGCGCCCATATCCATTACAAATGTGCCTGCTGATTGCTTTCCCCCACCCCATGTGGTGCGTCTTGAGACCCTCCCCCTTATCTTTCAAATACACCATCGCCATCATCATCATCGCCCCGCCCCAATTTCCTCCATTTCAGAAACTAAGCAGGCTGAATACAAAGAAGCATTTTCAGTAAGGCTCTGCATCGGTGAGGTTCCTTTTCCAGGCAAATTATGCTTGTACTGTAGGAAATTAGCACCCACCCCTCTCCTAGGAAAATGAAATACTTTAGGATATGCTAAAAAGGCCGAATATTTCCCCTAAAAGAGAAGTAGAAACTCAGAAACTCAGCCCCCCCACCTTTGTCAATGGACCATTAAGGCCTGGGCCAGTCTATTCTATATAACAAAGATCTCTACCTCCAGGTAGAGCCACAATAGGAGTTACCCAAAGCCCTTTCATTACATCATCATCCAGCAAGGCTGAACCAAGCCTGGGACTCAGGACAGCCTACAGAGTCCCTGCATGGCCCCATGGGAGTCTGACAACCAATCAGAATACAAGCTCAAATTCAAATTCCCACAGAGGGCATAAAACCAAGGGACTCTCAGCATCTCTTCCCTTTTTCGCTCAGGAGCTCCAAGGCATGTGATCCTGTCCACCATTAAACCATCTTTCCAGACAGCCTCCATGTTTCCAATGTCTTTTTCCCCACTTGGAATTGAACCCTGAAGGACATTTCTTCCAACAGTACCTCACATTATATCTTTCTGGTGCTGCGCCAAGATTTTGAAATCTGCCCAGATCTTGAAGGACAAGCTGGAATTGATTGGTATGACGAAGTGTTTTTATTGCTTTATGGTCTTTAAGATTTATCACTTCTACCACAGTTGTATGTTTCAAGTAATGCTGATCGGTTCCATTGTACTTTTATTGTTTGGAATATATTGATTTCAGGGAAGATCTTTGATCTGTTGCATTTTTCTTTGAGCATTTTTTTAAGTGGAAAGCAGCAGTTTCAAGAAACAAAATGAAGACACCACAATTTATTCTATCCTCTGAAACTACAATCCTACCCACATCTACTTGGAAACAAGCTCCATTGAATGCAATTGGACTTTATTCTGAGGAAACAGTTTCTAAGTTGGTAAATTCACTGAAACCATCAACTAGCAATGATCTCAGTCTAGCATTTTGAATTGTCCAATGTACTGTTAAAAATACTTTAAGCCTCCTTTTTCATTCATCAGGATCCTCTAGGATAATTTGTAAGCCTTTTTTTACTTGTAAATTGCCCACAATCATTTGGCAGTGAGGTGTATAAATTTGATTGATTAACTAATAAATAATAAATAAATAAGGCAGTGTCACCCAAGTGCATTGAACCTGTTAGGTCTCCCACAAAGTCAGAATAATGGCAATGAAAAAGTTGCTCCATTGTTTGTATGATATCGTAACTGGGAGCTTCTACTTGTGAGAAATTTCAATGTATCGCTATGCCAGGGATATGTTCAGAATGTCCCATTACTCAACTGGATAACATTATCAGTGATACACTAATGATGTTACCTAGTTGGGTAATGAAATGTCTGCAAGAAAAGAATCAAAGTCAGAGGGCACCCGGGACCCCATAGCTCAGTCCTGAGCTACAAATATTTTCTTCTATTGATATGCTCAGAATGGCAACATAATGGAATAGAATAGAATAACAGAGTTGGAAGAGACCTTGGAAGTCTTCTAGTCCAACCAGACAGAGGTGGTATTCAGTAGGTTCTCACCATTTCTGGAAAACTGGTAGCGGAATTTTGAGTAGTTTGGAGAACCAGCGAACACCACCTCTGACTGGCCCCGCCCCCATCTATTCTCTGCCTCCCGAGTCCCAGCCGATTGGCTGGATCTTCTTTTGTTGCCTTGCAGAGGAGAACAGAGCTGGAAAGCAGGTTAGTGGGATGGAGAGGGAATGGAGATTTTGCAGTAACCTTTCCCCAGGAGTGGGGAGGGAATGAAGATTTTACAGTATCTTTCCTCTGCCACCTAGCCACGCTACCAAGCCACGCTACGCCCATCAAGCCACGCCCACAGAACCAATAGTAAAAAAATTTGAATCCCACCACTGAGTCCAAACCCCCTGCTTAGGCAAGAAACCCTACGCTATTTCAGACAAATGGTTATCCAATCTCTTCTTTAAAACATATCACTTTCCTATGTGCTTGAAGGGCTGTGTTTACACTCACTGAAATATATTGTTGACTCTGCTTATCATATAGTTCCTGGCGTACAATTTTATCAGTGATCTTGCATTAAAGTTAAATCTGCCATTGTGCCAGCAATATCAGTTTTGATAGGCAAGTGAGATTTGCTACCCTGACAAGCAGAGAAATATGGCAAAACGCTAGCAATTTATTCTGTTCTCTTTTGGGCAAGAGGATACTGGGATATGTGTTTAGACACATATCAAAAGGAGGCAAGTAAGTCCCAATTGGCTGAAAGTCATCTGGGTTCTGCGGCTGGTCAAATAGGGCACCACCAAATTGGTGGTTTTGTTGAATTCTGAACAAACTATACATATGTCTGTCCTTATGTTCAAATATAGCAGGAAATAGTAAACTAATCACCTCTTGAATGAGTTTCTCTCAAGAAGGAAGGAGCCAGTGATCTTTTCACTTGAACTTCAAAGCAGAGGTGGTATTCAGCAGGTTCAGAACCGGTAGCAGAAATTTTGAGTAGTTCTGAGAACCGGCAAATACCACCTCTGACTGGTCCCGCCCCCCATCTATTCTCTGCCTCCTGAGTCCCATCTGATTGGTTGGGTCTTCATTTGTTGCCCTGCAGAGGAGAACTGAGCTGGAAAACAGGTTAGTGGGGTGGGAAGGGAAGGGGGATTTTGCAGTAACCCTTCCCCAGGTGTGGGGAGAGAATGAAGATTTTACAGTATCCTTCCCCTGCCACACCTGCCAAGCCACACCCGCCAAGCCACACCACACCTACCAAGCCATGTCCACAGAACCGATAGTAAAATTTTTTGAATCCAACCACTGGTTCAAAGATATTCTTTATCCAAGTTGACAGATCCATGTATGCAATTAATGTCCTTGGAGATGAGCAAATATAAAGTATGTTTCTTATACTGCTCATCTCCAAGGACATTAATTGTCTATGAAAATTCATATAGGGAGAGGAAGACTGAAATTAAAATCTGGGAAACTTAGCTTTTCCTATGGCAGTAATGGAATAACGATGTGTTTTCATGAGCCTTTTTGTTCCCTCTGTATTTTACTGCTGGCTTCTAGTTCAGAAAACAGCAAGATCAAGCCAACAACATATGAATACGGTATCAAATTTGGGTGGACAGTCCTTTTACTGATATTATAAATTATGAGTGAAGAAGGATCTTGGAATATTTTTTTGAACAATTGTAAGCTGGTTGTATGGTCTACTTCTCCTAGAATTTGCCAGTATCCTGTATTATTTATTTGTTTATTTGCAATTGGAGTGTTGCTTTCCTACGTTTCCTACATTGATTGATGACTGGAAACCTCTTATGGACTTTTTACTTAGTAATAAAAAGGAGAAGTTGTGAATTATGCTTTTGATGATTAGACAAGATCAGATTATAGAAAGAAGAACAATATGATGAACTTTAGAAAGGGAGGTCAAAATATATTTGAACTGCTGAGAAGAATATCAGAAGCCACTTTTTTTTACATTTCTTTTCTTTTTCTTCATTTTTTCCTCTTTTTGTGCTTTTCCTTTTTTCTTTTCCTTTCTTATTCCTTACTGTCTATTAGTTTGTGTTATCTTTTATCTTGCTAAACTTCACTCAGCTGTCTCACAAGAAAAAATTGCCTTACAGATCAACAGTCCTTTCTCACTTCATTGATCCCATTTCCCTCATATGCACCAGCAGCTGCTCAGCCAGATTTTTTTTATTGTTGATATTACTATTGGACTATTGATCGTTTAGGAGATCAATAGTCCTAAGGCAGAAAAATAACACAAAGCATAAAGAAATCTGTGACTTCTCAGTGGAGCTTGCACAGAGAAGAACAAAGCTCCCTACTGTTTTACCTCACTCCTCTCATGTGCGTAAGCAATCCGTCAGCTGGTGAGATGAATGTTTGCTTGTTTGTTTTTTGGTATAGGAATATGGTAGAGGAAGGAAATTTCCTTGCTGGCAGATCTACTGTGTGCAAGCCAGATGCCTGCTCTCTCTCACAGCCCTCATCCAGATTGTCATAGAAAGCACTGCACAGAATAGTCAGTGAGAGCTGGCCAATTCCTTCTTCTTAACCAGTTCATCACTAGACCTGTCACTGCATATTGCAGAGTGCTTGTATAGTAAAACCTGTGTCAGCAGCAGAAGAAAAGCATTACTTCAATAGCAGAACTAGTGAAGATGATATCAAGCTACTGTCATAGCAGGCTGGGGATGCACAGCCAACTCGCATGACCAACTTGCCATGGCCAACTCGGTGCCAACTTGCCATGGCCAATTCGCCATGGGACAAAAGTTACCCTAATATTGAAGAAATGGTGGAATAGAATAATTAAAGAAAGGATATAAAAGAGGGAACAAAATGAAATGTGAATGACAAACATTTAAATAATTTTTAAATATTTTAAATGAATCAAACTGTTGAATGGTCCCATTCCAGAGACAGATGCAATGTCATTGGGACATGCTTCTTCAAAAACACCATCACGTTATAGTGATTGGGAAGTAAGGATGAGCCCTATATTTATGTAGAGTTCTCTCCCTTTTAAAAAATAAGTGGTGATTCTTTAGGATCTTTTTAAAAACTGGATATATAGATGCTGTGTGTAAGAACTACGGTAGAGAAAATCACAGAATATAAAGACCTGCAAGTAGAAGAGGAATAAGTATGGTAAAAGGAAACATAGATGGTACTAATCTGATAGGTACTTGGGATGCAATCCTAAAAAATCTGGAGCGCCGCTTGAACTCCTTTGGCACTGACAAAATAATCATCGATCAATTGCAAAAGGCAGTTTTGCTTGAAACCGCTTACATCCTGTGATGATACTTTTAACATCTGCTTATTCCAGGCCTTTGGGAAGGACTCGATAGGTGGATCAAAAATGCCAAATCCAGGGGCTTCCGGTGACGTCACATTGTGGCGGTGCAGGGGAACTCTGTCCTGCTCCCCTGCATCGTTTTTTTTTTTTTCCCTTTGGATAGCTGTTCATGGTGTGGTTGGATCCTGGAGGGATCACTGAAGTGAGGAGAGACTCACTTCAGTCCAATCAGGAGTTGCGATCCCGAGGCAGTGAGGAAGAGAGCCCGAAGTCCAAGGTGAAAGAGGGCTCGGGCAGACCCGAAGACGCGATGAACCAGCAAGGAAAGGAAGCAGCGAGGAGATACCAAGCTGAGATCGGGCAAGCTTTGAATTTACTGGGCTTGGATAGTTTTATTCTATATATATCTATGTTATATACTTAATATATCTATATATACTTAAATAATAATAAGAGACTAATACTGATTGGTTATTCTATATAGAATATGGAAAGTGATATTTATTAACCTTATAATTTAATTTCTTTGTAATTTCTCTGTTTCGGATATTCCCCCCTTCCCTTTTCCTTTCTTATATATAGCTGATTTATTGTAGATTAATGAATTTAGTACATTGATTAGTACAATGACAACATAAACAATTGTTCTTTCTTTCTTTCTCTTTCTTTTCCCCTCTCTTGGTTGGATATTGTGGTCTATTTAAGAGTTAAGAAGTGTTAATTTACATTTTGAATTTTATACTTTATTTAGAAAAGCAATAGACAAAATATTATAACTAATTCAAATATTTATATTGGGTTATAACACTGTGGGATATTTATTTAGTTGATTAACGAGACTAATCACTGGACTATCTGAGATCCGACATTAGAATACAGTTATTAAGATTTATTAAGTCCTTAATTTATTCCTAACTGAGAAGTTAGTTTAATAATGATTGATAAGGTTTTGAATGTTTGAGTACATAGTTAATTAACTGGCAATAAGCTTTAAAACAAACGGGGACTGGAAATTAACTTAACCATTCAATAATAAGAATTTCAGATTTATTAATAAGGGAAATCAAAAGCATAAAATATTGATAAAGTTGATGGTAGTTGGTAACACGATCTGGGATAATATAACTAGAATAGTGGATGAACAGTATAGAATTATTAAAGGTATGATGAGCAGTACCACTACCATCACAAAGACTGGGAGAAAATCTGTACTATCAGTAGCATTACCTAGCCCTGCACCAGTGACACAACGAATGATCAAAGGGATGTTGGCCCCGGAGAAATCAAATACTTCAACTGGCTTTCAATCGGTTCAAGCTACCCTGTTGGCAGTTAAAGGAATGATGTTGGCACTCCAGGAGTCAATGTCAAAAAAACACACTGAAAGTAGGGCCGATAGAGAAACAATGAAAACAGGATTGAAAGATGAAATAGGGGAAATGAAAATTGAAATCAGGAACTTGGATGGGAAAATAGGCCAGATTCAGGAATCCATCAAGATAAATGAAGAAAAGATTAGAATAATTGAAGAACAAGCCAACCAAACAGAGAAGAAACTAGAACGTATAGATCAAAAAATTACAGACCAGAACAAAGAGACGGAAGAGACTTTAATCCACCTTGATATGGACAGAGCCTCCTATTACCTTAGATTTCAGAATGTGGAGGAAGATAGAGAAGAAAACCTAGTATTGACAATGGCCGAAATACTAGCAGAACTCTTACAAAGAGATAAAAATGAGATAGTAAACGAATTGGATAACATGTATAGAGTTCACACAAGTTACACAAGGAGGCACAGACTCCCCCGGGAAGTTCATATCAGGTTTGCTAGGAGGCGAGTTAAGGATATAATCTACAGGATCTCAAGAGAAGAAACAATAACATATAAAGGTAGAGAAGTAATTGTGCTGAAGCAGGTGCCAAGAAGAGTCCGGGGGCAGAGGAAAGATTACCGATTCCTCACTAATTATCTTAATAAAAAAAGCATTTCCTTTAGATGGATCACTCCAGAAGGTATCTTGGCAACATGGAAGGAAAAGAGAGTGAAAATAGACAGTTTAACAAAGGCACAAGACTTCTTTGAACAAATAGATGGAATAGAAGAGGAACTGAGTAGTAGAGATGAGCCCAAGAAATGACCTACCTAAGAGGAAGAGAATATTTTTCAAATTAGAGAAGCAGAGAGCCGATATAATATGCCTTCAAGAGGTTCATATCAAAAAACAGGATCAGAGCTATCTACAAAATAAAAGATTGGAGAAAATGTACACAACATTAGCAGAGGAAAAAAAGAGGAGTGGTACTATATATTAAACAGGAAATAATATCAAAATTGATTTATAACGATACAATGGGGAGAATATTAATGGTAGAGGTGGTCCTACAAAATAAAAACATGCTGTTAGTGGGGATATATGCCCCTAATAAAAATCAGAATGAATTTTATAAAACTTTATATGAGAAATTGATAGAAATTGGCAACCAAAGAATTTGTATATTTGGAGACTACAATGCAATTGCAAATAACAATCAAGATTATGCATGTGAACAAAAGCATTAAAAAAAAACGGAATATATTGCCTAAAAGTTTTTTTGAGATGGCCGAAGAACTAGAATTAGTGGGTGCTTGGAGGAAGCTAAACCCAGGGGTGACTCATTTCACTTTCTACTCCAGTCCGCATAAATCATGGTCTAGATTGGATATGGCATGGGTAAACAGTGACTTATTTAAGGAGATCCAGGAAATAAAGATTTTAACTAACACCTGGGCAGACCACAACCCGCTGCAGATAGATTGGAAGGACCGAATCCATAAGAAAAGTAGATGGACACTTAATTCACAACTATTGAAAAAAAAAAGTTACACCCAAAAAATTAGGGAAGAATTAATTGGTTTTTTTTTAATTGAATAAAAAACAGGATACCTCATTGCAGAATCTCTGGGACACAACAAAGGCATATTTAAGGGGAATATCTATAGCATATATAGCAAATAGAAATAAAAAAGATGGAAAAAACAAAATACCCTAATAAAAAAAAATAGAAGCTTTGGAGAACAGACAAATGGAAACTCCGGGAGATGAGCAAATTAGAAATGAGCTGGCGCTAGCAAAGCATAAAATGAAATAGACCAGGAAGAATTAATTAAGAAGCTACAATATACAAAACAAAATTATTTTGAACACGCAAATAAACCTGGTAGATGGCTAGCGTATAAATTTAAAAAAGAAAATCAGAAAAGAACAACATACCAATTAGTGAACAAAAATGGAGTAATAGAGACTGAATTGGAAAAAAAGAAGATAATTGTAAGAGAGTATTTTGAGAATTTATATAAACAAGATAAAGTAGATTTAAACAAAATAGAAGAATATTTGAAAGAAGGAGCTATACATCCACTATCAGAGGATTAAAAGGAGTTACTTAATAAAGAAATAACCTTGAGTGAACTAAAAGAGGCGATCAAAAAACAAAAGAACAATAAAGCCTCAGGCTCAGTTGGTTTTCCAAGTGAGTTATATAAAGAGATAGGAGAGGTATTAGAGAATGTGTTGCTTGAGATCTGCAATGAGGTATTACTGAAAGCTAAAATTCCAGAATCATGGAAGGAAGCGTATATAACACTAATCCCCAAAGAGGGTGCAGATGCCAATCAAATAAAGAACTGTAGATCAATATCTCTTCTAAACTCAGACTATAAAATTTTCATGACTATAATGGCAGAAAGACTAAAGAAAGTGCTCAATGGCAAAATTCACCCTGACTAAAATGTATTCCTTCACACGAGACAGATTAGGTATAATATGAGAATGATAATAGATATACTGGAATTTTATGAACTGCGTCCAGGAAATCAAGTGGCCCTTGTCTTCCTGGATGCACAAAAGGCCTTTGATAACCTCAACTGGGATTTCATGAAACACCAGATTAACTTGATGAAATTTGGTGGTAATTTTGCAAATATGCTAAATTCAATTTATGCCACACAAAAGGCAAACATACTGATAAATGGAGAAGCTACCAAACCATTTGAGATAAAGAAGGGTGTCAGGCAGGGATGCCCGTTGTCACCTCTGCTCTTCATAACAATCCTAGAAACATTATTGGACAGAATTAGATTGAACAAAGAAATTAAGGGAACAAAAATTAAAAGTCAAGAGTACAAATTACAAGCATTTGCGGATGACATGGTATTTGTCATAGAAGAACCAATAGATTCGGGACCAGTATTATTAAATGAAATAGACAAATTTGGTAAATTGGCAGGATTAAAAATTAATAGGGAAAAGACCAAAATGTTAGTTAAAAACCTAACAAATGGTAAGCAAAAAAAAAAAACTAGAGGAAACGATGGGATTACAAATTGTGAATAAGATTAAATATCTAGGCATTTGGCTAAGACCTAGAACATTATCCCTGCAGGAGGACAATTATACCAAATTATTACAACAAATTGAAAAAGATTTGGAAAAGTGGAACAAAATGCAAATTTCATTATTAGGTACAATAGCAACGATTAAGATGAATGTCCTACCCAAAATCTTGTATTTATTTCAAACAATTCTGATACTATTGGACAATTTTTTTTTAAAGAAGTGGACAAGATCGTAATGAAATTCATTTGGGCAGGAAAAAAAATGAGAATAAAAAAAATCTATTTACAAGACAATAAAAGCAGAGGTGGCCTTGGTCTCCCTGCTTGGGAGACCTATTACAAAGCAACGGCACTAGTGTGGATAAAAGACTGGATTAAATTGGAAAACAAAAGAATTTTAACACTCGAGGGCCATGATTTGCAAATAGGATGGCACGTATTTTTGTGGAACCCAAATAATAAAAGTCATTCATATTTCTCCAGACACACTTTACGTAAATCCTTGATTAAAATCTGGATAGATATTAGAAGAAACCATTATACTAAAATCCTGAGGTGGCTTTCAACAATGGAGGCGATCTTCCATCCTAACATGATGGACATTAGCAAAAAGCTTAAATACCACCAAATACTAGATAATGAGGGATCACTTAAATTGATTCAGGAGCTAAAAACCCAAGGAATATTTATTGATAACTGGCCCTACTTTCAAATAAAAATGAGACATACTAGGGGTGCAAAAGAACACGGATTTGAAACATACTCAATTAGATAAAATACTCCTGGGCCCAGAGAAAACTATGATATCCAAATTGTATAATTTTTTACTAGAGTATGAATTAGCTGAGGAAATTGTGAAAGGACCAATGTTAGCTTGGGCAAAAAATTTCAGTTATAATATAGATTTGGATGATTGGGAGGAAATTTGGCAAAAAAATCTTGCATTTACAAAATCAATACCATATAAGGAAAATTTATATAAAATGATATATAGATGGCATCTGGCATCTTCTAGATTAGCTAAAATATATCCAACAGCAAATCCAAGTGGTTGGAAATGCAAAGAGGAACTTGGTACTTATTTCCATCTTTGGTGGACATGCCCTGAGATTAAAAAATATTGGACAAGGATAAGAATATGGATAGAAGAAATTATCAAATGTGGACTGGAGTGGAAACTGGAACTGTACCTCCTGGGAATGATTAAAGGGGACTATCCTTCCAAAGTGAGATATCTGATCATCCACTTATTAACAGCGGCACGAATTTCTTTAGCACAATATTGGAAAAGGCCCGATGTACCACCTGTACACATTATTATTCAAAAAAGCTACAAATGCGCTGAAATGGAGAGGCTCACACTCAAATTAAATGGGAAGGAAGAGTCAGAGTATTATCTGGTTTGGGATAACTGGTACAGCTAAGTAGAGCGCAAGAAAAAAGGTATACAGGATAAATGAACCATACTATAGTTGTATATATTGGACACATACTATAGTTGTATATATTGAATGTATAATAATAACAATTTCAAGCTTCTTGTCTATTAGATAAATATTATGAAGGCTCCATTCGATTAACCCAGTGATCCCCAACCTTTTTTATGCCGCGGCCCGGTACCGGCATCAGCTGGGCACCGCGGCCCGGTACGGCATCGCTGGGCGCCGCCATCTTTTTGATGAAAAAGTGCTTCCGGTGACCTCACCGAAGCACTTTTTCATCAAAAAGATGGCGGGCGCTAGCGCTTGGTGAGCTTTTCCAGGTAGAAATGGCTTTCTACCGGAAAAGCTCACCGGAAGCACTTTTCATCAAAAAGATGGCGGCGCCCAGCAACCAGCGGCCCGGTAGGACTTGTTCCGCGGACTGGTACCGTCCGCGGACCGGTGGTTGGGGACCCCTGGATTAACCAATACAGTTATAATCCAATAGTAATAGCAGAATAATATATTATTTATTAACTAATATGTAATTGATAAGGGATAAGGAATACTTGCCAATGATTACTTACTACTGTTTACTATGAGCTATCAATCTTAATATCAAATGTAATAGAAATACGTTTATTGTTCTAGTTATATTTTTTTTATTCTTACATATTTGTATGTTTGTTTGTGTTTTAATCTTTTGTAAATAAAGTCTATTTTAAAACTAAAAAAAAAAGCCAAATCCACTCTAAACAGCTGTCTGACTGTGTGCCCAATCATAATATGCTCCTTCTTTTTGCGTCCCTTATTATAAATAGCAGAATAATATTTCTATGAAAAATGAACACAATGATGTAAAGATAATTATTTTCTCCTGTGACAATCAGAACATAGCCTCAGATCTGTGACTGGATATTGTTTATGTGAAGACCCAGATTCCTTGAGAAGTCTATAATACTGGAAAAGATGGAAGGAGAGAAGAAGAGAATGACTAACACCAAAGATGACTTGATTTCGGCAGTAATTGATCCAATATTGTACGATTGAGTGGGCCAGGTAGGGGGTAAATCATCCTGGTGAACAATCTATCTATGTGGATACTAAGCGTCACATGATTGGAAGACATATTCAAATTGTTTGTTTCAGAATTTAGTTAATCATGTTACAACCAACTATGGCTTAATACAATATTTGGATTCAGCCCATCACTTTCCACATTTCTTCTATTATGTGCACAGCTCATTTCCCATGGATCTTCACTTCAAGTGAAACTGCTAGTTCAAACCCGTCTATTCCCAATGCAAAAAAGGGAGGCACAAATAAAATCTGGAAAAGAATAGTCTCAATGCAGCTATATTTTATTGCTAGAATGCATTTACATTTTCTGATAGGCTGGTCATTGAATCTGTGGTGTACTTTTAACAAGAGATTTTGGTAACACTGTACTTTAAACCACAAGCCACATTAAATTACACAGCCTGCTCTACAACATACAGGAGAAACATGTCCAGGGAAAGACTTAAGCAAAGATTGTGTAACTACCACTACCCTTTGATTTCCTGAAGTCCAAAGATCAAATAAATGTTTGTGCCCTACAGAGAGGCACAGGAGAGAATGAGGTGTGTGTGCTTTCACGCACACACACACACACACGCACATGCACACACATACATACACACATCACATTTGACAGATATTTCAACATTGATTAATTTTTACCAGATTACTTTCTAGACATATCTTGTCAGAGTAGACATATCCATAGCTGTTCATCACATGGTTTAGCCTCAAGTCTTCTAATCCTCTCTGCTGTTCTACTCTGGACTTTTTCTCAACATCTTTTTTATGTCATGATGACCAAAAACTAGATGCAGTATTCCAAGTGTGGTCTCACCAGTGCAGTCTAAAGCAGTACGGGTAGTCCTCCACTTATGACCACAATTGAGCTCAACGTTTCTGTTGCTAAGTTAGACAGTTAGACAGTTGTTAAGTGAGTGTCCCCCGCCACAATTTTAGGACCTTTCTTGCCACAGTTGTTAAGTGAATCACTGCAGTTGTAAAGTTAGTAACACGGTTGTTGAGTGAATCTGGTTTCCCCACTGACTTTGCTTCTCAGAAGGTCACAAAAGGTGACCACTTGACCCCAAGATACTGCAACTGTCATCAAAGAGGCAGTTGCTAAGCATCTAAATTTTGGTCATGTGACTATGGGGATGTTGCAATGGCTGTAAGTGTGAAAAACAGTAATGAGTCATTTTTTTCAGTGCATTTGTAACTTTGAACCGTTATTAAATGAACTTTGTAAGTCAAGGACTACCTGTACTAACACTTCACATGATCCTGATACTATCCCTCTGTTGATGCAGCCTAGGATTGCATTAGCTTTTTTCAGCAGCTGTGAACTAGCTTATTTAGACATTGAAATCAAGCAATCATAGCCACTCCAAAAAGCAGTTTGTTGCATCTTGTCTATCATTCAGACAAGAACAAAATTAAAAATTCCAGCTCCGGTTCAAAATATGTAATTCAAATACACAAATGCTACAAATAAGTGTGGAGGCATGATTACTCATGGGAGACTAACATATTATCCACTTTTATTTTCTAGGTGCTTCAAAATATTTCACCTGTAGTTGGGAAATTTAATTGAAGTTGCACAAAACAATTTTGGCATAAAAACCAGGGTTCCAGGTACACCAACATTCTTGCGTTTAATAACATTGGAAGAGTCAAAGGTCCTTTTATAAAAAAAAACTGGGGCTATATTGAAAAATTAATTGAATTGCTAAAAACACAATCTTGAAGTTAATCTGTTGCAATACTGTATAAACAATGTTTTTTCTGCTTGTGTCCCTGTCTTGTGTTTGTTTATTAAGCAATGGCTTGGATTACTGATATGTGTGCCAGCTTCACAGATCAGTTGATATTATCTAACTATAATTGTTATAGCTGAAGAGATACTTTTCCTCAAAATGTAAGTATTTGTTTTGAAATAGCTCTTGATGATGGTGCTGAAACTGCCCCTGTTCACTTGACATGGTGAACTGCAAGCTAGCTAATCACATTTAACTGGGCATGTTGTGTGAATGTACCCTTATGGTTAGATTCTGATTCATATGGTGGCTGTAACTAGCTAGTTAGGTGAATTGAACAAACCATTATTAACAGTGGTATATCATGAGAACATAGTGATTCTTTACAGCAGTATCTGTCAAATCCAAACTCAAAAATGACACAGTGAAATCCAATGGAGTCCAATACTTTATTTGCTTACACCTAATAGCAATAGCACTTAGACTTATATACTGCTTTATAGTGCTTTACAGCCCTCTCTAAGCGGTTCACAGAATCAGCATATTGTCCCCAACAGTCTGGGTCCTCATTTTACTGACCTCAGAAGGATGGAAGGTTGAGTCAACCTTGAGCCTGGTGAGATTTGAACTGCCAAATTGCAGGCAGCTGGAAATCAGCAGAAGTAGCCTGCAGTACTGCACTCTAACCACTATGCCACCGTGGCTCAGTAGAGGGAATCTCACCAGACTAAAGCTGTAGTCTACTAACCCAAAAGATATATCCTGAGATATTCTAGGTGGGCCTTCCTTGAACCTCTCCCTGCCCCATCCATCTCGGGACTACACTCTGTTAATTTGGGTTTCTCTCTGGAATGTTCTGCCTCCTTTCTGGGAAACTGCGGTGCTCATTCCAGGATTCCCTCCTTACTCTTTCTCCATGTGCATATTCCGTAACAGCTTTACAAAATGCTACAAAATCTTCTTCTCTCCATAACAGTTCCTCAGCTAGTTCTTCAGAAGTAGCTAGTTCTATTAGAAGTAGTGGGAACACCCATTTTTCTCCAACTTTAAATTAAAGATGTTGAAGTCTCTTCTAAATTCAATTTAAGCTTCCATGAATCTGGAGATCCCTGTCATGAGGCTTTCTGAGTACAGATAAAGAACAGCTACATGTTACAGAGCAAATCTCTTTTCTAAATCTCATTTATGCTCTGGTAGAGAGAAGTAACGTGTAGAAGCATGTCTGGTGGAAAGCTGAAGTACATGGTCTCGTTTCTGGTGGCTGGATTTGCAGAGTTATTTTAATTTCCCAGCACTGCGATTTTTTCCCATTTGATGAGCTGCCCCTTATAAAATGGGAAAACTCATGGTGGAATGACATCATGGCATACTATTCTCTGTTCCGCCAGATAGAAAAATCCAGCTCCCATAAGTCTTGGCTGATATGGCCAATGATGAGTGATCAGAGGAGTTACAGGCAGATTTCAAGGCCTGGAAGGCTTCACGTTAGTATTTTGTGTCCTTGAGTCATCATATATGTCTTCTTCAATTAAAGAAGGTCTTAATATAGGTAGACCTTGACTTACAACCAAAATTGGGACCAGAATTTCTGTTGCTAAGCAATGTGGTTTGTTATGTGAGTCCCATACAATGTAACAACCCTTTTTCTGCCTTGGTTGTTAAATGAATCATTGCAATTCTTAAATGAATTATGGGGTCGCTAAGTGAAGTTGGCTTCCTCCCTTGAATTTGCTTATCAGAAGCTGGCTGGGAAGGTTGCAAATGGTGATCACATGACCGAGGGTAGCAATAGAAATAGCACTTAGACTTATATACCGTTTCACAGTGATTTTACAGCCCTCTCTAAGCGGCTTACAGAGTCAGCATATGGCCCCCAACAATCTGGGTTCTCATTTTACCCACCTCGGAAGGATGGAAGGCTGAGTCAATCTTGAGAATTGAACTTCCAAATTGCTGGCAGTCAGCAGAAGTAGCCTGCAGTACTGCATTCTAACCACTGTGCCGCTGCAGCTACATGGATGTTGCAACCATGTAAATACTGTACATGCTGGTTGCAAATTTTAATATGTGACTGTGGGGATGCCGTGAAAGTTAAAAGTGCAAGGACTGGTCATAAGTCACTTTTTAAAATGCTGTTGTAATTTCAAACAGTCATTAAACAAATGGTCATAAATCAAGGACTACCTGAACTCTCTTCGTTGATATCCATACTTCATTCTCCAGAACATAGTCATCTTTACATTTTTTAAAATCTAGAATGGAGAGCTCCTGATGTTTCACATGAATGGGAAACTCAAGGTATTTTATAATTTTTAGTTGTCATTCAGAACTGGGGGTGGGGGAGTATCTCAGCAAGACAAGCTCTTGATGGCTATTTTAATTGCTACCAGTAAATGACTATCAGGAAAACAAATCTGAAGTGTTCACTGATTGTTAGGAAGTTGTTCAACAAGTAGAACTGGATCTTTCAGGTAATCTAAACAAGATATGTATCAATTTTCTTAAAAAAATAATTTTTGGGTCACTCTGACATCTGATACTTTGCCCTTACAGAAATTCTCAGAAGGAAATTGGATCATCTTTTGACAGTGTTTATAAACCAGAAATCTCAGGTAATAATTTTTATTGTACTGGACCAAAAATGGAAATAACTAAATAAAACTAGATGTAACACTCCTCACTAGATGTCAGATCCGTGTATCTTCCATTCTTCAATGGAAGAAGAGTTGGTACAAGTAATCCTTTTTGATGTAACCTGAATATATTAAATTCTGTATAACTTGCATATGATATACAACTGGAGGAGTGGACCCAGATGTCTAGAAACTTGTCACCTCTTGAAGAGATAACAAGATGAGAAGGGACCATAAAAATTCCAGCTCTGGAAGACACTCCTGGGAACTCTGCTAAGATACGTTCCCAGAGAAGGGGAGGGGGGGAATTAACATGTTGGTTCTTTGTTTGACTAAATCCACACTTAAATAAGGGGAGGGGTTCTAATTTCCTTTATCTATGACTGTATGCCTGGAAATATCTCAGACTCTGTTTTGCTTAGTGTTGGGTTTAAATCCCTTTCAATAAAGGATTCCTTTTGAAACACCTGGTTTTCAGAAGTTCATTCTTTTCGGTTGAAGGGAAAAAGCCCAATGCTTACATAAAGCAGAGTCTAAGATATATTGAATAAATATATTGAAGGGGAAAAGCCCAATGCTTACACTAAGCTTCAGTTTGTTAATGTGAAATATTAGAACGAACTGGAATGTCAAAACAGTTCGATTTGAGTCCCCTCTAATTTTTTGTTCAAGACCAAGGGGAAAAAGAGGCAAAGTGAGAAACTTAGGCATCATGAGGAAGGTATTCTATACGCCTTTTATATCACACTTAAGATGAAATACAAATGATGGTATTCCATGATAGCAATCCTGTGCTGAAATCTATCTTACAATTTCTTAGCAATGTTCTTTTATCTGTGAAATAGTTTTCTTTTTCTACCTTATTCTTAGTGTACTTCTTCCACTTTTCATTGGGTTGTTTTCAAACTTTGTGGGTGTGTGTGGGTGTGTGGGTGTGGGTGGGTGTATTTGCTTAAGTTGGTGTTCTTTCCTTATATGCAGTTCCATCATTCTTAAGCAATAAAGTACGATTATAATTGCATAACAACGAACTATAAGCAGTCTCAACAATTGTAGTACTGAAAAAAAAAACATAACTACCAATATACACTGCTCAAAAAAATAAAGGGAACACAAAAATAAGACATCCTAGATCTGAATGAATGAAATACTTTGTTCATTATATAGTTTAATGTGCTGACAACAAAATCACACAAAAATTATCAATGGAAATCAAATTTAGCAACCCATGGAGGTCTGGATTTGGAGTTACACTCAAAATTAAAGTGGAAAAAAATATTACAGGCTGATCCAACTTTGATGTAATGTCCTTAAAACAAGTCAAAATGAGGCTCAGTAGTGTGTGTGACCTCCACGTGCCTGTATGACCTCCCTTCCACGCCTGGGCATGCTCCTGATGAGTTGGCGGATGGTCTCCTGAGGGATCTCCTCCCACACCTTGACTAAAGCATCTCCCAACTCCTGGACAGTCTGTGGTGCAATGTGGCGTTGCTGGATGGAGCGAGACATGATGTCCCAGATGTGCTCAATTGGATTCAGGTCTGGGGAACGGGCAAGCCAGTCAATGCCTTCGTCTTGCAGGAACTGCTGACACACTCCAGCCACATGAGGTCCAGCATTGTCGTGCATTAGGAGGAACCCAGAGCCAACCGCACCAGCATATGGTCTCACAAGGGGTCTGAGGATCTCATCTCGGTGCCTAATGGCAGTCAGGCTACCTCTGGCGAGCATATGGAGGGCTGTGTGGCCCACTAAAGAAATCCCACCCCACACCATTACTGACCCACTGCCAAACCGGTCATGCTGGAAGATGTTGCAGGCAGCAGAATGTTCTCCATGGTGTCTCCAGACCCTGTCATTCTGTCACATGTGCTCAGTGTGAACCTGCTTTCATCTGTGAAGAGCACAAGGCACCAGTGGCGAATTTGCCAATCTTGGTGTTCTCTGGCAAATGCCAAATGTCCTGCACAGTGTTGGGCTGTAAGCACAACCCCCCACCTGTGGACATCGGGCCCTCATAGAGTCTGTTTCTGACCGTTTGAGTAGCCACATGCACATTTGTGGCTCCTCCTGTCCCTTCTTGCACAAAGGCGGAGGTAGCGGTCCTGATGCTGGGTTGTTGCCCTCCTACAGCCTCCTCCACATCTCCTGATGTACTGGGCTGTCTCCTGGTAGCGCCTCCATGCTCTGGACACTACGCTGATAGACACAGCAAACCTTCTTGCCACAGCTCGCATTGATGTGCCATCCTGGATGAGCTGCACTACCTGAGCCACTTGTGTGGGTTGTAGACTCAGTCTCATACTACCACTAGAGTGAAAGCATCACCAGCATTCAAGTGACTAAACCATCAGCCAGAAAGCATGGGAACTGAAGTGGTCTGTGGTCACCACCTGCAGAACCACTCCTTTATTGGGGATGTCTTGCTAACTGCCTATGCTTTCCACCTGTTGTCTATTCCATTTGCACAACAGTATGTGAAATTGATTGTCAATCAGTGTTGATACCTAAGTGGACAGTTTGATTTCACAGAAGTGTGATTGGAGTTACATTGTGTTGTTTAAGTGTTACCTTTATTTTTTTGAGCAGTGTATATACTACCAACACTAGACCAAACTGGTTTTAATTTAATCTGGCTTTTAATTTAATCTAAACTGTTTTTTACTTTTAAGATTTAAGATTGATTTATAGGTGTTGAGATATACCTTAGTCATGAAAGCCAGCTGGATTACCTTGGGCTCATCACTCTAATCTTAGCGCAATCCATTTCACAGGCTTCTTGTTGTGGGGAAATTACTGTAGGAGGAAGATGTGTTGGATATGTCATTTGTAAAACTAATAAAAGCAGATAAATAAAATAAATTCAAATGAAAAAATAAATGATTCTGCTTTTAAGTTTACTGGAGCCTAACCATGTAGTGGCTGATCAAATTTCAGGGAACAAATCCCAGTTGCCAGCTCTAGCCCAGTCTCAGTCTTTAATCCGCAAATTATGTAATATTTAAAATTCACATCAAAGTCAACCAAAAATAATTAGCACAAAACTTTATGGCTAATGTAACTGCACCATTAATAAAGTATATATATTTAGAGTTTATGTTTGTGCAAGTGCTGTACTTGTGACAGGGAAGTAGCCAAAGTTCAAAAAGCCAAGCAGTTGGCAAAATTTCAGGTTATTACTTATACAATACAGGTAACACAAGATTCTTTCAAGTTCTCCAGTGTTCCAAGACCGGGAGAAATATACATCTTAAAAACAACTTCCTTATTCTCCAGCACTTGAGCATTTGAAGAAGCTGTAATAATATACAAAAAAGCTGTAATTATGCACGCAAATTTCACCTTGTGTATTACTTAATATCCAACCAACAACATATTGTACCAGTAAATGAACATTTTAAACTGATATCCCTTTTATGATGAAAACTTGATACTCTTTCAAAGTGGCTTGGTAGAAAACAATCCAGATCTTGTCTTTCCTGAAACAGGTTTTGATCCGGATCCAGATCTTGTCTTTCCTGAAACAGGTTTTGATCCGGTGGGACATTTTGGCTGGCAGAGGGGTGATTTTTGTAGGCCTATTTTTCTATCAATCCTTTTGCAGCGTTTATGATTAGCAAGTCTGGGAGCCCTCTGGAACAGTGGAATGGAGCACTTGTTGCCATAGGAAGAATTGGGAATTCTGAAAATCACTTTTCCCAACAGGAGAATGGTCCTCACTGAGAGGGCAAACTTGAGATCCAATGCACTGGATTCAAGCTTTCTATGTTTTAGTTCCTGACAGTTTTTGTTGGAGTTTGATAGGCAACTGCAAACATTTATTCAATTCTGAAGATCATTTTTTAAAAATTAAATAACAGCTTGCACACTAGTAGTATTGCATTTGCCTGTTCTATTGAATAATGTCATTAATCATATGACTTTTTGATTGATTGATTTGGAAACCTGAGCCTAGATTGGCTAATACAAGAATTAAACAGTATCAGTTGAAAAGCTATGTTAGAATGATAAATAATGCTAATAAAATAAAATCCATACAGACATAAATATATAAAATTCAGACCAGTCACCATACAATGTTACATAAGTGCAAAGTGAGTAAGGAATACTGTATTGCTTGCTTGTCTAAGTGAATTTTCAAGTTTTTCTTCAAATCAACTAGTGTCTGTATGCTCTCTCTCTCTCTCTCCCTCCCTCTCTCCTTTTCAATTCTCCTTTTTTTATTTGAAAGCAAAAGTAATTGAACACTTAAATGTTCAGTTCTTCATTCACAAGTTAGCGAAAATATGCTATTTCAGCGGTAAAAATTCTATTCCATAGAAAGAAAAGCATTTTTTAATTCTTAATATAGATAATATTTTATTTCTTTCTGGAAAGATACTTTGGGTGACTTTTGTGCCTTTTATTTTTGTTAGCTGATTCAGAATAACATAATTTTGAAAAACAACAAAGAAATGACTGTGAGGAACAGTAATTATTTCCATTTCAGGATGTACTCCCATCCTGAAAAGATACTTATGTATACCGATGTTTATTATTAAATTTATAAACTCATCTAACTCTATAACGATTTTGGATGATGTGTAATTAAAATAATATCTAAAGAAATACAGGTAAAATATCATCAAAGAAGTCTTGAAGATGAAAACTATCCAAATCAACGCAAGACATATACAGGACATTCCTCCATCCCACCCCACCTCCTGCGTACAGAATCTAATCCAAAACCTAGAAGAATAGCCAACTTTTCCAATCATGGGTGGAGGCAGGATGGAAGCTAGGTGTATACAAAATCCAAATATATCTCATCTGAAATGCAATGTGACTATCACAGACATAGTTATATCTATTGAATGCTTGAACACATCCATTAGGCTTCAACCATGGGTTAATCCATACAAAACTCTATCTTGAACCTGTTTGCAGGACTGATTTCTGTAAAGATTGTACTGTAGGTAAATGACCAAGCTTCTAAACCAAGTACTGCAGTATAAGCTGTATGACGTCATCTAACTTAAGCAGCCGAATACATTTATTAGATTTTCTAAAGTGAACATTGAATCTCTTCACAGAATGTCAATTGCAATTTTTTTAAAATAAGAAAATGCACTCCCCAAAACATGATTTTTATACAGAACTCTTTCTTTTCCTATTAGGGCCAGTAGAAAACAATTACTTTTTCATAGTTAAAGCATTGTAGCATTTTTGTCCTTAAGTGTCAATCATTCACTTTTAAAGAAAAATGACATTTCTGTTTGAGGCAGGGACAAACAGTACACTAAACAGGGAGGAAAATGCAGCTCCTTTGCAAAATTTTATTTAGAAAACACCCTTGCTTAAAAAGAGGGAGAAAATAAGAAGTTCTGACTTGGGTTAAACTTCAAACAAGACTCTGATTCAGCACCAAAAAGATAACTTTGTATTAACTATGCCTATTACCTATGACAATCAATTACCAACACTCAAGAATCAATTAGCAATCAATTACCAATCCAGGACAGGACTGATATATTATATAGCATTAATGACAAAATAAAAATAGGTGAATCATTGTTGCAAGTTATTAAAAGTCCATTCTATATAGCAATGGATATCCTGCCTCTGTTTGCAGGAATGAACAAAAGAATTTTATATAGTTATGATAGTTTCTAAAAGGAAAAATAATTTATCAAGAATTTTGAAACAGGATAAAAAATTAATACAATGTCAAGCTGTCCACATCCACTTAGGTTGCATTCTTTTTTTTTTAAACAAATTTTATTCATTTTCAAAAACAAACACAAACAAACAAAACATAAAACATAAACACATAAAACATCTTTTTTGAAAGCAGCTTGATCCCGGGTTACATCTCTTTGTACAGACACAAATTCAAATTCATGCTCATTTTATATACCATTCCATATTTTATTGCCATTCTACATTTTCTATATAGCTTCTCCCCTCTTTTAACTTTCTTAGTTTTATTTTATTTATCTCATCTCAGTTCAGATCATTATACTTATATTCTTTGTCTGTCCTGTTTCCAGTTGTCTATTATCTTTTCTCATTAAACAAAATTTCTCCTGTAATCACTGATTGGAGTATGACGCCTTTATCTCTTTCCCCTAAATTTATAACACTTAGTATAATACATAACTTCCATTTGGATTCTGCTTAGTACATTCTAAAGTTACACACTATATTTTAAAAAGAGAAAAAATTATAAATATATAATTAAAACAACAATCCACACCAATTCAAATCTATCATTAATATTAATATTCATTTAAATCTTAAACATTTTACACATTACTTTTCAAATAAGTATCATACTTCAATGGGAACACTTATAAACTTTCCATAATTATTTCCCCCCCACTTCACTTGTATTTTAAAACATTGTGTCATTAAAATGTTCCTATTCCTTCCTAATTCAATTCTCTCATTTATTTCCTTTCCTTTCTTTTGTTCACAAGTTTCACTGAATATTTTATCCCACTTTTTAATCACGTTGTTTCCAATTTTCTAACATTATTTCTAATACAAATATAACAATACAATCTTATGTACCTTTGCAGAATCACTTTTTCAGTTAAGTTTTTACCCATTATCTCTAAATAAGTAGTTTCTTTACATCTTGCTCCACACCTTTGAAGCTTCTCTTCCCTTCCTTCCTCCCTTGCTTCTTCTCTCTGCCCTTTTTACCCCCTTGTCTCTCCACCTCCATTTCCCTCTTCTGTATTCCCCCCTTCTGTTGCTTTCTAACATTATATCCACTTTTCACCTTATTTTTTCCCTTTTTTGGTTGTTTTTTTAGATCTTAAAGTCTCCATTTTCTTTCCCTCCTTTCCCCTTTCTTCCCCAAGTAAAGTTACTTGTTCATTAAAGATGGCTTCTTCTTTGTCCCAATCCTCTTGTTGCGCAGTCCTTTCTTGCAGTTTCTCGTAGATACAGATCGCCATTTCTAAGAAGGAGTTCCGGTTTGCAGGGCTTCGGCGGCAGGCAGGAATCCGCGATCGTGCACGGTTTCTGCCTGGGCTCGCCACTGGAGCGTCCTGAACCAGTTTGGCTTCGGGGCTAAGCCACCCCATAGAGGTGGCAAAGAGGGGGGAGATCCCAGCAGGGTCGAGGAAAGCCACATCTTTCCTCCCCAGCTGGCAAAACTCCCTTTCCTGAAGGCAGTAAGAGCGGAGGTCAGAAATGGCCGCCTCAAAGAAGCACTCAGCCGGAAAAGAAAGTGCAGGAGGAAGCTAAGAAGTGAAAGTTTTGGCTGACCGGGATAAGAAGCAACAACTAAGGTATCCTGGAATTTAAATTTTTAAAAAAGATACATCGCTCCCAAGGAAGATTCAGAACAGCGAATGAAAGTGAAAAGGGAAAGTTTTTTTTTTTCCACTCTCCTTCCTAACGTTGACAGCGAACAGAAATGAATGAGAAATCGGAAAAACCCGCTTTGGCATCAATAGGTAATTAAACTGGATAATTAAATGTCAAGGGGATAATAAGGATTTCTGAACACTAAAAAAAACTTTTTTTTTCTTGCTGTAAGTGGGAAGGGAGAGGAAAAGAATAAGAGCAGGATTTGGAAGGAGGAGACTGTCTAGAATTTAAAAGAATCTGATTAAATCCTAACAAGACTTCTAAAAGATACATTTTAACTGGAATTTTGTAACTAAACAGTAACCCCAGGAAGAGAAAGTGAAAAAAGAAGAAAGTGTCAAAAGAAACAGCTTGTGTGTATTTGGATTGCTTGGTGACTTTGGGACTTTTGGAAATTACATTTGAATGAATAAAAACACTTGAGTGGTTGTTTGACATTTTTTTTTTTTTACAATGGCATCACTTGTGGATGAACTGAAAATGGAATTTAAAAAATACAAAGAAGAGGAACAAGAAGGGAAGGGCTCTCTTGGCTCTCTTTTTCAACACTTAGGTTTCATTCTAATACCATATATAGGAAAGATGAAAGATTCTCTCACAAAGTGGTCAAGGTAACTGTACAACAGAAGATACATCATCCAAGCCCATTTTCTTTGCATTAGTCGGCTCCATGAGTTTCTTTTTATATATTATTCAGCAGACATTACAAACAACTGGGGTGCATTTATGTTTGTTAAATAGCTACAGAAACACACTGATCCTGTCAGTTTTTCCAGCACATAATTTACATTTACGACATAACAAACACCTACTGACAAGATTTTCCCTGCAAACCAATTTTCTCTATTTAATGGTTCTGCCTACATTTCAGATAATTCTTATATTACATCCTAGGAGTTTTTAAGCGCGCACCTAAAATGTAACGTGAATCAAATGACATTTTAGAGAACAAGGTCATATGTTAAAAGAGACTGATAGAATTTAATAGAATTCACTGACAATTCATAAATCACAAAATATTCCGGGTTCAAATTTGAGTGCCAGGATTTTTTGGGTAAAAACAAATTGGTGATTGAAAGTTTTGCCTCTGTTTTTCTAAACTTGGGTCAAAAGGGTACCATTGATTCCATGTTCTCAGTATTTCAACATTAATAAAGAATCCTGCAGGCTTTAGAGGACTTGAAAGGGCATTAGCCAAAAGCAATAAAACAAAAAACTCTACAGTACTATTGCTGTCATTGTTCTGTTCATGTGCACCGGAAGAAATCGTTGTGTTGTTTATCTTGATAGCTATGCTATGCAAACTGGAAATGCTTGATTTTTTTAAAAAAAAATCCCCTTGGACATTTTTCCTGCAAGTTGCACAGTAGGTAGTATTTAGCATGGATTACTATATTATGTAGGTCAATAAAACAAGGAAGTAAGAGCTATTTCAACTTCCCATTGTTTCTTGTGATGAAATTGTTAAAGTTTTCTTGAAATATATTCATTCAAAACACAATATACTTGAAATTGTTTGCTAAAGAATAGCTGCAAAAACACATTGCTCCCTTTAGTTTTCCTAGAACATAATTTACCTTTATGGCATAAGAAACATACACTGACAAGATTTTCCCTGTAAATCAGTTTGTTCAAAATAATGGTTCTGCCTACATTTCAGGTAATTCTTAAGATTATATATTAAGTGCTTTTAAGTGTGCACCACTTAATGTAATAAAATTTGAATTGTTTTAATGGAGTATTTGGAGTTGGTCTAATTTCTTTCATAGGACAAAACGTGTTTTATTTGATGCAATTTCCTATTGTTAATATGTTATGTGTGAGAAAGAGAGCAAATGAAACTTACGAAATCTTTGGGGGCATCCTTCTGTCTCGGTCCAACTCACTTCAGGGATAGTTATGGGGAAACCAAGAGGCAGGTGTAAATAGACAGTGCTCTCAACTTACAACTATAATTGAGCCCACAGTTTGGATTGTTAAGTTGGGTGATAAGACTGCCCTGTTTTACCCTTTTTTTTGCAGAGGTCATTAAGCAAACATGGCAATCATTAAGTGAGCACGCTGTCTGTTAAGTATGGGACAGCACTCTGGGGTAGTTTTTCCTGGAAACTTGAAGTAAATCAGTGTTTCTGATAAAAATGTTGTAAATTGCAGTCATGTGAGCATGTAGCACTGCAGACAGCCATAAATGTGGGCTGAATCCTAATTGCCCAAACTGGGTCATGTGACTGCAGGTGGGGAGGCCTGAACTATGAATATGGATCATAAGCCTCATTTTGGGGGTCTGTCATAATTTGGAATGTTTGCTAAGTCACTGGCCACAAGTCAAGAACTACCTGTATTAAGTATGCTTGCTGCCTTGAAAGAAAGGATATTTCAACAGCAGGGATTTAAAGCAGTTTTAATGCAAATGAAGTATTATTGGAAACATTAACAGGAATTACCATCCCTGATTCCACTTTCTTATGTATTGTTGACAACAGTATTTCTCAGGATAAGCAAAGATGTGTGCATGTATATAAATCAAACAGCAGAAACAAACAACAAAACAACAACAAAAATGAACAGTTGTGGATGCTCCATTACTGGAGATTTTTAAGAAGAGACTGGACAGCCATTTGTCTGAAAGTCTCCTGCTGACCAGGCAGTTAGACTAAAAGACCTCCAAACCCCTTCCAACTGTTATTCTGTTAGAAATTATTTATCAGGATTGATTAGGATGAATTCTTGATAGTTGTCAATATTGCACATTTCAACTTTCTTTTGAAAACCAAAAGGAATACTAACATTCAATAAAAGCAGAACATATTTTAATTGGCACCAACTCTTCCAGGAATGTTAATTCTGTTATGATTTCACTGAAAGTCCTGAAAGCAAATGCATTTATGATCATACCAGAACGTTACAGGCAATACAATACATTCTTTGTTTTAGTCATTTTATATTCTTTATAAATGGAAATAAGTTCATTTCAAAATCAGAACACCTCTCAGTGTTCTGAATGGTAAACAACCTCTCTGCAAGTGGCAAAAGAATATTCTGCATGTTACTACATAATATTCCACTCATCTACCCCATTCCACTTGTATTAAGAAATTAGAGGCATAAAGGAGAACAGTACAAAATATTCAAAAGACAGTATTAGTTTCCATGCTGTGTCATTCATGACAACATGAAGCACCACTCTTCAAACTGCGAAGGCAGCTGCGTCTTTTGCAATATAGATGCAGCCACTTTAAAACTTGTTCCTGGTTAGTCTCAGCATGCATCTGTATGCCCAGTCACTTTCCTTTGCTGGTGGTTCCGCTGTTAGTATTGTCTGTGCATTCACATATACAGGCACAGAGATAGCTTTTGATGTGCAAGGGTTGCAAAACATGTGATTTCTTTTTTTTAATCCCTTCTTTTGCATATCTACCTGTTGACAAATAATTTCTTCTGAATGCTTTGCACAACCCCACCAAAATATAGATTTTAAGGAACTAGCATTAACTCCAAAGGTCCCTATTTCTTGCCATCTCTTAATAAAGTGCAGTGTCACTACTGTTATATTTCCCTAAATAACATACAGTGTTGAATTTTAAACTTTTTATCAGTGATGTTGTTCATATATTCAGAATGATGCAGATACAGCTGACAATATCTATGGCAAATATTTAAAGCAGAGGATACAAGAGAACATCTAAGTAATGCTGAGACAGATAGCATTTTATCCATTTCTCCCCACCACCATATCTTTCAATGGAAGAAGAGGGTGTCAGCTGCCTAGAGATCTACAGTAACAGCTTCTATACATTAAGCCCTTTAGTCCCGATGTTAAACAGATGCCGAATCAGAGGAAATATTTTTGAAACTGGAATCCATTTATTAAAAGGGGTTTTAGCCACTAGGTTCAGGCAAGAAAAACAATGATTGGGACCAGCAGCTATTTACACACACTTAACAAAAACAGACAACAATAAAATCTTAAAAAAGGAGCTATCAATAAATAAATTGTCCCCTACCAGTCACACAATACCTTGTGCAGCAGTGACCACAGGAAATCAACGTTGTTTCATTAGGCTATGTAACATCAACTTTGACCTAATTCAATAATCAAGAAAAAAATTATTTCCAAGAACAGAACCATCTTCAATATCTTTACACATCAATACGAATCCCATGTTTTATTGACATCAGTTCTCTTGTTCCAGTCAAATACAAAAGAAAAGAACAAAGATGAGGTAAAGTTGCAGTGACGGCCACATAAAGCCAATAAGGTAGGGGAGCGGTCTTTCCAAAGGGGCAGATCCACAGGCCATGGCGTATTCCATCTCGAACATGATGCGAAGTCCAGGAGATAAACATCATCCAGGGAAGAAAGCACCAGGAATCCTTCAGCTTGAGAAGATGCATAACAAACTTTAACATCAGGCACACAACTGGAATCACAGTAGAACAGTGAAGGAACGGTCTTTGCGGGAGAGTCAGGGCAGCCTGAGAGGGAGCGGGGGGAAAAAGTACAATCTTAGCTTGCATTGGAAAGGAAAAACATACTGGTTTTTTAAAGGGAAAAAAAAAGGTATACAACAGCTGCACCAACTTAGTTGATTCACATTTTGACCAAAATCAACACACAAGTTGGAAAGTAGTAATTATTAGTATTATCTATCAGTAGAATTTTTATATTTAATGCTTTGTATGTTCCAGTATTTGCTTCTATTCTAAGTTTTGGTAAATGCAGTCCATTTAACTGATAGCTTGGATGCATTCTCTGGTTGCTAACCTGGAACTACTATTCATTTTTAAAATGTATTGGCTGCTGAACAGGGAACAAGGGAGCGATAAGCAATATCAATTTTAGACTTTCTTATTTTGGCAAAAAGTTTCTAACTACATTTTTCTGACAGACTTGGGAGTTAGTGAAGTAGAAAATGCCAATTCTAAATGAACAAAACTAGTATCTTTTACTTTAAAATTGCTAGTGACAGTACCCATTTGAAATCATTTATAAATTATCCTATTTCCCAACTTCAAATTGTTTGTACATAGGTTACTAATATCTGATTAAATAAAACAATATTGTTCACATATATGTAGGTTGATTAAGGCCTTTTTGAAGAGAATTTATTATAACAACAACATAATAAGCAAGATTCTGAGTTGTTTATAACTATCCTGCTGTACTCTTTAGCAATATTATTGCAGTTTGGACTCCAGACCAATGGTCGCCAACCAGTGGGCTGGGGACCACTGGTGGTCCACGAGAAAATGTTGGTGGTCCGCAGAGAAATGTCACCCACAAGCACCCCCCAAAGTAATTAAGGCTGTGCGGAACACAAGGCTGCGCTGCCCATATGGCCCACAGGAACACAAGGCTTGCATTGCTTGCATTGTGAACATGAGATAGTGAGGGGAGGGGGGGGGAAGGGGGGACTTGCCCCACTCGCCCCATGTGCCTCGACTGGCCACCGGGCTGCTTCTTTCCACTTCCTTCTTCTGCTGCTTTTGGCTGCACGCAAGGAAAGCAGCAAAAGTCTTTCTTTCTCTCCCCCAAACTCCACCAGAAATGAGTCTTTGGGACCCTGCAAGGCATCCTGTTCCAAGAGGCTGCGCCATTCTGGCAGAGTTTGAGGGAGAGAAAGAAAGACTTCTGCTATTTTTGCTGCTTTCCTTGCATGAAGTCAAAAGTTTCTCTCACTCTCCCCCACCCCAAGAATGGAGCTGGAGACGGTATCCTGCGATCCCAAATAATGATAGATCGGTAGGAAAACGGGTTGGGGAATTTTCCTGCAGACTTTTGGGATTTTCCCAGGGTCTCTGCTGCTTCTGCTTTTTCTGCAGAGACCCTGGGAACATCCCCCAAAAAGTTTGCAGGAAAAACCCCCATCCTGTTTTCCTATCGATTGATCGTTCTTTATTTGGGATCGCAGGATACTGTCTCTCTCTCTCTCCCCCTGAGAACGGAGCTGAAAAGCAGGTTAGGAATGTGGCTGCCTTGGAAGGGGTGGGGATGTGTGAGGGACCCATGTGTGTGTGTGTGTGTGTGCGCATGTGTGTGTGTGTGTGAGAGAGAGAGAGAGAGGGGGGGGAGAGAACGAATATCACTGCCAGCCCTCCGAGGTTAGATCAGATCTCTCTCTCTCCCACCATCAGCAAGCCACCGTCACTCAAAATTCATATTAGTGCTCCGCATGATATAAAATTATGCGTTTGGTAGTCCCTGAGGTCCAAAAGGTTGGCAACCCCTGCTCCAGATAATCGAGAAATGTATGGAGAAGTGGTTCAGGTATTGCCTGCTATCTGGAGATCCAAGATCCATATTTCCCATGAAAGCAATCTGGGTGTCTTTGGATTAGTCACAATCTCTCAAGCCAGTCTACCTAATAGGGTTGCCATTGTGGACAAATTTAGGAGGGAGCATATGGGATGCTGAGCAGAGTTCCTCAACTAAAGGTGTATCTAATAACACACGCACACACACACACACACAAGTTGTTATAGCCCTACTGCAAGAAATATTCATTTTTTTAGTATAATAACAAAAATACACAGATATATCAATTATTACTTTTGTTGCATTATTTCTGATCAGTGTTTGATACTGATAGAGCTGTCATTGTCAAAACTTTATGCCCTGGATTATCAAAATATAATAAAAAAATGAGGACACCTAATTGAGCATATTAAAAACTTGCTCCTTCTGGGTTTTTTAAGCAGATTGTCCTTAAAGACTCAGTTCTAGAGCAGATAGATATTTTCCTCTATGAAATAAGGCAACTACTATATTTATAAATTATGATGATCATCATGAATGGATAATCCTTCAGTGTTTCCATCTATCTATCAAACTTAAAAAAAACACAAGTCAAATGCAACATTAATCCTACTAAATCAAAGCTTGTAAATAAGAGTTAAATGAGAATTAGAAATCCTGCTTGCAAAATCAGTACATTCAAATTCTTCAGTACATTCAAGCATGCCATCTACTGGATAAAGGTGTGATAAAACAATTCGCTACCTGTTTTAAAATGTTAGAGGGCAGATCTTTAAAAAATATCAAAATTGAATGCTAAGTTATTTCACTCTGCTCTGTAATGGTAATTTTTATTTCAACTATATCTTTTAAATACACCATCCAAAAAGAGGGAACACAAACCAGAAACTAAATCTTCTTCTGATGAAATTTTAAAGTTAATTCTTCCAACTGCATTTTAACTGGGCACACCTCAGTTATAATTCTCTATCAGGCATTTTTAATAAACTATAATTTTATGATACCAGTATACTATTACATGTGGAAATTACAAGATTAAAAAGCCTGAATATTAAGCCTGATTTCTGGTTGGCCAATCTATTAAATAGCACAATAAACCCTGCTATTATTCCAAGGATCTTGAAGTACCTGAAATGTGTGGAATGGGACAAACAGAGCAGCATTATCAGAGGATTATGATATATCTTGATATATCTTATATCTGATGTCATATTAGTTTCCCCCTCCTTAGCTAAGGTACCAACCAACCTGTCAACCACAATACTACACCAAGGGGTTTAATGTCAAATAAGGACAAGGGCATCACTCAGTACAGAAACAATATAATGCATAGTTTTTCTAAACAATTAGACTAGACTGTTTTTATTGATTTTCAGTTTTAATATCCCCACCATTGTTTAGAAAGCTTCTTTCCATTTTTTAGCTATGGCAATCAACTAAGAGATGGAAAGAGCTGATAAGCAATGAGCTTTCATCCTGTCCAGTTTAAATACAGGTGACAATGAAGATAGTTCTGGAAGAAAATCATTTATGGTTGTCCCCTGCCCCCAATTTCACTGTGAATTTTTTAAATTGTTTGTTCACCCATGGATTCTCATAGATTCCTCCACATAATATACTAAGGCAGGATAAAAATCTGATATAATGAATAAAACATAATGTGTTTTGTGTGAAGCTAACCAATGTGATATGAAATCCTAACCATCGCTTAGTATTATGACTGAACCAGACTATTCAATAAACTACTCTGAAAACTAGTCAAGGCTAATGTGTGTTTGCCATGCAACTAACATTAAACTCCAGAATTTCCTCTGGAAAAACCTGGGAAGATCTGCCTCTGGGGTTAGACAAACTATGCTATTTTTTTTCATAGCAAACACATCCAATAGAGCCAATAGTATCAAACTTTGTAGGTCTATCAATAGCGTGAATGAAATTACCGTATATGCCGGCGTATAAGACGACCCGGCGTATAAGACGACCCCCAACATTTCCACTCAAAATATAGTTTGTTATATACTCGCCCCCTCTTCCGCACGCCTTCCACTTTTGCACTTTTTTTTTTTTGAGGCACTTTTGTCATCCGTGGAAAGCGAATCCCGTGAAGCCGAAAGGAGCAGCCAGCCTTCTCCCAGCTCCCAGGAAGCGAGGCTCGCACCGCCCGGGCTCGCTGAGGTATCCGGCTGGGGCTGTCAGGAGTTGTTACCGCTGGCGCGGCTCATGCGCGGCTCAGTCCCGCGTTGCCTCGGGAAGGGAAAGGCAAAAAGGAAGAGCCGTGGCTTTTGCCTTTCCTTCCCGAGGCAACGGGACTGGAGCCGTGCGGAGCCGCGCCAGCGGTAACAACTCCTGACAGCCCCAGCCGGATACCTCAGCGGAGCTCGGGCGGTGCGAGCCTCGTTTCCTTGGGAGCTGGGAGAAGGCTGGCTGCTCTTTCGGCTTCACGGGATTCGCTTCCACGGTGCGCAAAAGTGCCTCAGCCGCTGGCAGCCGCAGTGCTTCCCAATTACTATTTGCCGGCGTATAAGACGACCCGGCATATAAGACGCACCCCCAATTGAGGCATCTTTTTCAGGGCAAAAAAGTCATCTTATACGCCGGCAAATACGGTAAATGTAAATTACTCCCTAACTTTGGACAGCAAGCAGCATGAAAAGCTGCCCAAGTTTCTTTTTAATCAAATTCAGCACAGGCAAGGAGGTGTCATATCAGGGTGGCCCACACAAAATACTACTTTTATTACACAATTGTTGTTGTTAGTTGCAAAGTTGCGACCCATTATGCAATAAAAGTTATAATTTAGAAGTCTACTAAATAGATTTGCTAAAACTTGAAGTCATGATTTTAATATAAACAGTTTTAAATATTTTTTGAAACACTTATATTCTTTAAAATATCTTCAGATTTATTTACTCATAAATACTCTAGAAATTTCAAGTGAATAAACTTATGCTTTGCTTACCTTTAGTGAAAGGGAGCCAGCTAGAATAAAGTGATCCATATCAATCACGGAGGAGAGGAAACCAGCTAAAATTACTTCTGTAAAGTCACTTTTTTTCTTGAGTCCAATCACTATTGCCCATGACCACAGTCCTATAATACCATGTACCATATTATCGGACAATGCCCGCAGCCAGTAGGTTTGCTGAATGAAAGAATATTGCAGAAGTCTATCTGCTAAATAGCAGAAAATCCCCAGTCCTAGACTTGAAATAACAGACGCTGTGCTGAACAACTGGAGAAGAGCATTGGCTTTGTCAGTCTCAGATGCCATAGCAAGCAGCATGTCTCCATGCACAAAATCTCATCAGGGTACATACAGCCCATTGTCTGTAAAATCTTGAGGCATTCTGTAATTATCACAAAGAAAGCTTAATGAGAAGCCTTAACCAATTCTGACTCTTCTTCCTTAAATAAGCAAAAATATAACAGAAATCAGTGAACTAATTATCTCTGTAAACACATTTTTAGGTTACTGTCCCATAGAAAGAAAACCTTGTACCCGGGATGTACAGGTTGTAACGTTTTTCAAATTTTGACATCGCTGCATTATTTTCCAAAGGAGGCAATTATATTATTTTCAAAAGTTGGTAATGAAACATCCGCAAGAAAACAAGCAAGCTCAGAGAGCACCAAGAACCCCTTATACCTTTTCACATTTTTATTCTGCTTTTCTCTCTTAAGCCCTTTTAAATATCTTTAAATGTTTGTTTGTCTAACTTTCCTCTCTAGCAAAAGGACATATGGTTATATATACTTACGCTATATTTACACTTGATAAATTTATCTTCAGAAGAAGGAAAAAAACCACTTTTCAATTATGCTTTGGAACATATAAACACAACATATGCTGATCAATTCTTAAACAGAATTGCAGGACTAGTTATAAAAGAAACAATAATTATAATTATGAAAATAACATTAACATATCATTACTGAATTGTATTTAATAGTGCTTGTTAATTTTATAACATGTTTATAATGTCCATATTCACATTAACCAGTCCTTGTCACAAAATGGGGTGATACTTTCTGAATGCTGGGTAGAAACTACATTTCAGGATGAAATTATTTTGAAACTTGATTTTATCCTGCAATTAGCATCAGATAATATTAAAATAATTAGAGTTGCTCTTCTCTGACAGATAGGCTCAAAGATATATCCATTTTCATCAGCCATTCAGGAGAGTTCCTTTGGCAATCATTAGAAAATTATAAATCTAGAAAATATGGCAAAAGTAAAGATTTAAAAATTAAGGGCTGATTTGTGCTTTGGTTAGGAAATTTGATATATTACATAGAAAAAAGTGATTAAAGATCCGTTTAGATCATGGAACTAAATTTGACATAGTCACACAAACTTTTATATTTAAGTGGAAACAGCAACAAGAAGAAATATGAGATTCTAAAAAATCAGCATTACAATCTAATATGTTACTTCTTATTCAGAGCTGATTCCCTGCACCCCATTTTACAGCACTCTCAATTGAGGGTCAATCAATTCTATGCTATTTATAATTGTGAATTTTTTATGAATTCATAGGAAAAAATAATTTATCAGATACACTAAATTGCTAGATATTACATAAAACATTTAAAAAGCCAAGCGTACTAATTTATTCATAGAGGCTTTGTCTTTATAGACATTATTTAAAAAGTCTAAATATGATAAATAAATTTATTTAAATAAATTTATTTAAATAAGTTTAAATACAAGTATAACATTAAATATTTTTATCTGAGTGTAAAATTTTAACATATGCTCTTCCTGGTCATTCCTCTTCCTTGATTTTCAAGATTATATTTTGCTTTAGTAATTTGATTTTATAAATGAAATTCCATGCTGAATTCAGTACCATAATCTTCTGATAATAGTTTGGTCTGTTCTAGCTTTCAAAAGAATTGTGTTTTAGCATTTTAGTGGAAAAAGAAAAATAATACATATAAATTTAAGAGCTATGGCAAATGTACACCCCCAAGGTAAGCTTAACACTATGCTTCAAATACAGAGTATACCTGATAACTGTTAGGATAACAGCCTAACTAAAAAGTATGTTTTAATACAGAGCAATCACTCACAATATAATAAAATTGCAACTTATGTTCATTTTTCTAGTTGTGATATTCTGCTATGCTACTGATTTTTTTTAAAGTTTTGTAACTACTTTAGATACAGTACCTGTTGCTGTCTAGCAACAGGACGGACTAAACCCGAGATTTTGTAGAAGCTTTAAATATCTATAGGATGGTATGCAAGGATCAACATGTTTAAAACACAGCATTTTGGTTTTTTTTGACTGAAACCAGAAAAAAATTACATGCAACACACCCCCCCCCACACACACAATGTATGGACTTATTTATATGGCTATTCTATTCTTTCCAATCTTCCTTTTTACCTCGCCTCTTGTGTTTAGTTATATAATTATTGGTATATATAATCTGTGCTCTACCTTAAAATCCAACCCTATTATTGTTTTAACATCCCACTTAAGACATATTTCTGGTTTTTATTTTTATTCACTAAATCAATTTATACCTGTATTTTTTCTCCTCCTATGCAATAATTTTATTGCTTTTAAATTTAAAAAGTAATTCTCTTTCATCATGACTGTTTATATCAGTGTTTTATCTATGTACCATACCTCCCCAAATTACTTTTCCAGTTCATGTTACATGTTAACTTTTCTCAATTTCTGCTGTTGGTAGCTTCCCTTTTCTTTAATGTTGCCCTTACCCACCGATTAACTTCCTAGTGATCATACATGACACTTTATGCCAATGCTTTTCAAACTTTAACATCAATTCCCTTATATGGACTTAAATTGACTTAAATTGTCAAGTTTGAAAAACACTGCTTTACACAATATAAGAAATGAGTTTGCGAACTTATGATTCTTATCATCTAAAACCTGACAGAAGGGAAGATGAGGTAGGAATCCACAGCACAATTAAACATCCTTTCACTTCTCATCCTATTGCCTTCCAGATGTTGTATATCCCATCTCACCCATTCCCATGCTGGCTGTGAATTCAAATCCAAGAAATCTGCAGGGCAAATACTTATAACAGAATAACAGAGCTGGAAGGGATCTTGGAGGTCTTCCAGTCCAACCCCCTGCTCAGACTTATACCACTTCAGATAAATGTTATCCAATCTCTTCTTAAAAACTTCCAGTGTTGAAGCATCCAAAACTTCTGGAGGCAAGGCGTTCCACTGGTTAATTGTTCTGTCAATTTAATGCACTGGAGTTCTACCTGACGGTAAAGTCTTTCTTGAGCCAAGCTGGAGCCCTATGACTTTATATTGTCCAGGTAGCTTTTGTGGCAACCATTCAAGTGGTTTTGGCTTTTGCCTTTTGTTATTTTTTTGTAAGCTTTCCAATCTAGTTCAGGGCCCCGGAGACCCCAGTCCTCCTTCCACCTTGCAGCATCCACGGTTTAGTTCTGAGATTAAACCGAATCAATCAGAGCCGGCTGGCGGCTGCTGCTGTTGCTGCTCCCTTGTTATATCTCCCTAAGATATAAACATCCACACCATTAACCCCACACAGCCTTAATCACCCTTCCCCCACAGGCCTCGCCGGCCAGAACGGCCCAAGCCGGTTCACACAACAGGAGGCTCAGCCGGCCAAGTGCCGAAGATGCAGAGATGGAGGCGGGGGAGGAAGACTTCGTAGCCACGGCTGACCGCTGCCCGTCCTCTAGCGTCCTCCTGCCGCTGAGCGCAGCGAAGACTCCCCCTGTTGAATGTCTGCCTGGAAAACAAGCCGGAGACCCCCCCACCCCACCCTCCCTGTCACCCTCAGGAGGGAAGAGCTGAGCGCCCCACTCGCATCCCTCCCTCTCGCCCACGAGGCGTTCCTCCGCACGCAGCTGCTTTCTTCTCCCCAGCCTCGGCGCCCTTCCGAATTGCCCCAAAGGGATCCCGGCTTCAGGGGATTTGCGGGCCCCGTTGTTTGGCCCCCACAGCCGCGGCCCCCTCCGACCCACTCACCTCCCAACGGCCCCAACCGAGGCGCCCCATTCAGCGGCAAACGCGCGCGCGGAGCATTCTGGGACGGCCACTGGGCTGCGGAGATCAGAAGCCCCGCCCACCAACCTCCCTGTCTCTTCATTTCCCTCCCCGCACCTGGGCATCCCATCGCTGGTGTTTCCCCGTCCCCGCCCTCTGGCATCAGCCTCCGTGTGCGGCAGGTCGGGGCTAGCTGAAAAATGAGGCGTTTTTTTTTTAAAGGCCTGGGAAATAAAAAGGGATAGTCGCTGTTGTTAAGTCTATCCATTGGGTTTCGCTTTTCGTTTTATGAAAAACTGACGTTTCAGGGTGTGTGTGTGTGTGTGTGTTTTTTTTTAAAGAGGTACGGAGATTCGTAGAGACTGCGTGGAAATTTTCATGCAGTTTTCTTGGCAATGTTATTGAAGGGGTTTGGCACAGCCTTCCTCCAGGATGTAAGGTGGTTTTTTTTTTTTGTCTTATTTTCAAAGCAAACTTGCAACCCTGGGATTTCCTTGTGGTCTCCCATCCAAGGACTAATCCAGCCTGACTCTGCTTAGATCCACCAAACACATCTTACATATTGGCAAAAAAAATATATCAGAAAATAAAATACAAGACCTTGTTGATGATCCAAGCTCTGTAAAGGACCTTGGAATACTCATCTCTAATGATCTAAGTGCTAGAGCCCACTGTAACTACATAGCCAAAAAGGCATTAAGAGTTGTTAACCTAATCCTACGTAGCTTTTTCTCTGGTAATATCACACTACTAACTAGGGCATACAAAACATTTGCTAGACCAATACTCGAATACAGCTCATCAGTCTGGAACCCACATTACGTATCTGATTTTAGCACAGTTGAGAAAGTCCAGAAATATTTCACAAGAAGAGTTCTCCACTCCTCTACTTGTTGTAGAATACCTTATGCCACCAGACTTGAAATTCTAGAACTAGAAAACCTTGAATTACGCCGTCTTCGGCCTGATCTAAGTATGGTATATAAAATCATACATTGCAATGACTTACCTGTCAATGAATACTTCAGCTTCAACCATAACAACACAAGAGCACACAATAGATACAAACTCAAGGTTAACCGCACCAAACTTGATTGCAGGAAATACGACTTCAGCAACAGAGTGGTCAGTCTGGAATACTCTACCTGACTCTGTGGTTTCTTCCCCAAACCCCCAAAACTTCAACCTTAGACTGTCTACTATTGACCTCACCCCTTTCCTAAGAGGTCTGTAGGGGCGTGCATAAGCACACCAACGTGCCTACCGTCCCTGTCCTATTGTTTCTTTTTATTTTTCTTATATGTACCCATTTCATGTATTCATAACTATGTATATACTTATACCTATTATCTTGTAAGCGATTGACAAATCAAATAAATAAATAAAAATAAATAAATTGTGCAACCTGAGACCAGAGGCTATTTGACAAAGACAGTATGCGCCATGATCTGAGAGCTGCTTGACTGATAATGTGCCATCAAGACTTTTAGCAACCATATATTTTCCCATGTTTCAGCTACTCCAACCGTGCATTCATTACCGCTGTAACTGAGTCCATCCACCTTGTTGCTAGCCTTCCTTTTCTCCTTCCTTCCACCTTTTGCAGCATGACAGATTTCTCAAGAGAGCAAGGTCTTCAGATGTCTGAAATAGGTATCTATTCTATTCTAAATGATATGAACAGTGTAGAAATTTGATGAACAAATAAACAGGTAAGAAATTACTTGAAGCTAAATCAGAGCCTCATTCAATGTTTGCTTTTGAATGTAGAATACTCACTTTTAAATCTGTGTTTGGCATCATCAAAGAAACAACTCTGATATAGAAAAGACATGGGGGAAAAAAACCCACAACAGAACACGACTGCAATTTACTTATCAAACAATAAAGCACTGTGCCAATTTGATTAGAACATATTGTCTTGGTTAGGCCTATTTGTGGACTTTGAAAAATATTGAGAAACTGTTAAAAAAATAAGTCAATAGTCCATATATGGTAAATTTTATTTGTGTATCTCAGTGAAGCCACATTTCACTTTTCTTTGGACTCTAATATTTAGTCTTTAAAAAAATAAATTATGATGTCATAATTTATATAAATCTTATATAATCATCTGTGAAGTTAGTGACCTTTGCTTTTTCAGTCAGATTAAAGACGGACAATCTTCCTTGAAAGAGTTTTGACTCCAGCATGCTTTGTGGAAGAAGCCAGAAGAGAGTCAATATCATTTATAACTTTTGAAGTTTTTTCCAGAGACTCAGTTATGTTCTTGATACTGACATCCTCTGCCAAGAAGACTTCTTTTGATGCACTTCCTGTATCTATGTCGGATGACAGATTTCTTCCCACAGTTGAAATCCTACCTGGAATATTGCTGTTCTCGACTAAAACTATAGTATGTAGTTAAGGAGAAACATGATACTAAAAACAGCCACTTTTCTCTTCTCTTAATCAAATTAGAAGGAACTTGTTGACTTTTGTAACCTGTATTCTGCAATGCCAATATGCATGTATATAAATTTTTTATAAAAACTTCCCTTTGACTGTGAACTTGGAACACAACTAAATATACACATCACAATTTAGAACTTTCTTTGGAGTATTTCATTAAATAAGAATGAAAATCCATAGTTAATAACTATGACATAACAAATATCATCACAACAAAGTCTATACCATGTGGATGTTATTGTTTCCAGCTATTTTATTGACTGGAAAACTGAATTAGCATTCCCAATAGGGCAATAATTGGATGTCTCAAACCAAGAATTACTTATTTTAAGAAGTGTTGTGAGGATTTATAAGATGTACAAAAGGATACAATTGAATCGTCTTATTTTTTCGAGCTCAGTCGCAACTGACCTACGGGAAAAAAGAGAAACCTAATTAAAATGAACATTTTCTTGTTTGATATAACATTAGCAAAATAAGGTAGAATAGAATGGCCCTCTAAAAAGTGAACATTAACAGTTCACTTTATTTCGTTGTTTCTATTTAATGTACTTCTACAAAAAAAAAGAGGAATTGCTAGAAAGTTACATTTTGCTACTAATTTGCAGAAAAAATACTTTTATTTAAAAGGGGGAAAAAGAACCTTGGAATATCAAATCCAAGATAATAAATCCAATGGGTGGCTTTACAAAGCAACACTGCAGATTTGAGAATATTCTGGTTTATTAGTTAAGAAGAATACCAGCTTTGTTCTTGAATAGATTCTTTTGTATTGGTACACGTCCCTTTATCTCTGTTCAGGCTTTTGCACCATTCCACCACTGTTGTGATATATCTGCATTAAAGAAAAATGTTTTGTTGAATCTGGTGTACATGGGAAACAGCTTTTAAGGACTCATGGCAAATGTAGAGTATCTTATGAATAATAACCAAGTTAGTAAAAATAGTAAAAAATAAAGAGCAGAATAAAAATGCAGGAGGGTCAGTAACTTTTATGGACTTATCAGCAGAATGGATGAGGGCTATATGACAGTGATGGTGACATAAGGAATAGAAGGGACTTGAGTGTTTGATCTTAGAAACCATTTTGGCAGCTGCAGAAGGATTTATTTATTTATTTATTTTGGCGATTTTCTGCTAATACAAGGATTGCACAAATCTTAACAGTTGTGTTATAACACAAAGAAGTCTGGAGAAAACAAACGTAATTCTTGAAAAAGTACAGCCATTTATCAACAACTATACAACTATGTTAACATCTGCCATATGTAAAACAGGGACTTTGCTGCTAAAGTAATTTGTAAAACAACTTTCACCCCCTCAGTTTTAGAGAAGTTGAGCTTGAGTGAGTCTCCTAAAATTTTCCAGAAGTACCTCTCATAGGGCCCAGGATGATCAATCTGGAAAAGCTGTTGTGCTCCTTCAGGACAAGTCAGTTTACACCAACCTGTGTTGTTCTTTTGAGGATTCTTGAACAAAGGAAGAAAAAATAAAATAGGAAAGAACATCATTATTATTAGGCCATGTTTAATTCTCCTAGTCCAGGGGTGTCAAAATCTGGCTGGCCTGCGTGGTGCTTAAATCTGGCCCGTGGGCCCAGCCTGGAAATAGCAAAGGATCGGCCCGCAGTGCCTCTGGCAGCCAAAATGGGGTGTGGGGGAGCCGTGCCCCATTTTGGCCACAGGGTGCTGCAGGAGGGATCCAGCCCGTCCCCCAGCTGGCCCACGGAGAAGAACTGCAATGTTGATCCGGCCCTCGAAGAAATCCAGTTTGACACCTCTGTCCTAGTCTGTTTCTAAACTTGGGGACCAGGTAGCTTTCTGGATCTTCTGCAAGATCCCCAAAATTCCCTTCCAGTTTAAATAAGCCACAGTTGTACCCCCTGCATATCAAGTCCCTTCTCTGACTGCTACCTGCTGGTGAGCTAAAGTTTCATGTCTTCTGTGCATACAATCCCTGATGTAACACTCAAATGAAGAATTGGTTTATTCCTTTAAATTAAAACAGTGGGGAACTATGGTCCTTTTATGCTTTGTGAACTTCAACTTCCAGAAATCCTGAGCCAGCATAGTTGATTCAAGAATTCTGGGAGTCGAAGTTCACAGACTGTAAAAGGGCCATAGTTTCCCACCCCTGCTTTAAAAGAACCATCGTCAACTAGGGATTCTGTCACACTTGTGATTGTGTTATTTTTCAACACTTTGTAAAGACCTTTATTAGAATAGCGGAGCTTTTCCTTCCATTCTATATATTCTACTGTCTGTTAATGGCAATGAAATGGATCTCCCCCACTGATACCAAACAATGAAGAGGACATCCTCAAAATACATGGCAAAGAACATTCATGGAAGATTTAAAGACTCTAAACATCACGTGGAAAGACGTTGAACTACTTGCTTAATATTGAAAATGCTGGTGATCCCTTGCTGCTTGTAAAACTATTAGCACGGGAGGATCTGATGCTAACCTTTTGTAAAAGATATTTCTTTTGTATTTACTGTGTTCCTGAAGCATGCAAATATGCATATGTGTATAAACAGACCATAAAATAAAAAGTCTATCTTGGGCAGTATTGAACACAGGGCAGGCACTGGAATTTTTATATTCCACCCCTCAAAACATCTAGTTGAAGTCCATACATCTTAAAGTTGCCAAGAAACATTGTTTAAAGGATGGGAATTCTGCACTTGGTGACTTATTCTGATCTGATCCAATTTATCCAATGGCCCTTCTTGATATTTCTTTAAATATGAAATAAATATAATTAACTTTACCTATTGCTCACCTGTGATCGTCCAAAGTGAGAACTGAAATCCCACTCCATATTCAGGACTGTCCCATCACAAAATACAGCATATATTTTCTTATCTGAATAAGCCAAGAATCTTCCTACATTAGGAACAAATGTTTCAGCCACAGGGAGTGGTAACACTTCTCTTCCACCTGTCTCAGAAGACTATTAAAAAACAAATGAAATCAAATAAGATACATATTAGTTGTATTAACTTATCTTATGCTGGTATTTGATTATCATATTCATACCTACCAACTTCCAGCAGCAAACATTATAATTATGTGTTAAGGAAAGCATATTCTCAAGATCATGTTGAAGAACTCTAAGTAGAAAAATAAAAAATATTAACATTTCATAACATTGCAAGCCTCTAAAACGTTTAAATATATTACGCATACTGTTCATTGCTGTTAATTATTGCATATTAACTTGATCTTAATGTTCTGACGTTCAAAATTAACATGGGATATTTTACTACTTCTTAGCTCACTAATGATGTTACTTTCAAAAACTTATTGTTGTAATGCTTCTAACCCTCTAACCTATTTATTTTTAGTTTTCCATTTTTTTCCTGGTTTTCTTTTTCACTGTATTGTTAAATACCTGTTAAAACAAAAATGTTTGGAAAAAATTATAACTATTTTATGCCCAAGTACCTTATGCTAGAATGAGCAGTAAGGAAACGGGTCTAACACACAACTGCTTGATGATTTGCAGTAAACTTTGGCAAAATTTTAAAATTTCTAGCTATTCTTCTTTAGAATCAAGATAGATTTATTTTATATGGCATCCATATACAGGTAGTCCTCAGCCAGCAAGCATTCATTTAGTGACTGTTCAAAGTTACATTGACACTGAAAAAAGTGATTTATGACCAGTTTTTGCATTTATGATTGTTACAGAATTCCCAGAATTAACCTACCGTTTCCCCGAAAATACGACCTACCCTGAAAGTCCTAGCTTGATTTTTACACATGCAAAAGCCCTACCCTTAAAATAAGCCCTAATTAAGATCCTGCCCACTCCAGAGTGCACAGGTAAAAATTAAGCTAGGGTGGGGATGTGGGTGGTGGTGGAGCTGCCCTGCTACTTATCTTTGGACAGTTGTAAACAGGCCTCGCACACCCTGACACCTGCCTTGCCGGCCCATTACTTCTGCAACCAGCAAGCCGCAGAAGCTCCTGAAGGCCTCTGACAGCAAAAAGGAAGTCAGGGGTGACACACGCAAGTGAGGTTGGTCAGTGGATGGCATCCCCTGAAAATAAGACCTGGTGCCTTATTTTCGGGGAAACACGGTAGGTTCATGGATTTGGGTACTTGAACATTAACTGCTGCCTTTTGTCAATGTTACTGAAAGTGACTAAATATTCCAAATTACCTAGAAAACTGAGTGGTATAATCTAAATAAACGAACAAATACTTAAAAGAAAGCAAAGTATCCCACCTTACTGACTGTGTTATTATTGTCCCTACAGAGTAGAGACTCCCAGGGACATGAGGTGGTAGGCCGTTTACAGAATACATAGTTTCTTCTATCTAAAAGATGAATGTGAAAGAAAAAAAATAACTATTTAGAAAAAGAGCTAACCAACAAAGCAAGTACAACAGACCATTAAACTACTGGACTCCAAGTATGAACAGTTGTTCATTATACGGTTTTAAGCAATTTGTTCCTTTGGTGTTAAATTGCTCTAATCTCTTGTTTTTGTGACATATGCCACAGATAATTGTAGGTCTGAGGCAGCTCTGTCAAAAATAAAAGCTAAAAGTGCAAGAGTGCCTAAGACTGTTGATAGGTGTAGGGATTTCCACATGAACATAAAGCACCTCAGTTCTTACAGTAAAGCCAGGAATTAATGTGGAAGTAGGATTATCTTCTCGGAAAAGGAAAAAAAAAGGTAAGCGCTGATGATGGGGAATATTCTAGGAATAGGGGAAGATGGATAATATAAGAAGGAGCCAAGTTACCAATTTGATTTTTTTTTGGGAAAAGATGTTTCTTAAGGTAGAATTAAGGGTCATTATATTAGAAGAGAACTTGCTTTGTTATCTTATGTTTCATGAAAGGAAAACCAAACACTGAAACCATGGTTGCAGGTCTAGATATCAACAATCTCAGCTTTGATTTTAATAATTGTAAGAACCTTAGGTAAAAAGAATTGGATATACAGTATATGAATACATAAGTAAAAAAAAATAACTAAATGCACTAATAGTCTATACATTCTCTTTTGTCATCAGCAAAAAGGCAAGAAAACTGTACTGTATGTGCAAACACACACACGTGTGTACACATGTAGAGTACCCCTTTTCTCTCTCTTTCTCTCATTAATTTGTTAGCATGTTATCATGGTTCTTAATCTATCACAATCTTCATTTTAAATGGGATAGTTTTACAGCATTCCTGAAAAACAGCTATCATAAAATATTCAAGAAAAGATTTACTTGCTTTTATTTACCTGTTTTGTATGTGGGTTAATACAATAACGAGTGAAGTATTTTCCCAAGAAGAAACCTTCTGACTTAAACACTGATCCATCTCCAGGATAAATTTCTATACTTCTAAGTCCAACGGAAAACCTAATAGAAAGTATGGGTCATTAGCTCCACTATGTTTTTATTATCTCAATAGGCTATGTAGATTAATTATAGATAAGTCAAAGATCTGATTCTGGGAGAAAACTAACAGATTTTAAAATAATTAGTCATAGTCTATTGATCCATGGAAGAAAGAATTACAATCTGTAATTAAATACTGAAATTAAAGAAATATTAAAAGTTTAAGCAAGTTTTTATATTCTCCTGAACCATTAATAAAGTATTACAAAAAACCAGGGTTAAGGAAGAAGAAAAACCAATGTTAAATGTTTTAAACCAGTGGCCCCCAACCTTTTGGGCACTGGTTCCATGGAGAGAGTTTTTTCTATGGTCCGGGGTGTGGGTGGGGTGTGGTTTCGTGTGCTGCCTGCATCCCACGAACGGAGCTTTGCTTGTTTGTGCGGCCCGGTTTCTGGAATGCTGTGGCCTGGTGCTGGTCCACGGACCAGGTCCAGGTTAGCGACCCATGTTTTAAACCAAGAGATCTTAATTTGAAGTGACTCCCAAGATGGGATTGGTAGTCTGAAGGCAGTGTAGTATGTTGTAGATATAAAGTGTTTTTTTTTTTAAAGAAATACTACTTCTAGTGAGTGGACACTTTACATTATAAAATGCTATAATGTGTAAAATTAAAAACCTTGCAAACCCTGCCAAACCTGTTAAGAGTCTCAAGATCTTCTCATCCCAAGCATGGGAGAATTATCAAGTTTTCAACGACTTTCCAGAATGTTATCAGAATGGGCAATGGGAAATAGTTGTCCAGGTAATCCCAATTGACATCATAATCCCAAGATGTGTGGATCATTAAGTGGGAAGTGGATAAAATGTCAAGTAAACAGCAGGGACACTGCCAGGGGCTAGGGGAGGCCTGGTGCAGAGGATATGTAAGTGGAGTAGGGGGTGCTGTGATTTTGTAACTGAAGGAAGGAGGAAGCAGGTGTGTTCGAGCAGAGGGAAGAGGAAGTGGGGGAAGCAGAGATGGTATTCAGCAGGTTCTCATTATTTTTGGAGAACCGGTAGTAAATATTTTGAGTAGTTCGGAGAACCAGCAAGCACCACCTCTGACTGGCCCCGCCCCATCTATTCTCTGCCTCCCGAGTCCTAGCTGATTGGCTGGATCTTCTTTTGTTGCCCTGCACAGGAGAATGGAGACGGAAAGCAGGTTAGTGGTGTGGGAATGGAGATTTTACAGTATCTTTCCCCTGTCACGCCCACCAAGCCACACCCACTAAGCCATATCACGCCTACCAAGCTACGCCCACAGAACCGGTAGTAAAAAATTTTGAATTCCACCACTGGAGGGAAGATATGCTGTACAAAAAGGCCTGGGATGTTTGTGTGTGGGAGGTGTTACCAGAACAACTTGTAACCTTCTTTGCTGGCTTCTCCATTAGCTTTGCTTGTGGAAAGACAGCAGGGCAGGTTGCAAATGCTGACCATGTGATGCCTCAACCATAGTTAAGTGCAAGCTGGTTGCCAAGCGACAGGGGGGGGGGGGGGGGGGGGGGGCCGGGGGGGGGGGGGGGGGGGGGGGGGGGGGGGGGGGGGGTGAATCATGAGCATTTGACCATGGATCTGCGATGTCAGAACTTTGAGGATTTACCCTAGGTAGCACTCATCCAGTGCCATCATAACTTCAAACAATTGCTCAATGAGTGGTTGGTAAGTGAGGACCACCTGCTCATTATACTGGAACACCAATGCTCATTAAAAATCTATAATTATTATTTTGCAAATTCTTCAGTGTTCTTACCGAATACAGATGAATTAAGTCTTTAAAGCTCCTTTCATAAACACACCTACCAGAGGTGGTATTCAGCAGGTTCTGACCAGTTCTGGAGAACCAGTAGTGGAAATTTTGAGTAGTCCAGAGAACCGGCAAATACCATCTCTGACTGGCCCCGCCCCCATCTATTCTCTGCCTCCTGAGTCCCAGCTGATCGACTGCGTCTTCTTTTTTTTTTTTTTAAAAACAAGTTTTATTAATTTTTAAAACACACAAATTATCATTATTCATTACATGTTTAAACCTTTTTCCCTTGTAAATTTAACAAGTCAGATAAATTATGATTCTGTTTTAAACCATTTCCATATAATATACCAAAACCTCTTATTCAATTTCTCTTTACTTCTCTTTACTCTTATTCAATATCATTATTATTATTTCATCTGTTTCTTTCTGACTTAGTTACCATTATTCTCATTCTATATTTCTACAAGTTTTTACCAATTCTCCCCCAAAAAGACATATACACACAACACACAAAACATAAAAAAATATCTTTTTGGAAAGTAACTTGGACCCAGGTGTCTCTCTCTTCATGGACTTCAATTATATTCATGCTCATCTTACATATCATTACTTATTTTATTTACCATTCTAAGCCTTCTATATTAACTTCTCCACATATTTCACACTTCTTAATTCTACCTTAATTAATCATCTTAGTTTAAATCATTATATTTGTATCTTTTGTCCATTTTTTATCATCCCTTTGTCTCATCCCTTATGAAAAAAAGAAAATCAGTTTCTCCTGAAATCATTAATCAGAGTATGATGCCTTTCTATCTCCCCCTAAGTTAATCAAATTAATCTTTAAAATAATATCTAATACCCAATCAGATTTTGCTTGGTACATTCTATCTAACTAATACATCCAACACAATTAAGTGCATAATTAGAGAATAAATCCAAATATTAAAAAGAAATACTATAATAAAAATTTTATAATAACATCAATACCATAATTTTATTAAACTCTTTAATTAAAACAATATTCTAAACCTCTCCTATTATTAAGTTTTAAAACCAATCATTTTTAAACATTTTAACATTTTAATCTCTTATCAACTCTTAAACCATTGCAATACTACCATCTCATCTTATGTACCTTGCAAAATCTTTTTTTTTTTTAAAAAAAATTATACTTTATCCATTATCCATAAAAATTCCTTTTTCCATTTAATTTCAAAACGTTGTAGCTTTTCTCCACCTTTTCCCTTTCTTTCTTTTCCCAACAAACCTTTCTGCCCCCTTCTTCTAGCCTCTGCCTTACCGGCTTCCCTTCTCTGTCGTATTTCTTTTCCCCTTTGTTTACAATCATCATATTGGTTTTGCACTTTATTTTTCCCTTTCTTAAATGTTTTTTTAGATCTTAAGTCCTTAAATCCTTTAGTTTTCTTCTTTTCTCTTCTTTTCTTTTCTTTCTCTCTCCTTTTTCTGGATCAAATTCTGAGATTCATTAAAGATGGCTCCTTCCTTTCTTTCTTGTTCCTCTGCTGTCTTCATCTGTTGTAATTTTTGTTGATAATTAGTAAGCGCCATTTCTAAGAAAAGGAAAGCTTCTTCCACACCATTTCTTAGTTCCTCAACAGAAAGAGCCATTATAAATCTTTTCTTTTCTTTTCTCCTTCTTTCTTCTTACAACAACCAGAATATTCAAAAGAAAATAAAAAAGATAGAACAGTCCCAAAGTTATCAATCAGTCCAAACCAAGGCAGAGTTCTCACTTTCTCCTTCTGGGGTGATATCAATCAAAGAGAAAGAAAGTCCATAATCTGTTTAAAGTCTTGTTACAATATATTCTAGTCTTCAAATCCTTAAGGCATCTGCTCCAACAAGTCTTAGCATACAAATATTTTCTTTTTAATCCTCTCTTCCCACTCATCGCTTAAAACCAATTTCCACCTAAAAATAGGTTTCTTAATATCCAGTTATTTATTCCGTAGGAAAAGAGGGAAAGCTATCCTTTCAGCACCTTCAAGCAGCCGCTTTTTTCCTCTTCTGGCAGGTATTATTCAGAAAGTCATACTTTTCAGGAGTTTTATTAAATATGTCTTAGAGTCCTAGGAGCCAAGAAAAACTTTCTCCTCTCAATCACTTTCTCCACTTCCTCCTGCGCATTCTTACCCGGCTGCCAGCTTCTTTGTGGCGGCCATTACGGACCGCCGCTGCACGTCCTGGGAAAAGGGGGTTCTGCCGGCCAGGAGGGGGTCTGCAGCACCCCAAACCCTTCTCCGGATCCCCCTACCTTCAGCTGCCCCTGCAGGGCAGCCTAGCTCCGTACCCGGCTGGGTCGGAGCCCCAAGCGCCTAGCGCGGCAGGGATTGCGCAGCTTCGCAAATCCCTGCCGCTCGCGAAGCCGACAAACCGGAAGCCTGACTGCGTCTTCTTTTGTTGCTCTCTGCATAGGAGAGTGGAGCTGGAAAGCAGGTTAGTGGCATGGGGTGGGAATTTTGCTGTATCCTTCCTCTAGAGTGAGGTGAGAATGGAGCTTTTACAGCATCTTTCCTCTGGAGTGGAGTGAGAATGTAGATTTTACAGTATCCTTCTCCTGCCATGCCCACCAAGCCACACCACGCCCACCAAACCACATCCACAGAACCTGTAGTAAAAAATTTTGAATCCCACCACTGACACATACGCATACCTGTAAATAATACCCTTGCTCCAAAGTACTTTGATAGGTTGCGAGAATGAGTGATATGCATCCTCCTCTTGTTTTTGTTCAAAAATATCAGTGAAGGTCCATCTGTGGATCAAATCAATAATGTTTTTAATGTTTGTTAGTAGACATACATATTTCAAGTCAGTAGTATTTATACAGTGTTGAGAGATTATGAAAGCTCTAATGTTTAGACTACTTAGACCTTTAAAGATAAAAGTGTGAATAGAAGAGTATTAATTATGATTTGAATTTTGATGTTAATAAGCATAATAATAAACCATCCTGCCTTCCAGTGAAGACTTGTATACTGCGCAGGCCAGAAGGAGGGCTGAGAAAATATCTATAGACCCCTCACATCCTGGACGTAAACTGTTTCAACTGCTCCTTCTCAGGATGCTGCTATATGGCATTGCATGACAAAACAACTATACATAGTTTCCCACCTATTCCATCATTCTGCTCAACACATAATTCCCACAGCCCTATCTATGCCTAAGTATATCTAACCATGTGGCAGGATTGTGTTACTATTATCCTTCTCATCTTTCCTATTAGAAAGTCCTATTGGTATCTTATCACAATCACTTTGTTAGTTGTATCTTATGATTTATGGGTGTTTGATGACTTATGATTGCTTTTATGTATACTGAGAACTTAGGTACCAGAGAAAAATTCCTTGTGTATCCAATCACACTTGGCCAATAAAGAATATTCTACTCTATGGTATTTAGATTTTACCATCCAAAACTGAAGATAATGTAACAAACAGCTGCAAATTACTTCAAAGTATTTGTTGTACAATAACGGTTTCTGTCTTAAGGGGAATACTTAATATTAAGATCTCAAAAAGCAATGTTTGATTAGAATCGTTAAAGCAACTTCTTTCATTTGGTCCTTTCCAGATACCTGGAGACAATTACACCCATTGTCTACATTGGTATGGATGGTGGTAGGATTTAGAACAGATTTTTAGCTGTTTAAATGGCCGTTTTTAAAAAGACAGAAATGAAGGATACAGAGATTTTAATGTATAAAACTAACTTACCTGTGTAGAAATGGAGCATGACAACTGAGAGGTAAAGCTGAAGGTAAAGTAGTAACTGTGTCAGTCATTCTGTATTCATTAGCAAGATCCAGGCTTACACAATCATCTTCATTCTTTCCTTTACTAGAGCCAACTTCATTTCCACCAAGTGACTGATGAATTCTTAATGCTAATGACAACGGGTACTTCCATTCTTCAGGGCAGGATGACACTGATATATGCTGTATAATCCTACAGTACTCAAATAAACTCTTCTGGGAAGACTGAGATATCCTGTCTTCTTTTTGCACAGCACTTGAATTGTTCTCTTGCACAGCATTTTCTATACCATCGCTGTCCTTCATTTTTGTTCCTAGCGGTTTTGAACGAGTTTTTAAATCAGAGCTTTGGCTGGAACTCTCATAATTTGCTTGGGCTGACTTACAGGGGCTCCCCTTTGAAAACGACGATGGGAATGATAACCCCTTGCTTACTTTGCATAAAAACTCCACCGTAAATTCTTGCTGATACTCTGGTAATATAAGAGAAGCGTGTCCATCTAAAGACGTGACTTTCACATTGCCATTTAGAAGACGCATTTCCTCATTAGCCGTATGAAGGCCAGGCCATTTGGCTTCAGTGACATCTGTGAAAATAACCTGTAGAAGAGACTGAGTTTTAAGATTCTGATAGCTTAGACTTTCCCAAAGCCCTGCCAATAGCAGATCAAAAGAGAAGATGAAGAAACGCTAGTACTTCTCTGTTCATATCCTTGTGTGAAATAGGAAAGAATACATTTAGAATACATTCGGGGTATTTTTCTGAACTGAGGAATGAAAAAGGACAGCGGACTATATTTTGTTGTTGTTAGTTGCAAAGTTGTGTCTGACCCATCGCAACCCCATGGATAACATTCCTCCAGGCCTTCCTGTCCTCTACCATCCTCCAGAGTCCATTTAAGTTCACGCCTACTGCTCCAGTGGCTCCATCCAGCCACCTCATTCTCTGTCGTCCCTTCCTTCTTTTGCTCTCAATTGTTCCCAGCATTAGGCTCTTCTCCAGTGAGTCCTTCCTTCTCATTAGGTGGCCAAAGTATTTGAGAACCATATCTAACCTCACTTATTAAAAAAACAAACATAAAGAGTTATGATTAAATTTGCATTACGCCAGTATAAATGGGGGCCATATCTAACCCTACTTATTCTGGCATAATGTAAATTTCATCACAACTCTTTCTCTTGCTGTTTTCTTTTTTTCTGGGATGAATCTTCTGGTCTTAGAAACAGCCAGCTACCAAGACGGTATAGAGATGCTGTGGGAATCTCAATTCACAGCTCCCTTCTTTGGAGGTCAACATCCTGAATTAAATTTTAGAGAAAGAAATTCACAAGAAAATTCATCAGAACTTGGAATGCTATCTCAGGAGGCCTAAGATTGTAGATATAAATAAATATACCGGTAAGTAAGTGGAACAGAGTAGATAATGGAACTAAGAGATGTAGCTTGCAAACATTACAGTTTATCCAAACAAAGATAATTTCCAGGAATTTTCAAAGATTATTATGGATAACAAAAAGATGGTAATATTACAAAATTATTTTTATATAATTTAGGAGGTGTTTGTGATAAGGGTCTTAAACCTATTGCATTTCTTGTAGCTGCAGTAAGGTGATATCAGACCTTCAATACAGGAATTAGGATTTAATTAGGAAACTGGTGCCACATAGACCAATACAACATTTATAACAGAGTTATAGTAACAGAATCTTGCAAGTCTGAAAGAGCTTCTCCCCTCCTTGCCTTGTACATCTTCTTGTGAATTAGGAAGGCTTTTGTCCCAGACATGTTACATTCTTGCCTTGTACTCAGGCCTTTTTTGTTTGACCATGGCTTTGATAGCAACTCTTCTAGTCCCTCAAGGCCATTCTCTCTTCCCTCTACAGATAAAAATGATTCATTAATAGAGGAACAGCTGACATTTTTAAATATGGAAAATAGGAATGGATTCGTTTTCTTGATGCAATTATTTATCAGGAAATTATGTAAGTCAGATTCCAATTATGGGAATGTGCACATTTCAGAATCTAGTAACACCTTAAAATAAAAATCATGTTTTATCGAATGTTATTAAGAATATATAGAAACTTTTTCACTGTGGATTTTAGGGTAACTTGTCAGCAAGAATGATTAATTATTCATTTTATATATATTTACACTGAAGGCTTCCATAACCAAACAGCCAACCTGCATAACCAAGTCAATGAAGAATTCAGCACAGTGAGTGACTCAGTTAGATCTGGGGTAATTCTGAGTCAGATGAGTTTCCTTTATTACCTGTTTTGAAGAAGCCTGAGAAGCTGGAAGAGGCCTAGCTGCATTTAGTCCTCCAGTAAAAAAACGAGGTGGTGAACTAGGTGGGCTCACATGGAAAGCATCACACTATAAAACTTAGTATCAAAGCCAATCAAAGCATATTTCCCAAAGATAACACATAAAATTAGCCAGTCAAATATTTCATTGGAATCCATTTTTGTTTCCAAATATATACTCAAAACTTACATTTTTCCTTTCTGGAGGTAAAATGTCTGAAGGTAAATAGGGTCGCTCAGAGTATTGATTTCGGAAATCTATTGCCCGCAAGAGTTGTTCCTAAAAAAAAAAAAAAAAAAAGGAAAAAGAATTTGATTTGATTTGAGAATTGATATTGGAAGAACCACTTAATTCTCACTCCTTAGAGTTATTGTTATACAAAAAGCTCTTTTAAAATGTCATCCAGCGTAATTTCTGATTTTAAGAGAAGAAAAATAAGTTTTTAACTTGTAATGGAAAGTAAGCAAAATCCATCTACTCCGTCTTCCCACAGATAATTTACTGGCATCCAGGTCTATACACAGAAAGCTAAAACTGCATGCTACCAAGTAAGGTATGTTCACCAGTACCATTTTTCCCATGAGGAATCCTAGAAACAGAACAAGAATCTAATTGATCAGCCCAAATAATTCCTTAGTCCAGCTTTCTGTTCTTGTACACTGATGTAGCTAGACACTTATGAGCTGCCTAGAATTAGGACAGGTATGGGGCAGTATAATGATCATGAGTTTGATCCAAAAAATCTCAAGAACACAATTTTAAGACTGGCACCAATGCAACCTACAAGAACATTTTACACTTTGGGGTGCTACTGTTTAAAATCCTGGCCATTGCCCCTTTAATAGTATTTTAACAAAATCTGTAACTCTTTAATTGGATTGTTTTGAAGGCTCAACATGGTCTTCACTGAATATCTTTTAAGCCTCCTTATATAGAGAGGTATTCCTCGACTTACAATAGTTCATTTAGTGACTGTTCAAAGTTACAACAGCACTGAAAAATGACTTATGATTTTTCAGTTATAACCCTTGTAGCATCCCCATATTCATGTGATCAAAATTCAAATGCTTGTCAACTGATTCAATACTTATGACTTTTGCTGGGTTCCAAACTCATGGGATTGCCTTTTGCAACCTTTTGACAAGTAAAGTCAAAGACAGATTCACTTAACAACTGGATTACTAACTTATCAATTATCTCTTATATGATGATCACTGGGATTGATTATAGAAATGGAGCTCTTCACTCACATAAACTAGGGAGTGACGCTAACTGTTCGAGAACATGTATTTTCTTAACAGGGATGTTATTATCTGCTATTAATGTACTATAATGTGTCAGTACTATTTTTCATATATTGTAAATAGTGATGTCTATTGCTGGTCTATGTCCATAATAAAGTTATATTCTATTCTATTCCCAGAGCAGGCCATCTTTTTCTTCCTGCTTAGAGAAAGAATGTTTTGTTTACCCGATAGAGACTAATAGCAAAGGGTGTCCTCTGACGAACTCTTTCCGGTGGTTGTATCGGGTGAGCAGACGGAGGGGTGGCCTTTTCAAACAAGAACTCCGATCCACACGGAGAAAGGAGCAATCTGGAGCCATTTGCATAGTGGACTTCCACTGAATTATCTTCATACAGGATCATGAGACTTTCCGATCCCATCACAACAACAAAAAACACATAAAGTGTTTTTACAAAGTGAATCTGTGAAAGGAATTACAACTGATTATTTAGCATATAGGTGTGGATAAGGAATGGTGCAAATATCAGTAATATTACAGGTAGCCTTCACTTACCAACTATATGTTCAGTGACCGTTCAAAGTTACATTGGTGTAGAAAAAAGAGATTTATGACCAATCCTTAAAGTTGTCGTCACCACGGCATTCCCATAATCACACGATTGCAATTTGGGTACTTTGCAATAGGTTTGTATTTAGTCACAGTGCTCTGCGATCAATATTTGCAACTTTCTCAGCTGCCTTCTCACAGTCATGCCATGTTTCACTTTACAACTGTCACTTAGCAATAGAATTGCTGAAAGAATTGTGGTTGGTAAGTAAGGACTATGTACAAATGTGTACTACAAAAGTGTATTATACTTTTGTTCAGCAGTAAGAACTCTACAAAAGTCCTCAGCAGGTAGCATAATCTCAAGCCCAATAAAGATCCCAAATGGTTGAGTTCATCCCCAAAGCAGTTGTCTGATTGTTACTGCTATATATGAAAATGCATTGTGATTAATTTATTATATTAAATCAGTTTCAGTTTTTATCCAAGATTCATCTATTTGTTGCTGCTCTTAGTCTAAAAAAGTTAAGATATCCATATCCTTTTCACCATGATATTAGATGAGAAGAATAGCTTTTGGGGCATTGCAGTGTTTCTTTTTCTTGCTTTCTAAAGCATTCCTCTTACTGTGGAATTTATGCAAAAATTGAGGTTCAGGCTTGGATGTATCCATGAAATCAACAGGAGCCACCACTCCCTACCCCCACCTGATTTGTAGACTATATTTTTACTATATTTACAGTTAAGATTGTGGAGCAACACTAGAAATAGAGCCCATACTTTTGTGGGGCTCCTCAGCAGTTGAACTGACAGATAAAAGACAGAAGGCCTTTCTCAGATATTTATTTGGAAATAAAAGTAAATGGCTAGGGTATCTACACACGCAGCTATTTTGATCAGAATTTGAGCATCACGGAATCTGTTCTAGTACAATTTCCTCCAAAAATTGAATCAACAGGGAACAAAAAGTTATTTCACATGCTCAATAAACCCCTGCCTAGATTTGCAGATATACCCACCTTAATTAAACTATTTTATTAATAATTTACTTGGAACAGCTTACATCCTGCAATGATGCCTGTAACATCACCAAACCGCATCTTCCTATCTTAGGAAGGGCTTGATAGGTGGATAAAATGCCACATCCAGACTAAATATCTGGCTGACTGTGCAATGAACCATAAAAACTTAGCGGTCCCAGTGGTTATTGGCACAATGGGTACCATATCAAAAAATCTTGGAGGGCACCTAGAAAATACGCACATTGATAAAATTTCCATCTGGCAATTGCCAAAGGCTAGGTATTTCTGGCCTTCACCTATACTACAGCAATATATATTGTGTATATATTGTGAGTAAAGAAATAGCAGCTATGACATCACATTGTTGTGATCAGATAATAATAATTTATTAAAATTACATGCCATACAACTCTCAACAACTGGGGGGGGGGCGGGGGGCTAACAAGAAAGACATTTAACAATAAACTCAATAAAAAAATAAAGATAAAAAGATGGCAAGCGCTATGAGGCCAGGCGTGCCTAAACCTCCAAAATAAAACGGTGCACAGGTTTTCAGGGAGAAAGGCTAATCGCACATTAGCTGTTACTAGCTAGAAGTTCGTTTGCTTGGACCTCTCGCGTAACATATTCGGACGACACCAAAGGAAACTGAACTACCTGGTTGCTCACACACAATATGTATTTTTCTCTCTCTCCAGTAATCCGCCGAGACGAGAGCCTTCCGTTCCGAGTAAGCTTCTACTCCTTGGCTCCTGGGCCGCAGGAAGCAACGCAGCGCCTGTTAATCTTCCTCTCGTGCAAATAGGGAAACCCAGTCTAAACAGCGTAGCTCATTTAGGGCAAATTCGCTCCGTTAAAGTCCTCTTTCCTCGGTGTACGAGGAGCCGGGAAACCAACCAAAGAGCGCGGGGGTGGCGGAAAAAAAAAAGCCTCAAGAGGCGGCACTAAGAGGAGGAGGTCTGGATTCAAACGGACTAACGCGCCTCTTTAGGGAAGGCGGAGCTTGAGAGGGATCCAGTAAAATAGGAAGTGTTCGGATTTAAGACAGCTCTGAGTTACCTTTTCCAGAAAAAGGTGTTTCCCACTGCTAGTCCTTCCTGGATCAGAATGGGGATTCTTCCCCCAAGGTTGAAGGGTTTGGAGCTCTACTGTGATTTTGTACGGAACCATGCACATCAAAATTCGGTCCGATCTAAGTATAGTACATAAAATTATCTATTGCAATGTCCTACCTGTCAATGAATACTTCAGCTTCAACCACAACAAGAGCAGACAATAGATACAAACTCAAGGTAAACCGCACCAAACTTGACTGCAGAAAATACGACTTCAGCAACAGTGGTCAATGTCTGGAATTGACTCTGTAGTCTCTTCCCCAAACCCCAAAAACTTTAACCTTAGACTGTCTACTATTGACCTCACCCCTTTCCTAAGAGGTCTGTAGGGGGCATGCATAAGCGCACCAACATGCCTACCATCCCTGTCCTATTGTTTCTTTTTATTTTTCTTATACGTATCCATTTCATGTATTCATAACCATGTTTATACTTATACCTGTTATCTAATAATCGCTTGACAAAATAAATAAGCTTGTGCCATTTGGAATAAAGCAAAGGGCCACCTCCACGCTTGTCAGTGGATGCAAAACTTAGGAGCACCATCTAGGCTAGGGCTACAAGTCCAATTGTTTATACAGTAGTCACTGTCATTTCCTGTAGTCTGATGGACAATAAGTGAGACATAGCCAGTGTTCTTCCTTTGTCATAAGCAAACTATTCCCCCATCTCTCAAACCAAAGTTTTTCTTTTTTTTCCTCTAAAAACTTGGATTCTACCTTCCAACATTTATTTTCTGTCTTCCGTTATGTAATTTTTGTATTATAGAACTTGGTAAGCTCTAATGGCATAACTATATGTTAAGTGGTGCATAATATACTAATCACAAAGGTGCTTTTTCAGGAGGCAACTGGACTTTGTTTCTTCTTTTGAAGATGTTTCGCTTCTCATCCAAGAAGCTTCTTCAGCTCTGACAGGATAGTGGGGAATGGAAGAGCTGAAGAAGCTTCTTGGGTGAGAAGCGAAACATCTTCAAAAGAAAAAACAAGAAAGTCCAGTTGTCTCCTGAAAAAGCACCCTTGGGACAACCATAACCTGGATGACTGAGAATCTCTATAGACTCATAATATACGAACCATATAATCTGAGTTCACACCACACCGTAGAGGAGATGATGGTGGCTGGTTTGTGGTTGAAGTATGTTGTGTAAACACTCTTCCTTGTAGAAGATTTAGTATTCTGTACTGTTGGAACTAAAGCACACGCATACAGGGAGAGATCCATGAGATCCTCAGTCTTTCAATTTTTATTTAAAAAATGGAATCTCCTGAGGATGAAGAAGCTGGAGCCCTGAACAAGCAGGAACAATGTAGTTGTTTTCTGCAGGTAGACAAGATCTTGAGATTTGTGTAGAAATAATTGAGAGAAAGCTGCTAAGATGTTTCAAGACCACCATGAGTTACTTCTACCTCCTCACCCAGGAAATGCTGTAGGGAGGGTACCAGATATGTTTATAATTAAGCCACTAAATGTTTTTACCATTCTAGCACTCTGGATTTAAAATAATGGCCTTAAACTACAAGGCAGACTTTATTTAATTGTCAAATTTAAAGCCCACCTGCCTCATAGATTAATTCTGGGCTTAACATTTATTAATACCAAGAACAATACACTAATATAACTAATTATTTAATGAGTAAATGGATTTTTTTTTTCATTTGTTGAATCATAGACTGAACAAAGGATATCTTAGTTCTTGCACCGAGTTAAGGGTTGGAATGACTCCTTCCACTTCTAGGATTCAGTAATCCAAGATTTTGGAGAGCCAACTGTAACTCTGGTGACTGATGTTATTGCACCAGTGGCTCTGTGAATATGTGATCATAATAGCAATAGCACTTAAGACTTAGATACCATTCCACAGTGTTTATAGCAGTCTGAGCGGTTTATAACGTCAGCATATTTTTCCCAATAATTTGGCTCCTCATTTTACCAACCTTGGAAGGATGGAAGGCTAAGCCAACCTTGAGCCGGTCAGGATCAAATTCCAGACTGAGCAGAATTACTGCATTTTAATTACTGTGCCAGCAGGGCTCCCTTATCAGAGAAATAATCAAGAGAAGAACACATCTGCCTTCCAAGCTGTTGTCCACCCCAGCACCTACTAGATCCCAATCTCTAAAACCACAATAGAAGTCATAAAGCACCACAATCATTTCCTGTACACAAAAGATTCTGATTCTGGAAGTCTTGAGTTCTAATGAGAAATATACATGATTATTTGATCTTAGAACGCTGAAGCTCAAAAACTCCTGAAGGGAAATACTGAATTAATAGATGATCATGCTGTATAGTTTCATACTTGCATCAATGCCTAGCATAATTCCTTAAAAGGAACCTCTTATTTAACCAAATCATACATTAAATAAAATGCACACACAAATGGTGTCTTGAAAACTACAAATGATGTTCAGTTGGGCAGAGTGAACAGAGATTTGTATGTACAATTGCTGTATAAATTGACGAGAGACAGGGCCAGGAAACATTTTTACATTTGTATTTAGCACCTATCTGACCTTGATTGATTTTGAAGAGGGTGAACAAGGTTAAATCCAGTTAATTATTTCAATAGGAAAATTTCAAGAAATGTACACTGAGCCTCAGGCTAGACTGGGATATTGAAATTGGAACAAAAAAACATCCTGCCAGAAGGCAATGGGAACACACACACAAACACATTGTTGTTAACAAAATATGGATATGTACATGTAGTCATCAGGCCTTAAATGAGACTTCGCCAGCAACTATAAAGATAATACTCCTCAGCACAGAAGAAAACAAGGAAGATTAAATATTCTTTCTTAATGAAAATGAAAGCACTAAAAAAAGTAAATAAAACGTATCCAACAACAACAAACTGTTTATTTATTTTTTTGCAAAATATGGTGTTAACTAAAAGCTAAACAACCAGAAGATGTAATTTTATACTAACTCGTTTAACAGACACAAATTGTACCAAGTTATAACAGTGCAATATTAAACAGCACTATTTACATACATATTTACAACTTATGTCTTTATATAAGTTATTTAACCTACTGCTCAGGAAGTTCAACACATTTGGTGTTAGGAAATAAGATTCTAGGTAATATAAAATAGTGAATAAAAATGTTAAAAGTATCCTGGACAAAATTTTAGAGAGAAAAAAAAGATGATTTAAAGGGAAGACATAATCAGTAGACAAATTTCTTTGTAAACAAGGAACTTGTTAAATGTGATGCAATAAAAAGAGACATGAGGGTTTTCTTTTTAGTATGCATTTCAGAGACACAAATTATGAACTTTGAACTAAAAAATAGCTTCTTTAAAATTTCAAAGTGAAAATCAAAGAAATTGTTGAATACAGACATTATATTTTGAAACCTCTAAAATAGCAAATCTTAGGGCTCAATGTTGCTGGTCTAAAAATCTAATTACTATCCTCTGCAAACATGAGCAAAGGTCAGTCAGAATTTCTAGGCTGCTATCTGTGGATCAAGATTTAGAAAGCATCCTAAACCATGGATTTTGGGGGACTTTGCAACCTTCTCCTGAACCTGATGAACCAGAATTGCTAACCAACATTTTAAAGTAATCCTGATTAGCATTAATAATTGTTTTGTCAACACATGCCTGACAATAAACAATGGCTAAAGCAGGAAGTATTAATATGAAAATGGGTAAAGGAATAATCATGACTCATTTCTGATAATCTAAAATCATACTTCAGAAAATGATCAATATGACATCTAAAACTCAGTAATAATGTTGAAGACAGCTTTGATGAAATAAAACATCAATTGACAATGTAGCTGTTTGAAAATCCAATTTTTGTGCACAGCTCCAAATTGTCCTTGGGTGGTTACAATTTTCATGATTTGTAAAATATTAAGAAAACAATTTTGCAACTTCATGAGCCTTCATGGGGCGAATGCTATAAGCTATCCGGGGAAGAATGTAAAAATTCATTCCAAAAGCAAGTCAAAATGAATTATGATTGAAAGGATTTTACTTCAGAAAAGTGTGAATTTTTAATACAAATTTAATCTAAGTTGAACTTTTAGATTAATGTGACGCGCCAAATAAATTTGTTACAGCAAAAACACTGCTTATTTAACTGTACATAAAATAAACTATAATATTTACATATTATTCAAGATAAAGAATTTCACTTTACAATTGCTTCTTTTTGGCAGATTCTGTTTAACAAGAGGGAAATTGCATTCTTGGAAAAACTTAATTTCCTGTGATATGGATTAAAGGATTTTCCACATGTTTAATTGTCTATTCTATGCTGTTTTAGTTTTTTTAAAAAACAAAACAAAACAATATTTATGTAAAACTTATTGTTTCCTCTTGCGTTCAGATTCTAAGCAAAATTTTTCATATGCTTCTTCAATTTCTGGATCCATCTCATCATCTTTTTCGTCATCATCTTCATCATCAAAATATCTGCAATAAAATTCATATTAAATACACATTTTTAAAAATTCAAACATTAAAAACAATAAAAAAGATAAATACCAATATTAATGTTATGATTCTATATTTGTATAAGCTGAACTCTGGCAGGCTCTCATTGCAAACTACCGTATTTTTCACACTATAAGATGCACTTCCCCCCAAAAAAAACTGGGTGGAAATGTCTGTGCATCTTATAGAGCGAATGTTGGCAAAGCCCCGCCCACCCTTTGGCCTCTGCCTTCCAGCAATTTGCTTCCTAATAGCAAACAGCCTGGTCAGCTTCAGCACAGCACAAGTTCCTATGCCTGTTCTTGAGTTGCCAGCTAATTTAGCACGAGCAGCTGGCGGTTGTATTGGCCTCCTGAAATACCGCCAATCAGCTGTTCCAGGCTGCAGGGATCACCATCGTTCATTGCTGCGGCCGCGTATCGCCACCTCTGTGTGCCCCATTTTCGACCTCCGTGCATCTTGTTTTTGGCCCGTTCCAGGCGGCAGGGATCGCCACCGCCTATCTCCACTGCCATTCAGCGGTGACGAAGGCAAACAGCGGTGATAGGCGGCAGCAGCAGCAGCGGTGATCCCCGCCCCCTGGAAAATGGGGCATGCGGAAGCGGCAATAGGCAGTGGGCGCAATGGGCAGCAGCAATCCCCACAGCCTGGAACAATGATTGCCAGTATTCTGGGAGGCCAATCCAACTACCAATCAGTGCTGACCAGGCTGTTTGCTGCAAGGAGGCTGCAATTTTTTTTTTCTTGTTTTCCTTCCCAAAATCTAGGTGCGTCTTATGGTCTGGAGTGTCTTATAGTGCAAAAAATATGATAGGTCTAAATTGCTTAAGTGCAACGAAGTTCACATTTATAAATGTTAGTATCACTTATGAGCAAGAATGGTCAATTTAAATTCCTAAGTACAAAACAAGTATTATTTCCAACAGGAAACCACCTACATTCCAGCTGCTAAGGCCTCTGCTGCACATTCAAATATAAACAGAGGAATTTATAGGATCCAAAAAACAGAAAGTGATCAGAAAAGGAACTGAACAGAAAGACAGAAATAATAATCTTTTTTGCTGTAGGGCCTAAAACATTATGGAAATATTCTTTTCAAAAGCAACAATTAGTAAAAAGAGCTCTGTAGATCTCTAAGGTATTGATTAATGTTACCATTTAGTAGAATATCAGTAAATAAAACTGAAAAAAGCAGTCAGTTGTATATAAAAACTTTTGAATACTAAAGTATTTTCAAAATGATAAATTTTGACAAAAATATTCTTGAAAAGTGATGACCAGTTTAGGAACGTTAATGATAATCTAAAATGATTCTATCTGCATCACAAGTTAGACTAAAATAAGAACTTACTGGTCTTCAGCTCCTGTTCCATTTTCTTCATACCCTTGAAACAAATCTTGCCTTTCAAGAAGTTCTTGATATTTCTCTTGGTAATCTATATCAACATTTTATGAAGAACCACATCCAAGTTTATTCACTATATCGATTAGTAAAATATTACAGATATGTATCCGATAGGCAAACATAATTTGGGTAAGCTCTTAATAGCACATTGAAATAATTTGCTTAAATGTATCATTTTATTGTACTTCATCATGCTTATCCTGAGCTTTCTCTTCCCCTGGCTTTTCTTCAAATAATGTTTGCACTCAAGCAACATAGCTCCTCATTAAAGAATTTGCAATATACTGTACTGTAGCAAGGTATTCTCACTGCCAGAAAAAGTAAAAGTCTGCAATGCACAATAAAGTGGAAAGACACGTTCTGTGCCTTAAATGATTAGTCAAAAGCAACTAAGTACTAAGTAAAGGAGTACAATTGTGAAAAGTCACACAAAGAAAAAAAGGGCTCTGACACTGTAAATGTAGGATGCGGTATCGAATAAAGCATGAATTGATAGCAATCATTGATTAAATGCCATGAAGTACTCTTAGCAATCACATACATATAGTTCTTGTTTAGCGACCTTTTGCAGTTATGATTGTGGGGAAAAAAGTAACTTTGCAACCAATTTTAAGCCTTGGCGCAGTGGTTAGAATGCAGTACTGCAAGCTACTGTTCAGCAGTTTAGCAGTTTTTGTCATCGGTTCAAGGTTGACTCAGCCTTCCATCCTTCTGAGGTCAGTAAAATGAGGACCCAGATTGTTGGGAGCAATATGCTGACTCTGTAAACTGCTTAGAGAGGGCTGTAAAGCACTGTGAAGTGGTATGTAAGTCTAAGCGTTATTGCTAATCTTCAAATTTAAGACCTTTAGAGGTCTGTAAAATAAAGGAAAACTGAAGTAAGATCATAAGAACGGTTGTGATAGCTCTGTTTAACAACCAAGTTGCTAGTCCCAATTGTAGTCTCTAAATGAGGATAATACCTATAGATGGATTTTCTCCATAATGGTGTCACAAAACTTTGTATATCTAGGTTTCACTTATCTTTGTTAATAATTTGTCTACAAATGACAGAAACAGCAATGGGTTCAATACATTGCTGATGTGACTGCAGACAATGAAACTAGCATGGCACGTAGAATTCCATCTGAATGGATAGAAAGCATTTTCTGGAACTTTTAATAAAGCTCTATCTATTTTTGATTGTCTGCCTTCTTTGAGAGCTATAAAATGTAAATTTAATTGATTTCTATTTTAACTATTTTATGCAAAGCAAATAGTTAGAACATACCTGGATCTGCTGCAGTGAAAGGCAAACCCTCTGATGTGTAAAATGTTGGTTCATTCTAGAATTAAAATATGCATTATTTATTTATGTTTCTATTTTTTTAATCTTGTATGCTTTAGCATTTTTATATCTATTTCAGCAAAGCTATCTCAGGGATAATCTATGGAAGAAGAATGCCAGTATACTTTACCATGAAGTAGTTAGGATCATTTTCTGGAGTTGCTTCCCTGTACGTTGAAGCAATATGTACCCTTCCCCAATTACTTGACCGCAGTTCTACTAATTTTAATAGCATATGCTTTACATCTCTGTAACAGAAAAGTAGAAAATAAAATCATTACGTTTACTGTAAGAATACACCTGACTAATTTATTACAGCTTCTCAAAATGTAATTTTTTTAATGCTAATGCATGTCAAAGAACAACTTTTGTTACCAGTATTCTCATACATTAAATATAGGTATTAAATGTGATACATGGCTTTGAAGAACCAACACTGTTTAGATTGGTTAAACACAGTTATTTAAATTTAGCACTTCTGTTGGCTTTGTCCTTTCTGCTGAGTTCAAGGACTTCAGCCTCTTTCCTTATCACGCTTTAAGTGTACTGTCTTCTCTGAAATGTTTGTGTAAGCATTTTCTTAAATAAGAGTTATGAGAAAAGCAGTTCTGGTCTTTATCTATTACAGGCAATAATTCATACACGAGAAGTAGCCTAATGATCTAGACAAGTCTAGGCAAGCAATTTGCAACATGTATTGATTTCCACAACAAATAAGAAAGAAGCGGGTAGTCATGGACACTGTGATCACTGCAAGACTAAAGACAAATGAGGGTGTAATGCAGGGCTAGTAAAAATCATAGCCTGTAGAGAATAACATAGAAGGCTTTGCTAGTAAGCACAGGACAGTTTGGAAAGTTCATTTTGGTCTACCCGATTTTTACTCTGCTTAAGCATAGCAATGAAAGAATACAGAATGAACATGGAATTAGAATGTAGAATTATTTAGGGCAGGAGTGTCAAACTGATGGCTCATGGACTGAATGCATCACGCACATGCCATGCTCACTCCAGCTCCGTGAATGAGAAAAATGTTGCGAAATGTCACCTGATGGCAATGTGACGCAGCGAGTTTGACATCCGTGATTTAGGGAATATATGAAACTCTCAGGTTATTATTGGCTTTATTTATTAATCCAGAGGTTATCTAACTTTGTCATTTTGTGGCACCCTTTTGATGCAAACAAAGGTTGCAAAATCCAGCTTTGCAAACAGACACTAAAAAAATTAAAATATCCTACAATGCCATGTGAGTTCACTGCAGTGCTCTAGTACACAGCATTAATTTTAAAAAAATTATATATAGTATTATGTCACTATTCAAAGTAACTGCAAGATTTTAAAGAAGGCAGAATATGTCTAGTTCCTAGGATCCCCTAAATGTTTTTTTACTGTATACATTTAATTTATTGAAAGATGTGTATTTTAAATATGAGATATTTTAACAAACACTTCACAGTCCAGTGTTGCTTTGATAAATGGTAATTTTTGTAGGAAATGAGCAAGACAGCTACAAAGTGAACTATTCTTTTTATTCTATTAAAAAGGACATGAAATTGTTTTACAGCATAACTGGGAAACGACTGAATTTTCTTACTACCTGCTGCAATTTGCATCTAAGACAACATTTTCAATTTTCTGTATTATGTCATCCATATAAGTCTTTCCCTTTTCTTTCCATGCATCTTCAAGGACAGATCCTGTCAACTGGGAAACAAATAAAAGCAATGATTGACAACACTTGTCAGATTAAACTAATTTGAAAAAGTGAGTTGCATTCAGAATTGGATAAGAACTCTGTTTTTTAACCTTTTTTCGATTACAGTCTATGCTTCTTGCAAAGCTTCTTTTATTTACATATTTATAAAATGTGTATGGCTGCTCAACTCATACAAAAAATTAACAAATACAAACCCTTCCCCCTGCCCCCAACAAGCAGCACAATACATTAAAAAAACAACAGAAGCAATAAAATGGCAACCAGATTAAACTGCACTGCAATTCTCCCAATTGATGCTCTCCTCACTTGGACTCAAATGCCGGGGGAAAGACATTCTAAAGATTTTAAGGGTCCACCCAGGTATCAGGGGGCAATTTGTTTCAAAAGTAAGGGGCCCCACTCAGAAAGCACAAAAGGTGGCAGTGTCGTAAGCAAGAATGGGCTTTATTGGAGCATCTGGGACAATCCTAGAGAAGGCAATCATACCTATAACCATGTCCTATATCATGTAGGGCTTTATAGATGATATCCAGAATCTTGAAGCCTTTTAGAAGCCAGTGCAGCTTATGGAGTAGTGATATATTCATAACCACAGTAAAGCCAAAAATACCTGAGCCACCACATTCTGGACCAAGAGAAACTTCCAGATGGTCTTCAAGGGCAGCCCCATGTACAGTGGATTGTAGTAACCCACATGGGAGTTGATTAAGGTACGAGTAACTATGAGCATGGCCCCCTGGTCCAGCAGCTGGCACAGAAGACAAAATTGTTCAATGGTCTCCCTGGCTATAGCTGTCACCACTCTTCTGGCAGGAGTTGTAATGTGAGGAGATGGACACAAAATCTTGAGCCTAGTTCAAGAATCAAAAATGTAAACTCTCAAATTCCCAAACCTGTGGGTCTCAAGACCTACTGTCAGCCCTTCAAGGTAGATTAACCTAGGAAAGTAAAGTTATGAATGGTAATACTACTTTTATTACAAGGTACAGAATCTTCCAAGTCTGAATACTTTGTGAGAACTGTGGTAAACCTTTATCTTTGTGAGAACTATGGGAAATCCTGTCTGAAACAGTTTGCCTAATTAATTTATGTCCTGGGTTCGGGTTTATTTTGTCTTCTGAGTGTTGTCTTGGTTCTGTTCCTCAAGGTTATTCCTTCTGGTCATTTTGCCTAAAGCCATGAATATTTGGAAGGGTTGGATAAAGCCTATTCTTCCACATCCAGATACGGGAACAGAATTTTGGCAGTTTCACTTGGACAACCAGGGGTAGAGATGTACAGTTGGATTATCATCAGCATATTGAATGCTAGGATATCCTGTAATAGGACAGGCTTTCCGTGGACTACATACAATATTCAACCCTATTTTTGCCAGGAGAGATGAATGTATTTCCACCGGGTAAACAGAACATGTAATCACACCACAGTATTTATACTAATATTAATCAAGAACCAAAGAGGCTCTATTAATAATTAACACAACTGTTTTTTTTAAAAAAAACTCTGAATAAAATGTCTTACTTTCAATAGTTTTACTGCACAAATTAAATTGCTGTCCAGAGGATTTGAAAAAAGTGTATTTAATAGCTCCTGAAGTCCAGTTTGAAGAATTTCAGCTCGAGTTAGTTGTCCTTCATTTCCTTTTATCTATAAATATGTAAATATTTTTATGAAAGTTTGTAAAACCAATATTGAAAATTAAAAACTATTCCAAGTTCTTACTGCTAAGGTATTTGGTATTTTTCTATATTAATTAAAAGCTGATTATATAATGGAATACTTTACCTCAAGAAGGCTATTTTCCTCAGCTCAAATTTTTTTTAGCTGCCATTTGTTAAAAATCACTTGATAGTGAAATCAGCAGCATATACATTTAATAAACAAATAAAATTTAACTACCTGTTAGATTTAATTGAATGAGAGAACTCACAATTTTATACCTAAGAGGATATAAAAAGCCTACAGTAGCATGTTATAATTGATTCTAGTGAAGTAGAAAAGCTTGATTCATGACTGTTGTACTGAAAGGTATTGCTCTAGCAGTATAATGATCAGGACAATATGTACAAACATACTACCACTTCATTTTTATAATAACATCCCTGGCTCCTCTTCTGAACTGTTAAGTTAGGAAATAATAAAAATCTCCATAAATACAATTTATTGTTGGAAATATAATAGAAAATATGTTATCTGCATTTTATTCAATTGTTCATTTGAAATAATAAAAATTTGGTATTTTTATGAGAATGCAGGTATATGACAATTAAAAACAAAATTAAATTGTAAGAAAGACTCTAATGGTCAGCTTCAGTTTGTGCTAAGATGACGTATCTAAATAAATTTGTTCTTTGAGCAAATGGAATGCCTCAGAGTTCAATTTGAGATGGATACGTCAATTGGAACCAGACACTATTAAAGTTTTAAATTTGTTCAAAGTTTTCCTATTTTGATTGAGTTACAATGCTCTACAGATGAATTCTTCAGCCTCTTTCCTTACAAAATGTTGCCTATAGGTCTGGGTTGGTGGGGTGCTGCTCTGGGCCTCCTTGTGAATAGAGAACAAAATGGAAGCAGGCTGTGTTCTGGCTGGGTCGCCTCTAGTAAGGACTTGGGCTTCGGCTCGTGGGTGGGGCTGTTCGCTGCTTCTCTGACCTGGCCCGGGCGACCGTGCTCTGCCGCACCAGTACCCGGGGGCCCGTCCCCATCGCGGGGGCCTGTGGGGAGTGCTGTGTGGGGCCGGCCGAAAGCCTCAGGTGGGGCTGGGTGGGTGGTGGGTGGGGGGCTAGGAAAAAGGAAATTGGGCGTGTGGTATAAGTCTTCGGAGGGGTGTAAGTGGCCTGGAAAGGGGGGCGTGCCCTTCTGTAACCTGGGGGTGGTCGGCTGCACCTCCCCCGAGTTAGCAATAGGTCTAGGGATATGTAGGCATTCTTGGTGGGGGTAGGAGTACCTTTGCTCATGAGTGTCTCATCCTGTTTGATTCTGCAAGTTTAGAAGGAACAGGAAAATAGGTAAAAGTTCAAGGTACACAGTTGTGTTTTCTCATGGGACTTTCCAGACTTTCCCATGGAACTTTCCGTGGCTGTATGATCTCATCCTAGTAAGGTAACATCTGGGACTTTCCAAGATTGTATGTTCTCATGCTGGTGAGGTAATTCTGTAGAGGTCATTGTTTTCTGAATGCATACTGTACTTTTGTTTTACTTTTTCTCAATAAATACTGCTACCTGAGTTCACTCAGGGCTGGCATTTTCTCAGACATTTTCCCTGTGTCTCATTTCGAATGCCAGACCACCACAACAAAATGTCCAAAATTATAGATTGTAAAAATAATTCAACCAGAAAGAAATATTTTTACCTCTAGATTTAGATAAAGTTCAGCCAAAAACAGCACAAATGCATGAAATCTTTTCCTCACAGTATCATCACCTTTGGCAGCTCCGTCTCTATTTTCAAATTCTTTTTGACACCTGAAAGAGACAATTTTGTACTTACTGGTAAAATTCATAAAATATTATTTAAAAACTGAGGCAAATATGATGTTAAAGGATAAAAGAAAAATATTAACATGTATCTAATAATATATCTATGGTTGCAAAGTAATAAAACATTCAAATAGATTATGCAACTTGATTAAATACCCATCTTTATATATTTTGTTGTTGCTTGGGATGTCATTTCTGAACCCTTTTATCCCTGATGGCATGGTCAAAGTTTAAGAATCATCGTATCTATAATCCAACACCATGAGTGTCAATAGTTTGTTTTAACATAACCAAAAAGGGACCCCAAGGAGAAATAACACATTTAGGGGATGGTTTGATTCTCTAAGTCTCCCACTTCCTACATAACAGTAAAAAGAAAAAGAAAATGCACTATGTAGGATAAAGTTGTGAAAATAAATACTAAAATATGTAAACAATGACAGCTCTATGTAAAACTTCCATCTGATGTATTTAGGGACAATAGCATCAGAATATCTGATATGACTTCCACCCAGGAACCAATTACGATTTGGGTCTTCAATACTAGATAAAGAATCTCTTTGTTTCCCCCCACTCCCAGGTAGCTTATTCTGCACTCTGGTTGATCTTTCATTAGAAGTTTACCCCAGATTTATCAGTAACTTTTTCAAAGAAAGAATAGAAAGCTGGTTGTTGCAGAAAGCAGTATTGTAGTAGATTTTCTCACTTATTCAAAATAACCTGGCATTTTAGTACAAAAGTATATGATAAGAGTATATATAGAGCATACAAAATCAGGAATTAAATATGGCCTGAAAAATTTCCCATTGTTTTTGTGTACTTGTTACTTTTCTTCAAGGGTGTATTAATACTGCAGTAAAAACATTTTAAAAATGTGCACACCAAAATGAACATTAAAGCATTTTATCTAAAGATTACATAATTTTTTAAATAGTCCTTATTGCAGAGGAAAGAATATCTCACACAATTAGAGAAACTATCTTGAAGACTTGACTTCTGACTGCTGCCAAAATTTTGCAAGCAAAAGAAACAGAGAAATTCCCATTCCATAAGGGGCTGATTTTAACGGAGCATATGAAACACCAAATAATTGCCTTTTTGCTGCCAGTTATGAAAAATCAACTGATGGAAAATATGTACTCAACTTGTCCATGTGTGGTATATAGCTAAATATAACACCAAAGAAATACTTTCCCATGTTTTGAGGGCCACTATGCATTAAAGCTGATAATATTGGTGAAAGTTGTATTGGACAAAATTAATTGGACCCCAGAAATACTGTGTTGCCACTCAGGATTTATTGCAATAACAATAAAATAAATCAAAACATTTCCACTTTGACTTTAGAATGGACTGCCATTCACTTTCCAAACCTTCCAGTCCTCAGCTGCAGTACTAAGAAGTAAAAAATGTTGAGCTATAATATAGATTATTTCCTTTCTTTTATGAAGATTGAGATCCAAGCACAAATGTCCTTCTGTTCCATACTGAAGCCTAGTAGTTTCCAAAGAGAAATATAATTGGACAAATATAGGAGCTGAAGAAAGTTATCCAAGTTTTGGAGTTTCATAAGAAGTCCAATTGCTTTAAACTTTCAAAACAGTAAGTTGTCATAAGTGTGGCAAATGGCAAGCCAAGTACCTGAAGCTTCAAGGGACAAATGCTATTATAAAAGCTCATTATAATCTGATAGAACTGATGGGTCTTCTCAGTGATGGCTCCTGCCTTGTGGAACACTATTCCATCCCGCTAGGCTTGTACTATTCCAATCAAATGTCTAGGGTGATTCTCAGTCATCCAGGTCTTGGTTGTCCCAAAGGTGCTTTTTCAAGAGGCAACTGGCCTTTCTGGTTTTTCTTTGAAGATGTTTCACTTCTCATCCAAGAAGCTTCTTCAGCTCTGACTGGACGTTGTCAGAGCTGAATCCAGTCAGAGCTGAAAAAGCTTCTTGGATGTGAAGTGAAACGTCTTCAAAGAAAAACCAGAAAGGCCAGTTGCCTCTTGAAAAAGCACCTTGGGACTACTATTCCCACCATTTTGACTTTCTACAAACTGCGAGAAACCTATTTGTTCTCCCAAGTGTTGCTTAGGATGATGGCTGAGCCCCCTTGGTTAGGTTTTTTTTTTTAAAAAAAAAATGCTGTCTTTTTCTTAATATACTTTGTTTTTAATGTTTTATCTGTAAGCTGCCTAGAATCGCTATTGAGTTAAGCAGCCTCAAAATTGAAGAAAAATACATGTTTATAAACAAACTTGGGCTTTATTTTCTTGACTTGATGATGTCCTCAAAGGCAACATTCTTGACCTCAAGGGGGGAACAAAGCCACTTAACCAATTTAATGTGCAAGATGAATCAGAAAGTATCTGTTTATTCTGAAAGAAGTAAGACTCTGAGTATCATCTCACTTTCATTAATATTCATTTACAAAGTTTGTTTACCTTTGAGAATATAAAAGCAAACAGCACAGCATAACTGACATTCAAAATCTCAGTTTCCTATGTTTTGCTTGTTCTTCTACACTGCTCAAAATTCATGTCTGTGGCGAGCAAACCTGCTCATTGTTTACAATAATTGAAACAAATAATGTTTGATATAACAAAAGCTGAATATTTTTTCTCTGAAATTTGCAGATCATTTTTAGTTAAGGTATATATTCACTTTGAAATTTCAATCAACATTTTTGGAAGAAGGAAGTTTGAAGAGAAGTGTTCTTCATTTTTAACAAAATGAGAACGATTTTAAAAGTTGAAACAATAGTCCTGAAATACTTTTCTAGCATATCGTATTATCATTCATTTTTTTAGCATTTTACATAAGCTTGGAAAACAGACGAACATCTTAAAGCAGCAACATTTTTCTTCATGCTTGATTGGAAATCTAGAAAAAATGGATTGCTTTAATGAAAGGGATTGTGTTAGCATGTACTCTTGAGTCATTTTTAAAGTATGCAGAGTTCTAATGCAGAATACATGCAGAATCAAGCTTGACAGTCTTGTTTCTGTCAATGGCAGCTTCTTTCAATATAACAAGATCTGCAAACTTCCATTTCAATCTGATATAAGTATCTTACCAAATAAAGCTGGTAACAATGCATTGAGAATTAATTTTGGAATAAAAAATTGTCTTGAAATGTTCCTGGGAAATATTGAATCAGAAGTTGTTTTGTTAAATTCAGAGACAGAGGATATGTATGTATGTATGTATGAATGGCATTCAGCTTTGTTCGGGTATTTTCCCACGTCATGTTAGTTGTGCTTTTAAAGTTGTAGCAACGTTTCGGCAGAATCTCATCTGCCATCATCAGGCTTCTGTATAGTGTTCATCTGTGAGTCAGACTTTTACAGTGGTTTCAGATTTAAATTTGGGGCAGCCTATTGCTGTGCCAGAATGGTTTTTCTTCATCCTGATTGGTTGGGAGTCTTGGTCTGTGTTTATTGGTCTTGGAGTTTGCTGTGTTCTGCTTAATTGGTGTTTCTAATATCTTCTGTCTGTTTTTTGGCTCTTTTTGTATCTTGATTGGCTGGCAACATTGTGTTACTTTACTGGAGGCCTTTAGTGCAGCTTGGCTCCGGGTAAATGGATGGCTATCCTTAGTTAGGAAGCTAGGTTTCATCTGGGTGTCTGGTTGGGGTATGTTTGAGTTGGAGGTATCAGGGGATCTGTTTGTGCCCAGGTGTTTGCCTGGCTTGTGGTGTGGAGATTTTTTTGTTTGTGAGTGCAGGCTTCCAAATGATTGACAGTCTGGTGGAATCATCTCTTCTATTCATGCTTTCTGGTCTTTTTCAATCTCTATGGCTTCTCTGATGATTCTGTGGCTGGGGTTTTCTATAGTGGCTATTGGTGCCATTGAAGTTGATGCTATGACCTGTGGCTTCCATGTGTTGGACTAGTGAGGAAGTGTGTTCCAGCTTTTTGACTGCATTTCTGTGTTCATCCAGGCGGGTATTTATTCTTCTATTGGTTTGTCCAATGTATGTGTCCGGGCATGATGCACAGGGGATATATATATATATCGTGACTGGAAGGTTTGAGCCTGCTGTGAGCTTTGAGTCCGATGTATCAGAAGACACAGGTTCGAGTGATGAGGAAAGTTTGGCATTGGAATTGGAGCCTGCTTTAATGAGAGATGCAGGCGTGAGCCAGGAGGATGAGGGGTGTCGGAATCACCATCCTCTCCAGAACCTTCCACATCAATCATGCCTCAGGTGTCAGCAGCTGATCCACAGAACAGACCAGAGTCCTTGAGTGATGATCAAACTGACGAATGTTGGGTTGATGCAAGGACTAGGCAGGAGTTGAGACATCAAGCACAATTTGAAAGGAAACGTCAAGTCAGAGACTAATTAGAGAGACTGACACGCCCCTTCAAGGAATATAAGGAGCGTGTTAGCTAACGATCCTTGTCCGGATCAATCTTCGTTAGTTACTTCGCAGCTTGGAAGAAGCCTTCTGTTTGCCTTTTGGCTCTGAATTATCTTGCGGCTCGTTATCTTGGTTTGAAGACAGTTTCTGGGAAAGCTGCCAACGACGACTACAGAGAAAAGTTAACTCTGTGGTTTCTGATATTATCTGTTCGTGTTTATTTCTTTTTTGACATTTGGACTCTCACTTTGTGGCTACAGGTGAGACAGAACATACATACATACATACATACATACATACATACATACACACACACACACATATATATATATACACATACACACACACATACATATATACACACACACACACACAGTGAGAGAGAGAGAAAGAGAGAGGTGGGGGGGGAGGGAGATACTGACCTTGAAAGGAGTACTGTTCTGAAGTTGCCATTTTGTGGATTAATCGTGAGGTGAAGAGAGAGATAATTGCATAGCCGTGCCCCAATATAGGAAAAATTGGGGACAGATGTAGCCTTTCAAAACAATCAGAAAAAAGATCACAATCAGACATTTTCAAAAGTTCTGTGGTGCTTGTATATTTTCTACTTATTTCAAATATAGGTAATATTCTGAATACTGTTTCAGGAATTTTAAGTGGAAAACCGCTCTGGATTTTTGCTAAAACTTGATATCACAATAAAAACTTGATAGTTATTAATGGAACATTAAGGTTGAATTTGACTTCAGAATTGAATTTTAAGAATGGGACTTGGAAGAGTTTCTCAGAGATTTAGGAGTTCTTACTTTCTCATAAAGAGAAATTAGGCAATCCTTCCGTTAAACACACATGAATTCTCCCAAATTGTTAGTTCACTTCTTTATGAGAGCCAGTTTGGTCTAGTGGTTAAGACACCAAGCTAGAAACCAGGAAACCATGTGTTCTAGTCCTGCTTTAGACACAAAGACAGATGGCCTTAGGCCAGTCACCTTCTCTCAGCCTTAGGAAGCAGGCAAGCGGGAGCCACTTCTGAAATGTTACAGGGACTTGTCTAGGAAGTAGCAAGGAGTCAAAACAACTCAAAGGCATATGGACATTATTAGCATCACCTAATCTTTTACTTAATAAAAATTGTGAAGATACAATATTATCCAACATGTACATCAATCTGTATCCAGCATTATGAATTCATTTTTTACAGATACACAGCTTCCTTTCCCTGAATGTCAATTTTGAATTCTTTTTAAATTGAGAAATGAAATTTCCCTCACTTTCGTTTAACAAAGAACAATTAAAAGCCATGCTAAAACAGAACAGAAACCAAATGCACTTAACATAACTCACAACAGAATATTTACTAACAAATGCTGCTTTGTAATATCAAATAAGTTCCCTAGTGGATTCATGTTCTCAATTCATATCCTTTGTCCTCATTTTAAAAATACACAGATGGCCTTAACTTTGGTATTTAAATTTTCTTTTTCTACAATTACTATCTTCCACAGTAAGTATTATTTTGCTACAATTATTCAGCAGACGTTTTCCAAGATTAAAAAACCAATTTCTTAAATAATGTACATATATAAGATAAATATATGTTTACAATTAATCCTTGACTTATGGCTGCTCACTTAGCAACTGCTTGAAATTCTAAAGGACCTACCTAGGGGATAATTACAACGTGATTTCAAAATCTCAACATTCTCCTGCAGGGACCACATGACTAAACTTCGGGCACTTGCCTACTAAGCCGCATTTATGGCCATTTGCAGCATTCCACGGTCACATGACTGGGGCTTATGACAGTTTTAATGAAAATCAGCATTTCCTGTTTATGGCAAAACTGTGCTCACAGCAAACCTTTGATTTATTCAGTTACCACTGCAAAAAAGGTCATATAATTGGGTTGACCAAACCATTTTATCATGTTCTCATAGAATAACAGAGTTGGAAGGGACCTTGGAGGTCATCTAGTCCAACCCCCTGCACGAGCAGGAGAGTCTATTCCAAAAATTAGCCTCTATTTAGGATTGAACTCACAGCCTCCTGATTGTGAAGCTAGAGCTCCACTTCTAGGCCTCCAGAGCTCATAAGTTATGACCGTGATTGGCAAGCCCCATTATGGCATAACTCGAGGACTACCTTTATAGTAAAAGGATAGAGAGAAGTCATGCTTAGAATACTATTTTAAAATTTATCCATCAAAAACAATCTAATTCTGGTTTGATTATATAATGAGACAATATTAACATCAGGTTTTTTTTAATAAGATATACCAAATCAAGAAACCAAGATTGATTGTCCTAATATCTACTATTTATTATGAAAGCATTGTAGAAAACCAACCTATTACTCCTTTTATATCGGTTTTCATAAATTTGGATTGAACTGGCACCTATGTACTTCTACCTAACTCCCCTCACAGAAACGAGGTTCAAAGGGGCATTTAAGCTATTGAGTACAACCCTCTCCTTAGGTCAAGAATCGAAATTAAAGCATTCTTGACAGATGGCTGTCTAAATTCTGTCAGATCATATCTAGAGAAAGCAGCTTAGGTCTCCCTAGATAATCTGTTCTGGTCAAATTATTTACTACCATTCAATCAGAACTTGTTTTCTTTTAACTAAAGACCATTATTCCATGCCTTGCACTCAGGGCTGATAGATAACAGCGTGGTGGCTGTTTGCTTGCTGATGTTTCAACACATGACTAGATAATGTAAACCGCTTAAGACAGTGATCCCCAACCTTTTTTACGCCGCGGCCCGGTACCGACATCAGCTGGGCGCCGCGGCCCGGTACCAGCATCAGCTGGGCGGCGCCATCTTTTTGATGATGAAAACGTGCTTCCGGTGAGCTTTCTACCGGAAAAGCTCACTGAAGCGCTGGCCGCCATCTTTTGATGAAACGCTGCTTCGGTGAGCTTTCTACCGGAAAAGCTCACCGGAAGCACTTTTTCATCAAAAAAAGATGGCGGCGCCTAGCAAGCCAGCGGCCCGGTAGGACTTGTTCCGCGGCCCGGTGGTTGGGGACCCCTGGCTTAAGAGAGCTGTAAAGCACTGTGAAGTGGTATACAAGTCTAGGTGCTATTGCTATTGCTAATATCATGATCTCCCATCGTGATCAACATCATGATTCTAATATTAGCTAAAACGTATGCAAGCAAACCAAGAGCACCTAGGACTCCAGAGAACAGGCTTTTGCTGCCTTCTGTGTAACACATCTTGATCATTTTCACTATTTTTATTTGCTCAGTTTCACTTTGTTCACATTTTTCTTAGGAGTCTAGAGCCCAGAATAGGACATTCTGTTGAAAAGGAGACAGTGAAATGATTATTTTGTCTGACTAAAAATTATATTATTGTTGGTTCTTTTTTTTCCTTAGCAAAATACTTTAGACCTTTATTGAATTCAATTTGTTTACAGCTCATTTCCTTACATTCCAAGATTGCCTTGGACACCAGCAATAATTTTCTCTGGAATTTGGCACATTCACAAGAAATCTAGAACCTGATTTGAATGAGTAAAATTCTGACTGCAATCATAGCATCCTAAATGAGATGATGCGTCTAGCAGCCTAAAGATTCCAAAGATATATTTATTAAATTTATTGCCATCCATCTCACTGTTGGAAGTGATCCTGGGTGGCTTATAAAATGTTAAAAGCTGATGTAAAACAATTAAGATTAAATAGAAATTAAAAATAAAGAGGACTGGTGACACAGGAGAGGACAGGTAGGGATTTTTTTTATCTATCCTGACAGTCATTCCCAGCAGAGGGCACATCCTAATCAGGACCCCAGTCCAGCTGGCAGAGGCAGGCTTCCAGAAGGCCAGGAGGATGAGTCTGGACCTCACCTCTGATGGGAGAATATTTCAGAGGGCATGGCCCACAGAATAATCTTCTCCTGGTCCCTGTGAGCCAAAATTCTTTGACAGAAAGGATCTAAAATAGTCTTCTTCTGCTGGAGTAGGACAGGCCAATCCCATTGGAATGAGATAGCTCCTCAGATACCGTGGACATAAAGGGCTTTAAAGGCATTAACCAACACCTTAAATTTGATCTGCAATAGTGCACCTCACTCAATGACAGTGTTAGATGTGCTATCCAAGAGATCTCAAGAATTTGTTTGTGCTGCTGTGTTCTGCACCAAATGTAGCTTCCAAATATTCTTCAATGTAGAGTGAGTTGAGGTCAACCAACTGAGAGATGACAGGGCATTAGTGACTGCCCACAAGCCTCATAATACTGGAAAAAGATATAATGCTGGATTCAATCCTGGATTTCTTTCTCCTGCCCTTTCATAAAGAACTGGTCTTTCCCTCTTCTCACTCTGCTAAGTTTAATCCTGGAATTGTTCTATAAATATTTTGTTTCCATCTATTGAAGTTTTGGCTTTCCTAGTTTTTATACCATTCTCCTTTATTATCCCTTTGACATTTTATTTTCAGCTTAAATGCCTATTGATGTCAACGTGGATTTTTTTTTCTATTTCTTGCTTAAGTCTCTTAGCTGTCAGTATAGGGAAAGGAAGAAAAAAAACACCAAATCCTTTCCCTTTCCTCTCTCCTTCGCTGCTTCAAAATCTTCTTTTGGAACAATGTTATTTTTTTTTATAGTTTAAATTCCAGGGTACCTTACGTTGTTGCTTTTGCAGTTTAACCCGGTCAACCAAAACTTTCTCTTCTTATCTTCCTCCTGCACATTCTTTTCCAGTCGAGTTCTTCTTTGAGGTAGCCATTTCTGACCACCACTGCAACCGCCTTCGGGAAAGGAAGGCGAGCTGAGGAGAAGAGATGCGGCTCTCCTCAACCCTGCTGGCAGTCTCCCCCCTCTTCACCACCTCTATGGGGTGGCTTAGCCCTGCAACCAGCCATCTCGGGGCGCTCCAGCGGCGAGCACGGATCGAAACCGCGCACGATCGCAGTTTTGGTCTGTCAGCGAAGGGACTCAAACCGAAAGTCCCTATTATAATCCAATTTTGACATCCTGAATAGGAATGTGAGAGCATTCCGCTTTAGTTTCCTTTAAAATAAATAATTTGCAAGATGTATGGCCATTTTCCTTGCATATTTCTAATTACTTCTGCTTTATATACTAAAACTTTCCCTTGGTTAGATTCTACTCAAAAACAGCTGATTCTCTGATTATTTTTTCCTAAAAATAATGCCTAGAAGTTTACTACACACTCTTTCCATTTATTATCTTGAACAAAAATATTTGGTAAATATTTTGCAGTTATGCTAGATTGCTATGTTCTTTCATATGTCAGGTGTTGAAGCAGATAAAGTACACAATTATTTTGCTACTCAGTGTTGAAAAGGAATGCTTCCCTCTATTATTTTATATTGCACAGCAAACCTTTTTTTATCTCAAAATCTCCAATTGCTCTAAGTTTTTAATTATTTGAGGTAAATATTTTATTGCATTGTTTACTTACTTTAAAGATTTATATGACTACCCAATTTGCAAAAACGGGACTCTCAGAGGTATACAGCAATAACATAAAAATTACAATAACCATTAAAAGGTTACACAGTTGTCACACACCTGTTACACCTGCAAGATGAACCCCATTCTGCCCCTAATGCCTGAGGAAAAACCCAGGTCTTCAAAGTCTTCCTAAAGGCTATCAGTATTGGAACTAGTTGAATCTTGGGGGTGGGGTGGGAGTGTCATTCCTCAGGGCAGGTGTCAAAGCAGAGAAGGCCCACCTCCAAAGTCCCATGAGATAACCCTGTTTCAAGGAAGGGACCTGGAGCATGCACACTCTGTTGAGGCTTGTTTGGACAGGCAGAAAGAGGTTCCTCAAATAACTTGGTCCTGGGCCATGTATTCCCTTGCTTTATTTACACAAATGTCTAATGCCATAGCCGCTCAACATCTTACCTGTTGATATAGGAGTTCAACAAGTTCTTGTAAAGCTTCATATGTAGTCATGCAGCCATTTAGAGTTTCTGAAAAATGTGCTATTTCAGTTTCAAAACAGGCTGGCTGCCCTGCAAGATGATTCAGAAAATCCTGCACATATTCTGTTGGAGTTGGATATCCATCACAGTCATCTTCTAAAGAAGATTCCTAAAAATAATTATCAATTTGAATTGGTTCATTATCATTAATTTACATTGTGTGTAAATTAGGCACGAGTATTTTGACCATATCATCCTTTGTATGCATATTTTCCATCTCCAAGCTGTATAAACTTAAATCCTTAGTGGATTTAAGCAGATCAGGGGATGTGTGTTTGTATAATGAGGGAGAGTGTGGCCTAAGGAGATCAACACCCTATATCAAGGTGTGCATAATTATTAGGCAGCTTCTTTTCCTCAGTTAAAATGGGCTAAAAATGAGTTTTAACTGACTCTGAATAGTCAAAAATTGTAAAAAAAATCTTTCAGAGGGATGAAATTGCTTGAAATTACTAAGATACTGGGGCGTGATTACAGAACCATCAAACGTTTTATTGCAAATAGTCAATAGGATCACAAGAAACATGTTGAGAAAAAAGACACATCTTAACTGCCAAAAATTTAAGAAGAATCAAATATGAAGCTACCAGGAACCCATTATTCTCCAGTACTGTCATATTTCAGAACTGTAACCTACCTGGAGTGCCCAGAAGTACAAGGTGTTCAGTGCTCAGAGACATGGCCAAGGTCTGAAATCTGACCACAACTGAACAAGACATATAAGTTGAAACGGCAAGACTGTGCCAAGAAATAACTGAAGACAGATTTTTCAAAAGTTTTATGGACTGATGAGATGAGAGTGACTCTTGACAGACCAGATGGATGGGCCTGTGGCTGGATCAGTAAGGGGCACAGAGCTCCACTTTGACTCAGACACCAGCAAGGTGGAGGTGGGGTACTAGTATGGACTGCCATTATGAAAGATGAGCTAGTTGGACCTTTTCAAGTTGAAGATGGACTCAAAATCAACTTCCAAACCTACTGCCAGTTTTTAGAAGACACTTCCTCCAAGCAGTGGTACAGGAAAAAGTCTGTGTCTTTCAAGACCCTGATTTTTATGCAGGATAATGCTCCATCAGATGCACTGAAATACTCCACTGCATGGCTAGTGTTAGGAATATAAGTCACCTAACAGGTATTTGGGTTAGAAATATATAAACCAGGATAGACATTTTAAAACTGTATCTTTAAGAAAATGCAAAACTGTAATTAGGTGTGTGGTTTCTCAAACGGCCATAAGATGGAGCCAGAAACCTGGTTTGTCTTAATCTCAGAAGAGAGTGTGTCTCAGTCTCTGTTTCCTTCTGTTGGAAAGTATTGCTGTTCCTCTATTTTTCCTAATTGACTGATATTTCTGGATTTAATGTAAGTCTGATACTGAACCGTTTTTGACACTGGACTTTGTTATTGGATTATCCCTGGATTGAAAAACTGACTGATTTACCTGTGAATGACTTTTGGACTGCTTATCTTGAACTTTGCTTAAACCCTTCTGGAAGTAAAAACCTACATTTACTGTACAGTGTATCTGTGTTCTGTGTGTGTATTATTCAAACACTTCTCTCAAATACGTCTCCCTGTATGCGCTCGTTCTCCTAATGGGGAATTACCTCAACAGCTAGCCAATAAAGACCTTAAAGATGAAAGAATAATGATATGCCCCTCTTCCTCACCTGATCTATTGAGAACTTGTGAGGCTTTCTTAAACGGGAGATTTATGATGAAGGAAAACTGTAAACCTCTCCGAACAGTGTCTGTGGTTGCTACTGCACAAAAAGTTGGATCATCAACAGATCAAGAAACTGACAGACTCCATAAATGGAAGGCTTATAACTGTTACTGAAAATAAGGGTGGGTATATTGGTCACTGATTTTTTTTTTTGAACTGTCAGAAATGTTTATTTGTAAATTTTGAGTTGTTTGTTTTATTATTCTCACTTTAACAGATGAAAATAAATGAGATGGGAAAATTTTCATTTAGTTGCATAATACTTCTGTACACTAATAGTTGCCCAATAATTGTACAAACATAAGATATTCTCCTAAGAAAGGCATAGCCTCACTTTTACTTTCTTAAATATTCAGGTTTGAGGTTTATTAACATTTTGGATTAACCGAAAGCACTGTGGTTGTTCAATAATAAAATCCTCCAAAATATAGCTTGTCTAATAATTGTGCACACAGTGTACACTTAAAATGTCTCTATATGTTCAGGTTAGTATGCAAGGAATAGTAATGGAATAACATTTATTAATTTTTTAAACTTCTTAGTTTTTAAATCTACATCACAAATGAAAATTTTGGAATGAAACATGTTCTTTTAAAAGTGAACGCATTTCCTATTTTTTTAAAATAAATTTATAAATTTCTTTATTTAGATGGAGCAGGTGGAGAGAAATTCTTAATACTTACAGTATGATTTGGGGTGTATCCTGATGGGTAAAATTCAGGAGCATTTACTGACAGCTTTGACATTACCACTGGAGCCACAACCACCTGAGGTTTAGTTACTGCTGAGCCTGGATTTTTTTTTTCAGAAAATGATGCAGGTAATGATGCAGACCTTGCTGGCTCTGAAAAAATATACAAAACCTAATTAAAAAGCTTTCATATGCTGCACAGTTTAAAACTACCGTTATCTATTCTGGCAGCAGACAGATACAATCTGCCATTATAAATTACTAGCTCAGCAAATAATTAGGAGATATGTATAAATAAAACAGTAAAATATATTAAGAGCATTTATTGAACAGGTGAACCTTCACATAGGACAGGATGTTTGCCTTCCTTATACACTCTCAAAAGCCACTATAGAGCTGTTTTAAGGCACCTGAAACTAATGGAAATTGCTTCTGTAAACAGAAAAATAGTGAGATGGATTTCACTCACTATTTTTACTATGGATATGTCATCCTTAGTGATAAATTCCTTCCAAGATATTTTACAATATTAGACTCAGTAACAGTAATTAAAAATCAAGAAATATTGCCTCACTCGGCAATATCTGAAGCACTAGAAAGTTAGTAGGCAGAACGTTTTCTGGAACAAGAGACGGTTTAATAACACATCTAAATGAAGCAAGAACTGCTTGAATGTTCTGTGACTGGAATTACCACTAAAAAAGTGGTTATCTAGTGCCCTCTGAACTGATCTTATCTAATGGAAGTTATACATGCATGTAAATATCGGTACATGATGACATCTGAATCTGCTTTATGAGAATGGTGAGGCATTCTTACTTCTCTATTCTTTACTGTGTTGGCAGACTTTCTCCTAGCATATTTGTTTAATTTACTGACTCTGAATCTCTAAAACCTGAGGGTGAGGGATCAATCTTCTTTAATTTTTTAAACATAACTTTGAACATTTAGAAAATGCTCAACTATATGGGAATTGATAGTCAACTGCTCTCCTTTTTCTATCAAATGCCATAATGGGATAATAGTCTGAATGGTGTTGTTTATAACACTAAGGGAAAAAAGTGGCAGTGGGAGATCTGTATATACTGTACATATTTTTTTTTAACAAGCTGCATTACTTGACTATATTCCCTGCTTAAGAAGAGCTCTACAACCTTGTACCAAAAGTGGCCAATTTAAGAAGATCATGAACAGGACATGAAGACAATACCATTTTTCATTGTTGCTCTAGAATATAAGATAAAGTCAGCTATCTGTAATTCATATAGTTGTCAAGACGAGTAGCCATTGGTAGATATATATTTCACATATATTTTAATGTGATTTGTTTTTAATTTTAAAATTTTCTCTATTTTTATTCTATTTTTAAAATTTAAAATAAATTAAATTACTTAATTTCAATCATATTGTGGTCCTCTGACCCTCTTATACAAACTTGCATTGGTTTTCTGATACATATTTCTCCTTCCCATCTATTTTGCTACTTTGGCAGGATGAGCCTAGTTCTCACCAGTATTCTGGTGGAGAGTCTGAAAGGAAATGCATCAGATAAAATTACTAGTTGGGAACTCATCCTATACATATTGTTTTTTTCTCCTTAGTTGAAGCATTCTCCCAGAGTTGGTCAATAGTCTCACTGTTGACTAACTTTGGTAAGGATTGTACTAAATTAGAAGAATGGCCTCTGAAAGTAATGATAGCACTCTAAAGTTAAACATTAATGGGAATTGAAAATGACTACATTTCACAGTCCTCTACTGAAATCAATACAACATTCTAGGAGTAAGGAGTGATTCCTGAGAGGATAAAAATGGCCGATAGCAATAGAAATGGTTGATACTGTTTTCTAGGTAACAGTAATACTGTTCAAAGACTGCTGCCTGCAAGAATGCGTATGATGGGGCTGTAAGAATCTCACATGCATCAGTTTTCAAGATGCTGTCAGTTATGCCCATTCTTGGACTAAGATGACCTTCTCAGCCTTCTCAGTTACCCACAACTGGTCATCTCCCACCTGGATTATTATAATGCACTCTACATGGGCTGCCTTTGGAGAGTGTCTGGAAACTTTGGTTGGTTTTGAATGCAGTGGTCTGCCGTTTTGCACAAACCTAGACTTGCGCTAGACTTCCTCTTTTGTGGGAGCTGCATTGGCTGCCAATATGCTTTCCAGTACAATTAAAGATACTGGTTATCACCTTTAATGCCCTACATGGCTTGGGACCAGTCTAGTTGAAGGACTACTTCTCCCCTTTACCCAGCCCACCAAGATGGAAAGGCAAGATATGTTGTGAGTTCCAACTATTGGAGTGTTTATTTGAAGGACCACAAAAAAAAGCCTTCTTGGTCATGGACCCTTCTCTATGAAACATCATTCTCTTGGTAGAATGACCGGCACCCACCTTGTTGTTTTTATGAAAGGCCCTGAATAAGTGATTTTGTCACTGGGCTTGGGAACCACCACGAACGGAGATGGAGCCAATCAAGAGGTTGCTTTGTATTGCTGCTGTCATGTAGGTGGGTGTATGAATTTTTATGTCTTGATTTTTAATGTTGGAAACAGTGTGAGGTCATCTAAATAAATATATTTGATTATAAATAAGGGTGGGTTTTTTGCATTTTTAGAATTCAGTATTAGAATCTGTGGTAATTTAAATTAAATTGCTATCAATCAGAGGAAAAGTTGTACTGATCTTATAGTCGAAGATTTTTCCAAAAGTTCCTAAGAGAAAATGTTTCTTTGCAATTTTCAGGAGTAGAATAAACCCAGTGACCCTGACTCTAATCCAAATTTAACTGGAATATCTACAGCAGATTTCAACCTTAAGAAAATTATTGAGTCAGTGTGAAATCTGCAAGTCACATACAAAAATACAATTTTAAAATATCAAGTAATAGCTGACTTGATATTATCATCATTCTGTTCACACACTGTTAAAGTACATAAAGTACAGTCACTTCAAAACTGCAAAATAAAATTATAGTGCATAATGATTTACGTCTATATAGTACAGCAAGCTAATGCAGCTCTTTTCCTACAGCATCCCAAAGACAATAATTCCTCAGGAATTATTGGATAGGAAGAATATCTGGCTGATTACCTGAATCAAAGAATCTTGTCCTTCTTACCTCCTCCAGAATGCTGACTGAGAATTCTGGAGTGTTAATGCCAATCAAAATCTAGGAAGCCTGTTTACACTGCTATAGAATTGTTTAAAGGCAGTAATACCCAATGGATTTCTCTGCCCTGTTCATTTATAACTCTGTGTAACTTGTTCATTTGTCTTTCAAATACTTTCATTATTTCTATCATGCAATTGTTTATCATCTCAATTGTTTGTTGAAAGCCCTACAGCTTTCAACCTGTGCACATTTGACGTGGAGCCAGAAAACAGGAGGAGAAGTTCAATTAGCTACTAACTGGGACAGAGTGGAGAATAGCATCATGCATTTCTGCCAGCAATGGTGTGTGTGTGTGTGTGTGTGTGTGTCATTCTTACACTAGAGTACTGATGATGTTACCAAGCAAAAATGCAAATGTTAATATGCACCACCTCTCTTATGAAAAGATAAACAGTCCAGGTTGTAATATATAATCACAAGATAACATTTTTGTTTTAAAATGTTACCTCTTCTATCCCAGTACAGACTATAAATATTATTTAAATATAATGAGATCTGCAATGTCAGAAGAAAGGAAACCAAACATTGAGCGACCTTCCAATACTGAAGATATGAATATTAAAATGAAAGGTACACAAATAGGATGGATCAAGAGCAATACTGTATTTTATTTATTATTAGATAGATTTGTGTGCTTCTCGTCTAGAGCCAACTCTGGGTGGCTTAGAAACATTAAAAACTGGTAAACGTTAAAATGATAAAACAAATAATAATAATCAAAAGTTGTATAGATACTATTTCTGAAAAAAATTAGCAATCAATTTGTTTTTACAGTATTTAAAAAAGCACATTATCTCATGATTATTTTAATAGTGCCATAAATATTTATGCTATTTGACTGAATTGAATCAACTATCCTTCCCTAAGGAATAAAAATATTTTTTTTCCACAGCAGGCATTTATTGAAAACATACGTTCTTCTGACTTTTTCACTCACATTTTTAGCTTGATAAAATCCTTGTAAAGTACAACAATGGGGAAATCCTAGAGATGGGAATGCCTGGAAAAAAACCAGAAAAATGGGAAAAAACAGTTTTCCCCCGTTTTTTTCCATTAGTCCAGAGTCTGAACTATTGAGAGCTATGAAAGGTGATCCAGAACATTTTCAAGTAAGTGAACAAATAAAATTTATTTAGAAATAAGCTAATGATTTTAATAGAATTTGTTTCTCATTCAGAGTGCAACATGTAAGCATGGTTTACACAGGTTTTACCTGTATTGCTATTTATTCTTAGTGTATTAGTGTAAAAATTGCTTTAAATAGAAATTCAGTTTATGTCTTAATTAGAACAGAATTACTTGAGTATCTTAATTTTTTATTTGGATTGATTAAATATAGCTGTATTAAGTTTAATGCATCCCTAAAAACTTGACTATTCAGAATCAAGTTTAAGTTTGTTTTGTATTTTTATTCACGTTTAGGATTTCACAGAGCTAACAAAATACAAATTTGGAAATAAATTCTACAGATTGAGCAAAACAATGTCCAACAGGCATAAAATTTAGCCTCAGGAAGGCAAAAATAAAATTAAGTTATTTATTTACAATAAATAATAAATCTCTTATTAAAAGAGCACTGTCTTCATATTCATATTCCCATGAGATACAGGTATGAATGGGTTCATGCATTGAAAAGGTCAAATTATACATACCTCACTATGTAATACCAGAAGTTACACAAATATAGATCAATGACACATTGTTACAACCTTACATATCTAATCCAGGGCATTTTAAAGGGCAATCTAAACAGAGGAAGGAGTATTCAAGGAGTAGAATTGCCAACTGCAGATGAAGCCAGTCAGCGTCACAGATATTTTTTCCTACAACGTGCATAGCTATATTCTCTCACCACTAATAAAATGATTCTAGGTAGCCTAAATTTTAATACTCCAATTCCTTGAAACCTTTCAAGGGAGAATTCAGATTGCCTCGAGCAGAGGTGTTTCACAAAGAGGACTAACAACTACAACTTAACAATTGTGTGTTCAGAAGTCCCATTACATGCACTGGCGTTTAAACGAAATGTTATCCATAATTATTCTTACCATTATTGTCAGAGTACAACATGTGTACAATGAGATTGGGTGAGCCTCCTTTCGTGTACATACTTGCCCCCTCCCCCCCAATATTTGCAATAAACATTCAAAGCTTATGTTTTGATCTCATCTGACGAAACGGGCAAATTTGATGCAAATTGCACACCGAAAATCACCCCCAATTTAAATGTGATTTTTCCCTGAAACGCCATCACTCTGCTAAACAAATATTTCCCTCAACACTGTCCAACTATTTACAAAGTCCGCACTACTATTACTGTTAATCTTCTCATCACTCCTTATCACACATCCCCTCCCACTTGTGACTGTATTACTGTAACTTTGTCGCTTGTATCCTTACGATTTATATTGACTGTTTCCTAGTACGATTTGATTGTTTATTGTACCCTATGACTATCATTAAGTACCTGATGATTCTTGACAAATGTATCTTTTCTTTTATGTACACTGAGAGTATTTGCACCAAGACAAATTCCTTGTGTGTCCATTCACACTTGGCCAATAACGAATTCTAATTCTATTCGATCCTAAGGCAGGGGTCTCCAACCTTGCCCGGGGAATTCGGGGAGTTCAAGTCCTCCAGGCTTAACGTGGCCAAGGTTGGAGACCCCTGGTATAAAGGACTACAGCAAAAGCCGGCCGGGCTTAATATCAGGGAGGCTGCGTGTTTTATCTATTTGACGAAAAGCAGAGGTGTTTGGGCTTTATAGCATTTTGCCACACAGCCGCAGAGCTCCGAAACGACTTGGAAACCGAGGAATGTGGCGAGCAACCCAACAGGGGCGTCGAGAGACCTTTGGAAGCGGGAGGAGGAAGGAGAGAATCCACGCAAATACCCCCCCCCCTCATAAAGCCTCCAATGATGCATTAAGGAGGGGGGGGCGTAGGATGGCCTTTTCCTCATCAGGTCCGGGCGGCGGGGTGGGGGTGGGGAGAGAGAAGCAAAGCGGGAAACGCGGCCCAGCCTCATCAGCCCGGAGGCGAGAGAGCGGGCTGATCCGTCCCGTCCCCCCCCATTTCCTCCATCAAAGCAGAAACTGGACGCCGGGAGCGAAGGAGACCAGGCGGCGGGTGGCGCGACGGAGCACAGTTACCTGAGGCGGCAGCGTTGTTGGCGCCCGGAGGCGTTGTCTTGGGCGGCCGGAGAGGCTCCTGAGGGCGCGAGAAGCCCTGCTTGAGCAACGGCTCGGGAGTCCCGAAAGTGCCTCCACCGCCTCCTCCTCCGCCGCGAACCCCGCTTTCCGGGGCCAACGGGGCACCACCCCCTCGGCCTCGACCGGCGCCGGGAGCCCGGTCAAATCCGTTGTCGGACATATCAGCTTCCCACGGGCCTTTTCCCCCCCCTTCCTCCCTTTCTTTCGAGTGGGGAGGGGGCCGCAGCAGCAGCAGCAGGGTCCGGGCCGCCCTCGCCCCGCCACTCTTCGTCCTCCCCACTCCCGGTTCCTCGCTTCTGGTCGCAGACACGCCGACGAACGAGAAGCAGAGCGCCTCTAATCGATGCCCCCCTTTTGCACACAGTGCCTCCCAGCGCTCTGGAGGCCTCTGCCAGGTCGTCGTCATAACAATCCAGGATTTAGGGACCCGGCAAGTACATTACTGTACACAGAACTGTACACACAAGCGACTTCCCTCCAGGCTGAGCTCGCAGCGCCCTCTGATGGCCCAGCGGGGGAAGCTTCTTCCGGTCTGGAGGCTGCCGCTGAGCGAGCCAATGTTCGCTGAATGCGCTAGAGGGGCCGGTCCCGGAAGGATGCTTAGCCGCTCTTGATCAAGACTTAAGCCAAAACAAAGCAAAACCTTTGGTTAAAACTTTTTTTTGCTAAATTTTCGGTGGACTGAGTTTATTAGATCGAGGTGCCAACCCAAGCCCTGCAGCTTGTTCAGTTGAAAACAAGTGGGAGGGTAGGAGAAAACAAAGAAAGGAGAAGATAAAGGCAATAAAGCCTGACACATTTAGATTTTGTGTGTGTGTGTGTGTGTGTGTGTCTGAGAGAGAGAGAGAGAGCTAGGGATATCACTGCAATACATCTCTACTACCTTTACAAAGTCCCCTTTCAAAAGCATGTGAGCTGAAACATGTTAGGCTTGATTAATAAATATTCTTCACCGGCACTTTGAATTCCATTTCCTCTTGTATTGCTTGATCAACCGACCATTATGAAAACAATTGTTTGTACACAGGGGCAAGAAAGACCCCTTTCAAGCAAATTGATAAATTTCCTTGCTTTTGTCATACAAATCCTCCCCCGCCCAAAGCCATTTATGTTGTTTTCAATGTTGTTGGAAGTGGCCCTTTGCTAATGGGCCATTACTCTGGCCTGGGGCAGTCTATTTTACATAACAAAGATCTACTCCAGGTAAAGCTATAATAGGAATTGCCCAAAGCCCTTTTTATTACATCATCATCCAAGCAAGGCTCAACCAAGCCTGGGACTCAGAACAGCCTACAGAGTTGCCCCTACATGGTCCCATGGGAATCTGACAACCAATCAGAATAAAAGCTCAAATTCAAATCGCAACAGGGCATAAAACCAAGAGTCTCTCAGCATCTTGGCTCTCTTCTTTTCCTTCACCCAACATCTTGAAGCATGTGATCGTCCTTTTCACTTTGGAGCTCCAAGCCATGTGGTCCTGTCCACCATTAAACCATCTTTCCAAACAGCCTCCATGTTTCTAATGCCTTTTCCCCTCTTGGAACTGAACCCAGAATATTTTTGTCAAAGAAACAAAAACAAGAAAATGTAATATGTGAATCCAGTGGGTTAATAGATTCAGGATTAATTATAGTCAGAGCAGCAGAGAACTATCAGTTATCTCCAGCTTTTTGCAATATACTGTATATGCTACAAACTTTACTTTTAAGGTATTAACAGTATAGGAATTCTAATACTGTATACCACTGTTGGAAGAAATATCCTTCTGGGTTCAGTTCCAAATGGGGAAAAAGACACTGGAAACATGGAGGCTGTTTGGAAGGTTTAATATCAGGACCACATGACTTAGAGCTCCAGAGTGAAAAGGAAGAGATCAGTAAAAGGGCTGAGGTGCTGAGAGTGGCTGGGTTTTATACCCTCTGTTGGGATTTGAATTTGAGCTTGTATTCTAATTGGTTGTCAGACCCCCCTGGGGCCATGCAGGGTCAACTCTGTAGACTGTCCTGAAGTTCCAGGCTTGGTTGAACCTTGCTGATTGATTTATGCCCTTAAAAGGGCTTTTGGCAATTGCTATAGCTTTACCTGGAGATTTTTGTTATGTAAAGTATTCTGGCTCAGGCCTTAATGGCCCACCCATTAAAAAGGTGGGGGTGACTTTCTGCTTCTGAGGTGAGTTTCTGCTTCTGAGTTTCTACTCTTTTTAGAGGAAATATTCTGCCTTTTTAATATTTTCTATGCTATTTCAATTTTCTAGGAAAGGGGTGGGTGCTAACTTCCTACACCACAAAAGCTACACAAAGCAGCCATATTATATCTTAAATCCTTGCCTATCCTTGCCAGGTAGATCCTGATGTCATTACTGAACTATTCCAACAGTCTCCCAATGTTCTCCTAGCATCCCTTCTTAAAAGACTTGGGCTGCAAAAACTTAAAGGGATTGGTTTGGTTATGCTCAGAAGAGAGACCACTAGGAAAACTAGCATATGAAATAAACAAAAAGTACAGATGATGCAAACTACTTTTTCATATTCTTGCCAAGTTAACTAAGGTAGTCCTTGTTTTTTTACAACATTTGTTTAGAGATTGAAGTTCCAACAGCACTAAAAAAAAGTGACTTGCAACCATCAGAGCACCCCACTCCCCCAACGTAATTAAAATTTGGACGCTTGGCAACTAGCATGCATTTAAAATGGTTGTAACCTCCTGGGTCATGTAATCACCATTTGTGACCTTCCCAGCTGGTTTACTACAAGCAGTCAATGGGGGAAACTCGATTCCCTAAAGACTGTATGATTCACTTAACTGCATGATTTGTTGAACTATGGAGGCCAAAAGGCTGTAAAATCTAGCATATGTATACTGTAATTTGGATATTTTAACATTTATCTTAAATCTATATTTTGATATTTAAAAAGCAAGAAACAATTGTGCTTCTGTCTGAGCTTGCTTAAAGCCAAAGTCAATTTTGAGTGGCAATAATTTCTTCGAGTGACAGTGTTAATAAGCCTAAGTATGTTCCATCTTTACTAAAACAAGCCTTTGTCTCATCATGTTCAGAGATACTCCTAGCAAATATGCAACTAGGAAGCAATCCTATCATCTTTAATGAAAAATGAACCTTACTATAGGCCCCATCAAAGCTATTCCATGGAAGTGTTCAAAGGATCTTGTTACTGCAAGTATGTATCCCTTGGTCTTACAGTTTCAACACACAGGATGGGTTTACAGATTGTCCTACATCATAATGTGGTGTGTTTTTGATCCAATCTGTTGTATGGATCTGGTTGTATTCTATTGCAAAAAACAAAGCTGACTCGTGGATTATCATATTTTGTTCCAGTCGTGCAACATAGATTAAATGCTAAAGCAAGCAAGCAAACCAGCCTTGGGTGGTCCAAAATAATCTGGCTTTTATTTGAAATACCTGATGATCCCATTCTTTTGCTTTCTATCTCTGTCATTTCTATGGCATTTCAATTATGCTTTTAGTTTTTCTTATGGCTTGTATGTCTTTTGTTCCCTTATACCTGACTCACTTCTGCAACTAGGTTTACAATGTAAGGATAGATCTATCTATCTATCTATCTATCTATCTATCTATCTATCTATCTATCTATCTATCTATCTATCTATCTATCTATCTATCTATCTATCTATCTATCTATCTATCTATCTATCTATCTATCTATCCACCTTTTTCTTTCTATATCTATCTATCTATCCACCTTTTTCTTTCTATCTATCTATCTATCTATCTATCTATCTATCTATCTATCTATCTATCTATCTATCTCACCTTTTTCTTTCTATATCTATCTATCTATCCACCTTTTTCTTTCTATATCTATCTATCTATCATCTATCTATCTATCTATCTATCTATCTATCTATCTATCTATCTATCCACCTTTTTCTTTCTATATCTATCTATCTATCCACCTTTTTCTTTCTATATCTATCTATCTATCTATCTATCTATCTATCTATCTATCTATCTATCTATCTATCTATCTATCTATCTATCTATCTATCTAGTGTTGCCATTGGCCTATTTTATATCCTATCTTTTAGGCAGATAATTATGGTATCACTTTATGAATAATTTTTGAAATAATAGATAATGGATAATAGATACTGGAAGACATTATATTAGAATAATATAATTCTTGCCTGCAGTTTTATAATCTCCAAAATAGGGACATGAATGGGGAGACAGGGGGAAACAGGTATAGATATCATTTTAAAAAACTGCCAAGTTCCTACAACAATCTCAGTAGGAGACATTTTTATTCCAACACAACCTATTCAGAATTGTAGCCATTTCCTGCATTTCTAATTCAATAATAGCTCACAATTCAGAATGCTCAGTACTGCATTTTTCTTGACTTTGTGATTATAATCTATTCATAGAATTATAACATTGTAAGGTACTCTAGATGTCAGTTCTTCCATGAGAGCAAGATTCATTTAAGCATTTATAGCAGATGGAAGACTTTACCTCTTCATATTCCACCTTGTTTCACTGGTTGATAGCTTGTAATATCAGGAAGTTCTTCCTAATGGCCACTGGTTTTGATCTTGCCCCCTGGGGCAACAAAGAATAAGTCAACTCCCCCTGTTTTATATGACAGATATTTAAAGGGGGTTATATTTCAACCTCTTCTATTGAAGAGCTTTAACTGTTCCTGATAGGGTTTGTTTCTAGGCCATTCACTCCAATATGTCACTCCCTTTTCTGAACTTTACTGCTAAGAACCAGTATTGCAAGTGAGGTCTGATTAGAGCAGAGTGGCACAATTACTTTCCATGAGCTGAATTCTATGCTCTTGTTCATGTATCTCAAGACAGTGGCTGCATTACGCTGCTGCCCCACAGTTCAAATTTTTCTTATCCAGATGCAGAACTTTACAATCTCCTTATTAAATTCCGTCAATTTCAATTGTTCAAATCCTACTAGAAGTAATCCTTGACTTACAACCATTCATTTAGCAAACCATTTGAAGTTACAATGGCTCTGAAAAAAGTGACTTAATGGCTGGTCTTTAACAATCACAGTCTCACCACATTCCCGTGATCAAAATTCAGGCACTTGGCAACCAGGGTGCATTTACCATTGTTGCAGCCTCCTGGGGCCACACAATTGTCATTTGTGACATTCCCAGCAGGCTTCTGACAAGCAAACTCAATGGGGAAAATCAGATTTGCTTAATGACTGCATGATTCATTTAACAACCGGAGTGACCGCTTAACAACCATGGTAAAAAAAGGACTGAAAAATTGGGTGCGACTCACTGAACTTTCTTAGCAAAGAAAATATTGGTCCCAATTGTGGTTGTAAGTCAAGGACTACCACTTTGTTGAGTTAAAAAAAAACTCCTTCCTCTTTTCTGAAGTACAGGCTAGTCCTTGAGTTACGACCACAACTGAGCCCAAAATTGATGTTGCTGAGTGAGACATTGGTTAAGTGAGTTTTGCCCCATGTTATGACTTGTCTTGCCACCGTTGTTAAGTGAATCACTGCCACTGTTAAGTTAGTAACATGGCCATTCAGTGAATCTGGCTTCCCCATTGACTTTGCTTGTCAGAAGGTCGCAAAAGGGGATCAGAAGTTCGCAAATAGGTGACCCCGGAGATATTGCAAGCATCACAAATATATAAGCCAGTTGCCAAGTGTCTGAATTTTGATCATGTGACTATGGAGGTGCTGCCAGGATCATAAGTGTGAAAAATGGTCAAAAGTCACCTTTCTCAGTGCCTTTGTAACTTTGAACTGTTGTAAGTCGAGGGCTACTTGTATTAGTCACCCCTCTTAGCTTTGCGTCTACTATAAGGAAGAACTTCTTCAGCGGCCTTTGGTTAGGCTTACAAATTATGGCTATTTCCTCCTTAGTGGTCTCATATTCAGCTATCATTGAACAGAAATAGCAGGCCTTCTAGTTCTAATTTGAGGATCAGGTCAGGTCCTACCAGCAGATACTGTAAGTCACTAGTGAGGAAACAGGCAAAAAAAGCAACAATGTAGTTTCACTTAGCATATTACTTGTTCCAGCCATTGGGATTTGTAATTCATGGTTTATGTAATTCATGGTTGATTTTTATGTGTAAAAATCAAAATATTACGGTTTATCTGAACTATTCCCCCCCCCCTCTCCATTTCAGGTTCATTTTATCAGTTCCATGGCTGACAGCTTTAGAATTTTTTTATTTTATTTTTTTAGTCCTTAACTCAAGCTAGGACTTCATTAGGAAATGTCCATCTCTGAACACGGTACTCATTGTAAGGGGAGCGACTCGCACACCGGCGCAGGACAAAGATTTTGGGTTTTTTTTTTAATTTTGTTTTTTTAATAGCGACACTTTCCACTCGGGTTTCACTTTCAGGTGAGGAAAATGGCCATGAATTTTTGAGTCAGAGCTGAAGAAGCTTCTTGGGTGAGAAGCGAAACGTCTTCAAAGAAAAACCAGAAAGTCCATTTTGCCTCTTGACAACCCTGACCTGGATGGCTGAGACATCCATGAATTTTTGATACTCTTTCCCCAAAGGTTAAACTTCAGCACTTTCCCAACCGGCCTGCTTTCGAAGAGCTCCCTTCGTCCCTCAATAGCCGGGTAAACGACCGGAACGACCCCCTCCCCGTCCCAAGGAGAGGGTGGGTTCTCCCGATTTCCCACACGCAGCCCCTCCTGCTAAACTAGAAGACAAGCCCCGCGAAGGCACCTGAAGAGCGCTGGAGTGAAAACACACCGCCTCTCTCTCTCAAGGGTTTCAAGCCCCAGCCAGGCCTGCAGGGAAGCAAAGGGGAGTGTTCTTGTTTCCCTCCCCCCCACCCTCCACTCCTGCCTTACCCGGAGAAGTCTTCCTCCTTTAAAGTCTGCCCCGAAGAAGCCACTTCCTACCCTACCGCAAAGACGGTGACAAGACCTAAAAGGCGCCCCCACCTCCCTTCTTCCCGTTTTTGCAGAGGGAAGCCCATGCGCACTCGGGCGGGCGCAAAAAAAAAAAAAAAAGGCAAGCCGCGCCATCACGTGCCCTCAGAGACTCTTCGCCGCCCGCCCGCCCGACTCGCTTTGAAAGGCCGTGACGTCGCCTCCCGCCCTTCCTCGCTTAGCTCGCTCGCTCGGCTGGCAGAGGTTGGGCTTCTTCCACAACCCTTTTGCGCTGCCGGAGCCCGGGAGGCTCGTGCTCGCCCCGGCCGCCCCGCCCTCTTGGCTCGGACCTCGCGCTGGCGCGGCTCTCCGGCTTCTCGTCTCGAGCCGGCTAGGTCGAGCCGGAGAGGTTGTCGTCTCAGCTGCCGCCGCCGCCGCCGCCCGCGTTTTGCAAGGCTGGGCGCGGAGGCGGTAGGTAGCTTTGCTCTGGTTTGTTTGGACGCCTCCGGGAGGGGAGGGAGAAGGGAAAGTGGGGGGGCCTTGGGGCACCCCGTGGCTCGCTGAGGATGCCCCGGGCTGGGTGGTGGGGACGTGAAGCGGGGCGATTCTGCCCTTTTCGCGCGAGGGCCATCCCGCCAGCAAAGCAGCCCCGTGGCCTTTCTGGAGGATTTCTTTGGTTGCATCTCCCAGAGCGCCCACGAGAGAGATAACGGGCCGGGGGGCTGGTTGGCTGGGTGGAGGAAGAGGAGGAGGCGTTTGGGGGAAATCTCAGGAAAAAACAAAACAAAAAAACCAGCCGTCTCCTGGCTGGGACGGAGCGCAGGACAAAGAGGTTAGTTGTCCCGTGGCCGGGCCAGTTGTCGTTCATGCGCATAGCAACGCGGGTTTGGGCGAAGGAGGGGTCGCAACCTGCGGTGACTCTGCCTTCCCTCCCTCCACCCACCCCACCCCAAGTTGCAGAGGGAGGGAAAACGGCTTCTTCCCCCAACGCTGCCCTCTTGTTGGATGCGGCGCACCCCGGAGTCGGGGGATCGGTCTTCTCGCGAGGAGGGTGCAAGAAGCGGAGCTTGTCCTGCCTGCTAAGAAGCCCTGTGAGGGGAGGAAAAAACAACAACACTCTCGGTGGGGATCCTCTGGCTCTGTAGCCGGGCTGCCGGGTGGAAAGGTCTGGCATCCCCACGACGCCTGCAGAAACTAGGAATGTGCGCGGGCAGCCACTAGAAATATAAGACAACCCAGGCGTGCCTTCTAAGGAGAGAAAAGTTATTTCGGTAAGATGAGAAGCGGGAGAAGAAAACCAAAGGCAGCAGGAACAAGAGGTCTTTATTTGCAATTGAATCGAGGGATGCTGCAGGTTGCAAAACAACCACCACCCACCCTTGGACGAGAAAGTCCTTGAGTTTTCCTAGCTGACAGAGGGCAAGTAAAGTCAAATGCTGTTGTTACGTGGAGGTCAGACGTGGAATGGTGGCGATGACCTTGGTTGACTTTTATCGATCAGTCTGGAGTGAGGCTTTTAAGCAGTAGAAGGGGCTGTGGTGGGAAGAGGGCGGAAAGGACAACTTGGGGATTCTTCAACAACTTTTGAGTTTAGGGAATCACAGCCTTTAAAGTTTTGAGAGAAATGCCGGAGGGAGGGTGGCCATTACATACATTAGGACCTCTTTTGAAGTCTTGCTTTAATGAATGCTGTCTGTGAATCTGTCTTGACTTCAAAAGGGGCACAACTCTCAAAAGGTCTTGGAAGATATTGAAAGGTTTTAGTTGGGCTTAATACTTTGGTGGATGCCTTTGTAGAGGTGTGAGTTTGTCTTGGATTGAATGTAGGTACTTCTCTGGTATTCAGATCTAGTGCAGACAGCCCTGTACCCCTATAAAATAGGAAAAGGGAATATGTGTACTATCAGAAATTCAAACCAGGAAAGTATAATAGGGTGTATTTCTGCCAGTAATTCTTAGTGGATGAATAGGGATTAATGATATAAAAATTTACACTAATTGCTGTCTCCATTAACTGCAATGTTCAGTACTGACTGAAAGACTGGATTGTACAGCATAGGAATGAAGAAAAGTTTTTTTTTTAAAGTTGCCCTAAAACCTTTAGACAGTCATTGTGAGATCTACTTATCAACTTTTTAAAAATACTGTTCAAAAATTCATGAAGATGAGCTTTAGATGGTATTCTTAACTGGGAGTAAGCTTTTGAAACAGAATGCTTTACGTATTTAGACCGCATACATGGAAGACTAATTCTAAATTTGCAAAGGCATTCCAAATAACTCCAAAAAACAATGATAAAATTGTTTTTTTTTAAAGAAAACATTAAAGCAGGTTGAAACTTCTGTTTCAAGCTTCTGTTTAAAACATAGGAGGACTTGAATCAGATTGGACAGTGACTGCAAATGGTGTAAGTTAAAAGTTCACAAGCTAAGGCAGCTTTTACAAATCAATGAATGAACTTGACACCAGTTGGAGATTGACAGGAACTGTATCCAATCATCTTTGCTTAGGCAGATTATGCACATCCTTGTCTTTAGCCTCCGTCCAGTGGAGTTTCCTTTGAATGAAGAATTCAGCTTCCTGCATTTGCTGAAGATTTGGTAATGCCTCGTTAGTCAGGGCACTAATGTAGGTTACTGATTTAAGAGAATTCTTTTATCTGCCAGCATGTTACCCTTTTAGGACATAGAGGACCACAAATGATGTTAATTTTCTCTTTCCTGGAAAGAATATGTGTTCTGAATGTGTGAGTACGTGGCAGAAGTCTGTTTCTCAGTGTTAGTGTTTTCTATTTATAGCAGTTTCCTTAGAAACTGTTCATGTTGGTGTTGGAAATGGTTATACATATATTTCTAGTTGAAATGCTATTACTGTATCTCATTGGATAGCTATATAATAAGAGCTAGCTTACAGTGAACTTGTTTCTTAAATGAACATGTTGTCTATGATTTGATTTTTTTGAAACCTTAGAATAATCATGCATTTTCAATGCTCAAGTATTTTTATTAGGATTTTTAAATAAATTTGGAAATAGATGTGGTTGGTGCATGTTGTATTTTGCTAAATAGGCAGTAGTTGTTGATATATGTTACCCCAAAAGCAAAACTTTTATTCACTACCGTGCTGGCTTTTTATTGCTTGAATTACTTGTGGATATGAATACACTGGAATGCTAGACTCCACTTTTAAATATTTTGAATGTTCTTATGGTTAGATTTATGTGCTAACCATTCTGACAATGAAGATTATAATGACTATATCTATTATAAAATGCTTGCATTGGCAGTTGTATAAACATACTTTAGAATAGCTCAGGGGTCTGCAACCTTAAATACTCAAAGAGCCATTTGGGACATTTCCCACAGAAAAGAAAACACTGGGAGCCAATAATTTAACAACTGGTGTGACTGGGTGGGTATGGCCAACTCGATGTCACTCACTCCCACCCAATCACCTCCTGCTCTGGAATATGGAACAAGTTTCTATCCCCCACCATCTCCCTTACCTTCTCAGGCCAGACGAGGAGTGACAGGGAGGGGAGGGGCCAGCAAGTGGTGGGATCAGCTGACAGGGAACTGCAGCAGAGGACCGAAAGAGCCGCATGTGGCTCTAGAGCCACAAGTTGCAGACCCCGGAATAGCTCAACAGATCTGTGCCATTGGCTACCAGCAATGTACAGTTTGTGTTTTTTTTTTAATTCTTCCTTGTTGTTCGTCAGTCTTTGTTTTCATAGTTGTAATTTGTTTAATCTTGCTTACTTTACTGTCAATGTTTTGGGTTATATGCAGTTCAAGTAGATAACCACAAATAGATAATGTTGTAATGCTGAAGGTTTTTGATCATAACAACTGGATGAACTTTATTGTTAGTCTTGCATTTATACTCCTATCACGGTAAGATATCCTTAACTTTACACTTTTGCACAGTAATATACAATGTTACTAGTTGATAATGTGGTATTCCATTTTCTCTCTAATCCTCCTTTAGATTAGTGACTTTGTTTACCTGAGTTGTATTTGCTTGGAAACATTCTTTATCTGAGGTTTGCCATCCAGATTGAAACATTCCTGCAATTACAACTCTACAAGATAAAATATACAGTTTATTGTACAATTACTAGTTGTTAATGTGGTATTCTATTTTATCCATACTGTATTTATTCATTGCAACTAAACCAACTAGTACTATTGTGATACTTTAAATTATTGCACTTGCTTTTCGGAAGCAGCTGTTTAAGTAATTTAAATACAAAAATCCAGTCCTAATCTCTGAGATAGTACAACTTCAACACATATACATATATTTAAATTATCATGAATCACTCTTGGTTTCTCCTACAGAAAATTAGGAGGAAATTTCAAAGGGCTCTTTCCTACCTCTATTTGACAATGTTACTTTGAACTCTGTACTTTGTACTTGAAGAATATGGCCTCTATCAACTCTCCTATTGAAATTAGATGGAATTACAGCTACATAATTGTGTATATATTAGCTTAAAATTTAACATTGCATCAAAGTCATGATGAAATGCAGTCTTTGTCGTGCTTTGGCAGTGATGTTCTGTACACTTTCTTCAGGTGTATATTTAAAACAGTTACTAAATCCCATGTGTTAATGGAGAAAAGATCATTTATTTGTCTTGCAAAATTTGTCAAACAAATTTTAAAATCCAAGTCTATTTTGTAACCTTAACCTGGGCTTCTTTTCAACAATGGCACATACTTTTAAAGTTTCATGTGTTATTATTTGCTAAATTAAAAATGTGTGTTTTTTTTAAATACAGCAGGGCAGCTGTGCGGCTTCCTAACGTGTGATCTCACTTGCTGGATTTGGGCAACATGGCAGGCATCTTGCGTACAGTTGTTAGTAATTTCTCCGTTCCCCTTTTCAACAATGTGATATGTCACAAGGTGAAGACGCCAAGGGTGCGGACATTCCTTACCCACCAGGTTCTCTGGTGTAAAGCAGCCATCAAACCAGGTTTGTATAAACTGGTTCACAATATTTCAGTTCAATTCTATTTGGTGTTAAAATGTATAAAGGCCAATCCCAATATGGTTTTCTGGTCTCCCAGCATTTATTACACTAATAATATCAGAAAAAGAATCTAGGATTCAGCTGTATTCTACAGGAATCATAGTTCCTTATCTAAAGATAAGCAGCAGACTTTGGCTATGTTCTAATAGAGTTTTTGAAACTTGTTTCACTCATTCCACCAGAGGAATAGAATGTGAAAGGCCTAGACATTTACACCTTAAAGAGAAAGACAGCATAATATTTCTTTGTTCCATTTTCAGAAGCCAACTGTAGAAGTTTATATAGTATCACACCTTTATTATTTTTACAAATAACTCAAGGCAGTGAACATATCTAACATACCTTCCTCCTCCTATTTTCCACACAACAAAAACCCTGTGAGGTGGGTTGGACTGAGAATGACTGACCCAAGATCATCCAGCTGGCTTTCGTGGCTAAGATGAGACCTGAACTCAGTTGAATAACAGGCATTAGTAATTGGCAGTGCACCATATCTCAGAAAGTTACCTTGGAGCAAAGGTGGGCAATTAATTTTCCCAAGGGGCCATGAGAAATTGGGACTCTTGTGGAGGGCCGAACCAATAGGGCTGTGAAGGTCCATAGCTGTGCATGCATGCATATACATGAATTGAAAATGGTCTCCTTCAAAATAGAAGCAATGCAGTTGGACTGTGTGTATGGTGTACATTTATGTCTGATTTCTAATTTCTGATTGACTTCATACAGGCTGGACAGGGACAGACAAAGGGCCAGATATGGCCCCAGGCTGTCAAATGCCTAAGTCTGGCTTGGTAGTGACCAGGGGTGGGATTCAAATTTTTTAACAACTGGTTCTGTGGGCGTGGCTTAATTGATGGGTGTGGCTTGGTGGTCATGTTATTGGCTGGGTGTGGCCAACTCAATATCACTCACATCGGGGCATGCATCTCCTCGCCTGGCCTCTCATGACTGTGGGGATGCTGCAACAGTCGTAAGTGTGAAAAATGGTCATAAGTCACTTTTTTCAGTGCCATTGTAACTTTGAATGGTCATTCCACACAAGCAAAGTACCAGCAAAGGAGGGGAAAAAAACTCCAGAGAAGTTCCTGAGACAGGAAGTCTAGTCCTGCCAAGAATGTAATAAGGGTTAATGGAGAGGCAGTTTCTGTAAGCAACACCAGAATGTTTCCTTCCTTCCTTCCTTACAGGATTAGGCCAGTAATTTCTTCTAACAACCGGTTCTCCGAATTGCTTAGAATGTTAACAACCGATTCTAGCGAATAGGTGTGAACTGGTAGAATCCCACCCCTGGTAGTGACGTACTTTCAGAGGAAAACAAAACAGTGCATTTCAGAATTAGCATGAAGAACTTATTCAAGAGCCCCAGTTCATATTAATGTATGTCCTTCAGATGCTCTTTGTACTAGATTAGCCCTTGTTCTTTGATTGTAACAACTAATACTTTGTTAACAAAGACAATAGTTCTCCTTGAAAGTATGGAATTGTGCTTTAGAAATGTCCTTGTAAATTAACTAATCCGTTAGTTATCCACTTATCTGGAACAGTTCCTAGATGAGTGGGTTGTTAGATATATTACACAATGCAGTCTTATTACAAACTGAAGAAACAATAGATAGACTGATAAGACTATCTCCTGAATTAACGTAATGGGTATGTGTCAGTGCATGTTTTATAATTTAGTCTGCCATGGCAGAATTTCACAGAGCACGTTTTTCTACACATGTGTTTTGAAATGATTTACACAGTTTGGCATGGGATCTAGAAAAGCATTCATTCTTTTTTCTGTTCTCATTTTGTTGCTTCCCCAATGTATTATACTAGATGTATTGCAACTGTAGCTCTCACTGTTTGCTTGTGATTCAAAGAGAAATGGCACCATAGGTAGTCCTCGATTTAAAAGCATTCATTTACCGACTATTTGAAGTTACAACAGCACTGGAAAAGAGATGCTGGTCTTCTCATTTATGATGGTTGCAGCATCCCAAGGTCATGTGAATGCCTTCCCAGCTGGCGTCTTTCAAGAAAAGTCAATGGGGGAAGCATGATTCAAATAACCATGTCAAAAATCATAAAATCGGGCATCATTCACTTAACCGTGTTGATTAGTAACAGAAATTCTAGTCTAAATTGTGATCATATTTTTAGGACTACCTGTACAATCAACACGTGTGGCTTTGACTTTTGTCCCGTCCCTGTTTTGCAATAGGAAGTATGACACTTTTTTATCTATGTACTACTATGTTCTGCAAATTCTCTTACAGTGTTTGAATAGTCTCTTAATGAAACAGTATAGGGATATACTGATATATCTAGTCTGAATGCACATAGGAAAAAGAATGTACTATTCTTATTATTGTGTTATTTTCTGAGATAGCAAATTAGAAGGAATGGTGAAAGCTGTCTTGAATGGGGAGGATTGCCCCATCCTGTAAAAACTTCATGCTATCTAAATTGCAAGCTGTCAACATGTTTATTAAATCAGTGATGCCTTAAGAGATTACATTTTTTTCCAATACAGAATATGTTCAGTTATGTACTAAGAAATCTTTCCTTGGTATTTTTAAAATAATAGTAGCTCCATATGAAATATACAGCTTCATACGTTTTGGAAAACTATTCCAAATATGGATAAGACTTGATTATGTGACTGCAAAGAGCCTGCTTTTAAGAATCTTATAAGTGGGACAAAAAAATTACAGTCCTACCTATCAACATTTTTGGAGAATTTATGGGAGTTTTGCAAACTTTACAAAGTTAAAAGCATATTAGTGAATATTTTATATTTTAATTGAGAAATGTGAGTTTCTTGAACAGTATGATACTGTATGAAAGTGAAGTTTATGTAAATAAATGTATGTGTTGTGACTATATAACTTAATACTTGTCCAAATACACTTCTAAATACTGGAATGCTGCATCTTGCTGTCAGTTTTCTTTAAACCAGATATATATTTGATTATTTTTGATAGTCCAATATTGATATTGGTTTGGTGGCTATATATATATATATATATGTTTTCTTAAGTTTTCGGGTACTTACATGTATGGCATTCAGCTTTGTTCGGTATTTTCCCCACGTCATAGTAGTTGTGCTTTTAAAGTTGTAGCGATGTTTCGCAGAATCTCATCTGCCATCATCAGGCTTCTGTATAGTGTTCATCTGTGAGTCAGGCTTTTACAGTGGTTTCAGATTTGAATTTGGGGCAGCCTATTGCTGTGCCAGAATGGTTTTTTCTTCATCCTGATTGGTTGAGAGTCTTGGTCTGTGTTTATTGGTCTCGGAGTTTGCTGTGTTCTGCTTGATTGGTGTTTCTAATATCTTCTGTCTGTTTTTTGGCTCTTTTGTATCTTGATTGGCTGGCAACATTGTGTTACTTTATTGGAGGCCTTTAGTGCAGCTTGGCTCCGGGTAAATGGACGACTATCATTAGTTAGGAAGCTAGGTTTCATCTGGGTGCCTGGTTGGGGTGTGTTTGAGCTGGAGGTATCAGGGGGATCTGTTTGTGCCCAGGTGTTTGCCTGGCTTGTGGTGTGGAGATTTTTTTGTTTGTGAGTGCAGGCTTCCAAATGATTGACAGTCTGGTGGAATCATCTCTTCTGTTCATGCTTTCAATCTCTATGGCTTCTCTGATGATTCTGTGGCTGGGGTTTTCACAGTGGCTAGGGTTTTGGTGCCATTGAAGTTGATGCTATGACCTGTGGCTTCCGTGTGTTGGACTAGTGAGGAAGTGTGTTCCAGCTTTTTGACTGCATTTTTGTGTTCATCCAGGCGGTACTTATTCTTCTATTGGTCTGTCCAATGTATGTGGCCGGGCATGATGCACAGGGGACTTCGTATATGCCTTGGTTTTCCAGGTCAATTTTATCTTTGGGGTTTCTGAGGATGGCTGCTATTTTTCTGTCTGTTTTGAAGGCAGTCTTGATGTGATGCCTGTGTAGTATCTTACTAATTTTGTCTGTAGTGCCTCTTATGTAGGGCAGGACAGCTGTTCCATAGATCTGTTCATCTTCTGGGTCTCTATTATGTCTCAGTGTGTTTTTGTGGATCAAGCCGGTGATTTTGCTTTTGTGGAAGCCGTTGGCTGTCAGTACTTTGGTCAGGGTGCATAGTTCAGTCTTAATGTGTGTCTTGTCTGCCAGGCATTTGGTTCTAGTAATTAGTGTTTTAGCCACGGAGTTTATCTGTGCTGGGTGGTGGTGGGATTGGGCGTTGAGGTAGCGGTTGGTGTGTGTTTTCTTCTGGTATATGGTGTGTCCTAGTGTGCCATCTGTTTTTTGTAGATTAGTACATCTAGGAATGGTAGTTGTTTGTTTGCTCGCGTTTCCATGGTGAACTTGATTTTGGGGTGTGTGCTGTTTAGGTGTGTTAGGAAATTGTTTAGGTTTTCTTTTCCATGGGGCCAAATCACGAATGTGTCATCGATGTATCTTAACCATAGTTTGGGTTTGAGGATGGCATTGGCCAGGGCTCTGGATTCAATTCTTCCATGAACAGGTTTGCAATGACGGGTGACAGTGGTGATCCCATAGGGCTCCTTCAATTTGTTTGTATCTTTGTCCTTTGTATATGAAATATGTGTTGGTTAAGCAGTGTTCTGTTAGTTCCATGAGGTGTTTAGCTGGTTGGTATTTATTTTTGATGATTTCAAGGGTCTCATTTATCGGGACTTGAGTGAATAGTGAAACCACGTCAAAACTTACAAGCAAGATCTTCTTGCTCCACGTGTAGATCTTGGATCATTTCTAAGAAGTGGTATGAGATTTTGCCGAAACGTTGCTACAACTTTAAAAGCACAACTATAATGACATGGAAAATACCAAAACAAAGCTGAATACCATACATATAAATACCCGCAAAAACTTAAGAAAACAAATACACACACACACACTTATACCTGTTATCTAATACTTGCTTGACAAGTAAATCAAATAAATAGAACTAGGGAATTTTGGAGTTCGGCTGGGTAACTTTTATGTGACCAAAAGTCATTGATTTAGTTTTTTTAGACCGAAAAATCTTTTTTCAGTCAATAAGAAAGATTTTGTTTTGGCCATGGTGACAAAACCAAAACTTGTCCCACTGAAATTTTGAAGCCTCTGTTAATGTGTATTTGCGTAGACCTGTGTGTTTGGTTAATCCATGGGGTTAAAGGATAGTGATAAGTACTTGAATTTTATAGAACTTCACCTTGGTATTTTGCCTCTTAGTATAAAATGCATAAGAAATAATTGTACGAGTAAGTCAGTTGATTTGCCATAAGTTGGCAACATAACCTAGGAATACAAGGAGAAGAAAATTGTGGTAGTTCTTATGCAGTCTGCAAAAAAATGAGATCTCCCCTCCCCCAAACTGAGACTGGTGATGTTTTCTGCAGAAAATAATGGTGAGAAATCTTGGCACACTGATAAAGAGTGTTCCTAAAAATGATGTTTTAATGAAAAATGAAAGAATTCGGAAGAAACCATATTACTGAAGAGTCGGGATGTTTTCCTAGGTAGTTATAGTGCATTGAGGAGTGCAACATGTAGTCCTAAAAAAAGCTGAGCTGGGAAATTATTGAGGAATAATTTGGTATTGAGTACCAGCGGGGTAAATACAGAATTCCAGAAAAAGAGTAAGCAAAGCCCACTTTTAATTACTCCATACAAAATTTTATAACTATAATAGCAACTTCAGTCACTGGAGCATATTTGCTTTGTAAAAGGAAATTGGGTTTTTTTGAAGAACATTTATATTCTGTAGCCAGAAAAAAATGGGTGGTATTTTCTTCTGATTAAATCATTGAAAGACATGTTTATACACATACTTAGAATGCCTGGAAGCATACCTGCCTGGAGATCTTTTGAAATTTGGCACATGGCTTTATGACTTGGAGAATAAAATGAAAGTGACAATTAATGGTATACTAGTGTTTTGAAATGGATCCTCTGCTGCTTCCTCTTTTTTTTAGTAAAAAAAAATTGAGAAACCCAGGATTTTCAGTAATTTAATGGTGCAAGAAATGTTGATACTTCATTTTTGCCAATGGCTAATGTGAAAAGTTAACGATCAAGAAAGTGAATTATCCACACACTCAAAAACCCCTTTTACACTGAAAGTTTAATTTAGAATTAATTACCTTTTATGCTAAAAAGTTTAATTCAGAATTTTGAGAGCATTTGGTGGGTATAGATTATCCTCGACTTACGACCACAATTGGGATTGCAACTTCCATCACTAAGCAATGGGGTTAAGTGAGTTGCACCAGATTTTATTACTTTTTTTACCATGGTCTTTAAGTGAATCATACAGTTGTTAAGCAAATCTGGCTTCCCATATTGACTTTGCTTGTTGGAAGCCCTCCGGGAAGACTGTAATGGCAATCACGTGAACTCAGGATATGGCAATTGTTGTAAATAAATGCTGATTGCCAAGTGCCTGAATTTTGGTCACATGACTGGGGATGCCACAGTGGTTGTAAATGTATAAGGACTGGTCATAAGACACTTTTGACAACACTGTTATAACTTCTAATATTTAATAAATGTTTGGCAGTCTAGGACTACCTTGTACAGTCACAAAATGACTTCTTGGAAGACTTTGAGGTTTTAAACTAGATCTCATGAATTTTTTTCTCCTGTTCCATTGCTCCTGCTAGTTCTCAGCTGTCCTACTTAGCAACATAAATTTTGGGTTCTATTGTGAGTTGAATCAGAAAAAAACAATGGCTCTATTGCTTGGTATAATGAGAGTTACATTCTGGCTCACCTGAAAATTATTGGAGGAACTGTGGTTAAAATTAGTCTTCTAATATACCAATGCATGAAATCCATTTTTATTTGTTACCTATAACACCTAATCTACAGTTCTTACATGGCCTTTAGGACCTATGATTACTTTTGGAATTTATCTAAGCCTACCGCTCATCCGATGGCTGATTGCCAGCCTTCACAGCTTAAATTTTCTTCTCTCTTTCATTTTTTTATTTCTTTTCTGTTGCTTCAGCTCTTTAATGTAATGTATATTGAATGTTGTGTGCTTGCACATTTTTAATAAGTCTGTTTCCTTTGAAATATGGATAAATTTGATTGCAAGGATTTCTGTTTCCTCTGTGTTATTCATTGCATTCTTTTGTCTTCATTTCATTTTGCTCTATTAGGCTGTTTCCTCCTCTTCCTGCAGAACTCTGAATAAAGGTGAGCAGCTTCTAGAGCTGTTGATATAGTAAACCAATTGTGCAGTTTTATACTCCACCTTAGCATTAGCAAGTAATCTTTACAACAATTTCTTTTACAGAACCCCTAGTTTATAATTTCCATCACTGATATAAATGGCTGCGATTTGGTTAGTATGTCTACTTTTCTCTTGTGGAAGGCCACTAAGTGAGTCACAATGAAGGCCAACAAAACCAGCTACAGGTAGTCCTCAATTGAGCCCAAAATTTCTGTTGTTAAGTGAGTTTTGCCTAATTTACAACCTTTCTTGCCACGGTTGTTAAGTGAATCACTGCAGTTGATAAGTTGTAACACAGTTGTTAAGTGAATCTGGCTTCCCCATTGACTTTGCTTGTCCAAAAGTTGCAAAAGGGGATCACATGACTTTGGGACAGAGCAGTGGACATAAGTAGGAACCAATTGCTAAGCATTTGAATTTTGATCACGTGATCATGGGGATGCTACAAAGGTTATAACTTTGAAAATCACTTTTTCCAGTGCAGTTGTAATTTTGAACAATCATTAAATGAACTGTTGTAAGTTGAGAACTACCTGTACTTGCCTGCCTTCCTTCAGTTCTGTATTTCTGCTTAATTGCAAGATTTTTAAGAGTAACTGAGGTTTATTAATTGGACTGATTCCCAGAAAAAATGTTTTTATCTTTATTTTTAATAGCTGTGGTTTTTATATCACTTTAATAATAGTTGGAGGGCAGAGCTGGCATCGCGCCGATACGGCATGCGATCTTGGAGGTCTGAGATTGCTGCTGATATCTTTGCTCCTGGACGGTCCAAGTGGATCTAAACCGTCCCGAAGAGATGGTGAATGTAAAGAGCGCATCCTGTTGATCCCAGGGATACCGCAAAGTCCCTGTTAGATTCAGGAGAAGCTCTTTTTTCCAGCGGCAAAGAGGCAGCCATTAATGCTGCTGAAGTTGGGACAGCTCCGAAACGAAAGAGAACGGAAAGAGAAAGTGTGCCGGTTTGGTAAGAATTTTTTCTTTACTTTAAGATTTGAAAGGACACCCTAAGGAAAAGAGAATCTGTAAACGTTTTGACAGAAGTGATTAAGCGGCGATTTTAAACAGGAATGTCAAAGTAATATATATATATATATTTTCTCATTGCTGGATTTTCTACGCATGATCTTATATTTTGAAATTGGACTGGTTTTTCTTCTCTTCTTTTATCTCTTCTTTTTCTCCTTTTTGACTTTATATTATTTTAGGCTAGATACTCCCTTTTAGTTATTTTTTTAAAATATCTTTTTCTTTTTTTAATTAATTTTTATTATATTTTGCTTGGAAAAGGAGGGGGAAAGTGAAAGCAAAAGAAACTTTGTAACACTGCCAACTAGAGGCTTGGAAATATTCTATTTCTCTTGTGACCAGACAAAGCTTGAGAAGGAACTGAGACTTCTTTTCAAGGACATTGCTATTTGATAAGATAGAGGGAAGAGCATGGGAGAGTATTATTGCAGGTGCTATCAACACCTGGAGTCTGGTGTTGAAGCTTATTGGAAAAGAAAAGGTGATAAGTCTCTGGAGAAGAGAGTTATAACAAGAGCCTTGGATAACTAAACAAAGTGCAGTGTGCTCTTTTTATTTCTTCTAAGCTGCACTACCCCTCCTCACCAGTTTACTTTTTGAAATAGCTATTTGGATTTTTGGCTCTTTGGAACTTGTCTTTATTTTTTTTTCTTGTCCTTGGAAGTTAAATTTCTATGCTTGCTTTTTATTTTGAAGGGAAAGCTTTAGTACTAATGATTCCCTTCCTTTTCTTTTTAAGGGAGTAGCCTTTTTTTTCTCTCTCTCCCTTCCTGGTATTTTTGTCTTTCCATCTACCTTCCATGTTGTTTTTTGTTGTTGTTTTTTTTCCTGACCTTTTTTTCTCTCTTATGCATCCTTTTATATTTGAGATGTCTTAATTGGATTAAGGTGTTGAAGAACCTGAAGAATTTTTCCTTTCTTTTTTTAGCTTTTTATTCTTCACTTTTCTGCCTTTTTTAGGATTTTACAACTTTTTCTTTTGTGTGTGTGTTTATGGTCTTTTCCTTCATTTTTGAATTTTTACTCTTATCTAACCAATCGATTGGATTAAGGTATACAAGAACCTGAAGATTTTTTTTCATTATTATTACTATTTGGCTTCTTTTTTCCTACTATTTTTATTTGGAACTGCAATTAGTTATTTCACAATTGAATTAAGGTCTAAAAGAACCTGAAGATTTTGAATTGCTCAAAATGAGTAGGAAATTAACAGCTCCTGGTTCCTCAACTTATACTTCTTCCTCTCCACCATCTGGAGGACAACGGTCAATACAGACAATGTTAAGGCAAGAAAAAGAACAAGAAAAAGTGACCCTGCAGATGATTATGCAAGGAATTCAAAATATTCAAACAAAATCAGAAAATATTGAAAAGAGAATAGAGAACATTGAAAAAAGAACAGGGAAAACCGATGAAAAAGTGGAGAACATCCAACAAATGATGATGAAGTATGATGAGAAACTCCAAAAAATTGAAGAAGATAAACAAAGAGACAAGAAGATTGGAGACATCGATAACAGATTAACTGTGGTTGAACAAGATAAAAGTGGTATGCTGAGATGGGAGATGGACAGATCAGAATTTTATCTTAGATTCCAAAACATAGAGGAAGAAAAAGGACAAAATCTAGCTGAGATAGAAATATTGGCTGAAGCTTTGGAAATAACTGAAGAGAAGATGATGGATGGAATAGATGAGGTCTATTGAGTCTTCACAAGATATGCAATGAGAAATAGCTTACCAAGAGAAGTTCACATCAGATTTACAAAGAAAGCCATTAAAATGCAAATTTTGCAAGTGGCAAGAGAGAAAACATTGAAATACAAAGATAAGGAGATTGTGGTCCTGAAACAAGTACCCAGAAGAGTGAGAGAGATGAGAAGAGAATACCGATTCTTGACCAAATTGCTACTTAAAAAAGAGGTGAATTATAGATGGCTGATTCCAGAAGGTTTAATGTTCACATGGCAAGAACAGAGATATAGAATTGACTCAATTGAGAAAGCTGAATCATTTTACACAGAATTTTTCAGAGGGAAAGAGGAAGAGGCAGAAAAAGAAATTTCACTAATTGAATTCCAAGAGGACTGCCAAATGACGACTGAAAAAGAAGAAGGTGCAGTAAGTGGAAAGGAGGAAGCCAAAGAACAACGTGAACCAAGAGCCACGAGAGCTGTCAAACCTAAGTACAAAATATAACCATGGAAGAGAAAAAATTGATTACAATTAATATAAATGGACTTAATTCAGCCGTTAAAAGAAGGAAAACCTTCCATAAATTAGAGAAATTAAAATTTGATATAATCTGCCTACAAGAAGTACATATTAAAAAACAATATGAACAATTGTTAATACAGCCAAAATTAGGGAAAATATTTACTTCCTTGACACAATGTAAGAAAAGAGGAGTGGTTTTATATATTAAAGAGACCATCCCAGCAAATTGATTTATACTGATGATGACAGAAGAATACTAATGGTGGAAATAATGGACAATAATACGAAAACACTCCATGTTTTCACTCCAACACTCCAACACTCCATAAAATCTATGCCCCGAATGACAATCAAGAAGAATTTTATAAAAAATTACATATGAAAATAATTGAACTGGACTATGCTAATATAGTTATGATGGGAGATTTTAATGGAATTGTAGACAATAAATTGGACTATACAGCACAGAAAACAATAAAGCAAAACAGAAAGACTCTCCCTAAATCTTTTTTTAAAATGGTAGATGAAATAAACTTAAAAGATACATGGAGAGAAAGAAATGCTAAAACTAAACAATACACCTTCTACTCAAATAGACATTTATCATGGTCCAGAATAGATATGATATGGATGTCAACAGAATTGTTAACTAATATTCAAGAAATAAATATTGAAACAAGTACTTGGGCAGATCACAATCCAATGACAATTAAATGGAAAGGACGAAGAAGATCTAGATGGACACTAAATAATACTATATTAAAGGAAAAAGACTTCACACAGTGGATGGAGAAAGAACTGGCTTTCTCCTTTAGAGAAAACAAAAAAGAAGATAAATCGATTCAGAATGTATGGGATACAATGAAGGCATATGCCAGAGGCTTCATAATAGACTTAATACAAGGAAAAGAAATACCATGAAAATATTAGCCTCTAAGGCACTAGAGGATGAGTATAAAGGACTTGAAAAAGAGCTACAGAAAATGGCACAAAAAAAGGACATTAAGTTAAAAATGGATATAACCAAACATAAAATGGGTCTAATAGAAAAAGAAGAATTAGCACAGAAAATTTGAGGTGCTAAACAGAATTACTTTGAAGATGCAAATAAACCAGGTAGATGGTTAGCATATAAATTGAGAAAGGAGAAAGAATCAAGGAAAATATTGCAATTAATAGATGACCAAGGCCAGGTTTGCTATGGTAGTAAAGAGAAGAAGGAAATCATTCGAGTCTATTATGGGAAACTATACACACAAGAGAATATTGATGAGGAAAGAGTTAAACAGTATTTACAGAATGCTAATTTACCCCAGATACCTAAAGAGATTGAAACAATGTTAGAAAGCAATATAACGATGATGGAGTTAACTGAAGCACTCAAGAAGCAAAATAATGGAAAGGCACCAGGCCCAGATGGACTTCCGGCAGAATTTTACAAAACATTACAAGAATCATTGAATCTTTCATTGTTAGAAGTGATGAATGAAGTTATGTTAAAGAAGAGGATACCTAAATCATGGTCAGAAGTTTATATCACACTTGTTCCAAAAGAGGAGACCGATCCATTACAAATCAAGAACTATAGACCTATTTCCCTACTAAACGCAGATTATAAAATTTTTGCTTCAATATTGGCAGAAAGACTTAAAAAATATTTAAAAAACTTTATCCATCCTGATCAAAATGGATTTCTGCCAAAGAGACAAATTAAAGACAATATGAGAGTAATCTTGGACACTTTGGAATACTACGAGGCACATCCTGAAAAACAGATGCAGTACACTAAAAGAGAATAATTATATCAAACTTAAACAGCAGATAGCGCTAGATTTGGCGAAATGGGAAAATTTACAACTGTCATTAATAGGGAGAATATCAACAATTGAGATGAATATATTACCCAGAATTTTATATTTGTTTCAAACAATTCCAATTAAGCTTGGAAAAGATTACTTTGAAGATTTAAATAAAATTGTGTTGAAATATATATGGCAAGGTAAGAAAGCGAGAATAAAATTAAAACTTTTGCAAGATGCTAGAATAAGAGGAGGATTTGGTTTGCCTAATTGGGAGTTGTACTACCAAGCTACAAACTTGATGTGGGCTAAGGAATGGATAACACTAAGAAATACTAGATTGTTGACATTAGAAGGACATGATTTGTTGTTGGGGTGGCATGCTTTTTTATGGTACAAAGGAACTAAAACACAGGGGTATTTTTGAAGACATTATATACGGGAGTCTCTGTGATTAAACTGGGAGAAAATTAAAAGACAATGTTATTTGAAAATTCCAGTCTGGCTATCGACTATTGAAGCATTTTCTTATCCTATAATATACAAAAAGGAACAAACAGATATGGTGAAATATTGAATGAAAAGGGTGAACTTAAATCTATACAAAAACTAGAGGAACAAGGTATAATGATGAATTGATTTTCATATGCGCAAATACATTCAAGGTATGATAAAAATTCTAAAACGGAAGGTTTCTATGATAAACTGACTGAGATAAGATTTTGACAGGTACTGATGAAAAGGTGATTAAAAAATTATATGGATACTTATTCGGAATTAAACTCGAAGAACAAGTTAAAGAAACTATGATTGCTTGGAGGAAGAATTTTGGATATGGATAATTTGGATAATTTAGAGAAATGGCAAAAATTGTGGTCTCAAAATTATAAAATGACAATGTCAACAGCATATAAAGAAAATTTGTATAAGATGTTTTACAGGTGGCATTTCCCCCCCGACAAGAATAGCAAGAATGTTCAAGAATAAATCCGAAAAATGTTGGAAATGTCATCAGATACCTGGTTCATATTACCATATGTGGTGGACTTGTGCGGACGCTAAAAAATACTGGACTAAAATCCACACGTGGTTAGAAAAAATGACAAAAAAACATATAGATTTGAAACCAGAGATATTTTTATTGGGAATTTTACCTGAAATATATAGTAAAGACTTGAAATACCTGATTGTAAATGTATCAACAGCGGCTAGGATTGTATTTGCTAAAAACTGGAAAAATGAGAAAACACCATCACAGGAGGAAATCATTAAGAAAATATTGGAATGTGCTGAAATGAGTAGATTGACGTTTGAAATTAGAGAACAAGATGATAAACAATTTTATAAAATTTGGGATCTATTCTATCAATGGTTAGACAATAAAATATAGTAATGAAATATGTAGACTTTTAGGAAATAATAAATATATAAAGATGCATTCTTTTCTTATTATATCTACAAAATGATTCTAGGATAGATTTGGGATGATAATATGAACTGTCATAAAACAAATTAAGTAAAATATGATTGTTTTGTAAAACATGAATGAACAAAAGTATAGTCAAATGATTGATTAATAATGGTATTAATGTATTTAATATTTGATTGAAAATACGAGATTATATACAATGTAATTGTAATTGAAGACTATGAAATGGAAGCACAAAACAATTTGTAAACCAACTGGCACACTGTATGTATATATATGGAAGATGACTTGATGTTTTTATGTTTTGTTTGTTTATGTTTGTTTTAAAAACCAATAAATTTTTTTAAAAAAATAATAGTTAGCTTTGTGAATAATGCAACACAGTTAAAGGGGGCTCCTGATGAAACAAACGGGAATAACTTCCCATATCTTTTTTTGGCTTGTAACATATGGGAATTATTGCCTTTGTTGCTTGTTTTGCCTTCAGAGAAATATATTTCTGTTTTTTTTCTTTTCCTGATAGGACAGAAGAAGTTGAGTATTTGGTTGAATAGGAAGTTTGACTATAAAATATTTTATGAGTTAAATTTATTTTGTCTGTAACAACTGAATCTAATTCTTTGTTATGCACAAACTGGAGTGGAATATAATAGAAAAGACCAATAAAAGTATGCATCAAACATATTTTTGAGAAAATATGAAGATGGCATATTTAAAAGTTTATTATCTACATAGAATAATTGTTACAGTAGTTGTCTTCTCCAACAGGTATCTTCCAGAAATCTTGCCTTACCAAGAAAAATATCCATAGGGAAGATGTAGTATTAAGAATCTGCATAGTAATCTCCTTAGTATGTATAATGCTGCTTGAATTTTGGAATGAAGTTAAATTGTGTGGGAAAGTGGACTTGTGTGTGCTTTTTCAGCTATACTAATAAATGCATGATTTGAACTTCTTCCTAAGAGGTAGTTAGTTCTTATTGCCTTGCTTATGTGTAGGTTCCCTTCCAAATTATGACAGACCTCCCCAGGGTACTTAAGACCAAGTTGTGAAATTGTGATGGCTGCTGCCCACCCACATCCCACACAGCCGGATGACACCCCCCCTCCAACAAAAAAAAAAAAAAAAAAACCTGGCAGGCTCATTACAGTTGTAAGTGGTGAACTGCCTGTGGCTGGTAATGCTGAATGTATCAATGTGGTTAAAAAAGGACAATAGCAGTAGGGTTTGAGTGCTTCTTTGGATACAGGCTGATGTTTGTTTCAACAAAGTGAATGCTCAATAGTAAGTGCATGTAGTTAAGTAAGTTGTTCCCCAGGGTATGAGCTTTTTTGGCCACAGCTGTTAAGCAAATCACGGCAAGTTGTTAAATGAACCATGCAGTTGGTTATGTCAGGGCTCCGGCAGTTACCCCCATTTAAATCATGAGTCTGTAGCTGAACTTCCAACATTTAAAGAAGATTTATTAGAAGTAAACATGCTTGGGTGTAGCTGTAGCTGAGACACATCATTCATTGTCACCCTTGACCCTGGTTTTCCCCCACCCCCTGGGTTTATCGTAATTCATATTCTCCAATGGGACACATCCATTGCCAAGAGTCATCAGTTAGAATTTTGTGCGGCAGAAACTTGGGTCACCTAGTTCCTATCTTTGAAAACATTTATGGGATGCAAGCTGCTCACTGCTCCCCCCTCCCTTTCTGTTGGCAACTCTAAAAAGACCAGAGAAACATTTTATGAGTTGACAGGTTAAGTGACTTATGCGGTTTTTAAGTGAGTCATGTGGTTGTTAAGTGAATCTGGTTTCCCCGATTGACTTTGCTTGTGGGAAGGTTATAAATGGTGATCACATGACCCTGAGATAGTGCAATTAATTAATACAAGCCAATTCAAAATTTGATCATGTGACCATGAAGAGGCTGCAATCGTCGTGTGAAAAATGGTCACAAGTCACTTTTTTTCAGTGCTACTGTAAGTTTTAAAGGTTAAAGGAATGAGGGGAATTGTGCACTTGGCTTCTTCAATAGAAGCAGTTATTGTTAAACCTCACCATGCATTCTGCATCTGCCTTTTGAAAGGTGGCAGAATGGAAATTAGTGTTCGGTCAGCAGTGCTGATAAGAACTCTCCCTCCCTCCCTCCTCCCCCCCCTTAGCTTTGTGCTTGACTTCTGGGCTCTGTTCCTAATATTGACTATGTTTAAAATAAATGCTTTTTAAAAAATGATTTACCGTGCATGTAAATAATACTTTGCATAGGATATTATAATATGCTCAGCCTTTTAACCGTTAGTTTATATCCTGTTTGTATTCCTGCCTTTATAGGTATTCCATATAAGAAATTGACTGTAGGTGTTCCAAAGGAGATCTTTCAAAATGAGAAAAGGATTGCCTTGTCACCAGCTGGAGTTCAAGCACTGGTTAAGCAGGGTTTTAACGTTATTGTGGAGTCAAGTGCAGGAGAAGCTGCTAAGTTCTCTGATGACCACTATAGACAGGCTGGAGCACAGATCCAGGGCACCAAGGAAGCGTTGGCTTCTGACATAGTCCTCAAGGTAGTAATTGTCTGTTTACTATTACACCTCTGAGATCAGTTTTTCTAAAAAAAAAAAAAAAAGTGTTTCTCTATTTTGTTGTTGCAGGTGGTTGGGGGTTATTTCTCTTTTATTGGTTTATATTGGTTTTTTTTAATCCTTGTAAGCAAGCAGTCTGGAGTCACTGAAAATGAGTTGGGTGGTCATATAAATTTTCTTAAATAAAAAAAAAATGAAGACTAGATAATAAGGATGTGCAAAATGTTTTAAATACAAAAGAGGTAAAATTTATGGATAAAGTTTGTCTTAATGTAAAAGTTGCAGGGAAACACAATCTTCACATATTTAAAATCGTTACAGTCAGGTATTGCTTATCTATAAGAGACTCATTTAAGGAAATGGGATAAATCTCTATTAATGAAGAATTAGGTGGGACAGATTTGTCTCATAGATATTTTGAATGCATTTTTGGAGTTGGCAGGAACACACACAGGAGACAAAGCCCTATCAACTTCCTAAACAAAAGAAGATGCCAGAGCTATTTAATGTAAAAACCAGATATGTGAAAGAGGAATTTCAAGAAAACTCAATTGAACTCAGAAAGCCTGCACATATAGTAGACCTATGAGATAAGGAATATTAAAGGAAGCCAGTGCCACTTTATCATTGGTTTATCCTTAAATTGATCAACCAGTTTATTGTTTATCCTGGTCAATCAACAGGGAATTTGTCTTGCAATATAAATGCATGAAGCTATAGAATAGATATAGAATTCTTTATTGGCCAAGTGTGATTGGACACACAAGGAATTTGTCTTTGGTGTATATGCTCTCAATGTACATAAAAGAAATACATTCATCAAGAATCATAAGATACAACACTTAGTGATAGTGGTCCAAACAAATATAAGTATATACAGGTGGCCCTCATTTTGTTGACCATTCAAAGTTATGATGGCACTGAAAGGGTAATTGTATAACTGGTCCTCACACTTACGACCATTGTAATATTCCCATAGTCGAGGGATTGCCATATGTGTGCTTCACAGTTGGCTTCCAATGTGCAAAGTTAGTAGAGAAGCAAGCAGTAAAATCCCAGATCATGATCACATGATGTCTTGCTTAACGATAGCACCTAGTTGTGGTTATTAAATGAGGACTACCTGTGCATGCATTATGGAAAATGTTTTGAGTTCAAATTGTTAAAATAATTAAGTTTAAAGTAGATGGTTTGCATTTGAAATGAATTGTTCTGATCATTTTGGAAGCATTTCAAGCTCAAAACATCTCCCAAGTGGTGGAGAAAAGCCATTTCAAATGTGAAGCAACTGTTTCAAATGTCCAAAGCCATTTTGAACTCAGGCATGTTGAATTCAAAAGTTTGATTTTGAGAAATTGCACATGCCATATATATAATTCAAGGTGGCAGATATACCTAATGCTCCTTCTTATTTTCCTCACAACAACCCTGTGAGGTAGATTGGGCTGAGAAAGAGGGATTGGGCCACAGTCATCCAGCTAGCTTTCACACTTAAGGTGAGACTTGAACTCAGAATCTCGTGGTTTCTAGGTCAGCACCTTAACCCCAACGCGGTACTGGCTTTCTGTATAAGAGAATTGCTACCGATACATCATTGCTATGTGTCTTCATGTAGGACTTGCTATGTTGCTAGTAGCTATCAGGAATTGTGGGGCCTATCCCAGGGATCCCCAACCTTTTCGACGCCGCGGCCCGGTTACGGCGTCAGCTGGGCGCCGCGGCCCGGTTCCGGCGTCAGCTGGGCGCCGCCATTTTTTTACGAAAAATCACTTCCGGTGATGTCACCGGAAGCGATTTTCGTCAAAAAATAAGCGGCGCTAGCGCTCGGTGAGCTTTTTCAGGTAGAAATGGCTTTCTACCCGGAAAAGCTCGCTGGAAGCGCTGGCGCCGCCATCTTTTTTGACGAAAAATTGCTTTTTTTACCAAAAAAAGATGGCGGCGCCCAGCAACCAGCGGCCCGGTAAGGCTTGTTCCGCGGCCCGGTACCGGTCCACGGACCGGCGGTTGGGGACCCCTGGCCTATCCTAATTCTTCAAACATCATCTTAAAATACTATTTGCATAGTAGACAGTATAATTTTGATCTATGGTAGTTACTTTGAATGTGAATCATGGTGTTCAAGTTACAACATTAAGTCACTTTTACTAGCTAGCTCCATCATTTGAAATCTTTCACAGGCAATGCATTTTAAAAACATGCATTTCAGATTTCTTTGGAACAAGGACAAAGCACATCTGATAAAGCTTTGTCTTGCAGAGAGCAAACTTCAGTTGCTGTAGAGCAGATGCAAGTTACCAGGCAAACTGTTGACTGAGCAAAGTCCATTTTGCTTTTACTTTTCAGTGGCAACATTGTGCTAACATTTTAGTTCCACAAACTGAATCTTTAATGATGATTAATTCTCCTTTTGTCTACACTGACAGCAGGAATGCTGCTGTTAATGTTTTGAGTGAAAATAAATGACTCAAAACAAGGAGGAGTCAAGTTGGTGAAAACTACTTTATCTAATAAAATAATTTATTATTTTATTTGATACTATCTAGTCTAGTGTTCCTCAAGCAACTTTAAGATAGGTGGATATCAACTTTCAGAATTCCCTAGCCAGCATGGGTGGCTGGGGAATTATGTGAGTTGAACTTCATCCATTTTAAATTTGCTTAAGTTGAGAAACACTAAATAATAACAAATGAAATAATAAATTATCTAACTAGGCAGCTTTCGTCAACTCGACTCTTCCTTGTTTTGAATAATCTATTTTCACACAAAACCAGCATTCCTGCTGAGAAATACTGAACTAAACCAATTCTTAAAGTAGGGGTAATTACCCGAAGGATAATTTGGGCGTATCCTAGTAGTAATGGAGCAATTTGTAATTGCTTGTTTGTGAGTCGAGGATCCAGTTTGTAAGTTGCTTTTGTAAATAGCTGCATCTGTGTTAGTGTGATTTTTTTGCAGGAGAGTGGTGATATTATTCAAGATTGGGAGAAGGGTAATTGGGTCAAACAGATTAAGAATCACTGATTTATATCGATGGGCAAGATCTGTCCAGGAATTCTGTTAAGATAATTTTTCAGGTTATTACTGGTAGGTGATCTTAGGAACAGAACTCTTCATCTTTTTTTACTTTTGCACCAAAGACAAATTCCTTTTATGTCCAATCACACTTGGCCAATAAAGTATTCTATTCTATTCTATTCTATTCTATTCTATTCTATTCTATTCTATTCTATTCTATTCACAGGGGAATTTTCAAAAAGAGGCATTATTAAGCATGAATTGGCAGTTAGGATGCCCCAACTTTAAAGAAATATATAAGACATTGTCCTTGTCCTAAAAGCTCATGTTCTCCAAAACAATACAAGGTCATTTCTGAATTTTTGTGTGTGAGAGTTATAGCCCGAAGGGGAGAGTTCAGTACCAATCATGAATTATTCATTAAAAGTTAAGTATCATTAACTGAAGGAATTTCCTATTGTAAAGAAAGAGAAAATTAAATCTTCCACACCATTAGCAAGTGTATAGATTCTGGATTCTTCTTTTCCAATACCCTTTTGCCTTGGAAAAATATTTCTAGGTAACCGAATTAGGGCTCCCCCCCCCCCCAGTACAATTGACAGACGTTGCAGGTCCATCCAACTGAGATTGCAGTAGGAAGAAAGAGTTAAAAATTCTCTGTTCTCTTTCTTGACTTCTTAACCAGTACCAGTTCTTGTGCTTTTTCTTTTTTAAACAAGTAATTGAGGCATTTGCCAATTGCTATTTTGAATGTTAGTCCTATTTGGGGCTTACGTGCCTTAATATAATCATTTATAAATTGCTAATGTTAATTAACTATATGTAATAATGTAGCTATTAAGCACAAAATTATGAAATGGCATTTCATTTGTTTCCCGTATTTGTAGAGCTATTCTACTTGGAGTTCACAAAATAAATACAAGCAATTAAAGCAAAGCATGAAATGCTTTTAAAAATTAATATAATTAGAATATTGTTTTATTTTGATTTATTTTCATTCTTGCATTATGAGTTTTTTGTGATTCAACTCTTTTTCTGCTCTTCTCTAGGTGAGGGCTCCAATGTTTAATTCTGTACTTGGCGTCCATGAGATTGAGCTTTTTAAATCACAAGGTACTCTGATCAGTTTTATCTATCCAGCTCAAAACCCAGATCTGCTGAACAAACTAGCAGAAAAAAACACCACTGTCTTGGCTATGGATCAGGTTCCACGCGTGACTATTGCTCAGGGATATGATGCTCTCAGCTCTATGGCCAACATTGCTGGGTATGATACCACATACTGTTTTTTACTCATTTGCAGAATTCTGTTAATTGTCAGGATTCCGGCAGTTACCCCAATTAAATCATGAGTCTTGATCCAAATTTCCAAAACTTCAAAATGATTTATTGGGAGTTAACATGTCCGGCACTGCCTGGGTGTAGCTGACTCTGAGACACATAATTCATTGTCACCCTTGACCCTGGTTTCCCCCCATTCCCTGGGTGTATCATAATTCATATTCTCCAATGAGACACATCCATAGCCAAGAGTCATCAGTCATATTCTCCAATTAAATATTTGTGCAGCAGAAACTTCAGTCACCTAGTCAGTATCCTTGAAAAACTATTTGTGGAATGTACTTTTGATTTCCAAGCTGCCGCACTGCTCTTTCAAACCCCTTTCCCCCCTCCCTTTCTGTTGGCAACTCTAAAAAGACCATAGAAATATTTTATGAATTGACATTAATAAAGAATTTGATATGGAGTGGAATTCATATTTAAGACAAATGTGTGCTTTCCTCTTCAGCGAGCAGAACAAATTCATTGCCCTTAAGCAGGCCCAGACAGAGGACAAAGAAATTCCAGTTTCTAACAACTGGAAAGTTCTCAGAAAGTAATGCCTTCAGATAATCCTCAACTTATGACCACTTCTGTTGCTAAGCAAGACAGTTAAGAAAGTTTGGTCCCATTTTATGACCTTTCTTGACACAGTTGTTAAGTGAATCATTGCAGTTGTTTAAGTGAGTCTGGGTTCTCCATTGACTTTGCTTGTCGAAAGATCACAAAAAGGTGATCGTATGATCCCAGGACACTACCATTGTCATGCATAAATCCGGTTATCAAGCATCTGAACTTTGATCATCTGACCGTAGGGATGCTACAATAGTCATAAATGTGAAAAATGGTTATCTTAGTGCAAGGAAAAAACAAAAATTTGAAGCCATCATTTATTTATTATTTATTAATCAAATTTATATAGTGTCCCATCTCACAATATACTCATATCCACTAGTTCATGGGTTTCAAACTCAAGGCCCACCGACCAGATCCGACCCATAGGCTGCTTAGATCTGGCCCATGGGCCCGCCCTGGAAACAGCAAAGGACCGGCCCATGGTGCCTTTGCCAGAGAAAACAGAGCTCAGGAGAGCTGTGTGCGTCCTCCCAGAGCTCCATTTTTACTGGCAGAAGGTTGCAGGAGGCCATTGTGGCCAAAATGGAGCCTGGGAGGGCCGCACCCTGAGTGCCATTTTCGCTGGCAGAGGACAGCCGAAATGGAAGCCTTGATGAGTGATGTTGAATTGGCCACACACCCCCACCCCAAGACCAAACACAACCCTGATATAGCCCTCAGTGAAATCGAGTTTGACACCACTCCACTAGTTGAAGAAGGAAGTCCCTGTGACAGGAAATTTGACACTGAAGAAGGAGATATGCTACAAGAAAAGCAGAAAGAAAACCGTGTAGTAATTGTAAATAAATCTGTTTATGTTAGATTAACATAAACATCTTGTCCTGCAGGAGTTCAAGGTGGCTTCCTCATAGCCACCATTTGAAGTTGGGTTCAAAATATTTGTTTTGCTATTTTGAAGTTTTGCTTTGAGCTTTTGTGGCTGATGATGTGTTTCCATGGATTTAACTTCTTTGTACATGAACTGCTTTCTCAGGCTGACTGAAGCAGGACTCATATTTTGATACCAGGAGCAATTGAAGCATACACACAATTGATGGCAAATCGATTGATACAATAGTGTCAGTAACAATGTATTGTTCACAATTAGTAGCTGTGCTTTAACATGGTTCTTTCATTCCATGATTTGCATTGTATCCAGCTTTCTGAGGACCAGTTGTGACTCATTCTTTCTTTCAGTTACCAGATTCATTTGAACTATGCTTTATGCTATGTTGGTTATGTGAATGGGAACAGAAGATAGGTAGATCAGCAAATGCTACACTCTGAAGCCACACACAGAAATCATACTATATCTATGGAGAAATGTAAATGCAATAATACTGATGGCTGGTTTTCCTTCTTTTAACAGTTACAAGGCAGTTGTACTTGCAGCTAATAATTTTGGTCGTTTTTTCACCGGTCAGATCACGGCAGCTGGCAAAGTTCCTCCAGCTAAGGTATGTGTGGGACAAATGTGTTATGAATCAATCATAAGCAGGTTAGCAATGCTCTTTGTACCTTCATATGCTGATTACAATCTCTTCTAGTGAGTTTTCTTCTCCAGAGACTCTTTAGCCTTTCCCTAGTAAATCAAATATACTTTCTTTTGATGTTGGCAGTGATTTGTTAAATTGTAACAAATACTGAGTAATTTACAAATTAATGTCTCTCAAACTAAAGCTTAAGATATGCAGATTATAAAATCAATATAAAATCTGGTTTACTGTTGCTGGCAAACAGTAAAATGTCTGTCACTTCTACATTGACAGGAAATTTGACATATGTCTGACGAACTGCTATTACGGATAGGGTAATCCTGTAATTTTAATCTTGACTTCAGGCTAAACAACATGACTATTCTAGTCGTTAGCATCATAACTGAAATAACTTTCTAAAGTGATACGTTTCATTACAATCCCGTATAGAGTCATGCAATCTTTTGCAACATTTGTGTTCTATTACTACAATACAAAATACAATTTGCTAATACTGTTTGATGGATTTCTTACATTATCTCTTCCAAAGTGGAAGACAATTACATCCATTCCACACTATGTTTTAAAATATTAAATGATTTTCTCATGTGCTGCAGTGTTTTCAGTATTACTATAAAAGTACAGAAACGTACCACCAAATTCTTCTGAAGGAGGAAGAGTAAATTCCATTCTTCTCAGCTAACAGAGAAACTACTTACCTTGGCAGCCATAAATGAACTGATGTCTGTTAATGATAACAGAATTCTTGCCAAGAATGCTGAAAATTCTTCTCCTGGTTATACAAATAGTTCCTTGCAAATATGTATTGAAAGAATGACTTAGTATCTGATAGAATCTTTTGAAATCAAGCTTTCATTCTTTATAATGTTGATAAATAAATTTGAGATTTGTGAACAAAGTTTGGCAAAATCTCATTAGTCTAAAGCGAAGCCCAATCAAACGTGATGTTTTCTCTCTGTGTCAAGCAGGAGGGAGATAAATTACGCAGAGTTACAATGAAACATAGCATGATGTGATGCTCTATAGAATTAAAGCAATTCAATATGATTACTTGTCCTTCTGTTTTCTTTTTTCCTCCTAATTATTGTTTAGTGTTCCACAATTGCTAAGTGCAATGGAACTGCACTGGGCTTTTTAAAAGGTTTTACTCCATTAGATTCTTTTCTAAATACATGTTTGCAATTTTGAAAACAACATGGTTCCTATAAGCATGCTTACATTTCTTGTTGGGTAACCCAGTAATGCTGTGTTTATAATGGCACTGACATAGTCATGCACCTGACTAGCTGTTTGTGTTTCAAGCAATGCTGTAGAGGAAGAAACAGAACCTGGAAATGGAGTCAAGAGACAACTCAGCCGAGAATTGTTATGTGTCCACAAATGCTCCAATTCCATTGACTCTTGCCTAGTACCAATTTAGTGCTGACAGTTAGTTGATTAGATTTTGGTTATAGGCATGAGCAATAAATCTACTTAACTGGAACTTAACATGTGATCCTGATTCTTTGCACTTGACAAGCACACACTGGAAATTGTTTTGGACATTTTCTAGATGTTACTGAAGAAATTAAATTTTTAAACCACTGCTATTTACAGCTTTTGTATGGAATCAAAAGAACGAGGCATATGACTATTCCAGAAATATTTATTTTTAACACTTATTCCAGTTTTCTAAAGCTGGGTAATCAACTTGGAATCAGACATTCCACTATGGGAGAATTCAACAGTACTTGTAGTGATTGCTAATCCCCCCCCCCAGCAAAATCCTTAAGATTTGGATAACTGATATATAATACCATTGATTGGTTAATATTTTCCTTTTCAAGAAGCTTTATGTTCTTAGACAAACAGCTGCTGTTGGCTGCTACTTAAAACAATCCTATATCTTCACTTAATGTTGATTCATGTCAGCCATTTACTGTTTACAATTTAAATCGGTATAAGTTATTATAATTCTTTGCTTGGATGTAGGTTCTGATCATTGGAGGTGGAGTTGCTGGATTAGCATCTGCAGGAGCAGCTAAATCAATGGGAGCCGTAGTTCGTGGATTTGATACCAGGTAGACATATATGAATTTTAAAGATGTATTTATTTTGTTCCTTCCTGTCACTGTTGACTCCTGGCAACTGTCTGCACTAATCCCTGCAATATTCTTGGCAAAGTTTTTCAGAAGTAGTTTGCTGTTGATACTTTCCTGGGTCTGAGAAGGTGTCACTGGCCAAAGATTATCCATCTGCTTTTGTGTCCAAGGAGGGAGTAGAACTTCCAGTTTCTAGCCTGGTTTCTTAACCACTATATCAAAGTGGGTCTCAGAATTTATTAGTTAATAATTCATTTGTATTCTGTTGTTCCTCAAGGATAATCAGAACGCTTGCAAAGAGTTTATTTCCACACATAACTTTGTGGCTTTTCTCCCCCCAGAATTATTGAATAGTCAAGTAGGTTGCATGATTGAACACCACTATATTACATAGTGTAAGGAATAATTCAGATTTTGGGGGGTTGCACCTTAGTAATTCACATAAGATTTTGGACTAAAGGAATATCACCTTGACTTAACTTGTTTTGAAATACAAATACATTCATATAGTGGGTTGCTACTATTTTCTTTCATTATTGTTATTTTTTGACTTCATAAAATTACCTATAGTTCTGGAACTTCCTGAGGGCTTCTCTTCAAGGTATTAATTAGCTCTGACCCAGGGGTGTCAAACTCATGTTGTCATGGCAGTGTCACATGACGGGTTGGAACTTTTTTCCCCTTCGCTAAACTGGGCATGGGCAGCATGTGATGCATCTGACCCATGGGCTGGGAGTTTGACAGCCAGGCTCTAACCCTTTTTTACTCCTTTTGAGAAGCGTGAAGGTTGGCTAAGTGGTGCCACCTGATTAGACAATTCAGACTCAGGTTTCTTTCTTTTCTTTTGGGGATTATTATAGTATTTCTTTCAAAGAATTAAAGCCATTTTAATATTTGTATATTGGAATGTATGGGATAATCCATAGTATTGCATTGTTATTATACAAGTAGTCCTTACCAACTACTTATTCAGCAACTGTTGAAATTGCGATGGCTCTGACCAAGTGGTATTTACAACTAATCCTTGATGTTTCAGTTGTCTCAGAGCCCCACAGTGACATGATCATGATTTGGGCTGTTAGCAACCAGTTTGCAATTATGATGGTTGCAGTGTTCCATAGCCATGTAATTTCCATTTGCAATCTTCCCTGGTGGCTTCCTGTGACCTAAGTCACAAGTTGCTCCCAATGGTTCTTCTCAGCCATTTCTCTTTATGTATTCAGGAATATGTAGAAAGACAAACAGGATGCATTTTAGCTATTCATTCATCGAGAAGATGAAGAAATGAAAAGAGATTCTATATCTGTAAAGCTTGAACATAATAGTTGTTCTCACTTAAGTGTGATAATTGACCGGCAAATCCATCTCTAATTGATTGTGGCCATAAAGCATGCCCATCGTGCGACTACACTGGCTTATAATATCCACTTCCAGTCATTAGGTAAAAAAATCATGTGGTCATTGTTTGTAGCCTCTTGCTGGCTTCCCTATTGACTTTGCTTGTTGGAAGCTGTGAAGATCACAAACAGCAATCATGATTGTGATACATTGCAATGTCATGGGCCAAATGCCAAGTGCCCAAATCACCATCACGTAACTGTGGGAATACTGGAATGGCTGCAACTATGATGACTAGTTGTAAATCTTCTTGTTTGTCGCTGTTATAACTTTGAATAGTTGCTGAACAGGTGGTTAGTGAAAGAGGACTATCTGTATTTGGAATTGTAGTCTCAAATTTGATTTATTCCATTCTTATTTTCAGGCCATTCAGTGTGATATCCCTATCCCCATCACCACCTTGAGTGTTTATATTATTGTCAACTAAAAAATACTTTTTTGGATCTTTTTAATTGCTGGCAGAAAGGGAGTGGGAGAAAGTAGTACATTCCTCAAATGCTTCTCGGCAGCCGAAGCTGTTGGCGCACAAGATTATTACTGGAGAGCATGATTGATGACTCTTGGTTATGTATGTGTCCCATTGGAGAATATACATCCAGGGGGTGGGAGGAAGACCAGGGTCAAGGGGGAAATGAATGATGTATCTTAGTGTCGGCGGCACCCAAGTAATGCCGACATGGTCACTCCTAATAAATCAATGTTTTTTACTCTGAGAGATGCAGCTAGAGACTTATGATTTGAATGGGGGTGGATTTGTCAGAGCCCTGACAATTATTTTGTTCTTATTCTCCTTCTCCTCATAAACAAAGCCACAGTGGTACAACAAAAATTATGATGAGAGCTATCAACAATAAAATCATAATATCAAGACAGTAAAAACAATAAAATACAGAAAATAAAATAAAGTTTGTTTAGTAAACAGATAGAGATGTTCATTCGTTCATTCATTCATCGTATTTACATAGCTGCTTATCTCATAGAAAAGTGGAAGATCTTTATGTGAACATCCTTTGGCTTACTGTTTTCACACGGCTTCCTGAAAATTTCAATTTTTATTACATCCCTGCGTGATTAAGAAAGCAAGTAATTCCAGGCATTATTTCTGTACTGAAATAATTCTTATTGAACAAACTCATCATCACTTTAGTTACACATCTGAATTTATTCTAAGCTTCTGTTGGAGCTCAATTTTAAGGGAGAATATGATTTTCTGGTTTGAAGACTCCTGCGCCGACTTTTTTCTGGTATTATGTTCTGTATATTATTTGCTTTTTTCTTTGTTATTAAAGATTTTGCTTTATTTTCTACTTGGCAGAGCTGCTGCGTTAGAACAATTTAAATCACTAGGTGCTGAGCCTTTGGAAGTTGACATAAAAGAATCTGGGGAAGGCCAAGGAGGATATGCAAAGGAGATGTCCAAAGAGTTTATTGAAGCTGAAATGAAACTCTTTGCTAAACAATGTCAAGAAGTTGATATCATTATTACAACAGCACTTATTCCTGGTAAGTATTCTGTAGAATAGAGATTCATTTTTTTCTCTAGAATGTTTGATTGGAGTAATAATCTTTGCTCCAACTCATATTGAACAAAGTAAGTTAAAGGGTAAGAATTTATTGACTGTAGTTCTGAAATGGTGACTGACATGACTTTGGTACCCAACAACATGGTGATTTTTGCACTATGTGTAAAATGTGTTTTTGTGAGTGACCCCTTCCAAATTTATGCAGGTAGTCCATGATTTATGACATAATGGAGCCTGGCTATCACAGTCGTAACTCATACAGTCGTAAAATGAGTTCGTTTTTTACAGTTGTTAATCTCCACAGTCATTAAGTGAACCTGCTAGCATTAACCAAATGCTGCGGTTGTTAAGCAGACCAATTGTTTGCTATGGGTGCTGTATTATGGTACTGAAAAGCAGAACTAAATACCAATTTTCAGAAAACTATCATAAAACGCAGTGATTTGACTGAGATGCTGGGCATGCAGACTGCCAAAGTAAGGTCACATAAGTGGTGGGGAACTGACTATTAGCACTTTGAATCCATAAGTACCTCTCAGCTAGATTTATCAAAGCTTGAAATGGTTACTAAGTGACCAGCTGTAAGTCAAGGACTACCCAGAGGTGGGCTGCTGGGGGTTCGCAGGGGTTCGGGAGAGCCCCTAGCTAAGTTTCGTGCAGTTCAGAGAACCCCCAAAACCCACTCCTGGCTGCCCCGCCCCGCTGACCCCTCCCAGGAGTCCCCACATGGCCTGTTTTGGATGCAGGTAAGTGCAAGGCGCATGTGGAGGCTTGGGAAGGCTGGAAATGGGCCCTTTTCCGGCTTCCAGAGAGCCTTCGGAGCCCAGTGTTGGGCTTCAAACACGCCGCCAATATCGCCTGACACATTACCCTAGCGGTTCCTGATGGTCCCGGGTCCAGCCGCCCCAGCCGCAACGCCTTGCCTTGTGCCCACCAGCTGGAAAGCTTCACATGGACCTGAAACATTACCCTGAATGGTCCTGATGATCCCACCTTGCCTCATGTCGGCGCGACCAGCTGGGAAGCTTTGCATGGACTCGTCAGCTGTTTGGCGGTGTGCGGTCCTTTGGGCACACTGCCTGCTCTCGAGCGGACCTGTCAGCTGTTGGGCGGTGGGCATTCCTCTTTTCAGTGCCAGGTGGGAGGCGTTTCGCACTGGCAGTTTTGGGGGTTACTGTGGGATTAGCGGCATGAACGGCGGGGTGGGATGGGGCTCGGCACGGGGCTTAGCTTGGAGATAGTTTTGCAGGGTGGGGGTGTGCAGGTAGCTAGGGGCGGATGTTGGATAATTAAGCATTTCCAGGGCGGATGTTAGATAATTAAGGGAAAAGGACTATAAACAGCGCTGAGAGGCAGACGCTCTCAGCGCTGGCTTTGCTCGGGAATTACCATTTGTTGCTGAGTGTTGGAGGAAACAGACCACAATAAACAAGTCTTGCCACAAACAGAACATGAGTAAAGTAGTTTATTGGTGAAGTTTCATTGTGTTCCAACGGAAGCTGACATCCAGGGAGGCCATTTTCGCCCTCCCGGAGGCTCGAGAAAAGCCTCTGGAGCCCAGGGAGGGCAAAAACGCCCCCCCTGCCATGATGCAGGAGGCCAACTAGGCCACGCCCACCATGGTCACGCCCATCCAGCAACCAGGCCGAAAACCCTTTGCTAAAATATTTGAAGCCTACCTCTGGGACTACCTATAAGTTTATGTAAGTAAGACTGATTCTCTGGAAATTTGCAGAACTGAAAAAGCTCAACTGTTCTTTTTTATCTAGAGAAAAGTGACAGAATGGATTATTTCTATTAAGTATAGCTTACAACTTTAGAATTTTTTTTGTCTTTTCAGGTAAAAAAGCTCCAATCCTCTTTCGAAAAGATATGATTGAATTGATGAAGGAAGGGTCAGTGGTCGTAGATCTAGCTGCTGAAGCAGGGGGGAATATTGAAACTACAAAGCCAGGGGAACTCTATGTTCACAAGGTAGCTTTATCAGGTTCTTTATAGCTGTGTTTTTTTTTAGTGTAAAGCAAGGAGTTCCTAAACTAACTGTCTCATCCTAGTGCTCTATGAAGTGGTTATTTCCTAATATTTCTTATCTCCCAAATATTTAGGATTCTGAATATTGTAGTTATCTTATACTTAAACAACTTACACAATAAGTTTCCTTACTTTGTTAACTCACAGCTCAGTGGAACAAATGTTCAAACAGACTTGTTTTAGTCAATATTGGCAAAATGTTGATCATTAGAATAGAACAGAATAGAATTCTTTATTGGCCAAGTGTGATTGGATACACAAGGAATTTGTCTTGGTGCAAATGCTCTCAGTGTACATAAAAGAAAAGAGTCATAAGGTACAACACTTACTGAAAGTCAGGGTACAATAAGCAATCAAATCATACTAGGAAACAGTCAATAAAAATTGTTAGGATACAAGCAACAAGGCTACAGTCATATAGTCACAAGTGGGAGGGGATGGGTGATAAGGAGTGGTGAGAACATTAATAGTAATAGTAATGCAGACTTTGTAAATAGTTGGACAGTGTTGAAGGAATTATTTGTTTAGCAGAATGATGGTATTTGGGGAAAAACTGTCATTGCGTCTAGTTCTGGTGTGCAGTGCTCTATGGCGTCGTTTTGAGGGTAGGAGTTGAAACAGTTTATGTCCAGGATGTGAGGGGTCTGTAACTATTTTCACAGCCTTCTTTTTGACTCATGCAGCATACTCGATTGAAGGCAGGTTGGTAGTAATTTTTTTTTCTGCAGTCCTAATTACTTTCTGAAGTCTGTGTCTGTCTTGTTGGGTTGCAGAACCAAACCTGACAGTTATAGAGGTGCAGATTAGTATATTTAGTGTTCCACGGACAGACACATGCAATATACAGTAACTACTTGGATTTGCTAACAGGTCATCCTCATTCTATGACCATTACATTCAGCAACCTTTCAAAGTTAATGTCGGTTATGATCAGCCCTTGGAGTTCTGACTGTCCCAGCACACTATGGTCACCAGTTCACTTTTATGATTGGTTGCAGTGCCCTATGATCACCATTTGCAAACTTCCCTGCTGGCTTCCCCAGAATGTCACTGAGAAAGACAGCAGGGAAGGTTGCAAGTCACTGGGCTAAGTCTCCCCAATTCTTGCATCCTTCCCCAACCTTCTGCACTTACACTATGCTCTTGGTCACGCTCCCCTCCCCAACCCACAGCAACTCTCCCTGATTCTCACCTTCTGACCCACACTGCATCTCTCCCTATCTCCGTGCACCATTTTGGTCTTCCTCCACTTGGCCGCACCACTTACCAGTCTGGGATTTGCAGTTTCCTGCTGTTTTTCTTTCTCACTTTGACTATGGGAAGTCAGCAGGAAATTGCTGACCTAATGGATTGTCGGATTTAGTTAATAACAATGGGGACTGCAGCAATTAGTACTCAGTAAGTGATATAGTAATGCTTTCATAAGTGCATACCGCCATTTCTAGACATTGAAAAAGAGTGCCCAAAGTATCTTTTCCATCTTGTTCTTCTTTTTTATATTTTTGATATTCAATTTTTAGTTCATCCACAAGCAATGCCATCGTGAAGAGAAATTTTTTCCAAAACAACCACCCGAGTGTTTTTAATCAAGAATAATTCCCAAAAGTTCCAAAGTCACCAAAGAATCCAAATAAACTATTTCTTTTAATACTTTTTTCTTTCTTCCATTTCTCTTTCTGGGGTTGCTGTTTGATCAAAGAGTTCCAATTAAGATATATCTTTTAGAAGCCGTATTAATATTCAGAGCTCTTTAAAATTCTAGGCAATCTCCTCTTTTTTCCAATTCTGCTCCAATTTTTTTTCCTCTCCCTTCCCACTTACAGCAACAATTTTCCTTTGAATGTTCAGAAATCCATACCTCCAATGCGGGTTTTCCAATTTCTTTTAAGATTCTATCACTGTCATGTTCGGAAGGAGAGTGAAAAGAAAAAAAAAGCTTTTCCTTTAATTTACATTCGCCGCTTGACACATTCTGGAAACGATGTTTCTTTAGCAAGTTTCAAATTCCAGGATACTTTCACTGTTACTTGTCCCGGTCAGCAAAGATCACTTTCAATTCTTCACAGCTCCTCCTGCACTTTCTTTTTCTGGCTGAGCTCTTCTATGTGGCGGCCATTGCTGACCGCCGCTCAGCTGCCTTTGGAAAAGGGGGTTTCGCTGGCTAGGGAAGAGAGGTGCGATATCCCTCGACCCTGCCAGACCGCCCCCTGTCTTCGCCACCTTCTACGGAGGGCTTAGCCCCAGCCAAATGGCTCGGGCACTCAGGCAGTGAACACAGGCAGAAACCGCGCACAGTCATGGATTCCTGCCTGCTCCGAAGCGCTGCAGACCGGAAGCCTGATATAGTAATGCTTTATGATTGCATAAAGTTTAGCTATAGAACTTCTGGTCCCAATTGCCATTATGTGTTGAAGACTACCTTTATTTCCTTGTAATATTTTTTTCAGATAAATTGTGTTATAAATAAATAGGCTTATGTAAATAAATAAAATTAAACTGTAAAAGCACGAAGTATGTTAATTTAGCCTTTTCTAATTTAATGAATAACTCTTAAAAAAAATCTCAAGGTTTCTAAACTCTGCTAAACAAATAATTCCCTCAACACTGTTCAACTATTTACAAAGTCTGCACTACTATTACTGTTAATCTTCTCATCACTCCTTATCACACATCCCCTCCCACTTGTGACTGTATTACTGTAACTTTGTCGCTTGTATCCTTACGATTTATATTGACTGTTTCCTAGTACGATTTGATTGTTTATTGTACCCTATGACTATCATTCAGTGTTGTTGTACCTTATGATTCTTGACTCTTGATGAATGTATCTTTTCTTTTATGTATACTGAGAGTATTTGCACCAAGACAAATTCCTTGTGTATCCAATCACACTTGGCCAATAAAGAATTCTATTCTATTCTATTCTATTCTATTCTATTCTATTCTATTCTATTCTATTCTATTCTATTCTATTAATTGAGCTCCTAAACCAGATTTGATAGAAGACTTTTAGACATGTCTAGATTACAATCTTGATTGTAAGCAAGAATAAATCCATTAACAACAGTTAATTGCCTGCAGATATAAATTCCTTTTATAGCTTCAGTATTTCAACTTAATAGCTTCTTCCTCCTGGTTTTCTGAAATAATAGATACTTGTTGTTCTTGGAGGTCTTGAAACCAAATTGCACTGTGTTTACTTAACAAGTCACCTTCATTCTAAGAATCACTGGTTCACACTTTAACCCTTATATTTGTTAATCAAGGCAGGCCTATAGACATGGAAGATGCCCCTCTATAAAGTCAGAAATTGCTTTCAAATTTCTTTTTCCTTCCCCCACCCCACAAATTATATTCTAAGTTTATTTAATCATATGTACAAATATATGACAAAAGATATTAGATACGTTAGGTCTGGAACCCTGAAAAAATGGCTCCAGGCTGCAGCAATAGCAGTAGCACTTAGACTTATATACTGCTTCACAATGCTTTACAGCCCTCTCTTAAGTGGTTTACAAAGTCAGCATATTGCCCCCAACAATCTGGGTCCTCATTTTACCCACCTCGGAAGGATGGAAGGCTGAGTCAACCTTGAGCCTGGTGAGATTTGAACTGCCAAACTGCAGTCAACCGGCAGTCAATATTGGACAAGCTAGATAAATAATCTGAATTGGCATAAGGCAGATTCTTATGTTCTTTCATCTATATTTCTGTTTTCTACAGGGGATCACACATATAGGTTACTCAGACCTGCCCAGCAGAATGGCTACGCAAGCTAGTACCTTGTATTCAAATAACATCACAAAGCTCCTAAAAGCCATCAGCCCAGACAAAGAAAACTTTTACTTTCACATAAAGGATGAATTTGATTATGGCACCCTTGACCACGTTGTTAGAGGAACAGTGGTAATGAAGGTAAAGGGGCTCTTTCTCCCCCTGAAGCTGAAGATGTATATTTTATTTAAGTAATCTTATTTATAGCTTTGTATTTGAATTTCCTGTGAGTGAAATAGGCTCATTCCCATTTTGAAATATATTTTGCAAGGAGAGGAGCTTATTTTTCATTTATTATTTAAAATTAATAGTATTTCCCCGTGCTGTTGATGTGCTATTTGTTCAGAGTATCGCAACATAAATTCAGTGCCAGAAACATAAATACAGATGACTCAGGCTTCATTTAACTTCTTTAAAAAACATATGAAGTAAATTTTACAATACCAGTTGAGATTTCTCCAACGCAAACTCAAACAGAAACAGACATGTTACATGTTCAGAGCAGAACAGCAACTCAGTAGCTCAGAAACTGACATCATTTTCACTTTAGTTCAGCAGGCAAGCAAGACACACAGCAGAGGAGAGAAGCAGTTTCATTTTCAATAGACAAACTCAGAGCTTAACATAACTTCAGAGCTGCAGAGTCACATATAGAGTCACACCTAGGCTACTTCTTGTTTCACTTTCCAAATAGTCCTCATTGGCTGACTTAGTTGCTATGCCTATTCGTTGACTCTGTTAACTATGTCTCTGCCAGTTAATGAATACGATTTCGTCAGCATCTCTGACTTCAGAAGGATTAAAATATGGATTGCTAGTTTTTAACGCTTGAAATATCTGTTTGAGGTGGTCATAATTGGTATTTATTTATTTGATTTCTGCAGCCACCCATCTCAAATGACTCTCAGCAGCATACACTGTAAACATGTAAAACAATACAGAATACATGGTGACGAGTAAAATTGGGGACAGGGAATTTCCCATTCAACATTTTTGGTTACATATTTCTCCTTTCCTTTTAACCCAATTGGATAAGAAAAAGAAGGCCCAAGGATATAATAGGCATAAAGAGTTAGGGAATGGAAGGCAAAGAAAATCTCTGTGCATCTGTGTATTAGACAAAATTAATGAGAAAAACATATGGCTTTGATTAAAGTGGTTAAAGTTTAATTGAGAAATATAAATACCTCTATGCCATGGAGAGGAAGATCTTTAGGATTCCCAAGTATGATACCTATAATATTGACAGTCTACTGAAATACTCATGAGTAGCTGCCACTAGTAGTGATGGGAAAAATGTACATTGAAGGCCCTGGATCTTCGTTCCTCTGACACCCCCATAACATCAGCCTGAAATTGCTCCAACCTTGGAGTTGATCTACTTTCCGCCAACCAAATTCAGCAGAATAGGAATCAATGTATTGTCTTCTGCAATAGGAAAAGTTTGTAGGTGTATTAATTATTCTACTTTGGAATTCATTACCAAAAGACAAATTGCCTTGTCTCTTGCTTTGTCTGTTACCTTAATTTATCTAGCCAGGTGCTTCCTGAGGCATTAGGATTGCAAATCAGATTATCCTAGTCAGTAGTTTTGAAGGAGTATGGGAGTTGAAGCATTATCACAGTGCTCTGTTGCCAAAGACTCCTTAATCAAAAAGTTAAAAAAAACCCTTCTAGATATCAAAGTCTCCGCTCCTTTAATATTTTCCTTTTTGTTTGTCTATTGCAACTTTGAAGATAATAGGGCCTCTGGAAGTTTTCGTTGACTCAGAAATTGTGGTTTTTGAATCATTAATATAAATCACTTGATCTTTTAATTAAGCCCTTAGTTCTTTTTTCTTCTTAGGATGGGAAAGTGATTTTCCCAGCACCGCCTCCTAAGAACATTCCTCAGGCAGCACCTGTGAAGCAGAAGACAGTGGCAGAGTTAGAAGCAGAGAAAGCTGCTACTGTTACACCTTTCAGGAAAACAATGACCTCTGCTTCTGGCTATACAGCAGGTGAGAAACGAGTGCCACTGTTCGGCTTCCCTGGAATTTGCTGACACAGTTAAGGGCTGGCCTTGCCCAATCCAAGAAAATGCAACCTTCTCCATTCTTGCCATTGTCCAGATGTGTGGATATCAATTCCCGGAATTTTCTTCACAGATCATATTGGCTGGAGAATTCTTGGAGTTAGACAATCCAAGATGGTAGACTCAGTCATTCAAATCCAGTAGCATGACCTTAAAGCTGGCAGACTGTCAAAGGGGACATCTGTTGAGCAATATAGAATTCCTGTAGACCAGGGGTCCCCAACCACCGGTCTGCGGACTGGTACCGGTCCGTGGAACAAGTCCTACCGGGCCGCTGGTTTGCTGGTGCGCGCCATCTTTTTGATGAAAAGTGCTTCCGGTGAGCTTTTCCGGGTAGAAAGTTCACTGGAAGCACTTTTCATCAAAAAAGATGGCGGCATAGCGCTCGGTGAGCTTTTCCGGTGAGAAAGCTCACCGGAAGCACTTTTCATCAAAAAGATGGCGGCACCCAGCTAATGCCGGTACAGGGCCGCCATAAAAAAGGTAGGGGATACCGGGCCACGGCATAAGAAAGGTTGGGGATCACTGCTGTAGACCACATTCTGTACCATCTAATCTTGGCAGACAGAAGCAGACAGAGAGTTTGACTCTTCTCTTTGTTGGTTCAGCCAAGACTTAGTGATTTGCAGCGAGTCAGCATTTTCATCCAGGATTAACTCCTAGATCATAGGTGTTTTCGAACAATTGATGAAGGTGTGGACAACAGGGATTTTAGGTGTAAAGGAATGTCATTGCTATCATTTTCTGGCTATACTGCAAATTGCCATTTTTCTCCTTGCAACTGCTAAGTTGCACCATATCACCCTCTGTTCTTTATTGCTCCAGTGTTTGCCCCCTGGCCATTTTTTTTCTTTTCCATTCACCTAGTTTTTCTAGGGACAGTTATTAACATTATAGATCAGATTCCTGTCTCCAGACGTCTTCTAGGATCAGTAAAAATTAAAGTGGGGTGCCCTTCATCTAGATCAGTGATGGCAAACCTTTTTGTTGTGGTGTGCCGAAAGCAGGCGTGCATGCCGGCACCCACAATGCAACACCCCCCCCCGTGCATGTGCGCACAATACCTCCACCGTCCCCTTACCTGCACTGTGTGTGCCTCCCAGCTGATTTTTGCCCCGTTTGAGGCCTTTTTCGGCCTCCCAAAGGCTCGAGGGAAGCCTCTGCAGCCTTTGGAGGCCGAAAAACAGTCCGTTTTTTGGCCTCCAAATACCAGATGTGACGAAACCGGAAGTACAGAAGTGACCAAACGGGCCTGTTTTTCAGTCTCCAAAGGCTGCAAAGGCTTCCCTCGAGCCTCTGGGAGGCCGAAAAAGGCCTCAAATGGGCTGAAAACCAGCTGGGAGGTGCGCGCATATGCAGTGCTGGTAAGTTTGGCTGGGGCTCGTGTGCCCATACAAATGGCTCTGCGTGACATCTGTGGCACGTGTGCTATAGGTTCACCATCACTGATCTAGATGCTTTTCTGACAAGTGTCTTAAGTGTTAAGGGGTAAATCCCTTTAGAATCATACCTCTGGCAGTCTTGCTTGGAATGGTGAACTCATTTATTCAGGGCTGTGTTAGACAAGGCCCTGGAAACGGATGCAAAACTGAGTGGCTGTCTCTAATGAGAACACACTATCAACGGTTTAAGGGAGCTGTTTTCCATAGATAGCCAGCCAGTTAGTTAATATATATTTTCTGCCTCTAGCAGCCCCTACCTGAGACAGGCAATGGTCATCTTAGCCTCCATTCACAGGGAGGTGATGGCAGTATTCCAAAAGGCTGAATGTGTTTTGTTTTGTTTTACAGGACTTGCTACCGTGCTTGGGCTGGGTATTGCTGCTCCAAATTCAGCTTTTACTCAGATGGTGACAACCTTTGGCTTGGCTGGGATTGTTGGATACCATACTGTATGGGGCGTGACTCCCGCACTCCATTCACCACTCATGTCAGTGACTAACGCCATCTCAGGTACGACTGTAACTTTATTGATTTGATTTGATTTGATTTGATTTGGTATTGAGGGGATTCTGGGTGGCTACAGAATGCCAGTAAGGTGGGAGCCACATGGATACCAGAGAGAATCTTACTCCAGAAGGCAGGCACTGCAACAGAAGGCATGCTTCCTAGATCCTGTTTGATTAAAGAGTCTGGAATACACTAACCTGTCAGCTGAAATCAATTGGACAGACACTGTGGCAGAAAGGAAATCCCTCAAGTAATGAACCATAAGCCATTTAGGGCTTTATAGCCCATAATCAGCATCTTGAATCACATCTGGAAGCAAGCTGGCAACCAGTGTGGCTTGTGGAGCAGAAGTCTCACATGGATATATCAATTGGCATAATTGGCTGTGCTGGTTCTGGACCGGGTGAAATTTCTGAGTGGTTCTCAAGGGCAGTTCCCTGCACAATGCATTAGAATATAAAGCATGAGTTGGCTAGGACATGAGTGTCTGAAAGACGTCCCTATCCAGGAACAGGTACATTTGGTGTAAGTATTTCTTTTGAACATTAATATTTCTGTTCTTAATCGTGATTGAGAGGAAGTTTTATACATTAAAAATGAAAGTATGTGAATGAAATTACGGCTGATACAGTTCATGCTTTCTGTTAGAGAATATATTCTGAAGCTCAAAGTTTGTCTTTCCTTATCTATTTTTGCCATTAGTTTGAGTGATATAATGTCTGAAAAAGAATAATCTAGACCTACTTCATCTTATCTATGATTTGCTCTTGTAGTCAACCAGTAATGAACAAAACCTATCAATTCAGGTCCTAAACATGTTTAGAATTACTGTGGAACTTTCAATTCTTACTTCCTAGAAGCCCAACTCTCCAAAAGTTAATTTTTGCACCGTTTATAGCAAAGGTTATTAGTTAAGAAACAGACTACATAGAGTAAAATCTTTGTACCAATCCATATTTGGTCCAAAAGATGAATTGCCATATTTACTACCGTGTTTCTCACATAATAAGGCCGGGCCTTATTTTTGAGCCCGAAAAAAGGCTAGGCCGTCTTTCGGGGGTAACTAATTTCCCCCTTTCATCCTCATCTAGAGCGCCCGCAGTGCCTTGCCACCAGCCGCTCCTAAGGGCGATCATGGCGAAGTGCAGAGAGCTCCCTACTCCCACCAAACACCTTTGCTGCAGACCCAAGACCTTTGGCACCTGCCTCTGTTGCTTTCCTTCTGCCCATTCCGCTGCCGTTTGGAGTGCCGTTGGAGCTGCTGCCGCCGTTTGGAGCTGCCTCTGCCGTTTGGAGCCGCCGTCGCCGTTTGAAGCTGCCGCTTCCGCGTTTGGAGCACTACCGCTGTTTGAAGCACCACCGCCACTCCAAACATGGCGGCAGCTCCAAGCGAGCGGCAGCTCCAAGCCGGAGCGGCAGCTCCAAACGTGACGGCGGCACTCAAGCGGCGGCAGCTCAAGCGGCGGCGGTGGCTCCGCTTCCGTGTTTGGAGCTGCCTCTGCCGTTTGGAGCCGCTGCCGCCGTTTGGAGTGCCGCCGTCACGTTTGGAGCTGCCGCTTCCGTGTTTGGAGCTGCCGCCGTGTTTGGAGTGGCGGTGGTGCTCCAAACAGCGGTAGTGCTCAAAGCGCGAGCGGCAGCTTCAAGCGGCGGCGGTGGCTCAAACGCGGCAGCAGCTCAAACGGCAGAGGCAGCTCCAAACGGCAGAGGCAGCTCAATGGTACTCCAAACAGTGGCGGCAGCTCCAAGCGGCGGCGGTGGCTCCGCTTCCGTGTTTGGAGCTGCCTCTGCCATTGGAGCCGCCGCCGCCGTTTGGAGTGCCGCCGTCACGTTTGGAGCTGCTGCTTCCGTGTTTGGAGCTGCCGCCGTGTTTGGAGTGGCGGTGGTGCTCCAAACAGCGGTAGTGCTCCAAACGCGGAAGTGGCAGCTTCAGCGGCGGCGGCGGCTCCAAGCAGCGGCAGCAGCTCCAAGCGGCAGAGACAGCTCAAATGGCGGCGGCGGCTCCAAATGGCAGAGGCAGCTCCAAATGGCGGCGGCTCCAAGCGGCAGAGAGGCAGCTCCAAGCGGCGGCAGCAGCTCCAAGGGCACTCCAAATGGCGGTGGTAGCTCCAACGGCACTCCAAATGGCAAGTCCCCCCACCCTTCCCCCTATTTTGCATGTTTTAAACTAGGCCTAAATTTGGGGAGGGGCTTAATTGATTTTATGCCTAGAAAACATGCTGGGTCTTCCTATTGGTGGAGGCCGTATTGTTGGAGAAACACGGTAATGAGCTTTTAACTGTGCATTCCATCTGTGGTTGCTCCTGAGGCATATTTAATGTTGCAGGACTATGCCAAGTTCAAACTTCTGACTGGCCAAGATGTTGCCAAAGCATCATGGCAACTTTTGAATTATCAGCTCTTTGAGTAGGCCAGACATGGAAATGGATTGTGAGTTCTAGTCCTGACTTAGTTATGAAAGCTGGCTGGGTGACTTTGGGCCAATCACACTCAGCTCAATGTGTGGAAAATAGGAGCAGGAAGAAATTGTAGATAAGTTTGCTGCCTTGAATTATTTATATATATAAAAATAAAGACTGAATAAGAAATGGCTAATACTGTAAAAAGGTTGAAAAGCTAACAATATTTCTCCTTCTCTCCCTCCTACAAGCAGGATAGTTTTAAGTTCTTCCTCATTTTGTTTGACTTTCCTGGAATGTGTTCATCTTTTGCTAATAGCCTCTGCATGTTTTCTCCAAGAATCTCTCTGCTTTGCTCTGTAGCAATACAGCATAGATTTCCGTAATAAAGAATGCATTGGGAAGATGTTTGTATGCAACACCTTTCTTAATATGACAACCTTTGTTGACTAACTGCAGGCATATGATATTCTTAAAACAAGTTGCTAATCCATGAAAAGATTTGAAAGTACACAATCAAGTCTTTAAGACTTATATAAATAATAAATAGCAAATAACTACAGGTGGTCCTTGACCTATGACTAGAATTGGCATAAGTATTCCTGTTGCAAAGCAAGGAGGATGTTAAGTGAGCCATGCCTGATTTTACAACCTTTTTTTTTGGTGGGGGGGTGTTATTTAGTGAATCACTGGAGTTGTTAAGTGAATTGTGCAGTTGTTAGGCAAGTACGGCTTCCCCCATTGGCTTTGCTTGTCAGAAGGCGACTGGGAAGATCGCAGACAGCGATTGGATGACCCCAGGATGCTGCAAACTTCATAAGGCCTGGTTCTGCTAGTGGGCCTGGGGATCGCAGAGCGGGATGGAGCCCATTAAATGCCTCGTGTGGTGTGTTGTCGCCAGGATGGGGGAGTTATTTTATCCTATTATTTCATTAATTTATTATATGATTCTCTCTTTTATTAGTTTGATTGGTTTTTATATGAGGTTTTTATATTCTTGTAAGCTGCCTTGAGTTGCCATGTGCGAATCGGCGGCAATATAAATTTCATAAATAAATAAATACTGGTTGCAAAGGAGCCAAATTTTGATCATGGGACTGAGGGGGATACTGTGACAGATGTAGATGGAAGGACTGGCTGTCAGTCACTTTACAGTGTCACTGTGACTTGAACAGTCTGTAAACCAATGATTGTAAGTTGATGACCACCTGAGTACAGATAATTCCCAACAGTGGTGGCATTCAATTTTTTTTTACTACCGATTATGTGGGTGTGGCTTGGTGGGCGTAGCTTGATGGATGTGGCAAGGGAAGGATATTGTAAAATCTTCATTCCCTCCCCACTCCTGGGGGAAAGTTACTACAAAATCGCATTCCCTCCCCACCCCACTAACCTGCTTTCCAGCTCTGTTCTCCTGTGCAGGGCAACAAAAGAAGACCCAGCCGATCAGCTGGGACTCAGCAGGTAGAGAATAGATGGAGGCGGGGCCAGTCAGAGGTGGCATTTGCCGGTTCTCTGAACTACTCAAAATTTCCGCTACCGGTTCTCCAGAACTGGTCAGAACCTGCTGAATACCACCTCTGATCCTCGATTTACAACAGTTCATTTAGTTCATCTGAAGTTACAACAGCACTGAAAAAAAGTGGCTTATGACCATTTTTTCACACTTATGACCGTTGCAATATCCCTACAGTCACACTATTTACATTCGGATGCTTGACAACTGACTCACAGTTATGACGGTTGCAGTGTCCCGGGGTCACGGGATCCCCTTTTGTGACCTGCCGATAATCAATGGGGAAACCAGATTCACCTATCAACCGTGTGACTAATTGAAGAACTGCAATGATTCCCTTAACAAATCTAGCAAGAAAAGTTGTAAAATGGGGCAAAACTCAACACATTTCTCACTTAACAGCATAAATTTTGGGCTTGATTGTAGGCATAGGTTGAGGACTACCCATATTGCAAATAGCTGCCTACAATGAAATAATTTTGATCTAGGCATTCTTCATTCAGTTGCATTGAATTTTATGTAGCCTTTATAAGAGATAGGGTTAAAGTGAGATTAAGGCTAAATTTAGTGATGTTTTGGGGAGAATTCTTTTGATCAGTCGTGACAGCAGTAGACCACAAAGTCCCTTCCCAAAGTACAAGAATTAGTTTTATAACAGGAATGGAAAGCAAAGGAAAGCAAAAAAAAAAAAAAGGATGAAAATGCATATTTGGTTAGAAAAAAGGTTAAGACAGCATATAGATTTTAAACCATTTTTGTTAGGCATAATACCAGAAAAATATGATAAAGGGAATGTGTTTTTGATGTTGTGTGTTTTAACAGCAGCAAGAATTGTATTTGCACAACATTGGAAAAGTGAGGAAACACCTGTGGAAGAAGATATAATTTTAAAAATATTGGACTGTGCAGAAATGGACAGATTAACACTGAAGATAAAAGAAAAAGAAGACACAGAATATTTTTGAACTTGGGACTTGTTTTATCAAATTGGATAAAAGGGATAGAAATTAGGAACTTAAAAAGTATTACTATGTAAACAAATTGACCCAGACAACAGTACACTGTTCACTAAGCACTTATTTGTATGTAAAGAGAAAACAAATATGTGTGTGTGTGTGTATGTACATATTTGTGTGTGTACACACACACATACACACACACACGGATGGAAAGCAAAGGAGAAAGAGTACAACAGAAAGAAGGACTGAGGAAACGAAAGTAATATTTTGGCATCAGTACCATGAGGAGTCCACCTATGTAATTAAAGACTTAAAATGAATTTAGTGGAGGATATGTTGGTACTAATTAGTTATGATAATCAGAATTGTGTTCTGCAAACAGAAGCGCTTCTCTTTTGCTAAAAAGATTTCAGTGTTGATGTTTTTCTTTTTCAACAGGACTGACTGCTGTTGGCGGATTAGCACTGATGGGAGGGGAATACTTACCTGGAACTCTGCCTCAGGGCCTTGCTGTCCTTGCTGCTTTTATTTCCTCTGTCAACATTGCAGGTACCAAACAGGTTCCTAGCTTTCCTACTTCCTATCTTCGGGAAACCTTTCAAAAGTGGTGCTAAATAGAATAGCTCATAAGGTGCAGTTTTCTTGAGCGCTTGGAGAGCTTGAGAGATTCTAGCAAACAAAGTGAGTTTGAAACTTTTGGGTAATAGCAGCAAAATATGTCAGATGTTGTAAATGGAATATCTTCCATTCTATCTGGCTTCTTTGCATGTTTTTTGTACAATTTCTGAGCATCCGAAAGACCAGCTAACAGCCACAAGGTTTTCCAATAATCTTCAGCTCAAATGTTTCTTGAGGCCAGAACCATTATTTTCATGTAATTGATGGTATGCCTCAAATGTTCCAATAATAGTAATTGTTCTGAACTATTCCTTGCTTTTCTTGCCTGTATCAAAATGCTACATACATAGATAATAGTCCTTTATAGGGAAGACTGACAATTTCCTATTTGATTGAATTTGTGGGTTCACTGTAATAACACATTTATGTTTTAAAGTACTTCTTAAGTTTTCAGAACCTAATTATTATCATTTTTTTAATTATTTTTTGTGGCATAGGTGGTTTCCTGGTCACTCAGAGAATGCTGGATATGTTCAAGCGCCCTACTGACCCTCCTGAATTCAACTATTTATATTTGTTGCCTGCTGCTTTGTTTATAGGAGGATATGGAACAGCACTGCAAAGCGGTTATAACATTGAACAGGTACGAAGGTTGCTCAGGTATTATCCACAGATCCATTTTTTAAATACAAGTCTACAGTCTGGTGACCAGATTATGAAAGGCCATCTGATGCTGATTTGCTAAGGTGTAGTCAATCTTACCCTTGTCTGATGTCTTTCTATGCTTGCTAGGATGAAAAGGGAGTCCAGAACATGTAGAATAATGTTTATAGTACTTCATATACAAGTACTGAAAGTCCTTGACTTACAACCATTTGTTTAGTAAACATTCAAAGTTACAATGGTGGTGAAACAAAAAGACTTAGAACCTGTCCTCATACTTCTGGCCACTGTAGCACCTCCAAAATCACATTATAAAAGATTAGGCAGTTGGCAACTGGCATGTATTTATGATGGTTGTGGGGTCCTGGGGGGGGGGGGGGGGGCGGGGGGTGTCACATGATTGTTACTTGCAAACCTCCCAAACAGTTTTACAAGCAATCAGTGGGGAAATCCAGAATTGCTTAATGACCGTGTGATTCACTTAATGTCTACAACAAAAAGCTTACAAAATCACTTAATCAATTTAATGATCCCCTTGCTTAGCGACAGAAGTCCTGGTTCCAATTGTGGTTGTAAGTTGAGGACTTGCAAGAACTGTATCCTTGCAAATGGATTGGAGGCTGATGATAATTTGTGTTCCTTGTTTTGATGTGTGTTTTAAGTAAAACACTAAATAGTATTTTACTTAAGACCAGCTATTGTTTCGTTTGCTGAGATGAAATTGGAACCGGCAGTGCTCAATATAATAGTTGCACAATTAGCAGCCGTGCCACAGTGATATAGCAATAGCACTTAGACTTATATAGTGCCTCTCTAAGTGGTTTACAGTCAGCATATTGCCCCCAACAATTTAGGTCCTCATTTTACCCACCTTGAAAGAATGAAAGGCTGAGTCAACCTTGAGCCTGGTGGGATTTGAACTACCAAATTGTAGGCAGATGGCTGCAGAGGTAGCTTGCAGTACTGCACTCTAACCACTGCGCCACAGAGGCTCATGTAGCTAGTGGAATGTAACTTCTCGGTATAATCTTGGTAGGAAGAAAGAAGAAAGCTATCTTAAGAATATCTTTATTTTCAAAAACTTCATTTCCTATGTTAATGCACTTCTTTAGACTGGAATGATGGTGACCTCAGTTGATGGAATTGGAAGTTGTTAGCCTCAAAAGTTCTTATACTCCTTGTAGCAATTTCAGAGGTATCTTGTTACTACGCTTGAATATCAGAAACCATCTTCAGAAAAGGCTTTCAGGTTAAAAGGAGATCTTGGTTAATTTTAACCATGGTTTGTGTTGGTTCAGATAGGGATTTGGCTTCAAGGTGAAGTTGTACAGAAGGAAGTACACATTTCTTGGTATATTTCTTTATTCCCCCAAATGAAATTAGCACCTGCATTATCCCAATGACAAAATCCATTGAGCAGAACACATTGTTTTTCAGTTGTATCAGATGACAAAGCCTGATCTAGCAAAGGCAAAAAACCTGTATTGATATTTAAAAAAATGTGATCATTAATGAGCATGTCTCTTTTCCTTTGCAGCCAATCGTTATGTAAAATGTATTAGGTTGAGAATTAATTTGATTGTCCAGGGGTCTTCTATATAAATGTTATAATCAGTTCTGTCCTTTCTTGGCGCTGATAATAGTGCAACTATTTTGAACAGGCTGAATGAACTTCCTCTGGGCATTAGCCCACCCCATTGCAAACTGCCAGATTTGCTTAAAATCTCAGTTGGGCAGAAACATATTTGAAGAGAAAGCAGCATGGACAGTATCTGCTGTGAGGATTTTGAAATCCAACTAAGCAGTGCTTTGTACCCCAGTCAAATCTACAATTTTAAGTCCTTTCTAAAAAAATATATATGTCTATATTATTTTCATCTTTTAAAGATGATGTACCTGGGTTCAGGATTGTGCTGTGTTGGTGCCCTGGCTGGCCTTTCTACCCAAGGAACAGCTCGACTTGGCAATGCTTTGGGTATGATAGGTGTTGCTGGAGGTTTGGCAGCTACCCTGGGAAGTCTAAAACCATCAGTTGAGCTTCTGGCCCAGATGTCGGGTGCGATGGCCCTTGGTGGCACCATAGGTAAGTGCAAAGCAAAAGGATTTGCATGATTTGGAAGACTTACCTAATTCTGTTGTGGCATTTGCATTAGGTGATGGGAAAGGAGGTCTACTTGAAAAAGTTATAGGAATGTTAGAATGGGATAGAAACCTGCTCCTTAGCTTTTTGTGTTTAGACCCTCAGATTCCTCAGAATGTATTTCTGATTAAATATAATTAAAGGGCAAAACACCAATGACAGAGCTTACAAGTCATGCTGATGTTGAAGAAGCAGTTGTTCCTATGGTGTGTACTCTGATCTGAATTATCGAGCAATATTATCTCCTTTCACAGTTAACATGCAACTGTTTTTTGTTTCTGCAGGTCTGACAATTGCTAAACGTATCCAGATTTCAGATTTACCTCAGCTAGTGGCTGCTTTCCATAGCTTGGTTGGCTTGGCTGCTGTTCTCACTTGTGTCGCAGAGTACATGATTGAATTTCCCCATTTTGCAACTGATCCAGCTGCAAGTCTCACAATGATTGTGGCCTATCTTGGCACATACATAGGAGGTGTAACCTTCAGTGGCTCTCTTGTTGCTTATGGGAAACTACAGGGTAAACTCCTCTTTTTCTTCCATAGTGTGCTCTTTTTTATAAGAGTGCGTGACATATATTCACTATCTATTTTCTTTAGCTTAATTTGTGCTAAGATGCTAATCAATCTTTCACAGATTGGTTACTCTCTAGAGACATTAGATTTCAAATACCATAATTATAATTAGAGTGCATATGAAGATCATTACATTTAAAAACTGTACTTGATCGATATATGGGTTTTATGGTGTCAGGCATGGATTTTGTCGTTACTTCACATGCATCAAAATGTGCTGCATATGGAAAATGAACATGTCAGAGAAAACTATGTTTTGCTTAATAATTGACAAAATGGAACTAGATGGGCTAGAGGCCAGATGTAGACTTACTTACACAAGTGAAGATTATGCTGATCATCTGAGAAACATCTGCAAAGTATAATTGAACAGAAATACTTGGGAAAGTTTTTTTTCTCATGCATTTATGATAGCTGCAAGATACAAAGTATTAATGCAGGCAATATTTATGGTGCCCTAAGTCCTACCCTTTGTTTTAATTAAAATACTAGATTTAATTAAAATACTAGACTTTAGATTTTCTTAGGAGGGCAGTCCTCTGAGAATCTGTAAACTCTGTCTCATTCTCTCTGCCTACAATACTGAATAGGATTATTGAGGGACTAAAATGGAAGGAGGGCATACCTTGAGCTCCTGGAAGATACAAATCTATTAGATAAATAAAGGTTTGTCATAAATTCAGGTGTTTTTATGTTGAATTTATGTTTACTGATAAAGAAATAAAGTTAGTAAATGCAACACAAAAATAGTTTGTCATGAAAGGACTGCCTGTGAGGGCTCCTGGATTGTGGATGAAAGGTGAAAGCAGAAGGAGTATGCTCCATCCCATAATTGGGTAGACCAGGTTGCCCTGATAGACCAGTCTCACCGGAAAAACACTTTTTTTCTCTTAGCAGCAACTCTCTTAGCAACTTTGCATTCTGTTTCATAAGGCCCATATCACTGAAATCATGGTATGATAATTAGTAGAAAAACAATGTTTAGCCAAGTATCTGGTCCCTGTGGACTACCTATAGTGAATTGTTAAGTATAGGATGTAGTTTTGTTAATATGACAGAGGAAAAAAAGAGACCCGATATTGGGTCTGTGGGATTCATCCTGACTTGTTTTGTTGTGTCTGATTTGTTCCAGAAATTTAAATTAAATTATTTTCACATTTATAGGTATCCTGAATTCTGCCCCACTCCTCTTACCAGGACGACACTTATTGAATGCTACTTTGTTAACATTAAGTATAGGTGGAATGGTTCTGTACATGATGGATCCAAGTTACACAACAGGGTTGACTTGCTTAGGATCTGTATCTGCCTTGTCTGCCGTAATGGTAAGTGTGAATTTATAATAAATTATAAATAGTGAGATATTTCACATTTTCACCAGATGTGGTAAATAACCTGATCGGTCCTGTCTTCTGAGTACAGAGAATTCTAAAGAGCTTTTTAATGAAAAGGAGACATAAACCAAGATGATAAATGTTCGGTGGAGACATTTTTAAAGACTTTTTGGTTAACACATATTTTTAAGAAGGATATAAATTCAGAAATCATTTCAGAGAATGATAGCAAAAATGCTCAATAGTATGGGAAACAAAGCTATGGAAAACAAAGCTTGCGTAACAGGGACTAAATAGAGATGATCTTCTTATGCCATATCCATCATTGGCGATCATGTTGGCGATACTATTTTTTATCAACAACCACACGAAAAAGTGCTGTTGACATTTGTCCAAGCCAATCCCTTAGATTTTGAAGCCATGATCATCATCTTCAAAGAGCTGGTTTTTTTTTTTTTTAAAAAAAGGTTAGAATTCATGGGATGGATATATTTTCAATCACTGATTAAGAAAAACTTTGTCCTTATAAGAGCAAAAGTGGAAAGAATGAATTTAAAAACGTGACTCTTTATATTTATAAACTTTATATTAAAGCTGGGAATTTATTGGGGATGTTCCTGTTCCAGATGGACCTGCAGATTTGCATACAAAAATTCTCTTCAACTCTGACATTATGACTTAAGCAGATTTCTCTAGCTTTGAATCTTCCTGTTTGATTAAAATTCCCAGAAATCCTGGCTAGTATAACTGTAGGCAAAGATATCTAGGAATTCCAGGAATTACAATCCAACATATCTGGAGGTTTCCTTTTGAGGTTAAGTCTGGTTTCAAGGACATGCCGAGTTTTTGCAATTAAACAAGTTCTTTATAAAGAGTGAAGGAATCGTAAGTAATGCTTTGTGGAATTCTTTTAGGCTCTCCTCATGGATATATTAAAAACTCAATTATGAATTCAACTTGTTCTTGACTCATGACCATTTGTTTAGTGGCAAATTTAGAGAGCACTGAAAACAGTGACTTACAATCAGTCCTCTCACTTAATGACAGTTGCAGCATCCTCCATGGTCATGTGACCGTAATTCAGGCACTTGACAATCATTGTGCATTGAGGATGGTTGCAGTATCCTTCGGACTTTCTCAACTGGCTTCCAACAAACAGAGGCTGGGAAAACTGTCAGGGAAGGTGACAAGTTGCAGTCATGCGATGTCTTGCTTAATGACTGCACTGTTTATGATGATTTTTCCGCTACTGAGGTCGTAAGTCAAGGATTTTCTGAAAAATACATTCAGAGATGGACAGATGCTACTTTAAAACTTCCAAGTTGCAAACTTTTGCTGTTTCGAACAAACCTGTCCACAGGTCTAGCCTAGAAGGCCCTGGAAGTCAGTAGAAAGTGGAAAGGGGTTAGTTTCTGGCACCCCATTTATGTAAGCAGTGTGCTGGGATCTGATCATTTCCTGTCTTCTCCAGACTTCACTGTCTGAAAATCCTCTTGCGTACTATAAAGTAAGAATTTTAATGTACATGTTTTTTATGCTTCATAGACTTAAAACAGTCTCTTGGAATGCCACCTGTTCATAAGTAGAGCATTGTCTATATAATCATCTAAATTTTGTTTTATTTTGATCAGTAGTGGGATTCAATTTTTTTTTACTATCGGTTCTGTGGGCGTGGCTTGGTGGACGTGGCAGGGGTAGAATACTGTAAAATCTCCATTCTCTCCCTACCCTGCTACCCTGCTTTCCAGCTCCGTTCTCCTGTGCAGGGCAACAAAAGAAGACCCAGCCGATCAGCTGGGACTCAGGAGGCAGAGAATAGATGGAGGCGGGGCCAGTCAGAGGTGGTAATTGCCGGTTCTCCGAACTACTCAAAATTTCCGCTACCAGTTCTCCTGAACTGGTCAGAGCCTGCTGAATACCACCTCTGATTTTGATGCTACATTTGGTACATCTAAAAGATTCTATGGGTTTTGTTTTAAAGTAAGATAATGTCTGTAAGCTCTGGATTCTATTTACAAATGTTTTTAAGTTAGTGATAATGTCTGCATTAATATTTCAATTTTTGCCTTTTTTTCCTTTTCACAGGGAGTTACTTTGACAGCTGCCATTGGGGGGGCCGACATGCCTGTTGTTATTACTGTCTTGAACAGCTATTCCGGCTGGGCACTCTGTGCTGAAGGATTCCTGCTTAACAACAATTTGTTAACCATTGTGGGTGCCCTGATTGGTTTTTCTGGGGCCATCCTGTCTCATATCATGTGTGTGGTAAGGAGATTTTGGAGATGTCCATTCCAACACTTATCTGTTTCATTACTCTTTCTCTGCCTGTGGGAAACGCTTTCTAATGTACTGTATATTTTGTTTCCTTTCTGGACATTTTCAGTCAGTTCCTTTTTAATCCTTTTCTCCTTTCTTCCCTCTCCTCATTTTTGCACGTATATCTTTTGATAGTATTGGTACGCACATGAATGTCACAAACCAATGTAGAACAAAATTATGTTTTTGCCATGTGACTATTAAATGTTCAATGCTAGCAGTATCATATAAATAAAACTGCACGGGTAATTTAATAAAATTTGGAAAGGCAGAGGAGGGAAATTGGTGCAGGACAGAAACTTAAGTAGATTCTTTAAAAATATTCAATAGAATGAAAATACTGTAGGCAGCTTCTAAAGCTTTTAAAAGTTGAGAAAAACATATCTGAAGGAAGAGGATTCTTTTGTGAGAGAAAAATTGCATTGTTCCTTCCTCAGCTGTAATTGGGCAGGGGCTTGCTTCGATTCACCTCAACTCAACAGATGAAAGTATCAAAAAGTTTAACTTATGGAATCCTGTTAATTTGTTTTAACTCACCATATTTCATTTAGAATTAATTCTGTTGTTACTACCATATATTGCTTTGGGTGCTAGTTTACTCAGCTGTGGAAAGTGGGGAGCAAGTTAGTTATAAAGATATTTTATTTGCTTTTTAAGATTGTTTACATGCCACAATTAATCAGAAGAGCCGATTAACTTGTTTGCTTGCTGCCTTCAGCTTCTCCTCCACAAGATTTCAAGTTTTCAAATGAACCATCCATTCCTGATTACAGTTAAAGGTATCATTCAAATTCAGCATACGGAATACTTTAAGTTTAAGCCAAACCTTGCCAAATATAAATGAACATAAACCAAGCAATGGTTTAAGTACGTGGAAAAAAAAACTTATTTTCGAAACAGAACATTCTAGGGAACTCCAGAATGTTCCATTGTTCTTAGGAATCCCACTTGATCACTGAGGTCTATTTAGCTCCCTTGGAAGCCTCTTTCATGTCAGAATACCAAGATAACATTAAGCAGCCTCTTGAAAGAGCTTATAATGCAACTTATGCAGAAAAGTATTTGTTTCTTAGTATAGTATTAGTATTTTGTGTTTTCTACATAAAGGGAAATCTTTACAGAAGAGAGAAACCTTGTGGCAAAAAGCTACTAAATATTTAAAAAGTGAATTAAAAAAACAAAGGGCAAAAACACATATTATCCTAGTTGAATACTGACAAATCTATTGCAACAATAATAGATTCTCCCTTTGCAAAGTAGGCCCCAAATTTATGAGCTTGTACATCTATTTGCAATCCTGTCAAACATTACATATATGAAAGAAAAAATAGTTAGCAGGTTAAACAGTACCAAGGTTAAAGTTCAAAGCCCTCTGTAAACAATCTGTTGTAATTTATTCATAGAATGTTTACACGGTTTGGTACTATTCACAAATATATCTATCGACAAAAGTCTATCTGCTAGTTGAAAAAATGTATAAAACAAATAAATAAACAAATCATTAAATCATTTGCATCTGAGGCCTAGTAAAGAAAACCCATCGCCCAGACCTTTGAAAGGTTGGGTGGAAATTTAGTGCAGATCAAAAGCAGGTTCCAGGCCAACTCCAGGATGCGTTGATCTTGAAAGTGGAGCACCAAATAACTTTGCCTGTCTGGTTTGCTTCTTTGAGAAGCAGTAAGGGTCAAAGGCATCTCTCTTGCCTGGGTTTGGGTGGTAGTGAGGATAGTGATGCAGTTCCTGGGTAAAAGCCTAGCATAGGTTGGTAGGAATTCATGCTCAAAATGGGAATGGTAGGATGGATGAATAGACCTGAGATGAGAGGCCAGCCAGGTGTTATATGCAATTGCCTGGTATGAGAAAAATAGTCTGGTTTAATAGGACAGTGTGATTGGCTGTGTTTTTAGTATTATAAGTGAGATTTAAGATATCTTATTTCTTGTTATTTTGCTGCTTTTCATTTTGTATATAGAAATGTTTGTATGTGCTTCCATTTCTCTGTTTGGCCCAAGTTTCTGCAGATTAGAAGAAGATATATTAAGACATTTTGTGGCCCTTCCAGCAGAGGAATGGGGCATCCAGATTAAATATATAGAATACTGCAGACTCCTAGGTGTTTGAGATAGAAGTTCCTCTTGCCCCATATCGACACCAAAAGCACACCGTTGTTTAAGAAATGATTGCAAATAATAAGGCTCAAGAGCAGGCGCTTAAGCGACAGTGGGGCAAGATCTGGAGTGAATATGAATTGGTGTTAAAGCAGAAGTAGAAATTGGAATGAAGCTGTATTAGGTCTATTCCTGATGGCATTTCCAGAAAACTACTCAGAATGGTGCAGTGGCCTAGAGGTGGAGCTCTTGCCACACAATCAGGAGGCTGTTAGTTCAATCCTTGGTGGTGGCAGATATTTCTCTCTCTGTGCACAATGAGTAGATATCAGCTGTGAACCCTGCATTGACGATAGGAAGGGCATCCGGCCAGTAAACACTGCTCCATTCAGTTGCCTGACTCTACCCTGATGTAAGGGGATTGTAGGGTCACTAAAAGACAAAAGAAATCTAGAAAACTACTGAACTATTGGGTTGTCTGGCAAAGGACCAATTCTTTAGTAGCCCTGACTAGTTTGATTTTACCTCATTTAAACAATTTGTGCAGTGAATCAGATCACATGGCTCTAAGCAATACCATAACGCTCTAGTATTTCTGTATTTTCTTAGAAAACAGCTGATTGAAATGTTATTAGATAGCTTGTATGTCCACATCTCTATCGAATAACATCTGAGTCAATTCTGTTTCATGAGCAAAAAAATAGACTGGGCAGCAGCTTGATTAAATACTATAATATCAGAAATTTGCTATTCCTCTGCTGCTGAGGGATAACTGTCTAATACTGGATACTGGATGTGTTCATGTGAGTATCCAAAGAGTGAATTTTTCTGTGTTCCTGTTAACATTTTCTGATTACATATTTGACAAGAAGACACACATATAGGTTAAAACCATGTTGGAACCATGGTATCTGTAAATTACGCATAAACACAGGGCATTTCTTGTATGTAGACAACTTGCTAAAACATTTCACTTTTAGTTTTCTTTTCTTTCAATTGATGGCCACTAGATGTCGATAAATCTATATAAATGAGTTCCTAGAAACAAAATACCTACTAAAACTGATTGAGGAGATTTAATAATCTCTACATGATGATGGTACTACTTTCTCTTCCCCTCCTTTTTAAATAAATATTTTTAAAAGTAGGAATTTATTATTTTATATAATGAAAACAGTAAGTGCATTGAACTTAATGCTTTTTTTCAGTAATCCTTAATTTTTTCATCTGTTCTGCCTTCTTTTCTTTTTTTCATATTTCTCCAAAGAAAGACCTTTGTTATCTTCCAATGCCTTTAAGGTAGAATTATGTTTGGTATTTGCATAATTGCATCATCTTGAGGTTGGAATATTATGGGAAATCAAAACTTGGAGTGGGATGAAGGGAGGACATTACCAAAAAAACACACTTTGCCGAAATAATTGCTTTGTGGAATTGTGTCCATTGTGCTTGGTTTTAAATGTCAACTTACTCAAAACACCCAGTTATGCTTTTTTTTTTTTTTTTTTGCTCCCTTAGGCTATGAATCGCTCTCTTGCTAATGTGATTCTTGGAGGATATGGTACTACTTCAACAGCTGGTGGGAAGCCAATGGAAATTACTGGCACTCATACAGAAGTGAATATGGATGGTGCAGTAGATATGATAAAGGAAGCCAATAACATCATAATCACTCCAGGTGAAATTGGGCTGCTCCTATTCTGTAACTGTTGAATGTAAACTGAGAATTTCCAAGTGTACACATTGTTTGAGGCCAGCAAGTGGCTTCCATTAAACTAACTTTATGCCTGCAGTTTGTTAAAAATAGCAACATTTGTGTCATCTCATAACAGAGCATGTAAAAGTAAGATTCTAGGGATTACACAAAACTCCCTTTCTCTACAGAAATACTCTACTCTTATACTCTTGGGTTTCTTAAACTCAAGTTTCTTCTTATTAAAGAGTACATGAAGGTATGCCAAAAGACTCCTTCCTTCGGATTTTAATGTAGAATGTAAGATCCAAAAGGAGAACTACATCAGGTTGTACTGTTTGAGACCTGGATCATGGCCTCACCTCTGCTTGTGTATTGAGGAACACTATTGAATTCTACTTGCTTCTCTGTCATGCTGTAGAGCAGACTCAGGTTGAAGTCTGCACTCAGCAGTGGAAGTTTACCATTCATTGTCTCTAACCCAAACTTACTTCCAATGCTATTGCAATGAAAATGTGGATGGTAGGGTGGTGTATATACCATCGGAAACTTCTATAGCATGCTAATCTAATAAATAAAATACAATATTAAGAGAATCACGTCACAGCAAAGTTTAAATGACTTAGTCTAAGGAATGAAAAGGGGAATGGTGCACCTATCCAGTCATATCTTTGTGTGACGTTTTTAATGATGTAGCCAAGATTGTGAATGAAATGGATGCCCAGTTTTACTGCCTGATTCCAAAGGGACAAATTGAGATCCATGCAAACTTATCATAGGGGAATTGAGAAGGAAAAGCCATTTGTTTGCATTTGTCAACAATGTACAGAACAGCTGGAACAACTTATCCTCCAATGATAAATTTACGATCATCAAAGAATAACAGCCTATCCCAGGTTCTTGGGAAAGACTCAGTGGGTGGGTAAAAATACCAAATACAGTTTAAACATCTAGCTACTCTGCAACAAACACAAGAATAACTTAAACCTGTATGTTTCCTGACTCCTAGTGTACAGTATAAATTATATGTCTGGAGTTCTCTAACCCAAAGTTCTTATCTTGACTTTTTCTCATCTTAGTTTTGGCATTGCTTCTGATAACTGCATTCTATGTAGCAACAATTGTGTGTTCATAGGACTATTTCCTAAAAAAGTACTTTGCGGTAGGTTGACTGAATATAATATTTCAAGTTATAGCCAAGATAGATCCTAAGAGTAAATAAAATAAAAGTAAAAATTATTTGCTCAGAATAACTTCATGGAGTAAGTTGATTGATTGATTATGGCCCCCAAAATCATCCACTGAATTTCCATGGATGAGGGTAGACTTAAACCAGCATACCATGGGAAAATTGGCCATGAGATTTATTTCATTTAGAGTTTTTAGACAACTTGACTCCCACTGACTCTGAGTGGCTTACAATTAGAAATACAAATTTATGAAAGAGAAAAAGAGATCATGAAATCCCCTAAAGCAATATATACCCCCCCCCCCCCACCAAAAAAAAATCTATCAAGCAGGGTTCAACCTTCACTTTGCCCTCAAACGTGGGTGAACAGCCAGGATTGCAATAGATTCCCGAAAGCTATCAGGATGGGAATGACCTGGGTTCTTCAGGAGATATCATTTCTGCAGGCACGTACTGCAACAGAGCAAATATGTTACTTGGGTTTTGCAAGACAGTACTCCTGAATTAATGGGACCTGGACCATGCTGCATTGCAATAGGAAACCAAACCACATTAAGACGGGTTCCCAACCCTCGGTCCATGCTCTGGTACCGGGCTGTGGCGCATTAGGAACCGGGCCAAGCAAGTGGTAGATGAACGTGTGAAGCTCAGTTTGTGCAAGCAGCAGGTGTGCGTGCATAACCATCTCCTCTTACGGTATGTAGAGCTGGAAAGATTGACGACCATTGCAATAGGATAAATGGTGGGATTCATATGTTTCACACTGGTTTGGGCAAATAGGTTGTAAAATTACACCCCCACCCCCCCAAAAAAAATATCAAAGTGGATCCGTAGGTGCTGCGCTGTGCTGCAGTGGAGAAATGGGAAGGGGAACGGCCGGCGTGATGGAAAGAGAAGGCCGCTTTCCTTCTTCTCCCTGTTCCTACTTCCTTCATGATGGCCACTCCGTTTCTCGTTTCTCCATTGCAGCGCAGTGCCCAGGATCCACTTTGATAGCGGGGGGAGGGTAATTTAACAACCGGTTCACCTAGGGTCAGGTTGGCCATCACGAACCGGTTAAATTATTTGAATCCCATCACTGATTAGGATACTCACCAGGAGGTGCTTAACTAAGAATATGCACTAATCTTTTCTTGCATATTGTATCTTTATAGTTGGAACATGAAAGTTGTGGGTTTAAATTCTGGTAGAATCAGAGCTTTATTCAAAGGCATCATTTATCTTGGATCTTTTCCTCATTTTTGCAGGATATGGCCTGTGTGCAGCAAAGGCTCAGTATCCAATTGCTGATTTAGTGAAGATGCTGAGGGAAGGAGGCAAGAAAGTCAGGTCAGTGGATACATGCATGGTGGTTTCTATAATGCACTTGTCTGTTTTAAGAGTTCACTGTTCTGGCAGAATTTCTATTTTTCTTATTTTTAATTTCTGATAAATAATAAAATTTATATAATTTATTTGAGAGCTTTTCTAATGCTGGGATCTTTTACATGCTGATACCTCTCAAAGTGGTTTGCTTACTTCTGCTAAAAAGTAAGGCAAGGCTCCTCAAAAGCTGGTAAAAACTTATGTTCTTTAATTAATGTATTTTCTTTATTCACCTCATCTTTTACCATAAAATGTCCAAGGTAACCAATGTGACCAAAAATTCTAATACAGGTAGTCCTCAACTTATGATCACAATTGAACCCAACATTTCTATTGCTAAGTGACATAGTTGTTAAGTGAGTTTTGCTCCATTTTACAGTCTTTCTTGTGATAGTTGCTAAGTGAATCACTGCAGTTGTTAAATTAGTAAAATGGTTGTTAAATAAATCTGGCTTCCCAATTGACCTAGCTTGTCAGTAGGTCACAAATGACCTTGGAACACGGCAGCCTTCATAAATATGAACCACTTGCCAACCATCTGAATTTTAATCACATGGCCATAGGGATGCTGTAACAGTCATAAATGTAAAAAACAGTCCTAAGTTACTTTTTTCAGTGCCATTGTAACTTCTTCAAACAGTCATTAAACGAATGATTGAAAGATGAAGACTACCTGTAGATTCCTTCACACTCTGTTCTAAGAATACAAAGCTGAATTAGAAGCATATAATTATTGAATTATCTCCTTCCATTTTCTTCAATTTCCGTGTATTGTTAAGGTGTCAACTCATAAAATTTTCCTATGCCTGTTTTAGTAGTTGCCATAAAAAGGGGAGGGGGGGGAGGAAGGAAATCTGCAGCAGTTTGAAAGCGAAAGTACGTTCCAACTCTTATCTTTCAAAGACTGTAACAATACCAGAGCTTCTGCCTGCGAAAATATTTAATTGGAGAATGTGAATGATGACACCCAGCCCGTGAACGTGCTCAATTGGAGAATCTGGTTTATGAGACACCCAGGGGGGAGAGGGGAAACAGGGTCAGAGGCAGGGGTGGGATTCTACAGGTTCGCACGTATTCGCTAGAATCAGTTAACATTCTAAGCAGTTTGGAGAACCAGTTGTTAGAAGAAATTACTGGCCTAATCCTGTAAGGAAGGCAGGAAGGAAACATTTTGGTGTTGCTTGCAGAAACTGCCTCTCCGTTAACCCTTATTACATTCTTGGCAGGACTAGACTTCCTGTCTCAGGAACTTCTCTGGAGTTTTTTTTTTTTCCTCCTTTGCTGGAACTTTGCTTGTGTGGAGTGACCATTCAAAATTACAATGGCACTGAAAAAAGTGACTTATAACCATTTTTCACACCTACGACTATTGCAGCATCCCCACAGTCACGAGAGACCAGGCGAGGAGATGCGTGCCTCAATGTGAGTGATGTTGAGTTGGCCACGCCCAGCCAGTCACATGACCACCAAGCCACTCTCACCAACTAAGCCACACCCACAGACCCGGATGTTACAAAAATTGAATCCCACCCCTGTTCACAGGTGATTGTAAATTATGTATGCCAGAGTTGGCTTCATACAGGACAGTATCGGTATGTCGCCTCTAATAAATCCTTTGAAGTTTTTTGAAGTTTGGCTCGAGAATCATGATTTAATTAGAGCGATTGCTAGAATCCTGACATCCTGATTGGAAAGGCATGTAGCTGGAAGCAGATTTTGTTTTATAACGCACATTGATGCCAAGTAAATTAATAAGGTAATACACTTGAGAGATGCAGTTGAAGTCTGAAAATATCTGCTGTGAGTCTTGTTCTGTATGTTCTGCTGCCATACCTTCAGTGGTGGGCTACTGCCTGTTCAGACTGGTTCAACCCAACCGGTAGTTCTGATCATTAGCTGGCCCCGCTCATCCGCCTCTGCCCTATCCTGTCCTATATTTCCATCTTTCTCAGCTCAGCTGATTCGCACAGCCCAGTGGATTTCTGTGCCTCAGCTGTTATACTTACTGGGGCTGCCTAGAATGTAAGCTGTTGGAGGTTCAAATTGGTGTTTTTTGAATGCTGCCTGCGCTCACAAAACCAGTTATTACACCGGTTGCATCCCACCACTGCACACCTTGCCTATCCTTGAAAGGAGGAGCAGCAACAGGCTCCAATTGAGAACAATTGTCTTGTGATCAGTTTTATGCTTTATTCAGAATAGAGCTTCTTTGCCTCTTGTACTTCACCTTCCCTTCACCTACTTTAAAGCCAAGATTGGGTCTTTTGAACTACTTTTCTCCAACGTGGTTCTTCATACCTCCCACTCAGCACATCTGGAGAACACCAGGTTGGGGGAAGTTTGTTATGTACCCCATTCGAATGGGGGCATCTGAGGACATATTTCTCCCTTTATCTTTTATTTATTTATTTATTTATTTGATTTGTCAATTGCTTACAAGATAATAAGTATAAGTAAATACATAATTATGAATACATGAAATGGGTACATATAAGAAAAATAAAAGAAACAATAGGACAGGGATGGTAGGCACGTTGGTGCGCTTATGCACGCCCCCTACAGACCACTTAGGAAAGGGGTGAGGTCAATAGTAGACAGTCTAAGGTTAAAGTTTTTGGGGTTTGGGGAAGAAACCACAGAGTCAGGTAGAGTATTCCAGACATTGACCACTCTGTTGCTGAAGTCGTATTTCCTGCAATCAAGTTTGGTGCGGTTTATATTCAGTTTGTATCTATTGTGTGCTCTTGTGTTGTTATGGTTGAAGCTGAAGTATTCATTGACAGGTAGGACATTGCAATGTATGATTTTATATACCATACTTAGATCAGACCGAAGACGGTGTAATTCAAGGTTTTCTAGATCTAGAATTTCAAGTCTGGTGGCATAAGGTATTGTACAACAAGCAGAGGAGTGGAGAACTCTTCTTTTGAAATATTTCTGGACTTTCTCAACTGTGCTAATATCAGATACGTAATGTGGGTTCCAGACTGATGAGCTGTATTCGAGTATTGGTCTAGCAAATGTTTTGTATGCTCTAGTCAGTAGTGTGATATTACCAGAGAAAAAGCTACATAGGATTAGGTTAACAACTCTTAATGCCTTTTTGGCTTTGTAGTTACAATGGGCTCTAGCACTTAGATCATTAGAGATGAGTATTCCAAGGTCCTTTACAGAGCTTGGATCATCAACAAGATCTTGACTATTCGGCTTGTATTTTATTTTCTGATTTTTTTTGCCAATATGTAAGACAGAGCATTTATTTGTTGAGGTTGGAAGTTGCCATTTGTTTGACCATTCTGATACATAGTCAAGATCTTTTTGAAGGGTAGCAGTATTGTCTGTGGTATTGAACAGCTTTACATCATCAGCAAAAAGAATGCAGTTGCTCTTAATATGATCACAGAGGTCATTTATGTAGAGTATGAAGAGAGTTGGTCCTAGAACACTGCCTTGGGGGACACCACTATTGACAGGTACAGAATGTGATAGGACGCTCCCAATTTTGACCATTTGTTGTCTGTTTGACAGGAATGCTTCTATCCAGTTATGCAGTTGTCCAGAGATACCATAAGATTTTAGTTTTAGGAGTAGTTTGTCGTGTACCACTGAATCAAAGGCTTTACAGAAGTCTATGTAGATTGCGTCTATTGCTTTGCCCTGCTCGAATTGTATAGTCCATATGTTTTTGCAGTGTAAGAGTTGCAGATTATAGGATAGTTTTTTCCTGAAACCAAATTGTTTATTGGTGAGTAGGTTGTTTGTCTCTAAGTAGAGGATAATGGATTGGTTAATAATTGATTCCATGACTTTACAGGTGATGCAGCATAAGATTGGTCTGTAATTTTCAACTAGGCTGGGGTCTCCTTTTTTGAAGATGGGGATGACCGTGGCTTGTGACCATAGGTTAGGCAAGGAGCTGGTCCTGAAAGATTTTTCAAAGATTATGCTTAGAGGTTCGGCTATGGCAGTGGATAGATTTTTTAAGAAGTAGGCACATATTCCATCTGGTCCAATAGAAAGAGATGGTTTTAGATTGCGTAGTGCTTTTTCAACATTGCCTTCTGTAAAATCGATATGTATTAGATCATTGTAGTTGTCTGTGGTTCGACTAGGAAATACTGGGCATGATCCATTGCTGTTTACACATACTGAGCCGAAGAATGTGTTAAAGATGTTCGCTTTAATGGTGTCGTCGTTGCAGTCTTTACCATTAGGTCCTATCAGGGATGGGATGGACCTTGAGTCTTTTAGTTTGTTGTTTACAAAATTGTAAAAAGCGCGGGTGGAATTGGTGCATAGAAGGTTTTCCTCTTGTTTAATGAGATAATTGGTGCATTCAGTCTTTATCTGGTGGCATAAATTTTTGTATCGGCTTTTGAAATTGGCAACGTGACCAGATTTGTTTTTCCGCCAGAGTGATCTCTTTTTGGATTGAAGTTTCCTTATTGTTATGGGTAATCTGTTTTTTTGTTTTGTTTTGGGAGTTGTTGTTGGTACATATAGTTTGATGACTCTTTTGACTTCAAGTAAAAATATGCTGTAATGGTCTTCAACAGTACTGCATCCAGTGAATAGAGATTGCCAATCAAGGGATGAGAGATTATTGTCTATAAGATCATAGTTGCCTTTTTTGAAGTTATAATTGGGGATTACGTCATTGTGATGATTTTTGTGTGGGCGTGTGTTGAGACAAAAGTCAATCATATTATGGTCACTGCTAGAAAAGGCTTGTATTCCGTAAATTAAATTCAAATTATTGCAGAAGATGAGATCGAGGCAGTTGTTTAGTCTAGTGTTGTTGGTTACTAGTTGTCCCAGTCCCAGATTTGTAACAGCATTGTAGAAGGTTGCGTGTATGGGTTCAGTTGTACATTCATTTAGGGTCCTGTCAATATAAGGTAGATTGAAATCACCAAGAAAGATAAAAGTGTGTGGGCAGGATGCTGCCCATGTTAGTAGTGTATTTAGCTTGTTTACATGTTCGATGTCATAATCAGGTGCTCTGTAACATAGTAAGAATCGAAATGTGATATTTAAGGATAGTTCACAGATGATGCTCTCAGAAAGAGCAAGCTCCTGGGTAACTTGGATGTTTTTTAGATGTAAGGACTTTTTATAGAAGATAGCAACACCACCTCCTCTACGAATTTCACGATCTGATGAGTAAACATGATAGTCTCTTACTGTGGTAATGGAGTCAGGGAGAGATGCGTTGAACCATGTTTCACAGACAAATATGATGTCGAATTTAGCCATATTTAGTAAGGAAAAATTCAGGTATTTTATTTGCAAGGCTTCTTGCATTGAGTAGCTTGCATTTAAGGCCAGCAGTAGTTGGAATTGAGGTAGTTAGGGGCGTGCGTGCCTAGTCTTGGGTGATGGTGGATTGGTTGAGGTAGGGTTGTGGTTAAAGGTTAAAGCTGAGTTGTGTGAACAGGACTATTGACTTGAAATGCCAGATCTGTTCATATTTCCTATTTAACACGTTGAATCTTTGAACTGGTCTTTGGTCTTGCAACACTCGAATTGAGTTTTCTACTGCTGAAAATATGAATGCTGCTATTGTGTGAGTTACTTAAGGATAATTCTATCAGTTAAATTCTAGTGTGAACATACTTGTGGTTGGATCTAAGAAACCATCACTTTGCTTCTTATAGCAGGAATTAACCCACCAGCTAAACAGAGTTTGACTGCCCTTTTCCTTGTCCCCCCCTTAATCTTTTTTTTTTAAACTTTTTTCTTCTTGGCTCCTGTGTGGGCTAGTTTTTCACTTTGATTTTACTCAGTGACAGAAAGCATAAAAGCCTCAGCTTTTGTATATCAGAGCTTTGTGTGCAGGAGAGACTGGAACTTTTTGATGTAACTGCATTAGATCTTAAAGCCCGTTTTGGCAAGCGTTTGCCACAACCATTACCTAGAGGGCTTTAATGAAAGAAATCTGTATTTTCTGTTTGTGGTAAGTTGGGTCTTTCATCATGGTGTTTATTGAGTGCAGCTGTTCAGCCTCTCCTTCCTGTAGGCCCATGGAGCCTCAGGTCTCTGGCCCACTTTGCAACCAGATGTAATGACATATTTACATATCTGTGATGGATAAAATGCCAGCAAGGACACACAGTTGTCATCAGATCATAATATCTGTGTGCTGGTAAGGAAGACAACTTTCACACTGCCTGACAGGTCGCCGGATAGCAAGGCACTGCTTTTTTGGCACATCTACAAATCCACAGCCATGTTCTGAATGGATCACAGTTGTGTTGTATTAGTATTTGTGCCAGATTTTCCTGATTCAGAAGAACGCCAGGGTAGAGGTAAAGCCTGCCTGGATCTATTAAAATATTTCCTAACCTCGCCATTTATCACAAAGTTCTCCTTCATAGCAGATTCCATCTTTGATGTGTTAATAAACTCAGTCAAAAATTACACACACACACACACACACACACACATTTTTCCTTCTACTACTCTCACTTCCTACTATCTTACTTTATATAATAGGAGCTTTGTAAGCCAAATGCAGTATGTTCCTCTAAAAATATTATTTTTCCTTCAAGCCTCGGCTGAGTAACTTTCAGGTAAACTACCATACTTGAAAGCTAACAGAGAGATAGGAAAATTCTATATAATATACTGTATATTCTCACTATTTTTTCATCAATTGGTGTTTCAATTGAAAAAATAAAAAAAACAAATCACCAAGATTGAATATTAGCATACAACAATGATGTATTGTTGCAGACAGAGCATATATATGCCAGCTTGATTGGAACTGGCTTACTGGCAAAGAGCAAGCAGTCAGACATAAAGGCCAGCTATGCCGAAGTCTTGCTGGAGTCAGTCCAAAGTCAAATTTAAGCATGGGTTAAGAGGACTAATCCACAATGGTCCAAGAGTCAAAATCCAAGTAGGTTGGTCAGCCAATATGAGATCAAGAGACAGAACAAGAAGCAAGGATATAGGACTAGATGCAGACATGGTTCAGTGAGAGATGTTCATGCCTTTGGCTTCAGTATGTCCTAGGGCTGGGTGCTCTGTTGGGGATACTGCTTCCTCCTGCATGTTCCTTGCTTACTAAGTGAACCTCGAGTGGTTGATTGCTTATAAATTCCAGAAGCCAACAACCTGTTAGATGAAGCCCCTCAGTCTGGGCTTCCAAGTCAAGGAGACCATAAGTGGAGCATAAACGTGGAGGTCTATGGAGATTCTCAGCCATCCAGGTCATGGCTGTCCCGAAGGTGCTTTTTGAAGAGGCAGCTGGCCTTTCTGGTTTTTCTATGAAGATGTTTCGCTTCTCATCCAATTCTTCTTCAACTTTTTGGATGAGAAGTGAAACGTTTTCAAAGAAAAACCAGAACATCCGGTTGCCTCTTCAGAAAGCACCTTTGGGATAAACGTGGGTGGGTAAACTTGATTGTTTTCTTGAAAGTGTTTTATTATCCAACTACCTTCATCAGAGGTAGAAGGGAGAGGGGTTTGCTGTCTGTTTATGTACTACAGGCAGTCTTCAATTCACAGCCATTCATTTAATGACCATTAATGACCAAATATTTCTATGGTCTGTTTAGAGTTGCCACATTCGATGTTGCAACACACTGAAAAAGTGATTTATGGCCATTTTTCACACTTACAACTACTGTAGCATCCCCGTGGACACGTGATTAAAATTTGGATATCTGGCAACTGGTTCATATTTACGATGGTTGCAGTGTCGCGGAGTCATGTAACCTTCTGACAAGCAAAGTCAATGGGAAAGCCAGATTTACTTTACAGCCGCACTGATTCACTTAACAACTGGCAAGAAAGGTTGTAAAACAGGGAAAAACTCACTTAACAACTATCTCACTTAGCAACAGAAATTTTGGGTTCCATTGTTGATTTAAATCGAGGACTGCCTGTAATGGCTTAGCCTTGTCAGTGTTATGGGAATGTTCTTGGTGGTTTCTTGATTACGCTGTTGTTCATCGTTAAAGTTGTTTGTCTGAGTTAAAGCTTCCTTGATTGGAATATGGTTTACTACTTGATCGTTGGTCTAGCTTTAATCTTGGTGTCTAGGTGTCTCTGATTGTCTAGGTGTTGATTCCTGGAAAAGGAATGTTTTGGTCGTTTTGTTTCCTTTTTGCTTCTTCCTCTCTATCACCCAAATAAATGTCTAGAATTTGGTCATGAAATCGGGTTTCCCTGCAGTGATGTTATTTCAACTGTACTAATATGCTGGATCTCCAGATGCTCTTTTGATATGTTAAAAAAAAATAAGATGTTCTTTATAAAATGAGCTATTTCAGTAATACATCATATTAAACACAATCTTAAATGTTAGATTTTATGTAACCATTTGAGAATATATAAACCAGTAAAAACAAATCACCTTCCAAGTTATTAACTATAAATATATCCTCACTTAATAACAAACACAGCCAACTGTAAATACTTTTTTATTGTGTTATAGTCTGAGAAGTAATGTAAAGCCTTATACCATTTCTGTCTTCCTCATAGTTGAGAAAGGATTTTTGCATCCTTAAATATACTTTAATGTTTTATAATTCATTGCAGGAATTATGTTTCAGTGCTATCACAAACATTTGCATGCAAGGCGCTCTAAATATCTATTTTTATATATTCATTCAAGGTCTTGTAAAACTATATTTATTGGGGTGATGTTCTGTCCCTCCTCTCTTCTTTCTAAGCCAAGGGTGACTTGGAGGCCATGACTAGAACTGTATATTTGTTTTTTTCAGAATTATATTGTAATCCCCCTTGAGCATAGGATATACTCAAATTTGCTAAATTTCAATACATAGCTGCATAATTTCCTTTAGTCTGTGTCCTGACCCCTGTTTAAATCTGTATTGAAATGTTCTAAAATCTTATTTCTAAAATAACATAAAGATGATAGTAATGATCTATATATTTTAATTTGAAAATGGAAAAAAAACCATGCAGACCTACACTCCTACACTCTTATAGCACTTTGGAATTATTTTAAAATGCTGATCATGTAATTATGCTTTTTGCTTCTTCTTTCACTATTGTATATGATTGTGACATTGTGACATTGTATATGAACTGCAAGTCTTTTTTTAAATTCATACTGCCTGCTCAGTATTTTTTCAGTATCAGTATATCAGGAGGTCAGTATGTGCAATACAAATGTTGTGTCAGCACAAAACTACTGGCAAGCTTCAATGCTCTTATACTGACATTGCTTTTTCTGTAGTTTTCCATGGGTCTAAGAAAATTATGTGTGGCTAACTTATAGTTGCTTAGGATAATAATACTAGGCTAACTTGTATTTCCCAATTCCAGGAAATTGGAGAAATAACAGTGGCCTGCTTTGGATGTAATGATAAACCATAGTTTAGCATTACTGTAAAATTCAGAGCATTCACTTACTTTAAAATAAAAGCAGTTTTAATAACTGTGATTAATCTTTGCTGGTTTCAATAAACCATAGTTTAAAATAAGCGGAACTTCTACTTTGGACATTAGTTTAAACTAGTGTTTAACAACCGTGGCAACTTGAAGATGCGTGGATTTCAACCCCCAGAATTCCCCAGCCAGCCATGCTTGGGGAAGGTTGGGAATTACTTCTTTCAACCAAGCTTACTTGATGCTTATACTTGACTCCTTGTGAATGTTTAGTTACAGCCATTTCCCCTCCCTCCTGAAACCTGACTATATTGCTGGTCAGAATGAGCCTTTCTTATCACCTGAAGTGACTATTGTTGATAACAGATCTACCTGGCATAGTGGACTTTCAATCCTCTATACTGAATAGAAAGAAGGAAAGTCTAGTTTGTGTGCACAATATTGTCCTGCTGGCATGCAGCCAGATTCATTATTACATAAAGCTGGAAAAAATACGCAGTGATTATTGGCACAATACGAGCTCATGTGTCTAACTTATCCCAGAACTTGTTTGCTATAATTTCATTAATAATCCATGTGCAAATAACTGTTATAGCTTTTGCCAAATTTCTGGAGACACAAGTGATGCTAGTAAGCTACATCTGCTTGATGTCTAGAGTTTTTTTCCCATAACATTTTTGAGCTCTATGAAGAGTTTTATAAGTTCGTTGCATCATATACTGTCGCGCTCCTGATCATCCCAGAATGCACTTTTTCTTTCCATTCTGTGTTTGAACTGGAAATACTCTTTTCATGCTTCATCAGGAATACAATGTGTACACATGGATGGCAGTCTTGTGGAGGACATCTTTAATTTAGGCTTTTTAAAATTATTTGGGCTTTTGTTGGAAACGATTGATCAAACAATGTAACACCTGTTTCAGGCTTTGTGTGTTTCTAGCCTCAATTTGATGGGAAATCTTGCTGCCAATTTTGGCACAAGTGGTTAGAAGGGATTAGCAAGAAAAAAAAGGATGCTCAGGGACCTCATGTAATGATGTGACTTCAGTTTTTCTTCAGATTGCTTTAAAGGGAAATAAAAGAGTCGAGGTATGTGTAATCTACAGTACAGAGGACAGAATTGTGAAAGGCAGTAGCCACACTCTTTGAAAGTGAAAGTGGAACTCCTGTGCCCTGAAAAGAAAAATGCAGTTACTTTTGAAAGCTTGATAGCTCTCAATTTGCAGATATGTATATTCTTTCAAAATATTTGGCATGATTTCAAGAAAGGGTATGTTGCTTTCAGAATCGCTAATAGTATATAAAATCCAAATATGCACCATAATTAAAAACTGTTTAAATATAATGTTATTAGTTGCCTGAATTCTAATATATTTCAGTGCAGAAATTCTGAAAACTCTTGCCCTTCACGTTTTCTGGAAAGAATCAGGATTGTTTCACATGGCTTGAGTTACTTAGTGGCTGGCTGAAACTTTAAGCTTCTTAATATTTTGCCCTATTTGTTCCGCTGTTGTATATCTGATTCTACATCTGGTCTTCGGTAGAATGATAGCAGATATTTCCTCTCCCCCCACCTCGGCCTTTCTCTCTCTCATGGCTCTCTGTGCAGTTTTCAAATGGTTTTTTTTTTTTTCTTTTGTAAGCAAAATGCCCATTATCCTTACTGGCTGTTTTGCTCCATTCACAGTCTAAGTGCTTATGAAGATAGTTGCAGCATCTGTACACTTTGATCCATAAGGCAACTGAAAAGAGATGTCAGTTGGATAATAAATAAGCCATTTACTTAACAACGTCATGAACAATTAGAAAACAGAAAATACTCACAGACATAGAATACTCAGCCTGTGACTGTAATGCAGCCTGTTCATTATGGTTGTAAATTGTGATGGTCATTAAGTGAGTCATCCATATGATCAACTTGCTTAATGACCATAGTCTCTGCTTGTGACCTTTGAGCAGAGCAAGGGGCCTCAGAAGATGAGATAGGCCCTGGGAGGCTTGGCACAAGCTCAGGTCCTTAATGCAGCACATAGGTCCCCCAGCTCATAGGTGGCCAGCCCTGGGTCTTCCCCAACCTGTGAGGCACCCCATGCTTCACTTCCTGCCCCGCTGGGCCCCAGACTCTTGGGCCTACCTCCCACCCGCAGACCTTGCATGTGCTTCCCACTGGGTCCCATACCCTCCTCCCTTGATCCACTAACCTTTTCCAAAGATTGCCTTCAGGAACAAGAACTGGCCAATTTACTATGTGGTCTTCCTATTCAGAGGCCACACGGTGCCATCCTGGAAGCAGGTATCGTTTTTGGGAGCAGCCACAATTCTCAGATTGCAAGAATCAAAGCTGCTTTCAAAGTGGCACCGGCTTCCAGGATGGCGGCCTGCAGCCTCTGCATATAGGGAGGCTGCTTGGCAGATTGGCAGCTTCTTTTTCCCAAAGATTATCTTCAAAAAAGGTAAGTGAAGCAAGATGTGATGGGGGCATGGAGGAGGGTGTGAGACCCAGTGGGATGTGAAGCAAGCCCAAGGCCTGAAGGGACTCAGCTGGGTGAGAGGGTAGGCCCAAGGGACCCAAAGGGGTGGGATATTTGGAAGATAAGCAGGAGAAGCTGGCTGCAGCATTCTTGTGGTCAGTTGGAAGACCAGGCTGTTTGCCAAATGCTCAAATTTTGTTAATGTGGCCATGTGACCAGCTGCCATAAGTCCATTTGTTCAGTCTCGTTATCATTTCAAATAGTCGTTAAACTTAACATTTGGAAGTCAAGAACTGTCTCTATTTGAAACAACATGGAAGCTTCATACTTGTTACAAAAAGCAAATTCCAAATAACCCAGTTCTTGATTCCAATATTTATTTATTCTAATATGATATTATATTCTGCTAACCAAAAGATATATAACCTATAGCCACAAAGGCTACCCAAAGCCCCCAGAGCCTTAGATATATTGCTCTGAATTCCTACAAAGCCTTCTTTAAAATATAATTCTTTATACAGCAGGAAAAGGTATACTGATTTCATTAAGAATAATATTACTTGTTTCTATTAATCCAATTTAAACTTCATCAGCTTTAATATTTGCTGTAATCTTGCACAATTTTTGGATTATGCCCTTCTGTACACCATTCAAAGGCCTAATGAACCCAGGACAACAGGGAGGTAGGTTGGACAGAAACTGGGGGGGGGGAGTTGGAAACTGATCAATTAAATTTTTGGTAACTATATTGAACTATTGAACTCTACTTGGATGTGACATTGAATGAATTATTTTCTCAAGCTTAGACTTCCATCTCTATTTATAACGTGGATTTATACTGTGGAAATTTGCTATGCTAATGAGCAACAAAATGGCTAACCCACTTATGATTTTTTTTACATATCCAGTAAATGAGTTTACCAATTATTTCACCAAATTAGGTTTGGTATTCATCCTGTGGCAGGTCGTATGCCTGGACAACTGAATGTACTGCTTGCAGAAGCCGGTGTACCATATGACATTGTGCTAGAAATGGATGAAATTAATGAAGATTTTCCAGGTGAGAGCAAGATGATAACTTTGTTGTATTTATGCAACAAATGATTTGTTTATTCTAAAAAGTAGTCTAATATTATACTCGTTCGTGTATATAATAAGTAACAATAATAATTCCAAACACACTGACAATGTCTTCTCAAATGGTGACAAAACATTTTCAACCAAATTGCCAAACTCGGAGCTCAAACCAATAGCCTAAATAATAATTCCAAAAGACAATGTTACTTGGAACAGCTTACATCCTGAGATGCTATTTTCAACACCATTAAACAACATCTTTAGCACCATTAAACAACATCTTTATGAGCCATAGTGGCGCAGTGGTTAGAATGCAGTATTGCAGGCTAACTCTGCCGACTGCCAGCAGTTTGATTCTCACCGGCTCACAGTTGACTCAACCTTCCATCCTTCTGAGGTTGGTAAAATGAGGGACCAGATTGTTGGGGGCAATCTGCTGACTCTAAACTGCTTAGAGAGGACTATAAAGCACTGTGAAGCTGTATATAAGTAAGTGCTATTGCTATCTGCTTATCTCAGGTCTTGGAAAGGACTCATCTGATGATATGCCAAGTCCAGTCTAAATATCTGGCTGACTGTGTGACCAACCATAATATACTAACAGGGATCTTGCATCCAATCCCAAAACTTCTGGAGCATCACTTGAACATCTTTGGCATTGACAAAATCACTATGAGTCAATTGCAAGAGGCAATTTTACTTGGAACAGTTTAAATCCTGTGGTGACCTCTTGTGTCTTTATCAAAGAACACCTGTATATCCCAAGTCCTTGGAAAAAAGAACTTGAGAGGTGGATAAAAATACCAAACCCAGTCTAAACATCTTACTGAATGTATGACCAGCCATAATAATACATTAAATTTACATGGCACCTGACTTCAATTATGTTTGCATCCAAATCTTTCTTTAAAATTAATGCTTCAACCAAGCGATGTTAGGAGTGTAAACCTGCTAGAGTCAAATTTGAATTCTGTTAACTTCATGAACGTGTCTGTGAATTTTTCTTAGGAACAGTGCAAAACAAATTTGCCTTTGCCTTTTTCTGAATTTTTGTTTAAATCTAACATATAAGGTTGAGATTTCCTGACAGCCTCCCATCCAAATACAAGCCATATCTAAATTGCTTAGTTTTGGGGGATATGCCAAAGTCAGTTAAGATTACAACCTAATCACAATACACAAATAAAAGAGAAATAAACAGCACTCATTTAAGCATAGTACATAAAATCATATGTTACAACGTCTTACCAGTTAATCAATATTTCAGTTTTAACAACAACAACACAAGAGCGCACAACAGATATAAACTAAATGTAAACCAAACTCGATTGTAGGAAGTATGATTTCAGCAACAGAGTGGTCAATGTCTGGAAATCACTACCTGATTCTGTTGTCACCTGCTCAAACCCCCACTCCTTTACCCTCAAACTAACCTCTATTGACCTCATCCCATTCCTAAGAGGTCTGTAAGAGGCGTGCATAAGCACACAATCGTGCCTACCATCTCTGTCCTATTGCCCCCAATTATTAGTTTCTATTTCTTGTATTTGAACTTATGTTTATTCTTTTTTCTGTTATATTGTAAGCTATTGACTAAATAAATAAATAAATAAATAAATAAATGAATGAATAAATAAATAAATAAATTAAACTAAATTAAAATTAAATAAAATAAATAAAATAAATAAAATAAAATAAAATAAACTACTAACCTAAATAATAGTAGTTTGAAGGTAGTACTCACTACTAAAACAGCCATTCTTTATATCAGAGTTTTGCAACATGAAGTAAGACAAATATGTTATTTCCAAGATCTAGTTTTAGGGAGTGCCATTCTTGCCCATTATAGTTCTTAGTGGGATGCGGGGCTTCAGATTAAGACAGGGGTGGGCAAACTTTTTGGCTCAGGGGGCTGCATTCACTTTTAAAATTTGACAGACGGGCCGGGTCAGCACAAGATTTTTTGGGAATCGCCCCCCCTTCCCCCCTTCTTCTCCTCCTTCCCCTCCCCTCGGAGGCCCCCTGAGTCAGGAGTTGCTACTGCCGGCACGGCTCCACACGGCTCCAGTCCCACATTGCCTCGGGAAGGGAAAGGCAAAAAGGAAGAGCCGCGGCGGTGCTTTGCAACGGCAGCAACGGCACCGGAGGTTCAGGCTCAGCGGCTCCTGGTTTTGCCTTTCCCTTCCCAAGGCAACGTGGGACTGGAGCCGCGCGGAGCTGCGCCGGTGGTAGCAACTCCTGACAGCCCCAGCTGGACACCTGAGCAGAGCCCGGGCAGAACTGCCTGTTGCTGCTGCGGGCACTGCTGCGGGCGTCTGGCTGCCCAAGTAAAGAACCGCACTGGCTCAGGGCAACTGTGAGGAGCAAGAGGGGAGAGGCAGAGAAGGAGGCAGAGAAGGAGGAGAGCACCTGGCCAGTTGGGGGAGGCTTCTTGTGCTGCCAGTTGGGGAGGCTTCTTCTCCGGCTCCTCTGCTTCTCCAACATCCGGCGCTGCCCTGTTCTGTGCGCCGGCTGCTCGGACTTGCTGGGCCTGACACAGAACAGGGTGGCGCCGGATGTTGGAGAAGCAGAGCGGAGCCGGAGATCATTAGCCGCCTCTTTCGCAGCACAAGAAGAACAGGGTGGTGCCGGACCATTGGAGAAGCGGAGCAAAGCCGGAGATTAGTAGCTGCCTCTTTCGGCTCAGAAAGCTTCCCCCAACCAGCCGGCTGGTCTCTTCCTCCTCGGCCATACAGAACAAACAGGCAGAGAAGGAGGAGAGCAGCTGGCCAGTTGGGGAGGCTTTGTGCTGCGAAAGAGGCGGCTAATGATCTCCGGCTCCGCTCTGCTTCTCCAACATCCGGCACCGCCCTGTTCTGTGCGCCGCTGCTCGGACTTGCTGGGCCTGACACAGAACAGGGCGGCGCCGGATGTTGGAGAAGCAGAGCGGAGCCGGAGATCATTAGCCGCCTCTTTCGCAGCACAAGAAGAACAGGGTGGTGCCGGACCATTGGAGAAGCGGAGCAAAGCCGGAGATTAGTAGCTGCCTCTTTCGGCGCAGAAAGCTTCCCCCAACCAGCCGGCTGGTCACCTCCTTCTCTGCCTGTTTGTTCTGTATGGCCGAGGAGGAGGAGACCAGCTGAGAAGCACGCTGCCAGGCGAGGGCCACGCAGCGCAGGGCAACACGCCACCGCCCAGCCCTGGCGAGGGAAAGCAGTGGGCGTTCCCCGGGCGGTGGCCTTGGCCCCGCTACCAGGGAAGCGGCTGCCCAGCTCTGTGTTGTGTGTGCAATTTTTTGGCGCGCGGTGCGGGGTCTCTTTTGGCCGGCCCCAATTTTTTTTCCAGAGAGGAATATTTTTTTTTCAGAGGCGGGCCGTATTAAAATGACCAACGGGCCGGATGTGTCCCGCGGGCCGTAGTTTGCCCACCCCTGGATTAAGAGATATCTAACCCAGAATTCATTACTAATAATAACTGGAGTTCTATTCATTAATGTATATGTGTTTTTTCCTTGTGTTTTTATTGCAGAAACGGATCTGGTCCTTGTCATTGGAGCTAATGACACAGTTAATTCAGCTGCCCAAGAAGATCCAAATTCTATCATTGCTGGAATGCCTGTTCTTGAAGTTTGGAAGGCAAAGCAGGTGAGTGACAGAATATTGTAATAGAAATCCCATGCCTTATTGATTTCTTTAAAGTCATTTACATATTCAGATCTCTGCTAATATCCCACAACTCTTCTTTTTTTTCTTTGAACAGCTTAAATCAAAATGCTAATAACTGTAGATAAGTACCTAAGATGGTAAGGAAAAGAACACAATTATTCGAAAACTGTCCAATGGAGGCAGTGCCATTAGCACCCCCTTTCCCCCACCCCAATATTTTTAGTGGGCTGATGGGTATACTAAAAGTACACAGTTAAAACCATGATTTTTCTGGGGTGAAGCAACTGTATTGTTGCTTTCTTTGATACACTGGTCAAGAACCCCATATCATCTTGAGATCATTCAATCTTTGAAGAGCTCTTTTTTGATGGGGGAAAAAAGGGATACCATCACAATTATTTTTAAGATAGCTTTTAGTTTTCCTTAGTTGTAATTGGTGAAAGGTTTTCCCTTATTTTTTTATGTTTTTAAAAATATGAGGGCCAGTAATTATCAACTAGAGCTCTGTGTATCCTCTACCACCACAATTCATAGATAAACCTTGGAAACTACATTACATAACAAATAAGAGTCCTTTCTATGGTGCTTTGAAGAAATAATATGTTTTGGAATGTTTTGGAAAAATGTAGCAGCTTAAGACTCATTGTAAAGAAAGGGAGGGATAAATATCAGAAGAATAAAACTTCAGGGAACTCCATATGGTGAAAAACTTGCTGTGATGCAGCAGTTATGGACTGTGATGGACTGTATTAAGGAAAGGATGGTGCCCAGATTATGGCAGATAATGGTTCTATGGTGCTTTGTGCTGGTTAGGTCACACCTGTATCTAGTTCTAGGACTTGAAGCTGGAGTAGGTTCAGAGGAAGTTATCACAATGATAAAGAGTTTGAAAACCAACCACCTAGAGGAAATGTTAAAGGAGTCAGGGACTAGCTTATAAAAGAAAAGGCTGAAAGGAGATCTGGTAGTCATCTACAAATAACTAAAAAAACAAACAACAGGACAGGGTATGTGGGTTGAAATGAAAAGAAAGATAAATGCATGGTGATTATTATGAGGAGTTTCTTGATGATAAAAACTGTTAAAACAATGAAACAGCCTTCCAAGAACTGTGATGAGTTCTTTCTTGCTGGGGTTTTAAAAAAATACTGGATGCCTCCTGTTGTTGATTTAGCGAATTCTAAATTGAACAAGGGATTGGAATAGCTTTCCTATAACACCTATAGATTGCCTGTCCTATCCTTAGTTTTGTAAAATAATTAAATCTATCCCAATCACACTATCTGTAATCATGTGATATAATTAAATCTACCTGTTCTGAGTTACATTTGATAATGTTTATATTAGCTGTGCACATTTGTTTGTTTATTTAAGAAAATGCATCTAGCTGCCCAGTGCCATCTTACCTATGAACCCTGGGTGGCTAACAACAGTCAGCCAAAAACAGTATATAAGATGTCTATAAATCAGTCAGAGGCAGAAGAGTTAAAATAATTGAAGCACTGCATAAGTCTGAAGATGAAAGATCCAGCACATGGCCACTCCTTTGTGGTGTACCTCTAGCATTACTGTCTCTTCTCCTTAACATCTACATGAAGACGCTGGCTGAAATTACCCAAGATGAAGTATCATCAGTATGCTGTTGATACTTAATTTTTACATTTCTATCCTGGGCAACCCAAATTTTGTCATGCTGCTGTTTTGCGGTGCCTGGAGGCTTTTGCTGAACCCTGTTAAACCAGAATGGTTGAAGGTCCAGGGAGCCATAGAAACTTCAGCCCGTGCCTTGGCCCCCTCCTTTGGAACACTTTGCCACTGGAAGTGAGATCTTTCTCCATCCTTCTGGCCTTTTGGAAAGGCCTTAAAATCTGACTTTGCCAGTTGGCCTGAGGCTCTGATGGGGACATACTAGTTGGTTGTGTGATAGAAGGATAAAAGCCCATCCCTGCACCATTTTGTCCTCTTGGTTTTTTAGCCTTTGCTTAATTGTTGTTAATTTTAAGGTTTTTAATATTTATGTTTTATGGCATTGTAAGACACCCCAGAGTCAGTTTAGCTAGTGACATGCACTGCATATAAATGTAATACACAAATAAGAGACTTCTACAAACCTAACATATTTGTTCTTTCCTAATGTTGATTAAATGACTGTCTGTAAAGAGGCTGGATATATAACACAAAAGTCCTTGTTTCAGGTGATTGTTATGAAGAGATCTCTAGGTGTTGGATATGCAGCAGTGGATAACCCCATCTTTTACAAGCCCAACACTGCCATGCTTCTAGGGGATGCTAAGAAGACTTGTGATGGTCTGCAGACCAAAATGAGGGAGTTGTATCCAAATTAAATATTAAAATGTACTCTTCGGCCAGTATGAACAACAACAAAAACAACAACAACAACTAAAAAGTGTTATGTATCAACGTTAAAAGATAAAGGTTAGCAGGTGTTCTTGAAATGAAGATTTTAAGGGGCAAAGAGAGGAACTTTAAGGCCTAGAAATGCAGTGAATTTTTTTTACTAAAAAGAGCAGGAAAAACAAACAAAAAAAACACAAAGCATTGAAACATTGAAGTGAACATTCTTCAGAACCTGGAATACATACAGCTGAATGCAGCCTATTTTAGAAGAATTTTCTTTGGCAACCACAACTTAACAAAATGAGACTCAGGAATTTGGAGAATCTGTCTATTTAATGTGACATAAGACGTAAGGGAAACAACCATTAAAAGTTCTGTGGCTCTAGAGTTTAGCAAATTGTTCGCCGGGAATCATTAACAATCAATCTGAACTGGATATTGGTCAGCCCCACTACATAGACCAGACCTGGACATCAGCGCCGCAGGAAGACTACTTTTATTGAGATTGGTTGTAATAACAGAATCTTGTGTATCTGATTGTGCTGTACCTCCTCTTCCTTCTTATACTTCAATGAATTAGGGAGGCATCTGTCTGAGCCAGTTTTGAATGTTATCTTCTTGTTCTGGACTTTTAAAAAAATGCTTCAAATCCCTTTTGCTTAAGTAATGGTTTCTCTGTCAAAGTCAGGGGTCCCCAAACTTGGCAACTTTAAGACTTGTGGACTTCTGCCTGGAGAATTCTGGGAGTTGAAGTCCACAAGTCTTAAAGTTGCCAAGTTTGGTCAAAGCCATCTTCCTTATTCTCTACAGTATTTTATGACCATCTGTTTACATTATTCTAAACAGAAATGATGATAACGTTGGTAGTCATGAAGATGACTCTGGCCACTTATGAAATGCATTTTAATATATTCATAGTGGGTTTTAATGCATTTACAGAAACTGTCAAACATATGCTGTGAGTATAAAATGAAATTTTAGACTCTTGGAAATACCTTTTAATTTCATAATTTATTTGGGCAGATGTGCTAAACCAGTCAACTTTGAAAAACACACCCATGTACCCAATCTCACACACAAAATTCAGATGACTGGTCTTCCTTCTACTTTAAATAAGACAACTGTTGAGGCTTCTGTATAGTGATAAATAGATTTTTTTAGTGGCTTCCAGCGCAGTCTTGAATATGTTTAGTGCACTTGAGTGAAACTCAGATGTTTAACTAAATGAAATGAATTTGTCATGTTTGCATAATGATGTAGCAAGCATCTGTAGTGACAGAGGCAAAATAAATAGCTGTAACTGTTAGAAAGCCTTAACATCTGGGCAAAACAGCCTACTATGAAGTGAGTTAAACTAAGCCCAACTTGACTGTTTGTATATCCTGATTTTTATCGTTGGGTTTATGACCTCTTAATTTAATAGCAAATGAAAATGATGCCCATTTAGCTACCTCCTGTCTCCCTATGTTGAGCTTCCTCTATGTGGAATATCAGCTTAGAACAGTGAACTAAATCCAGTTTGAGCTTCCAGATCCATGAATCAAGAGAAAATAAATGTTTTTAATGAAATTCCATTTGTTTTAGTAGGACTTTTCAGAAAAAGCATTCAGCTAGATGTTCAGTGTTTCTCTTTTTTAATTCTGTCCTTTTTTAGCAGTTTAGCAAAAACTTAATAGTGAAACATCAGTAGATTATTCTGCTGCATAAGGAAACTTGAGCCAAACAGGGCAGCTCTGTTTTAGCAAGATTTGTTTTGGGACCTTAAATTTCATTGAGTTGGTGCTATACATTTCTGTGTACAGCCTGCATGCAAATGTGACCAAGAAGAGGAGCATTGGTGAAGATAGCCTTGGATTGTTTCATGCTGCCTTAAAGCTGTAGCCTTTGTCTTGTTTTAATATATTATTTTAATTTGAAGATACGTAAACCATTTCTAAGAAAATGCAAATTACAATTGCCAACATTAGAACAGTGTTTATAACAGGAGAGAATTATTTAAATAAAATAATAAAGTGAAGAAAATATCTATTCTGCAAAATTTTCTGGCTGCCTGATTATTTTTTCAAATAAAGATGTAGGTTTTAGTGGGCACCACGTGTTAATTTTTACATATTTATTTATCGTACGGCATAACATACATGAACGTGCATATATATTAACTGTAAATGTATATATTAACATTTCACCATATTCAGATACCAATGTTTAGGCCAGGGGTGTCAAATTTGATTTCATTGAGGGATGCATCAGGCTTGTGTTTCATCTTGGGGGGGTCCAGTGGACATGGCCAGCTCAACATCACTCGTGTTGGGGGCACCGGTGGTGGCCCAAGTGCTCTGCCAGAAAAGACAAAGGTCGGGAGGGCCCTTTTTTGCTGGCAAGAGTCACTGTGGGCTGATCCTTTGCTGTTTCCAGGGGGGTCCTGCAGGCCAGATCTAAGCACCTCATGGGCCAGATCCAGCCCGTGGGCCTTGAGTTTGACACCCCTGGTCTAGGCCATCTAATCACTGAAGTACAGCATTGTTTATCTGAAAGAAATCAGAAACAACAGGTATACGCCCTCAGCTTACAGCCAGTCATGATGTGATTGATGGTTTGACATGGGATCCTGTAGTCACACCAAGGGGAGGATAATATACCCCATTTATACAGTGTACATTTATAAGTGAATCACAGCAGATGCCTGTGGGGTGCAAATCTTATTCGTGCTTGACCATTGCTAGTGAGGTAGTTCAGAGCCTAGCACCTTTTGATCATCTATGTTTTCCTGTGTCTGGGGATTCAGCAACCCATTTGGCTTTCCATTAGGAATCAATGTTAAAGTAGTTAAGCAGTTGTTAATTTTTTCATTAAAAAATCATTTTCTCATATATAGACTCACTTTTTCATGTTCCATTCAGTACGGCATTACAAAAGTTTCTCGGTCATCTATCTGGGATGGGTCGCATTATCATATGTGCCAGAATTGTGTTGTACTTCAGGCATCCTGGACAGTTTAGAAAAAAAGCTCAAGCTGTACATTCTCATAAAGCAGAGAAATGTTTTAGCTGTTCCAACTTGTTCTTGCTTTACCTGTGTAACCCTACAGCAGTGGTGGTGAACCTTTTCGGCACTGTGGAAATGGGAGCACGCACTGGAAACTGGAAGAGCACCTTCCTGGCGGGGCGCACAGGAGTGCCAGAAACCAGAAGCTCGGTTTCCCGGCACACGCATGCATGCTGGTCACCTGCTCTTCTGGTTTCCAGTGCTTCTGCATGCGCAAAGACCAGCTAGCTGGTGCACATGCACGTGCCAGACCCAGAAGAGCAACAGACAATGGCTGCAGGGGTGGGATTCTACCTGGTCGCACTGGTTCTATAGAACCGGTTGTTACAATTCTGCGCAGTTCAGAGAACCGGCAAATCACACCATTGGCTGTCCACACCCAGTCAGTCCTTACCTGGCATGCATGCCATCCAACTTGCCTGCATTTTGCCTTCACCTAATTTTTGGTAAGTTGCTATTCCCCCCCCCCCCCGTCAGCTGGTGCTCCATTCAAACTCCAAGAAAGAAATACTCCAATTAATCAGAGAAAATATATCTTTTACTGGAAATCAAGTGGTAGTAACAAAAGAATTCTGAATCTGAGAAAATGGGCGCGTAAATCACATATACAAAGTAATGGCAACGTTCCCACCCCCAATAGTTCAATAAGCTCATCCAATTAAAAGTTGTGTATATCATCATGTGGGCATCTCCAGGTGGTGATGCGGCCTCTGTCCGTTGACCTTGGTATATTTTGATAAAGAGTTGCAGCTGCGCATAGCATAGGATAGAAGCCTAAGCAAGAATCTACCCCGTCCCAGCTTATACAGTTCTGTTTTGTAACACCTCCAGCTCACTTCCCATAACCAAATCCCCTCTCCTCCCCCCATTACTTATGACAGCCGAAAGATGCAAAGCAAAGGGAGAAAATCTTGAAGGCTGACACACACACACCCGACTATCTGAATGGCTGGCGTCCCCGGAGAGATGGCTCTGTGTGCCACTTCCGGCAAATGTGCCATAGGTTCGCTATCACAATCCTACAGTCTACCTTTCCCTGAGGAAACTCACTTCCATCTTGCCTGTGGAAGCCTGCTGCTCATGACTTTATCCCAGTTGAAATTGTTTGAAGATTGGGTGAACCTACCACTTTCATTTTTGGAGCATTCAGGGCCTCAATATGATCTAGTTTATTTTCTTACTAGCTTTTTCTCACAAGTGCAGGGTCCAACATGATTTTTTTTTAAAAAAATATACATATTGAATGTTATTCTTTACGTTGTGACAGGAATTGACCATCTGGTTTGTCACCCAAGCCTGATGTGAGTTGAGAGTGAATGGGCCAAAGTTATTCAGATAACTTTTATGCCTAAAGTGGAACTCGGTTCACCTAAACACTAGACCAAACTAGTTGTCTTAAACTGGATAGTAAACTGAGCTTATGATTTAAAACTAAGAGCATTCTGCATCCACCAAAAGATCAGTATTGTACACCAAAACAAATGTCTTTACTAGGAAAAAAAATACCTCTTGTATGTGCCATTTTCTCGTGTATATTGTTTTCTTCACAAACTGCACCACTCCTTTACTAAATTGTTTATCTCATATACTGCATCACTCTTACTAAATTAAAAACTAAAATTTCTGAAGATTAAAAACTCAGTTCAATTGGCTTTAAACATCAGATGCAAAAAACCCCTACATTTCCTTTATTTCAGGCTTCACAACATCTTGCCCCAGTCCTTGACAGTAATAGAAGATATATGTAGATTGTCCTTTCCACTGTTGGGGAAAATTCCTCAAACCCTTTAGTGAGTGGAGAACCATTATCTTAACGACAAGTGTACAAGAAGAGAATACAAAATTCTGCCCAACCTCAACGTGGAAGACAATGGTTTATATAATATCTTGTTTTATATCATTGAGCATTTGAAGCAAGCCCAGGTTGGATTATCTATAACAATGGAAATTGTTAATTCAGCATGCTTCAGCAATTTCCAAATTTCTCACTTCCTTGTTTTTTAACAGTTTCCTAATATTAGTGTGCTACATTCCTAAAATGTATTTAGGTGTTTAGCAATTTAAGCAATAAGCCGCCTGTGAAAAAGGAGTTCTGGAACTTCCTTTTATCCAATATTTGTCCATTACATTTAAATATATTTTCTAAATCAGGGGTCTTCAAACTTGACAGCTTTAAGACTTGTGAACTTCAACTCCCAGAATTCCTCCTCCAGTCATGTTAGCTCATTGCCAAGTTTGAAGACCCTCGCTCTAAATGTTATCTGGAATTCAGTGCATGGTCAGCATTCAGAACATCTGGAAGGCATCAAGTGGATACAGGTCTTGGGATCACTGCCATCTTTAGGAAGAGTTAAAGTGGCTTCTTCCATGGGTAACAGATTCTGGATGAATGGGAGAAAATTTTATTATTGATACTTTAGTCCAGGGATCCCCAACCTTTTCGACGCCGCGGCCCGGTTCCGGCATTAGCTGGACGCCGCGCCCGGTATCAGCGTTAACTGGGCGCCGCCATCTTTTATGACGAAAGGCGCTTCCGGTGACGCCACCGGAAGCGCTGTTTCGCCAAAAGATGGCGGCGCGCGCTCGGGTGAGCTTTTTCGGTAGAAATGGCTTTCTACCCGGAAAAGCTCATCGAGCTATGCCGCCATCTTTTATGACGGGCGCTCCGGTGAGCTTTCTACCCGGAAAAGCTCACCGAAGCGCTTTTTACCAAAAAGATGGTGGCGCCCAGCAACCAGCGGCCTGGTAAGGCTTGTTCCGCTGCCCAGTACCGGTCCGCGGACCGGCGGTTGGGGACCCTGCTTTAGTCCACAAGAGGCATAAGTAAGATTTTTCTGCCTCAGGTACTAAAATAAGTTGATTAACCTAAGATAATAGGTCCTTTTGTTATGGGGACTCTGGAGTAGACAAGGCTCATGGAATCATGACCATTTACTGCAAACTCAACCAAGTCCATTTTTAAAATAGTATATTTTCCATTCTAAGACTTGGTTGATTTTTTATTTGAGGAACATTCATGAAGTGCGCTCTGTGTGTCCTTTTCTATATCACAGGTCTGCCATCATTCACAAATTCTCACAAATCCTCAAAAAGGTGTTACAAATTGAGGGCATTGTGGGTAATTAGAAATGGCTTGTGTCTGTCCATCCAGAGGCTAAACAAATATAAACATGAGGTTCTAATCTACTAAATTATCATGGAGAAGGTCTATATGGTCAGAGATGACATAAACTTGGTAGCACATAATCTGAAGCATAGCAAGATACATATTCCTACTCTAGCATACTCTAGAGGTAAGTAAGAATTCTACTTACTTCACTCCTGCTTTATGGTATTTTCAGAAAAGCATTATAATGCAAAACTTCTTGCCAAGTTTTTTAACCAAACTAGGGTTTATTTAACAAACCACACCTAGTTTATCCAAAATAAGCAAACATGAACTATTATTTACAAATCAATGATTGAATTTATATAACACACATTATATACTATGGTTGCTTGGGTTTTGGCTTATTGATTTGGTCAAACCAGCTCAAATGCCAAGGTACAGATTGGCTCTGTAAGTGGAAACTCTCATATCAATATAGGTCTAAACTTTTTCAGTCCTACAGGTTCTGCCAAACGCAGAGTTAACTGCATCCTTTGTGCAGTTTCTGCTGCCAGGAAAACTTCTGCATTGCAGAATTTGAATGATGTGTCAGGGTACCCCTTCTTGTTTAAATGTGCAGATCTCTTCTTGCTGCTTGTTTTTTTCACTGGCTGCTGTTCCAGCAGTTGTAGACTAGTGACCAACATTCTGCTCCTTTAGCAGTGACTTGTATAATCCAGCTGGTCTAAAGTCTTTTAAGAGAAACAAATAATCCTATTACTTTGAGCTTCAGTCCACAAACATGTGGTCCTTGTTAAATGAGAAGGTAGAATGTACCACAACAGCTGGGTAATGAGGTTAATCAGCCATTTAGGTTATTTTACCACCCGTATACCCACAATTAGCTAAATTGCAAAAAAAAATATGTTTATACCAAAAATACTGTTGCAAATTTAGAGAATGGGCTATTTTCATGCTAATAATCACAGTTCTAAAATGGCATGCATGCTTATGATGAAGAATGAGGAAGAGAAACTCTTTAAAACATTTAGCTTGCCATTTCTATTCATTTGTCTCTTTTCCCCTTCAGTATGCTATTTTAGTTTTATCTACCAACAATTATTTTGGGTCATGGATATACTTTAACTTCCTTCTGGAATGTGTATCTTCAATTCTATAGGCCACCATTCTTGAGTATGTCTCCAAGGAAAACTGCCTGGGGAAGGAGAAGGAATAAATAAGCTGTTTAGATGAACGGAGGGATCCTGAAAATAAACTGTTAAGCATAGATCCCACATATCAAAGCAATGTAACACCTGAAAGACAAGACAGTTCTGAAAATAAATATTATCTTTAATATATTCAAAAGAAAAACAAGAAAGTCCAGTTGCCTCCTGAAAAAGCACCTTTGGGATAACCATGGCCTGGATGACTGAGAATCTCTACAGACCTTTAGCTATACAATTTGGGATGATCACCCTTTGAATGGTGTGGGAGTACGAATGGATTTCCAGAAGAAAAATTGCAGACCACAGAAATAATTACTGAGGTGTGTCAGTATATCTATGATCTGGAATAGAGCTTGGTAACAAGGTCAGCCAATGAATAGGCATAGCAACTAAATCAGCCAATGAGGACTGTTTTGGAAACTGAAACTAGAATTAGTTTAGGCTGGAAACTGAAACTAAAAGTAGCCTAGGCGTGGCTTTATGTTAAGCTCTGCAACTCTGCAACTATGTTGAGCTCTGAGTCTGTCTATTCAAGATGAAACTAACTTGCTTGCTTGCTGAAGACGAGCTCTGCTCTGAACTTGCAACATGTTTCTGTTTGAGTTTGCTCCATGTTGGAGAAATTTACAACTGGTTTGTAAAATCTACTTATGTTTATAAAGATGTTAAATGAAGCATGAGCCATCTGTGTTTATTTTTCTGGCGCTGAATTATCGCTGCAAAATTATCAATAAGGAGACCCTGAGGTCACAGATAAACCCTCTAAGTGCTTCAACAACCCGCTAAAACAGGGGTGTCAAACTCACAGCCCATGGGCTGGATGTTTCACATGCTGGCCATGCCCACCCCCAGTTTAGCAAAGGGGAAAAAACATCCTGATAAGTGACAACATGAGTTTGACACCCCTGTGCTAAAAAGATGCAGATTACCAGCTGTCTGCAAGGAATATAAATCCTTTCATTCTCCACTATCCTGACAGATCTGAAGAAGCAAAACATCTTCAAAAGAAGAAACAAGACAGTCCAGTTGCCTCCTGAAAAAACACCTTTGCGACAACCATGACCTGGATGACTGAGAATGTAGAGATTCCTTAATTCTGTAGATTTAAAGATTATCTACTTTTGTTTGGGTGATCTTGGGCAATGACTTCCTCTCAGCCCTAATCAGTGTTAGCCTCTACAATGAGAAGGCTGCAAAACTAGCTCCATTCATCGTTTTATGCATGGATGAGCTTTGCTGTGAGACATAGGTGAGCAAAATGCAAAACAAGCACCACAGGGAGCAAATTCTAAGAGGAGCAACATCATGCATTTGTGGATGACACTGCTTCAGATTAGAGATTACAAACAGCAATAGTCATACAGTATTTACTCCAACACTCTATAACCAGGAATACAAGATGTCTACTAATAATACATGTAGTTTAGCTGCTTTCCAATTAATGAAGTGGCTAAAGGAATTGGAAATATTTTTGTAAGCATATTGATTGTTAAATTTATATGCTACCCATCTCATTATCCAAGTAATTCTGGGTGGCTTAGGTTATAGGGGTGTTTGAAGAGGGGTTGCCATGCCAAGAATCCTACAAGCTCTGGGGGAAAAATTAATAAGCCCATATTCCAATTCCATGCTAAGCTACCAATAGTGTGAGTCAGTAAATGGACAGAATGCATCAATACATATGAGTCTAGTGATTTAGTTTTCTAGTAGGGATGTACAAAACATTTTGCATTTGAACTGCCTTGAATTTAACTTTCCCCCTCTTTGAATTGAAAACAAAAGAGCCCTTTTCCTGTTTCAGTTGAACAAAATGGCACCTCCTCCATTCCTTGTCTGGGACCCAAGCATCCTTTACCACATCTATGAGGAAAATTATCTCATTTATGGGGCATAAGTTAAGTAGCCTGCACAACTCAATCTGTAAACTTTTCATCATTTCTGCTCACTGGGCTAACCACTGAGTGGTTCAAATGTTGTGAAGCTGTTGTGGTAGAATCATCACCTTACATTTTATGAGCAGAATTGCTTTGCTTATGAAGTTGGCTTCCTCTGTCTGCTGGCTTGTGGAAAAATGAGCTTCCTATTTATTTTTTAGATTGCTTTTAGGAAAATATATCACAGCAGGTGGCCAATTCAAATTGGGAGAATGGCATATAAAGAGGAAGGTTTCATGTATTCTTTCCCTCTCTAAGTGTCTCAAAGAAAATTATTTTCAGTATGTGCCAGACACACTCTGTCTCTGTACATGTGTGCCTTCAAGTCCATGTTGACTCCTGGTGACTATCTGGACAAGTCCCTGCAGTTTTCCTAACAAGGCTTTTCAGAAGTGGCTTGCCATTGCCTGTTTTTGAGGACAGAGAGAGTGACTGACCCAAAAGTTATATAGCTGGTTTTGTGCTTAAGGGGGAACTAGAATTCACGGTCTCCTGACTTCTAGCTTAATACATTAACCACCACACCAAGCTGACTCTCAAGTTGTACTACCAATTCATTATTTACAAAATACTGTATGAATTAGGGTGCCACTCAGCTCCCATAAATTCCCATAAACTGTCCCTCTGGACAGTTTATACAAGGCATATCAAACACGCAGCCTGTGGGCTGGATCTGGTCCGTGATAGGCCCAGAGTTGTCATGTTGTCAAGTAAGATGCTTGTAGTCAGTGTGAGACATAAAACCCATCCCCAACTCCTTCCTGCCATACTTTACCTACCAGCCGTACTCAACCCTATTCATTGATCTGTTGTTTTATTATTTGGTAAAGGTGACAAGTTCCTTAGAATGCCCCAGAATCTGGGTGGTATAAATCGTGACAGTTTAAAGATGCATAGTTAACAGATTAACAGTTAGAAGGGACCTTGTAGGTCATCTAGTCCAACCTGCCACCTAAGCAGGAGACCCTACACCATTTCTGACAGACGGCATTCCTATCTCTTCTTGAAAGTTTCCAGTAATGAAGCTCCCACAACTTCTGAGGGCAAGCTGTTCCATTGGTTGATTGCTCCCACTGTCAAAAAATTTCTCCTTACTTCCAGGTTGAATCTCTCCTTGTTCAGTTTTCATCCATTATTCCTTGTCTGGTCTTTGGGTGCTTTGGAAAACAGCTTGACCCCTTCCTCTCTGTGATAGCCCCTCAAATATTGGAACACTGCTATCATGTCTCCTCTGGTCCTTCTCTTTACTAGACTAGCCATGCCCAGTTCCTGTAACCGTTCTTCATATGTTTAATCTCCAGTCCCCTAATCATCCTGGTTGCTCTTCTCTGTATTTTTTCTAGAGTCTCAACACCTTTTTATATTGTGGTGACCAAACCTGGATGCAGTACTCTAGGTGTGGTCTTACTGAGGCTTTATAGAGTGGTATTAGTACCTGACTTGATCTTGATTGTATTCCTCTGTTAATGCAATTTAGGATTACATTGGCTTTTTTGGCTGCCGCCGCACACTGCTGGCTCATATTTAGCTGGTTGTCCACTAAGACTCCAAGATCCCTCTCACAGTTACTGCTATTGAGCCTGGTTTCACCCATTCTATATGTGTACTTTTGGTTTTTCTTGCCTAAGTGTAAGACTTTGCTTTTCTCTACATTGAATTTCATTTTGCTACCGTAGATAGGGCCCGGTGCTCAAGATCCATCTGGTCTTGAGCCTATCATCTAAGGTGTTGGCTATTCCTGCCAGCTTAGTGTCATCTGCAAAACAAGGTTAAAAGGTAACACTAGAACTGTACAATGTCTAACACTAGAACTGTACAATGCTTCAGGGCTGGTCTGTAAGGTATGGAGCACCTGCCATGAATCAAACAGGTGTGAAGGATAGCTACACAGTCCCAGGATAAGATGCAGCTGCCTTAAGGAATTGCCAACAGGTGTTATACAAATGCCCTCAAGCCTTCTGAATAACTTTTCCCCCTTTGAAACTAGAATGCTGCACAGCTGTATTTGATATCCTGCCACTTTCTTCCAAATTAAGGTGTATGGTAAACAAAACAAAGTTATAGCAATATAGAACAGTCAAAGAAGGCAAATAAAACACTATCCAGAATATGCAAGAGCCCAAAAAAGCTATTTTTAATAACAGCTTAAATGTGAACAAAAGAGGACAGCTCAAAACAGAGGGACAGTGAATATAATGAGGACAAAAGAAAAACAAGGAATTTTGTTTGACATGTGCCAGCACTGAAGTATATGGGGAAATGTTTGCTAAAAGTTAGATTCTGAGTGAAATGTCTGGATGTTATAAGTGAAGTTTTTATAGAAATTTATCTTATTTGCCCCTCCCCGCAATTTTGCACTTAATTAGAAATGATAGCGAAGTGGGAAGCTTGTTTGGGATTGAAAGATGTTCAGTAATAACTTTTAAGAGATTGAAAGGAAGGAATGAACGAATCAATGAATCACAGTATTGGAGCACAAATCTATCTGAGAACTTAAACAGGCTAAGAGCAGCATGCTTGCAGAAAAAGTAGCAAAACACAGAAAGCTTTTCAATTTTTAGAGTTAAAGCAGCCAAAAAAACAACAACTAATAGTTGTATAAACAGAGGCATAGAATCAAAATCATGTGAAGCATTAGTACCTCTTTATAAATCCTTAGTAAGACCACACCTGGAATACTGCATCCAGTTTTGATCACCACATTACTAAAAAGATGTTGAGACTTTGGAAAAAGTGCAAAGAGCAACTAAGGCTTGGACACTAAAACAGATGAAGAATGGTTGCAGGATTGGGGTATGGCAAATCTAGAGAAAAGAAGAACTGATGGGACATGATAGCAGCATTCCAGTATTTGAGGGGCCACCACAAAGAAGAGGGTGTCTACTTATTTTCCAAAGCACCAGAAGGCAAGACCAGAAACAATGGATGGAAACTAATCAAGGAGAGGAACAATCTGGAATTAAAGAGAAACTTCCTAACTGTGAGAACAATTAACCAATGGAACAGCTTGCCTTCAGAAGTTGTAGGTGCTCCATCTCTTGGGGTTTTTAAGAAAAGACTGGACAGCCACCAGTCTGAAATGGTATAGAGCAGGGGTCACCAACCAGTAGCCCGCAAGAAAATTTTGGTGGTCCGCAGAGAAATGTCACCCCCAAAGCACCCCCCAAAGCAATTAATTCAGGCCGTGCGGGAACACAAGGCTGCGCTGCCCACATGGCCCGCAGGAACACAAGGCTTGTGTCGCTTGCATTGCGAACAACATGAGGTAGTGAGGGGAGGGGGTAAAGGGTCTCTGCTGCTTCTGCTTTTTCTGCAGAGACCCTGGGAAAATCCCCAAAAAAATCTGCAGGAAAATCCCCCACCCTGTTTTCCTATTGATTGATCGTACTTTATTTGGGATCGCAGGATACCGTCTCTCTCTCTCTCTCTCTCCGCCTGAGAACGGAGCTGAAAAGCAAGTTAGGAATGTGGCTACCTTGGTGTGTGTCTGTGTGTGTGTGTGTGTGTGTGTGTGTGAGAGAGAGAGAGAGAGAGAGAGAGAGAGAAGATTGCCACCAGCCCCCTGAGGTTACATTGGATCTCTCTCTCTCTCTCTCTCTCTCTCAAAATTCATATTAGTGGTCCGCGGGATTTAAAATTATGAGTTTGGTGGTCCCTGAGGTCCAAAAGGTTGGTGACCCCTGATATAGGGTCTCCTCCTGAGTAGTGGATTGGACCCAGAAGATCTCCAAGATCTCTTTCACCTCTATACTGATTAAGATTAAACTTATCATTGTTTTGCATTAAACGATGTTCATTTTTCCAGAGTTTCAAAGTGAGCTCAGTGCAAAACCAAATGCTCATTTTCCCTATCTAAGTGTTAGAGCCAGGTGAAGGCTTGCTAAATTCCTCTCCCTTCATTTTTACTCCAACAATGATTATGTTGAATAAAGTGAATTGGGTCAAAGCCACCACAAACTTCCATGGCTTGTGGGATACTTAATGGGTGTGTGTGTGTGTCTCTTCACTTCAAATCAGTGGTGGGATTCAATTTTTTTATTACCGGTTCTGTGGGCGTGCCTTGGTGGGAGTGGCTAGGGAAGAATACTGTAAAATCTCCAGTCAGAGGTGGGATTTCCCGGTTCTCTGAACTACTCAGAATTTCCACTACCAGTTCTCCAGAACTGGTGAGAACCTGCTGAATACCACCTCTGCTTCAAATCCTCTACCTTAACAATTACACTATTGTAGCTTTCATTGATGGCATCCTACAACTATGCCTCTGTAAAAAGAGATGATGAATCCTATGGTCTGGGTAAATGATAATACTTTGAACACATGGTAAAATTCATATGGTTTGGAGATGCATGAATTCATATTTGCTATCAGAACAAATGCTAATTTGAGGAGCTTTTAGTACTGAAAAATGGTATGGGGAAAAAAAATCTACCAGACAAATATGTAGACATACACATACTCACATGTCTTCCACTGCTAGTGCAATTAAACTGGAACACCACAAGATGGATTTTAAGGAAAAAGAAAAGCACAGCTTGGCCTCTTATGTAATTTGATCCCATGAGAACAGCCTCAGAAGCTAGACTGAATCTTCATTTTAGTAGTGAAGAATAAATTAGATGTGAGAATAAACCTAGTTAGGAAAAGGTAACCATTTATTCAGCAGACTATTTAATGTTAATATGAAATATGATTTTTAGTTCACATTATTAGTTTTACACATTTTAATGTATCTCCAAAGAAATGTAAAATGCATATAATGTAATAAGCTAAAGTGCACTTTATGGGAAAACATAAATATATACTAAAAGAGCAACATCTATTGATTTAAAAAGTAATATGGAAATAATGGATGCAAAATATGCATATTGGATGACTGTTTAAAAAAGAAATGCAAGTTGACACATATATGGGAAAAAGTGCACTCATGCTAGGAAATAAAAACCAGAAACTGGAAAAAATTTCATTAATCCTCAACTGTAGCTTCACGATCCAATTTATCACCATCAACATTTAGCATTAATGCATAAGGAGCTAACCTTCATTTTTAAAATTGCATCCATCTATGGGATTAAATTATTCTTGTAAAGTATACCATTAGAAATATTAAAATGAACATTAGCCCCATTGATCAGTTATAACTTTAAGTGGCCAAATTGCAGGGCAGATGCAAGTATCTTTGAAAATAATTTTATTTGATTTCTCCCAATATATGAGGGAGATCACATGTTGATTGTATCATGAGTGAGACTCTGATTCATTCTCTCTTGATCTGGTTTCTGTCTAATTGTTTTTAATTGATTTTGAGGAATGTTTTTATTGTTGGTTGTATTGTATGCTGCTCAGCGTCACACTTGTGAGATAGACAGCCTTATGAATTTGAAAGAAAGAAGGAAGGAAAGAATGATAACTTTTTGTATTTGCCTCAACCCTTAAAAGGATGAAGATTTGGCTTGATATTATGACCAAGGAGAGTCAGATACATACCTGAATGGACCTTAAACTTTGTCATAGGCTTTGCTAGAAATCCTATAAGGCAGCCTGATGGGTTTAAGCCATCACTTCAATTTCAGTAGTGTACTTATCAAAGGGTTTTGTGGTATCATTGTAGGTAATTTAAACCACTAACTTTCAAACAGAATTGTTCAGCTTCAGTCTTGTGGTGTTGTGCCAGGACACTTGGGGATTCAGTGCTGATTAGGCTTGATATTGCTCAGTCTGCAACTTTAGCACAACGGTTTGAGTGTGAGTGATGCAGACAAGAAGGAACAATTAATCACCAGCTTTGCAACTGTATATGCTTTTAGGCAAGCAATGAAATGGTGCCATTGCTCACTACTGTGTCTCAGTAGTAGGGCAGACTTCAGATACAGAAGGTAACAAAAAGCAATATTCCACCAAATTGAGAAACTTTTCCAACTCAGAAAATGGTTGCTTAGAATATTTTCATTTGATGTGACATTTAAAAAATACAAAAAAAATCTGTGCAGATTGAGCCATTTCTCAGGAAAGTGAAGGAAAGAAGCTCTGATTCGAAAGCAGAGATCGGGACCTGAACAGGCAGCTATTTTTGTGCAATCCGCCCTCCTGCCGCTGACATTCAACACACTCCATCAGTTACACAATGAAAGCAGGGGCAGCTGAGGTTGAAAGTGTCAAGTGTGGATTTCCGGGGAAGAGGTGGATAATATGCGTGCTGGAGAAAGTGGGTGAGAGTGTTCTAACCTTTAGAGAAGCCTGCTTGTTTTACTTCTAATTTTACAGATGAAAAAACATTGTTTACACATTTCCCTAGCATGTTCGAGCTGTTGATCTGCCAAGGGGATGTCTTGCACCATAGTTCTTCCAGCTAAAGAAACAAAGGGCCTTTTCACAGTACAAATATGCAAAGTTTAAATGACCCTCCCACCCCATGAAAAAGCTCAGAAACATTTGTATCTTTCCTGCCCCCCCCCCCCACTTCTTGTAAGCAAATTCTGAGCTTTCCTATCAAGTTTCTGCTTCAGTGTTCCAACTTCTGTTGAAAGCCCAAGATGTGACAATAATATACAGGTGGTTCCAGAACAACAACAACAACAAACTAAAGGAAAAAAAAAACCTATCCAAAACAGGGGAAAAAATGGGGGGAGGGGAAGGATTGCTTAACAGCAACTTGATCGTAAGCTTCAATTGACTTTGTAATGAGCCTAAAGATCTGTAGTTTGGGTTTGTACAACTCCTTCCAGACCGGGGGGCTATGCTCTAAAAATTAGTGGGTGGGATCAGGACAAAATTAAATTTGATTTCATTTCCATTTAAATTGAATTAAAATTATAGTATATGTATATATTGTATAGTATATGTTTATCTTTTAAGCATTTAATACTTTTACTCTTCTGTCCCATTAACTTAACAAATTGATAGCAACATTTTGAAGTTTCTAGGAGTCTGCATCCAAAATTTATGGGGACCACATGTAGTCTAGGAGCTTATACACATTTCTGCTGCCATGGGTTTCGGAATATCTCTCTCTCTCTCTCTCTCTCTCTCTCTCTCTCTCTCTCTCTCTCTCCCTCCCTCCCTCCCTCCCTCTCCCTCCCTCCCTCCCTCCCTCTCTCTCTCTCATCATTTTCTTAAACTGCAATGAAGAACAGCTGTGGTGGATCCTGGCTTCCTTTCCCCACTTGTTTGTCTACACCAGTGTTTCTCAACCTTCCTTGGCAAATTTAAGATCTGCGGATTTAAGTTGAGAAACACTGTTCTACACAAAGGACAATCCCAGGTTTGTCCAAAACGGATATGAGTGCACATCATAACCTGATTTTCTTGTGATTCAGTCTGATACTAAACAGGATCTATAAGAAGCATCTTGAAACCACTCAATCAATTCAGCCAAGTCAATCTCCTTGAAAGCTGCTCCCACCACCTTAAAAAATTAATACTGTATTGTTTTCTCATCCTGAACAAATGACCACCTCCTCCCAGTTCCTACAACCTATCCTGATTACATCCCGAAATTTGAAAGAAGAGTTTGCAAAAAGAAAAAGAAAAGAAAAAAACAATGGAGAAACAGTTTGCTGTTTTTCAAAGAGTAAACTCATGAAAATTGCAGTGTAAGCCCTAAAACGAGTTTAACGTGGTTAAGATAAATCCCAAGCCACCAGAAGTGTGTATGTGTGTTTTAATTGTTGGTAGAACCAATCTAATCCATTCTGCACAATTATTTTACTTATTAACCTCCCTAAAAACATTGTAAGGCACCCGATTTCCAAAGGTTTGGAACAGACATTCACACTGAATATATATTGGACTTTCTACCCCCTAATTCAAAGGCTATGTTGTCTGAGAGTTATGGGAACTAAAGAATGACACATTAGGAGAGCATCATTCTGAGAAACAGCTTCCTCCCCTTACTGCATTTTATAACCAGGTTACAAAATATAAACCAGGCTGAGAAACATTGTCTTAAGTCATACTAAAGTCTGTATAGGTGATAACCTACTGATTTTAACCTATATATTATCTTAATTGCATTCTCAAGCTACCTGACTCTGCGGTGCAAGTCTCCCCCATCTCCTTCCACCCCTTTTCTGCTATAGACTCATTCCAACTGGATTTAAGTTCACTGTTTTGAATTGAGACATAGGTATCTACTACAAAGCAAACACTTGTCTTACTGTATATTTCAGCTGAGTATTAAATTGAGTGCACGCCAATATGAAATGTCAGGTAGATGGAAAGCAGAAACTCCAAATGGTAAAAAACAGAGCACAGTAGGGTTTCTTACAGAAAACAGTAGTATCTGCTAAAAGTATCAAATATGTTAACGTTGCCATAAAATATCCTTTCCCAGTATAGCTTTCTTTACTGGAATGGCAATGCCCAGCTTTAGAAAGCTGCCCATCTGAAGATGCCAGATTGGAACAAACTGTTGCATTGGCTAATCTTGAACTCAAAAATTGAAGATTTAAATCCAACGTTTGTAAAAAAAAAAAAAAAAAAGTTAGATACAAACATTTTGTGTATTTCAGATCCTGGATCTATAGCAGGGGTGTCAAAGTCAATTTCATTGAGGGCCTCATCAGAGGTGTGACCTTGGGGGAGGGACAGGGTGTCTATGGCCAGTTTGATGTCACTCTTGTTGGGTGCACCTGTGGTAGCCTGAGCACTCTGCCAGCAAAAATGGGCTCGCGAGCTCCATTTTTGGCTGCGATGGCCTCCTGCAAAAATGGAGCTCTGGAGGGCCACATACACCATGGCCCACCCAAGCTCCGTTTTCACTGGCAGAGGCACTGCAGGCTGGTCCTTTGCTGTTTCCAGGGTGACCCAGTGCACCAGATCTAACCACCCTATGGCTGGATCCAGCCTGTAGGCCTTGAATTTGACACCCCTGATCTATAGGATAGAATTCAGAAATGTTAATACAAGTTCCCCCTCTGTGGGAACTCACCAGATTTCCTGACCCAGCTGAATTTTTACAACCATTGAAAGAAGCTGGCATACAGGAAGCCCTCTAAGCAGCATCTTTATTTCTAAAAATGCTTCTAAACTCCAAGTAAATCCTATTGATGGTGACTGCCGCCTGGTTCTATATAAAATAATAACTTTGTTATTTTTTTAAATATACTGTAAGTAAAGAGAATGTCCAGGTGTATGCTGGCTTTTAGTCTGCCTATATTAATGCAGTTAACAATATGGTGCTGTTTGATTATTACCTGCCACCACCTGGCATTATTTCAATGCCTACTTTGGCCACCTTTTAGCTGTTTTCAATATCATTGACATTGGTGTCTTTCTGGACTTTCAGGGGAGGGGGAAGCGGGTTTAAGAGTGGGATGCTCAGAAGTATGGTTCTTTTTTCTGTATGATTGGGTCACCAGTTGGTGTTGGTGAGAAGAGAGAGATTGAATCAGAGACCCAGGATGAAACACTTTTACAAGATCTCCCAACTGAGGAAGGGTTGCAGCTGGTATATCAGCTGGGCCTCCAGGCTTCCACCTGCTCATAAAGCAGCAGTCGTAAATCCAGGAAGATACCCCAAATTGTAGTCCTGTTCCTTCAGGGTTAGTGTCATCTTTCAAGAAATAATGCCAGAATTATTAGGGAGCTTCAATGTACGAAAAGCAACTCTGCCCCTAAAGGCACAACAGTGAACTAAGCCTTTCAGATGACTAATGCACCTGTTTTAGCAAACTGTTCAGAAAACCCTCCAAACCCCTTGGCATTTGCTAACAAATTTCAGTTGTATGATCAGCAGAGCTCGGGAGCTGCAAATGTCGGGTTTCAATTATATGTGATCTGCAAGCAATGGATTGCCCAATCTGGTAATAAAAATGAACGTGTTAATTTAGCAGTGAATTAAATGGAATTTGCTTTGAAACAAGGGGCACCTGTCCTGTGGTGAGGCTGGTCCTTTCTTTGATGTACTTCCAGAAATCTGTCAAAATATTATCGTGACAGGAGGCTTGGGGATCTCAAGGAAATAGTGAATTGATGAGGTGGCTATATTGCTTGCAGAACTGAATATGTTCTCTCCTAGTCTTTTAATAATATTGTTTTATTTTTAAAAAATGTAGAATAATTCTCATTTTATGGCTTGCTTTTTATTGCATAATACTCCCCTCAGAGACACATTTGGTGAGATAGGTGGCTATATAAATATGATGAATGAATGAATATAAGAATGAATGAATGAATCTGCCCATAGATGCTTGACAGTGAGATAGGCAGCATCTAAATTTAATAAAATAAAACAACAAACATATTGTTGGAAGAAATATCTAGGTCCAGTTCTAATCCGGGAGTCAAAATGGCGGCTGGAGGCTGATTGGAAAGAGGGTCCATTTTCTTGATGAAGCAGAACCACCAAGCACATATGATTCTGGGCAGCTGACTACATGGAATTGAGAGTGGATGGCTTTTATACCTTCTCTTGGGCTTTGCACTTGAATTTCCTATTCCTGTGCAAGAACATGTATTCTATTGGCTGTTGTAGGGGTCTTAGCTGGCTCTGTAGGTTATCTGAGCTAAGTTTGGTTGAAGTTTGGAGGGTGATGCAATATCCTTAGCAGATTGTGCAAAGTGGTGAGCTCTGCTGCTAGACGGTAGTTGGTTAATCCTATTATGTCCTCAAGGGTCATGTCTTAACCCCATCACCCTGGAGCTGAAGGTCTTTTGTTTTGTTAGATAGGCTGGCCCAATCTTTCTCAATGGGCACATTGTGGAGGAGGGACCTGGGGCTCTGAATTTTTGTCTCCCTTAAGATTTTTATTTCTCTTTTAGGGGAAATATTTTATCCTGCCTTTTTAAATCTTTCTCAAACTATTTCATTCTTCTAGGAGGGGAGTGGGTGCTACCTTTCTACAATATTGATTAAAGTGGTTGCTAGGGAATGGTTCTAGTCTTTTTTTAGATAAGGAAGTCAGCTAGTCTAGAATGACCTTGGATCATTAGACCTCTAATCTATTAGATCTCTAATCTTTGTCAGGCTCTGCCACAAGCCATTTGATAAAATACATTTTCTTATGACATTATGTACTGAGAGCTTTGCTGTAAGAACTAGGTAAGTGTAGTGAAAAAACAAGAAACTCTGCAACCCATGCAGGTCTAACATTACAATAAGAACAATAACTCCTCTCCAAGACCAGGATAAAAATAGCAGCCCTGTAAAGCAGCTTAAGATACTTGATAATATCAGAGAGAAACAAGAATGGGCAGGAAATTTTAATTTTTATCTACTTCTCAGACAAATCTATTGGTTTTCTTTTCCTTCTTCCTTATTGGGATACAAGAGATAGGATCCTGAAGTGAAAATTTCCATGAAATGTGAACATGTATTTTGATTTATTCTGCTGAGTTTCTTTGCCCCCCAAATCAGTGTGAAGTTCAATGTATTGTCGTCCTGTTAAGAACTGTATACCCCCTTCCATAATTAATATGCCCCTAATTTGTTAGGCCAAAATGGAGCACTTGTATTAGTATAATTTAGTTTCTGTTTACATTTTCCCAGGCTCTTCTGGTGCCAGAGGGAATCATTAAGGGCACTGTAATAATGTATACTATTATTAGGCTTTGCAAATGACTCCCCAGGCACCAGAAGGAGTGTGGGAAAATAGAAATACAAATAGTTGTGAATACCTGCAGCTTAGACAATAAGGGCCTGAAAAATGTTTCTCTCTGACCACTAGGTTTTGTATACTATAGAGAGAAATGAGAAGTTGTAAAACATATCCAGAAAGTATCTAAAAAGACCAATTTCAATTTGTGAATCTGCAGTCTTACCAGTGTTTATTTTTAATCAATGCCCACAATGGTCCTCTAATGAAGAAACTGTAGGTTCTATAAATTCAAAATACTAGCATTGTTCAGGTTTTACTTTGCTGTTCAGTCCAGCATATGAAATACACAATCCAGTTCTTTTCTTCTTTGAGGTACTGTCTCTTGCCAGTCACATCTACCCAACCCCCTAGAGTGGGGAGGCAAGGAATTGGTTTCAAGATATTAGGATAGACAAGAAACTGAGCAGATTCTCATCTCATATTAAGTCACAATACTGTATGTTTTATTTAATTTTGGCTTCGTCCAGGATTTGAAGCCATAAATCTGACTTGACGTGATTTGTGAACTTAGATGCTACAAGTAATAAAGTAAGGCGCAGTTAAGAGAAATTTTATTATTTGCTGGAGTTTCTATAAGCATTCTTCTTTTCCTTCGGCATTCTTCTTTCTTTTGGATTCTGACCATTGCAATACTCTGATTCCAAATTCTTATACACAAATATTTGGCAATGTTTCATTCTTGGCATTTTTTAGGTCTCAAGAGTTTCTGGAAATTTGGGCATGGAGTTTAAGCAGGCTTAAGCAATATTTTTGCTTCCTCACCTCATGTTTTATTTTAAATTATGTCTCCTGAATAATTTTCCTGAGTACATCCTTCCATAAAATTATCTATTCTACCTGGATGCCTACATGATGTCTTAAATTAAGTAAATTATTATTGAGCTAACATTTCTTCCTTCTTAGATCTGAATCTCCTGTAGGGACTGAGGGCACCACTGTTTCCATTGGATATTTCTTTTGGTACCTGCCAAGCTACCTGCTAAAAAGGAACAACAACAACAACAACAGCAACAACAACAACAACAACCACAACAACAAACCAAACAAACCATGAAAACTTTTTTTAAAAAAATTAAAAATGCAGGTGAAGATACTGTGCTGCAACATCAGCATCAACCATAGTATGTATTTCAAGCCATGCTTCTAGGCCACACAGTTTCCAGAGGCATTATGAGAAACTAATAGAGGGTAGGGAAAGGCCAGTGTTTTGCCTGCTTCTATTATATGGGTACATTTGGTCACATGACTTTTTTCCCTTTATACCCTGTAGTCTTCAAGGTAAAGTCGAGGGCAACTGGATGAAGCTGAGAGTTTACTAGCTGGGTGCCCTTCCTGACAACTATGTGGAGTTCACAGTAGCAATTTTTCTTGGTGCCCTAAGAGAGAAACATCTGCCACTATCTAGGGTTGAGCTTTCAATCTTCTGAGTGAGAGGTGGCCACCGCATCACTTTTTTGGCATACCCACTACAGAAGCCATTTCATGCATGTTCTCAATATTCTAAATGTGCCCACTGGCTAAAAAGGTTGGGGACTACAATCCAAAGCAATGTACAGTATATGGCTGAAAATGGCAAGAACTTTTATAAATGCCAAAACAGAAGAGTTTTCAGAGTTTGAGATTGAGATCTTGGATGGATCTAATCTGTGAATGACACTATTCCCCCCCCCCCCAAATCTATACTGGCAACTCAATATAGGATGAGATGATCTAGTGGGAATTGATGGGTGGAGTTCTTCCACAGAAAGTCCAGAATGAACATCAGTGAATGTCATCTGCAGAACATCCAATTTATTTGGAAAGAACCTCACACATTCTGGCACTGAAGTCATTCTAGTTGGATGATGTTTGCCAACTGTGCCTGATCATGTTTTCCATCAGTCAAGCTGGATATCTGTGTATAATTCCTGTGGGATCAGAGCATGGTAATGTATACACACAGGAAAAGTTCAATTTCAAGTAGCTGCTAACTTCCAGTAAACATTGTTTTTGAAATTCCTTTCAAGTCTCATAACAAAATGATGAATTTGAAACCAGCTTTTTCACAGCTTTTTGATGGCTAAAAGGATGTGCTGTGACTTTTTTTAAAAAAAGCAATAAAACCAACAGAAAGTAGTATTCTGAATGAAGAAACCCAGATCTGATCAAGCCACAATAGGTTCTCAATTTTTACAGGTCTGAGGTTACCTGTAACATTTACAGCCAAAAAGGGATTTAAAGTTATTCCTAAAAACCCATTTTAATGCTGTCTGAATAATTGTAAGGGTGGGCGAGGGAAGTGGGAGAAAAAGCAGCTGTAAGAGAGAGACTTGTTTCCATTATAACACAAAGTATTAAACATTTTTCCCTTCATCTGCAGGTTCTTTTTTCACTCCATAAATCTCTTCTGGGTTCTTCTCTTCAGAGCTATTAAATGACTTTGCTCTTGAAGCAGAAAGTCCTTTTGAACACTGCTGAATTTTCTCCTCATTGCATCCTAGGTCAGTATTAATTATTTTTCTGTCTGTTTATCTGTTGAAGTCAAGTCTGTGGAGAATCCCAAAGTTCAAATAATTAGTAGGGCTATATTTTATCTGACCAGTTTTAATGTCTTTTAGGAATAGCATTGATCCTTCTGGTCATTTCAAAGATTGAATCATCTTTTCAAGGATACCTACTTCAACTGGACAATTATTCCTAAAAGATCGCTATCCATGTTTCTTTCTAAGTGGACTAGGGGCACATACAGAGAGAGTAAAGAAATAAAATAAAATAAAATAAAGATGGCAGCCACTACTGTGCAATCATATCCTTGAACTGGATGATTATATACTTTCACCCCACTTTCTAATTTCTTTCCTCCCCTGAGGTCTTTAATTACTCCTTAATCCTCTGTGATCACATTAGCATTTATTTTTATATTAAGAGACCCCTAGTGTATTAAAATCTCAACAATATTCGCACCACCATAAATAATTTAAACTACAGATAAAATTCTGAAAGAAGCCATCTAAAGCAATAAAACAAATGGAAATCAGAGGCTTTTTTGAACAGTACTGTTTTAATGCTTTCTTGAAATCTTCTAATATAAGAGCTGATTGGATGTCAGGGGGCAAGGGAGTTCTATAATATTGGTATCCCCTCAGAAAAACAATATCCATGGGCCTCCCTAATATCAAGGAAAGAGTGAACTATTAATATGTTCTACTGTGAGCTCCATGTCAAAACCGTGTGGTGCTAGAAAAGGCAATAGAAGGTGCTTCCATTTTTCATTATCCATTGAATTTTGTGGCTGTGGTATTTAGCAGAATAACAGAGTTGGAACTAACCTTGGAGGTCTTCTAGTCCAGGGATCCCCAACCTTTTCGACGCTGCGCCCGGTTCCGGCATCAGCTGGGCGCCGCGCCCGGTACCAGCTCAACTGGGCGCCGCCATCTTTTATGACGAAAAGGCGCCCGGTGGCGTCACGAAGCTGTTCATCAAAAGATGGCGGCGCCAGCGCTTTGGTGAGCTTTTCGGGAAATGGCTTTCTACCCGGAAAAGCTCACCGAGCGGCGCCGCCATCTTTTATGACGAACAGCGCTTCTGGTGAGCTTTCACCCGGAAAAGCTCACCAGAAGCGCTTTTACCAAAAAGATGGCGGCGCCCAGCAACCAGCGGCCCGGTAAGGCTTGTTCCGCGGCCGGTACCGGTCCGCGGACCGGCGGTTGGGGACCCCTGTTCTAGTCCAACCACCTGCTCAAGCAGAAAACCCAATACCATTTCCAATAAATGGCTGTCCAATCTTTTCTTTAAAACCTCCAGTGCAGAGCACCTACAACTCATGGAGGCACGTTGTTCCACTATTAGTTTTTATGACTGTCAGGAAATTTCTCCTTAGTTCTAGATTGGTTCTCTCCTTGATTAGTTTCCAACTATTGCTTCTTGTCCTGCCTTTGTGCTTTAGAGAATAGGTTGACCCCACTCTTCTTTGTGGCAGCCTCTTAGCTATTGGAACATAATCTGGAAAACTGTGTACTTCTAATAATTCCATTTTCCCCCACTCAGACATTTTGAGCATTGTAGCTGCAAAATATTTAAAGAGACCAGGCTGAGGGATTTGTAAATTCCATTGCATTCATGCATCTGCCATCACTATGATTGGATTATTGTACTTTCCTAATACCAGTTTAAAGACTTTAGAATATAATTCTTTATTGGCCAAGTGTGATTGGACAGACAAGGAATTTGTCTTGGTGCAAATGCTCTCAGTATACATAAAAGAAAAGATACATTCATCAAGAGTCAAGAATCATAAGGTACAACAACACTTAATGATAGTCATAGGGTACAATAAACAATCAAATCGTACTAGGAAACAGTCAATATAAATCGTAAGGATACAAGCGACAAAGTTACAGTCATACAGTCACAAGTGGGAGGGGAAGGATGATAAGGATCTCTGAGAAGATTAATAGTAATAGTAGTGCAGACTTTGTAAATAGTTGGACAGTGTTGAGAGAATTATTTGTTTAGCAGAGTGATGATGTTCGGGGGAAAACTCCTTGTGTCTATATGTTCTGGTGTGCAGTGCCCTATAGTGTCGTTTTGAGGGTAGGAGTTGAAATAGTTTAGCTAGTTGTTTCTCACATTACTTTCATATTGTGAAATTCAGTGAAGTATTTAGATATGATTTTATATTTGGATGGAGATGATATGTTGATCTGAATCTCAGTGTGACTGTTTCTGACATAAACAGACTACAATTGGCAGAAAAACAGTCAGGTTCTGCTGCTTTTGTTTAACCTGCTGTTTTAAAAGATTATTTTTCAAAGTCGCGAGACAACTGAATATACTGTAATTGCAAATTCCATAAATATTTTCCTCATTCATCAGTTGTATAGAATTAGCTATGCCTAGCAGCCAGAGCAGCAGAAACAGGCCATGTGGCATACGAAGAGACCACCAGCACAACCTGGGAATGGCATGCAAAGGGAGACATTAGAATTTGAACCAAATGTGAACTTTACAGGCCGAACTGATTCCTGTGGGGGGAATGATAAGAGGCTTTCGAAATTGATTGGTTGATATATAGCACAAGTCAAAATGTAATTCCCAAAGCAGGACTAGAATCTCACTGAAATCAGTGAGGCATAGACATAGCCATTGTGGAAAGGAAAGCGGGCCAAGTGCTGAAACATAACATTACCATGTTGTGACATAAACCACATGATGTACCTAATTAATATCAGGATTGAAGTACGAAAGGAAGGGGTTTGCATTGCAATGTCATGATGCACATTTCATCATTTTTTTCCAGTGTTGTGGTTTGCGCCAGATGCCTATAGCACAAGATCGCTGCCACAAAGTGCTAAAATCTGGCTCAGTATCTCAACCTGAAATGAAAACCGACATTTCTTCAAGTAATCAGAATTTATTTCTACAAATCAGAATGCCAAATTCCATCCAGTACACCAGAGGTGGTATTCAGCAGGTTCTGACCAGTTCTAGAGAACCGGTAGCAGAAATTTTGAGTACTTCAGAGAACCAGCAAATACCACCTCTGACTGGCCCTGCCCCCATCTATTCTCTGCCTCCCGAGTCCCAGCTGATCGCTGGGTCTTCTTTTGTTGCCCTGCACAGGAGAACGGAGCTGGAAAGCAGGTTAGTTGGTGGGGAGGGAATGGAAATTTTGCAGTATCCTTCTCCTGTCATGCCCACCAAGCCATGCCCACAGAACCAGTAGTAAAAATTTTTGAATTCCACCACTGCAGTACATACTGACCAGTTCAACTATTGGTATAGTTTTTGAATGATACAAGTTAATCATTTTGTGCACCATCTGATGTGCCCAGGTGTATAGCAAGGAAGTACAACTTGCTAAAAATCTGCAGTCAGTTTTCCCATACAAAATATACCACCAGCAGCAATACATAACACATTCCTACTGAATACAATTAGCATGCCTTCAATATTGTGCACCGGTTTTTGGAAATCCATTGAACTCAAGGAATAACTTCAATGCTAAAAGATGCTATCCTTTAGCAAAAAAAAAAAAAAAGGATTTTAAAGAATATGCAATATAAGTCCCAATGTAAGCCCAAAATGTTGGAAATGCAAAAAAGTTGATGGTACATTTTACCATATGTGGTGGCTATACCCTGAGACCAGAACATTCTGGATCCAAATTAAAAATTGGCTACAGGAGATCACCGGTTATCAAATTGAACTCAGATCAGAAACCTTTCTCTTAGGAATTATTAAAGACTGAATTCCAAATAAAAATAAAAATTAATGTTACATATCTTAACAGCCACCAGAATAGCCTATGCACAAGTATGGAAAACTTCTAATATTCCTAGTGAAGAATTGATATTACAAAAAATAATGGAAAGTGCTGAAATGAATATGCTTACATTGAAATTGAAAGAGAAATATTTTTTAATTTGGAACAAATGGTATGATTGGATAACAAACAGAACTAAGAAATAAGATAGGAAATTAAACTGTAAGAGACCTCAAGTAAACAAATGATGAATATGTAGAATATATAAGAATAATAATTATGGATAAAGTTATTAATCAATGTTAGATAAATGTAAATATAATGTGTTAAGTCATATAAGATGAGAAGCTGTATAGATGTCAAAAATGCTGTTGAAACCATGATGTTTTGAGTTGTAATAATGGAAACTTAATAAAATATATTAAAAAAAAGAACAGGTACATAGTTATTTGCATAGTTATTTTATAGTTCTAAAGCTGGAAAGATCTATGTGTTTTTACTGAGATTCAGAGTCAGCATATATTTGATTGACAGATGCTGGGGAGAAAGATAACAGGAAAATGCTATCAGCTCCTTTTCATTTTGTAATCCTCTAATCCTTGCCAACCTCAAAATAGAGTAATTGGATTTTGATTTGATCAACATAGCTTCCATGTTCTTAGATTATTTTAGTATACACTTACTATTGGGTGGGATTCCAATTTTTTAACAACCGGTTCTGTGGGCGTGGCTTAGGTGGTGGGCATGGCTTGGTGGTCATGTGACTGGGTGGACATGGCTTGGTGGTCATGTTATCGGCTGGGTGTGGCCAACTCAATATCACTCACATCGAGGCACGCATCTCCTCGCCTGGCCTCTCATGACTGTGGGGATGCTGCAACAGTCGTAAGTGTGAAAAATGGTCATAAGTCCTGCCAAGAATGTAATGAGGGTTAACAGAGGCAGTTTCTGTAAGCAACACCAGAATGTTTCCTTCCTGCCTTCCTTACAGGATTAGGCCAGTAATTTCTTCTAACAACCGGTTCTCCAAACTGCTTTGAATGTTAACAACTGGTTCTAGAGAATAGGTGCGAAATGGTAGAATCCCACCCCTGCTTACTATCATCCCAGCAACCTCATGGTCACATGATTAAAATTTGGGCACTTGGCCTGTATTAACAAGGATGTTGCAGCATCCTGGGGTCATGTGATCCCCATTTATGAACTTCCCAGCTGACTTCTGACAAGAAAAGTCAACAAGGGTAGCCAGTTTTGTTTAATGATCCCAGGATTAACTCAACAATTGCAGTGATTCACTTAAAAAAGAGAGGGAAAATCTGGCACTATTCGTAACCACCTTGCTTAGCAACAGAAATTCGGGTCCCAATTGTGGCTATAACTTGAGGAGTACCCTGTATGAACAATTTCACCGTGTTGTGCCACCACTTCTTCCTTCTCTTCCTCCTCTTTTTCCTTGCTTGGCATGAGAATGTAAGGATCTTAATTCAGGAAGTAGCCTCCTTGTTTACTCTATGCTTTGATTACACCACAAGTTGTTACAGTCACCCATCTCTAGCCAAAACATCCAGATGACTGAATGCATTTTAATACAGTCTCAGACTCAGAAAGAATGCAGTATTTCCACACATCACTGGGACCAGGTCATCCATATAAAGCCCTAAATAGGTGAATGAGACAATAGATGTCTGAGACAACACAATAGACCCACACGAACATAACCCAATCCATATGAAAAGTGGATTTCCCCCCACTATTCTTGGATTCTCTTTCATAATAGACAAACACAAATGGACAGTCTGGAAAAATAGATTCACAAACAGGAGAAATCCAAAGTTTTGAGAGCCATAGGTTTTCAGTGTCATGCTGTACGTGCTTATTTTGTAATGGTTAATTTTTTAAGTGCCCAGGAATCTAAACATATAGATCCTTTTTTGACTGAAACCATGATCAATAAATTATCAATAATAGTGATAACTTGTTTCCTATTTGGAAGTGACACTAGGCCAAAAAAAAATCATATTCTCTCTCTCTCTCCCTCCTCCCTCCTCCCTCCGTCTTTCTTTCTTTCTTTCTTTCTTTCTTTCTTTCTTTCTTTCTTTCTTTCTTTCTTTCTTTCTTTCTTTCTTTCTTTCTTTCTTTCTTTCAAACCTCCCATCTTCCTCAGAAAGGGGCTCTGGGCAGTGTACAATATAAAATACAGTTTTGTTTCCATATTCTATTGTCTCGATTGAGGGGTATTTTAATTAATAGCTAAAAATAAGAAATCTGAATGCTCAACACTTTTTAGGACTGTTTCCTTTCTGAGCTGAACACTTCCAAAGAACAGAGTATTATAAGAAACTTTTGTGAGTGAGAAATATTTGAAAAGGATAATGTTGAAATGTGTACACAAAATGGCAAAGTTATACAATGCAGCTGTCAATGTGTTAAAAAAAAGATAAGGAAGCAATCTAAGACAGCAGTATAAATATTGTCTGAGATTAGGTTAATACATTTCTTCCCCAAGGGGCAGCATAAAAATAGGGAAGAACCGGGCCTCTAAAATATGTCTGCCATGAATGATTTACTGATGGAAATGAGAAGCATCACTAAAAGCTGAGTTAATTTTTTGCTTTGGAGCATGGTAAGAAGTAATTCAGCTCCAGTGCCGAATGCTGAAGGGAAGAACACTATTAAATTACTGATCAAGCATATATTTGGGATGAAGTAAATCTAACCCTCTCTTCATTCTACCTAGGCCGTTGCTCTTACAATATTGATCTTATTGTAATTTCTTTGTTTGATTGTTGTGAGCTACTGAGAGTTGTTGGGAGTCAGGTGGCCGGCATGTTTAAATAAATAAGCAAATAATACATAAACCAACAAATAAATAACAGTTCTATGTTAAGGAGATTTATCCAGTCCTGGAAAAGTCTAGTCTATGAAAAGAGACAGAATTATTAACTATTTAGCCTAGTTCTGGGCTGTATAAACAGAGGGATAGAATCAAGATCATGTGAAGTGTTAATACCACTTTATAATGCCTTGGTAAGGCCACACTTGGAATACTGCATTCAGTTTTGGTCGCCATGATGTAAAAAAGATGTTGAGACTCTAGAGAGTGCAGAGAAGAGCAACAAAGATGATTAGGGGCCTGGAGGCTAAAACATATGAAGAACGGTTGCAGGAACTGTTGCAGGATGTGTTTAGTCTAATGAAAAGAAGAACTAGGGGAGACATGATAGCAATGTTTTTTCTGTATTCTGCACAGTAGTAGATTTTTAAGCTGTGCATATGTAGATAGATAAACTCAACAAGACGTCCATAACAAAGTACATTTATTGGTTCATCAGGTATCCTCATAACTCACATTTGTGACAAAGTTCTTCTTTAATGACCTTTGCATATCTGCCTTGTAGGTAAAAGATGGTTATCTCCTAACCCATCTCATAGCAATAGAAAGCAGCTGCCATGAGTTAGGGAGTTCAGGCAAAAGTGAGGAAAACTCCCCCAACCCATTGAGGGTCAAATTAGTGACTAATCGGGATTGCAGATGTGGCCACATGACATGAACTACATTTCCCAGGATACCTTTAACTACATTTAAGGGGACAGCTCATAATTCCTAAGTAACTATCCAATTCCCATAGACTGGCTGGGACAGCACACTCCCCGCCTGGAATTGTAAATTCCACTATTAAGAGAAGAGAAAAAATAATAATTATAAACTAAGATAAGCAGTAAACAGTAATACTATGAAAAGCCGATAACTATATAACTAAGGTAAACAGTTAGCTATGTAACTAAGAAAATCAGTAAACATTAATAAAGCATCAAACAAAGCAAATCATGCAAAGCTTGAGGTTCAATCTTCAAGTTCAGCCTCTTGGTGCAAGTCTGCTGGTCACCTCTGGTAGCCATTTAGGGTTGACAGGTACTCTTGGTGGCAAAGGTGAGAGTCTGGTGGTTGCTTCTGGCAGCCTTTTAGGATTGGAATGGTACTCCTGCTTCCATGGTGTCAAAGGGTGTTGGGAAGCGGTTGGAAAGGGTGTTGTGGAGACATATGCCCGTGTAGAGCATCTTAGTGGACGTCTGGTGGTTGCTGGTGGCCATTTAGGGTGTCCTAGTGAAAGTGTACTGATTGCTGGTGGCCTTTTAGGCTAGAACGTCATTCTTGTTTTTGATGGTGCTAAAGGGCGTTGGAAGGCTGTTGGAATGGATGGTGCTAAGGCATGTGCCTGGATTGGAGCCTGCATCCAATCGACACTGACAATTCCTATGATCCCCCATCCTCGTGGAGATTTGATGGCCACTAGGCCGTCTACAGGCCTGCCGACTGACTCAAAGAAGAGAAAGGCACGTGGGGCATTATTTCCCAGCAAGAGTAGGATGTCAGCCTCCAGATCTAGAGTGGGGAAGTGATGAGCCAGGTGCTGTAGGTGAGGTATGCTACTTACGACCTCAGGTGTTGTGATCTGGCTGCGGTCGTTCGGTCAACTGAATGAGCTTGGGCTAGTCACCCTCTCTCAGCCTTAGGAAGGAGAGGCAAACCACTTTCAAAATCTTGATCAAGAATACTGCAGGGACTTGCCCAGGCAGGCACCAGAAATGAAAAATTGACTTGAATGCACACAAGTGTCAGTCTGACTTCTTACAGAGAATATAAAGACACCAGTTTTCATAACTTTGTTTTGGATCTCTTGTCTTCTTTTCCCTTTTTTCCAATTTCCCTTTTTTCCAATTTGCAAGATCTGTTAATGCAGCTTTGCAATAGAGTAGAATTTGTAACCTGGTCATGTTTCCTGTCTAGTCTACCTGGGAAGGCTGACATCAATCTTGCAAGTCTGAAAGTACAACTCTCTCACTGTCTTGTTTAGAGTCAGAGGAGTTTAATGTCTTGCTTCACTCATTATCCAGCCGTGGGCTATACTCCTCTTATCTGACTGCTCCTTAAACAGCATCTCTTCACCCCATCTCAGAGGTCTTTCTCACATAACTGTTGCAGTGACTACCTAAATAGAGTCATTTTTCTTCATTCCTAGTTTTCATCACTATTTTCCCATTTCTAAAAGTTTTATGTCATAAGTGCTTAATAACTGACAATATTTGCTTTATTTTACAGTATTTTTTTTTGTTTCTCCTAAGGGAATAAGGCCATAGCTTTCAAACTTTCTCTCTTTAAGAAACTTTTTCCAAATTCGCTCACCTGGCAAGGGACAGGACCTGCTCACATCTTCTGAACCTAGAGACTTCTAAGCTTTCTTAGACATTTTAAAAACCTGTCCTTTGTTAAATTCAGCTCATGAGATCTACCTCTTCTTCTAGGGTAGTAGAGAAGATGACTTTACTGTCTTATGTGTAAGGACCTTTCGAGGATTTGAAGAATGACATAGTGTCCAGTGGTGGGATGCAAACTTTTTTACTACTGATTCTGTGGGCACGCGCCTAAGGTGTGCATGTGCAGAACATTCTAAAATGGGCAATTTTAAGCTTGAAAACTTACCTTACCATCAGCGCTGGTGAGTGAAACAGCTGAGGCATGGCAATCCGCTCTGCTGCGCCTATCAGCTGAGCTACAAACAAAGGAAATATAGGATAGGAAAGGGCCGGGGCAAGTGGGCGGGACCAACTGCTGACTGGTGCTACCGGATCGCTAGAATTGGTGCAAACCAGCAGCATACCAACACTGAAAATGTCTCCTCTTGCTCATCTATTTGGTAATGTCCACCTTTCTTTGTTTGTATTGCTGACCATCCTTGCTATGAACCTGCTCCAGTTTTTTCTCCATTTTTATTCAAGGATGGTTTGCAGATCTTGCAGGATTTCAGATCCTCAGAATATCATTAAAACTGACTTTACTGGCTATCTCTACACTCTGCAGCCTTTGGAGTACTTATTATGTTTGATTACTTATATCCTGACAGAATTAAATGATATTGCTCATTTGTGTACCATAATAATTGTACAGACAGGTTACAAGTCCAAAATCCCTTTCTATATTAGTTTTTTTCATTGCTGCTTTTTAATTCCTAGTATAAAATCATGGAAATAGAGGTCCATAAAAAGTATGAATCAGGTTATCTTTCCAAAAAGAAGTAGAAATGTTAAACACTTGCCTTTGGTGGAAATGAATGAAACAATTGTAGAAATGAGATAGAAAGTTTTGATTATGTAGAATATGAAACAGAGGAAATGATCATACAAGCTTATATCTGTGTGTGTGTGTGCAGAATATTTGTTTTTGTATGTATGGGACAAAGAAAGAGGTTGGAACAGGCTGGTTTCTTTTGCTAGTTCGTGGACATTATCAGGCAATGAAAAGTTGACACCTCTTCAGGCTACTTAGTTGTGGACTATCTTATCACATATTATCACTTGCAATCTCCAAATGCTGTTATTCTTTTTCAACACTTCAGAAATACATACAGCCTTTTATACTGTATCTATAAAATAATGTGTTTTTCCATGATTGTGAGATGCCATATTACAAAAATGGGCAAAGTTCCATTTCTCCTTTACCTAGGAAATCATTTAATTATTTTCCTTAATGTTTGCTGTCACCGAAGAAATGGCAGGATCTTGCCCAGATTTTTCTACCTTTTTCCTGTCGGAGTTTCGTCTGCCAAATAAAATACCATGTGCTCGATATTTATTTTGTAAGAGTTTTATCAGGAGGACAGATTTTTTCACACTTTCTTATAGAATTTGGGTGAAGGAAATATACAATTAGTGGTTAACAGGAGAAGATGCAATATGCAACAATGGTCAGATGACTTTCAAAAGGACCTAGGCTAATTCATGGAGGAAAATATGTTTAAATAGGATATATCATGGAAGGTATCTTCTGATACAATTAGGATTTATGGTGCTACTTTCTTTCTATGCTAGTGTCTTTCAGATGTGCTAGGAAGCCAACTCCTAGAGTTCCCAAACAGCTCAAATGTTTCTGAGTTTGGAGCAATACTCCTATGAAGAAAACAGCAACACTAGAGGTTTTTTAAGGGTCCTGAAAAAAAATACAGAGTTGTGAGATGGGGGCAAACAAATTTAATAAATAAATAAAAATAAAATGAATTAGATAAGACATGATTGAAATATATAATCCTCTATCCTTTCATAAGGGCCTAAAGATCTGGCTCTGTCAGTAGGCCTGGGCCCCCAAGGAGGGAACAGCACAGTGGAGGTGATTGATCAAATAACAACAGATCATACTCCCTCTCATTCCGCCCTTCCCACGTGTCCTTAAATTTTAATATTTGGTTTTAATTTATTGAGGTTTTAATGTAGATATTTTTTATGATTGTAAGCCACCCTGAGTTACCCTATTATAAGATGGGTGACCAATAAATTTTATAAATAAATAAATAAACAGACAAATAAATAAATAAATAATATTATTTACAAGACATAGGAATTGGGTGAGAGGCACCTTCTCTATGTTTCAAAATGGAAATACAGCTAAATATCAAGAGATTCAGGAGAGATAAAAGCACACATTGAACTGTGAAATTTACTGCATCAAGATGTGGTAATGACCAGCAATCTGCATGATTGAAAAGAGAATTAGCAAACTCAGGGAGCTTAGTAATACAGCTATTACTATTAGTTGATGTAGAATTGCTTAAATCCGTAATATTCCCCCTTTTCACATTTCATTAATTACAGTGTGCAATATCAATAGCTTTAGATAAAGTCTACAAGGCATAATAACACAGCTTAACAGTAGGAAAAAAATAATAGATTTCCCCCCTTTAACTCTCTGTCTAGAAATCTCTCATGATTCTCCACATTTCCAATGCACTGGCAGGAAAAATAATCCCCATAAACATCCTTGTCCATCTTTGCTTCTAAAGATTCTATGGTATTCAAAGCAAGGGCTGTGCATTTTCTTCTCCTCTCTCTATTTTTTTTAATTTGTGTTGTCATGTGATATACACATGATGACAGATTATTTACTCCACTATGCATGGGAATTTAGTATAGCTTCTGTGCTCCAAGTATTTAAAAAATAAATAAATCACTAGCATCTTTAACAGTTTAGATTCTCTTAATTATCTATTTATTTTATATTTTAATGTCTGTCAAGAGTCTATATCAGGCAGGGAATACACCAAAGGTGAAGCATGACTGATGCCTCCAACTAATCTAGCACTAAAGCAACATTAATGTTTCAATCAACAATAAATCCGCAAGTTAATAAAAAGTACAAGTTTGAGAAGTTGAGATGTCTGCAAAATATTTCATCATCTTTAAGTTGTGTAAGTAAGGAAGTGACCATAGCTCAATAAAAGAGCAAGCACATGTAGAAAGGTCTTATTTCAATCTATAGTATTTCTAAGTTGACCTGGGACCAACCCCAACTTGTATACAACCAATGTTCTCCAACCAATGTTCTTTGCAGATATTGAATTTCAGTGGAAATTCTTGGACTTAGAGTCTAAATTCATATAACCACTGTGTTGGCACAAGGAAAGTTCATTACCCATTGCTAGAGGACATGTATGGATGTCACTGCCTGTTTCCCTTCCCACAACTGAGGAAACACATTGTTGCATTGCTCTGGAAAGAGTCCCAAAGGTGTTTTTTCAAGAGACACCTGATACTCATTGCAGAATACCTTATTCCACCAGATTTGAAATTCTAGACCTAGAAAACTTAGAACTACACCACCTTCAGTCCAATCTAAGTATAGCAATGACTTACCTGTCAATGAATACTTCAGCTTCAACCATAACAATACAAGAGCACACAATAGATACAAACTCAAGGTAAACCACACCAAACTTGATTGCAGGAAATACGACTTCAGCAACAGAGTGGTCAATGTCTGGAATACTCTACCTGACTCTGTGGTTTCTTCCCCAAACCCCAAAAACTTTAACCTTAGACTGTCTACTATTGACTTCACCCCTTTCCTAAGAAGTCTGTAGGGCGGGTGCATAAGCGCACCAACGTGCCTACCATCCCTGTCCTATTGTTTCTTTTTATTTTTCTTATAAGTATCTATCTCATGTATTCAAAACTATGTTTATTCTTATATGTGTATCTTGTGATTGACAAATCAAATCAAATCAAATAAACAAACAAATAAATAAACTATGTTTATACTCATACCTGTTATGTCATAATCGCTTGACAAAATAAATAAATAAATAAAAATAAAATAAACTTTCTGTTTTTTTTCTTTGAAGATGTTTTGCTTCTCATCCAAGAAGCTTCTTCAGCTCTTCTTCTTGGATGAGAAGCGAAACATCTTCAAAGAAAAAACAGAAAGTCCAGTTGCCTCTTAAAAAAGCACTTTTGGGACAACCATTACTGGGATGACTGAGAATCTCCACAGACACTCTGGAAAGAGTATATTCTTTTCTCTTCTACTTCCAGATGCATTGATTTGCATGAGGGAGGTGTGGAAGAGGAAGGCTCTTAGCAAAATTGCAGGGCCCTGTGGTGCCTTCTTTCCCTTCCATTTGAACCTTATTTTCAGTGTCAGCAGAGTTGCCAATAAAGCTTCACAGATGGGTGAGGAGACAGGAGGAGGCATGCATATAATTATTATAGTATCTATCTATCTATCTATCTATCTATCTATCTATCTATCTATCTATCTATCTATCTATCTATCTATCTCTATCTATCTATCTATCTATCTATCTATCTATCTATCTATCTATCTATCTATCTATCTATCTATCTATCTATCTATCTATCTATCTATCTCTATCTATCTATCTATCTATCTATCTCTATCTATCTATCTATCTATCTATATCTATCTATCTATCATCTATCTATCTCTATCTATCTATCTATCTATCTATCTATCTCTATCTATCTATCTATCTATCTCTATCTATCTATCTATCTATCTATCTATCTATCTATCTATCTATCTATCTATCTATCTATCTATCTATCTATCTATCTATCTCTATCTATCTATCTCTATCTATCTATCTATCTATCTATCTATCTATCTATCTATCTATCTATCTCTATCTATCTATCATCTATCTATCTATCTATCTATCTATCTATCTATCTATCTATCTATCTATCTATCTATCTATATCTATCTATCTATCTATCTATCTCTATCTATCTATCTATCTATCTATCTATCTATCTCTATCTATCTATCTATCTATCTATATCTATCTATCTATCTATCTATCTCTATCTATCTATCTATCTATCTATCTCTATCTATCTATCTATCTATCTATCTATCTATCTATCTATCTATCTATCTCTATCTATCTATCTCTATCTATCTATCTATCTATCTATATCTATCTATCTATCTATCTATCTCTATCTATCTATCTATCTATCTATCTATCTATCTATCTATCTATCTATCTCTATCTATCTATCTATCTATCTATCTATCTATCTATCTATCTCTATCTATCTATCTATCTATCTATCTATCTATCTATCTATCTATCTATCTATCTATCTATCTATCTATCATCTATCTATCTATCCAGAATAGAATTTAGGAAGCATTCACATATTTTTAAGAATAGAATAGAATAACAGAGTTGGAAGGGATCTTGGAGGTCTTCTAGTTCCACCCCCTGCTTAGGCAGGAAACCCTACACCACTTCAGACAAATGTTTATTCAACATCTTTTTTAAAACTTCCAGTGTTGGAGCATTCATACCTTCTGGAGGCAAGTTGTTCCACTGATTAATTGTTCTTACTGTCAGGAAATTTCTCCTTAGTTCTAAGCTGCTTCTCTCCTTGATTAGTTTCCGCCCATTGCTTCTTGTCCAATACTATTTTTATATAAAATAAAACATCTCTTCATACCTTATCAGGATATATAAAGAAAGGGTCCAGTGCCATTGTGTCTCTCTTGAGTCTGGGTCAAGCTAATTGGGTGCAGTTTAAAGAAGAATCCATTCAGACCACCTGAAATGGAGAGTTCTATATTTTCAAACTTGGCACTTCAGTTGGTTCTCCCATTTTTCTGTGGGTCTGGACATTTTTATCTGATACCTGATCTGTTTTCCCACCTCTTTTCAAGGAAGACTGGAACCCAGCTTCCATTACAACTTTTTTTAAAAATGGGGATCAAAGAGAGCGCTAAGTCTTGACAATGGGTAGACTGCTTTTGGTTTTGACCTGTAATTGGAAATGTAATTGGAATGACCTTCTTATAGTGTATTCTTATAAAACACATTGCTGTTGCCTAGTGATTGACTGGTCAAGGTGATTGGTTGAATCACAGCAATAATTTTTAAAAGTTATTTTGGTTGGTAGTAAAATAGGATAAAAAAAAAATCCCAATACATTGAGTAGTCAGAGAATTGTGGCTGCCACATAGGCATGTGTGGGGAGGGTGGGCAAATGACAAAATATGTATTGTAATATCACAATGCAAACTCCACCCCATACATACATGTCTGTAAGTGTAGATATAAAAGGACATTGCAGGGGAAGTTTATTGTTTTCATATTGGAATTGGTGTCGTTATTTGGTTAGAAATGGGCACTGTCTTTACTGCATCACCTAGAGAAAACAGATGTGTTTTAGATACCCTGCGAACGATTAATCTATGTTCTTTTGCAAGAGAAGAAAACATGAAAGACTGCATGGCATATTTCACTGCTGCTTTAATTGAGTGTGTGACTCCAAAAATTTCCAGTCAGCTTGCTAGCATTCTGGCCCCAAGTACTGGGATAGAACAAGATGGAAAAGTCTGAATTATATTGCAAACAGCACGCTAGAGCTGTGTTTGTCAACCTTGGCAATTTTAAGCTGTGTGGACTTCAACTCCCAGAATTCCCCCTAGTGGCTGGGGGCTTGTGGGAGTTGAAGTCCACACAGCTTCAAATTGCCAGGCTTGAGAAACCCTGATACAGAGCATCTTCTAATGAAAGGGGCTTTAGAACTGATCCACCTCATCAACAGAAAGAGCAGCAATAGCTAAAGATGTAATCAAAATCAGTTCATCAATCCCCACATGGCAGCCTCTTAGCAGAAATAGAGCCTCATTTTGTGTGTGATCTAAAGTGGTTATCATGTATGTGAATTGAGTGCATGGTGGCCTTGGGCCAACAGTCCCAGCTGGCATTAATTGACAGTATAGTTTGATGCATCCATAAAAAAGCCGAGAAGATTACCCAAAATTCTCATCCATACAGGTGGTCTCTATTGTTAGAGATGAGACGGTTGGCAAAGACAGAAATGTAAGGAAGTCTGCGAGAGGGTGTACATCATTTATAGTGGGAGAAACTCACTTTCACAGCTGTTCATCTATTATTCCTTGCAGACACTAAATTTGCAGGCGTGGGGTGTGTGTGTGTGTGTGTGTGTGCGCAGCCTAATGCAGTTTTGTAGTCTGGTAGAGAACAGCCATCGGAAGCAGAGATTTCCTGGGCCCCCAAATAATTAAACCACCAAGATGCATCAGTGTGAGGCCACCAACCAGCTCAAACGTATTCATTCATACTTGGTGGAACTGAAGGGGAAGCATTTGGGAGCTCCCATTATTAAACCTATAAAAGGAACAATAGGATATAAGTGCTATTGGATCGGATCGCTGTTCTTTTAGCTTAGCCACAGGGGAAAGTTTCAAAGTGTGTCATCTGGAGTTCATGCCTGCTATAATAACAGCTGTAATGCCTGGAATACCAAGGGGAAAGCAAATGGTCTGAATTTGGCCCGGGGCCACCACGAAGCATCATGGGGCAAATGCTGAACCTCACGGAGCCTCGAAAGGCCCTCTGGGGTGACCAATATTTTCTCTTCTCTCATAAATAAAATAATGCTAGGATTAAGAGGCATTCCAGGAGGAAAAACAAAAAGCAGAACTTCAGCAAACTCCAATTTGCTGGAGTTTTCAATTTGCCTGTTGTCGTAACTAATAATCAGAAATATGCCTTGGACAAGAGCTTGCAAAAAGCATTATTTTGTCCGTCAAAATCTTAGCAGTTTCCAACTTTTCCTTAGTCAGTTGGGTTGTGGTGCAGCATCTGAGAGGACAGTGAGAGGGAACCGGGAGAGGGAAACAGATCACTAAAAGCACATTCTCTTGCATCAAGTGGAAAGAGAACTATAGGGGAAAAAAGGATATTTTTTCCTTCTCTGAACAGTACTTTTGTTAAACATGATCTCTTCCATCAGTGTTCAACGATAGTAAGTATCTCAATAAAAAAAATATTAAGGTTTATTTCTTGCAGGCCTCTCCCTATTGGTATTGTTTTCTCAGTGATATTCTACAATCTACAGGGATCCTGAATGAGCCCCTCAGCTGGGACAGGAAACATCTAGGGGGCTGAGAGGTAGGGACGAGAGACTGCATGGAAATTATCAGTGGACTGTTACTGCTGTCCAGGGGTGGGATTCAAAAGTTTTAACCAGTTCTGTGGGTGTGGCTTAGTTGGTGGGCTTGGTGGTCATATTATTGTCTGGGTGTGGCCAACTCAATATCACTCACATCGAGGCACGCATCTCCTTGCCTGGCCTCTCATGACTGTGGGGATGCTGCAACAGTCGTAAGTGTGAAAAATGGTAATAAGTCATTTTTTTCAGTGCCATTGTAACTTTGAATGGTCACTCCACACAAGCAAAGTACCAGCAAAGGAGGGGAAAAAAACTCCAGAGAGGTTCCTGAAACAGGAAGTCTAGTCCTGCCAAGAATGTAATAAGGGTTAACGGAGAGGCAGTTTCTGGAAGCAACACCAGAATGTTTCCTTCCTGCCTTCCTTAACAGGATTAGGCCAGTAATTTCTTCTAACAACCGGTTCTCCAAACTGCTCAGAATGTTAACAACCAGTTCTAGCCAATAGGTGCAAACTGGTAGAATCCCACCCCTGCTGCTGTCCCATTCTCTTAAAAAGGACTTGTGTCTCTTTTCTATGGCTGGTGGAACTACTTTAGTCATATTAGTTGCAGATAAAAACTCAGGCTTCCCATGCTGTTGGACAATTTGTTGCTATTTACACACTTTGAAGAATTCCTTTCCTTTCCTTTCCTTTCCTTTCCTTTCCTTTCCTTTCCTTTCCTTTCCTTTCCTTTCCTTTCCTTTCCTTTCCTTTCCTTCCCTTCCCTTCCCTTCCCTTCCCATTCCTTTCTGTTGCCATTGCAACTTTCCCCACCTCCCCAATTTTCTCAAGGTCTGGTTGGGTTAATCTTCCAAGAGGGTTGAAAACGGAGCTTTAATTAACAAGTTCATTAGTTAATCCCAGTCACTGATCTATGTATACCTGATACATGTATACCTGATACCATGTCAGCCAAACATTATGGGGCATGACAGAAAGGCTACCTTGTTGGCATGTCAATTGAGAGGCCTTCTGTCCTGGAAAGGAGTGTTGAGGTGGGAGGGAAATTTAAAAAAAAAAAAAAAGAAATTTCAGAAAATGGAAGGCATTAAATGGAATATGATACAAACCCAAAGGAATTATCTCACCATAGTAATTGAGAGTAAGAGTGAGATTCCTCTTGTATTTCTGTCTAATCCTCAATGGTATGTCATCTCGGTGTAATAAAAAGGATGGTGGAGAGGAGGAAGTCAGTGGTTCCTTATGTGTGAACACAGAGCTTGGAATAAGCAAAGATCCCTTACCGGTGCTGACAGAGCTGAAACGAAAACATGCGTTTCCCCCAAAGCTGCATTTCTCAGCTTAGGCTGGTGCGGGCCAACGTGGGCATTCTGCCAGAGCATTCATTAAGCACTTCTCCCACCAGCTGCAATGCCCAAGGAAAAATGCACAGTGCCTCTTTCATCTTACCCTCTCCAAATTCTTTTGCTGTCTGGGAGGAAAGTGGTGCCTGGCCATTCCCCCCACCCCAGCCCTCTCTACCAACCTCCGCTTGTTATTTCACCCAGTTCTGTTTTGGATCACAGAGAAGATGGTCTGAATTGCCCAAACAGACCCCTAAGACTACTACATTTCCGCTTCTCCCTCTCCCCCTCCTTCTCCTCCTGTGGGATAGGATATAGCAAGGTGATGTATTCTTGATCTTCCCCAATATATATATATATAAAAAACATTCCAGAGCCCCTTTTCACCACAGATTACCATTCCAGATTTAAGAAACACAGGGTCATGATTTAGAAGATGCCTTTGCACTCTTTGAGTAACTCAAGAGGAGTCCTGGAGATTGGTTTGCCCACTGGGAATGATGTGTTTTGTATGCCGATAAATGCAGGTCTGCTGAATTCCTTTTCAGTGCTTAAAATAATTATTTAAACAAACTATGGATTAAAATAGTAGTCATGAACATCATGCAAATTGCATATGTGATCCAGCATGAAAAGTCAGGGAAGCAATCCTGAAAAAAGTGAATACTGAAAATATTCATCATCCTGACCTGATTTTTCTTTGAGATAAACATAGTCTGCTCCTCGTGGTTTGTCATATATAACCAAGGTTAGCTCACTTTAATGTACTCAGTTACAAACATATTTTAATTCGTTAGAAACAAAATGAATCGGCATATATTCAGAGGTCCAGTTAGGAGAATAACTGAGTAAACAAGGCCAAAATCAATATAATTTCACATAGCAATGAAAACTGCCAGGAAAAGTGCAGATTAAGTATATTTAATAAATATTTTGGCATACACATGGCTATTATTATATGACATTGGAGGCTTGCAACCAAATACTAGCTAGTTAGATCAAATGTACAATTTTCTACAAAACATAAAAATCCACCAATCTTCTGTTTGGATTTGTACTTTGGTAGTTCTCTAGCCTACAGATTCTATCTTCCTTTGCTTATGAATTTCCTCCCAGTTGGTCTCTGTTGGCTGCCATATTTATGCCTTGTCTGAAATCTCACTGTATCTTCATTTTCTCCATCTTTTCTCAACTCTTTATCTCTACCAATCTTCTGTTCCTATGTCTCCCTTTGTACTGTCCCAGCCAGTCTATGGGAATTGGATAGTTACTTAGGAATTATGAGCTGTCCCCTTAAGGGAATGCATCTTGGTAAATGTAGTTAAAGGTATCCTGGGAAATGTAGTCCATGTCACGTGACCACATCTGTAATCCTGATTGGTCACTAGTTTGACCCTCCATGGGTTGGGGGAGTTTTACTCACTTTTGCCTGAACTCTCTAACTCATGGCAGCTGCTTTCTATCGCTACGAGATGAGTTAGGAGATAACCATCTTTTACTACAAGGCAGATATACAAAGGATTGGTTATTAAAGAAGAACTTCATCACAAATGTGAGTTATGAGGATACCTAATGAACCAATAAATGTTCTTTGTTATGGACATCTATCTATCTGCATCTGTACAGTTTATAAATCCACCTCTGTGCAGAAGGCAGAAAACTCTTCATCTTGCACCCTCGTTTTAGGTCAAGATGCTTCAGATTATTTTCTGTCTAGTTTCCTTAGCAATGAGCTTTTTTCTGAAGTTTCTATTCACTATTGCCTTTGATTTTTAACCAATAGTACATTCCTGAAACATTTCCTTGATCCCCTATGGTCTTGCTTTCTGTTGGCCTAGCATTTAGCCTGCTGAATTAGCCCTTAATGGTCTCTTAGGAAATAAGATAAAAACAATTTAACTCAAGACAGGGATAGGTAAACTGCTACCTCTATATACGTTGCATTTCAATTCCCTTCAGTTCCATTTCAATTAGCCAACATGGTTAACAGCATGGTCTGCAGGAGTTGTAGACCAAAACATTTAGAGTGCATCAGTTTTATTACCTGCTCTAAAGTGCCATTGTGATTAAGAAACCTACCCCAAAATGAGCAAGTTATTTATCACATTTCTATTCTATTTTTATTTCAAAGTGTTCATGTAGCATAAGAGACTCTTCTCCTTCTATTCTGTCTTAAAATGCTGTATATCTATAAGTAGGTAAGTTCAGGTGAATTTCATAGCTAGCATTATATTTGAATCTGGGTTTTGTCATTGGTAGTCTAACACTCAAAATACTTAACCTCATGCTGCTGTTTTGTCTTTTTTCCAAATGAACTCCTATCCCTGTGTAAATCCTCTTCTCAAACTACCTTTCCTTTCACTCTATTTTCTTTCCCCAAATATGCATATTTTTTATTCAGATATTTTCCTTCTTAGCTCCATTTTGTCTCCCCCTCCTAGTGCAGTTACTTTCCTCCTGCTAAATGAATTTCTAGCACCTATGGGCATATTCACATTGCAGCCTTAACTGGAATGGACAACTCTCCATGTCTGACTTGCCCCCGCTGACTCACTCTGGCCAGCTCGCTGCAACCAACTCACCCTGGAACAATTCAACATGGGATAACCCAATAGAGGAACAAATAAAATTACAGGTCACCCCAGCCTCTATGACCTCTAATCTGAGAAGGTTGAAACCTAAAGCAAGGCAAGGCCCGGGGCAACTCACTTATCCATCTCTTGAGTTATTCTGTGTTGAATTGTCCCACAGCAAGTGGTGAGTTGGCTTGGATGAGTTGTCCACAATAAGTTATCCTAGACCTGCATTAAGCTGCTTGTTTATCCATGCACAAATAAGTTGGCAATGAAGCTTGCTAAATAAATTATTTTAGGATTCCCCTCCCCCCCTTTCCCCCCTTTTGACCTTGATAGGTAGCCTGATGTTTTGACTGGGCCATATTGATCATAGCTCTTGGTGGATTCACCAGCTTCTTTACCTCATCTGGACTCATAAAAAAGAAAAAAAGATGACACCAAGTTTTGGTTTTTTGCTCTGTCACGTAAGATTAAAAAAGGCAATAGTGACCAGAGGAGAAGGATGTTTGTCTACAATAAAATGAATGGTGGTAGGTGGTAGGACAACACTACATGAGTCCCAAAGGTGCTTTTTCAAGAGGCAACTGGACTTTCTTGTTTTCTTTGAAGATGTTTTGCTTCTCATGTAAGAAGCTTCTTAAGCTCTGGCTGGACGGTGGGAAATGGAAGGATTTATACTCCTTGCAGACAGCTGGTCATTTGCATTCTTTTAGAGAATCTTTGAGGTCATCTGGAGGTTTATCTGTGTCATCAGGGTCACCTGAGTAGTGCAAATGGGTGTGGGGCCTTCTTGGAACTGTTGAAAGGACTGTGTTGTAGACCAGAGTTAGATGATGTCATATCCCTTCCCCTCTTTTGAGAGTGGATTATTCAATTTTGACATAGATGGCCTCTTCGACCCCTCTTTCAAGCCAGTGGTCCTCTCTGTCCAAAATGTGGACTTTGCTATCTTCAGAAGAGAGGCCTTGTCTTTTAAAAGCAGGTGGACTGCTGAATCTTGTCCTGATGGATTTGTTCTCCTATGTTGTGTCATGCATTTATGAGGTAGTTGTTTTGTTTTCCCAATGTACACATCTGCACACGTCTCACTGATTATACTGCATATATCATGTTGCTCAATTTGTGTCTTGGTGTTTTACCCTTGGGATGGACAAGCTTCTGCCTTAGTGTATTCTTGGGTTTAAAGTGTGTACCTATGTTGTGTTGGCTGGAGATCCTCCTAAGTTTTTCAGATATTCAGATAATGGATCAGGCAGTTACAAGTGGTGAGTGGGAAATTTGTTACTTTCAGACTTGCAAAATTTGGTTAATGTATCCTGACAATAAAATAAAAATAGTTCATATAGTCCTTTTTCCTGACTGGTTTACCTGGGAGGCGGGGGGCTGACACTATCACTTTCAAAAAATGTTAGGAAATTATTTTTTCTACTCTTGCAATTCAAAGTAACCCAACTGCAATAATTTATTCATTTGATTTATGTAGTTCTGCACTGTTAAAGGGGATTGAGCGCATAAATATTCCTAGTGTCTTGCAAATGATCTCGTCAGATAGAAGAAACCTACTGTCTGCTCAAGCAAGAAAATAAAACTGGGAATATAAACATGCACCTCTTTTCTATCTTAAATTGAATCCATGGTTGTGTTGCTAATGATAAAGAGACTCCACTAGGGATATACTGACTACCTGGTGCCAAGAAGATATTTTATGTTTGCTTAAGCACTTCTGATGAGTTGATCGTGAAATGTTTATGCCTTTATTTCACATAGATAGCATAGTTATAAGTCTGTTTCTAAATAGCAGATTATCTGCCTGTGACATTTGGTTTATGAAGTAATTCTGGTTGTGAACAGCACTGGCAGGACTTGATTTTAGTTTGAGTGACAATTCTCTTTAGGAATTGTCTTAAAAATAACCTTTAGAAATGCAAAGATTTAGACAGGTATATAACATATAAGGAGTTGAAAAATATATTGAATTTCAAGGTCATATCTTTTTCATACAGTTTCTCTATTGCATTTGAAATGGATTAAACCGCAACATAATTTTAAAGATTCAGTGAACTACTTTGCTTTAGATATGAATTTCAGTAATAGAGATTTGTCTGCTAAAGTGCATATATACAAAAGCATCTGAATGCAACAAACATAAATGCACTTATCACATTTTTCAAAGCCCTCGAAAAACATATTACTAGTGTTTAGACTTGTATTCTTCAAGATATGGGACTAGGGTAGATATCATTTTCCCATCAATATGGGGAATTTTTCCATCATTCCAATATTAGATATAAGAGATATAAGATATGTGGCTGTTGCTTTTTAAACATGCATTCCTCTGCCTTCTTTGTAAACTTATATGATCCCTGCAGGCTGAATTAAATGCATTTTTGAATATTGATATGATTGATATGAACAGCATGATAGCAGCATTGTGCTTACTTGGTAACATCATCAGTGTGAGTGTGAGCGGCTTGCTGCCTGTTTGTATGCTGCAGTTTACCTTGCCAGTTGTGGTGGGGATGTAATTTCTCCTTGATGGTTCTTTGATTAGAATATTGGTTTTCACTTCATTATTTGTCTGGGGCTGATCCCTGCTTATCTGGATGTGGGCTGTAGTGGATATGTTGCACTAAGAAGTCCACATTGACATTAGTGTCTCATATGAGCCATGGTGGTACAGTGGTTAAACTGCAGTACTGCAGGCTACTTCTGCTAACTGCTAGCTGCCTGCAATTTAGCAGTTCAAATCTCACCAGGCTCAAGGCCTTCCATCCTTTTGAGGTGGGTAAAATGAGGACCCAAATTGTTGGGGGCAATATGCTGACCCTGTAAACTGCTAAGAGAGGGCTGTTAAAGCACTGTAAAATGGTATATAAGTCTAAGTGCTATATAAGTATTTCATGCTTTGGCTGGGAGTGGAAAAGTTCATTACCAGCTGCTGGCTGGCTGTTGATAGTTGGCATTTCTGGAGCAGTTGGTGTAAATTTCAGGCTCTTGCACTCTGTTCAGTCAGCTTCTGTTCAGTAGACTTCAGTAGACTCTGTCATTTGCAACTTACTCTTGCTCTGTTCAATTGCAATGTCCTCTTTCAATATACACACCCATGTGCAAGTGCCAAGGAGTCCTTTTCCTATACAGTAGTTGGAACACAGATGTTGTCTAGCTACTCATAGTACCTTAAAGGCTAGGTAGAGAAGAAAAAAGGAAAAAGAAAAGGCTTTTGCTGGCTGCGGTGAGGATCTTGATTCATATTGATCTTCAAAGTCAGTGTAGAGGATGCATGGAATGAATTATCATTAAAGAAAGCTCAAGAACATAGCAAGTCATTTCTTTGAATATCTTCTCTGCTTTAAGCCTTGGCATCATCATCTGATAGTAGCAAGCCTTTGTCCTTAGAGCAAAGAGTGTACCTTATGGGCCACTCAAACACTTCTGAAAACTATAATAAACTATTTTTATTGCTTCATAAATCAAGATAATTGATAAAAGTTGACAAGTCCAGTTGATAAAAAGCGTTCATGAAAGAGACCTAAAACAAGACGGACCGACAACATCAGCAAGCTCAGAACCATATTGGTTGGAAACATGCTGAAGATACCTTCATCCTGCAGTGGATAGACAATGGCTAAAATGATTATGATAAAATCAAGACAGAAGCATTAAGATTTGTCATGTAAGTAATTGGGCATTTGCTAGGGTCTTGCTATTTTTGATAATCCAACTCTGTTCTAGCAGCTTTTGACTCCATTGCTAGGAAAAACTCAGTGGAAAACCAGCCTTAGAAAAATGATCATTCACATATCATCTGACCATCACTAGCAGTGACTCTATAACTGCTGTTTTGGATCCAGAAATTCCATACTGGACAGTATAAGTAAAAAAATGTAGATAGCTTTGTAAGAAGAAACTGAAACGAATCCAAGATGACAAATGAAGATTATTATACTTCCATGCTGAATCTGGAAAAATAACCATTACTTCAATTTACACTCTAAATAACAACATAATAAACAAGACATAGAATAACAGAGTTGGAAGGGACCTTGGAGGTCATCTAGTCCAACCCCCAAAGTTTTGTGAAAGATTTTTTTCAATTGCTTCTTGAAACTGCAAAAACATAATAATCTAATTCTTGAATAAGTCAATAATTTCGCCTTCATATACAGATAAAGCTAATTCATTCAAGAGGAATGCTGGCAAATTCCCTCAAAATGTTTCAGTCTTATTTATTTATTTATTTATTTATTTATTTATTTATTTATTTACTTACTTATTTAGTCAAGCGATTATAAGATAACAGGTACAAGTATAAACATAGTTATGAATACATGAAATGGATACATACAAGAAAAATAAAAAGAAACAATAGGACAGGGATGGCATGTTGGTGCGCTTATGCACGCCCCCTACAGACCACTTAGGAAAGGGGTGAGATCAATAGTGGACAGTCTAAGGTTAAAGTTTTTGGGGTTTGGGGAAGAAACTACAGAGTCAGGTAGAGTATTTCAGACATTGACCACTGTTGCTGAAGTTGTATTTCCTTCAGTCAAGTTTGGTGTGGTTTACCTTGAGTTTGTATCTATTGTGTGCTCTTGTATTGTTGTGGTTGAAGCTGAAATATTCATTGACAGGTAGGACATTGCAATATATAATTTTATATACTATACTTAGATCGGACCGAAGGTGGCGTAGTTCTAGGTTTTCTAGGTCTAGAATTTCAAGTCTGGTGGCATAAGGTATTCTGCAACGAGTAGAGGAGTAGAGAACTCTTCTTGTGAAATATTTCTGGACTTTCTCAACTGTATTAATATCAGATATGTAATGTGGGTTCCAGTCTGATGAGCTGTATTCAAGTATTGGTCTAGCAAATATTTTGTATGCTCTAGTTAGGCCGCCCGTGCATTGGCCGGCGGACTTTGAAAGGGTCGGCCATGTAAGTGGGGGAGGGGGGTGATCGGGAGATTCACCCGAATCACGGCGCGCCCCTAACAGCCGGGACCCAAAATCCCACCTAAAGGCCACCCCGTTTCCGCACGACGCCCCTAGTTAGTAGTGTGATATTACCAGAGAAATAGCTATGCAGGATTAGGTTAACAACTCTTAATGCCTTTTTGGCTATGTAGTTACAATGGGCTCTAGCACTTAGATCATTAGAGATGATTAGAGTCTGTTTGTTACTTCCATCTCTCTTTGATATATGGGGATACAAATATCCCTCAAAGAGAGAGAATATGCTTATTATTCTTCAGTTCATAAAACTTATTAAAGAATGAGTTTATGTTAAATATCTAACTTATTGACCAACCTCATCAAAGTGAAAGTGGCAGCTCCTACATATGCAGATTACAGCGTAGTAATTTTTAAATTAAACAGAGGACATTTCAGATTTAAAAAGGTGTAGACTTAATAAACTTTTATTATTACAGGGAAAGACCAAGCCGAAGTACCATCAAGAGCATTCTTCAAATCAGTTTAACTTCTGATGTTTATTTATCTACACTATGGAATGCTAGCAAAGCATTTAAGAGATGATTTCCCCCTGCATTTCTCTGGTATCAATACCCACAAAGAGAATAAATGATTTTTTTAGTCATTTGGTGAGATTGTATTTATTTCAAAGGGAAATATGGTAGACCACATCTATCATACATTTTGTGTATTACTAGCAAGTGCTTGCCCTCAGGAATTAAATCCCCCATTCAAGGTATTTTGGCGAACCTTTTACACAAAGATGGGGATGAGTAAAGTCCTCTTCTGAGTAACACAGGCCGCTTGGTAGTTAGCCCAGTTTGTGCCAATTTTTGTTCTTTGCTTTTATTCTTGTATTATTTTATTATCCTCTCTGTTTTTATCTATGAACTGTCCAGAGTCACAAGAAATCAGGCAGTGTCAACATTTAATAAACAAAAAATAAGTCAGGAAACTCAAACATGACCATGATGTTTCTTGATGCAGAAAAAGCTTTTGACCATTTAGAATGGTCTTTTAGGATTGCAATTTTTCCACTAATGTCTTACTTTTCTATTTCTTTTGTGTGCTTTTTTTGTTTCTATATTTTCTCTTAATGTGTTCAGTTAGATTTCTTTTCAGGAAACAGCAATTAAAAGCAGTAAGATTGAAGCCACAATAGATGCAAGAACTAAAAATTTCCATTATTTCCATTTATGGGCATTTGCTTTTGGATAAGAGAAGAGATTGATATCTGTGCATTATTAGCATAAGATACTTGTCTTGTCTCAGTCCCTTTATTTCTGGCCAATCTAGCCTTCACACCATGGATGCAGTGTTATGAAACCCTGTCCTAAATCATACACAATGGTTTACAAATCAGTGATAATTAAATGTGTAGATCCAATGCAGGAAAATAATTCTAAACACTCTTTAGCTTCCTTTTTTAACAACGTTTTGGGTGCTCTATCTCTTTCCTATTTTCTGATGCTTATTCTGTGTATTTGTTCTATCTGTCCAACTTCTTTTATGAAGCTATGTCTTGCATGTATGCTCCTTTTCTCTATTATGTAACTTTAAAAAAAATGATTGATGGCCCTGCAGCCATCTACATATGTCTTGAGAACTCTTTGGGAGAAGAATGAGGACAGTATAGAAATTTTTCTGAACCTGGTTGTGTATATAGGAGAGAGAAAGCAGATAGAGTTCCAAGCTGCAGAATTAAATATTTTGGCCAAGGGTGTCATGTCTGGGCTGTGAACAGAAGCCCAAACTGAACCAAGTGAAAGAAATTAAGGCAAAAGAATTTAAAGAGTGTTGTGAATCAATAAAAGTTACTAGCATAAATGCAAATCAGGGTTTGGAAACCTGCACACCTGATTGGTCCTTATACAACAACTAGGGATTGGTCCATAACTAGTCCCTGATTGGCCACTATTTTGACACTTCTCATTGGTTATAAGTTTGAACTTGTTGCACATGTCATTGGTTAATAAGGTAGCAGCTAACCCTATAAAAGGGTTGCTGCTGCCCATAGCCTTGCTCTGTTCTGTTCTATTTACTATTATTAAAGAGTTGAAGTCACTGGTCAGATGTCTGGTCTCCATTATTCTCCAAACTTAACACTGGCGACGAAGGTGGGATCCGGAGACCGAAGAGCTGACTGAGTTACAGAGCAACCAACAGAGCACGTGGTCGAACACGCACCATCAACGGCAACATGGCCAGCGGTGCCGCACCACCCGCTCCATTCAACCCAGAAACCGAAGACTGGGAATCGTACATGGATAGGTTCCAGATGTTTCTGGAGACCAACAATTTGAAAGATGCAACAACCGGCAAAAAAAGAGCTATCTTTCTAACTCATTGCGGGCCTACCGTGTTTAAAATGGCAAAATCACTTGCCAAGCCAGCCAAGTAAAAGAGATGGACTGGGACGCCCTCGAGCCTTTGCTACGGGCTCACTACGCTCCCACCGTGCCAACCTTAGTCAGAAGACACGAATATTACCAGAGGGACCAACGGAAGGGCGAAAGCCTTGCCAATTACATCGCGGACCTCCGCAACCTTGGAGGCCTCTGCGGATTCTCCGACTTAGGAGAAGCCCTCCGGGACCGCCTGGTTCTGGGCCTAGAAGACGGCACGATCCAGAGCAAAATTATGGCTAAGGGGACATCAGCCTCACCGATGCCCTTAAAGAAGCCACGGCAGCGGAGGTGACCAAGAAGTCGGCAGCCCGAATGCGCCGCACCAACGCACCGCTACGTCAACTCGCCAAAGATACCTCGCCGCTCAGAGAGACACCGGTATCGACTCACCACGAAGACCTAGAATCCCCATCAGAAAGCGATGAGGAAGAGGTCAACCAACTCCGAACGAACGAAACCAGTTCACACAACCCTCATCCCGACCGTGTGCAGGATGTGGGGTGAATCACCCACGATCCAGCTGCAAATTCTCGACGCACTCTGCCGCATTTGCGGGAAACGAGGTCACATCGCAAAGGTTTGCAGAAGCAAACAAAACTCCAAACCCCGACAGGCCGAATGCCAGTCTTCCGGATTCTTCGGCACACACCGAGAAAAACTGAACCACCAATGGGGAAACCACTCCTACAGAAACAAACCGTCCACCACTTCCACCAGGCGTGAAGAAACCAGGCGGAAGAGACCCACCAAACAATCACCATAGGCCACGCCACATCCCTTGATGCCGGAAAATCCGAGTAAAGGTCGCCATCGAAAACAAACCTTGTGTGATGGAGGTGGACTCGGATCTTCCTCTCGATGGTGTCGTGGAAAACACTCCAACAGCTCATTCCAACGATTCGCCGCCAAGACCTTAACCCTCAAAGGGTTATACTCAAAGACTATCAGGGTAACCGACCCCGCCGCCGGGTCCCGCAGATTCCAGGTCTCTTTCAAGGACCGCACCGTCGCACTACCACTGACTGTCGTGGACCGCGACAGGCCTAGTCTTTAGGCCTTCAATGTTTCAGACCGCCGGAATCACTGTAGCCAGAGTCCACCGGGCCGAGAGCAGCGATTGGGAGGAGGCACTGTGCAAGAATTCCAAGACGTTTCGCGAACGGATTAGGCAAGTATAAGGGGACCCCGATCTCGTTTAACTTGAACCCTGAGGTAGCACCCATCCGCCTTAAGCCGTGTCGGGTGCCGTTCGCCTTGAAGCCTAAAATCGACGAACAACTCGATAAGCTAATAGCGCAGGGCGTGCTGGAGCCCACCGACCACGCCCGCTGGGAAACCCCTATAGTGACGCCTATCAAGCCTGATGGGTCACTAAGAATTTGCGGAGACTACCGGGCCACCTTAAACCACGCACTGCAGCAAAGTGCATATCCAGTGCCGGTAGTGCAACACTTGCTCCATTCCCTGGGTGGCGGGAAAGTTTTCGCTAAACTAGATCTAGCCCAGGCGATCAACAATTGCCTGTAGATCCGACCACGGCAGAGGCACAAACTATCATAACGCATAGGGGCGCATTTAAATGCAACCGGCTCCAGTTCGGGGTAAGCGTTGCCCCGGAATCTTTCAGAGCTTAATGGAAAGGTTGTTACAAGGGATAAGAGGGGTCGTGCATATTTCGACGATGTACTCATCGCCGCCCTAACAAAGACATTCTAGAAAAACGACTCAGAGAGGTTTTACGAAGATTCCAAAACGCAGGCCTCAGAGTTAAAAAGATAAATGCCAGTTATGTACCGAAAAAGTAGAATTTTGGGATACCTCCTGGACAGCCAAGGAATCCATCCCAATCGAAGACAAATTAAGGGCGATTAAAAGGCCCCCACTCCAAGGAACAAGGCAGACCTACAGGTTCCTTGGACTTATCAATTTCTATAATGTCTTTTATTCCACAAAGCAACGGTAGCTGAACCATTGCATAGACTATTAGACAAAAAAGCAACGTGGGTTTGGGGACAACGGGAACAATATGCTTTCCAACAAGTAAAGAAATTGCTAACTTCTGATTCTGTACTTATGCAGTACAACGAAACTCTTCCGCTCACTATCACGTGTGACGCATCACCTTTGGGGTTGGGGCAATTCTGGCCCACGATACTAAATGGAGCGGAAGCCCCCATCGCGTTTTTTTTCGCGAACCTTAGCTAAAGCTGAAAGAAATTATAGTCAGCTGGACAAAGAAGCTTTAGCTATTGTGGCTGCAGTTAAAAGATTTCATGAATATGTTTATGGCCGTGCGCACGATAATTACTTATCATAAACCACTACTGGGGATCATTGCGGGTAATAAACCAACCCCGTATATATTGTCCCCTCAGAATGACCTGCTGGTCTGAATTCTTGGCGGCCTACAACTACACCTTGCAACATCGCCTCGGGAAATCAATTCTCCACGCTGATGCATTGAGCAGAACGCCGCTCCCAGACTCTGTTGTAGATCCAGCCCCAACCATCTCAACACTACAGATCAAGCTCTACATGTACCACCATTGACGGCCTAGAGACATTGCCTTTGAAACAAAAACGTGGACCCAGTTCTGCAACACATCCTATGCTGGGTTGAACGGGTGGCCGACAGACCAAATAGCACCGGAATGGGCGCCTTCAAAGCCCGCCAAACCGAACTGTTTTCCCAAAAAGGCTGTATCTTGTGGGGCGATCGAGTCGTAATCCCTGGCAAATTGCAACAAACTGTTTTGGCGGTATTGCATGAAGGACATCCGGTATCGTGCGGATGAAAGCACTCGCACGCAGCTACGCTTGGTGGCTGGGAATCAACAAAAGAATCGAGGCCTGGGTCGCTACTTGTCAACGTTGCCAGGGCGCCAGCAACGCCCGCCTAAAGCAAGCCCAACAGAATGGGAAACTCCGAGGGACCTTGGTCCCGTATTCATATTGACTTTGCAGGACCTACCAAAGGACACACTTTCCTTATTACTGTCGATGCCTATTCAAATTGGCTCGAGATCCATCGAATGAACACAACTACAACGGACTCAGTTATCAATAAATTAAACAGACTATTTGCCACACACGGGTTTCCGGACGTGTTGGTCTCGGACAACGCCCACAGTTTACTGCATTACCCTTTGAACAATATCTTGCTGATCGGGCATCCGCCATGCACTAACCTCGCCCGCCGCACCCTGCGGCGAATGGATCGCAGAACGCATGGTACAATTTGTAAAAAGACCCTTCACAAAATGGAATTTGGCAACATCGACGAGAAAATCAATTGAATTCTCTTGTTGCAGCACATCACGCCCACAGCGTGACCAACAAAACGCCCGCTGAACTTCTTATGGGGCAGAAACTACGATCGCACCTTGACCGGCTCCACCCCGCATTCGCACCGGAAAAGCCCTTCGGCTCCAGCAGCAAATGCCGGGAATTTAAGGTAGGCGATTTAATCTTTGCCAAAAAACTTTTCCGGCGACCCGTTATGGATACCCGCAACCGTTACCCACCTTACCGGGCCTAAATCTTACCGCCTGCTAACAGACGATGGGAGGGTGTGGAAACGCCACATAGACCAACTCCGATCGAGATTACCACCCAGCGCCCATGACTCCCGGGTTCACCAATTCAAGGGGAGGAAATATCGAGGAAATTGACTTTGATATGACAAATAGCAGGCCAACGGAAACCCTACGGCCCAGCGAAACACCAGAACTTGAAGCGGGAGGAGTTAACTCTTTCAGGGAACTTTAATACGGGGAAACCGAACTGCAAAACCCTCGAAGAAACATGGAGTAGCGGAGACAACCACAGTGAAAGCAGCACGGAATCACCGCAGCGAAACAGAATTTAATAAAGATCATCCAAACGCTCCACCGAACCGGACCTTACACCAAAACCGGTGGAGCCACGGAAATCATCCAGACAGACCAAACGGCCTGTCTATCTTGAGGATTTTATTACAGCTCCCTCAAACGGAACCTAAGGGGGAGGGGTGTTGTGAATCAATAAAAGTTACTAGCATAAATGCAAATCTGGGTTTGGAAACCTGCACACCTGATTGGTCCTTATACAACAACTAGGGATTGGTCCATAACTAGTCCCTGATTGGCCACTATTTTGACACTTCTCATTGGTTATAAGTTTGAACTTGTTGCACATGTCATTGGTTAATAAGGTAGCAGCTAACCCTATAAAAGGTTGCTGCTGCCCATAGCCTTGCTCTGTTCTGTTCTATTTACTATTATTAAAGAGTTGAAGTCACTGGTCAGATGTCTGGTCTCCATTATTCTCCAAACTTAACAAAGAGAATTAAGAATGAAAGAATTTAGAGACCAAGGATAATCTGAAAGAAGTTAAGACAAAAGTCAGGAAAGAGATAGCTAATGACAGAGGAACCCAGAATTTAGGAAGCCAATTAAATTTCTTTATATTTAGAGAGTTCCAGTGAAAGAAACAATCTGGGGCTGAAAGATTTTTCACTGAGAAGACTCTGCTTGGGGATAACTGGTTGACCAATTATCAGCAGCTATATAGTTTGGGTCAATATGCCAAAATATTTTTTCTTGAGTTTTCTTCCTATAATTCCTGCATAACGTTTTGTTATATTTTCCATGCTGCAGGAGGGGTGCTATAGGAAGGATGTCTTTGAGGTATGGTCAGAAAAAAATCAAAAAGTCAACTATGATGGGAGGTCAAGGCTCCATGCATATCCCTGTGCTCTAGAATTTCTTTTTGTGGTATTCTCAGTTTGCCTTATTGTTGCAAGATAGTAGCAGATGTTGTTTTCACTGCACATCTACATCATCATTCTGCAACACCTCTGAGTACCTCTGCTTCCTGTTTCTAAAAGAACTCCAAGGATATCTCTGGGGATTTAATTTTGAATTTGAGAAGCTGTGGAGGCTGCAGAGATATCTCCAAAGGTAAGTGCAAGATACAGTCATCAGATAAGTGCAAGAATACTAGACACACATTCAATAAAATATCACCTTTCCCCCCTTTCTGTTTTAAAAGATTGCTTAAAAGTAGGTCATCCAATGAGGCTGGTAAACAAATGCAAAAGAAAACCAACATTATTGGAAATAATTTTTTGTCACTTTCACTGGTTGGCAAATGAAATATAGTATTAATTCCTTACAGCTGATCTGTCAAACTCTAGGAAGGAAATTCAAGTTTCCTCTTCTCTTATCGTTACTGTAGAGCAAATTAATTAACTGCGGTGAGAATCTCAAGACATTTGAGAGATACAGAAATAGTTTACCTGTAGAGTTGACCTTAATATAATTTCTGCTGTCCAGATGAATATACTCCTGTTCATTTGCTGGCAAGAGATATGCAGCTTCCTCTCTATCTACTGCTGACTATGTGGCAAATCTGCATTATCACTGATAAGCCTCATTATTAGCAGCCAATTTCATTTCCCCTTGGCTGAAGTACATTGTGATTAAAACTGATTAGATAACATTATACTTAAAACTGCTCAAGTGGCATACTTTTTTTTTTAACAGTGGAAGAATATCTTTGTTATTGTGCCTCGGGTTTTCTAATAATGTACTGGATGTACTCTTGCACTCAATTAGAAATGAGCTATGAGCCGATGGAAACCAGGAGTCCAAAGAGAAGAACCATCTAGATCAGGGGTCTCCAACCTTGGCAGCTTTAAGCTTTGCTGGCTGAGGAATTCTGGGAGTTGAAGTCCACAAGTCTTAAAGTTGCCAAGGTTGGAGACCCCTGATCTAGATCACAAGATAATAACCCAGAAATGTAGGTCTCTCTCTCTCTCTCTCTCTCTCTCTCTCTCCCTCTCTCTCTCTCTCCAAATCCAAAGAGCAAGACTGACAGATGCCTCTAAGCAAGATACTATGCTTGGTTCTCTTATAATCCATTGACCAGCATTGATAGTAAGAACGTGCAGTTAGATGTTCCATTCTATTTGATTATGGGGAACAGTGCAAGATAGGTTCAGACAATTTGCACAGATGCAATAGAATCTCCAGAAAGTGATTTTAGTGACAGGAGAATGAAAGAGAATCTTGGATTGTGCATTTTCACCTTTTTTATATTAATGTTATACAGTACAACATTAATGGATGTTGTGCATGGATCTATGTTCAGAAGTATGATTAAGCATCACAGTCTCTTCTATTTTTGCAGGTGCTTTTCTATTTAATATTCATGATTTGACACCATAAATGTATTATTGCTTTTCTTTATCTTCTTTGGTAAGGACAGGGTAAGCTTGTTATAAACAAGGGACAGAATCTCTTTCACACTTCCACTGAAATAACTAGAATGGAAGTTTTCTGCACCAGATAAAAAGTTGGTTTAAACTTTATTCGGATAGATTTATAACATTAAGTCTATGCAGGATACAGCAGTAATATTTTCTCTCTGTGTATTGCCTATATCCCATTAACAATGGCTTCATGTTTCAGCTGTTGGATTGGGCTGGCAGATCTTCACATGCAGAATTGGTAGTCTTCTAGCACAGTAATTATGCTTTCTGCTGGTATTCAGATATTCCTGAATTTACAGCCACAACTTCCACCACTAAACAATACAGCCATTAAGTGAGTCACACCAATTTCATGATTTTAAGTGAATCATGCAGTTTGTTAAGCAAATCACATAGTTATTAAGCAAATCCATCTTCCCCATTGGCTTTTCCTGTCAAAAGCCATCTGGGAAAGTTGTAAATGGCAATCACATAACTGCAGAGTCATAAGTGCACATAAGCCACTTTTTTTCAGCGCTGTTATACATTTGAATGGTTGCTAAATGAATGGTCATAAGTTGAAGACTATCTGTAAGTATCACTTACAGGTCCCTGCATTTATGTCCCTGCACTTATCACTTGCAGGTAGAAGTGTGGTGGTTTAATGGTTAGAATGCAGTACTTACTGCAGTCTAACTCACTGCTTACTCCAGGAGTTTGATTCTGAATGGCTCAAGGTTGACAGCCATCCACCCAGATTCTTGGGGACAATATGTTGACTCTATAAACCACTTAGAGAGAGCTGTAATGTAAAGCACCACGGTGGCCAAAGGGGGGCTTTCGGGGCCCCTTCCCTCAGGGCCCGGGCAGCCTCGCCACCAGCGCTGGCTCATGGCGAGCGCGAGAGCTCCCCCACCAACACCTTGCTGCGACCCGACCGCACCCGCCCGTGCCCTCGCCCTTCCGCTGCCGCTTGGGCGCTGGAGCTGCTGCCGCCGCTTGGAGCTGCCTCTGCCGTTGGAGCTGCCTCTGCCGCTTGGAGCCGCCGCCGCCGCTTGAAGCTGCCGCTTCCGCTTTGGAGCACTACCGCTGTTTGAAGCACCACCGCCACTCCAAACACGGAAGCGGCAGCTCCAAGCGTGACGGCGGCACTCAAACGGCGGCGGCGGCTCAAACGGCAGAGGCAGCTCCAAACACGGAAGCGGAGCCACCGCCGCCGCTTGGAGCTGCCGCCGCTGTTTGGAGTGCCGCCGTCACGTTGAGTGCCGCTCGCATTTGGAGCACTACCGCTGTTTGAAGCACCACCGCCACTCCAAACACGGCGGCAGCTCCAAACGCGGCAGCGGCAGCTCCAAACGACGGCGGCAGCTCCAAACGGCGGCGGTGGCTCCGCTTCCGTGTTTGGAGCTGCCTCTGCCGTTTGGAGCCGCTGCTTGAGTGCCGTCACGTTTGAGCTGCCGCTTCCGTGTTTGGAGCTGCCGCCGTGTTTGGAGTGGCGGTGGTGCTCCAAACAGCGGTAGTGCTCCAAACGCGGAAGCGGCAGCTTCAAACGGGCGGCGGTGGCTCCAACGGCGGCAGCAGCCCAAACGGCAGAGGCAGCTCCAAACGGCAGAGGCAGCTCCAATGGTACTCCAAACAGCGGCGGCAGCTCCAAATGGCGGCGGTGGCTCCTGCTCGTGTTTGGAGCTGCTCTGCCGCTTGGAGCCGCTGGCGCCAGCTGAGTGTCGCCACAGCCACGCTTGAGCTGCTGCCCGTGTTTGAGCTGCCGCCGTGTTTGGAGTGGCGGTGGTGCTCCAAACAGCGGGTAGTGCTCCAAACGCGGAAGCGGCAGCTTCAAACGGCGGCGGCTCCAACGGCGGCAGCAGCTCCAAACGGCAGAAGCAGCTCCAAACGGCGGCGGCGGCTCCAAATGGCAGAGGCAGCTCCAAATGGCGGCGGGCGGCTCCAAACGGCAGAGGCAGCTCCAAACGGCGGCAGCAGCTCCAAGGGCACTCCAATGGCGGTGGTAGCTCCAACGGCACTCCAAATGGCAAGTCCCCCCACCCTTCCTCTATTTTGCATGTTTTAAACTAGGCCTAAATTTGGGGAGGGGCTTAATTTGATTTTATGCCTAGAAAACATGCTGGGTCTTCCTATTGGTGGAGGCCGTATTGTTGGAGAAACACGGTATGAAGTGGTATATAAGTTTAAGTGCTATTGCTATTGCTATCACAGCAACAGAGATCCACTGAACATTCTGCGATTTGATTAAACTTTATGCCTCCCTCAGCTGATAACATTCAGATAGAGAACAATGCAGAGGTGCGATTCAACTGGTATAACAACTGGTTTGGTGAGCATGCACACTGCGTGCGTAGTTCACATTTTAAAAAGCTAATACTTACCTTCAACTGCAGCTGAAGAAAACAGCTGAGGCGCAGCAAACCGCTCTGCTGCATGAATCAACTGTGCTCTAAGAAAAAGACATAAAGCACAGGAAAGACATAAAGCACAGGGGTGGGTGCACATGCTTATTAGAGTGAACTAGTTCGGAGCCACTGATTGTCAGAACAAGGGGTTTGCCCAAACCGGTCTGAACTGGGAGATTCCCACCCCTGGAACAATGGCTTAGATTAAGCACTCTTTCTGAACTATGATCTCCTCATTCTGTTGCTTATCTTACTTTGCTACCAATATTGTCTACAGTGCAAATACTCCTCTGATTCACATATTCCCTCCTTGTTCCCATAGGGTGCTTCTCAACAAGCTATCTGAAAGGTCAACGTCTACATATATAATTGCATACAGTTCCGTTTGCACGCTACAGTACTTCTTTTTCAATGTTTACATGAAACTGTATTATTCCCTTGCTAATGAGAAGATATCCATTAAGTTCTTTTCAAAGTATGAACTTCTAGAATCCCCACTTATAAATGGCTAGGAGCTTGTTGATAAGTTAAAGTGGTTTTTTTAATGGACTTTTTAGCTTGGACAGCAACAATTCTGCACATGGTAGCTTGTTTAAGAGAAAAATGAGCTGCATTGCAAATTTATAGATCTTGTTTACAAATATTAAAAATATACCATACTCAGAGGTTAGAAAAAAACATGGAGTGCAAAGCAGCAAAGATGATCATGTAACAGTCCAAATAATGACAAATATGAATATAAAAATTGAGGCTCAGCCAACAGTAACTCTTGGAATGAACACGAACAAAAAAAGTTATTTACTCCATTTTTGTATCTTGAATTTACTGAGATGTGAGATCAGCTTTCTTGCAAAACGTCAAGAGAAACAGAACAGCAAAAGCCAAGGGAACAAATCTTTTACTTCCCCGTCACATTCAACTGATTATCACAAATAAATAAAAATGTGTCTTTTATGCCAGGTTTTCAGCTGGGCCTCCTTATCTGCAAGTAAACATTGCTGTGGGTGAAATTCTTACCCTACAGAAGTCAGTGGGAACCCTGCCATAACTATAAATGGGAAGCTTGATTCTGTAAGCAGAAACTATGGAAGGATCTAAGTAGCTTTCCAATAATTTTAAAAGCAGTTCAATGGCAAAGCTATGAACTTTCATTCCTTCATGTATGCTTTGCAACATATTTTTTTTTTGGTCTACAATGTTGATATTACCTACTCAGATGAAGGTACCTTCTTTCACACCAGATGTTTGAGTAATATTAGAAGCAATGAGACAATCTGATTTCCACAAGGCCATGGGAAAGGTGTCAGCCCCACAGTGTAGACCAGACCAAGAAATAAACTTGACAGAAGTTTAAAACTATTTTTTTATTAAGATGGATAATAGTAGAAGATCTTGCAAGTTTGATTATGCTTTATGTGAATAAGAGGAGTGTCTGTCCGTGATGTTTATACCTACTGTATGCATGATTTAGGCTTACACCACGTTCTCCTCTCCTCTCCTCTCCTCTCTTCTCTCTCCCCCTCCATTTCACTCCACTCCATATATTAAAGTTGAATCTGTCATCTCTTCACTGCTCTTTTGACCTGTCCAAATTCAAGTTGAAGAAGCTATTCTGAAATTCTGAAATGGCACTTATCTCTACTAGAATAGGATCACTATTTAGTGGAGAATGGTTATAACATGCACAGAAGCTTTTTTTTTGGACAAATCACTGAGTCAGGGATAAACTCCATCTCAGCAGAAAGATTGGTTATTTAATCTATTGACTGATCTAGTTTGTTTTAAAATGAGACATCACATAATCTTCCATATAAAAAGCTATTTGAGGGGTGATGTTGAACGTAAGAAATCTAATGTAACCAATAGTTTTATGGAGAGATCCAGGAGTGATTCATGGATATCTGTGCTATCTAGAATTCAGCCTAAAATACTGTAATAGACAGAATAAAATACTGTGGTGATTGAGGTAACAGGTTAATGATAATTGAAAAAAGGCTCTCTTACTTGATTGTTTTATGGTTGTGAAAAATGCAAATTCTTTAAAATGCCATATTCATATTTCCTAAAAAGGGAGTGTTTATTTATAAATAAATAATTGGTATTATTACATGCTTTCAGTGGATTGTTTAAAAAATGTTGTGATTTTATTAATTCCAAAATTTTTTTTAATCATGCTGTGAGGTAGGTGAGTCAAATGCTTCTCCGTAATCAGTCCAAATGATATAGACTTTTCCTAAATACTGTTCTGTCAATCAAAAGTTGATCTTTTATATTTCTTAAATTTTTGAAATTCCAGTTTTGCTCTGCAAGTTACAATGAATTTGAAATCATGTGTTTGTAACAGCTTGAATGTTAGACTAATAAACTGATTGGGCAAAAATTGTTGGGTGCTTTTTCTTTTCCCTTCAACAATATGGAGCTATAATAAACCACTCATCTAATTTATCCTTGTTGCAACAATTGTCTGGAACTACTTGTAAGATGAGAATTTAAAATGAGAGGATGTTTGATTCAAAAATTTTTCACGTGCAGGTAAGATTATCAACCTTGATGTCAACCAAAACCAAGCATTTAATAGTGAGTGCCATACCATGTGCACTAATCAAACAGGGGCAAGAAAGTAGGGGCAGGCAGGCCCAACACAGGTTATGTAGACAGTAAACACAGTGTCAGACATAAAGACCTCAAGTGCCTATATACAAATACACAAAGTCTGGGGAACAACAGGGTGAACTCGAACTACAAATACATGAAGGTAAATATGATATAGTTGAAATAACAGAAACTTGGTGGGATGAAACCCATAACTGGAACATACTGATAGAAGGATACAAACTATTTAAAAAACCAGACCCCATAAAAAAGGAGGTGGAGTTGCACTGTATGTAAAGGACCACTATATTGCTACAGAAATGCATGAAACCAAAGATGAAAACCACCTAGAATGCATATGGGTCAATATAAAAGAAAAAAAGAATGACATGGCCATAGGGGTATATTATAGGCCACCCAATCAAGCAGAAAATATAGATGTCCTTTTTGCCAGCCAACTAACAAACATATGCAGGAAACACACAACAATAGTAATGGGAGACTTCAATTATCCTGATATCAATTGGAAAACTAATTCTGCATCAAGTGAGAAATCAAATAAGTTCTTGACCAACCTAGCTGACAACTTTGTTGTCCAAAAGGTAGAGGGTGAAACTAGAGGGACAGCCATACTGGACTTAATTCTTCCAAACAGAGAAGTGATAGAGGGAGTTGAAACTGCAGGAACCTTGGGTGAGAGTGACCATGTCATACTAGAATTCAACATAACACAAACACAAACAACAGAACATAAGACACCAGAGTCTTGGATTTTAAAACAGCTGATTTCAATAAACTCAGAGAGAACTTGGAAAAGATTCCATGGATGAAAATCCAAAAGGGGAAAACAACTAAAGAATCTTGGGAAACTCTAAAAAGTATGATCATAGAAGCCCAGACCAGCACAATACCACTGAGAAAGAAAAACAAGAAATCCAAGAAGAAACCAGCATGACTACACAAAGGTCTCTCTGGCAAATTGGAAGAAAAAAAGGACAAATACAAAAAATGGAAAGAAGGACATACAACTAAGGTAGAATATCAGCAGATAGCCAGAATCTGCAAAGACGAAGTCAGCATAGCAAAGGCAAAGAACGAACAAAGACTTGCAACAAAAGTCAAAGATAATAAAAAAAGTTTCTTCCAACATATAAATAACAAGAAAAAAATCAAGGAAACAGTCGGTCCACTAAAGAGAGAAGATGGCAAGGAAGTAACAGGCAACAGAGAGAAAGCAGAACTGCTGAACTCATTCTTTGCATCCGTCTTCAAGCAAAAAGAAACTATAGCTCAACCCACCAAAAACATAACTGTAAAAGACAGACCAGAAATAAAAGTTAAAATAAGCAAAAAAATAGTAAGAGAACACCTGTCTGATCTTGATGAAAACAAATCACCGGGGCCTGATGGATTACATCCCAGAGTTTTAAAGGAGCTGGCAGAGGTCATCTCAGAACTACTGCACCATATCTTTCAAAAATCCTGGAGCACTAGGGAACTACCAGAGGACTGGAAAAGAGCTGATGTGGTTCCCATCTTCAAAAAATGAAAAAAAACAACAGACCCAGGAAACTATAGACCAATCAGCCTAACATCAATACCCGGGAAGATACTGGAAAAGATAATAAAAAAACAGATCTGCCAACATCTAGAAATAAGTAAAGTAATAATTAGCAGTCAGTTATTAAAAACAGATCATGCCAAACCAATCTTATTTCATTCTTCAACACAGTGACTAAATCAGTAGACCAGCAAAATACTGTGGACATAATATATTTAGATTTCAGCAAGGCATTTGACAAAGTAGACCACAACCTACTTCTTAGTAAGCTAGAAATAAGTGGAATAGATAGCACCACCATTAGATAGATTCGCAACTGGCTGGCAAACCGTACTCAACGAGTAGTCCTTAATGGGTCTAAGTCTACATGGAGGGAAGTAAGCAATGGGGTGCCACAAAGTTCCGTCTTAGGCCCAGTACTCTTCAATATCTTCATTAATGACTTAGATGAGGGAATAGAAGGGGATCTTACCAAATTTGCAGATGATACTAAGCTGGCAGCTGGCAGAAATAGCTAACATCCAAGAAGATAGGCTCAAGATACAGATGGATCTTGACAGACTAGAACACTGGGCCATATCTAACAAAATGAAATTCAATGTAGAGAAAAGTAAAGTCCTATACTTAGGCAAGAAAAAAAAAGTACACATATAAACTGGGTGAAACCAGGCTCAATAGCAGTAACTGTGAGAGGGATTTTGGAATCTTAGTGGACAACCAGCTAAATATGAGCCAGCAGTGTGCAGCAGCCGCCAAAAAAACTAATGCAATCCTAAATTGTATTAACAGGGGGATACAATCAAGATCAAGGGAAGCACTAATACCACTTTATAAAGCCTTAGTAAGACCACACCTAGAGTACTGCATCCAGTTTTGTTCACCACATTACAAAAAAGATGTTGAGACTCTAGAAAAAGTACAGAGAAGAGCAACCAGGATGATTAGAGGACTGGAGGCTAAAACATACAACGAACGGTTGCAGGAACTGGGCTTGGCTACTCTAGTAAAGAGAAGGACCAGGGGAGACATGATAACAGTCTTCTAATATTTGAGGGGCTGCCATAGGGAGGAAGGGGTCAAGCTATTTTCTAAAGCACCTGTAGGCCAGACAAGGAATAATGAATGGAAACTGAACAAGGAGAGATTTAACCGAGAAATAAGGAGGAACTTTCTGACAGTGAAAACAATCAACCAATGGAATAGCTTGCCCTCGGAAGTTGTGGGAGCACCATCACTTGAGACTTTCAAGAAGAGATTGGACTGCCATTTGTCAGAAATGGTGTAGGGTCTCCCGCTTGGGCGTGGGGTTGGAATAGATGACCTACAAGGTCCCTTCCAACTCTGATTATCTGTTAAATCTGTTAAACTTTCTTAGTCTGCTCTTTTACAATATCTTTTATTAGTACAGTATTTTCCTTTTGTTCAGATTTCATTTTTCAATTTCAAGCATTTATCTGACTATTTCATTGTACTTTATTTGGTTAAGGATTTTTCCAAAATGCCAACATTTCTTCCTTATTTTAAGATATTCAATTCATATTTTCAGTTAAGCTTTGAAAACAATATGAAATCGATATTTCAAATGACCTATTCTGCTAAAAGTGCTTGATTCAACCACTCTCTGTTTTAATTCTTTTATAACTTCTGTGATTGCTTTGCTATCCAGGTTGTATCACTTTTTCAAATTTGCTTTTGTTTGCTCATTTTTCAATTTTTATTTCTTTGAATTATGTAGGATGCTAATATATTTATTGAAAACGTTTCCCTTTATTTTATTTTCACTTAGGTGTTTAATTTTTAATTTGGCTTGCTTTTAGTTTATGAACCAATTCTATTGCTATTATTTTTGCATTGCTGTACAGTAGCTGATCAGTTTCTTTGATTTTTTCTTGTCATAATTGTTTGGGCAACCATACAAAAATGTAATTGAAATGTTTTTTGAACAGATTTCAAAGGATGTGATCTTTGTCTTACAATTTCTGTCTTTTTATTTATTTGTTTATTTCTATTTTAAGTTTCTAGACTGCGACACTTATGGTCACACTTAGGTACGTGTGTACAAAATTGTACAACTCTTTTACTTGTAAATGATTTTTTCGGTTTTAATTGTAATGTAACATGTGCGAACAAATACTTAAACTTAATGTAAACTGCTCCAAACTTGATTGTAAAAAAAAGCCAATTTTTATAACAGAATTGTCAAAGTCTGGTATGTTTTATCTGATTCTGTTGTCTCAGTCATTAACACTCACAGTTTTAATTCTAACTTAACTTCTGTAGACCTCACTACATTTTTAAGGGCTCGCTAAGGTGGCAAATATGTGCACTAGTCTGTTTATCATCCCTGACACATTTTGATTTTCTTATTTTCTGTGTTTGAATTTGTAATTTTTGTTTGATGAATAAAATAAAAATCACTGGAGGAGGTTGTTGTTGTAACTCAAACAACTGTGACTCTGCTTTATTGTTTGACTTTGTTGTTCAAAATCATTTATTATTGTTACGAATTATTTTCTCAACTTCTTGTTCCTTCCCATTCAAGTTTTCTTTTATTTTTCTCTATGAACTCTTTAAAGTTTTCCAGAATGGGACCAAATGAGGATTTGTAAGAGTTATGAGTCACAAAAAGCATGTTTAAAAGGTGCCTTATCTCTATATAAGCCTTTCACATTTTTCTTTTTAGTGCTATAATCCACAAGAAAGTACAGCAGCTCTATCTTGTGGCTGTGCTCTATTCTTTTGTTTATCAAAGAAGGATTTTCATCATTAACAAGGTGAACTCTGGAAAAAAAATAGAGAGAGAGAGAGAGAGAGAGAGAGAGAGAAGAAGGCACATTCACACACCGACACCCTAGTAACATACAGAACTCCTAACTAAGGTTCACTGGACTGTTTTTGAAAAGTGATCTGTAATATTTCAGCAATAAAAGACCTCTGCTTTGTACGCTCCAAAGTGCCGACGGTATCTTTGCAAGGGGTGGGGAAGAGAAAGAGTAGTAGCTGACAATTCAAAGACATACCTTATCTGAATAGTGTTATTGTGAAGGGAATAGAGTGGCAGACAAAAGATGGGAAACTACAGAAAAGGAATCAGATATCAGAAGTCCATTGTAAGAATGGCTAATAGAACATCGGGCAAAAGGCTCAAAGCATGAGTGACAACTCAAAGACAAGATGGGATTTCATACCTTTCCCAAACATTGCTTCCTTCAAAGAAAGTTTCAAATCCCAGGTGGATTCCTTAATAAATTAACAAAGAACATTCTCCCTGGAAGATGAAACTGATGCCTAAAGTTAGTAAGTCTTATCTGCTGTTTTTTCTAAGACCTCCCTGCCCCGCCAAAGAGAGAAAAGGGTCACCTCATCCAGAGGTTTAGCACTTATTTCTGCTCACCCCAAAACATTTCAAGCAAGCATATATTCATATAATCATGCTTTAAGTGAACAATTTCATAAGACTGTGATTATTTCAAGCAAGAAAGGAGTTTTATATGGACTATGTCAGGGAATGGTAATACTAGATATATTTCAAGCCAGATTTTAAAAGCTTTCTAACTGGATTGAACTGAGACGATGTCAGAGTTAAACGTGTTAATTTTTTTTTTTGCAACAAAATTGCAAAGCTCTTGTGGCATCTTAAGAAACACACATCTGTGATCTCTTAAGCTTTAGTGGACCACCCATTTTCTTCATCATAGGCATGGAGTCCATTCCTGGGGCAACAGTTGTTACAAGGAGGAAGGGAGGGAGGCACAGGAGATAGAAAGGAAACAATAAAAGAGAGGTGAGAAGTACTGAATATTTCCAATTGTGACATTCTTGCATTGATGAACTCGTGGACATACTTAGTCTAAGTAGCTTAGGCATTGTGTAGCTGATTGTTTGAAGGTTTGCTACTGAATTTCAGCAATGTCAGAAGATTCTAGGGATTTTAGAGGTTCCATATGGCTCATAAATACTGTTTGGCTGATCTAAATGTAATGGTGATCTAAATGTAAGTTAAATATATGTGCATATATCAGAATGTCAGATAGGATATCAATTGTGTTCCAAACTCAATCCTACAATATTCAAAACCACAAACACCTTTGTCAACTTTAAATCTTTCTGTAAATAAGAGAACCATTGACAACTATATCCTTCTGCCACCAGTTCTTCTCTTGATTTTATTTTATATTCCCTTTGACAAAATTCTAGTATCTTACAATAGGTTAGCTATTGGTGTTTGCTTATTATTTCTTGTCTATAAAATGCTTCTTCTGCTGACAGTCACAAAGATGTTTTGGGATACAACCTGGGTATTTCTGAAGAAACATCTTCAGAGAAAAACCAGAAGTCCAGTTGCCTCTTGAAAAAGCACCTTTGGGACAACCATGACCTGGATGACTGAGAATCGCCATACACAAGTAGTTTGAACCTTGAACAGAATTGGGCACATTCTGCATTAGTGCTCAAGTTGGCATGCAAACTTATGCTTGATTTATTTCTTGCATTTCTGATTTTCAAAGCCAACCCTATACTTGCTATCATGCCCTGGGATTAAGAGCAATACAAAGCACTGAAAATAATGGATTGCCTCTAGGGAATCTCCAAACTAGGGTGCACAACCATTTTGTGCATTGAGGGCCACAGTGATTGGGGACAGGACTAAAATGAAATGCAATTGCATTTCATTGATATCTACATATAATTAACATTATAATTAAATTATTGATTCTCCAGCCATGTATATCAGTTTTCCTTTGACTTCAGATTGCACCCTGCTAACTTAAAACCTTGGATATACTGCAGATGCAATAGAATCTACCTGGGGTGGCTGCTCCTTGTGTTTTCTGTAACAGTTGAATAAATAAAAACAGTCTTGGGCAAACAAATGAAAACAGCACATGTGCCACAGATTTCTCTTGTTACATTGAAAGTAAACCTGAACAATTGCTCCAATCTCTGCATTATCTCAACAGTAAGCAAAACATCAAAATAATGTATAATAAAACCCAACTTTCCGACGACCTCTCCTGCCTTAAAAAAGGTGGAATATAGAGTGCCAAGGACTTCTATTAGTACCATCCATTTTGTTAGCATTTCTCCAATTTATCTTGCATTACTAACCCCTCGGAGTACTATTCCTATTGTAAATATTTAAGCATTACTGTTGACATAAAGATAATACTGACAAATTGAGTTAACATTTCTGCTGAGGATTACTGACCATGTGCAGTGCTGAGCAACTTTTAACACCCACACCAAGCCCCCCTCTAGCCCACGCCAAGCTCTGTTTAGTCTACAATATGGCCGTGCTTTTCAAATGAATTTTGAGCTGTAATTTACACAAAACGTGAAACAATCTTTCTGGGATCAATTAATTGTTTGACTTTCTTAATACATTTCCATTTTAACTAGATTAGGTCTGCATCAAAAGGATAGTAATGGGTGAAAGATGTCAGTGCCCTCAGAAGCAAGAGAACGGGTTCCCTCAGGCCTCCTTGATTTGTGACTCATCAAGCTACTGTCCATGTTTGTAGATCACCAGCAACTCTGTAAACTTCCTGTTTATATTATTTGCCTGAAACTGAAAACAAAGGTGAATTGGTGAGTGCTTGGCAAGGCATGCTACCTGGCTGGTTGTGAACTGTGTTTGGCTTAGTAGGTTACAATTACTACACAACTGTATAAAAGTACAGATTAAGAGTATCATTGTGGTACTTATTAATATACAAGTAACATAAATTCATGAACACCAATTAGCAGTTGGAAGATATGATGAAAATTCCTTCATTGCACAATAAACAGGCAGATTTCACCATAGTCTCAAATGGGAAACTGTGGAGCATTTTAGACCAAACCATGTCCAAAAATGCTAGAGAATTCCTGGAAATTCTGGCAGTTGGACAAATCAGCCATCAATTGGTAGATAAACAGCATCTATATACCACTCAAAAGACAATCAAAAAGCCGAAAAAGAAACAATTCTGCTCCATTGTGGTTTAAATCGAAGTTTTGCTTTGGTGTTTTTATATTGTTCTAATTCTTTGTATTCCATGTATTACTTTTTATTTGACAAAGAATATTAAGCACTTATTGTTTAGTATGATCTATGTACATAGCCAAGACAGAGAAGTATGCAGGTAGTTTTGCTTAGCAACCACTCATTCAGTGATTGTTCAAAGTTACAACAGGCCTTAAAAAGATTTACAACTGGTTCTCAAAGATGTGGCCATTTCTGTGGTCATGTAATCACAATTTGGATGCTTGGCAACTCACACACATGATAGTGTCCCACAGTCACATGATCACCATTTACGACATTCAAAGTTGGCTTTCAATAAGCAAAATCATTTGAGATGTGACTGTGATGCTCCTTGACAAAATATCCATCACATTGTGTCTGAATGTCCATCAAGAGCTTACACCAGCCCATTGTCTGATTTTTTTCGACATAGACCAACCTGTCCTTGAATGGCTGGGTGGACTGGACATTTGAACTACTATAAGTCCATGTATTTGCCATACGCTAAATAAAATAAACTGGAAAAGCTGGCAGAAAGTCACAAACCAATGTGATGTTGTGTTTAAAGTTCCTGGGTGATTCAGTTAACAATCTGAAATGGTACAGATGTTGTAAATTAGCCAGGTCATGTGACATTTCTCTTTGTAACTGTGTTGCTTAATGACAGAGTTCCCAGTTCTAATTGCGGGTGATAAGAAAGATCTATCTGGGCTGTGCTGACCCCTTGAAGTGTGAGTGTCAACTAAAAATACTTTTTTGGTCTTTTTAGTTGCCAGCATAAAGGGAGTGGGGAAAGTAGTGCATTCCTTAAATGCTGCAGATAATTGCTAAAGATGTTGATGCACAAGTTTATTATTGGAGATCATGATGGATGACTCTTGGCTATGGATGTGTCCCATTGGAGAATATACATCCAGGGGGTGGGGGGAAGACCAGGGTCAAGGGTGAAATGAATGATGTATCTTAGAGTCTGCTGCATCCAGGTAACGCCGATATGGTCACTCCTAATAAATAATTTTTTTTTACTCTGAGAGATGCGGCTAGAGACTTATGATTTGAATGGGGGTGGTTTGTTGGAGCCCTGACACTGAGATTTTGATTGACAGTACAATCCTAGACTTTTGTCTGTTCCAAAGTATATATAAATACTGAAAAACCTTGTGAGATGATTTAAAAATATATTACCTTACCACCCTCTGATGTAAGTAAGTATAATAATGACACCCGCATGTATACTATCATTTTTATTTTGCATTTTTTCAACATTGATCTTCTTGGTTTCTTTTTAGTGCATTTTTTCCAGATATTATCTAACATAGGACCTCAGAGGAAGCTTTCAGACTTGTCCAACCTGTGAAATGTCTAGAGAACTTTCTATGATTTTCTCATGAAGAATCTCTTGAATGTCACAGCAACAGTGGACATGAATTAAAGATCTGAAGCAATTTCTCTTTCCCAATCCTAGCTATATGGAAACAGCCCAATAAAGATCTGGGTCCTGATAATTGATTTCTGTTAGTTTTACAGTTGACCAAAACAAAAATTATGGACAGGAAAGGATAAATAAATGTTGAGAATGCTGGAGCTGAGCTCTTGAGGTTTTGAATCTTTTTACCTTTTTCTCCAATTATCCATGGAAAGAACTTCCTCCCATTTACCTCTGTGTCTGTGTTGTGCTTTGAACTGACTGGAAAATTCTTAGGCTCTTCCCTTCGGTCTACTTTCTACAGGTGAATCTTCTGTCTTTCCTTATTTTCTGAACTGAAAGGTTGATGTTACAGGCTTTCTATTGGACCTCAAACCATGTGATCCTGTTCATCAATAAACTTTCTTTCCAAGTGGCTTCCATGTTTTCAGTGTATTTTCCCCCCACTTGGAACTGAACCCAGAAGGATATTTCTTCAACAGAGCAATTTGCCTCCAGAAGTTGTGGTTGCTCCAACACAGGAAGTTTTAAAGAAGAGATTGGATAACCATTTGTCTGAAGTGTTGTAGGGTTTCCTTGCCTGAGCAGGTGGTTGGACTAGAAGACCTCCAAGGTCCCTTCCAACTCTGTTATTCTATTTCTATTGAATTAGGCCACTTCTTTGATTTACTTCCTCAATAAACTTTCTGAAGTTTGATTAACTTCCTTAATAAACTTCATTTGTTTGAATAGTCACCATGTTTCTTTCTAGATACTTTGGAAATGCTGCTTTGTTTGTTTTTTACAAATATGCTCTGTGATATGCAGGTGATGAATGATCTGAAGGGTTCATACAGGATTACCTGTAACTTTTCCCTAGAGTTAATGGGATGGAGAACAGGAATTTTGATCTTTGGGCACATATACAAAGCATATTGTGAATATCTCAGCTGGAAAGATTTTTCCATAGCTTCTGATGAATTTTATACATGGGGTAGAAAGAAGGGGTTGTATTTGATTTAAAATGCCATTTGATTTAAAAGCTTTTAGGTTACTCATCACACGCTTCCTTTCTGTACATTCCTTTCTTGATGGTATTTTCAAATTCATTTTATTCCTGAATGTACCACATGTAGAATGTAGAAGACCCCACTATATTTTTTTCTACTCTGTATCTCTTTATTGTTACATTACATCATCTCTCTATCTCCATCATCCCCCTTTCCTTCCAAATATGAAAAAGCAAATGAGAGAGATCAGTGGAAACATGAGAGGATTACTCAGTGAAACACTAGAATTCATGAATGCCTCAAACACCATATTTCACCCAGGACAATTCCACCCAAATGCTCTTCACCTTTGAAACTAACTCCAAAAGCGAATTGGCTTTTGTCACACACACCCAATGAGAAATGGTACTACAACATCACCAACAACAAAACACGCAGGAGGGATATTCTGCATTGCCTTAGTGGGAATCTTCACGTTCCATGGACAGTGATCTCATGATGATAAAAATGTAGGAGGCTTGCTGAGAGTACATTAAGATTTTCCCCAGATTAGGGGAACCATACGCCAGTCCTGACCTAGCAGAGTTATATGCTCTCCAGCTGTCTCTTCTCTATCCTGCTGGCAGGAGCCCAGTATGGCTTTGGATAAAGTGATGTCTCTGCTATGGATTTTCCTCCCCCGACTGGAGGATTGCTCTCTAAATCAGAATAAATGGAAAAAGAATTACTCCAAGAAGAAAGAACACTTTTGCAAATGTTTAATTGGACTGATAATGATCATATTAGCATGTTCAAATTTAAATACAGTAAGAATGATACACCCAGGCCTCTGAAGGAGCAACTGAGCAACTGTATGAATTTGTTATTTCTCCCAGGCAGAAAGTCCGGGAATGACATCTCCCATATGTTGTTCTCACTCTCATCATCCCACTTTCAGCAATTACAGACTAAATTGTGCAAGAATCAGGTTATCTTCCAAAATCTACAACATTCATAGATAGGAGCAGAGAAATGACAAATGTTAGTCCTTTGTGGCTGAATTTTTATGGTTGGAAATCCCAGAATCAACGGCACTGACTCTTCGGCACCTCATGACCATAATGGATAAAAGGGGATGTATGGATTTATTCTGGATTTTGGGTTTATTCTGCATGGATTTATTCTTGTTCTGTACTGATTCTATCAATTTATTCTGTGTTCCCCTTTGTCTATTATCTTGCTTGTTTTTTGTTTTATGAGACTGATAACCTCAGATCAAAACCTTCTGTCTTTCTTTGTAGGCCCATTTCCGCTTTGATTCTTCTCCTACTAGGAAGTTACTAGCTGGATATTGGCCTTGGCTGTCCCTATTTATTTCCTGTAAATAGAATCAAATGTAGCATATTTTATCACGCAGCTGCTAGCTAGCTATTTGACTAACCTGGTCAAAGTATGTTGTGTGGAGGCAAATATATATTCATTTCTTTCAAGGGCCCATTTTACTAACAGAATTATAGCTAGTGAAGCCAAATCTCTTATGTTAGGGAAATGGCAGGGGTTACTGCAAGTGGGAAGGGGCTAGGAGGAGCAACTCCTATTGTGTACAGTAACTGAGCTACTCTGCAGTACACCCATAAACTAGTCTCTGGCCCTCAGGTGGGTGGGAGCATGGTTTGTCTTTTTGCATGTATTGAACTGCAAAATTTAATTGGGAGGTAGCTGTTGATTGAGTTGGATTTTGCATGAAGTCTAACCTTTCTCTTGGATAGCAAAACATTTCCCACTTGTTAAGTTTGGAGAGTAATGGAGACCAGACATCTGACCAATGACTTCAACTCTTTATTAACAGTAAATAGAACAGAACAGAGCAAGCTATGGGTAGCAGTAACCCCTTTTATAGGGTTGGCTGCTACCCTATTAACCAATACTAAGTGCATCAAGTTCAAACTAATAACCAATAAGAAGTGTCCTAAGCTTGGCCAATCAGGGGCTTTTTATGAACCAATCCTTGTTCATTGTTTAAGGACCAATCAAATGTGCAGGCTTCCAAAACCTGCTTTGCATTTAGGCTTAGTAATTTTATTCATTCACAACACCCCTCCCCCTTGGGTTCCGTTTGAGGGGAGCTGTAACAAAATCTTCAAGGTAGACAGGCCGCTTGGTCTGTCTGGATGATTTCCGTGGCTCCACCGGGTTTGTTCTCAAGTCCGGTTCCGGTGGAGCGTTTGGATGATCTTTATTAAGTTCCGTTTCGCTGCACGGTGATTCCGTGCTGCTTCCGTTGTTGTTGTCTCCGCCAATCAGTGTTTCTTCGGGGTTTCGCAGTTCGGTTTCCCCCGTGTTCAAGTCCCATGGAAAAGTCAACTCCCTCCCCGCTTCAATCCCCGGTACTTCGCTGGGCCGTAGGTTTTCCGTTGGCCTGCTATCCGTCATATCGAAGTCAATTTCCTCGATATTTCCTCCCCTCAGTTGGTGAACCCGGGAGCCATGGGCGCTGGGTAGTAATCTCGAACGGAGTTGGTCTATGTGGCGTTTCCACACCCTCCCATCGTCTGTTAGCAGGCGGTAAGATTTAGGCCCAGTGAGGTGGGTAACGGTTGCGGGTATCCATAAAGGGTCGCCGGAGAAGTTTTTGGCAAAGATTAAATCGCCTACCTTAAATTCCCGGCATTTGCTGCTGGAGCCGAAAGGCTTTTCGGTGCGTATGCGGGTGGAGCCGGTCGAGGTGCGATCGTAGTTTCCGCCCATAAGAAGTTCGCGGGCGTTTTGTTGGTAACGCTGTGGGGCGTGATGTGCTGCAACAATAAAATCCGACTTGATTTTCTCATCGATGTTTCCGAATTCCATTTTGTGGAGGGTCTTTTTTACAAACTGTACCATGCGCTCTGCACGCCCGTTCGCCGCAGGGTGCGCGGGCGAGGTCAGCGCATGGCGGATGCCCCGGTCAGCAAGATATTGTTCAAATGGTAATGCTGTGAACTGTGGGCCGTTATCCGAGACGAGGACGTCCGGAAAACCATGTGTGGCAAATAACCTGTTTAATTTGTTGATAACTGAGTCCGTTGTAGTTGTGCTCATTCGATGGATCTCGAGCCAATTTGAATAGGCATCGACTGTAATAAGGAAAGTGTGCCCTTTTGTAGGCCCCGCAAAGTCAATATGGATACGGGACCATGGTCCTCTCGGAGTTTCCCATTCGGTTGGGCTTGCTTTAGGTGGGGCGTTGCTGACGTCTTGGCAACGTTGACAAGTAGCGACCCAGGCCTCGATTCTTTTGTCGATTCCTGCCACCAGGCGTAGCTCCGTGCGAGTGCTTTCATCCGCACGATGCCCGGATGTCCGTCGTGCAATACCGCTAAAACAGTTCGTTGCAGTTTGCTCGGGATTACGACTCTATCGCCCCACAAGATGCAGCCCTTTTGAGAAAACAGTTCGGTTTGGCGTGCTTTAAACGGCGCCCATTCAGGTGATAGCTGTTCTGTTGGCCAACCACGCTCAACCCAGCGTAGGTGTTGCAGGACTGGATCTCGCTTTTGTCTCGAGGGCAATGTCTCTCGCCGTCAATGGCGGCGCGTGTAGAGTCTCAATTTGCAACGTTGTGATGGTTGGGGCTGGATCTTCAACCGATTCTGGAAGCGGTGTTCTGCTCAATGCATCAGCGTGGAGAATTGATTTCCCCGGGCGGTGTTGCAAGGTGTAGTTGTACGCCGCCAAGAATTCAGACCAGCGGGTCATTCTGGGGGACAATATATACGGGGTTGGTTTATTACCCGCAATAATCCCCAGTAGTGGTTTATGATCAGTAATTATTGTAAACGCACGCCCATACACATATTCATGAAACCTTTTAACTGCCGCCACAATAGCTAAAGCTTCTTTATCCAGCTGACTATAATTTCTTTCAGCTTTAGCTAAAGTTCGTGAAAAATGCGACGGGAGCTTCTGCTCCGCTCGGTAATACGTGGGCCAGGATTGCTCCAACCCCAAAAGGTGAGGCGTCACAAGTAATAGTTAACGGCAGAGTCTCGTTGTACTGCATAAGTACAGAATCAGAAGTTAGCAATTTCTTTACTTGTTGGAAAGCGCTTTGTTCACGTTGTCCCCAAACCCACGTTGTTTTTTTGTCTAAGAGTCTATGTAATGGTTCAGCTACGGTTGCTTTATTGGGTAAAAAGACGTTATAAAAATTGATAAGTCCAAGGAACGCCTGTAGATCTGCCTTGTTCCTTGGAATGGGGGCCTTCTTAATTGCCTTTAATTTGTCCTCAGTGGGATGGATTCCTTGACTGTCCAGGAGGTATCCCAAAACTCCACCCTTTCGGTACATAACTGGCATTTATTTTTTTTAACTTTGAGGCCTGCGTTTTGGAACCTTTGTAAAACTATGCGGAGTCGTTTTTCTAGAATGTCTCTGTTCGGGGCGGCGATGAGCACATCGTCGAAATACGGTACGACCCCTCTTATTCCTTGTAACAGCCTTTCCATTAAGCTCTGAAAAATTCCTGGAGCGACGCTCACCCCGAACTGGAGCCGGTTGCATTTAAATGCGCCCTATGCGTGACGATAGTTTGCGCCTCCGCGGTGGCCGGATCTACAGGCAATTGTTGATATGCCTGTGCTAGGTCTAGTTTAGCGAAAACTTTCCCGCCACCCAGGGAATGGAGCAGGTGTTGCACTACCGGCACTGGATACGCACTTTGCTGAAGTGCGTGGTTTAGGGTGGCCCGGTAGTCTCCGCAAATTCTCAGTGACCCATCAGGCTTGATAGGCGTCACTATAGGGGTTTCCCATCGGGCGTGGTCGGTGGGTTCCAGCACGCCCTGTTCTATTAGCTTATCGAGTTGTTCATCGATTTTAGGTTTCAGGGCGAACGGCACCCGACGCGGCTTAAGGCGGATGGGTGCTACCTGGGGTTCAAGTTAAATGAGATCGGGTCCCCTTGTACTTGCCTAGTCCGTTCGCGAAAACGCCTTGGAATTCTTGCACGAGGGCTTCCTCCCAATCGTTGCTCTCGCACGGTGGACTCCGCCACAGTGATTCCAAGCGGTCTGAACCATTGAAGGCCTAAAAGACTAGGCCGGTCACGGTCCACGACAGTCAGTGGCAGTGCGACGGTGCGGTCCTTGAAAGAGACCTGAATCGGCGGGACCCGACAACGGGAATTCGGTTACCCTGGTAATCTTTGAGGATAACCCTTTGAGGGTTTAGGTCTTGGCGGCGAATCGTCGGAATGAGCTGTTGAAGCGCCTTCCAGGACACCATCGAGAGGATGATCCTGAGTCCACCTCCATTACACAAGGTTTGTTTTCGATAGCGACCTCTACTCGGATTTTCCCGGCATCAAGGGATGTAGCGTGGCCTATGGTAATTGTTTGGTGGGTCTCTTCCCGCCTGGTTTCTTCACGCCTGGTGGAAGTGGTGGACAGTTTGTTTCTGTAGGAGTGGCTTCCCCATTGGTGATTCAGTTTGTTTCGGGTGTGCCAAGAATTCTGAAGACTGGCATTCGCCTGTCGGGGTTTGGAGTTTTGTTTGCTTCTGCAAACCTTTGCGATGTGACCTCTTTTCCGCAAACGCGGCAGAGTGCGTCGAGGAATTTGCAGCTGGATCGGGGTGATTCGCCCCACATCCTGCACAAGGTCGAGATGAGGGTTGTGTGAACTGGTCTCGCTCCGCTCGGAGTCGGTTGACCTCTTCCTCATCGCTTTCTGATGGGGATTCTAGGTCTTCGTGGTGAGTCGATACCGGTGTCTCTCTGAGCGAGGCGAGGTATCTTTGGCGAGTTGACGTAGCGGTGCGTTGGTGCGGCGCATTCGGCTGCTGACTTTTTGGTCGCTCCGCTGCAGTGGCTTTTTGAGGGCATCGGTGAGGCTGATGTCCCCCTTAGCCATAATTTTGCTCTGGATCGTGCTGTCTTCTAGGCCCAGAACCAGGCGGTCTCGGAGGGCTTCTTCTAAATCAGAGAATCCGCAGAGGCCTCCAAGGTTGCGGAGGTCTGCGATGTAGTTGGCAAGGCTTTCACCTTTCCGTTGGTCCCTCTGGTAATATTCGTGTCTTCTGACTAAGGTTGGCACGGTGGGCGTGTAGTGAGCCCGTAGCAAAGGCTCGAGGACGTCCCAGTCCATCGCTTTTCTCGGCTGGCTTGGCAAGTGATTTTGCCATTTTAAACACGGTAGGCCCGCAATGGGTTAGAAATATAGCTCTTTTTTTGCTGGTTGTAGCGTCTTTCAAATTGTTGGTCTCCAGAAACATCTGGAACCGATCCATGTATGACTCCCAGTCTTCGGTTTCTGGGTCGAATGGAGCGGGTGGTACGGCACCGCTGGTCATGTTGCCGTTGATGGTGCGTGTTCGACCACGTGCTCTGTTGGTTGCTCTGTAGATCAGTCAGCTCTTTGGTCTCCGTATCCCATCCTCGTCGCCAGTGTTAAGTTTGGAGAATAATGGAGACCAGACATCTGACCAATGACTTCAACTCTTTATTAACAGTAAATAGAACAGAACAGAGCAAGCTATGGGTAGCAGTAACCCCTTTTATAGGGTTGGCTGCTACCCTATTAACCAATACTAAGTGCATCAAGTTCAAACTAATAACCAATAAGAAGTGTCCTAAGCTTGGCCAATCAGGGGCTTGTTATGAACCAATCCTTGTTCATTGTTTAAGGACCAATCAAATGTGCAGGCTTCCAAAACCTGCTTTGCATTTAGGCTTAGTAATTTTATTCATTCACAACACCACTGATCTTGTTGGATCTGGAAAAGGAGGTATTGTATCATATAATGCTATATTACCCAATTTGGGGGAAAGGAAAAAAATAATTCTAAACTAATGATAAATGCAGTATTGTTCCTTGATCTACTCTTATTCTTTTATTCTTATTCTTTGGGTGTTAACAATTCTTCCTTTAATGAGTTCAGTACATTTCTACATTTTATCATACATTGACATCATTAGAAACAATGAGTTTTCCTACCCTGGAATCTTTCTCTTTTCTGCTACACTTCTAATGCTGTTGCATTAAATATCTTCCACAAAACAGCCTGGATGAAACTGTTAAAGGTTTATTCATCTGATTATTAGTTTTTTTCTTGAAGTTTCACATCTTTTACCAGGTGCTTCAGACATGACTAAGAACATGTTAGCATCTGTTCATGTAAGAAATCCAGTTTGGAAAAAGAATTTCTTAATAGTAATTAACTAGCAGATGTTTTAATGGGATTTTATGAGAACACTTTGGTCTATAAAGAACAATTGGAAAAATGATGGTTCTGATATGCTAATTTGTCCTGGAAATAAATGAAAAACTTCAGTCTGTGCTCATATGGTATACTCATACCACAATAAGTTAAGGTACAGTGTGTAAATACATTTTCTTAAGCTGATGAACTAGTTTAAGGTCTGACAATTTAGAATCACCAGGGCTACCTTACATGTGCAGACTTCATCTCCCAGAATTTCCCAATTAGCATGGCTATAGCTAAGAATTTTGTTGTTGAAGTAAATAACTCTCTGATAAAGCATGTTTTGGAATGAGAACTGATACTGGAACCAATAACGTCAAGATTGGCTGGCCAATGGTGTTTCCCAATCTTAAAAAGTGTGGATTTCAATTTTAAAAAGTGTGGACTTCAATTCCCAGAATTTTATAGCCAGCATGCTGGCTAGTGTATTCTGGGAATTGAAGTCCATATCTCTTAAAGTTGTTAAGGTTCTTTTTTTAAATGCTCCAGTAAAGGTCACCTCTTTCTATTCTTATTAAGCTATTTTGCCATAATAGGATAATACTGAAGAATTGGCAAAATCTGATCCCACGGGTCATCTTGGTCATCTTTAATGGACAGTCATTTCCAAGCAATGTTACTGAAATGGTTTCCTAATTATTTTGTCCCAAATAAACAAGACATGCTATTCTTTGCAACACTATTTGGACTAATGTCAAAGTTTATTGTAGTAAACTTTAGAAGGGAGTGTAAAAAAAACACTCTGGGAAATGTAATATTTAGAGTCCAATGATTCTTCAGATTTATGACCCAAGTCCTTCAAATAGAATAAGTCACCCCCTGTAACTTCTCTTTCCCCTAATATGGTTGTTGCTTGTTAATCTCTTTTCAGGGGTGGGATTCAACCGGTGTTACTACCAGTTCAGTGACTACGTTTTGCGCCTGATGCACCCTGGACAGCTGAAAAGCATTTGAAAAGCCACTTTTTTTCCTGCTTTTTCAACCTCAGCTGTGCCGCGCAAAGCAGCTGAGGTTGAAAAAGCAGGAAATAAAGGACAGGTAAGAGCCCAGGCAGGCAGGTGGGCCAAACAGCAGCAAACACAGAACCGATTCGGTGTCTGCTGCTCTTCAGAGCTACCGGTTCTATAGACCCAGGCAGAACTGGTAGCATCCCACCCCTGTCTCTTTTCCAATTCACTCAAAATGTTAAAATTCCTAGGAGCAAAAATATCCACTCAAACGCAGATACATGCATGCACATTTACTCACAAAAGCTCACTAACAGAAAAAAAAAATGCAAAGAAAGCATTTTTAAAGTTTTGTCTGCCTTCAACAAAAGGCAAACTGACTGTGGTTATAAGAAATGCAGACACAGTATTTGTATAGTAAACCTCAGAGGCATGGAATAAATTTAATTTTATTCCCATAAATAGATTGGACAAGAGGCTTAGATTTAAGAAGCAAAGCCTTGATCCACCATCTTTTTTTTGCCCATGGATCACAGTTTTGTCTAAAACAGTCGAGAAGTTTTTTTTCTGAATATTTCACAATTTAAAAAGATGATTTGATCTCAAAATATAAGGAAATTATGAAGATAGACTTATATGGACATTGCTGAGCATTATTATATTTGGAATGTGATGAATTTTACCATCTCAATATGCTCTAGATAACTTGTTTCCCAACCTTGGCAATTGTGTAGACTTCTCAGAATTGTCTTGAATTGCAAGATGGGTGGCTAGTAATAATAATAATAATAACAATAATAATAACAATAATAATAATAATAATAATAATAATAATAATAATAATAATAATAATAATAATAATACAAACAACAACACACCAGATATCACAGTTGTCGAAAACCGAAAAGTACAATGTATTGATATAGCTGTACCAGGAGATGCCAGAGTTGAAGAAAAAGAATTGGAAAAAATCATGAAATATTGTGACCTGGCCATCGAAACTACGTGATTATGGATGACAAATGTAACAGTGATACCCATTGTCATTGGGGCACTGGGTACCATGCCCAAGAATTTCGCAAAATACATCAAGAAGTTGCAGCTTCCTGCTCTAATGCCAGCGGAGCTGCAAAAGACTGTGCTACATGGAATAACATACATTTTAAGAAGATACTTGGTTGATACCTAGGATGTTGGCAGCATCCCATATCAACCATCAATACCAGTCAATAATATCTGTGATACATTTTTAAATGTTCAGTTGACTATCATGTTTAATGAATAAAAGAGATATAATAATTTCAAGCTGACAACATCAAGCACACTGAAGTCAAGAAAAAGATTAGAAATGGAAACATCAAGAAAGTGAAAAAGGTCTTAAAATCCAAACTCAATGAAGGAAATACCAACAAGGCAATCAACACCTGGGCAATACCAGTCATTAGATACACAGGCTGGAATAGTGAACTGGACTCAAACAGAATTAAAAACAATGGATAGGAAGACCAGAAAAATAATGACAATGAATCCTCACAGCAACATTGACAGATTCTACCTACCAAGGTGAGTGTGCAATGACAGATTGACAGATTCTACCTGGGTGTGGAATGTTGCAAGTACATCAGATAGTTGAAGAAGAAAAAAGGGCTTTGGAAGAATATCTGAAGGACAGTGAAGAAGATGTACTGAAGTTAGTAGGCCAGGAAGGTTTGCTGACTACTGGAGAGACCAAACTGGCCTACAAGAAAGAGCACATACAGAACAGAATGGAGACATGGAAAGACAAAGCACTATATGGCCAGTATATTGAAAAAATAGCAGGGAAAGCAGATAATAACAAGACCTGGCAATGGCCAAGAGTAGGAAAGTTAAAGAAAAAGACCGAGGGATTAATTCTGGCTGCACAAGAGCAAACCTTAAGAACAAATATATACAAAGCCAGAATTGAGAACACAGCAACAGACAGTAAGTGCCCCCCTATGCAAAGAAGCTGAAGAAACAGTGGACCACCTGGTAAGCTGCTGCAAGAAGATTGCACAAACTGACTACAAGCAGCAACACGACAAAGTAGCAACAATGGTGTATTGGAAGATCTGCAAGAAATATCAATTGCCTGTAAACAAGAATTGGTGGGACCATGAAAAGAAAAAGTAATAGGAAATGAAGAAGTTAAATTGCTCTGAGACTTCAGAATCCAGACAGACAGGCACCTGCCACATAACACCCCGAACTTAATAGTATAGTAAATAGCCAATAAGAAAGACAAAAAAGTCTTGATAGTGGATGTGGCAGTGCCTGGAGACAGCAGAAGAGAAGAGAAAGAACTGGGAAAGATAACAAAATACAAAGATCTACAAATAGAAATTGAACGACAATGGCAAAGGCAAGCAAGGGTAGTACCAATAGTAATAGACACCTTGGGTGCAGTGCCAAAACAACTGGAGTACCACTTGAATACCACAGGCATCGACCAATTTGCCATCAGTCAATTGCAGAAGGTAGCTTTACTTGGAACTGCTTCCATCTTGCAACATAGGCAAACATACAGATTTGCCTATCCCAGGTCCTTGGTAAGGACTCAATAGTAGAGAAAAATGCCAAACCCCAGTCTGAACTGGGGAATAGAAGGATTTATATTCCTTGCAGCCATTACCAGATGTCTGCAAGGAATATAAATCTTTCCGTTTCCCACTATCCTGTCAGAGCTGAAGAAGCTTCTTGGATGAAAAGTGAAACCTCTTCCAAAGGGGAAAAAAAAGAAAGTTCAGTTGCCTCCTGGAAAAGCACATTTGGGACACTGTGTGGAGGTGCACAAAAAAAAGAGTTATCAGAATGCAAAGACATACGACATATTTTCTAAGAAGGAAGGAAGTAAAAACGAGAGCAAAAATATGTCTACAATTAAGCAGGGTAGCTTATTAAGAATATATTGTTGTTGCCTTGTCCTGCGCCCAGAAATTCCCACTTTGGTTTCATCATGCTTATCTGTATAGCAGCAATGCTTACTTCTGATGGCTTCCGGTAGGTTCTCAGAATTGGAATAATCATAGGTTGATATTTTTTGAGTTATATCAGAGAGCTGTTTGTGTTCTATTGGGGATACTTTAATTTGGACTTCAGCGTTGAGCATGGGGTAGAGCTGGATAACTTAAATGATCCATTTTGGCTATACCAGGGGTGTCAAACTCAAGGCCTGGGGGAGGGGCGGATATGGCCCAAGGGGTGCTTAGATCTGGCCTATGGGGCCATCCTGGAAACAGCAAAGGACTGGCCCGTGGTGCCTCTGCCAGCGAAAATGGAGCTCGTGAGGGCTGCAGGCAGCCCTCCCAAACTCCATTTTCGCTGGCAGAGGGCTGCAGGAGGCCGTTGCAGCTGGAAACAGACCTTGGGAGCCCATTTTCTCTGGCAGAATCCTCGGGCCAACACAGGCGCCCTGACATGAGTGACTGGATCTGGCCACGTCCACCCCGGTCTCTCACGGTCAAACACATGTGGCCCTCAATGAAATTGAGTTTAACACCCCTGGGCTGTATGATTCTATGATTCATGACAATATATGAAGGCTCCTCAAAGAAAGAAAAGAAATAAGGAAAGAGTTGTTATCCTTGTACTGATTCTATTAGATTTGGCATTCTTTACACCTTAATAGAAATTTAGTACTGTAATCCTCTCCATTTAGTTTCATTTTGGCATACTGTATCTCTCCCTCTCTTCCCACTTCTCTGATTGCATATCATTAACACACACATACACACACACACACACATACACACATATATGTACATGCACACATACACAGAAATTCACCACATCTTTAATTTTATATATTAAATTATATGCACACATGCATATTTAATTATACACTATACATCTTTATTATACACATATGCATGCACACACTTCTTTCACTGTTAATACAAAATGCACTATGTTTAGATATAAGCCTTATTATTAATAATATGGTTGACTGCCATATTGAAAATAATGTTTGAAAATCAGAAATCAATCAGGCTGGTATCCCCACCAACAGATCTGGCAGCAAAATGGGACACATACAACAGTGGTGGGATTCAATTTTTTTTTACTACCGGTTCTGTGGGCGTGGCTTGGTGGGCATGGCAGGGGAAGGATACTGCAAAATCCCCATTCCCTCCCCACCCCACTAACCTGCTTTCCAGCTCCATTCTCCTGTGCAGGGCAACAAAAGAAGACCCAGCGAATCAGCTGGGAGTCAGGAAGCAGAGAATAGATGGGGGCGGGGACTGTCAGAGGTGGTATTTGCTGGTTCTCCGAACTACTCAAAATTTCCACTACTGGTTCTCCAGAACTGGTCAGAACCTGCTGAATACCACCTCTGACATACAGTTTACTAATATTTATTTATTTTAAATAGTTTCCTTTTTTTTTTCAATCTGTAGCACAGTACCAAAGCACACCATTGTTCTTTAAAATATAAGTCTATCTTTTTACACAATGTCAAATATTAAAGACATCAGAGAAGGTCAGGTATGATGAGCTGTCAAAAATCTTTTGCCTCTTTATATTTAATTAAACATATCTTTTGTTCTTTAGTTACATTATGTAGTTCCAAATGTGTGATATAAAGCAGACTGCTTTGGAAAATGCATTTTGTCTGCAGCAGAGGCAAAAAAAAACTTTTAAAAAGTGTTTAACCATCTTCTGCAACTTGGGCTTCTCCCTATGTATTTGACTTCAACATCCAGAATTCTCAGCCAACATGGCCCAGGGCACTAGATTGGATGACTCTTCTGGCAGTAAAATGATATAAATGTTATTAAAAGCACAGATGTAAAATTAATGTATGACCATTTCGTGACTTTGGTATCAAAAGGAAGAAGATATCACTTTTCCCCAAATACATTATGCTAAAGCTTCTTATCAATAAGCATTTATTTTCTTTTTAATGCACATTAATCAAGTCACAAACTTGGATTGCAAAAGAAAAACATGACAAAAATGCTGGGAGAATTTCAGGAAATTTAAATGATAAAAACGGTGTATTATTAACTATAGCCAAAGGAAGATGACAGTGTTATTTAAGATGATCCTACCCCAATAAAGAGGAGTGGGGAGATTTTGAAAAACATTTAGACCCACTCAATTTAGGGTTATCAGCTCCAGCTGAAACAAGTCCCGGAGATTTCCAACTTTTTTGTGTATGTGCAGATATATTGCATATATACAGATAATCTTCAACTAACAATTCATTTAGTGACTGTTCAAAGTTAAAACGGCACTGAAAAAAATGACTTATATGACCGTTTTTCACAGTTACAATCTTGGCAGCATCACCATGATCATGTGATCAATGCTTGGCAACTGGTTCATACTTATGACCGTTGCAGCATCCCAGGTCATGTGATCACTTTTTGCAACCTTCTGACAAGCAAAGTCAATGGGGAAGCCAAATTCACTTAACCAGGTTACTAACTCATCAACTGCAAAGATTCACTTACCAACTATGGCAAGAAATGTCATAAAATGGGGCAAAACTGACTTAACAAAATTTTCACTTAACAACACAAATTTTGGATTCAATTGTGGTCATAAGTCAAGGACTACCTGAACTGTATATGTGTCTGCGAGAAACCCCCATGCCCCAGGGGTGGGATTTAAAAATCCCAGCAACCGGTTCGCTGCCTGGTTGTTGGGTGGGCATAGCCACGGTGGGCGTGGCCTGCTGGAACTTCCGGGAGGGCCATTTTTCACCTTCCCAAGGGTCTGGTGGCCTCCCCCGGCCTCTGAAGGGGGCAAAACAGCCTCCCCAGGCTCTGGAGGCCTTCCCGGAAGCTGGAAATAGGCCCTTTCAGGACTTCTGGAAGGCCTGCTTTCCCCACTCCCAGAGCCTCTGCGTGGACCCTGCATTTACCTGCATCGAAAATGGGCTGTGTGAAGACTCCGGGAGGGGAAGGGTGGGCGGGGCGATGAAAACTTAACATCCGGTTCACCCTAACAGACCCGAACCGGTAGATTCCCACCCCTGCCATGCCCCCTCAAAATGTTAATTGAATTGATAACTACTCTTGTGGATGAAGAAGAATGGAGCACATGCTTGCCCGATGCTCACAGAAGGGGGGATGTGGATGTGTGCGCACTCCTGCTGCTTCAGCTCATGGCCCATTAGTGGGCCATGGCTGGAGGGTTGGAGCTGTAGACAACTTAAACTTTTAGGCTGGTTGCTTCCAAGACTTTGATTTCCTGTTATTTTTTTTTCAAACGTAAAAGAAACAAATCCACTTATTTTAGTTAAACCTGACTGTTGAGGAAGGCTCCATTCTTAAGAAACAGGGCAGTTTGGAGTAGGCAAAGTGTCATAGGTAAAGCAAAGTACCCTTCCTCAATATCCTAAAGGAGACACCGACTCCGAGAGGCCCTGAACTGCTGTTTCAAAGACTTTCCCTATCTTTTCTGTACACTTTTAGATTTACAACTGCTTTAGCACACTGCAGAGAAATGTTCTGCTCCCCAGTGTACTTTTGCTTTGCACATCCTTATGGATTACCTGAGTTCTGGTACCCTCCCTAACATTCTTGTTTGAACTTGAAAGAATCATTAAACTATATGTACCATTAGTAACCCCCAAAAACAAAAAAATACCCATAACAATAAGGAAACTTCAATTAAAAAAAAGATCACTATGATGTAAAAACAAAACTAGCTATGTAGCAAACTTTAAAAACCAATACAACACCCTATGCCGACAGATAAAGGCAGAATGCACAAATTACCACTGCAAGCAAGAGGAAAACCTCCTACGTACAAAATCCACCCATGCCTTCTACAATTTTGTTAACACCAAACTTAAAGAATCAAGAACCATCCCACCCCTAAAAGGACCAAATGGGAAAGACTGCAATGATGAAGCTGTTAAGGCCAATCTCTTCAACACATTCTTCATTCAGTCTTTGTAAACAGAAATGGTTCATGCCGTCCCTGTCCTATTGTTTCTCTTAGTCTTTTATTTTCTTATATATGTAACCATTTCATGTATTCACAACTAACTACATAACTGATTATCTTGTAAACTATTAGCATATAAATGACTTAAATAAATAAATAAATAAATAGAAGATAACGTAGAAAAGGCACTAAGAAACCTAAAACCATCCCTATCTATTGGCCCCGATGGATTATGTGCATACTTCTTAACAAAGCTCTCCTCTGCCATAGCAGAACCCCTAAGCATTATATATGAGATAACATTCAGAACCAGCTCCTTACCAAACCTATGATCCTTAGCTACAGTCATCTCTATCTTCAAAAAAGGTGACCCCAGCCTGGTTGAAAACTACAGACCAATCTCACTGTGCTGTGTCACGTGCAAAGTCATGGAATCAATCATTAACCACTCATCACTCTCCACTTAGAGTCAAACAACCTAGTCTCCAAAAAACAATTTGGTTTCAGGAAAAAATTGTCCTGCAATCTACAACTCCTACACTGCAAAAACATATGGACTACTCTACTTGACCAGGGTAAAGCTATACATGCAATTTACATAGACTTCTGCAAAGCCTTTGATTCAGTGGTACATGACAAACTACTGTTAAAACTAAACTCTTACTGCATTTCTGGATCCCTCCATAAGTGGATTACTGCATTCCTGTCAAATAGGCAATAAATAGTAAAAATAGGGAGCGCTATATCAAACCCTGCTCCAGTTAACAGCGTGTCCCCCAAGGCAGCGTTCTAGGACCCACACTCTTTATACTCTATATAAATGACCTTTGCGATCACCTTATAAGCAATTGAGTCCTCTTTGCGGATGACATAAAACTATTCAACACCACTGACAATGCTACTATACTTCAAAGCGACCTTGATTATGTGTCTGAATGGGTCAAACATCTGGCAACTGCAAATCTCAACTAACACATGCTCTGTCCTACACACTGGGAAAAAAAAATCAGTACACCAAATACAAACTAGGTGGATATGACCTTGTTGATGATCCTCACTCTGTCAAGGATCTTGGAGTTCTCATATCAAATGACCTAAGCGCCAGAGCTCACTGTAACAGCATTGCCAAAAAGGAATTAAGAATTGTAAATCTAATCTTATGAAGCTTCTCCTCCGGAAATATCGAATTGCTAACTAGACCATACAAAACTTTTGCCAGACCAATACTCAAATACAGCTCATCAGTCTGGAATCTGCACTGCATATCAGACATTAATACAATCGAGCAAGTCCAGAAGTATTTCACGAGAAGAGTACTACACTCCTCTGCTCGCAACAGAATACCCTATATCACCAGGCTTGAGATTTTGGGCTTGGGCAACCTTGAACTACACTGCCTACGATTAGACTTAAGCATAGTACACAAAATTATCTGCTACAATGTCCTACCAGTCAATGACTACTTCAGCTTCAACCACAACAATACAAGAGCACACAACAGATACAAACTCAATGTAAACCACTTTAAACTTGATTGCAGAAAGTACGACTTCAGCAACAGAGTGGTCAATGCCTAGAATGCACTACCTGACTCTGTTGTTGCATCCTCTAACCCCCACTCCTTTAACCTCAAACTAACCACTATTGACCTCACCCCATTCCCAAGAGGTCTGTAAGGGGCATGCATAAGTGTACCATCGTGCCTAGAGTCCCTGTCCTATTGTCCCCATTTATTTGTAACTATTTTCTGTATTCTTACTCATGTTTATACTTATATCAATTACCTTATAAGCAATTGACAAATCAAATCAAATAAATAGATAAATAAATAAATAAAATATTTTGAATGTTTTATTGGCCAAGTGTGATTAGACACACAATGAATTTGTCTTGGTGCATCTGCTCTCAGTGTACATAAAAGAAAAGATACGTTCGTCAAGAATCATAAGGTACAACACTTAATATAGTCATAGGGTAGAAATAGGCAATCAAATCATACTAGGAAACAGTCAATATAAATCGTAAGGGTACAAGCAACAAAGTTACAGTCATACAGTCACAAGTGGGAGGGGATGCGTGATAGGAGTGATGAAATGATTGGCTGAAATGATATTTGGAGACACTAGCTGGTGGAAAGTTCCAACCATCTAAGGTGGAATGTTCCCAGAAAAAGTTGCTACAGGCTTTAATGCTTAGCCCTTCAGCCGATTTTGTTTCTTCCATGCTTTTAAAAATCTACCGGAAGCTGTTAAAGGTGATTGTTTGAATTCTTAGGTTGAACATTATTTTTCTCCTGATGATACATTGCTCTTTTCAAGTGATGCCAAAATGGCAATGAAAATCCTGAAACATTGCCTGGATGTATCTCTTCCTGTAGAAGGATGATCTGTTCATACTGATCCATTCCTGAACCAAGTCTCCCCTTTGATTATTTCAACATGTTCCTCATGGGGTTTCCCTTGAAAATTGTTTCATAACTACAACTCATACAAAAGATGATTGCCAGATTACTCTCTGGCATGCATTTTACAGACCTTATAACACTAAACTTTGATCTGGTTTTCAATTTAATTCTGAACCCAACTCAAGATAAATAAACTTAAGGCAGTACATACTGCCCTGAATTAGCAATGGAAAACCTTTTAATAACTGATTTTTTTTGTCATTGGGACAGCAAGGGACTCATCAAATCACCTTTTATACAAGGAGGAAGAAGCAGGAAGAAGGGTAAAGTCAAAACCTGCAATTTTGACTTTAATTTTTAATTTCAAACCTTCTCAAAACTTGATAAAAATTAAAACTTGATAAAAAATTTTTTGGGGGGGAGGTCAGGTTCTGATACTAGCAGAGTGGCATAATAGGGAGGGACATTAAAACTTATCTTCACTTCCAGATGGGTTGGCTCCAGAGGAATATAATGTAAAACAATTCTTGTCTATCCTTGGTGGAAATTAATATTAATAGCATTGTTTTCTCAGTGGAGACTGTTGGAAAATGCCATCTCTATTGCTTCTCTGCAAAGACAAGTGTTTCTCAAACTTAGCCACTTTAAGATAGGTGGACTTCAACACCCAGAATTCACCAGCCAGCATCTGCCAGATTTCTCTACCCAGCAGGCTGTTTGGGGAATTCTGGAAGTTGAAATGGCTAAGTTTGAGAAAACTCTGACACAGAAATAGAAGATCTGGAGTGCATTTCTTGTAGCTGCTTTGCCTTCTGCTGCCAACTAACAAGAATTTTAAGTATAAGGTAAATAGAACAATATCAGTGCTGATAAATAAGACGTGCTTTGGATGGCCACAGCAATTCCCTCTCCCCATTAAGAAAACTGGAGGAGCTTTGCTGCTATCCAGGAAAGTCATTGTACAAACGCTCCACTGCATGTTTAATCAATTTTTGAAGAGGCTTGCTGCTTTATATTCCATGTAATTATTCTTCACAGTGTTCTTTTCATTATTCACTTTTTTGGACATTGTCATTTTATTATTTTCTGGGGAGGCCTTTATTTAGTAATCTGGGGAGGGGGGCTAGAATGCTGAAAATGTTAGTCATTTTGGGGGGGAAAGCTCTGAATGATGGTTGTACTTAGGGTTTCTGAAATGTTTATGTTCACTGCATTTGTATTGTTTATTGCTGTTGTTGACACTAACACTATATGGTCCAGATGAGAGAGTAAGATATTACAGCTGAGGGTAGGTTGCATAGTGTAAACTGAACTTCCAGATGTACTTCTGCCTAATCAGAGACAGAAGATCCCCTTGGATTCCCAGGCTGGGGAAGCCAAGGTTAATGTACATATTTCATGCAACACTTCCAGGTCCAAATTGAGAAAATGAAAAGGGTGTCTGCAAAATTTGGAAAGGTACTGAGGCCATTACTGAGGCCATAGAATGACTCCTATTTAAATGTCAATTGCAGTATTCTAACAGTGAAGTTAACAACTTCAAGCTGTTTATCCTGGCCTGTTCTAATAAATCTGGATAAATTTTTTTTCTTCTTCTCCGCTATTATAGGGTTGGAAGGAATCATCCTAAATATTGGGAGGGGGGATAGGGAGTGGAAAAAGGAATAGATGAACAGAAACTATGAGTGGCTTAAGAAACTGTCTCCATCCTCATCTTCACCAAAATCAGGTTGAAATTGTGGGCAGGTGTGGCTCATTTACCCCTTACTGCTGAGGACAATTTATATCTGCATAAACCACTATCATACAGAGATAAAAGACACAAAACCAACTTGCTAAGAATATTTAGTGGTTATTTCATCACCACTTGCATAGAAGGGGTCCAGGAATGTCACTGTTGTCTCACTCCCTTCTCTCCAAGGAGTGGGGGAATTCTATGTTGAGAGTCATCTCTGCCAAATGTGGATTGAATTACAGGTGGTATTCAGCAGGTTCTGACCAGTTCTGGAGAACCAGTAGCTGAAATTTTGAGCAGTTCGGAGAACCGGCAAATACCACCTCTGACTGGAGATTTTACAGTATCCTTCCCCTGCCACGCCCACCAAACCACAGAACCGGAAGTAAAAAAAAATTGAATCCCACCACTGGATTGAATGGCAAAGAAGGGGGACACATGGATGCCTTGACTTACTAATTTCCTAATTTACAATGGAAATTCTGGGCTCCTTTACAGTCATAAACTGAGGATTATCTCTTCACTTAGTATCTTCTTTTTGCAAAAAGATATCTGTCCTTTCTTCTGCCTTGCTTGTTGAGAACGACGCTGTTACAGAACATACAGAGTGATGGTTTTATGCTTTTATTTCTAATTGTGTTTTAACTCCTTCTTAATGCAGATCTATAGGAGTTTCACTTTTTAAATGTTTATGAGTAAAGCCTGTTCCAATACAGCTCTAAATTCCTGTACTTTGGTAGTACTATAATCACTTGTTTGTGATCTAATGCATATTTTCAAATAAACTATGTTGTTTTCCAATAAGTTATGAATGTGGTTTATGCAGAAATAAACCACAGACTTAATTAACTGCAAATGTAATGTTGCATGTGGTTTTGGTTTGGTTTTCAATATTATTACTGTACTGCTGATAAACCTTGGGACGCATAAATTCTAGAAGGTTGTAGAATAAGCTAGTATCCCTGACTCAGTGAATGTTGTAGTGATTAGGGGATCACCTTTTTAAAAGAGAAAAGGTTGATTTGCCTCAAATTTCATTATGACAATTTACATTATTGTTACAAATTTAGAAATAATTATAATAATCTAAAAGGAAATTATTCAATGCAATTCATGTCACAATGTTAGAGAAATATGGGGCCAACCTCTATGTTGCTAGGTATGTAAATTAGATACTCAAATTTCTCAGCTATTTCTCTTCCTGTTCCTCTTATCTGAATACCCTTTCAGATGTAATCATTTTCAGAACAGATTTCTCCTTTGATAAGATGGACAAACACACTGCATTAAGGTATGATTCACCTGGGTAAAGATAAATTGAAAATCAGGAGCAAGGATAGAAATTTGTTAATATTTGTTAATATTTTCCTTTTTAACCCTTTCCGGAATTTAAATTTTATGGAAATTGTTTTTGAATTGTGCCAAACCAGAAATATATATATTTTTTAAAAAGGGCAGTGAGGAGGAAAAACTAGGAAATATATTTCTGTGCAGAATGTACTAGAAAAGCATGTATACAGATAGTGCTCATTTAGTATCTGTCTCATTTAGTAACTGTTTGAAATGATGAAAAGGTTACTTTACAACCACTTCTCACACTTGTGACTTTTGCAGGTGTGTAAAACAAAGGATCAACCCTGACAATTCTTCGGAAGGACAGATACTGAAACTAAAGCTCAAATATATTTTGGCCACCTAATGGGAAGAGAGGACATCTTGGAAAAGACTCTGATGTTGGGAAGGATTGAAGGCATAAAGGGATGGCAAAAGATGAGATAGTGTCATTGATGCAATGAACATGAATTTGGGCAAATTCTGGGAAACAGTGTAGGACAGGGTGTCTGGTATGCTGTGGTCTACGGAGTTGTAAATAGGCAGGGCACAACTTAGCAACTGAACAGCAAAAAAAAAAGCAAAGGAAAACTGAACTAAAATTGTAAAATGGTGACTTATGACTGCTTCACTTCATGATTGAGTTGCTGGTCCTGTTTGTGGTTGCTAAATAAGGACTTACCTATATGAATGTCTTTATTGCTCAATCATCTCTTCAATGTCTCTGGCTTCCCACAGTTAAATCTTGAAAGAAAGCATTTTAAGGAAACTTCCAATTGGTCTTTGCAAATCAAGAAGCACATGCAGGAGAGGCAGTTGAAGGAGAGAAAGCCGCATAGCAGCAATTTTCATTCTCCTGCAAAAAATTTTTTTTTTACAAAACATATCCATTAGACATTCTAAAGCATCCTAAGAATGAGATAACCAGAAAATAAATGTTGGCATATGATTTAGGATTTTATTTTTGGTGCTTTCTCAAGTTATGACAAATGCAAAGAGATTGGGGCAGCTTCATCTCCCTTATGAGAACGTTATGTTTTGTTAGTGTGAGGTCCTTGGTGGTCTCTGAGCTTGGTGGTTTTCTTGCAGGACCTTATGGTTCAATCCTGAGTTACAAATATTCTCTTCTACTTGGTATTATTATTGTACATATTTTATACAGAATACCTTTGCAACTAATTCTCAAATGTTTGGCAAATTCTGATCTGAAATCCTCTATGTAATTTCTTCAAGTTTTTTTCTCCCTCAAAGGAGACTTTGATTTTTGATTTTTCAGGAAAGAGTGAAGAAAGGAGCAACAAAAATGATTAGGGGCCTGGAGGCTAAAACACAACGAATAGTTGCAGGAAATAGGTATGTCTAATCTAGAGAAAAGGAGAACCAGGAGTGACATGATAGCAGTGTTTCAATATTTGAGGGGCTGCCACACAGAAGAAGGGTTCAACCTATTTTCCAAAGCACTAGAAGGCAAGAGAAGAAACAATGGATGGAAATTAATCAAAGATAGAAACAACCTGGAACAAAGAAGAAATTGAGAGGAAAAAATGAGAATGATTAACTAGTGGAACTGCTTGTCTTCAGAAGTTGTGGTTGCCCCATTACTAGAGGCTTTTAAGAAGAGACTAGGCAGCCCCTTGTCTGGAAAGCTATCTTTCTTGAGTAGGGGTTGGACTAGAAGGTCTTTTCCAACTCTGTTATTGTGTTAATAATTTCTGTTGTATTTTTCCTGATGATGTTTCTAGCTTTTCTTTCTGTTGGAGCTGACAGAGTGTTACCAGTAATGTTGTTTTCTATGATGCTATGCATCTTTCTATTCCTCCTTTTTTTTTGAAAACAATTTTATTGGTTTTCTATTCCTCTGATACTTTGGTGGCTTTCCACATTTCCCAGTTTGAAGGACCTCTTTGCCCCCCACCCCCATGGTGTCACTTGGAGTTAAATTGACTTGTGGGATGCTAACGATACTGCAAAAAGTATTGTTATAATTATAGAAGACTTGCTATTTATTTACATCCTTTCATCTCTCACTATTTAAAAAGCTGTAAACAACCACATTGCTTCAACTGCTCTTTCACTCAACTGAATGAGAACTGGTCAGAAAAGACATTTTGGTCATAACAGCCTAGCTGCTTCCCTAGTTAATATTGAATTAATGAGCTGAGTATGTTTTCAGATTTGTTCTTCAGAAGCATATACACCCTGTTGAGCCTCTTGAATCACTCTAACAAATTGTTTCCTCCACTCCTTATTGTTCACTCTCCGTTTTATTCTTCTGGGTCCATTGAATATTTATAACTCAGTTCCAGTCCTCATATTACTTAATGGTACTGTTAGATCTGTACTCATAGAGAATAAATACTTTATTTTATTTTTTTGCCTCAGCAGAGTTTACAACAAATAACCAAATAAATTAAAAACAGGATTAAAAACAATTCCACATGCTAATTAAGAACAGGAGCAGCTAAAAGAATAGAACTGACTCTATTTGCAACCGAAAACAACAACATTCTTCTAAAATATAAGCTAGATGTTCTTCTGAGGGCCAATCAAATTAACTCCAAAAGATGTGCATACTTAGAATTATCCAGAACTTTTCTCTAGGTAGGTGCTCCAAAAAACAAGGAGCAGGAAGGAAAGGGTGAACATCGAAAAAAATAGAACCAGGAAGTTTGTAATTTTAAATCCATGTGGGAAGGAACAACAGAATTAAGACGAATGTTGTGATTCTCTTGCTTCATATTATACCCAATTGTGAGGAACAAGGAGAAACTGAGCATCTCCCTGTTACTGAGCCATGCAGAAACATTGAGACTAATTTTATTATTTTCAGTGCCAACTGTGCCAAGAGCTGTGCCCACAGATTCATTGGCCTGACTGTGTAACCACATAGAAAGATACATAGCATCGATATAAACAAGGTCAGATAATAGTTTTGCTTGCTGTCTAGATTAAAGTGAGTCAAGCTCAGTTTTATTGTATTATTTAAACTGTTTTTATTGAAGAATATTGGACCTCAAAACCTGTAACTTGTAAACCTGTAAACTGTAAAAAAAAGATAAAATGTCTACCACTTTCTATGGAGCTAATAATGCATCCTGAATGGCTGATTGTGACATCTTTTAAGTCATGCAAAAACTTTCTTGGTCCATAGAAAAGCAAAGAATATCAATAGCAAAACAAAAACAAGAACCAATTTTATCATTACTAGGATCAATCAAAGGCTTACAGCGTTCTCCTGATTTTCAATTACAAGATTCTCCTGGGCTTTAAATCAGGCTGCAATTGTGAGCAACACTGGAGAACTCTCGGACAACAGGCATCAATCATTGACAGCCCTCTCTGAGCCCACAAATTAAACCAGTTTTATTATTTTCTTGGATAATATTTACTGTCTTGCTTTGGATTACTTGTGCAGAATGAATCCAAATGAAGATCACAGATAAATGGACTGTGGATATAGGAGCGGCCTAGCCACATGTCATTACTTTTCTTCTGATGACAACTTGAACAGATCCAACCCTTCCTCCCCAGCCCAGTTTCCTAACTCTTGAGCCAATACAGATTTACTAGTGCAGTAGACGGATTTTCCCCCCTCCACATTTTCATGCTTGATATCTTCTCATAGTCTTGTTTTTGCTTAATTTTTCCAGATGTAAAAATGCCTCTTGGTTAAGAAGAAAAGCTTAAATGTATAAGTCTTGCTACTTACATGTTGCAGTGTTTATGACACTGACATAAATGAACAAACCACACCTGTGATTTTAAGCCACACCTGCAATTTTAAGAGGTGTGCACTTCAACTCCCAGAACACTAGGGTTTTCTGGGAATTGAAATCCATACCTCTTAAAATGGCTAAGGTTTCAAAATGCTGGTTTATGTTATGGCGTGGATGTCAAACTTGATTGCTTCAATGGGCCGGATCGTGATGTATCATGATGGTTTTTTTTTGCCTTTGCAGAGCTGGGGTGGGCGTGGCCTGCATGTGATGTATTTGGCCTGTGGGCTGCCAGTTCAACAGGCCTGTGTTATGTCATGGGGAACTTCCAGGCAACCATCCTTCTTATATTTCAATAAAAATGAAGGCATGTTCTATTTATTGATCGACTTTCTTAGCAGTGGTAGGATTCAATTTTTTTCACTACCGGTTCTGTGGGCTTAGCTTGGTGGGTGTAGCAGGGGAAGGATACAGTAAACTCTCCAGTCAGAAGTGGCATTTACCGGTTCTCCAAACTACTCAAAATGTCCGCTACTGGTTCTCCAGAACTGGTCAGAACCTGCTGAATACCACCTCTGTTTCTTAGTCTACCACAGTTGCAAAAATCCATTGAGTCAATGAGCAGTGATGGGATTCAATTTTTTTCACTACCGGTTCTGTGGGCGTAGCTTGGTGGGTGCAGCAGGGGAAGGATACTGTAAACTCTCCAGTCAGAAGTGGCATTTACCGGTTCTCCAAACTACTCAAAATGTCCGCTACTGGTTCTCCAGAACTGGTCAGAACCTGCTGAATACCACCTCTGTTTCTTAGTCTACCACAGTTGCAAAAATCCATTGAGTCAATGAGCAGTGGTGGGATTCAATTTTTTTTACTACCGGTTCTGTGGGCGTGGCTTGGAGGGCGCGGCAGGGGAAGGATACTGTAAACTCTCCAGTCAGAAGTGGCATTTACCGGTTCTCCAAACTACTCAAAATGTCCGCTACCGGTTCTCCAGAACTGGTCAGAACCTGCTGCATACCACCTCTGTCAATCACTGCTTGTCCTTCCTGGTTAGCCATCATTCATTCTGTCATTTCTTATTTGCCTTCTCGGTGTTGGAACAAAATGTTCACTGGGTCCCATAATCCCCTCTCCTATCTATTGTGACACTTTATCAATCTTGATCTCTGGTTGCCATACTAGGATAGCAGAAACTGGAAGCCAAGATGAGCCAGACATACTATCTAGTGACCATCAAAAGTGTGCCCTGCATCACGACTTTCCACTATGCTGCTACTTCTGCAGCTCATTACCTAAAAACCAAAAATCTTGTCTGCAAGAGACCTCAGGACTGCAGCCTGAAGAAATCAGGTCAAAGTGCAAAGGTAAGTTTTCAGCTATGGCATTGATTGATCAGCAAATGCTCGATGTGGCAGAGATTTGGAACAGTAGCTGCATTCCGGAATCCTTTAGGCAATTAGTCTTAAGAGGAAAATATAAATATTTTGTAAGGACAATATATAAGACAATTTAGACTCAGTGGGGCTATTACTCTGTCACCAATCCAACACTTGTTTTTTGATGGCATAAGGCTCATTCTCCGAAAGTTGGTTAAGATTGCAGTGCCACTTTTTTTTTTGCGTTTCCAGCAATTTAGTTAGTCCTCGACTTACAACCACAATTGACTCCAAAATTTCTGTTGTTAAGTGAGATGTTTGTTAAATGAGTTTTGCCCCATTTTATGAGCTTTCATGCCCCACTTGTCAAGTGAATCACTGCAGTTGTTAAGTTAGCAACAAGGTTGTTAAGTGAATCTGGCTTCCCCATTGACTTTGCTTGTCAGAAGTTTGCAAAAGGCGATCCCCTCACTTTTTGGACACAGCAGCGGTCATAAATATGAACCAGTTGCCAAGTCATGCAAAGGATGCTGCAAAGGTCGTAACCATGAAAAACAGCCATGTCACATTTTTCAGTGCCATTGTAACTTTGAACGGTCACTAAATGAACTGTTGTAAGTTGAGGACTGCCTGCATATACCACTGGTTATTCTCCAGGATCAGAGTGGACTTGCTTGTGTCTTCCCCTATGTTAATCAGCAACAGATAGGGGCCAAATGTCTCTTTGCTTTCTAGTACTGTTGCTATGGACTAGCATCTGTGAATGACTGTTGATGTCATTCTACAGTAGGGGTCGCCAACCTTTTGGACCTCAGTATAATTTTAAATCCCGTGGACCACTAATATGAATTTTGACTGGCGGTGGCTTGTTGACATCGATGGGAAAGTCGGTCCCATATTCCAGAGCTTCAGTAGTCACAGGACTGACCCTTTGGTCATCCTGGAGCAGCTGCTCCTCCACCCGGGTTCACTGGCCTGCCATGGACTGGAGGAGCTGCTCTGGAATGACCAAAGGGCCAGTCCTGTGACACTGCAGCTCTGGAATATGGGACCGATTTTCCTACCAATGTCAGCAAGCACCCCATTGAAGATTTCCCTCCCCCGCCATTGGTCTTACCTTCCAGTTCCAGGTTGCGTGGCTCTACTCAAGGTAAGGTTTGGACTCAGCCAAAGGGTGGGAGCCAATGGGTAGATGAGCTATGTGGGCGGTGCAGTTGTAACTGTTGTAACTGTCAGGAAATTTCTCCTTAGTTTTAAGTTGCTTCTCTCCTTGATTAGTTTCCACCCATTGCTTCTTGTCCTGCCCTCAGGTGCTTTGGAGAATAGCTTGACTCCCTCTTCTTTGTGGCAGCCCCTGAGATATTGGAACACTGCTATCATGTCATCCCTAATCCTTCTTTTCATCAAACTAGACATACCCAATCCCAGCATTTGTTCTTTATATGTTTTAGCCTCCAGTCCCCTAATCATCTTTGTTGCTCTTCTCTGCACTCTTTCCAGAGTCTCAACATCTTTTTTACCTGGTGGTAACCAAAACTGGATGCAGTTGGTTTCCTATTGGTTGATTAGTGTGTTGATGGCTGGCAATTGGCTGTTGTTTCCTTGTGCTGCAAAGTCCTCAGTTTAATGTTAGTTTACTTTAAACTAACATTGCTGGTGGAGTAGGGGATGGGGGAAAGCTTGTGAGGGACAGTAGAACTGTTTATCTCTGAGACATGTGTATCTAAGGACATTAACAGATCTTTGTTTCAGGTTTCTCTCCTTTCACGAATATGCCTAGGCATATTCAACCCTTCAGTCTTAGTGTAGCCCTGATTGAGTACCTTACCGTACTCAAAGCACCACTGCCTGATAAGAGTGCTCAGTAATGTGTAATCCTCCTCCAAGAAAAACAGTATGTTTACTAATCCTAGTGTTAGGTTTTTGTAGCATGTTGGTCTAAAACCAAATCCTGTTAGGGCTTACCTTTGCTTGCGTAATGCTGGTTTGATTTATTTCATTTTAAGCTTTTATTTCCTCATTTTACATGTGTGTCTATGTGCATGTGTTTACTTTCATCTGATTGACACGATGGTTGGTAACATTTCTGTGGGTTGTTTGCATTGAAGTGAGACATTGTGAGGTCTGAGTATAATTTGTATGACTTAACTTTGTAAATAAGTCCTCTGTTGCTCCAGTGGTATGCACTTTCTAAATTCAATTACTCATCTTCCTTTTCTTTAATTTACCCATCTACAAACCACAGGCTGCACACTCACAATACAGAAGGAATTAAAAAAGAAAATAGATCTAAATTACGTAATTCCCGTCATACAGAAAATGAATGCCCTTTCTCAAAAACCAAAGAAATACATTCAGTGAGAGATTCATTGCCCTGACTTTTAGCTCTGTAAGAAAATGTCACCATTCCATTCTCACAGCTTAGGGCCACCAACCATTTACAAACTTGGAGTTTTGTAATCAGTTAGCAATGAGTCACATGCTGAAGACACACTTCTTTTTTTATTGTTTTACTTACGATGGTGCAATTCCTGGATATTTTGCTTTTGGGTTGCTGACAGTGAAGTAAACAAGTTAAATGAAAAAAAGGCCAAGAGTATTACAGCCAATTCAATACTTGGGAATCGGCTGTGGAAATCTTCAAAATCCTGCATTCAGATTAAGGTCTCCATATGAGGTGGATATATGGTTTTGCCATTAAATCCCCTCTTCCCCTCTCCTCCCCCAAATGACCCTCTTTCATCCACAGCAGATGAATTTTGATGTTGCTGGTCTGGATCCCTATTCATGAAGGTGAATCTTGGTTCTTTTGGCATTGGGCAATTCACAATAACAAGTTGCAACTGCCTACTGGAACATTCGGTACCAATATATGCTCTAAGACAAATAGAAAACTCAAAGGGTGGTTGGCTAAGGTTGTAATGGTGAAGCTCAAAGATTGTGTTAGCAAAATGCATAATTGAGCCAGACTGAGCTCTAATTTGATTGGTTGAAACCACTATAGAGGTTTTCAGATCCATATTATGCAACAGGTCACCCAATGTCTCCTTGTAGTCACTTACAAATTTTGTTTGAAGCATTTCCAGTTTGAATTTTGGACTCAGTTTTTTTACTCCTGTCCTTAATTCCTGCCTTGGCAATATTTTGCATTGCCTCTCATTTTGTCCCCTTTCCACCCATTGCTCCTATTTGGCTACTTTTTCCTTAAAGTCTTTTGTAGTTTTCACCCCTGATTTAATACTGCTTTTAAGAGATTCAGTCTTAAAATCTTTCTTGTTTCCTTGGCTTAGCTTTCACTCCTTCTGCTGTCAAATAAAACTTAGCAGCTATTCAGCTTTCGCGTTACATGGGACATTGATTTTTAGGGGAGAAAGGAAATGTTTCTGTCTTCCAGATGCCTAGTGTGCATAACCTTTGCAGGCCTTTGCCCTTTGAGCATGACATCCAGTGTGTGTATGTGCGCATGCACACATATACACATGTTGGGAATGTGTGTGAATGTATGCAGCAGCATTGGATTCAAAGGGAAAGGGGTGTTTCAGAGTATGCACGAGACATTCACATAGTACTGTCTGCAACTTCTCATGTGATCTTTGTCTTTTCCCAGGTGAGGGAAGTCACCCACCCTTGAAGAACGAAATATTTTGAGAAATATTTAAAAAGGCAGAATATTATATTTCCCTAAAGGAGAAACATGTTTTTAAAGACAGAAAGCAGTTCCATGCTCCCAGCAGATATGTGGTGCCCATTAAGAGAGACTGGGCCATCCTATCTACAAAACAAAAGACCTTCAGCCTCAGGGCGATGGGATTAGCCCTCAGTCAAGATCCCACCAGGACAAAGCCATTAAGACACAATAGGAATTGCCCAACACCCTTTCAGAACACAAGCCTCTTCATTACATCATCACCCTCCAAGCTTCAACCAAACCTGGGAGCTCAGACAAACATGACCCCAATGGCCCCATGGGAGTCTGACAACAGCCAATAGAATACATGTTCTTGCACAGGAATAGGAAGCTCCTGTTCAAAGCCCAAGAGAAGGTATAAAAGCCCCCCACTCAACTCCATGAGGTCAACTGCATCAGGACCATGTGCTTGGTGGTTCTGTTCACCATTAAACCCTCTTTCCAATGAGCCTCATGTTTCCAGTGTCTTTCTCCCAGCTTGGAACAGACCAGATGAACATTTCTTCCAATACAGGGTTGCAAGACAGCCTTCTAAAGCAGCCATGTTCTGAATACCATTTGGTTTCATGCATCTCCAGCAGTATACCTGCCCCTTATGTTCTGCAGCATCTCTTCCCTGGTATCTCCAAAGGCTGGTAAAACTCTAATGGTTATCAGTTACAAGAACAGCTGCAAAACTCATAGTCCTCTTGTGTAAGTGATCATTCTGAGAAGGACAGGATGCCAATAATCTTTTGGTAGCTGGGGGTGTACTTAAAATTTTTTAGGGGGTTGGCAAAGATTATCCTAGGTTTTCTTTTGTGTATGTGTGTAGGAAATTCTTTTAATTTCTTAAAGTCCAGTTAGGTCTATTCGAAGCTAAAACTGGAATTCTCATTCTTTCTATCATAATATTATGGGGAGTTGGGATTTTAGTGGTAATGGGGCAGGGCTCAAGGAGGGGGAAAAATGGGTTTTAAGGGCTGCCTGCTTATTATGTTATGGCTTGTGGAGGCTATGATATCTTTATATTTCACTGAGATCGTAAAACAGAAAATGCTAGAGCTCTGACTCTGTATAAACTGTTTTCACTTAGATAAATAAAATTATTCTCTTCAAGCAAAAGTTACATTAGAAAGATTAGTACTGTCATCAAGCATTTTATAGCAAAGTGTAAAATCATAAATTCTCCTTCTCCCCAACTCTCAATAACATAGCCTCTCCACTTTTAATTATCCCAGGATTTAAGATGACATTTTTTGCTCATTTATTAAACTCTGGTTCACTTTCCAACTCTCTTCTCTCCTTTCTCCTCTCTTCTCTCCTTCTTTCTCAATGTATGCATACAGTATGCACATATTTTGGAGAACTATCTGTGAAAGATTGCTTGAAATATACACATATATTAAACATATATTTTGCATTTGTCTCAGACTAAACAGTGTAAAAGATTTTGGGAATTCTATGAGATGTGTGTGTGTATTTAATTGTCATTGTTTGATCTCAGACATAGTGTCAAACTGACACCCTTTTCTTACTGGATGATCTATTGGACACTTCTCATTTTGGCATTTGAGTAATGGCTGATGTAATGGCTTATACTCAGGTAAGTATATTGTTGGTTCAAAAGAAACACAGAGAGGTACATATTAAAAACCTTAAAATCAACCTAGTAAGCTCTGTGAGCAAGTCTTGCGCATTATCTTATTGTTTCATATGGTTGCAATGCTTCACTAGAGATACAGTTGGAAATAGAGCAAATTTACATGATAAAAAAAACTGGGAACAGTCATGTGCATGAATTGTTTGCATGGAGAAATGTGTATATACATATACATATACATATACATATACATATACATATACATATACATATACATATACATACACACACACACACACACACACACATAGGAGAGGAAGTATAGACTAAATTTTTGGTGTTTGGGAAGTACTTTTGCTATTATTAGAGGAAATCCAGTTCTGGTTTGCAAAATCCAGATGATTATAGATGGCAGCAATGTGTTACAGTTTTTTGATACAGTTTGCTGCTATCTGATGATCATTGAGATTTTTGCAGTCAAGATGTGATGGACTTTCTTATTTCTATAATCCAAGAGCCTCAGGGGATAGGGAATAGCACCATAATTTCATGCAGACATGAAAGTCAATTTCATGGTTTAGGTTCTTAAACCAATTATGTCCAATGGTTTATCCTACCCCCCCAATTTAGATGGACCAAAGTCTGAACACACTTCATTTTTTTTTCTATTTTGTATTCAAAATAGTAAAAATATTAACTGTCCCTTTTTTTTTGCTGATTTGCTATTGAATTTTGGCAGTGCGATGCCCACCATGCTGTTTGACACCTCCCTTTCCCAGACATCCATGCATCCCTGATATATATATATATATATATATATATATATATATATATATATATATATATATATATATATATATATATATATATATTATTATTCAGCTTTGTTCGGAGTATTTTCCCGTCATTGTAGTTGTGCTTTTAAAGTTGTAGACGTTTCGGCGAATCTCATTTGCCATCATCAGGCTTCTGTATTGAAGCCTGATGATGGCAGATGAGATTCTGCCAAACGCTGCTACAACTTTAAAAGCACAACTACAATGACATGGGAAAATACCCGAACAAAGCTGAATACCATACATGTAAGTACCCGCAAAAACTTAAGAATATATATACATATACATATATCCCTTTTCCACATGGCTTACTAAATCCTTTTGATCCCAAACATGCTTTTTCAAAAGGCAACTGGACTTTCTTTCTTGAAGGCATTTTGCTTCTCATCCAAGAAGCTTCTTCATTTCTCATTCAAAACTGAAGAAGTTTCTTGAATGAGAAGCAAAATGCCTTCAAGCAAAAACAAAGAAAGTCCAGTTGCCTTTTCAAAAAGTGCCTTTGGAACAACCATGACTTGGATGACTAAGACCATAGATATATATTTTGTGGGTTGGGGAAAATAATCTAATGCCTATCTGTGTTTACTTATCTTAGAGATATATGGGAATATCTTGTAAAATATAAATCATAAGAATGCTTTCCGTAGTGAACAGGAATGAAAAAGTTTAAATTTTGAGGTCCGCATTTTATCAGTTATGATCTGTCTGCAGCTGAATTCTGGTGGTAGCTAGTGCCAAATCTGGCACAACTCTCTCATGATTCTATCATTTCTCTCTTTCCCTCCCTGTACCTCTTTCTTTATTCCTCCCCCTCTTGTACTCTGCCTACTGGATCTGGTGGAGAGGCAGAATGTTCTTGCAAGACACCTGAACTAATCAGTTATTGAAGGATTTTTCATTAGACCAAGAGCCACATAAAATTACACTGAGCATAAATATTGTCCATCTATACTAGTGATGCTCAGTATGCTACTTACAGGGTGAAGCATTGCTAAAATAAACCACAGATAGAAGATCAATGGATTATCTACACTCCATTCTACCATTTCTATGCATCTTGCATTTCATCCATAAAAGGGATGAAACATCCATACTATCCTTTTGCCTTACTCTTCAACATGTTCTATGTACAACCCTTGTTTTATTGATTGCATGTAATGTTCTAATTTTCTGACATTGTGGATTTGGGGTTTTCATGAGCTGTAAACCATAATCATCACAATTATGACAAATCACGGCTTGAACTATCTTGCTTTGCATGTAATGAGTCTATCTCATATATTAGGTTCACCTTTTAAGTTGCATTACTGAAATAAATGAACTTTTGCATGATATTCCATTTTTTCAAGTTTCACCTGTAATATAGACTGGTTTGAACACAAGATACATTTTCATAGATTGTGTGAAAAATGAGAATGAATAATGATAAATATAATTGCTCTGTGGCACATTCTCCTCCCCTCCTAGAATGTGAGGTGGGCTTCCGCTCTCCATGCCTTCTGGAAAGATACAGAAACATGGCTCGATGGTCTTGCTTGGGGAATCACACAGGAGCACAGAGCTGAGAACTCTCTCCCCTGCCTTTTAATTAACTTTTGCACTGAATTATAGTTGACCTTTGCCTTTTAAACTTTATATATTGTTTTTATGGTTTGATATTTTATCTGCACACTGCACAGAGTGCCTCTGTGATCACAGTTTTGAAAATGTGATAAAATAAATAAAATGGTTTGAGTGCTTTTTGGTGGAGGGTTAGCTGAAGAAGATTGTCAATGGTGACAGAGGGATGCTAATAATTTGGAGCTGGAATCTTATTTTGGAAATAAAATAGAGTTTAGTGAGAAAATACTAATCCCAGACATACAAATATTCTTAGTTGAGTCCAAGTGGAGATATGAGACTGGATCTTTACAGTAATGGTGCTGTATCTTTCAAATATTTAGATCAATATTCACAAGAAGGTCACCAAGCATGTCTCCAGAAGTCACTGAGAGTCAGACAGCACATGATAAGCCATGGTGGTGCAATGGTTAGAGTGCAGTACTATAGGCTACTTCTGCTGACTGCCGTCTGTCTGCAATTTCACAGTTCAAATCTCAACAGGCTCAAGGTTGACTCACAATTCCATCCTTCCTAGATCGGTAAAATGAGGACGCAGATTGTTGAGGGCAATATGCTGACTATAAGCCACTTAGAGAGGGCTATAAAGTACTGTAAAGCAGTATATAAGTCTAAATGCTATTGCTATACTGTATATTGTAAGTATAATACATTATTATTCTAACTATTGTTTCTGACAATTCCCATAAAACCCTGATGCATTCTCAAATGACAAGTGACCTTGAAACAATAAAATTTCAAAAATAGGTCCTCAACATTACAAGAACTTCTCTTGATAAATGGTTGAGCATAATTTGCTTCTACTTATACATATCAGAAATAGGAATTTGTAAATCTGATCATGATTCAAATAAATAGATGGAATGAACAGGACATAAAATGAAAATGGTATTTTTGGATTTATTGCAGTAATATACAGTAAATGGCTAAGCCATTTAACTGAACACACCCACTGTCTCTCTGCCTGAATGCTATTTCAAGTTACTTCCAGAAAATAAGTTTTGCTGGACATCTTTTATTTTATTATGATGGTGACAATCATCATTCTTTAAATCCTCCTGGTGGCTTGGATGAGAGTATTAGCTTTTGAAAAATTATGTCAGATTTTTGGCTTTATATCTTCACTATGTTTCAGTAAAACAAAACTAATAGCAAACAATTAAATAACAATGTTTCCCTCAGGACTGGAGGGGATGGACCAGTTGTCACATTAAATGATAACAATGAGTGAAGCTACAAACTCAATTATAAAATGGAAAGTGTAGAAGAAACATAAGAAAAGGCTATTTTAAAATAAACAAACGGAAAAATGTTGTTTAAAATAAATGGAGAACAGAGATAATTGGTGTTTGGCCTTTCATACTGTAAGGAAGAATAGGCCAAAGAAGGTCATTCTAAAGTGAAAAAAAGTAAAGTAAAAGTAAAAGAAAAGAAATAAAAATAAAAACCCACAATTCAAAGAATTGTGCAACTAATTCACCATACCCATAAGCTGTATGTTTCTCATATGGCAGTTTTCCAGTGTAACATTATACTGGTCTACTTGGATATAAACTTCATAAAGTTCAATTGGACACACTCCCAGTGCACACTGCAGTGTTTCTTGTTTGTATGCACAAACAAAATGCAGTGGACCTACAAGTTCAGGATTCCCACCCTTACAGCTACATGTTGAAGAAAGCTGGTGCATAGGATCACAGCCTTAGGTGAGCAGAAAACTTTCAATAATTAAAAGAATAGTTTTGCATGCATTCTTCAGTAATTATCCAGAGATATCCTCCTATGTCAACTGTGAAAGGGAATGCTTCTCCTAAGAAGTTGTCTGCTGAATAACATCACTGAAAACATTGTCAACCAGCAACGTGCACACCATTGGACATATAGTGAAGTAATCTACATGGGTACAAAAAGAGGAAGGGGGGCCAGTTGTGTGCATGAGGCAAAGGAATTGGGAATCTTACTAAAGCTTTTCTTGAGCCAGCTTTAGAAAGAGATGGATTTATGGACCAAAATATGATAATTCAGTACAATTTTGTGTCCACTCTGTAATTATTTGGATCTTTGGTTTGCTTGGTTGTAGTGAAATATTGTTTACACAGTTGGCTTTCACTCATTATTTTGATATATTTCTTGATAAGTCCCAGTTAGCTCACTCATTATTTTACATTTATAGTTGTATTGACAACATTATTACCACTCTTTTAAAGTACTAAATGATGGGTATATACAGTAATAATGCAACACAGTATAGTTAAAGTCCTTTAAATGTACTGTAACTGATATATTATTATTATGTAGCCATTGTTTATTATATGTTTCTTCTTCTTGGATAAAGTGACATTATGGGATCAAGATTATTTCATATGGGATGGATAGGACTTTGGATACAAAAACTGATTTTGACTGATTTAAAATAAAGTATACCTCCTCTTCAGAAGATTGCTTTTTTCATATACAGCTGCATAAAAAGTTTGTTGTTGGATTACATAAGTATGTGCATACATGCCCATCATACTATTCCCTTTCAGAGTAAATAAATTGGTGGATTAATTAGCATTTGATATAAAAATTAATTGGCTGACATTTCACTAATTGGGTGCAAAAAAGATTCAGATACAATGGAAATCTTTGGAATTTTCCCTGCGTCTTCTTTTAAGTTAAAGCTCCATGGGTAGCTCTGTTTGTATATTTTGAATAACGCTATTTTGCTTGTAACATTCTAGAAAGGACAAGAAAAACCACCTCATACCATCCTAAATTTGATTATACTTCTCAAACATGTGAGATTGTAGCACCTCCTTGTGAGCCACATACCTTCCAAATAAAGGCATAATCTAGCCAAAAGCAAATAGCAACTGATCTTACTATAACTCTTCTACTTCTATGCTTCTGATAGTGACTTTCTGTGGCAGTGAGATAAATATTATCACCATCTGATTCCAGCATAACGAGCACTCTTAAGGAAATAAGGAATAATTATGGAAAATTGTTTAAAAGCTGGCAATCTTCAGTAAAGTTGACCAACTGCAGGCTCTCTTTTAAGCCCGTGGTTGTATTATGATTCCATTGTAAGATCCATTGAAATTCCTTTTTTAAAAAATGGTGGCTGGGTAAGGAAATACATTGGCTGTAAAGTAGAAAGCATTCAGATCCCCAACTGCACACAGTGTAGGGATATGCTCAGAAAACACTCAGGAAAAGAGCTTTGGAGATTGCATAAGTGCAAACCTCTGTGCTACTGATTAAAACAATAAAATTGTTCTAAATATGCAGGAACCTGAAAAAAATGCAGCTGTTTTAATGAATCAGGATATGCAACTTTTAAATCAACCATATGGTCATCAGCTTAAATTTGGGCATAGCACATTCATTGATGCAATGAGGCACTTCATCCAGTGATGGGAATCAATCAATCAAATCTTTTAGAATCATATACCAGCATAAGTGATGGGAGTTTTCTAAGAGCTGTGGTGACATTGTAGTTAAAGTGCAGTACTGCAGGCTACTTTTGCTGACTGCTGGCTACCTGCAATTTGGCAGTTCCACTCTCATTGGGCTCTTAGGTTGACTCAACCTTCCCTCCTTCTGAGGTCAGTAAAATGAGGACCCAGATTGTTGGGGGCAATAGACTGACTTTGTAAATCTCTTAGAGAGGGTATTGGTATTGCTATTTTATTGCGTCTCCTACTATCAAGCCTATGCTTTGTAACACCCAAAATGGAAGATATAACAAAAGGGAGAACTACACCAGCCTTGCAATTGGCACACTTATTTTCCTTTAAGACAATGAATACATTTATTTTAGACTTAATTGACATCATAACATTTTAGTTCAGCAGAATTAAGGAGTGGTTAGTCACCTCACCTTGCATGTGGGAGCTGTCTGGCTTCTCTTGGCTTACTGTTTGTTTCAGTGCTATGTTCCAATAACTTCAGAATTTTATGGGGAGGTTATTTTTATTGGAATACTTATGGATATTTTAAAACTAGACATTCAGTGACACTTTCCAAGTATAGTTGAGATTTTGAAATAAAATGTTTAACTTAATCAATATTTAATTCAGAATTCAGAAAAACTCTACCTATTGGCTGCAGAAAGCTTCTAAATTAGAAGCACAAAACAGGGAGAGAAATTCAGCCTATCAGTTTGGATACTAAAACTGGAATCCTTTATATTCTTATCTGAGTACAACTACCATGGTACACAGTGGAGTTTAATATTGAGTAAACCTGCCCACAATTATAATGTAAAACAAATCAAGAGTGCTTGAGGAGCCACTCACATAAAAATGCACTTCCTCAGGGTAATTATGTATACTGGAAAAAGCTCTATTGTATCAGTCAGTTCTTTGCATTATTGATTCATTTTCTGAAATGATGCATTTCTACAACTAAAATGGGTGGTCCTTCATTTGAAGCAGAGTATTGGGCTGGATTATTTTTCAAAGCGTTCCAAATGTATAGTATCACAAATTCATCTTTTTCATCTTTGATCACAATTGAGTATAAAGGTCTTTGATGAATAAAGTTCTAAGTTGGCAGCATAGGTAGAAAATATTTCCCAAGGCAGAATTTCAGTTTGCAATTGGGGTGGGCTGGTGGGTGTAGTTTAGAGAGTGTAGATTCTGTAATGGTGTTGTAAGGTCAGAAGATTGGAGATAGTTTCCAGTTGTTACCTCGTATTGTGATAATTCCAGAGGAGAGGGAGAACAGAAGTCTCTATAAGGTTCTATTATTCAACATTTTCAATTGCTGACTCAGGTTAAAATTTCTTTTAAGTATACAATCCATTTATATAGTTTGGTGTAGTGGTTAAAGCACCAGGCTACAAACCTGGTGCTTTAACTCTAACTCTGCCTTAGTCACGAAAGCCAGTTGGATGACCTTGTTCCAGTCATTCTCTTTTAGTCCAACTCACCTCACACCTTTCCGTTGTTGTTGTGGGGAAAATAGGAGTATTTGGTATGTTCACCACCAAGTTGAATTATTTATAAAAATAATGAAGGCAGGATATAAAATAAATAAATAACATACACACAGATAATATTAGACAAGTAATACTTTTCGTAGGCCTCTCAAATTCAAATATATCTAAGCTATTGAGGTCTCTTATTCTTCCAGTTCTAGATATTGATTGTTAAACCAATGTTACCAAACAAATGCAAATAAAAATGACCTGGAAAAGGAGGATAAGATTAACATTTTCATAAAGCCATGTTGTTTGTAATGTAACATCCTGAGATGAATGCAATGGGATGAATGCAGGAAGTTTAAGTGCTATTCTTAATTCTGTACATTCAGTCAGTATTATTTAAAGGGGTATCTGACCTTCCTTTGTGCAGCCATTAGAACAGCTGTTGATGTTCTTATCTAGTTTAAGAATAAATAACATATAAAATGTAGACTTATTCCCTGAAATAGACATAGCACTGAAGATGTTACCTAGTCTGGTAATGAGACATCTGAAAGCAATCAGTCAGTCAAAGAGCATCAAGGATTCCATAGTTTTCACAACAAAAACAAAGAAAATCTCCAGATTTGACCCCCAAATTCTTCTCTGTCACTTATATGATATAATGTCACTGATCTGCAACCTACTACAAATCCAAATGGTTCAATACAGCCTTTGAACACTGAAAAGTTCTTTTCCTCTGGATTAAGGAAGAGCTGCATCTTGTTCTGAAAACACAAAAGAGCAAGAGGATACTATAGGTAGGCTTTGACTGATGACCACAACTGGGATTGGAACTTCCATCGCTAAGCTATGTGGTTGTTAAGTGAATTGCATCCAATTGTATGAGCTTTTTTGCTGTGGTTAAGCAAATTACACAGTCATTAAGTGAATCTCCCACTGAAATTTGCTTGTTAGAAGCCCCTTGGGAAGGGTCAAAGAAGATGATAACATAATCCTGGGATGCTGCACTCAACATAAAATACATGTCAGTTGCCTTGAATTTTCATCATATGAATGCTGCAAGGGTTGTAAGTACAAGCACAGGCCATAAATCACTTTTTTCAGCACCATCATAACTCTGAATGGTGGTTAAAGTATGGTTCTAAGTTGAGTATATCTTGAACATCATTCTTGCATTACTTCTGTCTCCCTGTCACCCCATTGACACTGGTATGTATACCATTATTCCTCATGTAGAGATCCTTCCTTCATAAGGTAGCATTTAACAATGAATTTGGGGTCACCTTATTGTAATGCTACTAAGCATTGGTCAACCCACTTAGTTTATTCCTTGCTGTCTCATGTTCTGAAGAAATTTTAGGCAATAGCATTTAGAAAGGCACCTCCCATACCTAAATATATAGCTCCCATGCTTCTATTTTAAAGATGTGACAGCCTGATGATCTGGTTCGTATACATCTTTTAGAATCAATACTCAAAAGGACAAATTAATGTTTGTTAACTGCTCGGGCACATAATCCTCTTTCCTAGGAATAAATAAAGTGAGACTGGAGCTAAAAAAACAAAAGAATGTCATAGATACGAGATGTTCCAAGCCTGTTTTCATTAGTTATATGAGCACTACAGGGAAGCAATTCCAAATTGTTTTGGGGTTTCAACCATTAATCTCATTGTCAAATAGCCTATTCAATTTATTATTTCTCGTTCCAATTTCTAAATTCCAAATTCAATTGGCCTAATGGTTTCCATATTGAAAGTTGTCTTGCAGCAAGAATAAAGCATGATTTTCCCATGAAAAGTCCAGACAATATCCATCAGTTTATCACTATAGTTCTGGCATGAAGGAAGGAATATTATTCAATCTTAGCATTCTTTGGGATTGGGGTAAATTCCTATGGCCTCAGTGCTACACCTCTCATTACATTACAGGCAGAATGATTTGTGGGTGTTGAAAAATGTATGCACAGACTTGCTAGCAAATGTAAAATGATTTTGAACACCTGAACATAGAGAAAAATTGTGAAAATTGTGATGACCCAGGTGGATAAAAAAAAATTGTTGCTAATCTTTTTTTTTTTTTTACCTTACCATGTTTTAAGGTCCTGTGATTGCATTTGACTTTATTTATTATTTCATTTTGTTGTTTCTTCTCTTTCTCTTCTCATTTTTTTCCTTTAATCTGTACCTGTATAAATTGGAACAAAGTTAAGCAGGGCATTATATTGTTAAATATCATATTACATGGGATAATACTATATGGTCAACTACGTATAATAATTTGAAAATGAGGAACACATTTTACAATGGTCAAAATGAATCTTTCTAAACTGCTTCTTTTCTGCGTGGTGAATTTTGGAAGTGCAAATCCCTGGAGACTTGTCTGTATCATTGTTGGTGAAAATTGTGAATGCCAGCACTCACATCAGTGATGAATGAAGATCTGGAGACTGGCAGTATGATACTGATACTCAGAATGGAAAAAGCATCAGAATATAATCGTGTAGACGGGGTCAGTGATCTCTCCCCTATTTTAAAAAGTCTATCCTGCACTACAGCCTTGGATTCAGATCAGACACAGCTCAGAAGTGTCACTAATTATTTCATAGAGCTCTGTTGGTTAGTTAGCCAGGGGAGAGCTACATGAAAATGTCAAGCTGCCTTCTACTGAGTTAACTGAATCAACTGGTTTAGTTTAGTCTTCTCTGAACTCATATAGGAGGTGCATAAACTTTTCCAGACTGGGTGTTGTAATTGGCTACTAAGAGAAGCAATATAGCAGTTAGAAATCAGGACCAGGGCAAAGATTACATTTGATTTAATATACATTTATACAGAATTAAATCAATAGGGTTTCTTGCCATGTAATATATAAGGTTTCCATGGGGTTCTCTCAGTCTAAACGGAGTATTCAGAACATGTGTTGTCTTAGGTAAGTAAGCCACAGCAGATTCGCATCCAAAGCACTATGAAATCTTTACATTTCCTCCCCCCCCCACCACAAAACCATGCATGCCATTGTGTTCCTCCCTATCCCCTGGTTTGCTGTGGCATGAGTCTAAAAATAATTCCACTGACCTGGGTCCCTTCCTCTGCTTCTCTGACTGCATGCTGGAAGCAAAATGTATTTTGCACACTTCAACGATCTCCCAGTTTCCACACATGGACGGCTAGCCTTGGCATTTTTTCCTCCTCAGGCACTTCTGGGAAAAATTCCACCGTGGGACTTAGACTGGGTTCTTCAGGGCTTAGGCAGGCCCCTCTCTCCAAAGGCTGAAACCAGGGCCTAGAAGGCCCAAAACCTTGGCCTGCATTTTTACAAAGACCACCCAGGTTTTATTGGTAGCTCACTCAAACGCTAGCTGACCGACCTTTTGGCGAGTGATGTAAGGCATGTCATTAGAATGAAAAATTTCTTGGATTATACAGCACAATTTCTTTTCCTGCACTGTGCTGAGATAATTCAGGGAGGGGGCTGTTTGTAATTGTCTGAGTTTTGAGGGGTGTGTGTGTGTGTGGTGACTTGTATTTATGATGTTCCTCCCTTATGACTTATTCTGTGCCCAAATGCTGTAGCACTGGGGATGCAGGCCAGTATCATTATTCCAAAGTTAACAAGGATATATGAGTATCAGAAGCCGTACAAAGTACTTTTCTATTCTGCTCTTTCAAAACACCAGCTGGCTTCAACGGAGAAAGACCAGAAGGGCATAAAGGACATAAGCATAACTGTTGATAACAGGGCGTTCTCAATTTAAAACCATTCATTTTGTGACTGCTTGAAGTTACAACAGAGACTTATAACCAGAGGTGGTTTTAACAAATTTTTTTAACAACCGGTTCTTTGGGCGTGGCTAGGTGGGCATAACTAGGTGGGCATGGCCAAGTGACTGGGTGGGCATGGCTTCTTCTTGTTGTTGTTTTTTTTGCAGCACTCCACTCCCCATTTTTATTTTTGCCTCTTGGGCCTCAGGGAAGCCTCCCGAGGGGCTTTTTTTCTCCCAGGAAGCTTCCCTGGGGCCCAGGAAGGCAAAAAAATGGAGGCTGAGGGGGTGCTGTGTGCTCCCCATGTGCCCTCCTTGCGCCCCTTTTTGCCTCCTGGGCCTCAGGGAATCCTCCTGGGTGAAGCAGTAAGACAGTGAAGGGGATCCCGGCACAGCTGATCATTGGAACAAGAAAAAGGGAAATATCTTAAGGAGTAACTGGGCGGGGGAGAATGCAGTCAGCGATGTCGGGCATGCGCACAAAGTTGCGCATGCGCGATAAGGACTGACTGGGTGGGGAGGGGCAGGCGGAGAGGAGAGGGGGCAGCCAGGGGCACGATTTGCCAGTTCTAACTGCATAGAATCATAACAACTGGTTCTATAGAACTGGTACAATCCCACCCCTGCTTATAACCAGTTCCTCACAATTACAGCTGTTGCAGCATCCCCATGGTTACATGGTCAAAATTCAGGTGCTTGGCAACCGGCATGTATTTCTGATGGTTGCAGTGTCCTGGAATCATGTGATCGCCACTTGGGACCTTCCCAGCTATCTTCTGACAAGCAAAGTCAGTGGGGAGACAGATTTGCTTCACAACTGTAACGATTTGCTTAATAACCCTGGCAAAAAAGATCACAAAATTGGATACAATTCACTTAATAGCTGCCTTGCTTACTGCCTTGAAATTCTTGTCTCAGTCAAGCTTAACTTGAATGAGCTATTTAAAAGTACACAAATGAAGGAGGCATGGACATTTTAGTTGCCATCTGATTGCAGTTGGAAGAAAGCAGGCACCCTAATAATGCAGAGCAGGGGAATCTTTGCTGGGCTGGGGGATCAAAAAAGTCAAGATGATGTTCATGATTGCATGATGAATGCCCTCCTTCTTTATCTAGAAAAAAGGCCATGGTTTTGATTGTATAGCGAGGAATGCAGTCTTGACTTTTCTGATATCCCTTGATACAAAAAGTTCTATGCAGGTTCAAGTTCTAGTAACAGAACTGAATGTCTATGGAGATTCTCAGTCATCCAGGTCTTTGTTGTCCCAAAGGACAAGGTGCAAGTGGACTTTCTGGTTTTTCTCATCCAGGAAGCTTCTTCTACAACACAGTCCTTTCAACAGTTCCAAGAAAGTTCCACACCCATTTGCACCATTCAGATGACCCTGATGACACAGATAATCCTCCAGATCAGTGATCCCCAACCTTTTTATGGCGCAGCCCGGCATCGACATCAGTTGCGCGCCATCTTGTTTTGATGAAAGTGCCCGTGAGCTCACCGGAAGCACTTTTCATCAAAACAAGATGGTGGCGCCAGATCGGTGAGCTTTTCCTGGTAGAAATGGCTTTCTACCCGGAAAGTCACGAGCAGCGCCGCATCTTTTTGATGAAAAGCCCGTGAGCTTTCTACCCGGAAAAGCTCACCGGAAGCACTTTTTCATCAAAACAAGATGGCGGCGCCCAGCAAACCAGCGCCCCAGTAGGACTTGTTCCACGGACCGGGACCGGTCCGCAGACCAGTGGTTGGGGACCCCTGCTCCAGATGACCTTAATGACTCACTAAAAGAATGCAAGTGACCAGCTGTCTGCAAGGAATACAAATCCTTCCATCCCCCACCATCCAGTCAGAGCTGAAGAAGTTTCTTGGATGAGAAGCGAAACATCTTCAAAGAAAAACCAGAAAGTCCAGTTGCCTCTTGAAAAAGCACCTTTGGGGTAACAGAACTGGTAACATAGGTGCAACAAATAGGAAGTTACATACTGCTTTAATACGGTAGCAGAGGAATCTATACCCATTCTTCATCAGTTTTAGTACTGGGCCATTTTATGCAGAGTCACCAAGTCTTTGCTTGAAGGTAGAATGAGATGCCGCACTCCATATATTTTGGATAAAATGAGAAAAAATTTTCTAAATTGCTTTTAGCTGTTTACTGTTAGCCAGTTTTGCAGTTTGGGATGTTGTTTACTTCTCCAAGCTAACAGTAAATAGCCCAAACAAAGAAAAAAAAACCCAGACCACCCCCACCAATACTGGCAGAGTAAGCGACTAGAAACTGAGAGCAAACCCCACTCCCTACTCGCACTGATGATGTTACCTAGTTTGGGTAATGAAATGTCTGCAAGAAAACAATCAACCTCAGAGAAAATGAAGGACTCATCATTTCAACCCCGAGCTACAAACATCCTCTTATATCAGCCCTTTAGCTAGTCTTTGACTCAGCCTATCAAAACCTCAACTTTGCAACTTTGCTACTTTTTGGAAGCACTGCACGGACAACAAATACACATACTGTCAATTGCATTTGATCTCAGCTTAGAAACTTGTAAGACATATTACTCTGATCAGAGCAGTTTAATTTTTGCCCCTTTTGGCCCATCCAAACTTTGAAAAATCCAGACCATAACATATTTGGCTTCTATAAGGAAAGGAAAATATCAACATTTTTATTGGTTGCATCCTTGGGGGCACATCTTCTGTTTATGAATCCCAAGTGTAATTCAATCTGGAAGAAAGAAACATTGCCTGGCAGCTGTTTAGCCAAGTAAAGTTGGGTCATTCTATTGTGGAGGATTTAACAATTGCTCTATTGGACAAGATTTTGTTTTTGTTCATTAACACTGGCTAGACTCCAGAGAACTATGAAATCAGTTCCACGAGCCCAAGGGAACTATGGACATAATTCTTCTTAAACAGCAGCAGTGCCCATACTCTAATGACAAAGTTTATAATACAGGATGGGAATCAGCTGTTTAAGGAACAGATAAACCATTGCCACTAGACTCCCCTTCAAGGATATGTCCCCCCCCCAAGTTTTCTAAGAGTATTACTATTGCTGGCGGTGGGAGAGCTCAGTAGTTTTAGTGGTTCTGGCAGGGACTCTTATGGGAGTGGGAGGTCCTGGTAAGGTCAAAAGGAAAGGGTGAAACTATGAATAATCTACATAATGAAGTCAGATGGGAAGCCAACTGATTTAGAAGGAATGCCAAAGCAACTAGAAGAAATAAATGGTAAACTACTGCACAGTTGCTAGGAAAATGTATGGACATGAGTGGAATATGTAGTCATGTTTGGGTGCTAGGTGATGAGAACCTTAGGGTGAAAGGTACTCCTTTGGTTGCTGGGAAAGGACACTAAAGCTTCACAAATTGTTCTGCAGATTAGTAGTGTATGGTGTTGTTACAGTAAGCAGGAGATCACAGTACTATTGCAGAGTAGTAGTTTGGCTTGCTAAGGTACTAGTCCTATTATGGGAAATTCTTGCATGCTTCCCAAGGTGTGCCACAGGAGGGTGAGCTGGTTTCGCAACCAGAGATTAGTTGCTCTTCCTGCAGCATCACCCAAGTTCCCCTCCTTTCCCAGAGCTGCCTCACAAATTGGCACTGCAACTGGGAAGGTTGAGAGTTGTTAGGAATACAACTGCCTGCACAGAGCACCAGCTTGTCTCTTCAGCTAAGTGGTACCTATCTATCTACTTGCATAATACATGCTTTCAAACTGTTTGGTGGACAAAAACTGAGATAAGTGACAGGAACTTACCCTGCCATGCAGTGCTAGGGCTCGAACTGCCACTGAGCCACTGTGCCTCCATTCTGTAGATGATTACAAGATCTGACTAAAACTATAAGGACATGAACAGCATCAACTAAGGAAAACTTAGAATTGACAAAGTGGAAATGAAGGATACAAAATTAGATATATTTTTAGAAATAACTTATCTAAGTAGACAAGGATAATTAAAATCAGATTATTTATTTATTTAAATATATTTTAGCTACCCAATTCCAAAGGACTCTGGATGATCCTTACGTGATAAATTATATTAATGATACAAAGATATACAAAGACATGCTAAATTATATTAATGATACAAAGAGTGGCAGTGATATTCAACATGACATTGCTGTAACACCTAACTGAGAGAATCTTATGTATTACACTTGCAGATATCCAAAGAAAATCAATTTTATAAAATATATTCATCTACTGCATAGACAGTAAGGGAAGACACCAAGGAATTCAATGGAAAATTACAAGAGATCTTTAAATGCGCATCATGAAATTACGATGTGTTACTAACAGATGAGGAGGAACCTGGAACAACAGGAAGATTGGATTGGGTAAAAGTAAAAAATGTAGGAGATAGGTTAATAAAGTTTTTGCAAATGAGCTCTTCATCTATTGTCAACACCCCTTTGAAGAAAAATAAGTGCAGGCCCAATACATGGGCAACATTGGATGCACATCACTGGAATTAAATTGAGTACATAATAGGAAACAGGAGATTGAGAAGTGCAATCAGTCAGCCAGGTCACTTCCATGTATAGATGTGGAACAGACCATGAATTTCTGGTGTTAAATATATGAGTTAATCTTAGAAAATTAAAGAGAGGAGGTGATCCAGCAAGATTTCCTCTGGGCAATATGTGGACAGAATATGAGATCAATATAAGGAACAAATTCAGTAAACTTAACTTATGAAAAAGAAAATCTGAGGAACAATGGAGAGAGATAAGAGACAGTGAAAACTGAAGGGGAAAAGATGTCAAAGATGAAAATGATCCAAAAAGTTTTCTGAACTGTCAGAGCGTTTGCAGCGTGACTACCATTATAAGACAACCCAGGAGCAAAACACAGCACACCGAGACTTAGACATTTAACAACAGTTATATACAGAAACATACATAGGCAAATACCTGACAAGTAAACAAACTTCTTAACACTACAATGGAGAACTCTGCAATGGATACCAGACACAAGGAGAGAGAACATGCCCTTAATGGCTGTCTTTATATATAAACACCTCTTAAAGGGGTAGAACCCATCCCCAGTCTTAAAGGGAAATACCCCATGCTATGCTGATTCATTCCTATTGCATCAGCCACATCTGGTCAGCTTCACTGGTGGTTGGCTCTTAAATCCCAAGACCTTAACATGAACAGACTATTGTGATAGCCAATAACTAAAGCCTTGGACAACAAAAAGGATGTACTAAAGGCAGACTTCCAATGTCACACAAGAAAGGCCAAAGATCCTTGAATGAAGACTATGAAGAAATGGAGACATATAATAGGGTGGGAATGGTCAAACAAGATAGAGACAAAAGAGGTTAAAAGCCAATATTAAACCCTTTATCTTCGCATTTCAGAGTGACCAAACCATTTGCAGAGAGAATATGTGCAGAAAGGCACAATGGATAGTAAAAAAAAAAGGCCATCAAATAGAAATGCATGTGCAATTGAAACACTGGTGAATTATCCTATAAAACAATGTTTTCAAACTTGGCAACTTTAACATGTGCTTGAAAAATACTGGTATAAAGGAATTTGTAGAATTTTATTAGGGCTGTATATGCTTCAGGGAGATCCTGAAAACAATAATATTTTTTAATGAATGGATTCCTTAGAAAGGTGACATTTCTTCTTCAGCCTTATATGAAAGCCTGCATAATTGGGGCTCTTTTAATGTGTAGGGGAACAGTACTGAGCTTGTACAAAGTACAAATAATTTCTCCTGGATTTTTTTTTCAAAATGTGCACAATCCGTCATCCGTCATAGCTATGTGGGAGAAATCTATTCCTATTTCAGATCATTGTCCTGCAATGAAAAGAGTCCAAATATGTAACTAATTATTTTTAGAAGTTCAAAAAGCCAAATTAATTGGAGATGCACAAAGTCCTGATTTTGCTTTATTTGTGGTTTATCAAATATAAATTACAACCAATCCACTTATGAATCATTTCTCCTTGCTCCTCCACCCTCTCTTGACCTAAATAACATCTGAAAGCCATGTTGGTTGTTCCAAATATATACAGGCTAACAATTGCTCCAAACCAAACTGGCTTTTAAAAATGACCCTTATTTTAATTGTTGCATTCTTATAGTTTTTATTGTCGTTTTATGATAGAAGATTTTATCTAATTGTTTTTCATTGAAAATGTTGTTTAACCTCTCCCTTTTTTGTACATTCCTCTAGACTCCTTTGGAAAGAACAATAGTATTAAAGATGATCATCAACCATAGTTTCCAAACTACAATGGCCATGCAATGATATGGAAACATAGCTAATAAATTCTTAATGGGGAAAGCAAAAACACGATCTTAGGATGAGTGGCAGCGTTGACTGAAGAGCCCATAATTCAGGCCAGAGGACAAACCAGGACATAAGTCAAGGTACAAACCACAACTGACTTGTTATTAAAGTTGCAAGAATAACTGAGGATTATCATTGTTTGAAAAGCACAATTGTTCAAATAAAGGTTGAAAGAAACACATAGACTTAGTACTTCCTCTTGTCTAGGAAGATATTGTCAGGTTCCTAACAGTAAGATATGATCAAAGAAACAAAAATGACACAGATTGTGAAGGTTTTTAAAGCAAGGATTAGAGATGAAGTTACAGAACTTTGCAGCCTTCATTTCTCAGTGATTTGATTAGGTGGGAGTCTTTTTAAAGGGTGATAATCTTTTCTTAATAGGCCTTTTTGCAGTCAGGTCTCAACTGCTGTTTATAAAGAAAGCTATTCATGAACTCTTCTCCTATTTGTTCACTGTTTATGTCTAACATACTGCCCGTTACTTTCCCAGATTGATGTAAGGTACTAAATCTGGGTTGCAAGATCCAGATAACTAGTAAATGGGAATCATGAGCTTTCTGATCTTTTTGCTATTATCTTATGGTCCTGAATGATTTGAAGACCAGATCTGGTAGCCCTAATCCAATGGCAAGGATGAGTAGATAGAGGTAGAAGTTTCTTCCATAAGGGTTTCTTTTGTAGTTCAGCAATTCACTCAAGCTTGGCAATAATATCCAAGATCCAGTAATGCTAGCAGTGATAAAAGTTCCCATCAATTCTCTTCTGAATAAAAAAGGATCAGGGGTCCGTGGTACTCTCTGAACTTGGTTGTATTCTTGCAGATAGATAACATCTTGGTGATTCTTTGGTTGGGCTATTTATTGTTAGCTTGTTTGGCAGTTTCTTGATTGAGTTTTGTTTGCTTCTTGGTTGGTTTAATGTTAATCTTAGTGTTAATCTATGCTCCTCTGAATGTTTATCTCTATTGGTAAAACAGGATCTTCAGAAAAGTTCTGATACTTCCTTCTTAATCATACTGTGTTTGTTGTCAGTGTTTCTAGGCTGAAGTTTGAATAGTTGAATTTGACCCTTTTTGCATGTACTATGCTGTGAATATAGCAATCAGAAGTCCCTTCCATGTATTGGGAATCCTTTGCACAGTAAACTCAGCACTCTTTAGTTTATCGGGTCGAAGAGTCTTGTGACATGTGGAATGATGCTGAAGAGACCAAATTAGTTTCACACAATTGCATCCAGCCAAAGAAAAGCCTAGTTGTGCTGAACAGGATCCAGAATGTCCAAAGTAGACAACTGCATCTAGGACTAATGGCTATAATAGTTGCATATTTTAAATGCACCCAACTGATTCAATGGAGAGAATAGCAATACCAATGACACTTAGAATTATATACCACTTCACAGTGCTTTACAGCCCCCTCTAATCCGTTTACAGAGTCAGCATGTTTTCCCCAACAATCTGGGTCCTCATTTTACTGACCTCAGAAGGATGGAAGACTGAGTCAACCTGGAGGCTGGTGAGATTCGAACTGCCAAATTGCAGGCAGCTGGCAGTCAGGAGAAATAGCTTGCAGTACTGCACTCTAACCACTGCACCACCATGGTTCCTAAACTGTGAATGGTGAATGGTGACAATTTATGGTTGTTGTTGTTGTTGTTGTTGTTGTTGTTGTTGTTCATCGTGAAGTTGTGTCCGACCCATCGCAACTCCATGGACAACATTCCTCCAGTCCTCTACCATCCCCCAGAGTCTATTTAAGCTCACACCAACTGCTTCAGTGACTCCATCCATCCATCTCATTCTCTTATGTTAGTTATGTGAAGAAAAAAAACTCTACCTTATTCTGGCTTTCAGAATCTCAAAAAGAAAGTTTCTGATTGGCTGTCTTCATGATATGGATACCTTTTCATTGGATACACAGAATCAAGAGAATCATGTGGAGGCTAGCCTATTTCCAAACTGTCTACTTGTCTAGGGTAATGATAAATCTGTGAGCAGTGCTCTTAAGGGATTCTAAAATGATGGCCAGACAGTGAGCCAGAGAATGTCTCTCATTCCAGGGACATGGGAAGATAATATTTCTGCACATTGCTTAGCAGATTGGGAAACAGGTGGTGAGCAGACTGGAGAGAGATCATGGAAGAGTTGCCAATAGGAGGTAGCAAATGGGTAAAGATGTTCAGCAGTGTGGGAGGGCTTGCTGTCTTATGATGAGTTGGAGAGCATCAAGTAGTTTAAAGATATATTAAGCTTCACAAGCCAGAATCTTCCACCCAGGCATACCTTTCCAGCTATTATTATAAGCCTATGCTGAGATGCTTTTGAAACAGCAGGCATTAATTTCAAAGGAACTTCCTCAAGGTTTGTGCATTGGGAGAGAATCTTTATCTGTTATTGCCTATTTATTTAAGAATCATCACCTGCTTCTCCAATCTGGAATTTTGCTTTTGGTTTGAAATTAGTAGTTTGATGAAATTATACATTCTTTTGTGTTAATTGGTTATAGATAGTTGAAAGGGAAAGCATTTCTAAATGTGAGAGTATTTTTTTTAAAATGACCCTTTTATTAGAAATGTCATGCTCTTCTGAGTTTTGAATAGTTTTATAACTCATCTATGTGTACTGGTTTATAAACACAATGGCCCGTGATTACATGATACAGGGCAGCAGATGTGTTCTATAAACAATTTTAATACTTTGAAAGATGGTAAACTGCTTTGTGCAAGTCAAGTCAACCCAATCAGTCAAGTCAACCCAGTGTCATAGAGTCCAGAGTCTGATAAATGGCCCAAAGAAAATAGCAAGTAGCCACCTCACCTCGGCTTGCTGCTCTTGAAAATTTCTATATTTTCCAGAAAGCATATTTGAGTGAAAACCTACTAAGGCAAACTATTGTTTACACATGTAGAGATTAATATCCCATCCTACCCCAAGGGCTCAGGATGGATAATGTGTTGTCTAAAAGGGCTAATTTTTGGTCAGTTCCTGCAATGCCAGTGAGATTGCAAAGTAAATATCTGACAAATCTCATTATGAATGTCAAATGTTAGAGTTGTATTTTTTATAGTTAAGAGGACCCATGAATTACATGACTGGTTTCTCAAACAGTTAGCGTTCAACCATAGAGGACATGAAACAGAGCTACAACGAGATTACACTGAAACAAAGAGCCCATTTGTATGTTTATGCTTTTTTATTTAAAACATTTGTATGTGGCATTTCAATTTATCAAAACACCCAAGCTTGCAATGTTTCACTTGTACCAAGGGACCATATGTAAGCCATTTGTCAAGAACAACTAGGGCTAAAGTCAGGAATGTGCAGCTTTGCATCACTCTAAGTGGTGAGCCATCAAAGCTATGTGGAGCATCTATCTTCCTAGGTGTTTAGAAAATGGTGTTCATCAAAGATTCCCACTGACCATTTGGAACAAGAGAAACTGTAAAGCAGAGGTGGTATTCAGCAGGTTCTGACCAGTTCTGGAGAACCAGTAGCGGAAATTTTGAGTAGTTCAGAGAACCAGCAAATACCACTTCTGACTGGCCCCACCCCCATCTATTCTCTGCCTCCTGAGTCCCAGCTGATTGGCTGGAGCTGGAAAGTAGGTTATGGGGTGGGGTGGAAATGGAGATTTTAAAGTATCCTTCCCCTGCCATGCCCACCAAGCCACGGCAACCAAGCCATGCCCACAGAACTGATAGTAAAATTTTTTGAATCCCACCACTGCTGTAAAGGGTTTGGATTGGACCTTATTTGGATGATGACATTGGATGAGGCCAATGATTTATCCATCCTAACTCTGATTTTAAATTTATCTCATGATTCTTCTGAGACTTTTTGGCATCTTTTGGTCCGGTACTAGCATGACTCTCCCTCAGACAGTTGAGAATCCCAAACCTTTTCCTGGAAAACATACTGGATATGTTTTCATTGCCTCTCATTTTCCCTATATTGGTTGAAAACAGATTCAGTGGTAATAAATATTTGTGGAAGGAAGAAGTGGTATATTTTCAAGATTAATGAATTGACTCTCATTATTAGTTATTCTACCATAAAGTTGAGAAAAGCACCAATGAATTGAGATTTTTTAAAAAATATCTAGATCAAGAAGGAAAAAGAAGAAATGAAGTATTGTGGCTAAAGTTAGACTAGAACCATGGAGAAATATTTCAAGTCCAAGATCACAATGGAAATTTACTGGGTGACTTTAGGCCATCACTGCATCAAAATCCGTGTGTAACTTCTATAGAACCAAAATAATTTATTTAAATAAGCAAACTTGGATCAAAACAGGTTTTTTTCAGATTAGGACAGTATGATTTATTAGGGATGGTAATATTTACTGTGGGAATTTTTCACCTCTTCTGTAACAGGAACCTTGTACAAAACAAAAATTTATTATGTGACAGGCTTTTACAAAGGCTTTTCCAAACATTGCAATTAGACTGTAAATTTTAATCAAACAGATACATTTCTTAATATAAAATGAATAAACGTATTAACTGCAGTTTATTAATTTAATTTTTGTGTAAATCAGAAGCATTAGAATTTACTTTTTTTTCCAGGGCCCATATATTATTTTGTCTTGGCCTTGTCTTCCTTTTAGGAATCCTGTCTCCAGCACACACTCAAAGACCAAATATTGGCATTTGATTTACAAAAAGCTGAACATCCTATTCCATTCTAACTGGTATTGAAGCTGCTAAAAATATACTCTACCACTAACCTTCAATATTTCTCCATATAAGACCAGGCTTTCTACAAGCTCTAATTTTATCTGTTGAAATCTTGGTGGGCCAAAGTGTATCTTTGTGTCAAAAACCCCAATCTTTGTGTCTCGATCTTAATGTCTGAAAATAATCACACCTTTACTTATTCAGTTGCAATGAACAATTGAAAATGCCCACAGAAATACATATATGGCGATAATTAGATAAATGGCTTATAAGCTGCATAAATAAATATGCCCACAAGGCTCTCCTCTATTGAAAGAAGTAAAATTAATGTCAGCTGAATGTTTTAGGGTGTATATATCTAAAAATATAGACATTATAATCTTAGATATTTTAAATCAACATACTTAAAAGGTAGGAGTGGTCATAATTTGTATGCAGAAAAGCACCGATGAAATGGGATTCTGGACTATACTTGGGAAAACTTTGTTTCAAGAGCAGTTTTTGGATTTCTTAGAAGATACTTAGAATAAATTGTTCTAACAGAGAGTAATAGATATTGAAACATGTCCATTTTTAAAAAATGGGATTGGTAGGTATGCTGTATTTTGGCAGTTTTTAACTTTAACCTTAGACTGTCTACTATTTAACCTTAGACTGTCTACTATTGACCTCACCCCTTTCCTAAGAGGTCTGTAGGAGGCATGCATAAGCGCACCAACGTGCCTACCGTCCCTGTCCTATTGTTTCTTTTATATATGTATATTTTTTATTTTTCTTATATGTATCCATGTATTCATAACTATGTTTTTACTTACACCTATTATCTTGTAAGCAATTGACAAATATAAATAAATAAATAAATAAATAAATAAAGTTTTCAAGGCCAGTTTTCTAAAAAATGTAATCCAGTAATACCTATCAACTGTTACTCTTGGCATCTTTTAATCCAGTAGTTTGTTCCTCTAACCAATTAATAAAAAGAAAACAAGAAACACCAATTTACTCTTTCTGCTTTGCAATGAAGTGACTCATATTCACTGAAATATTTTATTATACTGGTTAAAAGATTTCTTAGCCTGAAAAGAATCTAAGAAGTCTCAATCTTCTATCAAATGAGATTCATTTGGTCTATCTCTTATTCAGGATTGGTTTACTGAACAAACAATTTTCCAGGTTTCAGATAGGAAACTATTTTAGCCATTATAATAAAGTATTTCAATGAATATGAGCCACTTCGTTGCAAAGCAGAAAGGGTAAATTTGTGTTTTTTTTATTCAGATAGGAATTCTTCAAACTCCACCTAGAGATGTTAAAACTCAACATAGTATCTTGATTAAGTCAAGCATATCTTTTGTCACTGAGCTGCAACCTCTCTGTGATCATTTTTGTCCTTTGAAACTCTGAAACTAAAAAACTCAGAGAGGAATGCCTTCATTTAATATCCTAGCATCTTTTCCTGATTCTGACTGAGATGTCATTTCAACAGCTGGGATGCAAGTCTTCTTGGTCCAGAAGAGTTTTCGAAGCTATCTTTCCAATATCCTGTATTCCTTTCCAAACTCTGATATGTCTTCAAAACATGTCCTCATTCTATAATCTATTGGTTGGCCTATAAATGTAAAGGTAAACATACATGCTAGTTCTTTCCGACTCTAGAGGGTGGTGCTCATCTCCATTACAAAACCGAAGAAGTCTCTGTGGTCATGTGGCCAGCATGATTAAACGCTGAAGGTGCATGGAATGCTGTTACCTTCCCACCAAAGTGGTCCCTATTTTTCTACTTGCATTTTCACATGCTTTCGAATTGCTAGGTTGGCAAAAGTTAGGAGAAGTAATGGAAGTTAGGAGTTAGGAGAAGTCACTCCATTATGCAGTGCTAGGGATTCGAACCGCTGAACTGCTGACTTTTTTGATTGACAAGCTCAGTGTCATAGCCACTGAGTATCTTAGGGCTGGAAAGGACCTTGGGAGGGTTCTAGTCCAACATCTGCCTGAATCAGGAGTCCTTACACCATCCTGGACAAATGGTTGAACAATCTTTTCATGAAACCTCCAAGGATGAAGTATCCACAATTCCGGAGACAAGCTGTTCCACTGATCAATTGTTCTTATTGTTAAGAAATTTATCCTTAGTTCAATGTTGTATCTCCCTCTGTCAAGCCTCCATCTATTCCATGAAAGCCAAGTGAATGATCTTGGGCCAGTCACTCACTCTCAACTGAATCCACCTCACAGGTTTGTTGTTGTGGGGAAATAAGAAGAGGAAGGTGTGTTCTATATGTTTGCTACCTTGAGTTATTTGTAAAAAATAATAAAGATGCAATATAAATAAAATAGCATAAAAGAAATTGTCACTTTTCTGAGAGTAAATTCTAGTGAACTATCTGAATATACAATACATATATAAGATTGCTTGTTACTTTTATACTTGATAACTAATAGGATGAGTCTATACAAAAATGAGGATGAGTCTGTACAAAAACCATTATATTATTAAAAACATTATTTAAAAACATTATTAAAAACATTATATTTGAGGTAATTGTGGTGTTAGACTTATTCTGAATTGGGAAAAAAGGCCAGCTGCCTGTTGGACTTCCAAATTTCCAGAAAGGGGCAATATGTACTGAATCATCCTTTGTGAGTGAAATGGTATATATAGGATTTCCAGTGGCTGAAGTGTCATTATAAAAATAGATAAATATATTGTGTGTTTGTGTTATATGTATTTTTATTGTATGTATGGATGAATGTTTGTTATATCTTTTTTTAGATTCACAGATGAGTGATTATGATAAAGTTAATGAAAACAATACATAAAACTTTTATTTAAAAAAAATCCTAACTTTGTTTCATTCATTTATCAATTATTGGAAGAGATAGGAAAGAGCTTGATTATTAATAATCTTAATTATTGATGAATTGTGATTGAGTACTAGAGAATATGTTTTGAATATATTTACAATGCATTTTTCAGCTTAAAACCAATGTAGGATTGTAAATAACTTGAGCTAAATATTTTGCTTAGCTGAATATTGAATTAAGTCATTCGTAGCCTCAGGATATTAGTGATAGATTGTATGAAGGAATTTTAAATACTTTTGGCAGCCGATAATGTGGACAGCACATAAACTCTCATTCAATTTCACTTTTCTGAAATAGGAATACAAAAAATAAAGATCATATCCAGTAACTGAATGATGACATACTAAGGCATCTAATTGGGTAGACAAGCAGTGGAAACAGTTATTTACTGGAACATTTACTTCTATAATTTAATATGGGTTTTCAGAATTGGTTCAAAAGTTTATGTGTATGTCATTTATATAACTCAGTGTTGTGTTTTTTCATACTTTCAATTTGCATAGCTTAGGTCATAATCTGTGATGGTGAAATAAAATGGGTGATAAACTGGAAAAAACATATGACTCCAAATTTCTAAGGCAGGAGGTGATGCAAAAGGTTGGATCATCACTGTTAGGTTTTGAAATGGAAAGCGGCTGTCAGGACCCACATAGCCCAGCTGGAATTCTTTTGACCTCATCCTCTTCTGGAGACAGACATCACATCATGTATCACCAGAATTCTAGAAAAGTTGCACCAGAAGTTCTCAGAAAGAATCCAGATAAATCAAGAGCAGATAAATCAACAGTAGAGTCATTCTAGTGCAGTGGTTGATGCACTAGGTTAGAAATTAGGAGACCACGAATTCTAGTCTTGCTTTAGTCATGAAGCCAGTCGGGTGATCGTGATTTCTCTCTTAGCTCTACAAAGCAAACCACTTTGGCAGAAGTGTTTTCTTGCCAAGAAAACTTCAGGGACTAATCCAGGCAGTCAACAGGAGTCAAGGCTGAGTTGAAGACAAAAAAACAAACTACAAAGGCACACTTGCACCAAGCACCTGTGAAGCCTTGGTAAAATCTCTAATCTCCTCTGCAATCTTTGCATGGTGTTTTCATTTCTGTTTCTATAAAATTCTTTTTTTACAACACTGTAGTCCCCGTTTGTGGTAGAGTTGGGGCATCTAGATGGAACTGAGATTTATGGCCAGATGTCCTTCCTGATGCTTATGTGGAGTTCACAGCAAATATTTTTTTTTCTTTTGTGTCCTAGGAGAGAAACATCTTCCACTACTTAGGATTGAATTCTCAACCTTCCAAGTGGGAGGCAAGCGACTTCACACTATATCACTATGCCACTGTATTTCCATCTCTGCTACAATTAGTGAAAGCCTGGACTTAATATTTCAATCCAATTTTATGCTACAAATTGAGGGTTTTTCCACTCTTTTTCTGATATGAAATCCAGCCTGTGTTCTCATGTATGTAAATATTGCCCCTTGAAAACAGATTTATAGAGATAGCCTGGGTTTACTCCTAGATGGACTGTATGGAATCACATAATTATTGGTCAAGGTGATCTTTGTTTTCACATATTATAAGAATGAAATGTACTGTGCTAACCTCCATCTCTGTCTCTGTCTGTCTCTGTCTGTCTCTCTCATTCACACTGAAAAAAATAAAGTATTTAAAAAGATACTAGGAGCACTCTGCAATCACTGGATCCATACAGCACACTAAGCTATAATGTACTGTTTGGTACCTAGTTTGATTTTGTAAAATTATATATGATTTTGGCCATTAAGGGTTAAAAACCATGATTAAAACATTGTGGCTTTGTATAGTAGGAGAACCCAGCTGAAGACTTTGACATCAAGAACCAAACAGCGTCTCATTCCAAGCAGCAGTCAAGCCTCTTGAGACTTGGGCACATTGACATGAATAGTCAGATAAAGTTTTGATTATTTTGATTGTTCTTCTTCCTAATTTGCATCTTAATAATTGACGAGTGACTCAGAATCTACAAAAGAGAAAACTGCTGTCTTTCTCTGCCTTTTGTTTTGTTTTGTTTTGCCTAATAAATTCAGGTTTTCTCACCCAAGTGAGAAATCAAAGAGCAATCTGACATTTTCCAGACTTTCTTGCCCTTCCAGAAAATACACTGAAAGGGAGGAGGTTGTGAATAAGTTACACTGGAAAGAGCATGTCAGTTAGGACTCAAAACAATTAGCAAGCTAGCCAACTTTGATGGAAAGAATATGATCAAAAAGACCATTTAAGGAGACAGGTTCTAAAAGGGAAGATAAGACCAGATGGCTGGAAAAGAACATAAGAACACTCTGAATTGTGCTTATTAACCTCAATCTTTGCAGATTATGGAACAATAGCTTTGGAGGAAAATGTGAACAAAGAATGCCATCACACCCTTGGATTTAACTGTAAATACACCCCAGGCTTCTAAAGTTTTTGCTGTAGTCTGCTAGCCATATTGCAATATTGCATGAAATGTAGCTAAGCTGCGCTTGCTGGGTAGGTCAGTCTGCATTGTAGCTCATGGATGCGTCTTCGCCATCCACCATATTGGCTTTTTTCACTGTGCAGAATACAGTAGGAATCAGCTAGTGTCTTACTTTCCATCTCACTTCTTTTATGTACCTAGAAGAGTTAAAGCTGAAACCAAAGGTCACTTCTTTTGGGAGAGTCCTTGCTAATGACTCACAATATGGTTTCCAGTAGCTCTGAGAAATGCTGTGCCTTTGATAGAGAAATGGAGATAGGAATCGAGCATCAAGCTATACTTTGGCTAGTTGTGCTGAGTGGCGGGCATGTCCTTGTTCTGATCGGGAGAGAGGGATTGTCTAGGAATGTGAAGGGAGCAAACTAAACACTGTTGTTTTCCAATAGTTGCCAGACAGTAACAATGGAGCACCTCGTGGAAGGCAAAATGTACACCATGACACAAGTTCTGCTGTTGTCTCAGGTGGGTTTGTTCTGGACGCAGCTCACTATCTGCATATGGTGATCTTTCACCAATCTTGGTTATCTAGAAGAACGGGAAAAAAATCGTTCAGGCAAACCAAACTGTTCTCCTCTCAGTGATACACACACACACACACGTGTGTGTGTGTCTCTGTGTGTAATGACCTTGACTTACAACCATTCATTTAGTGACTGTTACAATTCCACTGAAAAAAAAGTGACTTACAACCTAACACTTATGACCATTGCAGTATATCCACGTTCACATGATTAAAAGTCAGGCAAGTATTTATGAGGGCTGCAATATCACGGAGTCACATGACCATCATTTGAGACTTTCCCAGCCAGCTTCCAACAAGCAAAATCAATGGGGGAAGCCGGATTCATCTGACAACACTGTGACTCACTTAATGACTGCCGCAAAATAGGGCATACATTTTGGCTGACTCCCTTAACAGCCACCACATTTAATGATATATGTACATTCTGGTCCCAGTTGTGGTTATAAGTTAAGGACACTAAGTGATATAGAATTCAATCAAACTTATCCCACGCTTGAGTATTTTTCAGCAGCTACATAGAGTTTCCCAGTGAAGTGAGTGTTTTGAAGTGATATTTTAATTGAGATTGAGGCTGGCAAGTGCTATTATGAAAGAGGCTTCTAACCTTTCACAGGGATAGAAGAGATTAGTACATTTCATCTGAAAATAAATCATGCACGAACATATTACTGAACAATTAATAGTTGGTTCAAATGTATTTTTAATGGAAGCAGAGAAAAATAACCAACATGAATAAAATAGAAAAACTGAGTTGGAAGGGATCTTGGAGCTCTTCTAGTCCAGTGGTTGCCAACCAGTGGTCCGGGGACCACTGGTGGTCTGCGGGAAAATTTTGGTGGTCTGTAGAGAAATGTCTTCCCCAAAGCACCCCCCCCCAAAGCAATTAATCCACGCTGTGTGGGAACACAAGGCTACACTGCTCACGGGAAAACAAGGCTTGCGTTGCTTGCATTGGAACAACACGAGGTAGTGAGGAAAGTGGGGGAAAGGTGTAGGGGGAACTTGCTCCAGTTGCCCCACACGCCTTGCCTGGCCACCGGGCTGCTTCTTTCCTCTTCTTTCTTCTTCTGCTTTTGGCTGCAGGCAAGGAAAGCAGCAAAAGTCTTTCTTTCTCTCCCACAAACTTCACCAGAAATGAGTCTTTGCAAAGCATCCTGATCCAAGAAGCTGCGCTGGTGCAACAAGTCTTACAAAGATTCATTTCTGGCGGAGTTTGGGGGAGAGAAAGAAAGACTTCTGCTGCTTCTGCTTCTTTCCTTACATGAAGCCAAAAGTCAGTCAGTCAGTCAGTCAGTCAGTCAGTCAGTCTCTCTCTCTCTCTCTCTCTCTCTCTCTCTCTCTCTCTCTCTCTCTCCCTCCCCCACGTGTCTGGTCCACGGGAATTAAAATTATGAGCTTGGTGGTCCCTGAGATCCAAAAGGTTGGTGACCCCTATTCTAGTCCAACCCGCTGCTTAGGCAGGAAAGCCTACACCATTTCAGACAAATGACTGTTCAATCTCATCTTAAAAATTTCTAGTGTTAGAGCATTCACAACTTCTGGAGGCAAGTTGTTCCACTGATTATTTATTCTAATTGTCAGGCAATTTCATCTTAGTTCTAGGTTGCTTCTCTCCTTGATTAGTTTCCACCCATTGTTTCTTGTCCTGCCCTCAAGTGCTTTGGAGAATAGCTTGACTCCCTCTTCTTTGTGGCAGCCCCTGAGATATCAGAACACTGCTATTATGTCACCCCTAGTCCTTCTTTTCATTAAAGTAGACATACTCAATTCCAGCAAATGTTCTTTATATGTTTTAGCCTCCAGTCCCCTAATAATATTTGTTGCTCTTCTCTGCACTCTTTCTAGAGTCTCAACATCTTTTTTGCATTGTAGCTACCAAAACTGGATGCGGTATTCCAAGTGTGGCCTTACCAAGGCATTATAAAGTGGTATTAACACTTCATGTGATCTTGATTCTATCCCTCTGTTAATGCAGCCAAGAACTGTGTTGGCTTGTTTTGGCAGCTGCAGCACACTGCTGGCTCATATTTAAATGATTTTCCACAAGGACTCTAAGATCCCTCTCACAGTTACTACTATTGAGCGAGGTACCTACTATACTGTACCTGTGCATTTTGTTTTTGTTGCCTAAATGTAGAACTTTACTTTTTTCGCCATTGAATTTCATTTTGTTAGATAGTGCCCAATGTTCAAGTCTGTCAAGATTCTTCAGTATTTTAAGCTTATCTTCTGGAGTGTTGGCTATTCCTATTAAGAATAATTATTCCTAATTATTCATGATAATTAGTGGAACTTGACTGTTTTATAGCTTATATTTACAGTTTATAGTAGGAATGTGTCAACTTTAAGATTTGTCCCAGAATTCCAATATGGCTGGCAGGAGAAATCTGGGAGTTGAGAAGTGTTAAAGTTGCCAATGTTGGACACACTCCTGGTTTACAGCTTAAGTATACAAGGAAGATTTTCAGAAAGTGTGAAGATAAATCCCCAACCCCAGCTGAGCAGAAAAGAAGAAGGAAATAAAAAAATAAATTAAAACTATGTTTGCTTGCAGAAAAATGGGACATACAAAAACTTTTACAGGCTTGTTTTTCATTATGGGAGAAAATAACAGTTTGTTATCAATGAATTCCATGCCCACTTCCTTTTTCTTGGCAACTCTCCTTTCTTCTTTTAGAATGGATATATGCTGCATGTTGAACAGCTTCAGTCTTGGCTGTTAGCCGTTTCATACTTATAAAATGTGTGTATGTGTACATATGTTTGAATTACAGCAATAGCAACAATGCCCTTAAAGCATATGATGAGTGAAGTCCCACCCAAGTTGTTGGGGTGTGCAACTTTTGCAAGTGAACCTTCTCTGTTTTTGAACAGACAGGGTAGAACACAAGGTCATTGGGTGGCCAACTATTTTAAGTGGTTGGAGAACAGCTTTTATGTTAAACAAGTCTACATATTTTATTTATTAAGTTTATATGCCTCCCATCTCCCTACCTGAAATAATTCTGGATGGCTTATAATACAATAAACATATCAATTTGAAACCAATTTAAAATTACAAGAGGTAAATATAGACTAAAAACAGAAGTGTTGTCTTCTTTGTCCCTACACCAACCACCTCCAACCTAGGGCACATGAGCCAAGTGCGTGCCTCCCGCTGGCCAGCTGGTCTTCGGGTCTCTGCCACACATGTGCAGGGGACATGCATGCATGCACAGGGGCGGGGTGCATGCACAGGGATGCACACTCATGAATGGGAGACACACGCAAATTGCATTTTGGGGATGTGCGCGCGCTTGCGCTTTGGGCACTCAGTACCAAAAAGGTTAGTCATCATTGGCCTAGAGTGTCACTATGAGGGCTCCAAGCTTGGCAGAGTCATGTTTTCAGCCCTCCCTGAAGACCAGAAGGATGGGGTAGATCTGACATCTGGTGGCAAGATGTTCAAAAAGGCAGGGGCCACACCAGGAAAAGCTCTTGTCCTAGATCCCACCAGGTGGAATTCCTTGGCTGACAGAGTCTGTAATATAGGCTCTTTCTACAGAAGAAGTGAGGTAAGACTATTTTTTCATCTTATATACCCGCTATTCCATCATTTATTCCATATTTTATCATTTATCATATTCCAGAGAGAAGAGTTTTGGAGTTGAAAAAGATGCCATGGTACAATGCTGGACTGCATGCCTTTCATGTAAAAGGTACCAATAGATCAATGTTTTTTTTCTGGATCACAGTAACATCTTAATATATTTATTAAGTCTGCAGCAACCTGCATTTAAAGCAACTCACAACAGTCTTGCAATTATTTGGTTCAGACAGTAGGCATCTTCATACACATTTCTCACATTAGATTTTTATGTATTTTATTTACTTGTTAAATGTATATTCCTTTTTTATTTTTCTTATTATTCTTACATTCAGAAAACTGCCCTATGAAGGATGGTGGTTTAAATTGTACATTAGGATTTTGGTATCATTTTTTTTAACTGTCATTGGAAAGTGAAAAAGGTTTTAGAGCAGCTTTTAGTGTATGGTTTGTTAGCTACACTGGCTTGCTGAATGAGGAGGGAATTGCACAGACTTCAATAATGGTTAGTCTGAATGTATATGTCTTGTCCACATCAATGTTTTGTGACAACAATTGTTCGCATTCCAGATAAATAAATTGCCATCAAATTCTGTTATAACCCAGTGATTCTAAAATGTCTTCCTTTGAATTTAACACCATTTGTGCTTCTTCTATGTTCAAATAAGATCCCCCCCCTTCGTTCCAGCTAGTTATAAATACAATTGAGAAGAAATCCCATTTTCTGCAAATATAGAAATAATGATGAATGATCATTTTTCAACATCTTGTCTAGTTAACTATGGATAACCATCTCTTAAGTCTTTAAGCATTGCAAAAGGATTCTACTAGTTTCTCTCTGTTGTTTGGATTGTACAAGAATATTAATTAATTTGGTCAAATCCTGGCTATATGTAAATCATGGGGGACTTTTTTCTTATTATAAAAAAAAACCCCTTGATATATATTGACTACCTTTTGTTGTACAATCTGGTGAATCTTAAAATGAGTGGAGAACAATTAGAAGAAAATACTTTTAGCAAGTAACAATGGAAAAGAGCTGGAGGCAAGACAGTCATTGCAGACAGGTGCTAGATTGTTTTTTAATATAATCACACCAAAGCTGTTCTCAGTTTTTGTGGGTTATAAATATGCTGTCTTCACACATCAACCATCATACCTCAACTATTATGCGGCTTCACCTGTCTTCAGGGCTAAAGGCTGATTTCAACATCACTGTTTTCATAAATAATGACATTAGGAAATACCAAAAATCTGGATCAACTGAATTCAGATCTGTACTGTGCCAACTATTTTTTCTTGCCATTTTCCCTTATTATTCTCATTCAAGTGGATGAAACACAATTTGCTTTGCCTTTTCCTTCCAAGGAATGGAATTTGAGGCTGTGGTGTTCTAGTATTTACTGAATTAAATAGGATAACCAAGGATTGTGTACAAATGTTCTGTCTTTCCTTTCACAAACATCTCTGGGGCTCTGCAGGCTTCTTGGCTTCCTGGGTTTTAGTTAAAACTAGTAGGAAGGGGGAAAATCCCCATTCTGGACAGAGAGGACTGCTGGTTTGAAAGAGGGGTCAACGAGGCCATCTAAGTTAAAATTGAATAGCTCTCTCTCAACTGAAGGGGAGAGATAAGACACCACCTATCTACAACAGAATTCTTTCAGCAATTCCAAGAAGGTTCCACATCCATTAGCCCTAGTCAGGTGATCCTGAGGGCACAGACAAATCTCTAAGTGGCCTCAATGACTCTCAGAGGAAGTGCTAATGACCAGATGACTGCAAGGGATATAAATCATTCCATTCTTCACCATTTAGTAAGAACTGAAGAAGTTTCTTGGATGAGATGTTGAGATTCTAGAAAGAGTGCAGAGAAGAGCAACAAAGATTATTAGGGGACTGGAGGCTAAAACATATAAAGAACATTTGCTGGAATTGAGTATGTCTAGTTTAATGAAAAGAAGGACTAGGGGTGACATAATAGCAGTGTTCTAATATCTCAGGGGCTGCCACAGAGAAGAGGGAGTCAAGCTATTCTCCAAAGCACCTGAGGGCAGGACAAGAAGCAATGGGTGGAAACTAATTAAGGAGAGAAGCAACCTAGAATTAAGGAGAATTTTTCCTGACAGTTAAAACAATTAATCAGTGGAACGACTTGCCTCCAGAAGTTGTGAATGCTCCAACACTGGAAATTTTTTTAAAAGATGTTGGATAACCATTTGTCTGAGAAGCAAAATTTCTTCAAGGAAAAACAAAGAAAGTCCAGTTGCTTCTTGAAAAGGCACCTTTGGGACATGGGGGAGTCTTTTTGATAGGAGAACACCGAAAAAAATGCATGGTAGATTTTGTCAGAGGTTTAGTTCCCATACATTAGGCGACAGGCGCATAGAAGTTAAAAAGAGGGATTCTGTCATCCTTTCTCAGACTGATTTATAATTGGACTTGTCAAAGTTATCTAATTTTCTCTCTAAGAAGTGGTTCAATTTATTGGGAATCCATTTATTAATCAAACCATATTGCATGCCAAGAAGACACACTCTTCTTCCAACTTTGGGGAACTTAATTTTTTTCCTTCCACCATCCACTATCAGTACCCAAAGACATTGCTTGTTTTGATAGCAGCTATTAATAAGAAAAAGATATCCATCTTAGTCTTTCCTTCTTTCATAATCCAAAATGTGAGCAACCTTTTATAAATGAAGTAAACATAAAAACATTTATGAAAGATGAAATGATGAAGTAGTTTCTTTCAGATTTTGCTAATAAGTTCTTGAAATAATTTATATATCCACTCCTGGAAAAAAAGAAAGGTTTCACTGAAATATATGTGGTTTATGGTTGTCCTGCCCTTTTAAATATCTTGCTTGTTTCCCAACAATGAGGATCTTTTTTTCCTGGACTTTTGTGAGATGGGTTTTTATTTATCTTGTGAACCAGGAACCAACAATATTTAGAAATAGAGTTTTCTCAAAGCTAGTCTTGCTTTTTTCTTCTTCTTTCTTTCTTATATGGTCAATTGATAATAACTCTGGATGATATGTAAACAAGTTCAAACAATAAGAAAAACAACTCATGTAAGAACAAAACAAATCAGATTGGCAAGCGACACTAATCAATAGATTATTATAACTCCTAAAACAACTAGGAATTGTGGGATTTGAAGCCTATGCATCTTAAAGTGGCCAACTTTGACAAACAATGGGCCAACTGCTCTATGCATTTGATGAAATGAGCTGCAGCTCACAAAATCTTTCCTTTTTTTGTTAATTGCTGTCAGGTTTCAAAAAGTTTCTGGTACCTTAAAATAGGAGCAGACACTTCACTGCAGACAGAATATGGGCCTCCAAAGGACACAAAATGGGCTGCCTTAGAGATTAATATATTCATTATTACATAATCTTTCCTAGCTCCAATGCAAGCTTACAAATCAAAGCCATAAGGCCAGAAAAATGCAAGCTTATAGAAAATAAATACATTAGTCTACATAAGTTGCCAGAAGTCTATTTGTGGGAGTTGCGCTGAAAGTATTTTATTTGGCCAAATTGTGCTTTATTTTATTTATTGCTTTCTGAACACAAAACTGATAGTCTTGCATATGTTTTAACTTAATGTATCTGTATCTGTTTAATTTTATATAATGGTATTCTTGTTTTATTATATTTATATGATAAATATAATATATTATATTCTGATTTGCCCATATCTATTTGGATAAAAGTGTGTTGTGCTCTATTTAATATAAACTGTGTCACTGTGTATACCTGCTGAGATTTAAAAAAAAATATCAAAGACCAGCATTCTAACTTGAGAGTCAGGTTTTCAAAATTTATGGCCATGGCCAAACATCTAATTTCCATACACATTTTTTTGCTTTTGCTTTGCTCAAGGATATGGTGTCACACAGTTTTATTAGCTGGTTAGTTTTATAGATCCTTAATAAGCATAGTGAACCACATAATCAAGGGCAAAGGATAGCATGAATGGAGGAGGGGCAGTGGAGGAGGCCTAATCTGTGACTTCTTGTTTCATGAGCAACTAACATCTGAAAATTCCTGTTAATTGACTTTAATCTTATTGTTAAAGATGAAAGAACATGGCTTCTAATTCAGTTTTGTAAATGGAGTGAGATGCTGTCTGGATTCTTTTCTCCAATTTATCCAAATATATAATATGGGTAAAGATGAACTGAAAGCCATTGTCCCTATTATAGTCAGACATTTATGCCTAATTATTGATTATGGAGACTATGACACTGTTGGAATGTAAGCAGGTGCTTTCCTTTCCAAATCATTTGTGTGGGAGAATATGACCTAACAGAGGAGAAAATATATAGCTCAGGGTTGAACCATGGTGCTCTCTGTACTTGGGTATTTGCTTGCCGACATTTCATTACCCTATAGGCAGCAAGCTATTATATATAAACTTGTCTAGCTATATAAATAGGTGGACAAACTACTATATATGTATAAATAGGCACTCAATCCCACATTGACTTGCACTCATAAAGTTACCTGGCAGGGGTGGGATTCTACCAGTTCGCACCTATTCGCTAGAACTGGTTGTTAACATTCTAAGCAGTTTGGAGAACCGGTTGTTAGAAGAAATTACTGGCCTAATCCTGTAAGGAAGGCAGGAAGGAAACATTCTGGTGTTGCTTACAGAAACTGCCTCTCTGTTAACCCTTATCACATTCTTAGCAGGATTAGACTTCCTGTCTCAGGAAGTTCTCCTGATATATTTTTTTCTTCCTTTGCTGGTACTTTGCTTGTGTGGAGTGACCATTCAAAGTAACAATGGCACTGAAAAAAGTGACTTATGACCATTTTTCACACTTACGACTGTTGCAGCATCCCCACAGTCATGAGAGGCCAGGCGAGGAGATGTGTGCCTCAATGTGAGTGATACTGAGTTGGCCATGCCCAGCCAATAACATGACCATCAAGCCACGTCAACCCAGTCACATGACCACCAAGCCACGCCCACCAACTAAGCCACGCCCACAGAACCGGTTGTTCAAATTTTTGAATCCTACCCCTGTTACCTGGGTAATGATATGTTTGCAAGCAAGCAACCAGGTTCAGACCAAGAACTCCACAGAATATGACCTGCCAAATAATTCTGTTAACATTTGGTTATGCTCCACAATATATCCCCAGTGATTCATTTTTCACTCCATCTGGATGTTAAACTATGTTAAGAGTCACTTTTCATCAGAAGGAAAATAAACTTAAAAGGACACGTTCCTAGTAAATTTTCAAAAGGTTTGTAGAAACGTATCTTTATTAGCCATCAGAATGCTTTTTCTTCCTGTTAGAGCTCTGGCCTTGTAAGAATGTCCCCTGTTGCAGATCAAGCTCTGATTCACTTGGCATCTCCAAATAGGTGGGCTTTTAAAACACAATTAAAATGTGTGCTACAACTAACAGGTTTCATTCAGTTTGATGTTCTATTATTCATTCAACTACATTAGCTACATTTTGCAGGACTATTTGTATTTGTACATTCCAGTTGGGTCTAGTGCAGGGTTTCAAACTCAAGGCCTGCAGGCCAGATCCAACCCATGGGGGCTTAAGGGCCGCCCTGAAAATAGTGAAGGACCGACTGCGGTGCCTCTGCCAGCAAAAACGGAGCTCAGGAGGGCTGCGCATAGCCCTTCTGAGCTCTGTTTTCACTGGCAGAGGGATGCAGGAGTCCATCACAGCCAAAAAGCTGGGTCACCACAGGCATCCCCGACACAAGTGATGTTGAGCTGGCCATGCCCACCCAGGTCACACCCACCCCCAGCCACACCCACCTTCAGCCACGCACATCCCTCCCGAGGTCAAACACAACTGTGATGGGGCCTTCAGTGAAATCAAGTTTGACACTCCTAGTCTAGTGTTTAAGGCATCAGGCTAGATAGAGGGACTTTAAGTCCTATTTTAGTAATGAAAACCATCTGGGTGACTTTGGGCCAATCTCTCGGCCCAACCCATCTTACAGGGTTCTTGTTGTGGGGAAGATAAGAAGAAGTGTTGGATATGTTTGCTGCCTTGAGTTATTCGTAAAATGGATAAAGGCAGGATGTTAAATAAACAAACAACCAAATATCACGAAAAGAACAATATACATGATAGGTTTATTTCTCCGAACCTACCCATGCCAATGGCTATTCCCATTATATGCGATTTCTTTTTCTCTATTCTAAAGCACAAGGCTTGGCAAAGAAGAAAGAATGATGGCACTGAAGGAGTCAGAGTATCTGAATGATTGAGAGGCGGTGGAGAAGAATATGGAGGTTAGACTAAGAAGGGAAAGAAATGACATTAGGGTTAGCTAGCATTTCTTTGTCTGAAAGATAAAAATTACCACAGTATAAGTTGTTGGGAAGTATAATGTCTTGCTTATTTTATGATGGGGCTGGCTGGTTAATTCTAGAACTTGTAGTCCTTACTGCCAGTGGGATTCAAATTTTTTTTACTACCAGTTCTGTGGGCATGTTTTGGTGGGCATGGTGTGGCTTGGTGGGTGTGGTTTGGTGGGCATGGCAGGGGAAGGATACTGCAAAATCTCCATTCCTTCCCCATCCCATTAACCTGCTTTCCAGCTCCGTTCTCCTGTGTAGGGCAACAAAAGAAGACCCAGCTGATCAGCTGGGACTTTGGAGGCAGAGAATAGATGGGGGCGGGGCCAGTCAGAGGTAGTGTTTGCCGGTTCTCCAAACTACTCAAAATTTCCACTACTGGTTCTCCAGAACTGGTCAGAATCTGCTGAATACCACCTCTGTTCCATATGTCAAAGATGAGAAATAATGCTCTTAAATTAACTGCAACAGGTCAGACACAGACTTCAGAGGATAATTAGGACTGCAGAAAAAACAATTACTACCAATCTGCCTTCCATCGAGGACCTGTATACTGCACAAGTCAAAAAGAAGGCTGTGAAAATATTTACGGACGCCTCACATCCCGGACAGAAACTGTTTCAACTCCTTTCCTCAAAACGACGCTATAGAGCACTGCACATCAGAACAACTAGACACAAGGACAGTTTTTTCCTGAAAGCCATCACTCTGCTAAACAAATAATTCCCTCAACACTGTTCAACTATTACAAAGTTTGCACTACTATTACTGTTCATCTTCTCATCACTCCTTATCACACATCTCCTCCCACTTGTGATTGTATGACTGTAACTTTGTCGCTTGTATCCTTACGATTTATATTGACTGTTTCCTAGTACAATTTGATTGTTGATTGTACCCTAAGTGTTGTACCTTATGATTCTTGACTCCTGATGAATGTATCTTTTCTTTTATATATACTGAGAGTATTTGTACCAAGACAAATTCCTTGTGTGTCCAACCACACTTGGCTAATAAAGAATTCTGTTCTGTTCTGTTCTGTTCTATTCTATCTTAAGAGAATCATGGGGTTCCCTGGGCCAATCCTGTTTTGCCTAACAAAGTGAGAAGATAAATCTGCTCCAAAATTACTCAAGTAACTAGTGAGTTTAAAAAAAACCCAAAACGCAACACAACATATAAACCGTCCCCAGCACTCCTGATTGCTTACACTTTATTCTTATTGTCCCACAGATTGTTTATATTACATTTCTCCTGTTTATTGTTCCAAACCATTTTTTTAAAAAAAGTTTTCATTGGTGGAATCGAAAATGGAAGAGGTTGAGACAAGCAGCACGAGGCCAAGCAGCTGCCTTTCCCCTTCTCTATCTGTGTGTGAGAGTGTTTTTCTGTGCTTCTAATTATCCATGTATGGGAGTTTGGTCCAAAAGGGAAGGGTGTGTGTGGTTCTTTTTGTTCTTTACTGTCTGTTGTGGTTTGGATGTTTAAATGGGACACAGTTATAGTGGTTTATAGTGCGTGGCAAGATGCAGTTGGAAATCTATCCGTATGTGGTGGTGGGGAGTGGGGTAAAATTAAATACTGTGTTCCTGCGTAATAGGTGAGGGAATCAACCAGGACTTTTGAATTGCATAATATGATTGATTTGGAAAGGACAACTTATAGCAATTACTTGCATTCATGAGGTTTTCAAATATGCTCTGATGAAAGATTGAGTTGCATTAGATCTTATATTATTGATTTTTTGGTTCAAAGGAACTAAAAATACCATAATGTATTTTACTGAGCAGCAAAACCTGAATACAGCAATGTTTTACTGCTACCTTTGCTTCATTACAAAGTGGGAAGAGACCTTTGCTATCAGGTTTATGGTTTTTATGACTTAAAAATGGGTGCTTCCATTTTTACCTGGAAGTCAGGCAGGTGCTAACACTGTTTATTTATAGTAGGGGTGTCCAGGCTTGGAAATTTTAATACTTGTGGACTTCAGTTCCCAGAATTCCCCAGCAAGCATGGCTGACTGGGGAATTTTGGGAGTTGGAATCCACAGGTCTTAAAGTTGCCAAGCTTGGACACCTCTGATTTATAGCATCAGGTAAAGATGTGTTATTGATTGCATCATGGGTTACGAGTATTATTTATGGATTGTAATATGCCTGAGATACTGCACTTGAGAAAGTGGTCATGCTGTAAACATTTAAATAAAATAATAAATCAATCAATATTTTTTGCCCATTTTTTTCCTCTTTTATATTTATTCCTTCCAACTTTATTGTTTCCTACAGCAAAATTACAAAACGAAGGTACAAAGATACAAAAAAAGCAAACTTCATTTATTTCTCCTTTGTTTCTTGGTACAGTTAGAGGTTACAATTACATGACTGATCATAGCTGCTCAACTCCAATGGGAGAGAAGCAACAAAAATTTAAAGGCAATATTGGCAAAAATCTATATGAGTGCTAATGAATTCGTAAATTATATATGCAGTGTAAATACAATTATTTTATGCTTTCCTACTGAAAGAAAGTGGCCACCCAACATTCCTTGCCATGCTTTTTAACTTGCCCCCTTAGTCAATTGCCTGAATTCACATACAAAATAATCAACAATCCCCCCCCCACCTTTCTTGGGAAGCTATGGTATGGCAAAAACAAAAAGAACACAACCCTACAAGTTTTCTTCCCTGAGGGCATGCATGTTTTCACTGTAGTGGATTATATTGTTTCATTCCACTAGTCTCTTCCACTTACTTAAAATGGTTCACAAAACATTTGATTAATGCACAGTAATTCAAAACACACATGACTGGATGTCACACACAGTTTTACTCTTTCCTGGATTTTTCAGGATTTTTCTGTCCCTCCTCTTCCCAATTTTTTCTTCTTCTATTCATCATGAATCTGATATTAAACCCTTTTTCTGACTGAAAATGGCATCCAGGATTGTATTCGTTTTATAAAATATGGTACGGGAAAGGCTAGCCAAGATCCATTCAGGAAATGGCTGGTAGTCATAAGTAATTTTTTAAAATAAAGATTGATGCTGGATCTCAACCGGCACCCTGGAAGCCACACCCTGTAACACTGGAAAACCCAGAATCCAGACATGGGTGGTGCATGATAAGGAATCCAGAAACAAAACTTCTCCAGCAATCCATAGCTGAACATGTACCCCAAGGTTAAGGACAAAACCACATAATTTGTTTAAGGAAATGCCTCAATGCATCTCCAGCAATATGGAACTTTTTCAAAGATGAGAGAAGGGACAAAAGAAAATGTGTTATTGCTCTTTCTGGGAAAAGTTGCAGAAGAAAAACTGTGAAGTTTAGAGTACTTTGGGACATTTCCTATAAATAAATCCAGGCTTTTGAGCATCATTTAATATTTTCTTCTTGGATGATAGGTTTTTACTTCACATTATCTGATAAACACCATTGGCAACTTTCTTCAAGAACATCATCCACTTGTCCAGATCTTAGTTTTCAAAAATGAGATCTTCTTTTGGAAAACTTTATGGATCTAGATGTGTATATGTATATGGGGAATTTCAGTATTTCACATATCTACTTTATTTTCATCTATTCTTTTTTCCTTCCTTTTTTATCGAGTGAGAGAATGTTGATTTTTATTTCATAACTGTTTCAGCATAAAGCAGAATTAAACAAACATAATGTGAATTGAAAGTTTGCAAGATTATCAAATATTCCAAGGTGGCACAACTGAGAAGGCAAATGTCCTGTGATTTATTTATTTATTTTTGCCTGAAGAAAGGAGTTCTTATATTTAGTTAGTATATATTTGCAAAAGCTTTGTCTCTAATCATACAGTAAATTCTGAAGCTATCTTCCTTGCTTCTGTAAAATTGCAAGGAAAGATAACATCATAAAATGCCTTTGATGGGCCTTTTTGGATAGCAAAAAGAAATAATATGGATATATTTTATATTGCATTTTTTCTGTGTTTGTTTTGAGTGCAGCAGCATAGAAATATGCATAATAAATATTGCGATAATCCAAGTTTTGAACAAGCAGTACTAAGTAGTAAGCACTGAATCTGTTGCTACTGAAGTAGCCAATCAAAGAGCTTGGATTGGCGTGGAGAGGGTAACATGCTGCAGATAAAACAGATGGCAGCAAACAGTGTTGGAAGAAATATCTATCTGATTCAGTTCCAAGTGGGGAGAAAGACACTGGAAACACGGAGGCTGATTGGAAAGACGGTTTAACAGAGCAGAGTCATCAAGCACATGGTCCTGGTGCAGCTGATCACATGGAGTTAAGAGTGGGCGGGGCTTTTATACCTTCTCTGGGGTTTTGAACTTGAGCTTCCTGTGCAAGAAAATGCATTCTATTGGCTGCTGTCAGACTCCCATGGGGCTATGCAGGGTCAGTTTATCTGAATCAAGTTCGGTTGAACCTTGAGCTGATGCAATGTCCTTAGATTTTGCAATGCAGTGAGCCCTGCTGTCCTGGAGGGTCATGTCTTAATCCCATCACCTTGGAGCTGAAGGTCTTGTAGATAGGTTGGTCCAGTCCTGCTAGGGCTATTGACAAAGGCAGAAGCTGTTTTTCAAGAGCATGTTTCTCCTTTAGGGAAATAGAATATTCTGCCTTTTTTAAATATTTCCAAAAATATTTCATTCTTCTAGGAGAAGGGTGGGTATACTTTGTACAACAGTAACTTTGTACAACAGTATAATTGGAAAGGACAGCAGGAAAATGCATCTGTGGAAGAAGGTAGAATACAGGTTACATCATTCAGCCTTCCCACACAGATGGTTGACTAAACTTTCAGATTGATGAAAATATGCCAATCAAAAAACTATAGCACATCATCTAACACCTTGAACAACAAAGCAAATTTAAAAACTTTTGAAATATAAATTTAAAAGAAAATCTGAATATAATGTAGAGACTCCAAAACCTTTTTTTTTTTACACAGGCAGAAAACTTTTTAAAAATTGCTAGGAACTGTGTTTTGACATGATTTTTTTTCTAATGTGGTTTTCCCTCCACTCTTTTAAATACTTTTTCATCTGTCTCCCAAGCAGCAAATTGAATGGAAGGGTCTGAGACTTCTTAACAGATTTCTGAACTGATCACTAGCTAAGCTTTTTGTAATTCAGCTGAAGGCTTACATGAAAATAGACAGAATTTGGCAACTCGCCTATTCCTTCAGTAAGTAATAGCTATCTGCAGTCCATTCAATGAAGGACCAAACTGTGTGATAAATTTAGTGAATAATTCTGAGCAATTATAGAAATAGAATATTCTTGAAAACCTACTCCATTGTGTATAAAATTAAAAAACCACTTTGCATAGGCTAGACTTGTATAACATTGCCAATGAACAAAATTAGATTTGCCTTCATTCAGAATATGATCCCTCTGAGAAATGTACTGTGCCCCCAATTTTGGAGTTTGTAACCAACAAGGGCATAGACACCAAGACAAAGGGAATCAAAGTTTAGTGACTACCATAGAAATAATAAATGCAATAAAATGTGTCTTTGAGAGGAATAATGTCCATCGAACTTTTCAGCCATGTTGTCTGTATGTTTTGTTGAATGTTTTCCCCAAGGTGCTTAACTATTTATAGAAACAAAATCTATCTTTTGCTCATTAGAATTTAGAATTAACTACTAATTTGGCAATTAGAGTTTAGCATTAGAAAACACAGGATCTCATGAAATGCCTCGAGTATTTGTCTGTGTTTAAAAGGATCAACCGATTCTTCACAAGACTTGGCAGGATTTTGTTCTAGTTTTGCATCTCTTCATCGCTTCCTCCACCACAAAATTGAACTGTGGTCAATTGTTTGTTTTCATAATTTCCAGCCTGAAGTTCCTTCTCATTCTGTCGGAGTCACTTTTATTAAAGTTAGGCTGCCTTCCAAAAAATGATAACTACTTTACCCACAAGAAAATACTTTCAGAAGATGACACGCTTATTAAACAGGCTTTTGTTTATATTACAAAATACTTAGGAATCCAGTTTCTAGTTTTTGCAAAGGATGGGTTGAGGTGCATAGGGATACATTTGCATGTAATGCTAAACCTCTGTTTAGTACTGTGAGGATGATCATAGCTGTACTAGGGCTCACATATTCTCCTCTCTGAGTGTGGTCATGCAGAAGTTTCTGGAAACAGAGGTAGTATGTAGTCTAGAGTCCTGGGAGGGAGGGGCTACTTCCCAGAGGGCAAAGAGGCAGCAGACCTTGAAAAATCTGGAAATTAGAAAGAGGACTTAAGATAGTCCTTCCCTAGCAGTTCACAGAATATATCTATAATATATCTATATTTATGATTTAATTTGGCAAGATTCTGTCTATAGGTAAACAATAATAAAGAAATTACTCAGCAGTAACTCCATGTGTTTTTATTGGTTCTTGGGAACTTTGGTTCTATAATCCACATGACCAGGTAATCCTAGCATGTGCATGAGTAACAGTTTTTTTTTTAAAGAGAAAAACATATAATATTGTCTCCCAGACCACCAGGAAGGCAATCTCTGCCAGATGTTTCCTGCTGAGCTTCACAAGTAGAATTTCCAGCTCCCTATCAGTTCTGATTCATCTATTGAACTTCATTCTACTCTGGGCAACCTTCTCTACCACAAGAGCCTACTGTTTGCTGTGGCAGAATTACTGCCTATTCTGCCCTTCCCTTTTAATTACAAGTCACTGCCTTCAATGGCCATTCATCCTAGGCTTCTAGCATGGTGAAATCCTGGAGTCTTTTTAAAAAAAAATCAATTCACCAGTGGAACAGTGAAAGTCTGATTTTTAAAAAACAGATTCATTGATGGAATGATGAAATTGTCTTTTCTAGTTAAAGTTGGCAAGACTTATGCCAGCTTTCCCAGTTGCTTCATGGAGATGAGCCCAATTATGAAACAAGTTTATTTTTTACTAATTATAGTTATGACTTGTCCATATTTTAGGATTTAGATGATACATGAAATTATGGTGAAACTAAAACAGAAGCAATGTAAACTGCATTGTTTCCATAAAATGGTATTCTTTGAAGTTTAAAGAAAGTACGGAGACTTAGCAGCCAAGAAGGCAAATAATCATTAAAAACTTGGTAAGGAAATTTTGGGAGTCACATCATACAAAGTTTTCTCACTATGTTATTCCAGGAAGAGGCTAACCTTGTCAATAAAACAAGGCATCATGCCTGTTTCCACAGAAAAAGAAAAGTGACAAGAAAATAATTAGTGCTCTGAACTTCAGTAAAATACTGTATACATTTTTAAATCACTTTTTTTTTACATTGGAGTAGTTCATTTACTTTATTGAATTGACACATTAAATTGTATAAGTTCTTTGCTGGGCAATTTGGAAGTTGCTCAGAGTCTCTATTCCTTATATTTACTTTTAAAGAGGTCAGGAGGATTATTTCAGAATTTTATTGTGGTGCATCTTCGTAGCTATGAGGCTGAATTTTTTTTTAATTTAATGAGTCTTGTTATGATATGTACAGAATAACCCTTGAATAACAAGGATATGCACATGGAAACATTTATGAGAATAGTTATGAATAATTATCCAGCCACACACAGATACACTAAATTGTGTTAAAGTTTACTTTAAGAAATAGCACAGTCCAATAAACGGTCCAGGTCATATACGTTTAACAGTCCAAATAATATCCAATTACAAAGTCTTCTTACCAGTTGCCTTTGTCATTTACAGTAAACAAAGATATCAAAGTATAAGCACAGCTTAGATATCAACAGAATGTCAGAGAAACAGAATGTCAGAGAAACAGAATGTCAGAGAGACAGAATGTCAGAGAGACAGAATGTCAGAGAGAGCAAGCCATGATCTCTAGGTTCCTCTTATGGCAATTCACAATACAATCATCCAATCAGAACATAATACAAATCAATACAGTAACTTTGTCTTAAAGCTACAAACATACATTGTTGGTTTATATATTGCCAACCCAACTAATTGATGGACAAATTTCAAACAAGTCTTCTATTTCATCCAATTTTTCCCCTTCAAAAATAAAAAAAATAAAAAACAAACAATAAAAGTGTTTTATTATAATCTATAGTCAAATGTTCAATTAAATAGCTCTTAGATTCAAAAATGGTTTAAATCTAATTTTGTTATCTTCAAATCTTGAATTGAAAATTTGAACTGGCTCCTGGTTTATACTCCATACTACAAGTGGTGACAGAAATCTACTATGGATTAAATGTATAGTTTCTAGATTGGCCCTAAATCTTGTAGAAATTGTATTGTATGTCTAATATTCTTTCTTACTTTGAAGATTATACAATACAATACACTTGTCATTGCTTGACAACTGTGTTTGAGCTAAAGAATGAAGAGTTACATTAAAACCATGCCAGCAGAGTGAAATGAGTTAGCATTAGACTATTGGAACTGAAACACTTTTGTTCATTTGTTATGACACACTATGCTGCTTTTGTCATGAGCATGGTACCCATGAACCATATACTAATGGAAGTAGGATATAAGGCATTGTTTACATGGAGAGAACCAATAATTGTGGAATTTTTAAAATATTCAGGTGTCCCTCAGGGCACAGATATACCTCCAAGCAGCCTCAACAACTCTCATAAAGACTGCTAATAACCAGATGATTGCAAGGAATATAAATCCTTCCATCTTCCACCATTCAATTGAAGAAGCTTCTTGGATGAGAAGTGAAATTTTTTCAAGGAAAAACAAAGTCCAGTTGCCTTTTGAAAAAAGCATCTTTGGGACAGCCATGACTTGAAATGATTGAGAATCTCCATAGACATGTTGGGTGATTCTTCTGGTCTTCTAGACCTTGTGTCATCATATTAGCAAAAATAGGCTCTCTGATTATGAGACAGCTAACTAGGACAAATATTCAGACAATTATGATTGATAGTTCCCTTCTTTTAAACTGAAGTTCCCTTTTTTTAAACTAACTGTAGAAGAGGGCATGGAATGGCTTGGTGTGGGATGATGAATGTTCAGCATCTGCCTTCATACAACAGAGCAAGTGACAGAGAGGGGAAGAGCATAGGATGAAAATTACTGATGAAGTTGATAAGATGGAGAACTTCTATAGAGAATAATTGGTTTAGAAGGCTCTCAACAGAGTTTTAAAAATAGTACATTATAAGAAAGAAAATGTTGACTCTGAGACCACAGCTGGCTAGGTAATGAAACCCTGCAGACTTGGAACAAAACCCCACCAGACTATTCAATTTCAGTATAACCTACCCAGTTCTATTCATAAACCACAGGCTATGCATCTAATGGAAGAACAATAAGTCTAAATATAGAATTTTCCAAACTGGATTGTAAAGATTGGTAAAAGCTAGCAACTGCGGTAATTGGCAAAAGTCACTTTTCTGGAGTTGATAACTAGATAACAGGCATCATTTCTCAATCATAACTGTTGCATGTTAGAGTCACAGTAGAATTAGTCAGACATCCAGACCTTTCCAAGGCCATGTCAAGACTTAATATTTGAGGGGAAAAAATCTGTGTTCTGGTCAGGAGCACAGCTAATGACCTTTTTTGAGCCAAAAATTCTGTATAGAACTTAAATTCATGTGACTATCCTACTGCAATTATTTTTTTTACAAAAAAAACCCCACTCTAAATGTTATGTCTTAATCATAATTTCTTCTTAGATAGGAAGTCTATTATGTTTATCTTTCAAGAGGACCAGTGAAGACAGAAGTTTCTAAAATCAGCAATGCATAACAGTTGAAGAGCACTTCAGATCTAAAGGCAAAACAATGGCTTAGAACGCATGGTAGTTATACACCATAACTATCAACTATCTACAACTTCTCCATATCTTTTCCAAGGATCACATTCGTGCCTCCAAATTTTGAAACACATTTTTCCACGAAGAGCTACCAATATTGTTAAACAAATTAAAGAACCATCACAGGTAATTGTCAGCCCTTCAAGATAAACCAAATTAGGAAACCAAAGTCATATAAGCTAATATTACTTTTATTATAGGGTTATAGAAACAGAACCTCTCAAGTCTGAATGTAGCCCTTCCTTAGCTTCATGAAAACTAGGAATGAGATGTTTCCTCAGGTTAAGTTGTGGCTTTGACTCAGGTTTCTTTCATCTTACCATTATCTTGGTAGCAGCTCTTCCTCCTGTTCTTCGAGGTCATTCTTGATGAAAACTCTGTAACAAATAGCATGAAAGTCTAGCAGATGATGGAATATTTCAGTAGTTATTTGGGGAGTGGGGGGAAGAAAAGAGACACTTGGCTTGAAATGGGCGTATTTGCTGCACTGATTCAAATTAGATCCAATGAACATCACACCTCATGAGGTAATTGTGAGTTCTAATGGTATATGGAGATTCTCAGTCATCCAGGTCATAGGTGTCCCAACGGTGCTTTTTCAAAAGGCAACTGGACTTTATTTTTCCTTGAAGACATTTATCTTCTCAGCCAAGAAGCTTCTTCAGTTTTGACTGGATTCTAATATATTTTTAAGGAATCATGGGTCCTTCACAGAAAAGGTGATAGAGAAAAAGTATTTTTCAACTAAAACATTTGAATATTACCAAGTTAAACTCTTGGGTGGGAGAGCTTTTCTCTCTTTTTGATGAAGAAAAGACACACATCTTTGCCAATTTCCTAAAGTTATTTTTTTTTCATACAATATTTGTGCAAAATTGGATGTCAGGTAATTGAGAAACACAAAGGCAGGGGAGCCAGCTGTTGGCAGAAGATGAGAGTGAAAGAATTCACAATAACTTAACTTGCTATTGACTTTTTAAGTGATTAGTTTGAATAGCCAGCGGGTATGTTAACTAAACCGACAACCAGATTCCAGCGGATGGAGGTTATGACAACATTTGTCTTTCCAGCTGTGCTGTTCTCAGAATGGTCACAGACAAGACTCTCCCCCTTCACGAAGCCAGCCATAACCACACAGTGCCTGCTAAAGTGTCACACAATTCAGACAGAAATATCATTTCTGGAGAAGTCTTAAAGTGTACTTTAAATATGAATTTAGATTTGTTTATTATAACTAAAATATGTATCTATGCCCTTGGCTATTGTGGAGAGAAGCACAGCATGTAAAATAATGCACTCAACAAAAATAGACATACGAAGCTGCTTTGCACTTTAGGCCATTTCATTTTCAAGCCCATAAATTGATTCAAGCCACAAATTGGTCTCTAAAATTTCAGCCCCTTCTTCCTCCTCCTCCTCCTCCTCCTCCTCCTCCTCCTCCTCCTCCTCCTCCTTTTTAAAATGGGGAAAGAAGGCATTGGATTGGGGATACTAGGGATGACATGATAGCAATGTTCCAATATTTCAGAAGTTAGGATTAGGGTTGGACTAGAAGACCTCCAAGGTCCCTTCCAACTCTGTTATTCTTCTCTTCTTCTCTTCTCTTCTCTTCTCTTCTCTTCTCTTCTCTTCTCTTCTCTTCTCTTCTCTTCTCTTCCCTTCCATTCCATTCCATTCCATTCCATTCCATTCTTGAATTCTAAATTTTACCACTGAGTGATGGCTTATTCTCAAAAGTTTGCTATTTTTCGCAGAGGTGAAATAGGGGTGGGTTTCTACCAATTCTGTCCACCTCTGTAGAACTGGTAGCTCTGAAGAGCAGCAGACATAGAACCGGTTCTATGTCTGCTGATGTTTTTGCCCACCCACCCACCCGGGCTCTTACCTGATCTTTATTTCCTGATTTTTCAACTTTAGCTGCCAAATGAGGCACAGCTGCAGTTAGAAAAGCAAGAAAAGAGGGCTGTTTCAAAGGCTGCTGATGACGATTTACAGGCGTGCAGCTCGCAGCCTGCAGGGAAGCTCGTAAATCCTGAACCAGTAGTTAACCCTGTCGTATCCCACCCCTGAGTTGAAACTAGGTGTTCTATTTGTTTTACAGATGTATTTGTCACCCAGTTGAAAATAGCTTTGGTGATTTACCAAAGTTAAGACACTAAAGCCACCAAGTGAGCAGCCTAACAAATTCCAGAAGTGCAGGTTGGCTACAGCACCTGCAGAAAAGGAATCCCTGGAACCTGTGAAGCAAAATGAAAGAAGAGGAGAACTTTGAAGACACATTAAGGTACTCCATTCTTTGCTTTGTTTAAAATGTAAGCACTATATAAAAGGTCAGGGTTCCCCTCGCAAATACATGCTAGTTGTTTCTGGCTCTAGGGGGCGGTGCTCATCTTCAGTTACAAAGCTGAAGGCATCTCTGTGGTCATGGGGCCAGCATGGCTAAATGCTGAAAGTGCATGGAATGCTGAAGGCGCACTAAACGCTGAAGGTGCACAGAACCAAATTTTTCTACTTGCATTTTTACATGATTTCAAACTGTTAGGTTGGCAGAAGCTGGGACAAGTAACGGGAGCTCACTCTGTTATGTGGTGTTAGGGATTCGAACCACCAAACTGCCGACCTTTCTGATCGACAAGCTTAGTGTCTTAGCCACTGAGCCACCGCATCCCTCTAAAGCACTATATACAGACATAATACAAGAAGGAGGAGTTTATAGGGTCGAGTGTAAGCTCCAATTACTTCTACAGAGCTTGTTCATGGATTGTCTATAAATGTATAATCAGATTTAAAAATTAAGCAGAAAGTTGTTCAGAAATCTATGAATTTATATGTGAAAATAGCACTTAAATTTTTTAAAAATATTAATTTTTAAAATTTACTTAAAATCCCTTTTTGTTCAGGAGAATACAAGACCCAACACAATCACTCTTTTTTTCCTTTTTTTAAAGAATTTAATTCAACCCTAGTTCTAATCACATTAATAATGGTATTTTTTTGCTTCATTTTTATTTTATTGGTCTCTTAGCTTATTGTATTCTAACTCTTAAAAATGCAAGCAAAAAGACCAGGTCTGACATAGGCTATCCCATTGCCCAACAACGTTGTCAGAAAAATCTGGCAAGAGGTTCAATACTGAAATATGAAAGCATAGTTATCTTGAAAGTACATGGAAGTTGCAAAAAAAACAAACAGAAGTCATAACCACAGTCTTGAAGGATCAGGAATGGAATATGGAGAGGGAATGCTGTCAGAAAGACATGGATGAGTGAGTACATCATGTGAAAGAATCAGATGTTACACTGATAGGATAACAATGTTATATAAATTTGACTCCTGCAGATTTAACAAGTCTGTGAGTGTGGCTGTGAAATGGCCTGGAGCCTGATTATATTTCTTTTTTGGACAATTAAGCAAGGATAGTTAATTAAAAAAAGAAGTTGTACAATGATATTCTGGCAAAGCATAAACAACTGCAGGCAACCACATTGCAAACAGATAGACAAATTAATTTCACACAAGTGTAGAATTGAGTTTGAAACTCACGAATACCCCAGTAATGGATCTCATGCTGATCTCCAAATGATCTGGGAAACAATATAAAGGTAATGCTTGATTTATGACCACAATTGGGACTGACATTTCCATTGTAAGTCAGTGTGAATTGGACCTGTTTTTATGACCACTTTAATGAGGTCAGTAAGTGAATTGATGGTTGTTAAATGAATTCAGCTATCCCCACTTGACCTTGTTTGACAGAAGTCAGCTGGAAAGACTGCAAATCACAATCCTATGACCGCAAGACCGTTTCAACTGTCATAAATGCAAGCCAGTTTCCAGGGCCATGAATTACAATTGCATGATTGCAATGGATAGCTTATTAGTACCCTATGACTATATTAAGTGTTGTACCTTATGATTCTTGATGAATGTATCTTTTCATGTACACTGAGAGCATATACACCAAGACAAATTCCTTGTGTGTCTAATCATACTTGGCCAATAAAGAATTCATTCATTCATTCATTCATTCATTCATTCATTCATTCATTCATTCATTCATTCATTCTTTCATTCATTCATTCATGACTACAGAGCTGGTGCAATGGTGCAACTTTGAGAATGGGTTGTATGTCACTTTTTCTGAGGCTGTCGTAACTTTGAACCATTGTTAAGTTAACATTTGTAAGTTGAGAGCTTACCTGTGTTGGGTAATGACATTGAAAGAGGCCTATCCTGGTATATTTTTAATGGTTTTTACTTTTTAAATAATTTCTAAAGAACTTTGTTGTAAAGTTTTGGTTATTTTGTTGTATTTTTAAAAACTTTATATACCGCTCAGAGTCATGGATGTGAGAAAAGTGCCTAATTTATCAAATAAATAAATATATTATCAAGCTGTTCTTAATAGAAGTTTGAAAAACGCCCTTAAGAATTTATTGGCCTCTATGCAGTGATAGGAGGCTCTGGTATGTATTAAACAGGAGGCTACTAGCATGTTTACATTTCACCACCAATGACAAGTAAACATTGAAGACTCATACCATTTTGTGCAGAACACAGGACAAGAGAAAGGAAGATAAACATACATCTTATAATGAACCCATAAAATAGTTTATTTTAAATATTCAGTTTCATTTTAGTGGAAGCGTCATAGATTGATTTCCCATAATACATTGACTTGCACTTTATTTCCATTGTTTATAATGTAACAATAGAATAGAATAGAATATAGGCAGATAACGATGAACTAAGACAAATGTTCCACTAGAAGAAGCTGAGTAGTGCATATGAGGATAAAAAAAAAAAAAATCATTATAATTTTGGCAAAATTCTTAAACACTTAAAAAAAACACCACAGAAACATTTTGTCTATATCCTTCTACTCTATTTTTTTTTTATTTTGGAGTAAAGGCTTAGTATAATTTAAAGAAGAACACTAAAGAAGAGCACTGGTAAGCTTGCTAGATATTCATAAAAGCGCTTTGATATTGGTACTGAAATTTGGGATTCATCAACCAATTTATGCATCTTCATAATATTTTCATGGCTTAACTGAAACTTGTCTTTAATTAAATGCCAAGTTTTAATTGATGGATCAACTACCCTGTTTTGCTTTTATTATGACTTGGTTATTTTGCTTCTGATTTGCAACGCATTCCTTTTGAATTTGAAATCCTAGTTTCTTTTTGATATTTTGAAAAATTATATAGCAATTTGTATTTTTTTAAAAAAAGAGAAAGCTATTTAAATTTTTTACTAGTTGGTTGTCACTACTGATCTCACCAAGCCATGGGAAATGTTTGCAATTGCCCTATTATGTACTTTGCAAATTGCTTCCCTTCTTTTTCCCGGTCTGCAATTAATCTGCCAGCTTCTTGTTCAAGATGAACTCTCAGAGCGTGAATACAAAAAGATTAAACAAAATGACAACAATGCACTGTAGGAATTGTGGAGACTTTCATGCAGAGGACTGAAAACTGGCTTGCCAATCACTAGGCAGATTTGTTATTTTAATAGTTTATTTATATATTTTCCTTAACACATATAAGTACTTTATGAACAAAGTATTGTCTGAGTTAATTTGCTTAAAAGATAAAGGTTCCCCTCACACATATGTGCTAGTCGTTTCTGGGTCAAGGCGGTGCTCATCTCTGTTACAAAACCGAAGAGCCAGCACTGTCTGAAGATGTCTCTGTGGTCATGTGACTGCCATGACTAAATGCCAAAGGTGCACAGAACACTGTTACCTTCCCACCAAAGTGGTCCCTATTTTTCTACTTGCATTTTTACATGCTTTCGAACTGCTAGGTTGGCAGAAGCTGGGACAAGTAACGGGAGTTCACTCTGTTACGTGGCGCTAGGGATTGAACCGCCAAACTGCCAACCTTTCTGATCGACAAGCTCAGTGTCTTAGCCACTGAGCCACCATGTCCCATTTAATTTGCTTACATAATAGTATATAATATAATAACATATTAAACATGAAACACACACAATAGTGTTTTTCCAATTTCTACTTTTACTGTCCAACCATTGATAGGATAAATCCCATGTTTGAAAATATTCTGTATCTTCTTTATCTTTTATCATTACTGTCAACCTATCCATTTCTGCACAAGCTAGTACTTTTCAAATTACATCTTCTATAGATGGTTCCTTGTTTTTTCAGTGTTGTGCATATAGAATTCTTGCTGCCATCAAGACATGTAATATTAAATATATATTCACTAGGCAGACTTTGATTGACACTATTCTTATCTACTGAAAAGAGGAGATTTCTTAGCTCATCCACTTGTGGCTAGCCAGAGCATTTATTTTTTTTTATTCATTCATGGAATCTTGGAGTCACAAGTGGCCATTTAATCATCGAGTCAATTGCTTGTACAGTAGAGAAATCTGAATGAAAGTATCCCTAACAGATGACTATCCAAACTCTGCTTAAATGTGGCCAGGTCAATAGTTTCTGGTATTTGAATTTGAATTTTTTATTGTCATTGTATGTATATACACAGTATACATACAACAAAATTCACATAACACCCAGAGACCAGACCCAACATGCACACACACGACAATCCTCAAACACCCCCACCTACCAAAATTCCCCACCCCATAAAAACACACAAGCATCCACACAACAGACCAAGTAATACTGTCCAACAGCTCACTGATGGTGGTCCTTAAGTTCATTGCTAAGTGCAATTATAACTCTTTATTTATTGAGGGAAGCTCATCTTTTCCTTCAGTTCTTTATTTCTCTATAAATTGGTTCTTACCACTTGAAAGAGGTTTTTTCCCCCACTCCAAAACTGAGTTGGAATTTTCCTTCTTGTAATTGAAATTGGGTTGTCCATGACTGGCCCTTCGCAATTATAAAAAAGGGTCCTGACATTTTTATACACGATGTCCTTTCAGAGAAAGGATCATATGTCCTTTCACTCTTCAGTTCTCAAGACTACATTAACCAATGACTTCTAGCTGTCTTCATGGAGCTTAGTGTTTAGACTTTCTGTTCCTCCCACTGAACTTGTTCTGGGTCTGTTTTAAAATGTGGTATCCAAAACTACTTTGACATGGGAACTGGCCAGTGGAGAACAAAGAAACTATACTTCACTATATAGAATAGAATAGAACAGTCTTTATTGGCCAAGTGTGATTGGACACACAAGGAATTTGGGGCTGGTGCATAAGCTCTTAGAATACATACAAGCAACAAAGTGATAAATGATAAATCACAAGATACAACCAACAAAGTAATAGTCATAAGATAACAAGGAGAAGAGGTAATAGGAAAGGTCAGAAGGGTAACAATAATACAGTCCTACTATGTGGTTAGATATTCTGTGTAGTAGAGAATTATGTGCTTTGAGAATTATGTGTTTAGCAGAGTGAAGGCATGGAATTGTCTTTGTGTCTAAATGTTTTGGCATGCAATGCCCTAGAGTGGCATCCCGAGGGGAGTAGTTGAAATATTTTATGTCCAGTATGTGAGTGGTCTATAGATATTTTCTTAGCTCTCTTTCTGACTCATGCAGTATACAGGCCCTCAACTGAAGGCAGGTTGGTTGCAATTGTTTTTTCTGCAGTCCTAATATCCGTTGAACTCTGTACCTCTCCTATTTAGTTGCTGTACCAAACCAGACAGTTATTGAGGTTCAAATGATGGATTCAATAATTCCTCTGTAGAATTGTATCAGCAACTCCCTGGGCAGTCTGAGCTGGCACAGGAAGAACATTCTTTGTGTGCCTTTTTCATGACGATTTTAATTTTAGATGTCCATTTTCAATCTTCCTGGGAGATTATAGAACCTAGAAGTTTGAAGGTGTCTACTTTTGAAATAATGTTATCTAATATTGTAAGAGGAAGGAGAATAGGAGGGTTCCTGTGCAGCTCAAAAATTCCAGTTGTGGTCATATCAAATCAAACTCCTTTAGAACAAGTTACTCCTTTCTATTTCACGATCAGGGGAGATGTGAAAGTCATCTTCCAGCATACCACCATTGGCAGAAAATGTTTGGCAACAACAATGCAGCATACTATGATTTTGGCTTTCACTCAAAAGGTAAATTCTACTATCAGAAAGCCAGCAACTAGTGAAACAGCAAAATGACAGTACCACGGCTTGCTCCTGCTAAGGATTTCCAGATATTTGCTGCTCAAAACTTCCTTCATGTGAAGCTGGTCTAAGTTCCTATTGATTCACTCACCCGTTTCTTCTGCAAAGCTGGTTTGTGAGTACACGGCCATCTGTTTCTACTCAGAAGATGAAGAAAAATATGTAAGGTTTTGAAAATGAGGGATGAGATAATAAATTGTGATAGGAGTAAAACCGAGACAGTCTTTTGACTGAAATTTATCTGGATCTGGAGTTGAAATGTTTTGTTCAGGTTAGATTAGGAGAGAAGGGGTGGAGGTAGGGTGGGTGGTGGTGGAGAACTTTAAATTGAAGCAATAACAAAGTTACTGCTTGCGTGCCTTTGCTTTCCCTCTTTCTGGCAGAGGCGAGTAACTAGAAAGCCAAAATCCTGCAAGGCAAGCTGTTACTGCATTTCTGGCCTAGTTCTAAAGACTAAAATATTTTAAAAGGTTGGATAAAGCCTGACAAACACCTAAAAGCTTGGATGGTTATCACAGCCAAACCTTGGAATCTTTTGAAGTCAACAGTTTGGGATGGGGAGACAAATATATTAATGCTGGTATCTACTTTTCATTATTTTATTTTCTTTAAATGTAGACCAGGAGTCTATGTTTATAATGGGCCATAGTGGGCACTTACTTGGCACTGCTTTCAGTACTGCCCCTTAAGAAGATTAACCCTTTGCTTCCTCTCTAAAATGCAGCTTTAACTTTGAGGACAAACTTTTATAACCTTTACAAAATATAATGAATTTTATTTTGCAATGAAGAAAGATGCCACAAAGCTAGAAAGAGGCCAGCATAGCACTAATATCTAAGATATGACTTCAATAAGAACTAGAAGCTGGTATCATTATTGAATAATGACTTCAAGATATTCACAATGATTCTAGTTGATAGCCTGAAAATAATTTTTCAAGGATTTAATTCATGAGGATTTAGGTTTTCACCTAAAAGACTGTTAAAAGGACAATATTAGAAATGTGTTGGACATTTTGAAATGTCTATAGAGATTCTCAGTCATCCAGATCATGGTTGTCCCAAAGATGTTTTTTTCAAGAGACAACTGGACTTTCTATTTTTTGGGGGGAAGATGATTCACTTCTCATCCAAGAAGCTTCTTCAGCTCTGACTGGATGGTGGGGAATGGAAGGATTTATACTCCTTGCAGACAGCTGGTCATTTGCATCCTTTTAGCAGGTCATTAAGGTCCCCTGGAGGTTTATCTGTGTCATCAGGGTCACCTGAGTGGTGCAAATTTTGGAATCTTTCGAGAAATATAATGAAGAGCAATTTTCTTAGATGCAGAGAAGACCTTTGGCAATTTGAATTGGTTTTCTTGTTCAAAGTTTGGGAAGATATGAACTTTGGAGAGAATTTTATAAAATGGGTAAGATTGATTTACACTTTACAGAAAGCACAAATAATTGCTAACAAAACCCTGTGAGATATTAAAAAAGAGAGACAAGATAGAGATGCCCACTGTCTCCTCTCTGAAGTGGCCATATTTCAATCTGTTGTGAGTAATAGATGCATTCTTTAAGTTAACCCATTTGCAGTAGGTTGATTCAAAAATTATTGGCTCTGCGATGCACTATTCCGTCCAATTGAAGGTTACTAACAGAGAAGCGGGAGAGTTTATTCATATAGATTGTAGGCATACATAGGATGCTGTTGTATCATTCTTAGGGAAGGTTTTCTAAAATCAGATCTCTACCAATGAGAAAGATTACCAGCTACAGCTGATAACTCACTTATAAGAAGATCTTAATGCAGGGACCTTCAAACTTGGCAAGATTAAGACTTGTGGATTTCAACTCCCAGAATTCCTCCTCCAGTCATGTTAGCTCAGGAATTCTGGGAGTTTATTTATTTAATTTTATTTATTTATTTGATTTGTCAATCGCTTACAAGATAATAGGTATAAGTATATACATAGTTATGAATGCATGAAATGGGTACATATAAGAAAAATAAAAAACAATAGGACAGGGACGGTAGGCACATTGGTGCGCTTATGCACTCCCCCTATAGACCTCTTAGGAAAGGGGTGAGGTCAATAGTAGACAGTCTAAGGTTAAAGTTTTTGAGGTTTGGGAAAGAAACCACAGAGTCAGGTAGAGTATTCCAGACATTGAAGTCCACAGGTCTTAAACTTGTCAAGTTTGAAAACCCTTGTCTTAATGTTTAGATAGGTTCTTAGGAAGACAGATCTTGGTCCTCACTAGGAAGGTAAAATAAATCTAATGCAGACATTTGGGGGAATGGAGATGTGTAACCTGTCAAAATAAATTCTGCTGCAGCACGGATGGTAGCACTGAACACAGTACTTTGCATGTTTCTGAAAGATATCAATAAGAAATTAATTAAATTTTAAAAAGACCACATGCTATCAATAATAGTGCCATCGATTCCTATCCCCCACATAGACAGAATTTCTCCAGGATGATTGGGAAAAAAAAACCTACATCAGGGAAATTGATGTGTAAAAAAATGGAATTGGTAAAACAAATGGTTTCCTGAAATAATTTCTTTGAACAACTGTGGTCTTTACAGTCATATGCATACAAAAACAATATGAGTAGTCCTTCCTTAAAAACTGGCCTTTATAGGCCAGTTATATAACCGTTATAAGTTATCGGTGGTCTAAAAAAGTAACTTTATGATCAGTGCACACATTCATCATTGTAGTGTCTATCTATTCCTAAGCTGTTTTTTTAGACTGGAATGCTAATGGAAGCAGTAAACCTAAGTAGATGTATTCTGATCTGCATATTCCTAATTCTAAACTATGAAGGATTTAAAATGATAACTCTCCAAACCATTTGGTCTGGTTAAGAGAGCCTCCCACCACTGAATTTCTAGTATTAACCTGAAAAAAAGAGAGGAAATTATTAAATATCTGCAAAATAATCACCTATATTGTATTTAACCAATTTTCATTTCAAAAAGAATTGGGTACTAAATTAAATTTAGTTTTTAACTGCTGGCACAGTTAAATCATTCAGAATGACTGCTTTTAACCTTTGGAAGATTTTAACCTTAGATTAAGACTTTGAGTTGGATCTGGGCAAAGACAGAGAGCAACGTAGTTGCCTGTGGATGGTGGGAAAAACAATTGAAAAGATTCATGTACCTCTTTAATTAATTTGCTGTTGAGCACTCAGCATTCTTTATAGTTTATCTTCAATCTCCAGCCATTTGCTCTTGTAGATTCTTCCCATGTTATAAAGAAGCCCCATAAATATGGTTCTATATTGCTAGATGATAAATAATTATCCTGAATATTATTCCTGCAAAATTGACTCATCCTTGATAATGTATTGTTTACATATAAAAAATATTTATCATGTGAATCTAGGAAAAAGGGGCCTGGCTACCAGATGTGTTGACACTACTAAATTGGTTACATATGCGCCCCTCCCCCTTCTAACTCTGATTTACTTAATGGCTTTGTTTTGCTTACTTTTCTCTCTCATCTTGCTTCTATTTTCTCTTTAATCTATGGGGAAAATGCCCCTGGGATTTTGTCATGACACTCTCTAAGTGGACTTGGGTTAATGTATCTATGATAGCATAGGAGACTCCAAAGGGTATTTATGCTTATATGTTTACATGAATTTGCAGCAAAAGATTTACTATATTTAGTTTCAAATAATAAAGGAGAGCAATTAGCTTCCTGTGAGTTCATCTCAGGATGAAGCAAACATGGATGGAGTGGGTGAGGGAAACCGTGGTGGGATGTTATTAAAAGATAACATTGGGCATCAGAATTCCTTGAAATCAGCTTGCTACAACTTTTGTCCTTCAAATATGTGGGATTTAAATATATATGATTCCAGTTGCAAAACCAGGCAAGGAAAAACTGCCTTAAATTTTTACAAAGACTACTTGAACACTTTCTTTAAATTTACTATTTACAAGACACAAAATATTCAAAGAAAATATTATTTATGAAGTTAAAAATGTTAGATTTTTATCTAACTGTAACTGTAACTGTAACTAATAAATAATCAATTTGGAATACAGAATAAATACTACAAAAGAAGAGAACCCATATCTTTCCTGCCATAGAATATCTTCTGAACTTCCCAATCCTTGTCCTTCTTCTAAATTACCAAGTGAGCTTCCAGCCAAATATTGCATAACTCTGTCTTAATGTTTATGTTTACTTTGTTATGTAATTTATCTCCTGCCTGAAACCTCATGGGCTCCAAGTGGTTTACAAATATTAACATAGCAATAAGCATAACATTTCCTTTCAAAACCTTCAATAAGATATAGGTACATAGAAGTACTTCTGACTCTATCATCTATCCCCAAAGACCTTCTGAAAAGTCAACTTTTGCAAGCTTCTGGAAGATCATCCTCATGCATTGGTCGAATTCATTTTTTTTTACTACTGGTTCTGTGGGTGTGGCTTGGTGGGCATGGTGTGGCTTGTGGGCATGGCAGGGGAAGGATACTGTAAAATCACCATTCCCTCCCCACTCCTGGGAGAAGGTTTCTACAAAATCTCCATACCCTCCGCACCCCACTAGACATCTGGGTTGGATGCATAGAGACTATTTGGCAAATGCAGTCTCTGCTACCCAGGCTGAGAGTCATGCTCAACATTTTGAATTGCCCTCAAAAAAAGACAATCAGCAGCCAGTGTAGATCCTAATTAGGAGATGACAAGGGCAGATAATCCAAACCTAGCTAAATATTTATTCATTATCATAGCAGAATATTCTCCTGTTCTTATCAGCTAGAATATATTTCAATATTTTGAGTCTGATTTCTTTGCTTATTTCCACATTTCAGTAAGAGGTGTTCACTTGATTATGGATTAACCTAGCTAAACAAATGTTTAAAAATAGATTTCACAGCCCAGTGCTAAATAAACTTCATAAGCAAAAAGGACTGCATTTTCAGAAGAAGCCTAGATGGGAAATATAGGGCTTTGTGTTATGAGGGTTTCAAAATGTCCTCCTGAAGTTGGACTGTTGCTCAGTGTCCAAGTACTCATAGGGTTAATAGTATTCTTGTCTGTTTAAACATCTGAGTGGTTGGTTGTGGTCACAGCCAAATTGCAGGTTGATTCTGGGTTTAAATCATATTCAATCATTTAATGATACAGATTGAACTAAATTAAAAACTTTAATTTAACTAAATTAAAAAAATGGCTCTTCTGGATTTACAGTTTGCCTGGGGGGAAAAAATCTAACATTAAAGCTAGAAAATATTTTTAAGTTTCTGTGAAGCAAATAACTGGTACTTACAAACTTGATTCAGTGAGAAATTATTGCTTAAATGTGAAGACTGAAACACATTTCAAGAATGCTAATTTGACTTTATTCTGCTGTGATGAGCACACCAAAAATTAATTCTAATATCCGATTAAGTATTTTCTTTTATTATTGTGCTTTCCATCTTCTAGAAAACAAACAGCCACTAAAAATGGGAAACCAATCTGAAAAAGATTCAAACTTTATATCTAATTTTGCCCACAGGATTGATGGAAAAATTGTAGATGGTAAGAGAAGGTCACATTTCATCTAGAACCAGGGGAGAGGGGGAAATGCTAGGGAATGCAAAGTTCTTCCTCTAATAACTTCTAAAACTCCAATGAAGTAGTGGTAAGATATCTTGCTTTATGTATTTATTTATTTGCAATACTAGTATGGCCACCCATCTCAAAGCTAGAACACTAGGTCACTCACAATCTCATTACAAAAAGGAACTCTCTTAGAAAAAATATAAACAATAAAATAAAACCTGACAACCAACTCAAATACCTTTCATGCAACTTATTATTCTCCCATGCTATCTTCCCCATATTCCAACACTTGGGTAAAAAACTAGCTCTTCATAGCTTTTCTGAAGGTTAAAAATGTGGAGCTCAGTCAGAACTCTGCGGGGAATGATGTTCCATAGAATTGGGAGTACCAAAGAAAAAGAATGTTTCCCAATTCCTGGAAGATGGCAAAATTTAAGAGAAGGCATCTGATGAGTTAACGTTAGCAGGAAATGGGGCACTAAACAACCAAGTGGTAACCCAAACCAAGGAAAACACATACCTCACAATTTCTGCATTAATTCTGAAAACTTTTCTTTAGAGGGTTTGATCCTGCCCTAAAACTGAGCCAGACATTTATTGGCTCAGTTGCACAAGAGCAGCTAACGAGGTCCAATGTCATAAGAATTCTGGGTCATGGCTTCAGTCCCAGACCAGTCCAAACAGAGTATGCAGAAGAGACCTCAGAAATGCTATGCATCATGATAAAATGTGTTCCTTATTTTGAGCTTTTTCTACAACTGTCTATCTGGAGGAATGAATTGTGGCACTTTTGTACAAATGTGTTCTGTGGTTGATGCTTTGAACAGAAGCATTTATCCTGACTATATATTTATTTTCAAAATGTTTTGAGAAGAGGAACCCATTTAGTTGAATGTGTGTGGGTCTATTTTTAAATTATAGGAATACAAGAAAGCAAACAAAAAGTGTGTGTGTTTGTGTGGAAGGAGGAAGTTACTACTTTCAGATGTTCCTCCACACTTCCATAACTCAAACATTGCTTTGTTTGTTCACAGTGAAATTTTGCAGACACTCTTTACTATAACATGGAACTTGTGGACCCGGTATTTTGGGAGATAAAAATACACAATAACTGAGAATATGCTTGTAGAACAGTTGAGCAGTAACCTTCTTTGAACTTGACTGCTTGCCAAGAAACAGTGGATGCTTTTTCGCCCATCATCTGGAAGATGTTTTTTGGAGGCTACTCCCAAGAAGAACACATTTTTCTGCCAGATAATGCTGAAGAATAAGTATGTTAAGCATGACATGAATAAGTATGTTACATAAGGATAAATCTGTTTTGCAGTTTCATTGAGCCAAAAATTGGTCATATCTGAGAGATGTATCTGGAAGTGTTGTCCTGTGTCTTGGGTTGAGTTTCATATCACACCAGGAGTGGCTCAGGATCTAACAAGAAACAGGTCAAGTCTTCATGTTTGTTCATATAGGTCAAACCTTTAACATATCTTTCTACAACTTTCTCACTTCAGTAGAGTATGGGAATAATGCCATGGTCTTTTAAGAAATACCGTATATGCTGGCGTATAAGACGACCGGCGTATAAGACGACCCCCAACATTTCCACTCAAAATATAGTTTGTTATATACTGCCCCTCTTCCGCACGCCTTCCACTTTTGCACTTTTTTTTTTTTTGAGGCACTTTTGTCTACCGTGGAACGAATCCTGTGAAGCCGAAAGGAGCAGCCAGCCTTCTCCCAGCTCCCAAGGAAACGAGGCTCGCACCGCCCGGGCTCCGCTGAGGTATCCGGCTGGGGCTGTCAGGAGTTGTTACCGCTGGCACGGCTCCGCGCGGCTCCAGTCCCGCGTTGCCTCGGGAAGGGAAAGGCAAAAAGGAAGAGTCGCGGCTTTTGCCTTTCCCTTCCCGAGGCAACGCGGACTGGAGCCGCGGAGCCGCGCCAGCGGTAACAACTCCTGACAGCCCCAGCCGGATACCTCAGCGGAGCTCGGGCGGTGCGAGCCTCGCTTCCTTGGGAGCTGGGAGAAGGCTGGCTGCTCCTTTCGGCTTCACGGGATTCGCTTCCACGGTGCGCAAAGTGCCTCAGCCGCGGGCAGCCGCAGTGCTTCCCAATTACTATTTGCCGGCGTATAAGACGACCCGGCATATAAGACGACCCCCCCAATTGGAGGCATCTTTTTCAGGGCAAAAAAGTCGTCTTATACGCCGGCAAATACGGTACATTCAGCACTCAACAGAAATGGTGCTATGGAAACATCAGGCTTTTTGTTAGTTGCTTGGAGAAACAACAGCTCTTCTAATGAGAGAATACTCCAGCTACTGTTTTCTGATTTATACGTTCAGAGAGTTTGGCATCTCATTGCCACATTGTGACCTTCACTTTATCTAGAATATCTGTGTATATTTATCTATAAAGTATAAATATTCAGCATGATGAACTTATCATAGGACCATGCATTATGACCATTTGCAATAAAGAGTTCTGCAGAGGCATTTATCCATGTCTTTTCAATAACACTTCTCAGGTCTTGCACGTACTCCTTATAAACTCAAGTTTAGAACTCTTTGGATAGATGGTTTTTGAAAGAAGCAGAACGTGATGTTGGGAAGTTGCTTCTTGACTGCCTCAATTGGCATTATGCTTGTATCTTTCTAGAAAATTGAAGTGGTGGAAGGTCCAAATATTTGTTTAGTACAGGAAATCCAGAATTAAACTATGAACCATAGGTTTATTGTCCATTTTTTTTCTGAAGCCTTTTGGTAAGGTAAGACCATCACTTCTCTTAGATTTTATTTCATATTGCTCTTATTACAAAACTTTTCTGCCAATGTTCTGTTGAAATATATAACTAAACTGTAGGCTAGTTTGATTTTAGATCAAGACGACAGGTTGACTCTATACAAGAGTTGTTTTAATCTTGCAACCTGTGCATTCAGTTCTGAAAATTTCAAAGAAAGACCTTTTAGTCTTGAAAATATGGTTAGAAATTAAAGATACCCTAATTAATTGCCACTTACTAATATCTTCCTAATTTGTGTGCAGTTTAATGCACATATAAACCTTATTATTCTTTGTTGTTGGCTTTTTAAAATTATCCCTTGTCTATGGTAAATACTAGACCTCAGGATATAATTTTGTTCAGGAAACCACAAGAAGGTCCTGAAATAATTGGAACGAAGCATGAAGATGAAAAGATAGATGGGGGAATGAGAGGGAAAATTTTATTTTGTGTGAGTCTCTCTCTTTCTCTCTCTTCTCCTTCTCCTTCTTCTTTTTCTTCTTCTTTTCCTTCTTCTTCTTTTTTCTCTCTCTCTCTTTCTCCCTCCCTCCCTCCCTCCCTCCTCCTCTCTCTTTGTCTCTCTGTGTGTGTGTGAGGGAGAAAGAGACACACAGAGAGAGTGGTATGTATCTCTTACAAGTAGTCATTGTAATAACTTCTTGATAAAGACAAATTCTAAAAAGCAAAATAGGCATTTATTGTTGCCACACACACACAAACAACTGTAGACAATTTGATTTAACCATTAATTTTCATCTCAGCAGGCTTAATTCTCAATCAGAAAAAGAAAACATTTTGCTACAGTAGTTTACAATCATTTACATCCACAGTTTGAAAAGAAGATGGAATTTGATTCCCTCTTCCACCTATATTGTTGTCTTTTTAAAAAAAATTATTAGATTTCCCCCCTTTTTTGAAAACTCAATGCCAACTGATTCTTTACTTTATTCTCTATTCTATTTTAAACTGTTAGTAAAAGATTTGATTTGTGTTTCTGTTCCAATAATAAGGCCAAGAGAAGCTCTCAGAGCTTCTATTTTGTTTAGTGTTATCTATTTATGACCAGGTTCTGAAAAAGTCATACATAATCTCATACCTTGGGAATATCGATAAAACTCAGTAATAAAGACATAGCTTGACTGGAATTCTTACTTAAGCTGGCCTATCACTCTGATGAAGGATAGCTCAGTGATGGAACACCTGACTTTCATACATAAAATCCTAATCATTTAAAAACTGGAATGAACACCATTTTAAAAATTATTATTATTTAAATCTTTGGAAAAAGGTCAAATACTTGAAAATGACCAATAGCAAGAAGGCCTCAGTTACAATGGCAACAAGTAGAACTATGCCACCTTTGGTCCGATCTAAGTATAGTACATAAAATTATCTATTGAAATGTCCTACCTGTCAATGAATATTTCAGCTTCAATCACAACAATACAAGAGCACACAATAGATACAAACTCAAGGTAAACCGCACCAAACTTGATTGCAGGAAATACGACTTCAGCAACGGAGTGGTCAATGTCTGGAATATTCTACTTGACTCTGTGGTTTCTTCCCCAAACTCCAAAAACTTTAACCTTAGATTGTCTACTATTGACCTTACCCCTTTCCTAAGAGGTCTGTAGGGGTGTGCATAAGCGCACCAACGTGCCTACCGTCCCTGTCCTATTGTTTCTTTTTTTCTTATTCATATCCATTTATGTATTTATAACCATGTTTATACTTATACCTGTTATCTAATAATTGCTTGACTAAATAAATAGATAGATAGATAGATGATAGATAGATAGATGATAGATAGATAGATAGATAGATAGATAGATAGATAGATAGATAGATAGATAGATAGATAAAGTACACTGTTGGGAGAGCTGAAAGATAGATCATTTTATTTATTTGATTTGTCAATCGCTTACAAGATAATAAATATAAGAATAAACATGAATATGAATAAAGGAAATAGGTGTGAATAATTGGGGACAATAGGACAGGGACGGTGGGCATGATTGTGCACTTATGCATGCTCCTCATTATGGAGAAAATCTATGTATGTGGTCTATAAGAGATGAAAATGACTTGATAGCACAATCACTGAAAATTACAATAGATAATGTTGATTGTATTAATCTGTGACTCTCAAAAAGATAACTTCTTGGAAGAAATATCAATACTGGACAAAACAATTTTTCTGCCAAAGATCCGTGCCTAGAGCAAGGGACTCTTCTATAGAACAAGTCAGTTTTTCATATGCACTGGCCAAAACTCTCCTTAATAACTCAGTATGTTTTTCTGAGTAACCTAATGGTATCAGGTAATTTTATACAATGGATTTGATAATTTGAGGTTAATAATATACAAGGTAATTTATATTAATTTTATAAAGCAGTAAACCAAGCCTGCTGCTTTTGAGATTCTATTGCTCAGTTTGATCTGTAGATTTTTGGACTTAGTAGGGGAGAATAATGTGTGCAGTCATTCTGACTTTCAAGAAAGGATATCTTGCATTGCTAATAATTCCATGTGACTCACATGTGAATTTTGCTACTGAAGTGGCAAATTTAGACAGCACATTTTTAAAATTTTCCCTTAATCAAAACTTAGAGAAAATTTGAACATTAAGCTGCCATAAGCTTTGAGCATCTGTTGCCCTTATCCTAATATGGGGAGGATTTCTCTTCTGAGCAGAATAGTTCACCTCCCTGCAGGACCATCACTGAATGTTTTCAATGCTCCTTTAGATCTTCAGAGACCATCATTATTTTTAAATCATGGCCATGGCCAAAAAACCCGCCAACAGCCATTTATTGCCCATAAAACGAAGTAACATTAAAAGCTTCTTTGTACCTTTCCTCCATAATTCAAGCATATTCCCTTAATTCAAGTTTTGTTTAATCTTTTCTGTTTTCTCAAGTTTCTCAATATAAAAGCAAAATAGTAAGAGCTGTCATTTGAATTTATTCTGCAAAGATTCTTGGGAGTCAAGTTTCATTAAGACAGTAATTAAACTCACCACATGCTTTAATGAAAGGGCCTTTAATCAAAGTTTTATCATTAGTCATGTATTGTATTTGGTTTGGACATTCTGTTGGCTTGGAGCTGAATTCAGAAGGTGGGTCTCACATATGATTGCCCAATTCATTTTCACATTCATTTTGAACACAAAATATGTCATCCATCTTCTGATGTATTTGGACTAGCCACATTTTGCATGTATATTATCACTCCATTTTGGAACTGCTTCTCTAAGTTTGTTTTGACACATCCCCTTTAGGGTTCACCTAAGTTGAAAACTCTCAAATGCCATTCTGGACCCCCACCCTCAAGAAACAGAGCTGAGTTCACAGCAGTAGAAGCTTGGCAGTACAAATATTATGACAGATTATGCAAAATATATCAATTATTGGAAACATAATTGAGTTAATCATAATTCTGTTTGGGAATTAAGCAAGCGAACTGTTCGGAAGCTATCCTTTCCAGTTAAAATTAATATATTTGTGGCAGTTGGTTTTTTGCAAGAAGCTAATTTTACAGGAAAATTCATAAAAGAACCACTATAAAATGTAGCACAAATTGGGGACAATGTTGTTAAAGATGCAGCTGAATTACTGTCATTAGTTACTGTCTCTAATTACAATGTCTACCATTCTTTGTGGTTTCCCCCAATGACTTGTAGGCTTTATGCCTTCAAATATGTTAGGCCATACCTTCCATAACTCTCTCACAGTAAGGCAGGACTGGAAATTATGAGAATATAAAACTACTTTAGTCTGGTACTGTGTGCTAATATTACAAAAGTATCACATGAAATAATAAATGAGATACCAGTAAATAACGCCATATATGTGTGTTCTTTAAGACCATATGTGTTCTGACTCAGCTCCCCAAACACGACAAACCCTCTGACGTGAACTCAAAAGATTCCTTTATTAGGAATGCCGGCAGCCCCAGCAAAAAAATTATCTCACAGGCTAACAATTCTGTCCGGCCAGAAGATGAATAGTTGTCTGCCAGACTTATTCATCTCCACCCCCTGCCTTTTATCCCCAGAGCTAAAGTGGGGCTTTGCTGGCTTCCGTTCCAAGGATCAGTCCATGGATTTCCACTGCTCTCCTCTCCTCTGCCTTCTGCACATCCACATGTCAGGCACTGGACCCAGCTGTTCCTCCTCTTCTTCATCAGCCATCTCCAGACCTGGGGGCTGTTGACTCTCCATCTGATGGCTGGTGGATGGCTCAGGCTCCACCTCTCTCTGTCTCTCTGTCTCCCTGTCTCTCTCTCTCTCTCTCTCTGCCAGCTCCATTCCCTCCCCCCCACCCCGGAGCTGCCAGGTTGCCTTGATGCTGATCCTGACTCCCATGGCTCCTCCTCCTTCTCTGATTCAGCTGCTGGAGGGGCTGGCAGCCAACAGGCCACAACAACATGTGGTCTTTTAAACATAAGTCTGTATATCAAGTACTTTGAATGATCTTTGAATTTCGTATAGGTAGACCTCAATGCACAACCAGTCACTTAACCAAACAGTTACGATGAATATCCCCAGACACATTCTTATGACCCCTGAAAACATACCTTCCCATAGTCATGTGGTCATATTTTAGAAGCTCGGCAACTGACTCATCTTTACAACCATTTGCAGCATCCAGTGGTCACGCCACCATAATTTGCATTTTTTTTTTTTTGCCAGTTTCCAGAATTTAGTTCTATTTCCATTGGGGAAAATGGAATCATTGCCATGTTCACTTAATGACTGCTGTATTTAAAACAAATGATAATCAATTTGAATCCAATCACATGATGACTCAACTTACAATCACAACAATTTACAACCTGAATTCCAGGGTCAAAATTTTCATAAGTTGAGAGTTGCCTGTATAAAATATAGGGAACTTTAAAAAAAAAAATCTTGTTACAATATTTAGCCTGCAAAGACACAGTCGATTTAATAGGAACTCCCTGATGTATTAGAATACTTAAGGAAATTTTTAATTTCTTGCTCTGAACCATAACCATGGGATGAGGTATCACTAAAATGCTGATAATACCCAGTTATATGTCTCCATCCTGGGTGAAGTGGACACTTTTTTGTGGTGCCTGGAGGCTGAAGGGCTCTGGATGGGGAACAAATTTCAACTGAATCCTAGTAAGACAGAGTGGCTGTGGGTGGACCTTCTGTGTCCAGTTGTTTGTTATCTTTGGTTCTGGATAGGGCTGCACTATTATAAGCAGGATGGGGGTGCTGGTGTTTGTAAAATGAAGGTGTTCAATCTCATAAACTCATTATTCCCAAATATCAAGGAAGTCCTTTAGGTATCACCCCAAAGCCTCCAATTTGTATAACAATGGATTTTCCCCATAAATTTTCAGTTTTGATCTGCAAGTCCAGATATTTCATAATTTTTCCAATTGTTTTTCCTCAGTCCTAGCATCAGCTGATACAGCAACATCAACGAAGCAGACTTTCTTCTCTTCAATAACTTTTGTCCGGGTCATGTTATGAACATTGATACCTTCTGTTTGGATCTTAAGATCCCACAAGATCTTAACCTGCTCATTTTCAAAAACCTTTTATTTATTTATTTATTTATTTATTTATTTATTTGATTTGTCAATTGTTTACAAGATAATAAGTACAAGTGTATACATAGTTGTGAATATATGAAATGGGTACATATAAGAAAAATAAAAGAATAAGAGAAACAATAGGACAGGGACGGTAGGCACGTTGGTGCGCTTATGCACGCCCCCTACAGACCTCTTAGGAAAGGGGTGAGGTCAATAGTAGACAGTCTAAGGTTAAAGTTTTTGGGGTTTGGGGAAGAGACTACATAGTCGGGTAGAGTATTCCAGACATTGACCACTCTATTGCTGAAGTCGTATTTCCTGCAATCAAGTTTGGTGCGGTTTTCAGTTTGATGGTCCCAGTAGTTGTTTTTCCTCATTTAAATTCATAATTAAAATATTATTCTTATGAGCTGGACTGTATGGGCACTGATTTAAATCAAGTTAACTCTTCTTCGCTTCAGTGAGGGCAAACTATGCTTGAAAAAAGCTGAAAGAGATTTTTTCCAAGAATTCCAATTTTCCAAGAATCCTGAATGTGTGTGTGCACTGGTTCCGACTCTAGGGAAACAATGGTATAAAAGAGCATCCAAGAAATGATGTCATTGATCTTTCAGCAGTCATAATATATTTTAAAAAGGTCAATACGTGCCACATGCATCAGTACATAAAGTGAGGGACCCCCGTTCCTATTGTTGTGCCAGTTAGAATTAAGCCAGTAGTTTGTAGTGCAATTACGAAGGAGCAGGTCGCATTGAATCTGCTGTGGCCTCTGCCTGAGCAAACCAAGTTTGGATCATGTTTCAAATGCACAGCTGTCCTAAAGTTTCCCATGCTGCTTTAATTCTGATAAGCAGGGACAGGGGGTTCATTTTGATTTTGCTTGCTTTAATTAAAAAAACCTTAAGCATTGGAAAATGATGGAAACGGAACAAAAGCAGAAGAAGAGACCATTGCAAATACACAATTTCTTGGTTGTTGTTGTTTTTGAATGATCACTTTTCATAAAAGATATACCAATATGTGTAACCACAAAGGCTTTTGCTCAAAGTGCAGATGTGATCTATCCTGAACAGCCCAGGTGCAGAAAGACACTGGGAACTAAACAGAAGCTCTAAGGGAACTTGATCCTTCGTTCCTGAAGGCAGGGAAGGAAAGCTTGAATATGTATTTCTCATGCAAAAAACAGGATGAAGACAGATCTATGGCTTTCTAGAATAACACTCCTTGATGGCTGTTTAAAGTTTGTGACTTAGACATGCTAATATCCCAGCACAGGCAAGCAATGGTGCCATTAAGGATGGAGTTTTTGTCTCAGTCCTAGGGCTGTTGGATTTAGAAGTAGGCCAAAATTCAAGCTCTTCTCCATATCTGCTCCTTCCCTTAGAGGATGATTGGAAAAATACAGGGAATCCCAATTCCTTCCTTAAGAAAAAGAAAGGCCACATTTTTTTCCCCAAATAGTAGGTACAACTAGCTACTTGCCAATGGAGATTCTCAGTCATCCAACTCATAGTTGTCCCAAAGGTACCCTTTTCAAAGTGGCAACTGAACTTTCTTTGTTTTTCCTTAAACACATTCTTCTTATCTAAGAAGCTTCTTCAATTTAGAGAGTTATAGAGATATATGATATAGATAGATATATGATAGATAGATAAATAGATGATAGATAAAGATAGACAATAGATGAAAGAGATATTTGAAAACACAACCAAAGAAAAGATCAGAAAAAGAAACTTAAAAAATAACAGTAGAAAATAGAGATTTATAAGCTATATCCAATTGAATAAGGATCTTTGGAGTAACATTAAATTAATACTACATATAAAATTATCATATATCAATTTCAGAGGTGGTATTCAGCAGGTTCTGGCTAGTTCTGGAGAACTGGTAACGGAAATTTTGAGTAATTCGGAGAAATCTCTCTGACTGGAGATTTTACAATATCATTCCCCTGCCATGCCCACCAAGCCACGTCCACAGAACCAGCAGTAAATTTTTTTGAACCTCACCACTGATCAATTTGACATTGCAAACCCATTATTAAAATCAGATTAGTACAGGCAATACAGGCAATAGAATAACTAATCAGAATGAACAGAATGCACAATTAACAAGAGTTTCTATCTAATTTAAAAGGGCAAGCAAAATTTAGTATTTAAAATCCTTATTATAAAAGAACCCCAACTTTAGACATGACAAACCTCTGTACAGATTATAATCTATAAATGATCTCTGCATTAAATTCAATTAAGACTTATTTTTCAAATATGAAGTTATTTTTGTCATTGATGTGTACTATCAGTTTGGTCTGCCATTTTCTAGAGAAGGAATGATATATGATTTCTAATAGGATACATAAAGTATCTTCACAGATGTTATCATATATAAAGTCAATTCCATATCCTGCTGTAGGGATACAGATGTTTTTTCTTAATCACTACACTCAGACATCTGCCAGAGGGGGAGGGGAGTTCAAAAAGCCCAAAAGGCAACTGTGATTATATAATGTCACATGCCACAAATGTCACAAAGAACAGAGCTTTGATCATGTGCTCAAGGTTACCATGTTGACATTTGGCCTATTTACTTCAACCTATGGATACCATGGTTGAGAATGTGTTGTTGTTAGAAGCTTAAGCAGCATATTAATTGCAGTGGCAGTTTGGGGTGGCAGTTTATTGAGAGTCCCATAGACCTCTTCAATGAAATAATTCAGGATGAAGAAAACTGAATGGAGTGTGAAGACCTTCAAAAGATTTATTTTTTCCAAATTAGGTGAATGGTAACAACATAGTATTTAATTCCTCCCTGTACTTAAGAGATGTTTGTGATGGTGAGACCAAAATTAAAGTAGAATGAAAGAAGTGAGGGAGGGGACAAATCCCAAAATAAGTGAAATAAACATTTTTTCTCTTACTTTCAGGAAGTCACTTTCAGGCATCCTACAAACATGTGGATTTCAACTCATTAAATGCTCAGCAATGGAGTTAGATATTTTGAGGATATCAATGTTGAGAATTGTGGCCCAATTATGCCCCAACCCTATTTATGGGAGAAATGAATGTCTAACAAAAAATGGGATCTAAATTACAGGAGAATCACTTTCCCCAAGAAAAACTTCCTAACAATAACAACAATATTAAAACTAATTACCTGGAGAGGTGGAAACTTGAATCTGTTCAAGTAGAGGTTCAATTTATTGAAGATATTTTAATTTGGATTCCTCATTTGACCCAGCAGTTGGATTCAATAGCCTCTGGTCCTGGAGGAAATTCTATGCTGAAGTCTGTTTTGCAATTTCTCAAATATTTTCTTTTCCTGGCAATGAGATTTCTGTTTTTATATCTACTTCTCAAGATCACTGAGAATGTCTTTCTAATTTTTTCTGATGATGTTTTGAGCTTTCTTTATGGCCCGAGGTCGCAAAGGACATGTTACCTCTGGAGTACTTATTTTCTGTTACAACCATTTCCATCCTTCCCAATCTATCCCTTTAAAGTATGGACTTTCATTCCCCAAAATTCCAGCAAGGGCCATGCAGATGGTGGAAGTTGGGATGTTGCCCACATATCTGGAAGGCATACAGGTCAAAGACAGCTGGGTTCTGTTCACTTTCTGTAATTATGTTTTGGAGAAGGAAATTTTCTGTCACTGTTAGACCTCAGTGGGGCCTCATGTCAGGTGAATTATGCCCTTTGGTAGCATGAAAGTTGTAGTGTAATCTTTACATACATTCCATGAACTCAATACTTTGCACGTGAGACACATAAAATTTCTTTCCTGGATGTGTATGTTTGGATAAAGAGAATCCATACTTTTGGTTTTTGTTAACAGTTGTGCTCTCTGTCTCTCTCCTATCTGTCTCTCTCTCCTATCTGTCTCTGTCTACCTGACTATTTCTATCCTGTGTATCTATCTATCTATCTATCTATCTATCTATCTATCTATCTATCTATCTATCTATCTATCTATCATCTATATCTATCTATCTCTACCTACCTACTTACCTATCATCCATCCATCCATCCATCCATCCATCCATCCATCCATCCATCCATCCATCTATCTATCTTATCGATCTATCTATCATCTATCTATCTAATGTTATATCTATCTTCCTTCTAAATGGCCCCAGCTGATGTGTTCTCCAAAGTGATATCTTAACTCTCATTCTGATCCCTCCCACAAAAAATGTTTTGTTTTCTTTCTTTTCCTTTAATCAACAGCTCTTGAAAAATTAATATCTCCTAATCTTCCTTTTAAATTAATGTGAAGTTGCCTTGTCTGATAGGTTTCCAAAGGACTCAGTATGGGTGCATTCCAGATGTTGGAATATAATTTATAACCCCAACTATGTTGGCTGGGGATTATGTGAAATGTAGTCTGCCATTTCTGGTCTGTGTCGAGTTCTGCAAAGCTGCTTTCTGCTGTTATGAAGACTTGATGGAGGGTGGAGGAAAGTTGTATCTCATTCAATTCTACCTAGGTGGCAAGAAATCTGTTATATATTTTATGCTCAATAAAAAAAAGCAAACCTCACAAGATTTCTATTTATTACACAAGGACTGCCATCTGTCCTCTATTTAATTAGGGCTGCACTAGTTATATGATGGAGTATTAAATGTGATCTGGCTCAGCTTAAAAAATTCTTTGTATTTACACAAAGCAGAGCAATGTTGCTGAAGAAATGTTAACAACATAGAGAAACTGGGAAGGCCTCAAACAAACAAAGACATCAATAATTAAAACCAAATAGTTTGATGCATGTAGTAGAGAGGAGAAGCAGTGTAGATATCACAGAATTTTGACCCATTCTAAAATTTTGTGAACTTTAACAAGAATAACAGGGTATATGGAAATATTGGGAATGTTAACCCTTAACTCCCTTCTTGTCTCACAATTCTGAGTTTTAGCCAAGAGGTGAGAAAACTGTGTTCCAATTATGCTTCATACACACTTTAGAGATCCACTGGTTTTCTGGTCAAACTCTCTAGTAAACACCACCACAGATTTATCTTTTTTTAAACTTTTGAAGTTATAACTTCAGAATTCATGCATTGATTTTGTTTTTATCTTACTTTTCAGACCTTTATTTTGTCTCAGAGAAAGGAGGAGATAGTTTTTCAGGGTTGGAAAGCAGTGATGAGCAATATGCAGGCAATTAAATGCAGTTAGGCTGGACTGATATTCTCTTCTTGGCACTTCTGCCCAAATAGAAATTGTGGCTGTTGTTCGTTTGGCTGATGGAGGAAGCCAGAATTAATGATGTGCTGAAAATCTGCTTTACAGTTCCTCAAATATTTCTTTTCCTGTTAAAAGACACTTCTATTTTTCTATCTTAGTCTTGGGATGTTTAAGATTTTTTTTTTCTTCAAATCTATCTTGGTGGTGTTTTGATCTTTTTTCTTGGAAGGGTTAGAAGCTACAACTGCTGGTGATTTCTGTATTAACCCTTTCCTTCATGTTGTAGGTTTACTCAGGCCAATTGGAAAAGAGAATGAAAAGAAGCCCTTCACAATTTCTGCTTTTATGGAGACTATATGACTTGTGGAGGAGGTCAGAATAGGTTGCTATTCAGCTCTCTAGGTCAGTGATTGCCAACCAGTGGGCCGGGTCCGCAAGAAAATTTTGGTGGTCCACAGAGAAATGTCACCCCCAAAGCACCCTCCCAAAACAGTTAATCCAGGCTGCATGGAAACACAAGGCTGCGCTGCCCACAGGGCCCGTGGGAACACAAGGCTTCTGTCGCTTGCATTGCAAACAACACGAGGTAGTGAGGGGAGGGGGGAAAGGACGGAGGGGGGAACTTGCCCCACACACCCCAGATGCCCGCCTGGCCACCAGGCTGCTTCTTTCTTTTTATGCGTTTGGCTGCACACAAAGAAAGCAGCAAAAGTCTTTCTTTCTCTCCCCCAAACTCTGCCAGAAATGAGTCTTTGGGACCCTGCAAGGCATCCTGCTCCATTCTGGCAGAGTTTGGGGGAGAGAAAGAAAGGCTTCTGCTGCTTCCCTTGCATAAAGCCAAAAATCAGTCAGTCAATCTCTCCCTCTCCCCACCTCTCCCTCCCTCCCTCCCCCAGAACGGAGCTGTAGATGTATCCTATGATCCCAAGTAAAGAATTATCAATCGGTAGGAAAATGGGGTGGGGAATTTTCCTGCAGACTTTTTTGGGGATTTTCCCAGGGTCTCTGGTCCGCGGGATTTAAAATTATGAGTTTGGTGGTCCCTGAGGTCCAAAAGGTTGGCGACACCTGTTCTAGAATCACATTTTGTTTATTATTATTAATTAAGAAAATGTATATGGCTAACTTACTCTCAATGATTCTGAGCAGCTTTACAAAAATAAAATCCCACTACAAAAACCATTAACCCCTCAGCCGCTGGAGACAACAATCAGATGACCCACTTATGGGATCTATATCACTTTGGGGTCCCCAGGCCCATTGGCAGAACCACATTTACAGGGCCTTGTGAAAAAAATGTCATAGTGGGGGCCAATCTTATCTTAGAGGTATAATATTCCACAGGAAGGGAGTCACTACAGAGAAGGCCCTTCTTCTTGGTCACACTAGATGACCCCTTTAGGAAAAGGGACTCATAGTATTCCCTGTCTCACCACTTTGGTTGTTGGGGAGATATGAATGGGGAAAGATGGTCCAAGCCATGTAGGATTTGGACAAGTAACACCTTAAATTGTACCCAGAAGCAACCTGGCAGCCAATGGAGCTTTTGCAAGATAGCTGACACGTGAAAATATTGGCTCGCAAAAAACCAATTGGGCTGCTGCTTTCTGAACCAAAAAAATCATATTTTTCAAAGGTAGCCCTATGTAGAGCATATTGCAATAGACAAGAAGAGAGGTTACCAGGACGTGGGTAACTGTGAGCAGGGATTGTTGGTCAAGGAAAGGGTGTAATTGATGCACAACTCACCATTGTGCAATAACCTTCCTGGCCACAACTGCCACCTGCTCCTTGAGGAGATAACTATGATGTGAGGGACTTTCTGGGAAGTAAGAGTGAAACAAATTCTGTATAGGCTCCTTCTTTGTCCAACTGAAAGGACCATGTGATGGAAATTAAAGTATTGTACTCTGTGTATGTATGTGTGCATTCATGAGCAAATCTAACCTGAAGAAAGATGAGTGAATCATGCTTTACAAATGCAGGAGAAAAAATATTTTTTGCAGAAATGAACATATAATCCTTCTTAGTTTTGTCTTACTGGGATGGAGGGTGGAGGGGAATCCAAGATTATGTGGCCTGTGCATATGTTCCAGGGAAGAAAGTCAGCAAGAAGTTATATTAGATAAGCAATTTGTCAGATACAGAGTCGGAAGAGAAATAAACAAAGAAGGGACACAGAATAAATCTTTACCTCTCTATCCATACCATACTTCTGTGTGGGGAATCTAAAGAGATCAGGTAGACCCAGTTTGTATTTTCAAGTTCGTACCCTTTGCCACACTCTTTCAAGAATTGTTGATGTTTGGATCTTTGATTAAAATATTAGTAATAGAAACTATCATTATGATGCTTTTCAAAGTTCAGCTTACTTTACTTCTGAAGATTCTAAGGAGTCCTCAGAAGTAAAGTAATAAATCCCAAGGATAGGAATTGAATCCAATTTCCTGCTTTTGTAGGAGTGCATTCTTGACAGATAACTGTCTAGACTCTTTAACAGTAAAGGAAAACTACTACTTTTGATAATTAGGGTAGAGTGTGTGAGGCAGTTCCACTCATGAGCTGTGGATTGTATTTTCCGTAGAAAATCTGTATCCACCAAAGGAGAGACTGAGAGTAATGCAACCAATGGAACACTTTTCCTTTTCTTTTAGTAGCATGCATGCTATTTCATAAAGCAGTTTCAAAGAGATGCTTTGTACACTTCTTCAAATAAATTGGCCTTGAAAACCTGCACAGGCAGAACAATTGTTTCCATTATTTATATCCACCATTGGGGTGTTCTTCATAATGTTCAACTGAGATGTATCTTCATTTAATTAAATCCACAGTTCAATGCTTTGGCCTATAAGGGAACAAATGTTGGCCTTTGGGTATGTGAGCAGTGAATAGAGATCGCTCTTCTCAAGGTTTATCTGTCTTGGTGCAGAGTATGGGATTGGACTAAAGAGATCTAGATTCAAATCCCCAGTTGGCCATGGTGCTTACTTTGGCCAGTCACTATCATTCTAACTATTTTATCTTAATTTTTTGTGAGGCAGGGAGAGAACTTTTGAACACTGGATGGAAAGATAATAAGGAAATGCTCTTATAATTATGTTGCTAGTGTATTTTATTTCAGAAGTGTAGACGGGGTGTAGGATGGGACTGTAGCTTAATAGCAATAGAAGATCTTGAGTTCAATCTCTTGAGGTATTTTTTTCTGAATTCAAGAAGCAACGCGTCCCCAACCTCCTCATCCCCGCACACCCTTGTAAGTCTCCTTGAACTGGTTGTGAGTTGCTTTCATTCCTTTTAAGTTGGTAAAATCAAAGCTGCTTAAGTTTCCCAAGCTTTCAGTTCTGTAAGCACTTTTGTACACTTAATTCTGGGAGACTGGAAGGCTCAAGAGATTTGTAATGGGATATAGCACACTTCCTCCCTGAAGTTGCTGCCTTCTATTTGACCCCATGTTGGTAATGATAAAAACTATTATCAATAATGACTGTGTAGCAGTTTTTACACAGGACTACATGCTCGGTGGTCTCAGTCTTATTCCCTATAGACAGGTAGGCCACTTCATATCATATCATAAAATAGACACAACTATTGAAATTGACTAGTAGTCTCAACAGATGTTGAGGGCTACAGAGGCATAGAATCTACATTTTCTTCTTTGTCATCCATCCAGTAGCTTTATTTATCAAGAAGCACAAAAAAGCTGCTGTCCTCCACTGAAAATCATTCTTTGATATGAATGACAACTCTTTTGTTGTGCTGAAATCTACCTATGGTAGAGGGTTTGCAAAAAGACAAAACAAACAAATAAATCAACCAAAATCTGTGGGGAAAAAAGTCGTATTTTTTTGAAGGGGAGACTTTAACTTTAGCTGTTTAAGAGTTTCTCTTGAAGTTGTTTTGGTGGTATCTGAGCTTGGTAGATAGTATGTTATATGCATCTTGATAATACCTCCTAGTTGCTGTACTTCTCAACTGAAGCAGCCAAATGGGAGATTTTGTTATCTTACCTTGACTAACATAATTGAAAAAAAATTGGTAGAACAAAAAGAACAAAACATTTAATGATTTTTTACAAATATATAGCAGATTAACTCATTAAAAAACACAGAAGAAATTCTGCAGCCTGTTTGGTGAATATAATATAATATGTGAGTAGCAAGAAGAAAGATCAGAATCCTATTAAAATTTTATCAAATTATTTGGGAAACAGATCTAGAGATTATACTTTCTGAATAATCTATGGAAAGATAATGGCTCATTTTTCTTAAAATGGGAATTGACCTTATTTTTTTTAAAAAATATGTTTAACGAGGAGAGACATCTTTTCTAACATTATTTTGTTTTAAAACAAGTCTTGGCTTGGAGTTCCTCAAGTACTCATATTCTATGCCACTATATACTAGGAAAGATAGACAGATAATTGACAAACAAAGAGAAAATTTATTGAAGTTTGACAAGATGGATCAGTAAATGCAATCTCCAAATTGACCCAACTGAATTTGGTAATATTTGTTTAGGGTTTGCTTCTTTTTCTCTCTCTAAATAAGGAATATAGACAGGGAAACTCTCCTACCAAAATGAGCACTAGTAAAAAAACAAAACAAAAAGCAGGAAATGCCATAATTGAAATGGAAGTTAATGAAGAGAACTACAAAAGGACCACTCCCCTGTCTGATAAACTATTGGCAAAACTATCATATCTTCCATTTTGGATCAAACATTTTAATGTCAAGGCAAGAGATGTCAAACAAATCAAAATCAAATCAGTACAAAGAACTGAATAAGTAGACGGCAAAAATCACATTTTCTAACTGGAACAGTTAGAAAATAATAAAGTGGTCTTTGTCTTAGTGATTGTGTTTCACCTTGAGCGTCTTTTCAAGATAACTGTCAGATATGAGTCATACTTAATAAGCGTGCCAAAGATCTTGTCTCAGTGGAGAAATAAAGCACCGTGAAAGATTTAACATCTTACCTTCTACTGCATGAGCTCTTTCTTACAAACATCTGGTTCTTTTATTATTTCATAGCCTCTGAACCCAGTGCATGACATATTAAAATGTAACATTTTGCCCCTTCTCCTACTTGTGGGATTCAGATTTAACAAGAATCCATTTATAATGTAAAACTAAGGACTTAAGTTAAATTCCTTGGAAATAAGTTTGTAGAGAAGACAAATAAAACGAAGAGACAAATCCACTAAGTAGTTTGTGGGGAAATAAAACTACATTTTTATCATCTGAGAAGCATCAGTTTGTATGTGAATGTAGGGTTTCTAACACTAAATTAGGACAGTACAGTAAGCAATCTGTGTTTAAATCTTTAAAATCATGTGATGAAGCTATATCTTATCATTGGTATCCATTACATTGGGTGGAGAACCAATAGCCATTATCAGGATTTTTATCTACCTCTTGTTTGAAATTAATGAACTCAATAATACAACATGATAAGCACTTAACCAGATAATTAAACCTCAACTTTTGGCCAAAGGAAAGCACAGAAAAATACCATCCACAAGAACCAATACCGTCTTAACTCATCAAGAATAGATAATGGATGAGATAATACTCTCAAGATTAGGCTGATTTACGAATCAGTCAGGGCAACCCGAAGGCCTGTTCTTGATGAACTCAGTTGACTTTTGAGGGAAGGTCAATCAGTTAATGAAAGGTCACATAGTTTACATGAATGAATTGGTTAAGAAGATGGAGGAACACCTGACTCAATCCAGTTGACTCAGTCCCAATATGGTGTGGATTAGAGCTCATCTATCTGTGGCCCTCTAAGTTTTATGAATGACAGTTTTCAATAGCCTCTTTCAAAAATGCTACTAATTGCAGTTCAACAGCATCTGGAAAGCCATGGATTCTCTGGTGTAGATATTATGAGGCCATTTGATTAGCAAAATTTTGTTGGATTGTATTTATTGAAGTTATTGCAGTGATGTGGGGCTTGTACACATTGGAACAGCTCCTGTGCTATACTGACATGCACACATGGACACAATTACTTTCTGCTTCATTTCTCACACCCAACTGAGCCACATTTATCCTGTTCTTTTTTACAAGCAGCACTAATGTAATCATCAGTGAGTTGCTTATATAGTATTTGATATCATCTGTATAGGAAGGAAGCAAGGGCAGATGTCCAAGTAGTGTCCTATTGAACATTTTTCAAGGTTCTCTCTATCTGTGCAAAGATTTTCTAGGATATTATAGTGTAGCACCTTCGCAGATGGAAGGAAGAGTTCCATTGTAGGGTGGGAATATGTTTTTTTTAATTCCTATGTTTCTTAATGCAAACTGCCATTTGGCTGATTCACAGTGAATCTTGCTTCTAAAGGAACTCAAAAACTTCTTTCTTTTGCAACTTAAGTACATTATTTGTTTCTCATGTGTAGTTGCTGAATGGCTCTATAGTTTAGAATCTCACCGTTTCATAATGTAACTTCACGACTACATTGTGGAAAGATGGTTATTTGAATAGGTCTATACAGTTAATTGTATATATTCATAATGGAAATGCTTTCCCAAAGTACTGCATTGAGAAGGAAAATGCTATTGATCATTTCAATTCCCTTTAAAACTAGCAAATATATCTTCATCTGCAGAACTTTATAGAAATATTTTGATATCAAGTTGCTTAATTATGCAGTAGTGTAAATGCATATGAAAACTGTAGCTTACTCCAAAAGGCTGAAAAATTACCCAGCCTTTTTAAATAAGAGGGACTGGACAAAAAAGGCAGAACAGATATAAATTTTCTACCTCCCCATGTCATCCTATGTTCCATGTCAAAATTGAAATGAAAAGAACTACTTTACAACCGATTCTACAGTGCTAGGTATAGGACACACAGAGCTCAATCGTGCAGGGGCTGATTATTCTAACTTCTGATGAAGAAATGAAGTGTTTCTTGTTTTCCTTCCAAACAGAATGTTTTGGGGAGGGAAGGCTGCCTGAGTGATTTCAGCTCAGTGGTTTTCAAACCTTTTCAGGCCATTTTGTTAAAAAAAAAAGGGGGGGGGGGGAGGAATCTGCAACTTCGGATCAAAAGGCAAAGTTCTAGTCATAGAATAGGTTTGAACTTTTTCCCTCTTGGTTTCTCATAAAACCCTATCAAATTCTCACTCTTGAAAGCACTGCTTTAAATTAACAGGTTGTCTATCTTGTGATCATAATACACAACTCTTCAGAAGACAGTCTACATGCCCAGAATCCTAGCTGATTCACATGTGAGAGCCGAATTATATCATGTGTTACCCAACTTCTTCTAGAGCAGGGATGTCAAACTGGTGGCCCGTGGGCCAGATGCATCACTCACAGGCCAGTGGTGGGATTCAAAATTTTTTTAAACTACTGGTTCTGTGGGCATGGCTTGGTGGGCGTAGCAGGGGAAGGATACTGTAAAATCTCATCAGAGGTATTTGCCGGTTCTCCAGAACTGGTCAGAACTTGCTGAATACCGCCTCCGGTGCAAGTCACACCCACCACAACTCCGCAAATGGGTTAAATGTTGCAAAACGTCATGTGACATCAATGTGATGCTGTGAGTTTGACATCTGTGTTCTAGAGATTCTTAACCTTCACAACATTAAGATCGGTGGGTTTCAATTCTAAATATTCCATACATGTTTCCAATATGCTGGCTGGGCAATTCTGAGAGTTGACACATCTTAAAGTTGTTAAAAGTTGAGAACACTGTTCTAAACTACAGGTAGTCGTCGACCTACAGCAGTTTGTTTAATGACCATTCAAAGTTAAAACAGCACTTTTTTTTAAAAAAAAAAACAAGTTTTATTAATTTTCAAAACACACAAATCATCATTATCCATTACATGTTTAAACCTTTTTCCATTATAAATTTAACAAGTCAGATAAACTATAATTCTGTTTTAAACCATTTCCATATAAACATACAAAAACCTCTTATCCAATTTCTCTTTACTTCTCTTTACTCTTATTCAATTTCATTATTATTATTTCATCTATTTCTTTCTGACTTAGTTACCATTATTCTCATTCTATATTTCTGCAAGGTTTTATTAATTCTCCCAAAAAAAAAAAAAAAAAAAAACATATACACACAACACACAAAACATAAAAAAATCTTTTTGGAAAGTAACTTGGACCCAGGTATCTCTCTCTTCATGGACTTCAATTATATTCATGCTCATCTTACATATCATTACTTATTTTATTTACCATTCTAAGTCTTCTATATTAACTTCTCCACATATTTCACTCTTCTTAATTCTATCTTAATTAATCATCTTAATTTGAGTCATTATATTTGTATCTTTTGTCCATTCTTTATTGTCTCTTTGTCTCGTTCCTTATAAAAAAAAAAAGAAGTTTCTCCTGAAATCACTAATCAGAGTATGATGCCTTTCTATCTCCCCCCTAAATTAATCAAATTAACCTTTAAAATAACGCCCAATACCCAATCCGATTTTGCTTGGTACATTCTATCTAAATAGTACATCCAGAATAATTAAATACATAGTTAAACAATATATCTAAATATTAAAAACAAATACTATAATAGGAATTTTATAATAACATCAATACCATAATCTTATTAAACTCTTTAATTGAAACTCAATATTCTAAACCTCCCCTCATATTATTAGATTTTAAAACCAATCATTATTAAACATTTCAACATTTTAATCTCTTATCAACTCTTAAACCATTTAAGTTTTCTATTTCTGATACAATACTACAATATCATCTTATGTACCTTGCAAAATCTTTTTGAAGAAATTATACTTTATCCTTTATCCCTAAAAAGATTCCTTTTTTCCCATTTAATTTCAAAACTTTGTAGCTTTTCTCCACCTTTTCCCTTTCTTTCTTCTCCCAAAAACCTTTCTACCCCCCTTCTTCTAGCCTCTGCCTTACTGGCTTCCCTTCTCTGTCGTGTTCCTTTTCCTTTTGTTTACTATCATTATATTGATTTTGCACCTTATTTTTCCCTTTCTTAAGTGTTTTTTAAAATCTTAAGTCCTTTATTTCTCTTCCTTTCCCTCTTCCTTCTTTCTTGGTCGAGTTCTGAAATTCATTAAAAATGGCTTCCTTTCCTTCTTCTTCTTCTGCTGTCTTCATCTGTTGTAATGTTTGTTGATAGTTAATAAGTGCCATTTCTAAAAAAAGGAAGGCTTCTTTCAAACCAGCTTTACCATTTTTTTTTGCTTGTTCATAATCTTTTCTCAGTTCCTCAATAGAGAGAGCCATTATAAATCTTTTCTTTTCTTTTCCCCTTCTTTCTTCTTACAACAACCAGAATATTCCAAAGAGAAAATAAAACAGTCCCAAAGTTATCAATCAGTCCAAACCAAGGCAGAGTTCTCACTTTCTCCTCCTGGGGTAGTATCAATCAGAGAAAAAGAAAGTCCAAATCTGTTTCTTAAAATCTTAAAATCTTACTGCAATATATTTTAGTCTTCAAATCCTTAAGGCATCTCCTCCAACAAAGTCTTAGCATACAAATATTTTTTTTTAATCCTCTCTCTTTCCACTCATCGCTTAAAGCCAATTTTCACCTAAAAAAAAATAGGTTTCTTAATATCCACTTATTTATTCCGTAGGAAAAGAGGGTAAGCTTTCCTTTCAGCACCACCAAACTGCCGCTTTTTTCCTCTTCTAGAAGGTATCATTCAGAAAGTCATACTTTTCAGGAATTTTGTTAAATATGTCTTAGAGTCCTAGGAACCAAGAAAAACTTTCTCCTTTCAAAAACTTTCTCCACTTCCTCCTGCGCATTCTTACCCGGCTGCCAGCTTCTTTGTGGCGGCCATTACAGACCGCTGCTGCACCGTCTTGGGAAAAGGGGGTTCTGCCGGCCGGGGAGGGGGTATGCAACACCCCCTAACCCCTCTCCGGATCCCCCTACCTTCAGCTGCCCCTGCAGGGCAGCCTAGCTCCGTACCCGTCCGGATCGGAGCCCCCAAAGCGGCTAGCGCAGCAGGGATCACGCAGCTTCACGAATCCCTGCCGCTCGCGAAGCCGACAAACCGGAAGTCCCCAAAGTTAAAACAGCACTTAAGAAAGTGACTAATGACCAGTGGTGGTATTCAAAAATTTTTGCACCCAGTTCTGTAGGCATGGCTTGGTGGGTGTAGCTTGATGGGCATGGCAGGGGAAGGATACTGCAAAATCTCCATTCGCTCTCCACTCCTGAGGGAAGGTTACTACAAAATCCCATTCCCTCCCCACCCCACTAACCTGCTTTCCAGCTCCATTCTCCTGTGCAGGGCAACAAAAGAAGACCCAGCCGATCAGCTGGGACTCGGGAGGCAGACAATAGATGGCGGCAGGGCCAGTCAGAGGTGGTATTTGAGGGTTCTCTGAACTACTCAAAATTTCCACTACCAGTTGAAAATCACCTTGGCTTATGACCATTTTTCACATCTATGACCATTGCAGTATCACATGATTTACATTTGGATGCTTGATAATTGGTTCATCTTTGTGACGATTGCAGTGTACAGGATCATGTGATGACCTTTTGTGACCTTCTGACAAGCAAGGTAAACGGGAAAGCCAGATTCACTTAATAATGATGTTGCTGCTGATACAGTTTTACAGAGGAATTATTGAGTCTGTCATCTGCACCTCTATAACTGGTTTGGTTTGGTTCTGCAACCCAACAAGACAGACACAGACTTCAGAGAGTAATTAGGACTGCAGAAAAAACAATTACAACCAACCTGCCTTCCACCGAGGACCTGTATACTGCACGAGTCAAAAAGAGGGCTGTGAAAATATTTAGAGACCCCTCCATCCCAGACAACAAACTGTTTCAACTCCTACCCTCAGAACAATGCTATAGAGCACTGCACACCAGAACAACTAGACAGGTTTCTACAAGGACAGTGTTTTCCTGAATGCCATCACTCTGCTAAACAAATAATTCTCTCAACACTGTCCAACTATTTACTAAGTCTGCTAGTGCAGACTCAATATTACTATTACTGTCATGCCCCTGTTGGAATCTGATTCCAAGGGGGAGGCCGAGCAGCTGACAGGGAGTGGGAATGTGGCTCCGGTGGCTGTGGAAGAAACAGGGGGAAGGGCAAAGTCTGGCTGGGCAGAGCAGGGGAGAGGTAGAGCAAGGCAGAGGAAATTCAGGGGAAGATTCAGGCCCACCCCCTCTTTATCCTAGGGCATGCAGGGAGGAATGGAGAAGGGAGCAACATGAGTTGCGTGGCTTACGTGGGAGGAAAGGGCCCTGATTCCCTTCATTAGCTGCAGCTGGGAACACAGTGTTTAAAAAGGAAGTTTGCATACAGCAACTCATGGGAAGCAAATCGTGAGTTATCTTTTATGGTCAAGGCTTATCTGGGTTCCTGCCGTCTTCCCAACTGTGTGTGTTTTGTTGGCCTTTGAAGTCTGCAATTCCTTATCCTGCTGTGTCCAGTTATTTGCTGCAGAGTGGTTTGTGTGGATTTCTATTTACAGTTTATATGTACTTTGTTTTCGGACTGAATTTCCTTCATTTAAAGACTGTTCTTGGGAGTTTTTTCTCCAGCCAAAGGTAACTGGACATTGGGGGCAAAGTTGGAGGTATTAAAGGAACTTTTCTTACTTATGTGACTGTGTTGCCTTTGTGCCATGCCCAGGGTTATCACAATTAATATTAATCCTCCCATCTTTCCTTTCACCCATCCCCTCGCACTTATGACTGTTTGTTTATTTATTTATTTATTTATTTTATTTGCCAATTGTTTACAAGATAATAAGTATAAGTGTATACATAGTTGTGAATACATGAAATGGGTACATATAAGAAAAATAAAAGAATAAGAGAAACAATAGGACAGGGACGGTAGGCACGTTGGTGCGCTTATGCACGCCCCCTACAGACCTCTTAGGAAAGGGGTGAGGTCAATAGTAGACAGTCTAAGGTTAAAGTTTTTGGGGTTTAGGGAAGAAACTACAGAGTCGGGTAGAGTATTCCAGACATTGACCACTCTATTGCTGAAGTCGTATTTCCTGCAATCAAGTTTGGTGCGGTTTACTTTGAGTTTGTATCTATTGTGTGCTCTTGTGTTGTTATGGTTGAAGCTGAAGTATTCATTGACAGGTAGGACATTGCAATGTATGATTTTATATACCATGCTTAAGTCAGACCGAAGACGGCGTAATTCAAGGTTTTCTAGTTCTAGAATTTCAAGTCTGGTGGCATAAGGTATTCTACAACGAGTAGAGGAGTGGAGAACTCTTCTTGTGAAATATTTCTGGACTTTCTCAATTGTGCTAATATCAGATACCTAATGTGGGTTCCAGACTGATGAACTGTATTCGAGTATTGGTCTAGCAAATGTTTTGTATGCTCTGGTTAGTAGTGTGATATTACCAGAGAAAAAGCTACGTAGGATTAGGTTAACAACTCTTAATGCCTTTTTGGCTATGTAGTTGCAGTGGGCTCTAGCACTTAGATCATTAGAGGTGAGCATTCCAAGGTCCTTTACAGAGCTTGGGTCATCAACAAGTTCTTGACTATTCAGCTTGTAGACTGTAACCTTATTGCTTGTATCCTCACAATTTACATTGACTGTTTCCTAGTATGATGTGATGACTATTAAGTGTTGCATCTTATGATTCTTGACTCTTGATGAATGTATCTTTTCTTTTATGTACACTGAGAGCATTTGCACCAAGACAAATTCCTTGTGTGTCCAATGATACTTGGCCAATAAAGAATTATCTATCTATCTATCTATCTATCTATCTATCTATCTATCTATCTATCTATCTATCTATCTATCTATCTATCTATCTATCTGCCAATAGTGATTCACTTAACAAATGTGGCAATAGTGATTCACTTAACAAATGTGGCAAGAAAAATGGGCCAAAACTCACTTAACAAATTTCTCACTTACCAACATAAATTTTGGGCTCAATTGTGGTTGTAAGTCGAGGACTACCTGTATGGTGAAGAAAAGGCAGCTTTATATAAGTCCATCTGCCAGGAGAAGTGTAGAAGGTAGATATAGACAGATACCATTTGTTGGTGGAAATAATACAGCCAGGTTTTGTGATGATTTGGTTTTTTTAAAGTTCCATGGACGCTATCAATTTTTTCTACACAATTTCAGTTTAATTTTTTTAAAAGAATCATTTATCACTTCATATTCTGAGGATAATTGAACAAAGAAGAAATCATTCTTTATTCTTAGAAGTGTAGTTATTTTTTAACTTTTATTATTTAAATATACTGTACATGTTCAACCTATTTTTTTAAAAAACAACAACAATAACCACAAAACACACATAACGTGCACATCCTTTGTTTAAAATTATGATCCGATTGTCTCAGGTTTATGATGGATACAGAAAGACATTTTACATCTACCCATAAACTCTCTAGCACAAGTCCCATTAAAATGAGTCATATCAGTGCTTCGATTTGTTTCAAACAATATTTCACATTGAGAAGTTCCCTGTACATGCGCTCAATATTGGAACAATATTACTCTGGAAAACTGCAGCAAAGAACTGCTATAGTGGGCACCAAAGCACATTAACTTTGCAGGATTAAAGTTTTTTTTAAAAAAAAGCTCAACCATCAGTGAAATAGCTACAAACTTTTGCTTAGAGGACTTCAAAAACTATATAAGACAGACTAAGAATACATTTAGTCATTCCTTGTCAATTTTTTTAAATCCAAATTACCTTATTTTCAACCTTTTCAATTATTTTACCTGTTCAAAAGAAGGATGATTCTGAATACAAACTCCCAAGCTCTAAAAATCTGCTTTCGTTAATGTACTGTATTTTCAGCACATGTAATTCTCATTTTAGAGGCAAGCGATTTGAGAGAGATGAAAAAAATTCTTTTCCTTTCATAAAAATAGATCAATAGTTCAATTTATTAGGGGCTTTGTTACATTCTGCACAGTAAAAGCAAATTTAAACCAGAAAAAATGGATTCTTTTTCCTTCTCTAATAAACATGAAATACATTTGGAAAGAAAAATAGACATTTTTATAAGGAGAGCAACATTGTTAACCTCCCACTTTGTATATCTTTACATCTGTTCACCTTAACTTTTATGTTTATTAATAAATATTTTTATACCCAATCTTTTTTCCCCACAAGAAGCCTTTCTACAAATTGCTGAAGTCCTGTAATTATGAATGTTTACACATCTTCCCTTCCCCAAGACCCCAAACCAATGCTAATGGTTCTGTGACATAAGAACCTTGTTTGTAGCACATCGACTCTTCTGGAGAATGGTCATCCAATCCTTTCTTTGTCAACCAAACATTTATTTTTTGTGGGTGGTCTACCATGTCTTGTCAGTTGCAATTATCACTTTGAAAACAAAACAAAACAACAAAGGTAACACAAGGAAAGCCTTTTCCCTCATAGGACAAGGCTTTCATTATGCAGCCACTATAATGACCATCGTGATCTTCAAATCGAACTATTGGTAGTTTGATATAGAGTAAAGCATTTTTGTTCAACCACAAGAAAAAAAATTTTTTAGCCCAGCCTTTCCTAGACTGGTGCAACTCTGTTTTCTGAGAGCTGGTTTTCACTATATCAGGCAGCGAAAGGTGACTTGTGCCAAATACTGTTTTGCCCACGTGACTAGAAGCAGAAGTCAGTCGGCAACGTCTAGTGAAAGCAGGGGGTGGGGAGCTGCGCAAGACAATTATTCCACCGTCTCATGTTTCTTGTGGGGTTTGCATAAGGGAACATCCAGGCAAAGCATTTTGTATTTAAGGCTAAGCAACTGCAGTCTGAATATTTTGCAAGGCCAAATACATCCTAGGGTAAGTCTCAGGTCTAAATAAGGATGATTGGCACAGGGCAATCTCCCCCTTCCCTCACCCCACACAATGATCTCTAGGTAGATTGACTTCAATTTTGAGATTTCCCAGCCACAAACAGGGTTTCATGGGATTTGAAACCCACCTTTCCAGAATGCCCTTAGATCAGGGAAGCTGGCAAATGGGCTGCACAGAACCATTTAAATACAATCCTTTGAATAATATTTGTTTTAAGTTTGTTTTGCTATCCTTCTGCCAATTAAAATAGAGCACACATCAACTGGGCTTCATTTATATTGGCAGAGGGCTAAAGACGTGGTTGAGATGAGAATATGATATAGTACAGGCACTGCCATGTGTATCACAGGAAGTGTAGCTGGACTGTGTTTTATCTTTATTACATTATATATTACATTTATTACTGATGAATTTTGCTTTTTCTCCAGGTAGTAGACTATTTGAAGTCCTGATGGATCTAACCAGGGGTTCTTATTAGATCTGACAGTTGTCCTTTCACCCTGCTCCCCAAATCATGTGACCTCACTATGGGCATTTGCCAACCAGGCTGCATTTATGCCTGTTTCCAGTCACATTAATGCATTTTACAATGGTTTTGCAGACACTAGCATTTACTTCCAGTTTTTGGCAAAACCGCACCATAGCAACTGCAGTGTTCACTTAACATCTGCAGATTTGCTTAATGACATTCATAAGAAAGGGAATAAAATCAGGTTGGTCACATTTTATGACCATCACAAGTTACGCTCATGATGGGCAGGCTCCATTATGATCCTAACTTAAGGACTACCTGTACAAATTTTACACCAATCTATATTACACTCTGGAATAATTTTCCCACTGGACAGTTTTAGTTGATTTTTCAGAGAATTGGAGAATGGAAAAGAGTACAATAAATATCATTAACATGATCGACAGTGTAAATTATGCATTATTTTGAAAAGGATCCTATTTGTAAAGCATCTGTACCAAACTACTATTTCCAAACATTTTAAACCCATTCTTTTTGTGAGAAAAAATATTAAAGTAAAATAACCCTGCAGTATCAATATACTTAGCCCCTTAAAGTATTTTGAATATTAATATTCATTAAACAACAAACTACATTTGCTCTTCACTATAGACACTGCAAAGAAGACCTAAGCATTTCTTCATTTATTTAGTGGGATACACTGTGAAGAGTGTGTTACATGCTGGTTGGATGTACAGTTTCTACTTAACTTGCTCTAACAAAATGAATCTTGTTATGGTTATATTGATCCATAGTTCTCTAATGTTAAAGAGAAAAAAAAATAAAACAAACAAATAAAACTCATATAATTTTTTTCAGACTGAAAGAAGTTGATATTATGTTTAACTGAAGACTGCATTATTCAGTGTAAGCTATGAAAAAAGAACCCTCCATTAAAATTATGCCCAATATTACACTTTAGAGCAGGGCTGTCAAACTCGATTTCATTGAGGGCTGTCTCAAAGTTGTTTGACCTCAGGGGCCCGGTGTGGGCATGGCAGATTGGGCGTGGCCAGCTCAACGCCACTTGTGTCGGGGGCACTAGTAGTGCCCAAGCACTTTGTCAGTGAAAATGGGCTCCTGAGCTCCATTTTCAGCTGTGATGGCCTCCTGCAACCCTCTGCCAGTGAAAATGGAACTTGGGAGGGCCGCGTGCAGCCCTCCCAAGTTCCATTTTCACTGGCAGAGGCACTGCGGGCCAGTCCTTCGCTGTTTCCAGGGCAGCTCCACAGGCCAGATCTAAGCACCCCAGGGCCTTGAGTTTGACACCCCTGCTTTAGAGCCATTGCTTATATTTTGATAGACGAAGAAAGATGTTGCTTGTAAATTGGCTCTTAAGAGTTATATACACATAAGAAAAATAGTGGCTGCAATCCTCAAATAATTTATACCAGATCCATTCTCATCAATATAGTTAGGCTATGCTAAAATGGCCAGGAATGGCTGTTTGATCATCACAGTCCATTCTGGGCCTTAAATATTCACTCCAAGATGACAAAGCATTTCCTTCCCTCTGGGACTCACACTGACAAGGGATCACATTGCAGAGCCTATTCTAGATCGTGCGCCCACAATTCACAAGAGTTGGAACTAGGATTACTTATTTGAATATATAATGCAAAAAAGCCTAGCCTCTAAACATTAAAGTAGGAGTGATCAATGTCTCAGCTTAGGAAGCGATGTCTAATTTTTTTTCTCCTAGTGGCCAAGAGATGTAGTGGGTGGACCAAGATTGAAATGATGTCACAGAAGAATTGGACCAAGAGTTGGACTTTTCTTTTGTTTTTGAAATCTCTTCTCCCACTTTTATTGGTGTCCCATGGCTGACAGTTAATGTAGCAGGGTTGCTACATTGGTGGTGGTGGTAGAGAAAGTACCAAATTGCAATTGTTTGGTACTTTCTCCCTAAGATGCTCCAGAAATTGTATAAAAGGAGCATGGAACATAGGTGATTTATGAATTATCTACCCCTGCATTAAAAATGAACAGCAAGTAATGACCAAAATAAAAAGAGATCAGCTACTTGTTTTGATCAATATAATCCCAATATTCTTCTTTCAGTCTTTTGACATTTTGTGTGGAAACTTTTTCAGCACCATCAGCTGAGATACTACTTCTCAATTACTTCTTTAAATCAAGGTTCCCAGGAATATAGCTGACAATCAGCACCCCTAAGTAAAGGTGAATGCTCACATCCGATGTTCAACCAATTCCTTATCTTTAATTAAAGTAATATTCTCATGTGTAATGGTAAGATTTTAGTAGAAACAAGTACAGACATCTTTAACTGATATGTTCAAGAACATTGGACAGCTTTCAATGCTACATAGGAGCAGTATGGATAGCATATGGTTCCAGTCATTGCAGGAAAGTGTACATATTCCTGCAAAGTGATAAAATATTCTGAAACAAAGACATCTCTTCAGGGGTTTATGGAATAGGCTTTTGCATTGGGTTTGATAGCGTAAATAAAATGCAATTTCCTTTCTCTTCTGCAGCTCCCTATGCAATATTCAAAACTATCCTGAATTGAACTTTATTTAGATTGAGGATGCAATTTTCAACACCATGTATTTCAGGGCTGTTTTCTGAAACAGACTGCAGTCAAAGGAATGGCTTTTTCTATTTACTTTGTCGGGTGTGGTGATGTAAACAAAATGCTGCTCAGATGTTATCAGCTCAATATACTTAATTCAATGTCTTTCTGAAAAGAAATTGCATTAGTATAAACAGCCTTTCTCATCCTCAGCCACATTAAGATTCAAATTCTGGGGATTAAAGTCCACACATTTTAAAGCAGCTGAAATTAAAAAAAACCAAAAACACTGGTATAACATGTGGCCATATATAGTTATGCCTCACTTTAAAAAACCGAGAATAATTATGATTCAATTTCAATATTTTTGAGGTCAGGCATTAAATGACATTTGAGTATCCAAATAAATTCTGCCCATTTCAAAACAGCAGCAAAACTCTGTAGATCAGGGGTCTCCAACCTTGGCAAATTTAAGACTTGTGGTCTTCAACTCTCAGAATTCCCCAGCAAGCAAAGTCCACAAGTCTTAAAGTTGCCAAGGTTGGAGACCCCTGCTGTAGATGATACTTTGTAGGAAGTTTTGGATCTGTGAGAGAAGCAGTAATCAAAATGCACACAGATCCTGTTACAATTTCCATTCATTTCTGATCCTATCGATTTTAAGTGCAAATCTTAAAAAACAAGTTTCAAGGGGGGAGGGGAAATGGGGGAAACACAAGTGAACACAATCTACAATCCTATGTTTTTTCTTTTGTGTTGTTCTTCCTGTATTTATGCAAATTTGGGCAAGGATTCAAGGCTTGACTTTGTCAATCTTGCAAAGAATATGGACAGCAAGAAAAGATTATGATAGAAGGAGCAACTAAGAAAATCCTTCAAACAATCCCCCCCAAATAGAGAAGAAAGATATTTAACATCCTATTAAATAAATAACTTAGGGAGAAATACAAAGGCATGGCGTTAGCATACAAAGAGATGGGGAATCATACTATTAATTTTGTTAGAACAACTTTAATATGCTTATATTTCTTAATCCTATTCATCTCTTTCATATGAGACCGTTCCAAAATCTTTTCTTCTTTCTGCAGATGACCCATGTGCTTACAGTAAATGCTTAACTGTTCATTGGATCATTAGGCTTGAATGAAGTTCTTTTGATTTGAGTTAGTATTCCATAAATAACTTTCCCCAACATCGCCCCCATACATTGTCTCATATCCTTTCAGTTCTATTGGCAAGATAAAAAAATCATCATCACCATCATTATTTGCTTGCACTGGAAAAAGCTCTGATCCCATTTGATCCAGCTTGTGTCTTGATTATAGGATATGACACGTAACTAATTGGAGGTACTTCATAATTCGACAGAATAGAAAACCTTCCCCCGTTATCCGTCAAATAGAGCAGATGCTCTGTTTTTGCCTTTGCCTTTTGAGAGGAGTACAAGGTATTCCTGACAAAATCTTTGGTTCAGCTGCTATCAGTAGAAGAAGTCCTTCATCTGTGGGTCAACTACCATGGGAAGAAAATGAGCAGTAGTGTTTTTCCGTCTGGTTCTCTGTCCTTTCCTCGTCCCGCCTTTTCCATTCAAAGCCACAAACATTTGCTTTCCATTATTTTTCCAGGAGAATGAGGCATACGTATTGTACCCATTTTCTTCTATCCTCTCCTTTAGTTTGCAATCGTTGTTAAACTCTTTCTGTATGAAAAGAAAAAGAAAACACAGAAAGAAAAAAACCACAGACAATATCAGAAGGTGAAGAGGTGAAGACCAGTAAGTACAATAAAAAGAAATAGATAACTTTGGGGTATGCTTAGAACTGATTTTTTTAAATATATATGGTGGCTATCCTTTCTGTAGGGTTGTGTCCCTCCATGCAGCATTAAGGCTTGAACCACAGGGTAGATGCCAAAAGCACAGACAGCTAGACATGGTCATCAAAGTATCCAAGCAAACATTTATTTTATAGCCCAATCAAAAGATCCATTTTAAAGGTCAAATATCCTGTTTTCCAGAGTGGCCATTGCCCATAAATGGTAAGTTTCTTTTGCCTCCAAAAAGGGATCTTCAGATCCAACTGTCAAAGCTCACAATAAACATTTCTTGGACATTTCCTCTTCTCACTTGTTTGTATCATTCTTTCTTGATAAACAGATAGGACAAATAAGCAGGGCACATGTTGGAAAAAGATAATTTGCCTATCCACTGAGTTTCAAAAATTAGTGGTACAGCATACGGACTTATTGTGCTGCTGAATCAGCAGCAGTAGCAGCAACAGCAGCAGCTGTGTGCCGAAGAAGTTCAAAGTAAAATGTATGCAAACTCATGGCACATCTGCCTGGAATGTATAGGCATTATTTCACAGATCTAGCTGTTCTAAATGACATACTCAGTATTTAGCTTGCATGTTTTGCAACCTTAGATGTCTGTTAATCACAATTAACATACAGTAGATAGGTGGACTAAGGCCTGCAGTGGATGAAAAAACAAAATGGATAGCATTCAGAGAAGGAATAAGAGTGAGGGGTGGGGTGGGGTGAGAGAGAGAAAGAGACGGGAGGAGGGAGGGAGGGAGGGAGAGAGAGAGAGGGAGAGAAAGAGAGAAGGTGACATGCAAGGTGAACCCCTTGAATAACAAATAAGGATATGCTTTTATTTCTGTAATGAAGACATGCCACTAAGCTTTTTCTCTCTCTTCACATTTTTATGCTCGCTTTTTTGCACGCACAATAAACATACTAAGCCCTGGAGATTCTTAAGCCACCTTTAAAAGCAGACAAGTTAAAACTCTTCAAAAACAATAAAAAACACAGGTGTGATTGCTCTTCCCTAATCATTACTCAATCTGAAGCTCACTTTTATCATAGGGTTTGATATCCATTTTTAGACTCTACAGTACATTCATTACAATTATACTTTATACTTTTTCAAATAAGTGGGAATCTGGAAGTTAGGAGTAGAAATAGTTATTGATTATGTAAGGAATGCTTTGACATATTCTATTACAAGATGGAAGAACTGAGAAGGAAAAAAGAAGGGTTCTAAAGTCATACAGATAATCTCTACTAGCAATTCTCCAAAATAAGAGAAGTAGCATATAAAAGTGATTGACTTGTGAGGTGACCCAGTGAAGGACAAATCAAATACAACTTTAATTCCTCTGAAACATTAAGCAGTTTTTAAATTATACTTATACTCTTATACTTAAGAGTATAATCCAGGAATTATTTGGTTTCCTACATTCCAGAATCCATAATCTGATTCACAACTATATCTTACAGTTATGCATTAATATATGGAGGATGCAGATCTGGTCAATTTCAACTAAAATTCCATTCCTTGTAACCTTAATTAAAATCTCCCCTTTGTACGTTAATTTTTTTAAAAAATAATCAAGTGCTTTCTGTTGATTCAATACGGAAGGGAATAAAATAATAGATATGTGAATCTGATTTGTTTGATTATTTTTTTAAACATTTCCCAGAATAATAGACATTTGTAAGCTGTATGAATTGTCTTCAAATCCAAATATTGCATCAATGTTTACATTATATGATATACTACTTTTCATGAGGGTAAGCTTGATAAAAGAATTTTAAAAAATAGAGAAAAGCTGAATGTGTACTTGAATTTTCTTTCAAGGGTTTTGACATTGTTTTTATTATTAACCTAGACAATCTGTGATCTTTTGCGTCATCTTTTCAGAGATATTTCCTTATCAGATTCCTCGATGTCTTCAACGATGACAATGTTTCTAATGTGGTGTCTTACCTGGAAAAGTTGGGATATATTCAGAGATGTGGGTCTATGACGACTCACCATGGCCAGCTTGCAACAGCCAACTCACTGCAGGACAACTCACCGCAGGACAACAATTACACTAATATAGAAGAAATAGTCGAATAGAATCATAAAGAAAAGATGCCAAAGGAGGGATAAAATAAAATGTGAATGACAACAATTAAAATAATTGTTTAAATTATTTTAAATAATTAAATTGAATTGTTGAATTGTCCCAAAGTGAGTTGTTCCATGGTGAGTTGGCCATAGCAAGTTGTCCCACAGTGAGTTGGCAGTGATGACATTGGCCATGGCAAGTTGACTGTGGCGAGTTGGCCGTGGCAAGTTGGCTACAGCAAGTTGTCCCGTTTCCCAGAGTTGTACCTACTTGAAAGTAGCTTGTGTTGAACTGCGTAGCATAAATATTAGCAGAGGAATTGTTTTATGACATTTTGTATTATGTTATGCACCATTTTATGATAATTTTATTCATAAACTGTTTTATAAAATTTGCTAAAATTCCATTCCATGGGAATCATGACTGCTGGATTTTGGATACATTCTATAAATTCATCCACTTAAAGAACCTTGGTTCAAAAATTGCTTCCCTGCTTTGCCCAGTTAAAGGTTACAGGTTAGTAGTGATAAAAAGATAGATAATAACATAACTGAATGTGCACATTATTTATAACTTTGAAACATGGCTGTCAGGGCAGATTTTATTTTTCCGGACAGAGTGAAGTTTAAATATGGCTGTTTGGGGACTATTTAATCCAAGAAAAAATGGAAAACATTTTTGGAACTACGGACATTAGTTTTATGCTACTCCAGGTATAAGAAACCTATAAAAATGTTCCATGTTTTCAGCTAGAGTCCAAGAAGGAAAGGGGTAATAACAGCTTGAAATAATGGAATATAATTAATCAAAGTGCATTTTATTTGGATGTGGAAGATCTAGGTTTCAATCATGAGCATCTTCCAATCAGCATGAAAAGCATTGCCTGACAGTGGAACTATAGTAACATCCTCAGAAGTGTTTGCTCCCTGTTTATATATAATAACTTGCCTTTCAAGCCCCTTAGGTACAGAAGCTCACTCGGTGAATTTGAACTCTCACTCTCTGTAGTTCAAGCAACTTTCCAAGGTTAAGAGTATTGATGGATAATGGAGGAAAGAATTGCTACACACACACACACACACACACAGGCATGCACACACAAGAGTATATAAATAATGTGTGTGTGTGTATGTATGTATGAAGAAACAGAAACAAACAGAAGAAACTACATAGAAGAAAGTAAAATGTACTTACAGATCCATAGACTTTGCCATTCTTATTCATGGCAAGATAATAATTGCTGTTAATAGATTTAACAGCCACCACTCCAATTTCCACAGATGTTATTTCCAATATGCCTACAATACAAGAGCAGATAAAAAAATCAGACAAATACAGATCAAGATCTAAAAATTTGGAGCTAACAAAGAAAAGATTGAGGGAAACCAAGATAAACTTTTTTTGTACAATAGAATCAAGAACTACTCAAATCCTTTTAACTTCCAAAACAACCAGGCAATGAACCCCAGAAACTATTATGGCATGGATTTATATGAACATTGTTTTAATTATTATCTTTCCTTTCCTCTCTCTGCCTTTCAAACTCCTTAACTAGTGAAACAGCTCAACTCTTCTTAGCACAGATTTTCATTGAAATTTATCAAAAGGGACATCTAAACCACAATATTGTATTAAATTTATAGCATATGTCAATAGAATAGCAGATTCATTGTGATAGGCAGAAACAGTGGTAAGCACTTTATTCCTTATAGGATATTTAGATAAAATTAAATATCTTGGCTGCACTTTATGTTTTTTTCAAGTATATTTTAGAATATGGCTGAGCTAAATCTGATAGTTCAAAATCTTGTCCTCTCAAATACCATAAAACTCCTTCTGTTTCATTTTCAGTAAAATATATTTACCTCTGGAGCATGGATGTCTTTGGCTCTTTCTCTATCCCCCTGTCTCGCCAAACTAGGTAAGCAATGTTATTTTTATTTTATGATAATATTAACAACAACTTAACTTTAAAGCTTGGCCAGGAGATATATTTCAAGTGGCTTTTATACCCCACACTTCTTCTAACATGATAGCATGCTGTATATTTAATGTGTCGTGTAGTTTACACAATTTTGTTTTGTTGTATTAGCCAGTCATTGACTGCAATAAATGTTATTGCTTCCCCATCTACTGAATGCATCATTATAAGGAGATATCCTGGAAAATTATTGTCCCAGGAGTACATAATACATTTGTGGTTGAGGTTTATATTCACCATTTCGCTGGCACCTGCCAGTCATATTTGATAAAGTAGGTAGAGAGAAGTCAAAGAAATGGACTTTTAAGTAATTTTAATTGAATGTAAATCACATTAATTATATTCAATTAAGTGGATTATTCTCCATTCATACTGAAAACTGCAATTCAGTGCCAACTTTTGGAGAGATTCTTCAGGCCCCACCCAAATTTTCTGGAGGCCAAATATAGCTTTGAAGCATCAGATTAACCTGTCCAATCTAAGCACCTATTTACAGGTACATCATTTATTTGGCTCATAAAGGCTGCATCTGTCAAGTGTGGGGAAAATCAGGAGATTCAGGCAGTTCAAATGAGTATAAGGATTTATTGAAAGCTTAAGGTCTTTACAAGAATCTGAACTACTAACAGTCAAGGGAAATTAGCAGGGGTTAAGAAGGAATTCAAAGTGGGATGGACTTAGATCTCTTGTGGGCGTGCAGGGACTCATGACTGATGACACTTTTGACTCTCTCCCTGGGGCTCAGCCTGGCCATCTCCTGTTTGAATTGTTGTGCATAATAGCTTAATATCCCAAATCAGGGTTTTAGCATTCATTAGAGATAATCTACAGTACATCGGTGATAAAGTTTAAAAAAAGAACATTGTGAGGACAGCTGGATGAATTGCTGTATAGTTGTATAAATGGAGCGGAGGCAAATAGCTGTTTAAGTGGCACAAGTAGGGTCATGGAAAATATATTAAACAAACAAACAATCAAGTCAATATTGCTCTGGCCCCCACAACATAACTGGATCACTGGAAAGCTTATTGACACAGTTAAATTTAGCTCTAAACAGATCCAGCCTTCAGTTGGGGGAAAATAATTTTTCGCTTTGTCTTTCTTGAAAACTGTTCCTTTGGGGGTAACTAATATTGAACTCTATTGAGATTGAAATGAAGTGATGAGCAATGTTGCTTTGGTTTTTCACCCTTTCCCTGGCCATACAGGGGAATGAAAAATGAATACAACGTACAACCACAACTGAGCTCAACATTTGCATGACTAAGCAAGGTAATTGTTGAGTGAATTTTGCTCCATTTTATGACCTTTCTTCACACAGTTGTTAAGTGCAGGTGTTAAGTTAGTAACACCCAGTTTTTAAGTGAATCTGACTCCCCATTGATTTTGTGTGTATCAGAGTATATTCATGAACTGGAATAGTAACAAGGTCAGCCAATGAGAGCTGAATTGAGGGCTGAAACTTAAAGAGAGAATCTGGGTGTGGTTTAGCTATGTTTTGTGCTCAGCTCTAAAGTGAAAGAGAAACTAACTTGCTTGCTTGCCTGTTGAACTAAAGTGAAACTGATGTCTGTTTCTGAGCACCTGAGTTGCTGTTCTGTTCTGAACCTGTAACATGTTTGCTTCTGTTTGAGTTTGCTCCATGTTGGAGCAATCTACAACTGGTATTGTAAAATTTACTTTATATGTTTATAAAGAAGTTAAATGAAGCCTCAACCATCTGTGTTTACTTTTCTGGCGCTGAATTTACGATGCAATACTCTGAACAGTGTTTCACTAAAGCTGATCACGTGGCATGACCCTGAAACACTGTAACTGTCATAAATACCTGCCAGTTTCCAAGCATCTGAATTTTGATCACATGATCAGAGGGATGCTGCAATGGTTGTAAATGGGAAAAAAGGCCATAAGTCACTTTTTTCTGTGCCGCTGTAACTTCCAATTGTCACTAAACAAATGATTGTAAGTTATGGACTACTTGTAGAAATGAGTGAAAAGTAGGTGAAACCACACACAAATCTTTCAGCTGTGCTACAGATTAAAATTGCTCCACCTTGGATTTTGTTTTCTTAATTATTTTTAGTTCTGGTGCAGGAACAGAAAGGAAACGGAGAAGAAAGAGATATTAGATATCAGAAAGACAAGCTGTTGGAGGAAAAAATGCCAAAAATGACCATTGCCACTCACACTCTTCTCTCTCCAACTGTGTGTGCATAATGGGAAATGTAGTGATGAAGAGAATATACAGAATATAATGAGAATATATGCCTTTCACTTAGTAGCATTTGAGTAAAGTCATAATACAACAATTTTAATTGATCCTGAGGTTCAGGATTATCTATATCTAATTTCAGAATATACAAGTCAAAAGTAGTGCTTTGTCTGTTGTATAAATATGTAAATGTATTGGGACTATTGTTATGGTACAGTATTAATTGTATGCTATTCAGTCATAGTAATTAGTATAGAAATTGATTCTAATATAACTTACTTCTTCAGTTGCATCCATTCAGGGCTTAGTAATATATTACCCCAATATTGTAATACAATGAGAAGCAAAGGAAGTAAACAAAAATCAAACTGATTTTTGTTTTCAGTAACATTTTGTGTAGCTTTCATAATGACAACAGATGTGGGACGCAGTTCTCCTCTCCAATAATAAATCATCCATTTTTGTCAGACATAAACAATTAATGCAATCCACATGAATTGGGCCAGGCAAAACAATTTTCTTTTCCCTTCTGCCACAGGATATGTGAATTCTTTACCATGCCTAGCATCTGATTAGTCTAACATATTTAATAGGCTACAATATAAGTAATAAAACACTCATAAATAATGATCTATTTGCTGCAAAACTTTATTCGTCATCTAATGTGACACTGCCATTTCCAATCAACATTGTGTTCCTTGTTCTCTGCACTATTGGAACCAGCTCTGAGTCTGGGACAATTTCCCCCCCCTTTAAACAATATAATCATTAATGATATAGTACAAGCTTCTCCTATAACAGTTGCTATGCCATCTTCCAACTTGATAACGGCAACAGATGTATCTGACTCCATCTTTTTCTATTCCCATATTTGCCTTTCAGATGGAAAGAACTGAAAGCTGTTCATGCACATGTGATCTTTTGCTGTTCTATAGTAACTGATACTCAATGACAGATTGTCCCTGAATGTGAAAGTCCCATAATCCACTTAAAGATGCATTGTTCATGAAATTTTCTTCTTTAAGTCTATTTATCTTCTTTAAGTCGAATGAACATTTCCACATTTGGTGACAGTAAACTCCAGGACGTAATCATGTGAAATGTTTTATTTTGTCAATAATCGTTGACCATTAAATTCTTGGAGAACAGGCAAGATATGGAAGTGAGAATGAAATAAATAGAATCTGCTCTGAGTTTTCTAGTTGGAATGAACTGGAACTATTTTTTTTTTCAGAAAGGATCTCACGCAAAACCAACTGTAAAGCTACTGCTTTCTTCTCCTGGAAATGCCACATTTATGCTGATACTTCAAGGTTCATGAATTGTAGAGTTCATCATATGTTAAATTCATACAGACAACCTGGTGCCATTTGATTTCTGAGTCATCATTCCAGCTTTAAAACAAGGAGGAAAAATAGTCCTGTCCACCTTAATCTATCTTTGTTTAGCAAGAGGGATAAAATGGCCAATTTGATGATTTGCATTGAGAACCTCTGTTGTAATCCAAGCAATACAGTTTTCTTTTCATCAAAGAGTATTTATGTCTTACTGCAGTTTGAACTGGCTCATTTTCCTTTTTGTGATCAATATTCTGCTGCTTGTCAGACAGCAATAGAGAACATAGACAATTCTTTCATAAGGACATGTTTGCTTGCTGTGGCCTCTGTAGTAATGCCAGACTGAATTAATTCCTTGTTGCATTAACATTTTCATGGAATTGTATTAGTTTATGCGCCAATGGTCTATTTTTTTAAATCTTATTTTGCTTATAAGGATTGCAACACTTTACATAAACTGCAATTCTATTGACTAATAATAAGTATCATTTTGCAGCCCTAGACATTTGTTCAACTTTTGAGCTAGATAACACGTTCAAGTATAAAGCCTGCAAGTATAGCAGTTCAAATGGATCCAGCAACTTATTTTGTTTTGACCCAATATTTAATCAAGGTAAAGCTCCCTAATACAGTATATCAGAATAAAATAATGTTTAGTTGGACTATTTAATCAAATGAATCAATTATATTCATATTTAGGAAGTTCTGATCAGAATTTATATTATGACCCCCTTTGCCCCAGAGTGACAGAATGAAATTTGGATTTTCCTCTCTTATATTTGCCTAAATCAAGCTAGATTTAATAATTAATTGAACTTGGCTGAATTCTAGATTTTGTTATGTAAAAGATGAATTGAAACTGGTTTTCATATCCTCAGGTGATCTCAACCCCTTAAATTCTTGGGATCTGGTCTCCATTAGTTAATTTGTAATCCCGTAAATCTGTTATCCTGCAAGGGCAGCAAAGTGGCAAAAAAAGTGAAAAAAGTAGTGTTGGGTTGTAGTTCAGAGTTGCAAATTATAAAAATTCCATTGCTAGACTATATCTGATTTCTAGATGAACTGGTGAGAAAGGAATAAACCAGGAAATCTTATTGGCCCCATGTTTTTTGAGACCATTGCTGACAATTTTTAACACACACAAAGTTGGTTGTCACATTAAACATGCATAAACACACACACACACACACACACACGGCTACATACAATATATACATTTGTATATATCCCCATATACAGTGGTAGGATTCAAATTATTTTACTACCGGTTCTGTGGACGTGGCTTGGTGGGCGTGGCAGGGGAAGGATACTGTAAAATCTCCAGTCAGAGGTGGGATTTGCCGGTTCTCCGAACTACTCAAAATTTCCGCTACTGGTTCTCCAGAACTGGTCAGAACCTGCTGAATACCACCTCTGCCCATATAATGGCATGTTTTTATTTTGTAAACAAGCACAGGAGGTAGATGGGTGAAAATCCGGTGTGTTTTTTCCTATCTTGAAATATTTATCAAAACCAAGAAAAACACAGGGAATATTTAAAATATGTTCCCTCTCTTCAAGTGTAATAGCATAATTTAATATTCCACTATCATAATCTATCATCTCGTTTGGTGTCATTTTCCTTATGAATATTTCCAGATGTACAATGGAACAAACAGAAATTTGAAATAATCCTGAACTTGCTTAATTCAAATGATGAGATGTCTGAAATATTTTATGCTGTTTCTAGAAGGCTCTCAACCACAACGACATGTGGGAAGACTAAGAGACTAGCTACTCCTGGTTTCAAATCTCTTCACAGTTTTGAAACAGAAAAGAGCACTTCCTGCTAATCTAAAACTTTGACAGGTTTTTGTGCGTTATATGGGTTTCCTCTTTGTACCCTGACCCGAATTTTTAGGATTTATCATAGTTGTGATAAACAAGCAAAATATTCTGATGAACAGCTAAAAAGAGGAAATGGGAGCATATATTTCCCTAGTCCATTATGTTACAATTTTGCAAATGTGAACCAAACCTAATCTTTACTGTTTACTCATGAATTAGCTGTTTTGAGTACTTGATAGTTTGGTGTCTTCTTGTTTGACTAAGTATGTAAATCAGCAAAGAGGAAAAATTTAGTATATATTTTGACATGAACAAGCATGGTTGCATTGAGATGTTCTTCCTTTATTTTATGAGGGAATGTTTCCATGGATCAAGACTTATAAGAAGATTGAGTTAATTACAAAAAAAACACCTTTAATGTTCAAAGTATTCATTTCTGAAAGATGTGTTACCAGATGACTTTACTGTTAACAGCAAACCCAAAAGTGCTTTTTCAAAAGGCCTCTGGACTTTTTTTCCCCTTAAAGATGTTTCACTTCTCATCTAAGAAGCTTCTTCAGCTCTGACCGAATGGTGGAAGATAAAAAGATACATATTCTTTTCAATCATTTGCTCATTAGCATTCTTTCTGAAAAAGCATTTTTGGAACAACCGTGACCTCTATAATTGAGAATCTTCCTAGACTGTTAACAACAAATTAAAAAATCCAAGAAAACAGCATTGGCGTTTCTCAGTAATAGTACATGCACAGTTCAAGCTTGTACTATCTTGAAATACACATTTTCAGTCCACATATTGTTTTAAGGCAAATACACTATTTTTTTCCATCCTGTTTTTTAACATCAAAAAATGGCAACAATTATGGCTAATCCTACTTGCCCATATCCACTATAAAAGTGGGTTTCTCAGTATTGGAACCATTTCCAACTTATGTAAGTTAGAAATGTTTTAAATATCAATAAGAGATATGCCCTAACACCCTGCAAGTGCTTTTTTTTACATATATGTCACTCTGAACCATACTTTCCAGAACAACCAATAGTTAAAGCAAATTTTTTTAATGCAGTGACAAGAATAATTGCCTCATATTTCCTCTGTGATTTTATACATTGTTTCCACACTTCTTTATATTCTTATTAAGGAAGGTGAGAGAAACCAAACATAGAAAATCACAGGCTATGGTCGAAGTCTGGCTAGTTTTTATTAAGACAAATGACTAGTTAGATAATATTAGTTCTTAGTTTCAACTACTTATTGTAACACTATTCATTATCCTCCAGTCTCTAGGTTTCTAGTTTCTAGGTTCTACTATATCACATGACCTAAAATGGACACCTAACATCAAATACATCATCAAAAAAGCACAACAAAGAATGCCAACTCAGAAAGCTCAAATTGCCCAAGGAGCTGCTGATACAGTTCTATAGAGGAATTATTGGGTCTATCATCGGCACCTCTATAACTGTCTGGTTTGGTTCTGCAACCCAACAGGACAGACACAGACTTCAGAGGATAATTAGGACTGCAGAAAAAACAATTATTACCCACCTGCCTTCAATTGAGGACCTGTATACTGCACGAGTCAAAAAGAGGGCTGTGAAAATATTTAGAGATCCTTCAGATCCCAGACACAAACTGTTTCAACTCCTACCCTCAGAACAATGCTATAGAGCACTGCACACCAGAACAGCTAGACACAAGAACAGTTTTTCCCCAAAAGCCATCACTCTGCTAAACAAATAATTCCCTCAACACTGTTCAACTATTTACAAAGTGTACACTATTATTACTGTTAATCTTCTCACCACTCCTTATCACCCATCCCTTCCCACTTGACTGTTTCCTAGTATGATTTGATTGTTGATTGTACCCTATGACTATCATTAAGTGTTGTACGTTATGATTCTTGATTCTTAACGAATGTACCTTTTCTTTATGTATACTGAGAGTATTTACACCAAGACAAATTCCTTGTGTGTCCAATCACACTTGGCCAATAAAGGATTCTATTCTATTCTATTCTATTCTATTCTATTCTGTTCTGTTCTGTTCTGTTCTGTTCTGTTCTATTCTATTCTATTCTATTCTATTCTAAATTATCTTTTAAAAAAAGACACTTGGAATGGACACAAGATTATTGAGTTATGTGCATTTCACTAAATGTGCCTGGAATCTTGTTGACTGACAGATACAAATGCCCAAATATCATATTAAATGAATATGAATAAACTTGGGGAAAGTGAAGGAATGCTTTGCTTTGATTGGAGAACTGTTTGCTTAGAAAATATTCACAAGTTGTCCTGATGAGGTTCTGCATGAGAGCTATCCGTAGGCTCCAGATTTCCAAAACTGCCCATGGAAAGCCATAACTGGAATACTCCGTATGCATGTTCTCAGCTTCTGTGACCCAACAAATGTTCAATTTCCTATAATATTGGCTGCCTTCTGCATGATATGCACTAACTAAATCTGTATAATATTCCTAACTGGCCATTAATTTAAGCATAATATTTAAGCACCAAATAATCTACCTTTGAAGTGGAATATACTGTATATTTTTCAACATGTCTAAAGTCTACACAGTATAGCAGATTGTGCTTTTGTGCATTGAAATTTGAAACTCCTGCTTGCTTATGGAGCCCAGCCGTAACACGTATGGATTTCCAAATGATTTCTCCCAGTCTGATACTCAGGGGATGGGCTCTGTATCTGTAGTTTTTGTTTGTTGAAATCTCTTGATCTCCTTCCTTGGCTTCCCCTACTTGGAATGTGTGAATCTGTGTAAATCTTATTCTTTTTTACTTTTTGGCTTGAAGGACAATTTTTTGCTTCAGAAGGAATATGTCCAGGTTTTGACATACGTTTTCTGGTTTGTTTAGGGACAAAGAATTTTTTTTTTAAAAAAACTTACCTTTGAAAATAAATGAGATGGCCAACCCCTTGACAATTTTTGTAACAAAAATACCACATAGTGTTTTCTGTGCATATATGCTAATTTGAACTGAGTTATATGCTAAACTCTGTACTTTTTAAACTTTTGTTAGAGAGTTCACATTTCACAATATTGCACAAAACTTGTATTAAAATAAAGACAAATTTCCATCTACAGAAGAGATAGAATTTCTACGAGTTGCACTTGAGCTCCCTTGGCTGGGCTGCTATGTTGGGGAGGGGGACAAATGAGATCAATCATTGGAGTCAATCCCCCCTACGTGTACTTGGATTCCCTCCGTTGGAAAACAAGGGGTGAAAGCAGCATGGAGGAGGGGAGAAATTTTGATATAAATGGGAACTCAATGAAGGCCTGATTCTGCTTTAAGAAAACAGAATATGGCCTCAACTATCAACTCTTACCTTGCCCCACTAGGCAGTGGGGCAAGATAAGAGTTTCTATCAACAGGAACACAGATGACAGGATGGCAATTCTCAGTTCTGTAACTGATTCTAGATCAGTGCAAAGCACATACCTGGAAAAGGTGTCATTGTCACCTGTTTGCCCACTTGAGATTCCATGGATGCTTCTCATTCTCCTGGAGATTTAGATTGAAGCTTGCAGGCGATGTCCTTCTGAAAACATTGTAATTTCTCATCTATTTCATTTATTGACTAAGGGTGGAAATTCAAATCTGTTAGGTGTCACCCTTTTAATTGTCAATAGTTTTGCTGTATCTTTTAAAATAAACTGTTAAGTTTTCAGAATGAGGCATGAGAAACAGGAGACATAACAAAACTTAACTGGAGAATATATTTACTCTTTTGTAGTATAAAAAACCCCAAGGAGGATGTATTAAGGCTTAAAATGAAATGAGCATTGTATGACTTCTTCACAGTTGCTCTCATGGGTGTGGGTGTCTTTGAATACATGAGTGAATATTTTCTAAGGGATTTGGACCAGTAACATTCATTCATCCCATCTGGAATGACAGTTACAGGAAGATTGGACCATAGAACACTGTGACAGGTTGAGAAGAACTTATTTTTGAACCCATTTTCCATCCTTTGTTGGGGGCGGAGGGGGTTCGTTTGGCTTGTTTTATTTTCCTTTCCTTAGTTGTGATAATATTTTTGTGGTATAATTAATGAAATCTGCTTTTGTTAAAAACAATAGTGTATGCCAGTGTCATCACATGAAGAATTATATTCATCTCATGAATATTAGGACATGTCTATACTGCAAAAACAAATCACTCTGAAGCCTGTTTCAAACTGATGGATGTTTCCTCTTCAAATATCTGGAAATTACAGTTTGCTTATGATGCTGTGAATTGTTTGTTAAAGTCCTCTCACTCCCACACAGAACTAGTTTCTCTGGTTTAGTCACCCTTTTTGGTCTTTTGGTTTTGTTTTGTCACCAGTCTAGTAAAGAATATGAGAAAGTGCCACCTGGTGTACAACACTGTATATACTCAAACCAATAATGTCTTAACGTGTTTTTATTTTAATGCTTCTGTGTCAAGTGGCAACTTCAATTGTACTAGAAAGCAATGTACAACAATGTATCTTCTGTGCCCTATTAAATTGTCCAACTTCTACTATCTTTGGTTTAGTATTTGTAAAATAATTTAGCACTGCCCTTGGAAAGTGGGAAGAGAGCAATGAACGATTAAGGAAAGAGGAAATAGCAATTCAAGTCCTGAAAAAGTAGAACTTGTGAGAAAGAAACTCAAAATAATTCTATCTTGATTTTGCTTGGTGTAAAATATGGCAGATCGAAACTTGGGACAATTTTCAAGATTCTGTTATTCTACCCTACAACAATAAAGAACATTCCTGGAATTCTATTTCTTGATATTACCTAACTCAAAGGGCTAATAGTAGTAAAACTCAGACCAGAAGAGAAAATCTTCTAAAATTTTAGTCAGCTATTTTCAGTCAGAATCAATAATAGAGTGTTGGACAAACTTATGACCTAATTGGGGCTACTTATGTTTCAGCTGCAACTTCTATCCCTTTGTTCCTTGGCTAAACATAATTCAGCAAATTTGACATAGGTTTTGAATTGAATTGGCATCCTTCAGTCTCAAGAGACTATGGTATTGTGCTATGAAACCAATAAGTGCCACTTCCTGTGTTGTTTCAATTCTGTGTGCAAAGTTGGAGTGTCCTCTCCAGAGCACCGAGGCCTGGGTAATTTAATATGGAGAATAAACTGTTACCCAAGCAGCAGATCCCCCCTCTCCACGTCACTGTAATAGTCTAATGGAATGGCAGAGCCGATACGATTAGTTCCAGCTTCGTCGCAGGAGTTATCAGAACGTGATTGTACACAGTCACAAACTGCTTCCGGGACTCCAGCTCTGGATTTTGACTCCTGGAGTGAGGTTGGCTCCTGAAGCCTTTTCCAATAATAGATATAGCTACAAGGCAGTGGAGGTTTAAAATCAGAGTTTCTCTTCTCCTAAAAGATGGTTCTACCATTTTATCTGTTGTTGGGGCATAAAGCCCTCTTCTGCCTTCAAAACTGTTGACCATCTTCTTCTGTAACTCTGGAAAGGGGTCCTTACAAGGTGCTACCAGCCGGGCCAGCTGGACCAAGGTTTTTTAAGGAGTTATTACTATTCCGGCACTCCTCCTCACTCCAGGATGCCCAGCTCAGCTCCATTTGCAGTGTCCATTATCTTCCAACTGTCCTGATATAGATGTATATATGTAGTAAAGGGATCTCTCATCTATATCCATCCATGGCTACCACTAACGTTTCTAACTCTGAAACTCCCTTCTCATCTTAATCCTAAAAGAATTGTAAACATAAGCAAGCTTAACCCACCATTTATATTTTGGTCATTATGCTGCTAATAAATTCCTGAAAACCTCCTTATAAGTCATTCATTTGGTGGTTAATGTAGCTAAATAGAAATTCAGTTAGAGTCGGACCAGAAACTTTCTTTTCCTCCCTTCTTTCAAAGCAACCGTGTGACAAGCACCACTGATAAAGCAGCTGTTGTATTAAGTCAAAAGACAGGCAGAGATTTGAGAAGATACAGGTTTCCCTGCAGCAGAGTTACTTCACGGAGGCCTTGTTATCAGCTCTCTTAGATCACTACATACAGTACTTCGTCAAAACCCCTGTTATCTCTCCAGATAGTCACCTACCAGTTAAATATCTTAGGAACTCTGAAACATTGAGAATGGAGGCCCTTTAGTTGGTTACATTTGCATTAACAATGCTTTGACTGTTTCGCACCAAAATGTTGGATGCTGCAAATATCATTCTACACCTCTAAGTGTAAATAAAGATTTCTGCAGGATGCAACCATCTTTGTCATTTGTGGATTGCTGTAGCTAGAAAAGACCAGAATGTATACTCTTTCTCCAATTTTAACCTCTTACAAAGACACTTTTGCTACCTTTTTTTTTTTTTTTGAAAATTCAGTTCTGATGCCTAAAAGACTCTGTTGCCAGAAGAATTATCAAAATTGCTACCAGTCACCAATGAATGAATATGAATATCAGATTCTGGAAAGCTTCAATCAGTTCTAGCTACTGTTACCATATGCTGCTTGTCTAACTGAGCATTTGAGACACAGTTGGGAACTTTGAAATTTTCTATAACCTCAGTTGGCATATTCAATGAAAGGTAAAGAAATGATTGGAGTGAAATTCTCCATATAGCCATGCAAATATATCTTTCATTATTAGCTTACTGTATAATATTTGCATACGATGCTGGGAAATGTTTAAATCTAAATAGGGATCTGCAAACATGAAGAATATCCTTCATAAATGTAATAGATCAATAAATATGAAGCTTTTTCTAACTCCACAGCATCATAGTGTGAGAGAAGGTACAATTATAAAATTGCACCTTAATAAAAATGTCATTTGATTTTCAGTTCTGATGTGTTATATCTGTATCTAGGTACCCTGATGGCAAATTTGAATGGTACTTTTTTAACCTCATTCAAAGCAACTCAAGGCTAGTTCTCCTGTATATCTACAGTACATTAACAGTTGCCCATAATTCAAGCATGCCTCATTTTATGCACTTTTTTACAAGACCCTCCACCAGCAAAAAGATTACAACTCAATGAAGGCTAAGATGATGACTAGCATTTGCTGCAATGAAGTATTTTTTTAATTAAGGTATGTATGTTGTTTATTTAGACAAAATGTTATCCCACACTTAATCGATCATGTATAGCGTAAATATAACTTTTATATGAGCTGCAAAACTAAAAATAATTGTGTAATAAAATTTGCTTTATTGTGATATTCACTTTATTGCTGTGGCCTAAGATAAAACCTGCAATATCTCCTAGGTATGCCTGTATTGCATAGATCTGGCACATGTCTTTTACAGTGTTTTTATCTTTGAATACTCAATATTTTCCTCTTTGCCTGGATTATGCAGACTGTTTCTATGGAGAAAGCACTTTAACATTCTCTCCATTGTAATAACAATAAGCACCATTTCCCTAAACATTCTTTCAACACTTCATTTAAAAAAACAACAGAAAGCAAAGTCTTAGCTTTTCTGAGAACTCTGGAAAGTGACTATGGGAAGCCCAATGGTTTTAAAGTTCTTCAGCTCTCAATACACACAAATTGATCCTGAATTGGAGTCAGGTAAGGACTTGCCATTCCTTTCTGTAGAGTTGGATGCAAGGATTTATGCACGTATTTTCAAATTTGGCCAATAGTTCAAAGCCCTCTTGTGGATGACATAACTCATAGGCATAATAGAAACAACTACACCAGATAAAGCTCATTATTTCTGCAAATAGCAGGAACTTAAAATGAAATTGAGGATAAAGATAGAGAAACCCTGGGAGAAGACAAGTCCCTGATACCCACCAGGGATCTCAAAGAACCTGCCCATTTTCGCCATCTATCTCCCTTTGCTTGATGGAGACATCTGAAACTGGCACTCTAAAGATGACAAATGAGTTCAGGCAGACACAACACAGAAGAGGTATTCTCATGTTTTGATTAAGTCTGTTATTTCTGTTCCCTCTGTTAAATGTACACTTTCCCCATATAATCATAGATTTTTGGCATAGATCCCAAGAATTTAACACAGCCTAATTATCGCCTATTAAAGTTTGTTACTTTTCTGACCTCTAGGCTGAAATGAAAATGCATCTCTAATAATGAACAAACATGAAAACAATTATTATTGGTAATACAGTATAAATTTAGATAAATAAAGTTTGAGCTAATCAGCCATTTTCTTTCATTGCTTTGGATAAGGCCATGGCAAATTCATTTGGTAGATTTCAATCAGCCCTTCATGTAGGCCAATAGTACTTTTATTGTAAAGATATAGTAGCAGAATCTTGCAAGTCTGGGTGCATTTCTCCTTTCCCTTGCTTTGTCTTCATGAGAACAAGGGGGTGTCTTGTCTGAGATGTTTTCTCAGGTTACGTTTCTGCCTCAGATTCAGGTTTCTTTTACCTAAGCATTGTCTTGGTAGTGGCTCTTCTCCCTGTATCCCTCCTCCTTTCTTCCTTTTCCAATTTCTAATATGATGTGGTGCATTGGACAACCCTAAAGCATTGTATGCCTTGATGTGGACTGTTGCATGATCCTATTCAAGTAAAATTCTACTTCAAACCAAGAGCAAATGAATAGATCAGCCCAGCTCAGATTTCTTACAGCTCACAAAATCACATTTGCTCATTGTAACTGACCTTCAAAAAAGAAAAGGCCCACGAAATGGCTCTTTCTTATAATCTAGCTCAAAATATAACTTATCTCAGCACTACACAATATGGTGGTCACCTTTCTTTCTTTGACATCCACCAAGCTCCCTCCATAACTATTGTGTTTCTAAACATTATTTAAATTAAAAATAAATCAGATGTATCATGCTTCCCTAGGAAGCACAGTGCGAATCTCTCACATTACTGTTATTTCCAAAAATGTTTCTGTGCTCAGCATGATCCCCCCCCTCAAAAAATCTTGATTTTTATCTACTTCTCCATAAAAATGAGACAAAGTTAATCTTTAGATAATTATAGACCTACTGGAGACTGTCACCAGAAAGCCCGCATGAAAGCAAATGCTATGATGGCGTCCACAAAAATGATTTCTAAATTCCAATTGTATTCACCAATTCCAAAAGTTTGCCTGCTCCTGGGATAGTTTACTTGCCAACATCTGCCTTTCTCTGCACACCCTAAAACACATTTCAGGAATGATTTATTTTTTAACACAGTAGTCATGAAGATCTTTAAGAATGATAGTTTCTTTTAAAAGTTGGCAGCTGCCAATCTTAGTAGGTGCCAACACAGTCAGTCTTTAACACCAGCCAAATGGCAGTGGGATCCCTTCATATATTTGTTCTCTGATTTATCAGATCACTGAAATTGTTGGTAGTAGTAGCAGCTACTACTACTATTATAGGAGTATAGTATAGGAGAGCAGCCAGGGTCATATCAAGGTATTTTTTGAAAGAAACTGAAATGACTATAATTCAGAATTCCACAGATCATGGCAAACCATCAAAGTTTATGAAGGCTTGTTTATGAAAAGAAGGAAAGGTTCTGGAATGGAGAAGATACAAGTACAACGAGATTTTCCAAATTCATTTACTTTTGGCAGGAAAATGACTATAGGGTCTCCATAAACCACGCAGGACCAACAACTAATTCTTAGGTTTCTTTTTTTCCCCTTTCACTGCCCAACATGTGGCTTATGTTACCAGGCATACAAGCTCCAACCTTTCATCTGAAGCCATGCAAAGGTGAAAGCTTGTCAGGGTCATTCTTTAATTAAGCCTGACTTAAAATTTATCTAAGTTAGACCAACGTAGATAGAAAGTCAGGTTCTGTTAGGTGTGCCACCTTTCACTTTTCCACACATCTGGGAAATATTCAGTTCAAGATCATAACCTTGAGGTTTGGCATTAACTGCCTAGAGAGAACAAAACACTAAGATATCGCCAACAACTTGCCTTTGACTGTGAAAATTGGAAGCATATTCCGGATGTAAACACTGGTGTGCCATTAATATTGCTGGTAATCATTAAAGGCTGGGATTTTTATTATAGGAGAATAAAGCAAAGTTGACATTCTTAGTTCATGTCTGGTTAAAGCAAGGTTTATTCGAAAGTGCATGCATACAAAAGGGTGGAGACTGAAATATGACATTTTCAAATGGCAGGAGAAAGCAACTGCTAGAATTTGGAAAACAAAGGTCATTAAAAATGCAATCCTGAATATGAGAAAAGTAAAATGATGTAAGAAACGAGTGTTTGCAGGGAAAACATACCAGAATGAACGCAAGAGAGCACATTGCAATGGAAAGCATTTTGCTAGTTCCTCATTTTTTAAATTATTTTATGGGCTTTACAGATTGCTACAAACAAAATGGACTCTGAGCTGTGCACAATCCCCACTTCACAGCGCAAAAAAATAATAATCACAAAAATCAAATCAAAGCAGAACACATAAAATGGGGCAATGGGGCAACAGCACACCAGCACTCCCATGTTAGTTCCTTGAATTCAGCTCCACAAGTATGGCCTCCCTTCCTTATAGTTATCTGTAGAAAAGTATCTCTAGATGCTGTAAGAACTTCCTGGATGTCAAATACCACCTCCTCTAACGAAAAAATAATTGGAAGTGACAGAGAGAAGCAGAACGAAGGCTGGAAATATCAGAACACAGACCAATGCCTCTTTGAGGATCTGATGGTAGGTAGCCCAGTTGAAGAGTAAATTCGATCGTAACATCTTAATTATATATGAAACAACAGCAATCGGGATCACCAAAAAAGCAATAAGCACTTAGACGTATATACCGCTTCACAGTGCTTTCTAGCCCTCTCTGAGTGGTTTACAGAGTCAGCCTCTTGCCCCCAACAATCTGGGTCCTCATTTTACCCACCTCGGAAGGAGGGAAGGCTGAGTCAACCTTCAGCCTGGTGAGATTCGAACTGCCAAATTGCAGTCAGCAGAAGTAGCCTGCAGTACTGCATTCTAATCACTGTGCCGCAGCTCTATCATGAAAATAGCTTCATGTTGCCATGCCAGACATTTATTTTTTGAAAGATGGTTATTGATCAGCAACTTGTAAGTGAGGAAGTTCACAAGTTTTTAAAAGAATGGTATGCCTTTGCCTTCTTTCAAGAGCTAAGAGAGAATGACTGGCCCACAGTCACCCTGCTGGCTTCATGCCTCAGGAAGGGCTTTCATGTTACAATTTCTATTTCCAGTCCAGAATCTTTAATCATCAGATAGTCCTCGACATATGACCATTCATTTAAAGATGATTCAAAGTTATGACAGTCTCAGAAAAAGTAATTTCCAAACTGTCCTATTGGTTGCTCCGTCCCCATAGTCAGGGGATAGCAATTTGGGCACTGGGCAACCAGCTTGCATTTATGAGCGGTTGCAATAAGACTGCAGTCATGTGATTGCAATTTGGCGACTTTCCCAGTCAGTTTTCAACAAAAAACATTACAGGTAGTCTTCGACTTATGACTACAATTGGGTCCAAAATTTCTATTGAATGAAGTGAGACATTTGTGAAGTGAGATTTGTCCCATTTTACAATGTTTCTTGCCATGGTTGTTAAGTAAATCACTGCAGTTGATAAGTTAGCAACTTGGTTGTTAAGTGAATCTATCTTCCCCATTGACTTTGCTTGTAAGAAGGTTGCAAAAGGGGATCCCATGACTTTTGGGACACAGCAATGGTCATAAATATGAACTAGATGTCCAGCATCTGAATTTTGATCACGTTGTGATCAAAACTGTGAATGGTCATGAAATGAACTGTTGTAAGTTGAGGACTATCTGTAATTGGGGAAGCTGTATTTACTTAACAACCATGTGATTCATTTAACAACACGTGATGGTTCACTTTAAGATTGCCCCAGCTCATGACAGAAATTCCAGGCCTAATTGTGATTAGTCCTAATCGAGGACTCTCATTTCTCTGCTTCAGAAAGGAGGAAAAAAGTCCTCTTTTTTTCCTCAGGAAACAGATTTTATGAGAGGAGATGGTCCTTTAGGTGTTTGAGCACTCAGTCAAAAGGGCATCTCTGCATTTTGTCTACTGGAAAATCTCTGAGCCTTCTAGTACAATTTACATTTCTCGCAACGCTTCATTGTGCTCTTCTGAGATGCTGCAGCGAATCAAAAAGAAGTTTCACAGTCCTGGTGAGCTGGGCTAATTGTTTAGCTGTTGGCCCCAAAATGGCACATGCTAACGTTGCCATTTAAAAGCTATCAAGCTGTAGTTTGTGTTGGGCTTGGACATAAACAGGAAATCAATGCAGCAGTTGTAACAAGAGTCAAACATTCCCAAGAGCATGGTACAGAGGGCAGGTTTAACTCAGATCGGAGGTCCACATATGGTTGACACATGGTTATAGTCTATGTGGCCATGAAACAGACTTATTTTTTGAGACTGGATGGCCTTAGGTATCACGGTCTTGAAAATGGATTGATTTGGAATGGAGACTCTTTTTTTTTTTTTTAACTGAATCTGCCACCTCTATCTTCACCCCAAGAACACATGGATTTTAGACTATTTTCTACATTAAAAAAATTGTTTTGGAACTTCAGTTCTTCTCCATTAAAAGAGGGCAATCTAGGCCCCATTGTGGAAAACAAGAGATATTTGGAAACTACAATTTAAAAAGCAGTTATTTATGAACTGCCTGTGTGTAGAACTGTGGCCAAGAAAGACAGCAATATTATATTTAATGGATGAGCATTTCTGAAATAGAATTTTTTACTGCCTCCTCATCCTCCCACAAACAAACTTCAAGACAAATACTTTTATTAGAATGGCAACTGGTTTTACCACAACAGACAACATGTAACATCAGAAGAAGAAAAAAAGACAAAAGGGACCCAAATTCACATAACTTTTATATAATTTACAAAATTAATTTGCAGCCTCTGAAGATCACGAAGTATATGGAATATTTCAACCACTTTTAAAGATATCTTAATTTGATTTTAGGCGTTTGAGAACTGAATTTTAGTGGTATGTGAATGCCACACTGACCTCTAGAATACACAATTTAGAAAAAAAGACTTCAATTCAAGTAGAAATATGTTTCATTGTATTGTAGAAAATTGTGACCAGGTGAGGTGTTCTGGATATTAAAGAATGAGGTAAATATACTTAAAGCAGAGTTTCTCAACCCTGGCAACACACTCCCAATATTCCCCAGCCAGCATAAAGCATGGCTGGCTGAGAATTCTGGGAATTGAAATTGCATGTCAAGTTTGAGAAAACCTGCTTTAAAGAAACAATTAATTGGTTGACCTACCAATTCATTATTTTTTATGAAGAACTCAAGGCACAAAACGTATCTAATATTTATTTCTCCTACTATTTTCCCAACAACAATAGGAAAGTGAGTTGGGCTGAGAGAGAAACTGGTCCAAAGTCACCCAGTTAGCTTTCATGCCTAAGGTAGGATTAGAACTCATGGCCTCCTGGTTTCTAGCTTGAGGTCTTTACCACTAGACCAAACTGGCTCTTTCCCGCAGCTTACTTTTTTAAATAGTTACTTGGGGTCCAGGAATTCTAGTTTCAAATAGGGCTTCATAAAAGTCATCCCAGCTTCTAGGAACAAACACCTTAGAATAATCACTTTCACTCTCTACATTAAATCTCTGAAGCCTTCATGCCCATAAAGCTAACTGCAAACTCTCAAGCATGAAATGTTATTTGTTTGTGGTGGGGAGGATTATTTTACGCATGGCTCAGAAAAGTCACCATATTAACGAGGGAAAACAGCATCAAAAACAGGAGTAGCAGGATTGCTGTGCTCTAGGAAAATTGCCTGTGTCTATCAGGCACAATTCTATTATTGCCCCTTCTTCTGAAAGAAACTTGAGCCATAGCTATAGCAATACCAATAGCACATAGACTTATATACCGCTTCACAGTGCTTTTACAGCCCTCTCTAAGCAGTTTACAGAATCAGCATATTGGGTCCTCATTTTACCGACCTCAGAAGGATGGAAGGCTGAGTCAACCTTGAGCCTGGTGAGATTTTGCCAAATTGCAGTCAGCCGGCAGTCAGCAGAAGTAGCCTGCAGTACTGCATTCTAACCACTGTGCCACCACAGCTCTTAATATAGCCCATAGCTCACTGCATAAAGTTTATTTCCATTTCCCCAATTTTATTGTTTTGCTCTGGAACATGTGCAAGAAGGCCAAGACAGAAGACATTCCAGTTGTTCCAGGACATGCTGTTTCAACATAGCCTCACTGAGTACTGAATATCTGGCATGACTTGAACTGGCAAATCCAGTGATTAGCCTTTGCCCAAATGCTCTGTTATCTTCATGCTGTATAAATCATCCTCCTCCTTCTATGAGAAGGTAGGAAGAGGAAATATACTTCAGGTTGACAAACGCATCTGCATGAAGTGTTTAGTTTCTTAAGTCTTTGATGTGCTTAGCATTTCAGGAAAGCAGTTTCTCTTGTCTTTCTCCCTCATTGAGGCAGAAGTTCAAAGAAGTATGAGGAGGCTAGCTGTAACCAACACTTCCTTATTGCTTTGAACTGTTGCAATAGAAAGTGTCAGAAGTACCTTCACATCAAAGCCAAAGCAGTCTAGTAAATTAATTTTAGCAGGGTAATGATTAGTCTATTTTGTTTCATCTAGGACTCATTCTTCCACCCCTTAGGGTGGGATGTGATGGATAATTATAGCAGTCTAATGTGCAGGTCTATGAGGATGTCTAAATCAATAATACATGTCCTTCTCCACCTAACTTTTGAATGTGGAGAGAACTTTTAAACACTATAACTGTTTAATTATAGCTATATAAGAACAAAGGAAATTAAGATTCTATGGCTTCTAGAGATTTAAATATTAGGGGAGAGATAAAAGGCTAGATACTATCATTATCAAAACAGTAGCATATCTCTAGTGTTCAGGATTGATCAGAGATAGAACTATAAAATCCAGTTACTAATATGAAGAACTACTGTTTTAAAAAAATGGTGTGAACCGGAGGTGGCATTCAGCAGGTTCTGACCAGTTCTGGAGAACCAGTAGCGGAAATTTTGAGTAGTTCGGAAAACCAGGAAATGCCACCTCTGACAGGAGATTTTACAGTATCCTTCCCCTGCCACACCCACCAAGCCACGCCCACAGAACCAGTAGTAAAAAAAAATGAATCCTACCTCTAAACTATGAAGGAAGCCACAGTCAGATTTTCCTGTTTACAATTAATTCTAAATAGCTCTAGGCAATATTCTTTGTTTCAATGAGAGTGGTCTCTTTTACAACAAGGCAGCAGTATTAATTTATAGGATGGATTTAAGGATTACTGATATAATGTCATATTTATGAGCAATTTTATTACTTGAAAGATCTAGGAAGTTTTATTTGATACTACACAATCATTTGCCACAGTTCCAAATATTTCAAATGTACTATCTTTATTCATACTGCCAAGAAGAAATTACAATGAAGATAAAAAGAAAGCCACCAGATTTAAATGGTATGACCCATAGAATTTATTACTTTTTACAAGCAAGAAGGGAACAGACAATAATCTATTAAGTTTTCTGAAAATAACATAATTTTCTCTACCAAACCCCAGGGGAAGAAATCCATTATGTTATATCAATATGATATGATTCAAACCAGTATTTTAGAAGTTCTACGAAACCAAAAAGGAAGACTAAATACTAAAAGGCATAAAGTTCAGTTGAGGATACTCTGGATTTGGGAGGAAACTTTAATGAATATCTAATACACGGGCCATGCAAAATGGAGGAAGAAGGATAATGTTAGTTAAGTAACTACTGGAAGAACGAGATAAGGTGAAGGACTAGAATCTAAGTATTTGGGATACTTTAGGGATTCATATTAGAGAGCCAAATAAGCTTCATCTAAATGTTTCAGAAAGTTAATCCAAGCAAGGAATGTAGTCATTAATGGAAGCATTGCAGGGAATGGTTTATTTATTTCCTCCTTCAGCTTGTATGGCTGTCCAACTCATGATGACTCCAGATAGCTTACAAACAAAAACAATCATAACAAACAATACATATCAAGTCAACCAAAACAAACTGACAACTAAAGATGCTTTCTAGAGATGAACTCATACAACATTTTGGCCCAACACTCAAAGATAGAGTCAAGTCTTCAGGATCTTTTCGAAGACCAGTAGGATTGAGGCCATCTGAATTTTTTTCAGGATGGGGCGGGGGGGAAAGAATTCCACACTATAGGCACAGATACAGAGAAGGCTTGTTCGCAATGCTATTGCCCTTGACTTACAACAGTTCATTTAGTGACTCTTCAAAATTACAATGGCACTGAAAAAAGTGACTTATGACCGTTTTTCACAGTTGCAACCTTTGGAGCATTCCCATGATCATGCGATCAGAATTTAGATGCTTGGCAACTGCTTCATACTTATGACTGTTGCTATGTCCCAAGGTCATGTGTTCACCTTTTACAAACTTTTGACAAGCAAAATCAATGGGGAAACCAATTCACTTAACAGCCGAGTTACTAACTTTTCAACTGCAGTGATTCACTTAACAACCGTGGCAAGAAAGGTTGTAAAATGGGGCAAAACTCACTTTACCAATGTTTCACTTACTGTAACCCAAGAAGTGTTGGGCTCAATTTTGATCCTAAGTTAGGGACTACCTGTGGTAGTTTTTATTGAATATGGTTATAAACTGAAACACAGGAGAAAAGCAGTAGTAAAATCCAGAAAAGGACCAACTGAGTTTTTTTTTTTTAAATTAAAACTCAAAGTATGTCATGAAAATGAAGTATTGTCCAAATGGAACCACATCCATGCACATACAATACTTCTAATTTGGAAAGGTTGCTCAAAGCCCTGTTTAAAAACAAAACAAAAAAAAAGGGAAAAATCTCTTGAAAGGAGAGAGATTTGGCGGCTGCTTCCTATGCTAAGCCCTGTCAATGGCAAAGTGGCTTGAAAGACTAAATATAAGCCAGAAGCTCAACTCAGCTCCAGTCATAACAAATCTTCCCACTTGCAATGAATAATTTTAACTCCCAAGGGAAGGTTTCAGCAAAGCAGCCATGACCAAAAATATATAAATAAATAAATGATATTTTTTTTAAAAAAAAAATAGCTCCAAGTCCCGTACCTAGCTCTAAGCCTTAGGTTGGCTCAATTCAACAATATTTGATTTGCAATTCTGCAAAGCAAATTATGCATAGCTTACCCCAGGCCAAAGAGTCAGCTCTAAAGCAAGAACTGTGATCACAAGTATGCCACACACCATAAGCCAAATGATCATGCGCTGACAGATTAAAGTGCCTCTGCTCTCAAGTGCTTTGGAGCTTTTGACACCTTCTTTATCTGTCAAGGAAATGTGGCCTGCCAGGTACTACATCAACTCCAAAGGGTAACTCAAATGCAATGGACTTCTGGTGTCAAGAGATAAAATGAAGAAATGTATGGTAATATGAGTCACAGTGTGTGCAGCCGCAATGCACTCTACAAGGTTATGAGGGACAATTTCTTATTTAGCAGAGAGAGCCAGACAGAATAGCTTCTACAGTATTACCCAACTAAGTAGGAATCTAGAAGATGGGGTGTGTTTTTTTTTCCTAGGAGACGTGTCTCCTTCACATCTAATGGCTTAGTTTATTTCTAAACATTTATCTAAATTGAGCCAGAAGCCACATCTTCACCACATACTGAACTAGATTGGACTAGAAAACTTCCAAGTTCCTTTCCATCTCACTCAGTCTGTGTTCTGTATACATTATAAATCTGAAAGCTAAAGAATGCATGACTTTTTTTTAAAGTAATCCATACATACTCTTATTACATTTGCTTTTTCTCGGTTTCTAATTCTCTAATTTTAAGAATGGACTTTTATTCATCTCCACAACAATTTGTGAGTATGTTTTAAAAGTGTGTTTGTGTTCCTATGTCCAAATGTGTATGTATGCCTTTATGATTTCATCCTAATAGATACATTTTTGTAAGTATTTTGGCTTAATGTTTGTACTTTACAATGCATACTTTGTACACATGTTTTGACTACAAAGCTGCAACACAACATTTGGAGCAAATTTCAAAGGATATTCAAGTTTCACTTGGGTTTGAAATGACAAAATTAGGAAAATTCGCACTAAAATTTAAAGTAAATGTCTCATCCCTTTTGGGCTGAATTTGTTTGAACTCATAACCCCTCAATCAACTTCTGAAATGAAAAATGGTGGAAGAAAAATAGCCTGCTATGCCAAGTGTCTCGGATGCTACTTCAAATCTTTTAGTCCTATAACTGCTCATTATATGCAGGTGCCAGATTCAATCTCAGTCCTGAATAATTACAAGTTAGAGGAATTGGAAAGCACCCCTGATTATTAAAGTGTACAATATTATGTGAAAAGGATTAGTAGTTGATCACCATAAAAGGATGGTACAGTACTTTTGTCTCCAAATTAGTTTATGTATATGTGAAGTCTGGGAGAATAGATGTTCAGTACTTTTCAGTTACTAAATTGTCAGGAAGGTACTGAATATTGTTGATAGGTTGTCAATGATCAAAGGAAGTGCAATTTCTAATGTAAGCAAATCTAATTCTATTCCTAAAGAACAGGAGCAGGCAACCCTGTGTTTTCCAGATGTGTTATTTTATGTAACAAGTGCCATAATCCCTTGCCACCTGCCAATTTGAATAGAAGAGCAGTGTATAACTTGAATAAATAAGTAAATAAGTAATGTCTGAACATTTGCAAACAATAGTTGCCTACCCCATTACACATGAAAAATAATGAAGTTCTTGTGTCTGTATTAAAATAGTCATAGGACCAAATGCCAACAAATAATTTGATTATTCAGAAAGTTCTTGACTGCACTGAAATGGACCTACTTACACAAAAACTTAGGGATAAGGAAGACTCAAGACATAGTACAGCTTGGGAAAAATGGTACAAGTGGGTTAAGGATAAAAAAAACAGGGAATTAAAAGATAAGAATTTGAAAAATGAAGTGGTTAGATTAAGAGCATTTACCAAAAACAGGAACTGAATATTAGTAAAATTGTTTTGAATAAAAGATCACACCGTCTTAGTTGATTAGAAACATATGTTTTATTTTTATGTTTATTTTTTATATAATTGTATATTGATTTTGTTTGTAACAAAAGGTTGTATTCTATGTATTGTACATATTTTTCTTTTTAATCTTTAATAAAGTTTATTTTTAATTATAAAAATGAATAAATAAATAAAATAGTCATAGGTACCATAGTTCTGGTACAGTAAAGGTTTTGATTATGTACAGATGAAAAAGTAAAAGAAAGAAAATATTACATATACATCAGTGATGGGATTCAAATTATTTTACTACCAGTTCTGTGGGCGTGGCTTGGTGGGCATGACAGTGTTTATTGTTAAATCTCCAGTCAGACGTGATATCTGCTGGTTCTCCAAACTACTCAAAATTTCCGCTACCGGTTCTCCAGAACTGGTCAGAACCTGCTGAATACCACCTCTGATATGCATCTCTGAAAAAACATTCAGACTACTCTGTTTGTGTAATATGTTGCAATACTTTTGTTTCCCTCAACAGTTGGCACAGAGTTAAATAAAGCATGCTATATAGTGTTTTCATGTTACCAAGAAAAGTCATCTTCATTGTTTCTTATCTTCTGAAGACCAGTGGACACATTTTTTAAAGTCGTTCAAGTTTTGGTATATTTTAAATGTGATTAATAGTTTTATTCTGGTTTTACTTTGTCTTACTGCTCTGTCTGATTAGTTTTATTGATGACTGCTCTTAAGTAAACAATTTTGTGAGGCGTCAGCATTCTTCAGCTGAGTTACATAAATGGAAATTATCCCTGATATTTTTTCCAAAAACCATAAATTGTCGTTATGCTATATGATCTCTGTTGAGTTTGAAAGCATGAATCAACAAAGAAGCCCTACTATTGTTGGCAGATTTGCAATTGAGACCCACACGTCATAGCATTTATCTTCATGGAATTAGTTTAAATAATGGAAAGATTGAGAGCCAGATAGAGAGCCCATTTGGTCTATCATTAAGGAACATGACTAGAAACGAGGAGGCTGTGAGTTCTAGCCCTACTTTAAGCATGAAAGCTGGTTGGGTGACTTTGGACTACTCATTCTCTCTCAGCCCACAATGCCAGGCTCAGGCAACAAGCTGGGTCAGTCAATCCCAAATGGACCAATACTTCGTTGATCTGAAAAAAGTGGACTCTGCAGGAAAATTAAGTCCCAGATAACCTATTCTGTCCTATCATCTTCAGACACAATTCATTACAGATTGAGAAAGAACTATAAACTCTGGATGAAGGGGTTAAAGAAGGGTCATTTCACTTACCTGACCTTAAATTATCAGTAAAACTTTAATAGCTAACAGGATCCAAGAGGGCTTTTATTGAGATAAAGATGTGCTCAAAGAAACAAACCTTCTGAATTGTCAATGGCAAGTTCAGGGTCATGTTAAACATGAGACAAATGGCCAGCGTTTTGAATCTAAGAGTTACACATTTTATGGGCCTACATTATTTTGTGAACTAATAAATCAGGATGTATAAACCACAACATTTGGACCCAGTACAGTCCGTAACTCCATTTCTATAGTCTTCAATGCAATCTCAGATTATTCTCCTAGATTTTCGTGTTCAACACATCTATTTTTGGCAATGCAGTGGCATAACAGTTTTTTCCCCAAATTTTTTTTAGTGAAATAATATCCCAAAGTTAAACAAAAGCTATTTTGCACCCTATCACTCTTGAGTTCTACAAAAACCAAATAAGGCAAAAACAAATCACCGGGCCAAATATTTTAAACCTTGCCAACCCTGCATTCTTCCACATCTCTTGAGGTCCTCACTGGTCCCACTACATATTTTTAAACAAAGCAATATCCATGACAAAAAAGGCAAAAAAAGGATTCCTACACTTGCACTAAAAAAAAACCCATGAGATTGGTCTTTCTGCCTACAAAAGGCATAAATGACCGCGAGCAAGTACAGATAACAGACAATACAAAGTTGTGACAAACGATCTTCTAGCTATGCTTGCTACCTGCTACTTGAACAGGATTCATGAGTCCAGAATGGCCTCCAATTTTTTCACAGGAACTGTTGGGGCAGTTCAATCCAGTTCAGTACCAGATATGGTACAGTCCTAGAATCAGTGGGCTCCAAAATCCAATGTCATTTAATTTTGTGTCTAACTCCCACCCCACCCCCCGAGGTCAGAATTTTCCCAACTTGGCTGGCTTTTCACAAAGCATTAAAGTTTTACCATCTAGCCAGGGCTGCTGACTGTATTGGTGAGCCTGTTTCATAGTTGATTTGAATGTGAGATGTTGAATGTTCTTTCTCAGCTATGATATGACACCAGCAAAGTACCATTGCACTAGTTTGTTTCATCTGCCTGCCTCCCTCCCACCCCAAGAGACTAAGAAACTAAATCATTTTCTTGACTATATGGCTGGATGGTCATCCATGACTCACATGCTATTTTCAACTTGAAGGGATCGCATCCTGGACAAACTTAGCAGGATCAAAAAGCCAAAATAGCCTCATCCTAAGTGAATCCCTGAATAAGTGAATACATAAAAATCAGATTGTAACAATTAAAGACAGCTGTGGATGCTTTCATGGATAGAAGGAATACAGGGGGAAAATTTGTTTGCTTCACTTCTCAAAATGTTTATCACCCTAGGGTGTGTGTGTGTGTGTGTGTGTGTGTGTGTGTGAGAGAGAGAGAGAGAGAGAGAGAGAGAGAGAGAGAGAGAAACCAACTGTAAGTTTTTAAAAAGGGGCTGAATTTTACAGATTCATACATTCCTAGTTTTCAAATGCAAAATTATGTTTTTGGGAAATTTAGGAACCTGTATTTCCCTTATTTTAAGCCAGCAGTTCATTTTTTCACAAAGATTCCCAATTCATTTGCCTTTTCCTGAATATATGTACTCTGCTTTAATAAAAAGAATTAATTTTATAATTCTGAGCATCTTTTAAGCTATTGCCTGAGATGCATATTAATTCTTTACTCTGGGAATCAATTAGTTCGGTTGATTCTAAAGAATACAAGGCACACCAGAATATGTGCAAGTAACATTCTTCAGTGCCTCTCCTCTTATACTTTGAGGTTGATGTGAAATACAGTATATTGTTATTACTATTTTTTTTTAAAGTAACATGTGGTGCATTCATGTTCTGGCCTTTATATGACTCCCCTCCCCCCACTTTTAAACATTTACTTGCCAGTATCACTGAGCAAACTGTTCAGACAAGGTTTCACAGCATTTTTTGCTTCAATTTTAAAAGCCAATGAATATCATACCATCATAAGGCAATTTTCCACTTTGCTAAATAGACTGATTAAAGTTGCACTGCTCCGTTCCATACTAAACCTCTATTAAAAGTTTATTGCTTCCTGTGCTCCTGCAACATTAATTAGTTTATGTTTTGAAAGCCTTTATAAATGTAAAGTGTAAATGCTTGATATAATTAGCCTGATGAGTGGCTATGCCTTGCCAGAAAATCATACATTCTTAAAAGCTTATTAGATAAGTGTTACATGATGCTTAAATGTCAATATATTTAAATGTGACATTCAGAAAGGGTGTAAGGCTATCTTTAAATATACCAAGTACTGTATTATAATTAAAATTTCTTGCACAAACAAATGCTGTGATTCTTTGAATCTTTGTATTGCTAATATATTTATTAATCTACTGGGCCAGTATCTAATACAGAATCTTGAAAGTTCAAGATTTCCTTTCATCACACAGCTATTTTGACCTCCTAAATCCATTCTTATAATATGAAAAACTGAACCAAACAGTACAACAGTAGGAAGGAAGAAATATAGTTTTTTTCATTTTTATTACATACTTAGATTTCTAATTCATATATTTAAAAGGAGAAAAATAATAATAATTATTTTTTCAAAAACGACACTTTATATTATCTCATGTAAATATATTTACTTCATCGTGGCTAAAAGTACTGACCTATTCAAAGAAAGAAGTAGGGGAGATACCATAGTTAAGTGGAGTACACCCACAAATAAATAATTTGAATCCTTAATAGACTGGTTTTAGTCCCAGTTTTTTGCAGTCTATTTTTTTCCAGCCCAAGGTCATCTCCATAATCCTCTTTGCTAAGAACATTTAGGAATAGCAGAATCAAGTTCTCAAAGTTATTTGGACATTGTCATGTTGTCATTTTATAGTCTTCTTAAGGTCACTCTGTTCCCCAAACCCCTTAGGGTATCATTAGTTATATTAGTATGAAGTGGATATCTGCAGGGGTGGGATTCAAATTTTTTAACAACCGGTTCTGTGGGCGTGGCTATTAGTGGCTGTGGCTTGGTGGTCATGTGATTGGCTGGGCGTGGCCGACTCAATATCACTCACATCGAGGCATGCATCTCCATGACTGTGGGGATGCTGCAACAGTCGTTAAGTGTGAAAAATGGTCATAAGTCACTTTTTTCAGTGCCATTGTAACTTTGAATGGCCACTCCACACAAGCAAAGTACCAGCAAAGGAGGGGGAAAAATTCCAGAGAAGTTCCTGAGACAGGAAGTCTAGTCCTGCCAAGAATGTAATAAGGGTTAATGGAGATACAGTTTCTGTAAGCAACACCAGAATGTTTCCTTCCTGCCTTCCTTACAGGATTAGGCCAGTAATTTCTTCTAACAACCGGTTCTCCGAACTGCTTAGAATGTTAACAACCAGTTCTAGCGAATAGGTGCGAACTGACAGAATCCCACCCCTGGATATCTGGCAAAAAGACCTTTACTTCTTAAGGCAGTCCCTGGCATTACAGGTAGTCCTTGACTTACAACCATTCATTTAGTGACCATTCAAAGAAGGGGTGGGATGCAAATATTTTTACTACCGGTTCTGGGGGTGTGACTAGGTGGGCATGGCTAGGTGGGTGTGGCCATGTGACTAGGCATGGCTTCTTTTTTTGCAGCACCCTCCTGTGCTCCATTTTTTTTGGGGGGGGGGGGCTCCTGGGCCTCAGGGAAGCCTCCTAGGAGCAAAAACAGCCTCCCAGGAGGCTTCCCTGAGGTACAGGAGACAAAAAATGGAGTGTGGTGGTGGCGGGGGGCGCATGCCCCCTTTTGTTCCCTGGGCCTCAGGGAAGCTTCCTAGGTGAAGCAGTAAGACAGCGAAGGGGATCCCAGCACAGTTGATCATCAGAGGAAAAAAAAAATACTGGTTCGGCTGAAGCAGTAGTGCTTTTTACTACCAGTTCAACTGAACGGTAACATTTTTTACTACTGATTCACCCAAACCAGGCTGAACAGGTAGAATATCACCACTGATTCAAAGTTACAGTGTCACTGAGAAAAGTGCACCATGACTGCATTTTCACACTTACAACTGTTGCATCATCTGTATGGTCACGTGATCCAAATTCAGGCACTTGGCAAATATCCAGGGTCTTGTAAACTTTCCCAACTGGCTTTTGACAATCAAAGTCAACGAGAGAAGCTAGTCACTAAGTTCGGCATAAACTGAAACTTCAGAGCAAACCTAAGTAATATGGTCTGAAAGTTTTCAAGGCATTTGAATGACATAAAAATATTTCTGAGAGCACTAACTATATCTCAGGCAGCGGTAAGATGACCCAAATTTTAAACAAAGACATTTTTTGATTCATTAGACAATAACTTCAATAAATTAGTCAACTTCAATAAATCCAACAAAGGCAATATTTAATACTTAAATATTTAGTAATATGAAAACATTAAAAGGGTAAACTCACCAAATTGACTTTTTAATGATTTTGCAAACATGGAATAAAAGGATGAATATGACTTGATACAAATAGTTTTTTATAAGATGCAAAGCAACTAAAATTTAATTCCAAATTTATTTTTTTAAAACAAATTTTATTCAGTTTTTCACATTAAAAACAAAAATCTCTTTTTAGTGGACAACATATTTCTGGGTCATCACCTTTACATACAAATATGACAGAAATTATACATTCATATATGCATACTTAATTCTATTATTCCATTCCAAATTTTCAGTAAGGAGAGAAACAAATACATTAATTCTAGCCTCTTTCATTAATCTTAATCAAAACATCTTTTTGTTTCATTTCAATTATTTCAAATATAATCCTTTAATATTTATTTTAAAAATAAAGATAAACAATATGTGTTTGCCTAATAATAATAATAATAATAATAATAATAATAATAATAAAATTACCAATGTCTCTCCTTGCTTTTAATAATCTATATTAATTTATTAATTTAGTTGGTTCTTTAGTCTGTCATGATTTCCTTTCATCACACAGCCTATTTTGACCTCCTAAATCCATTCTTATAATATGAAAAACTGAACCAAACAGTACAACTTTCCATCACTAAAAAAAAAATAAAAATTTTTTCAAAAACAAGTAAATATATAGGTTTCCCCATAGTTTGGACTGTTTTGACTGTGAGTCCCAGTTTTTGCAGTCTATTTTTTCCAGCCCAAGGTCATCTCCATAATCCTCTTTGCTAAGAACATTTAGGAATAGCAGAATCAAGTTCTCAAAGTTATTTGGACATTGTCATGTTGTCATTTTATAGTCTTCTTAAGGTCACTCTGTTCCCCAAACCCCTTAGGGTATCATTAGTTATATTAGTATGAAGTGGATATCTGCAAGGGTGGGATTCAAATTTTTTAACAACCGGTTCTGTGGGCGTGGCTATTAGTGGCTGTGGCTTGGTGGTCATGTGATTGGCTGGGCGTGGCCGACTCAATATCACTCACATCGAGGCATGCATCTCCATGACTGTGGGGATGCTGCAACAGTCGTTAAGTGTGAAAAACAGTCATAAGTCACTTTTTTCAGTGCCATTATAACTTTGAATGGCCACTCCACACAAGCAAAGTACCAGCAAAGGAGGGGGGAAAAACTCCAGAGAAGTTCCTGAGGCAGGAAGTCTAGTCCTGCCAAGAATGTAATAAGGGTTAATGGAGATACAGTTTCTGTAAGCAACACTAGAATGTTTCCTTCCTGCCTTCCTTACAGGATTAGGCCAGTAATTTCTTCTAACAACCGGTTCTCCGAACTGCTTAGAATGTTAACAACCAGTTCTAACGAATAGGTGGGAACTGACAGAATCCCACCCCTGGATATCTGGCAAAAAGACCTTTACTTCTTAAGGCAGTCCCTGGCATTACAGGTAGTCCTTGACTTACAACCATCCATTTAGTGACCATTCAAAGAAGAGGTGGGATGCAAATATTTTTACTACCGGTTCTGGGGGTGTGAGTAAGTGGGCATGGCTAGGTGGGTGTGGCAATGTGACTAGGCATGGCTTCTTTTTTGCAGCACCTTCCTGTGCTCCATTTTTTTTTTTTTTTTTTTGGCCTCCTGGGCCTCAGGGAAGCCTCCTAGGAGCAAAAACAGCCTCCCAGGAGGCTTCTCTGAGGTACAGGAGACAAAAAATGGAGCGTGGTGGTGGCGGGGGGCGCATGCCCCCTTTTGTTTCCTGGGCCTCAGGGAAGCTTCCTAGGTGAAGCAGTAAGACAGCGAAGGGGATCCCAGCACAGTTGATCATCAGAGGGAAAAAAAAATACTGGTTCGGCCGAAGCAGTAGTGTTTTTTACTACCAGTTCAACTGAACGGTAACATTTTTTGCTACTGATTCACCCAAACCAGGCTGAACAGGTAGAATATCACCACTGATTCAAAGTTACAGTGTCACTGAGAAAAGTGCACCATGACTGCATTTTCACACTTACAACTGTTGCATCATCTGTATGGTCATGTGATCCAAATTCAGGCACTTGGCAAATATCCAGGGTCTTGTAAACTTTCCCAACTGGCTTTCGACAATCAAAGTCAATGAGAGAAGCTAGTCACTAAGTTCGGCATAAACTGAAACTTCAGAGCAAACCTAAGTAATATGGTCTGAAAGTTTTCAAGGCATTTGAATGACATAAAAATATTTCTGAGAGCACTAACTATATCTCAGGCAGCGGTAAGATGACCCAAATTTAAAAAAAAGACATTTTTTGATTCATTAGACAATAACTTCAATAAATCAGTCAACTTCAATAAATCCAACAAAGGCAATATTTAATACTTAAATATTTAGTAATATTTAAGTAATTTTAGTATTTAAGAAACATGAAAACATTAAAAGGGTAAACTCACCAAATTGACTTTTTAATGATTTTGCAAACATGGAATAAAAGGATGAATATGACTTGATACAAATAGTTTTTTATAAGATGCAAAGCAACTAAAATTTAATTCCAAATTTATTTTTTTAAAACAAATTTTATTCAGTTTTTCACATTAAAAACAAAAATCTCTTTTTAGTGGACAACATATTTCCGGGTCATCACCTTTACATACAAATATGACAGAAATTATACATTCATATATGCATACTTAATTCTATTATTCCATTCCAAATTTTCAGTAAGGAGAGAAACAAATACATTAATTCTAGCCTCTTTCATTAATCTTAATCAAAACATCTTTTTGTTTCATTTCAATTATTTCAAATATAATCCTTTAATATTTATTTTAAAAATAAAGATAAACAATATGTGTTTGCCTAATAATAATAATAATAATAATAATAATAATAATAATAATAAAATTACCAATGTCTCTCCTTGCTTTTAATAATCTATATTAATTTATTAATTTAGTTGGTTCTTTAGTCTGTCATATTCCCTTTCCATCACTAAAAAAAAAAAAAAAAACAAGCATAGGTTTCCCCTCTTTTACTGTTTTGACTGTGAACCTCAATGATTAAAATATAGCTTTATTCCCTCATCTTGAAGGGAATTCCTGAAGAGATATCATCATTACACACTCTTGTATTTTATGATCGTTAAAGTCCACAAAAGAAACACTTTTACTTTCCTTCTTTCTTCTTTCAATTTTCTAAAGTTCTCAATTATTCCAGCCGAGGGTCTATACCAAAACCATCAATCAATCCCACAGCCAGTCTTTCCTTGCTTTTTTCTTTATTCTGGTTCTGCTTTCACTTTCTAAGATTCTTACTTTGTTTCAATATTTCTTTAATGTTATATCCACACAAGTTCATTCAGAAACAGGATGCTTTCCCTTTTGTTTGAGCTCAAGTTTTTGTCAAAAGGTGGCACACTCCATTATACAAAGTCTTCACGTTTTTCCCCTATTTTTTTATTTAGGGTTTTTCGAACCTCAATATTCCAGCACAGTCCAGTCTCCAATTTGTAAACTTTATTATTATTATTATTTTTTGACAATCTTAAGTCCAGCTTTATTTTATGCCTGTTTATTCCCAAAATATTTTAGTCCAATTTAGTTAAATCTTTAGTTCCAGCTTCTTCCTTTCCCGGTTCGAAGCCCCGCTTAGCTGTCAAAAATATTTTCTTTTTTTCCCCCTGTCCCTTTGTAATTTCGCCGCTCACTTTTCTTTTCTTAAAAATTCCATGTTACCTTAATCCCGGGGTACTTTTGTTTAGTTGTATTGCCCAGTTGTCCTGGTTCAGATGTTATCCACCTCTTTCTTCCCTCCTGCACAAATCATAATCCAGCTGAGTCCTCCTCTTTGGGGTGGCCATTTTAAACCACCGCTGCAGTCATCTTCGGGGGGAAAAAGACCAAGCCCAGGAGGGGAGATGCGTCTCCCCTCAACCTGGCTTGCAGCTTCCCCTTACTCCGCCGCCTCTCCAAGGCAGCTTCAGCTTCATAATGATCGGGGCTCTCTAACGAAAGAGCATGGACCATAGCCACAGAGAGTCGCGATCTATGGTCCGTCAATGAGGAGGCTCTGCCTTCTTTCTATTTAATTGCAAATTTATAATAGCAATAGCACTTAGACTTATATACCGTTTTATAGTGCTTTACGGCCTTCTCTAAGCAGTGTGCCTCCAACAATCTGGGTCCTCATTTTATCCATCTCGGAAGGATGGAAGGCTGAGTCAACCTTGAGCCTGGTGAGATTCAAACTGCCAAACTGCAGGCAACCAGCAGGCAGCAGAAGAGCCTGCAGTACTGCACTCTAACCATTGCGCCACCACAGCTCATAATAGATAAACAATTGATATTCTAATGCTTTATCTTAGTTATTTTAGTTATAGTAGTATCTATTCAAAAGCCTAATCCAATAATTAGCTCACTTTTTAATCTGCTGTTGAGAAGATACTACTTATATCATAGTTAAATTTTCTTCCAACTAAACTCACTACTTTGGCTGGATCTCCATATTTTGTAACAATTCACATGAAACTCTTTGTGCAAACGTTGTGTATTTTTCAGTTTGAATATGTTGAACTTTGGTCCATGCTGGAGATGCATAGCTGATGCAAGGACAAAAACAGTCCTGATACAATTTTTATGATTGCAAAGCTTTACATGCACACCACAAATGAAAAAATAAATTATATAATGTACCACTTGAGGGCTGTACACAGATGTACACATGCATCCTGAGCTTAGGAAACTAAGAAAAAATGTTTTGGAATTCTTTCTCCTGATATAGTATGTGGAGCTGCTCAAGTTCCCCTACTCAACTGGATTGTGGGGCATTTAAGTTTGAATAGTATAGTTGTAGTATTCAAAACTTTCCTCATTTAATAAAAAGAGGGAAATACAAACATAACAAAAATGTAATCTCAATTTACATTATAAAACAAGATTCACTTCCCTCATTCAGCTCAATTCCTAATGGGCTGAAGCTGCCACGCCCTTTTGAGACTGACTTTCGAAGTTTCATCAATAGCCAAGACTGTTTGCTACTTTGACATTAGACCATTTCTACAAATAGAAGACATAAATTGAACTTTACATGCCAAAGCTGAAGATTAATCATTTGATTAGTTGAATTACCCAACTCTTGTCTTACACATCACATTAAAATGTTGTATACACTACAGTATATGATTTTTGACGTAGGAGATTTCAGTACAAGGACCGTTGCATAACACAGCACAGCCATGTAAGATTTTGAATGCAGAATTAATACATAAACAAATATAAGACAAACACTAATCAGTCACAATATTTGTACCTTCCTTTTAGATAACATACTTCTAGAATTTGCTGTACTTTCTAATTCACTTCTAGCTGTATTTTTAGTTTTTAACATACATATATGCTTATATTAAAGAAAGTTTAAAAAAAAACTTTCATGTTTAGCCCTATTATTTAAAATGCCACTTTTTTCAAGCATTAAGGCAGTACAATTCTATTCCAGAATTACAGTCTAAAAATTTAACATTTCTGGGAAAATCCTAGAACCAAGCAACAGATCTACAAACACCTAAAATCAAGCACAACTATCAGTAGAAGCCAAAACGGGTTTGTCAAAAACATATCAAGCCAAACAAATGTCATTGCATTCTTTGACTAAATTAATGGACCAGGGAAACTCTGTGGACATAATATATTAGGACTTTCATAAGGCACTTGACAAAGTAGCTCACAACCTACTTCTTGTAAGAAAGAACAATGTGGGGTACATAGCATCATCACCAAAACAAAAGTAATTGTGTTTTTTTTTTCTTTAATTAAAGCAGTCAGTTCAACCATCTCTGCTAACTTTTTCAGCCGTTCATCCATTGTGGGAATCAACGTGATTTCCATTTTTTTTGCATAAAATAATCTTGCTGTCATCAACATCTAAGTTCCAATTTCCCCCCCATTAAACTCCAAAGAAAAGTTTCTGGTTTTATCTTTATATTTGAGAATCTTATTTTTTTTTAGTTTTAAAAAGTTTTATTACATATAAAAATTCTATTTCTACATAAACAGTGCATTGTCTGCATACAAATAATTTGAGAGATAATAATCATAATATTTACAATAGTATTCATCACATTGGTATTGGTCTCATAATAATAATAACAATGCTACTATCCTTCAAAGTGACTTTGATTATGTGTCTGAATGGTCAAACATCTTGCAACTCCAAATCTCGACCACAAATGCTCTGTCCTACACATTGGTAAAAAAAATCAGTACACCAAATACAAACTAGGCGGATATGACCCCGTTGATGATCCTCACTCTGTCAAAGACCTTGGAGTTCTCATATCAAATGACCTAAGCGCCAGAGCTCACTGTAACAGCATTGCCAAAAAGGCATTAAGAGTTGTAAATCTAATCTTATGAAGTTTCTCCTCCAGAAATATCGAATTGCTAACTAGAGCATACAGAACTTTTGCCAGACCAATACTCGAATACAGCTCATCAGTCTGGAATCCGCACTGCATATCAGACATTAATACAATCGAGTGAGTCCAGAAGTATTTCACGAGAAGAGTACTACACTCCTCTGCTCACAGCAGAATACCCTATATCACCAGGCTTGAGATTTTGGGCTTGGACAACCTTGAACTACGCCGCCTACGGTTAGACTTAAGCGTCGCACACAAAATTATTTGCTACAATGTCCTACCAGTCAATGACTACTTCAGCTGCAACCACAACAATACAAGAGCACACAACAGATACAAACTCAATGTAAACCGCTTCAAACTTGATTGCAGAAAGTACAACTTCAGCAACAGAGTGGTCAATGCCTGGAATGCACTATCTGACTCTCTTGTTACATCCTCTAACCCCCACTCTTTTAACCTCAAACTATCCACTATTAACCTCACCCCATTCCTAAGAGGTCTGTAAGGGGCATGCATAAGTGCACCATCGTGCCTACCGTCCCTGTTCTATTGTCCTCATTTATTCGTACCTATTTCCTGTATTCTTACTCATGTTTATACTTTTATCTATTATCTTGTAATGATTGACAAATCAAATAAATCAAATAAAAATAATAATAGTATTTGCTTATCCATTTAAATAAACCTTCCTTATAAAATTAATCCTCTTATATTTTGATATTTCTAACTTCTGTTTTTATTGGGTAGACACTGATAAAATGAGTCCCATGTTAAAAAAATATTCTGTTTCTTCTCTTTCCTTGGTTTTAAGGGTTAAGCTATCCATTTTTGCACATTCTAATATTGTTTTTATTATGTTTTTCTCTATAGGGATCTCTTCACTTTTCCATTGTTGTGTGTACATGTAAAATCAAGTATGTATTCCCTTTATTATATTTTTCCGGTAGGATGCCCATCAAGAATATTTCTTGCTTTAAGTCTAAATGTTACTTTATCATTTTTTCCAACCATGTATGTATTTTTGTCCAATTTTTTTTGCCTCTTAGTATGTCCACCACATATGATAATACGAACCTGGTGTCTGATTACATTTCCAACATTTAGCGGACAAGTCCTAAACATCTTTGCCAACCTTGTGGGTGAAAAATGCCATCTATAAAACATTTTATAAAGATTTTCTTTATATGCAGTTGACATTAATTTATAATTCCTGTCCCACAATTTGTGCCATTTATCTAACTGTATCGTATAACCAAAATTTTTGTCTCTTTTGCGTGCTCTCCTTCAATTTTAATGCTCAATAGCTAACTATATATATTTTTAAATAGTTTTTCGTCGTCCCTGTTAGTATCTGATCTAGCTCTGTTGGTTCTTTGTATATTTGAGAAGCTTCTATATTAGGATGTGAATCCTCCTCCAATATTTCTTTGCTTCATCACATATTTATCATAAGTGATCAAAGGTCCATTCTTTACTTTTGCATTTCCAACATTCATTTGAAATACCTTTATACATTTTTGACAACTTGCCTGGTGTTAAATACCAACAATACATCATCTTATAGAAGTTTTCTTTTAAATTATAATTTAGTATAAATTTTAAACCTTTTGTCCACATATTCTCCCATTGTTCAAACATTATATTATATCCAAAGTTCTTTGCCCACTGAATCATGTAGTGCTTTACATATTTATTTTCCAAATTCAAATTCAATAACTATGTATAAACCTTAGCAATAATATGTTCATCACTATTACAGGTAGCCCTCAATTTTACAACCAATGATGGACAATCTTTTGTTGCCTTAACTGCCCTCTGAACAGGAAAATGGAATAGTAAGAATAAGAATTTTGTTCAAGAACCAAGATAGCCTTTACATTGTTTAGTATAGAGTCCAGAGCATCAGATATTTTGACTTCTATGAAAAGCGGGCTATAGAGTTACTTGGCTTTACAGAAACAGAGGGCCATGAAATCTCATGGGAAAGCAGACACTTCTCTGTACTGCATTCCACAAATAATGTTTTTCGTCCCCCCCATAGAATCTATGTGAGTTTATGCTTTAAGAACCATTAGTGAAGAGATTAGGTTGGATCAGTGGCTGACTTGGATGCAGGCCTACGTAAGAAGAACATTAGATTCATGCTGGATTAGACCAAAGTGTTTTCCATCCTATTTCCTCTGAAGACTGCTGGAAGAGAATTTTGGAACCTGTAATCTTAACACATCTGGGGACACTAGTTTTTGGCAAGATCTAGGAGACAAAGATCTGGTAAATGGGGAGCATACATTGAGGGGTCTCTATAATGAGTAAGTGCAAAATCCTGGAGAGGGAGGTTTTATTAATTCAATGGCCGGGCAACTTCCCAACCATATTGCAGACTAGAGGGAAAAAAGCTAATTTCTTACAGTATAATAATGATCACTAGGTTGCTTCTATAGCTTTCTGAGAGTGTCAGCTGAAGCAGATAGCCCTGGAAACCTTCAGGCATAATTAACTTCTGTAGCCTGTTTATGCAGTTCACCTATAATCCACCATTATATTCTACAGAAGAGGGCAATGGCTCCTTCAATTCAAGATTGCAACATTTCATGGATTAGTCAATGATTAAAGCCAGACACAAAGATGGAATTATGTCCATGTGGTGTACATTATCTGTATACATTGCTTGTAATGGTGAACACTCTACTCATGACATATTTTAAAAGTCAGTTTGCTGAGAATATTCCCTGTTGATATATCTGTCAGGAAAAGTGATGAACAGATAAAATTGAACAGACTGGCCCCAGGAAATATTATATTAGGAGTATCTGTCACAATAGGAAAACACATCTATCAACTTTTTTCTTCTTTACTTCTGAAATAGAAATTTAGGTGGCTATAGATAGAAGGTGAAATGCCAGTGCAGGTTTTATGCTGACAAACCTATTTTCCTCAGCAGAACCAGATTGAGTGAAAGATAATTCTCCCTCCTTTTGTAAATTCTTACCCCTTCAAAACATGTTCTGGATATGGGCAGACCTTCAGAATCAGATTTTGAAAGCGAGGGGAAATGGGACGAAAAAGTCCATTTGCATGTCTAGAAGCCTGCTCATATGAGATTCAGTTTCACCTTAATCACTTGGGGAGTGGCCTGAGTTCTTTTGCTTTATAGACTGCAAGAACTGCACAACATGGTAACATGAAGATGTAGTTTTGGTATTGGTTTATTTACTTACCATAATTTCAACTTTAATCCAAATTAGATTACATGTCATAAATTTCAAATTATCCAAAAAACCTTATGATGGAAACAAGATACTAAGCAAGGGAATATTATGGAACTTTCACATATGAACATGGGAGTCCAGTTGCCTAAAAGAAAGCACTTTTGGGACAACCATGACCTGGATGGCAGAGAATCTCCATAGACTAAAAGTGCAATTCTTCACCTAGCATTGGTAACTCAATACAAATATCAAAGATACAAATATGTAATTTATATTTTAATTGGATTGAATTAGCGGTGCAGAACAGAGATTGGTAACCGAGGACATTCCAGATATTGCTGAATTCCAACATTTTACCACTTTATATAGAGACAATATGATCTTTTAGGAATGGTAGGAGAGACACAAGATAAAGTGAGTAATTGCCTCAGCAGCTATAGGGGTTAACAATGGCAGAAAGTTTCTTAGTCACTCCTCATTATCTTCTTAGATGTAATCATTGATTTTCAAACTAATAAATATTCAGGAGACTGTTAAATAAACAGCTGGCTGTGATCTTCTCCATTATTAGCAAATTGCTAGGCCACAGACAAGTGTTAGAAAGAAAATCAGAAAGTATACAATGAGTTCAGTTGCTGGAATTCCTGTAACCCCATCTCTTTCATCCTGGTAAATCTTCCTAATGAGAACTCTGAGTATGATCTTGGAAAAGAATAACTTTTGGCAGCGACCTTCCTTCTTCTAGAGACAAAACTTTTCTTAGCCTGAATTATTTGCCTTTGACCATAAGGTTTCTGGCTGTTAAGTAAACAGAGGAGGACAGCAAGGAAGAAAGAAGCATCTTCATTTTGGATTGTCAGTAAAATAGCTCAGGTGGTATATTTGCAAATTAAACACGGCATGTTAAAGTGGCCATTTTGTCAGGGCATTGTAATGCTATGTGTAAATGACCTTGGAAGATAGGAGGAAGAGCTGCAAACTACAGACAATGGTTAGAAGAGCAGCAACTGAGTCCTCAGAAGGAATAGGGGCATGGAAAACTGCGTCATTCATCAACAGTGAGGGGGGCAGAAATGTACTTTCAGACTTTCAAGATTTTATTAATGTAACTTTACAATAAAGTTAGAACTAGTACTTCTGGGTGTGTTTCTTGACTAGACTACTTTGCAAGGCTGACAGCATCAAGCTGAAATGCTCAGAGATGCACAACTTGCTTTGAACAATCTGTATTGCCTGTTAGAAGCCTTTAATTAATTTTTATTATGGCTAGAAACTTTAAAAGCCTACTGGATATCCAAAAAGACTGAATTCCCAGGAGAGTTTGGAATTCTGATATAAGATCTCAGAATAGGTTGCCAACCTGTGAGCTTTCAGCAGTTAGTTTTCCCAGGGCTCTAATGGATGCCACATTGCTACATTTGATGTGTGTAAATATTTGAGGTGTACAAGTGTGTGCAGGTGTTTGATGTGCCTAGATTTTAACCTAACCTGATTTTACAACCTTTTTTGTGCTGGTCATTAAGCAAATTACCATGGTCACTAAGTGAATCTGTGATCATTAAGTAAACCCATTGCTTGCTATAGGCAATTTTTACTGATGACAAGAATGCTGGTTTTCAGCAAAAACATAAATCATGTTCACATGGCCATGGATGCCACAAATGGCTGTAAATGCAGCCCAATTGCTGAATGCCCAGGTCTGTGGGGTTGATCTGGCCATCAGAACTGCGGAACTGGTTCATAAGTACTCTTGAGGGGGGGTCTATCATAACTGGTCATAAGTCAAGGGCTATCTTTATTAGTCAGCTGGTGATAAATCCATTATGAAGAGCCAACTAAATTATGCAACATACTTATATACCATGTACATTTCTTTTTACTATGTGTCATCCCCTCTCCAAAAAACCCCCTATTTTTTGAAGGACACAAAGCTAAAGAAACATGATTGCAATACTTGAATTTAGAATTGGAACAAAATCATATTTCTAAACTCAGGGTCAGCCTCCCTAGGAGCATTTCACAGACTATCTGGGAAGAAAAAGAGATAAAAGAGATGATTTTATAAACTCATCATTTTTGTAATTATTATACATTATATGCAGATGAATAATGCTTGCTGTTGTTTCATTCAATTGGTCTTTTCCTGCCATAGATTCTGCATGGTTCTCATGCATTTGGAAAGAGGTCTCTCATACACACATTTCTCACCTCCATCATCATCACTGTGAGATGTGCTAAAACTATTCTTCCCATTTTACTGATGTCCTGACCTGCACATATAGAATATAATTGACTGTTAAAGCAATTTCCCTAATAGATGGAAATAATGATACTAAAGGAATGGAATAGAGCTAAATTCTTCAATAGGAACCTTAATCTGTTTTGTGCTTCTCATGTGTAACTTAAAAATTCATCTACATATTACAATATTCCTATTGTGTTTATGATAAAGGCATATGGAACAGTGGTGGGGCTCAAATATTTTTGCCACCAGTCCAGGGGGTGTGGCTTGGTGGGCGCGCTTTGTGGGCGTGCACACACTTTGCGTGTGCGCATGCCAAACGCGCATTTTGTGCAGGCGCAGAGGCGTTCTAACTCACCTCCTGCAAGCCTGCACGATCCCGGTCGCTTCAGCAGCTGCTGCGCACGGCACTATTCTGTGCCGCGCAAAGCAGCTGCGCTTCAAATTCAGCAGATAAAGGTGAGTATGGGAGCCTGGGCAGACGGGCGGGCCCAACAACAGAGCGGTGGAGAGAACCGGTTTGGTCTCCGCTGCTCATCGCTGCTATCGGCTCGCCAGTATCGGTAGAATACCACCACTGATATGGAATGCTAATAGTATTGTTAGAGAAATGTAGGTTAGGGATATTGATGTAGGAAGTCTTTTACCCAGATCACAGAATCCTAGGGTTGAAAGGCAGGGGTGGGATTCAAATTTCTTAAAAACCGGTTCTGTGGCCGTGACCTAATTTGTGGGTGTGGCTTGGTGGTCATGTGACTGGCTGGGCATGGCTTGTATGTAAATATTGTAAATATATATGTAAAGATTGAATTTTTTATTTTTAAAAAAGAGCAACTTTTACCCAAAATCAGGCAAAACAGGCAGGCAGATTGAGCTGCTTGCAGAATCACAGCTTCACTTCCAGATCTACCTTTCTGCAATCTGCTGCCTGAGTCTGCACTGAAAAATAGAAGCTTCAATTGTAAGCTCTGCTCTCAGGCCACTTTCCCCTCCCCCAACCCTCTGAATACCACCCCTGACTGGGCCTCAGGAAAGCCTCCTGGGCAGGGTGGGTGGGGAGGGGAGGAGCCAGCCAGTGGTGCGATTTGCCAGTTCTCTGAACTGCGCAGAATTGTAACAACCGGTTCTATAGAACTGGTCCGAACTGGTAGAATCCCACCCCTGATTTGAGGTCTTCTTTGTTCAATTCCCTGCTGTAGATAGGAATCCTCAGATTAACCCAGACATGTGAAGCTATGTTTCTGGCTGAGAATGAAATGAACCTTTTTCATATTTTCTGTGGAAGTACATAGGCTCATCTTAACCACATGCATTCTATAATATGAAGTTGGATACTGTAAGAAGATTGCAGAACTTAGAAACTATTCCAAGGACCTGGGATAGGCAGATGGGTTTGTTTGATAATGTTAAAGGTATTGTCGCAGGATGTAAGCTGTACCAAGTAAAGCTGGCTTTTACAATTGACTAATGGTGATTTTGTCAATGTTGATCGCATTTGAGCGGTGCTTGAGATGTTCGGAAATTGCACCCAGGGTGCCTATTACAATAATTTGTTTTATTATTTACAGATGGCTAGATCTGTAAGGACTATCAGCAGTTCACAGATAGATTACATATGAAGCAATACAAGCAAAATGTATACAGCTAAAAGGCCCACAAACTAATGAAAAATACAAAATAAAGTTAAATTAACCAAACCAAACAAAAGCAAGATGGAGCCAAGGGCCAAATGCCCTCTGAAAGAGCAGTATTTTGACCAGCTTCTGGAAAGCAGTTAGGAGTCATCCAAATATCTACTGGAAGAGTATTCCAAAGCACTGGCATAGCCATTGAAAAACAACCATTTCATTTAAGAAGCGCATTGCTAATAATTTTTCCCCGAATAGATCAAACTGGCCTGGCTGATTCTCATGAAAATAAGTAGTGTTGAAAGAATTCTTTCTTTCTAATGATTATTCCTGCCTAGATACCTTGCATAATTCCAAGCATTATCCATGCATTCTCATATTTATGCATTTCAAGTACCCCAGAATATTTGTAACATCATGTAGCATAACTATGAGACAATCATTATGATCTGGAAAGCCACATGAAGTACTTTCAAATCAGGATTTGAATTCTCAAACAATTTGCCTGCATGCCAATAATATTTGGACCAGCAATAGTATTTTGGTCTGACTTTAAGTATAAATCCATTAAGAGAAGAACAGGTAGACCATTCCTTTTGTCAGTAGCACCAGAAATTTTCCATGCAGAGATTAATTTCCCCTATATTATTTTTATTTATAAAACTGTAATGCCTTATTCATAAAGGGCAGTGGGTATTTAAAAAATGATCAGGCTCTACATCAGAACTAAGAAAATCATTTACCAATACTTTTCTAGCTTCAAAAAATATTACCTAAACTACAAAAATGCAGACTCTTCATCTTTTATCTTTTGTCACTTTACTTACAGTTCTCTAACTATAAGTTGTAAGTTCTCTAACTTGTCTAGGTTACTTAAGTCTGACAGTGCTAGATTTGCAGTTGCATAAAAACATGGAAATGGAGATGAGAAAAATATGGGGAAAAGAATCTTATAAATTAATAAGCCCTTTTGCCTTCTCCCACTCCTCCTCCTCCTCCTCCCCCTTTTCCTTGAAATGGGCAGAAAGCAAAGACAGAATATTTTTAAGCTTGGAGTTGGCATGCATACTGCCAGGTATTGACCATTCCTATGTATTTTTGGCAAATATACAGTGAATTCTGAATAATAATTACTTCAAAGCAGTAGATTCAAATTCCCTTTTTTCCTTCATTCCATGTGGTGCTGAAACAGCTTTTCCCAATTTGCTGCTCTTTGGACTCAAATTACCATCTGTATCAATATGCATGACCAACAGCTATGTTTATTTATTTATTTATTTATTTGATTTGATTTGCCAATTGTTTACAAGATAATAAGTATAAGTGTATACATAGTTGTGAATACATGAAATGGGTACATATAAGAAAAATAAAAGAAGAATAAGAAACAATAGGACAGAGACGGTAGGCACGTTGGTGCGCTTATGCACGCCCCCTACAGACCTCTTAGGAAAGGGGTGAGGTCAATAGTAGACAGTCTAAGGTTAAAGTTTTTGGGGTTTGGGGAAGAAACTACAGAGTCGGGTAGAGTATTCCAGACATTGACCACTCTATTGCTGAAGTCGTATTTCCTGCAATCAAGTTTGGTGCAGTTAACTTTGAGTTTGTATCTATTGTGTGCTCTTGTGTTGTTATGGTTGAAGCTGAAGTATTCATTGACAGGTAGGACATTGCAATGTATGATTTTATATACAATGCTTAAATCAGACCGAAGGCGGCGTAATTCAAGGTTTTCTAGTTCTAGAATTTCAAGTCTGGTGGCATAAGGTATTCTACAACGAGTAGAGGAGTGGAGAACTCTTCTTGTGAAATATTTCTGGACTTTCTCAATTGTGCTAATATCAGATATGTAATGTGGGTTCCAGACTGATGAACTGTATTCGAGTATTGGTCTAGCAAATGTTTTGTATGCTCTGGTTAGTAGTGTGATATTACCAGAGAAAAAGCTACGTAGGATTAGGTTAACAACTCTTAATGCCTTTTTGGCTATGTAGTTGCAGTGGGCTCTAGCACTTAGATCATTAGAGGTGAGTATTCCAAGGTCCTTTACAGAGCTTGGGTCATCAACAAGATCTTGACTATTCAGCTTGTATTTTATTTTCTGATTTTTTTTGCCAATATGTAAGACAGAGCATTTATTTGTTGAGATTTGAAGTTGGAAGGAATCTGTTGGAAGGAATCTGGAAGGAATCAGATTTAGGAAAGTTCTCTTACAGTCTATAGCTTCTCCTCCTGTAGCTAGCAATTTTATTCTTCTATTGTAATATGCCAGGCTCTCCCAATTTCTGTCAAATTGGCAAAATTTATCAGTATCCTTTTTTCCTCCCCCTTCCGATGAAAGTATGTGGGGTAGATGCAAAACTCACAGCATGAACACTTTAATTCGGATGGTTTGCCAAGTTTATAGTACAAAGGAAAAATTAAAAAAAGACAGAGAATTTGGCTTGCAAGTTTAAAATCAAGGGCCAAGCCCACCCTCTCAGTTCAAAGCTGGAATATTACTTTGGATTTGTTAACCTGAGTATGCCACACAATGCAGTTTTTTTTTCTACCCCTGGGGTCCAATTTATACCTGTTTTATCCATTACTGGAGAAAAACAGGAAATGCCGAAAAGAATCATCAAACCACTTGCTACAACATTGATACTAGTGTCAATGTAATAGCCTAAGGAACTGCAATTCAGTGTCCATAACCAAATAAGTAGAAAGCTATGCAATGTCTGTATACATGGAAAATCCCCCCCCCCCGCCCCCCAAACCCTTTATTTTGGAGTCATTTTTGAGTCTCGGCATGCAAAGATTAATTCCTTCCAAATGTTTGATTTTAAAGTAACCCGAGCAATTGTGTCTTAAAAAGTGCAGTATGGAATGAATGTGCCTCCCTTACTCGTGAAACACCCGCATGAAATCGGTTGCTCTGAGATATCATGGTTGCTAATTTAAAGAGCTTTTAGAAAGAAATTGTTTGTCAAAGTTTGCTGGCCTCAATCGATCTGGCTGATTTCCAGCCTCAGAGTCAATTACTGATACAGACTGTTCATTTTAATAGTTGGTTTTATAGACGGATTTCTGATCAAGCCAATTATGAACTTTTGTTCAAACAATAAAAATCCAAGAAATTCATTCAATTTAATGTGAGAGCAAATAAGGTGGCACTTTATAATGTGGCTGGTTTTTTTTTAAAAGAGTTTAATCATTTTGAAAACTAAACCAAATGCAAATCCCCAAGATTTTTTTTGTTTTGAATAGGATAGACACTAGCCATAATTCATCATGGTTTCTGTCCATCACTCATAGAATTTGCTAGAAGTGACATTCAGCATTCAGTATTCACGTTTGTTCCCAATTATAAATAGACAGAGCTATTCCTTTGGCTTCTTTAGAGTCTGCACTTGATAGAAAACAGGATATAAATAGTCCTTGGCTTATGACAGCAATTGAGTCTGTAACACTTGATCTAGCCGAATACACTAAGACTGAAATACCCAGAATCATGGAATCATGGACCTCACCAACATGCCTCACTACCTACTTTCATTGTGATGAATAAATGTACCAACAAGTCAAAGGATTGCCATCATCCATGGAATCACCACCCTCAGGACTCATAGCCAAGACTGTAATGCAGCATCTAGAAACTATAGCACTCCCACATATACAAGCAAAAGTATGGATGCAATAGGTAGATGACACCATCATAATAAAAAAGAACTAGACAAGATACGTCAAACTATCAACAACTCCTTCAAAGTAATAAAATTCAGAAAGTAAGAAGGTAAGAAGAAAACAACACCCAACCCATCTTGGATATCCTCATCAGTAGGGGAAACAATGGCAAATTAGGAATATAAATCAATTGAAAAACAATCCAGACTAACCAAGTTCTGCATTATCAAAGTAACAAAGTACCAATTTTCCAAAGGAACTATGTAAGAACATTATTTAGAGGAATACATTAGAATACATTAGAGAAATACAAATGTATTGCAACAACCCAGAATGCCAGAAAATGGAAATTGGCTGCCTAAACATCTCACAACAAAATGGATACCCTTAATCAGAAAGTGCCTGTTCATTCAATCCACTATAGCACAACCAATACAAGCTATGGAAAGAGTTAAAGACATCTCAGAAACATCCAAGAGACAATTATACTTTCAAGGCATCAGAGACAGACTCAATCATTGTTTCAAATTCTGAACATTCTAGACCAAGCAATTTTTAAAAAGTGTTAGGTTCTAGGATTCCTGAAAACTTGGAAGTCAGATACATCAGCCATGAATGGACAGATGGAGACAAACTACATTTATATATCATTTAGTGCTCTCCAACAGCTAGCATTCAAATAAGCAGAGATTAATACCAGGCAATCAAGCAGAAAACAATGCCTACTCAAGGATCTACCAAGAGAAAATCACACTTCCACCAACTCTAGCAGGGAAAGCTAATGTATATAAACAGGGAGCAAACATATTCAATAGCACTGATGATGTATCATCCTTGGGTAATGAAATGTCTGCAAGCAAACATCAAAGTTAGGGAGTACCAAGAACTCCACAGTTCAACCTTGAGCTACATACATTTTTTATTGGAACAATTATTTATTGGAGCTATTATAGATTCCAAAGAGTTTTGAAGTGATTTTTATTCCAGCTGCCAAATAGATACAGACAACTTAAGGGCAGGTGTTGCCTGATGCTGTCAGCAGATAATTATTTGTCTTTCAAAAGTATTATTTGGTGATAAAGGGCTGTATATGCAATACTTGAAAACCAGATTTGAAGATGCTCTGTGAATCTGCATTCATCTCCACATCTTTAGCACAGGTTTCTATGGGTTTGTAAACATGCATCTCATTCAAACTCAAATACTCTGAACATTTGAATGATAAGGATTATTATTTTTTCTTCCCCTGAAGACTGGTCCTAAAAGACTCTCTCTCCATTCACCCCACACAATTACTGTCCATTTTGTGACTTAATATATGAAGGCTGCAGATAATGCATATAAAGGTGGTGTGGTGGTGGTAGATAGAATTATTATTATTCTCCACCATCACCACCACCATTTTAGCTATTGTCCATCCACTGCAAAATGAAGGTACATGTTGTGGTTCACCGGCAGCAGGTGCAGACAGCTGAGGTCTTGGAGAACGAGGACTCAGATGAGGGGCCTGTGTGAAGGGATGAAGGGATGGGGCCAGGACCATCAGGGAGTGGAATGCTGCCTTCAGAGATTGTGGAGGCTGGCAGCAGTGGAGAAGAGGTCCCCGAGGAGCCTGTGCCCAGTGCGTGTGCACGCAGGGCTGCTCGAAGGAAAGAGCAGCTGCAGCAGCACGGGCGACTTGGGAGTAAGGCTGCAAGGTAATGGCCCCTCCTTTAAGAGATAAAAGCCAGCTGAGAAACCAGAGTTCTTTGCAGGAAGCAAAGAAGTTTTCGCACTCAAGACCTGTGGACATTTGGAGTATCTTGGTTGGTGTTTGGAGACTGTGGTAATATATTTTATTAATTATTTTATCATTTTCTGTAAGGCCTTTGTATAACTAGCAGTAAGTCTAGGAAGATGTGGGCATTCTTGGTGGGGGTAGGAGTATCTTTGCTCAGAGTGCCTCATTCTGTTTTGATTCTGCCAGTTTAGAAGGAATAGGAAAATGGGTAAAAGTTCAAGGTACATAGTTGTGCTTTCTCATGGGACTTTCCAAACTTTCCCATGAGACTTTCTGTGGCTGTATGATCTCATCCTAGCAAGGTAACATCTGGGACTTTCCAAGATTGTGTGTTCTCATGCTGGTGAAGTAATCTCCTGTTGAGGTCATTGTTTTCTGAATATGCATACTGTATATTTTGCTTGTGTTTTTCTCAATAAATACTGCTACCTGAGTTCTCTCAGGGTTGGCATTTTCTCAGAGACAGTTCCTGTGTCTCATTTCAATGTCAAACCACCATAAATGGTGACCCCGACGTGATAGCTTGGAAGGCTATACGTTTCCCGCATCCTATACTCATCGTCGCGGACGTCGACTGGGCCCTCATCTTCTTCGCTGGACGAAGATAGATTCTTTCGTGAGTATGGGGTTAGATCTCTCGAAGGCTCAGAAAGAGCACATCAGGGAATTGAGAGGGATCATTGGGAATAGTTTTGGATTTGGAATTGGCAGTAGGGGTTGTGCTGTAGGAAAGAAAGAAATTGAGGACTTACTACAGTATGTTTGGAAAAATATTAAGTCATATCCGGAGGAGGTAGTATTAAAGTAGAGTCCTGGAAAAAGATAGGGAAATTTTTGCATGAGGAACCTCGTGCCCCTTCTTCAATTTTGTTAACCTGGAGGGTGATAATGGATGCATTAGCTACTTATGAACAACCGCTCCTATCACCCCCGAAGAAGGTTTGCCGCTTTACCATGCGGTGCGTTTGTTGCCGCCCGACGGCACCTCCAGATAAATCTGGGGGACTGTCCGGCGCTAGAAATACTTTGTCAGAGGATAAGAGTTTACCTTTAAGGGTTCAGGTGGATGCAGTTACTGCAGCTATTCAAAAGCAAAGAATAGAGGGGAATTATCAGGAGATGATTTGGTGGAGTTTGGAGTAGAAGTTCAACTTAATCCAGTGGAAATTGTCATGGATACTGCATTAAATCCGCAGTGGGAGTGGAAGCCTTTACAGCTCAGAATTTTGAGGGAAGTTAAGCAAGCAGCAAAAGAATATGGTGTTAGAACGCCATATACTCAGGCATTGTTAGAAGCAGTTGGTTATGGAAATAAAATGATTCCGGCTGACTGGAAAGCTCTGTTGAATATGATTTTAACTCCAGCTCAATATTTGGTGTTAGATCAGAAATGGAGACAGCTGGCAGTCCAGAGGGGAACAGCAAATGTTACCCCAGATCAGCTTTACGGAGCTGGTAATTTTACAACAGTGGAACAACAGAGAGATGGTATGCCTGAGGAAGGGTTCATTCTTCTCCCACAAATAATTTTTCAAGCCATAGGGTCTCTCCCTGACGGCGAAGGTGGTGAGAAGACCTTTACTAACATCAAACAAGGGAACAATGAACCCTATGAAAATTTCATTAGCAGACTGAAATTGGCTATTGAAAGACAAATTGATAATCAATTCACCCAGAAAGAGTTGCTTTTAAGTTAGCAGTAGAACAAGCTAACACAGATTGCAAAAAAGATTTTAAATCCACTGGTAGCAAGTGGAGAGAGAAAATCAAGAGATTTGATTAATGCATGTAGGAAGGTTGGGAGTCAGTCTTTTAACATGGAGACTTTAGCTCTGGGTTAGTTTTGGTTTGCTCTGGTGTTTGAAATATTTCTTAGTAACTTTATCTAGTATTCTTGGCAGTCTTGCCCAACTTTGGCAAGGCTCGTTCTTATCAGAGACAATTAGTTTGAAACAGCCTTTTAACCGTGAAGGAACGGAATTCGTAAAGAATCATTAAAAGGTTTTGCTGTTACCTCTGTGCAAGGCATCCAGAAAGTATCCATGATATCAACCACTCTGAGACATTCCTCTCCAATTGATTTATTTAGAAACAGATCTGGCATGTCAAAGGCAATTTCCCAAGTGAAATTATTTTCGCGCGTTACACAGAATCCACCTTCTCTCCTCCCTTCTCTCCTCCCACTTCTACACTTCATAAATCATGAGAATCAATTAACTGGAATTTCTTAATACGACATACAGAATAACCTTGAACTTTTCAACTCCTCCAACTCTCTTAAAAAAAAATGTGGCAGCTGAATTTTAAAGCTGACACTCTGTTTCGTGTTTGTTTCCTTGGAACAAGGTTTGGGTCAGAACAGCCTCTTCTGTGTCATCCCTGGAGCCACAACATGGCCTTTTCAGGGCTGCCACAGCAGAGAGGAAGCGAGCTATGGGATCGGGAGGTGGGAGGTAGAGATAGCTGGGGGATTATAGCCAAACTAAAATTCTTTCCTCTGAGAACCAAGGACTTTCCCACCAGGTGTGAGGAGGTGGGATATGAGACCAAGTGACCCTTGGACTCTGACCTGACTGGACCACGCAAGGGGCTGCATGGGCAGGGGAAAGAAAATTTTGTTTTTAACTAGGGGAAAAGTTGAGGGGGGGGGTTAGAGTCGGGTTTCTCCAGATGTGCCAATATGACATGCCTAATAAATGTATACTTTGAGGAATATGCCTGCCTTGGAGTTTTGATTCCATTGGGTGTGTGACTTGGACCCGACATTCTGTATGTTTCCAAGTACGGTCCTGAGCTTTCTTTTGCCAATTGGGCCCACAATACTTGCTAATGTCATCGATCCATCTTGTTTTAGGTCTCTTATAGATAGAATTGTCTATATAGATAGAATTAAAGTGCTGCAGGTTTATATTAACTAAGCTTACAATGTTTTTCTTACCACCACGGGAGATTATTATTCATATCAATGGTTCACCTCAGGATGCTATTTTATTTATTTATTTTATATTGCCGCCTATTCGCCCAAGGCAACTCGTGGTGGCTTACACAATGTAAAACCATATTTAAAACAAAAAATAATAAATAAAAGTAAAAAACAATAAAAACTAACAAAAAGAATCAAATAAATTAATAAAGTACAATAGAAGAAAATCTGGAAAAAATAAAAAAATCACCCCCCAACTCCCACCCCCCACCCCAACGACATCAGATCACACTAGCCATTTGATGCGCTCTATTCCACTCTGGTTTCCCCAGGCCCGCTGGCAAAACCAGGCTTCAGTACCTTTTGAAAGAGTGCTAGAGTGGGGGCCATTCTAATCTCTGGGGGAATGATATTCCAGAGGGAGGGAGCCACCACGGAGAAGGCCCTTCTTCTGGGTCCCACCAGGTATATCTCCCTCAGGGATGGGACCCGCTACATTCCCTGCCTCCCCGCTCTAATGGGTCGGATAGATGGGACCGGCAAGAAATGTTCCCTCAGATAACCCGGACCCAAGCCATGAATGGCTTTAAAGATGACAACCAGCACCTTGAATTGCACCCGGAAGCAAATCAAATTATTGCTATGTTCTGGGAAATATTTGGACAGAGGTATGAGAATGGCATCAGGCCAACTCTGTTTATAAACTTAATGGGCAATGCCTTTATTTTATATATTGTATAACCTGTCAGTCAAATTACTTATATCACTTTTGTAACTCTTAATTTTTTTTTCTTGCTGCTAGTTATTTTAAGTTGTTATTTGGAACAATTTTGGGGTTGACTTAATGGAAGCTGAATCAAATGACGAGGGCAAAAGGTTAGAAATACATCTGGTCTTTCCATTTAACATTTCAACTGATCCATTTTACACTGTGCAGACAATCATTTTGAGGGGAAAAAGAGAACAATAAGGGAGTGAAATGGAAAAAAATCGTAAATGTATATATTTTCCCCTGCTGCAATAATGACACATTCTTTCATTCTTTCTTTCTTTTCTTTTTTTTTTTATATCTGTGACATCTGAGAGACCACAGACATAAAAACATTACAGATTTTGTTTAAGGACTGAAGCCAAAAAAGGAGGTGAAGAAAGAAGGCTGGGCTTGTTGGGGCTAACACGGTTTTGAGGCTTCACCCAAACGGGCATGGCTTTCATTACAGCTAAATGAATTAGGCTGCTTCCTTGACAGAGAAGATATTAACAAGCCACCAAAGGCCCGCTGTGGGATTCTGACACTTTTAGTGGCTTCTGACATACGGTTTGTGAACAACAGCTCTTTTTTTTTTTCTTAGCACACCACAGAAAACAAATTATCATTTGTATATGAAATGTGAATACTCTCCCCCACCCCACACCTTTCCTTACTTTCCCCACAAGATAAACTCATATAGGGAAAGAGTATTTGCTGGAGTAGAAGGGCCTTACCAAGGCAAATTTAGGATTCTTTCAAATATTTAAAAGAACCCTAAAACTTTAGGCCTTTGAAATATTAGTATCACCTCACATAATACACAAATATTAGTACCAGCTCACATTATACATGGTGTAATTTTACCAGATTGGAGGAAAACCTGGTGTGACATGATTCTGTCAATGTTCCTCATGTCATAGAATGTTCCTCATGTCATTTGATTCAGTATCTTTTAGAGATTGCAGTTCAGTTACCCTCTACTTCTGCTTGGGTCTTTGCTTAATTTTATACCAGATCATATTTACAAATGTGATGTGGAAATAATAAGAATGAAATTAAATTCACTATAAGGCTAGTATATAAAGAGCTTTTGTTCTGAGGGTGGGAAATGTTTGTCAGATTCGAAACTGTTCCTTGCCAATCTTGCAATCCAGTGAAATATTGCAGTCAAGTTCTACCCTTAGAAAGAGTGAGCTACCTGCTTCATGCTACACAGGCTGACTGGAAATTGTTTCCCCGTTTTTCTCCTTTAAACTGCTCTAATCACTCCAGCCAAAACAAGTCATCCAACACAACTAAGGGTTGGTATCCAGTTTGTTTAAGGTGTTGGATGAGGAGTAGAGAGACCCACTCACTGACAGGCATGGAAGTTCATTGAATGACGTTAAGCTGGCGACTTTCTTTCAGCCTAATTTATTCAAATGGTTGTTGTTCTTTTGTGGGGAAAATAGGAGAAGGAACAATCTATACTCTGCAATGATTTCCTGAAAGGTGGGATATAGATTAATAAGTGAAGAAATCCAATGCATTGGAAGGTTATCAAAGGCTGCTAAAGGATAAGCAATAAAAGGGGGCAGCAGAAAAGCCTTCTGGATGCATGAATGTTGCTTTGTTGTTATCATTTTAGAGCTACCTGTTTAGATTGAAGTATCAGCAGAAATTCCACATCCCAGGGTTTTGCATACACATGCAAATTGCCCTTGAGGGAAAGGAATAGCTGTGGAAGGGGGTGGGGTGGGGAAATCCCATTTGTTTTAAATTGTGTAAACTGGATGTCATAAGTAAAACAAAATGGCATCATAGAGAGGCACTAGGCCAATTATAGCATTAGATGTAACTTAACAGGATATAACAAATCGTCTTCTCAAGCTCCATAACTCTCCCCAATAATCCCCACAGAAAAGGAGAGAAGAGTTTATTCATGCATCCAGTCACATTTAGTTCATTAGTCTGATCAGCCCTCCACATCCCTTAATAGTCTACAGATTGTAGTTAATAGCAAGTGAGGTAAACAGCCAAGACCCTTAAGCACATCTGATGAATTCTGTTGCACAACTGGAGCTGTACAAAATAATATTTTGCACAGCACTTCCCTTAAAGCTGAAATGATACTGCATCCCTTTGTGGAATATATGTGCTATCATTGCCGTGACTCACTCTTCATGTTAAAATAAACAATGGAGAGTAATCAATCCAGACATGAAAAATCGGGGAGGGGGAAGTCCACCCCTGCTTGATGACACCTCCATATGACTTCAAATCATGTGAGTGTGCTTGCTATACAGAATCATGTGAGTGTGCTTGTTATACAGAAAAAACACTATGGTTTTCCAGATGCTATTGAACTTCAATACACATCAGCCCAGGACAGTAAGGCATGATGGTAGTTGGAATCACACAACCTCAGCAGTACCTTTGTTTTAAGTAGACTGTCTGTCTGTCTGTCTGTCTGTCTGTCTGTCTGTCTATCTGGTCTGGTCTGGTCTGCTCTGCTCTGCTCTGCTCTGTCTGTCCATCTCTATCTATCTATCTATCTGTCTGTCTGTCTGTCTATCTATCTATCTATCTATCTATCTATCATCTATCTATTAGCAGTCATTTATCTATATCTACCATCTATTTGTTGCTTACCTATATCAAGGTAACTATATATACATACACACGTGTGTGTGTGTGTGTGTGTGTGTGTGTGTATTTGTTTTATTATTTCCATTATACAATTTCTATCCTGCATTGTCTTTACTAAAATTCGTTGCAAAGTATTTTTCTTCTTTTTGGTTCATGATTAAGGATGTCACCATTTCCCCCCTTGTTTTATGAACAAAAAAAAAATACAAATGATGTTTGAATTCATGGCAGCATTAGATGAAATTTGTAGACAAAATTGAACCTTGTCAGGGAATCAAGCCTGCCAAATTTCTATGAATAGGATCATGAATTTTTTTTTTTTGTGTGTGTGTATGAACACACTGTTTCCTTCTGGGGAGTTCTAGAGAAGGATATGCTTATTCTTTTACAACTGTTCTTTTTGTACATTCCTTATAAATAGGCATGTGCAATGGAGCTGCCTCTACTGAAGAAATCTGCAAATCTCAAAACAAAATAGTAGCAATTAACATATACTCCCCCTTCCCAAACCTGTGTCCATTTCCTTTCCTTTCCTGGTAACTTGTATATAAATAGCAGATTACAACATAAGCAACAACAACTTATTAAAACTACACGCAGCCTGAGCCTCATAGACTCTAGGCAACTCACAACACTCAAACCAAGAAATTACAATAAAATCCATAAAAAGTGTCATAAAATTGTGCCTGGCCCAAAAAAAAAAATAATAATCACAAAATTCCAGAATGGCAGCAGTATTGAAGAAGAAAAGCCATATTGCCTGCAGGATTTCAGATGAAGTTTATTGGGTGCTTCATCACTGGAGAATCAGTTAAGAAAAGATTGACAGCCACCTATCTGAAATGGTATAGGGCAGTGATAGCTAACCTTTTTGGCTACAGAAAGTGCGTGCACGCCTGCCTGCACCCATAATGCAATGCACATGTGACACCCCCCCCCGCCACTTTGGATGCATGCATGACCCCCCGCGCTGCACACCTCTGTGCATGTGCATATGCACACCATGCCGTGTGCCTCTGGGCATAGGTGTGTGACCCCCATGGGCGACCCGCCTGTGCATGCACGGCAGATACCCAACAATCAGCTGGCTGGCCCGCATGCACAATGGATCAGTTCCAGGCGGCGGTTTGCGTGCCAGCGGAAATGGCTCTGCATGCCACTTCCGGCACGCATGCCATAGGTTTGCAATCATGGGTATAGGGCAGGGATGGGATTCACATTTTTAAAGAAACGGTTCTGTGGGCGTGGCTTAGTTGTTGGGCGTGGCTTGGTGGTCATGTGACTGGGTGGATGTGGCTTAGTGGTCATGTTATTGGCTGGGCGTGGCCAACTCAATATCACTCACATTGAGGCACGCATCTCCTCGCCTGGCCTCTCATGACTGTGGGAATGTTGCAACAGTCGTAAGTGTGAAAAATGGTCATAAGTCGCTTTTTTAGTGCCATTGTAACTTTGAATGGCCACTCCACATAAGCAAAGGACCAGCAAAGGAGGGGAAAAAAACTCCAGAGAGGTTCCAGAGACAGGAAGTTTAGTCCTGCCAAGAATGTAATAAGGGTTAACGGAGAGGCAGTTTCTGTAAGCAACACCAGAATGTTTCCTTCCTGCCTTCCTTACAGGATTAGGCCAGTAATTTCTTCTAACAACCGGTTCTCCGAACTGCTTAGAATGTTAACAACCAGTTCTACCGGATAGGTGCGAACTGGTAGAAACCCACCCCTGGTATAGGGTCTCTTGCTTGAGCAGGGGATTGGAGCACAAGACCTCAAAGGTCCCTTCAAGTTCTATTCTGATTCTGATTCATTCATTCCAAAGACTCCTTAAGAATACTTCTAAGGATATACCTATATAATTAAAATTGATAGTATTACAAGAGCTTTGGTGTTCTTCCAAAATTTCAAGCACAATACCACAACCACAGCTGTAGCTTTAATACCATCAAATTGCATCTGCCTATCCCACGAAGGACTCAATATGTGGTTAAAAATGCCAAATGTCTGGTTGTGTGATGAAATGTAATAGCAATATTTTGACTTCCTCATTATCACGAACTGTAGAAATGCACATCATGATGTCCATATCTGGAAAAAAAAACAACTGCTAACCTGCTCTTTAATATTTTTTCTTCTGCAAGCTAGACTGGAAACTGTATCAGAAAAAGCAATGTGAAACATTTAAAAGAACTAGATGGATCTATATGTGAATCTAACAAGAGTTGAGCTTAACCAAGTCATAGATAGGGTAGGTGATAAATATGGCTTATACAACAGGAAATTTTGCAAGCATGGATGCAATTTTTGTAAAATATTTTTAAACTTTTAAAGCTATTTTTAAAAAGTCTCCTTTTAAACTGTTCCTTGTGAAGAAAGCAGTTGAATACAGGAACAATCAAGCATGATCAAACAATATTATAATCCACCAACTATGACTGGAGAGCTCAACTTACTCACCATGACAAAGAAGAGTTGTCAATCATAAAGCCATGCTTTCCTGCTTCTCTCTCTTTTCCCACTATATTTTTCTTACATTACTATGAAAAAGTATAATTTTGAAAATCTAAATCAGTAACTAAATTTCAGCATGCCTCAAATTTAGCACTGGACTTCTCAGAGAGACTCCTTCATGATGGACATCCCTCAGAAAGACCTGAACTGGGTTTATTCAGAACCGATGCCACGCCACAATATTTTGTAGTACAAAGCCTTGTTCAGATATTCTTGTAACTTTTAAAGAAAATATTGATCTAAAAATACTTGTACTTAGGATGAGGAATACTTACGATAGTGAATACTGCTAACCAACTGAATATGACAAATTGCAGGAATGGAAAAGAATGAAAGCTGAATGTGATGACTTGTATCAAATGTATGGCATATCACTAAGAATAAAACTGATAGAGTTAGATGTCTGTTGTGTTTTCTAACAGATAATCAGAGTTGTAAGGGACCTTGTAGGTCTCTTCCAACTCTCCCACCCAAGCAGGAGACCCTACATCATTTCTGACAAATGGCAGTCCAATCTCTTCTTGAAAGTCTCAAGTGATGATGCTCCCACAACTTCCGAGGGCAAGCTGTCCCATTGGTTGATTGTTCTCACTATCAGAAAGTTTCTCTTTATTTCTAGGTTAAATCTCTCCTTGTTCAGTTTCCATTCATTATTCTTTGTCTGGCCTACAGGTGTTAGAGAAAATAGCTTGACCCTTCCTCTCTGTGGCAGCCCTTCAAATATTGGAAGACCGCTATCATGTCTCCCCTGGTCCTTCTCTTCACTAGACTAGCCATGCCCACTTCCTGCAACTGTTCTTCATATGTTTTAGTCTCCAGTCCCCTAATCATCCTGGTTGCTCTTCTCTGTACTTTTTCTAGAGTCTCAACATGTGGTGACCAAAACTGGATGCAGTACTCTAGGTGTGGTCTTACTAAGCCTTTATAGAGTGGTATTAGTACCTCACTACTGGATGCAGTACTCTAGGTGTGGTCTTACTAAGCCTTTATAGAGTGGTATTAGTACCTTGATCTCGATTGTATCCCTCTGTTAATGCAATTTCTCTTAAAGCATGCTTAAATGTGATTTTTTTTCTCATTTGAGGAAAAAAAATCTGAATTCTACGAAGTCCTTATGCAAAACCTAACTGAATAACAAATCACAAATCTCCAAATAAAAATATGGTAGAAGTAGTTACAACGTACATTCAGACTCCTGATATCTTTCCTTCTGGACAACAAATAAACATATATCTTCTTTTATTACACTGTATGTAGAATGTTATACCTTCCTTGTAAGATAGGACATCTCCAAAATTATGTAATTCAAATTGGCACGTGCTGCATTAATGAAGAGGATATTTTCAGTTGTCTTCTACTTCTGCTTTTGCAAAAACTCTCTCACTACAGTTCCCTTTATGAACCTTTCACCATTGCAAAACACTTCCTGCTCCATAAGCTGAATCGGCTGTGTGCTCTGTCCACAAATATGAATGTGGCAGGAGTCAGAAGCAAAGCCAGCATGGTAAATTTTGTACAAAATCTGGATGCTGCTTTCTGTACTATTCAGTGTGTGGTCTGAGGCATAAAGCCATAGTTTTTTTCCCCCTCTGGTTGAAATGGATTTTACATATTCACATTTAATCTGCACACCAAAACCAGGGTCATGGAGAAGAGACTGAATAGGAAAGGAAGGAAGCGGGCCGTATAACTTTAATACCAGGGTCCATCAATCCCTTCCCCATTTTTGAATGTCTTTATCAACAGGTCTTCATCAACATGCAGATATTCATGGAATATCCAGCATCTTGAGAATTGGAGAGAACCTGAGTTGATAAATATATAACAGGGAATACATCAAAATGTACGTTTGTTTTATTTCTCCATGAAATAACATGGATTTATGAAATGCATAGCAAAAATAGATAAAGAGAGCCAAAAATTATGCTTAATCGATCATCGTGCATTGTGGTCTGCTGGAAATGACATAAATATCATCTATCTTTTTTTTTTTTTTTAGAAAGGAATCTCTATTGATGCCTGTATTGTAAGAGTTGTTCAGGATCAAAATCTGAACTTTTTGGAAAGAACAGAATAAGTCAGAGACAAACTGAGAAATTTGTTTAACTCCTTTCAGAATGGATAAAAGTTTGGTAAACAAATGGATAACAGTTTGGTAAAAGTTTGTTATTATTCCTTCATATTTCAATAGATGGCAGTATTTCAAAGAAAGGAATACTTCCTTTTAGAGTTTAAAGCTCTAAAGCAGTGTTTCTCATCCTTGGCAACATTAAGATAGGCTAGGCTGCCTGGGGAATTCTGGGAGTAGAAGTCCATACATCTTAAAATTGCTAACAATAGAAAACATTACTCTAAAGCCATGAGAAGACTGACTACTTATTCAGCTCAAACCATTACTTGCATCAAGTAACCTCCAGGATCTCCCATAATATAATGGAGATGATTGCAAAATAAGCATTTTTTTGTTTGTTCCATGCAAAATGGTCTTTTGCTCCTTTGGTGTTTTATTGGATTAATTTACTTCAGAATACTCTTCTTACTGTAGCGAGAAGTCTGTGGAATAACCAAAAGTCACTAGTAAGCAAATATAGTACCATTCCTGGTTGCTTATTTAGCCTTCCCTTTATTATTTTTGCTTTATTTTGAACACTTTCTATGGTCACAGAATGAACAATTCTGGTGTATCTCTGTTTGGCACATAATTGGTCTTCCAAAAAGTTTTATGATGTTCAGTTCTTAAACTAATGAGGTTCTTTGGTTTGCGAGGCTATTCCAAGCAAATGATTTCATTTTTATTTGATTTCTAACTTAGATTTATTAATGAACCTTATTTAACCTTACTACGGTGCCTCTGTGCTGAGTGAAATTTCCCTACTATATTTTATTGTATTCCTCAAGGTAATTATCCAATCAAGATTACCCTCCACCCTTCGCTCTCAGAGGTCTCTCGTTTTTCCATTCCTCTCTGCTGAACAATATTTAGTGCGTTCCTGGGATATTTTGCAGCAAAGACAAATTGCAGGGCTAAGGAAAAAAATCAAAACCAGATCTATTATTTCTCTCATTAATAACGTGGGTCAATGTGATGGAGTGTTTTATATTTCAGACTGGAATTGACGAGATGTAGTCCAAATGTTCACTTAGACAAGATACTTTCTTCAATCACTATATTTAAGTTTAATTTAACTCACAGGTTTATAGTATTGCAACAGCAAAATTGGCATGGATTTCATTAGTGCTTGTAGCTCCTTGTAGCTCCAAGGAGGAATAGAATTGTATATTATACATTAAGAAATGCTGAGTGATAAAATGCTGGAAAGGAGGAAGTAGAAAAAAAAATAAAGAAAACATTGAAAACAAAAGCTATTAGAAATGTATTGTGAGGATAATGGTAATAACATGAATTAGGAATTCACTATTGTTCTGCCTGAATGGTACAGTTGGAATTTGGGCAAGATCTGATTCAGGCTAAGTTCAAATCTCGACTTTGCCATTAAATTTATTTTCTCAGCTGAAGGGGGAAATTATTATGGTCCTTGCTGGAGGAAAAATGGGTTCTAAATAAACAAGCAAACCAACAAACAAATAATAACTGATACTTATTTGGGCACCAAGAAAAAGGAGAAAAGCAGGTTTTAAGCAATAAAATAAACAAATAAAATAAAATAAACATTTTGAAAAGGCGCAAGAAAGCTTGTGGTACCATGGGGAGATTTATTATGATGAACATAGGCAACTGTGTTGCACCACTCCATCCTAAATTTCAATAATTTTTATAGTTGCAAAGGGTACCAAATATGAAATGGCCCTGCCTCAAAACATAACAGGGAGCCAGGAACATATATCTATTACCTTATTACCAAAACTCTGGTTGCAATTTTGCCATAGTGTACCATTCTAGAAGAGAACCTTCTAATTCAGAAAATATCTAAGAAGCGTAAATGTAGATAATCAGAGCTTCTAAGATTGTCTCATTGGTCAATAACTGCGTGATGTGACTCTTCACCCTGGAACTCAAACAAGATTTTTTGTAAATAAATATTTAGAACTGAGGCAGCATTTCACAATCATTAAAATGATGCTTTCAAAAAAATAAACAATGGCAGACTTGAACTGCACTATTTCAGGCATGGAGCAAGAATGACAACTCACACAACTATCCTAAACTCAGAGGTTTATGATTTTGTACCTTTAAGGATTTAAGGATTCCTTAATCTTTAAGCAAACCAATGTTCTCTCAGTTTCTCTCTCTCCTGTATCAGCAGCAGTGGTGGTATTCTACCGGTTCGGGCTGGTTCTGCCACGCTGGTAGCAGCGATGAGCCACGGAGACTGAACCAGTTCTCTCCACCATTCTGCTGTTGGGCCCACCTGGGTTCCTATACTCACCTTTATCCTCTGTTTTTGAAGTGCAGCTGCTTTGTGTGGCACAGAAGAGTGCCGCGCGGCAGCTGCCGAAGTAACCAGGAGAGTGCAGGCTTGCAGGAGGTGAGTTGGAACACCTCTGCGCCTGCGCAAATGACTCTGCGCCTGTGCAAAGTGCACATTTGGCATGCACGCACACAAAGTATGTGCACATGTGCAAGGCACGCCCACCAAGCCACACCCACCGAACCGGTGGTAAAACTTTTTGAATCCCACCACTGATCAGCAGTAAAGAAATAAGGTGGATATTATAATTAAATAATATTAATTTAAACTGTATATAAACTACTTTGATCATTCAGATGATGGGACACCAGTGCATTACTTATAAATACTTATAAATATTCTGATATCCCTGAACAAATTTCACTAAAGATAATAATTCCCGCAAATCAAACTGGATTTCTAACTATTTAATAGAAGTTTGAACAGTACAGAAGTGGTTTGTCATTACCTTCTTCTGACCTTTTTTAAAACTTCTCAATCTAATATATAGAATTAAGATTTCCTGATGATCTATCATCAAAACATTAGGCATCCTCAGCCCTGACAAGGTTGGCTTAGGGTTGTCACCTATCTAGGTTGAATGCAGAAACTTACAGTCATCCACTCCAGATTTATGTTCTTGAATTCTTCGTTTCGAACATTGTAGAAGCAGAATAGAAAAACTGTTGATGCCTTTGAACTTTACTGTTGAAGAAAACTCCCAAGAATCCTGTATGGATAGCTAAGAAACCAAAATTGAACACGGAACAATCCAAGCCAGTGTACTCAACTTGAGGCACAAATGACCAAATTACCATATATTGTACATATTATATGACAACCTAGCTCTCTGAAGAAATACTGGTTGGTGGAAGAAAAGAGACAAGGACAACCAACAACAAGATGAATAGATTCAGTTATACTGGTGACAGGTGCACTATGGACAGACTTGAAAGGATACACTGGGAACAGAGTTTTGTTGAGAAAAATCTATCAACGTGGTCATTAAGAGTCAACATCAGCTAGATGGCACATAAATCAATCCCTTCCAAATTGAGTAGAAGATAGGACTTTGTGACTTTCAAAATCATTGCAATCTATAATCCTATAATTATTCTATATATTTGTAGCAAAAATTATGAAGCTTACCATCAAACACTAATAATGAAACTCATCATGTTTACAATACCTGAGCAGTACTAGTTTTCTTACACAGAAAAACATTAGCAAAACACATCAAAGCAGGTTTTTTAAATTTATTTTTTAATTTTAATTATGAGAATACAACATTCTTAAATCTCTTATTTTTAAATCTTCAGACAGCAATTTTAGTGATCCAGTTCAATCTTCACACAGATCTTCTAATCTACAGCTAGCGATCTTTAGGCAGACACACACCAAAGCAGTTTGTTCACAACAAAAGCATGTTTTTTTCAAGGCAGCATTGTTTCAAGTTAATTTTTCATCTTGAGTTTTAATAACTATCTGATTGTTGTGTGATGCTATACTAATGGGGCTTGATTTGAATAGAATTTCCCCCCAAGAATATAACTTAGCGGCTTTATCCAATCCATTGCCCTTCAGATGTAAGAATGTTAGGACATGTATAAATAGAGGGCACCAAACTGGAGAAAGCTCTTTTATGGGATTTTGTTCAAAAGGAACTGATTTAGCATTTGGGTAATAGAACGAGAGTTGTTCATAAAAATACAGTAGCCACCAGTTCATATAAACACAGTACATTAATTAATGTAAATAAATCAGCACTTTCCTAAAATGGCCTCTGCTCACTTTACATGATAAAAAGAATTGTTTCCCCAGTTTTTTACCACCTTGAGAATATATTCCATCCCATCTCACTATAGTTAAAGTTACATCAGCTCTAAAGCTAAGCAAATTTAATGCCAAAAGAATTTTCATCCAATCAGGAAATGAATATTAACCTGAGGTTTAACATTAGAGTCTAACAAAATGGTGTTGGCATAGACAGAAGTACAGAAAATTAAAAAGAAAAAAATAACCAGGAAAGGAAAGGCTTATAACTTCAAAATTATATTGCAATTCCCTTCCTTTTTCAGGCTCAAATTCTCTATGATAAGGGTGAGGTCCAATTACTTAATGGCTACATATAATGCAAGAATATAATAGACTGCTGGATCAAGACATATTTTAATCCAGCATTTTGTTTCCTCACAGTTGTCAACCAAAGGCCTCCTAGGGTGCTTGCAACATGGAGACAGAGGTCTACTCCTCATCTGCATACTTTTCCTGCAACTAGCATTGGAAGCACATTGTGAAACCCAGCCAGGAGGACCAAGGACTCTTCAAATCAAAACACGTAACAAATCTAAACTGATTCCTAGTATTGACTCTCTAGTCCAGGGGTGTCAAACTGGATTTCTTCAAGGGCTGGATCAGCATTGTAGTTCTTCAGAGGCTGGGGAGGGTGGGGCAGATGAGACAGATGCCTCCTGCAGCCCCCTGCTGGCAAAAAATGGGGCATAGGGGGCATGTGAGCCCCCCCCCATGCCCTGTTTTTTGCTTGGACGGCCTCCTGCAGCCTCCTGCAGGCCACAATTGGGCATGAGGGGGGCGGGCTCATGTGGTCCCACCGTGGTCTGTTTTGGCTGCCAGAGGCACCGCAGGCCAGTCCTTTGCTATTTCCAGGCCAGATTTAAGCACCCAGTGGGCCAGATCTGGCCCGCAGGCCTTGAGTTTGACACTCCTGCTCTAGTCAATGGGACTTTTCTTACTGTCCATTGAAATTCCTTAAGTATCCCCTTAAAATCACGTGTTTGTGCCTAAAGGGAAGGTTCCAAATTATAACTAAGCAAAGAATTACTGCAAGCAAAAATTAACCATGAAGATTTACATTTTTCTGACAACACAGTTGCAACATTCTTTCTCAAAGCATAAGGAGAAGCCAATTCTTATTGCAAAGAAGATAACCAATTAGACAAATCTTATTAATTTTTTTTATTTCATAATATATATGAACCTTTACATTTAAAAAAGATTGTTTTTAAAGAGAGGAATTTAATTACAGTATTTTGGACATGGTACAGATTGTAGCATTGAAACATGGGGAGGAAGTTAAAAGTAGAGAGAAGGGAAGAAAGAAAAGAATTATTGGAATGGCATTGATTTTAAATTATTTAGGCAATTAGTTACTATATGGTGCTATGTCCATAGAACAGTTCTTTAGAAAATTTTTACAAATATATCAGAATGTTATAATCCTAAATGAAATTTTGAGATACACATTTGCAATGGGGAGGGAGAAGAAGCAAAAGTATTTTTCTGAATCTGCAAGACCACCCACCACCCAACCTGGAATACGTTAGACGTGTTGGGAATGAACTCCCAGAATTTCCCAGCCAGCCTAGGTTTTTTATCCATTCTATGATCTACTACTTTCTCTGGGAAGAGGACCTTGGGAGACATTGAGGTGTCTTTGCTGCTCTCTGAACTTGGTCGTTTTCTTGCAGACATTTCATTAACCCAAACTAGGTAACATAATCACTGCGGAAACATTTCATGAAGAATAGAAAATGTCTGGAGAAGCTATGCTAAACTTCTTTATCCCAACCATCTGCCACTACAACTGCCACCTCCAGATTGGCTCTGTTGTACCACACATGTATTATATTTTATTAGACCATACTTTTCTCAATTAATACAAATTCTGGATTTGTACAATGTGTTCCTCTCTATTAAGCTAACAATAGGGATGGATTTGTATGACATGCTGAATCATAAAGTAGATAATCACATTTTAGTGTAATGAGGAGTGAGAAACCAGACACAATTTCAACACATAGCTTTAGGAACATGTTTGGCTCAGATAAGAGAGGTTCAACATGTGGCTTTGGGTTAAACCTTTTAAAAACAATGCAAAACCTATAATCAAAAATCGTACTGGGACAGAAAAAGAGTTAGTTTGTATACTGTACATTCTTACTTTACCAAGTCTGTTTGAGGTTTTTGGTTCTGGATAGGATTAGGATTAATACAAATTAACTCCACCCTGGTATTGCAACTCAATGGAATAAATTTTAATGAGCCACCATTTGAGATTTAATAGGTCGATAGATTCACTTACTAAATATGTGTATTGGTAAAAGATTTATTGAGAAAGAAACCTATTTTCACTGTTACTTTTTTCAATGTGATTCCTTCCAGATGAGTTGGACTAAAAGTCCCGGCAGGCCATGTTTCCTAACACAGCTGGTAGGCACTCAGTCAAGAAAAGCTGTTCTTTATTATCAAATGTTTAAATGAAGTACTTCCTCCTATTTTGGTGAGAGATTAATTACACACATGCATATGCAATGACATATTCATACTGTAAATAGTCAGAAAATTTTAAGTCAATTAAAAATCCATTTGATCAATTGTATCACAAATTGTTTAAATATTTAAATCCTAATATTAACTTTAAGGGAGTAACTGTCCTCCCCAAACGAACCTTAACCTGTGACAATAACAAGTACAATTCATCATGGATGAGCCATGGGGGCACAGTGGTGAGAATGCAGTACTGCAGGTTACTTCTGCTGACTACTGGCTGCCTGCAGTTTGGCAGTTCGATTCTCACCATCTCAAGGCTGACTCAGACTTCCATCCTTCTGATGTCGGTAAAATGAGGACTCAGATTGTTGGGGGCAATATACAGCTTAGAGACGGCTGTAAAGCATTATGAAGCGGTATATAAGTCTAAATGCAATTGCTATTTCATTGTTGGATTTAACTGGCCAACTAATTCCAAACAAATATATGCAGGATTCCTTCTTGTAAAGCAGCATTTTTGGACTGGTCACAGCTGTTGGGGCAATCATTTTGTGAATAGGCAAACTTCCCATAGCAGCCATTTTCTCCAAGGACTCACAGCACACTCTCAATAGTCAGATAGCCCCCCCCCCCAAAAATTAGGTGATCCCTAGATTATGCTATGCTAAATATATTAATATTTAGTTCTTACCTAAACTTTGCGTATTGTCTACAGTCCACAAGTTACAACTTTTTTCACAATATATTGAATTTCATCCATGACTTGGATTTAAATTGTTGTAAGATGAGGCTGTATAGTAAACTTTCAGGCAATGTACCTTCCCATAATAAACAGCCTAAGAAAACATTTGAGGCTGTAGGATGCCCAATTTTCAAGTAATCTCACTCAGGCCATGCTAGAATTTCATTACCTAGTTCCAGAACTGGATAGGACTATGTCAAACATAGTTACTTTGGCATCTTACAGGCTTCTGTGCTTGGCAGGATAAACTAGTTTTCTCTTTCAACTTGGCTTTCTTTTTAAATGCAACACAATTCAGAACACACAAAGAACTAGATGTAACCTTCTGATATTAATGACAAGATATAGTATTTCAAATATCTGAGTTTAATTATCAAAAAGTTCAAGCAAATTTTTTACTTGTTGAATTATTTATTTATTTTTTGTTTCTTTTTTTCTTTCCTTAATTAAAGTCCAGTAAAATGGCTACCTCTTCATTTAGAATCATTGTAAAGCATGTGCTGGTTTTCCTTATTTTCATATATTATGATTATAATTACACAGTTTTTCATGCATTTCTCTGTGTCATATTATATAAAATACAAAATATAACATACAAAATAAATAAATAATTTATTTTGTATGTATGTATATATGTATTTATTTATTATTCTGTCATGGTTATGTAGTATAGAATGGAGATGGTGACCCTTTGATAATTGTATGCAACGAAATTTCATCGAAATTCCATTTTAATGTTTGTCAATTAGTATACATTTTGAATTAATATACATCTAACACCTTAACATATGAATGAGTCAAACTAGCACTGAAAAGGTGTCTTAAGGTATATATATTTCAGTCTAAGAATTATCTCTAGCTATTTTGCAGAGACCAACTCTTCCCTAATGCACAGCAACTAATATTATTATTTAGCATTCCATGAACTGTCAAGTAGAAAATAGCAATTACTATGCACAAGAATAAGCTTTGACCAAGAATATGCTAGTTAGAGCATAAAAAGCCAGCTGGGTAACTTGGGTCAGTCACTCTGTCGCAGCTTATCCCACCACACAGAATGGTTGTAATGGGGAAAACAGGAGGAGGAAGGAATATTAGATATGTTTACCACTGGAGTTATTTATAAACAAAATAATAAAGGTGGAATAATAAACTCCAGAAACAGAGAAAGCATTTTAGGGAACAATAAAATAGGGGTTCTTGTCTGTGGTGCTATGTGTAGACAAAGCATAAATTCTACAGACAGATCTGTTTGAGCAATATTTCCCATTGGAAAGTATTGACTGCTCCATTTTCAGAACATATACATACATTCCACACAATCTTTTAAATACTGCTTCTCCCAAGAACCGATTCTTCCTCATTGCTTTTACTGACTGTTCTCCGGGATACTCGTGATTTTTATGTACCAACAGGTACAATTTGTTCCAAAGCACGGGTTGTACTTATAGAATACTACTAGAAAGAATTCGTGGATTTACTCATCTAAACAGGAAAAATTAAGCAATATAGTTTTCTCTCAGCATTGAGAAATTAGACACAAACTGTACAGATAACGCAGAATGTTATTGTCTCTTTGCGAGAAGCAGTGCCATGCAAAGCTGTAAAGATTGAGAAATAGTAAGAGAAAAAACCAAAGGAAGGAGATAAGAGAAAAGGAAGGCAAATTTAATTAAATCTAGTTTACATCAACACTCTTTCCTGTATCTCCCCATATTGGTCTATCTTTGTAAACCATCCTTGCTTTTATTCCATCTACACAGTTTTTTATACATTGTTCTTTGTCATTTCATAGCATATGCTCCTACTTGTTGAAACGCAACCCTAAATTTGAAATGCTAATAGGAAAGGATACCTAGTGTAAAAATTGGGCCCTGGTTATATTTTTGGTATGCTGGCCAAAATGTTTCTGAACAGCCAGCTCTTTCCTTTGCACCAGTAGTGAATACCACATAGGATTTGAGGACAACTGAGGCTGATAACTTTTTGTAACTGCTCCCCTTTGGTATTTTTTTAATTTTGCAGCTTCTGACCATCATTGCCAAAATCTGTTGTTATGAATTCCAGGTAGTTTACTGAACAAAAAGTGTACAGTTGTAGAAAATGAAAGATTCCCTATACAAAAAAATGTAGGAAAAGTGAGAAATCTTTACCCACCACCATGCATTTGAAGCACTCTGCCACTTAGCTTCATCAGTTTATTCTCATCCCTGAATTGTTAAGTGTAGTCCACAGCCATTGGAAATACAACTAATGGAACAGGGGAAGAAAGAAACACCCCAATTCTTGCATTTCCATGTGCTAATTTACTGGTTTCTGTTCAAAATAAACTTACATTCTGATGTATGGTTATCACAGAATTTAAACTAAAATAAACACTGCAGCAACCAGAGTTACCAATTGTAGTGTTAATGTCACCAAAAACATTTACTAGTTTCTCCTATAACTATGTCTCCTTCTCAAGATCAACATCCAGTGAAATTGCACTGCACTGGGGCATTGAACAAAGCTTCCTTTTTCAAAAATTACCCCTCATCAGTGCTTCATACATGAAAAGAACTTCAGTGCTATCCAGTGCTATACACTATGAATGAAAGAATGACGCTCTGACTTGATTATAACACTGTGCAATAGGTTGATAACAGTTAAGATGCAGTGGCTTCTCCCAAGAATTAGAACTGCAGTTTGGAGTGGTGCTATAATCTACTTGTATAAAATCCATAGTGTAAAAACCCTATACACTATGGCTATAGTATTATTTATCCTTTTATTATCTCTTATTTCGATCTTCTACTGATTGTACACTTTTAGTATATTATTTTTTCTGTTGTCCCAAAGGTGCTTTTTCAAGAGGCAACTGGAGTTTCTGAATTTTCTTTGAAGACGTTTTTCTTCTCATCAGTGAAACATCTTCAAAGAAAGTCCAGTTGCCTCTAGAAAAAGCACCTTTGGGACAATCTGGATGACTGAGAATCTCCATAGATATTTTTTCTGTTGTTTTGCAAGTACACTGAATGCTTTATACTGGAGAAAAATTCCTTGTGTATCTAACCACACTTGGCCAAATAAAGTATTATATTCTGTTCTGTTGTACTCTACTCTACTCTACTCTACTTCACTCTACTCATTACTCCTACTCTATTCTATTCCTTACACCAAGAGAAGAGTCTGTTTTGTTAGAATGTCTCAGCATAGATTAGAGATGTTGTAGTAATGTACATCCTGCATTATGGATGCATCACATAGCTGTACACCTATATGTATCCATGTTGACTATATCCACTAGGCTTGTGCAAGGCAGCTATGCTTTGTCCTGAGAAGGCCTTCATTCCATAAAAGTGAGGCAGCTTGCCTTGTCCAGGTTGTCTGTACTGAGCTCAGGCCCTTGCTAGCAGTTCCAACAGCTGGTAGAAGCTCCTATGCATTGCGAGAAGCTTTTCAGTTAAGGCCTAAGACCCCTGCAAAGTTCAGTTTGCAACTGGGAAATATAAGCCGGTCTCAGCATTAAGCAGGCTTACCCTCTATCATGAGAATGCCAGAGAGAAAATATGAAAAACCTTTTACATTTCCACCACTGAAGGTGGCTTATCAGGAACTACCAGAACAGTTCCTGGCTGCTTGTCACTTCCTGGCCATATGCCAGATCATTGTCCCATGAATTTATTCCCAGCTTGTTTCCTCCACTGATTGTAACACAAGCATGGCAAAATAGTATTGGGGAAACCCTATCTATCTGCCACTTAAATCACTTTTGCAAATAAGTCATCATCAGTACAGCATAAAAATTGTTCACCAGTGAATTTACCATATTTCAATTCCCATTGGCTTAATTAGATCTATTTAAATGTGTTCATGCGTGCTAGAAACATGTACATGTGCCTTGTAAAATCAGCAGCAGCTAAATATGTCCAATGAGTTCTCCAAAACCTGATAAGAGCTATGCACTAACATTTTAATATAAGATGTGCTGAAGTACAGGTAGTCCTTGACTTACAACCACAATTGAGCCAAAACTTTCTGTCGCTAAGTAAGGCAGTGGTTACCAGATGATCGGCGATAACACGCACTTTTTCCCCTGAAAATAGGGGGCAAATGATGTATGCGTGTTATACGCCGATATAATGTTAAGAAGCCTTCGGTGAATGCTGCTGGGATCGGGGATCAAGGACACAAATGAAAGAAGGGGAGGGAGGAAGCAACCGAAGCCTGTCCTTCTCTCTGGGTCAGCTCTCTCAGTCGCTCTCTCGCTCCTCCACCAGCACAGGAAGAAACTGCTTCAAAGAAGCGGGGGCTTTTCCTGTCGCCGCGCCCGTTTCTCCCCACCCCGTCCGCCCGCCCGCCCGCAGTGCTCCGTTCTGCCTGCCTGCCTGCCTTCGTTAATGGTTGAATCGGAACAGTTTCGGCTGAGTAAAAGAGGCGAATAGTTATTATTCTCAGCCGAAGCTGCTCCCAAACAACCAGAAACTAAGGCAGGCAGGCAGGCAGGCAGAATGGGACACTGTGGATTGAAGCGCGCACGCGGGGTGGGAGTGGGAGTGAAATTTCCCTCTTAAAATGAAGATGCGTGTTATACGCCTGTGCGTGTTATACGCCGATAAATACGGTAAGTGAGTTTTGTCCTGTTTTATGACCTTTCTTGCCACAGTTAAGCGAATCACTCTTGATAAGCTGGTAACACAATTGAAAACTGAATCTGGCTTTCCAATTGACTTGATAATCAGAAGATGATCATATGACCCCAAAGACACTGCAACCGTCATAGATATGAGCCAGTCGCTAAACTTTTGAATTTTGATTTTAAGTGTGGGAACTGGTCATAAGCCACTTTTTCTCAGTGCTGTTGTAACTTCAAAGGTCCCTAAACAAATGGTTGTAAATCAAGGACTACATGTATGCCATTAGTAATGAATTCTATGTGGTTTCCAGCTTGGGCATGTAACTGCAATAATCTGCCTGTATTTAAGCAGTTTTTGAATTCGATTATTTTATAAACTGCTGCTTTTCCCAGTTATAGTCTAGATAGCAGTTGAAAAATACAAAATAAACCCTGACAAATGAACAGTTTAACCCAATGTGTTATTTACTCAGGTGTATCTCAGATTAATTTCAGGCGGATCTAATCCCATGTTGATGGGCATATGGTTGGAACAAAGTCATGCGAAGGGAATTTGTATGATCTCATGAAATGGAGTAATGGGATGGGATAGGATGGACAATCATGCTGAAGAATGGAAGGAGAAATGACAGAAGAGCAAAGATCTGAAATGTCTAATTGATTAGACAGGAGGCTGCTATTTTCCACTAATATATGCTTGCAAAGCAAACATAGTTGTTGAATGCATTCAGCCTTGGCTCAATTCCAAGGCTCTGAGACACGTATATATTAGGCTTAGAGGTGTAAAATTTCTGGAAATCTGCTGTGTATTGGAGTCAATTAAACAGAACCTTTTTCCTCTGTTGCGGACACCACTGGAGAATAAAATGCAGACATTATGGGAATCGCCATTCTATCTGCAGTAAATACACGCTTATTGAATTATATTTCATTTATAAAGCTAAGACCAAGTTCCTAATCCATTTAAAACAAGTGGAGGGGGGGAGAGACTATTTATGTCTGGAGGCCACATTCCCTTGGGAGCATTTGGCTGGTAGTGAAAAAGATAGAAAAATTCAGTTGTTTTTTTTTTTTCTCTCCCTCTCCCTCTCCCTCTCTCTCTCTCTCCCCTCCCTCCCCCTCCCCCTCTCCCTTTCTCCCTCTCCTTCTCTCTCTCTCTCTCTCTCTCTCTCTCTCTCTCTCTCTCTCTCTCTAACCCTTCTTTTTTTTCTCTGTTTTTTCTCTCATTCCTCTCTCTTTCTCACATTGCTAATTGGATCTGGGATGGGGAAAGTCAAAAAAGCAAAATGGTAGCTGCAGCATTGTTATCAGAGTGCCAGATCTTTGTATGTATTGTTTATTTTGAAATGCTTACAACAGGGGAGGATCGTGAATCATAAAATAGTTGCCACCTTGCCTATTTTGAACCTGATCCACCTCTCTAGAATGCTATTGGTTAATGTTAAATTGTTCTTGCTAAAAAGAAACTAGAGCTGGATATGAACTACATTTGAAAAGTCTTCATTGGATTAGGGCAGAGAAATTGGGTGGACAATTTGACTGAATTTCTCTACGGAAAGAAGATTTTTTTCATTAAAAAGCAACAGGTGGTGGTAACAATACTAGAAAAAACCCAGGGAAGGAATTTCCTTGGGATTTAAAGAGAAGTGTGAGAAGTTAGGGAGTCTGCTAGAGAAATATTTTTTTTAAACAAGTTTTATTCAGTTTTCCATATTTTAACGTCTCTTTTTAGTGAACAGCATGATTACAGGTTTCACATATACATACAAATATGACCATGATTACATATTCAATTTTTATATCCAATTCCTTATCTTAACAGTGCTTTTATACATTTTGATTTTATTGTATTATTCCAAATATTTATCTCATTATTTAATTCACTTATGATAACTTCATAATCATTATACTTTAGTGCTTTTAACTGTCACATTTGTATATTTCATCTTAAATTCTAATTAAAACAAAGATACTTCTTCTATAAATTGGTTTCCCCCCTGAAATCTCAATATAAGTGCACCACCTCTAAGTTGTAAATTCATTTATTTTCACCCCTTTTAAATCTCGTTAAAACATTCAACATTATTACCTAAAGCATTAAACTTAATAACCCCTTTAAAACTACATAGCATATATAAATCAGATTCTGCATGCTTTTTCTCCTTTTAAATTTCATTAAATTCCCCCCAAAAAAGGACATATTAATCTACTCATTCAAACAGTAAAACAATCCTAAGCCCTAAAGTTAATTCCATTTCAGCTCTCCTCCTATATCATTTCATTTATTTCCATATATTTAATACACATATTCCATTAATTATTCCATTCATATTTAAACCAAAAAAAAGCCAACATTCCAATCTTAAAAATATTTCAATATATCTAATATACGTATTCCATTATTTGTTACAATTATCTCTCTACATAAAGAGGAAGAGGATTAGATTCCATTATCCAAAAAATAACAATTCTGTTTTCCATCTTGTCAATCTATATGTCCCTATTTAGTAACTATAAATGTATCTATATTACCCCTCAATACCTTGCAGAATCCCCTTTCTATATAATAATCACCCATTATCTCTGTGTCCAATTAAGGATTTCCCCATTTTTTTACAATTCCCATATTTCTTTGTTTCCAAATCCTGTTTCTTGTCCCTTCTTTCCCCCTGTCTTTTCTCCTTTGTTCTTTCACTCCAGTTTTTATCCCTCTCTCTATTTATAGCTTCCTTTCGCCCTTTGAATTTCTGCTGACTCTTTTTCCCTTTTTTAATTTTTTGGATATTTCCCTTTTTATTTAATTTCTTAAATCTCCTGTATTTATTTCCAACTCTTTTCTTCTTTCTTTCAAGAGTTCTTGGTTCTCAATGATCACTAAAGATGGTCTCTTCTATGATTTGCTCCACCTCCTCTTCTGCCTTTTGTCTTTGTTGTTCATATTCTGCTGTCGCATTTTCAACAAATTTTAAAGCAAAACCCAGCAATTCACCTCATTCTTGTAGTGTTTCTTTCATTTTTCTGAGTTCCATTTTTAATTCCAGAAGAGAAATCGCCATTTTACAACTTTCTAATTCACAATTTAATCCAAATAGTATCTTTAAAGTTTATTTCCAACAGTCAACTTTTGTTCCTCTCAAGTTTTTAAGTCTCTGCTAATCCAGTGCCAAATTCATGTCAGAATCAGCAACTAATCCAAAGGCAGAATCTTCCTAATTCTTTCTTTGTTACAATGTTTCAAAGTTTTTCAAAGTTCGTTTAACAACCATTTGAAGGTACAGTGGCACTGAAAAGAGTGACTGAATCTCACATGACTGTCGCAGCTTCGCCACATGATCCAAATTTGTTTCCTTGGCAAAGCCAGTAGGGGAAGCTGGATTCATTTAACATCCATGTGATTCAGTGGTGGGATTCAAACATTTTACTGCCGGTTCTGTGGGTGTGGCTTGGTGGATGTGGCATGGCTTGGTGGGCATGGCAGGGGAAGGACACTGCAAAATCTCTATTCCCACCCCACTCTTGGGGGAAGGTTACTGCAAAATCCCCATTGCTTCCTCACCCCACTTCCTCACTCCGTGGCTCTGGAGATATGACAGGGTAATTTGCAGATCCCGATGGGCCACATGGATGGAAGAGGACAGAATCAAAATGTCGTCCAAGTAGCATTGGATCCTCACTGGAACACAGAGATGCCATCAATGCTGCCAGAACCTTTGTGAAGACCCTTGGAGCCGATGAGAGGCCGAAGGGAAGTGCTCGATACTGGTAATGGGTATTCTGATAACAGAAATGGAGAAATTGGCGATGATGAGGCCAAATTGGGATGTGGAGGTAAGCCTCTGTGAGCTCAATAGAAAGAGAGGAGGTCGCCCTCCCGAACGCTCTCTAAAATAGAATGCAGAGTCTGCATTTTAAATCGCCTGTATTTTACAAATTGGTTGAGAAATTTTAGATCAAAAATGGCTCACCACCCCCACGAGGCTTTGGGAACGATGAAAAGGCGAGAGTAAAGCCCACGTCCCCATTGAGAGGGGGGAACAGGTTGAATAGCCCTGATTTCAAGAAGGTGCTGAATGGCCTGATTCATGAGGGCTTGCCTTGAAATGTCCCGAGAGACAGGACAGATTTTTCTGGGGGTGGCGTTAGGAAGTCCAACTGTAACCTTGACCTAATAGTGCTGAGCACCCAGGCGTCCGTCGTTGACTCCTCCCATTTGGAGGCAAAGAAGGCTAGGCGACCTCTGATGGACGGTGAGAACGAGGGTTTACTTAGAGCGACCCCCTCCCCCTTAAAAGGGCCGTTTACCAGTAGAAGGTTGTTGCCTGCCAGATGCTTCCGCCTGTTGGTCTTGGCGTTGGGAGTACAGCCTCTGAGAGCGGGAGAAGCAAGATGAGGTCTCCGCTCGAAAGGCAGGAGGGCGATAACGAGCAGGGCGATAGTCAGCTTTCTTCCCAGAGGAAGAGAGAATTTTACGTTTATCTCTGGTTTCGATGAGATAAGGTTCCAGAGCATCGCCAAAAAGCTTATCGCCTGCGAATGGAACTGAAGCCAGCTTCCATTTTCAGCATGACTCCGCCTACCAATTTTGGAGCCATAAAAGTCTTCTTGCTGCTACTGAAGATGCCATGGCCTTGGATGCAAATTTGGCGGAATTGAGAGTGGCATCCACAGTGAATTCCACCTCTGCGATTATCTTATTAAGGTCTTGGTGAGACCGAAGGTCAGAAGCAGACAATCTATTCAGGAGTTGGCGCAGCCATCGTGGGAGCTGCTTGAAGCGAGGAAAAAGTACTGAAGATCGCTGGTGAGTGCTATCTAACAGAACGCTTTCAGAGACATAGCTACTGACTGAAAGGAGCTGAGTCAAAAGCGGGGTTCTCTCCCAGGGGCTGGCTTTTATATCTTAGTACAGACTCAGCTAAATGACGTCATAGGAAGGAGTCAACCCATCCTGGGCTCTCAATGCAGCATGGAGGAGAAGACCCCACTGATCAGCTGGGACTCAGGAGGCAGAGAATAGATGGGGCTGGGGGCCAATCAGTGGTGGTATTTGCAGGTTCTCTGTACTACTCAAAATTTCCACTACTGGTTCTCCAGAACTCATCAGAACCTGCTGAATACCGCCTCTTAACTACTGCATTATTTTACTTAACAACAATGGCAAAAAAAAGGTTGTAAAATTGGATGCAACTCTACACATCACATCACTTAGTGACAGAAATTCTGGTCTCAGCTGTGGCCATAAATTGAGGATTATTTGTAGAACCTCAATGATATTCTGACTAAAGCTTATACTTTTTTAACTACAGGGATAGAAACTTTTATGGTCACTTCTGTAGCATTACATAAAATACCTCTGCTCATCCAATTTAATAAGGAAGAAATTGTAATATTTTAGTGTTACTATGAAAATATATCATTCTTAATAAAATAAGATGTTGCATTATAACATACTTAAGTATGTTAAGTACCTTGGCACTTAAGAATAAGAAAAAAATAAATATAGAAAAGATTATCAATTCAGGAAAGTAAAACCCCTAATGATATTTTTGTTACATTAGTTTTGAAAAAAACCAGAGAAAATTTATAGGCTGGATAAACAATCCTTCAAAAATTTTTTTTCTTAAAGTAGAATCAACCTAATTTTACAGGTCTTTCTTTGTACAACCTTCTATCCCTCTTCATCTTTTCCACTTTGGACTCCCCAAAAATAAAATCCTCGTCCTACCCCTTTTCCTAATTTGGAATGTTTCCAGACCTTCACTTTCCCATCCAGATAAGAAGCAGAGATCTGTGGGTACCGGGCAGGAAAGGAAAAGATCAGAAATCAATGACATAAGGGGACTTCTTTGAATCTGTTTGTTGGATGAGTGGGTCATGACCTACAAATGCATGAGGGAGACCATTACTTTCTTCCAGAGAGGTTTTCTTTAAATGTGACCTGAATGTACATCTTATTTCCCCTCTGAGTCTAATTCAATCAACTTGGGTACATAAAGTTGCTATTGCAGCAGATTCTTTACATACAACTATGCCTCTATTCATTTGTTATAAGACCATGAATAAGAGAGAGGACTTATGAATGATGACCAAATAAAGAAAAGGCAATGGTCTTTCTGACACCATGTCTCTTAGCAGGCAATAACAGAATTTGCAGCGCATGTCTGGAGCGGCAAAAGGCACTGTCCAGTTGTCCACCTTACAAGGGAAACCACTCTGTATCTTCAGTGATTTATAACTACAATTAGAACAGAATGTTCAAAGGAAGAATGCTGGTGACCCAATTGAAAAGCGAAACATGGCTATAAAGCCACTTTAAATAAGTGACACATGACACATTATAAATGTTCCCATGTTTTCTCAATCACATCTCAGTAAAAATCAGGACCATATGAAATTAACCAAGCCATTCCATCATAGGAGAAGGAGCTGATTTATGAGAAATGGTTTATATTCTCCACTCACCTATTCTTCAAATTCCATGTAATATATGGAATAGGATTCTTCAAAAAAGATTCGGGGTAGATTTAAATAGAAATAAAATGAACAAATTATTGTGGAATAACCACATATGTACATGCTCTAGTAACAACCATTCTGATCTTACTAGATTTAAAAAAATGGGTCATATAAGTTAGTTGTAACTTTGGACAGAGAACAGAAAGATGGACAATATTTTTGCCACTAAATAGGAATCAAATTACTGAGATCGATGCATCAAATTTTTGGGTAAACAATACAGAACATGACCCTATCTAGGCATGCTGAAGTGTGGAACTTAATACTAGGTATAGACTGACTATAATCATTTATGCTTCTCACCACGTCTATAAAAGGAACTCTAGTTATTTTGGGGTAATACTTTTGTTTACTGCTAATCACAAAAAACCTGCAGCTTTCACATTGACACAAATGCTGTAAAAATGCATCAAAAGAGAACAGACAGGAGACAAACAAGGATATCAACAGACTATATCAAATGACACCTTCAACAAATGCAGTATTGATTGAAGCATTTATTTGAACTCCATGAAATCTAACCCAATGTTAATTCTCGTATTTCTAGGTAGCAGCTGACAGCAATTCATTAAATTGATTGCTTCAAAGGTATTACTACTTATAGATAGTCCCCCAGCAAATAGACTTGAGGAACACCAAAGGTTGTTTTACATTACTGATATAAAATATTTATTTGTAAGCTAAAAGAACATATCAGGGCAGGCTCATACATATATGGACCCCACATTTCTCACTCACCGATATTTACACCTAAACAGGTGACAAAGCCAGAAAGAAAATATTGTATTTGAAGTTCAATATAAGACATGAATGTCTTAATAATAGCAATAGCACTTAAACCTATATACCGCTTCATAGTGCTTTACAGTACTTGGGGGCATTTTGTAATGTCAGCATATTGTCCCCAACAATCTGGGTCATTTTACTGACCTCTGTAGGATGAGTCAACCTTGAGCCCTTCAGGACTGAACGGACTCAAGACAATGGGCAGACTTAGCCTGAAATACTGCATTCTAACCATTGCACCACATAGTTGATATGGGTCATGAACTATTGAGATATGAAGATCATTATTAGATTTAACTAATTAATATGCTTGAGATAGCCAACCCTCTTGATAGTCAAATATAGCAGTCATAATCAAATCCATATTTTGCAAAACCAGCCACAAAATTGGAAGAAGACTGAAGGATTCAATCTTAAATTCAACCATAAAAAAGGGACAACTTTCTTTTTTTAAAATTATTATTATTAATTTTTTTTAAAAAAATTCCTTATCTCTATTTACATTGTTAACAGTATTGTGTCATTAGTAATACATATATTTACATTTATTCCTATGCATTAATTTTTATTTCTCGGTTTGATCCATTTATCCCAAACCACATAATATTCCGATTCGTTCTTGCCTTTTAATTCCGCTGTGAGTTTATCCATCTTAACACAGTCCAGTATTTTTTGTATCAGGTTCTCTTCGGATGGTATCTTTTTTGTTTTAGGGACAACTTTCAATAGCATTTCAACATCTATCTTTTGTTTCCTCCAACTTTCCTATTCATCCCAGGCAGCTTACTTCAGACAAAAGTAAGTATTTGCTTACTTTTAAATGTACAAAATTACAGCAAACCAGCATTGGAAAAACACATATATGCCAGATGCAACTGGCAATTTTAGAAATGAATGAAAAGGATGTTTCATGTGAAACATCCTTTACGCCACTGTATTTGTTCTTGAAGTTTGAAATACATTTATTATTTTAAAAGAATTGCATTTATTCTTCATGAAAAATGTTGCTCAGCTCCTTTAAGGGATCAGTAGAAATATTTGGTAAATGCTGGTCTATTTTGCTTCCCCAAAGATGTTGCTTGAATCGATGCATCTTACCTCAGGAGAAAGTTCCACATAATTGAATGGGACTAACTTTCAAAAAAATGTATGAAATATTGCTGTTTTTCTCTAGGCCAAGCATACATTTTGGAATTGCTTATTGGGGCCTAATTCCCATCAAAGATGAATTTATAATATATGTAAGGGACCATAAGCTTAAATCTGTTGAAATACTGTAGGAAATACTGTAAGCTTCTTTGGCTGTTGTGTCATATTCTTTTTAGGTTGCCAAGGTAATTTTTACCAAATGTTTTCTTAGCCATTTTTAGCAGGTGGCTATAAATCAAATTTATGAAGACAAAGGCTCCTTACAATTCTATTTTAATAGATTTATAATAATTCTAGTGACGTGTGTGGAGCGTCTAACCTATGGGAATGTAACAGAAAATAACAGGAGATTGTCATGTAGATACGACAGAGTGCAATCCTTTCTGTGTTCATAAATCCCAAATATCCATAGTCAAAAATTGCCAGTTATAAATCCAGGAACAATGCAGACTTCAATGAGAATGTATTTGGTATAATAAAAATCTTCTATACTGAGAAAACTAAATTCTAAAATATATTTCTAAGTTGATGGGTAGTATTCAGATTTAGTTTTAATAGACACTTATAGAACCAGTGACTCTTTTACCACCAGCAACTTATTCCATTGATTTTATTTATTTACTTATTCCATTATTCCATTGATTTTAATTGACCATCATCCAAACCATCAGGTTGCCTTTATATATGATTAAACATGACTGTATATAAATAATCTAATCTGAAGGCATACTGTAATAATAAGATGCTGCTTTGAAGAGATGTTGAGATAAGCAGTGCTTTTATTGTTCTTGGGTTACATTTAAATTTGTCCATCAGACAGTATTAACTTAGTCAACTTTAAGTGATATACTTCTGGGTCATTGATGTTCCCAAGTAATAGACCACAACTCTGATACAGAAAACTCAGTTGGGCTTCTTACATCAGTATTTTAATCAAGCAAATTACAGATCGATTTGTAATTCAATTCTTTAAATCCCCCAAACCAGTATCTAATATGATCAAAATCAGCCTTGCTAATTACAGCTCTCTTCAGACGTTTCTTAATGGTAATACAATAAGTAAAGCAAAGAATCAAGAGAAAATGTCTCACAATCGGATCCTATGATACCATTGAACAGACACATCTCCTCAGACACATCTTAGCTATATATCATTATTTGATCGATTTCAACCCAGACTGGAGATTCTATGAAATATTATTTCTTTCATAGCAGTTATCTCAACTGCAACAAAAAGCTGTTAAAAATCAGCATGGCCAAGAACTTCCTTGAAAAATATATTTATTACTGAACAAAGATATTAAATTGTGCAGCAACAGGGAAATATTTGTCTGAAGCAGTACTAAAGGCAGAATATAAAACAACGTGCTATAAAGTGTCATTCTAACTTATGATTCCTTGAATTAATCAAACTGTCGGGGGAGGGGTGTTCAACACCCTGAATCATCGCCACATTGGCTGGGTTCAGCCCTTGCTCTATTTACAAACTAGCCAACCACATTTCAGCTTGGTGGGTACTATCCAAATTCTCTGGAAATGAATGTGTCTGGTAAACAGGAAGAGGCACTTCAACAAAGAAGATGAAGAAGAAACAATGGTATTTGGGGGGAAATGGAGAAAGATCTGAACTATAACCATCATACCTCTAGCTAAGAAGTTGCTTTCAGATGTAAAGAAATTAAACTCACAAATTTGAACTCAATTTAAACAATTTAAAATACAAATTAAATATGACTAAATTAAATCTATCTAAAGATATCTATCATTTATGTCTTCTACTGATGCAAAAAAAAACAACCAGGAAGGAATGATTTGAATCACTAAAGCACCTTAAGTTTGGCTTAAAGATGGATAGTGTATATGCCACAGAAAAAGAAAAAGATTAGGCACTTCACTCTTTATGTTTCTCTGTTCCAAATTATTCTCCCCCAATATGGTAGCTGTTAAGACTTCTCACTTGCAAATATTCTATATTAATCTCTTTTCTTGAGCATTTTTTGTTAACCAAACATTGCAGTCCTTAATAATTATGTTGGAACCAAGTTGTTAATTAACTTACAGCAGCAGTTAGATGGGGTTACAGGGGCACAGTGAGGGCTAATGAGCCCTTTGCAGTAGCAATCATACTTATACACCGCTTCACAGTGCTTTACAGCCCCCGGTAAGCAGTTTACAGAATCAGCATATTGCTCCCAACAATCAGGGTCCTCATTTTACCGACCTCGGAAGGATGAAAGGCTGAGTCAACCTTGAGCCAGTGAGACTTGAACTCAGGGGTGGGCTGCTGGGGGTTCGCAGGGGTTCAGGAGAACCCCTAGCTAAGATTCTGTGCAGTTCAAGAACCCCCAAATCCTATTGCTGGCTGTCCCTGCCCACCCCACCTATTCCATCCCAGGAGTCCTCACACAGCCCATTTTGGATGCATATAAGTGCAGGGAGTGCATGGAGGCTCAAGGAGGCCAAAAAATGGGCCTCCCAAAAGTTTGGTAAAGCCAGAAATGGGCCTGTTCCTGGCTTCCAGAGAGCCTCCGGAGCCCGGGGAGACTGTTTTTGCCCTTCTGGAGGCTTGAGGAAAACCTCCGCAGCCCAGAAAGGGCAAAAACATAGTACATGGGCCCATGGTACAGGAGGCCAACTAGGCCACGCCCACCCAGCAACCGGGTAGAGAACCCTTTGCTAAAATTTTTGAGGCCCACCCCTGCTTGAACTGCTGGCAATCTGCAGTCTGCAGAAGTAGCCTGCAGTACTGCATTCTAACCACGGCGCCACCAAGGCGCCATAATACCTCTCACCTGAAAGATCAGTATATAATCCCAAAAGATACCAAAGGTCTCAACATTCTCCTTTTGTAGATCCATACAAGGAGATCAATTGGCAATTCTTTATAAATTGATTTGAAAGTATAGCCAGTAAGTTTATTTCAGAACAAACATGAGTAGAAGCATACTGAAAACTTCCCAGAATCTAGATATCTATGTTCCTTCTCCTTCTCCTCATCCTTCGTCCTCTGCTCCTTCTCCAGGCAATCTTTAGACATTTCTTGAACAGTCCCCTAAGTTGAAGCTGCAGTGCTTACTCTTGACTATTTACTTTGCATATGTTAGCAGTGAAGGAAGACTTCTGCAGCTGCACCACTGAGGTAAGAAGGAGAGCCAAGTGGTCAAGTTTCAGGGTAAAGCTTTAGCGGGAAAGAAAATAAAACAAAACTCAAGCCATCCTACACATTTCAAGTGACAGATATACTCCAGCAACACTAAATTATGTAAGCCATCCCAGACTTTTGACAGAACCACCATAATTCATCCCACTTTCCCATTATCCTAAGGTAGGGAAAAGGCTGAGGTAATAGCTCTGTGCAATCACATTGGAAAACATCTGCCAAAGTAAACCTTTATTCGGGGCTTGTAAAGTATATATTAAACCTGTTCTGAAAATGAATCTTGTTGAAGCTACTTTAATTAGCAGGGTCTGGGTTATATTTGCTATTGATCCTAAGTCTTTTCCCCTCTTTCTCTGTAGGCTTAAACTAGTATTTGTCCCTCTTGTATCATGCTGGATGGAAGAACTGTACCAATAAAGAAGAATATTTGTAGCTCAGGGTTGAAATGAGTACACAGTTCTCATTGACTCTCTCTGAGCTTGGTTGTTTCTTTCAGATCATCCCAAAGGTGCTTTTTCAGGAGGCAACTGGACTTTCTTGTTTTTTCTTTGAAGACATTTCACTTCTTTGAAGATGTTCCACTGGTCAACCATCAACTGGAGGACTGAGAATCTCTACAGACTTTTAGCTATACAATTTGGGACAAACACCTTTTAAATGGTGCCGGAGTAGGAATGGATTTCCAGAGGAAAAAATGGCAGACTACGGGAACCAGGAGCACTACTCAGGTGACCTAGAGCACATAGATAAACCTCCAAGTGCTTCAACGACCCTCTAAAAGGATGCAAATAACCAGATGTCTTCAAGGAATATAAATCCTTCCATTCCCCACTATCCTGTCAGAGGTGAAGAAGCTTCTTGGATGAGAAGCGAAATGTCTTTAAAAGAAAGAAAAAACAAGAAAGTCCAGTTGCCTCCTGAAAAAAACCACCTATGGGACAACCATGACCTGGATGACTGAGAATCTCTACAGATTTTTCCTGCAGATGTTTCATTACCAAACTATGCAACATCATCAATGCTAGTGATATTCAGTGCTAGCATCAGGATGATCAGGACTAGCAGTGATGATGTTACCTAGTTTGGGTAATGAAACATCTGCAAGGTAATAACCAAGGTCAGAGAGCACCCACAGTGAGACTTATGGTCCAATACCACAGTTATCATAAGCCTGAGTGGCAGAAGCCCAATGGGACTGGGCCAGTTTTTTCTGAGACATTAAGTAGAAAAAATATGTCTACTAATCTTTCATTTAGTATTCCCTCCCCCCTACTTCAATTTTATTAGCACTTATATAGTCATTGCCTTTAAAGTTAACAATCTCTTAACTTAACATGGCTTACAACTCTATGAAGTGGTCCAGACTGATATAATCATTGATACAAAGTCATCCAGTGAGTTCAATAGCTGAATAGGGACTTGAAGTGATGTACATCTTAATCACCACACACACTGCACCTCTGACAACTTGTTGCACTTGAGATTGATTTATCAACAGGAAAACACAATTTAAACAGACACTACTAGACAATATGGTTTCTTGTAATCAAAATTAACTTGCTTCTGGGTAAATATGTCCAAGTACATTAATCCATAGCATTATCTCAAGATACTTAGCTGCCTAGAACAAGAAGATAGAAGTAACTTTTTAATTCGAAAAGTCTTAAGCAACTAAAAAGAGCTTTTCTGTAATAATGTTCAGTATGTGCCAATAGATGGTTTTTGGCCTGTGAATATTTGTTTAGAAACCGAAGTTACGAAGGCACTGAATGAATGATTATGACTGATCCTTGGTGTTATAGCTGTCATAGTGAGGAAAGGAAAAAGAAGTCCTTGCCCTTTTGTAATAGGCAAAGTTCTTTCCTTTTGTGGATTCAAATTTCCCAGCTGGGAAAAATGCAAAATAATTTGGTCAGCTGCGTTGAAAGTCAGAATCAGTTTATTAATAGGAAGGCAGGTAAGAAATCTCACAGCGTTCCTAGGATTAATCTAATCTTGTGAGTAGAGAAACCCTTTTTTATACCCTTCAGATCCTTTGATTTTGTAAGTGTGAACCCTTGAAGTCTTTGATTTGTGTGTGTGTGTGATGAGTTCCTGTCCTTTGATATTGGGATCTCTTCCTGGGATCTTGGTAGAAGTAATTGTTTTATAGTAGCTGTTTGTTCACTTTGTAGCTGCTTGTTGCATTAGGTTGCAATATCCCGAGCTTCCTGTTATGCCTTTGGGTTTGTTTTTCACAAGTTTTTATAGCTTGCCATCTATTTGATTTCTATGGGAAAAGATCTTAGCTAGTTTGTAGGGTTTTTCCTCTGTATCTCATGCCTGTAATGTTCTCCTTCCTTTGTTGTGAAAAGTAAGCTGGCTCCAGCCCTACTTGACAAAGGGTGGGGGCTGATGGAGCTGATCCTGTTTGTGTTTTCACCTCTTCCTTTCTTCTAATGTTTTCCTAGAAGACAGGGGAATCACAACTTCCAACAATAGCACTCCTGTGATCACATGATTGCAATGCTTGGCATATAGTTTGCATTTACAACCAGTTGAAACCAGTTGCCATTTGCAATCTTTCCTGTTGGCTTCCCTAGAAAGTCAGTGCAGAAGCCAGCAGGGAAGGTTGCAAGTTGCTATGGTATGTCTCTCCCAGCCCCTTGATACTCACACTGCACTAGTCAATCAAGCACCCCCACCAACCCACGGTGTGCCTCCTTTGTCCTTAGTATCTTTCATTTATTCAAGGGTATATTTTGATCATTTTTTTCACTGTCTATATCAGAGGGCTCCAAACTTGGCAATTTTAAGACTTGTGGACTTCAACTCCCAGAATTCTCCAGCCAGCTATTCTGGGAGTTGAAGTCCACTAGCCTTAAAGTTGCCAAGTTTGGGGACCCCTTGTCCATGTAAACTTTACTCTAAGAAATGGTAAGCTTCATAATGTTCTTGGGGACATACTGGGATCCAGATTCAAATGACAAGTTATGGTGTTGAGAGCCAATTTGCAAGGTGCCGAGTTAGGATTGGGAACAATTTGGTAGGTTGACTTTGGTCATCTCTCTCAGCACAGCCCATAAAATGATGACAGAATCCCAAATAAACCTCCTTAAATTCTTGGAAGAAAGGCAGGATTATAAATGCTAATAATAATTATTATAATAGTTCTTAAAATAAATAGTAACACTGTGCCTTGCCACAGTATATGTGCTCAAATTAACTGCATAGTTCTCCAATGATATTTTTAAGTAAGTTGGATCAATGAGCACCTCTCACCCTAATTTATTTCACTGACAAGTGTATAGTTAATCCCACATTTCCAAGATTTTGCTGCTTAAGGCAGCAGCCTCATTCTGTCTACCCAAAAGGTTGATCTGGAAACCATTAATTCATTGCATCTTATTAGATAAAGGCCAAGCTGAGGTCATAGTATCCTCAACAAATGCTAAGATTCCTATCTTGCATTCTGATTTATATTTGCAAAATAATTTCAAGATGGCCTTGAAGCTGAGGGTCAGGTAATTTTCTCATTAGGTGGACAGAGATGGCATCTTAAGAGCATGTCGTGGACATTCTTACAAAAATCCTTTCACCAGAAGGCAAACAGGTAAGGTTGTTCTGTGTTATCTCCTCTGGACTCTATAACAATTAGTTTATTTCAGTATTCGGGACAGGAAAAATATTTCCAAGAAAATCTTAGCCTATGCCATTTTTTTCCAGATTTTCTAAGAAAGCATACAGATCTATTCCAAAGTCTGATGTACTGTGTTCTTGGAAACAAATATGCAGTATGCCACCTTCTTATTTAATCACTTTAATTAAAAGAACCACCTCCAAATTAAGGTCATGTTGAGCAAGGAAAGGTGGCAGGCAAAATATCTATCAGCATATTGGTTCCCTGGGTGGATCATCGTGTGCATCATATTATCTTGTGGTGTATCAAAAAGTTTGACACCGTATAAATTCAATAATTGGGCTCTGCGGTGCTTTAGATCTGAAGGGGAGAAGATGTCCTGGAGTATGTCTGGGTGGACACATGGCACCTGTCACCAGTTCCTTAAGCCCAAGGTGCATTTTTTTGGAATCATGCTGCAGCTAAATCATTTCTGTAAAGCATACAACAACTTAAAGGACTGCAAATAGTGGTATATGAGCATACATACACCCATATGCTCTGAAGCATCTTCTCCCTTTCAAATCTAAAGTACTGCAGAGCCCTAAGAAGCAATCCTATCTTGGAAATAAAGTGAGCCTATGATTGCTTCCTACTAGTCTTTTCATAAAGTGTGAAATAATGCTTTTGGCACAGACCAATTCTCCAGATGAGTGATCATTCCCTCATGCCCATGGTAAATGGCTAAAGCCAATGACACAGGGTGTCTAGTTGAGCATAAAGAGCTTTAGGGCATAAAGAAATTAAAAATTAGATTCTTTATGCAAGTCAACACAAATAAAGGGGTGGATACCACACTTAGGTCCAGTAATAAATGTCATTCAAATTTGCATCATGCCTGCTGTTTCAAGTTAGTATGGAATGGAATTGAAGGAGCTGGGTACGTTTAGCTTTGAAATAAAAAGTTTAGTTTAGATTATTGTCATTGCACCTCATACAACAAAATTAAATACCATCTTCAGTGTACATTATGAATATAAACACAAACACACATCCTTCACATTCTATACATTGAATTGAAAACCCCTGATATTGCATTAATATTGCACTATGCAGTAGAATTCAATAGAGTTACTGCCCTGGGATAGAAGCTGTTTTTCAGCCTAGTTTTTATTATCCTGTACCATCTGCCAGATCTTAAAGAGTAGTAGAGTAATGGAATAACAGAGTTGGAAGGGTTCTTGGAGGTCTTCTAGTCCAAACTCCTGACCAAGCAGTAGATCCTATACCATTTCAGACAAGTGGCTATTCAGTCTATTCTAAAAACTTCCAGTGTTGGAACACCACAACGGAGACTGAGGTGGGGATATGACAGTATTCTTCAAATGCCAGAGAGAATGCTGCACTGAAGAACATCAACCGTGACATTCTTGAATACAGGACCCAGAACAATGGATCTGAATTTCCAGAAGCCACTTTTAATTGAATGAAAACTGCCTAACAGTAAGTATAACTTGACAGTGGAATCAGCTTCCCAGAGAAGTGTTTATGGTCTCCTTCACTAGATATGTTCAGATAAATGTCAGACAGTCACCTGTTGGGGCTGTTTTAATTTGGATCCTTAAACTGAGCCGATAGTTGGGTTTACTGGCGTGAATGGCCCTTTCCAAAACTCTGTTCTGAAGATTCTGCTTTCACATCAGAGAAAGTCTGTCACTAAGACACCAATTTGATGGCAAATCATCAATCAATCAAAATGATTCTGTCTCCATTTCACTGCACTTCTTATTTGGGTTACACTGATGTACTCTGTCCACCTAGAATTGCCATGGTACTTTCTTTAGGTGATTCTATTGGAAGGAGTTTAAAACAAAGCTACCTAATGCAGGGCCTCGGAATGTGAGAAAACACAGCATTTGTATCTCAGGATCCTTCCTCACAGATGAGTTGAAGTTCTATCCACTTCTGCAGCATAAAATATGCTGTTCCATCACTCCTTCCTTTCCTGCCTCTACTCCGTTGCCAATCACTGCCAGTCCTCTGATTTCCTTCCAAGGTAAGAAGTAACAATGCCTATGAGATTTTATATACTCCTGGATGCAGCCTTTTGACAGTATCATAATAAGAGTGGAGAATTTAATTTTAATACAGATAAAATTAAAATAGTAACAGTTGATAACAGTACCAACAGAAATTGAACTCACAGGCTTCAGAAGAGACGGAGATGGCAGAAGAAAATGTTGCCCGGGAGAAATTAATACCAAGGTTGGTGGCAAGTGGTGAAATATTCTCTGTCTTGAAATAAATAGGATGGCAGGGCCAACCCAAGGAATCTGTTATCCTTCTCATTCTGGGTATAGAAGACTCCTGGATGGCCACGGACTCATTTTGACAGAGTAGGAGCAGAGCTGTGTTAGTCAATGGCAAAAAAAATCAGGAGAAGTACCGTAGCACCTTCTCCAACTAGCACATTTTTTGAAAAGCTTTCATCATCTACAGCTCATTTCACTCTAGTTTGATATAGGATTTAAACTGGGTTGAGAAGTGGGGAGGGGGGAAGCTAGGTCGATTATGCCAAGTGACATGTGAGAGAGGTTCCAAGCATCTTACCCATTAACAAGTGTGATGCGTTAACAACTTTTTGCATATGCTTTTAATAAAATTTAAAAGTGCTACCAGATTCCTAACCCAGGAGACTGAACAGTGGCATCTAAGACCTCTGAGCCAGCATGCCTGGCCCAGGAAATGTTTTAAGGCCACACAACTTTGACATCTAATAAAGGAGACGTCCCAACAATGTCAGTCACAGGACAAGGGTGCCAGCTCTCTCAGACTGTTGTCTGAGGCTGCCAACACTAAAGCCAGCCCTGCCCTGTGCTGCTGTCCCCAGTTTACCTCACTGGGTTACTGGAAGGATTACAAAAAAGGGAAAACCTCAAGGTTGTCCACGGGAAATTCTTGAGAAAAGGCAGGATGTGGGTAGGAATAAGCAGGAATCCAAGGCATCGGAAGGGGAAACACCAGCCTCCCTTCCCCACCTCCAGAGGCAATAAAGAAGCTTATTCAAACATTTGTCTAGCAGAGGCTATCTTTCCCAACATGCTATTTATTTATTTAATTTCAGCAGCATGGAGTCACTTAAAAGTATAACGAAACCGGCTGTGATTTACAACAGTTGCTTCTGCTGAGATTGTGCAGGCAAGTGGAGAGAAAGTCTCTCCAGGGCCAAGACAGTTCTACTTGACTTTAAATCTGAATAGACGTGAATAAGAGGAAGACGGCTGTGCGCGGTCCCTTGCAAAGGCAGAGGTTTAAAAGGTTCTCACAGAGCTGCAGCATCCTTAAGCAGGGACAAGGGGCAGTGATGTAAAACCTGACCGAATGCACAAAACTCCAGGTCAGATGCTTCCAAGCCACACAAACAATGTCCAGTTTAGCCCAGGCAAAAAACTGATGCCAAATGCCTCCAAGCTACCTTGCTCCCAAGCATACCTTTTAAAATATATATATATATGAAACACTCCAGGGGGGAAAAAGAGATCTGTGCTGTCCAGCTAACTAACGGCAAAAGAAAGGACCATTTAAAACCCGCTGTTAAAAATAAATAAATAATGAATGAATAAATAACGCGGAGAACAACCACCTTCCCATTCTTCTTCAAGAGATTATTTATTCAATCGAAAAACGGCCACCTTATTAAGTCTGCCAAAAGATTCGGTTTATTCGAAGAACAGCGCCGCGCTCCCTAAACGTCAGCTTCTGCACCTTTAAAATCTACTGAACAACAGGCTACCTCCCTCTGCTTTGTGTGTGTGTGTGTGTGATTTGTGGAAGGAAACTTTTCGGACAACTTTTCCCAAGAAGCGGGGCATTCCACAGCTTGGAAGCGGGCATTGCCGCCTGTTCCCGGGCTCGGGGAAGGCACTAAAGCAGGAGCGCACGCGGCGGGCAGGTACCAGACGGAGCGGCGAGAAAGGGGTTTGTGTGTCCCTTCTCTCTGAGCTCTCTCTTTCTCTCTCTCCCACATCCTCGCCTTACGGTCCCGCTAAGCAGGGAGAAACGGAGCGACGAGAGTGGAGACGACGGTTTCCAAATAATTAAAACCTGACGCCCTGAAGGTTGTGCGTCCCAGCCAGCAGCGAGGTGCTCAAAACTGCCCGGGGAGGTGGCAAACTCCAAGTGGACGGAGATTGGCGACCGAACAGCCAGATGCGAACTAGGGAACGCTAAGTTTAGTCAAACCATCTGCCGGCTCTCTTCTGTTCAACAACCCAATTTACTGCTCCCAAGGTGAAGTTCCTGCCCGTGAATCCACCGAGACGGTTCGAGAAAATCCGAGATCCAAGGGTGCCAGCCCGAAAGTAAGGAGAAAAAGTCTAGATCTGGGGAAGAATAAGCCAGGAGGGGGGAGGAGGAGAAGTGGGTGGGGGGAACCTAGCACCCTTAAGAGGACCAACTACCTTTATTCGGACCAATAGATGCGCCACCCTTCAACTTGTCCAGAATCAATCAGATGAAACAATAATGAATCTACCCGAGAGAGAGAGAGACGCACAAGGTGCAGAGCTTTTTGAGCATGTGCAAAGGGCCTGCCCCCCCTTCTCCTCCAAGCGGCTCCTTCAGGTGCCCCGCTGGAGCAGGCTCTCGCTTGCTCTGGAGAGCAGAACTGCCCCACTGAGCGGGGAGAAGGTTCCCAGATCCTCGGAGTGGACTTCAGGCAGAAGTTCACTGCCCTCTTCCCGCGAATGACCCGAAGGAGTCACTTAATAACTGAGTTTAACAAAGAAGCGGGGGTTAGTACGGGGTGCCTGGGAAGAAGACCTCAGGGTCAAGGCAGAGAAGGGCCGCACTTACTGTAGGGGCAGTTGTCCCTCTTGGTGCCGCTCACGTTCCCGTTCTTCTCAATCCGGAGGAAGAACTTGTTGAAGCAATAGAGTTTCCTCTGGCGCACGTCTCCTCGGAGGTGATCGTAGCTCCGCACGTGTCTCCCCGCGCTGGCGGCCGAAGAGGAGGAGGAGGAGGAAGAAGAAGAAGAAGAGGTGGACGAGGCGTTGGCGGCCTTGAGAGGCAGCACGCCGCGCCCGTGCTCATAGCTGGAGGCGGTCAGCGAAGACATCAGGCAGAGCAGCAGCAAGAAGCCCCAGCCGCCGCGGCCGGCGGAGGAAGAGGAGGAAGGCAGGTGGGCAGAGGCGAAGGCACCCTGTATCAGTCTCCATCTGCACATTGTACTGAAGCTCTGGGCGCAGGGAGAGGCCTCATGGAAAGAAACATGCTGGGAGGGTGAGCTCCCGGGCGAGGCGAGCGGACAGCTGGTGGGGAGCCCCTTCGCTCAGAGCCTCCGGAGCGCTGATCTGGCCTGAAGGGAGGGCGCCGACATCCATGCCTCAGGGGGCGAGCTCTCCGGGAAAAAAAAAAAAAAAAAACGGCGGCCTTCCCCTCCCCTTTGCCTCGGGGAGGGGGCGCCTGCGGAGCCTTGGCCCTTCTTCGCCTCGGGGCGGGGAGGTGTGGAGGGTGTGGAGGGGCGGCGATGGCCGCTCAGGGAAGGCGACTCGGGTTGCCTCACGCTCCCTCTCGGCGAAAAGCGGAGCGAAGACCCGCCGTGTGTAGATAGCAAGTTCGCGGGTTGCGGGAGGGGGGTGGGGGGCGGCGGTTGGGAGCCAAAGGAAACCACGCGCGCGCGCGCGAGGCGGAGGCCACGATCCGGAGGCCGAGCCACGCGCCAAAGCCTGGGCTTAACGGGGCTCGGTCCTCGGGGCTCCCTGTACCATCTTCCCCAGGGAAGGCAGGCGAAGCTGTGGAAAAGAGAAAGAGAGAGAGAGAGAGATGACAGGCGAGTCAGCAACCAGAGGCAAAGAATGGCTCTCTAATTCGAACCCTTTAAAAAAACAAAACAAAAACAACACCAAATTAAACGGCTTAAAGCAGATCCGAATCCACATCCCCCCTCCCGCCCGCCCCCCGCCCAGGCTGGCTTCTGCACCTCCTTCTCACCCCAGAAATCTTCGCTCGAGCGCAGGTCTCCTCAGCGAAAAGTAAGCGGGTTAGGACTCAGTTGCCTTTGCCGGCGGTTCGTTTTCCTTCCGTACACTTTTTTTTTGGTTTTTCTCCCTCTCCGGAATCCTCCCGAGGGCGAGAGGCGAACCTTACAACGACGCTCTCTATTTCTCTAAGGAAATAGGGACGACCGACCCCAAGGCTTAGTGGACGAGGCTGCTCGCCTTGCTCTCTCTGTGCTTTGGCTTGCCGGCAGGTTGGAGGCTGTATCCTAAACGCTAAAGATTACAAAAGCTGAGAGGTGAGACGTGCCTCTGGTGGTCAAGTTTTATTTGCGGGAGGGGCGGGGGGAGAGAGACTGTCAAAGCGGCGGTGCTGGGACATCTGAAACCCTTTCGCAAGTTGCAGTGAGCAAGCGCCTGCTGGGGGAGGAGAGACGGGGAGAGAGAGAGACCCACACAGAGAGGAAAAACGACTCCCCAAGATCTGTCCCCTTTCTCTCTCTCTCTCTTGCGCTCACTCGCTCTCTCTCTTTTTTCCTTCTTTGTAGGAGCCACCGCAGCCGCCGTCTTCTGCTAATTGCTCCCCAAACCGTTCTGGCCACCAGCAAGGCTGGGAGACTCATGCCTTCCTAATTTCCCTGTCTTCCAGGATCAGCCAATCCCCTCTAGGGAACCCTCCTCCTTTAAAAAAAAATAAATCTTGTTTTCTAGAGAAGGATTTTTAGTTTCTCATATATTTGGCAGGCAGCAGTTGAGAGCCACCTGGTGCATGTTGCTTGCTGACTCCCCCTCCTGCCTTCTCCCCTTAAAGAAAGAAAGCGGGGGGGGGGGGAGTTAAGAACGAGAAAGAACAATATAGTGCAGGGCTGGTGGGGGGGTGGAGGCGCGGGAGGGGGGTTGTCCGTCTCGCGAAGAATCGAGGTAGCTGGATAGGAGAAAATTTGAAGAGATAAAAAAAAAAAGGAAAGAAGGAGAAGGGAGGTAGCTCACTTTGCCTCCAAGGAGTTCTTTTGCCTGCCCTGGCCTTCCTTCTCCCCTTTGCTTTAATTAATCACCATTTCTGGCTTCTGTTGCTGAAAATTAAAAGCAAAAAACGCAGAGGGGAAAAAATCAGACTTTTTCTTTCGAGTTTTCAAGATTTATCACCTTCCAACTCTGCAGAATAAGGTCCCTGCCATGGCCAAATTTCTAATTGCTAACATGGCTCAACTTACTGAATCTCGCCTGCGACTTCAAAAGAAGGAGGGGAGGTAGAGAGTTAGGGGAAGGGAGCTTTATTGGCGTGGCAGAGTTTTGGCCCATAAAAAATCTGCATGTATTTTTTTTTTCCTTTTCCTTTTTTTTCTTTTTAATTAATGCGGTTTCCTTTACCAGAAAGGGGCACATTTTTTTGTGTTCTGATTTTTTTCTTCCTTCATTCTGCCTTTTGCTTTTGGCTTATTGTTGTTTTTGGTTTGCACATCTAACATCTATTGTTTTGGAAGGGTGGGTAGTGATTTATTTTCCACAAAAGGTGCTGCTGTTATTCACCCTTCCTAGCAAGTTTGTCATGTTTCTCATGACAGATATACTATGTTTTTCCTGCGATGGCCCCAACGGCTTCCAGCACTTCATACTCTTCCAGAATGGAGGCTGCCAGATTTGTATACCTACCACTTTGTTAAGGGGAAAGACTACAGACCGTGAGACTGTCCTTTTCCAATGATGATTAAATTACCTTGCAGTAGGTAATTAGGGCCTTTTAACACTTGTACCCCTTCTGAGCAGCCTGTGTTTTTCTGTTATGTCCCCATGATGCCTTCATCTCAACTTCATTCCACAAACTGGTTTAAGCTTCTATCAATGGTTAGACAATAAAACATGGTAATGAAATATGTAGATTTTTAGAACATAATGAATATATAAAGATGTATTTTTTAATTATATCTATAAAATGGTTATAGGATAGATTTGAGATGGAAATATGAACTGCCATAAAACAAATTAAGTAAAATATGGATTATCTTGTAAAACATGAATATATAATAGTATAGTCAAATGATTGATTAATAATGATAATGTATCTAGGAGTATTTGATTGACAATATGAGAACATATACAATGTAATTGTAATTGAAGACTACGAAGTGGAAGCACAAAACAATTTGTAAACCAACCGACACACTGTATGCATATATATTTGATGTTTTTATGTTGTGTTTGTTTATGTTTGTCTTAAAAAAACAATAAAACTTAAAAAGAAAAGAAAAACTAGTTTAAGCCAATTGTAGACATGTTAAGGTAGTATTTCCCCTTTATTCTGATACCATTTAAGCCCAGCCTCAAGGTGTGTAAAATCTCTTGAGTTCTTCATCCATTACCTTGGAAGGAAGCAGGTGCCCATAGAGACATGAAACAGGTAGAAGAAGCAGGATAGGAAATGGGAATGAGAACAGCACATTTTTGATACAATCTAGTTTTCTTCAGTTTAAGGATGGGTGCAAACCCTCTAAATCAGTGGTGGGGAAAAAAGGCCTTTGGTTGCAGCAGCAGGCCATAAAAATGTGGGTTGGCATTCATCAGCCTAAAATAAATATTGCAAAATGTAAAATGTGGACTTCTTTTTCATGTTCTATGGAAATGCTACAGAGGAAAGAAATAGCTTGTAAATAAAACAAAATTAAAAAACACACAGCACAATTGGATTCTATCGTATATAAACAGAGGGCTTCTTGGAATAAAATGTAAGTTAAAGAAAATGCTGATCAATGGAATGCAATGGAAAAACAGCCAGGGCATAATATTGTCTGCATTTGGAATCAATCTATCCTTGACTAGCAGAACATACACACAGAACAAATAGTTCTCAGATTGGATTGATTCATTAGCTTGGGCTTTTGAGTATATTGGTAATGCAGTAGAAAATTAGAAATGATTTTCTCCAATTACAATGTGGACTTGATTACCAAAGACTCATTTCTAAAATTTATGGACTTCAATTCAAAAGGAAACATTTATACAGCCCTCAGAATGAAGAAGAGAAAGGGAAAAAAGAAGACTGCGTTGGAATCCATGGGCTTTATTACATTGTTTACACTCCTTTGAAATAGTTGGTCTTCATCATATATGCAATTTCTGTTCATTTATCAACAACTCCATCTTTATGTCAGCTTTAAGACCACTTCTGTGACTGATGAGATTTAAGTTGCCTATCTAGAGATTCTCTGCTATGTGATCTAATTGAAATGTAATCTGGTAGGCATGGCTTGAATGTCAATGGGTCAGTCATAAGGCACTTTTTTCAGTGCCTTTGTAACTTCAAATGATCGCTAAATAAATGGTTCAAAGTTGAGGACTGCCTGTATAAAGTGTAAGAAGTAAGTGAAATAGGTGAAATAAGTGAAATAAACTGTAAAGGACAATTAACCAGTGGAACAGCTTGCCTTCAGAAGCTGTGGGTGCTCCATCAATGGAGGCTTTTAAGATGAGACTGGATGTAGTAGCAATAGAGATCCTGTAGAGGGCACACGCAGCATTATGCTGTGCCTAATACACACACTTTGCATGATCTCACTCCCTGTCCCGGACTTGGTACAATGATCTCACCTTACTAACATCACCACTATTCTTAAGGATTGGTGGGGGGGGGTTCACCAATCCTAATGCTGCTTGTGCAAAACCATATAAAAAGAATAAACACTGCATGAGTAGTCAGGCATCTTGGCACCCTGCACAATGACTGGTCTTTGAAATCCATCAACTGGATAGTTACTGGATGAGATTGTATGGGCTCTCCCGCTTGAGCAGGAGGCTGGACTAGAAGGCTCTATTCTATTCTAAACGTTCCCTTGAATCAGTAGCTTTTGCCTCTCCTTTCTTCTTCTCACCATGGGATCAATAAATAATTCTGCACCTTCAGTTGCCTAGTAAAGGCATTATTAGCATGGTTTTGGAATTAGGCAATTAATTAGACAGTTATTTGGGAGACACCAGTGGTATTCACAAAATATTCTAGCAATAATAGCATTTCCTCAGTGTGGTGTACTTCCCCAAAATACTGGAATTGCAATTCCCAAAATTCCCAGGCAGAATGGCCAAAGCAATTGATGGAGAGACATTAGGTTGGCTGGGGTCCTACAATATGCTTTCACCACATTTTAGTCCAGAGGAAAAATTGTCATCACAAAGAAGCTTGGGGATAGATAACCTAACCAGATGAAGTTCTTTATTGCAGTGTTCATCCACTTCATGAAGATATTTAGATCTGGCAATGGGAGACCATGTAGGAGCTATGGATACAGTATTTCCAAAGTTCTTCAGCAACAATCATTCTTTCAGTGCAAAAAGCTCCAGGCAAAAAGCTTCCATTGCCTCCGGGCTGGCCTGGAAAAAAATCTGCCTAAAAACTTGAAAAAATGCTTTAAGTCAAGTCCTGATAACATTAGCCTAGGTAGATCCATGATTCTCATGAATCATGAGAAGGCAACAGCTTAATGATATTCTGTTGCATGTAATTTACTGCAAATGAGTAAATCTGCTTGTGGCCTTCATTTAAATGACAGAATATGTAAGTAGAAAATATCATAAAAGAAACAGGTCCATGTATTCATGACACTTAATTTGCAAGCATTACATTTTATTTGATTTCTTTCTCCAAACTACTGTAGCATTCCTGACTAAGCAAAGGGCTGTCACATGTTGCTTTAGACACTGTCTTTAAATGTGTATTTGCATGGGGAGAGAGAGTTATAATATTTTTCTTTTAAAAAGGAACCACTGACGTTATTCTTCGCGTAAAAGAATATTAGCAGAACCAAGCGATCCGTTTGAACTGTTGCCACAGACAAAGCATTTTCCTTTAAAACAAGCTAAATGCTGTCATATAAAATTCAGTTTGAGCAGGTGAAGAAACATTCATAGACCTCTTTTCTCTCTCTAGTGAGCGATGACAAGATGGGCACTTACAAAACAGAGGCCCAATGAAAAGCTGACGTGGCTTTTTAGATTCTATCTCATTCCTTTTTTCTGGCCTCTGTATAGTCTTTTCTTTTAAAGCACAGTTGAATCCCTAAGTACCGTACTATTTTGTATTGTTAGGTTCCCTCTTTGGTTAGTCTGAAAAAGCCTGAGAAAAGTTCCAGAGGAAAGATGCACTATTTAACGGAATTCAATCTGTCCCAATAGATCTGAATCACTAACATAAATGTATGAATGTAGATTATATCTCTGTAATGAGGCCTGAATCATTCTCAGTTACTTCAAAGGGCTGAAATTCAACCTTCCTTTTTAGCAGCAACAATCAGACCTTAATGGGTTCCTTTATTAATTGTTCCCCTGCTAGATTTGAAAGAAACCTATCTTCAGACTAAGGCCTAGGCTAGAAGAATACATCAACACTGTGTGTCTTTCTCTCTCCTTTTCTCCTTGTCCAAGACCTTTGAAAATCTGCATGCCGTGCATTTTGCAAACATTTTAAAGGCCTGCTTATTGCCATGAGCTAATAATATAATCTCAAAAGAAAAGAAAGGAATGGCTATTTTAGATCATCAGTTTTTCTATTATTTGCAAGCAAATAATGCAAAGCATAATGAATCTAACTAGTAAGTCATATTCCATCATAACAGCTGTATTTGCAAATACTGAAGAGTGTGCTTCTGTGTGTAGGAGGGAAATAGGTATGTTCATGTTCACATGATAATCCTCAGTACAATACTGATTTTACTGAGTGTATCATCTTTGTACTTCCAATGAAGTTTGAGGTTCAGTGAATTTATATCAGTCTCACAGAATTTTAGCAATTGGAAATACATTGGCCATCTTATTCAATATTGTATCTATCGACTGCTAACATTTCCAAAATTTTAAATAAGAGTTTTATCTTTCTTTAGATATAAAAGAAGTTAAAGCATTGATCTTTTAAGCACAATGTATGGTATTACTGAGCTGCCTTTTTCAATCAATCAGAGTAAGAGCTGGAAGGGACCTTGGAGGTCTTCTAGTCGAACCCCTTGCTCAAACAGAGACCCTCTACCACTTCAGACAGGTGGCTGTCCAGTCTCTTCGTAAAAACCTCAAGTGATGAAGGTCCCACAACTTCCGAAGGCAAGCTGTTCTACTGGTTAATTGTCCTCGCTGTTAAGAAGTTTCTCCTTAATTCCAGGTTGCTTCTTTCCTTGATTAGTTTCATCCATTGATTCTCATCTTGCCTTCTGGTGCTTTGGAAAATAGATTATCCTCTCTTCTTTGCTGCTATAAATCATTATCTCTCTCCTCCTCAAAAGCACTGTAACTTATTCTGATTTGAAACTGGCACTTTTGGCACTTTTATGACTACTTTGGATTCATTTGTGCATAATAACTTTGTTTGGGCAGCATCTGTATTATTTATGTGTATTTTACAATAGTCATTTTTATGTGTGCTACTGTAGCATATTGTAGTTGTTAAGCAGACATATCACAGTGCCAGGGCAGTATAATATATTCCAATACAATGCAATGCAATTCAGTACAGTATGGTATAGGATGCATTGAGGCTGTATTGGGAATAGAAAAGAAAGAAAGGACAAGTCTATGGAGATTCTCAGTCATCCAGGTCATGGTTGTCCCAAAGATATTTTTTCAAGAGGCAACTGGACTTTCTGTTTTTTCTTTGAAGATGTTTTGCTTCTCATCCAAGAAGCTTCTTTATCTCTGGCTGGATAGTGGGGAATGGAAGGATTTATATTCCTTGCAGGCAGCTAGTCATTTGCATTTGTTTAGAGCAGGGGTGTCAAACTGGCGGCCCGCAGCTGGATGCAATACGAGTAGGCCACCCGCATCCCAGCTCTGTGAATCAGAAAAACATCACAAATTGTCATGTGACAGCAACATGACGCCACGAGTTTGCCATCCATCTTTTAGAGAGTCCATGTCAAGATTGAGGGATATGACATCATCTAGTCTACAACACAGTGCTTTCAACAGTTCCAAGAAGGCTCCACACTCTTTTGCACTACTCAGGTGGCCCTGATGACACAGATAAACCTCCAGGTGGCCTCAATGACTCTCTAAAAGAATGCAAATGACCAGCTGTCTGCAAGGAGTATAAATCCTTCTTAAGCCAGAGCTTAAGAAGCTTCTTACATGAGAAGCAAAACATCTTCAAAGAAAAAACAGAAAGTCTAGTTGCCTCTTAAAAAAGCATCTTTGAGGCAACAAGTACTTATATAACAATTGTTTGTTCAACGTTCTTCCTTCTCTTTACTGTGTCTGGATCAGGTAGTACTTCTCCCAAATCCCATGTTATTATAAATCATAATCATGCTACCTTGAATCCTTGACTGGGCTCATGTAATAATAGTACCTGGAAATTGATAAGAAGTATCTGGTTGCTGATTTGAAAGCAGACTGATGAAATAAAGGTCCTTGATTTTTTAGAAACTGTTGGTGGGCAGTTGGCCATCAGGGTAGGTCCTTGTTTTCTGGATGGCTGAACCATCTGTAATTTGGAGAATGCTGAGATACATATAAAAGCCACTGCTCACCTCCCAGCACGGATATCCTTATTCATTGTAGCTATGTGAAGCTTAATTATCCACCACTGCTGTAGGCCATATGGCTTGGGATGGACCATAATTTTAGAAGTTTGCTCTGGCTATAATCTAATTAAATTGTGGGAAATGTCGGGTTGAATCAAAACCTCCAAATACTGAAATGAGTCAGGATTTAGAGTTATTAGCAAATTGCTTAGGCTCTTGCAAACATCAGAATGCATGAGCAAAGCTTAATAATACGGTATCTTCTTTCGAGCATTATTTCAAATTCATCCAGCATGTTAAAGATTTAACAAAACCTTCTGAAGTCTAGGCTTTCCATCTTAGAAATCTTTGATAAATTGGCTATGCAGATCCCAAACTTCTGCGGCCTCATGGGGAGATCTGAAATCTAGATCTTTCCTGAATGGACCATCAGGTTTCATGTGCAGCTTGCCTCACTGCAAAATACACAATTGTGTATACTTATATTGTCTTTTGCATTCTAAAAAGTGACAAAGCACCTCCTCCCTCATAACCAAACCAATTACTTTTTGAATAAGATCCTACCTATTAGAAAACCACAAGGGGCTGTTTTTTAGGGTCTACATAACAGAATTGTCAACAGGCTGTTATAGTCAAGTCACCCTGCCAAGGAGACAAGGCCCTTTCCCCTTTAGTGAATGTTTAGGATACTGCTTATGAAAGTGGGCTCATTCTAATCACTTTTCCCGAAATGGGGTCAAACATATCACATTGAAATTGGTTGGGCTCAGGAAAAAATAATAAAGGAAACATCTCTGTTTCCTTTTCATTGCTAAAACATGTACACTCCTCTGCTTTGCCCTTTATTTTTTGCACGCCATCACTTTTATTTTGGGTTTATAAAAGGTGTTTGACCCCCTTGTGTTATTGGAATATCATGTATTTATCTAGGCTCCTAGATTTGCCTTGTGCATGTCTCCCAGAAGCCAGAATTCATCTCTTGGTTCATGCAAAAAAGACTAATAAGCCAAAAAGGACCTATTGCTTATTTTTGAATATCCTCTTAGGATACGGGTGGGAACAGTGTCCATTAGTTCACAACTAAAGAGTTGAAGAAGTCTGATATGTGTTAATTTGATCCCTAGCCTTCTGTAATGTAGCATTGTTTGAGGTCTTCTCTCTCTCTCCTTCTTTCTCTCTATCTCTGTTTTCCACTGAGGACCTGTATACTGCACGAGTCAAAAAGAGGGCTGTGAAAATATTTACTGACCCTTCACATCCTGGACATAAACTGTTTCAATTCCTACCCTCAAAACAACACTATAGAGCACTGCACACCAGAACAACTAGACACAAGGACAGTTTTTTCCCCGAACACCATCACTCTGCTAAACAAATAATTCCCTCAACACTGTCAAATTATTTACTAAGTCTGCATTACTATTACTATTAATCCTCCCATCCTTCCTTTCACCCTCTCGTCCCACTTATGTATGACTGTAACCTTGTTGCTTGTATCCTAACAATTTTTATTGACTGTTCCCTAGTATGATTTGATTGCTTATTGTACCCTATGACTATTATTAAATGTTGTACCTTATGATTCTTGACTCTTGACATGTATCTTTTCTATTATGTACACTGAGAGCACATGAACCAAGACAAATTCCTTGTGTGTCCAATAACTCTTGGCCAATAAAGAATTTTATTCTATTCTATGTATGTATACTGTATGTATGTACATGTATATGTATATGAGCTTTATACATTGCTCAAAGTTATTCCCCCAAAATTGTGCCCCTGTGTTATCCCCAATGAGGGGGAAACAGCTTCTCAATCTACTCAAGAGCAAAGATGATCCAATGGACCTCATCAAAAGAAGAAATATAAATTATATCCATTTTTCTCTTCCCCAATTTTCTATTTCATCACATGAAACTACCAAGCAATGTACCTAATTTTATGATTGATATTCTGCTTTACAACTCCAATAGGGTCTCAAAACAACTCATGAAATATTGTCATAATAATATGCCAAGTTAGAGAAATTTTTAAAAATCATACCGACTCACTTTAAGATTCATGTCAAACTTATATTTATGTCTAAGGAGTAGTAAGCCTTTATATGGGAGAGAAGGTTATGAAAATATTACAAAAATACATCCTAGTCTGCACAGTTATAATGGTTTAAGTATAAAATTTAGTGCTAAGAATAAAATTAAGCATTTGAGTTTGCCCTCCAGGATTCTGTGAATTCTTCACGTAAATCAGACTTAAAACTCTAACTTGGAGGGGGAATCTGACAATGGATGATCCCTTCTACTTTCTGACTAGCCACTGTGAATGCTGTTTTTTGAGATGATCATGAAAGTTTCTCCAGACCTTCATTCAGGGGAAGGCAAAATGGAGTTATGATTACAATTTATTTGCAAAAGGAAAAAATAAGAAAAAGGAAAAATATCTGGAAGTTTTGGAATGTTCCAGTATTATACTACTCCAAGCAACTATTAGGGTTATTTTGTTAGGATGGATGCCATTCACTCAATGTTTTTATGTCAGCACAATTAAGGTATTAAATTAAGACTAGGAAGACCCAAATTTGGTTTCAGCCATGAAAAGTTATTGATGAGAAGAAGAAACTGAAGAGAGAAGTGGAATATTCCACATGGAAGTTCAAAGGAAATTTTTCTGGTAATCCATGCTTGATTGGTTGCTTAATTATGTGCCAACAGGTCATTGTCAATTCTTAGTGACCACAGAAATGGATTTTCTGTGCCACTGCCAATTAGTCCCTCATCTGGTCCTTCTGGCCTTCCAATGGTGTACCCATCACTGCTGTAATTAAGTCTCTCCATATCCTGCTGGTCTTCACCTCTTTCTTTCCATCTTTCCCAGCACCAGAGCATTTTCCATAAAGTTAGTTTGAAGTAGAATAATTTGAGCCTGGTAATTTTTGCCTCTCGAGTGTGAACTCTGGATTGTTTTGCCTGAAGTTAGTTTTCTTGACTATGTATGGGATTCTCAGGAGTGATCTCTACAGAGCTGTAGATATCATATGTGTATTTATTGCACAAGAGTATGTTGTGCAATTCATATGTTGGTAGTATGTCATATGAAATCAATATACTGTATTTTGACACATGTGATATTTTAGCATTAGCACTTAGACTTTTATAGTGCTTTACAGCCCTCTCTAAGTGGTTTTACAGAGTCAGCATATTGCCCCCAACAATCTGGGTCCTCATTTTATCCACCTTGGAAGGATGGAAGGCTGAGTCAACCTTGAGCATGGTGGGATTTGAACTGCCAAATTACAGACAGCCAGTAGTCAGCAAAAGTGGCCTGCAGTACAGCACTCTAACCACTGCACCACCGGGTCCTCCTCAGTGGTCCCCTCCCACAAGAAACTTCCTTGAAATTCAGACAATTCCATGCAATTATTTAAAAATGGCTGAGGAAATTCCCTAAATATTCACACTGATGCAGCTTTGGGTGCTGCCTAAAAACCAAAAGTGATACTTTCTAAGGTTGATTCTCACGGAGTTGACTTTAGCAAGATTTATTAAGAAGTATAAAGCTGGACTTACTGGAATTCCAATAACTAAACCACTTCCCATTTAGAATCAATTTGTACCAATTGATAGGGCAGGTTCTTTTTGATTTTCTTTAAGGCAGCTTTCCTATGATTGAGTAAGGAGATGGTCCTTTTTATTGATTCCCAAAGAAGCTTGCAAGTGTTTGTTTACAAAACTGTAAACTGTATCTTTACCCATTTGGAACTAACCATGGTGGAAGACTCCAACAGAATCATGGAGTTCTCCCCCCTCCTCCAAACTTATTCTTTAAAATTTCTTTCAAATTTCTTTATGATGCTTTGGGATTTTTTTTAATCAGTGGAAAGGACAATAGACATTATAGCTAATTTTCTTTTTTACATTATAAGAAGGCTGCAGGAGGGCTGTCTTAACAGCATTATGAGCCTCGGGCAAAGCAGGGTACTGGGGCCCCTACAACAACTACTCACAGGAATAAAAATATAAATGGTTGATAAAATTAAACATATGTTAGTATTAATTTTAAAAAATGCAATAAAATGTAAGAAATATGTTGCTGTATTTATATGATACAAGGTGTATTGAAGGGTTAACATACACAGATTAGTATGGAGCCCCTATGCTCGTGGGGCCCACGGGCAAGTGCCCATCAGGCCCATGCGTTAAGACAGTCCTGGGCTTCAGACCACTGAAAGGAGGAATGTACAATTAAAGATAGATGTTTACACACCTTGCAAGTCCATTGCATAATACAAGAGCTTCATAGTGCACTTGTGAGACACTCACTGTTTTTTTTCTCTTTAAAAGAAATTTCAAAAGACAAGTTGTTGTTTTTTTTATTCACTGAATTAAATGAAAAATGGTAGGAAAAATGTAGAAAATGGAAAATGTTCTTTGTGGCATCCGTTCTGATTTCTGTCACTTATTCAATAATTTCTCCAGCAGCTGGCAGCCTTTCTGGATCCTTCAAGAAAATTTCATGAATTCTATCCACACAATTTTTTTTTAAAAAGGCTCCAGAGCAATGAGCAATAGTGTAAGTAAAAAAGGAAGAACACTTGCAAGCCACATGAATGGGAGAAAAAATGATAATGGGAGCCAAAAACACCACTAAGTGATATCCAAAAGTAAATAAAAAGTACGATGAGAAAGAAGAAGAAAAGTGGACACTTTTTTATTTATAAGGGAAGAACATTTTTAGTATTTGTAGGAAAGATTTTGGCACAGTATTTCTTTTAAAGAAGATTCACTATTTTGGTTACCTAGAAATAATTACAGATAGCCCTTGACTTGCAAACATTCATTGAGCAACCATTCAAAAATTATAACACCACTCAAACAGTGTCTTATGACCGGTCCTCACACTCACAACTGTTGCAGCATCCACGTAATCACATGATCAACATATGGGCATTTTGCAATGGCATATAACCGGTAGCAGAAATTTGGAGTAGTTCAGAGAACTGGCAAATACCACCTCTGACCTGGCACACCCCCATCTATTCTTTGCCTCCCGAGTCCCAGCTGATTGGCTGGGTCTTCTTTTGTTGCCCTGCACAGGAGAATGGAGCTGGAAAGCAGGTTAGTAGGGTGGGGAGGGAATAGGGCTTGGACAGTAACCTTCCCCTGCCATGCCCACTAAGCCATGCCCACCAAACCAAGCCATGCCCACCAAGCCAAGCCCAAAGAACCAGTAGTAAATTTTTTTGAATCCCACCACTGATCCTGGGGTCATATGATTGCCATTTGTAACTATCCCAATTGGCTTCCAATAAGCCAAGTCAATGGGGAAAGCCACCCTTGCTTAATGACTGGGTGATTCACTGAACAATACCAGTGATCCACTTAACAACTGTGGCAATTTTTTTTGTAAAATAGGATGTGATTCACTTAACAAGTTCCCTTGCTTAGCAATGACAATTTTGATCCCACTTGTCATCATAAGTTGAGGATTGCCTGTTCAGATATTCTGCCTTACTTTGCAGTGATCAAGAAACAAAACAGAGAAGAGATATGCAGGATGTAATTTACTGTTTAAGATCAATGTGACCGTACAAGAAATGGAGGTGCTGTATCATGTGTTCCTCTATGTCAGGGGTATCAAACGAAAGGCTTGCGGGCCAGATCTGGGTTACCCGGAGGGTGCTTAAATCTGGCCCGGGGGCTGGCTTGGAAATAGTAAAGGACCAGCCTCTGGTGCCCAAAATGGGGCATGGGGGGGCCATGTGCAGCCCTGTGCCCCCCCGTGCCCTGTTTTGTCTGGCAAAGTGCTGTAGGAGGCATCCATCCCATCTCTCCCCCTGGCTGTCCCACGGAGATGAACTACAATGCCAAACTGACCCTCAAAAGAAATCCAGTTTGACACCTTCTATGTATTATGTATATTATGCTCTACGCATTATGAATGGGATGTGAGGGAGAGAAATGCTTAAAAAATGCTCTAGTGGGGATTCTCACTTACACCACATATCTCAGCCTTGTCTAAGCTTGAGCAAGGTTTGGAAATGATGTGTATGCTTCAGGCCAGAAAAAAACTACAAGTCAGTCATGCTTTTGGGAGGGAAAGAGTCTTACCAGTGTTCAAAGGCGAAGGATGGGGCTGCAGTTCAGTGACTGTGTTTTTCAAACCGAAGATCTCCAGTTAAATTATTGGTTGCTTCACATGGGGACAGGAAAGTGTTCAGCATAAAACCCCAGAGAGCAGTTAAATAAAGCAATGTGTCATTAGATGAATTTGCTGTAACACAGCTTCCCATGCTGCTTCCAACAGATCAAGCGGTCAACATTGTGATAAAACTGCTTCAAGTTAAAAATCTAGCACATTCACAAATGATATATATGTTTTAATATTGTGATTTGACACGGACCTATAGAAAAGGTATGCTGTACTGGAAGATGTCATTTGCTTTTATTACAGGCACATACTAGGTGGCAGCTTTGCCTCTCCCAGTTACCAGAACAATTCTTGAAAATGACCAGGGCCAAGGGGCAGCTTAATATACTAATTGAAATACAGGTTAGATTAGATTAACAGAGTTGGAAGGCACCTTGTGGGTCATCTAGTCCAACCCCTCACCCAAGCAGGAGACCCTACACCATTTCTGACAAATGACAGTCCAATCTCTTCTTGAAAGTCTCAAGTGATGACCCTCCCACAACTTCTGAGGGCAACTTCTGTCCCATTGGTTGATTGTTCTCACTGTCAGAAAGTTTCTCCTTATTTCTAGGTTCAGTTCAGTTTCCAACCATTATTCCTTGTCTGGCCTACAGGTGGTTTAGAAAATAGCTTGACCCTTTCCTCTCTGTGTCAGCCCTTCAAATATTGGAGCACTGCTATCATGTCTCCCTGATCTGTCTCTTCACTAGACTAGCCATGCCAGTGGTGGGATTCAATATTTTTTACTACCGGTTCTGTGGGCGTGACTTGGTGGGCATGGCAGGGGAAGGATACTGTAAAATCTCCAGTCAGAGGTGGTATTTGCCAGTTTTCCGAACTACTCAAAATTTCCGCTACCAGTTCTCCAGAACTGGTCAGAACCTTCTGAATATCACCTCTGAGCCATGCCCAGATCCTGCAACTGTTCTTCATATGTTTTAGTCTCCAGTCTCCTAATCATTCTGGTTGCTCTTCTCTGCACTTTTTCTAGAGTCTCAATATCTTTTTTATAGTGTGGTGACCAAAACTGGATAAAATACTCTAGCTGTGGCCTTACTAAGGTTTTATAGAGTGGTATTAGTACCTCACTTGATCTGGATTGTATCCCTCTGTTAATGCAACAGGTTTGCATTAACTTTTTTGGCTGCCGCTGCACATTGCTGGCTCAGGTATTCTTGACTTACAACAGTTTATTTAGTGATCATTCGAACTTACAATGGCACGGATACTAGTGATTTATGACCTTTTTTTACACTTACAGCCATTGCACCATCTATTCTATTCATGATCAAAATTCAGACGCTTGGCAACTGACTTATATTCAGGGTGGGATTCTACCAGTTCACACCTATTCAGTAGAACCGGTTGTTAATATTCTAAGCAGTTTGGAGAACCGGTTGTTAGAAGAAATTACTGGCCTAATCCTGTAAGGAAGGCAGGAAGGAAACATTCTGGTATTGCTTACAGAAACTGCCTCTCCATTAACCCTTATTACATTCTTGGCAGGACTAGACTTCCTGTCTCAGAAACGTCTCTGGAGTTTTTTTCCCCTCCTTTGCTGGTACCTTGCTTGTATGGAGTGACCATTCAAAGTTACAATGGTGCTGAAAAAAGTGACTTATGACCATTTTTCACACTTACGACTGTTGCAGCATCCCCACAGTTATGAGAGGCCAGGCGAGGAGATGTGTGCCTCGACGTGAGTGATATTGAGTTGGCCATGCTCAGCCAATAACATGACCACCAAGCCACGTCCACCCAGTCACATGACCACCAAGCCATGCCCACCAACTAAGCCATGCCCCCAGAACCGGTTGTTAAAAAAATTGAATCCCACCCCTGCTCATATTTATGTCATTTGCAGTATCCTGGGATCACATGATAACTTTTTGCAACCTTCTGACAAGCAAAGTCAATGGGGAAGCCAGAATCACTTAACAACCGTGTTACTCGTTTAACAACTGCAGCGATTCACTTAACAACGGTGGCAAAAATTGTCATAAAATGTGGCAAAATTCACTGAACAACTGTCTCACTTAGCAACAAAAATTTTGGACTCAGTTGTGGTTGTAAGCCGAGGACTATCTAGAGTAGTGCTAAGAGAAGTATTAAAATCCCCTGTTTCAGAAGATGCATCATTATTCTTATCTAAGTTCAGAAGAAAATCCTATCAAATTTCCTAAGTTGGGAAGACTGGGAACCTGTTAATTTAACACCAGGTTTTCTGGCTCAGCTGTATATAAATTGTGAAAAACGTCATCAAAGATAAAACTATCAAAAACACATAAGGCAAAGGACTGGCAACTTCGGCAAAATAAGTCTTGTCTCACCAAGTGATTCAGATAGCACTGATTACCTGGATTTTCAAAAGATTTGTAAGCAAATCTTATGTTTCTGTTATGTATTAAAGAGCTTGATACCCAGAGACTGTTTCCAGTCAATTTCTTGGCAGCGTTATAAGTGTAGTTTACCACTCTGTTCTTCTGGGTGATTTTTCAACTTCCCAGTCCAGTGAATAGATACAAAACAGAGAACAGCAATACTTAGGTTAGGCTACTCAGCTACTCGTAGAATACCCAGAGACCCAGATGTTATATCTGTCCTAAGATATAACTTATTGGTAAGTTCTTGTGAAATAACTAGCATCCTACACTACAAAGCATACCATCAGTCTCAAACCACACATTTATTTCCAAGTAAGCTATTTAGCTTCACGTATGAGAGTCCTCAGAAGTTTTCTTAGAAAATAAACAAATTAGCCTGAAGGGTATTATAAGAAGCTATAGGTAGTTGCTGTAAGAAATAACCAGGATCTTGAATTGCACTGGAAGTAAACTGGCAGCCAGTGCAACTTGTGCATCAGGCATGACACATAGGCATCTTGTGACATGTGTCACTGCCATGTTACCACATTCTGGACCAGCTATGATCTTCAAGGGCAGTTCCATGTAGAGATCACTGCAATAATTTGCCCACTCAAACTAGGGCATGAATGACTAACTGGAGGGCCAATCTAGGAACAGATACAACTGGTTCCTTCTGGCCATAGTAACCATCTATTTCTCAAACAGGAGTTGCAAGTCCAGGATGATCCTCAGATTGCACATGGGTGTTGAATGGGGAAGTGCAGCCCCATCCAAGACTAACTATGGGAAGTCCCTAGATCTGGGGTGGGTGTCCAAATATCCATAGCCACTTGGTTTTATCAGGATTGAACTTAATCGGGATTTAGGAGTAAGAAGTGAGTTGTCTAGAGCAATTGACAATACTTAGTTAAAACAACAACAAAATAATCTGGAGTTCAGAAAATTGATTTTTTCAGGAGTTTTGGCATAAGATCCAGATGTGGTTAGAAGAGATGACAGGGCAGAAAATAGAGTATAAACTGGAATTATTTTTAGTTGGCATTATGATGGAAAGATATAGCAAAGAGGAGATTTACCTAATAGTACATAATATCACCGCAGCAAGAATGACTTTCGCCCCAAAATGAAAAGTTAGAGACATTCCCAACAAAGGTGAGGTGATAAAGAAGATATTGATATGTGCTGAAATTGATAGATTGACTCTGGGATTAAAAAATAAAGACGAGACAGAATACTACAAAATATGGAACAAATTTTATCAATGGTGGGAAAAGAAAGGAAGGACCCAGAATAAAAAGTAGGATCTGTAGAATGGGAAATTAAGGATAAAAATGAATTGTACAAATGTATAAATGCATAAATGTATATAAAATATGTATTATATATGATAACATGTATGACAAAAAGGAATGTCAGTACGATTGCACTGTGTCCAATGTTTTAATAATTTAATCAATAAAATTTGTAAAAAAAAGAAAGAAAGAAAATGGATTTTACACTCATACTACAGTAGAGATTGCAATTCGATGGAAGAATATATAAAAGAGTACCCTGGTTGTTATGAACAAGGAAATGGTCCAAATGTTATGTAACATTTTCCCCCTGATATCCTAGTGAGTCCGTCTTATTCAAGGTCATGATCCTGGGCTAGATTGTCATCTGACCTGATGGTAGCAGCAGCTTCCTGAATCCACCTAGTGGAATGTTCTTATTCTCCTTTGAATAGATTCAGGAAATGCCACCCTTCTAATTTCATATCGCAAACTGATTCTGACATTTCCTTCCATTTGAAAAAGCAGTGTGCCATTATGGCACAAAGGCAATCATTTATGAGAAAATGAAACTTGGTGTCAGGACCTCTATAGCTCCAAGAATTAGTCTTTTGGATCTTGGCCAGCATTAGAGAGCACTGGCCTGTGACAGATAATGTCTTCCTGATCACAGGGGAAAACAGGGCCCTCCTGACCTCTATGGTCTTGTTATGCATAACACCTTCGTATTTAGTTTGCCAAAATACCTGGCCAAGAAGACAATATACTCCACCTACATTTATTTCTCCTTTTGATATTGTTTTTGAGTGGACAGGTATTGGCTTCAGGTCATTGGAAAATCAGATTGATATAATAATTAATTATGAGCTAATATCTGATTGCACATTCTCAAAACTGTTCTGCAGTGAAACTCCACTCTCCCCCCCCCCCACTTTAATATTTCTCAGGGTGCTTAACAATGAATATCTTTTGATTTTTTTTTGTTGGTGATGCTTTTGAGCTTTCTTTATTATTGAAGGTATTATTGGAGGGGTATGATTGTTTTCTGTTATATACGTATACTAACTCAATACCCATGTTTTGCTACGAAACTATGTGATTGGGCTTAGTTTTTGGGGAGGGAAATAAGGGAGAAAAATTCTGCCTCTGCCTATTAGCATCCATCAGTATTCATCTGGGTAGCGTCCTGTCAGTGTGTGAGAGAGTTGACGGCTGTTTGGAAAGTGAAGCAGTATTTGCTGTGTAAGCAAGAAGGAGTCAGCAAGGAGCCTGGGCGTAGCTTAGCTCAATATATATATATATATATATATATATATATATATATATATATATATATATATATATATATATATATATGTAGGTCTAGGTGTGTTCGGGTCTTTTCCTGTGTAAGATTAAGAGTATTTTGTAATCCCAGGAGGTTACAGCACAAGATCCAGGATATCTCCACAACAAAACTCACAAAGCCATCACACAGCCCATTATACCAGCATCAACTCCATCAACCAATCAAGAGGCAGCAGCGCAGCCAACCAGCCCAGCACATCAGCCCCCACCACCAGTATTTATAGAGAGACGGCAGCTCCGATCACACACTGCTTGCATTGGCACGAAGCCGAAAGCACCAGCCTGAGGATGGCAAGTGGGACCTCGCCAAAACATCACCAAGATACTCTTAATCTTAGCCAAGATACTCTTAATCTTACATGGGAAAAGACCCGAACACACCTAGACCTACATACCTGTACCCGTGAAAATCTACGAAAATGTATGTATGTATGTATGTGTGTATGTATGTATGTATGTTTATGTATATGTATATGTATTACAATTATATAATTATAATTGCATAATTCTTTATGTGATTCTGAAGCCTTCTTATCAACAATTCTTCATCTGAAAAGGGAGGAATTCCTTCCATGCCAATCTCTATTGGAGAACAAGCGATGGGACCTGCATCATTACATCATGTCATAAACACCATGTCTATGAACGTGGGTCAGACTTCAGGTTCATAAAGGTGGGACCTGGGTCATGATGACATTGTGAGCATATTGTCATTTTGATATAAAGCCGAGCCCTGGTCCACTCTCATGATGTCTCCCTCTCAGACTGCACAGAAGTGTGGGAAGCCATCGAGGCTATAGACCAGATGATCCAGTGAAAGATAAACCACCTGCCCTAAGATCTGTTCAAGAGTATCGCATTGCATGCAGGAGAAGGTCTCTCTCAATACTCTTTCCCTTTGAAATGAAGTATAAAATTATATTCCCTTTCATCTTTTTCAATGAAAATGAGTAAAAAGGAAGGAAGCAGAATTTTTCTACATGGCTCTAATCATAATTCTGTATACTTAATGTACAAAGGGAATTATTAAGCCCAGACTTTGAAATAGCCCTCTGTATCCTGTTAGGTTGATTCTATGAGTTGTGAGGCACCATGAACCAATAATTCTTCCTTCCTTCTTAGAAAATGGTATTATGGGATCTCTGCCTGGTTCTGTTGTAATTTTCCTGTGGAGATTTCATCAGTTTCATTATTTGATGTCCCCCAATTTAATTTCTTATATGGAGTTGCTGGATTGATTTCTTTACCAAGTGTTACCATTTGGAGACAGATACAGCCTGATAAACTTAGATGGAATACCAATGAGACAGAAACAGAGGAATCAGGTGGTTCTTCCAGAAGCTTATTTTTGTTTTCTTTACAGTGAACAGAAGATTGTCTGGAAAATCAAAATACTTAAAAGAGTGAAATGAGTTCTTGAGATATTGGTTTTATTGGCTTGAATTAAAAAAAAGATGACCCAGCTGATCATTTCAAACACATATTTTTCCATGAGATGTCCAGGCATTTAATCTCCCAAAAGGGTTCTTTATGAAGTATGTGGAAACCAATAACTAGATTAATACTTTGGAAGGGACCTTGGAAGTTTTGTAGTCCATCCCTCTGATCAAGCAGGAAATCCTATATCATTTCAGATAAATAGTTGTCCACTATCTTCCTTAAAACCTGTAGTGTTGGAGTACCCACAATTTCTGGAGGCAAGTGGTTCTATGAATTGATTGTTCTCACTGTCTGGAAATTTCTCCTTAGTTCTAGGTTGGTTCTCTCCTTGATTGGTTTCAGTCTGTTGCTTCTTATTCTGCCTTCAGGTGCTTTGGAGAATAGGTTTCCACATAACTTCGTTGTGGCAGACCCTTAGACATTGGAATACTGCTATCAGTGTTATATCTGGTTATTACAAACAGGCTGGTTGACCCAGTCTAGAGTAGGAAACATAGTGGTGTTTGGCTGGGTTAATTCTTTGATAGAAGGCAATTTGGACATTCTAGGGGTAAAGCATTCCAAACTCCCTGGGAAAAGGCAAGGAAAAACTATGTCTGTATTAGAGTTTAGCCAAGAAAATTACTGTGACAACTACATAATCAATAGGCATCAAAATTATCTCAAGGGTATCTTTATCTTGGATATTAAGAGTTATGCATTGTGCCACTTAGATGTCTTTCCCACATTGATAAAGATAAAATAGTGAAAAGCATTTTAGTTTGTAAATATATTTTTACTGCAACAAAAACTAAATCTGAAATCTACCCTCTATTGTTTTTTTTAATGATACAGTGAGAAAAAGGTTGGAAAGAGCAAAGCAATCCTGGCTGGCTCATGCTATCCAAAAGAACTGTTTCTTGTCACTTTATGGCACAGCAAATTAAAATTGGGCAATAGGGACCAATCTAAGAAAGGAAATTTTGGAGAAATGTTCAGAAGAATTCTAACCCTAACCACCTGCAACTGTTGGCAGGAAGGGTGTGTGATTGTTTTAATTCATTAAGGACAGAATTTTAAAATGTCCGAATTCCGAACAGAATTGGAGTAAGGAGAAATGGGACTGGATTACTGGGATAACTTTTTCTTTTCTTTTATGATTAAAGGAACTGTATGCATCATTAGAATGGGAGGTGGTAAAAGTTGACACAATTTTGCTTCCACTATACATTTGTTAATTAATACACATAGATGGAAAGTTAGGTAATAATAAGAATATAATAAATAACATTTTTGCTTTTACTAATTATGTACAAAAAAGAAAGTTTAAGAAAAACAAACAAGCAGTTAAGACTAAGGTTAGAATCTTGCCTTAAATTTGGGGCAACTGCTTAAGACTACCAAATTTAAATCCATGATTTTCCGTTGTTTTTTTTTCAGCCTACAGATATATCTAAGTTAAAAAAAATAACAACTCTGGAGCCCTTATGAAGAGGCAAAGCTGTAATAACAGCAAGTTGGCAATAAAATAAAACTTGTCTTTCTTATAATTTACAGTATTTAGGCAAAATTATATATTAAAAGTTATTTGCATGTCACAAACATGGATGCCCCAATTACTGGGCTAGACATTTCTTCCAATAATTCTGTGTATAAAAAGTAAGGTGATCATTGTAAATGTAAAATTAATATTCCCAGTGTCCAAAAATTAAAACTTGAATTCCACAATCAGATGGGGGGTTCATAGTTTAACCTAATATTTTTCAACCTTGACAACTAAGAAACACTAGGTTAACCAAGCAAATTGATGTTCAATGCTTGTAAACTACTTTTCCTATAAAAAATGTTAGGGAAGCTCCTGGATGCCTCTGAATAAACTTTATGGGACTTTTGCCCCAAGTCTTTCACAGGATCTCATAAAGTTATTGTGGAACCCTAGGATTTTGCAAAACCAAGTTTGAACAACTTTGATCTAGATGACTACTAGACAACACTGTAACTGCTTCCTGCTGTCTAGTGGCTGGCTGTATTTTTGAACCATACCCCTGGTAATCCTAAACCCTGGATCTAATGGATCAATAATAGGATTCACTGTAAATTAGTTTCCTAGATTCTTAAATATTCCCATCCTGATGATTTCCATAACATCCGGATTTCAACATTAAAAACAGGCTTGGAAAAAAAATTAAGCTCCAAAATTGCAGACTCCATACTTGCTACTTTTTCCCGCAACAGGAAATATTTTTCATCTACCTGGCATTAGCATTGATACTTCCTCAAATGAAGAATGCTCAGTCTTCCTGCTTCTGCAGAAAAGGGGTTTTCAGCTAGGAAGACAAGGAAACATCTTTTGTTTATTCAGTGGCATGAAGGTCTTGCTTTTATTTTTTTTTGGGGAAAAAACTTCTTCCATTACAGCTACAGTGGAAACATTGAATACCATACTCATCACTATTAAAGTTCCAAAAATTTTCAAAGTTGTATGGGTGTAGAGTGAAATTTCCCAGTCAGGCATTCAGTTAGTCAGCATATATTCCTGTTACTGTGCACTCAAGGAGACAAGTAAAAGTAGTGTGGTGATGCTATTTACACTTCTGAATTCTGACAGTTGATTTTGATTATAAAATAAATAGGAGATGCCTCCACACATTGCCAATTTTGGAGCCCAAAGCCTAAAAGCTTAATATAACATATTGCTTTTGAAAGATACTCTTTCCCACAGAGGAAAGAAGCCAGAACAAAAATATGCTAATTACCCATTCTTATGGTGTATTATCTAAGCTAACATTATTGAGTACAAGGACTGAAGGATTTATATTTAACCATTTTCTTAGCAGCAAAGCTGCACTGTGTCATAAAATCAGCACTTAGAAAAGTGTCCAAATCATATTGCAAAGGAAGAGGGTTATTGTCCTCCTGTCTATGCACCTTGTTCATCATTATGTGACACAGTATGTAGATTGGTTGAGTCCAGATGTTCTGACTGAGATAAAGTTCAAGACTAGTTTCTGCAGCTTTCTACACCCATGCTTGTTTCTATCTTCATCTTGACTAGTATATTGTAACTGTAATTACAATTACTGCCAATTTTACAAGGACTGCCAATCTTTGATTAGGAAAATGTTGCTTCTCTGGATAGGAATGAAATCTGTTCTAGACTGATTCTGTTGTTATGGAATCTGTTGGTTTATTAAGAACAGAAAAATGTTCTCATCTTTTCCCCCCTGTTCTTAATAAACCAACAGATTCCATAAGATCAAAATTAGTCTAGAACAGATTTCATTTCTATCCAGAGAAGCAACATTTTCCTAAACAAATATTGGCAATCCTTGTACTATAGCAATTTATGGTCATATAACTTTTGGCATCATACTATAACGTATCTCTACGGTCCTATTATGGTATGATGCCAAATGTTAGCATTAGTTAAATAGTTAACAAATCTCCTGTAGGTGATTCGGTTTGTTGGCTTTGATGATGTGAAGATTGATGATCAAATGTTTTTTAAAGCTCAGATTTCCTCAAGAAACCAAGGATATCATTGTAATGTTCTATCATTACAATTACAATATGCTAGTCAGGATGAACATAGAAACAAGTATTGGTGTAGAAATCTGCAGAAACTAATCTTGAACTTCATCAAAGTCAGGGGTGTCAAACTCACGTCATCATGGCATCATCCCATCACATATCACAACTTTTTCCCCTTCATTAAACCAGGTGTGGGTATGGCCAGCACGTGACGTATCCTGCCCATGGGCCGTGAGTTTGACAGCCCTGATCTAAGTCAAAAGAATTCAAGCAAGGAAGGTATTTTATGAAATTATTCATTATTCTACTCACAATCCCATTAGATACAAGTGAGAAACCTGTAGCTATCCAAATGTTGCTGAACTACAACTTCCAGATGCCTCAGCCTACATGTCCAATAGGGAATGTCATCTTCTTCTGTTATGAAGCTTTGATCCTATTCACTCTTTTTAAATGAAACTGTCAGGAGCTATTGTAATCTGTGGATAGCTACTTATCCCATGTAAGAACTCACAACATTTATTTATTTATTGACTTTCAGGATTTGAAATTTTCTGCTCCAGTGGAGGTACTTTTCAGAAATGACAACTTCCTGAAATCTGATATATTAAATTATATAACAGTTCCTGATCTTGCTTTTCAGTCCTGACATCTACTTTCTTGGTTCTTGACTAGGTTCTATTAATTTAGCTTACAATTTCCAAAATCTGGATCCTGATTTACTTCAGAATGAAACTGATGGTTTTGTGAGTTCATGTCACTTATGTTAGCTTTTAGGACTTGAGACTTTCAAGAAGAGATTGAACTGCCATTTGTCAGAAATGGTGTAGGGTCTCCCGCTTGGGTGGGGGGTTGGACTAGATGACCTACAAGGTCCTTTCCAACTCTGATTATCTGTTAAATCTGACTTAAGTAAACAAGAGTCTTTGACAAAGCAACCTTATCCAGAGAAAGAAAACTTATGCTCAACCCAACCTGCTGATATGAGAACAATTCTAGCAACAGTCATGCTTTTGTAGGATTCCTTGATTCACTGAGCCTGGCAAAGATACCATCTGTTTTTGTTTTAATTATTCATTGCAACAGCCTTACAACATCCAAGAATCAATTTCCTCTTTAAAAAGTAAATGGTCAGCCCTATTTTCTGCCTCCCCTTAAAGAAACACCCTGCTATTGTATTGTGTTTCAGGGTCTTGGACTTAAAAACAACTCCACCAGAGACAACTGTCAATGTGATGGTTTCCTCCTCACTCATGCTTCAAATCAAAAGTGTTTGCTTTCCACAATTGATATAAAAGCAGGGCTTTTGGCAAGTGGGTAGACTTCCAATCCTGTATACTGTTTTCGCAGGACATTTGTTGGTCTGGAGTTTTTTTCTATTTTGGGGTGGGTGGGGGTTACTCTGAACATTTCTTTTCTGTAAGAAGGCTATATTTGAATGTCTATTTCTCAAGGGTGGTAATAAAATTAGATTTATAATGGAGGCACTCTGATATGGATTGGGACCATGCATTCCAAGTATTATTCATTATCAGCCACGCTGCTGCAGTGGTTAGAGTGCAGTACTGCAGGCTATTTTGGCTGACTGCTGACTGACCACAATTTGTCAGTTCGAATCTCACCAGGCTGAAGGTTGACTTAGGCTTCCATCATTTGAAGGTGGGCGAAATGAGGACCCAGATTGTTGGGGACTTAGAGAGGGCTGTAAAGCACTGCAAAGCAGCATATAATTCTAAGTGCTATTGCTATAAGTCTACCTCCGTGAGGATGACTGTAGGACAATGCATAACAGAATGCTGATGGAGTCATTATATGACTCTCTTGCCATGTGAAATCCACCCTTATATCAGGAACTGCTTGATATATATTCAATACTACTACTACAGCCATATTGGGAGTGCCAAATGGCTTCTGTGTTGAAAGGATTACTGGTGACATCACATTGCCTGGGGCATGCCTGGTTGGGTGCGTTTTCATGTCCCCATTAAGCTGCCCACTGAAGCTGTATCTATCTATCTACTCATGGTCACCCACTTCAAACTGCTGGGTTGGCAGGAGCTGGAATAAGTGATGGGAGCTAACTCCATCCTGCAGCAGCAACTGGTCTCAGCCCAGTATTGTTGAGGTAATTCCCCGTTAGGAGAATGAGCGCATACAGGGAGACGTATTTGAGAGTAGTGTTTGAATAATACACATACAGTACACAGATACACTGTACAGTAAATGTAGGTTTTTACTTCCAGAAAGGTTTAAGCAAAGTCCAAAATAGGCAGTCCAAAGTCATTCACAAGGTAAAGCAGTCAATTTTCAATCCAGGGATAATCCAAATATCAAAGTCCAGTGTCAAAAAACAGTTCAGTAAGACTTACATTAAATCCAGTAATATCAGTCAATTAGAAGATATGGAGCAACCGCAATACTTTCCAACAGAAGGAAACAGAGATACACTTACACTCTCTTCTGAGACTCAGACTAAACAACGCAAGTTTCTGGCTCCATCTTATGGCTGTTTGAGAAACCACACCCAATTACAGTTTTGCATTTTCTTAAAGATATAGTACTAAAATGTTTATCCTGGTTTATATATTTCTAACCCAAATAGCTGTTAGGTGACTCATATTCCTAAGAAGTATCCTAATCATGTGTGCCACCATCTGTGCCACCACAGTCGTATACATTTAGCGAGGTTATTATAGGGTCATAAGAAAACTATACCAACTTAATTTGATCATGGGGATCAACTACAAAACTACACCAAACAGAAGAAGCATTCCATTATTTGTTTACCTGAATTCTGTATTTCAAGGTAATTTTAGGGGGGGAAATTGGCCTAGTGGCACCAGTCTGAATTTTGAGGTTGAATTGTGTTTTGTCTGACAAATGATCGTCATGGAAATTTGCTTACTTACAAAATTCCTGCGCATGATGGACCTCTCCAATAACAAAACATTTAGTAGCCAACAAACTAGGGTATTTTTTTCCTATTACCATATCAAGGTCCTCAAAATAATTTTTAGTATTCTCTTTGTCTTTCACTCCAAAAGATATACCTTTATATTTTATTTTCTTATTTTTGTACATTTCCAGGAAAAAAAAAAACACCTATCAATTTATTTTGCAATAAAAAGCAAGCAATGAGGATTTCCAATTAAAATAGGGGTAGATGTTTTACTTCATTATAGCATGCTAACTTACCCCTTCTCTGTTTTTTAAAAAAGAATTAATTGTGAACTTAAGTAGCAGATTGTCTGCCTCTACTCTGAGGGGAAGTAAAGGGAAATTACACTCAACTGTGCAATATAACTTGATAAGTCTGTCAGAGCCCAATTCTCCCAAGGGGCCATTCAAGTTTCTGAATTTCAAACTATTTAAAGGGCTTTCAGGACTAGTAACTGCACCTTGAACTTCACCTATGCATACTTTGGCAGCCAAGCGAGAGATTTTGATACAATAGAAGTAAATGTTTGGGTATAAAGCAAAACACTTAAAACTTACAACTTTAAACTGCTTTATGTTAGCAATTGCACACTTCAAAGAATTGAAGACTTGGATCAATAATAAGTATTTCAAATGAAACTCTTAAGCTCTTTAACATTAGGTACACCTTCTGGAACTTCAAAAGTCACTGTTTTTATTCTATCACTCCTTTTGCCTTGTAGAATTTGCTGTGAGTTTCCATTGCTGTTATCCACAGACGAGAACTTCCTTCGACTACAGAAGTTCAAAGAGGTGTTTGAACCCGTCTTCTCTTACCACACAGTGTCTAGTTTCCACTTTACCTATTGCAGCTGTTACGTTTTTTTTAATTATTGCTAACGTATTGCAGAATTATTGTATTTTTGTATATCATAAACTAAAGGTGCTTTTCCAAGCCCTGCACTTTCTCCAGATGTCCTGGATTACAATTCTCATTTTTCCCACCTCAGGAGGGAATACACGCCATTTACCACGTGCCTGGCTGGGGATGCTTCAGTGGTCATAAGTGTGAGGATTTATTGCAAGTCACTTTTTTATAATTCTGAACAGTCACTAAATGAATGGTTGTAAATTGAGGACTACCTGTGTAGAACATCTGTTGTTCCTTTCAATCAAGAAGCTACAAGAAAGCACTTAAAATATCAGATGCGTTAAACTGGATGCATTCCTCTTCTCTCCTCTTCTGATACAGAAAGGAATTAATGAAAGATGCAGTCAACCATATTTCAACAGTTTAAAAATCGTTGGGATGTAGATTGACATGTATCTTTGCAGTACCCTGTTGTTATTTATCAAAAGTAATATTTAATAAAGTCCAAGTGTGCCATAGTTTGAATTATCGGTCTAATTTAATCATTCCCTCTCATATTTGTTGTCTCTGTTTCTATGTAATAAGTTTCCTTCCCTTCTGGTGAAATTATTTAGACCTAGATTTCTATTGCTGTGATTTTTTTTCAATTTTTTAATTTTTGGGGGGATGGTGAGAACCAAGTGATGTTTTAAACAGTGTGAAGAATACTGGGTGGAAAACAGACCTAAGCCCTGTTTGAAAGATTTTTAAAAATTTCCCATAAAATAAAAGAGACACAACTGAGACATTTGAACAGTCTGGAGAATCTGCATGTCTTTGATTCAAGACAAGAACTGAAGAATATAAAAGCTTTTTTCTCTTAGAATGTAGCAATGGCTTAAAATAGGCATCTGCAGGGATTTCCACAGCCACAGCAATCAAAACCCCACTCAAGTTTATGCGGCCTCCATCTTGACTTTTTACACTCTCTCCTGCAGATACCCCTGTTAAAAGAGTTGAATGACTATTTTTAAATTTCAGTTACCATTGTGGCACATGTTTCAACTGCTTAGAGAATTATCTCTTCTTTTACTGCTTCACAGGTTGTGTTCTAATTATTATATTATTTTTTTCTATTGCATCTTTGTGGATTGGAGCTTTTTGGACCCCTCCCACCCTGGACATAAATTATTTCAACTCCCACCCTCAACATGACGCTATAGAGCACTGCACACCAGAACAACTAGACACAAAGACAGTTTTCCCCAAATGCCATCACTCTGCTAAACAAATAATTCCCTAACACTGTCAAACTATTTACTATGTCTGCATTACTATTACTATTAATCCTCTCATCCTTCCTTTCACACATCTCCTCCAGTGGTGGGATTCAAATTTTTTTACTACCTGTTCTGTGGGCTTGGCTTGGTGGGCATGGCAGGGGAAGGATACTGTAAAATCTCCAGTCAGAGGTGGTATTTGCCGGTTCTCCGAACTAATCAAAATTTCAGCTACGGGTTCTCCAGAACTGGTCAGAACATGCTGAATACCACCTATGATCTCTTCCCACTTATGACTGTATAACTGTAACCTTGTTGTTTGTATCCTAATGATTTTTATTGATTGTTTCCTAGTATGATTTGATTGCTTACTGTACCCTATGACTATTATTAAGTGTGGTACCTGATGATTCTTGATGAATGTATCTTTTCTTTTATGTATACTGAGAGTATTTGCACCAAGACATTTCTTGTGTGTCTAATCACACTTGGCCAATAAAGAATTCTATTCTATTCTATTCTATTCTATTCTATTCTATTCTATTCTATTCTATTTTTAATTTGCTGGTCTTTGATCATAACTATGAACAAAAACAAATTCGTCACACACAGATACAGACACACACCTAGTTTAAAATAATAATTTTTAAAAATTCATTTTATGACCCTGCAGTCCCATAATTCAGGATAGTGTTGTGGTGACTAGAGCTAAATATTTACTGGCTGGATGCCCTTCTGATACCATGTGGTGTGCAGCAGATACTTTCTCTTTGTGCCCTAGGACAGAAATATCTGGCGCTACCTAGGATTGAATTCTCAACTTCCGAGCGGGAGATGAGCATCTTCACTACTAGACCATCCTGCCACTTGTTTAAAACGATAACAAAAACCTTCCAAAATTTTCACAATGAACTGGGCGATCCAGAGTTCTTTTTATGTTATGTAGGAAAAATACTAGAAATAAAGGTGAAATATATTACAGGTTTCATTGCTTATGAAATTGTAATGCTTCCCTTCCAGATGTGGACGTTATGTTACCAAGGTCTCCAGCATAACAGAGAATTTTTTTTAAAAAAAAAATTCTAATGAGAAAGTGAACAATGACAAGTTAAATGACTGAAAAATGAAAAAAATAATATACCACATGGTAGATTTCTTCATTAACTCTCTGTTCATGTCATATGGATGTGCACTCTAGAATAAAGTATATCTGGGAAAGGGGACACCCAAAAATATTGAACCCACAGTTTTACTGTGCTGCAATACTAACTTGACATTATTATGTGCAATCTCTTATTTGCAGTATTCCTTAGTTCTCTTCAGCAAAGTCCAACACTGTACATTTTAATTGTTAATATAGTCTGTGTACAGATGTTGCACTGGCTAAATCAAACATTATCAAAGCAAGTCAGATTTTTTGCTCAAGGGCAACACACCCTATAAGTGCAACCCAGAAAGCAAATGGCTGGTTTAATTTAAAACAAGTAAGAAAGCAAGCAAACAAACAAACAAAATCTTTTCCATTCTGGGTGCTGCAGAATTTCGCAAAATGCTAAATGGCGCTAATATTCAGGAATTTTCAGTAAACAGCTGGATTTCATAAAATAAACTCTATAAGGTACAGAAGGGCATGTATAGGATTTTTTTTCAGCCTGACAGCAAGTACATTCTGAAGCAGTAGGGGGGAAAATGACCATGCATTTGCGGAAATGTTTTTGTTATAGCCTTGCAACTAACCTGCCAGTGCAAGTGGATTTTAGAGCACAGTATTGGAGCATTATCTTTCCACTCTTATATCAGAAAGAAAACATACAGTAAGCCTTATTGTCATATTTCCAGAAAAATAATTTTTGGGGTCTTTAAAGCAACTGTGCTTTTTAAACAAAAACACATAGAAAAAGTATGCAAGATATTCTCCCCCATCCCCTATATTATAGAAACTTCAAGAAGCATAACTTTTGAATTCCTTTGCTCATAATCAAGATAATTACTATTAGTTACTTAAATAGATAAATCACTTTAACACTGAACTTAATCCCTTTGTGACATTTGAATTGGGACCTAAGCAAGAACTGAAAAATAAAAGAAGGGTATAAGTAGAATGAAGTGGATGCTTGTAAAAGTACAAAAACCATGCCTACAGCAGCTTTTGGACCAGATCCCCATTTTTAAATTTTTCATTTTATTTTAGCAGATATTAAAAGCTCAACCAGAGCTGTCAGAAATGGTGTAGGGTCTCCTGCTTGGGCAGGGGGTTGGACTAGATGATCTACAAGGTCCCTTCCAACTCTGATTATCTGTTAAACCAGGAAAATGAATTACAAAACATTGTTCTCTTGCATTTTACCAAATTCCTGAGATTGATTTTGATAGGCAGCACAAAACTTATTGACATGCATTTGCTGCAGGTAAGTCAAGATAGAATCTAATATGTGAAATTTTATTTTAATGCCTATATGTTTGAATTATTACAATAAAGGGTATCAATTCCTATTGTAGACAGAAATAGTCCAGAGTACATTATATGTAATTGTATTGTAAAGTCAGGCCAAGTCTCTATTATCTAATTTGGCAGAAGTCTTCCCAATTTGCTAGTCAATGATTTTTAAAATAGAAAATTGCATGCTTTGTGGTCATACTCCCTTTTATATAAGCAAAACAAAATGTAAAATGGATATAAAACAATAAATTCATGCAATATTTCCTAATTTGTTACATTTCAGGTTGGCTAACCACCAAGCTAACTTGAAATTCTAGGAGATGTAATTCCAATCCCTCTGCTCATCCCCAGATTAGGAAAGACTAGCTAGGATACTGAGTCAGTATAATAGCAATAGCATTAACAATAGCACTTAGACTTACATACTGCTTCACAGTGCTTTACAGAGGTGGTTTACAGAGTCAGCATATTGTCTCCAACAATCTGGGTCCTCATTTTACTGACCTCAGAAGGATGGGAGGCTGAGTCAACTTTAAACCGAGCTGCTAAACTGCTGGCAGCCGGCAGTCATCAGAAGTAGCCTCCAGTACTGCATTCTAACCACTGCACCACCATGGCTCAAGAAGACCTAATAAGTTACATGGAACAAAGGATGTGGGTTACAATTCAAAAGACTATAGGAAGAGAGACAAAATTGTATTCCTTTCACACATGAAAAAGAATTACCACAGCTCATCAATTATAATTATAACATTTATAATTATAATATTGTAATTGAGTACAATATTTTTTTTCCTTTTAAAACCTTACAGATAACTATTAGGAAGTGATTTGTTTAGTGACCATTCTTAGTTACAATACCGATGAAAAAATAATTCCATGACCAATTTATGACATTCGCAGGTATGCAATATAAAGGAGAGTTGAAAAAAAAAAGATCATACAACCATGATATTGGTCTTGGCTTAACAACCAAGTTGTTGGATCCAGTTTTAGTTGCTAATCCCAAAACTACCTGTATTATAAATGGAAAACATGCCCTTCACTTCTGTGAGTTGTGTCATATTTTGTCTTTTTTAACAATGTCATTTTTTTTGCTAACTAATCCCTTAAAAAGGATAAATTGCAATTCATTTTAATACTAGATATAGATTTCTATTGGATGATGTAAATCGTGGCAAAGCAAGGTTGCAGAATGACCAGAAAATGGTAGCTTTCAAACATACATGCTCTTGGAATACTATATTGTCTCTTCTTCTAAATAGGACATTTCTTTCTTTCCTCAGCTTGGACATATTGATTCAATCAATCAATCAATCAACCAACCAACTAACCAATCAATCAATAATTATCTCTTTTAACTGTCATCATAACCACCACCCTGTGATATAATTTGGGCTAGAAAACAATATGTCACTCAGTTACCCAGTGAATAAGTGGCAGCATTTCCAGACAGAGGCAGTTGAAACTGTTGTGGTTAGGAAGAACTGAAGTGGTAAAAATAAACACCGCTAAGGCTTTGCTGTAAAGAAAAGAACAAAATCCAGTAGAATTGAAGATAAACCACTAAATGAATGGCAGAGACAAACAACCAGTTTTATATGGTCTATGTTGGGAGAAAGCTTAAAATCTTAAGAAAGAATAAGGTGGACTGGCAGTACCAAATGTTAAATTGTATCACAAAGCTAGTTGTTTAACTCGGATTATGGACTGGATTATCACATCTCATAGTTGGAAGGAACAGGATCTCCAAATAGTTTGTACAAATATCTTTAGTCAGATAACAAAAAGAGAAATACAAACTATACTTCAATAAGAAGCAGTGTTGTAAAAGTTTGGAATAAATACTGTACATAAAAACAGTCTAGATTTATCCCTTCTTGCTTCAATGTCAAATATTTATTTTCATGAAGAATGTAGAAAGTATAGGGGTAATAATGTTTGTAGATTGAAATTTTAATTGTTATTGAGATTAAATCTTTTGATATCCTTTCTTCAGAATCACTATATTTGTTCTACCTACTAATTAATTTTTGATTTAACAACTATATTTTTTATGTACAGTTGAAAGACCTGAGCAAAACAAGTAGCATAATTGAATGACAAAAGCAGAATCTTATAAGTGAATTGGTTTTATCCCACCAGAAGACTACAATATTTAATATCTTTATGATTTCTTATCTTTGTCAAATCACTTACATCAAACAAAAATGTTATTTACCTTTTACATGTATACAGTAATTTGAACATACAAGTTTAAGTTCTTATTACTGCATAATAACCAATTTTAAATTGATAAACCTTTAAATTTAAGATATTCTAATGTGACATATATCAATGTTATTTCAATTAGAGTTGGGATCAGAATTATTTATTTTCCAGTGCTGGTAAATCTTCTTTCTTTATCTGTTTCTTTTCATTTTTCCTTCTTTTTCCTTTGAATGTCCCTGTACATATAATATAGTAATAATAAAAAGTTTACCAATGATTTAGCACTGAACATTAATTTTTATTGGCTTTGAGCATTGTTTTAAATCCTTAAAAATCATGGTACTTTGGCTGTCAACAGTTCAGGCTCACTTAAATATATTTTATGAGCAGAGAACAAATAAATGTAATAAACTCAGAATAAATTAGTATCATTCTGTGAATTAGCTGGTCCACTGTCCCTAATTCTGCATAATTTAACTGCTGTGAAGTGCAGAGGCATTCATTCTTGTTAAATAATGAATATATGGATTAATTTCACAGAAGTGTGAATTGAGTAAATGGATCAACTTAAAAGTAAGGGATGCATTATTTATTTGGGTGATCAAATAATTATAATGAAGATATACAATAAAGTGTTTCAAAAACACGATTCTAGAAAAATAAGTCAAATATTGAAGGTACTCAAAGGTGGCATTTTCATTTTGTTATGAAAATACCACCATTTAGTACTTTTTGAATAATTTTTCTAGGATCCTTGGCTTTCTGTTTAGTGAATAGTTTTGTATCCTTTCTCCCCTTCAGAAAGTTAAGAAGTTGGAGGTTGGAAGAAGTTTGGTCTAGTGGTTAAGGCACCAGACTAGAAAATCAGAAGTTGTGAGTTCAAGTTCTGCTATGAAAGCAGGTTGATTTTCAATTGTACATACATAAAAAAATAAAGAAAAAATTGCACCTGATACCTGTTTTTTCTTTTAAAAAAACATAAAAGATATTTTAAAAAAATACTAAGTTAATTATGACCAAGTAAGCATGATCCTTCTATTTTCTTTTAATGGTCTCACTGCAAAGTGATATTTGTCTGGGGTTAAAGCGTTTTTGATTAATGTTCCACGCTAATGAACACCAGGAGAATGACTTTATGTAGAAGTTTCTCTTTCTTGATGTTACATGTAAAACAATGGAGGTTTTCCAATATATAACATGGCAGCCTTCCCTCTTCAAAAACACACATTCTCCTTCCTCCATGGCACTTTTTCAAAGTGTCAACCTGAGCTGATTATGGAACAATTTTATCCAAACCTAAGTATGTTGTGCTAAAGCAAAGAGATCAGTCATAGTGTTAGAGCTAACAATGCCAATTGATATCATGAGGTTAAAATTTCTCTATATGATACTCATTCGTTCATTTTATTTATATACTATCCATTTCACTCTGTAAAGTGACTCTAGGAAGCTTTCAATTAAAATTATAAATATAGAAATATTATCATTGGATACAGAAATTAAAAAAACAAAGGCAAGATCAATACAGTGATCTATACAATATAGTACTGTGCTAAATTTCAAGATAAAGACTGACAACCTGAGTAAAATTGCTCAGAACGAATCAAAAGAAGCATGAGCACTTTATGGACCAACAGAACAAACCTAAACTAATTATTCATTTAGAGTCTCCTTGTAGCAAGTTGAGAGGCAAACAAATTTAACAAACAAACAAAAAAAATAAATAAATGTATTTGGATAAATTTCCCTTTTTCACCTGATAAGTGAAAATAAATGGAAAGACTAAAAGGCTGAAATATCTAAATAAGAGTTTCAGAAGAGAATGTCAAATTATTCCTTATAAAAGGTTATTGAATGCATGTATTTGTTTACATCTTGCCTTTACTCAGAAAAGTGGCTTACTGAGTTTTCCATCTTCTAATTTTTCCTAAAATGGCAACCATGAAAGATAGTTGGCATGACGAAACTTGACTGGTCCAAGATCATGAAGTAAGGTTTAGAAAAGGATGGGGAATACAAGACATTATTGCTGATATCCACAGTTGCTGGTGTTGTCACTCCATCTTGTTTTAGGTCTCTTTTGTTAATGCTTTTTATCAAGTGGGATCAATTCTATAACTGCCTTGATCCACATTTAATCAATGTGATATATAGAAGCTGGATTGGAAGAAGATAAGCGTGGGTTTGAAATTGGAGGAAGAACATCAAACAATGAAGCTACTGTACTAAAAATGCAAATGATTCCAATTCTAGTTGATTGACCGGTAATGAAAGTCAAGAAGTACAGTGAAAAATTGGTAAGATTAAATATGGACATGGCCAATTAATAACAATAGAAAAATCAAGCTTAGAATTGGCTGTAAGATACTGAAGTAGTAGATAGCTTCTAGCTTTTAGGATTATCCACCAGTAGTAGAAGAACAAACAGTCACGAAATATGCTATAGAAAGCCTTGGAAAAGATGTTTATATGCCAGATGTGTCTGGAGTATAAAGATCAGAATTGCACAAGCAATAGTGTTACTTGTTAGGTTTATGGGAGTGAAAGTTGGACTTTGAAGAAATGGGATAGAAAGAGGGCTCAGCTTTAGTGATGAGGTACATTCTTTGAATAGCAGACCACAACAAAGATTCACGGTGTACAATAGACTTTTAAAACCACAGGTTCTAAAGAGACAGGTGTGTTAGAGTTACTTTCAAATGCTAACATTAAGAGCACAAGCCAATAAGTGTTATGCAGCTGGCAAATTAAGGGAAAAAAGTATGCTATCTTAAAAATAATCCATTCTGGCTCATTGAAGTTTAACATCTGAAACACCTGAGTGTTTTGTCGTATCAGGCTGCTTTGCTACAAAAGAGTTAAATTACAGGGATCAGTTTATTCTATGTTCAGATGATAATTTTTTTTCTCTCCCAGAAGGTAACACCTTCATGTTCAAAGTGAACATGTATACTTTGAAAAAAAGTGTTTGAGGTCACTCTGTAACTTTTAATGGTAGAACCCACTGATAGTAAATAGACACATTGGATGTATATAATGCCTTTATGTCAGCTGATGTTGTATATTGCTGTCTTCTTAGTTGTCTACTGTGTCTGAATTTGGTTGCACATAATCTTAATGAGATGGGGGGGGGATCCATTATTCTATTCCATCATAGGCTGCCAAGTAATAAGGTGTCCAGCACAATGATCAGTAAAATTTTAGCTTTCCCAATCCAAGCTGGAGGAGGGATGGAAAAAAATTAATTTTTGGATCTTGATTGTCCCAAGTCAATCAGTAAGCTTTAGAAAAGACACAAAACATTTTTCCTGATGCACATTAGAACACAAAACATTATTCCTGATGCACACTGTTATTAGAATACAAAAGTCAATATATGGTTTATTGATTTCACCCTTAATTTGATGCACAAAGATCAAGTCAGTCTTTGCGTTCCTTCAAATGTTGATTGTTATTTTCTATTAAAAGCAAGATATATTGAACTGATAAGGCAGGCTGTTGTGAGAACATTGTTTTTATTTTAGTTTTAGTTTATCAAAAGCAATACAATCTTTTGATAAAAAGTTATTTAAAATATAGACAAGCATATTTCTCAAAGATTCTGAATGATTTTTGAATCCAGTTTTATTGCCAGGTCAATACTAAATAATATTTTTAAATTAATTAAAAAATGGAGAGATCAGTTAGAAATTCTGTGATAAGTTTAGATGGATACAATATTTCTTGTCACCTTTTTCTTTACTTCGCTCTTGCTGTCTCAGGATTTATATCCGGTTGTCTTTCAAATATCCTATCCTTTCCAGTTTATAGTGTTAATTTTTTTCCAGAAAAATCTGTTACCTTCCAGGTATCCATGAAGATGATGTTATCCATTCAGTCCTGTCTGACTCTTGGTGATTCTTTGGGCCAGATCTGTCCATATCTTCCTATCTTGCATTATTTCTTTGTCTAGGTATCTATGCAATCTTTTAAAAGTGTGCCAAATGTTGTGGTATAATGGTTGCCGAGGATAAATGCTTGGATTTAATTATGCTAAAAGGAAGTTAACAGCTGGACTATATGGGGTATTGAGGAAAATTAGAAAAACTTGTATGTGTCATCTAAGAAAAGGTATGTTGCAACTGTTTTGGTATGGTCTCTATCTGAAGATATTAATATCTGGTAGCATGGAAATAACAAGGGATTGTATATACTGTTTAATTCAAAATGTGATAATTTGCAAACTAATGTGCTTGGAATGTTCCTCACTGTCAGGATATTAGTGTTCCCAAGAGATCAACAGAATCAAAATCACCATGTTGGAAAATATTCAATGAAACGAGAAATTTCTCAGAAAAGTCAACCCTCAAAAAGGTTTATATCAAATAATTGATATATTAGATACTTCTGTTTCTCAGAGGCAGGAGGCAGTACTGTGTGATGTTAGCTGAGCTCAGAAGCTAAGTAGGGCTGAACTTAGACAGGGGACAATCAAGGGCAATAGTTAGACAGAAAAATATCTAGTAAAGAACTCTTGAACATAACCATAGCAAACTATTCCACCTTGTAACCAAGATGACTGCATAAGGGTGTCAAACTCAAGGTCCATGAACCAGATCTGGCCCACGGGATACTTAGATCTGGCTTACGGGGCTGCCCTGGAAACAGCAAAAAACTGGCCCGCGGTGCCTCTGCCAGTGAAAACAGACCTCAAGAGTGCAACACACAGCCCTCCTAAACTCCGTTTTCACCGGCAGAGTGCTCAGGTCACCATAAGCACCTCCAACCCAAATGATGTCAAGCTGGCCATGCCCATCATGCTCCCCCCAAGTCAAACACAAACTTGATGCTGCCCTCAATGAAATAGAGTTTGACCCCTGGCATAGATGATTCCTTGAAATTAACACAAAAGCTTCTTCTGCCAAGAAATTCAACCAATTACTACTACTACTACTACTACTACTACTACTACTACTACTATTTACAAAAGTTAATCTGAGAGGGTATGGAGATTCTCAGTCATCCAGTCATAGTTGTCCCAAAGATGCTTGACAAAGAGGCAACTTGACTTTCTAGTTTTTTGTTTTGTTTTGTAGATGTTTTACATCTAATCCAAGAAGCTTTTTCAGTAGAGCTGAAAAAGTCCAGTTGCTTCTTGAAAAAGCACCTTTGGGACAGTTAATCTGAGAAACACTAATTGGTTGAAGATCTTATATTCAGCTTCACAGGTAATAGGGAATTGAACGTGGGAGTTCTTGATGTCTATGACATAGTTATTACATTAATAGCTATTAATTTAATTTAGTTATTTAGTTAAAATAACTAAAGTATTTATTTTATTTAACAAAGTTGTACATATATGATACAAGTAAAGCTGCCCTACAGGAGTAAATTCATCATTTTAGATGCAATCTGCTACTATTATGTCAATGTGAAATGAAATTAGGTCAGCTAAACCATTCGCTAGACAGTACATAAGAATAAGCCAAATATTGTGTTTGCATACATGTATACGTGTACTTTATCATACATTAATGTAATAATCAGTTTGATCACTAATTGCTGACATTTATCTCTGTGGACATTTCGTTACATTTGGAAAGGTTTCCTAAACTGATTAGATCTTTTATATATCCAGATCAATTATTCTGTATATATTTAACATTCTGATAAAGCTAGAGTATATCCATTCAACAACTATACAATACAAAACATCTGTAATTCTTACACTTTATGTCTACTGTGTATTCCAAATCTTTATAACTTAATCTGCTGTTTGCTTTCATAGTATCAATTTTAATCCAAACAGGAAATAAAATAATATTTTTTTAAAAAACTTTAAAAAGATCAATCAAAGGGCTAAATCCTCTACCCATTTCCAGTGGGCTACAATTCTCAAACCTAATTAAAAGTATTGCAATTAGTTTAAAGTTCCATATAAGAAATAAATGTGGGATATGGATATGGTGGAAGAGAAAATAAACACTGGTGGGAAATTACTGCTAAAGGGTTTATCCAGGCAATCAATCAAAGTTGTTAAACAGAATTAATGGTTAAAAAGTACGTCATGGTGTGTAATTCATGAAACATTTTATAATTGCAGACACTGATTGATATATTAGCAAATTCATTGGTGAAAATTGCTGTCTTTCACATGGCTCAATTCATGTTTAATCTGCAACCATTCTGTAGGTACTTTGTATTTTCAAAACCCATTTTTCATTTTTCTACTTTTTGCAATGTAATTTCAAAATAATAGCTGCATTAAATTCCCCCATCACCAATGTTTATCTGTGAATTGATGGGGTTATGAGAAGGATAAAAAAGTAAATGAAAACAACAGAATCAGCAAGAAGAGCAAATGACCATAAACAAAGCCAATGAAAAGGAACTGTTGCTTCATTGTTTGGGAAAATCTGCTTCTTTGATAAATTCAATTAAAAACAACCCAAACATTGCATTTTGCTGTTTTATCGTCTCTAATTATGGTACTTCTTCATTTAGCTTTTTCTCCAAACACTATTGTCCTCAACTTTTTATTTCCTTTGCTTCACAGTTCTGTAACCTTTCTCTTCCTCCATTCCCTTCCCGGGTCTATGTATCTGTGTATGTTTTTCTGTAGGAAGGAGGGAAGGAAATGAATGTTTGCATTTCCTTTTAAGTTTGTATATGAGGAAACCTGGAATAGTCTCTTCATACAAATGAGGACATCTGTTTTAGAATTGCAATAACTTATTATATAGATACCGTATTTCTCATATAATAAGGCTGGGTCTTATTTTTTTTGAGCCTCAAAAAAATGGCTAGGCTGTCTTTTGGGGGGTGACTTAATTCCCCCCCTTGCATCTTTGGGCGGGCGGCGACGGCTTGGATGTTGACCTCGGCGTTGGTGGGGCACTTCGTATCGGGGTCAAGGCAGGCAGCACCATATCCAGGTGTGCAACAAAAGTACTTCCTAATGGCAAGCCCCCCACCATTCCCCCCATTTCACATGTTTTAATATAGGCCTTAATTTGGGGGGAGGGGCTTAATTTCATTTCATGCCTATAAAACATGCTGGGACTTCCTATTGGGGGAGGCCGTATTGTTGGAGAAACAGGGTAGCTATTTTTCATCAAACACTATGAATTCATCTAATGTATTTTGGTTACATTCATAGAAGATGCCAGGAGTTGATTTGGAGTTGGGTGCATTTAACAAAGACCTGAAAAAAATTATTTTACAAGTGCTCACAGTTTTGGGTTAGAGTAGAATATCCAGATTTGGAGATGTGGCAATTTTATGTTGAAAAGATGGCGAAGTGATGTATTGCAGAGTGGGTTTTTTTGTCTAAGTACACATTTTGGGGGGTATGCCCATTCCTTCCCCACCCCCGATTTGTCTTAAATTCAAGACCACATTAAGATCAAGACTGTTGATGTTTATGAAACCCACAAGGACCTACCTGTTTTAATAAGCCTTTTGAAGACTGAGTAATGTCTGATAAGGAGTCGGATTTTAATTACAATATCTTATTTAGGGACATATATAAGTCAATAGAACAGATGAGCCGGACTTAAAAAAAAATGATTAGTTGAAAGTAAGGTGATGATGATATGATGATGAGTAAGCTCTATTCAACATTACTGAATTGATCATATTTGTTTGAAATGTTACTACAGAATTTGGACATCAAATATAAAATCCATAAAAATCCTAATTAAAAAACTACTGCAGCAGGTGTAGTCATTTAAGAAATATACAAAAGGATATAATGTTAAAGGAGATGAAAGGTAAAAGCCTTTTGATAATAATAAATAAAGTTCAAAAGAATTGTATTTGACATTTCTGATGTGGTCTCAAGTGTTTGAGATGTTTAAGAATAAACATCTGTTGTCTCCAATGATTTTATCTCCATGATGGATGTGAAACATTCAAATCAAGACACAATCTGGACAACGTTGACTCAGATAAGAAAAATTATAGGACCATGAGACTGTTTTATTCATAATAGCTTGTTAGTTAGGATCTCCCATGGGTAGAAACTGTGTCCAAAATCTGATAAATTTTAAGTTGATGAAAATGCCAGAGGAATTTTATGGATACCCCTAATATTATTGTTTCTCCACTTTTGAAACATATGCAATAAATTTCGACTATCACATATAAATAACTATCAGTGGTCTTTAATATACTATTTATTTTTTGAATGTTCAAATGGACTTTTTCTCTGATGTACATTTTCTTCCAGGCTTCTGGCCACGCTGAAATGATTCATTAACATGCATGTGTTTAAAATTAAATGAACTTGTGAAATAGTTATTTTGTTAAATTGGAAGTAAATATTTTCAGGAAGAAAAATTAACCCAGGATTATTTTCTCATTAAGGGATGGGTATGGGGGATGGAGGGGGGTGGACTAATCTTTCATAATCATCATTTGTGTCTTTTTAACCTCTTTTATTTAAAAAGGAAGGAAAGAAGGGAGAAAAATATCCTTCCTAATATGTTACTTTTTAAGAAAGTTGCAACTGTATTTCATATCAGATACAGCCAGATTTGAGGGGAAAAAACACGGCCTTCAAAGATAGCATTGCTGAATATAGAGGACTTTTATATTTCACAGCCCTGGCTTTTAAATTGTCTGTTTTTATTTAATAATCACTATATTCCTAATATGTTCACATATTTTTTCACTCTCTGACTTCAGTGGTTAATATCTAGTTTCCCTCTTATTGAGATTACAGTTTTGGTGTAGTTTCATCACCCCTTTCTGTCAGCTTGAGAAATTAAACAGCACCATTCCACAAACAAACAACTACTGTCCTCAGGGCTCCTGCTATACAGTAATTTCCCATTCTCTTATATTCAGGCTAGAATAAAGAACAAAAGTCAAGGAACCCTGTAAAAAGGATGCTAATTTTTAAATATACTCACCCTGCAGACAGAAAATAAAGACAATCACAGCTGCCCTGCTCTTAGTTCTGGATTTCATTAATGTCATGGAATACCAACTTCTCTGGAGCTGTAAACTGGATTTTCCCTGCCTTCAGTAGGCCTCTGAGTGAACTGAAGTTCACCACACTTTCTGCCACTAAATAAACTTGCTATTACTTGGAGGTTTCCTCCAGAGTATAAAAGTACAACAAATGGGATGTTGTTAGTACAATGACCGCATGGAACCATTTGATGTCTGCAAATTGACTCCTCTGCTGTTAAAGTATATCATGGAAAGAGGGGGAGAACTGCAACTCCTCATGGCTATAACCTGTTCTTAACACAGTGGAAATCACTGCTGTTGTGGGAAGGCACAGCTGTGTTGTCTCCCCCTAATCCTTTTTGCCATCAGAACCTCAGTTAGTTCAGTCACTGCTTCAGCTATCTCATTAGATTTCCAGTAGAAAGCAGAGATGTTGTTTAAGAGGCGGGTTAAATACCATACCTGCAGGGTATAACTCGTATATAAACCAACTGTTTGAACTTTCCCCCACCTCCCTCTCTTTTTATGATACATTACAGATATTATTACATTTTTACAGAAAAAATCCCATCACTTTCCTTTTGAGGGTGTCATTAGCTTTGTGGATACCTTTCTGTTATCCCACTGTTAACAAATTTAAGACTGCTTTAAAAAGATCCCAGGAAGCTGGGATACCTTTTATCAACACAGATCATGTTATATTTGTGTCTTATAGACTGAATCTAACCAGGGTTGGGGGGGAGGTGTTGAAAATATAGTTGTTAACATGAACATGGGTGCCTTAACCTATATGTGGTATTCTCTGCTCGCAACCACCTAAGCTTTTGGTCTTAAAAAAAGAGTCCTGTGTTTATATAATAAAAACAGCACCATTTATCAGGGGAGTCACTTTACTCACGTTCCACAATGTGTTTGCAAGAAGCTTGACTTATGGCAAGTAATAAAAGTAAAATGATTTCCCTTCTACTGGGAATTGTCTGCCTCCAGTTTCTTCAGATTCATTCTCTTCCGCCCACCACTGGAATCTGTTTAAAAACTACAGAGAAAGGAAAATGCACACTTCAGAAGAATTATGGGGAAGTGTAATGAAGCATGCTGGCATATGGAAAGCAAGCTCACTTCTGATGCAGGGATCACCCAGGAAGAATGGTATATCTTCTCATAGGGCATAGGTGGGGTGCTGCAGAAACAGGAGCACGCAATACTTGACAGCCTCAGAAGGCAGGTGATTGATAAGCCTTCCATCAAGAAGGAGTGATGGATCCCAAGAAGTTAGGGTACCATGAATCACAGGAGGTCTGCATGATTAGATAAATAGGCACCATCTTAGTTGTTGTCTGTTCCACTAGGAAGATCAAACCAGGAACTTAACTCCATTGGGAAGCTAAAAGTACTTTTATCAAGATTGGTTCTAATAACAGAATCTTACAACTCTGATCCTCCTCCTCCTCCTCCTCCTCCTCCTCCTCCTCCTCCTCCTCCTCCTCCTCCTCCTCCTCCTCCTCCTCCTCCTCTCTAAATTAGGGAGAAGTTTGCCTAAGACACTTTTAATTGCCATCACATTGTTTTGGACTTAATAGAATAGAATAGAATTCTTTATTGTCCAAGTGTGATTGGACACACAAGGAATTTGTCTTGGTGCAAATGCTCTCAGTGTACATAAAAGAAAAGATACATTTGTCAAGAAATTCGGGGGGGGGGGGGGGGGGGGGGGGGGGGGGGGGGGTCGAGGGGGGAGAAATTTTTGGAGGGGAGGGGGTATTGAAAAAAAAATAAAGAATGTGGGTAATTTTGAAGACTTTTTTTTTTGTATAAATAAAAAAAAAAAATTTGATTTGTTGGGGGGAATGAAATAGGGGATTTTGGGGTTGGGGGGGGTGGGGGGGGGGGGGAGGGGGGGGGGTGGGTATGATTGTTTTTGTAAATTTGAGGAGAAGAATTAAAGACTAAAGCGTGAATAGTGGTTGGGGGGGGGGGTGGGATTAAGGAATATTTTAAGGGGAAAAAATAAATTTAAAAAAAAAAAAAATGGGGGGGGGGAGGAGGGGAAAAATATAAAATTTGGGGATAGAGATGGAAAAAAAGGGGGAATTTTAGGGGAACTGTAGGTAGAACAATAACTCAAGTCTAAACAAAAAAAATTTTCTCTCCAAAAAGGGTTCTTTTCCTACCTAATCCATTTGGCAAGTGGTTTCCAATTAGTAGCCCTGCTAACATGCTTCTTCTGTTGAGCTCTGTTCTATTCATGTTCTAATACTTTACTTCTGGATGTTTCTTTCCCCTCTCCCAATTTGCTTGTTTTTGACTGCCATAATGGGCATTAGTAGTGAACAAGTGGTTTCGAAATGTTAATGTCTTCTGGTTTCTGCATGTTTTCTTCTGCCCCCTTAATTGATATTTCAGTGTACCACTGTAATTTCAGATTGAAGGAATAATGTTGGCTTTACTGCTTCTTCAAATCTTTAATGTAGCCAATATACACTATATGTACCTCCTAGTAGTGTAATACAGGCAACAGCATGTTGGTTTGCCAAGTAGTACACAAATAAGGGACTCTGCATGGAATAAAATGACACAATTGAAGTAAAGTTGGTCTTTAATTACAGCTATGGCATACTTACCAAAAATAGCAATAGAATTTAGACTTATAGTGCTTTACAGGATTGTCTAAGACAGAGGTGTCAAACTCAAGGCCTGCGGGCTGGATCCGGCCCACAGGGTGCTTAAGTGTGGCCCACAGGGCTGGCCTGGAAATAGCAAAGCATTGGCCCACAGTGCCTCTGACAGCCGAAATGGGGCACGGGAGGGCTGCATGTGGCTTCCCCACACCCCATTTTCAGCCTGGCCAGCCTTCTGCAGAACTCTGCTGGCCAAAATGGGGTGCAGGGGGGCAGGCAAAGTGCTGCAGGAGGCCAGGCAGGCCAAAAATGGAGCTTGGGGATGCACACAGCCACTCCATGTCCCATTTTGGTTGGCAAAGTGCTGCAGGAGGTGTCCATCCTATCTTTCCCCCCGTCCCACTGGCCCATGGAGGAGAACTATAGTGCTGATCTGATCCTTGAAGAAATCCAATTTGACACTTCTGGTCTAAGTGGTTTATGGAGTCAGTATATTGCAGTGCACCCAACAATCTGGATCCTCATTTTACTGACCTGGGAAGGATGGAAAGCTGAGTCAACCTTGAACCAGTTAGGATAAAACTCCTGGCAGTGAACTGAATTAGCCTGCAATACAGTACTGCATCCTAACCACTGCACCACCATAGCTCCAGTATAAAAATGTTCAAACTGACCATTGCTGTCCTTGCCGTTAGCAAGGAATGCTGGGTTTACACAGGCATCACTATGTCTGGTTAAAAAAAAGTATAACATTCTAAATGAAGGTCATTCATGGGGGATTTATGTCTGCTAGGTGATAGGAATGGATGGGTGGCAATGAGATAACAAAGTACAGCAAATATGACTGGGCCATTTGAAGATCAAAGAGTGAATAGAAATGAGTATCTGCTTAGAAAAAAAGATTCACTTCTTTCAAGTACGTTGTTTAATTTTAAGTCAATTCAGGTGTAGATCAACCACAAGAAGAAAAAGAAAAAGGATTGATTTGATTATTTAAGAAGAAAGAGAGTTAGTAAAAGATACAAGAGGACTGAGAGGTGCTGAATGTGGAATAGGCAATTTTTGGGCCAATGTCAACAGTGGAACTTGGGGAAAAAATGGACATGGACAACAAAAAAGTAGGGGAGTGAGGAAACTAAAAAATAAAAGAACTGTGGGAAGAAACTGTATAAGTCCTGTATGAAAAAGTGTTATGTAAAGTATACAGAGGAGAAAAACCAACCTTTAAGATTTTAAAAGGCAGGCAAAAATATAGAAAAATAGTAGTGTAGCAGGCTTGGATGGTGCAACTGGAGAAATATTTATTATTATTTCTTATTAAATTTATTTGCCACCCATCTTGTTTTGGAGTGACTGGGTGGCTTACAGAATAAAAATATTAAAATCATCTGAAACAAATATTCCTAAACCAACAATACAATCAAAATGTTTTTAAAAGGGGCTTTGATTTGCTTAAGGAGTAAAAGTATGATTCATTTACATGTCTGTGAAGATACTTTTTTCCCCATAATGCTGTTTTAGTTTCCTTACACAGGGTGATATGCAAAAAGGAATGGAAAAATCCTGGGGATTAGTTGATTAAGGATGCCTTGGAAAGTATTTGGCAGAATAAATAGAATGCTTAATGAATGCTTCATTATTAAGCATTAAATAGATCAAAGATGTATAATGCTCCTTTGGTTTTTTAAACATATTTGTGTACATTGTGTAGGAAGTTAGCATCCACCCTACTCCTAGAAAAATGAAATATCTTAGGAAATATTAAAAAGGCAGAAAATTTTCCCTAAAAAGAGTAGAAACTCAAAAGCAGAAACTCACCTCAGAAGCAGAAACTCAGCCCCCCATCTTTGCTAATGGGCCATAACTCTGGCATAGGCCAGTCTATTTTACATAACAAAGATCTCCAGGTACAGCTATAATAGGAATTGCCTAAAGCCCTTTCATTACATCATCATCCAGCAAGGCTCAACCAAGCCTGGGACTCAGGACATCCTACAGAGTTGCCCCTGCATGGCCCCATGGGAGTCTGACAATCAATCAGAATATAAGCTCAAATTCAAATCCCAACAGAGCAGAGGTGGTATTCAGCAGGTTCTGACCAGTTCTGGAGAACCCGTAGCTGAAATTTTGAATAGTTCGGAGAATCGGCAAATGCCACCTCTGACTGGAGATTTTATAGTATCCTTCCCTTGCCACGCCCACCAAACCACACCCACAGAACCAGTGGTAAAAAAATTTGAATCCCATCATTGCAATAGAGGGTATAAAACCTAGGCACACTCGGTGTTCCATATTAATCAGGCTCGAAAACCTGCAATTCCTATTGGCCCAGACAAGCCGGATCGTGATTGGATGGCTTGAACGTTCCTGATTGGCTCATACAGGGTTTGCCACGATTGGCTAAAACCAAGCGTGGCAAACTCAAAGAATTGTCATTGGCTGCCTAGCCGCGGCCAGCTCTATAAGAAGAGCTGCCGCGCGCTAGGGTTTTGTCTCAGAATCTATCTGCTTAATAAAGAGCTGTTGTTCACTACTCGAGCCTCATCTGTTCATGGGACCCATCGACCGAACATAACACTGGCGACGAGGATGGGATTCTGGGACAACAAGACTAACCAGCACGTGGCAACGGCGCCAAGACGACCAGCGAAATGGCCAGCAGCACCACGCCGCCCGCACCATTTAACCCAGCCAGCGAGGACTGGGAGTCCTACATTGATCGTTTCCAAATGTTTTTGGAATCCAACAACTTGAAAGATGCCACCAGCAGCAAGAAATGGGCGGTATTTCTAATGCACTGCGGGCCCGCCGTTTTCAAAATGGCCAAGGCGCTAGCGAAGCCCGCAGATGTCAAAACAATGGATTGGGACAACCTAGCTCCCATCCTCCGAAACCATTATGCTCTGGCTGTACCAACTCTTATCCGAAGGCATGATTTTTATCAAAGAGACCAGCGCGAGGGCGAAAGCATCGGTGAGTTTGTGGCCAACCTGAGGGATCTCGGAGGCTTGTGCAGATTCGCCAACTTAGATGAGGCCATGCGAGACCGGGTCGTTCTCGGCCTGAAAGACCCAGCACTCCAAAGCAGACTAATGGCCAAGGGTGACATCTCCCTCGCCGACGCCATAGCCGAAGCAACCGTAGCCAAAGCCACTCGCAAATCAGCGGCCCAAATGTGACGTTCAAATGGAACCGAGAGCCAATTGACCAGCGAGGGAGCCATCACACCAGAAAAACTCGCAACCACCGCCCACCATGGCGACGTCGAATCCCCTTCTGACAGTGAAGAAGAGGAAATTCACCGACTTCAATCAGAACGTGATCGGCGTGACCGGCGGGGTCGTACGTCAAGGTACCAATGTGCCGGCTGCGGAGGAAATCACCCGCATTCCGAATGCAAGTTCCTGGACGCTGTTTGCCGGCATTGTGAGAAGCGGGGGCATATCGCTAAAGTATGGGGGGGGGGGGGGGGGGGGGGGGGGGGGGGGGGGGGGGGGGGGGTGGGGGGGGGGGGGGGGGGGGGGGGGGAGGGGGGGGGGGGAGGGGGTTTTTCCGCTGGGGGGGGGGGGGGGGGGGGGGGGGGGGGGGGAATAAAAGAAACTTCAGCCCCTGGCATCGAGGCAACAGCCCAAGAAGACAAGATGGCACCCCCACCAAAAACCAGGACCGCCAAACTGACAGCCGATGGAGCCGGGACAGCAGAAACAAAAGATTCAATGAGGCACCGCGAAGAGTAGAAACGCACCAAACAGTTATCATCGCCCATTCTTCACCAATAGATGCATGGAAGATATGCATCGAGGTTGGCATCGAAGACCAACCATGCACCATGGAGGTAGATTCTGGCTCCTATCTCTCCATGGTCTCCTGGCGCACCATAAAGCGTCTAATACCCAGCCTGCGGCGCCAGGAACTAAGTGACCAGAAATTGATCTTGAAAGACTACCAAGGGAACCGCATCCCAGTGGCTGGCATCGGCCATTTCAAGATCACCTTCAAAAACCACGCCAATATTCTACCACTCACAATTGTGGAAAAAGACCGCCCCAGCCTCCTCGGATTACAGTGGTTCTCGCCACTAGGAATCGAGATGGCAGGCATCAATCGCACAGACGAAGAAGATTGGGAGGCGACGCTCGTACGAGACTTCCAAGAGGTCTTTGATGACACTTTAGGCAAGTACAAGGGGTCCCCAATCTCCTTCAATCTTAGCCCAGACATCGCACCCATCCGCCTCAAGCCGCGCCGAGTGCCTTTTGCACTCAAGCCTAAGATAGACGAGCAATTAAATAAGCTCATAGCGCAAGGCGCATTAGAACCTATCGAGCATGCCCGTTGGGAGACACCCATTGTCACCCCCATCAAACCAGATGGCTCCCTGAGAATCTGTGGAGACTACAAGGCCACCCTCAACCATGCCCTGCAGCAGAGTGCCTACCCTGTGCCAGTAGTCCAGCATCTCCTACACTCACTTGGGGGTGGCAGAATCTTTGCAAAGCTCGACCTGGCACAAGCCTATCAGCAACTGCCGGTCGATGCTGAAACCGCTGAGGCACAAACGATCGTGACACATCGAGGGGCATTTAAATGCAACCAACTCCAATTTGGAGTCAGCGTCGCACCTGGGGTTTTCCAAAGCCTAATGGAAAGACTACTGCAGGGAATTAAAGGAGTCGTACCCTATTTCGACGATGTGCTAGTAGCAGTCCCCGATAAGAAACAATTGGAGAAACGGCTTAGAGCGGTCTTACAAAAATTTAAAGACTCCGGCCTCAAAGTAAAAAAGGAGAAGTGCCAGCTATGTACTGAAAAGGTTGAATTCCTGGGGTACCTCCTAGACAAACATGGAATTCACCCTACTGACAAAAAGTTAAAAGCCATCAAGGAAGCCCCCAGACCGAAAAATAAAACAGAACTCCAAGCATTCCTTGGACTCATTAATTTCTATAATGTTTTCCTACCCCAGAAAGCGACTGTCACGGAACCCTTGCATAGGCTCCTGGACAAAACGGCATCCTGGATCTGGGGAAGGGGAGAGGAACACGCTTTCCAACAAATAAAAAACCTTTTAACTTCCGATGCAGTTCTTATTCAATATAACGAAACCCTGCCGCTGACTGTCACATGTGACGCATCACCCTTTGGTGTCGGGGCAATCTTAAGCCACACCTTGCCGATTGGGAAAGAACCCTGTCCAAGCCAGAGAGGAACTACAGCCAGCTGGACAAAGAAGCCCTAGCCATCGTCTCCGCAGTGAAAAGATTCCACGAATACATTTATGGTAGGACATTTTCAATTATTACAGACCACAAACCCCTACTAGGCATTTTGGCCAGAAACAAACCCACTCCAAACATCCTGTCACCTAGGATGACAAGATGGTCTGAATTTCTTGCCGCTTATAATTACCATCTAGCACACCGGCCCGGCAAGACCATCTTGCACGCTGATGCTTTAAGCCAATCCCCCCTACCAGATGTGCAAGACGACCCAGCACCCACCTTATCTATTTTACAAATAGAAACAATACCCACACCACCATTGACAGCGCAAGACATTGCCCGTGAAACAAAAAGGGACAAACGATTGGCGTGAGTCCTCAGCTGGGTAGAGAGGGGTTGGCTGGAAAGCGAAAAAAATGAACTCTTTAAACCATTTAAAAACCGGCAAACCAAACTCTTTTCACAAAAGGGGTGCATTCTTTGGGGAGACCAGGTGGTTATACTAGAAGCATTACAAAAAAAAGTTTTAGACATGCTGCACGACGGGCACCCGGGCATTGTACGAATGAAAGCCCTGGCCAGAAGCTACGCATGGTGGCCAGGCATGGACAAACAAATAGAGACTTGGGTCGCCGGTTGCAGCAGATGCCAAGAAACCCGCTCGGCTCCCCCTGCAGCTCCACCGCTAGAATGGGAAACCCCCAGAGGCCCCTGGTCGTGAATCCATATTGACTTCGCGGGGCCAACCAAAGGACATACCTTTTTAATCACTGTTGATGCCTATTCAAATTGGCTCGAAGTTAGCAAAATGAAGACAACCACCACAGAAGCCATTATCAAAAAATTAAACAAACTTTTCGCCACGCATGGTCTGCCAGATGTGATAGTATCTGACAATGGACCTCAATTTACTGCATTGGCATTTGAGCAATACTTGGCAGACCGTGGCATCCGACACGCATTGACATCGCCCGCTCACCCGGCGGCGAACGGGCGGGCTGAACGCATGGTTCAGTTCACAAAGAAAACTATCCAAAAAATCGAACATGGCAACATCCACAAAAAAATCAACAAAATGCTCCTAATACAACACATCACACCCAACTCCACCACGAACAAATGCCCAGCAGAATTGCTCATGGGAAGAAGACTCCGGTCACCCCTAGACCGTTTGCACCCTACTTACACTCCAGAGAAACCCCCTGGATCTACAAGCCGACACCGAGCCTTCAACGTGGGAGACACTGTTTTCGCTAAAAACTTTATTGGGGACCCACTATGGCTACCAGACCACCGACGGTAGGAGCTGGAAACGGCACATTGACCAGCTACGATCTAGACTGGCCACTTTTCCCCTCACAGACTCTAACCAAGAAATCAGAGGGGGGGGGAACCTCAAACTTAGAAAAGGAACCGGTATCTGCACAAGCAGAACACCCCCCACACACATTAAATAAAAATCAAACATTAAACCAGCAATACTTACCTACAAACAGGGAACCGAGGCAGACGGGTGTTTCACCTGGAAGTATCAGCCGGACAAGCTCAACCAGCCCAGAGAGTCCAGGTGGGAGCGACAGAGCGAACGACTCAACCAACCCAGATACACCAGGCGGGAGTCGCATCTATCGGCCCGGCTCACCCTTCCAGGCAGTTCCATCGAGAAGCTTGAGAGTGACACGAAGCCCGTCTGAACCCGACGACGACCAGAGACATTATGAACCGCGTAAGTCAAGTAGGCAGGTCCGAAGGCCCGCCTACTTACGTGACTACGTTACCCCGCCCCTTGGACGGAACCAAGAGGGGAGGGGTGTTCCATATTAAGCAGGCTCGAAAACCTGCAATTCCTATTGGCCCGGACAAGCCGGATCGTGATTGGATGGCTTGAACGTTCCTGATTGGCTCATACAGGGTTTGCAACGATTGGCTAAAACCAAGCATGGCAAACTCAAAGAATTGTCATTGGCTGCCTAGCCGCGGCCAGCTCTATAATAAGAGCTGCCGCGCGCTAGGGTTTTGTCTCAGAATCTATCTGCTTAATAAAGAGCTGTTGTTCACTACTCGAGCCTTGTCTGTTCATGGGACCCATCGACCGAGCGTAACACTCAGCATATCAGCCCTTCCTTCTTTTCCGTCATCTTGAAGCATGTGATTGTTATTGTCACTTTGGAGCTCCAAGCCATGTGGTCCTGTCCACCATTAAACCGTCTTTCCAAACAGCCTTCATGTTTCCACTGTCTTTTTGCCCACTTGGAACTGAACCCAGAAGGATATTTCTTCCAACAATTTAGCGCCCCAGAAGGGACTCCAAGCTAACTTAACCAATGGACCAGACCCAGGTAAGATTCCCTTGCCAGCAAGCAGACCCATTGAATCTGTGGGTGAGTTTTCCTGGACCTTGGCCATTTGGAAAAAAAGGTTTTAAAGGGGTTTTGAGTGTTGAGCTCAAAGGCTGCTTGAAAGGAAGGTGAGTACCTCTAAATTCTAAATTTAAAGCATGGGAAATGTGTGTATACCTGCAGGTGTGTGGAAGGATATTTCTTCCAACAATTGTATATAAATATGAATTATTTATACTTTTGAATGCCAGAAATACCATTTTTGCGCTGAGAATCAAAATGATTTGCAGCAAACATAAGCATATGAGTACACACCTGAAAATTAGTGAATTGAAGACCATGCTTGTTGGGAAAATAGAACAACAGTGGGTTTTCATGAGTGATGACAAAACAGAATGTATGTAGAATGCTGCTGAGCACAAGAAAGTTGAAATGCAAATGCTGGTAGAGGCATAATGGTTGATATTTGAGATATTGGGAGAATCTGCTTTCGCCCTCTTTCTGCATGCCAAATTTACAAGCTGAGCTGTTGCATTGCTTCTTGGGAAAGATGCCACTCCTTTTCCTGCAATTCTTGACTACCATATCACTAGATTTAATTGTATTTCATTTTCTTATATTTTAATTTTTGTGATTTACTTTTTCTTAGTCTTTTTCTGCCTTTTGAATAGCATTTAGGGAAAGAGTGTGAGGAGTACCTTTGTATGCATGGTATCTTTAGCCAGTGAAATGGGAATTGCATCTCCCAGCTTCTCTTTTTTGCCTCTGTTATATCTACTGATGGAGGAATGAGAATTGATGACAACCAAGATGCAGCAAATAATAGGCCCTTGGCATATTTTTTTGTCAAAAAAAAAATCCTTTTCATCCCAAATTAAGGGCAAGACAGGGAATGTCATGCTGACTAAGAATGAGGGGCTTATAGTGTAGCCCTTGAAACATCCCAATTGTAAAAGCTGTTCTTTGAATTGAATTATTCCAGATTAATCTGTTTGGGATTTTCTGGCATAATCAGACAGTTAAAGTATTTTGTATGTGTTTGTGGTTATTATTGTAAACCTTGGAAAAGATAGGATAGAAATATACTTATTTAGCTTTTCTGTGAAACATCCTTGGATACGTCAACGGAGGTCCATCAAAGAGTATGAAGTTGATCATAACAACCCATTAGGAATAAGCATGGAACAATGACAGCCATTTCTCTTGTATTTGGACAAAATACAAAACCAAAAATCAAGGAAAGAGATTAAAAGGAAAAAAATTCCTACAGAATAAGTGGACAAATTGCACTGGTGCCACAGTCCTTATCTGTATATCACTGAAATATAATCTTAAATGAATTAAGGCACCACAACACACTGTTGACTTTTTGAAGACTTGTCCCGACCTTTTCTATGTCACAATGTTTGTTGGAATAAATTGAGAATAAGTGACTTCAAAGATCTGTCTCTACAAATTGTCTTTTAAGATGGAATTCTGCTAATAGTAATCACACCAATATTTCAAATATTTTTACTACCGGTTCTGTGGGTGTGGCTTGGTGGGTGTGGCGTGGCTTGGTGGGCGTGGCAGAGGAAGAATACTGAAAAAAAGCCATTCCTTCCCCACTCCAGGGGGAAGATTATGCAAAATCCCCCTTCCCCACCCCAATAACCTGCTTTCCAGCTTCATTCTCCAGTGCAGGGCAACAAAAGAAGACCCAGCTGATCAGCTGGGACTTGGGAGGCAGAGAACAGATGGGGACGGGGCCAGTCAGAGGTGGTATTCCAAACTACTCAAAATTTCCACTACCGGTTCTCTGAACTACTCAAAATTTCTGCTACCGGTTCTCCAGAACTGGTCAGAACCTGCTGAATACCATCTCTGAATCACACACTGATAAAAAAAATTGGTCATCCATCGGTAAGATAATTTCAAAGAAATATACAGAAATGAAATAACTGAGCATGTATTCACAAAAATCCACATAAATGTGGGAAATAGGGAGACAATCATATATCTTACTGGCAAAACAAAGTTAAGGAAAGTCCTTTTCATATCCATTCCTCTTTGATTCTGACAGTCATTATAAATAATTCGTACTGGGATGATAATTGGTTTGGCTTGTGGTCATCGCTGAATTGATCTAATCTAGCAAGGATAGTCAAGATTCTTCAATGATTGTCTCATAGCAATTTTCTCTTTGACTGAAAGGTGCCAAACTTTTTTGTTATTTCTGCATTTACATTGCATGCTCAATCCTTTAGGGTCTATTTATTTGTATGCTTTTTTTGCCACTGATGCCCTTATCTTTTAAAGATAAGATTTCTACTGTGACATTCAGGCCTTTTAAAACACAGAATGCTTCTTGATATGCTCTTTGGTTTTAAAACTGGCAACCTCATATTTTATATGTGATTTTTGTGACGCGAAATTTGTTTGCTTCAGATAATACGATGTGAAATCTCATTTGATTTCTGACTCCCCCAACAGTTCATCTCATACTTACTCGAATTAGTGCAGTGTAGGGGCTTATTTATAATAGCATTAAATATTCTGAGCTCTTACTTTTTTTTACGTTATAACCCCTCTTCTTCTGCAAAGACAAAGCAATGACAAAATCATTATAATTTAATGATTAATAAACAATAGCCATGAAAGGTCATAGAAGGAAAGTACTATTTTAAGCATATGTATATCAATATATATCATTATTATGAGAAGTTTCTGGCTTTCAGTTGCATGCTAAATATAGAAGTCATAACATCTTCCCAAAAAGTTTTATTAGTCCAGCAAATCCCAGAGTATGTCCTATGAGCTATTTTTGTTCTTTTTATATACATAAATTTTATTAAAAGTTTTAAAGAGAACATAAAAATCAACACAAACTGATGTAGAATAAAGAGAACAAAGAAAAAAAATAAAAAGATGGAAAGAAAGCATAAGAATAGAAGCTTCTGATTTCCTTTCCAGCAAATACATGTATAATTACAAAGCTATCTCTTATTTTATTATTACAAAAAAGCCCACTTTTTTCTATTATACCTTCTTTTTATAACCCAAAATTCATAAGTGCATCTTATTTCTGTTTCCTCCAGTTAGACATAAATGTAGATAGTCTTTTCCCTGATGAAAGACAGGGGTGGGCTGCTGGGAGTTCGCAGGGGTTCAGGAGATCCTCTAGCTAATATGCTGCACAATTTGGAGAACCCCCAAATCCCACTCCTGGCTGGCCCCACCCACCCCACCCTGCCCCTCCCAGGAGTCCCCATGTGGCCTGTTTTAGATGCAGGTAAGTGCAGGGCACGCACGGAGGCTTGAGGAGGGCAAAAAACAGGCCTCCCAGAAGTTCAGGGAGGCCAGAAACAAGCCCATTTCCAGCTTCCAGAAAGCCTCCATAGCCTGGGGAGTCCTTTTTTGCCCTTTGCCCTTGAGGAAAGCCTCTGGAGCCCGGGGAGGGCAAAAACGCCCCCCTTCACCTTTGTGCAGGAGGTTGACTAGGCCATGCCCACCATGGACACGCCCACCTAGCAACCGGGCAGAGAACCCATTGCTAAAAATTTTTGAAGCCCACCCCTGACCAAAGATGTCAATTCAGCCATCTCAGCAAGTCCTAACATCTTCACCAAACATTCCTCCATGCTTAATTTCAACATTTTTTTACTTTTGAGCATATCATCTCTCTGTGATGGTTATATATAACAAAGTTTCATGACCATTTTTTTAATAGTTTCCTATCATTAGTCCCAAAAGAAAAGCTCCTGGTTTCAATTGTAATTGTAAGGTTTAAAGAAGGTTTAAAGAAATAAAAAGCCATTATTAGGTACAATGAACCACAATTATTGATGTGGTCATCCATCAGAAAAACATAATTCTTCTATTTTCATAGTTTATTTTTCTGTTTTCAACAATACGGTACCCTCTGTTTTTCCTAGAATTTCCTCTAGTTAAATAGATTGCAGGAATAAAGCTTGAATAGGTAACGTTTAAGCTTAAAATACATCTATAAGAGTGCTGAGTTAATGAGCATCTGCTGGTATTAAGTGTCAGAAAGGAAAAACAAGAGAAGCAGCGGGAGGTTTGGGGTGAGAGAGAAAGTTGATCCTAGGAATAGAATCCGATGAAAGAAAAACCAAACCACCAATCACATGTAGTTAAAATATTTACAGCAATGGTTTTTTAAAGAGAATATTTTCAATACTTAAAAAGTATTTATTTTTAAGGAGAATATTTTTCTCAACGTCAGAACTGTCTTACCCAGTAATTCTCCCTGCAGCTCTATCAGTAGGTCCAATATGGATAGGATAAATAATGTTACATTTTGTTTCGGCTCAGAAAACATTGCAATACATCTATACAGAATGGGAATTCAGTTTTCCTCTCCCTTTTATTATTTTATTTATTATGATTTTAAAAACTCTCAAAGCAAAGCATAGGCGATATCTTCATTAATTTTATTGATTAATTTGATTATTATAAACACACTTCTCAACAAGTAACATTGTGATAGTCTCTGGAATAATAACATATGTCTACATCACTAGCATTTGTGTTTCCAGAGAGGAAGTTGGCAGTACTAGGGATTCTTCTAAAGCAGTGGTGGCTAACCTTTTTGGGCTCCTGTGCCAAAAACTGTTCACGCGTGCCTGCACCCAGAAGGCAATGTGTGTGGCCCCCCATGCCCCCTGCATATGTGCGCACAATCCCCATCCCCCCTGCCACCACCTTTACCTGCACTTCACCTCCCAGCTGATTTTCAGCCCGTTTGAGGCCTTTTTCGGCCTCCCAGAGGCTTGAGGGAAGCCTCTGCAGCCTTTGCAGGCCGAAAAATGGGCCCGTTTAGTCACTTCCAGTAAAAATACAGGAAGTGATGAAACAGGACTATTTTTCGTCCTGCAAAGGCTGCAGAGGCTTCCCTCTAGCCTCTGGGAAGCCGAAAAAGGCCTCAAATGGGCTGAAAATCAGCTGGGAGATGCACGCATGCGCCATGAGGTAAGTTTGCCTGGGGCTCATGTGCCCGCACAAATGGCTCTGCGTGCCACCTGTGGCATACATGCCATAGGTTCGCCATCCCAGTTCTAAAGTTAGCCTTGAGAATTTCTGAATGGAGAAATAATGGCATTGCTTCTCAGTCCAGCAGAAGCCTTAGAGCTCATAAAATGGATGTACCGTGGTCCACAGATAATTTCCAGTGGTATCTTCAGAAAAGAGAACAAAAAGGCAGTTGTGATCACATAAACAAACTTTTGTTCTTTTGTACATATATGTCACATCAATGTACATACAATGGGGATGGAGCTTCAATGACTATCTTGGCTTTTTGGCTTTTTGGGTGCCCTGAAAATGCCCATCGTATCTTCACTGGTTGTCCTGAACCCAATTGGCTTGGAATATCTGAAACCCGTCACCAACAGACTGAAAGATTCCTTACAGCTTAAGAAATTAGTATTAAATCAAATACTACTAACATATATTTAGCATTATGTTTTTTAAGGTTTTGGATCAACAATGGGGGGTGGGAGGACAGGGTTGTGACTTTAGGATACCAGGCAAGTGAGCCAGAGCAATATTGAGTGTTTGAAGGGAAGAGATAGTTCGGAACAATTTTGTTTGTTTTAGGTAAACTAAGTGGATCTGGAGATCAGTTTTGTTTCTTGCTGGAAACCAGTATAAAGTTAGGCTACTGATTTCTAGTAATATAAAACTGAGAGAATCTAATAAAAAAGAGATCTATTTAAAAAAAGATTTGGAAGCATGTTTGGCCCGCAGTTCCCATTTATGAAATAATGTCTGTAATGTTTAGTTATTGTTATGGTGATTCAAATGCTTTTTCTAAAGAAAATGCTATGAGATCACCATTTCTCATTTCCAGCCTAAGGTAGAGCTTTTCTATGCCATATAGCTGGTTTATGTAACATTGATTTAATAAAATTATCTATTTAAAATAATGTAATACAAGCTATAAAATATGAATGTAAAATCAATACAATTAAAATCAAATTAAAGTCTATATTACATCATTAGACTCAATTTTTACAATCTTCACTAAACAAATACATTTTTGGTGTTTTCCTAAAGAACAAGCCCAAGTATATCTTTCTTAGGGAAGCATAACAATCATCTGTGAATTGAGGAGACTTTCTGGCAGCTGAGTTGTTTTTAAAAGTAAGTAGGAAAGTTTAGAGAAGGCATAAAGCTATAAATTATTATTTTTCCCATAGAAACCTTTTCCACTTTTTTGATGTTATATAGATAATTATCAGTGAGATATGCCACCTTTTTGCCAAAACATGGTACTTTTTTTTGCCCAAAAGACATTGTAGTCTGAACTTTTATTGTAACAAAATAAAATGAAATAGATCATTCATGTTTAACCTTTGTTACAACCAGAACTGAAGTAGCTTGTTCAACCAGTTTTATCAGATATATAAGAACAAAGTTCTGTAATCCTGTATTAACGAAAACTATCCTAGTCTTGGACTGAAATAAAATAAATTTGAATTAGTTTTCCATTTTATTTGTTGTACGAAAGCAGTAAGAAATAAAAAAAGAATTTAAATTTGTATAAAGGAAAAAAAAGTATTTTTCTACCATAATTGGAACTGAGAGACATCCAAAAGCAATGGCTTTAGTCATTATTTTCCTGAGCTTAATGTTAACCAGACTTTCATAGCTTGATGTCCTTGAAATACATGGAGCCAACAGTCACAAAAATTCCAGTCTTTGGCTACACTGGCTGAGAATTTTCAGAATGATGGTTCCCAACACATATGAAGGTTCTCAACTTGGAAAAACTGGCTTAAATGGGAGAGTAGGTCTTACTATCTTTCTCGTAATGAAGGGGCTAAACAGATGTGACAAATTTGGATGTTTGATTGATAGAACATTGCTCCCATCAGCACAGAACAACTGTTCTGGATGATTTTTTTCAGCAAACTTTTATGGCCCATTTGAATGTTGTTAACCACTCCAATTCTCCAAAGGTTCTTTCAAGAAGATTATGTAATGCATATTTTATTTTTTATGGCTTTCCCCAAGGCTCTAAGATTTCTGCTAATGCAATACTGAAAAGACATTAGTCATATTTATTTTTATGCAATTTCCCAATTCTAAAGAAAGTAACACAATAGGCTCCTCCCTTTTTTATTTGAAGATACTAAAAAAAATTCATCCAAACCCATTTTGCCACTTTCTGTAGATTTACTTGGCAACTGGTTCAGTGGTGGGATTCAAATTTTTTTTTACAACCGGTTCTGTGGGTGTGCTTGGTGGGCATGGTGTGGTTTGGTGGGTATGGCTTGGTGGCCGTGGTTAGATACTGTAATATCACCATTCCCACCCCACCCCACTAACCTGCTTTCTAGCTCCGTTCTCCTGTTCAGGGCAACCAAAGAAGATCCAGCCGATCAGCTGGGACTCGGGAGGCAGAGAAGAGATGGGGGTGGGGCCAGTCAGAGGTGGTATTTGCTGGTTCTCTGAACTACTCAACATTTCCTCTACCAGTTCTCCAGAACTGGTCAGAACCTGCTGAATACCCACCTCTGAACTGGTTCATGTTTATGATGGTTGCAGTGTCCCAGGGTCAATGTGATCTCCTTTTGCGACCGTCTGACAAGCAAAGTCAACAGGGAAAACAGATTCACTCAACAATTGTGTTACTAACTTAACAAGTGCAGCAATTCACTTAGCAACCATGGCAAGAAAGGTTGTAAAACAGACAAAATTCATTTAACAACTATCTTGCTTATCAACAGAAATTCTGGGCTCAATGTGATCATAATATATCGTTGATGTAGACAGTAGTATCCTCAGTCTGGCAAGATTTTGTTTATAGATATGAAACAATAAAGAATTGTTTCAAAGAATTTATTGTGGAACAATACAGAATTCAGCTTCAAAGAAATGTGGCATGTCATTCTTGGTTTTGGTTTTGGGTCTACTCCTTGACCACGAAGATAAGCTTAGCCGGAGAACTTCTTTTAAGGTGCAGAAAAATCCTCCACCTTCTGCTTCATTGTTTCTGTTAGTCCACACATTTATTGGTAAAACTTGCATCAACCTGCAGTTGTAAGTGCAAGCCAGCTGATAAGCAACATCATAAAGAGCAAACATGACTTTGAAGGGAAAGTTTGAGGATAACTGCTATGGCACACTATATAACTTTAGATATGTTTTTGCCCTCAAGTCCTATCTAGTGGTCGGAAAGAGAAATATGCCCCAAATATATTGTTTTGAAGCTGACCCAACCCACTTTACCCATTAGCCTGTCCTCTCAAACCAAGTGCACACTGGGAAGCCAGATTCCATTTCCTTTAGCAATTGGAGAAGGCAGAAGCACATGGTCATCCAAGGACAAACCCACATCCCACACAGAGCATCACTGGTGAGATTTAAATTGCTTGTATTTTTTAATTGTTATGTTCAGCACTAACTTAATTCTGTCTATCTTGTACTTGGTTCTCATTGTATATATTCCTATTTTCCCCAGTTTCACCATATCCTGTTATTTCAGATCTATGCACAGTCTGTTTTATTGGAGGATAGTTGGGTTTAGCTGCATGTCGAGCTACACACAGACTAACATGTAGTGGGAACAGAACAATAACGTTTTGCAGGTAAGCCTTTGATACTTCCTGTTTCAGCCATTCTGATAGTTCTGGGAAATCAGGGAAGTTTTGAAGGTAAAAATGGGCAATTTGTGGCCTTGAGTACTTACAGGTGAGTTGCAGGATTTCCAAGGAGCTCCAATTTTCTTTTCAGCCTGGAGATTTAATGTATAACTGGTTAAAAACAAAAAAAGGGAGATACTCCAATTAATAGGAGACTTTTGCTCAGGGAGAGTGTTTAACTCCAGTTTAATTCTTTGTGGAAGCCTAATGCAACAGGAAAATAGCAGTCTTAGATGTGAAGGACAGTCTTAACTCCTATTTTTCCTCACACTTATCCCATTCTCAGATGCTTCACAATCTTTCCAAAGTCCCAAACAGTTGGGACCACATGGAATCTAAAGAATGTGTGGCCCAAATTCTTGTGGAATACTTTATAGGACAATTTCGGACTACAAAATGTAACTTTAGAGATTTAAAGGTGTCAACTTGCAACTTTAAGACTTGTGGACTTCAACTCCCAGAATTCCTCAGCCAGCTTTGCTGGCTGAGGAATCTGGGAGTTGAAGTCCACAAGTCTTAAAGTTGCCAAGGTTGGACACCCCTGATTTAAAGGCTCAGATCGAGGAAATGGGATTTTTGTATAAATCTCATTAAAATCAGTCAAACAAGTCTGTTGTAAAATGATTTATCTCACCTTTTTCTGGTGGATTTTAGTGATGCAATCTGGATTTCAGCGATATAAAAGTAAATAAAATCAGTAAAAATATAAACAGATAAAATAAGGAATGTAATATGGAATGCTTATATATAACAAAGGTACTGTAACATTAAATTATGCCACTTCTCTGAGATTAATATTAATCTCGAGATGTAAAGAGAAAGCATAAATAAGAATATGAGCAAGAAAAGACTTGCCGACTTATCTATGTGTCTGTCCCTGGGGAGGGGCCAGTGTGGGTAGAAGTCAAATGCTCACCCCCGATGTAGGACATCCTTGGCAATGGATGCTTTGTGGAATATTAAAAATATGTTTTCCCTGAAAGACAGACGCTGAAAATAAGCTTTTCTTGAAAGACAGCCTAAGTTGATTGTCTTCAATCATCTTTGACTGTTTGCACATGCTGTGGTTTTCACTGAGTGTACCTGGAGAAAATCAACTCATTCAAATTATTTTACAAATTAACTTGGCCTGTTTCAGAGCTAGTGAGGGTGTTACCCATATATACTTCCATGCTCTGAATATCTTAACTACGTTAAAATAAGATGTGTTTTCATCTGGAAAGTCAGCTGAACTATTCACAGAGTTTGTTTCTTTATTTACTTGGCCCATATGACTGCTTATCTCATACAATAACTCTAGGTGGCTCACACATATTCTGGTGTGTGAATCCATTTTAGTCACTACATTTGGATAGAGCCAGGAATCTGTTGTGTGAATCCATTTTAATCACTACATTTGGATAAGGAAAGCACAGATTTGCTAGGCAACCTGTGAGGTTTTTTTAAAACTGTTTTCTGGTTCCCTTCCTATGATAAGCTAGATCTTTCAGAGTGTGGATATACTTATTGTATAGTATAAATAATTCAATTTTGCTTTTGGAATGTTCTAGTTCAGGAGTGTCAAGCTGGTGCCCCAAGGGCTGGATACATCATATGCAGGCCATGCCCACCCCAGCTCCACGAAGGGAAAAAAAATGTCACGGCAATGTGATGTCATGAGTTTGATACCCATGTTCTAGTTTAACCCAAATAGCTTAGAGAAAGATTTCAGTGGTTCAGTAATTTATTCATCATATGATGATTTTTTTTCCTTTTTGTGATCCTGGAGTTCCTTAATTTGGGATAGAGTTGGGACGACTAGATGGAGCTGAGTGTTTACTGGCTGGGTGATCTTTCTGATGCCATGTGGAGTTTGCAGCAGATATTTTTTTCTTTGCGTCCTAGGAGAGAAATATCTGTTTAGGATTGAACTCTGAATCTTACAAATGGGAGACGAGCATCTTCGCCTTTAGGCCAACATGGTGCTCAAGTTCATCATCATATGATAAATAAACAAATAAAATTGTGTATTGTCAAAAATTAGTGAGAACTAAGTAATACAAACCCCATTATCCCATGATTTCACATCATTTTAAATACCCATGATAGGTAACAATAAATTAAAATATTTAATTTTCATAATCCAACAGTAAATAATAAAAGGGAGAACTATAATGGAATGGGATTTATTGGATGAAGAGGATAGTTAGAATGATGTAAAAACAGAAAAATGAATAGGCCAAGTACAATATAAATAAGGAAAAAGGCAAATTAATGAATATTTTGAAGAATGTATAGAATAAGTTTGTTACATGGTCATTTAATATATATAAACATATACTTTAGTATATTGAAAGTTTATATTTTTATATTTTGTTATATTGGATACACACAGTGATTATTAAAATATTCATTAATGTTTATACTTTTGATAAACACTTGATTATTTTAAAAAAGGACATTAATTTTTAAAGCTAAGTAGCTCCGTACAGAATGCATTGGCGTAGCTTATTTTCTCTCCATCTTGCAAGAATACCTTTGGGAGCTCTTCATGGATTTGAAGAGATCCAAGTTAATATTGGTATTAATTCCTTCAGACCGACTCCTTTCGGCATAGAATTGGGACATGTTATGTTTTCCATTCAACGGTTGCTCATAGAAATTTAAACATTCCCATTTCAGTTATGTACAGAATACATGTACCTGGGGACTACATTTCCTTAGATTCTATGTTGAAACCTAGATGTTCCTCCTTATGGCAGGCAGGCAGGAAAGGAAAAGATGCCTAAACTAGTATGCATCAGAAGCCTAATGCAGAGTTTATGATGAAAGGGATAAAAACTATGTTCTCCAGCAAAAACAATATGATTCATAACATGAATCTCCTACTGAAGTGCTGGATTGGCAAGTGCGCAGGATATTAAATGCATATATACTTTTATATCTAGTCTGAATACTTACACGGAAAATGGAAATAACTCATCAAACTTCTGCTTGCTGTATTGCTCACATTACAAAGGCAGCATTCAAGTCTGAACGTTTTTGTCCCTGTAGACCTATTGGAGATTTTACCAAACTTATTCCTATTTAGGCAGCTATTGAATTAATTGCACAAGTTTCAAATGGATTGATAAGCATCCGTAGGTAGAGTCTGAATTCAAAAGCAAAATCCCAGGTTATTCTAAAAAAAATTAGAGCTGACTTATTAAGGCATATAAAATGCCAGTGGGTTTGCTTATTTTACGATGTGAAGTCTTCCTGAGAGGTGAGCAATATTGTCTGTACTCTTCATCTGGGTAGCCTGTCATGTTATTGGGCCTAAATGATGCTAGCTCATTGCCCCGAGAAGTAAGAGAGAAGCAGCTATGGCTATTTTTGCAGTCCTTATGATTTGTTGCACAGTACAGCCAGATGTTTAGGCTGGATTTGAAATTTTTGTCTGCCTATCAAGTCCTTTCCAAGGACCTAGGATAGGCAGATGTGGGTGTTCGATGGTGTTAGAGGTATTTATTTTATTTTATTTATTTATTTTTATTTATTTATTTGATTTGCCAATTGTTTACAAGATAATAAGTATAAGTGTATACATAGTTGTGAATACATGAAATGGGTACATATAAGAAAAATAAAAGAATAAGAGAAACAATAGGACAGGGACGGTAGGCACGATGGTGCGCTTATGCACGCCCTACAGACCTCTTAGGAAAGGGGTGAGGTCAATAGTAGACAGACTAAGGTTAAAGTTTTTGGGGTTTGGGGAAGAGACTACAGAGTCGGGTAGAGTATTCCAGACATTGACCACTCTATTGCTGAAGTCGTATTTCCTGCAATCAAGTTTGGTGCGTTTACTTTGAGTTTGTATCTATTGTGTGCTCTATGGTTGAAGCTGAAGTATTCATTGACAGGTAGGACATTGCAATGTATGATTTTATATACCATGCTTAAGTCAGACCGAAGACGGCGTAATTCAAGGTTTTCTAGTTTTAGAATTTCAAGTCTGGTGGCATAAGGTATTCTACAACGAGTAGAAGAGTGGAGAACTCTTCTTGTGAAATATTTCTGGACTTTCTCAATTGTGCTAATATCAGATACGTAATGAGGGTTCCAGACTGATGAACTGTATTCGAATATTGGTCTAGCAAATGTTTTGTATGCTCTGGTTAGTAGTGTGATATTACCAGAGAAAAACTACGTAGGATTAGGTTAACAACTCTTAATGCCTTTATGGCTATGTAGTTGCAGTGGGCTCTAGCACTTAGATCATTAGAGGTGAGTATTCCAAGGTCCTTTACAGAGCTTGGGTCATCAACAAGATCTTGACTATTCAGCTTGTATTTTATTTTCTGATTTTTTTGCCAATATGTAAGACAGAGCATTTATTTGTTGAGATTTGAAGTTGCCATTTGTTTGACCATTCAGATACATAGTCAAGATCTTTTGTAGGGTAGCAATATTGTCTGTGGTATTGAACAGCTTTACATCATCAGCGAAGAGAACGCAATTGCTCTTAATATGATCACAGAGGTCGCTTATGTAGAGTATGAAGAGAGTTGGTCCTAGAACACTGCCCTGGGGGACACCACTATTGACAGGTACTGGATTTGATAGGACGCTCCCGATTTTGACCATTTGTTGTCTGTTTGACAGGAATGCTTCTATCCAGTTATTCAGTTGTCCAGAGATACCATAGGATTTTATTTTTAGGAGTAGTTTGTCGTGTACCACTGAATCAAAGGCTTTATAGAAGTCTATGTAGATTGCGTCTATTGCTTTGCCCTGGTCGAGTTGTGTTGTCCATATGTTTTTGCAGTGTAAGAGTTGCAGATTACAGGATAGTTTTTTCTGAAACCAAATTGTTTATTGGAGAGTAGGTTGTTTGTCTCTAAGTGGAGGATGATGGATTGGTTAATAATTGATTCCATGACTTTACAGGTGACGCAGCATAAGGAGATTGGCCTGTAATTTTCAACTAGGCTTGGGTCTCCCTTTTTGAAGATGGGGATGACTGTGGCTTGTGACCATAGGTTAGGCAAGGAGCTGGTCCTGAAAGATTTTTCAAAGATTATGCTTAGAGGTTTGGCTATGGCAGTGGATAGCTTTCTTAAGAAGTAGGCACATATTCCATCCGGTCCAATAGATAGAGATGGTTTTAGATTGCGTAGTGATTTTTCGACATTGTCTTCTGTGAAATCGATATGTATTAGATCATTGTTGTTATCTGTGGTACGGCTAGGAAATACTGGGCATGATCCATTGCTGTTTACAAATACTGAGCCGAAGAATGTGTTAAAGATGTTGGCTTTAATGGTGTCGTCAGCAGTAGTCTTTACCATCAGGTCCTATCAAGGGAGGGATGGACCTTGAGTCTTTAGTTTGTTGTTTACAAAATTGTAAAAAGCACGGTGGAATTGGTGCTTAGAAGGTTTTCCTCTTGTTTAATGTGATAATTGGTGCATTCGGTCTTTATCTGGTGGCATAAATTTTGTATCGGTTTTTGAAATTGGCAACGTGACCAGATTTGTTTTTCCGCCAGAGTGATCTCTTTTGGATTGAAGTTTCCTTATTGATATGGGTAATCTGCTTTTTTGTTTTGTTTTGGGAGTTGTTGTTGGAACATATAGTTTGATGACTCTTTTGACTTCAAGTAAAAATATGTTGTAATGGTCTTCAATGGTACTGCATCCAGTGAATAGAGATTGCCAATCAAGGGATGAGAGATCGTTGTCTATAAGATCATAGTTGCCTTTTTTGAAGTTACAATAGGGGATTACATCATTGTGGTGATTTTTGTGTGGACGTATGTTGAGACAAAAGTCAATCATATTGTGGTCACTGCTGGAAAAGGGTTCTTTAGTTTGTATTCCGTAAATTAAGTTCAAACTGTTGCAGAAGATGAGATCGAGGCAGTTGTTTAGTCTAGTGTTGTTGATTACTAGTTGTTCCAGTCCCAGATTTGTAATAGCATTGTAGAAGGTTGTGTGTATGATTTCAGTTGTACAATCATTTAGGGTCCAGTCAATATGAGGTAGATTGAAATCACCAAGAAGGATAAAAGGGTATGGGCAGGATGCAGCCCATGTTAGTAATGTATTTAGCTTGTTTACATGTTCGATGTCATAATCAGGTGCTCTGTAACATAGTAAGAATCGAATTGTGATATTTGAGGATAGTTCACAGATGATGGTTTCAGGAAGGGCAAGCTCCTGGGTAACTTGGATATTTTTAGATGTAAGGATTTTTTATAGAATATAGCAACACCACCTCCTCGACGATTTTCATGATCTGATTGGTAAACATGATAGTCTCTTACTGTGGTAATGGAGTCGGGAGAGATGCATTGAGCCATGTTTCACAGACAAATATAATGTCGAAGTTAGCCATATTTAGGAGGAAGAGAAATTCAGGTATTTTATTCACGAGGCTTCTTGCATTGAGTAGTTTGCATTTAAGGCCGGCAGTAGTTGGAATTGAGGTAGTTGGGGCGTGCGTGCCTAGTCTTGGGTGATGGTGGATGGGTTGAGGTAGGGTTGTGGTTGAGGGTAAAAGCTGAGTATTGGGTTGCGTGGCTTACTTTTGATACAGTCAGCATGGTAGTCAATGTACAGGTCCTTCTCTCCATTGTCTAGACGGTTTTTGAGTTCGATGCGGAGTACACGGGAGCGGGCACGTTGCTGTATGGTTAGGTCAGGGCGGCAACGGAGGTTCTTATGGTTGGTGTTGGTTTTGGCGAGTGAGTTTATAGTATAAATGAATTTACGTTTGCTTGATTCATTTTTGCAAATGACCCTGCACAAGCGTGGGGCCACAGAGCCGTCTCTATTTTTGAGCTCTCGGTCGATGTGGGAAATGTCAAGTATTTCATCAGCGGAGATGGTTGATGCTTGATAATCTCTGATGATGTTTCGGACAGTTGTGATGTCATCATTGACATTGATGTCTTCTAGACCAAATAAGATGGCGTTTGGACGCTGCTTCACGCTCAACGGCTTCTCTGATGAGGATTGGGATATCAATATTTGTCTGGGTTGTGTTTATTTGTGGATTGGGTTTTGGATTGGATTGTGGTTGTTTGGTAGAGATGTGGTTTGTAGCTATTGGATGTTCAGGTTTTTGTGTTGTGTCTTTTTTTTCAAGGTTGATATTCTTTCTTTTACGGCGTCCAGGATGCTACTATGATGTTGAGGGATGTTTTAATGGTTTCGATGGTAGGGGATGTTTCAATGGTTTCGATGGTATCAACTCTTTCAGACAGAGCCAGTTTGGGTCTGCATGATTTACAGAAATATGGAAACTCATTGGATGATTTTAGGTATTGAATCATCTGCTCAGGTAATCCCAAGCAGTCATGATGAGTGTATTTTTTACACAGAGAACATTTGATGGAGTTTTCATTATCCTTTAGATTTTTGTAGCATTTAAGGCATGTGCAGGAGTCTTGTGGTTCATTGGTGGGGATCATCTTCTCTTAGGTTGTGGTTTGACATAGGATTTTCTTTTTGGCATGGTAGGATTGTTAAAATAGTACGTTGATTGAATTAATTAAAGGAACAATTTTGGGTAATCTATATAGCCAATATTACATCAAACAATCAATTGCAGTAATCTCTCAAGTCAGATAATATTCCTGAGCAACAATCAGCCTGATCAATTAATTACTCTAATCACTAATCAATTAATTACACTAATCATTAATCACACTGTTCATTTAAATTCACTAAATCAATGATTTTGCTATTCAATTAAATTACATGAATTTTGATCTTTTAAACTAGTCAGTAATCACACTATTTGCACTAAACACTCTAATCACACTAATCAATTAAAAACAATAAATCAGTTAAACCATTAATAAAATATTTTATAGAAATTGATTATCTAATCATTGATATAGGTGATGAGGTAGAAAAGTTGTAAGATTTGAGGTAATGAGGTAGTATTAAGAGTCTGCAAGGAACGGGTTAATTGTTTAACTGGCAGCTGTATGGGAGGAATTTATCGCTGTTTGAATAGCAGATCGCTATTACTCTGTAAACAGGAAGTTGTAACACAATGTTCCAAGGGTTTTTATCTGAGTGAAGGAAAGATTGAACAGCTCACAGGAAACTATTTGTTTTTGTTTTCCCTTGATGAATGAGATTTCTGGGCCCCTCCTAGTTAACTGAATACTCTTTCAAAGTTTGTTGCTTTTAAGAGAGAGAGGCACGTCTTGCACTGGTAAATTCAAACAGTTTATATTTTTACTGTGTAGACTCAGATTTGTATTGAGTATTCACTCCTGGCTTTAATATACCTCTGCTTCTATCACTCTTGGAGTCCGGATTAGCAATTTGGCGAGGAGAAAAGAGGGAAGAGGGAAATGGGGGCGGCAGGGTAGCAGCGGCAGCGGTGTCACCTCCGACTTTTTCCCTCCTCGCTGCTCGTCGTCTCCCCAACCAACTTTGGGACAGAAAATCCTAACTCCTAAGACGTCAAGTTCCTGGGATCTTGATTCCCAGCGGATCCCTTGCAAGATCAAGCCCTGCTTTTCTGCGGATCCGCCGCCGGATTCTTCTTTGCCTGCGAGGCTCGTCCCGGTTAAAAAGGCGTCCCCCTCCACTCCCAGCCCTCGCCCGCTTGCCTTTGCGCTCCGGGCTGTCTGTTTGCGCTTCTTCGCGGGTCGTGAGAACGCCGCTCCGTGCCCCGAATGAATCTTTGTATCTTTGTCTTCTTTACTTTTCCCTTCTCTCATGACGATCGAGGATGCTCTATCCGCCGTCCCGTTTATCTCTAATTACTTCTTAGTCCAGGTTTCTTCAGCTTTCACGTACGATATTGTTTTGAAAGGCCAGCAATCCGCCAAACGTTTACTCTAAACTAGTTCTATTCGAGTCTAAGTCCCGAGAGCGCTAAGCAAGAGGCCCGCCGGGCTATCTAGGTGAAGTTCGCCTGATGCCGCCGGTTGTCCGTCCCTGCCAGACCGAGCTGGCACTTCGGACTTAGCTCGGGCGGGGCGGGATGGAGGGAGCCCCGGGACGGCGGCGGCGGGTGAACCCAGGCGGCAAAGGCTCCGCTTTTCCTCCGTCGGCACCTTTAGTATTTAGTATTGTTGCAGGCTGTAAGTTCTTCCAAGAAAAGTTGCTTTATGCAATTGACTGATAGTGAATTTGTCAATGCTGATGTATTATTACTCTGAATCTTACCTACCTGTATAAATCTCCCTCAGTCTGTTTTCTTATCTTCTCCTAGCGCTATTAAATAGTCTCTCAGATTTTTCTTACTTGTTTTTATTTCACTTAATGCCTATTTGCTTTCAAAATTACTTTAAAAAGAGATTTTGTGCCTTTGAAATTCTCATGGCAGAGAGTGACTTTCCTACACTTATTTAGTTACGAGGATGCTGTTGTCCAGGTCTCCTACAAACATGACATGCTACTATCCTGCCTGAAAATTATGGAAACTGTCCAGTACACTTGAAAATCCACGTTGGGAAAGAATGGTATACAGTATGTCATTCCTGTAAATATTTAACAATAAAGAAAATATTTAGCATGTAACATCCTCAAAGAATCTTGGAATCACTATTTAGTGTGGGAGCTTCTGTTGGACATTCTGCTAAATTCTTAGAACTTCAAAACAAATAAAACTAGTTTGAATTTGACCTATACAATGCCAAGGAATATAACTGGTAAATCTTGTGATTTTTTTTTTAATGGATCACCAGGTTGTGGGCCACACAGGACTTGAAATTCAACTGCTATTTGGAAACGATCAGGATTTGATAGGTTTTAGGGCTTTACCGTCAATCTCTTTACAACCAGCTTCATCACACTGACATTCATTATGTAACAAGTGAGGTTATTTTTGAATTTTGAGTGTAATTAGCATTTCTCTGCAACTGATTACCCATACGGGGACCACTACCCCCATTTCCATTCTATTTCAGACGTTTCATGCAAGTCATGCTAGTTCTTTTTGTATTCCTGATCTTTTACAATAGTAAAACAAAAGGAAATGTATGAGTCACTGCAATCTTGGAATGCAACGCCAAACAAATGAGAAGCAGACTGCAAACTATTAAGCCAAGTACATCATTACAGAGTGAGTAATGTGAACGACTTACATAAACTTTGGCTGAGGCTCAGTTTTTAACAGAAGACCATAACCCTTTGATTACATCAAGAACAGTTAAAAGTTATTTAATCTGGATGTTGTCTTTCAGGAAAGGTAGTTTTGGAAATCCAAATCAACATTTTTAAAACCTGTAATTTCCCACTTTGATTTCACTTTCCCCCCCTCCCTGATTCTTTTAGAGAATAATTTGAATTAAACTCCACTATGATTTCCCAGGATAACTGACCATTTCTGTTAGATCTTGTAACAAGATCAGTTATCCATGTGTTTAGGATATATTCATTCATTAGCCCATAATGTCCATTTTCTGCCTCAAAAGCAATTAAAAAACCTATATCCAAACCCTTATTTTAAGGGATATAGTTTTTTTTTAACTAACAATGCACTTGGGTGCATACATTATCCTAAACTATGCATTTATATGCATTTTAATTGAGAATTATAACATCTGGGGAAGTGCCAGAACCAAGACATAACTATATCACTATGAATGCATTCACTTGGGAAAAACATGTCACATTAAGTATGCTTAAAAATGTGAGGTCAACAAAATTCACTAGTATTCCAAATTTATGCCAAAAATGTAAGAATAAGGCCAAATGACAGTGGAATATACATAGTATTCTTATTTTCACTGCTCTAAAAAATTGACATTATCTATTTTCTCTATTCTACATCCAAAATACAATGTTTTTCTGGAATAACAAACATGGAGATCCCCTGTTCAATAAATGTGAACATAACATGATGAAAATTCTTAAAACAGGGGGAGCTGCTATTTTTACAGCTAGCTTGTGAACCTACTGTAGATTTCTTTTTCATACTTAAGGTTACTTCCAGAACACGTTAGCAGATCTCTACTTCTGCAGCAAGTATTTTCTTTGCCTTCCTCTTCTTTGTATTTTCTACTCTTCAAAAAAAAAAAAAAATCTGCTCTACTGAATCCTTAATCTCTAGAGCAGATGGGGAATTCATGATGGGACAGACGAAGATTCCAATCTACCAATGATACCATCATCCTGGTGGAAAACCATAATTTCCTTTAAATAAACCATGTAGTCCGATACACATGGTAAGTGTGCTTATTGGAACGCATGTTTTTATGAAGCACCAATTTGCTTCTCTCAGCACTCAACTTATTTTTGTTTCCAATCTTCCTTCTGCTGATCTATTGGAAAAACACCCATTACAGTACTAACAAAGCGGGGATATTTTTTTCATTCCTTAAGGAATGAAGTGATGGAAAGCAGGAACTCACAAAATTGTGCCAGACAAATTTTTAAAAATACTATATTGTTAATTTGGGAATTAATACAGCTGCTGCTGTACCACAGAAGGCTGGGTTGCAAAGCCAATTCCTCCTGGGAATTTTGTTCATGCCTATAGAATTTTAGACAACTTTTTAATTTTTTTTAATTTTTAATTATTATGTATTTTATTTATTTTTATGGTTTTATTGTTTAAATTTTTTTATTCTTTTTAATTTTTAATTATCGTTTTAACAGAGAAGATAAGAAAAAATTAAAAAATTAAAAATAAATAAATAATAATAATAATAAAAACAATAAATAATAAATAAAAAGAAGAATTTTAGACAAGCTTATTACTAAATCTTCCACCAGCAAGAGACTTTTTCCTAATTCTCTAGGACATTGAATGGGAAAAATATTCTAGCTCTTGTTGTGAAGCTTTAACAGCTTATATAATATAATCAGAAAACAGCAAGCAGAAAGAAGTAGTGTACAGGTAGTCCTTGACTTACAACAGTTCATTTAGTGACTATTCAAAGTTACAGTGGCACTGAAAAGAATGACTTATGACACAACCATGGCAGCATCCCCATCAGAGGTGGCATTCAGCAGGTTTTGATAAGTTCTGGAGAACCGGTAGTGGAAATTTTGAGTAGTTCGGAAAACTGGCAAATACCACCTCTGACTGGAGATTTTACAGTATCCTTTCCCTGCCACGCCCACCAAGCCATGCCCACAGAACCGGTAGTAAAAAAAATTGAATCCCACCACTGATCCCCATGATCCCATGATCAAATTTCAGACACTTGGCAACTCGCTCATATTTATGATGGTTGCAGTGTCCTGGGGGTCAATGTGATCCCTTTTGAGATCTTCTGTCAAGCAAAATCAATGGAAAAGCCAGATTCACTTAACAAATGGGTTACTAACTTAACAATTGCAATGCTTCATTTAACAACGGTGGCAAGAAAAGTCGTAAAATGGGATAAGACACACTTGACAAATGTCTCAATTTGAGACATACATTTTGGGCTCAGTTGTGGTCGTAAGATAGGTAACTTACCTGTAGAGTCTTGTTTATTGGTAACAGCTAAGTCATTGAATCAAGGATCCCATTGCACGAGACTGAGCAATTTCTTCTAAGATGTAGCGCATATCAAAAACTGTTTCTATTCAAACAAAGTATGTCTTTCCTTACCCTGTGCAAATGTGCGTACAGTATCCCCAAGTTCTGAATACCAGCTTCTTTCACTCTTTTCCTGGCTTCTTAACCCCCCACCCCATCACCAATCTGCTTCTCCCAGCTCTTAACATACCTTTGTCTCTAATCTCTCCCCACCCCACTCAATTTAATGGGCTATTTCATTCTTTGGAAAGATTCTCATTTTGGTTGAGTGTATCACCATAAATCTCCTGAATGGTCTGCAAACGATCTCCAGTTGCTCTCTCCCAGGGGTGGGATGCAAATATTTTACTACCGGTTCTGTGGGCATGGCTAGGTGGGAGTGGCCAGGTGGGCATAGCCATGTGACTGGGTGGGCGTGGCTTCTTCTTTTTTTGAAGCACTCCTCCGCACTTTTGCTTCAGGGAAGCCTCCTGATGAAGCAATAATACAGCAAGGGGGATCCTGGCACAGCTGATTATTGGAACAGCTGATCATCAGGAGGAAAAAAAAGAAATACCGGTTCAGTCGAAGTGGTAGCTGATTTTTTACTACCTGTTCAGCCGAACGGTAGCATTTTTTACTTCTGGTTCACCTGAACCGTGCCGAATGAGTAAGATATCACCACTGTTCTCTCCCCTTCTCTGAAAGCTATTTTCTACCTTCTGCTGGTTACAAACTTCTTTTCCTCTTTCCCTTTTTCTTTGTTCTGCCTTGCTATACCTAAAGTTAGGAACTTTTACATATTTCCAACTTTTTGCCTATTCCCTAGTCTATTTATTACCTCTCCACTCCATTCTATCTACTTCCTACTTATCTTCTTCTGGTGTCTCCCCAAAGGCCATGACATCATCCAAATAAACCAAGCATCTTAACAAGTTTATACCCCCTACAATTTTTCCATAAATATTTTGAAGGTGGCAAAGTGACAGGACTTTGGTGGCTTGTAAGACTTAGCAGACAAATAAAAGTAGTTTTCTTTTTGTCCATCTTGTTCACAGAGATACCATAATACCTACCTCTCTGATTAAGTACTGAGAACCACTGACTTCCTATTAATAAGTAAAGTGCACTTTCAGTTCAATATGTTGGTTATTAATCCAGACTGGTACACCTACTTAAAGTTCTAAATTCAATAGGAAATTTAATAGCAGCATTCTTTAAATACCCAAAAGGGAAGGCATATGATTCAGATGTGCTGCCTTTTGTTCAACAATGCTCTGGATCAGGGGTGTCAAACTCAAGACTTGCGGGCTGGATCTGGCCCATGGGGTGCTTAGATCTGGCCCACAGAGCTGCCCTGGAAACAGCGAAGGTCGAACCTGTGGTGCCTATCTCAGCAAAAATGGAGCTCGTGGGGCGGCTCCATTTTCACTGGCAGAGGGCTTCAGGAGGCTATTGTGGCCAGAAATGGAGCTGGAGAGCCTGTTTTTGCTGGCAGTGCTCAGGCCACAGGTGCCCCTGACACAAGTGACCACACCCTCCCTGGCCATGCTGGTCAGGCTAGACACACCCACCCTCGCCATGTCCTTCAGCCCCCCGATGCAGCCCTCAATGAAATCAAGTTTGACACCCCTGCTCCGGATGATCATTTAAGTCCTTTACATCAGTGGTCCCCAACCTTTTTTGTACCAGGGACCGGTTTCAAGCAGAAACATTTTTTCAAGGACCGGGGGAGAGAGAATCTGAGTTTGGTAGTTTGCTTGCAGACGTTTCATTACCTGACTAGGTAACATCTGATGTTGTTACCTAGTCGGGTAATAAAACGTCTGCCAGCAAACCACCAAGTTCAGGGAGCACCTCGGCCCTGCCTCCTCAGCCCCATCCCTCAGGTGTCTCCCTCCCTCCTCAGGTGTCTGCCTCGCTCCTCTCTCAGTCACTCTATCGCTCTTCCAGCAGCCCAGGAAGAAACTGCTTCAAAGAAGCCGGGGGTGGGGTGGCTTTTCCTGTCGCCACAGCTTCCCGGCGCCTGCTTTCACCCCACCCCGCCCGCCCGCCCGCCCGCCTCGCGTTCAATCCACAGTGCTCCGCTCTGCCTGCCTGCCTGCCTTCTTCGTTTCGGAGCAGCTTCGCTGATAAAAAGAGGCGAATAGTTATTATTCTCAGCCGAAGCTGCTCCCAAACAACCAGACAGGCAGGCAGGCAGAACGGAGCACTGTGGATTGAACCGCGAGCGAGCGGGCGGGCGGGGTGGGGTGAAACGGGTGCTTCGGGAAGCTGCGGCGACAGGAAAAGCCACTTCCCCCCAGCTTCTTTGAAGCAGTTTCTTCCTGGGATGGTGGAGGAGCGAGAAAGCGACTGAGAGAGGAACGAGGCGGGAGGGAAACCGAAGCCGCTGAGCCAGAGAGCAGGACAGGCTTCGGTTGCTTCCTCCCTCCCCTTCTTTCATTTGTGTCCTTGATCCCCGATCCCAGCAGCATTCACCGGCGAAGAAAGCCGCCAATTTTTTTATTTTTTTCTTTGCGGCCCGGTAAAGAGTGCTCCACGGCCCGGTACCGTCCGCGGCCCGATGGTTGGGGACCCCTGCTTTACATCATCAAGGGCTGTTCTCTTGGACCGTTCTCTAAAAGCAATTGATAACAGAATCTTAAAGAGGAATATTCTTAAACAATGCATGATTTGGGAATATGTTTAAATAATGCTAAGGAGAGATCTGAAATCCTAAACATGTATCTTCACTTTTTGCCATCCAGAATGACATTAACAAGGAAGCAGGAATCTAGTAGGAATTATTTTGATAATCTAAAGAGAAAAAAATATGAAAATAATAATCCTGATCTCTTCAAAACTTATTACTGTATCAATCATTCAACTAATACTATTTCCCAGATTTAAATATTATTCCAAAGAAATATGTAATTTTATATTCCAGTGTTTTGCAAAAGAAAATGTGGTACTTAACAACTCAGACTGAATTAATGTTTTATGCTGAACTATTTTATATGCTTTTGGGGAAAATATACAACAAAAACTTAGTAAAATGTGATGGTTAATAAACCCAAAGGTGGTTAGGTGATTCTTTTAATTTCTTCAGATTGTTTCAAGAAAAATGACTAACTCAGTAGACTCTGACAAGAAAGATAGCAATATGTCCTAATTTAATTAGAATATCACTAATACAATCTTTAAAAACATACTTGCTGAAATACAGTAGCCATAGTGATAATTTTTATTTAAAAATGCAAAATTTCATCTTCAATTTTTCTCTTCTTGTAGTTTATAAAGACTATGAAAAGTCATGTGTTTTATATAGACATATCACTGTACATATGCATTATTGTTTCTATAAATATGTGTCTATATGTTTTTACTTAAGAGATTCCTTTGATTTACTTGTTAGTTTTGGCCAATCAAAAAGTTTCTCTTGAAGCATTAAAGCAGGTGCATTAAATGTTTTCTTCATGTTTCAATGGGTAGGCAGGCTGTATGGCTTCATTTTGATGGTGGTTTATCCAGCAGCAGTATGGACCTGACATGCATATGCTTGTGAAGACTCCTGAGAAAGGCTTTTGAAGAAGTTGTGTCAACTCTTGAACACCACAGCCTCACTATGCTTCAAAGAAGAAAGCTTTGATCCATTGGTGGGATTCAAATTTTTTTACTACCGGTTCTGTGGGCGTGGCTTGGTGGGCATGGTGTGGCTTGGTGGGCGTAGCAGGGGAAGGATACTGCAAAATCCCCATTCCCTCCCGACCCCACTAACCTGATTTCCAACTCCATTCTCCTGTGCAGGGCAACAAAAGAAGACCCAGCCAATCAGCTGTATTTGGGAGGCAGAGAATAGATGGGGGTGGGGCAGTCAGAGGTGGTATTTGCTGGTTCTCTGAACTACTCAAAATTTCTGCTACCGGTTCTCCGGAACTGGTCAGAACCTGCTGAATACCATCTCTGCTTTGATCATAATAGAACACATCATATAAAGAGAAGCTCTAATACAAAGTAATAGAAAAAAGCCCTGCTTAATCTAAAAAGAATGGATCTAACATTAAAAATTCATTGTCCAAAAAGTATTATGAAATTTCTTTAGTCCAGATATATCAAAAAAGCATGGGAAATCTTCGTTTGCGTAAGTACCACAAACTACTAGCACAAACCTCTCAATGACTTTGGCAACATATCCATAATCACATTTTTCTATGAAGAAAGTTATTGGGAACAAAAACATCTGTAAAAACAATGGACACAAAATTGTAACAATAAATCATTACAAGGCGAAGCATAACTGGGCAATAAGGTGGCAACTTATCAGGATATAATAGAAACATGTGAAATGATGAATAACAGCCACAAAGATTTTGATTAGAAGAAAAGAAACAGGTGGGGAATATTCTCTAGGGTTGCTCATATATAGAGATATGATGTAGAAAAGCAGTGAGGTGAATAATAAAAAAGTACACAACCCTCCATCTTTCATTCAATTGTCAAACAGTTTGTCAAGTAAACCTATGGATGATGGGACTATGGATGATACTTGAAAAAGCAGAAACAGTGACACACAAATGATAGGAAGGACTTGACTGATTGATCATATGCCATCAAATTATTGTTACTTAGTAGCAACAGAAATTTTCTCCATGAATGCAGATATATTATATTATAACTATAGTCCTATTTTGATCTTGGTAGTTTTCATTTCACCAAGCAAGGAAGCTCCTCTGGAAGTTAAATGCCAGCACTATAAAACCTAGGCAGAACTCAGATTGTTTACAATCACTTTGGAATCTTATCAGAAATTGGTGATGGGAGTAGGGAGACAGGATTTACAGGTTAAATTCTTCATGGTTGCTAAAATTTATGGATGCTGCATAGCTCTAAACATTTGAAAGGCTTCAGAATATCTTCCCTTGAATCAGAAGTATTAGTGCAATAATATAAATGTATCTGTCTCCCTGGGGAAATAGCATCAATTAGGCCACTTCCCACAGCCAGGGTCCCCCCCCCCCTCTTGTTTCTGGACGGACAAAGAATACTCCTGAGCAATTCCCATTCATTGAAGAGGAAACTCATGTCTGCATGGATTGTACTATAGGAATTCCATGCCTATTTTAAAGGGTGGCAACATAATCTAATACATATTTACTTGAAAAACCCTAAAGAGTGCTGTGAGATTGATTTCCATGAACATATGTATAACCTAATTCAGCTTCTCCCAATCTGTGCCATTCAATTATGTTGGAATATAATTCCCATTATCTCAACTGGGAGAAGATAAGCCAAACAGATATACTATGGAGTGACGTAAGAGATGTAGAGTTACTCTTGTGTAAGTTTATTGTACTGTGCTTTTTATTATAGAAATAGATGTTGTTTCCAGTGACTGAATCTGATTTTGAATCATATAAATAGCAAACCAAAGTGATTAAAACTTAGAGTTGTATAATAGAGGCATGCCTTCCTTTTAAAGTAAGGGTTGATAATCCTTACTTTTGTTCTATGAAGTTGTAGTTTAGCAGGTCTTCTGGGATCCAAAATAGAACTTTGCTTCCTATTCTCACCAAGCAGTTTGGCTGCAGTTCTATGCTTTGCTCAAGTTTTTCCTAATATGCTTAATTATTTTCATTCTATGTATCCAATAACTTCTTCAAACACAGACTTGTTCAGAAAATGCCACTTCATATTGAAGGTTAGTGCTGAAGCCTGTTGAAGTAGAATGGGCTTTCATATCTAAGCTGTGTGATGGTTGCTAAGAATTTCATCCCATAACTTGAAAACTTACAACTATTTGTGATTTTCCAGAAAACAGATTTTTCTGTTTCTTGGTCCCAACCACTATTGAATCAGAGGGTGTTTGGTTTCTTTCAAGATACAATTATGCTATTTTTTAAATCACTGAATTTGAGTTCTGAATTTCTTTGTCACTATACTTCTCAAATACTTCACAAATACTTCTCTATACTCAAATACTTCACTATACTTCACAAATACTTCTCCACTCCTCTACTCGTTGTAGAATACCTTATGCCACCAGACTTGAAATTCTAGAACTTGAAAACCTTGAATTACGCCGTCTTCGGTCTGACTTAAGCATGGTATATAAAATCATACATTGCAATGTCCTACCTGTCAATGAATACTTCAGCTTCAACCATAACAACACAAGAGCACACAATAGATACAAACTCAAAGTAAACCGCACCAAACTTGATTGCAGGAAATACGACTTCAGCAATAGAGTGGTCAATGTCTGGAATACTCTACCCGACTCTGTAGTTTCTTCCCCAAACCCCAAAAACTTTAACCTTAGACTGTCTACTATTGACCTCACCCCTTTCCTAAGAGGTCTGTAGGGGGCGTGCATAAAGCGCACCAACGTGCCTACCGTCCCTGTCCTATTGTTTCTCTTATTCTTTTATTTTTCTTATATGTACCTATTTCATGTATTCACAACTATGTATACATTTATACTTATTATCTTGTAAACAATTGGCAAATCAAATAAATAAATAAATAAAATAAATAAATATACTCTTTAAATGATTACAGCATGGCCAAATAAGGATGTGGACACATTTACAAGGGAAGAGTATAGAATTTTGTTGATTCAAACACGAATTGGGTCAGTTTCTTTTTTTTTTAGATAAAGTTTTTTATTTTTAAACACAAACATACACATACAAAAACATAAAAACATAAAATACTCTTCCATTTTATATACATACAGTGTGTCAGTTGGTTATGTATCTTTTGTGCTATACTTTTGTAGTCATTTACTCACAATTTATATCAATCTTCACATTGTCAAACTAACATATGTTTATATATTTATTATTTATTAATCATCCATGACTAAACTATTTATTCCATCATTTTATAAGAGATGTTCCACATTTTATCTTAAAATTTATGTTATACTTTCAACCAGTGGTTATATATATCTGTATTATGTTTTATATCAATCTATTAGATTTCTATCACAAAATTATCTAATCTATTATATTACCATGCCTTTTTATCCAACCATTGATAAAACAAATCCCATATCATATAAAATTGCTTATCTTCTTGTTCTCTAATTTCAAATGTCAGTTTACTCATTTCAGCACAGTCCATAATTTTTTTGATAACTTCCTCCTGCATAGGTATTTTGTCATTTTTCCAGTTCTTCACAAATACAATTCTAGCTGCTGTTAAGACATTTACAATCAAATATTTCAGTTCTTTATTATATATGTCTGGTATGACTCCCAATAAAAAGATATCTGGTTTAAAGTCTATATGCTATTTTATCATTTTTTCCAACCATGTGTGGATTTTAGTCCAATATTTCTTTGCATCTGAACATGTCTACCACATATGGTAATATGAACCAGGTATCTGATGACATTTCCAGCATTTATCCAATTTATTCTTAAATATTCTTGCAAGTCTCATCGGGGGTAGGTGCCACCTGTAAAACATCTTATACAAATTTTCTTTATATACAGTTGACATTGTCATTTTGTAATTTTGAGACCACAATTTTTGCCATTTTTCCAAATCAATCCCATATCCATAATTTTCCCCCAAGCAATCATTGTTTCTTTAACTTGCTCCTCCTCCAATTTAAATAATACATATCCATAACGTTTTTTAATTACCTTTTCATCAGTACCCATCAAAATTTTATCTAAGTCAGTCAACTTATCATAAATACCTTCTGCCTTGGAGTCTTTATCAAACCTAGATTGTATTTGCAAATAAGAAAACCAATTCATTTTTACACCTTGTTCTTGCAATGTTTGCATAGATTTAAGTTCACCCTTTTCATTCAATAACTCCCCATATCTAACTGTTTGTTCCTTTTTATATATTATTGGATAAGAAAAATCTTCAATAGTTGATATCCATGTTGGAATTTTTAAGTAATATTGTCTTTTAATCTTCTCCCAGCTCAAAAACAATGCCTCACGAATATACCCCTGTGTTTTAGTTCCCTTATACCAGAGAAAGGCATGCCATCCCAGCAGCAAGTCATGACCTTCTAAAGTCAATAATCCACTGTTCCTTAGTGTTATCCATTCCTTTACCCACATCAAACTTGTCGCCTGGTAATACAGCTCCCAATTGGGCAAGGCAAACCCTCTTCTTATTCTTGCATCTTGTAACAGCTTTAATTTTATTCTTGCTTTTTTATCCTGCCAAATATATTTCAACACAATTCTATTTAAATCTTCAAAAAACTCTTTCCCTATTCAAATAGGAATCGTCTGGAATAAATATAAAACTCTAGGCAGTATATTCATCTTAATTGTGGATATTCTCCCAATCAATGATAGTTGCAATTTTTCCCATTTCATCAATTCTGTTGCAAATTGGGTCAGTTTCTTGAGTCTATGTAATCAGGGTCATGTATTCCTATGAGATTACCCTTCTAGTAGATCTCATTTGGGAATAGTTTTTCCATGAATCGTCGTCATCCTCATCCTCATCATTTCCTAGGAGGTCCAGTGGTCGCTGTTCTCACCCTCTCCTCCACTTCATACCTGGTCAGTATTAACCAGGGTACTGCATTTATTAAGTGTCAGGCTTTATCTCAACTTTGAATACTTCTTTTATTAGCTGGCACCTAAAAATAGGATGCTAGTTGGCATATATATTCAACATTCAGCTCAGAATAACTTTTAAATTATATGTTTAAACAAAATGGATGGTGTACATTTCACAGACTCCAATAAAGCCTTAGGAAAGATAATGTTGTTTTATACAGATAAAAAAGAGGACCAGAGCTTACTGCAGTAGCTCATTGCTATGATTACCAAAGACAGGAGAGCAGACGCTTCTTGTCAAACAGACAAGCCAGGCTGTTTGAGGGCCTACTCTCACATACCAATGTCATTTTAACAGCTTGATTTTGATCTTTTTTCCCCTGATATAAATCAGGAGTAATTCAATCAAAGTCAGTGGAATTACATCACTATGAAAACATGCTAGTCCAATGAAAATCAGACAGCAATCTTACTGCCTGAGTCCATGGTGCTTTCTTTTAAATTGATCTGGTGAATCCTCAGAGCAAGTCGGCAGCCTTAAGCAGGTTCAGTCATGGACCCAAGCTGTTCTTTCTGCTGCTAGCTCATTAGGACAACCACAATTTTACAGCTATCAACAAGTGATATGGCAACCACTTTTATTTAAACTGGAGGGAATTAATCTGTCAGCTTCACCTTGACACATTATCAATTATTATAATGCTAAATTCTTTCCATCTTGTTTACTAAGAAAGTAGTGGAGATTTGTCCATTTTATATGTACACTTATAAACTTTATATGTCTGAAATGAATACAGTATTCAATCCTCTGTGTCTGTCAAATAGGTCTTATTTTTCCCATTGTGGAGAAGACTATCTTTCATCTGTTTGCCATGTAGACAGCCTTGATTTAAGACACAAAGGTCGAATACTTGCAGAATCAATTCCAAATACTGGATAAGTTCCCAAAACCTTCCTGGTGAATGACAAAGGACTCTTCTTCTTGTCCAAGTTGTGGTTATTATTCATTAAACATGTATGCTGTTGTATCTTTTAACTTGATGGCAGTCTATAACAACACACTAAAATATCCAAAATAAAATAACAATGTACAACATTGTTGGGTTTAGTCATCTGTTACAGATGACAAACAGGGGCCAGGAGATTGATAGGGACAAAAGGGAGAATGCTTTCATGATGATGGTCTCAACTACTCTCCCCTTCCTATAACGCATCATTTGTGACCTTGTCTAGGTTCTTTTCTAAAAGAGCACTAAAATTATGTCCAAAAATGACCTCATTGACTTGTAAAAAGACTGGAGGAATTGTCTGAGGAAGTGGAAGGAAATGCTACTGAGCAAAAGTTAATTTCATCCTTGACTTGTACCGCATTGATTTTTTTCTATTGAACAAATGGTCATTTTCTGATCTTATTTCCAGCGTCATCTGTTCAAATTTCTGGATCTGAACAGTTGGGAATAGCCCACATAGATAGCAGTCATCACCATGGCATCTAATGCCACTTAAGATGAAATGGAATGAGCACAACGATGCTCTTTGCCTAGCACATAAGTCATAATTGCAAAAACCATGATAGAAACTGCAGCTGCATGAGTCCTGAGAATGTTGCTTGGTTAAATCTACAGTTATTGCACCATTGCACAAGCCTTCACAGGTAATAAATGACAAAATCTGTAAAGAGTACAGCCATCCAAAACAATGAGCAGAAGCAGCTGAAACCTATAATCCATTCAATGGTAACAAAACTAACAACTGGTAGAATTGTCCCATGCAGCACAAATTAGGAGAATATTGAGCTCATGATTAAAAAACAGATTCAATACAATTTCAAAAGAGTTGTGAAACCATATCTCTAAGGAGCTTCCATAAGAACTGGCAAGTGTTTCAGAAAGGCAATATAAAAGCAGATTTGCCAGAAGTCAGATATCTTGTTTCTCTTGCAGCCCATGCTAAAATCATAACTGAGAGCAGTTCCTAGCTCCAGATGGGAGAGTACAGTGTCCACAATTGTTAATTTTGGGGTGGAGTTGGACAGATCCAAGAATTTTAGCGATCAGATTTTATTCATGGCATAAACTGAGTCATGAAAAGAAGGAAACACTACTTTAAAACTGGAAGAATTGAAGATGACTAAGGTATAGTGAGAACCTGGCAGGGAAAATCAGTTACCACCCAAGGCATCTGCAGGATCTAAGTACTTTTAGTCAAAATTGTGAAAGTAGCATGATGCTTTCATGCCACAAGTTCTGCCCTTTCCATATGGGTGTGTGAAGTAGAAAATTGCAGTGTAACAGTTCAATGCTGATTTCACGATTTACTCCAACACGACCCTACTTCCATGCATATTCCAGGTGACCAGGCATACTCTTACCCTATTTTGGCTGATCAGCCCACCCCATCTGTCAATTTTGCTGTCTCCTAATTTGATGTTCCATCTGTTTGTCTATTTATCTATCTATTTAATATTGGTATCATCCTATCTAATGGGATAAACTGACTTTAAATTAAATAAACCAGTAACAATTTTAGTTACAAGCTGAATGTAATCTTTGCCTTCTTAGTTCAGGAATTTAACATCTATATAAGATTGCTTCTTTCTATCTTAACCTTTTCTATCTTTTGTGGAAGGCCTATAAGCTAAGAAGAGATAGGCTATTTAAAAATAATGAAGTATAATAATAATATATTAAGAGAACATTATAGAGTTCATAGGTACACAGGAAGAGATAGGCTATTTTAAAATAATGAAGTATAATAATAATATATATTAAGACAACATTATAGAGTTCATAGGTACACAGGTAGATATGCATAATATTCAGTAGGGATAATAGCTCCCTTTACAGGGCACTTTAAAACTGAAGTCAGAGTAGTTATCAGTCAAGTGGAGAATGGAATGTGCTTATCTAGCTGTAAATAACTCTTGACAAGAAAAGCTGTGAAAGCTAAAAGTAAACGTTTAATGTTTTAAAATAGGAAAACACTCAAGGGGTATTTTTAATTGTATCTTGTAGCAAATTTTGTAAACACCTATAAAGGTCTACCTCAGTTCTCCCAACTGTAATGTAAAAATGCCCCCCCCCCCCAAATTGTCTCATGGAATATCTTTTCTGCGTTTCCTTCATTAACTGCAAAGGAAAAAGGCATGCTGAGCAGGGGTGGGATTCCACTGGTTTGGCCCGGTTCGAGCGAACCAGTAGCTCCGAGGATCAGATGTTGGGCCCACCCACCCCAGCTGTAGTCTGTGCTTTATACGTTATCAAGATCAGCTGATCTGTGTGGCACGGCGGATTGCCACACGTCAGCTGTTTAACACAGAGAGATTGTTGGAGAAGGTCAGTAGCAAATGCTCTGCACATGCGCAAAGCATGTATTTGGCAAAGCGCACACTCACTGAACTAGTTGTTACACCCATTGAAAAACACCCCTGATACTGGGAGGAACTTTGAGCCTACATATAGCCTTTTAAACCAGCTAGACTGGCTCTTTTACTACAAAATACAGTACATAGAAAAATTAACATTAAAAAGTGGGAAAACAAGTTGAGCAAAAAAGTCAACCATTCCTTTATATAGGCAAGTTGCTAGTAAAACACTCAACATACCCTTGCTTGATTAAACCTCCACCAAAGTAAAGATGAGGCTCAGTTAAATTGGTGCACTTTCATCTAAGGTGTGTGTTTTCATGCCAATTTTCTGTTCATGTCCCCATTCCAACTTTAATGAAGAAATGACAAATACTTCCTATTATTTGGTTAAATAAATTTTGCACCTTTGGCTCATACCAAATTTTTTAAAAAACTGTTGCATTACTTCTGCATGTTTTGTAAAGCTCCATTACCAAGCAGAATATCTAAAACTTAGCATCACTGTGTAAGCATTATATAAGATTGTTCTCTATACCAGTATCATGAAGAACAAAGCAAAACAACAGCAATATTATTTTGACCCAAAAACCAGAAAGTCCAGTTGCCTCTTGAAAAAACACCTTTGGGACAACCATGAACTGGATGACTGAGAATCTCCATAGACAACATTGTTTTGAGTTTATGCAAGTATCATCAAGTATCATTACTAATGGGTACATTTAACAAAATACTTGTATTAAAATGGATCGAGTATATAAATGAAAGTTCTCTCATATTCCCCTGATGTTATTGTATGCCTTGTGCTAAGCAGCATTAATGGGAAAGTAGCCATTTTATCTTTTTATCCTGTACCAGCTGCATGTTGATGTCATTGTCATTGTCTTCGTTTGCAGTTCCTTGCATAGATGCTCATTCTAATCAACTTATTTACAACCCCCAGAGCTCCCTAAGTCCATTTAATTGTTATCCAAAGGATATATAAAACACAGTAGTAAGGGTAGAAATGGCAGTCCAAAGTTCTTGATGTACAGTATGCCAACTTTAGTTCATTGCAATATTTTTGTTGTTCAGTCGCTAAGTCATGTTGGACTCTTTGCAATCCTATGGACTCATGGATCCCACCAGGCTCTCCTATTCTTCATTGTCTCCTAGAGTTTGCTCAAATTCATGTTCATTGTGTTGATGATCATCTCATCCTCTGCAGTCTCCTTCTCCTTTTGTCTTCAATTTAAAATATTTTCAAAGTCCTTAAAATGGAAGCAAGGGACAATATTTTTCAGACAGTGGTCAGGTTCTGCTCCTTCCAATAGCATCAATATAACATCAGAATATTTTCTGTAAGGTTATCAGTTGGTCAGGAGGCTAAAATATAGCTACCGATCGAGAAAAATTGGCCACTCCATATTAATGCTTCAGAGTGTCTGTTATTTAGACACATGTGCCCAAATGACTACATCTGTCATAGTACTTCTTCAGCCTTGCTCAGGAATTGATACTAGTTGTCACCTAACAACTCCCTGGTGAGGGCCTATTACAAGTAGTTCAAATAATATTCACTCCCTGCTCTGAAATATCAATAATCATGTAAACAGATGGGAAATGATAGATAGTCATAATTCAAATGTATCTTGGGAAGGTTCATTCTCTACATCTCTTTTCAGATTCTGATAATGCAAGATTTGCTTTTCTTACAGAAAGTGAAAGTGCCCTTCATATAGGAATGAAGGGTCTAACAATGACTAGCAATTGAAGAAAAAAAAAATCAAATTCAAAGGAGATGAAATGGAGATTTGGCTTTTCCAAACACAGTTCTGTGTGCACTTCTAAAAACAATGTATGAAGAAAAGCAATAAAATATTCACTAGAATAAATGTGTTGACTAATAGCAGGCACTTATAAAAGCTTCACCTGGGTGAACTTGGGCCAGTCATTCCCTTTCAGCCCAACTCACCACACAGGATTATGGGGGAAATAGGAGGAGGAAGGTGTGTTGGATATGTTCACCACCATGATTTATATGTAATAACAATAAAATCAGGAAATAATTTATTCATGAGTTGTAATATAGTGGTATTAATTTGGATTATGACTGGGGAAATGTCTTCAAGAAAATATAGTGGAAATGCAATGGAAATTGATTTAGGAAATGGATTCAAAATGGTATCAAAGTATAATCCATATTTACCGGAAAAAAGGATCCATACTTTCAGACTTCATTCAGAATCATTGTACTCAAAGATTGTTAGATAATTTGTGGTTGAATTAATACACAATAACATATGTCAATTGTTAACTCCATGTATACATTGCAGATTTAAGAACTCAATTTCATATTATTTATAAAAACAAATATATAAACCATAACTGAGAAACTATGGATCTCAACAAAAATATTTTAGGACTGGCTAGCTAGCTATGAGTAGGTTTGACCAGTTCAGATTAGAAATATTCCTTTGTCACAATTCCACAATTCCTTATCCATACAGATGCTTTTCTGTTCTCCTTTTGTCTCAAAGCTAGTACAAAATAAAATCTTCCTAAATCTTGATGCTCCCCACAGGGCACCCTTATCCTATACATATAGATCTGGGATATGATGCTATCCATCAAATTTAAAGGGCAACATTCCTCAACTGAAATTTCATCTCTATTCAATAAAATCTTTATAAGAAAATTTTCACCCAGTCAACATATGACTGCATTTCCCCCCTCTTTGTCCTTATCACCATATTGTCAACTAATTGGCTTAAAAAAATAGATCAACTATCAGACCATTCAATCGCTAGGTGGCAAGAAAGAGTTAGATTGTTTTGTCTCTTTTGGTTGACATCTAGAGATTATCCAGATAGATTCAACTATGATGCAGCCATTGGGTAAGTGTTGTGGGAAAGCTAGTTTGTTCTACAGCTTATTAGGTTGATGAGTCAACCACAATACAAAACAAATGAACAACAACAACAACAAAAATAGCTGTACAAACCAACTCCAAGATTGGAGCTTTCAGCTGAACTTCCCATATTATTTGTGCCATGAAGATCCCAGAGTGCCCTTTGTCTGAATAACTGCTTGATCAACACATTTACAATTGTTTTTTTTTTTAAAAAGGCAGACTGAGGCATCTAGGAATTTATTCTCCATTGCTGCCAATTCCAGTGGCAGTGTGAGGGGTGTGGATGGGTAGGGGAAATTTTCAAGGACCAGATTGAAGGACAGGGAACTGTCCTTCACACAGGGAACTGTCAGAACCAACTGGAAAAGTAATATTGCCAGTGTGAAGCACATCATATCAGAGGGTGGTGTACCTCAATATGCCCTACAATGCATCACCTTGAAGAGGTATAATAAGGTGGGGGGAATCACATCCATAATGTAGCATCTTGGCCTGTATTTGATCTGCCTCTCAGCTTTGGGAGAATGCTGAGAATCTGATGAAAGCATGGAGACATGTGCTTCAGAAGCAGTGAGATATTCTTGCATGGGACAAAGAGTTGTGTGGATTTGCTCAGAACTAATGACCAGGTGTCTCAAGGAATTGGCATCCAAAATGCAATATACTCAAAGTGTGTCTTTTGTTTATCTGATTCCATTTGTAAGAAAAAGACAAAAAGTCAAGCATAACAGCACGACTGGTCAGTCAAAATGCTTCAGATATGGTGACTAAAGCCCTACCTGGGCAGTTATTTTTCAAATTATTATTGCAAAATAATTTGTTATAAGTGATAGAGGTCCCTTATAAATGCCTGCCATTTTTCAGGCTTTGAAAGAAGCTTGCAAAAAACTTGCTGCTGATTTAATGAATCCTTTCATTAAAATGAACAGGGTTTAAATTCATTCATGAAAGTTATTGTAATTTTCTTTTTCCAGGCTCACTTGGAAGGCTTCAGTTTCTTTAATGAACAGCAGACATGCTCATTCTTATGCAGGATTTTTCAAATTATTGTCAGACGTACACAATCCTAAGGGGCAGTTTTCAACAATACACAAGGGACAATGAGTATGGCTGCAATAGCTCACAATATGGCAAATCTCCGTAATAAAGAAATCTTTTTAGAGCTAGGCATGGATAGGGATGATATTGTGATAAAATAGATATCAGGATGATTTTTCATTAAAAAGCAAGTTTTTTCTTTCCAATTGTTAGCAAAAGCAACAAAAATATAACATTTTCTACTTAAAGCTGGGGTAAACAGACTGGACTTTGTCCTGAATTAAATTCTTGATCTCAGGATTTTGAGGTGACTAGTTCTGGAAATTAAGTTTAGAGAGTTCTTCCAGGCTTCCAGTATCTTAAAAGTCAGGGTTCTAAATTACATATGTTCTCTTACTGTACACGTTCATTGTCAGCATAAGAATGATGAAGAGTAATGGTGGCCAACTTATGTTGGCCTCCAAATCCAATTCTATTTTATTTCTGTCTCTTCGCAAATAGTTCAATAAACCAATTTCTGGAGCAAATATAAATTTTTCTCTCCATCCTACTTTTTCTCTTTTCTTACTTATGAAATTTGTATAAATCACTGAATGTCTAAAATGAGTGCTGAAATCTGAAATTCTGAATGTCTGAAATGAGTGCTGAAATACGGCATTCATGGTAGGTCTGAAGATTAGGTGCCAGCCCACATTTCTTGACTTTCCAGATTAATTTACCTTTCATCCAGTTGTGGAATAATGGCTAGCTTGGTTTTCTTTAATATTGTTTTTAGAAAAATAAGGACCTTTACTGAAAATTTAGTTTATTCTGAGGACACTACATTACCAGCTAACGTTTATCATTATGCAGTTCGGCTTTTATAGTACATATAATAGTGCACATGTGTCCACCACAGTGTTGCTGATGAAGGATGGAGTGCAGCTGGAATGGACATTACCTAGAGAGAGATAAGCCCCCAAAACAGGTCCTCAACTTCTTCTCACATTTTCTTTCAACACATGAGTTGAATGCAGCAACAGAGTGAGTACAGCCACTAAACAAAGTAATAAAACAATTAGAACATTAATAAAGCAGTAAAACCATCAGCAACCAAGCAACAGTAAAGCATTCAGCAGCCAAAGGGCAATAAAGCCTTCCACAATAAAACAGTAACAACAACATTCATATATCAGATTGAGACAAAAAAACAAAAACAAATTAGTGCTATGTAATACTAGTAAAATAGGTGCCAGATGAATGCTCTGGAGAAACCATTCAGCCATCAGGTGTCACCAGTGAAAAGGTCTTATCTCTAGTTTCTATCCATCTAACCTCCTAAAGTTGGACCTATCAAAGATCTCCTGCAGTTAATAACTCGTATGGTTTCTTTGCAGAGAATTGAGAATTCCAGTTGATTTTGTTAGATATGGATTCAGATCTAGAAGAGAAAGACAATTCTGGAAAAAAAAATTGCTTGGTGGTCTTTACAGGCAATTTCTATGAGAAGACAGAATTATTCCACTGCATATTTCATGTCTCATTATTGTTATTGTTATCTTTTCTGAGCCAATGAGTAGAGCAAACAGGAAACCAGGAACAAGGAAAGTAACAAGGCCAATAAAATGAACCAAAAGAGCCCCATGAACAAAAGTCTGGACAATGAAAGTTGAGGCTTAGATGCAAATGACTTTATGGAGATACACTCACAAAGGATAAACAAAAAATAATAATAATGCCTGAAGCTGAGAAATAATGTGTAACTATCTTAAATGTCCTGATAATTTTTGTGTCTCGATTCATGCTTAAAGCTTCCTAATGAGGTCATATATATCTCACTTTTTTTTCTTTTTCCCTGAAGATATATAAATTAAAAGTGACACTAGATTATGTCAGCTAAATACTTGCTGGGTTTATTTTTGTTATGACCTTCTGGGATTAGAATTATGTTTTGTTAGACGTTCTTGTGTTGGAAAGATATCAATTGTAAGTCTTGGATCATTGAGAAAATCACTAGTTCAGCAACCTGACCTTTCTCTTTTACATTGCTTGATTAAAAGGCTCCAGGGTACAGCTGAAAGTACTGACCTGTACATTTTTAGGAGAAGAAGTGATGAGGTGATAGATTTCCCTATTTTCCAGGTTTGTGAGACTAGCAACAAAAGACTCTAACTTTTTAATATGAATATTGATTTGTAAGATAGATGGCTATTGATTTAAGAATGACATTCAAATATCTTGTATTATCCAACCCTGAAAAAAATGGAAGAGTTTGTTTAAATACAAACTCTTTGTTTCAATACAAAGAATATGCTATTTAGCAAAGGATAAATTGTAACATTTGTTGTGAATCGGATACTTACTAGCTGATATAATGAAGGGCTCCTTGAGGGTTTGTAACAGGTTAAAGAGTTCCAATTCATGCACCACTAGTCAACCTTGTAGTTATATTGAAATGTCAATATTCCTGTTTCTACTCTTTAGCCACTAAAGAGCAAGTAAGTGACCCAGTCTTCTACAGCTCTTATATTATCCTTGTTTTCTATCTGACAACATTTGTATTTAATGCTAGAAATGCATATAAATTTCTTATTTGTGTTCTAAATCGGGGTGTCAAACTTGATTTCATTAAGGGCTGCATCAGGATTGTGTTTGACCTCGGGGGTGGGGCATGGACAGGGTGTGTGGCCAGCTTGGTGTCATTCATGTTGGTGGTGCCTGTGATGGCCCGAGTGTTCTACCAGTGAAAAGTCTTGTGAGCTCCGTTTTTGGCTGGGATGGCTTCCTGCAACCCTCTGCCGGTGAAAACAGAGCTCGGGAGGGCCGCATTTTGCTGGCAGAGGCACTGCAGGCTGGACCTTTGCTGTTTCCAGGGCGTCCCCATGGGCCAGATCTAAGCACCCCCCAGGTTGGACCTTGAGTGTCAGCATTCCAGAAAACCCCAACTCCAGTGAAAAACTCCGAGATAGGCATCTTCTCAAAGTTCCATTTATTAGGAACTGGTACATGTGGGAAATCCTGAATCTGAAAGTTCCGGATTGCCCTTCAATAAATAAAATATTACAAATCCAACCCCTGCACCCACTACTCTATCACATCCTCCAATCACCATGCATTTTATCGTGAGACATCCCCTCAACCACTCCTCAACCAGGTGCCGGAATAACATGACCTTGACTCCAAAAAGAATGCTATTATGTCTAACTCCATACGCTCCATGCAATCCTCCTTCCATTCTCCCAGGCCAAGATGTGGCAATGCGGATGTTTCTGGTGCTAACAAAGCTGACATTGAGTTTGATACCCCTGTCTTAAATAAACTCTTCTCTGGAATGGATTTTTATTTTCTGGAGAAAAAATGACTAGTGTGGAAATCTGATTTACAAAATAGCCAATAAAATAAAATCAACTGGAAGGATACACATCCCACCTTGCTGCTCTCCTCCTTCCTTCTCTCTAAGTCGACTGGAAAAAAAAATGAGTCAAAAAGATTCTCTAAATCAGGGGTGTCACGTGACATTTTGGGACTTCCCTCCCCCCTTGGCCAAACTGGGCAGGGGCGGAGCCCGCACATGACACATCTGGCCCGCAGGCCATGATTTTGACACCCCTGCTCTAAAAGGAGACCTGAAGATACCTCTCACAACATTAACTCAGGTATAATTTCTGAAACCTGACATACCTGTCTGGGAATCTCCTATATTACTTTGGTATACAGTTGACTACGGCATAAATGTTGACAATCCTATTAGGATAAATCAGCAAGCAATTTATAAATCGCTTTGATTTCCAGTGGGGTGAGAATATACACATGAATTAAATTCTGCATTACTATGAAACAATAGGCTGATTTTTTTCTTTTTTTTAGGTCAAAGAAATCAGATAATCCACTTTGTTTCCAAAAAGACTACTATAATTTCAAATTTAGTCAAAAAATTCCAGTAAGCTCTTCAGATTTTTATGAATTTATGAGCAAGGTGTTCAATAACTTTCAGAGAGTTTATTGCAATTTATCACACAGAGTAAAAGGATTCAGTTCATAATTAGAGGACAAACTTTTCTTCTGGAGAAAGCAGTAGGAATTCCATGCTGAGTAGCTAGCTTCAGTTGGGAACTGATGTTGAAAGATCACTGTAAACATAAAGGCAAAGATAGACTTGATACAGGGAAGACAAGCCTATCTGCCCTTTAAAACAAACAAACAAACAAACAGCAATTGTGTATTCTAGAGCTGGAGAATGGAACCTGTATCTGTCAAATGAAAGAAAAAAATAAATACTAAAAATATCTGGAAACGGGGATGGATTGATTCATCAGGGACAATAGGGGACAATAGTCACCTTTGCATTTTCTATACTTATGAGAATAGTGTATCTACTGAAAAACATAACTTTCCATTAACAGCACTACTATTTTCCCCCAGAAGTGTGATCGGAGCAGTCAATAATGGCTTTTTGGAAACAAACAGTAATAATCCAGGTATTCCAGTAAGACTTTAGAGAATGATCAGCAATATTCTGTTTACAGCTTTGCTTTAGTATTACATTTTATTAGCGGTGATTTGCCTATTATTGCTTTGTTTGTTAATTGCATTACATTGGGATGTGCCATGAAAATTTTAATTTTTATTGTATGTTTGTTCTCCTCTGGGAGATTTGAAGGACTTCGTAGCATATAAAACAAATCAAGCAAGCAATCATAACTACATTGTCACAAAATCTTGGCCTTTTCTCTTTTCTTTACTTCAAAAGGAACCTTGGAAGTAATTGGATGTGTATGTGTGACAATTCTGAGAATTACACTTAATTACTTTATTAAGGATCAGATATAAAAATCTTATAGTTTGTTCCTATAACTTTTTCTGTTACTTCTGGTATTAAAAAAAATTCATACATTCAGTTATAACCTGTTAATAGCATCTGATCAAATTCTGTTCAATGTGCAGTTGGTTCAGCTATTGATAATCCAAATTAATGGCAATTTTTTTCAGAAAGAAAATCAGCATATTGATAATCATATCTATATTTCCTTTATGTCAAATGTGGGAGTATCATAAATGGAGATGAAATTTCTGTATTTGTAAAGGAACCACAAATATCTGACCAGCAGTGGAAATTTCCTTAAATTCTATTTTAAACATGAGAAGGGAACAAAGATAATGCACAATTCTGAGAATGAGGGTTTTCACATGAAAGTTTGTACCATTAGAAGAATCATTCCAAATCAAATATTTTATGAGTAGTTCAACACTAGAATTAGACTTTTGTCTATCTAGCCTTTATATCCTTTGTAATCTTTTGACTGATTAAATCTGAGTAGACAATGCTCCCTTCTGGTCATGTAGAGGATAAAAATAAGCATCTATATAACTTGATGGTGAATCTTCCACCTTTAATTTGAAAATATTATGTGGTGCATGCATTTATAAACCATTTCAAAATAAGACACTGTATAAACTATGTTGCCTAACAGAAAGGCATTTCTATATAATTGGTATAATATTATTAGTATAATAGTTAAAGAAGTAAGTACTTAAAAATTTGAGAGCTTCAAATAGGTATTTGTTAGTCCTTCTAAAGAGAATTCTTTCTGTTCTTTTAAAAATCTCTAATTAAAAAATGCAGAATTTAAGGGCATTCACACAGTGGTGTATCAAATACTAATATATTTTACACAGTTTGAAGCACACTTGTAATTCATTTCATTATAAGTTCATGCACATAGAAATATAAGTCTCCAGGGGCATTAAGGTAGAGAATCTTTCAACTGGCATGAAGTTTAGATAAAAGAAGTTTAGGTGGAAACTGAAGCATTACCAAAAAGAAGGCAAGAGAGAACACAGTCATGAAAAAAAGAATGCAACCCCGATTTTCTTTAGAGTTCCTTTTGCTGGTTGAGAGTAACAACACCACTTCTCTGTTTTTTTACTTAGAACATAGAATAATAGTGTTGGAAGGGATCTTGGGTGTCTTCCAGTCCAACCCATCCATGGCAGGAGATTCTAATTAAAATAACTTAAAATAAAGCAATAGAAATGACTAATATAACTTCGTGACTCTTCAGCTAAAAATGATGTGTATTATGGTGGCCCACCAAACTGCTCGGTGAACATTCTGGCAGACACATTAGTTAGTTCACATTATTTAGTTGTGTAGGGCAGCAATTACTCCAAACAGGAAAGAGCAATAGTGAGGCCAAGGGTTTACTTCAAGCATTATCTCACAGCCTAGAGTTAATACAATTCACAACACCTCCTTAGAAGTTTACATCTCCCTCTGTACTAAGCAAGATTCTATCTGATGCTAAACAGTATAGAGGGACTGACTTCCCCAGATGTGGAGGATAAAGGAGTCTGGATCCAATCACAGGTTTGAAGTGAATGGTGTGTGGTGTGTACTTTCCCCTTGATACCTAAGCAGCTCCTAAATCCTGCTGCTCTTCCAATTAGCAGATGACAAGAAACAGACATCCTCCTGCCTTTCTCTGTGTCTGGTGGCAGATAGACCAAGCCACTAAAATCTGCAGCGGCAAAACTTTCATCTGCTTTATTTGAAATGAGATGTATTGGTGTTCACACCATATTTTGTGTGTGTGTGTGTGTGAGAGAGAGAGAGAGAGAGAGAGAGAGAGAGAGAGAGAGAGGTGAGGTGAGGTGAGGATCATCATGAATAAAACTCTGCATAATTGTGAAAGAGAAAAGAATCAGCCTACAAATTATACGAATGCGCAAAATATTGTAAATATTCATTTTAAAACTATTAACAGATTATATTAGGGGTAGGAAATCCTGTGTTTATCTTAGATACCAGAGAGTGTGGGAAAGCACAGATTCAGGGATGGGTGAACTTGGTTCCTCCTATGCAATTCTTAATTTATCCTGTGAATCTTTTCCTGTGAATGGGTTTTTCTCTGGATAGATTGTTAGTGGAAGAGGTTGGCAAGATGTATAACTTGCCAATACTGGCAAAATGCCCAGTGCCTTCTTTTGCCAATGAGATGAGCTTTAATAAACACACACACACACTGACCCACACACATCGACACACACACACATATCTCCTTTAAAAAAATAGATATTTGAAAACAAAGCCTCAAAATTTAAGCATGTGCAAGAGAGTTGAAAAGTTGTGTGAAATTGAATAAGATTTTTCAGAATAAATAAATTCCACATTCTCCAAGGGTTTGCCTTTATTCTCATTTCCCTTTGCTAAATATGAGTCATCATGCTGGTCTGGGTAGCAGTTTCCAATAAAAAGGCTAACCATGAGACATTAAAAACAGTTATGGGAATTGAATTGAAAATAAAATAATTAATGGTTTAAACCTGCAGCTGAATACCTATACAAAAGGATAAGTTTTAAGGGCTTTTTTAAAAGCTGTAAAAATGTCACAATTTTCAGCAGAGAAGGCTGATACCAACTCACTACCAGATGTGCTTGAGGCCAATATAAGTGAACCTGATCAGATGATCTCAATAAACATTAGAGGGTCATTTATAAAGAGCCCCCCCAAATGGCCTGGACTTAAGCCATACAGGACTTTAAAGGTAAGGACAGCATTTTGTATTTGGCCCAGAATTGAACTGGAAACTAGCGCAGTCCTTTAAGTACAGGTGTAATATGATCTTTCCACATTCTTCCCAACAATAAACTGGCTGCCAAGTTTTGTACCAACTAAAGTTTTTAAACTGAACACCTAGGCAGCTCCACATAGAAGATATTAAAGGTAGAATAGAATAGAATTCTTTATTGGCCAAGTGTGGTTGGACACACAAGGAATTTGTCTTGGTGCAAATGTTCTCTCTATACATAAAAGAAAAGATACATTCACCAAGAGTCAAGAATCACAAGGTACAACACTTATGATAGTAATAGTCATAGGGTACATCCTATGGAAACAGGAAACAGTCAATAAAAATCGGAAGGATACAAGCAACAAAGTTACAGTCATACAGTCATAAGTGAGAGGGGATGGGTGATAAGGAGTGATGAGAAGATTAATAGTAGTGCAGATTTTGTAAATAGTTGGACAGTGTTGAGGGAATTATTTGTTTAGCAGAGTGATGATGTTTGGGGGAAAACTGTCCTTGTGTCTAGTTGTTCTGATGTGCAGTGCTCTATAGCATCATTTTGAGTGTAGGAGTTGAAGCAGTTTATGTCCAGGATGTGAGGGGTCTGTAAATATTTTCCCAGCCCTCTTTTTTGATTTGTGCAGTATTCAGGGTTAGGGTTAGTCATCAACTTACAACAACAATTGAGACCAGAATTTCCATCATATGTTGTTGTGGTCATAAGTAAAGTCAGACCTGATTTTACAATAATTTTTGTGAATTTGTGAAAATTCAGTGCAAGCCATTCTACTGGTTGATTGTTCTCACTGTTAGCAAATTTTTCCTTAGTTCTAGTTTGCTTCTTTCCTTGATAGCTTGCATTGATTACAAGAAGGTATTATCTGCCCCATAACCAGGTAATAGAATAGAATTCTTTATTGGCCAAGTGTGATTGGACACACAAGGAATTTGTCTTGGTGCAATACTCTCAGTGTACATAAAAGAAAAGATACATTCATCAAGAGTCAAGAATCATAAGGTACAACACTTAATGATAGTCATAGGGTACAATAAGCAATCAAATCATACTAGGAAACAGTCAATATAAATCATAAGGATACAAGCGACAAAGTTACAGCTGTACAGTCACAAGTGGGAGGGGATGGGTGATAAGGAGTGATGAGAAGATTAACAATAATAGTAGTGCAGACTTTGTAATAGTTGAACAATGTTGAGGGAATTATTTGTTTAGCAGAGCAATGGCTTTCGGGGGAAAAAACTGTTCTTGTGTCTAGTTGTTTTGGTGTTCAGTGCTCTCTAGCATCATTTTGAGGGAAGGAGATGAAACTGTTTATGTCTGGGATGTGAGGGGTCTGTAAATATTTTCACAGCCCTCTTTTTGACTCGTGCAGTATACAGGTCCTCGATGGAAGACAGGTTGGTAGTAATCAAGTGCCTGGAAATAACAGAAGTCAATTGAAGCTTCAGTCTTTCCTGGTATTCTCCCATCCATTTATTTATTTATTCCCATTCAATTGTGTCTTATTTTCAGACAAGTCCCTGCAATTTTCTTAGCAAGATTTTTCAGAAATGACTTGCCATTGCCTCCTTCCTAGGGTTGAGAGAAAGTGACCGGCCCAATATCGCCTAGCTGACTTTGTGTCTAAAGTAGATCTCATGGTTTCCTGGTTTCTACCCTGATTTCTTAATAGCTCCCAGATAATCTCAGCCAGAATGCTACCTCCTACTGAACTGTATTAAAATTAGTCACTTTTTAAAACTTTGGTCTCTGATTCATCAGGATGATTGTTTTGGTTAATCAAATTCTTTCTTTGATTAGATACTTGGATAAAAGGTAAAAGGCTGCTTCTTCAGTGGAACTTTATCCTATGCAGACTGGTAGATCAGAAGGATCATGTTCCTGAATTTCGCAATAGATTCATAATACAATATGTCTACAAAAATATAACCTTTTGTAGATGAAAATCATTATTACCTCATACTTTTTTTCTCCAAAACTCATCATCACCATCTTTCTTGCTCATTTTCTCTTTCAGATTCTTAACAGAGAAAATGTAATTTTAGAGCATGTTATGGTGTGTAGGAATGAACTTGGGAGATGGAGGGGAGAGATGCTGACTGGGAAACAAATCCTAGATGGCATAACTCACAGCTGACATAAAAGGCAGAGAGAGAAAAAAAAACCTCAGAAAGGAACATCTTTTGCTTCTCAAGCTGTAAAAACAGATGGTGAGAGATTTGTACTTTCAGGCTTGCAAGATTCTCTTAATGTAGCCTCACTCTAAAGCAAAATTAGCTCATCTGGTTAGGTTTCCTATCTGGTCTACCTGGGAAGACTAAAAGAGTGAAGCAGGCTCTGAATAATTTGTTTGAGCTATTACATCACTTCTTGCCCTTTTGGATAAGATCAAATGTAGTTCTTAGCCATTATGCCTGACTTCTCTGTTAGAAAAACTTTGGTCCTTTAAAAAAAAAAAAAAGTCTTCCCAATAGAATTCTGTACAAACAAATACGCTGAATAAGTAGTATACAGTGGCCTACTGGGTTTGAGAGTAGCTGATGAGGAAAATTTAATTCTTCCTATTTCTAGCTTCTTTTTTTCCAAAGGCATTTGAATGTTTTTTCAAATGTCATTAGAATCAACAGATTTATTTTAAAAAAGCATACATTTGGAGGCTGGATTTTGCAGTCCTACTAGTTCAAATCTGTGCCCCTCTTTAAGTATTATAGTTTGCCAGTTATTTCTGGTGGACAAGCAATGTGGTATGTAATAGCTAAGAATCTGTATTAGAGTTTCTAATGTGCTAGAGAATTTCTAGGTTTCAGTCTTACATCAGCTAAAAATTAGATAGTCTGGAAGCCACCATAACCATATTCTTCAGTTTTCACTTTAGTAAGAATAACAGTACGGATCTATCTTACAGGATTATTCTCAGGGTGTCTTAAGAAAACAGTCAATGTAAAATGAACACAATGAAGTTCTATATAGCTGTTGCTTTAAAATGCCATGTAATGTGAGATTTTGCTTAAGTTCCCATATTTAGGACAAAGCCTTTTCCTTCTTGGCATGAAATTGTAGTCCAGCTGTGAAGAGGGGAAAGAAGAGAATAAGCTCTTGAAGGAAAAAAAAAACCAGAAACAATGGAAAGAACATTGAAAAATACTACATTAGCTGAAAAAAAGGAATAATTATAGAGGTTGTATTGTTTACATGAACTGAATGGCAATATGGAATTATCCTATGATACTTTTTTTTAACAAAGAGCCATATGGAAACAATTTAATATTTATAGCAAATGCAAATTCACCAAGATGCATTCTTGGTGAATAATAGTTCCTAATAATTGTCTAATTAAAGTTATTTCATCATATAAACATATAAAAAAATCTAAGATTAACAATTATTTCTAGGATGTGAGAAAAAAATGAAAAAGATATTTCATACAGTGGAAAGGGATCATTAAAACCACCAAGTTCAACCATTTTCTACAATAGGACCACAAATTAAAGCATTCCCAATAGAAGATTGTTCTATATTTTTTCCATCTCTATTTCAGAAGATTATACCACTGTTCTAGTGAACTGATTATCCTGTTGATTTCCTCATATCATTAGTTATTTTTCTTTCCTTGATATTCAGTTGGACATTTATTTTTATAGTTAGTTCCATTATTGGGTGTGCTATAGGGGGCAAAGTGACCTAGTGGTTAAGAAGCTGGACTTGTCAACTGGAAGGTCAGGAGTTTGAGACCCAAGCACCATATAATAAGGTAGGCACTCATTCTTGCCCCAGCTTCTGCCAACTAGCAGTTCGAATTTTTCCTTAGTTCTAGTTTGCTTCTCTCCTTGGTAGCTTGGATTGATTATAGAAAGGTATTATCTGCCTCATAACTGGGTAATCAAGGGCCTAGAATAACAGGAGTCAATCAAAGCTTCAGTCTTTCCTGGTATTCTCCCATCGCCTCCTTACTAGGGCTGAGAGAAAGTGACTAGCCCAATATCGCTTAGCTGACTTTGTGCCTAAAGTGGGACTAGATCTCGTGGTTTCTTGGTTTCTAGCCCGATTTCTTAATAGCTCCCAGATAACACCAGCCAGAATGCTACTTCCTACTGTACTGTGTTAAAATTAGTCACTTTTTCAAACTTTGGTCTCTGTTTCATCAGGATGATTGTTTTGGTTAATCAAATTCTTTCTCAGTTGATTAGATACATGGACTACATAACATTATCTTATGCAGACTAGTAGATCAGATGGATCGTATTCCTGAATTTTGCAATAGAGATTCATAATACAAAGAGGATTATTTTCTCCACTCATTCTTGCCCCAGCTTCTTCTAGCAGTTTGAAAGCATGCAAATGTAAATAGATAAATAGGTACCACTTATGAGGGAAGGTAACAGTGTTTCATACATCTCAGTGTATAGTCATGACCATGGAAGGCTCTTCAGACAATACTGGCTCTCTCAGCTAGGAAACAGAAATGAGCACCACCCCTAGAGCTAGACAAGACTGGAGAGGGAAATCTTTACCCTTACCTATGGGGTAAACCTGGAGTGAAAAAACATTTTCCTTTCTAACATGTGGAAACTATATTTCTCTTGAAGCAGTCTAAAATTATGTTTTCCTTGTTTGCTTGCACATGATTCTATTCGTTCACACACATTTCAGTTAAAACTCTAAGACCCATTCTCCATTGTACACCCAAAGGACATTGGAAACAATTGTCATATGAGGAAAATGAGCAGAACTATTTATGGGAAGAAGCTGATTCACCATTTATTGTTATTATTCCCTATTGCATCTTTTTTACAATCAAATAAAGGATAGTAGGTAGCTGGGTTTTCTGCTGCTTGTTTTATTAAACTTCTAGAAGAACTTACTCTAATGAGTGGTCAAGAAATGCAATACATATAAATAGTCCAAGGTAACCAAAAAGCAAAGTGAGGTCACCGATATGCTTAATCAATCACTTATAACAATCCAATATACCATGTCCCTTTCTGCAAAGATACAGACTTTAATCTATAGAAGTTTTGTATTGAGATTTGTTTGGACAAATGGGAATGCTTGGTACACCCAATGATATTGTGACAATGGAGCATACACCGATTGTGTTAACTCAAGTTAAGTCCCTAGTTAGATCAGATACAATTGCTTCTTTCTATACCTCTGTTCTCTACAATTAATTAGAGTTCTGTCTCCCCAACATTTGATCTTTTTTTTAATGCCCAGAAATGTCTGAAATTGGTTGACTACAAATTTTCCATTGTCATTCATTAACTGTTCTAGAAAACCTGTTCTTTCAAGGAGTTATCACAATACAATAATTGTGACTAGTGGTGAAAATGCTGGAAACATACAGTATCTGGCTGTTTTAAACATATATCCACCACAATTAGCATTTAAAAAAGTCATATTTTATATGTTGTACTTTAACAGTATAGTCTGCAAATCTCTGCACTGTTGTCTTGAGGTTTTACAGATGTAGCTCATTATTTTCTCTATGATGCAGCTAAATTTTATGATGGGAGCTGCTCAGAGTTAATTATGAGATGGGCGGCTATATAAATGTTTTAAATAAATAAAATAAACAAATGTCATCTGAATAATATGGGATTCCTGGAAAGCCTTGTTGCATTTGGTCCAGGGCTGTCTACCAAAGCCCTGGTAGAGATGCTATTCCAAAAACAAAGAATATAACAATATTCTGTACTATTATAATACAACCCTTGAGAATGCCTTGGGATCTCCTTCCACTTATTAATTTCAGCAAAGTCTATTGTTAAATTAAAGTCCCTGTAAGAGATTGGCAAAAATATCTTAAGTTCTAGGCAAGAGATATTGACTAATGAATTAATAGTAGATTATTGCTCACTTTAAAATCACCACAAATCTTAATAATTCCAGTCTTTTTTATTTACTGGAACCATATATTGACTGGGTTCCAATCAATATTGAACTAATTCCTTCAGATTCTATTCAACTCTCCAACTTTCTATCTTTTTGTTTAAAATATATGGAAAGCATCTTGAGACAAGTCTTAAAGTGGCCAAGGCTGGAGACCCCTGATCTAGATCCCTCTCACAGGTACTGTTGTTGAGCCAGGTACTACCTATTCTATACCTGTACATTAGGTTTTTCCTGCCTAAGTCCTACTTTTCTTGCCACTGAACTGTATCTTATAGAATATCTATTTCTTGGAAATTGTGAGAGCTTCATCACTGGAAGCTTTCAAGAAGAGATTGGATTGCCATTTGTCAGAAATGCTGTAGAGTCACCTGCCTGGGCACGGGGATGGACTAGATGATCTACAAGATCCCTTCCAACTCTGTTAATCTGTTAATCTCTAAATTTTTCTGAATCTTTATCTTGCAATTGTTGTATCTTGTATCTTGTTAGCAATTCCCCACAGCTTGGTGTCAACTGCAAATCTGATGAGCTCCCTTTCTATTCTCTTTTTGTTGTTATTGTTTTTGAACTGAACAAAGATTTTGTTCAACTATTCAAAATCTTTGTTCAACTGATTCTTTGTTCATTTGGTTCAGAGAGCACATCTGCCAGCTCCTTCACAAGCCTGGGCCTTAAATTTCATGACTCCATTCTTGTAGATTCTGGCTATTTGTTGATATTCTATTCTACCTATGAGCCCCTTATTCCATTTTTTTAAATACTTGTCCTTTTTGCCTTCAGTTTGTTACAAAAATCTTTGTTTTCAAACTGAATAAAGTTCAAATAAAGTTTGAACAATCATGCTGGTTTCATCTGAGGTTTCTCTCTCTATTTTTCTTTTTCTGTGGTGTTGTGTTTGACTGGGCGTTAATAATCTCATTTTTCAGTTTCTCAAGCATCTTGAGTTGTTTTTCCTTTTAGGATTCCCATCCATGAATTTTTTCCTAATCTCTCTCTTAGTTTGTTCAAGTGGACTCTCTTTTAGTCTATGGTAGAATACTAGTTTTACTTTGTTCAATTGCCTGTGTTATATTGAATACTAGAATGGCATGGTCAGTATCCCACAAAGTTCCAACCCTTCTATCATTTCATTGCTATTAGTAAGAATTAAGTCCAGTATAGTTGACCTCCTGCTTCCATTCACTACTTTTTAGACAACAAAGTTGTCAGCTAGGCATGTCTGGAGCCTGTTTGATCTTGCTGCAAAGTTTGCCTTCCAATTTATGGTAGTGTAGTTAAAGTCCTCTGTTATTACAGTGATGTGTTTTCTGCACATCTTGTTTAACTGAATAGCAAATTGTTCATCTACTTCTTTTGCATGGTTGGGTAGCCTATGGTATACACTTATAGCAATTTCTGTTGTGGTTCACCGGCAGCCTGTGCAGACAGCAGCAGAATCAGACAGTGGGGAAAAATAGGGACCAGTCTGGGAGTTGGAGTCTGGGGAGGACTCAGATGAGGGTCCTGCGTCTGATGCAGATATGGGGCTAGGACCATCTGGGAGTTGTGTTCTGATTCCAGAGCCTCCAGAGTCCGGCAGCAATGAGGCAGAGGAACAAGGGAAGACTGTTCCCAGTGCATGTGCGCACAGAGCTGTTAGAAGGCAAGAGCAACTAAGACAAAAAGGGCGACTCGGGAATAAGGCTTGGAGATGATTGCCCCTCCCCTAAGGTATAAAGAAAATGCAAAGGTAGAGAATCTATTGCAGGAAGCAAAGTCGTTCGCTCTGTTCGGATTAAACTTTGAAGCTCCATGTGGACTTTGTACTTTGGTTGATTTTTTACAGTTAATTTGGCCCTTTAGTTGTTGGCAGCAATTCAAAGGAGAGAAAGGTGGGTGCTTATCTCGAGGAACCGTTTGGGACTCATTACAGGCTGGGAATGAACATAATTCCCAGCATCGAAATAAAACCAGATTTGTTTTAACTAGGCATGTGCTTAATTACAGTCTCAGGAAGCCTTGGTCAGAACAATTTCATCTCTTTTTCATTTAACATTCACCCAAATGCATTGAAGAGGGCATTCAACCTTCGTATTGTGTATTCCTGTAGAGGTATACTGATTCCTTACATGCAATGCAACTCCCTCTTCTCTTTTGTTGGGTCTGTTTCTTTTGAGTAATTTATATCCTTTTAGCAGTGTATAAAGTTTTGGTAATGGCAACAATATCATACCTCCTCTCATGTACTAGGACTTCATGTTCTCTCTGTTTGTTCCCCAAACTCTGAGCATTAGTATATAGCCATCTCAGCCAGTTTGGTCAAGTGGTTTAAGCACCAGGCTAGAAAGCAGGAGATCATGAGTTCAAGGTCTACCTTAGCCATGAAAACCACCTATGTGGCCTTGGGCCAGTCACACTCCTTTCGGCCCAGTACACCTCACAGGGTTGTTTATGTGGGGAAAATAGAAATAGTAAGGTGTGTTGCATATGTTCACCACCTTGAATTATTTGTAAAAATAATAAAGGTAGGATACAAATTAAACAATAATTTTTTAAAAAATCTGAGCTGATTATGTCTGATTGTACGATTGCTTTCTGTGTCTCCTGATTTACAACAGAGTCCTCCTTCCTTCCCAGCTCCTTACCTCATTGTCTGACCGGTTGTGTTGGGGTTTATGCTTAAGATTTGGTCTTAAAGATTGGTTTCCCTGCCTTTCAATTTTTAATTTAAAACCTTTCTGATGAGCTGAGCCATTTGTTTTCCAAACATTCTTCCCAGTCCTTGTGAGGTGCAGCCCATCTCTTGCCAGAAGCCTTTCCAGTAGCATGTATAAACCAAGTTCTCTTGATGGCCACCCCTTGAGGCAGAAGTTTACTTCTAGAATTCTCTGTTGCTTCATTGGGTACTGACCTACAGTTGACTGTGTGAAAGAGAAGACGATTTACGTGCCATATTGTTTTGTTTGGATTTCTAGTTGTTCATAGTCCCTAGATACATTGTAATTCTATGCTCTATATGCCATTGACAGCTTATTTACATTTATTTTTACTCCCAACTGAAGGTTTATAACATCCCCAACAGTAATTTCCATGAAAATGGCAGTTTCTGGTGCTCTCTGAAATGCTAAATGTTTTTTTTCCCCAGAATTCAAAGGACAAGCCAATCTCTCACTACATCTTTGCCAAATTGCCAAATGTGTAATGTTCAAGCATTCTTCTAAGTTCAGCTGTATGTGTTGCAATCTACTTTCCCTTTTTGGGGGGGGTTTAATTTACGGAACCTGGAGCACACTACAAAAAGTAATGGTTTTGCTGCCAATTGTTTTTGTATTATTTTTATTAGCTCTGCAAAGCTGAATAATGAGGCCTTTTTCCATAGTACAGTTATGCTTTGCCTCTCACTATACTCAGTAAAATAAAGTCCTTTTTTCCAGCAGTTATCTTATTTGCCTCATAAAACTGTTGAAGTTACTTTGTGTTTAAGGTCCAATCATTTATGGCAATGTCCCTCAACTTTGGCAACTTTAAGATTTCTGGACTTCAACTTCCAGTATTCCCCAGTCAGGTTGACAAACAGTAATCTGTGGTATATCAAACACATTAATCTTGCTGATGAAGCTGGCCATCCTTCTATGCCCCTTTTTACTTAATGTTTATTCATTGTAACCAGCTCAGCATTATGCTTCCTTTTTATTGCTGTTTCTCTCTGCCCCTTCTCCCTCCAGAAATATAAGGTGAGAAGGTTTTTTTAAAAGTGAATCAACTTCATTGCCAATATTATGTTATTTCTGTTGATCAAGCAACACTCCCCAGTCAAGAGTAGACTTTTCTACTGCTTGCTTTATTGAAACTTCTAGAAATATTAACTTTAGCAACTCTGTCAGAACTACAACCTATACAGGCAGTTGAGTAACAATGCAAGATTATGAGCATACTTTATTAACCAATCATATCAATAATACAGTAAATACTTTTCAGGCTGACGTTTAACAAATAAATACTCAATGTCAAAGATAAGTAACCTCTCCAAGTTTCCTTGGAGTACAGCCATCACAGCCCTTTTTGACCAGGATTGTTGAAACTCATATGAATTTTTTGCCCTGGTGAAATAGGAAACATATAAAGGCTGTAATGTAAATTCTAAAATGGACAGCATATTTTAAAAACAAAGAAGAGCCTCTAAACTATACTAAAAGAACCTAAGATCATATTAAATGTCTCAGTGGGGTATTTGGCCCAGATCTCTTCAATTTTGACAGCTTCACTGATCATTCAGAGGTTCATAAGAATCCACAGAAAGAAAATAGAGATATTTAAGCATCCCAGAAATAAGTTTTGATAACTGAGGATAAAGGAATTGATTTCTGACTGCAGTAAAATAAGCCACATAACTGCAGAAGTGTAACTAAAAGGTGTGATCCAGCGGTCTCTCTGTTCAGCAGTTTCAGCTCCTCACCTCAGATAGCAAACATGATAATAATAACAGATAATCAGAGTTGGAAGGGACCTTATAGGTCATCTAGTCCAACCCCCCACCCAAGCGGGAGACCCTACACCATTTCTGACACAAATGGCAGCCCAATCTCTTCTTGAAAGTCTCAAGTGATGGTGCTTCCACAACTTCCGAGGGCAAGCTATTCCATTGGTTGATTGTTTTCACTGTCAGAAAGTTTCTCCTTAATTCCAGGTTAAATCTCTCCTTGTTCAGTTTCCATCCATTATTCCTTGTTTGTCCTTTGGGTGCTTTAGAAAATAGCTTGACGCCTTCCTCTCTGTGGCAGCCCCTCAAATATTGGAAGACTGCTATCATGTCTCCCCTGGTCCTTCTCTTCACTAGACTAGCCAAGCCCAGTTCCTGTAACCGTTCTTCATATGTCTTAGCCTCCAGTCCCCTAATCATCCTGGTTGCTCTTCTCTGTACTTTTTCTAGAGTCTCAACATCTTGTTTATAATGAGGTGAACAAAACTGGATGCAGTACACTAGGTGTGGTCTTACTAAGGCTTTGTAGAGTAGTATTAGTACCTCACTTGATCTTGATTGTATCCCTCTGTTAATGCAACTTAGGATTGCATTATCTTTTTTGGCTGCTCCTGCACACTGCTGGCTCATATTTAGCTGGTTGTCCACTAAGACTCCAAGATCCCTCTCACAGTTATTGCTATTGAGCCTGGTTTCACCTAGACTGTACGTGTACTTTTGGTTTTTCTTACCTAAGTGTAGGACTTTACTTTTCTCTACACTGAATTTCATTTTGTTAGATTCAGCCCAGTGTTCTAGTCTGTCAAGATCCATCTGGATCTTGAATCTATTTTTTGGGGTGTTAGCTATTCCTGCCAGCTTAGTATCATCTGCAAATTTGGTAAGTTCCCCTTCTATTCCCTCATCTAAGTTGTTAATGAAGATATTGAAGAGTACTGGGCCTAAGACAGAACCTTGTGGCACCCCATTGCTTACTTCCCTCCATGTAGACTTAGACCCATTAAGGACTACTCATTGAGTACAGTTTGTCAGCCAGTTGCGAGTCCATCTAGTGGTGGTGCTATCTATTCCATTTTTTTCTAACTTACTAAGAAATAGGTTGTGGTCTACTTTGTCAAATGCCTTGCTGAAATCTAAATATATTATGTCCACAGTATTTCACTGGTCTACTAATTTAATCACTATGTTGAAGAATGAAATAAGATTGGTTTGGCATGATCTGTTTTTAACAAACCCGTGCTGATCACAGGTGCATTGACTGCATTAAGTCACATTGGTTCAACCCAGTTCCCAAGTATTTCATACTCTCCCATGACTGTTTGCAAAAACAATCATATTTGTTTTAAAAAATATTCAATTTCCCAGAAGCACTACTAGAGCACAGAAAGTAACTCAAGATCTATATCATTACAGGGCATCTTGGTAATCTGTAATGGAACATATACTTTATGAGCAGGATGTCCCAGGTTTTAATATATCTTGGCAAGGCAGGAGAAGAAAGTTCTATTTCTGAAATGCTGGACAGTTGTTACCAGTCAACTTTTGAGACCACTTGTTTTCTAGGCTTCAGAGATAGTCAGGAGGTTAGAAACAAGTGGATTTGTGAGGAGAAATTGAGAATGCTGTCTATCTTTAGCCTTTAGAAGATAGAGAAGGAATGTACAATGAAACTTGATTTCATTGAGGGCCGCATCAGAGTTGTGTTTGATCTTGGGGAGTTGGGGTGGGCATGGACAGAGTGGCCATGGCCTGCTCGACGTCACTTGTGTTGGGGGCACCTGTGGTGGCCCAAGTGCTCTGCCAGCGAAAACAGGCTCCATTTTTGGCTGGGATGGTTTCCTGCAACCTTCTGCCAGCAAAAACAGAGCTCGGGAGGGCTTCATGAGGCCCTCCCAAGCTCCATTTTTGTTGGCAGATGCACCATGGCCGGTCCTTTGCTGTTTCCAGGGCATCCCCATGGGCCAGATCTAATCACCCCTGGCCCTGAGTTTGGCACCCCTGATGTAGAGGTATTCTTTAAGAAACAAAATGGATACTGTAAAGAGGAATGCAGCACCTTTTTTTTTTTTTGAAGAGTCCAAGATATTTAATTAGGATGCATGAAGCCAGATTTGCAGGGAAAGTTAGAACAAACTTCCTAAGAACAATAATCTTTTGACAAAAAGTTCATTTATGTAAAGAAGTACTGCAGTTTCCTCTACTGAGCATGTTAAAGCACATTGTGTAACATCTAACTCTCAAAATATCAATTTCTGAACAAGCTTTGCTTTGTACAAGTAGTCCTTATTTAATGACCAATCTTTCTTTGGTTCTTTGAAGTTGCAGGAGTCATGGATTGGGTGCATTATGACCCATAAAGCACTCCCAACTGTGGGTAAATGATTGTGCTGTCCCCTCCATCCACATAACTGCAGAGTGCATGTCAGCTTTACGGCATTCTGCTGTCACATAGTCATGATTTTTTGCCAATTTCTGACAAAAATACTCATTCAAATGAAAGGTTTCACTTAACAACTGTGGTGTTCACTTAATGAGCACCACTTTTGCTTAATGACTATGGCATTTGCTTCACATGAAAAAGGATAGAAAATTACTTCCAGTCTTGTAGGTGCCTCAACTTATGACTGCAATGACTTACTACTGTAATTCCAGAGTCAATTATGGCCATAAGTTGAGAACTATCTGTACATGGCAATGTACAATCTCAATTACAATTATTCTTTTCTTCATTAAAAAGAGAAATTCTTCTGGTATCTATAGTCTGCCATAGAATCATCCTCAATCAATATGGCCTTCCTTTTACAAACTGATATGACAGAAGTGTAATCCAAGACAAGTAGGAAGTCCCAGGCCGGGCCAGGCCAGGCGGATCTAGACAAATTAAGGAGCAGAACAATGGAAACTATAATGTTGCACAGACAATACAGAGTTACGTGTTTTAAAAGCAATTCAGAAGAAATGCTTGGAACTACATTAAGGGGTAAGCAATTTCCTGCTATTCATTAAGACAGGCACATCTTTTGTACAAGCCAGAATAAAGATATCACTGCTTTAATAAAGTTCATTGAAAGAAGCACATTTTAAACTCTATTAAGTGATGTCATTCCAGTATTTACTGTTAGGTAAAAAAAAATTGAGATGGTCAAGAAGCATCTAATTGTGGCCCCCTTGTTTTAATTATTTATTTAGAAAATTTATATTGCTGCCTACTTGCACATAGTGAATCAAGGCAGCTTACAAGGACATAAAAACACAATATAAAAATAATAATAATAAAATAATAACTCCCAAACCCCCACCTACACACATTCATATTAGTCCTCTGTGATGGCAAAACTATGGCACACAGAGCCCTCTCTGTGGGCATGTGAACTGTTGCCCCAGCTCAGCTCCGCCGCGCATGTGCATGCATCTCCTGCCAGCCAGCTGGTCTTCAGGTTTGTGGTGCGCATACATGGGGGGTGGGACGCATGCATAGGGGATGCATGTGCATGCATGGGGGGTCGCATGCGTGGGAGTTGGGGCACATGCATGGGGGTGGGGTACATGCACAGGGATGTGTGCGCATGCACAGGGGGTGCATGTGCATTGCATTTTGGGAATGCATGCATGCACATGTGCTTTGGGCACTCGGTGCCCAAAAGGTTAGCCATCACTGCTAATAGGCTCCATCCTGCTCTGGGTTCCCCAGGCCTCCTGACAGAACCATACAAACCTGCTGTTGAGTTGAGTTCTTCTGTAGAAATCTTTTTCCAGCCATACATTGTTGTTCACTTATTACTGGTTTGGGAAAGCACCACTGTTAGTTTGGTTGTGCTCAAACACTGAAACTACTGACTGACCATCTGTCAACAAGCAGGTCTCTGTTTGTTTGTTTAATGTTTATCCTATAGATCTGGTTTGTTATTTCTTTTGCTGTGCTTTGGGCCATATTTAGCTGAATGATGTTTGAATTGGCTGCTATTTTTATACCCTTAATAGAACTGATTGATAGTTTTACATTATTTGTTATGTTCTTTTTTTTCCTTTGAATTTTGTTTAAAATGTAAAAAAATAAAGAAATGGAATAATAAAATGGATTGCCTTACATTCTGAGCCTTTGGGTTTACAATCTGATTGGCAACAACAATTTATGCTAACAAAAATAAGAACAGCTACATTAAACAGTGGAAAGACATTTCAGGGTTAATTCCGAGAATTAGACTCCTTTTGGTCTCCTAACTTTCCTTCAGAAAATATTAAGATTCTAAATAGCGTGGATTAAATCGTCGCTGTGGCAAGAAAAACCTTTTCTGCCCTTCACTCTTCTGAAGTAGAATTTATCCTCTCACCTCTGGAACTGGCAAAACCCAGTCGTTTTGTATTAAATATCATTCTACATGAATGTTGTGTTGGATTCTAGAATTGTCTTCAGCAGATGTGAAAGAAGATAAATGGACATTTTGGGAACATTTCAAAAGCTAAAGTAAATACAGCCATGACAGTTTAAAGAGACCAAAGTCTGGCTTCACCTTCCTTCAGCTACTTACATTTTTATCAGATTGATGTGCTACTGTTTTTTGGAAAGAGAGAGCAGCCTTTAGAGCCAGAAGAGTGGATCGTGGGGAGGAATAGCTTGACTTGTTTGTTGCCCTTTCTCAGACGTCTAACACTGGGCTATTATTGGCATATTAAAATTGAGGTTCATTAACAGTAGAAAAGCTGCAGGACACAAAGATAAGATAAAGGAGAAGCTATTATGGATGATCAGGCTCTGGCAACATTAACACAATGCTTGCAGTTTATATTTTATGGACCTCTCCAGGCTGTGAAGAGCTGACTGTGGAAAAAGAATCTAGGTCTTAACTTGGAGAAGAAAGAAGCCCTTTTCTTTTAACCTTCACATGTTAAATTCAATATGGGAGGAGCGGTGAACAGCCTCTCACCTCTCTTAGTTGTGCTGCTGATAGAAGCAAAATAATAAAAGGGTGTTCTTTAGGTCATCTCTCTCTCTCTCTCTCTCTCTCTCTCTCTCTCTCTCACACACACACACACACACACACACACACAGAGAGAGAGAGAGAGAGAGAGAGAGAGAGAACAGATATAGCTCTTTAAGTGTAAAATTACCTTTCAGAAAGCCTTGTCCTATGTTATTACTACTTAGCCATCAACTTGCTTCTGTACTAGATTAATCCTTTCTGTTTGTTTCATTTTTTCTGTACAGGTAGTCTTCAAATTATGGCAACAATTGAGCCCAAAATTTATGTTGCTAAGGGAAACATTTTGTTAAGTGAGTTTGCCCCATTTTACAACTTTTTTTGCCAGTTATTAAGTGAATCATTTCATGTGTTCAGTTGGTAACATAGTTGCTAAGTGAATCTGGCTTCCCCATTGACATTGATTGTCAGAAGATCGCAAAAGCTGATCACATGACTCCAGGACACTGCAACCATCATAAATATGAATCATTTGCCAAGTTCATGCCCCTGTTGTAATCTGACTCAGAGGGGGAAGCAGAAGAACTGACAGGGAGTGGGAGTGTGATTCCCTTGGCTGTGGAAGAAACTGGGGAAGGGCAAAAGCAGAATAGGAGAGAGGTACAGTAAGGGAGAGAGAATTCAGAGGAAGGCCCAGGCCCACCCCCTCTTCATTGTAGGGCACTCGGGGAGGAACAGAGCAACATGGGTTGTGTGGCTTACGGGCGAGGAAAAGGCCCTGATTCCCGTCATTAGCTGCAGCTGGGAACACAGTGTATAAAAGAGGAAGTGTGTGCAGCAAGCTGTTGGGAGCAAACGTGAATTTATCTTGTTTCTTCATGGCTTATCTGTGTTCCTGGTGTCTTCCCAACTGTGTGAGTTTTGCCGTGCTTTCAAGTTTGAAATTCCTTCTCCTGCTCTGTCAAGCTAATTACTTCAGCTTGGTTTGTTTGGATTTTTAATTACAGTTTTGGACTGAGTTTTCTACAGTTAAAGGCTGTTCCTGGGAGAGTTTTCTCCAGCCGAAGGTAACCTGGACTTGGGGGCAAAGTTGGAGATAATAAAGGGACTCTTCTTGCTTATTTGACTGTGCTGCCTTTGTGCCATGCCCCAGGTCATCACCCAAGCATCTGAATTTTAATCATGTGACCATGCGAATGCTGCAATGGTCACAAGCGTGAAAAATTGTCATAAGTCACTTTTTTCAGTGCCTTTGTAACTTTGAATGGTCATTAAATGAACTGTTGTAAGTCGAGGACTACCTGTACTCTAATAAAGGCAATGCTAATAATACCCTCTCTGCGAGTTAGATCTAGTTAAGAATATGGTCTTCCTTCAAACCTTTCCTCTGGTACAAACAAGGGGACATAGTCCTTCAATATCCATTATCTCCTTGCTGAAACATTTCTCGAAAATTTCTTTTCAATGCTCTGTAATAAATAAAGACCTCACATTAGTATTTCTATTGAATATCATGTTGTCCTGCCATATTCCGTTTAGTGCACTGAAAAGTCGTAGTGAGAGATCAATAGCTGTAACTTGTTTTTCCCATTGACATGGTTGAGCCAGTTAAATGCCATGTTTTAAGTTAAAGTCAGTGCCAGTGTTACATTGCCTTTATTGAATTTCCCAGCAACTCTTTAATGTTACAACAGGATATTGCTTTTCTGCAGATAAAATGTAAAATGGTCTGCTGAAAAGGAGTGAAAACATGCTTGGAGGTTATAAGTGAAGCTATTTCTGCCCACTTCCAAGCTCCAAGCTCCATAAGTTAATCTTATCTCAGCCTAGTAGGAGCACAAGTTTTGCAGGATGTAAAATGTTTATACAAATCACAGCAAAAAGAATTTCGGGGCTCAGTTCAAGAGTTTATACTTTCAAAGTCATTCCACTGAAGCATTCATCATGACCCATAGATTTGGTCTACCCAAGCAATTTAATTCATTTACCCTCTCAAAGCACACCAGAAGCATCTTACTTAGAGAGATAGGGTCACAGATGGGGGGCTGTAATTGCACCATTTTGCTGAGAAAGCAAGCCACAGTCAGCTGGAGCCTCTCTTCACAACATTGCAAGCCAACTGTTTCCATATTTTGTGCCGTGAAGTGAGAAGGAGTTATCAGAGCTGCTGGTGTCATGTGTTAAATAAATTAGCAAAATCAAAAATAGAAAGATTTTTGGACCCATGAGCAGAATGGGAGGTTTGAGAATCTATCACAGGGTCTGACAAAACATCCACTTATCAACTAGTGATGGACAATAAGTGTGGACGTTGCAGTTTCCATTCCACACTTCAGACTTCCTTCCAGCATGCCAGTTTATATCCCAACATCCTATTTAATTCCATCTCTTAAGATACCTACCACTTTTGTCTTTTTTATTGGCACATTTCCAAATAAAATGGGATTGCAGTCATCCATCATTTCCATTTTTTGCAAATGTCTATAGGGTGTCTAAGGAAAATATGGCTAAAGATTAAGGTTTTGTTTTACAGCATTATGGACTATTTTATATGAAAAAACTAATCTAATAAAATTGGGGATGGGTGAGTGTCATCATGTCTTCTTCCTGGCATTATGATGTCCCTTCACTATACTATTACCTTACTATATTATTACCTTTTGAGAAAAAAATGTATAAGTAATAATTTATTTAAGTTCTCATTAAATGAACAATTTTCTCCCATACTTGTTTGATAGTCTCTCCGTCCATCTCTCTCTCTTCTACCGCTCACTATCTTTCTACTTATTTTTCTGCCTACCTATCTGTCTCAGAGATGCTACCAAGGATCTTCAGAGGGCCCCAATAATCATAGCTACATATTTCAGTATTTAGTCACTTTGTCAGAAGTGGCAGTGACAGTTGCCTAGCCATTGCCTAGGATCAGACTTTTCAGGGAAAAATATTTATGGACAGGATTATTGATATTCAATGAACTACTACTGGGTGAATTAACTTTCTTCAACTTTAAGGTAACTTTGAAATACAATTTGACTCAGCTGTACATGGAAGACTTTAAAAACAAGTTATTCAGCATAAAGCATATTCCAATCCACCAATACTTCCATTTATATTGGTTTATAATCCTAATATAAATGTGATCCTGAAATCACTGTATAATAAGCAGTCTATAGCTTACAATAGTGAAAATGCCACATATAAAGGACACATAATGTACAGTTTAAATTATCCTGGATTACTTCAAATTATAATAAATCCCTTTAAAATAGATATGGTATGTTATTCCATACATACAAATTGCATGCTCTTTGAATTCTACACTTTGATCATACATAATGCAGACACTGTTATTATCACATCAATAAAAGGTCTGGGGGAAATAAAACATGATTGCCATGGACTGTTAATTAGAAGATGGAAAAGTTATAAAATTAAACACTATTTGACTTAGTTATAGGGAAAGACAGATATTAGATGTGCTGGACAGGGTTCCCATACTTTAAGTAATGGAAAGAACTTCAATTAAATTAAATCCAATGGAATTTTTGCCTGCAGACCAGCATAGGGGTAACCTTTAATTTTGCATTGTGGTTGGGTTTGATTTGTTGGGTAGTGTTCTTAGATTAAAAAGTTGCATTCTGTTCTCACACCCACACAGCTCTAATGTAACTGACCTTGTTTTATAGGCCTCTGGTACTGAGAAACTATCTATCTATCTATCTATCTATCTATCTATCTATCTATCGTTAAAATAACTTAATCAATCTGAAATGATTGACATTTCTCATTGCTTCATTGGGATTGATCTCATAGCAGAGCTAATCAATAGTTCCCAAAGGAGAAAAGGCAAGCAGGATAGAATTTTTTTTAAAAAGAGCCTTGAGTTGATTCAAAATAATAATGTATTCATTTCTCTCTTAATTGCTACTTCAGATATTTTAGGTTGCAATGTACTCCAACTATTTCACTAATATTTAATGACATATATTCATAGACATTTCAATTTTTTAATATATTTTTGGGCCAGAAGTTAGTCAAGATAACATTTCTTGAGAACTTTATCCTTAAGTTGCTATAGGAAGTGGGCTATAAATAAATATGAGATTATGATAATTCTACCTTATTCTTAATATTAATAATTTTAGAATACATCTGGTTTGACTCGCTAGATATAAGTCAAGGCACCATTGTGTTTTTACTTACATCACCATAGATGAACATACTCTCTTCCAGCAATGTCTATTCACATTTGGGAGGCAATTTTTAATCCATCAAGGTCAATTCTCTTTTTGTATATTATTTAATTTTCATTCATTTATAGTATTCAGTGACTGGTAAACAACTTCTTATCAAAGTTATACAATATTCTTATATAAAGCATAAGTTATCTTGAAAGCCTTCCAAAATTCTGAAAATATTATTTGGGATTTGATATTACTGAATTTTATTAAAATTCTTTCTGGCAGTGTTATTTTTACATTTATTTCACTCATCAAGCACTGATCTCTAAGATAATCAAAGAAGAGACAGTATTACCTTGGCTTACAATTATTGGTCGCTATATAGAGTGTGGTCTTTTTAAATTACTTTGATAGGAATGTAAGCAAATTGGCTCATGTTACCTATTTTTAGTAACAATAATAGACTAATCATTCCATTTGGCCAACTGCTTTGGAACAAAATTGGAAAACTATTTAGCAGTTTTTCATGATGAATCTATTGGTTTATGATTCATAATACTTAAAGCATATACATTGATGTAACATAAGAAGCTGATTCAGTTTTTGGTCTTTAGCTCCCAAGTTCATTACTATAAAACACAAATAAAAGAAACAATTTAAGCAAGTGAAAAACTGTTCAGCAAAAAAGCTTTTAAAATTGCATCTCATAGAAGATAATGCGGATAATGTGGTAATAAACAGTGGTTCACCATTTATTAGCTGTATTTATAAGTTTGCTTAGAAATCTTTGGTGAGGAAGTTTGTCACTGATACTTTAAAAATACAAATATACAATGTACATCAAATAATCCCCATCTGGATACTTGTTGTTACCTTCACTAGAAAGTTAATGGAACAAGATTTAATTTTGAAGATACCGTACTTTTTTCTTTCTTTTTTTTTTTAAACAAGTTTTATTTTCAAGACAAACAATACATAGATACACATAAAACAAAACATAAAAGCATAAAAAATCTCTTATCTGAAAGTTGCTTAGTCCCGGGTTAAAACTCTTGGTACAGACACAAATTCAAATTCATATTCATTTTACACACCATTTCATATCTTATTAACATTGTCAGTTTTCTATATGTCTTCTCCTCTCCTTTAAATTTTCTCAATTTTATTTTATTTTATTTATCTCCTCTCAATTCATATCATAATATTTATTATTCTTTGTCTGTTCTATTCCAGCCAGCCCTTTATTTTCCTTCTTTAAAAAAAAGAAAAAACTTCTCCTGCACACTATATGGAGTATGATGCCTTTATCTCTTTCCCCTACATTTATAATACTTAATATAAAACACATAACATATATTGGGATTCTGTCTGGTACATTCTAAAATTATACTATATTATCAAAAATAATACAAATCTATTCATTAGTATTAATTTTCATTCATATCTTAAACATTTAACTCATTACTTTTCAATTAAATCACATACTTTTATGGGAGCCCTATTTTCCATAGTTATATATTATATCCCTCATCATATATTATAGCTCATTATTTCATTAAAAAATACCTCCTTCTTCTACTTTAATTCTCATTTCACAAGAAATTTCGCTAGTATACCATACTTTTTTCTTTTTCTTTTAGCACCCATGAGATTACAAGTACAGAGGCTTTCACAGATTAGTAATTGTAAAAAAGGACTGAAAATTGTGAGGAGATGGACACTTTTCAGCTAGGAAGAATGTCCAAGGGATAATTGCTGCTAAGGAACAACTGTGGAAGAAAACAACTTTATCAATCTGGGTTTTTTTTTTTACCTTCCTGAATATATAACTCATCAGCCTGCTGAACAAAATGGGCTGTTCCGATAGGATATTGTTAAACAGATTATTGTTCCAGTCCTGTTCCAGTTGTTCAAAATTGCACTGCTAAGTGAGATCAGCCAGAATATTGGGAAGACAAACACTCAACTTTTTTCACCTTTTTGGAAGACTCAATTGAAGCTCAGGTAAAACAGAAATGCATGCATTGATTAGTGCCTGAAATTGGTAAGAAACTAGCATTAGTAAATGACCTTAATCCAGTCAAATGTCTTGGGAGAAGGTATGGCTGAAATAAGAGGCAAGGTTTAACTTGTTTCGGATGGTTTGCAATTCCTCTGAAGAATCAGTTTTAATTTGGGATGTTTCTAGCTCCAAAACCACCCCTGGAATCTCTAATAGTTTCAAAGTTTGCAACAACATTCACCAATTTAGGCTAGGTTGTCAATTATAGTTACCAAACAAGATTACTATACTTGCCATTAGAAATAAAGACAAAGAGAATTCCTTGAATGGCCATAAATCTATTATTTAATATATGGTGGTTCTTAAAATCAGGAATTGATAGTGGATGATAGTTAAAGCTATGATAGTTTTAATTTATGAGACCCATTTGCTCCTACCCAAACCATGTCTTAATTCTCTTGTTATTTATGTTTTGAGTTTTACTGTTATGGAATATCAAACATGAATAGAAGAAATCCCAAATAAAGTCCTACAACTAATTGTTAAAGCTTTAAAGCTTTAAATAGATTCAACAAACTCATTCGAAGACCATTTCCACAGTAAATTGTTTCCTACACATTGTTTGTGTGTATAGAAAAGATTATTGTGAAAAAGTGTATTGATATTGCACTGGAGGAGATACTGTAGGAAATGTCCTGATTCATAAGAAATGTACCATTGTCAAAATTACAGTAGTTTTCTTGTAATTGTGAAATAATAATGAAGCTTTGTTAATGGGTTAGGTTCATCTGGGAAAAGAGGAAGCAGATCCACCATCGTCACTCGAAAAGTCTGCCTTGCATTATATCCCAAGGTGTGCAACCCTTGGAGAAAAGTGCAATTGTCCCAATACTTCCCAGCATCTGCTGTACACTACTTACTTTCAGGAGTAGTTCCCTTTCTGTTGACAAACCCCTGCAACTTACTGGAGTCTGCTCCGGGTTGCAAGAAGGCTTTATTCTGGAAGAGGCTTTGGAAAATGCTCTTCCGTGGCTTCCACAGCCTCTGAAAACTCCCCCAAAGCATGTCACATTCCCATGCAATTTTTGGAGGCCTTTTTTGGTGCCTTTTGGATGCTCCAAAGGCCACATGAAAGCACACAATCCATTCTCATGCAGCATCTGCAGCCTCCAAAAATTGCAAAAGAATAGGCTGTACTTTTAAAAAGTGTTGTCAGGTGTTGGTGACATGCTGCCAAAACTTTGTGGTGTGTCACATTTGACATGCGTGTCATGGGTTCGCCATCATTGTTCTAGCCTTACCTGAGATATTCACATTTCTTTTCTTCCAAGGAATAAGTTGCAGGAGAAATGGTTTTCCTGATTTTCTAAATCAGCTGTGTAAGAAGAGATGTTTTCAGCTTCACAAGGTATGATATTTTGTGAAAGGAATGAGATATCACATCATAGAAGTCTATAAAGTTGTAAGAAAGCTGTTATAAAACTATGACCCATGTCTAATAGTTTCTTGTAAGGAATGAAGATGTCTGTTCTGATATTGAGAAGGGGCAATTGTATTTCTTATTTTAAAGGTTGAGATACAACCACAAACCTCTCAGTCACTACCTCCAAACCTCACACCACCATCATGGCTTTTGGCAAACTCTACGATTAGCGAGAATTAAATTAGGCTGCATGACATTAAGGCAGTTGGGATTTTTCCAGGACATCAATTTAGAAACATGTGCTTTTAATCACCATACATTTAGTTTCCAGGGACACTTTTTTTAAAAAAAATCAAAACTAATTCAGTATTTCTAAACAAATACTGAAGGATCCCACCCGTCACCAAAGTCACTTCTCAGTTTTTGACAACAAAATTTTATCCTGTCATTTCAAGCAATATGTTATCAATTTCTCAAATTACCTTAAGTAGCATCAGGATTTCATAAAGCAATTTAGATTTTATAATCCTTCTGTTTTTTGAAAATTGGGAGCAGCATTTTTACCACTGTTCAATAGAGATATATATTCAATAGAGGTATATGTAATTGTGTATACATATTTGTATGTGTGTGTGTGTGTGTGTGTGTATATATATATATATATATATATATATATATATATATATATATATATATACATACATACATATACACATACACATATACATATATACATATATACACATATACACATATACATATATATACACATATACACACACACACACACATATATATACATATACATACATACATATATATATATATATATATATATATATATATATATATATATATATATATATATATATATATATTCATATTCTGAGGTTTTCGAGGGCATGTGGATCTTTGGTTATTCAGGTTTTTTTCTGCGTAAAAGAAAACCCGAATAACCAAAGATCCAGAAATACCCGCAAAAACCTCAGAAAACAAATATTGCACCTCTACAGGGAGGAAACCCACCATCTGACCAGGACTTATGAAAACTTGAAGTCCAAAGAGCTTCCATTTTATGTGACCTCGCATTCCTCACGCAACTGCCAAGATCAAAATTTAATCCCCATAAGCTTCCAATTGAAATTCCACGCCAACACAGCATCCTAAAAAGAACAGAATTGGCCCTAATTAGAAATGAACTTCACACAAAAAGATTCCTCCTAGACCAAATCAACAAAGATCTCCTCACACTTCACCTCAGACTCAGCAACATGATTCACCCCGCACTTTGGGACAAATCCAAACAACTCACTGTCTGGAGAACTGAAACACAGACCACCCTCAAACTCAAACACACACACACCAACAAACTCAGAAAACTACAAAAATGTCAGAAACAAACTCCTCCCCCTCACAGCCACACATGAAACAAACAGTGCACAACATCTCAGACAAGATCCTCAACGAAGCTGAAACCAATGTCCTTTCGACAGGATTCAACTTTGTTGTCGCTCCCAAACACATCACCACAGAAACCATTATATGCGGAGTCGAAACCAGCCTGACCAAAACCAACCCTGATGATGCTAAGAGAATCAGACTCGAAATCACCAACATCCTCGGCACTAGCAAACTACCCAAAAGCAACTTATCCAAAGAAGAACAAACTGCACTACTTAACCTGAAAGAAGACACCAGCATAATAATCCTACCAGCAGACAAGGGCAATGCGACAGTGGTTATGAACATATCTGACTACCAAACCAAGTTAACCAACCTACTCCAAGACCCCACATACAAACCCCTAAACACAGACCCCACCACCTACCTAGAAAAAACTACCAGATCCAAAATAAAAGCCTCCCCATCAGCGAAGAAATCCAGCAAAGAATCATACCCAGAGAGAAATTATCCAGATGCCCTAAGCTTTATGGTCTCCCCAAGATACACAAAGAAGGAACCCCACTTAGACCAATAGTCAGCTCCATAGGCTCACCTCTACAAAACCTAGCCAAATTTCTCGCCAAACAACTACAGCCCTATGCAAAATCCATCAACTCACACGTAAGAAACTCATTCCAGTTCATCAAGATCATAAAGAAACAAAACTTACAACCCAGCGACCTACTAGTGAGCTTCGATGTCATATCCCTCTTCACCCAAGTGCCTATAAAAGAAGCCTTGACAGCCATCCAAAAGAAATACAACCCTCCCAAGCACATCCTAGATCTGACCAACCACTGCCTATCCAATACATACTTCACCTACAATGGATAAAAATACAAACAAATAGAAGGAGCACCCATGGGATCACCCTCTCACCTGTCATCACAACATGGAACACTTTGAAACACAAGCTCTAGAAAAATATGATCACAAACCCAAACTCTGGCTCAGATACGTAGATGACACCTTCATAATCTGGCCACATGGGAAAGAAAAACTGAACAACTTCCTCACACACCTCAACAGCCTACACCCCAAAATACAATTCACCATGGAAACAGAAGCTAACAATCAACTTCCCTTCCTAGATGTCTTAGTATACAAAAATCCAATGGCTTCCTAGGACACATCATCTACCAGAAGAAAACACATACAAACCGCTATCTACACGCACTCTCACACCACCACCCAGCACAGATCAATTCCGTAGCTGAGACACTCATCTCCAGAACAAAATGCTTAGCTGACGAACAACACCTAAAAACCGAACTACACACTCTCACCAACGTACTAACAGCCAATGGATTCCAAAGAAATAAGATTACCCACCTAATCCAAAAAGAAACCCAAACCAAAATCCAAGACAGAGAACAAGAGAATGGCAAAGCCCTCCTCCCATATATAAAAGGCACTACAGACAAAATCAGCAAGATCCTTCAAAAACACAACATTAAAACAGCATTCTGCACAAACAGAAAAATATCCACCATCCTAAGTAACCCTAAAGACAGAATCGAGTTAGAAAACCAAGGAGTATACGAAATCCCCTGCTCCACCACATACATTGGACAAACTAACAGAAGAATAAGTGCACGCATTGAAGAACACAAGAACTCAATCAAAAAGAAGAACCGACCTCTTCCCTGGTCCAACACCTCAAAGCCACAGGACGTGAGATTGACTTTAAAAATACCAGAACTATTGCCAAAACCGAACACTTCAACAACAGAATAATCAGAGAAGCCATAGAGATAGAAAAACGCCCACACAGCATGAATAAACGAGATGACACCTCCCGCCGACCAGCCATTTGGAAACCCGCCCTCATTAACAAATGAGTACCTAACATGAAGAATGACACCAGACCCACACCCACGAGGGTCACACAAGATGCTACTTCCACGTAGAAAGTAGACTCACACCCACACAGAAGATGAGACACGACCACGGACCAGAAGCCGTACCGCAGCTGCATCACTACCTGCTTCAAACCCCTCCGACCCATACATGAACCGAACTGACGCCCACCATGAAGATGTGGCACAACCATGAACGCGAAGCCAAACAACAGGATCACACCTCACCAGCTCAAATCCCCCAGCAACTAAGACTAACCTGAGCACAACCAAGCCCCCACCTGAACGGAACACACCCCCAGCCAATCAGAACACAGCCAACCCCCCAACCAATCAGAACACAGCCAAACCCCCAACCAATAAGAACACACCCTCAGCCAATCAGAACGCAGCCAAGCCCCCACCCAATCAAGTCACACCCCCACTAGCAGTTAAAAGGAAGAAGCAGCTGCAAGCTCACATTACTCCGAGAAGCACAAAGCCGAAGACACAAGCCTGAAGATGATGAATGAGACTTCATCGAAACGTCGCCTAGATACTTCCAATTTTACACAGGAGAAAACCCGAATAGCCAAAGATCCATATACAAATACAAGTTGTAGCAACGTTTCTGCAGAATCTCATCTGCCATCGTCAGGCTTCTGTATTGTGTTCGTCTGTGAGTCAGACTTTCACTGCCGTTTCAGCTTTAAATTTGGGGCTAGCCTACTGCTGTGCCAGAATGGTTTTTTCTTCATCCTGATTGGTTGGGAGTCTTGGTCTGATTGGTTGGGAGTCTTGGTGTTTATTGGTCTTGGAGTTTGCTGTGTTCTGCTTGATTGGTGTTTCTAATATCTTCTGTCTGTTTTGTGGCTTTTTTTGTCTTGATTGGCTGGCAACATTGTGTTTCCTGTATTGGAGGCTTTTAGTGTGGCTTGGCTCTGAGTAAATGGACGGCTATCATTTATTAGGAAGCTAGGTTTCATCTGGGTGCCTGGTTGGGGTGTGTTTGAGCTGGAGGTATCAGGGGGGGATCTGTTTGTGCCCAGGTGTTTGCCTGGCTTGTGGTGTGGAGATTTTTTTTTTTTTTTTGTGAGTGCAGGCTTCTAAATAATTGACAGTCTGGTGGAATCATCTCTTCTATTCATGCTTTCAGGTCTTTTTTCAATCTCTGTGGCTTGGTTATCGTTCTGCAGCTGGTTAAGCTGCTGCTGTTGATCCATCTTGGTCAAAAGATGGCTTTTTGTTAAGGTTCGGGACAAAAATGTTATGTCTCACCTGTGCAAACGAGGTGAGAAGTCCAAATTTCCAAATGAATATAAACAAGCAAACAAGTCCAGTAATGACAGGGTTAAATTCCTTGAGCCGATAAAGTTCTTGGCAGTCTCACACAAGCTGTCTGCCAAGTCCGACAATAAAGCAGGAATATAAATCACAAGCTGTCGCCGCACACAGGATATTCTGAAGCTTCTCTCACTAAGTAACACGTTGTCCCGAACAAGTTCCCAGAGCGAACACACCCACTTTTAATCCCTGTGGGCGTGTCCATCCCTCATCTCAGTCTCTGATTCGTCCTTTCTTTCTGCGTTGCAACTTGAACTTTTGCCTGCGCCGCTGCCTTCTCGCATCAAGCCAGCATTCCTCAGTCAGAGACTTTGATACGCCCTCCTGGTTATCTGCCGACACCTGAGGTACAATCAGGGAGGAAGGTCTGGCAAGAACAAAGTCCTGGGAGGAAGGCAACTCCAAATCCTCTAACAAAGCAGGCTCAAACCTCAGAGCCAAATCCTCCTCTTCCTCATTGTCCAAGTCTTCGTCCTCTAGCAAAGCAGGCTCAAACCTCAAAGCCAAATCCTCCTCTTCCTCATTGTCCAAATCTTCATCCTCTAACAAAGCAGGCTCAAACCCCACAACATGTATATGTATATGTATATGTATATGTATATGTATATGTATATGTATATGTGTATGTGTATGTGTATGTGTATGTGTATATGTGTATATGTGTGTGTGTGTGTGTGACTGTGCTTTAAAAAAATCCCACTATGGAATTTCAGTAGAAATTTATAAACTAATCAGGAAGTTATTATCCTGCATCGATCAATTGTTTTTCTCTTTGGAAATGCTATGTGTTAATCAATTGTAATTACTTTTTTAAAAAAAACTAAAGTTCTTTTGATAGGTGTTGCAATATTGACATGAAGATACGGTTTTGGCAGTGGGCCTGGGGAACCCAGAGAGGGTTAGAGCCCCTCAAATGGCTAGTGTGATCTGCTGTTGTTGGGGTGGGGGGGGTGGGAGTTGTTCTTTTGTCCAGATTTTGTTCTATTGTACTTCACTAATTTATTTGATTCTTTTTTGTTAGTTTTTATTGTGTTTTTTTTTATTTTTATTTTTTGTTTTAAATATGGTTTTACATTGTGTAAGCCACCTCGAGTCACCATGGGTGAATTTTAAATAAATAAATAAATAAATAAATAAACAAACAAACAAACAAACAAACAAATAAATAAATAAATCATTCAGATTAGCAAAACTTAGTGAGCGATAGACTAGGTCCTCCCAGCAATCAATAGTGGTTGCTAGAGTGTTTGGACCATGACTGGGAAATCATCAAGATTCAAATTCCAAGTCATGAGATTCACCGATATCTTGGGCCTGTCACTTTCTCTCAACAATACAATAAAACAAGGGTGAAAGAAATATGGCCCACCCACTTAAGCTTCTTGCAGTAATGGGAGGGTGTTCAGAGGTTCATTTTACTAATTAATCATTTTTTTTCAGCAAATCCTACTGATACATGGACCTTGATGGTTGATCTCCTCAGAGCTGCTTCTCCCTATACCCAGTGATGTATTAACCATTAAGCAGACTAAGTATGTGCTTAGGGCACCAGGCCCAAAGGGGGCACCACAAAAACATTTATGTAACCTAAGCTTGGATTCGTTTGTACAGTATGTTCAAAGGAGGGGCGCACCAAGATTTGTCAGTTCTTAGGGCACCAGTAAGACTTAATCCGCCAACTGCCTCTACCCATCCATCAAAGTTGGCTTGAAATTTAAGGGAATGTAAGACAAGCTCCCCTCTGTATCAGTGGACAGATTGCACATCTGCTCTCAGTGGCTGCTCATGGAATTTGGAATAAGCCCTTGCTTGGCCTGGAGTTGCCCTCACTGGATGATTGGATTGATATTAATTTCACTTTGGATTAGTTTAATTGTTGTTATAGGTGTAACTTTGGATCCTATTTGATATTTATGGATACACCACATCCTTCTTTGTACAGGTGGGTCTAGAAGATTTATCTGTGGCAATCACTTACACTTTGCCTAGCTTTGGGGGATGTTTCAGACTCCTTATCATCTTTCAATAGTGAATATATATTTATGTGAGGTTTCTGATTTTACATGCATCTCTATTTGATGTGATTTTTAACAAGCACTATAAATGTAGTTTTATTTTTTTTTAAAGGAACTTTATTAATAGAAATCAGCTGTTGGGCTAATGTTCTGTTTTCTGGCAGAACTGTTTCTGGAACCGAACTGGTCTACAGTAGAACTCTGGGGAAGGTTTTTGGAGAAATGTTAGATTATAAAGCTCCAAGAGAAGTTTGTTTCTGGCAGGGAGTGAATTTACTCATAACGCTTTCACCTCTGCCAAATGCTCTTATTTTGGATAGCTACAAGTCATTGGAAATCAATATTCTCCACCTTCCCCAACAAGGAGCCCTCCAGATATGTTGAGGAGAAACCTCTGAGCATCTTCAGCCAACCAGCATGATGGTCAGTCCAATCTGGAGGCCACTAGGAGATTGGGGAAAGTTACACTACTCTCAACCTTGCCAAAATGAGCTATAACTACATCTTGAAAGCAACAACTTGTTTATTTCAAGTTAATTGTCTTTGTTCAATAGGACTAAGATCCAGTCCAGATAATTGTCCTAACACACTCACTTGCTCTCTCCCCCCCCTATTTAAAATGAAACTGTTTGGAAAATAAAATTGCTGTCCTGGTGGGAGAATGTTTGAAATTCTGAAACAATAACATCGAATTGGGGCCATGGATCCTGATTAGTCCCAAGCATCCACTGGATAGTAAGCAAACAATTTGGTTTGTTCTTCACCACTTTCTTCAGAATGCTCCCTATAGTCCCCATTTACTTTGGTCTTTTTTCCCCTTCTAACTGACGAATACACTCCAAAACAAAGTTCTGGACTATATCCACCCGGCCACCAGTTTTATTTTCTAAGAATGCCTCTTGACTGTATGTGGAGTCCAGAGACCTTCTTGGAAATAAAGCTGACTTTTGAGGCTGGCGCAGCGCTTTGCATGTGAGAAAAATAATGCAAAACATAAGATCTGAGGGGAAAGGGATAATGACGGCCATTAATGGATGAATATATTATGTTCCCTGAAAGGCATTCGTGAGAGACCTTTCCTGAACCTTGAATTTCTATATCTTACTACCATGCTGTGGTTCTTCAAAGATCTTCCATCCCACCCCAAATCTGTTCACTTTTCTAGAACAGGATAGGGGAGGAAGTAACTACATGAACCATTCCTCCATTTTTAAAAAAAATTGAGATCTTTTTAAATGCACCAAAGATGCCTGGTCAGCCAGCCCAAGGGAACGCATATGGTCTCCATGTGGAACAATATACAGGTAGTCCTGACTTAGGACACAATGGAGCCCAATATGTCTGCTGTTAAGTGAGACATTTGTTAAGTGAGTTTTGCCCATTTTGCAACCTGTCTTGCCACAGTTGTTAAAGTGACAAATAGATCGTGACAATAGATAAGTTAGTAACCTAGTTGTTAAAGGAATCTTGTTTCCCCATCGACTTTGCTTGTCAAAGGGTCACAAAAGGGGATCATATGAGTCTGGGACACTGCAACCATCATAAATATGAGCCAGTTTCCAAGCATCCAAAATTTTGATCACATGCTCATGAGGATGCTGCAAAGTTCGTAACTGTGAAAAATGGTCATAAATCACTTTTTTCAGTGCTGTTGTAACTTTCAATGATCACTAAATGAATGGTTGTAATTCGAGGACTATCTGTATCTACAGACTACAGCAGAATCTTTGTCCAGCTGACTTAAACTTTTGTTATTCCTGAGACTGTAACAATCACACACTGTTTCCAAAACCCTTTTTTAATTTCAATGGCTGTGAATTATATGCATTCATAGCCCGTAATAGTCCCAAACAGTTTATGAATAGTCCAACAGAAGTCTGCCACAGTCTTTCGGGATAAGGCTGATAAGCACCCACCTTTATCTCCCTTGAAATGCTGCCAATGACTAAATTGCCAATTAGCTATACAAGGCCAAATGGAGCACAAAGTCAACACGGAGCTTCAGATTTTAAACCGACCATACTGAACAAAGTTGCTCCCTGCAAAGGCTCATGTCCCTTTGTTCCTCCTTTATGTCTTATAGGAGGGGCTAATCATCTCCAAGCCTTATTCCTGAGTCATCACTTTTGTATTAACTGTTCTTGCCTTCTGGCAGCTCTGCGCAAGCGCACACTGGGAACAAGCTACTCCTGTTTCTCTACCTCGCTGATGTCAGAAAGGCTCTGGAGGCTTTGGAGTCGGCACATAACTCTCAGATGGCCCTGGCCTCATCTCTGTCTCAGACTCAGATCCCTCGTCTGAACCCTTCCCAGACTCCAGGACTGGCCCATGTTCTTCCCCACTGTCCAACTCTGCTGCCAGCTCCGCAGGCCGCCGGCGGACCACAACAACTTTTTAAACCAGATTACTTTTTTAATGGAAAATAATTGTGAGTTTCTAGCTGCATCATGTTTTACAAGAATGTCTCTGGGCCTACGTACTTCCCATAGGGATTCTTGGAAAATAAAAATGCACTAGAGGGTTTCTGGTAAATGGGTGTTTTCTATCAACCTGCTTGTTGACAGTAAATGCTGTCTACATGTGGTGACTGCTCAGTTGAGATCATTTTCTCATGGGATGGAAAATAGATGAGCAATAAATTAAATTTTATAAAGACTAAGTTCTCATCATCTAATGAATAGTACGCCTTTATTCTCACTTTCAGTCACACAACCCATCATTTATACTTTTTCACAGCCTCATCTATTTTAATCTGTATGCTTGAAACTGACCAAGAAGAAATGGCTTCCAATCCAAATCTAGCTTCATCAATATTCTTAAATATAAACCTACTAACTCAATATCCGTGCTTTGCTATGAAACTATATGGTCGGGCTTAGTTTTGGGGGAGGAAAATAAGGAAAAATAAATTCTGCCTACCAGCATCCATCGGTATTCATCAGGCTAGCATCCTGTCAGTGTGTAAGAGAGTTGAGGGCTGTTTGGAAAGTGAAACAATCTCCTTGTGTGAGCAAGGAGCCTGGGCATGGCTTAGCTCAACTGTTCTGTACTAAAGCTGCTTGGTGCTGTAAAACTGAAACTCCTCTCCTCTACTTGTATTTTGCATTCGGAACAGATTTCTTTTCAGGTGGGGAGGGGGAGAGGAACTCCTTAGCATCAGAGCATGTTAATAATAACGTAGGAAATACTAATGCTCTGATGATCATTTTGAAAAATCCTCTTAGTGAGCACCTAGAAGCCAAGTGGAACATACATGCCAAATGTCAAGTTTTAGGCTTTATGGTACTGGAGATTTTGTGATGATGCGTGAGTGACATTTCCCTTTTTTATATGTATAGATAATAAAGAACAAATTTTGCTGAAAGCATTGGAAAATTGACCCACTATGCCATGGAGCCTATAAACAGTGCTCATTTTTGTGTGTTGAATCATTCCCCGTGTACAATAATACTTGGAAAACTATGGGTAGGAGACTTGTGGAAATACAATAAACACAGTGCAGGTAGTCCTTGACTTGCAACAGCTCATTTAGTGACTGTTCAAAGTTACAATGGCACTGAAAAATGTGACTTATCACCATTTTTCACACTTATAACCACGGCATAATCCCCATGGCCCCATGATTTTACATTTAGATTTTTGACAACTGGTTCATATTTATGACAGGTGCAATGTCCCATGTGAGTGTGTGTGTGTGTGTGTGTGTGTGTGATATGATCATCTTTTGTGACCTTCTGACAAGCAAAATCAACGAAGAAGCCAGATTCACTTAACAACCGTGTTACTAAATTAACTGCAGTGATTTGCTTAACAAATACAGCAAGAAAAGTTGTAAAATGGGTTAAAACTCTCTTAACAAATTTCTCACTTAGCAACATAAATTCTGGGGTCAGTTGTGGCCATAGGTCGAGGACTACCTGTAATTACTATCTTGACTATATTTGCTTTGACCAATGACCTGGGGTGTCTGAAATTCATAGGTGTGAATGAGTATATGTGCCTCCGTCACCCTGGTGACTGCTGCATGGGCTAGCCCATGAAATTTTCTGGGCAATCCCTTTCAGAAGTGGTCTGCCACAGTCTTCTTCTCTTAATTTCTCCTGCCCTTTTATATAATTCTAAATTATATTAAGCATTATAAATTATACTCAAAGTATCCTACATATATTATGATTGTACTTATACTTCTGTGTTTTATTACATTTTTATTTATCTAAATGTTCTAATATATATTTTAACATTTTACTAGATTTTCATTCAGTAATATCACTGTACTTGCTTAACAATTAAACACTTATTGCAATTCCCTTTTGTCTTACCTACTTGAAAGAGTCTGATACATAACTCTTACCAACTTTTCCTCTTCTTTATCCTTTATCCTTATGTTGGCTAGATTGCATGTATCCCCTCCCTTCTTGTAATATTGTTACTAAAGTGTACCTACATTTGATCATTGAGCATAATGAAGGATTTTGATCTAATTTTAATGACAGTGAACTACATTTCTGTTTAAAGATGCTTTTGTAGAATAAAGAAATTGGTATCTTATTTTAGAATTTGACGCATATGGAATAAGGCAAAGTGCAAGTTATTTGCTTCTATTCAAAGAGATCTGGGAAAAGTGGAAATGTATTCTCACTGTTTCACCCAAAATTTAGAATTCAGAATTATAACGTTTCCATTTACAGAAGTTTCATCTACCTAACATGACTTGTGGGTGTTAAGTCAGAAGGCAATAAAAAAATCCTCATTTTTAGGTGTCTTTTTGTAAGTTGCACAGAGTAGCAGATTTCTGAAGAATTTTATTTCTTCTTGTATGAAAAAAGGCTTGATTGTAATCTTTTACTGCAAGCTCATAGGCGAAAGAGGAAAAAAACATGCAATGCTGATTGCTGAAGCTTTCAGGAAGAAAGGACAACTTGGTATTTTCTCACACAAAACACTGATGGGCATCTCATTGATTTCACTGATACTTAATACCACCTAAAAGTTTCACTGAATTCTTTAGAATCACAGTATATTGTGCAATAAAATTGGGAGCACAACTCAAAGCACATTCTTAATTTGTTAGTTATATAAATTCTTAGTGATAAAACAGCGACATCTAGTGCCTTAGATCTGTATTTTTTTCTATATTCTTTGCAAATAAAATATAAAAGTATCCTGGAAATAATACAAGAATATCATTATGGATGCTTTCGCTAATAATTTTATTGAAGTGTTTAATAAACATAATAAAAACTAAACCAGAAGAAAAAAGAAAAAGTTCAAAATATGCAGAAAAAATAGAAAATAAAAAGGCAACATGAACAGTAATAAAGAAGAAGTTGCCAACATTCATCACACCAAACATAAAGTAATATTCTAACTTTTCACCCTCTTTTACAGTTACAAATTTAGAAAAAACACTCTTCTTTCCATAGTCTTTCACCTATACACAATCCAGAAATCATCTTTTTTATCCTAGTTCTGCAAAAAGTCAATTAGGAGTTACCAGAAATATCGAACAGTTTATTCATGGTGAAATAGTCCAACATTATATTCCTTCTTGAACAATTTGAACTGTTAAATCATTCTTTCCACAGCTCACTTCGTAAATCTCAGAGGAATTGTCTAGAATTTATCCAGAATCATTTTTGATTGGTCTTTTGTATTCACAATTTGTAATCTATTTTGAGTTAGTTATTAATATTTCAGTTCCTATTTGAAAAACCTTTTTAAGACAGAAAAAGTAATAGATGTCTAAACCTGGTCCTTTAATTTCCTATGGTGTTTATTTGCAACCTTCATCAATCCACATTTCCTAATATAGATTTAGTTCTGTTTCACTAATTTCCCATGAGAATATATTTGCTTATATATTTGCTTTTCAAATCTTACAGCAAAAATAACGAATTTTCCACATTTCTGATTTCCAATCACTTTAAAACTTTCTTAAATCAATATCCTTTTTTTTTCTTTTGCTTTTCACCAAGTGTATATTATTTTAAAATTTCTTAAATCCAAAGGTGAAAAACTCAACAGGTGTCAATCTAAGTTCACTGTTTTGAAGGTTTCTCATATCCGTAAAGTAGTTAAATTGAACATTTTTAATGTGACTAGAAAGTGGTTAAGTGTGTGCTTTTGAAGTGGTTTGTCTTTATTGTTTTGAGTTGCTTTCTTAATAGTTTAGATAATACGTTGTAATCTTACAGCTTTTTATTGTAAGATTTCTAGATAGAACCGGGAGGCAATATATTTTAAAAAGAAGGTTGCATTTAGACAGGAACTAGAAAGCAAAATTTCACCCTTCCTTTGTTTGGAACTTCTAGAAGCAGTTGGCTCCAGCATTGGGGGGAGGTAGACATGGCCTCAACCTCCATCAATCCTAGCCTACTAACAAGGCAAATTCTCCCTACTTTTTTTCTTTCCACTTTGAACACATCAAAATTGTGATTCCAATGTAGTTATAAAAACAAATAACTATCATCAACATCACTAATGTTGCACTCCTACGCTATTAGTGGGGAGCAAGCATCACTGAAGGTCTATGGAGATTCTTAGTCATCCAGGTCATGGTTGTCCCAAAGATGCTTTTTCAAGAGGCAACTGGACATTCTGTTTTTTCTTTGAAGACGTTTCTTCGATGAGAAGTGAAATGTCTTCAAAGAAAGAAAAAACAAGAAATCCAGTTGCTTCTTGAAAAAGCATCGATGGGATAACCATGACCTGGATGACTGAGAATCGCTACAGACTTTTAGCTATGCAATTTGGGATGAAGACCCTTTGAATGGTGTGGGAGTAGGAACGGATTTCCAGAAAAATTGCAGACTTATGCATAAGTGCATAAGGGGTGTGCATAAGTGCACCTTCGTGCCTCCCGTCCCTGTCCTATTGTCCCCATTTATCCGTACCTATTTCCTGTATTCTGACTCATGTTTATACTTATACCTATTTTGTAAGTGATTACAAAATCTAATCAAATAAATAAATAAATAAACCATTAGCACTGCTGAGGTGACCCTGAGGACACAGATATATCTCCAAGTTTCTCTTATTCTTTTATTTTTCTTATATGTACCCATTTCATGTATTCACAACTATGTATACATTTATACTTATTATCTTGTAAACAATTGGCAAATCAAATAAATAAATAAATAAATAAAATAAATGTCCAAGTGCTTCAACAACCCTCTAAAAGGATGCAAATGTCCAGCTGTCTGCAAGGAGTATAAATCCTTCCATTCCCCACCATCCAGTCAGAGCTGAAGAAGCTTCTTGGATGAGAAGCGAAATGTCTTCAAAGAAAAAACAAGAAAGTCCAGTTGCCTCTTGGAAAAAGCACCTTTGGGTAAAGCATCCCTGAACTTAGCAGGGCGTCTCTCCGATACACTTGTTTAGTACCAAGCTAAGGAGGTATGGATCACACCAGTAATCCCCCTGTAGCTCTATTTAAAAAGATGCACATATAAATATAAAAACAATTAAAAAGTAAACTCTTTGGGGCTTCCTGAGATACGAGCGTCTGTCGTTCCCTTCTCCCATTCTCTCCCCGCGTTGCAATTCAAAGAGGAGGCAGTGAGGCTGTCAGGTGATGCCGCGCATGCGCAGCAACATGCCACCAGACTCTCCCATGCTTTTCCTACGGAGGGCGGCCACCGAGAGAAGTGGATCACGTGAGCGCAGGTGGCCAATCGTGGTTTTTTTCGGCGGTGGCGGAAGCGGGTTTTTCCGGTTCCGTTTTGCGCCGGCAAAATGGCGGTTTTCAGACGTTGGCGATGGCTGCCAGGGGCTCGATTGGGGCAGTTCATGCACAGCGAGGTTTCCGCGGCGCCTTCTGACGACCCCCTCGCCTCTCCCGCTTCTCTGTATCCGCCCGTAGTGGCTTCACTTACCGCCAAGAGTAAAATAGCCAAACTCCGGCGCCGGGAGGAATACTATAAAAGTATTCACAACGCGGCTACGGTCGAGGAGAAATTGGCGATCTACGGGAAACGGCAGCGCCGCAAGTATGTGGTCTACCCGCAGACGTGGGCCATAAATGCAGACCGCTGGTACCAACATTTCACGAAGACTGTCTTTGTGCCAGGACTGCCCGCTTCGGTATCAGTAAGCGAAGAAGACAAGAAAGACAGTTTGGATTGGGCTGAGCTCCGCTCCCTTGTCTGCGAAGTGCTCCTTCAGGAGCATTATTACCAGCGCAAAAAGCGCCCCAAACTCTTCCGCATCAGCGACCAGGGGCCGGCGGCTTTCATTACCCAACTGGTGCCAAAGCTTGCAGCCCACTTGGCTAGTCTCAACCCAGCGCTCGGTTCCTCTTCCTTCATAGGTGTGTCTCTCTTCGATCCTGTTTGAAGAACAATGAAAATGTCATTGTAAGAATCGCGGGCATCTTTCATTCTGAGCTAATGAGATGAAGATGAAGCATTTACTGTTAATGGTATTTATTGATGAGGATATAAAATACAAACTACAGAACAGTAGGTTAGAAAGTAGACTGAAAGACCTAAGTGAACGAAAATGCAAAACATATTTCTGTGTCATTCCTGCAATTTACGCTAATCAGATCCATGTTTGCAGTTCCCTGTTGTGCTGTTTTGTTCAAATAAAAGTCTGAATTGTATGTATGCATAGGAAATATATTATTTTAACATAAGGATCCCAATAGGCCATTTGTCTAATGTGTAGCCCAAAATATTGATCCCTTTATTACACAATTGACATTCCAAAATGTGCATTATGCCGTCTGTCTTTTTATTATCTATGTGAACATCCACATTAGACACAGTCTTCTTATTTCAGACTTTCAGCCAGATGTACATTTCTACTGGTTACGTGGGGAGACAGTGGTTCCTCGAGGACATCGGTATGGCAGGATTGACCCGCTCAGATTTCAGATTGATGATAAGCCACTCTGTCAGATTCGTATGAGAAAGCAACTTTCAGAGGTACAAATATTTTGTTTAAGCAGCAGTTATAAGTTGAATTGTTGATTGCAGAAGATTTGTCAGTTTGCTTTCCTCTGCTCCACTACATCTAATCAATTTTGCCATTTAACAGAATGGCAAATACTTAAAAAGTATTTGAGTTAATTTAGGAAGTAGTAAAAATATGGTAGAATTTCCATAAACTGTGGTAAAATAAAACTGAAGTGGAGACATGTTTAGAATATATAAGAATAGAAATCCTGGCCCTGTAATTCCTCATCAATTACTAAGTAAAGTGAGTGGTCCCTTCTTAGGGCTAGTAATCACACTGCCAGCTTTTCTTCTCAACTGAGTTAGAACACTACCTACCCAGCCTTAAGTTGGCAGAAAGCCTCACTACAATAAAACTTGCTGCTGCCATTACTAATCCTTGTCCTTCTGTTACCTCTCATAACATTGCAGTCACGTGACTTCTAGCCAAAACCTAACAGATGTTAAATATTTTTGGCTCTTTGAATGGTGCTAGAATAAGAGGAAAATGTGTTTTTTTTAATACTAGAGTACTTAAGAGCATCTTAAGACCAGTCCATTTGTGGGCTGTAGAAGAAATGTAAGTCATTGCAGTCAAAAAAGGTTTGCCAAGGGATATTTTGTGTGCAGGTAGATGCAAATTGGAACGTCTCCTATATCTCTTTTTTTGAAGCATTTATTTTTATTGTTTGATTTAAACTTCCATTATGCTTCATTTCCACATCCTGATATAAATGAATCATATTTCAGTATGTGGACATACTAACACTCAACATTTCATTAAAAAATGCAATCACTTATAAGTGAAGATGCATACTCAGGATAGTGGAACTTACAGAGGCATGTAGTGTGTAGGGGAGGATTTTGGACCCCAAAATGCCTTCTTTAAAACATTTCCAGAAATATTGTATCCATGATATTCATTGTTATTTATTCCAAGGTTAGTAGATAGTGCATAATGCATCCACCTTATATAAAGGCATGTTGTTCTTTATGATATCTTCAGAGTTCATCTTTATTGTTGTGAAGTTTCTTTGCTATTTGGAATTTTACTTTATACTGGGGTCTCAAATTCTAGATCATTTGTTGTGTTACCTCCTTGTCCTTCTGCCCCATACAAAGTGCCTAATAGGAGGACAACAGCTTGCCTGTCTTAGCCAAGCACCATACAGGATCCCTTAGGTTGAGTAGAAAGTGTTGCTTTATGCTTCAGGGCAGGAAACAGGCTAAGGGAGCTGCACTTCCACAGAGGCACTAATGCAGCTTGAATAAGGGCCTGTCAGCTGACCAGTGATAGAAAAAAGTGGGGATGCATATAGACATTCCTGATTCCTTGCTATCTTTTACATTCCAACCTAAGATATAATGGGAAAAAGGGTGGGTGAGGCCAGCACTATTCAGGTCTTTCACATTTTGTAGCTTTTAGAGCGCAGGAGAATGGCAATTTTAAAAAGGGGACCAGAGATGGGAAGCAGCAGTGGTGTTGGTGTGTCTCAGCAAACCTCAGCAGTCTTGATCAGGAGAAGGTAGAATGCCATTGTAATCCAAATGGGAGAAACAAGGTTGAATCCCTTTGTGGCTCAAGGTATTTCCTAATTCGTTGTGTGTAAAGTTAAGATCACATCTCACAGAAAGGAGAACCTGAGCCATGTGGGGCAGAGAACGTTGTATATGTTTTTATGAGTTCACTTTCTTCTGCTGGTCTGTGCACACATATGAATTTTTCTCTCTCTCAGTTTTTCTCCAGTTGCTGCCCTGCTGATATGCTGGGAACTACTGGAATTTCAGTCAGGATGATAACATTGGGAATTATGGGCTTTTAATTCCAGTACATTTTAAGAGTACTACATGGTTACAAGTATCATGATTCTGTGTAATTAATAAAGAGAAATCTGTCTCTGCTTAAACTTTCTACTTTCAGCAGTCACACAGGTATTAATGGCTTAATGTAGAAACAGCAAATACAAGATGACAGAATTCATTATTTAAGTGCTTTCTATGATAGAGAAACAAATTGTAAATCATGTTTATCTCATGAGCTGATTTTCTTTCTTTAAGTTTGAGCCTGTTGATTACCTGGGCCCTGGAGATATTCCTGTTATCCAACATTTACCTGACAAGCTTCCATTATTCAAACGACAATATGAGAACAAAATATTTATAGGTAAGACTATTGTGTCATTGTATCTTTCTTTTTTTGTAATCCAGATTTTTATTACTTTATAAAAATATAAAATACAAAGAAAAATGAAACTAATGGCAAAGCAGTTGAGGAAAAAGGGAAGATTAAAAGGGAAAAAGAAAAAAATTGCATTGATTTAGAACTCTGTTTAGCACAGCAGAATAAGGCATTGGCTTTGCTGTCAGAAGGTCGCAAAAGATGATACATTACCCTGGAACATTACAACCATCATAAATATGAGTTAGTTGCCAATCATCTGAATTTTTATCACATGACCATGGGAATGCTGCAATGGTTATACATGTGAAAAACGGTCATAAGTCACTTTTTTTTCAGTGATGATGTAACTTTGATCACTAAACGAACTGTTGTAAGTCAAGGACAACCTATACAGCCTCAATTATTTATTTTTGCATAATACTATATACTAGACATTCCTGTAATAACAAACCTAATTAATCAGCAAAACCAAAAATCAAAGTTTCCTTTTTTTTCTCCACCACAAGCACAAAGTCCAGAAGTCGTTTCCAAGTAGAAAACAAGATTGGTTGTTTATTTTTCTTTAGTTAAAGCAGCCAATTTAGCCATCTCTGCTAATGGATGGCAGAGCAGAGGTGTCATTGTATCTTTCTACATATCTTTTTGATTTAACATTTATGAGCTTATTGATACGGTTTTTGGAAGATAAATTTGAGTACATGAGTATGAAATTGAACTATATACCAAAATGTGGAACTGCTATCAATTGTGCCTATGATTTTCTGACCTTAGTATAGAAAATTACCATATCTAAAATAATCTCTTTTGGGTTTAGGTTCTCAAATATCAGTTCCATGCTGCTATGGGCACACCCAATTTCATTTGCTTCCTGACAGGGTAAAAAGAGAAAGATTGATAAAATTGAATCTCACTGATCAGATTGATGTTCCATATCGAGCCAATGCAGTTGGAAGTCTCTTTGCATGGACTGGAGCACAAGCAATGTACCAAGGTAATTAAAAAGTTTAAAAAATTATCAAATGTCAGAATGGTTTAAGTCTGATATATCTTGATTTGAGCTTGAGATTTTTCTCACTCCCATCCTAAAATCTCATGTTCTAGCTTTATTGGAAATTAGCTGATAGTCTTCTGACTAGTGGAAATGCTTCAAGCTTGTTACATTCTTCTTATCCAGAATGTTCAGAGCAAAATTAGGACACTCCCTCTAAGGTGAGAACAACCTGTTTCAAACTCAAAATAGTTGTTTTTTAATGGAATCATTTTGTCCATCCTTATCAGTAATTAAACATAAACATACCTGTACACTTACTGATTTATGCCATGTATTGAAGGCAATTCCACAAATCCTTACAGTTATTCCAGAAAAAAAAAAAATTAATTTACAGATTGAACATTTAAAAAATTATGTTACAATACACTTTAATCTCTGCACTTGGACATCTGTAAAAGAATTCCTGAGCATGGTCCTATTGTGTTGGATAAATGGATTATCTGTGACACATAATGGCTGTTTGTGAAATCAGGAACCTATCTTGAACATGTACTTCTACCAATTCGGAAACTGGCTTCCAATTTTGCGGCTGTTTCTCCTTGAAGCAACAATGCTACTTTCTACGGTGTGATCATCTGCCACTGCCAAATGACTTGTTTTTATCACCGCAAATTCAGAAAGCCGTATCATAGGATCTGCCTGCAGCTTGTTAAATACATTTTTACTGGCACCTGCAGGTGGCAGCAGCTGTGTGATCCAAGGGGAAGGTGCAGCTGCTTTGATAAATTGTATATTGTATTCTACAGTCATCCCTGTTTTCTTAAAACATTGTTTTAGCCTTCCAGTCAAATATGCCAGAGACCCTCGTTTGCAGTGCTTTTGAAAATTCACTTTTTTGTTCGTAGAGAAATATTTATGTTAAATGACTTTTCTTCTTTCTCAGGATTCTGGAGTGAGGACGATGTGACTCGACCCTTTGTATCCCAGGCTGTGATATTTGAAGGAAGATACTGTGCCTTTTTTTGTTACCAGTTAAACACCTTGGCTTTAACTGTTGAGGCTGACCAAAATAACCCAAGAAGGAACATTTGTTGGGGGACTGAAAGTAAGCCTCTGTATGAATCAATAGAAAACAACGATGTAAAAGGTTTTAACGATGAAGTCCTAGCACAGTTTGTTAAATTTCTGTTAAACAAACCAAAGGAATTGTGATAATCTGATTATTCTGAAAATACCAAAATAAAATTAAGTGTTTAAACATGTTAAAAGTTGAATTATTGAGTAATAGTCTTATATAAAATTACTGGGATATACAAGAGTTGTACAGGAGTGTTGCTGATGCTGTATTAATGAAATTTCTTCTTTCTGTGGTAAGTTGTTTTAGATTATTTTCTTTTCTACAGGAAGACACAAATTCACAATTGCAAAACATCCAATGAAGCTTAATATTCCAATAATGTATTATTATGGTTCGTTGCACAATCAGCCTGGATTAGGCTGGATTAGGCATTTTTAGAATCCTTCCCAAGGATCTGGCATAGGTAATATGTATGTTAAATCTACAGTTAGATTCACAGCCAATTATTAATAATTATAGAATTATTAAGGTAGCATCTAAGAATATAGGCAGTTCCAAGCAGTATGGGTTGTTGTTTTTTTGTAAAATTAGGGTGATCAAGCCAGATAAATTCTACACTTCCAGATATCGAAGAAGTCCTTTAGGTACACCAAGGGTTCCAATCATTATAGGTATAACAATGGATTTCTTTTTTCAAAAGCATTCAGTTTTGATCTTAGCAACATCAATGAATCAGACATTCTTCTTTTCAATAGCTTATGTCAGGCATGTTATAAACAAGATTCAATGTAATATCCCATAAGATCTGAACCCGCTTATTTTCCAAAACCTCAACTTGATGATCCCAGTATTTTTTACTATGTTCAGATCTGAACCTCTGGCAAAGTTTCCAATGAATAGTTTTGGCAACTCAGTCATGATGCTGCTTTTACTCGGTTTCTGACATTTCACTGCAGCCGTATGGTTAGTTGTTTCATCCTTTTCACTAAAAAAGCAACATTTAGTGTTTGTTACAAGTTAAATTTTTGCCTTCATGCAATTAGTTGGCACAGCTTGCTGAGCTAAAATAAAGCCTTTGGGTTTTCTTTAACCCTCCTGTGTTTGTGGGTATTTTATTAGCTTTTCCTTCCATATCCTTCAAGTATGACTATGATTGGCTTGTTCTTTCAATTAACAAATCTGTTCATTTGTTTCTTTTCTATATTCAGTGTTTCGCCTTGTTGCTTTCAAGAACTTCCTTTGATTGACTTCCTTCAGCAAGGATTCTTAGGTTTTCTTAATATAGTCTTCCTTGCCTTTTTTCTCCACCATTTCTGCCATTATTGTGAGTTCTTTAATTTCTGCTGCTTTTTTTTATCCATATCCTTTATCCAAGCTTTATTCTTGGTATATCGGTATATATCGTTTTGGGTTGTCCCATAACTGGACCCAGAACTGCACTGTTTTTTCTTTGGCAGGGGTTCATTACAGTCTCTGCATTGATGGATTGGTAGAAACATTTCTGATTTGACTGAAATTATCGATTCTGCTTACGGTGCTTATGGTGTGCAGTTTCAGCTTTGTTAATCTTGACCGTAGATGTTAATTGCTGCTTTATTAGTTCCAATGCTTCCTTCATCTCTCTTATTTCTAGGTAATATTTCTTGATCAGATATCCTTGGGTCTTCTTGTCCTTAGCTTCTTTTTTTTTCATCTTTTCTATCTTGCTTGTATCTGAACTTGGCATACCGATCTTATTTTCCAATCTTATCCTCCATTTTGGTGGAACACAAAGGCTCTTCTTCATTGATTTTGTATCCAAGACATTCAGTCATGCTGTACATGAGTTGGTTTGTTTCCTGCAGTGAGCTGATGCTTACATTTGATGCTACACTGTTAGCATATGTTAGCATACACAGTACTTGTGTAGCTGTTGATCAGTCCATTGATGAACAGACATGGTAAATGTAGGTAGCCCGGGAAGAAATCTTAAGTAGAATCATTCAAGTTAATGTGGCAAGACTTTTTCAAGACTGTGACTGAGAAGTTAAAGCAGTAAATGTTGGAAGAAAGGGGTGGCTGACAAACCAACAGTCCATGTAGATTGCCTAAAAAAGGATTCTTAGAAACTGGGACAACATTCCCACTGGATTTTTGAAATTGTGTGTGGTAGAGAGAGGGAGAATGAATTGTGTGAAAATAAGCCACCAGCCCCAAGTTGTGTACTACACAGTATTATTGCTTATTGCTAAGAATGAACTCTTGTTATAAATTGTAGTGTGTGTATATGTATGTGTTTCTCCAAGGAGAAAGAAAGTTGCTTTTGTAAGTATTTGAAACATTCTTTAGAAAATCCATCAAGTTGCAGAATGTTTCAAAATTTCTGAAATTCAAAACTTCCGTAACATTCGGAGTCATGGGATTTCCTGCCTGTGCTTTATTCCAGGCATTGAACGATGGAACAAGCGCAGATATTTTTCTGCCTTCCTGTCATGGAAATGGAAAATACTGGCACAGCAATAATGCACCTGCAAGCCTCTCATATATCAGGCATTTATAATAAATAAACAATATATGAAAATGTTCTCCTGTGGTAACCTCATTTTCCCCAGAGGTGGTTTGACTAAGCAATATTTCCTTGTTCTGATTTTTATTGAAAACTCATTATTTTTAAAAGTGGAGTCCAGGTTAAACCTTCTAGTACTTTCTGTTAATTTTAATATTTTAAACTGAAATGCTGGTGTGATCCCCAAACAGCTCTTTTAGTTCTTCCTTTCAGTGCCCCATCGTTTTTGCTAGGCTTCCATTTGCTATGCCATGTTTTGCCCAGTTAGATTGGATTAAAAGATTGGGAAGATGTGCAAGAATGGAAAAAACACTGTAGGCATTAAGAAAAAATAAACCCCTTCCTTGCCAGATATAAATTCCTTCCTCCCCAATTCAGTAGTGACGAGACTGCTAAGCCTGTAAATAGGATATGTAGATGTGATTTTGGTTTTAATATCTGGTAATTAGAAATAACATAAAAGGATATTGATTGTTTAGTATGGCATTACATACTAAACACTCTTTCCACTTAAATGGGAGATGGGACTGTGTAATAATCATTTGATGAAATTCTGGGTTGTCCACATACCATGTAAATACATCCTGATTTGCGAGTCCATTAAGCACATTCCTCTGCCTGGAAAAGAGCACACACATTTTTAATAAATTTACATGCACATTTTTATTGATTAACCCATACAGTGTATAACTCATCATATAAGCTTTATTTAAATTTACAGTCTTTAAGTTGATGGTAAAGGATTAAGAATGTTGATAACAGAAAATTAATTGAATTAATGAAAGTAAAAAAATACATTAAAAACAAGAAAGAACCTTCAATTCTCTTTCTTTCAATTTTCAAGCTTGGCAACTTTAAGAACTCTCAGAATTCCCCAGCTGGCTGATGATTGGAGAATTACGTATTACGTATTTTTATACCTCATTACGTATCTGATATTAGCACAATTGAGAAAGTCCAGAAATATTTCACAAGAAGAGTTCTCCACTCTTCTACTCGTTGTAGAATACCTTATGCCACCAGACTTGAAATTCTAGAACTAGAAAACCTTGAATTACGCCATCTTCGGTCTGACTTAAGCATGGTATATAAAATCATACATTGCAATGTCCTACCTGTCAATGAATACTTCAGCTTCAACCATAACAACACAAGAGCACACAATAGATACAAACTCAAAGTAAACCGCACCAAACTTGATTGCAGGAAATACGACTTCAGCAATAGAGTGGTCAACGTCTGGAATACTCTACCCGACTCTGTAGTCTCTTCCCCAAACCCCAAAAACTTTAACCTTAGACTGTCTACTATTGACCTCACCCCTTTCCTAAGAGGTCTGTAGGGAGCGTGCATAAGCGCACCAACGTGCCTACCGTCCCTGTCCTATTGTCTCTCTTATTCTTTTATTTTTCTTATATGTACCCATTTCATGTATTCACAAATATGTATACACTTATACTTATTATCTTGTAAACAATTGGCAAATCAAATAAATAAATAAATAAATAAAATAAATTCTGGGAGTTGAAATTCATACCTTAAAAGTTGCCAAGCTTGAGCTAATCTATTGTAAAGTAATTAAATTTGTATTCTGAACTTTGCTTAGATTCAGAGCTACCTAGTTTTAATATATTAACTTTGTATTTTTATATTTCCAGATTCAACTCATGTTCCTTTTTTCTTTTCTGCATTTAATTTTTTTAACTGCGGTATGTGTGCATGCTATCAAAAAGAAAAAAAGAATAGCTCAAGGTTGAATTGTTGAGTCTTTGGTGCAAATTAATAAGTTGTAGTTCTAACCAATTGTCAAGGTGAGGTAAAATGGAACAAATAAAAACAAACAGGAAAATCCATGAATAAAATGCATTAAAAACCTAATGATGAATATAAAGTAGGGAACCGAAAAAACAGAAAAGTGGTATTTTTGCAAAAGAGATGAAAAGTCTGTCAGCAGACAGTAAAGTAAGCCAGCAGATTCATTTTTAAAAGGCCCCTAGTGATTTACTGTGCAATGAAAAAGGAACCATTCCAGATGAAGAAAAAAAGACATGTTCAAAAATCTAAACTGGCCAATACCATCAGGAAGCTCAACTATAAAACAATTTTTTAACAATGAACAAGATTTCAATTCCTTAGAATTATGTTTCTTTGTCGGGAAAGAAGCAGAAAAAAATTAAAAATTAAAAATTAATCCATAAAGGAGGTGGTGTTGCTATCTTCTATAAAAAGTCCCTACATCTAAAAAACATCCAAGTTACCCAGGAGCTTGCTATTCCTGAGACCATCATCTGTGAACTGTCCTTAAATATCACATTTCGGTTCTTACTAATCAGAGCCCCTGATTATGACATCGAACATGCAAACAAGCTAAATACACTACTAACATGGGCAGCATCCTGCCCACACGCTTTTATCTTTCTTGGTGACTTCAATCTACCTCATATTAACTGGACCCTTAACAAATGTACAACTGAACCCACACACACAACCTTCTACAATGCAGTAATACATCTGTTTTTATTTGTTCCATTTTACCTCACCTTGACAATTGGTTAGAACTACAACTCATTAATTTGCAAAGAAATTAAATGTTGGCACTATCTCCATAGCACTGTAATGTTAATTTGCAACAAAAGGTATGCAAAGTCAACTTTGAGGAAGTTGGCTTTAACATAATAATTTCTTCACTATGAAACAAATATATCTGGTTTTTATTTTTCATTAGAAATGGGTGGAAAATGACAAGGATTAATTAGAGGATGTAAACTTTGATTCTGTGGACATAGCAGAGTATCCTTATGGAAGAATTAATTTTATTTATATTCCTTTTATTCGGATTTACAGGTTTTGCTAGGTAGTATTTTTAACTATATGCAATCATTAGCAGAAGTAGTATCAGTGAATAAATATAATCATAGTCTAGATTAGAAAAAGACTCAAGGTCAAAAGATTCATGAGCCACATTTTCTTACACCATAATTAGGCTAAGGGACTCGATATGAATTGCATTTTATTGTCCTTGAGTGAAACTGTAGGCACTGCAATTTCAGAAAACAGTTCAATTATTTAGTCTTGAGCTGCTTTCAAGCTGCCTTTTGAAACAGAGGTCCTCAAATGCCCACCAAGGGATATGCAATCCTTTGAGGCCAGAGGGCCCCATTTAATTTTGAAAGCAGGTATCAGCCTTCCCAGGTAAACCAGACATGGAACACGACCAGATGAGCTAATTGTACTTTATTGTAAGGCTATGTTAACAGAATTTTGCAAGTCTGGAAGTACAAATCTCCTGTTGTCTCTTTTACAGCCTGATAAGATAAGCAGCTTCCTTTTTGAGTTTCTTTCTCTGCCCCTTATGCAGCTGCCAACTCTGCCCTTTCTTATTTGATTGTTCCCTAGTCAGCATCTCTTTTCCTCCATCTCCCAAAGTCATTCCCACACACTATAATATCAGGGTCCCCCACACACTATTACGTCAGGGCACAGTGTCTTAAAAATGATATCCATAGGTAGAAACATTGCCTATTCACCCCTCCCTTCTATTACTTCGTTTACCCGTTAGACCCACACTGGTTGCATGCACTTGACTCTAGTGCAGAGGTGTCAAACTCCTGGTCCACAGGCCAGATGCATCATGTGCCACACCCACACCCGGTTTAGGGAAGGGAAAAAAAGTCCTGATAGGTCACATGACACCGCCATACCACCATAAACTAATATGATTCTCCTGTTACAATGGCCTCAGTAGGTGACTGGGTTTCAGAGGTAATGTTTGTTGAGGCACACCAGTGATGTTTGTATCACTCTCAGCATTTAAAGTTAGCCATTTGAAGAGCCAGTCCAAAAAGCAAAGCAATACAGAATCTTTGCTTTGCTTTTTATGTTTAAAGTTTTTGGGCATGTACTATTACCAGCAAAGGATTGGAAAGTAGGCAGTTACTACTTGTATTTGCTAAGTAAATATGTGTGGTCCTATTTGGGCCCAGAGCTTTGGCTTTCATGATACTAACTTCCCACACACATACATATACATACATGCATACATACATACACACATACATACATACACATGTACACACACACACACACACACACACACACACACATATATTTATATGCATGGATGCATAAAAACATGCACACACACACATACACAATGTAAAACAATTTGCTTCTTTTCATAGTCTACCATTTCTAATCATCAAACTCACAAATCACAAGTTCATATTTTTCTTCTTTCAGCAAAAATATGTAAGCCCATTTTATCAAATTCTTGTTCACTTCTTCCATTTCAAATTTGAACAAAATACATTTTAGCAATTACATATTCATCTCTTGTACATAGTTCAATTTCAAATTCTGTCTTGTACTGTTCAATTCCAAATGCCCTCTTATCTACTTTAAATCTTTCTATTAATGTGTGTGAAAATCGCTGAAAACTAAATCATTCTGCAGCCAGTCACATTTTTGGTTTCATTTTATATTCTCCATGCTTTTTTTCCAGCAACTCTTGATAGGTTAACCATTTATCATGACTTGTTTCTTGTGTGGAGACCCATATAGGCATTTTGGGGCACAGTCTGAGTCTATATATATTTCATATTCTCAAATAAATCTAAATAAAACAATAATATTTGGAGAAGTTTTCAACTCTTGCATTTTTTTCTGCCATATAAACCAAGATATATTTTTCTGCCATTGCTTGTATGGTACAACAGTTGTCAAATAAGTATTGTTTGAAACCAAAACATCATTCAAGGTCATAAGTTAATTTTTATGATAAAAAAATCTCCCCAATGAAAACAGTTATAATTTATCCTATGTTGACATGTCCTCCTTATTTCATTCCATGTCTTAACACAATTGTTCTGAGGCAACATACAATTCATATTAATCCTAATAACATGCAAGTATTTCACTTTCCATCTTTATTTAATGTTTCCTTTTCCATTAATATAGAACATTTTCTTGCTTGGACTTAGGCCAAAAAGCTGACATTTTCTAGAGTGAAGAACCTGAACTTGGGAATGTCATTGTGATGTTTAATGTGGAATGCTTCAAACATCAGGTTTACCATTTTGATGCCTAACCATAGAAATTACAAAATCCCTCCTTCCCGATAATTTTCAGTGTGTGGCCCAATGGGAATTTGTGAAGTACAAAATTCACTACAATGAATAGACTGTTTTGCCATATATATACATGGAAAGAGCAAATCCATTTCTGCAATGAATTGGCTACCTTCAAATGCATTTGCTGAATAAGCCCTCAAGGGTTGTGTTCAAAGATCATTCTACACTATTTTCAAAAATAATATGAAGTGTTACCACAAAGCAGAATCCCAATCACTATCTCAGTGTTTTCTACTGAAAAAGTAAAAAGTAAAATGTAGACAGCAGAAAATTGGCCTAATTTAACCTAATGAAGCTTAAACAATGGACACATTCACATGCTTATTCAAAAGTAAGTCCCAAGGTATATGGACACTGTCTCAAGGCACTTAAAACTCTTCATGTTTGTTTATTTATTGCCTTGTGTAAAACCACAGTCTTGCTGAAGACCATCAAGTCCCCTCTTCTATTTTACTTGTCCTTGGAATATACCATGGACAATGTATTCTTGCATTATTAAACAGTAGATTCAATTCCTGAACACGGGTCTATTTAACCTCCAGAAACATTACCAAGCATATTGAGTTGCAGGCTTAGCAACTGGAGTATTACATACTGTTACTCTGAATGCAATCATGCTTAATAAATAAGACTACCTTTTCCTAACCTGGAATCTTTTATTTTGTTGTATTGTAGCGACCATAAATTGTAGGTGGCATGATTAAAGATCATTAAAAACTAGAATTCATCATAATTATCAGCTTGGATAAAGTAGAAATAATGTGGCACAAATTTGGATAGCTGAAGTGTGTCACATAAAATAATTTCACTGTCTTCCTGAAAGACATTAAGCATAAATCTAAATTCATGAAATAGCAATCATTGTTAAATATAGCTAATTCTCTCAGGGGCCAGTTCAATAAATAATTCCTTTCAAATCAGCTTCTATCTAAACCTTGCAGAAGGTAGTGGATTCCATCCCTGCTTATTTCAGAGTACCCTGTAAAATGTTTATTTCTAAAAACCTGGAGATATGCAACCAGACTTAAGTAAACCATGTGGAATTGAATGGATCAATTCACTATTATGGGATAAAGCTTAAAATGTATCTCCGTGTGTACAAAGGCCATGATGCTCTCTCAAACAGGGGTCTATTTTTAGAAAGTTCACCAGGAACATTCTAGAGATTTGAGCTTTATTCCAAGTGCCAAATTAAAGTTATCCTGTGATTGAAGACAATATATTTTCAGTAACCTGTTTTCTGTTTTATTATATAGATTCATGTGAATGTGGAGGGAGTAAAAGACTATGGAGAAAGACTTTCATGTAGTGTATATGCAGTTACCTTAGCTATTTGTTAAGGCACCCAGGAGTGGCCCTCTGGACATTTCAGAGGTAGTTGCCAACATAATAAATCAGAACAATAGATCATGTATTGGTGGCAGTTTGCTCCTCAGGCAGTAATGCTACAGAATTTTTCAACTGGGAAATTGTGGAAGGTCAGTATAATATATATACTTGCACGCTTACTTAATGTGGTTTGTTTAGAAGAGCTTCATTTTTTATGACATCCTTCCTCAGGTGCCCTCCAGATATATTTAAACCACTAATTGCTCCAAGTCAGCAGGGCCAGGGCTCATTTCAGGTCAAAATGATAGAGTGTGTAGTCCAACAAATGTAGATGCCCGGTGGGTGAAAGATGGATTTTAATCTTCTTTTTAAATTGTTATCTATGGTTATTCTGATTTAAATGGGGCTTTCGACAGATGTGTTTGAAACAATATTTTCTTGAAACCGGATTTCAACAGTTTTTTTTTATATATACATTTTTAAATTGAAAAAGCATTAAAAACATTGAACATAGTGTAATCATCCTGATAATCCTGTTTGTCAGACATATCTATTGTATATATTATATAATACACATTTACATAACATATACATTTGTACATTTCAATAAATTTCCATATTTCTAGTCTTCTATCCTAACAACCTTTTCTTATTTTAATTCTGAATCCTTCCTTTTTGTCCACCATTGGTAAAATATATCCCATACTTTGTAATATTTAGTCTCATCCTTATTTTTTATTTCCAAAGTTAATTTGTCCATTTCAGTGCATATCCATATTTCTTTAATTACTTCACTTTCATCGGGAATTTCTTTATCTTTCCACTTTTGAGCATAAGCTAACCTTGCTGCTGTAATCACATGTATTATTAGATAAATCAGTTCCTTATTGTATCTTTCTGTAATGATTCCCAGCAGGAAAGGATTTCAACAGTTTTTGAATCCAACCACGCATGCAGTCAAATATCCAGGGGTGTCAAACTGGTAGCCCATGGGGCAGATGCATCACACACAGGCCACGCCAATCCCAGCTGTGCGAATGGGAAAAACATCGCGAAACATCACATGAAAGCAAGTTTGATACCCATGGTGTATCCCATTCAATAGTTATAGCATCTGCTTCTTTCAAAACCAGCTGGACAAGGAATGATCCCAACTTTCACTTACTCACAATGTAGAAGAAAATACATAGATTCATTTAATACATGACAGAAATAGGATTCTTTGTTCTTTAAGCAAAGTGGCAGAGTCTGGGGATATCCCAAAAGCATACTTTTAGTAGGGCTCTGTAATGCAAATGTGGCCATCAGCACAATAAATAACAGCAAAGGCTTGGATATCCTAGCTCAAAACCTATCATGGTGATGACACCATTGCTTTGAAATTGTACCTGTACTTTCTTTGTCATTTGCAAATAGCTGGGAGCAGTAGCTGAAATGCAATGCAAAAATAACAAAGGGATTTTGGCTTTTTGCATACAGTCCCTATAATTAGAGAAGAGGAAGGAGAAAAAGAAGCACAACAATTCAGCAAACATCCCTGCTGCAGAGTAATTTAACAAAACATGAATTACCAGCAAAGAGGGTGCCTTTTAAATTTCACTGCAAGGAGTATAAAAGTATTGTCATGTCCAAAAAGATTTCAAGCCTGCCTGCCTTCGTAAGTCATTTGCTTCCAGAAGTGCAACTTTTGGGATGACATTTCTGTAATTGCAGGATCACCCCAAATATCTAAAGAATAGCTTGCACTCCTCCACTGTTTTTTCCACCTGGGTTTGTGGAAGAAGCTATAGTGCCTGGTTCACACATTCTGCTAAGCCATAAATTGTGATTTATGGATCATTTGGTTGGATTTGCAAAACATGTGAAGCAAAAACAAAACAAGCCACATGGGTAATCAGCATGTTGGTGAATCAGTTTCCTTCCTTCCTTCACAAAGAGTATGAAAATGATTTTGTATTTATGCAAAAGTGAATAGCTACTTTCATTAATATATCCATGTGGACCTCACTTTGATAATATTTAAAAAGACTTTGAAAACCTGTTTAGGTTAAGGTGACTATCCCTTATATGATTTTTTTGATATACTGAATATGTTCTGTCTAGATCATTTATTCATTCTTTTTGTTTTGTTTTGTTTTAATGTTTTTACTCTTTTTAATATTGTATGCTGCCCAGAATCGTTGTTAAGATGGGCATTAATTTGACATTTCAAGCACAAAAATATTATAGGTTAAAAATGTATTTGATGCATTTTCCCAAAACAGAGATACATTTGCAATTAAATAGATACTGTTTGCATGTTTACATTTTACCCAATAAATTGTTTCCAAATAACTGAGATTAACCAGGATTAATATAGAGCTACTTGATGTATGAATAAATGACAACTGTACAGTACTTAGACTTGTTTGGCCTTTACAGCTCATTCCTTTGTTTTCCCCATATTTTGGTAGAACATCCATTTTTTTGCCCACTCAGCTAAGGGCACTATGAAATATTATGTCAGATTGTTTTGTTTTATTAGACAGTTGCATTTTCACATTTTAATGGCAACCAACAGAATGAGTCATACCAAATGCACTGAAGAACAATGTGGAGTTTAATGGAGTTCTATGAAGCACAATAGTATAAGCTGTGGAACAGGGATGTCTGCAGGGCATGGTCAAAAAACGTCAAGATGGTGGCTTGACAATGTGATTGATAATCTGCTGGATTTGTGTGTGTGTCTCCCAAAAAAGAACCTCTTTAAAAAATATATATTAAAATTTGATGTAGCTGCTACAGTCTAAAACAATAGTTCCCAACCTCAGCAAATTTAAAATGTGTGGACCTCATCTCTCAGAATTGTTGATTGGAGAATTCTGGGACTTAAAGTCTACACATCTTAAAGTTCAGAAACATTGTTCTAGAGCAGGGCTGCCAAACTCGTGGTCCGTGGGCTGGATGCATCACATGCTGGCCACGCCTACACCCAGTTTAGCGAAGGAGAAAAAAGTCCCGATACAGTCATGTGATGCTGCTGTGATGACACTCCTTTCTAGAGTGTTATTTCCTACCAACATTCCTACAATCACCACTGGATTCTTAGTCAGGAATAGAATCTAGATAGATATCTACAATTGCTATTAAAATACCTGGCAATGCTGCTGTTGCAGATGTTCACTTCCCTTTGTCCAAATCCAGCCCTGGTAAACATCGCAAATGTACTTATATTATTCAGTTCTTATCACATGACATAGCAGGGGTGTCCTTTAAAATATACAGCCATTGTTATGTCCATTGTCGATGATTATTCCCAGAATGTGAGTATATTTTAGGGATTTGCCAATCATTGAAGGATGAAGTTTTCCCTCTCCTGCTTCTAAGCAATGAAAGGGTCTTGCTTGAGGGGGAAAAAAAACCCTTTGGTTTATGTCCAGAAGCTACTTTTCTAATCAACCATTAAAACACAGAGAGGGCTGTACAGTTAGCCAATTTACAACCAAAATTGAGCCTCCAGAATTGCTGGAAACAACACTAGTTAGTAATTAGTCTGGATTGCCCCAAAGAGAACAGCCATTGGCTGTTGTTCTAGCTTTAACTCTTTTAGTAGCAAAATAGAGAGGGAAAGTAGGCCACCAGGTGATCCTCCATTCTGTACCATAACAACTTGGTAGATGGGACAATGTAGCCAACATTTGTAGCTGCTGATATCATGACAGAATTAGCTTTGGCAAAGGATGGCATTTTCATTGAAAAATAATGTGCTATATCAGGAGTATCAAACTCATGTCATCACAGCAGTGTCACATGATGTATCAGGACTTTTTTCTCCTTTGCTAAACTGGGTGGGGGTATGGCCAGTGTGTGTTGCATCTGGCCCGTAGGCCATGAGTTTTGCAGCCCTGTGCTATATGTTTCTTTTACATTTCGAATTGCTCTGTCCTGTTTCTCTACTAGTCCCTTTAATTCCTCTAGCTTCCCATACCTGCTTTAGCCAAGAAGGAACTAATTTTATTAATTTTCCAGACAGTGGTGAGAAATAATGAGCAAAACAAAACTGCAAAGGAGTCAAAATGGCTAGAATACATAGAATACATACACAGGCAGCTCAATCTGTACATTTAAAGACACGTATGCTATCTCTGCCTAATTTGGGGCAAACTATTTCTTGGTAGAAATTAAGAAAGACTTCAAATTTCTTTCATTTTTTTCTCCAGAGAGCTAAGGACATAAACTTCATTTTATGTTTCCCCTCTTCCTTTCAATATACATAAAAACAAAGCTGGGGAACATGCTCAAGTTAAAACTAATCAAGTCTTCTATCAGTTCATGGACTTTACTGTAGGCAATGATGAAAGAGCCTATGATTTGGTAGACTGTAGACAATTGAACTTGATGCCTCTCTTATGCCTGAAATGGCAGTTTAATTGAATTCCTGGAACCTGCCAATATTATTTCTACTTTAGACTTGTGTAAAGGGATCTGGCATTGGGAGATGGACCCCAAAAGCAACTTTTGACCCTCCAGATGGACTTTAGGAAAGCGTCACTCTTCTCACGAATGAAGACAAATATACCATACATAAAAGTGACATTCTTCTTTTCTGATTATGCAATTCACCAGCTTCCTTTCAGAGATGAATGAGTAATTTATTATAGGGAATGGGCATATTATAGGGTTTGCTTGCCCTTTTTATTTTCAGTATTGGCATTGCAGGCCATGCACATTTGGAAATAGAGTTCTGATGTACTGTAGAAAGGAGCAAGGTTTCCAGTGAAAGCAAAATAAATTTTAAAAAATAATGCAAATCTAGAAAATTAAAGAAGGAGAGCAACATGATTCCTACAGTGAATCAAATATAGACTGGACAAATAATGACAAGGTATTTCTTCCCAAGTTATTTCATCTTTGTTGAAATAAATTGTTGGGGTTGTTGAACTGTTACTTTTCTTCCTCTGTCTTTTCAATAGAGTTACATGCCTTCTCAGAAGTTTTTTTTTTAAGTAACCTGCATGTATTTGATTATTTTCTTATTTCTGATCTGTTAGCTTGATATGGAGAGGGCTTTCTATTCCAAACAATTTATTTTTCTCTGCTGCTTTTAAAACAGAGCATGGAGTCAGGTCTTTGATATTCACTCCCTACTTATGAGCGAACTGTACGTCAAACTAGCATAGCCAGGAGTGGGCTTCAAAATTTTTAGCGAAGCGTTCTGTGCCCGGTTGCTGGGTAGGTCATGGTGGGCCTGGCCTAGCCGACCTCCTGCACCATGGTGTGGGGGAGCATTTTTGTCTGCCCTGGGCTCCTCGAGCCTCTGGGGGGACAAAAACGCCTCCCTGGGCTCCAGAGGCTCTCTGGAAGCTGGAAACTGGCCCATTTCCGGCCTTCCTGAACTTCCAGGAGGCCTGTTTTTTTGCTCTTCCTGAGCTTCTGCCTGCACCCTGCACTTACCTGCATCTGAAATGGGCCACGTGGGGACACCTGGGAGGGGCCAGCCAGGATTAGGATTTGTGGGTTTACTGAACTGCACAGAATCTTAGCTAGGGGCTCTCCCGAACCTCTGAGAACCCCTAGCAGCCCACCCCTGAGTATAGACCTAGCAATTGTATCATTGTATTTAGCAGGGAGGGGTTTCCTCAGGAAGGTAGGGACATAAACAAAAATCAAGATGGCAACCAAAACTATGCAGTGGAAGTCCTAGCTCTACAATGTCATTTAAAAAGAATGGGGCTTCAATCACGTTGTGGCCACCATTTTGATTTTTTTTTTTTATGTGGGGCAGCTAACATCTAGGTGCACTATTAGCACACCTAACTTATACTATAGTTTCCATGAATGTACCACGTTCAGGCTTCAACAATATATAAGCCTAAAATGGTCAAACTTCTCTCATGGCGGGTGGAAAGATTGATGTAGACATGTGCTTATTAAAAGAACATATTGACTGCGTATGTCAAAACATTCTCTCCAACTTTGTGCACTTCGTGTGTGTGGAAACTCTTATAGTTCCAATACAAGAACATATTTGTAATTCAGGGCTAAACTGTGGGGTCCTTGGAGCTTTAGAAGCATGATGTTATTGAGTTTGGTAATGAAACATCTGCAAGAAAACCACAAGCTAAAAGAGTACCAAGGACTACAGAGTTGTTCTCAGCCTTGCTAAGGTTATGCTGGCTGGTGATTCTGAGAGTTTCAGTCCTATCTGAAAGAAACTAGATTGCAGATCAAATCTATCTGATCAAATCTTTCTCTCCCCATGTAAAGGAGCATTACTGCTTCTTTACCACCAGAGGTCTTCGCACAATACCTTTTCTGTAATCTCTGTCAGTTTGGAAAGACAGCAGTCCCAGAAGCTCCGTTTACCAGAATGATAGGAAGTAATTTACTTAAGTATTTCCAAGCAATTATTAGATTTGTACAGAGAGTTGAGGCAAAGCACTGCTGACAGATAGAACTGTTGGTCAAAAAGTCAGAGTGCACTTTGGGGCTGTAATTATTGTCCCACAGTCTAAAGGTGTAGGTTTCCATTTTCTTTCCTGAGTGAGGCTTACAACTTTTTTTAAGGGCATCAAAGGGTTTGATAATTCCTTATAATATTTACTGTAGAATTTGATTTATCCTTCTCATGAGACTTCAGCAAGAAAGGAATGTAACAAATAACCTTTCTCTTGTATTCCTTCTCTGCAGTTGTTTAATTTCATAAAATAATTTGAATTACCCTGACTTGCCATGATGTTTAACTATGCTTAACTCAACTACGACTTTTGCTCATTTTGATGAGTCACTAAGCTACATTTACACATGCCTTGCTAATCATTCATAAATTCTGTGGATGATTCTTATTTTGATTGCCTTGACCTTAATAATTTTTCATTTGTTATGAATGGAAGGAAATGGAAGGAGGAGGGGGGACGGGGGGGGGGGGGGGGGGGGGGGGGGGGGGGGGGGGGGGGTGGGGGAGGGTGGAGGGGGGGGGGGGGGGGGGGGGGGGGGGGGGGGGGCATTGTACTGCTCTAGAGGACCTTTGATACAAAATTGAACAGTTCTACAATTGAAAGTGATTACTGGCTATTGTCAATACATAAGATACATATGGAAGAGGAAGGAGAAAGTAGGAATGAGAGAGGAGAAATGACAGCTTGCTGTTTTATATCTTTAGCTATCTAATTAGAAAGAGGAAACAATTTCTTTTATTGTCAAAATCTATAACAATGACAACAAAGACATGTCCCTGATCTACCATACAGGCTGAAGAACAATGCTCAGGTTAGAAAAAAAAAGGCAGCATAATTTTGAAAAACCTTGAAAAATCCTTTGTAACCCTTGAAAAACAAGTACAATTTCACCATTACCAAAAGTATTGTAAACATTTTCAAGTACGCTACTATTTTTGTTTTTATTTTGTCTCCTATCCCCTCACCATTGATAAAAGTATCTAGATACTTCCATTACATTGCAGAACATTACATAGTCTCCAAGCAAGGAACTAAATTAAAGTATTATCAAATCTACAAGTCATCTAGTATTACAAATCAAACTATATAAAAATAACAATTCAACACAGCTCTTTTCCTGGATATCTTCTTTCCCAGCAATAATGAAAAATGATAATATAAAAAAATATAGCTTGCAAACAAGCTGTCTTTATTTTTTATTTTTTGAAAATTTTATTTGGGTTTTCACAAAAACAAAATACAAATAAAACATCTTTTTTTGAAAATTGCATGGTCCCAGGTTATCACTTCTTCATGCAGACACAAAACTCAATTTCATGCTCATTTTTATATTCTATTCCATATCTTATTACTGTTTTATATTTTCTACATAGTTTTTCCCCTCTTTTAATTTTCTCAACTTTATTTTAATTATCTCATCTCAATTCAAATCATTACATTTATACTTTGTCCTGTTTCAATTTCATATTATCTTTTCTTATTAAACAAATTTTTCCCTGTAGTTACCAATTGGAGTATGACACCTTTATATCTTTTAATTTTATCCATTCAAACTCTTATTTAAGCTTCAATGTATACCTTTAAGATTATAGCATTCAATATAATACATAACTTCCAATGAATTCTGCTTGGTACATTCTTAAAATACACACTATAGTCTTAAAAAGAAATATATATATATATATATATATATATATATATATATATATATATATATATATATATATATATATATATGTGTGTGTGTGTGTGTGTGTGTGTGTGTGTGTGTGTGTGTGTGTGTGTGTGTGTGTATGTCCCACCTTCAAAAGCAAATAAGCAAGCCGAAAGCAGTCGTCCTCAAAAGCAAAATAAACGAAGAGGAGTTTCAGAAGATAACAGCTGCTATTATTCACAGTCTACAGCACATTAATCCTGGCTTAAATCCACAAGCCTCCGAGCTTTGACCGTTGCTTCTCCACGTAAATTAAATGCTTTGTTCCTGACAAATTTTCAAACTCAGGCGGATCCTTTTATAGTTATTAGGGCAACAGTTAATTTCCTTAATTACTCATTTGACCTTCTCCTGCGTTCCAGCTGGCCTTGCCTCTTAAAGCGGCGTCTATTCCTAACATCTAACCAACAATTCTCCAAGTTCTCGTCTCCACTTGAAGACTCTCTTAAAACTTCTCTGTCAGCCATTCCCGGCTGATGATCAGATACTGAACCAGAGGAGGTCGAAGGTCCTGACCATTCTACTAAATCAGGTCTGTCCTCTCTTGTCACGTCCATCTCCTCTTCCTGATTATCATTCCAATCACTGAGCCATGCTGGCTCATATTTCTCTGCCATGTCCTCCTCACTTGAGCTCATATCAGCCACAGGAGCTGAATCCAAGTCCGGAGCCACAACACACACACACACACACACACACACACACACACACATGTTTTCTTAAGTTTCTTAAGTATATATATATATAAAACACACATTCCATTCCAATTCCATTCTATCATTAATATTCATTAAAATCTTAACATCTTTAACATTTCTTTTCAATTAAATATCGTACTTCCTTGGGAACACTTATAAACTTTCCATAGTTAATTCTTTCCCCCCCCATATTTCTCACTTATATTTTTATAAATCATTACTAATAATTAAAATGTTCCCATTTAATTCTCTCAATCACTTTAATTCGTTTATTTATTAACGAACATTCTACTACATTACAGTAAATATTTTATCCATCATTTTAATCATATTTTCTAAAATTATTTCTGTTTGTAATATAACAATGCTATCTTATGTACCTTTGCAGAATCCCTTTTGCAATTAAATTTTCACCCATTATCTCTAAACAAGCTTATGGTTACAATCCTTATATCTTTTCCCTGTTTCTCCATTTCTTGTTTCTGTCTTTTACAACTTCTTTTCCTTGCCTTCTTCCCCCTCTTCTTCTCCCTCCCCTTTTTACCCCCTCATCTCTCTACTTCAAACTCTTTCATCTGTAATCCCCTCTTCTGTTGCTTTCTAATATTATACTTATCTTTCAAATTGTTCTTCCTTTTGATTGTTTTTTCTAGTCTTAAACCTTTCGCTCTCTTTCCCCCCTTTTCCTTTTTCCCCCCACTTAAAATTATTTGATCATTAAAGATGGCTTCTTCTTTGTCCCAAACTTCTTGTTCTGCAAACATTTCTTGATGTTTCTCATAGTTCCAGATCTCCATTTCTAAGAATTGAAATATGAAGCCAAAAGAACCTCTCCCTTCTTGTGCATCTTCTTTCCATTTTTTAAGTTCCATTTTCAGTTCTTCTAAGAGCAATACCATTTTAAAGACTTTTAAACAAACACCCGGTTAATTTTAGTCATCTAGATGCAAAAACCAAAAATCACCAAGTAATCCAAGGCTGTTTTTTCTTGCTTCTTTTTTCCACTTTCTCTTCCTGGGGTTCTATTATTTTGTTACCAAGTTTCAGTTAAAATGTATCTTTGAGGAATCTTGTTAAAATTCCACTGTAAGTTCCTTTTAGTTACAGTTCCATTCCTTAGTTCCAGGCAGTCTCCTCCATTTTTCCAGATCCTGCCCTTTTATTCTTTTTTTTTCTCCTTTCCTGCTTTTAAAAACTTTTAAATATCCAGAAATCTTTATTATCCCTTTGACTTTTATTTTCAGCTTAGATGCCTATTAATGTCAAAGTGGATTTTTTTTCTATTTCTTGCTTAAGTCTCTTAACTGTCAGTATAAGGAAGGGAAGAAAAAAAAAAACCTAATCCTTTCCCTTCTCTCTCTCCTTCGCAGCTTCAAAATCTTCTTTGGGAACAATGTTATTAAATTTAAATTCCAGGGTACCTTGCATTGTTGCTTTTTCAATTTAACCCGGTCAATCAAAACTTTCTCTTCTTATCTTCCTCCTGCACATTCTTTTCCGGTTCAGTTCTTCTTTGAGGTGGCCATTTCTGACCACCGCTGCAACCGCCTTTGGGAAAGAGAGTAATGGCCAGCTGGGGAAGAGAGATGCGGCTCTCCTCGACCCTGCTGGCAATCTCCCCCTTCTTCACCACCTCTACGGGGTGGCTTAGCCCCGAAACCAGCCGGCTCGGGGCGCTCTGGCAGCGAGCACAGATCGAAACCACGCACAATCGCGGATTTCGGTCTGTTGCCGAAGAGACTCAAACCAGAAGTTTCCACAAACAAGCTGTCTTTATAAAACCCTTATACATCCTTTGGCAAGATACAACATAAAATGTACAGTTTAGCTGTTACCTATTTTATCATAGGTAAAATTTAAATGTACATGTATCTGTGCCTGTACACATTTAAAATCTATGTACAGGATTACATTATTGATCAAAGATAGATCAAATGACCAAATAGTAAAGACCTTTTTGTATTGAGAAGGGGAATTTTATTTTAGTTTTTCATTCTCTGATGGTGTGTTGTTAGTCATGCAGTGATGGAGTGGTAGAATTGAATTTTTGTCCTGCTTTTATGGGGAAAATGTATAAGCTTTAATTAATCAATTAGTTAGATTTATACCAAATCTTGAGAACCAGTTTGGTGTAGTGATTAAAGCATCAGGTTAGAAATCTGGAGACTGTGAGTTCTAGTGCTGCCTTGGGCCAGTCACTCACTCTCAGCCCTAGCAAGCAAGAAATGGCAAACCACTTCCAAACCACTTTGCCAACATTTTGCGAGGTCCACTCTCAGCAATCCTAAAAGTAATGACTCAAAGGCACACACACACACACAAACACATACACAAAAATCCTTATTTTTGCTCCAAAAAATGTAAGGAATCAATCTAACCTGGATACTTCGATTTATCCCCCACAAGTCTAGTGAAGAAGGATTGTCTACAGGACACTGAATGAGTTTCCCTGGCTGAAATTGGATTCAATTTGAGTTTTCCCAATCCTAATCTAACATCATACCACTATATCACACTGTCACTTCACATTAATTTTAAGTGTGAAAAGGCTACATGCACCCACTTTAGCCCTTATGGCAAAATGTTTAAGAATAATAATTTTAAAAAAAACACATTGCAGAAAATGATGTGAAAATCACTGAATAATGTGAAAAGCATATAATTTTGGTCATACAATCTCAAGAGAAACATGAGAACATTTGGCCCATAGCCTGCATCTTGCCTATCTAAGTACCTGGGGATTAAAATACTTCTATCTATTTCTGATTCTGTTCTATTTATGAATAATTTGCAGTAGCTGCAATTTGTGTTGCAAAGTGACTTCCCATATTAAAAAAAATTCCAACTGGAAGTCAAGAGTAAATGAAGGGTAAGTTCATATAGTATTGCATTATTTGCTAGTACATAAAGTACTTCCTGGCTGTTTGTCTGAATTGGGATCTGCTTCAGCTCTGCTAAAGCTATTCTTGGCTTGGATGATCCCCTTTGTTCCACTGCTTCATTGCTAAACATTAAAAGCCTTCTCAGAAATGTCACTCAATGTCTCTACTGGTATCCTCTTGCTCTTATCATTAATAGATTTTAAAACTTTTTTTTTTTTTTTTTAGATCTTGGATATCCTGCTGCTAGTTCAGACTTGATAGAATGAACTGTTAAGTCTTGGATGGCTTCCTTCAGTCAGAGAACTACCAGGGCAACTCAACTATCTCTCCATACTGCTTCTCTGTTGTCTTTGTTGCTCTCTTTAAGAGATTTTACAGAGTATTTACAAATAATGCTTTGAACCAGAATCAGCTCGATCCAGACAATGTTGCTGCTTTTTCTCCTGATTCAGGAATTGGCCCTGATATTAAAAAGACAGAGAAAGTAGAAGTTCTGAAGAAAAATATGAATTGATCCTGTTAACATGTTTACATGAAAATACCACAACCATTTTCGACGATTAATGTAAATATATTCCCTTATCATCTTACCTGCATCCTTCTGAGCCTTTTAGCCATAAATTGTGGCTTACTTAAAATTAATTATATCAAGAGAAACATTTAAACATCAAGATTAATTGTTCATTAACCTTGCAGCCATTATGAATCTGTGTGATATATTTAAATTTGGTCAGTCACAGACTATAATTTAAAAACTGAGTCTACTTCAGCTGGTTATAAATTGATATTCTATTTGATTACCCATTTCATTCAAATTTTATCCAAGAACAGCACTGTTATTTATTTTATATGTATTCTGCTGAATAGAATTAAGGAGACCTATTGAGGGAGGGAGGGGCTTTATGGTGTAGTGACTATGGACTAGACAACATATTTCTTGGTGTTTAACTGAAAACTGTGACTGGCATCTTCAACAGACAATATAGTACCAATTAGAGACCAGCCCTCACCAACCTGCACCAATAGGAAACCAAAAGACCAATCAGCTGTCAGAATTCCTGTCTATAAAGATAGGAGTTCAATCAGCTCCTGCTTATTATTTGGTATCTGCATATCAGATCACTTTGCCCCTGAAGATGCCAGCCACAGTTGCTGGTGAAATGTCAAGAAATCTGTTAGCTCAAGAAATGTCAGACCATTGTCTAGACCATGGTCACTAAACCCTGAAGCTCAAAATACAACAGATATCACCCTACACTAGTATATTAATCTTGAGGGAAACAGGCAAGAACTATTATATAATCTAAGACAGGCAAAACATATCTTAAATCCTGGAAACAAGGTACTATTTAGAAGAGATTCAGGCAATCCCATTTCTGATTCCCTGGGATATAATAGAGGAGGTAAAAGCACAATCAAGTTTTTGAGATTTAATATCATAGACCATCTCAAAAAATACAGTTCCAAATTTCCTGTGGAGTCTATTTCCTGATCTGGCTACCCCAAAGGACCGACATCTGCCCTAGGAGCATAAGGCAGTATGAGAAAAGCCTATTATAGTCACACAACTAGACTTGCCAAAATTATCCTCTAATCTAAATTTTTGCCTGTGTCCCCATGTAGGATTCCCTTGCCTGAACTGTCCATTGATCCATTATTAAATGGGAAGGCAACAATGAAATTTACCAAATTAAAAATTCGACCCAAATGATTGTTTATCTAGCAAGGCTGGGCAAATGGAGGAACACAATACAAAGCACCTTGTTTGAATTATTAAAGAGCTATAGAGTTTTTTTTTTCATATATGCATGCACAAACACAGGCACTTTTCTCCACTGGGAACAAAAAATGAAGCGATGCATGTACATTGCAGCAGCTATAATGCAACCAGAGAGATGCAACTTCCAAAAGAATGCTTGCAAATCCTGAAAAAAGATACAGATGCAATGGTGTACTTTGAAGCCTCCCCACTTCAGAGAATTTGCAGAACCATATTTGCTTAGAACATCTGTCAAAGCCAGTTAAGTAGCCTGAAAGATTGCCATATAACCATAACAGCTGTCCTTGTAATTCATTCCAGATACTCTTCTATAAGAGTGATCTCTTTATGGACAAATGAATTCATGTGGCAAAACTAATCCAACCTTGATTTAGTTACATGCTTCCAAGTTTTATTTCGGTTGCAGGAGCAGTGAGACAATGGGAAATGAGAGATCCAATGTTTTGACTTTATAGATTTTCTGCTTCTAAGAGCCCAGGATTGTGTTTACTGGTACGGACTGTGATCATTACAAGTTTATTTCCTGATGCCCGAGGCCAGTGTTTCTCAAACTCTGCAATTTTAAGATGTATGGATTTCAATTCCCAGAATTCCCCTGTCAGCATGAGAAATACTGCCCCAGGCTATGGTTTGGTGATATGTAAAATGTGCCTGTTTTATGGTTTGCAATAAAGAAAGAAAGACGTTCAGTTTTTAAAGTATATGTATTGATGGATCTGACATCAAGATTATTCAAGATAGGAGAAAGGAGAAAGGATCAATTGAGTATCCAATTCCAGAGAACAAAACACATTGAAATGTCTTCCTTACTACTCATCTGTTTATGATCTTCTAATTGCAATCACAACATTCAAACACAAAACACTTGGGATGTCTTGATTTCTTTCTTCTGCCTTGGCAGTTCAGGGGGAAACTTGAATGAAATAACATTAAGTAGCACTACACATTAAAAAAAAACAGTCAAGCAGAAAAATGCTGAAGTAAAAAAACTAGCTAAATCGCTACCAAAATGCATGCAGGAATAGGAAAGTCTAGCAAATTATGCTGTAAGAAAGAAGTGCAGAATATAATTCTCAGTTTGTCAATCAAGGTTTTAATTTCACATATTTTACCTAACTCAGATTAATCCAAAGTGTGCTTTTAAAAAAACCAGATGCAACATTAGGATAATTCTCAGGAATGCAGATTTCATAAATTCTTGAATTAAGAACCCAGTGAATATTGGCCTAAAATTTGAGCTATTGACTTGTTGGAGAAACCTTAATCTATTTTATAATGTTTGTAGAAACTAATGAAAATAGGAGTCATTTTAAACTATTATGTCCCCAAAACTGTTAGAACCTTGAACTTGTAGCTCTCTGCTTGATGTCCTTATCTTTTCAGCCAGTAACGTTAATGTGAGGAAAGGGGTTTTGTGCTATTGATCGTTTTCAGAATAGATTTTAGATTCTCTTATCAGTATAAATATAGAAGGCCTACTGCCTGTTTTCATAGCTATTGGCTTTCTTTTCTTGAAATGGGCTGTAGAAAGTTAGCATCCACCCATTTCCTAGGAGAAAGAAATATTCTAGGAAATATTTAAAAGGCAGAATATTATACCTCCCTGGATGAGAAAAGGAGAAACATGCTCTTGGAAAGCATCCCCCACCTTTGTTAATAGCCCCAGAAAAACTGAGCTATCCTATCTATAAGACAAAAGACATTTAACTCCATGGTGATAGAACTATAATCCATAATAGGAATTGCCCAAAGCCCCTTCATTACATTACCTAGCAAGATTCAACCAACCCCGGGGCTCAAGACAACCTACAAAGTTATCCCTGCATGGCCCCATGGGAGTCTGAAAACTAATCAGCATACATTTCTTGCCACAGGAACAGGAAGCGAGTTCAAAGCCCAACAAAGGGTATAAATCTCTGTTCCTCTCTCACCCATGTGCTCTTTTTTGCCCAGGGCCTCAAACCATGTGGTCCTGTTCCATCATTAAAACCATCCTTCCAAGCAGTCTCCATGTTTCCAGGTCTTTCTTCCCACTTGGAACTGAACCCAGATGGACATTTCTTCCAACAGAGCATCTAGAAATCTTTAGCAACACAGGTCTCCATAGAGTCCCTTTGTCCTTGAAACCTTATTCAAACATAAGAACATAATGCGGACAGCATCTTACTCCATAGAAGCAACTGCCCTGTGTTAAACATTATGTACTGTATAATTGCCCTATTGGCATAATGTCCTTGCAGGACAACTTAACTGTGTCTTAAGTAGTCTATTTGCTGAAGTAGCATATATTCTGTTCAGACTATTAGTCATCTCTCAGTTTTGTTTTTATCTGGCTAAGCAGCTAGTTACTAATTTCAGAAGACTGTGAGTGTTTCTCAGTGCAAATAACATTTTGAAGACATTATTTAATGAATAACAATCAATCTGAGGCATTTGGAAAAAAAATCCCTTTGGAAAAAAAAGTATTAAAGATATTTCCTTTGCCAATAAATGCTAATTTGAGTGATGATGATGAATGATAATGAAACTGATGATGATGGAGTTCTGGTGAATGTTTTGACTGTTTATTATGATAGAATCTATTCCTAATGCTGTTGGCAATACCAGATCCAGAATTGGTAAGAGTAAGAGGATAATTTTGTTCCTGTATGTCTCCCAATGCCTTCCTAGCTTCCTTGCATATTTATTCATGCACATAACAACTGTGGGGGCAGTAAAATATTACATAAAAACAAATTAAAAGGCAACAGGGCAGTAGAATCAATTGCCAAGGGAGATAATAACCTCGCTTTTACTGAAATGTTTATCAGCAAAGTCTGTTGTAATGGTTTAATTTTGATTCCTCTACTGCAGTGTTCCCCAACTTTAAGATATGTGAGTTCAACTCTCAGAATGGGCATTGGCTGGCTGGGGAATTCTGGCAGTTGAAGTCCACACATCTTAAACTTGCTCAGGTTGAGAACAAATTACTGAATCAAAGTCTGGAATGGTAGGAACTAAATGGCCCCTTCTGACTCTATGATAACTAAACAGACACTAGAAGAACATGAGAAGCTACCTGAAAACACCACCTGGTCAGCACAAGTAGATAGCACATTATTTGTCATAAACAAATATTGTAATCAGAATATACAAAAGGAAGACAATAGAAAGAGTTGAATTGCCTGAAAGCGATGCTGGATTCTCTCTTAGAACTACCAGCTATGATGGAAGATGTTGCCAAGCTGAAATACTTGGTCATAGCTTTGCTTCCCTTGTTTTGTTTTTCATTTTGACATGTTTTATTGCTATATTATTATTTTATTATTATTTTCCATGGTTTTTATCTTGTGCAGAGTATACAATTTTAACAAATGAAGGAATGAACTTGTAACATATGGAATGCTTATTTATTTTCAAGTAAAGCTAATATTACAGAGACACTGTAAACTTCAGATTCTTTCATTAAAACCTGGCAAGGTAATGTGGGGCCATAAAAAGTTTTGTAACTTGAGCTTGTGGATATGTTTTTAGCATTAGTCTAACTTTCATAAAGTCCATATTATTGGCTAGTCTTATTAGCACAATATTGCAAATGAAAGAAGCAGGTTAGAGTTGCAGTGGCTTTTGATTTTCCTATCAAAATAGTATATTTATTTATTAAATGTATGTTCCACCCATCTTGCAGTTCGAGGCAACTTTGTATGTCTTCTTTTATGTAGAATACATAATACATAGTATGATGAAATCTGAACTTGTTTTATCAGCTATCACTTACAAATCGGTTATCTATAACCAAATTTAACTTTGAATAAACACTAACCTCTGCATGATTGTGCTTGCCCTTGCCTCTTTGGAAATGGTTCCTGTACACTGGTGGTGTCATATAATGAATTAAAAAGAGGGACAAGCTAATTTTCTTCCTAGGGTCAGAGATGTTCCAGTTCTCCAGCGTAAGTAGCTGGCAGAATGCAAACAAGTCAACATATTTATAGGGCACTAGATAATGCAAGTTTTCAGATCCATTGAGGTGTCTGAATGAAAAATATGCTAATTACATTGTCATGAAACAGCCAGATGATGATGCCCAAGCATTAGCAACATCATGATAGAACCTTGACTATCCTTTGAACAACAGAAAACCCATCTTATGGCAAAAGTTATGGATGTTCCACCCTCTTGAGTTGAATTGAAAGATGTTTGAAGTCAATTTAATTCATCTTTTGATGGGAAAGACTGATCAGCGCTGCAACAATGTTCTGTGAAAATTAAATCCCAGTAAATATTATTAAGACCCTTAATACAGAAGAAGGCTGAAACAGTTGTTTTCTTTCTGTAATAGTTTCAGAATTTGGATATCCTTGTGGTTTTGATCTGCTGGAATTCTGCCAGTGTTAATTTACGTATATTTGAAGTGACTTTGTATAGGTGCCAAAAAAGAGGAAGGAGAGACTTAACATTTTTTTAAAAAAATTATAATTTGTAACTTGTACTTAGTATTTAGCACACAGAGAAGGAGAAAGAAAAAAAAGAAAGAATAAAAGATAAAAGAATAATATATGTATAACATCATAATACTAAAGTTCAGGGTTTATCAGGATATTTCATACAAAATGCCTTGACAAGCTTAGGAGCTCGAACATCCTTCTCATTCACCCATTCGGAATGGGAAGGAGGAAAATGTTTCCAAACAACTAAATATTGGAGTCGACTTCTTTGTTTCCTAGAATCCAAGATTTCTTTAACTTCAAAATGTTGCTCACCTTCAATTAGCAAAGGCACGGGGGGATCGACCTGAGCCGGTCTCACGTCGGAAGTATGTTCAGGTTTTAACAAACTAACATGGAAGACAAGGCAGATTCGTCGGAGGGTTTTCGGTAATTGCAGTTGGACTACTACAGGATTCACAATTCATTCAATTGGAAAAGGTCCAACATACTTAGGTCCAAGCTTTTTTGACTTTTGAGTAGTCTGCAAATATCTGGTGGATAGGAAGACTTTGTCACCCACTTGATATGGTTTTTGAAAAGTTCTCCTTTTATCTGCAATTTTTTAATGAGCTTGATGAGCATCATCTAATGCTTTACAAGTAACGGGCCAGGTAAGCTGGAGTTGGGTTATCCACTCATTCAGTGACTGAATGTTAGGTTTCTCCTGTGGAAGCTTGGGTATAGGTACAAAGTCTTGTCCCGAAGCCACTTTAAATGGAGTAAACCCAGTACTACTATGTACCGAATTGTTATATGCCATCTCAGCAAATGGCAGTAGGTCAGCCCAATCAGCGAATGGCAACAGGTCAGCCCAATCATCTTGCTGATAATTTATATAACATCTAAGATACTGTTCCAATACAGAGTTAGTTCTCTCACAAGCCCCATTGGTTTGTGGGTGGTGGGCGGAGCTTAAGCCCTGGGCAGAGCCCAATAACTTCAGGAACTCCTTCCAAAAGTTTGAGGTAAACTGGACACCCCTATCTGAGATTATGCATTCAGGAGCACCATGTAACCTGTAGATATGTAAAATAAACAGTTTAGCCAAGGTTTTCACAGATGGGATCTTTGCACATGGTACGAAGTATACCTGTTTGGAAAACAAATCTGTTACTGTATTTCCCCCTTTTTCAGGTAATTCCACTATAAAATCCATAGAAATTTCTTTCCATGGGGCAGTTGGCCTAGCCACATTTTGGAGCAAGCCCACTGGTTTACCAGGCAGCCGTTTGGCTGAGGCACAGATAGGACAACTAGCCACATAAGCCTCTATGTCTTTTTTCAAGGTAAAAAATTGCCTTTTAACCAAGTGTAAGGTTTTCATGAATCCAAAATGTCCAGCAACTTTAGAGTCATGAGCTTGCTGTAATATTTGGTTTCTCAACATTTCTGGAACATATAATTTGACCCCCACCCATGCCAATCCATCTTTAACTGTACAGTTATTTGAGTGAGCCAAGAACAATCATTAAGTTTCAGAACTTCTTTGAATTGGGAAGATAAATCATTTGCTAATTCAACTTCTTTCTTTTTCTGGGCTCTGGTAACCACTGGAACCACCAACTGTTGGCTGGGGACAATAGGCCGAACCACTTCTGGGTGGGCACTATTATATTGAGGTAATCTAGATAAAGCATCTGCCATGAAGTTCTTCCCCCCTGGAATGTACTTCAATGAATAATTAAAGCGTTTGAAGTACTGTGCCCAGCGAACTTGCTTGGGAGACAGTTTCCAAGGCGTTTTTAAAGCTTCCAAATTTTTATGATCCGTCCACAACTCAAAAGGGTGTTTTGCCCCTTCTAGAAAATGCCTCCAGGTTAACAGAGCCCAGCGAACTACAAAAGCTTCTTTTTCCCAGATGGCCCATCTTCTTTCGGTCTCAGATAGTTTACGGGAAGTATATGCACATGGTTGCAGAGTCCCCATCTCATTTGCTTGTAGTAACACTGCCCCAACTGCTACGTAGCTTGCATTGGCTTGGATTACAAAAGAGGCAACCATGTCCGGGTGCTTGAGCACTGGTTCAGCAGCAAACAGTCGTTTCAGCTTCTCAAAAGTAGATTGGCACTCCATGGACCACTCCAGGGGTTTCAATTCCCTTTTGGTTTTTAGGAAATTTGTAATAGGCAGTGCAATCTTCACAAAAGCAGGGATAAACTGACAGTAAAAATTAGCAAATCCCAAGAAACTTTGCAGTTGTTTTCTGGTGCAGGGAGGGGCCCATTCCAAAACAGCACGAACTTTCCCCGGATCCATTTCTATGCCATCATGTGATATGCGATAGCCTAAATAGTCAATTTTCTCCTGGTGGAATTCACATTTGGATAACTTCGCGTACAGTTCAGCAGTTCAAAGTTTTTCCAGAACTGAATGCACTAGTTTCACATGTTCATCACGAGTCACCGTATAGATAAGAATATCATCAAGATAAACCAACACCCCTTTGTATAGGTGTTCATGCAACACCTGATTTATCATTTGCATAAATACTGCAGGGCCCCCCTCTAGGCCAAATGGAAGAACGTTGAATTGGAAACACCCCATTGGGCAGTTAAAAGCACTTTTCCATTCATCTATGTGGGGGTAGCTCTTCCGAGGCCTTCTCACTGAATACCTCCTTTAAGTCCCAATATTCCTCTGGAATTTTCTCCTCCCCCCTCAGATTCTCGGTGCTAGTGGAGGCCAGTTCTGTGGGATTCTCGGGTTTCGGTTGAGATTCCCTTCTGGCGGTTGGTCAGTACGTATGTGCAATGATCCCCTCCTCCAGTTGACATGGGGGTTCCATTTCCAGAGCCAGGGCAAACCCAGTATTAGGGGGCGCTCCTTCCCAGGAGCCACAATAAAACACAAAGTCTCTCTATGCTTCCCCATCATCATTTCTACTGGTTCCATTATGAAATGTGCAGGGCCACCCCCCAGCTACTGATCCATCCTTTTGGCAAAACGCTATGGGCGTTTTTAAAGTCTTTAGCCTTAAACCCATTTTCTCTACTACCTCTGAGCTGATTATGCACCTTGTGCACTCAGAGTCTAGCAAGGCCAACATTTCCCCTTTGGCTCCTGACGTGGGTACCCTTAATCTCACTGGAATGGTCATAGGGCCCTTGTTTGGACTTACCAGTGAGTCATCTTCCGATTCAGATTCACTCTCTTCAGAAGAGGTTGGAGTTCCTAGCTCCTCTCCTTTCGGACGGGCGATCTTTACAACCTCCTCCACTTTAAGCACCATTTAGCGAGGCTTTGCTGGAGGTTTTTCAGGTTTTCTTCCACTTCCGGGCACCCCCTTTGGCTCAAGCTTGGCACGGCAGTCTGCAGCCCAGTGACCTTCCTTCCCACATTGGAAGCATGCAGTGGTCTTGGGTTTTGTCGCCATCCCTCCCTTTTGAGGTTTTAAGACTTCTCGAGGGCTGGTGGGGGAGGACTTCCTCCAACCAAGGTCCCCCCGGCATCTGTTTCAGGTCAAATCAATTTCCACCTCTGCTGCCAGCACGTACCACAGCTGCAGCTCACGGGGTCTCTTCTGGCAATACAGCTTTGATAAACATCTTCATTCAAACCATCTTTAAAAGCTTCTATCAGGGTTCCCTGAGACCAGCCTCGAATATGGCATGCCAGCTCTCTAAATTCCTGGGTGTAATTGGCCACTGATCTCCGCCCCTGATTTATGGTTTTCATCCTAATTCTAGCCTTGCGTTCAGCTAGTGGATCTTCAAATCTGGCACACACCACTGTTATGAACAGATCATAATTCAACAGTTGGGGGGAATTATCATTATGCAAAGTCACCACCCACTTTGCAGTGGTTCCCTCCAGAGTCCTGGTCACATATCTAACTTGGCTGCTTCCAAAGAAAAATCCTGCCCATATTCCTCCATATGGCTCCAGACTTGTGCCAGGAAGAATCCTAACTCCTTGGGATCTCCTCCATATTTTACTTCCAATGGAGGCACCTTTGGAGTTCTACGCCTTCTGGCAATTACTCCCCCTGTTGGGGGCCCCTGGGCTGTTGCTGCCTGTTGCGCTGGCCCAGGTTGATTTATGGGGGTAGCTGCTCTGGTTCTTCTGGCTGGAGCTACCTCCCCCTCTTCCCCCTCATACCTTTGATCAGTCTGAGTTTCTCCAGCAGCTTCATTTAGAAGATGCAGGGCTTGAGTTAGTAAAAAATTCCTTCTTTCCTTCTCTTGCCATGGCTCTTCTCTTCCACGCCGATGGGTAGTGGTCATTCCTGGAGGAGGCTTTTCCTCAGGATCTTCCCAGCTGACTCCCAGGGACCATTTGGGCTTTACAGCTGGTTTTTTTCCAAGACTTAATTCTGCTAATAAGTCGGCTTCCCCTGCCGCCTCTAACAACAGGGAATCTGGTCTCCAGTCACTCCCAGGTCTTATTGGTTGCTGGCTGGATTAGACATTGTGTTCAAACCCCCTTGGAAGAAAGTTCTCTGGGTGGGCTGGTAAACTAAGATTCAGAATAATGTCAGATGGTGTTCCATTCAAAATCCAAGAAAGAAATACTTAGACTCCATTAATTAGAGAAAATATATCTTTTACTGGAAATCAAGTGGTAGCGATAAAAGAATTCTGAATCTGAGAAAATGAGCACGTAAATCACATATACAAAGTGATGGCAACGTTCCCACCCCCAATAGTTCAATTGGCTCATCCAATTAAAAGTTGTGTATAGCATCATGTGGGCATGTCCAGGTGGTGATGAGGCCTCTGTCCATTGACCTTGGCATATTTTGATAAAGAGTTGTGGTTGCGCATAGCATAGGATAGAAGCCTAAGCAAGAATCTCCCCCCCCTCAACTTATACAGTTCTGTTTTGTGAAACCTCCAGCTCGCTTCCCATAATCATGCCCCCCTCCTCCCCCCGTTAGTTATGACAGCCAAAAGATGCAAAGCAAAGGAAGAAAATCTTGAAGGCTGACACATACATACTACCTTTCTATTACATTTTTATTGCATGAAATTAATGTGAGATTTCTTTTTTCTGATTTCAAGTAATATATTTCTTCAGACCTCTGTAAATAATAAAGCTAATATTCTGGCTCTGGAAGTTGCCAGCCACATCTTTAAGGAAATGCAGAATAGTGTCTTACAGTAGGAGTAGGCGTAGGACTCTTATGTATATATGTTTGCTACCACTGCATATTTTTTTCTTTAACCTGGAAGGTAAATATCTAAATCAAATTATCATTCCCTCTCCCACTTTCTCTCTCTCTCTTGTCTTCAGCATTGGTACCATTTCTTTAATGATGATTGATAAAATTGATTTTTTTTAACCAGAAGAAATGCAATATACTCTCTTAGCAATACAAGCTGCCAATATTAGCTAGATCATAAAAAAACTGCAGACAATGAGCATCAATCTATCTCCTGCAAGTTTGGGTTTGAAGAGAAACATTGTCCACTTCTAAGCCATTTCACAATTCCAATGTAGAGGTCAATAAATATTCAAAATTTATTTATTCCTCTCTCTGGCTTTTTTTAAATGAAAGATAAAAATGACATGACCAAAGCAAGAACTTCCCTGTGGTGCCACTATTTAATTTTGTAATCCATGACTGAACAGATATAGATATCAGAATGCTTACAAATACATTGGAAGCATTTATATTCAGATAATTGTAATAATAACATAATGGTCACTGTAGTTGAAGGATGAGCAATATTTTTACTGTTAAAAGGCCCCAATTAATAGTTTTGGCTAAGGGTAACAACCACATTGGGTGACACAATAATGTAAAGTGGGTGGGAATCTTTGATTTTCTGAATTTATTGGAAGGGATTTTTTAAAAATTCTGTTAACCTATCATGCATTTCCTATCTCAAAGTGGCAGAAAAGAGCCAAGATTTAAAAATAACTAGACAGAATGGAACAAATAGCAATAGCACTTAGACTTATATCCCGCTTCACAGTGCTTTACATCCCTCTCTAAGTGGTTTTATAGAATCAGCATCTTGCCCCCAACAATCTGGATCCTCATTTTACCAACCTCGAAAGGATGGAAGGCTGAGTCAACCATGAGCCAATGACACTCGAACTGCTGAACTGCTGGCAATCCGCAGCCAGCAGAATTAGCCTGCAATACTGCATTGTAAGCATTGCGCCACTATGGCTCTTAATGGCTAAAATGAATATAATCGGAAGAACCACCTTATAGAATGTGGCGATGTTAATTAAGATGCAGTTCATCTGTGTAGCACCTGCTCTGTGGAATTGGGCTTCCAAGTGACATTCAAGGTGCTGATTGTCATGTATGAATCCATGCATGATGTAGGGCTTCAGTGTTTTTGTGATTGCCTGTCTCCAATTGGATTTGCCCACCGGATATCACTTGGCATGTTCCCATCTATTCAAGAATGTCATCTTGTGGGTCCAGAAGGTGTGCCTTTTCTATAATGTCCCTTGGCCTTAATAATCTTATCCTCAAGATTTGTATAGCCTTGACCTGCTGTTTTTCAAGAAACCCTTGAAGAACCTGATGTTATGTGAGAAACTCTTCAAGAAACCCTTGAAGAACCTGATGTTAAACCTGCTATTGAGTTTGAATCTATCTACTGATAATTGTTGCAGCATATTTCTGCCACTCCAACTTGGTAAAGGCCATTTCTATTGTTCTGTTGATTTCTATAGTGCTTTTGTTTTTTTTTACCTTGTAAGCTGCCTAGAGTAAAATATGAATAGAAATCAAAATATCATCCATAAATAAACAAATAAATAAGATAGTCTTTAAGTGCTGTTCAGTGCTCAGAGTCCGTTAATAATTGTACTGGCATATTTAATAAATAAATGAACTGTCTGAAAACTTGTCATGCATAAAAGGGAATGCCATTGTTCTTCATGACCCCAGAAGGCCAACCAGAACCAATGGATTAAAACTACAAGAAAATAGGAAATAAGAGAAGAAGAAAAACCTCCTGACTGTACGAGCCATCAGCCGGTAGAATAGATTGTAACATAATATAATATATAGTGAGTAGTTATTTTAGTCTCTTCCTAGAATTCTTCAAACACAGGCCGCATGGTTACCTGGAAGGGACTTTGAAGGTCTTCTAGTCCAAACCCCTGACTGGATAAACCCCTCACTTTCAGATAAAGTGTTGTCCAATCTCTTCTTTAAAAACCCCTAGAGGTACTCCAATCACTGAGCAAGAGTTGAATGAGCTGACCTTTAAGTTCCCTTCCAACTCTATGATTTCTTTAAACTAAGCTTTGCCAATAGCATTGGAGGGAGCACTATAACTACAAAAAGGCCTGGAAGCCAACCTGTGATTTGAGGCATTAGATTGCCAATCCTTGTTCTAGATTTGTGAGGAGATGGAAGCCCTTTTGGGTAAACCAAACAGGAAACATGACTAGATGAGCTAATTTTACTTTATCGCAAGGCTACAATAACAGAATCATTCAAGTCTGAAAGTACAAATCTCCCATCATCTCGTTTTACAATCTGACCAGTTAGGTGGTTCTTCTTAAGTTTTTTTTTTCCTGATGGTTAAGCAACTACTAATTTATCTCTATCTATCTATCCGATTGCCTCTTAGATGACATCTCTTCCCCTCATCCCACAAGGTTTATCCCCATATCATTAACAAGAGGGAAACCAGGGAAATTTTTTATTTGAAAGTATTATAACTTACATTTACATTTAGATGCTCAGAACTATCCGGAAGTAAAAAACTATCCTAACCCTAAGCCTAACCCTAACCCTATGCCTTGTACCCAATTTCTAATATACCTACCAAGTTGGGAGTTTTCCCATCTCTGTTGAAAAGCTTTTGCCAAAAAAGAGAAAAAAGAAGGGTAAAATCATTATATATTGGATAGATAGTTGGACAATTTGCAATATTTTTCAAAGGTTTCTGAAACCTATTTGTTCAACAATACAGCCTTGATTAAATTCAGATATTTCAACTTGTTTTATTTTGCTGGATGGACAAGAATGCAGAGCAAATATTTTTAATGTCTTTTCTAGTTTGCATTGCTTAGTTTCAAAAACTTTAAATAGATTTTTTTCAACAATAATTTATATTACTCATTTTGTTCATAATTGTCATAACTTGTGCTAGTTGTATTATTTGGCACAATGGTTCAAAATTTAGAACTTTAGAAAATATGGTCAACCTGCCATCTTCAAACAGAAGCCTAATTTAGAGAAGTAACCATTGAAAGAATTGGCACTTACATAACCTTCCAGAGAGAAAATGTGGCAGGAGAACAGAGGATCAAAAATGTCATTGCATAAGTGAATTTGTATATACAGATCTCAATTTAAAATATAGAAATACAATTTGTCTGAAAAGTTTGGGCAGTTGGAACACACTGATTCAGTGAGTGGTGACTCAACTTCTCAGTTCCATATTCTGCTGACATTTGTTGGTAGCTTTTAATTATTATTTAAAACAGATTCAGCTTTCCTGCAGATGAAGTAAGGATCTTGGCAAAGAGCTAAACAAGGTTGGTCATGAAACAGAACCATGATTTGTTTCTTGGTGAAAACATCAAGATGGCAGCAACAACCTATTGATTTTACTTCTACCCCTTTCTATGTGTAACAGAAAATGTAAAAAAGGGACAGGACTTCAATTACATCATTGTGGTTGCTATCTTGAATTTATTTATATGCTTCAAGTCAATCAATTAATCAATCAACCAATCAATCAACCAATCAATCAACCAATCAACCAATCAGAATAGAGATGGAAGGGACCTTGTAGATCTTCTAGTCCAGTGGTCCCCAACCAGTGGGCTGGGAACCACTGGTGGCCTGTGAGAAAATTTTGGTGGTCCACAGAGAAATGTCACCCCCAAAGCACCCCCCAAAGCAATTAATCCAGGCTGCATGGGAACACAAGGTTGCGCTGCCCACATGGCCCGTGGGAACACAAGGCTTGCATCGCTTGTGTTGTGAACAAGAAGTAGTGAGGGGAGGGGAAAAAGGGCAGAGGGGGGAACTTGCCCCACTCACATCAGGCACATGGCCTGGTCACAGGGCTGCTTTTTTTCCACTTGGCTGCATGCAAGGAAAGCAGCAAGTCTTTCTTTCTCTCCCCCAAACTCCACCAGAAATGAGTCTTTGGGACCCTGGAAGGCATCCTGCTCCAAGAGGCTGTGCTAGCAAAGACTCATTTCTGGCGGAGTTTGAGGGAGAGAAAGAAAGACTTCTGCTGCTTCTGCTGCTTTCCTTGCATGAAGCCAAAAGACTTTTTGGGGGATTGTCCCAGGGTCTCTGATCCAAGGAATTTAAAATTATGAGTTTGGTGGTCCCTGAGGTCCAAAAGGACAAGTATCTATCCAGTCTTTACTTAAATCCCCCTCCAGTGATGAAGTACCCACAACTTCTGAAGGCAAGCTGTTCCACTGGTTAATTGTCCTCACTGTTGGAAGTTTCTCCTTAATTCCAGGTTGGTTCTCTCCTTGATAAGTTTCCATCCATTGTTTCTTGTCCTGCCTTCTGGTGCTTTGGAAAATAAGCTGACCGCCCCCCCTCTTCTTTGTGGCAGCCCCTCAAATACTGGAATACTGCTATCATGTCACACCTAGTCCTTTTTTTCTCTAAACTGGCCATTCCCAATTCCTGCAACTGTTCTTCATGTTTTTGCCTCTAAGCCCGGAACAGAGAGCTAGAAAGGAAACTAGGAAAAAAAATGCTGAAAGAAGGCAACAACCAACCAATGTTTTATCCAAGAACATATTTGAAATTGAACCTGATTTCAAAGGAAACTAACCTTTATCAAATAGTGAATATTCTTTTATCAATCCTAAATCAGGCTCATCCTCCACATATGCCATATGGTCACACAAAAATAAAACCCCAAGCATGCTGGTAGGAATTTATTTGTTCCTGGACTTCAGCAATTATATTTTGAAGCAACAGTGTTACATCTGAATTGGCCCGATATATAATTTGAAATCAAGAAGTTTTTAGACTAGATAGGAATAGAATTTCAATACATAGCACTAACTTTCTAGACAATTGGCTTAATGCGACTTCACTTAATGTTATTTCTGCGTGCAACGTCTGTGATGGTTCTAGGAACAAAAATGTCTAACTAGGTTTTACTTTTAGTTGACATACTTTTGCTGTGCTAATGTAATGTATTCGGGAACATATTATTGCATGACAGCCTTAGTATATAAATGGTGGGGCAAAGAGAAAATCATTGACATTTAGTCTGCAGTGAAAAATTGCAAATTTGAAAATTGAAAATAACATTAACTCAGGGAAGGGAAGATCAGGGTATATGACATACTGAACAGTTATTCAACTGAAAAGTGATGTACTCTGTTGCCTAATCATTGAGCATGATACCCCAAAAAGGACATATCCTCTTTGTCATAAATAAGTTTCAGAAACACTGAATTATACATATATAAAAGGACTGTTCCTCAAAAAGAAGAGGATATAATAAGGTATAAGATTCATGTTGTTAAAAGCTATAAGCAAGGGATCAGTTTTAGACTTTAGAATCTATGTGGGCATAGATAAATTGCACAAACAAAATAGAATGATTAGCACAAAATGCAATACAGAGTCAGCATTTTTCTAGGAACTGATGATGATGTTTTTAAAACTGAGGTTTGTTCATTGTTGGACCATATGTAGCATTTTGAGGCCACCGTTATATGAAAATTGCCTTTACATTGATAAAGACTTTTTTTTCCTACAAAGAAATATAGAAACTCTTTCTATAAAGAAATATAGAACTACAATATGGCCACTAAACAAAGTGAATAGTACAGTAAATAAATAAGTGAAGGTAAAACTGCTTGATTATTTGCAGAGCAAAGATATTTTGGAGAAGTGTCAGCAAATTTATTTATTTACTCAGAACAGTGCTGGCTTCACATTCTGAGGATGCTGTGTCCAGATACTTTTGATAGCAAGGGCATTTTTTGTTATTATAACTGACTCCCTGATTTGTTTTTCCTACTGCTTGTCAGTCAGCTGAATTTGACTGGCTGGCTTGAGGGGGGGAAAACATTACCTTGGGATTCCCAGTATTGAAGGATGATTGACTGAGAAGCCATTTAAGCTAATGCTGTTCATATGACAAGAATACTTGATTTACTCAGAGCTATTCAATTGAACCACAAGACTCCTGCACATGCCTTAAATGCTACAAAAATCTAAAGGATAATGAAAACTCCATCAAATGTTCTCTGTGTAAAAAATACACTCATCATGACTGCTTGGGATTACCTGAGCAGATGATTCAATACCTAAAATCATCCAATGAGTTTCCATATTTCTGCAAATCATGTAGACCCAAACTGGATCTGTCTGAAAGAGTTGATACCATCGAAACCATTGAAACATCCCCTACCATCGAAACCATTAAAACATCCCTCAACATCATAGTAGCATCCCTGGACGCCGTAAAAGAAAGAATATCCAACCTTGAAAAAAAGACACAACGCAAAAACCTGAACATCCAATAGCTACAAACCACATCTCTACCAAACAACCACAATCCAATCCAAAACCCAATCCACAAATAAACACAACCCAGACAAACATTGATATCCCAATCGTTGAGCGTGAACGGAAACGTCCAAACGCCATCTTATTTGGTCTAGAAGACATCAATGTCAATGATGACATCACAACTGTCCGAAACATCATCAGAGATTATCAAGCATCAACCATCTCCGCTGATGAAATACTTGACATTTCCCGCATCGACCGAGAGCTCAAAAATAGAGACGGCTCTGTGGCCCCACGCTTGTGCAGGGTCATTTGCAAAAATGAATCAAGCAAACGTAAATTCATTTATACTATAAACTCACTCGCCAAAACCAACACCAACCATAAGAACCTCCGTTGCCGCCCTGACCTAACCATACAGCAACGTGCCCGCTCCCGTGTACTCCGCATCGAACTAAAAAACCGTCTAGACAATGGAGAGAAGGACCTGTACATTGACTACCATGCTGACTGTATCAAAAGTAAGCCACGCAACCTGCAACTCGGCTTTAACCCTCAACCACAACCCTACCTCAACCCATCCACCATCACCCAAGACTAGGCACGCACGCCCCCAACTACCTCAATTCCAACTACTGCCGGCCTTAAATGCAAACTACTCAATGCAAGAAGCCTCGTGAATAAAATACCTGAACTTCTCTTCCTCCTAAATATGGCTAACTTCGACATTATATTTGTCTGTGAAACATGGCTCAATGCATCTCTCCCCAACTCCATTACCACAGTAAGAGACTATCAGGTTTACCGATCAGATCATGAAAATCGTCGAGGAGGTGGTGTTGCTATATTCTATAAAAAATCCTTACATCTAAAAAATATCCAAGTTACCCAGGAGCTTGCCCTTCCTGAAACCATCATCTGTGAACTATCCTCAAATATCACAATTCGATTCTTACTATGTTACAGAGCACCTGATTATGACATCGAACATGTAAACAAGCTAAATACATTACTAACATGGGCTGCATCCTGCCCATACCCTTTTATCCTTCTTGGTGATTTCAATCTACCTCATATTGACTGGACCCTAAATGATTGTACAACTGAAATCATACACACAACCTTCTACAATGCTATTACAAATCTGGGACTGGAACAACTAGTAATCAACAACACTAGACTAAACAACTGCCTCGATCTCATCTTCTGCAACAGTTTGAACTTAATTTACGGAATACAAACTAAAGAACCCTTTTCCAGTAGTGACCACAATATGATTGACTTTTGTCTCAACATACGTCCACACAAAAATCACCACAATGATGTAATCCCCTATTGTAACTTCAAAAAGGCAACTATGATCTTATAGACAACGATCTCTCATCCCTTGATTGGCAATCTCTATTCACTGGATGCAATACCGTTGAAGACCATTACAACATATTTTTACTTGAAGTCAAAAGAGTCATCAAACTATATGTTCCAACAACAACTCCCAAAACAAAACAAAAAGCAGATTACCCATATCAATAAGGAAACTTCAATCCAAAAAGAGATCACTCTGGCGGAAAAACAAATCTGGTCACGTTGCCAATTTCAAAAACCGATACAAAAATTTATGCCACCAGATAAAGACCGAATGCACCAATTATCACATTAAACAAGAGGAAAACCTTCTAAGCACCAATTCCACCCGTGCTTTTTACAATTTTGTAAACAACAAACTAAAAGACTCAAGGTCCATCCCTCCCTTGATAGGACCTGATGGTAAAGACTGCAACGACGACACCATTAAAGCCAACATCTTTAACACATTCTTCGGCTCAGTATTTGTAAACAGCAATGGATCATGCCCAGTATTTCCTAGCCGTACCACAGATAACAACAATGATCTAATACATATCGATTTCACAGAAGACAATGTCGAAAAATCACTACGCAATCTAAAACCATCTCTATCTATTGGACCGGATGGAATATGTGCCTACTTCTTAAGAAAGCTATCCACTGCCATAGCCAAACCTCTAAGCATAATCTTTGAAAAATCTTTCAGGACCAGCTCCTTGCCTAACCTATGGTCACAAGCCACAGTCATCCCCATCTTCAAAAAGGGAGACCCAAGCCTAGTTGAAAATTACAGGCCAATCTCCTTATGCTGCGTCACCTGTAAAGTCATGGAATCAATTATTAACCAATCCATCATCCTCCACTTAGAGACAAACAACCTACTCTCCAATAAACAATTTGGTTTCAGAAAAAAACTATCCTGTAATCTGCAACTCTTACACTGCAAAAACATATGGACGACACAACTCGACCAGGGCAAAGCAATAGACGCAATCTACATAGACTTCTGTAAAGCCTTTGATTCAGTGGTACACGACAAACTACTCCTAAAAATAAAATCCTATGGTATCTCTGGACAACTGAATAACTGGATAGAAGCATTCCTGTCAAACAGACAACAAATGGTCAAAATCGGGAGCGTCCTATCAAATCCAGTACCTGTCAATAGTGGTGTCCCCCAGGGCAGTGTTCTAGGACCAACTCTCTTCATACTCTACATAAACGACCTCTGTGATCATATTAAGAGCAATTGCGTTCTCTTCGCTGATGATGTAAAGCTGTTCAATACCACAGACAATTCTGCTACCCTACAAAAAGATCTTGACTATGTATCTGAATGGTCAAACAAATGGCAACTTCAAATCTCAACAAATAGAGAGTTTCCGGTTTGTCGCTTCAGAGCGGTAGGGATTCGCGAAGCTGCGCGATCCCTGCCGCGCTAGCCGTTTTGGGGCTCCGACCCGGACGGGTGTGGAGCAAGGCTGCCCTGCAGGGGTAGCTGAAGGTAAGGGGATCCGGAGGAAGGGTTTGGGGTGTTGCAGACCCCTCCCTGGCCGGCAGAACCCCTGTTACCAGGACGTGCAGCGGCGGTCCGTAATGGCCGCCACAAAGAAGTTGACAGCCGGGCAAGTATGCGCAGGAGGAAGAAGAGAAAGTTATTGAAAGTAAAAGTTCTTCTTGGTCGATCCAGGGCTTTGAGATTTATCTAATTTAATTCCTGGAAAAGATGGTTTTCTGATGATTTCTTCCACAAGAGAAAAAAAGCGGCTATTTTGAGGTGCTGAAGGGAAAGTTTACTCTCCCTCCCGACGGAATTAAGCCGGAAGGGAGAGGATAAAGAAAATATATAAATTTGGATCTTGTTGGAGGAGATGCCTTGAAGACTTGAGGACAGAAATATAATCTTAATAAGGCTTTAAAATATAGACTTGGATTCTTTTTTTTTATTTGTTTGATACCACCCTGGAAGAGGAAGGGGAATTTTGGCTTGCTTGGATTTATTGAGGATTGTGGATTTTGGGATTGTTTTGCCTTTCTCTCGAATATTTGGTTGGTGTAAGAAGAAAGAGGAATAAAGAAAAGAAAAGATTTATTTATAATGGCTTTCCTTTTTGAAGACCTGAGGGATGAATATGAGCAAACAAAAGCAATCTGCAAAGATGGCATGGAAAAAGCTTTTCTATTTCTAGAAATGGCGCTGGTCAATTACCAACAGACAATGGAACAGATGGAAACGGAAGAAGAACAACAAGGAAGAGACGAAGACGCCATCTTCATTGAATCCCAAAACTTATCTAAGGAAGAAGGAAGGAAGAGAGCAAGGAAAATGAAGGACTTAAGATCTAAAAAAACATTTGAGAAAGAGAAAAATATGATGCAAAGTAAATATAATGATAACAAACAAGAGAAAAAGGGAACGCAACAGAGAAGGGATCCCAGCAAGGCAGAGGTTAGAAGAAGAAGGGGGGGTAGGAAGATTTGGTGGGGGAAGAAAGAAAGGGGAAAGGCGGAGAAAAGCCTCAAAGCTTTAAAATTGGATGGGAGAAGAGGGATTTTTTTAGAGACAAAGGATGAAATATAATTTTCTGTAAGAAAGATTCTGCTAAGGTACAGAAGATGGTATTGTAACATTTATATTTGAAATAGTAAATTAGAATGCTTTAAGATTTAATAAGAAATTAAAATGTTGAAGTTTTTATTAATGATTGATTTTTAAAATGTAACTAAAATATTGAAGGAAAGGAGGATACAATGTATTTAAACATTTTTGGTGGATAGAATGTACCAAGCAGAACCAAATTGGGTATTTGTTATGTTGAATGTTAATTTTACTAACTTAGGGGGAGGATAGAAAGGCATCATACTCTGATTAGTGATTTCAGGAGAAATTTTTCTTTTATTATAAGAAGAGATAGAGGGATAAATGAATGGGCAAAAGATACAAATTTAATGATTTAATTAAGATGGATTAAATAAGATAGAAATGTGAAGAGTGATATGTGCTATTATTTTAGCCCATGCAAAGAGAGGTAACTGGGGTCAAGGTACTTTACTAAAAGATTTTTTTATGTTTGTTTGTGTTTGTTTGTGTTTTATGAGAATATTGGGGAAATTATTGTAGAAAAACAGGGAAAGATTCAATATGTAATGATTTGTTTGTTGTTGAAACTTTTAATAAAACTTGTTTTATAAAAAAAAAAAAAAAATCTCAACAAATAAATGCTCTGTCTTACATATTGGCAAAAAAAATCAGAAAATAAAATACAAGCTGAATAGTCAAGATCTTGTTGATGACCCAAGCTCTGTAAAGGACCTTGGAATACTCACCTCTAATGATCTAAGTGCTAGAGCCCACTGCAACTACATAGCCAAAAAGGCATTAAGAGTTGTTAACCTAATCCTACGTAGTTTTTTCTCTGGTAATATCACACTACTAACCAGAGCATACAAAACATTTGCTAGACCAATACTCGAATACAGTTCATCAGTCTGGAACCCTCATTACGTATCTGATATTAGCTCAATTGAGAAAGTCCAGAAATATTTCACAAGAAGAGTTCTCCACTCTTCTACTCGTTGTAGAATACCTTATGCCACCAGACTTGAAATTCTAAAACTAGAAAACCTTGAATTACGCCGTCTTTGGTCTGACTTAAGCATGGTATATAAAATCATACATTGCAATGTCCTACCTGTCAATGAATACTTCAGCTTCAACCATAACAACACAAGAGCACACAATAGATACAAACTCAAAGTAAACCGCACCAAACTTGATTGCAGGAAATACGACTTCAGCAATAGAGTGGTCAATGTCTGGAATACTCTACCTGACTCTGTAGTCTCTTCCCCAAACCCCAAAAACTTTAACCTTAGACTGTCTACTATTGACCTCACCCCTTTCCTAAGAGGTCTGTAGGGGGCGTGCATAAGCGCACCAACGTGCCTACCGTCCCTGTCCTATTGTTTCTCTTATTCTTTTATTTTTCTTATATGTACCCATTTCATGTATTCACAACTATGTATACACTTATACTTATTATCTTGTAAACAATTGGCAAATCAAATAAATAAATAAATAAATAAATAAATAAATAAATAAATAAATAAATGTAATGGGGAGCCTAGTCCATGCTCAGAGGTTTCAGATGGATTAAATGATGCAACCAGTCTATCTTTTGGTCCATTCCATTCCTTGGAAGATCTCTTAGTTGCAAATATCTTGGTTGCATTCTCATTCTATTATAGGTAATATTTTAAAAAGAATAACATTTCTCTCTCTGGAATGTCTCAGATTTTAGTCACAATGCAAATACCTTTGTAAAAAAAAACCTGAAATAAAAACACAAGCACAATTGGTCACAAGTGATCCATGTTGCTTGATTTATCCCAGAATGAAATTCCTATGAGGAAAAGGATTCTCTGAAAGTACTCTAACCATTTTCTACAAAGCTCTATTACTACTATATTCCCTATTACTGAATGTTTTTTTATGGCTGCCCTTGAAGTATTAATACCAGACAAATGATTAAGTACCAAACAATGTCCCAATCACATAACATAATAGGCAATTGGTGAATTTGTGGTTCAGTCTATTAGATGAAGTTAAAAAAGAGTTTAACCCAGGAACCATACTAAACACCTTATATGAATTATGTCCATGTTGTCCTATTGGGTTATATATCCATCGAGAACAAATTTAATGAATCTTTAATTTAAAACAAAATGTTTTCAAGATGTCCCTTCCATTTAATGCTAATATTCACACCTCTCCTTTCCCAAGGAGTATATAACCAGCACCCCTTGTCTCAGGCCACACACATCCTCATGGCCACAACACATGAACATAGATGACTCAATGAGGGCTTTACTTTCTGTTGCCACAAATAAAATATGAAGGTTGTCTCTTCTTATAAGCTGCCTTTCTAATGTGAGGTGGTATGATCAAAGTTAAGACTGCCAAGGAAGAATATATACAGGATCCAATTTGGGTCGGAAACTGGGACCAGAGCTTTAGTCTTCTGAGTTTTCGGACTCATTATGGAGCCCATCCGCAGGGAACTTCTCTCTCACCAGAATGCGAGAAAGAAGTTCCCCGAGGGTCGGCTCCAGCATGAATCTGAAAGCTAGGAAGACTAAAGCTCTGGTCCCAATTTCTGACCCAGACTGGACCCTGCAAAATTATCCTGGGCCATGTAAGTTTGACTTCATTCGTGGGAGGAACATATACTACATTGCTTTGTTTCTTGTTTGCTTCTGAGTATTATCACCACATTGCCAAATGCAAAAACACTCACCATGCTTGTGTGTAGGATGAAAACCCCAGCCAGTGAAATTTGTTGAAATGAACCTGTGCTCCTTTTCTTTTTTTAATTCCTGTGGCTGTTTTGGATGAAAGATGAACAAAATATATAATTTTCAGACCTTATTTCCAATGGAAATTTGAAATATTTGAAATTCATTTAAATTATATTGTCCATTTTTAAAATATAGGTTAGGTATTGGGCAGCACTCATTACTCAACTAATTTTCATTCATTCTAGGCTGAAAATGGAAGCAGTCCAAAGTTGTTTTGATTCCTATTTCTCCTTATGGTAGAACATTTCAATTTTTGTTCCTTACAGAATTTGGGTTATTTGAATTATATAGTTTTATATAGCTTTGTTCCATTGAAATGCAGCAAACTTACATTCTGGATAAATATTTCCAGTGGTTTTTTCCAAGCTCAGAATATTTTTTTTCCTGTTTCATATGTACATGCATACATTTCCCGTTGCTTGACTGTGACAGAGTTTGTGTTGTGAAAAATGGACTACAGATTGGACAGTTATCACAGCAAAAAGAATCTTAAAACCACATTTTTAGGTGGGGGGAACTATCAGGGTTTTTTTGTAATCATTGATTAGCAGTTTATATTTCTCAAATAAAATTTATTCCAACACACATTAGCAATGTCTGGGTAGGCTTTAAAAAAAAGTATTGCTTGGGTAGGCTCCAATCAAGAAAAAAAACTGTCAAAGGAAAGAAAACACTTAAAGGATGAAGTCATTTGGCTTAATTTCAAGACATTAAATGTTGGCCTTTGTGCCAATTCTTTTTCCTTGCTTTTGTTCTTAATTTTAGATACATGGCTAAATTTCATTGCTCTTGGAATGGAGGATGCCAAAGTAAAAACAGATAATATGTTTCTCTTTGGTTTGTTTTTGTTTTAAGCTAAATCAACTCTTTTAAGCAGCTCTCAAGTTCACCATAACAGAAGGTCCCCCATCCTCCACAATCAAGGCAAAACACTGACAGAACATCAGATTCTCACAAAGAACAGTTATTTACTAAAGAATTACTAAGTGCACATTCATAGACTTCAATAAACCACAAACTCTGGTTCACAAACCACAAGCATTAAACTGAGTTGGATTCAGACACAATGGTACAAAACATACTATGGCTAAGAACAGTGTATAAACTCAAGTTTAATTCTGCTAAACAGTCTTAGTATGCAAGCATTCTCCCATTTATTTTCATGATCATTTAAAAAACCTCATTTGTGTTCAAGTGCTCTATCAAAAAAGCAGTTTGTTTTGCAGAGACTCCATAATTAATATCTCCTAACCATAGTGATTTCTAAGCAGGATGGGGGAATCACTTTCAGAACAGCTGGAAAAGATCTGAAGGAGTCAAATTATATTTCTATAAAATGCAAGACCCAAGCCTAGATTCGGCTATAGCAATAGCAATAGCAATAGCATTTATACCTATATATCACCCCATAGTGCTTCACAGCACTGTCTGGGTGGTTACAATGTCAGCATATTCTCCTAACAATCTGGGTCCTCATTTTACTGACCTTGGAAGGATGGATGGCTGAGTCAACCTCAAGCCCCATCAGGATCAAACTCCAGGCTATGGGCAGAGTTTGCCTGCAATACTGCACTTTAACCACTGTGCCACCAAGACTATCAAAATTGAAGCTTTTACTATTTTAAAATGAACTTGGTAACATGAAGTCAAGTTGAATTTATAACTGTAGTTAATAATTTAGGAGTCATTTGGTTGCAGTATCATACTCAGGGTTCCTGTCACAAGTTACAGTAATGACTTGCAAGGGCTTTGATGCTGGAAAAGTCTCTTGATCCCTTCTCCAAGTTATTTAAACAATTATTTATTGTTTAAATAACTATTATTTAAACAATAATCATTTTCCTAAGAGGTTATTCTCAAGGGATGTACTTGGAACACCATAGTAATTGATGGATCAATTAGTCAAAAAGTTGGGAATCTTGGATATAAAAATATGTTTCTTGTTCCAGTGCACAGATACAACAAAACCTCTAGAGACCTTTCTACTTAACAAAATAATGCAGGGATGGTCTTGAACATCTTAAGGCCAGGCAGCATATTTAGAAAATTCTTACTAACAGGGGTGAGGTAAGGTAACATTTTCACGTTGAAAGAAAGTGTGATTTTCTTGGCTTCGGGTATGATTTGAATAGGTTGGATTATCTATTGGTCTGCCTCAAGTAGCATGTTGTCTTGAATGGTTTGGCATGGCTTCTATAGGTACAGTGTATGTGTGTGAGTGTGGGTGTGTACACCCACAATGAAAGCAAAGGGAATGTGCGTGTATTTTTACATACATTGCAGTTTCCTCTTTAGACTATTTCTTAAAGAGATTGTTGTATTTTCATATCAGTGCTCTCTTGGAGTCTTCATTTTAATCAAGAAGTGATTCCTTTGTTTTCCAGATGCCAAAAATCAACAATGATATAATAATGCAACAACATCAGAAGCTAATTTATTTTTTTCTTGATTTTAAGATTTTATATTAGGAGTGGAAAGTCTAACTGAACTCTAATCCAAATGCCCTTTAGCTTTTTTTTTTAAGGGTTCCCTGGCAAAATTACCACGGATTTCCCTGTTGTTTGCTGTTACATTTTTTGCCTCACTGCAGAAAATGAGGCTGGATATATAGAATAGTAGAATAAGAGAGTTGGAAGGGACTTTGTAAATCTTCTAGCCCAACCGCCTGCTCAAGCATATCAGGCCCCCAGGTGGACCTCCATGTAACCATTCTTACTCTGGCTTAGGCAAGTAACTATTAGTAGTAAAGGAGGAAACAATCATTTCTCAAAGAACAAGGGAGTTAGTACCACAAGGGAGTTAGTACCACATTGGTTATGGTGTGTGGCATCAGTTATATGCAGATGCCACCTGAGATCTTTTTAATTGCAGCAACTTGTTTTGCAGAGTCTATTTTTAATGAGTGTCCTTCCAGCTGGACTATGAAAGAACAACAGGTCATAACTTAAAGACTTCTTATCTAAATCCTATCTTTTAGCCAAAGATTTTCAACTTGACACCCACAAAATAAGTCTGTGAGTGGAAAATGCTTCCAAGTGAGAGTGAGAATTTTCTAGGCCAATGGCTTTCCAAATGATGAAAAATAAGCCTTTATAGGCAAACTGTAGCATATTTAAACAAATGCAATCATTACTTTTATACAGGAGTGGGATTCAAATTTTTTAACAACTGGTTCTGTGGGCGTGGCTTAGTTAGTGGGTGTGGCTTGGTGGTCATGTGACTGGGTGGACACAGCTTGGTGGTCATGTTATTGGGTGTGGCCAACTCAACATCATTCACATCGAGGCACGCATCTCCTCGCCTGGCCTCTCATGACTGTGGGGATGCTGCAACAGTCGTAAGTGTGAAAAATGGTCATACGTCACTTTTTTCAGTGCCATTGTAACTTTGAATGGTAACTCCACACTCCACACAAGCACCAGCAAAGGAGGGGAAAAAAACTCCAGAGAAGTTCTTGAGACAGGAAGTCTAGTCCTGCCAAGAATGTAATAAGAGTTAACGGAGAGGCAGTTTCTGTAAACAACACCAGAATGTTTCCTTCCTGCCTTCCTTACAGGATTAGGCCAGTAATTTCTTCTAACAACTGGTTCTCTGAATTGCTTAGAATGTTAACAACCGGTTCTAGTAAATAGGTACGAACTGGTAGAATCCCACCCCTGCCTTTATATATTTATTTTACTGCAGTTCATTACCTGAAAAGTAAATCATCTCCTCTGGGGATCGATTAAAACTCTACTAATTCATATTCAGACTAAAATAAATCTTTTGAGAATTTCCTTGGTCTACCTCATTTGGCTAGGCAGGTTTGACTATCTATCCTACAGAGACAAATTAACAATGACCCAGCATATTATGGTCTTTTCTTGCCAGGCCTTTCTTCCCTTAGCCTAAGATAAAACTCTGGCTGTAATGAAGCACCAGATTTGGGATTCAGGTTTTTAAACTGATAGAATTACCTTAGATTGAGGAAGGATCAGAGGTGGTATTCAACAGGTTCTGACCAGTCCTGAAGAACCAGTAGTGAAAATTTTGAGTAGTTTGGAGAACCGGCAAATACCACCTCTGACTGGCCCCACCCCCATTTATTCTCTGCCTCCCAAGTCCCAGCTGATTGGCTGGGTCTTCTTTTGTTGCCCTGCACAGGAGAACGGAGCTGGAAAGCAGGTTAGTGGGGTGAGGAGGGAATGGAGACTTTACAGTATCCTTCCCCTGCCATGCCCACCAAGCCACACCCACCAAGCCATGCCCAAAGAACTAGAAGTAAAAGTTTTTGAATCCCACTACTGGGAAGGATATCTTTTTAGCATAGCAGACACCCTTGCTGGATATCCACTTTAAAAACTCACTTGAACAGAATTGTCCATGTAGTTCAAGAGAAATCAAAACTATAACCCACATTTCTGTATTTGTTATCTGGAATTATTATAGGGACCTAAGAATTTTTTAAAATTTCACCTACCTTGCAACAGTATTATGCAGAGGCAGAATTTTGGTGTAAAAAGTTTCTACTTTCTGATTCCCATAGTAGATTTATTAAATTTTCCGTGACAGCAGTAAAAACATATAATCAAATATTGTATCCCCGATTACCATGTATTTGTTTGTTTTTATATGTTTTTATCTTTTAGTGTGTATGGATCATAGTAAAGATTGCATGCGTGCAATTGATGGAACCAGTGTTTGCTATCTTTTCTCTAAGCCCCCATGGCATGGTCTGTTCCTAGATACTTTTTAAAATATTTTACATACTCCTTACAGGAGACTTTTTATAGTACTCTGCACTGAAGCCCTACACATTAGTACAGGGGTGTCAAACTCAAGGCCCGTAGGCAAGATCTGACCAACGGGGTGCTTAGATCTGGCCAGAGGTGGTATTCAGCAGGTTCTGACAGGTTCTGGAGAACTGGTAGCAGAAATTTTGAGTAGTTCGGAGAACCGGCAAATACCACCTCTGACTGGCCCCACCCCCATCTATTTTCTGCCTCCCGAGTCCCAGCTGATTGGCTGGGTCTTCTTTGGTTGCCCTGCACAGGAGAACGGAACTGGAAAGCAGGTTAGTGGGGTGGGGAGGGAATGGGGATTTTGCAGTAACCTTCCCCTGCCATGCCCACCAAGCAATGCCCACCAAGCCACATCACACCCACCAAGCCACACCACACCCACCAAGTCACTCCCACAGAACCAGTAGTAAAACAATTTTTGAATCCCACCACTGGATCTGGCCTATAGGCCTGCCCTGGAAACAGTGAAGGATTGGCCTCAGAGGTGATATTCAGCAGGTTCTGAGCAGTTCTGGAGAACCGGTAGCGTAAATTTTGAGTAGTTCGGAGAACCAGAAAATGCTACCTCTGACTGGAGATTTTACAGTATCCTTCCCTGCCATGCCCCCCAAGCCACAACCACAGAACCGGTAGTGAAAAAATTTGAATCCCACCACTGACCGGCCTGCTGTGTCTCTGCCAGTGAAAACAAAGCTCAGGAAGGCCACACGCGCCCCCTGAGCTCCGTTTTCACTGGCAGAGTGTAGCAGGAGTCTGTTGTAGCCCAAAAACAGAACTCGTTTTTGCTGGCAGGATGCTCGGGCCACCACAGGCACCCCCGACAGGAATGACGGTGAGCTGGCTATGCCCACCCTGGCCATGCCAACTCCAGCCTCCAGAGAGCAAACACCACCCTCAATGAAATTGAGTTTGACTTAGTAACAAAACTGGGAAGCACCAGGCTTCCATTTGAACACTTAACACCCCTATGCTCATATACAGAAGTTGGTTCTGTATCATGTGTGTTATTAAAATGCCATTATACTGTATAATCAATGGTGAATAAAATTTATAACCCAATTATCATAACTTTAATTGCTCCCATGACTATAAGATTACTGCTGTCCTTCAGTTCTCAAAAACATCTAAGAAAGTTGCAAAATTCTTAGTGAGAGCCAGGGCTTTTAGAGACCACCTCATGCCTTCTTCACATTATTAACTTTTTCAGGATTTTTATTTGACTTTTTTCCCTTGCACTTATTTGCTATATTTTGTTTTTATGATTGGCCTTTGATCATAAATTAAATATCTGAAACGTTATTACGTTCCTAGCTCACATTTTATAGACTGGTAAATAATTCTGTATGTATCATCAGCTGCAGTTATTTGCAAACCCTTGATAGATTTGGATGTATTATTGGATTACCATTTTCAAATAGTTTCATTCCAGTGCTATCTTTTTTATGTCAGTCTTATTAAATGATACATAAGTGGATGAAGTTAAGAAAAAGTAAATAAATATGAAAAATGCATGAAAAAATGGGCTTTGAAATCCCCTGCTTCTAATTAAGGATGATTTTGACACTCAATGGCACTTAGAGTGAGAAAAAATGGTTTTGAAGATTTTAAATTTTCTACTATTAGGAGCATCATTACATAAAGCCTTGACTGAAGTTCAAGTTTGCTATTAGCATGCATGGCCTAATTTGGTATTAAAATTGAGGCAGGTGCAGGATACGTAATTGATGTGTTGATTATTAGCAAGATTGCCTTGCCCGGACCAAAGTCTTTAAGACATGTTGATGGTGCCATGACTACCATGCTCTAGAGACCCATAAGAAACAGGTTCTTTGTAAAATGATCCTGAATTACATGCTACTCTAAACATTTTTATCATTAAAATATAACAAAATACACAGCTTTTTTAAATACCTAATTTTAAGATATTATTAACACGTCATTGTAGTTCTTTTAAAGTTGTAGCAACGTTTCAGCAGAATCTCATCTGCCATCATCAGGCTTCTGTATTGTGTCCGTCTGTGGGTCAGACTTTTACAGTGGTTTCAGATTTAAATTTGGGGCAGCCTATTGCTGTGCCAGAATGGTTTTTTCTTCATCCTGATTGGTTGGGAGTCTTGGTCTGTGTTTATTGGTCTCGGAGTTTGCTGTGTTCTGCTTGATGGGTGTCTCTGATATCTTCTGTCTGTTTTTGGCTCTTTTTGTATCTTGATTGGCTGGCAGCATTGTGTTACTTTAATGGAGGCCTTTAGTGCAGCTTGGCTTCGGGTAAATGGACGGCTATCATTAGTTAGGAAGCTGGGTTTCATCTGGGTGCCTGGTTGGGGTGTGTTTGAGCTGGAGGTATCAGGGGGATCTGTTTGTGCCCAGGTGTTTGCCTGGCTTGTGGTGTGGAGATTTTTTGTTTGTGAGTGCAGGCTTCCAAATGATTGACAGCCTGGTGGAATCATCTCTTCTATTCATGCTTTCTGGTCTTTTTCAATCTCTATGGCTTCTCTGATGACTCTGTGGCTAGGGTTTTCCATAGTGGCCAGGGTTTTGGTGCCATTGAAGTTGATGCTATGACCTGTGGCTTCCATGTGTTGGACTAGTGAGGAAGTGTGTTCCAGCTTTTTGACTGCATTTTTGTGTTCATCCAGGCGGGTACTTATTCTTCTATTGGTCTGTCCAATGTATGTGGCCGGGCATGATGCACAGGGGACTTCGTATATGCCTTGGTTTTCCAGGTCAATTTTATCTTTGGGGTTGCTAAGGATGGCTGCTATTTTTCTGTCTGTTTTGAAGGCAGTCCTGATGTGATGTCTGTGTAGTACCTTACTAATTTTGTCTGTAGTACCTCTTATGTAGGGGCAGGACAGCTGTTCCATAGGTCTGTTCATCTTCTGGGTCTCTATTATGTTTCAGTGTGTTTTTGTGGATCAAGCTGGTGATTTTGCTTTTGTGGAAGCCGTTGGCTGTCAGTACTTTAGTCAGGGTGCATAGTTCAGTCTTAATGTGTGTCTTGTCTGCCAGGCGTTTGGTTCTGGTAATTAGTGTTTTAGCCACGGAGTTTATCTGTGCTGGGTGGTGGTGGGATTGGGCGTTGAGGTAGCGGTTGGTGTGTGCTTTCTTCTGGTATATGGTGTGTCCTAGTGTGCCATCTGTTTTTTTGTAGATTAGTACATCTAGGAATGGTAGTTGTTTGTTTGTTTCTGTTTCCATGGTGAACTTGATTTTGGGGTGTGCGCTGTTTAGGTGTGTTAGGAAATTGTTTAGGTTTTCTTGTCCATGGGGCCAAATCACGAATGTGTCATTGATGTATCTTAACCATAGTTTGGGTTTGAGGATGGCATTGGCCAGGGCTCTGGATTCGAATTCTTCCATGAACAGGTTAGCAATGACAGGTGACAGTGGTGATCCCATGGGGGCTCCTTCTATTTGTTTGTATCTTTGTCCTTTGTATATGAAATATGTGTTGGTTAAGCAGTGTTCTGTTAGTTCCATGTTTCTTCATCCTGATTGGTTGGGAGTCTTGGTCTGTGTTTATTGGTCTCGGAGTTTGCTGTGTTCTGCTTGATGGGTGTCTCTGATATCTTCTGTCTGTTTTTTGGCTCTTTTTGTATCTTGATTGGCTGGCAGCATTGTGTTACTTTAATGGAGGCCTTTAGTGCAGCTTGGCTTCGGGTAAATGGACGGCTATCATTAGTTGTAATGGGATGTAATGTAATGTAATGTAATGTAATGTAATGGCTATCATTAGTTGTAACATGGAACTAACAGAACACTGCTTAACCAACACATATTTCATATACAAAAGACAAAGATACAAACAAATAGAAGGAGCCCCCATGGGATCACCACTGTCACCTGTCATTGCTAACCTGTTCATGGAAGAATTCGAATCCAGAGCCCTGGCCAATGCCATCCTCAAACCCAAACTATGGTTAAGATACATCGATGACACATTCGTGATTTGGCCCCATGGACAAGAAAACCTAAACAATTTCCTAACACACCTAAACAGCGCACACCCCAAAATCAAGTTCACCATGGAAACAGAAACAAACAAACAACTACCATTCCTAGATGTACTAATCTCCAAAAAACAGATGGCACACTAGGACACACCATATACCAGAAGAAAACACACACCAACCGCTACCTCAACGCCCAATCCCACCACCACCCAGCACAGATAAACTCCGTGGCTAAAACACTAATTACCAGAACCAAATGCCTGGCAGACAAGACACACATTAAGACTGAACTATGCACCCTGACTAAAGTACTGACAGCCAACGGCTTCCACAAAAGCAAAATCACCAGCTTGATCCACAAAAACACACTGAAACATAATAGAGACCCAGAAGATGAACAGACCTATGGAACAGCTGTCCTGCCCTACATAAGAGGTACTACAGACAAAATTAGTAAGGTACTACACAGACATCACATCAGGACTGCCTTCAAAACAGACAGAAAAATAGCAGCCATCCTTAGCAACCCCAAAGATAAAATTGACCTGGAAAACCAAGGCATATACGAAATCCCCTGTGCATCATGCCCGGCCACATACATTGGACAGACCAATAGAAGAATAAGTACCCGCCTGGATGAACACAAAAATGCAGTCAAAAAGCTGGAACACACTTCCTCACTAGTCCAACACATGGAAGCCACAGGTCATAGCATCAACTTCAATGGCACCAAAACCCTGGCCACTATGGAAAACCCTAGCCACAGAGTCATCAGAGAAGCCATAGAGATTGAAAAAGACCAGAAAGCATGAATAGAAGAGATGATTCCACCAGGCTGTCAATCATTTGGAAGCCTGCACTCACAAACAAAAAAATCTCCACACCACAAGCCAGGCAAACACCTGGGCACAAACAGATCCCCTGATACCTCCAGCTCAAACACACCCCAACCAGGCACCCAGATGAAACCCAGCTTCCTAACTAATGATAGTCGTCCATTTACCCGAAGCCAAGCTGCACTAAAGGCCTCCAATAAAGCAACACAATGCTGCCAGCCAATCAAGATACAAAAAGAGCCAAAAACAGACAGAAGATATTAGAGACACCAATCAAGCAGAACACAGCAAACTCCGAGACCAATAAACACAGACCAAGACTCCCAACCAATCAGGATGAAGAAAAACCATTCTGGCACAGCAATAGGCTGCCCCAAATTTAAATCTGAAACCACTGTAAAAGTCTGACTCACAGACGGACACAATACAGAAGCCTGATGATGGCAGATGAGATTCTGCTGAAACGTTGCTACAACTTTAAAAGCACAACTATAATGACGTGGGAAAATACCCGAACAAAGCTGAAGGCCATACATAAGTACCCGCGAAAACTTAAGAAAACAAATATATATATATATATATATATATATATATATATATATATATATATATATATATATATATATATATATTCTTAAGTTTTCGCTGGTACTTACATGTATGGTATTTAGTTGTATTTCACGTCATTTAGTTGTTCTTTGTTGTAGGCAGCCAGCAGACCATCTGCCATCATCAGGCTTCTGTATGACGGACACAGTACAGAAGCCTGATGATGGCAGATGAGATTCTGCTGAAACGTTGCTACAACTTTAAAAGAACAACTACAATGACGTGGGAAAATACCCGAACCAAGCCGAATACCATATATATATATATATATATATATATATATATATATATATATATATATATATATATATATATATATGTATATATATATATATGTTTGTATGTTTGTATGTATGTATGTACCGTATGTATATATATGTACGCACACACACACATACATGCAGCTGAAGGCATCATTTAAGAAAAACAAAAATTAGATGTATTTACTCATTAATATAAATATCAGCATAATGTTTAAATGACTTTTAAAAACTGAATTAATGCAAACCTAATTTGAGAATAATTACCGATAAATATATGAAAAAGTGAAACAAACAAAATTCTGTCCAGCCATCATGATTCCTTTGAAGGAAAAATTGGTCTGAAAAATGTGAGATGCATCATAATATAAACGAGGAAAAACACAGGGAATGCCTTATTGAATTCTTTCTATCCTTCAAAATATTTCTGTCTATATCACATGACCATAAAGAAAGAAGGAAAAGGGCTTATGATGGAAGAATCAAAAACATGTTGAGCTGTTGCCTACCTGTTTCTTCCATTGTGTGAAGTGTGACTTTTTGGGGGGTAAATATCTGGCCTATTTTTTTCACTACATCTTTCATTTCCTGGATTCTCCCACCACAGCAAATCTGCCCCAATTCTGTTCTAGTTCTGGCTAATTATCTTACATAAGGAGAGAGAGAAAGAAAGAGACCTAAACCTTTTCAAATGATTTCTTTTCAACATTCTGTTGCCAGAATAAAAACCAGGGGGGAAAATGAGATATAAAAAAATCTGGGGTGAGTGGAGAACCAAATTTAATAAGAACATCATAAACAAACTTTTGACAGATCTTTAAGAGATATGCTTCAAAAACATTCTGAATCAATTAGGGAAAGCCATCATTGGAAACAAGACTGAATTCTCTTCTCTTAAACTAGGAGAACTCTAGAGAATGCCATGTCACCCATTAATGTCAATGATCTGTCCTGATCATACACTGGTAACACATGAATAATAATAAAAAGTGGGCTATGAGATGAATTATAATAAATAACATTTCTTAAAATACACCCAACTTTTTACATTGCACTGTAATTCGACTTAAATGGCATTCCAGTGTTGCCTTTTGGAACTATAGTTGAGTCCTCCATGCTGGAAAATATAGAATGGATGAATCTATGTCTGTTTGGACAATCATAAAAACAAACCATACCTTAGCAATTTGCTTAAAAACCCTGATTGTACAGAAGATCATTAAGTGCTGTTTTATACCAGTTCTTATTATTTATCCATGAATCCCAGGGTAGATTACATACAGGTAATCCTTGATTTACAGTTCATTTAGGGGAGGGGTGTCAAACTCATAGCACACGGGCCGCATGTGTCATGCGCTGGCCACGCCCACGCCCAATTTAGCGAAGGGAAAAAAAGTTGCAATATGTCACATGATGCTGCTGTGATGCCAGAAGTTTGACGCCCTTGATTTAGAGACTACTCAAAGTTAAAACAGCACTGAAAAATGTGACATGACCTTTTTTCACAGTTATGACCTTTGTAGCATCTCCAAGCTATCAAAATTCAGATGCTTGGCAAGTGGTTCATATTTATGATCATTGCTTTGTCCCTAGGTCACGTGATTCCCTTTTGGGACCTTCTCACAAGCAAAGTCAACGGAGAAGCCAGATTCACTTAACAACTTAACAACATTATTAACTTATCAACTGCAGTGATTCATTTAACAACTGTGGCAAGACAGGTCATAAAATGGGGCAAAACTGACTTAACAAATGTCTCAATTAACAACAGAAACTTTGGGGTCAATTGTGGTTGTAAGTCAAGGACTACCTGTACTCTAATTAGCAACTACTTGCCACTATTCTTTGCTATTCAATTTTTTGAAGTATAAATATTAATAACTAAAATCAATCTTTTGTTATGCAATCATTTGCTCTGTTGTGGAGCTAAATATCTTCCCATATAAACTCTTTATTGTGCCTGTTCCTCCTCCTCCTGATTTCTTGTTTTCCTGGAATCTACAACATGGTGCCCTACTATTCTGATGTACCTGGCATGATGAAAAAAATATCATTTACTCTTTACATTCATTGAAGAAAAATAAAAAGATGCCAGTAATCTTGAAAAGAAAAATCCGGCACTCAGCATAGTTCCAAAAATATATACAGTATCGGCTGCACATGTAAAAGGTATCCCTGTGATAGATATCTGCAGATTAAGGCCTTTTCACCCTTTCCATAATTCAAAAAATAAGGGTTCATAGAGAATGATTGTAATTCTGATCTCAATTATTAGGATGGTATGGAAAGCACCAATCCAACTGGGACCTGTATGATAGGCAGTGCATACAATGACAGCAGACTATGAAACTTTCAGGGAACATGGGAAATAATTCTTACAGATCATAATCATAATAATACTTCACAAAGTTCCATTTCATCAATCCCCTTTAGGTTAATAATAATATTAAATCATATCTACATGGTTTTATGTAAATATGTTCATAAATCCTTGTAACAAGGAAGCATATTCTCATTATCTTTTCAAGAAATGTACTAAGTTATAATGTGATTTGGTTGAGCTTGACTTAATGTGTTGTGAAAACCCAAACATTAAGGCTTATAAGTTTAATACATTCAGTGAACTCATTTATTGCTTGTTCAATCAGCCATGATTAAGCAAATCATGGTTGAGTGTGATGTGTGTACCCAATCAATCTCTTTCATTCTGTAGACAGACACAGAACTAACACAGAGAAAGCTGGCTTTCCAATGGACTGTTAGTGATGAATAATAGAAACAAAATTTGATTCTGAATCTTTGTTAACTCTATTAACTTAAATTCTGGTTAAAGTTTAATGTTGCTCTTTCTGAATAATATTCATATAGTATTGGAGAAACCTGTGAAAATAGGATTGGAGAAAAGCAATCAGGAATTTTTTTAAGGATATATGAATCTGGAACCCTGTTCTTGAATCTGATATATCAAAAGAATTTGAGATTCTTTTTGGGCTCTCATAGTGTAACAACATATGCAACAGAGACATTCCTGAATCTGAATATCCTCTAAAATGCAGTCTCATAGATATAGTTCCATTTAAATGGTTTTGGGAGCATAACCAGCCTGTTATTTGACAGACAAATGCCAACCTGTCTTAAATCTAAGATTTACAAGACAACCATCCACCCTGTTGCACTGTATGGCACTGAATCCTGGGCAGCAACAACAGGGACCAAAACCTATCTTCATGCCATGGAAATGCTAATGCTCTGTGGGATATTGGGCATCTCCCTTCTTGACCACATCACAAATGACACCATTCGACAGCATTTTGGTGTGGCTCCAATTATAGAGAAGATGAGAAAAGCCCAACACTGCTGGTATGGACATGTCCAGAGAGCAGCACCTTCCACCGTGGCCAAAACGGCCTACCAACTAGATGTCAAAGGCCAGCAACCTCGCACGTGTCCAAAAAGAGATGGCAAGACACCATCAACAAAAATATGCAAGCCACGAGCCTACGCCTTTGAGATGCAAGTGACAGTGCAAAGTGGCATTCAATTATCTGAAAAACAGGCCCTTCATCTGTGAAAATATGCTAGGAAGAAGGAGGAGGAACAGGAGGAGGAGGAGGAGGAGGATGGAGGGAGGGAGGGGAGTTTGAAAGCATGCTGTTGCTGAACTGAATGCTGTTGTGGAACTGGTTGTTCCCAGTTTAATGGTCAGCTTCTTTTAAGCAACTACTCATTCATTCAGGTGAGCAAGGTGCTTTCAAGGTATATGTAACATTCATGACATTTATGGGAGATAATAATGGAAGAATTTCAATCCAGAAGATGCTATCAGTCTAGATACTAGTACGGCAGAATATCTAGCATTGACAATGAGAAATGGTGTGTGGTATCAATGTGAGGGAAAAGATAAAAATGTCAAAGAGATTCCTATCCTAGGATTATAAATTTTATTGCAGAAGACAAGCAGAATACCAGCTTCATTGACCTTAAAGTTGAATAATAACAATAATGATACTTGCCTGCTTTCACATGTTACAAATCTAAGTCAATGATCCACTTGCAAGTTGTCTATCATTTTAGCAGTTTGAGGCAATAATAAGTGGATTATTTCACTAATTTCCAAAGAACTTTTGTACATTACAAGTATATTTTTATACTCAATTTGGTATAAGAAGTTAGTTTGCATTATGAAGCAGTGCCTCCCTATTCTTATAGGTGATGAATTAATTGTATCACAACTATTCATACATGTTCTAACCCAAATTCATACATGTTCTGACCCATACAATTCTGACCCAAAATCATTGGTTTAATTTATCTCTACAAATGCAGAAATATGCAGTGTTCTATTCAGGTGAAGATTATATTGAAAGAAGAACCTATAGACCACTGATAACCTCAATGCTATATTCACACAAAACCTAACAGCAACGCGAAATAAGTTGCAGTATTGCATAGTAATTAATGTATTGTGTAAGCGTTTAGGACAGAGGTGGTATTCAGCAGGTTCTGACCAGTTCTGGAGAACCGGTAGCATACATTTTGAGTAGTTCGGAGAACTGACAAATCCCACCTCTGACTGGAGATTTTACAGTATCCTTCCCCTGCCACCTCCACCAAGCTACACCCATAGAACCAGTAGTAAAAAAAATTGAATCCCACCACTGGTTTAGGATAATGTTTAATAAAATCCCTTATGATGAAAGAATTTCGCTGTAGCCAAAATATACCTGACATCTTAGGACATGCATTCCTTTATTCTTGCTGTCACTTCTACTGGACCTACTGGCATACCTATAGCAGCTCCTGGTAAAGATCAAGCTTTAAGGGAGATATTGCTTATTTTTCACACTCAGACTGGAACCCTACTGTTAGGAACAGGGTTACATTTTGGACCCCAAATATGACATAATCTTTCTATAATTAGGTTTCTCCACCTCTGCTTGAGCTGTGGTCTTATTATAAGTCCAACAGATTGGAATAGGTTTACACAACTCTTAGAGTGAAAGGATCATAGTGATCAATTACAAATAAATAAATATTGACTCTGTTGAAAGAAAAATCTGGTCCAATTTCAAGCCAGGAGAAAGACGCTGGAAATAAAATGGAGGCAGGCTGCAGGAAGGGCAGTCTCTGTTTATTTGGTAGCCAGAAACTAGTGACAGCACCATGTTTCTTTGGTGACTGACAAATGGAGTTAAGAGTAGGTGGATTTTTATATATTCTTTGGGCTTTGTGATTAAGATGCCTGTTCCTGTGTAAGAATGTGTCCTTTAATATTTTAATGGCTGTTGCCAGATTCCTATGGGGTCATGTTGACCCCTATGGGGTCATGCTGGCTCTACAAGCAAAAGGAAAAATGCAAATCCTAGATGTTTGTCTGTACTAATCTTATCAGCTTTGGCTTACTTAATTTTGTTGCTTATTTGGAGTCTCTTTGCTTATGAGTACCCCAGTCTTTCTGAATGGATACAAAATCTTGATTCCTAAAGGCTAGCCTCTTCAAGCTTCTACTTAGGCTGCTTTCCTATGGTAGGAAGACTCATGTTGCTTTCTGCCTTTGTTAAGATTTTTCTTCTCTTCTCCTTGAGGGGAAATATTCTCTCCTGTCTCTTTTTATTATTAAGAATAAAGAATATTTTAATTGGGGCGGGGGGCTTCCTACAACTCCAATAGAATATTTGGTGTACTGATCAACTATTCGACAGCTAGCAGAACAGAAGTAACATTGGAGTTGGTGGCACTGGTAAGGCACTGGTGGAATTGGCAGTGCATCCTTCAGAGTTTATCTTTCTTGGTGGTAGCAACATTTGGTTTCAGTGAATTTACCTCACAAGGCTACTTGATGAGTGTTATGTTGTCCAGGCCTGGTGCTCAGCTAAGTACAGATGGCCTTTGAAAATTCTACAAAAAGTTTTTGAGGAAAGGAGGATTTCTCAAGGACAATTTATCTCCCACAACAGCAATAGAAACCATTAATTCTGGGAAGGGGTGGGTATAGGGAAGAAGATGCTTTCATGTGAAGTCTTTCCTCATGATAAGAGGCACAGAGAAGCCAGAGAAGCTGTGAACTATTGGAGAAATTACTGACAAGTGAAAAATAGGACATCCACAAGCAGTCCTTGGCTGTGTTTCAACTAAAGTGCAAGGACATCATTCTCCACTCAAGCACATTTCTGCTAAATTCTCTTCATAATTAAGGTCTAAGAAAAAACATTTCTCTTAGGATCTTTGTTCTATTCTGTGTTTATTTTGAACATAAAAAGAAGGACTAGCTTGTTCAAATATGTAAAGCACGAAATGAATCCTTGATGTTCTCCTTACACTGAAACAAGATAATTGTGACTGTTTTAACTATTACTTCCTTCTATTTCACAAACTTTTTCTTTCCTGCCTTTCACATGCGATACTTCATTTTATCATCATCTTAGTCATCTGTCCCCATCTACAGCCTCTTAAGGCTTGTCTTATAAATTCCCTATCATTTCCACATTTCCTTGTTTGGCAAATATTAATCTCTTCATTTCCATCTTTTTGTATCCAAATTATTGCTGGCAGAAGTAGGGTATTGGCCCATGTGGAATGGGACAACTTGCCACAATCAACTTTCCGCCAGAGAATGCTCCATTAAAATAAATTAAAGCAAATAAGCAGAGGAAATGATCAAGTGACAAGTGATAAAGTCTAATGAAAATAGAAATTACACTGGCAATAAAGTAAAGAAAACAACACTTCAGTGGAATGTTACAAGATAGGAGGAAATGCAATGTGTAAGAAGTAATTCTACAGAAGCACTTTTATCTCTACATCCTAATTATCCTCAGTTTAGGGATTTCTATTAGGATGGCAGCAAGAACAATCAACCAATGGAACAGCTTGCCCTTGGAAGTTATGGGAGCAGCATCACTTGAGACTTTCAAGAAGAGATTGGACTGGTATTTGTCAGAAATGGTGTAGAGTCTCCTGCTTTGGTGGGGGGTTGGACTAAATGACCTACAAGGTCCCTTCCAATTCTGATTATCTATTATCTGTTATCAGTTTTACCCATATTGACATTTTGCCTCGGGGGAAGGGAGTTAGAACTTGTGGGAATTTTTGAGAGACACCAGGTCAGAAAGCAAATGCTGCAAGAGATATTAGAACTCTACTGTTTTATTTTGGCTATAATTATAGCCTTCAAAGCCTGACAGAACTTATCTTTCCCTCCTTCTTCTACCAAAAAAATCAAAGCAAGGCAACATGGCATTTCTTTCACATGGTTTCCTATTTTCTCAGGTTAAATTCATGTTTTACTAACAGTTTGCACATATTTTTTTTCTAGGCCTTCTGTGTAGTCCTCTACAGAAGCAGAAATAAGAGCAGCTGTAAAAGAGATGTGAGCTTCTAGGATATGGACAGCTTAAGGTGCTCTTTACAGGAATTTTAAGAAACTATGGTTTCAAGATGTAGGACAATATTTCTCAACCTTGGCATGATTTAAGATGTGTGGACTTTAAGATGTTGGCCTTCCATTCCTGGAATTCTCCAGTCAGCCATGTTAACTGGCACATTCTTGAAGTCCACACATCTTAAAGTTTCCAAAGATGAGAAATATTGACTTCCTTAGTGTTAGTGTTAGACATTCCTGAAACAGCACAATAGTAGCTATAACCTTTTTCAGTTTAATTTTTTTCAAACACATCTGCAGCTGGTGTTCATGCAGCTACACCCATAAAATAAATTATATTCAAATGAATGCATAGTACAATGGCTTCATTTGGTAGCCTACTTCACACAACCCAACTAGCCAATCCCATTTTAATCTAGTCCTTTGTATTGTATAAACCTAGTGTTAGAATGGCTTTGGATGGAATGTGATTATATTCAAAGTTATGCATGCCTTTTCTCTTTATATTTCTCTGTCAAATGGACTTTTGATTTGATTCTTCTTGTGAGAGGGCCACCACTGAATCTTCACTCCCTTATATAGACAGAAACAATTTGTGAGAGAATTTAGAATACAGAATAACAAAGTTGGAAGGGATCTTTCAGTGCAACCACCTGCTCAAGCAGGAGAGCCCATACCATGCCAGACAAACAGCGGTCCAATCTCTTCTTTAAAAATCTCCAGTGATGGAGGGAAGGTATGCTACTGACTAACTGTTTTTACTAGCAGGACATTTCTCATAAATTTTAGATTGGATCTTTCTTTCAAGTAACAAGATTTGTTACTTCTTGTCCTGCCCTCAAGTGCAGAATAGAATAGCTTCATTCTTTCTTCTCTGTGGCAGCCCCTCCAATATTGGAAAACTGCTATCATGTCATCCCTAATCCTTCTCTTCATTAGACTAGACATATCCAGTTTCTGCAACTGATCATCATATGCCTCCAGTTCCCTAACTATCTTCATTACTCTTCTCGGTACTCTTTCTAGAATATTAACATCTTTTTTGTAAACTCAACAAATCCTGAAAATTCAGCTAGAATCTAATGCTATGACATGGGGCAGATCCAAACTTTCAGCTTGGCCCATTATCAGTTCAGGTTACTCATTACTGCGGTGATATTTTTCAGTCATTATAGGAATAAAGTCCTTGCTCTCCCTTCTTAGCCCATTGCAAATGTACTCCATGCCTGTGTATTTCGGCTTTGATTTAAAAAATGATGTTTTCTTTCCTGAATGGTCTTCAGCATTTCAGAATAGATTGTATTTCATTCTGTTTTAGGAGCCGTTCCAACTCTGATTGATTGATTTGCAGTCTGTGACATGCTCCCATCTCACCAGAGCTGCCCACAACAGCCATTTCATCCTGGGTTGCCAAGCTGCTATACTCTCTGGTGTTGCTCTTTGCTGGTTTTAATATTAATCTTGCTGTAAATCCAGCAGGTGGGTGACCTGTTAAGTCAGCCAGCTATCTTCACCCCTAGAAGCCATCTGCTCAACTCAGGCATCTTCCAGTGGGCACCTTTTCTTTTCTTCTGCCGAGACAGGGTAGAATCTGTGCAGAATACAGCAAAAGCCTCTTTTCCCTCTTCCTTTGTCTATATTACTTTATTTTCAATGTAGGAGGATTAAAAAAAAAACCCAACCACTTCCCAAATCAACTTCTGTGCTTTAGGAACGGAACGAAATGACATTTCAAACATTAAATTAGCCCAAGCGAAGAAAATGATATGGGATGCAAGCTAAGTAAATGAAATGAAATGAACCTAAAATGAAATCTAAAACATCCCACTTGAAATAGCTGAAAGGGAAGAGTCACCATGCAAGAATATTTAAAGATGCAGTCTGGAGAGCAATTCTGTATACGTTAGGGATCAAATTTCTCCCCATTTGATCTTAAATGAACTGATCTATCAATCAGAATAGAGCTGGAAGGGACCTTGGCGGTCTTCTAGTCCAGCCTCCTGCTCAAGCAGGAGATCCTATACCCTTTCAGACAAGAGACTGTCCAGTCTCTTCTTAAAAACCTCCAGTGGCGGAGCACCCACAACTTCTGATGGCAAGTTGTTCCACTGATTAATTGTCCTCACTGTTAGGAAGTTTCTCCTTAATTCCAGGTTGCTTCCCTCCTTGATTAGTTTCCATCCATTGATTCTTCTCCTGCCCTCTGGTGCTTTGGAGAATAGGTTGAGCCATTCTTCTTTGTGGCAGCCCTAATCCACACATGGTTGGAAGAAATGACAAAACAACACATAGACTTTAAACCTGAGATATTTTTATTGGGAATTATACCAGAAATATATTGTAAAGAATTAAAATATTTGATTGTAAATGTTCTAACAGTGGCTAGAATTGTATTTGCTAAGAATTGGAAAAATGAAAAAATACCTATGCAGGAGGAAATTATTAAGAAAATCACGGACTGTGCCAAAATGAGTAAATTGACATTTGAAAGTAGAGAACAAGAGGATAAACAATTTTATATATAATATGGGATTTATTTTAGCAATGGTTAGATAAAAAGACATGGTAAAGAAATAGATTAGTAAGCCTTACAATAAAAGTTAATAGACTGATAAAGAATACAATATAAAATATATAACCATTGGATGAATGTATAAGATTAAATCATAATGAAAATTAGAATATCTCATATAAAATGATGGAAAAGTACTCAAATGAATGTTTAATAATTGATATTATATAAGCACATGCAAGACTGATAAGGTGAGAATTTATATAACTTGTGAGTAATGGTAAAAAAAGGATAGCACAAAAGATTGTAACCAACTGACACACTGTATGTATATAATTGAAAGAGGGTTTTATGTTTTTATGTTTTGTTCGTATGTTTGTTGTAAAAAATAAAAACTTTGTTTAAAAAAAAAAAGAATGTAGCAAACTTTCTGAACCATTTATTTATTTGGCTGCCTATTTCACCAAAGTTATTCTAGGTAGCAAACAAAGGACTAAAACCAAAAAACCTCCACATCCATCTACCAAAATAACACAATTTCTAAAATACAGTATCCAGAACAACAACAACAATACATGAGAGAAGACTAGACATTCAGGATATACAATACAATATATACAATATATATGCTATCTCTATATTGATAACACACACACACACACACACACACACACACACACTGCAAGGCCTTAGAAACTCACTACCCAGAAAAGGGTAAATAGAGAAAAAGAAAAGAACAGAGATAAACTATTTATGCTTCATCCATTCTGGTGATGTCATGACACTATTTCACCCTCCCATGTATTTACATGGGAGTTTGCAAACTTTCAATGCTTAATTGCATTTTCTCTTCTTGGTACCATGACTCTTGGATGATCCTTAAGAAGCTTCACATTCATTGTCCAACAAAGAGATAAACAAGGTTGAGAAAAAGAGGATGGCTCTAGCAGAACTTCCGGCATCTCTTTATGTGAGGTGAAGGAGAACTCTCAACGACCAAAACATTTGCAAGCATACTCCTAGTGTCCCCAAAATACCAATGTAATTCTAAAAAGTGAAATATGCAAAGTAGCTTGTGCCCATTCGAGAGATTCCATACCAATATAGCACATGCTTGCGGTATATGAATGGGGTGTGTGAACGCCTTTGAGTTAGTTTTGTCTCCTGGCAACTGCCTGGATTGATCCCAGGAGTTTTCTTGGCAAGAGTTCAGAAATGATTTGCCACTGCCTACTTTACAGGACTAAAAGAGAGGAATTGACCCAAGGTAGCCCATCTGGCTTTGGGCCCAAAACAGAAATCAGTTTCCCGGATTTTAGCTTAATGACTTAACCACCACACTAAACTGTTTAGTGTAAACAGTTTACTCTTAGTTTACTCCTGCGTTTTTCCTAGGGCTGAGAGAGAGAGAAGCAAGCCCAAGATCATCCAACTAGCTTTGTGCCTAAAGCAAGACTGGAATCCCAATTTCTAGCCTGATGCCTTAACCAGCACACCAAGCTGCTGGCTCTGGGTATTTAAATGTATATACCAAAATGATGTGTATGTAACTGTGGGAGATGGTGAAAGGACACAGATTTTGTCTAACCTCTGATTGACAGGCACAAAGTTCAAGAAAGTTTTTGGCATGCATGCCTATATTTATTCTAGTTCCTGGGTCAAAACTTTTTCTTCATTATGACTTTTTTCTTAAACAGCGTTGGACATAGTGTGAAGCAATAGATGCATGATGGGTACTCTGGCCCCATTTAAGTGTTAAGTGATCTTCATAGAAGGGGCAATTTAGGTCCTGATTCTAATCTTCTGCTCAGTGCAAATGTCCAGACCAATCCAATCCAATCCTCCTTGACAGAGAATTGCCCTGCCTATATTTGAACATATATAGGGTGAAGAAAAATTCACTACTTTATTCTAAGAGGTTCCCTTGTGGGAAAGATTTTATCAACATTCAAGTGGAATCCAAGTTCAACATTCCTAAAAAGAAATCCATTATTCTCTGTTCTGCTCTGGGCACCAGACCAGAATCCTTGTATCCTTCATTACTTAGAAGTTATATACATATTATGCTTAAATATGTTAAAGATTTAGCAGCTAAATCCAATGCCAAGCTTTATTTGAATTAGTGTGTTGTGCAAACTAAGCCCATCTAGTTAATTTATGGTTCAATGATTTATATAAAGAATATGGCTTAACTGAACAACCAGTTAAGCCTGTGATGTGATCAGAATTAAAGACTATCTCCCCCTTTCTACTTTCATGAACACTAGCATTCCCTCAATCTCTTATAAAAATTTATTTCCAGTTCCTGACTCATCTGCAATTTTTCCCCGTCTGAATCTTCTTAATGTGACAGAGGAGTGATAGTGAAATCTGACTAATGCAGAATATAATAGAATTATTGCTTCTAAGATTGCAAATGGAATTTTATTAAATTTGCATTTGCTTTCTTGGCAGCCACATCATATTGCAAGTTTCTTTTCCTGGCTTTCCGTTGAAACCACTGTGACTGTAACTTGCCATTATTCCATAACCTGTAATCTGGGAGGATAAACAACAGGTAGTGATCTATATAAACTTCCCTCAGGTTTTTGAACAGGGCCACCGTAATCTCCTTCCCTCAAACTCTCCTAATAAGTACATAATGTGGAAAGTCTTATAAATGTTTGTTTTTGTTTTAATCATAAATTAGAATAAATTGGGTTGGATTATTCTTCCTTTTCCCTTGTGCATTTTGAAACAAGATTTACAGAGAAATATTAAAGTGTCTTCAGCAGCATATTCAGTACATATTTGTCCAAATCCTAAAATCAGGGTTGGGATTCAAAAATCCCGACAACCCGTTCGCTGCCCAGTTGCTGGGTGAATGTGGGCATGGTGGGCATGGCTTATCAGAACTTCTGGGAGGGACATTTTTCACCTTCCCAAGGGTCCAGAAAGATTCCTCTGACCTCTGGGAGGGAGAAAACAGCCTCCCCAGGGCTCCGGAGGCCCTCCAGAAGCCGGAAACAGGCCTATTTTGTTGTTAAGTTTGGGAAATAATGGAGACCAGACATCTGACCAGTGACTTCAACTCTTTAATAATCGTAAATAGAACTGAACAGAGCAAGGCTATGGGCAACAGCAACCCTTTTATAGGGTTATCTGCTACCTTATTAACCAATGACATGTGCCATAAGTTCAAACTTATAACCAATGAGAAGTGTCCAAATAGTGGCCAATCAGGGACTACTTATGGACCAATCCCTAGTTGTTGTATAAGGGCCAATCAGGTGTGCAGGTTTCCAAACCCTGATTTGCATTTATGTTAGTAACTTTTATTGATTCACAACATTGTGATATCCGGTACTTCCGTTAGGGCCATTTTGCCCTCTCCCAAAGCCTCCATGCAGACCCTGCACTTACCTGCATCAAAAATGGGCCACATAGAGACTCCTGGGAGGGGCGGGATGGGGTGGGCAGGGCCATCTGGTCAGTTCAAATACCGGTTCAGTGAACCAGATGCAAATTTAACTTCTGGTTCACTTGAACCAGTTTAAAGCAGTAGAATCCCACCACTGCCTAAAATGGAAGTTATTCTTGTATCTGCCTCTTTGTAGAAAACCATTTGCTTATGAGATGAACAGCTACATAAATTAGACAATTAAATAAAATAACCTTTTTGAAACAAAACCTATAGGTTGTGAAGGCATATTACAAGAAAAGAAGGAGTTCTACTCCACAAAAAAGATCCCCCTCCCTGGAAACTTTGGAGTTTATCTGGTAATCAGAGTTGGTAACTCTTCTAGAATAATTTCAACAAACTATAATGGAGTCATCTACGCATTCAGTCCATCCTGAATCACTTAGACACAGCAGAAACTCATGTTGGAGGCAGATGTTTATAGCAAGGTTTTCAGTTTTCACACAGCACTTCTCTATGGTTGAACTGTATTCATTGAAGTCCAGCTGGGACAAAAAGGTTGCTAGAGGCACAGCTGAGTACTAGGACAAAACCATCTTTGATGGCAAGACATAGAGTTTCAAGAGGGACAGAGTATAGGAGCACACAGTATTACTTACTGAAACATTCTCTCTATATCCATGAAAAGTGGCCACTCTGCCTATTGGAGAAATCGACCTGGCATATGAACCCTAACCTTTTGGCTCTTTGCTGGCTATGGCTTTTGGCATAAACTGCTTTAGGTTATTGTCTTCCAGTAATGTAAGCCATTCAATTTTTTTCCTGGAATAATGGACTGTTAAATCTCTAAATTAATGAGTAGCTACAGTATTTATGTAATACATTGGTGCATTACAACATTAAAAAGACAGGAATAATTTATTAATTCTTGGCAAGGTAGATCAAAAAGAGAAAAATAAAAAAGAGTGATGCATATGCTGATTTATTCCCACTTCACCTTTCTCATTCTGCATCTTATAGACTGAGATTCACATTCCCCCCTGCCCTACATAGAAAAGCAGGTTTAGCTAGGAATCTTCAAACTTCTGCAAGTATATTATGAAGCAAGGTATCCAAAGATTTCCATTTCCCAAAAACAAACATTGTAGTTGTGCTTTTAAAGTTGTAGCTACGTACTGTGTTCGTCTGTGAGTCAGACTTTCACTGAAAGTCTGACTCACAGACGAACACAATACAGAAGCCTGATGATGGCAGATGAGATTCTGCTGAACGTTGCTACAACTTTAAAAGCACAGCTAATGACGTGGGAAAAATACCGAACAAAGCTGAATACCATACATGTAAGTACCTGAAAACTTAAGAATATATATATATATATATATATATATATATATATATATATATATATATATATATATATATATATATATGTTTTCTTAAGTTTTCGGGTACTTACATGTATGGTGTTCGGCTTGGTTCGGTATTTTCCACGTCATTGTAGTTCTTTTAAAGTTGTAACAACGTTTCAGCAGAATCTCATCTGCCATCATCAGGCTTCTGTATTGTGTCCGTCTGTGGGTCAGACTTTTACAGTGGTTTCAGATTTAAATTTGGGGCAGCCTATTGCTGTGCCAGAATGGTTTTTTCTTCATTCTGATTGGTTGGGAGTCTTGGTCTGTGTTTATTGGTCTCGGAGTTTGCTGTGTTCTGCTTGATGGGTGTCTCTGATATCTTCTGTCTGTTTTTGGCTCTTTTTATCTTGATTGGCTGGCAGCATTGTGTTACTTTAATGGAGGCCTTTAGTGCAGCTTGGCTTCAGGTAAATGGACGGCTATCATTAGTTAGGAAGCTGGGTTTCATCTGGGTGCCTGGTTGGGGTGTGTTTGAGCTGGAGGTATCAGGGGGATCTGTTTGTGCCCAGGTGTTTGCCTGGCTTGTGGTGTGGATATTTTTTGTTTGTGAGTGCAGGCTTCCAAATGATTGACAGCCTGGTGGAATCATCTCTTCTGTTCATGCTTTCTGGTCTTTTTTCAATCTCTATGGCTTCTCTGATGACTCTGTGGCTAGGGTTTTCCATAGTGGCCAGGGTTTTGGTGCCATTGAAGTTGATGCTATGACCTGTAGCTTCCATGTGTTGGACTAGTGAGGAAGTGTGTTCCAGCTTTTTGACTGCATTTTTGTGTTCATCCAGGCGGGTACTTATTCTTCTATTGGTCTGTCCAATGTATGTGGCCGGGCATGATGCACAGGGGACTTCGTATATGCCTTGGTTTTCCAGGTCAATTTTATCTTTGGGGTTGCTAAGGATGGCTGCTATTTTTCTGTCTGTTTTGAAGGCAGTCCTGATGTGATGTCTGTGTAGTACCTTACTAATTTTGTCTGTAGTACCTCTTATGTAGGGCAGGACAGCTGTTCCATAGGTCTGTTCATCTTCTGGGTCTCTATTATGTTTCAGTGTGTTTTTGTGGATCAAGCTGGTGATTTTGCTTTTGTGGAAGCCGTTGGCTGTCAGTACTTTAGTCAGGGTGCATAGTTCAGCCTTAATGTGTGTCTTGTCTGCCAGGCGTTTGGTTCTGGTAATTAGTGTTTTAGCCACGGAGTTTATCTGTGCTGGGTGGTGGTGGGATTGGGCGTTGAGGTAGCGGTTGGTGTGTGTTTTCTTCTGGTATATGGTGTGTCCTAGTGTGCCATCTGTTTTTTTGTAGATTAGTACATCTAGGAATGGTAGTTGTTTGTTTGTTTCTGTTTCCATGGTGAACTTGATTTTGGGGTGTGCGCTGTTTAGGTGTGTTAGGAAATTGTTTAGGTTTTCTTGTCCATGGGGCCAAATCACGAATGTGTCATCGATGTATCTTAACCATAGTTTGGGTTTGAGGATGGCATTGGCCAGGGCTCTGGATTCGAATTCTTCCATGAACAGGTTAGCAATGACAGGTGACAGTGGTGATCCCATGGGGGCTCCTTCTATTTGTTTGTATCTTTGTCCTTTGTATATGAAATATGTGTTGGTTAAGCAGTGTTCTGTTAGTTCCATGAGGTGTTTGGCTGGTTGGTATTTATTTTTGATGATTTCAAGGGTCTCTTTTATCGGGACTTGAGTGAATAGGAAACCACGTCAAAACTTACAAGCAGATCTTCTTGCTCCACGTGTAGATCTTTGATCATTTCCAAGAAGTGGTATGAGTTTTGTACATGTGAAGCTGCTGTTTCAGCATGGGGCTGTAGCTGCTTTGCTAGGTATTTGGCTAGGTTTTGTAGTGGTGCTCCTCTGGAGCTGACTATGGGTCTGAGAGGTATGCCTTCTTTGTGTATTTTTGGGAGGCCGTATAGTTTGGGGCATCTGGAAGATTTCTCTCTGGGTATAATCGTGTGTTGGATCTCTTTGCTTATGTGGCTGGTTATAATTTTCTTCTTGGTTAATTTTTCCAGATATGTGGTTGGGTCTGTGTTTATGGGTTTGTATGTGGAGTCTTGGAGTAGGTCTGTCAATTTTGTTTCGTAGTCTTTTCTGTCCATTACTACAGTGGCATTTCCTTTGTCTGCTGGGAGGATGATTATGCTGCTATCTCTTTTCAGGGTTTGTAGTGCTTTAATTTCATTTTTCTGTAAGTTGCTTTTGGGTGGCTTGCTTGTGCATAGGATATTGGTAACTTGGTGTCTTATTTTATCAGCTTCATCTGTATTTAATTTAGTTAGGCTGGATTCTACTGCACATATGATGGATTCTGTGGGGATTTTTTGGGGTGCTATAGCATAATTGAATCCTTTGGTTAGAACATCTGTTTCTGTTTTGGTGAGTTCTCTGTTGGAAACGTTGTGCACTAATTGTTTCAGGTGTTGTTATGAGTTGTTGGGGTTTTCTTGTCATGTTCTAATTTCTTTAATTTTTTCAATAATTTTTCCTGTTTGTAAATGCCTTCAGAATCAGCTCTCCAAGTTGTAAGTTGTTTTATCTTGTCCCAAAGTAGAGGGTGGATTTTGCTGCTCAGTTCCAGGTGTAGTGCTAGCAAATCTTTGTTTAACTGATCTAATCGGAATCTCTTACTGTGGAGCTCGTTCCGTAGTAAAGCCATTTCAGTTCTTTTCAGGATACGTTTAGTGGCTGCTGTGCTTTGATGAAATGTTAATTTGAAGCAGGTTGGTGTAGTATTGTTGTCTCTGCAGCTGCGTAGGAATTGGAGGTCACATAGTATTCCTGCTCTTTAATTTCCAGTTTCTCGTAGGTTTTGATCTGGCTGTTTATTTCCTCCCGTAGAGGTTTGATATTTGTTTTCTTAAGTTTTCGCGGGTACTTGCCATGTATGGTGTTCGGCTTGGTTCGGGTATTTTCCCACGTCATTGTAGTTCTTTTAAAGTTGTAGCAACGTTTCAGCAGAATCTCATCTGCCATCATCAGGCTTCTGTATTGTGTCCGTCTGTGGGTCAGACTTTTACAGTGGTTTCAGATTTAAATTTGGGGCAGCCTATTGCTGTGCCAGAATGGTTTTTCTTAATCCTGATTGGTTGGGAGTCTTGGTCTGTGTTTATTGGTCTCGGAGTTTGCTGTGTTCTGCTTGATGGGTGTCTCTGATATCTTCTGTCTGTTTTTTGGCTCTTTTTGTATCTTGATTGGCTGGCAGCATTGTGTTACTTTAATGGAGGCCTTTAGTGCAGCTTGGCTTCGGGTAAATGGACGGCTATCATTAGTTAGGAAGCTGGGTTTCATCTGGGTGCCTGGTTGGGGTGTGTTTGAGCTGGAGGTATCAGGGGGGATCTGTTTGTGCCCAGGTGTTTGCCTGGCTTGTGGTGTGGATATTTTTTTGTTTGTGAGTGCAGGCTTCCAAATGATTGACAGCCTGGTGGAATCATCTCTTCTGTTCATATATATATATAAATAAAATTAAGATGGCAGCTACACATAAAAAGGATAAGATTTCATTATATAATTATGCCTGCCACCTCAATTTTTTTTTGACCCACCCTCAACTAACAAGTTTGGAGATAGCATTGGGTGGTATCTCTTCCAGCAGACAGAAGGTGATCCTCACTTTGCGATCTATAACAACTTCAAGTATAAAATTAATCATGACATAGATGTAAAGAATAGAATAGAATAGAATAGAATAGAATAGAATAGAATAGAATAGAATAGAATAGAATAGAATTCTTTATTGGCCAAGTGTTGGACACACAAGGAATTTGTCTTGGTACAAATATTCTCAGTATACATAAAAGAAAAGAATCATAAGGTACAACACTTAATAATAGTCATAGGGTACTAAAAGCAATCAAATCACACTAAAAAAACAGTCAATATAAATTGTAAGGATACAAGTGACAAAGTTACAGTCATACAGTCACAAGTGGGAGGGGATGGGTGATAAGGAGTGATGAGAAGATTAATAGTATAGTAGTGCAGACTTTGTAAATAGTTGAACTGTGTTGAGGGAATTATTTGTTTAGCAGAGTGATGACTTTCGGGAAAAAACTGTTCTTGTGTCTAGTTGTTCTGGTGTGCAGTGCTCTATAGCGTCGTTTTGAGGGAAGGAGTTGAAACAGTTTATGTCCAGGATGTGAGGGGTCTGTAAATATTTTCACAGCCCTCTTTTTGACTCGTGCAGTATACAGGTCCTCGACTGAAGGCAGGTTGGTAGTAATTGTTTTTTCTGCAGTCCTAATTATCCTCTGAAGTCTATTAAACTTTATTTAATAAACTATTTAAACTTTAAACTTTAACCTTAGACTGTCTACTATTGACCTCACCCCTTTCCTAAGAGGTCTGTAGGGGGCGTGCATAAGCGCACCAACGTGCCTACCGTCCCTGTCCTATTGTTTCTCTTATTCTTTTATTTTTCTTATATGTACCCATTTCATATATTCACAACTATGTATACACTTGTACTTATTATCTTGTAAACAATTGACAAATCAAATAAATAAATAAATAAATAAATGTCTGTCCTGTTGGGTTGCAGAACCAAACCAGACAGTTATAGAAGTACAGATAGACTCAATAATTCCTCTGTAGAACTGGATCAGCAGCTCCTTGGGCAGTTTGAGCTTTCTGAGTTGGCGCAGAAAGAACATTCTTTGTTGTGCTTTTTTGATGACGTTTTTGATGTTAGGTGTCCATTTTAGGACATGTGATATAGTAGAACCTAGAAATTTGAAGGTCTCTGCTGTTGATATTGTCTTGTCTAGTATTTTAAGAGGTGGTAGTGTGGGAGGGTTTCTTCTAAAGTCTACCACTATTTCTACGGTTTTGAGTGTGTTCAGTTCCAGATTGTTCTGGTTACACCACGAGGCAAGTTGTATAATCTCCTGTCTGTCTGTGGATTCGTCGTTGTCTCAAATGAGACCAATCACTGTTATGTCATCAGCAAACTTCAGTATTTTAACAGAAGAGAAGTGGAGAAAGCACACAGTCTTGGGGGGGCCCTGTGCTAATTGTATAGGTATTGGATGTGATTCTGCCTAGCTTCACCTGCTGCTTCCTGTCTGTTAGGAACATACTTTTTAAAAATAAAACTCTTGTGCAAGTTAATAAGAAATGTATAAAATGCATATACTGGAACTAAAAGATTGGGATAATCACAATTTAATAAGCATTCCAATATTAAAATAAAAAGATGTAGGAAAGGGGATAGGGATGATCATGAAATTATTTTATTTTTAGGGCTTATAAGCCTAACATAGAGAAACACAGATATTATTTAACGTTGGATTTATTTGGGATAGAGTGTAATTTAACCTGTATTTATGTCCTAGCCATAAATTTTCTTTCCTTATTGTTTGTATTTCTCTTCACTTGCTAGCTCAATAGAAATAAAGTATGAGAAATAAATGCATACCGGAGTACTTAATCTTTGTAAATGCTTGTCTAAGAAGAAATCCATTCAGTGTTGTAACTCTTCTTCTAGCTCCAAGCTGAAGTAATGTTTTTAAAAATATTCTTTAAATTAGACCTACACATTTCAGTTCTTCATTTTCTTTTTGATACTACAGTACTAACTTTTGAGGCATTTCACTTCTCTGGTCTAGCAACAACACATTATGTTTACCCATTTTGGCAGAATGGGGACAATTTGCAGTTTCTGACAACCAAACACAGATATCAAAATGTCAAACTCTTTGGAATGCATAAAGCACTTAGTGTTTTCCCATCCAAATAGTTATCTTTCCTTATGTACTTAAATAACTCTTGCATAATTACAATCCCCTGCAGTCAGTATTCTACAATTGCCAGACTGGTACTCTTCAGGTATTAAAACAAAATATGTGTGAACACAATGAAAACAAAGATTGGGTTGAAATGTGTTGACCAATCAGCTCTGAGCAAATCCGTGTAGTAAACTTAAAGGAAGAAATGCATGGATAAGAATCAATGAAATGATACAATATTGAGCAAAAAGTGAAAGTAAAACTATTATGTCTACCTACTTAATTTATATTCAGATAAATGTAAGGATTTATTGTGGTGATGTTAGACAGGAAGATAATAGGTCAAGAATGGATTGGTGTTGTGTGAATGTGCACTGAATATAAAAGGTGAATGATTAAAATGAAAAGAATATGTTAGTGGTTGATCATGTAGAAGAAATACACAAGGATGAAATTAGTGTGTATGTGTATGCAGATGTGTATGCAAGTACTCAGGGGTGGCATTAAAAATTTTTAACAACCAGTTCTGTGGGTGTAGCTTAGTTGGTGGGCATGGCTTGGTGGTCATGTGACTGGGTGGACATGGCTTGGTGGTCATGTTACTGGCTGGGTGTGGCCAACTCAACATCACTCACATTGAGGCACGCATCTCTTCGCCTGGCCTCTCATGACTGTGGGGATGCTGCAACAGTCGTAAGTGTGAAAAATGGTCATAAGTCACTTTTTTCAATGGTCACTCCACACAAGCAAAGTACCAGCAAAGGAAGGGAAAAAAACTCCAGAGATGTTCCTGAGACAGGAAGTCTAGTCCTGCCAAGAATGTAATAAGGGTTAATGGAGTGGCAGTTTCTGTAAGCAACACCAGAATGTTTCCTTCCTGCCTTCCTTACAGGATTAGGCCAGTAATTTTTTCTAACAACCAGTTCTCCAAACTGCTTAGAATGTTAACAACCGGTTCTAGCGAATAGGTTTGAACTGGTAAAATCACACCCTTGCACGTACTGTATGTTTTAAGAGTAAATGAGCTGAGAAGAACACCAAGTAAATCATGGCCAGTTGGAAGTGATGAAATCACCAAAAGATAAGATACTAGTAGTTGAACAAGCAAAAGACAATGAATGAACCAAAGTGAATGGCTGCAAGAAGGATGGTTTGCAAGGATAAAAAGAGACAAATAAGGTATATAGAGTGGTGTTAATGTAAATTAGAATTAGTTATTTTCATTTTATTTTCTCTTTTTTATTACTGCATGCCTTAAATGCTTAGGTCTTACCATTGCTTATCTAATTAATGGCCTTTCATAGCTGCCCCTCCAGCTCCCAGCCTAGAAAACTTTTGATAAGCATATAATGATGCTTATCTTATCAAACTGGTACTTTGGTCCCCCAAAGGCAAAGGGTGTCTTCAGGTTTTTTCTATGCTTTGTCTTGTGATGATCTGATGAATAGCAGATCAATACCTGATCAATATTTCAGGTCAGGTAATACCAGACCAGTTCCAGCTCCTTTCATTACCTTCATGCTTCTTGCTTGACATGGCTCTGGTTAAGCAGCTTAATTCAGGCTTGCTAATATTTCCCAGAACAAGGATTGATTAATTAATTGATTGGTGAATGAATCCCATCTAGTCTGAAGTTTAGAAACAAATCTTCAGTGGACAATATTTCTTTTCTAATTGTCTTTTTTCAGTTTGGTTTGAATCTAACCACAGACATACAAAAGAATACCCAGACATTATTCCATGCTTATCATGGGATCTTTTAATTAGTGGAAAGAATGAGTTATGAAAAATGTAATTTTGCTAAATCCCATCAGCTTCCAAAGCTTTTCTTTTTTAATTACATGAATGAAGCTTGAATTTGATCTTCAAACTCAATGCGGTGAGTTTCTGTTTTGATAAATATAACTACATGTATCAGTATTTTTTATAGTGTGACATTGTTGTGTAATCTGTTTTGTTGTTATTTTTTGTTGCTGTCCAGGGGTTATTATACATTAGATGGGTGGCTATATAAATGTTTTAAACAAACAAACTTTGCTACATCCTACTGACCAGTGCACCAAAATGCTTTTTATTTCAAATGAAGAGTAGAGTTTTCATTAGAAGGTTGAGCATCTTGTTTGCTTCTGAATTGAAAATGTTTGCACATCATTTTTCAGGTGGAAAGTTTTCAGAGTCATTTACAAGGAAAGCAAACCAATCTGCCTCTGAACAAAGATTTGCCACAAGGAAAGGTGGATGTGGAAGGGAAGTGAGTTATTCAGGATAATTCCAAATTTCCTTGCTATTTTAAGAACACTTTTAAGAGTTGTCACTTCCATGTTCGTGTTTAGTTGCCTTACAGAAGCTAATAGCAATTAAATCCAACTGAAAAATTTCAAGCCTTTCAGCAACATAATGAAAATAAGAGCTGGTACAGCCAATAAACACAGTCATCCATCTGAAAAAACTACCTGTAATTAAATAAATAGACAGATTTTTAATATGTCATACAATGCCATGAAATAGGAGAAGGCAAATTCTAAGCTTTTGGTTTGGGGACATCTTCATTGTCATGTCCCAGGAATCATAGACCCATGCTCAAAAAAACTAAATTTGCCTCTTTTTTAATGGCATTAGAGTGGTACTTCAAGATTGTATCTGCCTTTTAACTGGCATGCATCATGTCAGATGGATACATTCCTGACCCGATTTACTTCTGAAAGTTCTCTTTTGTATTGCTTGAAGTTTGCTTTGGTATATCTGCATGCACCCTCAGTATGAAGCACTTAAGTGTGACATATTTTTCCTTGTTAGACATGTTTCTTTTTTCTTACCACATTTCTAGTGACAGCAAGAACCCCTTACCCCTCTCTGTGGCACAAATATGGGACTGCATAGTAGAGATTAAATCCTGCTTCTGCCTCAAGTCCATTCTTTGGCAATCCTTTGGAAAGCAATACAATTTATAAAAGCTCTTAACTGAGGCTGACACTATTGTCCGACTTGATTTTTCATTTCTGTTGTGCAGAAAATTTCTCTTGATTTTCTTCCCTAGCAGCTCTCATTATGTTTGATGAAAAAAACATATTGGAAAACATTCTCATTGATTGAGTGTGATATTCTAGTATTTATCTTAAGCAAGCATTTCCTGGTTTCACTGTACATTTTTTTCTTAAGGTCCCTGATTGTTCAAACTCTGACTTCCAGGGGAGCATATCACAAGAGAATCCATGCTGAACAGCAATGTTTTTTCCAGATGCCTTTTCTGGAAATTGGAAACCCCTCTAGAATGAACTAGGAAGTTCTGGAACTTTACTGGGTCTTCCTTCAGGTCTCTTGCCTGACTGAATGACTTTCAAAATGCAGACTTTATTCTCTCTTGCAGTCACATAATGTTATGTTTTGGCCTCCAATTGTTTCATTTATTTATTTAAAACATTTATATGGTCACCCTTTTATAACTAACTGTGGGCAGCTCCCAATCAAAAGTTAAAACAACATAAAAGCCATATTAGAACTATTAAAAATAAACATATGTATTAAAAAGCAAAAACCTGGTGCCAAGATAAACTTCTGATGGGCATTCATCTAAACTTATCCTAGTATTTGGGATAAAATCCAGGTGTTTAAAGCTTTCTGGAAGGCTTAGAAGATTAGATTCTTACTGAACTTCAAGAGGAAGAATGTTCCATAGGGCAGGGGCTGCCATGGAAAAGTCACTTTTTCTAGTTCCTGTCAAATGGCTATATTTAGGGGAAGGGTCTAGGAGTATGCCCACCCTACCTGGCCCTATGCCATATTACTTCATCTGCTTTTCTTTATTGCCTTGACACTCCATTCAGCTTGGCTACACTACAAGTTTCTGTTGTGCAGGAAGAAAACACTAAGCAAAAATTATCATGTAATTCTACTGTTCATCTACCAAGATTCAGTTGTCATAAGGCTAGTCAGAATCTCAGGCTTTTATTCACCTGTGATTTCAATGGGCCCACTGCTCAATGGAGAAGAAGCAGAGGAATGCTGTTTTTCTCCCAGACAGATGCTGGTGAAGTTCCAATTATACTCATTGGAGTCTGTGAGTCGTCTAGTCATATTCATGCACCAAAGATGGGTAGTTGCTGCAGCCCTTGATCTTTGATATATCCTACTGTTCATGACATCTGCTCTGTTTCCCACACTCTTAACGACTATGTGGCACAAAACACATTTAATCAGTTCCAAGAAAGAAATCACATATATTTTTATTCATACCACTCAGTCTTAACTTTAGGGGATTTTTTTTCTGCCTTGGTAAATGAAGTCTGTATGGTTACTTTACTGTATTAAATATTGTGTGAGCCAGATAATAGATTAGCGTCTTTTACTGATGTTATTTTAGAAGCCTTATGCCCAGATCTGACATGTCTGCTTCTGTCCACTTTTGCTGCCAGATCCATAGACGGATCCATTACCACAACAAACTGAAGTCGATATATTAATCGCTATTAACACCACTTGGAATCATCCATAATTTGAGGCCAGAGTGGGAATGCTGAGATTTCTATTTGCAAAAGAATTCTTCCACATACATACTCAGTAATGGGGAAAAAAACAGTCTGGTTGGTATGTAAGTATGGATTTGTTAGAAACGATTATGAAATGCTTCTGGGCTGGTGTTTGATGTTGTTATTTTGCATTTTATCAACATTAGACTCTTACTTCACAGCCCTGACAAGTTATCCCTCTTCAAATAAAAGCATTAACCAAATCCAGGGGTTGGGCTGCTGGGGGTTCGCAGTGGTTCAGGAGAGCCCCTAACTAAGATTCGGTGCAGTTTGGAGAACCCCCAAAGCCCACTCCTGCCTGGCCCCGCCCACCTCAATCCTTCCACTCCCAGGAGTCTCCATGTGGCCCATTTTGGATGCAGATAAGTGCAGGGTGCATGTGGAGGCTCGGGGAGGGTGAAAAATGGGCCTCCCAGAAGTTTGGGAAGGGCGGAAATGGACCCGTTTCCAGCTTACAGAGAGCCTCCAGAGCCCGGGGAGGCTGTTTTCGCCTCCCAGAGGCTTGAGGAAAGCCTCCGGAGCTCTGGGAGGGGGAAAACGCCACCCCTGTGGTGCAGGAGGTGGACTAGGCCACTCCCACAATGGCCATGCCCACGCAGCAACTGGGCAGAGAACCCTTTGCTAAAATTTTTGAAGCCCACCCCTGAGTCCAAATCCCATATTATTCTATCGGTAATGCATTTTTTTTTAACATAAAACATTTTCCCACCCCAACTTTTTAAAATGAATGCTCCTTTGCCAGCATGATTGTATTTTTAAGTATATATAGCATGCAAGACAATAATAGAATTATAGATATGGATGGGATCTTAGCGGTGATCCTTTGCTCAATCTAAGATATACTAAAGCAGCTTTGACTGATTATCATTCAGACCCTCTTTGAAGTCCTATAGTAAAGGACTCACTATTCATGACCTGTACTGCTGGCTCACAGCTGATAGAGTTATGAAGTTTTATTTGATGTCTAGATTGAAATTCCATCCTTATAATTTTACCCCAGCTCTGGTTATGTCCTTTGGGGCCACAGAGAATCAATTTAGTCTTTCTTCTATGGACTGAAGTTTGTTATCCTATATCTACTTAATCATCTTCTATATAGTTAAACATACACAGATCCTTCATGTAGCCTGTTTTCATAACTTCTTCAGTTTTACTGTACACAGCAAAAGACTTCCCAAGCATCCCCTCCTAACTGTGCATTGGGACATCACAAGCCAAGTTCTACCCTTTCAAGGTTGCTTTGATGTCTCATACAGAAGTCCATAAGACAGGGGTCTTCAAACTTGACAGCTTTAAGACTTGAGGACTTCAACTCCCAGAATTCCTCCTCCAGTCATGTTAGCTCAGGAATTCTGGGACTTGAAGTCCACAAGTCTTAAACTTGCCAAGTTTGAAGACCCTTGCCACAAGAGGTTGCCATAAGAGGTGGAACTTACATTGCAATATTGCAATATATGTTTGTCACTGGTTCTGCTTTATTTAATTTACTTTTATTTAGATGATTTATATGTATGTATGTTTCACAGTTGTGACTTGCCATCCAAGGGATGCTTATGATGACTAAATCAATATAATTTGTGGCATCCATATATGTGTGAGAGCAAGAATGAATGAGGGTTTTTGACTACAAAATGAAGTAAAATAGAATCATAGTGGGGCAACTGGACTTTAGATCAACTGCTGAAGGGGGATAAGAGAAACTTGAGGACTTGATCCTTCTGGAGATTGGAATACATCCTAGGGGGTGAGGATAAATTATATTTGAAGACAATCTGGTTCTTCTGAATTCTGAAATCCTTTGATTTGAATCATGTTGTTTTCCTTGAATGGCAAGATGGGAATCCAGCATCAATTAGTCACATCATTATAAATATATGCAAAAGAATGAAAGAAAAGCACAGATGAGGAGAACATTCTGAATGACTTGCATACATATAAAGGGGAAAAATACTGTCACTTGATACTTCTGAAGTTTAAAGTAATAAAATGCATAGCAATGATGAGGGAGGGGAAGAGCACAAAAATACAAATTTCCATATCAAAAAGATTACCAGTATTTTATCTACTTTCATCTGGCATTCAGCTTTGGGTTATGACAATATTAAACCTGCAAAATGTATTAGATTTTCTACTTTCATGTAGTCTATCCTGTCTGCTGATCCTTAGAAATACCCATTCTAACTGAGCTTATTATTTAAAGGGAGTTTAGAAGCAACAGACTTTCTGTATGGCTAATGTTTTGTATGACTTGGCTACAAAACCAGATTCTGATCTCTTATTGATCTGAATTTCAGAGGCTATCCAGTTTAAGTCAATAAAATGCATAGCAATGATGGGGGGGGAGAGCACAAAAAGAAATCCAAAGGCCTGTTGTGAGCTATGAGCTTATTTCAAAAGCCTGATCCAAATTTTCATGTCTCAAAGAATTTCATAGTTATTTCACAAAAAAACTTTTAAAACCGAACAAGACAGACAGACAGACAGACAGATTTAGACCAATTAACAGAGATGGAAGGGACTTTGTAGGTCATCTAGTCCAAGCAGGAGACCCTACACCATTTCTGACAGATGGCAGTGCAGTCTCTTCTTAAAAGCCTCCAGCAATGAAGCTCCCACAACATCTGAAGGCAAGCTGTTCCATTGGTTGATTGGTTTCATTGTCAGAAAATTCCTCCTTATTTCCAGGTTGAATCTCCCCTTGATCAGTTTCCATCCATTATTCATTGTCTGGCCTTCAGCTGCTTGGAAAATAGCTTGACCCCTTTCTCTCTGTGGCAGCCCCTCAAGTATTGGAAGACTCTCCTGGTCCTTCTCTTCACTAGACTAGTCATGCCCAGTTCCTGCAACCATTCTTCATATGTTTTAGTTCAAACCTGCATACCCAGTTGGTACTTATTGCCAATTTTCAGACACTTTTATAATATTAAGATTTCCTTAAAAAACAACAACACACCAACAGATCTATGTAGACTCATTTTTGTTTTGGTTTTTCCCAACATAATTAGATGTCATGTCCCAGCACAGAGCTTCTTCCACATGAATGAAGCTGCTGAAATCCAATGAAATTGAGCAGATATCTTTGTGCTGTGGTTGTTACAGCTTTGGGGTAAGAAAAATATTCTATAAGAACTTCCTGGACACAAAAGTGCTTAATTATAGAAAGATAAGGTTTGTGCAGTGGCTTTTGTGCTAGACAGCAAAAAAAGTTCACCTTGTAATTGGGAAGGAGGAAATTGGCTATGGGAGACAGAGTGCCGATGAAATACGAAATGCACATTTTCATTGAACTGTACCACAGAAAAGAAAGGTGTTTGATAACAAACACTAAGCTGAGTAGATAGAAATCATTTTCTCTTACCAACACTGAAAACTTGTTCAATGTGACAAATGAACAGCTCTCTTGAGCCTGTTGGATATATTTTGTTGCAAAGTGTTTGTGTTTCGGATGGATAGAATTTTATGTTGACTAGAAACTACTGTGCTGGGTTTAAAATGGCATTCCTTTTGGTGGGGATAGGAGTGCATATGCAGATTTCATAGCTCATTCCCCGCTTTCTTTTTATGCTGCAATCAGAAATGTTATTTAGGATGAAAGCTTTTGCATAAACGTGCATGAAAATGTGGCACTATTAAAAGCAATCTATATTTACTTTATGATGTCTTCCTAACATCTCCCAGAGTCATATTTTCTCTCCAGAAAAAGGAAAGAACATTGATTAAAGGCTAGAAAGCATTTATCAGGAATAAAAACATTCCCATACTACCCAAGGCTTTAAAATGCTAGTGCTAAGTGCTAAAATGGTCTCCATCTGGTGTCTGTGGAAGTCTATTTGCTTTGAGGAAATATTTCTAGTGTGTATATGTGTGTGTATGCATGTATATATGTGTCTACCTATTCACAGATATTTGTGTGTGTGTGAAGACATTTGAGAGAATGTTATTCTATAGAAGTTTTTTGGGGGGGGGGGGGGGGGGGGGGGGGGGGGGGGGGGGGGGGGGGGGGGGGGGGGTGGGGGGGGGGGGGGGGGGGGGGAAGGGCAAAATTTTTAAAAAAGGGGGGGGGGAATTTTTTTTGATTTTGAGTAAGATTATTTTATCACATTATTTAGCCAAATGTTCATCTGGCATTTTTTATTCACCTATCAAGCCCTTCCCAAGGACCTGTGATAGACAGATGTTAATGTTTTATAGTGTTACAACTATTGTTACAAAATGTAACAAATAAAGCTACCTTTTGCAATTGATTGAGGGGGATTTTGATGTTATTTAAGTAGTGGTCCAGATGTTTCAGAATTGTACACAAGTCCCCTATTATTTTTGGCACTATCTTTGCTTTCTTTTGCCATAGTCATTCTACTTTCATTTGCAGTTTTTTTTTCCAATTTTGTGATTGTCTTCAGTTCTTTCTTGTCTATTCTTATTTTATTTATTTGTTTGTTTGTTTGTCAAGCATGTATGAGAAAACAAGTATAAGTGTGAACATATAAATATATAAGTATAAACAGGTATAAATATATACATAATAAATGAGTACGAATAAATGGATAAATGGGAACAGTAGGACAGGAATGGTAGACATGGGTGTGCTATTCTGCACAGGTGTGCTATTCTGCTATATAACCTGTGACACAGGTTCTGCCATGTTCACTATTCAGATTCTTTTGTTTTTCTTATCAACAGTTGTTAGGTCTGGGATGTTATATGGCCAGTGCTTGTCTCTTTGAATTCTAAAGTCCAAGAGAACTTTAGCTTCTTTGGTTTTTTATTACTTTATCTATTTTGAGGTCCTACCAGTTCTTGTTTGCAGGCAAATGGTATTTCTTGCAAAACTCCCACAGCAGCCTTTTTGTTATCATATCATGCTCTTGTTTGTAGCCAGTCTATGAAATCTTCTGCAACAGGAAATGAGGTGATCCACTGTTTTTTCAGCTTCTTTGAAGAGGTGCCAATTGCTTTCTGTGTATTCATTCATTTTTAAGGCTTGGCCCTTCTATCTCTTTCTTCAACTTTCCTTCTCTTAACCCTTGTATTATTATTATATACACAAAGATGTGCAATCACATCTGCTCATTCTTTGACTGGTATTGGCCTTCATACAGATTAGAGTCTTCCCAAGAAACTACAATGTCATAGCATATCAGCATGGTACTGTATATGTGCAAATCCAAGCGTGACCTTTTGTAATTGGCAGATAGAAATTTTGTCAAGGCAACAATTTTTAAAAAATATATATAAGGGAATTTCAGGTATTTGTTGAAAATGTAATCAGACGAAGAGAACATCTTTTCACCTGTGGTGCACATGTAATAAAACTAGAAAACATTGGTATCAAATATGTATTGTGATGCAGAAGAATTTAAAAATGAATATACAATTGATACCAGAGGCCTTTCTTTTGGGTGTAACAGACAAACTACAGAAATCTTATGAAATGTCATCTTTATATATAATAACAGCAGCAACTCTTCTAAATGCTCAAAGGTGAAAGGATCTATAAATGCCTATAATAGAAGAAGGAATTGTGAAGCTGGTAGAATTGGAGGAGATAGCAAGACTGACAGCTTTGATGAAAGAAAAGGCTTTGACAAATTTTGGTTTTACTGGGAAACCATTGTTGGATTTTTTTGCAAGAAACTAAAAGAAATAGAAAGTTGATTAGGAGATTTGATGATTAGGATTATATAGCATTTATATGGAAACAATATAGAGAAATGTTAACCTTAGGGGGAAAGAATGATGCATTTTTTTACTTACATCTGTAAAAATCTGAAGAAAGTTGGACAATTTTTTTAATGTTTATCTTATAATTATTAAATAAAATTGTACAGAAAAAAGGAAATTTATTTTTAAGTGCTGTCCAAGATTGGTTTGTATGGCACCCAGTGTGCTGATAACCACTGGGGTCACCATTGCTGGTTATGACATTTTTAAAAAGATCTTGATACTTTGTGATCTTCTCCAGTTGTTCACTTTCTATTTTACTGTTTCCTCGTATTGTCACATCAATTATCCACACTTTCTTTTTTTTCAAGCACAGTAAAATATGGAGTATTACGAGCCAAGTCTTTATCAATTTGTATTTGGAAATAGTTTAACTTGCTTCTTTTCAGCTATTTTTTTCAACTCTATTTTCCCACAAAGTTTTCATTTCTGGCACATAATAGTTTTGATAGAACTTCCAGTGAACATTATTGTTATTATTATTTTAAACATCCATTGCTTTCTGCTTATTTGAAGTAGTAGAAGTGGATTATAACAATCAAATAAGACAGAGGATAGAAAATGCAAAATTTAAATAATATGTATGTTATCAAAATGGTTAAGCTTGATGAACAACTTAAAGCTTGGTGAAATAAATTAAGTTTAGCCATTTTCTTAAAGACTTGGAGCAAGGAGGACAAATATACTAGCCCTGGAATACATTGAATACCTTCAAGGGATAAAATAACTATTTTTGTTTCAGCCTATTTGGGACTTTTGAGATGTAGGTAGGCAGATGGTATTCTACAGTGTTTAAATTATGCAGAATTGAAATCATGGACCTTTGCATTTTAAATAACTATATATAGTGCATTAGCTGAAAGAACAGTTCAGATCCTAGCATTTAGGAGTGTTGCAGGGAAAGCTATAAAGTCTCTATACAAGTGGTGGGATTCAATTTCTTTTACTACCGGTTCTGAGGGCATGGCTTGGTGGGCATGGCAGGGGATGGCTACTGTAAAATCTCCAGGCAGAGGTGGCATTTGCCAGTTCTCTGAACTACTCAAAATTTCTGCTACCGGTTCTCCAGAACTGGTCAGAACCTGCTGAATACCACCTCTGCTCTATACAGATTGCTTAAGCTGTCAGAGCACAGAGACACAGAGATTATGTTATGTTACAGTCCCATGTATGGGGTTTTACATAATTTTCTTCTTTTGGAAGAGGAAGGATTTCTCTGGTTTTGCACAGTGCCTATCCTGAGTGGTATTTTTAGTTATATAGACAATCAGGATGCACTATATGGCCACCAATTTCATCCTATTGTCAGGGTTCCAAATAACACCCCCAACAGAATCAAAACCCCAAGGTACGCATATTCCTCAAAGTATAGATTTATTAGGCATGTCAGATTGGCACATCTGGGGCAAAGTCCCTTGGGCAAAGTCCCTTGGGTATCCCCCCCCTAGTTAAAATTACAATTTTCCTCCCCTGCCCATGCAGATGATCACATGGCCCAATCAGATCACAGTCCACAGTTCATCCAGACTCATGTCCCTTCTCCTCACAATGGGTGAGAACGTCCTTAGTTCTCAGAGGAAAGAATTTTATTTTGGTTACATTGCCCTTTGCAATTTCTACTCCCTTCCCATCTCTACCTCCCCATTCCCTTTCCCACAGCTCACTCCGCCTCCGCTGTGGCAGCCCTGGAGATGCCAGGAGCCAGGAAAATGGGTCCAGGGCTGACATCTACCGGTATTTTGGAACTTAGGCTAGATAGGTATCAAGATTTTCTTTTGGGAGACCACAGGCTCAACTTTTTTTAGGCCCGGCCTTATAGGAAGTTCTATCAAATGTTCTCCTAAAATCCTGCCTATCCAAGTGGATATGTGGCTCCTGACCCTGGAGACAAATTGGCTCATGCATCAACATAGATCCACCACTCCTTCCATAGAGTAAACAGGAATACAGTCATTCTTTTCCAACATTTATTGTCCTGACCAGAGAATGCTATATTATCATAACAGGCAAAAATAAATAAATAAAAAGACTAAAGTGTGTTCTTTTTTTAATCTATCAGAGTCTTCTGAAAGAGGGAAAAGCAAGATTTATTACTGCAGAACCAGTTTCTGGAAAGTTAAACAGACTGACCACATGGTTTATCTGAGTAAGTGAAATAAGAAGGTTGCATTAGGGCTGTCTAAATTGCCACTATTGACAAAATGACAGTGACTATAGGGCAATTAGCATTTTTCTCATTTGTGAATGATTGTCATCAAAAGTTGGAAGAAATGCCAGAGATCAACAAAAACTGGCAACTTTTCCGTAAATATGAGCTGTAGGTGCCAAATGGCTTCCCTCATATATGCATCTGTCTTCATTAGTTATTCTTTTCTCTTCCTGTCTCTCTAACTCTCTGGAGTTGCTCTAATGTATTAACTTGAAGTGCTCCAATAAAATCAGAGATGTTTTGCTTCAGATCGTGGACTTTTTAATCGTTCAAAAGCCCGGCCATTGGCAGGGAGAAAAGAAAAAGGGTAAGGACGGGTCTCCTCTGCTCATTTTTATTTCCACAGAACAGAACATAAATGCTTACACAACACTAACATGGAGCTGAATGGGGATGTGAGTCTCAGAAATATTTTGTCATTTTCATTAAACCTCACTTTTCCACAAGTAATTTTACCCCCACACACACACTTCCACCCCTGCTGACCATTATACAAGAGATCCTACAAAGCTGTGTTGAGGATAGAAATGTTTTCCCTAACAGTTCTCAATCAATTTGATGAAAGAGAATTTGCTGTAACAATTTGTTTCAGCAGAGAAGACAATTTCTGGGAAATTATGAGGTTCTTAACCTTATTTCATAAGATGTTGGCCAAGGACTGTGCATAAATCTCATGTCTTTCATGGTACAATCATTTCCATTGTGATTTGCAGTCTACATGACTTCCTACATTTTAATTCAATTTCAGTCTTACCTTAGGCTATTTCAGATCCAAGTATGAAAAGCCTGGAATGATGCAGACTAATTAAAAGATATAAGATTGAAAACAAAAGACCTTCTGTAGCACCTTTCACACTGCTAAAAGAATTTGAAAAAATGTTTAGCACCCCGAACATAAAATTTTCCTTCAGAGAAGAAAATGTTTGAGTAATTTTAAGCCTTGGATATTTTAAGTGACCAGGCAAACCAAATCTTTTAAACATGTTTTGGCTCTCTATTTAAAAAGGACCGGAGCCAGGGGTGGGATTCTACCGGTTCAGATTGGTTCGGGCTAACCGGATGTTAAAGTTACATCTGGTTCACCAAACCGGTATTTTCAACCGAGTGTCTGGCCCCACCCACCCCATCGCACCCCTTCCAGGAGTCTCCATGCAGCCCATTTTTGATAGAGGTAACCTCACGGAGGTTCTGGGAAAGGGAAAAACGGGCCTGTTTCCAGTTTCTGGAGGGTCTCCAGAGCTCAGGAGAAGCTGGGGGAGGCCTCCTGACTCTTGGGAGGGCCAAAAATAGCCCTCCCATAAAAACCGGAAGTCATGAAACAGGCCTGTTTCTGGCTTCCGGTGGGCCTCAGAGCCCGGGAAGGCTGTTTTCACTGTCCCAGAGGCGCAGTGAAAGCCTCCAGACCCTTGGGAGGGTGAAAATGGCCTCCCCAGGCTCTGGAGGCCCACCGGAAGCTGGTAATAGGAACTTCTGATATGCCACGCCCACCATGGCCACGCCCACCCAGCAACCAGGCAGCAAACTGGTTGCTGGGATTGTTGAATTCCACCCCTGGCCGGAGCTAAAGTTGCTTAGTAGTATCTGTCAATTTGAAGGCAATGACCATTTTTTATAGACTCCTCTGAGAAAGATAACTTTCAGAACACAATAAATGAGATGAATACAGGTAGACCTCGACTTGCAGCAGTTCGTTTACAACAGCACTGGAAAAAATGGCATGCCCTTTCCAGCATCCCCCTGGATCATGTGATCAAAATTCAGATGCTTGGCGACTGGTTTACCATTGCTATATCCCAAGACCCTGTGATTCCCCTTTTGTGACCTTCTGACAAGCAAAGTCAATGGTAAGTCAGATTCACTTAACAACCTATTATTAACTGATAATACTAACTTATCAATTGCAGTGATTCACTTAATAACTGAGGCAAGAAAGAGGCAAAATTCACTTAACAAATGTCTCATTTAACAACAGAAATTTTGGACTCACTTGTGATTGTAAGTCTGTACATTTAAAAATAATGTTTAGAAAAATGCACTTATATTTCTTTTCACGTACCTGACATATAGTTTGGTCTGGCCTTAGGCAATCAGCAGTTGAGATCTCTTTTCTATAGAGAGATAGTCTATAGAGATGGTCTTACAGAAGCTAGACTGTGTATCTGATGTGAAGGGCAGCATTAAGGACAAAGGAGAGCTTGGCCATTCTGCATATTCCCATTATAAAAGGAAATATTTTTTGCCCATTAATATCCCAAAGTCACACAAGCACTAACAATTTTTCCCACTTTGCTATGCTTAGCACACATGAAAAATGCTTATTCCATTACAGTTACAAATCATTAAACTTTGTCACAGAGAATAACATTGCTCCTTATTTCCATTACAGTTTAATCAGAGTCAGTTTATAAACAGAAAGTGATCCAGTATATTTGAGAATCTTCTGTCTAATACTGAAAAGTAATGCTGCATTTCCCACCCACCCCCCACCCCCCGGTCCCCATACACGATGTTCAAATAAAGCAGGCAAATAATGTGGCTTAAGTAGATGGTCTGATTTGTGGCTGGGTTTTCCCACAAAACATACTGAACCATAGACAAATAAACAAGGGGTCTACAATCCCCGGGCCATGGTCCACGATCTCGCTATGGCCTATTCGCAATCTGGCCACAGGAATGGTGGACCGGCATGCACGCATGCAACTCGATTTGCACGAGCAGCAGACCGGTGCACGTACACACCCACAGACAGCTTAGCTTGTGCAAGTTGAACCAGCCCACTGCTCATGTGGCCCACTTCCCCTCTCTCCCCACTCTGTAGGGCCTCCAAGCCTCAAAGTTTGGGGACTACTGCCATGGACTATCCAATCCAGCGGTGAGATTCAAAAAAATTTCCTACTGGTTCTGTAGGCATGGCTTGGTGGGCGTGGCAGGGGAAGGATACTGCAAAATCTCCATTCCCTCCCCACCCCACTAACCTGCTTTCCAGTTCTGTTCAGGGCAACCAAAGAAGACCCAGCCAATCAGCTGGGACTCGGGAGGCAGAGAATAGATGGGAGCAGGGTCAGTCAGAAGTGGTATTTGTTGGGCCTCAGAACTACTCAAAATTCCACTACTGGTTCTCCAGAACTGGTCAGAACCTGCTGAATACCACCTCTGATCCAATCCCATTTGAGCCTATTTTAGTATGTTTGGTTGAATCTCAAATGACCCAGGTCAATGATGAAGTCATTCTGTTTATATTCTCATTGCAAAAAGTGTAAAGGGTAACTCTGTCACTAATGGTGGGAGAGGTCTGTTTTTTAAGGGATGAATCTTTTATCAGCAGAGCCATTAGGAATAAAATGTACTGAGGCAGTTCATGGACATCATTTCCTTTTCCTAATGCTGACTTCCTAATAGCATCTCTAGACTCTATTTGGGCTTCTCTTAATGTCTATTAGAAATCTTTCCACAGTGATATTTTCCCATAATGCTTCGATTACATTCCCTCAAGGTTAATCTATTAAAGGATATAGGCTGATTGTGATTAAAGTCAGCTGCGGATAAAGTCAGAGACCACCTTGGATTGGGTGAAGCCGTATTCTCTGTATCCTCTTCTTCCCTGCCTCTTAATTCCTTGGGAATGTGATAGATTGTAGAAATCTGAATGGATCAAAACTTTTTAAAATTAGTCTTTCTGCCTTATTACTAGTTTCCTAAACTCCCTTTTTTTTAAATTAATTTTTAAACAACAATAGTTCTGTCCAAACAATTGCAAAAGGCTGGAAATATAATGGCCAGCTTCCTATTTGCTCAGAATTGATACCATTTTTGGTTTGTTTATTTGATAGACTAATGAATTATATATCTTTTGCCTGCCAGGAATCTGGTATATAAACAGTAAAACAATAATAACAGCAATTTATATTTGTTTGTTACACTGCTATGTGGTTGTATGAGTAGATGTAGATAGCAGAATTAGGACCTGCACTGATTTAATAACATTTCAAACAATGCAACATCTTCAGAAGCAATCATTCCATTAACCCATATTCGTTTTTTTTTAAATGCTGGAAACTTTTTTGTATTTTTATTTATTTATTTGTGTGTGTGTGTGTGTGTGTGTGTGTGTGTGTGTGTTAGGAAAATAAATTTGGGGGTAAGAAAACATGGGTGAACTTTTGCAGTCTCATAACTATGGTATATTATGTTTTGAAGTGATAGGTGGCAGGACAAGAAGTGTGAAGTTGTGATAAAGGTCGCTGAAAAGAAGCAGAAAAAAAGTTTGCAAGTCTAATTTCTGAACTCTTTCATAATATTCCCTAAAAATGCTTGATTATGTTCTCCATGCATCTATAGTCTTTATGACTGAAAAATCTTGAGACATTATCTTCTATTCCAAACAAAGACTAAGACAACATGAGTGCATTCTAAATATTTCAGCAGTCTGACTCATAGCTTACATCAACTGACATCTAATGATACTGCAGAGATAGAAAAAAAAATCAGGGATAGTTTTGCAGAATCCTTTCATCCATGAGTTAACAATAATGCCAAAAAGTGTCAATGCATTCAACTACCAAAGCTGCCAGTGATGAATCATCATCTGTGGAAACCAGAGCTTAAGCTCAGAATGTTCTAAATGCAAATGGAAAAAGAAGACAAGGTTAAAAATAACTATTCCATGCATGGTTCAGTTTTGCATTTCTGCAGAATAAGCCAAGGAAGATTTTCATTTACTGTACATATAAACATCTGATTATTCATTAACATTTATTACTTACCAATGTGTTATAGCAGTTGAAAAGTTGGTCTAGGATCAGGGAGACCCAAATTGAAGTCCACCATTAGCCATGGAAGCTGATTGGATTGTTTTGGCCAGTTGCACTTTCTCAGCCTAGTCTACCAAATAGGATTCTTATTGGAAAAATGGAATGAATTCCTCTGCTCCCATCAAAAATGGCAGAAGATAAGTATAAAAACTTACCAACACGTCTAACCTCTTTGTTAACAACTCATTTGCAAAAATGAATCAAGCAAACGTAAATTCATTTACACTATAAATTCACTCGCCAAAACCAACACCAACCATAAGAACCTCCGTTGTTGCCCTGACCTAACCATACAGCAACGTGCCCGCTCCCGTGTACTCCGCACTGAACTCAAAAAACGTCTAGACAATGGAGAGAAGGACCTGTACATTGACTACCATGCTGACTGTATCAAAAGTAAGCCACACAACCCGCAACTCAGATTTAACCCTCAACCACAACCCTACCTCAACCGATCCACCATCACCCAAGACTAGGCATGCACGCCCCTAACTACCTCAATTCCAACTACTGCTGGCCTTAAATGCAAACTACTCAATGCAAGAAGCCTCGTGAATAAAATACCTGAATTTTTCCTCCTACTAAATATGGCTAAATTCGACATTATATTTGTCTGTGAAACATGGCTCAATGCATCTCTCCCTGACTCCATTACCACAGTAAGAGACTATCATGTTTACCGATCAGATCGTGAAATTCGTAGAGGAGGTGGTGTTGCTATCTTCTATAAAAAGTCCTTACATCTAAAAAATATCCAAGTTACCCAGGAGCTTGCTCTTCCTGAGACCATCATCTGTGAACTATCCTTAAATATCACAATTCGATTCTTACTATGTTACAGAGCACCTGATTATGACATCGAACATGTAAACAAGCTAAATACATTACTAACATGGGCTGCATCCTGCCCATACCCTTTTATCTTTCTTGGTGATTTCAATCTATCTCATATTGACTGGACCCTAAATGATTGTACAACTGAAATCATACACACAACCTTCTACAATGCTATTACAAATCTGGGACTGGAACAACTAGTAACCAACAACACTAGACTAAACAACTGCCTCGATCTCATCTTCTGCAATAGTTTGAATTTAATTTACGGAATACAAACTAAAGAACCCTTTTCCAGCAGTGACCACAATATGATTGACTTTTGTCTTAACATACGCCCACACAAAAATCACCACAATGATGTAATCCCCTATTGTAACTTCAAAAAAGGCAACTATGATCTTATAGACAACGATCTCACATCCCTTGATTGGCAATCTCTATTCACTGGATGCAATACTGTTGAAGACCATTACAACATATTTTTACTTGAAGTCAAAAGAGTCATCAAACTATATGTACCAACAACAACTCCCAAAACAAAACAAAAAAGCAGATTACCCATAACAATAAGGAAACTTCAATCCAAAAAGAGATCACTCTGGCGGAAAAACAAATCTGGTCACGTTGCCAATTTCAAAAGCCGATACAAAAATTTATGCCACCAGATAAAGACCGAATGCACCAATTATCACATTAAACAAGAGGAAAACCTTCTAAGCACCAATTCCACCCGTGCTTTTTACAATTTTGTAAACAATAAACTAAAAGACTCAAGGTCCATCCCACCCTTGATAGGACCTGATGGTAAAGACTGCAACGACGACACCATTAAAGCCAACATCTTTAACACATTCTTCGGCTCAGTATTTGTAAACAGCAATGGATCATGCCCAGTATTTCCTAGCCGTACCACAGATAACAACAATGATCTAATACATATTGATTTTACAAAAGACAATGTTGAAAAAGCACTACGCAATCTAAAACCATCTCTATCTATTGGACTGGATGGAATATGTGCCTACTTCTTAAAAAGCTATCCACTGCCATAGCCAAACCTCTAAGCATAATCTTTGAAAAATCTTTCAGGACCAGCTCCTTGCCTAACCTATGGTCACAAGCCACAGTCATCCCCATCTTCAAAAAGGGAGACCCAAGCCTAGTTGAAAATTACAGACCAATCTCCTTATGCTGCGTCACCTGTAAAGTCATGGAATCAATTATTAACCAATCCATCATCCTCCACTTAGAGACAAACAACCTACTCTCCAATAAACAATTTGGTTTCAGAAAAACTATCCTGTAATCTGCAACTCTTACACTGCAAAAACATATGGACGACACAACTCGACCAGGGCAAAGCAATAGACGCAATCTACATAGACTTCTGTAAAGCCTTTGATTCAGTGGTACACGACAAACTACTCCTAAAAATAAAATCCTATGGTATCTCTGGACAACTGCATAACTGGATAGAAGCATTCCTGTCAAACAGACAACAAATGGTCAAAATTGGGAGCGTCCTATCAAATTCTGTACCTGTCAATAGTGGTGTCCCCCAAGGCAGTGTTCTAGGACCAACTCTCTTCATACTCTACATAAATGACCTCTGTGATCATATTAAGAGCAATTGCGTTCTTTTCACTGATGATGTAAAGCTGTTCAATACCACAGACAATACTGCTACCCTACAAAAAGATCTTGACTATGTATCAGAATGGTCAAACAAATGGCAACTTCAAATCTCAACAAATAAATGCTCTGTCTTACATATTGGCAAAAAAAATCAGAAAATAAAATACAAGCTGAATAGTCAAGATCTTGTTGATGACCCAAGCTCCGTAAAGGACCTTGGAATACTCACCTCTAATGATCTAAGTGCTAGAGCCCACTGCAACTACATAGCCAAAAAGGCATTAAGAGTTGTTAACCTAATCCTACATTGCTTTTTCTCTGGTAATATCACACTACTAACCAGAGCATACAAAACTTTTGCTAGACCAATACTTGAATACAGTTCATCAGTCTGGAACCCACATTACGTATCTGATATTAGCACAATTGAGAAAGTCCAGAAATATTTCACAAGAAGAGTTCTCCACTCCTCTACTGTAGAATACCTTATGCCACCAGACTTGAAATTCTAGAACTAGAAAACCTTGAATTACGCCGTCTTCGGTCTGATTTAAGCATGGTATATAAAATCATACATTGCAATGTCCTACCTGTCAATGAATACTTCAGCTTCAACCATAACAACACAAGAGCACACAATAGATACAAACTCAAAGTTAACCGCACCAAACTTGATTGCAGGAAATACGACTTCAGCAATAGAGTGGTCAATGTCTGGAATACTCTACCCGACTCTGTAGTTTCTTCCCCAAACCCCAAAAACTTTAACCTTAGACTGTCTACTATTGACCTCACCCCTTTCCTAAGAGGTCTGTAGGGGGCGTGCATAAGCGCACCAACGTGCCTACCGTCCCTGTCCTATTGTTTCTCTTATTCTTCTTTTATTTTTCTTATATGTACTCATTTCATGTATTCACAACTATGTATACACTTATACTTATTATCTTGTAAACAATTGGCAAATCAAATAAATCAAATAAATAAAATAAATAAATAAATAGCTCTTAGACTTATATACCTCTTCATAATGCTTTAAGCCTCTCTAACTTTTACAGAGTTAGCATAGCCCAACAATCTTGATCTGCATTTTACTGACCTCAGAAGGATGGAAGGCTGAGTCAACCTTGGATTGAACTACTGGCTATGGGCAGAGTTAGCCTACAATATTGCATTTTAATCACTGCACCACCACAGCTCCTGATTGCAATAATATGAACAGAACTGCATTGTTTTACATAATTTCATTTTACCAGTTTTAGTTTCTTTTTTTAAAAAAATATTCTTAATCCCCAGGCACTCAAATCACATGCAAATTTAATGGGAAGCAAAAAGGTTGTTTATATCAGCCAGTGCTACCAACCAAATCCATTTTCCCATCTTCTGGAATAAGGGATGGAACATCATAGGAGCTGAGATGATCACTGAGTTGTAATTTAATATAATTTACTGAATGAGACTGGGTGGTTACATGATATAAGCTTCATGCTGAAATCCCATCGAGTTCAATATATATCAAAATAGGATCCTACCTGAAAAATCAGAAGGAAGCTTAGCTTGGACACTATTTAGTTAGCTATATTTGCTACTTCATATATTTCACTACATTACAGTCAAGACAATAAAGATTTCTTTGCAAATGGATTATGCAAAAACATTCCGCCTACCCAACAAGATAATCAGCTGAAGGGATATGATGATGCAAACATATTAAAGTTCAGTTTGAGTTAATGGCTGCTATACTGGGAATGTTAAGCATGCCATCCAGAACTCCTGGAACAAAGGCAAAATAACAAGGAATCAAACCATAATCTATCAATATATTTGTTTTTTTATTTAGTATTAGACTTCTATGCTACCCATCTCACCAAGGTGACCCTTAATACTATAGTAATCAAATTTGCTAGGGTTTATTTGCTTAATTATGCCCACTTTTTCAAAAATGTTCATCTATTAAAATTGTTAGACATAATTAAAGGAATGACCTAAACAGAAAGGAGATCTACATTTTCAATCATCTCATTTGTGAGACTGGATCAACCTCAATTTGTTATCAAAGTGAAGACATTGTCCAAGGGGACACTGTGGCCTTCCCAATACACTGAGGCTTCATGTTTATGCTTTATTTGCCAGAAGGTTTAGCCTACTATTTTTTTCGTGCAGTTTGTAAAGATAGAGAGACAGACAGCAGAAGATCATTCAGAATTACAGAATAACAGAAATGAAAAGGATCTTGGTGGTCTTTTAATCTAATCCCCTGCTTAAATAGGAAATTCTATATCATTCCAGACAAATGGCTGTCCAATCTCTCCTTAAAAGCTCCAATGATGAAACATCCACAACTTCTGGAGGCAAGCCATTTTACTGATCAATTGTTCTCACACTTGAACATTTCTCCTTAAATCTAAGTTGGATCTCTGTTTGATAAGCTTGCATCTGTTATTTCTTGTCCTACCCTCAGATGCTTTGGAGAATAGGTTGACCCCCCTCATCTCAGGTACAGCCCTCCAAATATTGGAAGACCACTACTATGTCATCCCTTCTCTTTGCTGGACTAGACATATCCAGTTCCTGCAACTGTTCATCATATGCTTTAGCCTCCAATCCCCTAATCATCTTTGTTGCTTTTCTCTGCACTCTTTCTAGAGTCTCAATACCTTTTTTGTGTCTCTACCTTTTTCTTATTCTCTGCTCCTCCATTAGGGAAGTGGAATCAGGCAATAGGTCAGAGATGTATATACCATACATTGTTTTGGGCACTTGAAACAGATCAGGATGATGGTAAATTAAATCTTTTAAGTTACATTAATATACTTTTTCTTTAAAATGATATAGAACTCAAGTGAGAGCAAAGTACAATAAAAATTAATGAAGCCAACTCAATGTACAGTTTGATAAAGCTACAGTATTAGAAACACAATTTGCAATAAAAAATATATGATATGATAAATATATGTATATTAATTCCCCTAAAATGACCAATAAAGTTACCAGTAAAGTGTCTCTTGGTATATATTTTTGTGAGCAAGTTTCTGCTTCTTTCAAACCAAGCTATATATAAATAAAAGACTTAATAGAACACAACTTACTGCATCAGGCTACTATGATTATTTTTTATGACTTGTAATATGATACAGTATTTCAATGTGTATGATAAGGCTAAATTTTCACTAGATTAATGTATTTCAGTGTAAATCCAAATAATGTAGAATGGTTTGTCATCAGTCCTATTGCTGTGAAGATGTGACACTTTTAGTGTATTCTAAATTTATATCTGGATATTAAAAATAAAAAGAAGAAGGCAGGAGGGAAGAAGGGTTTTTCATTCCTTTCTCTCCTTCTCTGTTCCCTTTTCTATCCTTGATGCTGCTTTAGCTTCTCATAAATAAATATGTATAAAAACAAGCTATGTGTCAGCGTTCCAACGAAACTCCCCCATAATCATTCAGTACTCAGAAAACAAAGTCCATCCAAGTAAGAATTTATTGAAGAAGTGATATTGGCACATCTGGGAAAACCCAAATCTGAGAGTTCCGGGTTTTCCCCTCCCCAAGAGTAATTCAAAGATCCATTTCTTGGATCCATCAGTCCATCATATGCCCCAATCAAACATTGTCCCAACTGGAGCCATTCCTCCAGACTCTCCTCTCCAGGTGCGGGGTAACTTGTGCTTGACTTTTAAGAAAGAATGTTGTTGAGTCCACTCACTAAGAAATCCCCCCCTGCCAAATTTCCAGGTATTAAATGTGGCAGCCTCGAAGCTTCCAAGTAAAATATGGCTTCCAAGACTGACTGTCAGGGCTCCGGTAGTCACCCCCATTTAAATCATGATTCTCTATCCTGATTCAAAGCTCAAAGAAGATTTATTAGGAGAAGACATGCCAATGCTTCCTGGGTGTAGCTGACTCTGAGACGCATAATTCATTATCATCCTTGATCCTGGTTTTTCCCCACCCCCTGGGTGTATCATAATTCATATTCTCCAATGAGACACATCCATAGCCAAGAGTCATCAATCATACTCTCCAGTTAGAATTTTGTGCAGCATATCTATGAAAACATCCCTGGAATGCACTTTCGGTTTTGCAGCTGCTACACTACTTTCCCCTCCCTTTCTCTTGGCAACTCTAAAAGACCAGAGAAATATTTTATGAGTTGACATTAACACTATGAATCTGAGTATATAATCCTCTAGGAGCTAATTAGCAATGCTGGAATAATATTCTAACAAACCTGGCTGTCAGATGATGTAATGCAGGGGTTTCAAACTTACATCACAATGGTGCCGTCACTTTTTCCCTCTTCACTAAACTGGGCATGGGTGTGGCCAGTGTGTGATGCATCCAGCCCACGGGCCATAAGTTCCACAGCCCTGATTTAATGTGAGGGTGTGTCATGTTAGAGATTAGTGAACTAGGAAGATGATCCCATGTCCATCCCATAGTATTCTAGATTTTTAAAATTTATTGAAAATGTATTTTAATCTTCATTTTAATATTTAATATTTTAATGTTTTGCATCTTTGTTTTTATGATGTTTGTAAGCTTTCCAGAGTTTCTTGGCAGTGAGATGGATGACAAATAAATTTAATTAGTAAAGAAAGAGAGAGAGACAGACAAGCAGATAGACAGATGTCAGAGACTGACAAGCTGTCATAAAATTTCTGCTGCTATGATCAAAAAATTTTCCCACAAATTTAGGGCTAAATTTCATTTGTGTTCAACTTTTATCTGGATATCTACAGTTCTCCAAGATAATTCATAAGAATTTAAGAATACTGTCTTAAAAAGTCACAGGAATTATTGCAAGAAGCCCCTGACTCAGAATTTCCATTCCATCAAAAATACTGGCAATTCCACTACATATTTTGAGCAACTTTTAAAAAAAGAGACACTTTATTAATGTTAAACTTTGAATTTATCAAATAGGTACTAGAATCATCTTGTAAAAACATTCTGTATGTTGCATATTTTCTTTGTTTATGTCTGGTACTGCCCATTGTAATGCCATGGCTTGAACATAAGAGCCTTTTGAAGGTGAAGAAGTGAATAAATTTCCAAAGAAAAAGAAATTCTGTTGCCAGGCCCAAGCAGGGAGTTGAGTCAGCAATTATCCCATCATTCATGTTTGGGGCTCAGCAGACTTTAAAGTAGACTAGAAATCACATCTACCCGGTCCTCAAGAATGCTGAAGTCTGAAGATAGCACAAAAGTCACATAGATGTAGATGTGTTTTGCCATATCAGGAGATTACTGGATCTATCAGAATGTATTCTAGATTAGCCAGTCCTGCTCAGACAGTAAGGATCGAGGTTGCTCGCATTTAGGGAATAACTTGGGTTTAATAAGGCAACTGAAACAACATTAATTTCTCACTCAGTTGTAGAATGGTATATTTTATTGATTTACTTGTAATATACTTGACCATATCAAAATATGAAAGCATTATTTATTTCTCTCCTAACTGCCAAAATGTTTTTCTGACAATCTGACTTGTCTTCAGATGCTTTCTGTATTTTTCTCCAAATATAGCCTGGTGAGCCTACTTATGCACAAATAAAACTCACACTGAATTTATAAGTTTTGTATCAGCTTGATGGCTTTACTGCTGCTCACAAACAGATTAATATTAGTGCTGTGCAGTGTTTTGAATTTGAAGGCAAAAATTTGCTTTGGAAATTCCCTACAGTAACTTCTGGCGGGTGCTACCATGATAACTATTTGCAACCTGTTTAAAGCAGCTGCATCTTTATCCAGGTTCCTGTGGTTACCCTCCCATTCTCCAAAGCATGTTTGACCTTTGACTCCAAAGCTATGACAACCATAATAAGTACAGCCATTGATGTGGCCTGGATATGTAATCATGTCCCAATTTACATGTCCCAATATAAAAAAAAAAGACACACAAATATCCCAATAGCTCATGCTAATTGGAAAATATTTTGTTTTACTGACTAATAAGATGGCATTTTGCTTTCCCACTGGAACGGAACCTACAGCTGTTGCGTGGGTTGTGATTAACTGATGATTGGATACACAGATGCCTTGAAGAATGCAATTTCATGTCTGTCTCAGAGCTTACTGTGGTAGGTAGGTTAATGAGCAAATGTTAGAGGCAGGAACAAGATTTTACCAATTTACTGCTGGAGCTACCGTATGGAATCTCAGTATTACCTACACCAGAAATTGATGCACTTTTTACCATTGTTTTGTGAAGTTTGCATTGCATGCTGCTTGCTCACATTCAATTTTAAGTACCGGCAGAATATAATAACAGTAAAAATTCATAATAACTAAGTCCAAATCAATATTAAACACACAAATATGCCACCCCAAAATGAAGGTAAATATGAGTCAAAGTCAGTCAGCTGGGACTCTCTATAGACCATATGGCAATGGAATGTTTCTTTTTAGTGACAAAACTTGCCATAAATACCATCTTCTGAAACTGCTCCGCTCCCAGTGTAAGAGAAGCATGGACATTCAGTGCATGAAAAAACAATGCATGATGGTACATGCTATTGTGGTACGCAGGCCCTATCCAAGAAACTGTTTCCTCCTTGGGGTAAAATAGATGGGAGTCACCTACTGTCCTACTTTCCTCTCTAGTCTGCTGTAATTGTGAACATAAAAGTGCTAAAGATGGAATCTTTGTACCAAATTTCAATCTCCAATCAGCTTTGGCTTCGTCACTCAAATTACCAAAGCTTTCTTTGGGGCTATCGGTGCTAAATACTATGGTATTACTTCCAGTTGCACTGAAAAAGGCATCAATAATGTAAAGTTCACTGCTCTTTTTATTTCTTGCTTGTGGTTCATCTCTCTTGCTTCCCATTTTTGCCTACCCTTTCTCCTGTTTTTCAGCTGTTCTTATGCTCGCTGATGTAGATCCATCTCTATTGTGAATAGAGTGAGGCGTGCACTTGCTCTGATATGTACATAGTGATTGACTTGGTATGTGCTTGGAGGAAAATAAACTGGAAATTATCCACAGTAATTTTCTGATAACTTCTTAAAGAACTGATGACAGCAGTTACCAGATTCACATTCACACACACAAACACCACAAACTGAGAAAATTATAAACAAAACTAGAAAATAAAACTTGCCTGAGATTGGTAGACATGAACTGTCAGTTTTTACCACAATCTAATATACTGAATAACATTTCTCACAATTCCCTGCTACTTAGGGTTGCGGATCAGACATTATGGGAGTTGTAGTCTAATATAGGTATATTTTACATGTAGTATATACATATATAAACTCTGATAGTTGGAGTATATGAAATTATCACTTAAGAACTGAAGCACCAAGTTAAAAATTGGTACAGGCAGAAACATGAAAAAATATATACATTTATTTTTGTAAAAAAATATTTTGCCAAGTACATCCTGAAAAACTTCACATATTATTTCCTTGAATGTCATGGAGTATTAGACATGCAAACCATAAATGCTTCCTGCCAGGAATTCACTTAGCAAGAGAGGTGACAAGAATGCCAACCATCTTTTGTTATATTCAACATATGGCAAAATCTCTGCGAGTTAATAACGAAGACTTCACCAATTAAAGTCAGATCAATTTTGGGAACACGATACCAGGAAGTGTCCAATTAACCATCTCAAAGCTTTAGGCTTTGGGGGGGGGGGATATGATACATAATACTTGAATTGCTGGGATTAAATGCCCCACCAACTTATGCAGATCAATATGAAGGGGTTTTACTTCTGACTGAAAATTCTATGTGGTGAGATATTTATGTATTTATTATTTTGGCTACTCTATCTCTAATGATTTTTAACTGCAACTCATATACAAGATAGGGAACCATAAATTTCTTTCCTGGTGCCATGCATGCATGCATACATATTCAAATGCAGCGTTCCAGGAAAGGATCAGGCTTGTTTGATCTGTGGAAGAAGAAAGAAAGAAAGAAAGAAAGAAAGAAAGAAAGAAAGAAAGAAAGAAAGAAAGAAAGAAAGGGATGGATGAAGGAAAATATTTTGCTAAGATAGTTCTAATTAATTAAACTATAGGAAGAAAGGAAATGCAAATCTCAATATCATACAGATGGAAAAAAAAAACATGATTTTCCCTGCTTGCTTGATCTTTATATACTATGAAACTACATCCATCAGTTTTATTATCTATTTGTATATTGGGTCTATTCGTAACATTCTTGGAAACAAAGTGTTACAAGCTGGTCAGAGATGGTATCCAGCAGGTTCTGACCAGTTCTAGAGAATCGGTAGTGGAAATTTTGAGTAGTTTGGAGAACTGGCAAATACTACCTCTGACTGGCTCTGCACCCACCTATTCTCTGCCTCCTGAGTCCCAGCTGATTGGCTGGGTCTTCTTTTGTTGCCCTGCACAGGAGAATGGAGCTGGAAACCAGATTAGCGGGGTGGGGAGGGAATGCAATTTGCAGTAACCTTCCCCCAGGAGTGGGGAGGGAATGGGGATTTTATAGTATCCTTCCCCTGGAGTGGGGTGGGAATGGAGATTTTGCAGTATCCTTCCCGTGCCTCGCCCACCAAGCTACACCACGCCCACGCCCACAAAACCAGTAGTAATTTTTTTTTGAATCCCACCACTGAAGCTGGTACTTGGTTTTGCAGTATCACTGCTTCTCATTTATTTATTTTTAAAATTAAAATAAATCACAAGTATAAAGACATAAACTATTAAGAGTCTCCCAACTGGGACTGTCTAAAATAGAAATGTGATTACGGGAATAGATAAAATATACTCAAATGTATCTGTTTATTTCCATGAGAGGTGTTAATGGGAAATTAATATACCCTTCCATAATATATATAAGATGACAGTATTCATTTATTTGTCATAAAGTTTAAAATAGCCTATACCATTAATGTCTAGAACCATACCTGGCAATAATAAACACTGCCAGAAACCACTTAAGTGATTGGAGGACTTAAAATACTGTTGTGCTCATGGGCCAGATTACAATTCTTTATGTAAGGGAATCCACAAGGAGAGGGGGTGGGGAGGGAGGGAGAGGGAGAGGAGAGAGGGGAGAGAGGGAGAAAGAGACAGAGACAGAGAGATCAAAATAATGGCTGCATTGTATAATTGAAGCCTACCTTCTTTTTACAGGTATCACAGCTGTTGGTCATGACATTTTTGGCACTCTTTCTTGTGGAACCCGGGAAGTAGAAAAATTAAAACATTGAAAAGTCTGACTTATTTGCCTCTGTAGGGTCTGATCAGATCATCTAATCTTTCGGATGTGAAAAAGCATCTAGATGTCATGACTAAGATATATGTATTTTAAACAGCTGTCTCACAGTAAACTGCACAGATTCTCACTGTTTTTCTACCTGAAAGAGAAATACAACAAAATTAACAGTGACATTGGCTGAGTGTTTTTAATTTTATTTTATAACAATTTCTGATTCCATTCATGGGATAAGTGGTTTTTTGTTTTGTGTTCTGGTCCCAATAAAAGTTAGCCCAGCTACCATACATCCTGCACCAAAAAAATAAAAAATATCTAATACACAGTACAGATAAGAAAGAGTGTGATTCTCAGGTGGAAATTGTTTCAGGACAGAACAGCTAAAACGGCAGGATCCCACCAGTATTTTCCAAGCCTGCAATTGGATTTCTGGGGGAAAAAATAGGCACTAATTTTAATTGTGTGCAATGAGCCTGCCTGAAAATTTGACCTTGACTTTGACTGTTGCCTCAGTGAACAATCTCAAAGGATTCCTTCTATCAAAACCCTTTTCAATGAAGATGTCTTATGAAGATTCACATCTCCTCTGGGAAGGAGAGAGGAAAGAAACCTAAATATAGATCAGGTATTTATTACATAGGATATGCTAGCATTCAAATTTTGTACATATTCTGAAGCATCGTGCGAGAAAAGACAAAATGGTTGCTTTCTATGAGTCTAATTACTATGCTTTTCCAATAACCTTGTTTAGAATAACATTGGCCCAAAAGACTTCCATATAATTAATTTTCATATAAGAAATTTCCCTAATGTGATTATTTGCTCCTGCAGCGATGAGCTTTATTCTCTAACAAATTTGTGTGACATCTTGCACTTATTTCTTCTCCTGCTGTTTCACAAGGAAGGAAAGGCATATGTTTAGTCAGAAGGACCAGCTGCTAAATTGCTCCCCAAGCAACGAGTGTTAAAAACCACCTTTAAGAAGATGCATATATAATCTTTAGCAGATTTTGAAACATCTTTCCAATCTAGAACACTTTGGACAAAGAAAAGTTGAAAATCAAAATTAACAGCAGATTCTTATAATTTTTCTGGCTTCAGGGGTATTCATAGGAGGGGATGGGGACAAAAATTTTCAAGATAGCAGATTTACAACCATGTGTTAGTATCCCATCCTTTTAAAACATATATTGTGATATAAAAAAGGGGGGCATGAGTTCTTGGGCAGTTCAGCAATTAAAATAAGCCTCCTAATAATCCTTTTCATTTACCATAATGAGGATTTTTACCAAAAAGTAAAAAGTATTTTTACAAGTATTTACCAAATGTTGAAGTTATCCTTTATATGGGAAGTTTGGCACTTAGGATGAATCTTTTATTATGACAGATCAACTATTTTACCTTGGACTGCTGATATAAGTTGGTTAGACAGCAGAAGTCACTGTGGGGAAATAAGATGCCCCCAGGGGTGGGTTTCTACCAGTTCTGTCCACCTCTGTAGAACTGGTAGCTCTGAAGAGCAGCAGACATAGAACTCGTTCTATGTCTGCTGATGTTTTCACCCACCTGCCCACCTGGGCTCTTACCTGATCTTTATTTCCTGATTTTTCAACTTCAGCTGCCGAACGAGGCACAGCTGCAGTTAAAAAACCAAGAAAAGAGGGCTGTTTCAAAGGCTGCTTCTCGGCACGCAGCGTGCTAATGACAATTTACAGGCGCACGGGTCACAGCCGGCAGGGAAGCTCGTAAATCCTGAACTGGTAGTTAATCCTGTCGTATCCTACCCCTGGATGCCCCACAGTCTTTAATATCTCTATCTGTATAGATTTCCCTATAGTTTAGGGAGTAGACAAATTCTCTATTGCCCCAGAAGGCTGATCTGAAACCAATTGTCTAAAATTACAAGAAGCGAAGGTTAAGGCACCATGCTAGAAACCAGGGCTTCTGTGAGTTCTATTTCTGCCTTAGGTACAAAGCCAGCTGGGTGACTTTTTGTCCAGTCACTTTCTCTCAGCCCCAGGAAGGAAGCAATGGCAAACCACTTCTGAAAAACCTTGCCAAGAAAACTGCAGGGATCTGTGCAGATATAAAATCTGACTCAAAGGCACGAAAACAAAACGAAGAAAAAATAAATGATACATTGTGTTTAGAAGGCAGATTTATATTTATAATATATTATATTTACAATATTCACTATTTAGGTTCTTCTCAGAATGAAATAAAATGATAAAGTACAGAGTACAGATAATAAAAAACACCATTTTTGGACTGGAGTGTTACACATTTAATCTTTTCATCCTTACAGCTTACAAAAAGGCTGTTTTGTGTTGTACTGTCTGGCCAACTAGCTATTGCATTTTAATGCATTCTTTTTTCTCTTTTTTTTTTGTAAAGTAAATAGGGAGGAGTGACTCCCTGCCTCTGCAGTAGATTGAGATCCTGATGGAAGAAGGTGATCATGGCTTTAAGCCTTGCCCCTGTAGTCACCTGGGTCTGCATTGGGTTCTCAAAATCTCTTCATTTGCCTTGGAAGGAAAACTTCCATTGACACACAAAAAAACCTTGTTTCAATCTAATATCTATGAAACTATGATCCAGATTAATCCCTCACCAGGGAGAAAAAGGTGAAAGTTCTTCACACTTGTACTAGGGTTCTTATCTCATTTTAAACCCAAACCCTATTTACTAATTGCATGACATATGCTATTTTTAATTCCCTCTGAAATACAAAGAAATGCACAGCAGGACATTCAACCAACAAACATGTTTTTCCTTCTCCCTCATAAATTCTACAACTATCATGAGAATGTATAGAATCTCAGAGTTTTATTTTTTCCATCAGTTGCTACCCAAGACATTTTAGACTGTAGCACAACCAAAAAACCCACCTCTTTTTTTATTCAACCCTCATGACTGCATGTAACTCTTGTTGTCTTTTTGAAGAACTGTTGCCTTCTCACCCCTTCTCTTCCAGTTTGAAGTAAGAAACGGAAGGTGACTGCAAGGTAAACAGTCAACTGAGTTCTAAACATTTCTCTCCCAACCCTTGATGGGACAAAAGTCCCAAAATCACCCATGTGACTCAACCATTGTGGCATCTGCCCCTTCCAAAGAAAATAGCTTGGGATTATAAAAGGCTTCCCAAGCTGTCATCTCCAGGGAGGTCAGAATTACACTTAACTTAAATTGCTGAGAATTCATTTATTTTCCATCAGTTATATCCACCTTGAATGACAGACTACATTTCAATGCACTTGCAAGGGGCCAGAATGGGGAAGGCTACATTAGAAAGGTGATGTAGGAAAGGACCAAGCTGAGCCTGAGGGAGAGGTCAGATGCATCATCAGTCATGAGTCCCTTCATGTCCACAATAAATCTAACATCAACCCACCTGAGTCACCCAGAGTCACCTATGTATGAACTGGATGGCTATATACCAGTGGTGGGATTCAATTTTTTTTTACTACCAGTTCTGTGGGCATGGCTTGGTGGGCATGGTGTGGCTTGATGAATGTGGCAGTGGAAGGTTACTGCAAAATCCCCATTCCCTCCCCAGCCCACTAACCTGCTTTCCAGCTCCATTCTCCTGGGCAGGGCAACCAAAGAAGACCCAGCCGATCAGCCGGGACTCGGGAGGCAGAGAATAGATGGGGACGGGGCCAGTCAGAGGTGGTATTTGCTGATTCTCCAAACTACTCAAGATTTTCACTACCGGTTCTCCAGAACTGATCAGAACCTGCTGAATACCACCTCTGCCCCACCTTGAATTCCATTAACTCTTATCTACCTGAACTCTACTTGTACCATTAGTGGTTCAGATTCTTGTAGAGAACTTAAGCTTGCAATAAAACTTGATACTCATTTGAACTGCTCGGATCTTCTGACTTCCTTGATGTTTGACAGTTTACAACTTCCTGACTTGGAGCTCAAGTTCCAATAAGTGGTTACACAAAACCAGCTGCTCACCAAGCTTAAGAACTTCAGAAGCATTATCAGTGGAATTATCATGTCCTTTTTAATGCATGACTATATGCTGAAGGTCTTTAATAATACAATATCTAGTTCTGATATAAACTCTCCTTTCATTTAATTGATTAATTGGGGTTTCCTGCCAACATGTAAATGTCGGAATATCTCTTTTTTCCTCCTGAGACTTGAGCAGCTAATAGTGGAGTAATAACTAAAAAATGTGTGGAGCAATAGAGAACTATGAACTCTAAACTGTCCTTCATTTTTTTAAATTACGATGATATAGTTCCATGAAGAATGTGGATAAAAAGGCCTGAAGTTTTAAATTTATGTTCTGGCTCTTCTTCAGAAAGATATATATATAAATCAGAATATTTCACTTGGCAGCAAACACAACAAATATAAGAGCAACAATTACCTATCCATTATATCAATTAATGTCATTATACATATAGTTGAACATAGATGAGAATTGTGTGCCAGAGTATGAAGATAGTGGACAAGTAATGAATTTATTTTTAGCAGACATTAGGGGTCATTAAGGGAAAGGACATTTGTGAGATGGAGAGAGATAGCTAAAAAGGTACAAATCCAGGAACTGAAACTCAAACTAGGATAACATAGTAGAGTGACTTTTCAGGTGGAGCTATAAAGCCAAATTCAAAGAATATTTTCCCCAAGGGAACAATTAGTGACAGACAACCTTTCAAAGGTAAGAGAAAATTAGCCCAATTCTTATTTTCAGCCATTACATTGAAATTCTAAGCAATTCATACATTAAGAAGGATCATTTTATTATCTCTTGGTAAAAGGAAAACATCTAAACTGAAGCATCTCTAGCAAAATCCACTATTCTTGTAGACATCAAGGAAACCAGTAATAACAATTTCAAACTAGTCATACTATTTAATTTTTGAAAAGTTTTAATTGGACTTTATATCTTGCCATTTAAGACTGTTAACCTGGTCCTTCACTCCAACATGATAGAAAATAAGTTTTCTGATGTGTGATATTTGAGTGGGGGGTATTTGAAGAGCGCTCCCATTTCTCCCTCCCATGTTCTCTTCCCAGCTAAACCTATCTCACATCTCCAGTCTATCCTTATAGCAAGTCTACATTTAACTTGTACTTCTATGAAAAGCTGAGTTAAGAATCTCAGCTTCCATTGAAAAAGAAACAGGCAACTGATACAATCACTTCTCACAGAATCTCTTCAGTTCCCCTTAGGGGGCGGGGAAAGAGTTGTGCATTGTGTGCTTTTCTGAGTGACGAATTACAAATATGGCAGGACAGCAAACTGCAGAAAAGCAGCAGCCATGCGTACATAATACATAAGAGTAATTCCACCACGAATACCTATATTTATATTAAGAAAGACAGAAGGACAGATGGGAGGAAAATCTCCTTTTGAACATTACTGATTCAACAAGAAAACTTGTCACAGGCAAACACAACTAGTCAGTGCAGAAAAAAACATTTTTCACTGGGGACTTTTAAAGGACTCCCCTAGTTTTATCTAGCCAATGAAAAGTAATAATAAAATCAATACATTTTAGTGTACTATACAAATTAGGTGCTGTATCCAAAACATTTATTCTCCAAAAGAATATAAAAGTCGTCAAAATACAGGAGAAGAGGGAAACATCCTAATGAAATTTTTAGTCCTCGTCTGCTACTTTAGAGCTAGACCAGCAATGTTGTAAATGTTGCCTAATTATTAACAATGGACAACAGAAAACATTCTGTAAGACAAGGGTTTCTTTGATGACTATGATGAGAATAGGATAAGAACAAAATGAGTGTACCCTTGGTAAATAGTGGTTTGCAGAAATAAACTGTACTCTCTTGGGAAATATTCTTGGGAAATGATTCTCAGTCTATCAAAGGTACAATATTTTAGTATAGCAATATAAGCAGAATCTTGAACTCCTTTAGGAATAGCTTTCTGTTCTTATTACAGCACCATCAAAGCTGCTCACAAAAAAGCAATCTCCTTGTCAAAGACCTTACTGGTATCAATCCTGTTTTTCTTCATTATACATTGCATGAATAAAGGTAAATGCTTTCCTGTCCAGTCATGTCCAACTCTAGGGTGCCATGCTTATCTCCAATTCTTGGCTAAGGGAGCCAGCATTGCCTGAAGACATTTTCTGCTATTATATGGCCAGCATGGCTATACACCAAAAGTGCACGGAATAGCAATAGCACTTAGACTTATATACCACTTCATGGTGCTTTCCAGCCCTCTGTAAGCGAGGCAGCATATTGCCCCCAACAATTGGGTCCTCATTTTACCAACCTCAGAAAGACAGAAGGCTGAGTCAACCTTGAGCTGGTGAGACTTGAACTGCCAAACTGCTGGCAGAATTAACTGCAGTACTGCATTCTAACCACTGCGCCACCCTGGCTGTTACCTTCCCTCTGAAGTGGTACCTATTAATCTACTCATACGTTCATGCTTTCAAACTTCTTGGCAGAAGAAACAGAAAAGGAACAGATGTTCAAGATGTTGTGCAGTGCTTGGTCTCGAACCCAGGCTGTCAAGCTTTTCATCTGACAGGGTCAGCATCTTTAACTCCTGAGTCATCACACCCCCAAATACCTTACATGAATACAAGATAAAATATTGCCAGGTAGATCTGTTCCTTCAATGTCAGGCACACCTGATGGAGACACTCTCAGGGAAATCTTCACATAAATTATTTTTCAGAGAGAATGACAACCAGAGTGTCAGTCTAGGCAATGCTGGGAGGTAGACAAGCTGTTAGATTAGGTTGGCCCTGACCCTACCTGGCCTTTTGAAGACACCTCCCTGTTTTCCTAGGCAAGGATGTCGGGAGGTTATTTGAGCCCTTGAAGTGCTGGTTGATTGATTTCCTTGGTTGACATTTTATGCTTTTTTTCCCCTTTTTAATTCTTTCTGTTTTTGTTTTTCTTTTGCATTGATATTTTAAACTCTGTTAGCCACTCAGTGTCATTTTTTTCAGGAATGAAAAAAATAAATCAGCTTAAATAAACAAAAACCTCTTTATTGCATATTTCACATTACCCCACAAATGATTGATAGCATCCCATAGCTTTGCCTGACTATTGCTGCAGTGATATAAGGCTTGTTTCATTGGTAATGTACCTGCACAAGGATAGTTGGATAAAGTGATATAACTCAATAAAAAGGAAAGGGTCAGACATAATTTGAGAGAGGTGCAACTGGAATACCTACAATCCAGGTAGTTCTCTTCTTTTGACTATCAGCTCTCATATCTTTCAGAACCATAGAAGCTATTACTAGGAGAAGCTTACAATGATGCACAATCCTGAATCACAACCTGTGAAAAATCCAATCCTAAGGACTGAAATCTACCAATATTGTATCTTTTATTATCCATAGATCAATTTTTAAAATCTCTTTCACTCATATGTGTACCTCAAATTTCTTTTTCATTTATTTTCTGTATATTCTTAAACTGTGTTAAGAATTTGTCTCTAAAGATTCATATAATTAAATTTTCATATTCAGACATTTCAGCATGCTTTACCTCTACTAAAAATTATGATCTAAATAGCTACCACTTCTAATATTCTTCTTTAAGGTGGTATCATCTATATACATTACTAACCTTTTAACGTTTATGACATTTCCAGAGTTTAGAAATCAGTTTTGCACAACAGAGTCTCTAAATTTCAGACAGTAATTGCAGGAAACAGAAAATTAGATAATTATTCTGTAAGAAGATAGGAATAACTTATTTTTTCCAAGGCGAAAATTTACTTCAATATTAGACAATAACGTCCTTCTCCTAATAAATGAAATTCAATATTTTAAAAATGTTAAAATGGAGCTGGGGTGAAATTATGTCTAGAAAGTCTAAAACGGAAATTTCTGCAAATGGGAAAATGTAGTCAATTTGAAAATATCCCTTGTGATTTTGTTTGTTTTGTATTTATATAGGTGGATTGTGATGCCATCTTCATGGTGATATGTACTGCTTTCTTAAGAGATCATTCTAATTTGTACATGATGAAAATAACAAAGAAGTTTATTATAACAGGCATAAATGAAAATGCGCCTGACCAAAATGACGAGTGATTTTTAAATAAACAAACAAACAAATAAATAAATAAATACAATAAATACAATAAATAAATAAAATAAAATAAATAAAATAAATAAATTTATCAAGCTTAAAAATAAGCAAACTGTATAATACTGTATAAATACGTTAACTGACCTGGTTAAGTTTAAGAGTTCAAACTCACCATTTGAAGCAACGTGAACATTGTCATAGGGCATTTTTTAATATATTTTAGATGAAATAGGTTTGGTATTAATTCATTTCAAATTATGAATTGAAGAACTAACCTGCTTTGAAAGGATTACACAAAAATATTGTATATTCTCTATAATAATTAATCTAATAATTACATTTCATCAATAACTGATCTATCATTTCTTTTAAAAGTTAGACATTTTTTCCTTATCACAAAGGAGGAAAACTTTGTGAAATTAATACAGCATGAATTATGAAATGAAAATGGAAGTGCATTTTGATGAATTGTGGTGTGCTGTGTTCTACCTTCTGTTTTGTGACAAAAGATCATCTGATTTCCAAAAATGCTGCAACAGCTTAACGAGTTCACCAACTATGTTGGTGAATAAATGCCAACTGAGCAAAAGGAGAAAAAAGAAAGGCTATTTTTTCCCCTTACTTACCTACCTATTTTGGGAGTCCTTTGATCCCCAGAGATCATGGGCTATTTCTGTTTCTAGCTTTGCAAGTGTGGCTTTTTGAAAAGCTCACTGTTTATATGATACATAGATCATCCAGGTTGTGGAGTCCCAAATGTGTCTTATTTTAAGTACTAAAATATATTTGCAGCATTGCGGTTTATTATTGCTGAGTGGCCTTAGAGCATCAAAGGCAAAAGTTCAATGAGACTTATTAAACTATTGTATGATTTAGTTCTGGCATTATGTTTTATTTATTTCTTTTTTAAAATTATGGTAATGCTTAATGGAGAATTCTGGGAGTTGGAGTCCACATTTTTTAAAATTCCTAAGTTGTGCTGGTCTGAATTGGGAGGAGAAAATCAGTAACATTTTTTCCTGTTTTCAGCTACTGAAACCTCTGTTGGATCATGGTTTCATCTGCTTACTCCTTTTCTGTGAAGCAAATCTTTGCTATCTAAAAAGCTGTACAAAACATTTGAAAAGACCTCATGTTCAGGCATGAGAAGAACATTGTCAAGGATAAACACAATTTTCTCTTTTCTCTTGTCCATGATGAGGGGTTTGAAATTTATAAAAAGGATATTCAAATATGTAAGCACCCAATTCCTGTGTATATTTAATTTTTTTCCCTACATATTTTGTATACATTTTCAGTACATCCTCAGACATACAGTAACCAACCCTTGGTTCATTTTTCCCACGTGGCTAGCAGCACAACAAGAGGTATTCAAAAGAAATTTTAAAAAGCTATTGGAAATATATACCTTTAAACCTTTAAATTAAGCCTTTTCCTTATCAGTTATTATTCTTATTGTATTATTGTTTAGGCATATGGAGAAGCTGTCATTCCCTATATTTCCCACTTCACATGTTTAAACACAAGAATCAAAGTGTTATCCTTTTTTAAAATCCTTTTTATTTGTGGGTGCAAATAAGAAAGAGGTGGGACTTTGATGACACGGTGACGGCCACCATTGTGATTTTTTAAAATCCCTTGCAGATGTTACTCAAATAATTCCTCTGTAAAGGTGATATCCTTACCTACATACATAGATTCACGTCAGTCTGTTTCTCTCAGGATAAATGCATACTGTATCAGTGCAGAAAAGGAAATAGAAAGCATAAGAAATTAATGACATAAAAATACTGGCTCTCAATACCGTTCGCTATATTTGTCCATATCTTTGTATCCTTCCAAAGCATGCATTATTCTATCACTAGTATACATGATACATTACTGTATACAAAAGTATACATTACTTTTAGTTTTATAAATTTATCATGTTTTCTTGATCTTCTTATTCCTTGAATCTCTTTTTTATTTATTTTGTCTCAACCATAAAATATACTTTTATTTTATAAGAATAAAAGGTTTTCAAAAAAAGAGACTGGACAGTCATTTCTCTGAAATGGTATATGTCGTATTTTGTAATAATAATCCTAACACGTGAGTTCTCTGCACACAAACTGCTTTATTTTTCTTAACTCCTCCCTTCCGGTTCCTTCATACTGTGTCACCTCAACATATGTCCTTCACTACTCTCTGTCTAACATTGGTTCCTCTTCACAGTTAAACATCAACAGGTTCCATTTACCCTACACCACATCTCCCTTTTCTAGAGAACAAAGGGTAGACTACCTTTGTCTCACCAGACCCTAGAGGATTATTCTGCCTCTTTTGTTGAAGGTCTGTTCCTATCTAAATCCTATAGGGAAGAAAATGTTATCATATAACTATTTACTAATCCAATACACCTAACTGTTTTTAAACTATTCTGCACCTCAGATTTCTTACTGAACTACACATCAACATTAACTCTTTTTCACTTTCTCAGTTCACAGATTCAGTCTCTCTGGTTTAACCATAGCTCTCCCAGACCTTGTCCTTGGGGTAGCAGTCACACTAGGAAAGTTTTTAAGTATTTTCCCAGGTGATGTAGAAACTTGTTCACTGTTTGTCTCTGGCAACTCCTGCTGCTCCACCGTTCCTCCTTCACTTGCATGTGTGTGTAAGAGTATCAAGTGCTGATGATTGCGTCTCACCACACCTTTAGGTACATCCACCAGATATGACCTTGGACTCATGTGATTCTGCAGCACAGTCCCAGATTCTTTTGTATCAGTGACCCTGCACCTGTAATGCAGTCATCAGGCTTTTCCAAAATTGGGCTAGTGTCCACACAAACCAACAGACCAAGAGCTACAATAGCTGGCAGTCCCAGCAAAGGCATACTCAGGTTTTTGACCACATACACCTTCTCTGTAATTTGTTTTGCTCCTTTCTTTAGCTGTAGTTTGGCAAACCCCATCACTTCCAGTGGAATTCTCCCTGGACCCAGTAGAGGTCTCTCTGCTTTTTGCAGCACCTGTGTGTTATGAAAAATGTTGGCGAAATTCTTCTGTGAAACAACTGTGACATCTGCTCCGGTATCCAACTTGAACGTGATGTCTTTATCCATCATTCTGATTTCCACAGTCCATGGATCAGCATGTGATGTCACAGAGCCAAGAAAGAAGCTTCTCTCCTCTTCCTCAATGCCATGCATAGCCTTGCTTGCAAAACATACACATTGATAGTGACCCTTTTTCCCACATGCATGGCATTTAGCATTCTTAGCTGGACATTCCTGTCTAGGGTGAAGCATGCCACCGCATTTGTGACACTGGGGGTCTTTAGTGTTTTTGTTCTGCCTGCTTTGAGGCTTTGCTCCATCATTCTTTGATCTGCTGAATTTTTGCTTTTCTTTCAGATGCCTGCCTTTAAACAGTCTGTCCGAAGAGTTCACATCCTTTACAGCACTAGCATCACTTCTCAGTGTGGTTTGCTGTTTTTTAATCTCCTCTGATTGTCTTACAATGTTAATAGCTTTATCCAGGTCTAGGTCTTTTTCCATTTGCATGTGTTCTGATAGCCGTGTATCGACCAAGCCTACTACAATCCTGTCTCTGATGAGCTCATCATGTAGTGCTCCATAGTTACATAGTTATTCTGCTAATGCATACAGCGCTGTGACAAATGCATCAACTGTCTCATTTGCTTCTTGTTTGCACATATTAAATCTTGCACGCTCAAACACAATGTTCTTTTTTACTACAAAGAATGACTGAAAGCCGTCTCTTACTTTAGTATACTGATGCTGATCAGCTTCACTGAGTTTCAGGCCATGCAGAACATCATCTGCTTCGTCTCCCATACAGTAAATCAAAGTGTTCACCTGATTTTCTTCGGAGCTTATTGTGAGATTGCTTGCTTGCCTAAATCTCTCAAATCGCCGTATCCATTTTGTCCACTCATTTGGTTTGGAAAAATCAAAGGGCTCCGGTGGTTGGATGTTAAAAGTAGCACTGGATGTGCTAGCCATTCTGCTAACTCCTTCCTCATTCTGCTCATCCCCACTGCCGCTCATTTTCCTCTTTTGGGTAGACCTCGTTGTTCAGTTACCATGTTACAGAACTTCTGACACCATGTCATATTTTGTAATAATACTCCTAACACATCAGTTCTCTGCACACAAACTGCTTTATTTTTCTTAACTCCTCCCTTCCGGTTCCTTCATACTGTGTCACCTCAAAATATGTCCTTCACTACTCTCTGTCTAACATTGGTTTCTCTTCAGTTAAACATCAAGAGGTTCCATTTACCTACACTACAGTATAGGGTCTCTGGTTTGAGCTTCACTAGAAGTCCTCCAGAGTCTGTTCCAGAGGTGGTATTCAGCAGGTTCTGACCAGTTCTGGAGAACCGCTAGCGGAAATTTTGAGTAGTTTGGAGAACTGGCAAATACCACCCCTGGTTGGCCCTGCCTCCATCTATTCTCTGCCTCCCGAGTCCCAGCTGATTGCCTGGGTCTTCTTTTGTTACCCTGCACAGGAGAACGGAGCTGGAAAGCAGGTTAGTGGGTGAGGAAGGAATGGAGATTTTGCAGTATCCTTCCCCTGCCAAGCCCACCAAGCCACGCCACAGAACCAGTAGTAAAATATTTTGAATCCCACCACTGGTCCCTTCCAACTTTATTATTCTATGTTCTATGTATTTCTTTATATGAGGAGATCACTTTTGCATTAATTCCACAACATGCATTAGCAGCCATTCATTTTCCTCTTGTTGCATTGCTCATACTTCCTAAATAATTTATTTCTAACTGCATTCTATGTACTTTGATGTTTCTCTTAACGTATCTCACTTACATATAAGAAAATGGACAGAAGCACCTCTTAAACATGGCCATTTCCACTTCTTTCAGTAAACACTGATTCCTTATAAAAGACCAGAAACTAAGAATATCTACAGACATTCCATCAACTAGCTCAAGTTGTCCTTTACTTAAACCTTATTGTTCTAATAGTGGACTCTGTGGATTGTGTATTTGGCTTATATCAAAATTAACAAGATGGCAGACAAAATATCATGACAGTTGTGCCCCATTTGAATGTATGTATTAGGAAGCACATATTTAAGGCCAGTCAAAATAGGGTTGAACTAGCTTCCTACTTCTACATTTAAGAGAGAGTCATTATTGTGTTGAACTAGCTTCTAACTTTGCATCTAAAAGAATTACTCTTTTTCTAATACCAGTTGAGCCACTATCAGCATTTGGAATGCACTGTCACAATGTCATAAACCAGATATTTCAAGAAACCTGGAGAGCCAAATTTGTAGCATATTATTCATGGATTAAGGAGGTGTGCTTAATTCTGGCTTAATCAACCACATAATAAACTAAAATAACCTAAATTTGTAGGTATTCCATTGAGAAACTGTGGAAGGACACTTCTACACAGCATAAAAATACTGGAAATCTATTGACAAATAGTAGATGGTTTCAGTAAAAACAGGAAGGTAGGTAAGGAGGACCCAAATACCTATCTCACAAAGATATTGTGTGTTCTTCTCAGAACAGACAAGTTGCCAATGGATTGAATACTTGTTTTGCAAGTCTTATGAAGCTTGTATTTCTCAATACATGATTTAGGTTTTCTTTGCTTAGGGATATCATTGTTTCAGAATAGAATAGAATAACAGCATTGGAAGGAACCTTGGAGGTCTTCTAGTCCAGGAAACCCTTCAGACAAATGGTTATCCAATATTTTTTTTAAAACTTCCAGTGTTGGAGCATTCACAACTTCTGGAGGCAAGTTGTTCCACTGATTAATTGTTCTAACTGTCAGGAAATTTCTCCGTAGTTCTAAGTTGCTTCTCTCCTTGATTAGTTTCCACCCATTGCTTCTTGTCCTGCCCTCAGGTGCTTTGGAGTTTGCTTGACTCCCTCTTCTTTGTGGCAGCCCCTGAGATATTGGAACACTGTTATCATGTCTCCCCTAGTCCTTCTTTTCATTAGACTAGACATACCCAGTTCCTGCAACTGTTCTTCATGTGTTTTATAGTAATGCTAAATCTTTTGACTTCCACTTTGTTAGTCTCCCATATCAGTACCTCTTTTTAATGAAAGTTTATCTGAATAGATTTATTAAATGCTAAGGTGCTACTACATCTTTGTGACTTTTCATCTTTCTTGTATGTGGAGATAAGACAAGCATTTTATCACCTATGCCAGTGGTTCCCAACCTTTTTTTTGCCCCGCACCCCTAAAGAAATTTCACTCGAACCTCGCACCCCCTGAAATTTATATTTTGCTCAGTTAAGTTAATCCATTGCAAAAGAAAATAAAAATGCCAACATATATCCAATATCCTATTATTTACCTGGACTTTTCTCGCACCCCCTGGAATATCGTCTCGCACCCCAGGTTGGGAACCCCTGACCTATGCATACAAGCATGAGTTACATTTTAATCAAAGCTACCAATTTATTTCTTGGATGGAATTCAAGAAATGAACCTCTGTTTATCCAATTAAGATAATCAAATACCATGTACTTTCAAGATGAAGGAATGGATCAAAGCAGAACATTCAGTCACGTGGTATTTGGATTAGAAAATGTGCGGGTGCACATTAAAATAATATGCTTGGGATGAAAACATTACAAATGAAATAAAATATTCACATTTTATTGTTTTATATATTTTTTAATTTACTAATAACCATATATATATTTATTTATATATATATATATTTATGGCTTTGAGCAAAGACAAAAGAAAAAAAGTTTAACTTATCCCTGATTTTGCAATTATTGTAAGAATCAGTTTGATGTATTTTTTTATCAGCAGCAACATAATCCAACATTATTGTAAATACATTTCATCCTATACAGATGTAAGGTTCCATATTTCAGGGCTTATTTATATTCAGAGAAAAATAGGTCAATTCTCAAAATAGCAATGCATAGTCTTTATATTACAGAAACGAGTGGATTGTTTTGTATACATATATGTGTTTGTGTGTGTGTGTGTGTATATATATATATATATATATATATACACACACACATACATTCTTATATACATAATTTCAGTTTTATACCCTGTACCATTTTAATTAACTTAAAAATCTTAGATTTTGACCATTCTATTATAAAGTCATTAAAAAGTTTTTTAATGGTATTACTGAAAGATCATGTATGTTAAGTTTTTGTATAGTACATAAAATAAAATAAACATATGTATAAAAATAGTTCACTACCAACTCCATTATACTCCTATCAAATGTAAACCTTGAACAATTTTAAAGACCAGGATAGGATCATCATTGTTTGGATAAAATTTGTCATCAGTATTAATATATAGTCAGGGATTTGGTGTACTAAAAATAAATGGACTTGCTGTTTACCTAGAATACTTTAAATATTATATCCCTTACATGGGATTCATGATAATTCTATTTGAACAGTTGGCAGCATCATATTCATGGAATAAATGACCACATTAACTTGATTTTGGGTTGGGAAGTAGAATTCATTAAAATAATATATACTTTTTACTAATAATTATGCCTAATTCACATAAGCTTTTACAATAGCATTGAAGGGAAAAAGTTAACAGGCAGAAGTCCGATTTGGGTTTCAGCTAAGGGCAAAATCCAAAGTAGGGAAGGAGTGCTTTAAAAAAAATAAACTATTATGAGATGTAGGCTCAAAAGGTACTCTATTGAACTCTGCTATAGACATTACATATTAAAATAGTGCTACTTGTGAATTAGAGAAAATCAGTACATTGCTGGAAAGGGTTTGGGATAATCAATAGTTAATATATTACCAATAGCTACATGACCATTCTCCTGCTTCAACAGCTGTTCCCATTAATGCCTACAAAATGGGTACAGTTGAATTTCATGTCTCTCTCAACCTAACTTCCAAGTTCCTTGGAAGTTACTAGTTCGATTATGGACAAGAGTAAACTTTGACCCAGGAGTGTCAAAAGGAAAAAAAAAAACCAACCCAAATTACAATTTCAATCCAATGACTAAGAGAAAATGTCATATAGATATGTCCCATGATGACAATATATCCCTAAGAGGACTGGCAACATGGTAGGCCATGAATGAATGGCCCTAAATCAGTACATTGAGCATTTGAAAAATACTCCTTTTGGAGGTATCTGAAGTCATAAGATGACATGATAAAGCAACTGAAAGAAAAAAATTACAAAACCCCCACATTTGATTACAATTTCCCTTTCTTTTGTGTGGACATTAGAAGTCAAAAAGAAAGGAAAATATTATTTCTATTTTCAATGCTACATGGTGTAATAAATATGTTGTTGTCCAAATTATTACACTATACACTGGAATGTGTGCTTTCCTAACAAACAGGATGCTATAATATACTTTAAAAAAAGATTGCTACAATCAACTTTTGAGTTACAGTGAGGACACAATAAACACATGAAAGACTAACTGAAGCATTATTAAAACAATTCATTCAATCAATTGAAATAAAACACCTAATCTTTAACTCTAGATTCAAAATCAGCATAATAAGAAATGAATGATAAAAACCGTACATTCACATTTTTTCAGTATTTTTTTTCTCCACTTCTTCTAATATTGCTGACTGAATCTTTTAGTTGCATTGAGGGCACAGGATATTTCTGGTTCATCTTTTGGTTAGTTTTCTGTCCCCCGCTTTCCCCATCTATTATGTCTGAACATGCATGGAATATTTCTTACAGTGTCCAGGACAACGAAGAAAACGATAATAGCATTGCTGAAATACACATAGCAGGATCAAACATACAAATCTGCATTAAAAACACTGCATGTAAAAGTAGCATTTTAGAATGCAAGCCATTGCATTACAATTATATTGTATTTTATATCTTGTAAAAAATTTTAAATGTTTACATTTTGGCATGAATAGCTGAAACTAAATTTCTAAACAAATACTTTGCAATGATACATCACACAGGAGCTATTTTTTTTGGTTATTATTACTTGGGTCTAAAAAGTTATTTACAACAAGATGAGTGAGTCTTCACTATTTACTGTTCTTTATAGTTTTTGTAGACAGTAAAAATTTCATTGACCCTTCAATCTAAGCCTTAACGTAAAAGAACCAAAAAAATAATCTGGACCTCTAAAATAGGAATTATATCTCAATTATAGTTGACTAAGAAAGGTTAAAAACCACTGTTTCAGAAGCGCTATTCCAAGCTAGCATGTATTCAGAGAAAGCTGTTCTTATTTTCTGGCTTAGTTCCTGGAATTCATAATACTGTCATTTCTTAAAAAATATAGATTCAAATGAGGAAACTTTATATTTTTAACTAAGTTAAAAATAAATATTACACCTGTTTTTAGACTCTGAACTGTTGATAAGAAACAAAGACAAGAGATGCCACTTGGATTTCTCTCTCTCTTTTCCCTTCTATCTGTCTTTACATTGTACATTCAATTTTGTGGGTTAAGTTTGTCTACAATTTTCTTTTTTGTTGTTGTTGTTGTAGACAGCTGGGAACTATGCAAAATTAAGTTCTAACAAGTGTCCTCAAATGATTTCAATCTGTTTCAATGCTTCTGCTTTATTCAGTCTACATGAATCATAAGTTTGAAGCAAACCGTGGTTTATCTCCCTCTAGTTCAGGGTTTAAGACTGTAGAAGTATCTCTTTGAGGCCCAGCTGTGGATGGCATCGGTCCTCGTGTTGGTGGAATTGCTCCTGAAGACATCTGTCGGAAGAGGGACACTCTCTGTGGGACTGTGCCTCTGCTCCCACCCTGGATTCCTGTGCTTTGAAGAGCAGACACTGGCTGTGGAATGGAAGCTAAAGATTCTCCCACTGTTGGATGTGGTCTTGTAATTATAGTAGAGACCTCATGGGGCAAAGAAGGCTGTGAGGCTGACAGGGGGCGTACTTCTCTTGTCAGGCTAGCATTGTGAAGAGTTTGTGTACTCTTATGGATATCGTTCTTCTGTGACCCACTGGGCATTTGCTGCAGCTGTTGTGGTTGTTGCAGCTGCTGTGGTTGTTGCAGCTGCTGTGGTTGTTGCAGCTGCTGCTGCTGTAGCAGTGACAACTGTGAAGCAGTAGGAGTTGCATATTGAAAAGTTCGACCGGCTAAAGGACTCTGTATTGAAGGACTACAGACTGCAGAAGGGTAGGAGCATGGTGAGAAAACTACACCCTGTTGAGGTGTCTGCGTGCTCGGTGTTGATGAATTCAAGCTCCCATGGGAGAGGTTGGTCACAGCATAGACAGGTGTGGTCTGTGTCCTCATTTGCATTGATGAAATGGTAGTTGAAGGGCTTGAATTCAAAGCAGGTGTTTGTGAATAATTTGCTGTCCCAACAGTCTGCACCATCTCTCGGTCATACTTCACTATCTGTTTCAAAATTTCACTCTCCTGATTGTTGAAAACGCCAGTATTGAGATCTTTTTGGAATTTCTGGAGTAGAATTGAATTCTTCTTTCCTTTAGGGAGTGAGATTGACATAACACACCATGCAAGTTAGCAATTATTCAGCATAGGAATACATTTCTGCTTCTCTATCTCTAAAATACATCTTTGCATCATGGCAATGATAATTTGTAATGGTTATAAGAACAAAAGAGAAGTGATAATTAAGTTCTAGCTCTATTCTCCATATAAGGTTAATAGCTTTCATTTTCAAGAACACACATTGAAGAGCCTTCGTGGCTTGAAAAAGATCCATCCAGGATCCTGTTTCCCACACTGTGGGAACATGTAACTCAATAAAGCATAGCATCTAGCCATGAATACTATTCTACTTATGGATCCAACAGTATTCAGTGACAAAAGAAGCAATATTTGTCAACCTGCTTGTCTTCTCTTTAGCTTCAATTAATTCATTTTTTTTATAATTTACTTAAATATATTAACCACTCAACTCCCATGGACATTTTAAGGGGAAGAAGTCATAGCTGTGGGGAAAGAATCATACCCATAAGAATATTGTAATTGTATCACCGAGTGACCTTGCTCTCAATCATAAAAGCTACATACACATTTTTTTTTTGTATGTGAACAATGTTGGTCTGTGTGTAATATGAAGAAATATACTGCAAATACCCTCTGGGAAAATTTGGTTGTACCCAATGAACTTTAAGAAGAGTCCTGAATAATTAACTAATAAAGACCAATGTGAAGAAATACGTGGAGATTTTGCATTTGTAAATGTGTGTGCATGCTTGCTTGCTTGTTTGTTTGTTAGTATCCAAATATACACTACAAGCCAATAATGACATGTTACCAAAGCTGTAAAAAGGCAAGGAAATGGAATTATTAGATTTTATAGATTCCTTCACTTGTTTTGCCAAGCTGTCCTAATTTCTCAAATGCTAAACATGTTAAATAGGTTATGAATGTGTCTGCTCATTTAACATGTTACTTGAAAGCAGCTATTCAGCACTGGTAATGAATGACCAACAGATTGAGAGGAGTAATCTTTCTAAATGTATGCGAATAATATGAAAATAGAACATATTATGTGACACTTGACTATAATTTCGCTAATATTAAGTGTTATAGGACTATGTTATGTATTTAATCCACTGCCCAAAAATAAATGTCCCATTTAGAAATAACTGAATTGTTTCTTGTAACTAATATTTTCTGCAGAGCTACAATCATAACAATTGAACATAATTTTATATACTTATATGAATTAGTGGCAATCCCTAACCTTGAAATAACCTAAATAAAGACTACTGTTCTGCAATAGCACAGAGCTGGAAATATTTAGAAAGGATACATTTATGTAAACTTGGTTAACTGGTTTGATAAGGGATTGTGAAATGGAGACTTGAAACTGTGTCCTAGATCCTGCCTGTTTTGTTGGGATTCCATTTTATATGGAAATAGGGAAATCTAACTTTATTAGAGATTGGAACAGGAATTTGTATATATGCTTCCTCATAAGATAGATATTTCTACATATATCCTATCTGGATTGGCCTTGATTAATATTTGGATAAAAGACCACTAAGAATTCTAGAGCCATAACTTAGACTGAGAAATCAGAAAAAGTGTCAGGAAGACAATGGGGAATCTCTTTTCTACTATGGTCAAGAAAATAGTATGAATGCTTTCATATAGTCACCATGAGTTGAGCTTCACTAATGGGCATCATTATCTTTCTTTCCTTTATCTGTACCTCGATCTACATAGACACATCATGTCCACAAGAACACAGCAACATTATAATGATGCTGATCTCCTCCTCCTCCTCCTCCTCCTCCTCCTCCTCCTCCTCCTCCTCCTCCTTCTTCTCCTTCTTCTTCTTCTTCTTCTTCTTCTTCTTCTTCTTCTTCTTCTTCTTCTTCTTCTTCTTCTTCTTCATGTTATTTATACCCAATCATTCAAACAAATCAAAATTGCAAACTATGGTCTATTAAGTTTCTTGACTCTAAAAAGAAAAATGAATGAAAAATTGAATACCTACCTATCCTGTCTAATCTGTCAATGGCCACTGTTTCAAACGCTCGCCTCATCATTGGATATTCTTCCAAAACTTCATTGAAGTTGTCCACAGAAAGAGAATACAGGCGGCAATATGTATCTGCTCTCACGCTGGCAGTGCGACGGCCCTTAGTCAAAAGACAGATCTCTGCAAGAGATAAAAAGAACATACAGGAATGAAGGAAGGCAGAGGAAATATGTCAGAGAAAATTCAAATCCAGTTAAAAAAATTATTTTCCAGTCTACCCAGTGTCAATCCAGGATTCCTGGGAGTGTTGAGATTAAAGTCTGGGTGATAGAAGGAAATGAGCAAACCTCGTCAACATTTTTTTAAGGTTCCAGATTATGCATTCCAGTACAAAAGCTCAGGGATATTCTTGTGCCATAAGAACAAAAGAATTGTTCAGTCTTTGAGAGAGAAAAATTCATACACTTTTTAAAAATGTGATTAGCTAATACCCAACAGTTTTCCCATCAAACCTTAATTTGAGATGTTAGGTAAGAAAGGAAATAATAATAATAATAATAATAATAATAATAATAATAATAATAATAATAATAATAATAATAATAATAATAATAATAATAATAATAATAAAGCAACTGGGAAGTAACTGGGAAGATTACAGAGATCTTCTGGAAACTGGATTACCAAAATTCAGAAATTGCATCACTCTCTTACTATAAAGCTTAGAGTCTCTCAAGTTTTTTTTTTAATTCTTACAGCAAAATACAGGTCTCTGATCCCTTTAAAAGGGTCAGCCTTTACAGAAGCCTATTTTTAGGACTTTCAATAACCAGACATAAAATCCAATAACAAGGGGATAAACATTGGCATGATTTTACTGTATAATTTTTCCCCTTGAAACTCAACTAAAAGATAAAAACATATAGCTACATTCTGTTTATAATTATGCATCAATAGCATTCATATCTAGAGATTTCTGTAATTACTTGGTCTTTCTGAAAAATTATTCCCTTTATGAGTTTTTAAAGGAAGGCTAATTATCATTGTAATGAGAACAACCAATCTAAAGTCACTCCAGAAATACTGAAATACTGTAAGCCAAGTTTCACAAAATAAACTTAGAAGATAAAGTTAAACGGAACAGGCTTGATTGGTGCCTCTCTTAAAATAGATGGCAATTATGAGATGTAGCATTCAGAAAGCAAATAATCATGTGCAGTCATTAAACTATTCATGTGTGAGAAGATTCAATAAGAAGCCTTACATATCTGCAGTCTTCTATAATTCACAAATAAAAATTTTCTGAAGTGAGAACCCAAGAAACACCCAGAAATGTCAACACCCAGAAAAAAATTAATGGGATTCAAATTCTAGAACACTTCACAGAATTGCATGATTTCATGTGACCAATTTCCCTGCAAAATTTTAATTTACTTACTTACCTATTCAACAATCAACAGTACAAATTCCACTGTCTCAAAATCATCTTCAGTTAATCCAAAAGCTCTTCAAATAAGAATGCTCAATACTTGGTTTAGCAAAATTTTGGGTAAATCTTCTTTCAGTTAAAATAAGTTTTTTAAAAAAGTGGCTCAGGACCATCAGCAGCATATGATCTGGTATGCAAAATTTAAACAGAATAGGCCATTTTGGACTTGGGGGCCAGGGACTGTGACTTGATTTGGAATATATTGGTCTCTGTAATCCAGTACTATCTCCTCTGTATGTTAGGAAATATTTGAGTTAGTGAGCTTGATTTCAGATTATTCATCTGAAATAAACTTTTCAGTAAAGATGGTTGATATGTAACTTAATTTTTTTCAAACTTTCAATTAATACAACTGAATAGTGAATTGCAATTCATTTTTTATTTATTTATTTTATTTATTTATTTGATTTGTCAATCGCTTACAAGATAATAGGTATAAGGATAAACATAGTTATGAATACAAGAAATGAGTACATATAAGAAAAATAAAAGAAACAATAGGACAGGGACGGTAGGCACTTTGGTGGGCTTATGCACACCCCCTACAGACCTCTTAGTAAAGGGGTGAGGTCAATAGTAGACAGTCTAAGGTTAAAGTTTTTGGGGTTTGGGGAAGAAACCACAGAGTCAGGTAGAGTATTCCATTGACCACTCTGTTGCTGAAGTCATATTTCCTGCAATCAAGTTTGGTGCGATTTACCTTGAGTTTGTATCTATTGTTTGCTCTTGTATTGTTATGGTTGAAGCTGAAGTATTCATTGACAGGTAGGACACTGCAATGATTTTATATACTATACTTAGATCGGACTGAAGGCGGCGTAGTTCTAGGTTTTCTAGGTCTAGAATTTCAAGTCTGGTGGCATAAGGTATTCTGCAATGAGTAGAGGAGTGTAGAACTCTTCTTGTGAAATATTTCTGGACTTTCTCAACTGTGTTAATATCAGATACATAATGTATAAGTAATTCTTTTCCAAGTCAGATCATGAAGAGAGAAAATGATACCATATTTTATTTCACCACTGTCTCCTAAAGATAAAGATGCTTGTGTGCTTTCCTGATGCAGATAATTTGAGTGAAATGATGAAACTATCCTAGATCAGATGAAAAATTAATTCCTTTATTTAAAATAGTCTGTATTCAGTTGAAGGAGATTTCAAAATCCATGCTGCCACAAAATATATTCATACAGCTGAGGCCAGAAATAGACACTGTGGCTCCCAGAAATATTCTTTAGTGTCCACTAGGCTCAATGTTTGTTCTGAGTTCTTAAAATATATAAAATATATAAAATATATAAACAGGAACCTGCTGCAAAATAAAGAACTAGATTTGAGTGTTCAATTTATATAAACGAATATCATAGGCTTGCAAAGAATGGCAAAGAAACTTTTTGGATGGGTACAGTTTATTTTGGCAAATGAGCATCTTTTGACTGGCCATGTTCACCATGGCAATTACTTTGCAACTAATCAAAACGCTTCTAGAAACCATTTTGTAAAATGTCCCTAACCTGCTCTCAGAATTCCCATTTATACCTAAGAGACTGTCTAGTCTGGAAATGAGTCAGCTGAGATAATGAGTAGTTAGAGTTTAAGAATAATGTAAGAGGCCATTACACTAAAATTGCTTTACATTCTAAGGTGCCCATATCATTTTCAAATGAGATTTGAAATATCAGGGTCAGATTCTAAACAAATCCGAAATTTGTTATAATTTAATTGACTGTATCTTTAAGTTGAAAATATCTTTGATATGATTATTCCCCATGAACTTAATAATTTCTCCTTTTGACAGATAGAAATCACAAGTTGTAGCATATTTGGGGGTAGGAGTGTCCAGATGGTACTTCTAATGGTTAGAGGGGCTGCTTATTGTGCTTCCTCAATATAAGGTAATAAGATAAGTTGTCCTTGGCACCAGAAGTCTTACTTGATAAATAATTGCATATTATATCCCCCCCAAAAAACTGTTTTGAGATTGGTTTCACTCTATGTAAAGCATATTTAATTGAATTTACTTCATAAAGTAGAGTAAAATTTGACACAGTAATCTGAATCAGGTATGAAAATTCCTCCTTCCTTCCCAATTACTGTTGCTTTTCCAAGCTGAAATAAAAAAATAATGCTCCAGGAGTGCATTATGTTGCACTCCTAGAACAACATAATGCCTAGCTGGCAATGCAATACTGATCCAATCGTTGCCAGACAATTGTCCACATAAAACTACACCTCACAATGTAATTAGTTATCGTGCAATGTCACATCAATATTTCATTAAAAATGGTAAATAAATGCTCAGTGAAGAAACATGAAGTCATTTCAAGGCAATGGTTTGCCAAACTTTCTGAGCCTTGGCAGATCTGTATTTCCCTGATCTACTGATAACTGGCATCAAGCCTCCAAAGTAATAAAATTTCATTTCCCCACTTTGAATGGGAAATGGATGTTGAAATAATGTTATGAGCAAGTAGCAACATTCTAAATATATCCCCTTCACCTCCAATTAAACTTTTAACTTTTCATTGACTTAAAAGCCTAATCTTAGTTGTTGTTGTTTTAAAAGTAAGATAGCTAGCTGGATTTCTCTTCAATGATACTTTAAAAAAAATTGCAGGTAATCAGTACAAATTCTAAAGGAGTATTCTAAATTACAAACTAGTAAGCTTATAAAAATATTGAAGAACTGCTTGACCATTGGATACAGATCACATTCTTTTATTACAGTGCTGGACAAAAATTGTTTACTCTCCATCATTCCATTTTTTAAAGAAAGTTAATGAAGCTAGGTTGTAGCTTCTACAGAAAGCACCATATTTGGATACTTTTTAGACAGATTTCAGGTTCCATTTTTGAATGGAGATTACATTGATTGTGATTGATGACTTCTGGGAAATGGAGAGTACAGTATTCTGGTGGTTCTATGTCCGATTTCAGGCAATGTTGACAAAAGGGAAGATATTAAAACCAAAGCCCCTGGTTTGTGAGTTGCTAAAGTGTTTAATCGCTTTCTTTTTACTAACTTAGGGTAGAAACTGCTCAACCATCTAAACTTCCATGTGTAACATTTTCTATTTTAAAATATTAGAGGAATCATTGTGAAAAGTTAATAAAATATTGCCACTTTACTGCTTTTTATTTTATTTACTGTTTTGATTAAGCACTTATCAAATGAATTGTGATTGTGATTATTGTTGTTTATAGTGTTATGTTGCCTATCCAGAATGGGTAACTTATATGAAATCAGACTGATTCATATGTTATTATGCTTGTTTGCTTACATTTTAATAGCCCAGAGTACTCCAGATTGAATCAGGTGTAACTGAGAGGCTTAGAGTAAATTGATTTGGAAGTTTGGACTGAGTCAAATCAACCTTCTCAACTGATTAAAATATTTGAAACAAACTGGATCCATCTCTCACCTCATTTGACTGCTCAGATTAAGCATGATACATACATACCACCTTCAGCTATTCTTTTCTGGATGGGAGAAATACATAGATGTCTCTGTGTATGTGTAAGAGAGAATGAACTGAAAGAAAAACAGTCCTATTTCCTCTTTAAACTCCCACCCTTTGAAGATGTTTTCTGCTGTTAAAAAATGGTCAGGTGAAAGATACATGTGACTACATTTTTTGTACCTGTAAATGAAACAGCAGGAAATATCATAGAAGAATTGCAGCCTGTATCTATGGTTCAAATACAGGCTGCAAAATAGAACCTATCACTTGTTCGCCTATAAAAATTGTTATTCCACAGAGTCCCAAATTAATGAGTTTACATCTTTTAGTTAATAAACACAAGAGGATATCCTCAAATACAAATATCAGGAATTTCAACTAGGAGGAAGTAAATGGCTCTGATAAAGTACAAGCATGAGAGCAATCAAAATGTGTTTCCATGGTATTATTATCACCATTTTCTTTGTACAAGTCCCCATTACTCTAATCTATTCTAATCCTGAAGGTCCTATAACTTCTCAAAGATATTGAGCATCAACACGAGAAATGGAATTGCAGTTTCTTGTTTCACTAATTAAAGCAATTGTTAGTGAAATAACTCACTTGAATTCTGTTTGACCAGCAAAAAATATTGCATCATCCATTTTGATAGGTTCTGTGAAATGCTGATAAATTACTTTTTAGTTGGAGGAGAAGTGTGCTCACTCTTGTATCATATCCAGGGTTAAATTAGGCAGTTGGATATAAGGAAATATGGATGTGGGAGTACACATTCCTCTGCAGTTCATGAGATAATGTTGACAATCATGAAGAAATATATAGCCATTATGGGCTAAATACAACAGAGATAACCATGTCATTTTATATGGAAATTCTCAGTCATCTAGGTCAAGGTTGTCTCAAAGTTTCTTTTTAAGAGGCAACTGGACTTTTCTTTAGCGAGTCATCTGATAAGACACAGGTAAATCTCCATGTGGCCTTAACAACTTGCTAAAAGAATGCAAATAACCAGCTATCTGCAAGGAGTATAAATCCTTCCATTCTCCACCATCCAGCCAGACCTGAAGAAGCTTCTTGGATAAGAAGCAAAACATCTTCAAAGAAAAAAACAGAAAGTCCAATTGCTTCTTGAAAAAGCATCTTTGGGATAACCATGTCCCAAGTTTAAAAAAATTTTGTATACAAATGCAGGTCTGTGTCTATCCATATGCTTTTTAATGGCATTAATTATATGTTCAGCTATGAGTTACCAACTGATGGGAAATCAAAGAATATACATGCTTAGTTTATCTGGCTCTAGGATAGTGACTGATTAGGAGCCAAGACAACATGATGCATGAATAGGAGTTGGGTGACAGATAATGATATTCCTGGTTATCAAAACAGTGTATCAAAGTCTCCCAGCAAAAACTGCTTATGATAATTTTTTTAAATTACTGTATGCTGCTTTCACCATGCTCTGTGGTGAAAGAAAAAGAAAAAAACCCCAAATAGACATCTCATAGTGTCTTCATAGCCTTTGTAAAGCAATTCATGTTCAATAAACCTACATTCAATCTCTGCATCTTTACCATCCGAAAACTTTCATTGTACTCACCTCCAAAGTAGGAGCCATCAGTCAATTTCATCTCTTTACTGGCTTTAGTGATAACACCAGCGACCCCATGTTGAATGAAATACATCTTTTTCCCCACAGCTCCTTCTCGGATAATGTAATCTCCAGGTTGAAACACTTCAAAGCGCAACTTGCTTAGCATGGCTGTTACAAAATTTGGGTCAGCATTGGCGAACAGAGGCATGGTGGCAACAAGTTTACGACAGTTAAAGTTGACAATCTCCTAAAATGGAAAAAAGATAATTGGTAGGACAAAGGTATCTTGGTAGAGTTCAGGGAAGGTATAAATGAAATATTACCCTATTCATGGATGACCTTAGAGAAAAGGGGGTAGACTGGTCTTAAATTGCCTTGGAAACTCTATTTTTATTTGGTAACAAACAATATGTATTTAAGTTATAGATAAATGTTATTTATTTAATGGGATATTTATTGGAGTACTAATACTAAATATAAGTAAAAGAAATAGCACTTATTGAAACATTAATTGAATTACTCAGTGAAAATCTTTAGTTAAATATGCTAATCATGTGCCAAATTTTTACCTCTGTAACAGTTCCAAGATCATAATATTCACAAGACCTATACTTACACTGGTCTTAAAGCATTCTTCCCCCAGACCTGATTATTTTGATGGGAGGAGAATACATATAACATCAAGAGTTCAAAAAAATATTCAGAAGAAGCAAAAATGAGTCTGGTTAATTTACATGCCAACAATTTGACATAGATTTAATGGAGAATCCCGTTTCTGCTTTAATTGTTTCACTTTAAAAAAAGATTCAAAAATGATCTCCATGAGAAATAGACTCCAGAATCATAGTCAAAAATGGTCTGAATTTTAAAGAAATGTCTCAATCACTGCTGCAACGAATATATTTCAGACTTCTTGATTTGAAAGCCCTTGAGCAATTGCTGAGAGCAGCATACTGGGAATTATCCCTTTAAATGTGTGGCTCAGATAATAATATGCTGAAGAACTGAGCAAACATTGGACCTGGTAGAGAGGTTTATGGAGAACCTGAGGAAGTTGCTGTCCAAAGCATTGATATTATCTGAAGATTGTGTGGACTTAACAGTTCATGGTTGAACAGACAGATGTTTTATCCAAATAGAATCTTACAAACAACAATAGCTCAGTGGTTAGCAGACAATGTGCCTACTTAGAGGCATTACACTAACTTCTCCAGCTTGTGCTGCAGATAGACACAAGAACAGTTTTTTCCCCAAAAGCCATCACTCTGCTAAACAAATAATTCCCTCAACACTGTTCAACTATTTACAAAGTCTGCACTACTGTTACTATTAATCTTGTCATCACTCCTTATCACCCATCCCCTCCCACTTGTGACTGTATGACTGTAACTTTGTTGCTTGTATCCTTACAATTTACATTGACTTTTTCCTAGATGATTTGATTGCTTATTGTACCCTAGGACTATCATTAAGAGTTGTACCTTATGATTCTTGACTCTTGATGAATGTATCTTTTCTTTTATGTATACTGAGAGCATTTGCACCAAGACAAATTCCTTGTGTGTCCAATTCTCAATAAAGAATTCTAATCTAGATAAAATGAATTTCAATTCTCAGAACTCCACACCAGCATGGTCTTTCAGTTCTGAGGACTGAAAGTATGATAGCAGAAATATACTATATACTGTATATACTTGTTAAAACAATTTGTTAAAACTATACAACAGTAAGGGATTTGAGGGAAAACCTGAATTTAATGACTCCCAAACTTGTTTAGAAAAACCTACTTTTCAAAATTCCATCCCATTATTAGGCTGTTGTATTGTAAGGGCCTACACAAAATGTTTGTCTTTTGCAGAGATCTCTTTTTTGCAAAGATTTGAGAGCACAGTGGTTATATCCCAAATACCAATTATGTTCTCTGAAAATGAAGTGTTTCAATGTTCTATATTCTACAAGGAGACATGATCTGTGTCTATTTTCAGCCAACCTCTTCTCACGCTACTGTCTAAAAATAGATCAGTGCTGAACTTTAAATAATAGCTCAGAAAGGGTATTAACCTCTTTCTCAGAAGTTAGCTTTGTCGTAGTGCATAGTTCTCAGGGTTGCAATCTGCACTCTAGGTCTGCTTGCTGAATTCTGTTTTTAAATATCAACAAAGTGGCTAAAGTGGGACTAGAATTCAAAGTCTTCTGGTTTCTAGCCTGGTACTTTAACCACTACACCAAACTGGCTCTTTCAGATGTAATTAGCCCTGTCCTATTTCTTAAATTAATTAGCCTGGATGTTACATGAAGACTAATTCCTTTTGACTGTTAAGAAAAAAACATAAGGGCCATAAGGAAGATGCAAAAGACATGCAAAGGGCCCTAAGGAGGCTACAGGTTTGCCCCAAAAGACCTAGATTGAAGTAAACTACCTTTCAACATTGTTATTTGAAAACATGAATAATGTTTCTAACATTCCTAATTAAAAAACATGGCCCAAAATATTGTAACAAATATTTGGATAATTTCAAATTAAGATAATTCTGGGAGTTTTTCTACCTTTTTTTCCTGGAAAAAGCTTAGGGTTTTTTTTCTTTTAAAGGCGATAAAGAAGCATAGCCTTTGTATTAGATTCAAGGGAGGGACTGGAATTCCCTTGAACATGGAGACTATAGAATTGCAGAATTGAGGCCATTCATGTCTTCAAATCCAACATTCTGTTCAGTGCAAGAATCCAAATTAAAGTATTACTGAAAGATGGCTATCTAGTTTCCATTGGAACACTTACAATGCCCATCACTTATCTGAGCAATTGATTCCACTGTCTAACTACTCTTATTATTAGGAAGTTTCTTCTAACATTCAATTGGAATCTTATCTTCCTCTAACTGAAATCTACTATTCCAAGTCCTGCCCTCCAGGCTTCAATATCGGATCTTGATATATATCTTTTACATGACATTCTTTCAGGCATTTGAAAAGCATCAGTTAGCTTTTCTTTAAACTAAACTTAACCAGTTGCTTCAAATACTTTGGTTTATTTTTTTTAATCTCACCTTTATTATTTTTATAAATAACTCAAGGCAGTGACCATACCTAATAATCCTTCCTTCTCCTATTTCCCTACAACAGGGGTTCCCAAACTTGGCAACGTTAAGACTTGTGCACTTCAACCCCCAGAATGGGAATTGAAGTCCACAAGTTTGGAGACCTCTGACCCACCACAACAATCCTGTACAGTGAGTTGGGCTGAAAGTGTGTGACTGGCCCAAGGTCATCATGCTTAAAGTGGTACCAGAACCTACAGTATCCTGATTTCTAGCCTAGTGCCTAACCAACTGGCTCTCTTAATTAAACTGTGCTTTAATTACTACTTCAATCCTTGCCTGTTCTTCCAGTGTTGGTTTAATTTTATGAAAGTTGTATGCAAGGGTGGGATTCAATTTTTTTGACAACTGGGCATGGCTAGGTGGGCGTGGCCATGTGACTGGGTGGGCATGTCTTCTTCTTCTTTTTTTTGTAGCAACCCCCCTCCCTTTTTTGCCACCTGGGCGTCAGGGAAGCCTCCTCAGGGAAGCCTCCTCGGAGAGCATTTTTGCTCCCAGAAGGCTTCCCTTGGGCCCAGAAAAGAAAAAGAGTGCAGGGGGGGGGCATGCAGCACCCCTCTGCGCTCTGTTTTTGGGCCTCTTGGGCCTCAGGGAAGCCTTCTGGGGTCATTTTTGCTCCCAGGAAGCTTCCCTGGGGCCCAGGAAGACAAAAAAAAAAGTCATGCCCTCCTGCGCACGCCCCTTTTTGCCTCCTGAGCCTCAGGAAAGCCTCCTGAATAAAGCAGTAAGACAGTGAGGGGGATCCCAGAACAGCTGATCATCAGAACAGCTGATTGTTGGAAGGGGGAAAAAAGAAATACCTTAAGGCAGGGGTCTCCAACCTTGGCAACTTTAAGACTTGTGGACTTCAACTCCCAGAGTTCCTCAGCCAGCTGGCTGAGGAACTCTGGGAGTTGAAGTCCACAAGTCTTAAAGTTGCCAAGGTTGGAGACCCCTGCCTTAAGAAGTGACTTGGCAGGGGAGAACACAGTCAACAATGTTGCGCATGTGCACGATGTCGCGCATGCGTGATAAGGACTGACTGGGCAGGGAGGGGAGGGGCAGACAGACAGTGGTGGGGCCAGCCAGTGGTGCGATTTGCCAGTTCTCTGAACTGCACAGAATCATAACAACCGGTTCTATAGAACCAGTCCGAACTGGTAGAATCCCACCTCTGGTTGTACGTCTTTGGTTTTATTGTATTTTTTTCTTTTAAAGTTTTTTTTAATGAATACTAACTATCAATTGATTAATAAATATCTGTGCTCATGTTGTAATTTTTATCTGTTTTTATATCAGACAAATATTAGACTACATGTTGACTCAGTTGTTATTTCACACTTCACTGCAGCACAAAGCAAAATTGAGTAAAGATTTGCATTTAGATATTTTCAGAGATTTTACAAGGTAAAACAGCACTTATTTTTTATTCTTTCTTAACTCTTGAACAATACCTAAAACATCTTCTTGTTTTTCAAAATCAACAACATTGTTCCTTTGGCTGTTTTAATTGTAATACAGTAATACCCAATCTGACACCAAGACAGCTGAAAGCAGTGATTAACTGGACAATCTTCACAGGGTGCCTGAAACTCAAGCTGTGGAGGCCTTGCCCTTTCTAAAGCAGGTCCTGTAAAATAACTCTTTACAATAGCTCTGGGACTCAGATCAATATATTTCTTCTTGATTCTTTAGATATAGGACAGGGAGGGGAAGATAATGGTAAGTAATGAAAAGGCAACTGTTTCCTACATGTCAATTTTTTTTTCTAACATGGAGATTGCAATTTAAGATTTGCATTGCAGTTGTTCTGTGGTTAAAGATGCTGAGCTCATCAGCTGGAAAATTGCCAGCCTGGGTTCAAGACCTGAGTGCTGCGCAATGGGGTGAGCTTCCTTTACTTGCTCAGCTTCTAACAATCTAGCATTTCCAAAGCATGACAATGCAAGTAGGTAAATAGTACCACTTTGGTGGGAAGGTAACAGTGTTCCATATCCCATGGCCTATAGTCTGTCCACATGACCACATGACCATAGAAATGTCTTCTGACAATGCTGGCTCCCTCAACTAAGAAATAGATGAGCACCTAGAGTCGGACATGACTGGGCAAGAAAAATCTTTACCTTTATTGATCATGTCAGAGAGGAATGCTGGGATTTCCCTTTTTAATTTGTTTGGAAGAGCTCAATAAAATGGGCTCAGAAATGGTAAATCTGTCATTAAAACTGCACTATATCACACAGCAGCACAGGATCTACTTTTCAGGATCTACTATTCCCTGATCTGAATTTTAAGCCCTAACTGAATGGCACTTTTGCATAACTTACAAACTTGCTTATAATTAGAATTGCTTATATAATTAGAAACTTGCTGATATGATTAGAAAATTATATATAACACCCATGCATATAATGGCAGTAAGATAAAATTCTGGAGATGGGGAGTGGTACAGCTTCATGTGGTTGGGAGATCCAGCCACTGCAGTCTATAAACCATGGTTGACAGCTAAATGGCTGCATGAATGTGGCCAGTTAACCATGTTTAAACAACTTATGCAAAATAACTAGTCCTATTGAATTTCAGCTGCAAAAATATAGATGGCAACAAAGATGCAGAGATTTCTAGATCACAGCTGCTATTTAGTGTTCATTCAAATGCTTACAGCCAGGATTTGCAATCTTAGTACAAACTGATTCATGTTGCTCCCTACTTTACAATGGATGTACATATTATTAAAAGGAAGGCTGATAATTATTATGAAAAATTAAATTGTGGCGATTTCACTAAGAAAAATGTGTTTGCAAGCACTGCCTCTAAAAAGTACGGGGCAAATAGAATCTGTTTTAGTATTTATACTCAATGTATATTTCTGTATGCTTATGGTTGTGTATTTCTGAAAACCTACAAGAAATGAATTTATAGTATATATATTCATACATTATAGCAAGTTGATGAAATAAATAAATGTGAAATTAAAAAAATGATAGCTGAAGGTCATTTGAGAAATCCTGCAGATTGATTTAAAAGCTTTCCCTCCATGCAGAACTAGCATCTGCCAGCAGTTTCTTAGCTAATAGGTAATGTTGTGATGGCAGAACAAAAGATCTGCTTGACTGAGTTGGCTTGTGTGGTTCTGAGATTGAAAGAAGCCTGGCTTAGGGTCAGCTCTAAGATATCTAATGTTTTATGTACCTGAATGAAATAATTAATACAATAATGTCTTATGTATTTAATAACTGTTCCCTTCTGATACTTTACCATATTAAAAACTTCAATTTAATCTAGTTTTTATTATTTTGTGTAGTCCCCAGGATTCTGCTCAAAGACCTCCTCCTTTTCCTCTTATACCTCCTCTTATATACTACTCCAGCAGTCCCCAACCCAATCGTTGCGTCTTGGCGGCTTGCTGGAAGGAGGGGAGAGGGAAACCAGCCATGTGAGTGGAAGGCTGGCGTGTACGTGCATGTACACACAGCTCGACTTGCAAAAGTTGAACTGTGTGTGCATGTGCATGCATGCCAACCCGCCACTTCTCGTGCAAATTGAGCTGTAGCATATATGTGTGTACCGGCCTGCCACTCAAAATTGTGTGATTACGAATTGTGTGATTGTCCAGTTGTAAATAGGCCACAACCTAGTAGTGGGCTGTAGCCTGGGTGTTGGGGATTCCTATACTACACAACTCTCAGCAAATCTAAGAAGCCTTGGTGGCACAGTGGTTAGAATGCAGTACTGCAGGCTACTTCTGCTGGCTGGCTGCAATTTTGCAGTTCGAATCTCACCAGGCTCAAGGTTGACTCAGCCTTCCATCTTTCCGAGGTCAGTAAAATGAGGACCCAGATTGTTGGGGGTAATATGCTGACTCTGTAGACTGCTTAAAGGGTTGTAAATCACTATGAAGCAGTATATAAGTCTAAATTCTATTGCTATTGCTTTCTAGAATATTAAGCAGATACAACTATTAGTACTGGCTCTACCAAAAATATTTCCAATGGTTGGTTTTCTTTCTTGTTTTTCTCCCAATACTTTTTTATAATTCCACAAAAGTCATAAATATGCAATGACATCTCCACTGAATGAAATATCCTATGAAGCCCAACTGAATGAATTTACTGAGTATACCCATTTAGATCACTTGAAAACACAATTAACGAAAGCATTGCAATGACCAACTATAATGAATGGTGCATGATAATATCCACTCTTTTGTTAATATTTCCAGCTGCCCCCCTTTTTGTGCAAAGCATTTCATCATTTTCATGTTTGTTTGCTTTTTAATGTTTTCTTCAAAGTGACTGTTAGCTCAATGGCATTTTTCTAAGTGCAACTCTAATTAATTGAATTGCCTTCCCTCATCTACAAAGGAAATAAAATTCATTATCTAATAAATAGAAAACAGAGTTTGAAAAGGTTAAAGATTGTGGAAGTTGTAACATTTGTCATTCTTTTATTAGAATTTTAAAATTAATGAGCGTGGTATTTCAATAATGCTAATAGAAAATTATTCTTGCAAACAAAAAAGAAATTCAACATTAGTCAAGTGAGAAAAACCGAACTTGTTCAAGTTGCACAGTCCACCAGTTCTTAGATGAGTTAAGGTGGCCTAGTTTCACTTTATACTCTGTACTTAATGATTTCACAGGCTACTGCTTAGGTGACTGCAAGTCTAAATACAAAGGCAGAACCTCTTTTTATGAGAGGCATGCTTCCCATTCTTTATTATGAGACTGAACCTTTAAGGTGCTTTCTACCATGTCACCTAGAGAGAAGATGAGAAGGTTGAAATTGCCTTGATTACTATAGATTTTGTTCTTGGACACTGGAGCTACACCAATAATTTTCCAATGCAGTAGCTTAGCATATAATTTTACTAGCTCGATACCTGTGCTTCGCTACGAAACTATGTGGTTGGGCTTCATTTTGGGGGAGAAAAATAAGGGGAAAAAATTCTGCTTCTGCCTACCAGCATCCATTGGTATTCATCTGGCTAGCATCCTGTCAGTGTGTGAGAGAGTTCAGGGCTGTTTGGAAACAGTATTTGCTGTGTGAGCAAGGAGCCTGGGCGTGGCTGTTCTGTACTGTTCTGTACTAAAGCTGCTTGGTGCTGTGAAACTAAAACTGAAACACCTCTCCTCTGTTTGTGTTTTGCATTTGGAACAGATTTCTTTTCAGATGGGGAGAAGGAGTAGAACTCCTTAGCAGCAGAGCATGTTAACAATAATAATCGAAATACTAATGCTCTGATGGTCATTCTGAAAGATGTTTTCTTATTGAGCATCTAGAAGCCAAGAGGAATGTACGTGCCAAATTTCAAGTTTGTAGGCTTTACAGTTCTGGAGATTTTGTGATGATGCATGAGTGGTATTTCACTTTAATATATATAGATTGACCATAGCAATCTTCCTACAGAAGAAATAGCAAATTCATCTCAAACTTGCCAGTTCACAGCTAGGCTAAGTAGGTGATCTTGTGGATTTAATACCTGCTGAATATTTTAAAAGAACTATTTCTTTCACTGATGGTGGTGGCTGATAGAAAAATGCTCACTCCAGAGTCGATGTGGATGACTAACCTATGCTAAAATTATCAGGGCCAATGAAACAGCTCCTGTAAATGGTTTATTCTGACCTGCTGGCTTTTGCTTATTAAGGAACTGAAGAAAAGTTTCTACCAACAATATCGGAACCATTCCAATGATAGTCTTCTTTACCAACCTCCAGCAAATAATAGTGGAGTGGAATTCGAATGGTACTCTGAGAGCTGTAATTTAAATACTTTTGCTATGGAGCTGTTTAAAAAATAAAACTAAGGTAAATAAATTACTATGGTATTGTAATTGAGGCATCAGGCTAGAAACCAAGGTGGCCTTGGGCTCTTGGGCTGCTAGGTGGCCTTGGGCCAGTCACTCTTTCTCAGTCCTAGTAAAGAGGCCATGCAAACCTTGCCAAGAAACTATAGTGATTTGTCCATGCAGTCACTGGGAGTCAAAAATTGACTTGAGGACAAATCTGCCTGTTTGTACATACACGCACGCACACAGAGATATATATCATGGAGTTATCATCCCTGGTTACTTTAGGATCTGTTTAAATAAAAAGTCCAATTTTATCTGGTAATAAGTATTCATAGGAATGCAGTTCTAATTCTACCTGCATGTTGCAGGAATCAAATAGGAGAATTCCACATGTTATGCAAGTTTGATCTAATAATGGCACCAGGTTGTAAACCTACGAGAATCCAGATAACAGATAATCAGAGTTGGAGGAGACCTTGTAGGTCATCTAATCCAACCCCCCACCCAAGCAGGAGACCCTACACCATTTCTGACAAATGGCAGTCCAATCTCTTTTTGAAGGTCTCAACTGATGGCGCTCCCACAACTTCTGAGGGCAAGCTGTTCCATTGGTTGATTGTTCTCACTGTCAGAAAGTTTCTCCTTATTTCCAGGTTGAATCTCTCCTTGTTCAGTTTCCATCCATTATTCCTTGTCTGGCCTTTGGGTGTTTTGGAAAATAGCTTTTCTCCTTCCTCTCTGTGGCAGCCGCTCAAATATTGGAAGACTGCTGTCATGTCTCCCCTGGTCCTTCTCTTCACTAGACTAGCCATACCCAGTTCCTGTAACCGTTAGTTGAATTCTAGTTTTGTCTCAGGCACACAGCCAAGTGGATGGCATTAGAAAGAATACAGTGGTAATCTACTTTTAAAAATCTTGTCAAGAAACCTGCTCAAAGGCACAAAATAAAAACAAAACAAAAACCTTAAGAAAAGATGAACTTTCTGAATTCTCCTGCAGTTCAAATTGAGAAAGAATTTTCTTTCCTCGTACATCATCAACACCATTTCCTTACCTCCCGAAGAGGGTCATTGAGTTCATTAAGAATGCTGTCTTCATCAAAGATCTTGCCTTGGTAACGGTGCTCATAATAATCATGGATTTTTTGACGCATATCTGCAGGTAGCTTGTGAAACGACATGTACTGCTCGACTTGTTTGTACTAAAAGAAAAAAAAATACAAATAATTACTGCAAAGTGTCTCAGAATAATATGAAAAGCCATATATAATGCATTACTAATATTTTGAAATTATGGTTATTAAAAGAAAAATGAAAGCATAATAGCTTTAAAATTCAGAGTGCTTAGGATTGTGAATGGAAATTATTTTTCCTAACACTCTGTGCTAGAAATATATTTATTTGGCTTTTATTAGTTTCTAGTTTTTGAAAGTTGGACTCAATGATGATATTTTTTCAGCCATGGATTGAAATTTGTTTGTTTTTTAATGGAAAATGTGACGATCTTTGTTTTCTTTAATCTTATCAAAAATATTTTTGATTGCCATGTTGATCCATGAACAACAGCACTACAATGGGGGGTTTCTAAGCACAAGTTTGAAAGAAGATACGTGGAAGACATGCAATAGCCTTAATGAGTTAAACCAAGTTCTATCTTAGTCTACCATTTTGTTTCTGATGGTGACCAATCAGACACCTCTGAGATATAAACCAGTGGGAGAGGCACAGTCTCCTCCACTTGTTGCAATTGGTATTTGTTCCCACCATGGAGATGACATTCAATCAAGATATGACAAACTTGTCCTCCATGATTTTATCCAATCCTCTTTTAAAGCCATCCAAATTAAGGGCTATCACTACCTCCTGTAGCAATGGATTCCATGAGATTATTATGTGCTGTCTGAAGAAGGATGTATGTAGGGGTGGGATATGACAGGGTTAACTACTGGTTCGGGATTTACGAGTTTCCCTGCAACTGCTGGGCGCCACACGCCTGTAAATCGTCATCAGCATGCTGGGTGCAGAGAAGCAGCCTTTGAAACAGCCCTCTTTTCCTGCTTTTTTTAATTGCAGCTGTGCCTCATTCAGCACTGAAGTTGAAAAATCGGGAAATAAAGATCAGGTAAAAGCCCAGGTGGGCAAAAACATTAGCAGACACAGAACTGGTTCTATGTCTGCTGCTCTTCAGAGCTACTGGTTCTACAGAGGTGGACAGAACCGGTACAAACCCACCCCTGGATGTATGGGATTCTTGTTGAATCAGAAGATCAGCTGAATGAACAATGAATGCTTTAAGTAGTTTCCTGCAGCTGCATTTGTTGCAGGAGGAAATTGTTATTGGAAAACAAGCTATTCTAGAGGCATAGTAGCACCAGCTTTTGAATTTCAGATGGCTGATTCATAGGAAGATAAGAATCCCTATCTTTCTTCTCAGACAATTTTTATTACATCAAATCAAATTTCATCTTGCAATAAATTGCTAAAAGCAACAACAATCTTCTGAAAGGAAGGTAAACTTATTTCATTCACCTATTATTCTATATAACTGATTTTTTTCATATTTATAATTATTGACAATATCATTGTTAAATCACAACTACCACAAACAAACAACGATAAACATATTATTCTGCTCAGCTCATCATGTTGTTTCTGGTCCTTGTGCCTGATATTATTCTTGCCAGACTGGATTAATTTCACTGCTCCTCTCAACTCAGCACCAAATTCCATCACATTTACAGAACTATTTACCAATTTGTGGTTCAAGATATCTTGCTAAGACAATTTTAAAGAATGTTAGCATCTGGGGTTCACTCTCCCTTCAACTCAGCACCATATTCCACTTTAGTAACTCATAAGTTGTTTTTTATAATTTCACAAATATGTCTTTTTCTGATTATAATGATTTATTCAAGAATTCTTGAGAAATTAGATCATATACTGAAATAGCAATGATTTATTCTTTCACTTGCATTATTTCTACTTTTTCTCACAAATAGTTGCAATCACATAAAGATAGTGCTCGAGTTATGACTGGATCACTATTACTAAGTGATGTATTCCTAAACTGTTGTTTAGCACATAAAGATAGTGCTCGAGTTATGACTGGATCACTATTACTAAGTGATGTATTCCTAAACTGTTGTGTCAAGTGACCACATCATTTAGCATCGGCAGTCCAGGCAGTCTCAGTTGTGTTGTAATGCAAAAGGTGTGGGTCAGGAAACAGAGAAAGTTCCAAGTAGGAAGAGGGGGTGATGCCACACAAAGGGTGAAGGAGGTCCTTTGAGGTCTACTGCAGACTATACTTTATGTCTGTTGGGGGAGGGAGTGCTCAGTGTGGTGTAAACTCAGAAAGGCTGGTGAATGAAGGCATGGGGTGCATGTAATCATAGGCAGGCCATAGACAGGCCTGTGTGTGTGCAATTGCAGAGAGATTGTGGAAAAGAGGGTGCAGGATGTGTGTGATATGAGGAAGACAAGGGAAGAGGGCACAGTGTGTGTGCATGTTTGTGATTGAAGGGAGGCCATGAAAAGAGGGGTGAGCAAAGGGAGGGGGAAGAGGGAGCAATTCAGGTGAGTGAACAAAGGCTGTGGGGATGGTGTGGTAGAGATATATCCCTGCAATTTGTGACTTTCCTTGCCAATTTCCCATTGACTTTACTTGGGGGTAGGGAAATTACAATTGGTGATCATGTGAATGTGGGGTACAGCTACTGGCTGCATGTGTAAGCTGGTTGCTAGGCACCCAAATTTTGATCATGTGACCGCAGGAGGGCTGGAACTTTCCTTCACTTTGCACTGTCATAACTCATAATGGTCACTGAATTTGTAGCTGTACAAGTGCAGAATACACATTCCATTTCAAAATAAGATTTCCTGCACCTGATTGATCACTGACTCACTCACTTATTCATTTGTCCTGTCCACTTGAACATTTTGGTCCCCTACTAATTTTACACATGTATGTGTAGGATGTATAATACATACATTTACACCCATATACCCATATTTTAAAAAAATCAGTTTGATACCATAAATTCCTTGAATGTTATGTCACTAAACAAGAGCTGTCAGCAAGATATATCCTAAGACCACCAATACACCTCTGTGATAGTATTCTTTTTTTCTATGTAGAGCAAACACACACACACACACACACACACAAGCTTTTAACAATTTTTGAAACTTTCAATTTTTCCAATTAAGGAATTATTTCTGTAGATGTTGGGTTATTTTCCCTTATAGTCTGCACCCCACCAAAACCAATGATGAAGATGTACTGGTTGCTGTGTTACTTCCAGGTCCATTTTAAGATGTTGGTTATCATCTTTAAAGCCCTTTATGGCATGGGACAAGATTATTTGAGGCACCAATGGGATTGGCTCACCCCACTCATCCACCCAAAGGGGCATATTATGGTTTCCCGTCAATCAAAGTGTTTCAGCTGGCAGGATCTAGAAGAAGAATCTTTCTGCTAGTCTTTGGAACATCTTGCCACCTTCACAAGGAGAGTTCTCCACTCTTCTACTCGTTGTAGAATACCTTATGCCACCAGACTTGAAATTCTAGAACTAGAAAACCTTGAATGAAATGGGTACATATAAGAAAAATAAAAGAATAAGAGAAACAATAGGACAGGGACGGTAGGCACGCCGTCTTCGGTCTGACTTAAGCATGGTATATAAAATCATACATTGCAATGTCCTACCTGTCTATGAATACTTCAGCTTCAACCATAACAACACAAGAGCACACAATAGATACAAACTCAAAGTAAACCGCACCAAACTTGATTGCAGGAAATACGACTTCAGCAACAGAGTGGTCAACGTCTGGAATACTCTACCCGACTCTGTAGTCTCTTCCCCAAACCCCAAAAACTTTAACCTTAGACTGTCTACTATTGACCTCACCCCTTTCCTAAGAGGTCTGTAGGGGCGTGCATAAGCGCACCAACGTGCCTACCGTCCCTGTCCTATTGTTTCTCTTATTCTTTTATTTTTCTTATATGTACCCATTTCATGTATTCAGAACTATGTATACACTTATACTTATTATCTTGTAAACAATTGGCAAATCAAATAAATAAAATAAATAAATTAGTTCTGCCCCCACCCTTTAGACCTATTGGAAGAAATCTTTGCCAGTTGGCTTGGGAACCTGAGAATCTGTGATCTATATTGGGGTTGGCTGGTGAACTAATAGGGAAGATGCTGCCACTATAACATTTTTGCTTCTGGGTTTTTGTTTGTTTTGTATCTAGTGTTGTTAATATTTTAACATTGATCATTTTAATTTGTAAAGTGTAAGCCTCCCAAAGTTGCTTTGCAGAGTGAGATGGGCGACATATAAATTTAATAAATAAATAGTAAAGGAAAAAAAGAGAAAAAATTTCTTCTACCTATATTTTGGAATTTTGTGTTCATTTTATCAGAAATTTTGCTATTGTTAAATTAACAAAAAGTTTAAAAAAAAACCCATAGAATAATCATTGGGTTATCAAAGAATGACAAATTTACCAAGAAATCTTTTTTTTTGCCTGGAGAAAAATATTCTGTAAACATGAGAGAGCCATCTGCTGAGTCATCATTAATAAGACCTATTTTTGAAAGGGATTATAGGTTGTTATGGGGGAAGATCACTGTTTAGTCTTCAATACCAGATGTTATAAAAGAGATGGATTTACTCTGAGAGTATTGTGACTAATATTGCCCTAATTACTGGAGACTGAGCCGGCTGATCTTGATTTGTTCATAGGAGCCATGCTTGAAAAGAGACAGATTCAGAGAGCTAAGCTCAGTTGCTCTGCAGAGTGCATTAGAAATATTACAAAGGTTATGTAATGCAGGGATCCCCAACCTTTTCGACGCCTGCGCCCGGTTCCGGCGTCAGCTGGCGCCGCGGCCCGGTTCCGGCGTCAGCTGGGCGCCGCCATCTTTTTGACGAAAATCACTTCCGGTGGCGTCACGGAAGTGATTTTTCGTCAAAAATGGCGGCGCCAGCGCTTCTGGTGAGCTTTTTCGGGTAGAAATGGCTTTCTACCGGAAAAGCTCACCAGCGCTAGCGCCGCCATCTTTTTGATGAAAAATTGCTTTTTTACCAAAAAGATGGCGGCGCCAGCAACCAGCGGCCCGGTAAGGCTTGTTCCGCGGACCGGTACCGGTCCGCGGACCGGGTTGGGGACCCTGATGTAATGGATACTGACATAAAGGGAAGTCATAAGTCACCTAACAGCCAGTCTTCGCATCATACTGTTTCCATTATAAAAATACATATCTCTTGAACAGCTCCCAGTCTATAGAAGTAGGGAACAAGATAGTAATCGATCTGTTTAAAACATACAATGATTTAGTAGCCAGCAGGTGGCTGGAGAGTTATGATTATCGTTTTGGGTTAGAAAAATGTAAAAAAACAACAACAACCCCAACTCGAATCCACCTCAATATGAATCAGAAAGAGAGGAAAAAGGAGTAAGATTCTCAGATCCTGAAACTGCAGCCTAGGATGAGTTAGGTGAAATTTTATAGCTATTTTTCAAAAACAGCCATGCACAGCCTTATCTGTATATAAAAGATCCACATGCCTGAGATGAGGATAATAAAGCAATCAGTGTATCACAGACTTGATTTTCCTGAATGAATTATAAGTACTTCTTGCAGTAAATCAACTTGCAAAACCCATCTGTAAGCATTGCGGATGATTGAAAGGTACAGAAATTAACCAATATTTTCAAAAAGTAAGATAATCTGGGATTTTAATTTAATTGAAAAAAGGTAAATTACCAAAAAGTTTAAAAATGATGCTAAAAGCTAGTCACAATCTCTAATTCAGTTTAAATATAAAATATACTACTCACATTTGTCTAACTATATATTATATTATTCTAATTGACTTTCAACCTCATCCTGCATCTAAAAATGAAAATTGGTTAAGATAATTTATTGATTTAAAACTCAGTCCTCCCTTTTTTTTTCAAATTTAGATTTTCAGAATGAAATTACCCAAATTCATAACTCTTTCCAGAAAAAAATAATAATGGGGTTTGATGTTGATGTTGTTTTTGCAACTTCATTCAGCACTGTCTTTCTTAGCTTCTGTTACTCTGTTTGTGGACTAACCTGGTAATTCTACTCAAGCAGAATTGAATATGAACACAGTGCTTCCTGCAGCTGGAATTGGATACTTGAATGCATAACTGAGGACAAGCAAAGGCGATAAAACTATCATTTTCATTTGGAGAATAGGTAGATAGCCAGCCAAACAGAAACTTTACTTTGGTCAGTGACCAGTAAAAGTACATTGAATAAAACAAATAACACAAAACTATCCCCTAGTAACAAGACCTATTGGCAATCATTTGTTGGTAAAGCTTATCCATACTATAGCAAAATTTTGCTACTTTTAAAGAAATAAATTTATCTTGATTATTTTGCGGATAGTGCAAATAAAAATTATAGGGTGTTGAGAAAATTTGAATAATAGAGGGGCTATCAACTGATGGTGAATCATCCTACTGGCAATACAGAAGAACATGAGATGTTGATTTTATGGTACTCCTAGCACAGGGGCAGTATTGGTTTTCCTTTGGGTTTTCCTATATTTCCCTTCCAGAATAGCTTTCAGGAGAGAAGACAATGGTTCAGAAAAAAAGAGTCTTTGTTGGGGAGGATCTATCCTATTCCCTCTTGCCTTTTTGATATTAACAGCTAAAACTCTTGTGGCTCTCCAAGTTGTCATCATTAATGTAGGGTGAGCCAGTCTTTATTCCTTTGAAGCAGGGGTGGGATTCAAATTTTTTAACAACCAGTTCTATGGGCGTGGCTTAGTTGGTGGGCATGGCTTTGTGGTCATGTGACTGGCTGGGCGTGGCTAACTCAACATCACTCACATCGAGGCACGCATCTCCTCGCCTGGCCTCTCATGACTGTGGGGATGCTGCAACAGTCATTAAGTGTGAAAAACGATCATAAGAAAACTTTTTTCAGTGCCATTGTAACTTTGAATGGTCACTCCACACAAGCAAAGTACCAGCAAAGGAGAGGAAAAAAACTCCAGAGAGGTTCCTGAGACAGGAAGTCTAGTCCTGCCAAGAATGTAATAAGGGTTAACGGAGAGGCAGTTTCTGTAAGCAACACCAGAATGTTTCCTTCCTGCCTTCCTTACAGGATTAGGCCAGTAATTTCTTCTAACAACCGGTTCTCCTAACTGCTTAGAATATTAACAATAGGTTCTAGCGAATAGGTGTGAACTGGTAGAATCCCACCCCTACTTTGAAGTAAATGAAATTACACTCATTGTACTGTTTAGAAGGGGAAAAAAAGATAATAAAGGGGAAAGCAACTTTATAGGAAGAAAGCAAGACTCTAAATTTTCTTCAGAAGATTCACCCAGACTTAATTGATTTCTCAGTCACTGAATTGCAAAGGAAAGCTGTGAAAAACTTATGTATATTGATTATTGAAATGTAACTTCATTACTAAGCCTCAGTTAAATGACATTACGAAGAGTAATTAATGAGGAAGAAGTAGACTAGACATGACAGGAAGAAGATCGTGTACAGACTTAAACATAATAATTGCATTTCTTTTCTAATGTAATGAAAGTAAGACGATCCAAGAATCTTCGACAAAAGGAAACATTTATTATTAACTTGTCACTTTCAAATGCACAGCTTTTCTGATGGAGAAAAGACTAAGTGAAGTGAAAAAAAACCAGCAACATGCTGCTCTGTGTCATTGGTTTACAAAGCAGCAGGTTAAATTTCTGCCACAAAGAGCCCTGAGCTCCTTCAAAATCTTTAGAATTAGTAAAAGGAAAAGTTTGTTCTGCTAGGATCCAGTTAGAAAGGACTATAAAGTCAGCTAATCCTTTGAAGGCTGTATAAATATTATTTATTCAATGTCTTGCCTTCATTCTTTCTGTGAAACAGAAAATTAGACACTTTTATTTCTATGTTTGATTAAACACAGTTAATAATTATGAATTAGTCAATTCAGTGTCCAAATCTGGATATTTAACTATGCTTTGGCTTGAAACCATTTATTTTTGAAATTTTGGTTCATAAAGTCAGTTTATTTTATAACCCATATTAAAATTAAATTAAGAAAACTGATGACTCATGTGTTAAATACATGAATAGTAAATATTAAAGAAATTTTGGCTTACTGAATTTGTTGAACCATCTTAGCCATCATTTTATTATCCCTAGTCTGTACACTAAGAATATTTGTCTGTTTGTCAGTCTATCTCTCTCTCTGTGTCCCTTCAAAGAAGATACTTTCTCTTCGAGGAAGCTCTGACTGTGTTCTATAATCACACATGTGCACCATATTAGGTATTAAGTGCTCCTCTCATCTTGTCACTTTCTCCTACTTATTATTGAGACACTCTCCTTACAGTTGGAGCTTTTACATGAGAACTGCCTGCAGTAATTTATCAAAACTAAGCTGACACAAAGAACTCATTTGCCTTTCACTTTCTCACCTTCCTTGTGTTTCCTCCTTGCATCCCATATAATTAGAAAATATTGTGCAGACGTCCTTAAATAATGGAATACTTCCTACAGTCTTTGCTATGTGGTACAGTCAGCTAGGTTTGCAAGCCCCATCTAGGAGATACCTCTCAAAAGTTCCCCTGCCTTTTTCTGGGTTTTACATTTGTCCTAATTCTGAACTGTTAATGACTTCTAGGTACATCCACCAAATAATTGCTTTTATGCAAAATTCAAACCAAATTCCCCCAAAACAGAGTAGGGGTTGAACACTGTTAAAGATATGAGACATTATCTGCCAATAAAATTAATGGGACTGAAAGCAGCTTAAAAATCCACAACTTTTGTTGGACAGTGCTCAACCTGGCAATGGCAATATTCTAAACAGCTTACATAACATAGTCTTATACTACAAGGTTCACAGTAGGGGGTAGGGAGGTCTATTTAGGAAGGAGATCCAAAAGCAGTGACTAAATCTGAGGTGCTTCCATTTCTGTTTTCAACATATGCTATGGAAAAATAAAATTATTAGAACAATATGAGAAATCATTAAAACTACTCCGAGGAAGGGAAGAAAGAGAGAAAATATAAAGGTAAATAACTAAAGCTGACTCTTTTTTAGAATTCACTCCAGTGAATTAAGTCATTGTCAAGCAAGCTCACCCAAGAAGAAGGCAGAGCTGGACTCAATGTTGCCATGAAATTTGGCATGAGACCCCAGGGAGGATATGTATTCACGCTTCTCTCTTTTTCACATCAACCTGTTGGAAATTCCCATGGCAATTTTGTGGCTTTCTTTTCTAATTGCTATTTCACTGCTCCTTCAGATATCTTGCTGGGAAAAATCTTACACTTTCAAATGTTGAAAGTGAAAGAAGCATTCTGTTTTGATTTTCTAAAAAAATGTTGTCTCTTTTCCTTACATTTTTAAAGAGCCACGCTTTAGAAAAACTTAAGTAACATCTAGAGCTCTGGAAAGGCAGAAATGAATCAATCTGCCTCTCCCAGGAATAAGATCTTGACGAGCCAACCCCTGCTTTTTACATTGGAAAGATACTTCAACTGAACAACCTCAAAATTTAAAAAAGCATTAGCATTAGCACATTTCACTGTCCTACCAACAGCTATACTTGAGAGTAAATGCAAACACATTATTTATGAGCTAAGGCTATGTCCTTGTGAAGCAACCACTGAATCCATAACCTGGTACATTGTGCCTTCTAATATGATGCTTTATCATTTCCTATTTGGTGAAGCATCCCAACAATTTTGCTTTGTATGATCACTTTTATTAGATCAGCATGATTTTGTTCCTTTGAATGTAGCTATTCTTTGTTATACTGTATGTAAAATACATCCTGACTTATTTTGTATTTGTTTAATTTGAAAAGTAACTTTTTAATTATTATGTTAACTCACATTGTTATGGACAGTGATCATAATAAAGATTATTATAATTACATGGACCAATTTGATCTTCATCTGAATCAAGTTTAATAAACCTTGGATTTAAAGTTTTGTTTTTTAATTTTATGTTGAATTTAATTTTCACAAAATGTACAAACGCTCTGCTTAGGTGACAAAAAAAAAAGAGCTGCATTAGCATTTTAGATTTGATTTTGGAAAAAAAAATATTTTGGAATACATGGGTAGGTGAATATAGCATTGGTCTACACCCTTCAAAGCAGCTGCACATGACAATATTCAATATTTTCACAATATTGTGAAAACTGGTGCTGTGTAAAATCTGCTTCACAGTTTCTTCCAAAAAATTTCACTAACAAAATTTTCTGTGTGATTGCCTTATTGGCACCATGCTTGACAATTTCTTCCAAATTTCTGTTGATAGTATTTCAGAGTTATGTATTGTTAAAGGTAGCACTGCCAATTATGTTTTTACACAGGAAATGTCCCATTTCCCAATCTGGTGGTGGTGTGGGGAAATAACATGAGACGAATTCCTTCCTGATGCTTTGGGAATCCTGTGAAATTCTAGAGCAGTGTTTCCCAACCTTGGCAATTTTAGCCAAGAACGCATGGGCATCAACCGTGTGGAGTTTATGTCCACATATCTTAACATTGCCAAGGTTGACAAATACTGCTCCAGTTCTTTTAAAGGACAATTGTAGAACAAAACATTGGAGATCCATGCATATAACTTCCTTGGCTGCTTTGGAACTAATTGCAAGAGCATCTTATTCTTTTCGTGAAAATTACAACAGAATCCTCTTTCTTTTCCCAGGAAATATACCACTTGCTAAAATCTCTAGGGTACCAGACATACCTTTTTGTAAAGCAAGAATGGCTTGGATATTTAAGAGATCATTTGGAGACATAAGTCAGGGTGGTAGATTGATTTTAACTCTCCTATATATTTTCCTCCTATTTTTCTCTTTATATTATTATCATAACTTTATTTTTTATTTATTTGTATCCTGCTTTTATTATTTTTACAAATAACTCAAGGCAGCACCTATATCCAAGACACTTTCCCCCTCCTATTTTGCCCACAACAACCACCTTGTGAGTTGAATTGGGCTGTAAAAGAGTAAATGGCCCAAAGTCACCCAGCTGGCTTTTGTAGCTAAGGCAGGATTGGGACTAATGGTCTCTGGCTTTCTAGCTTAGTGCCTTAACCACTAGACCAAACTGGTTCATGTTGTTGTTGTTTATTACTTTATGAGTTTCATTTAGTTTTCAGCTATCCAGATGCTGGAATTGAGCAGAATATATCTGTGGGCTTGTGTGTATGTATGCATGTATGTGTGTGTATGTAAATAAAATAAATACAAAATAAACATCTAAATAAATTAAAGAAGGATGTTCTCTTTCAACAAATTGAATAAGAACTGATGAAAAACATGTTGATGTTTTTTAAAAAAGTTCAATTTAAATGCTTCCTAATTATTTCTGTGCTGTCTGAAACTATTAAAATTAGATATTTATATCAGGAGGTAACAGTAAGTAAATTCAGCTGTTCCCTGAAATATAAATTAAAATGTTAGAATATAAACTAGCATAATAAGTATTGACATGTGTGAAATATCAAATGTCAATTAGTTTTTGCATTTAGAATCTGACTGTATAATGATCTAGGACACCAGGCATCAGAAGATAAAATTTGTACATTTAGATTTCCACAAAACTTCCTACCTATTGATTTTATTTTGCTGTGAAGAAACCAGTGGCCATGAGCTTATCATGCATTTTTCTGTAGAAAACTAGGAGAAAATTAATTTACAATGCCAGCAGACATGGTATTTGAGTCTAAGAAAGAACAGTTTTCCTATGCCTCTATAACCAGGGTACTAAAGGTCAGATTCCAAAAGGATTTAGTTTAACTGAAAACCACAATTCAACTGCATAATGCACAAAGATCAACGTTGCTTTAGAGATTTTATATTAATTTGCAGAAAGTTTCTATTCAGGAAAATGCTAATCTTTCTCTTCGGGTACCTAGAAATCCAGATTAGAATAGCTATCAACTGTGTTTGAGACTACAACACCCATAATTTCCTTCCAGTAGAGGTGACGGGTCTGCTGGTCCTAAGAGAGTATAATTCCAAGGCATAAGAAAGGTAACAAGCTGAGGACTGTAAAACTAAAAACAGTCTGCATAAAAGAAGGGCATTTTGCTAGATGATAAAATATATATTTTATGTGCAAATAATTCCAGACGCAATACTGTTGTCTGTTATAAAGATTGATAGCACCCATGCTTGAATAGTGTAATGCATTCTATGTATTACTTTCTGACTGGCCTTGAATTTCAATGAGCACAGACTTCAGCATTAAGCAGTCTAGGGAAGCACCAGAAAAGACCATGCATGCATTCTCTTAGTTGCTGGTATTTCTCTGGATAAAGCACATAATATTGACTTTGAAGTCCCAAATGGTATAACTCCAGGTTACTTCAGGCTTTTTTTTCATGGTTACCCCTGCACACCCACCCAAGTGTGGTTACTTCAGGCTTTTTTTTCATGGTTACCCCTGCACACCCACCCAAGTCCAATCTCCAAGGTTCACTGAGGTCATCTAAGGAAGTTCAGCAACAGGGGCTTGTCTCTTGTGAGATCTTGGGGTCAAACTTTCCCTGTCGCTGTCCCAATTTTTAAAAGGTAATCTCAGCTGAATTGAGAAGGCTGACCTCATTCTTGGTTTTTCAAAAAGTCTTCAAAACACCTCTTTGGAACAGGTTTTTTTTTACTTGTGAAGATTTTAATTCTTTTTTAATATTCTTCATTAATTTGGCTTTATGGTTTTTTTGTAAGTGGCTGTAAATAACTGATATGACAAAAACTAAATAGTCCAAGTGAGTAAGCAAATAAATACATAAGCAATGAAACAGAAGCCACACTTCTATTGCAACAATAATTATTTCCTTATTTCAACTCAATAAATTTGTCATTCAGTTGCTAAGTTATGCCTGACTCTTCACAACCTTATGAATCACAACAATTTTTTCCCATTGGTTCCTGGAGTTTTTCCCCCAAAACAGCAGTTTTCATTTGGAATGGAAGTGAGTAATTTTATTTAGGACAATGCTTTTGGAAAGTTCCTCTTCCAAAAGAACATAAATATTTTTGTTTCCACATGGAAACCACTTCCGAACTTCATGCTTGATGTGGAAAAAAATAAAATTTTGATTTTGGGTTTCATAGATTAACTGATAGATTTTTGTAGAAATGACTGGTTCATACTATTATGGTAAAACAAAAAGTTGTGATTTGTTGTTAATGCCTTTTTCTAATGCAACAGATAGAGTTGGAAGTCAATGTTTCTTTTTCTTCTCCTTTCCCTACCCTTCCTCACTTTTCTTCCCCCTCTTTTCCCTTCCCCTATCCTGTTAACTTATTTGCTTTTGTATTTTATAATACCTTACAACCTAATAAAATGTATAAAGAAAAGGGAAAGTTCCTCTCCTTTAATGATGTAGTCCAATTTTGATTCCTTGCTGGGCTACTACAAAGCAGAAGAACACATTTTCAGTTCAAATCTGCTTAAAGAAAGCAATGCTTTCTACAGAAGAAGTGTTTTTGTGAATAATCACAGGAAATATGTTTTTTTAAAAATGGCATGATTATGAAAACTGTGAACAACAATATAAATAGTTGATGCTGATGCTATTTTTTGTCACACAAAATCTAATTTTCCATAGTTGGCAAGACATTCAAAAGATGCAAAATGATGTTCATTCATGGAACAGAGAAATAAATAAGTACCAATCTTGTTATTTAACTTATATTTTAAATGACAATTGAACTGTGGATTAATACATTATTTCATGCCTCCTGATCTATGAGTTCTAAAAATTGGCCATATTTCTCTTTACCTTTTCAAACTAGCTATTGTCTAGCTAAATAGACAGTTATTGGCTATTATTTTGTCAAGAATGCTCCTAGGCCTAGGTTGGCCACAGAAGCATTATTGGAAATGTATGTTAGAGACAGATATTTTGCTTGTAGTCATGTTTCCATTTGTTAATTTTTAACTAAAATAATCTTTGTAATAATGTTAAAAGCCAGTGGAGGAGCACATGGCAGACACTGAGGGGAAGAAGTGCTATTCAACATAATTGAAGCAATGCATAAGAACAAATAAGAAAAGAATCAAATGCTTACAACAACTGAAATAAATTATAACTACACACTATTTATAATTTATTAGCCAAGGAACAATAATATGCTATTAATGACAAACATATTATCATTAAAAGAAGAAATAATTTCATAAAATATCCACCTCCAGTGCCTTTTGGGATGGACAGGTTTAATAGTCCTCTGACTATCTATCAGGACAATATGGATCTTGGGGGCAATGCTATTCTAGAGAAAGGAACTAGCAACTAAAAAAACCTCATGGATATTATTGATAGAGTTCTCTCAACCCTTCAGGTTAATTAAACCTGAACACCTGTTGTACGGTAAAACAAATTTGGAAAAAGAAGAATTCAATATAAATGTTACCATAAGTACGACCTCTCTACAAGAAAATCTACCTTCTTTCTTTCCTGCCAATGGCTCTTAATACATATTTTAAGGCAAACAAACTGGGAACACAACTCTTCAATGGCTATCAGGAAGATGGAAAAAAGGGGAGAGAATACATAGCTATTACAGGCTGGAGAAATAGATAATGAGAACCAATTTATCCTCTTCCTTAATTTTCTTAGGTAGTGGGGGGAAAAAAGGTTCATATGTAACATCAGAGTTTGTGGTTCTTCTGTAAAACTACTTTAAGCTGGAAAGACATTGTAATTGGTATGCTTAACATACATTGTTAATATCCTAATATAATTTTTTCTAAGTAGCATACTTCAGAATCTCATAGCTCAAAACAGAGTAAAACATTATGTCTCTTAAATATGCAATTTTGATATTTGGAACAACTGCTAGCACAGAAAGGTTGATTTCTTGGAAATCTGGTGCAAAATAATCCTGGAAACGGGTGAAAAATAAAAGTTAATCTTTTGAATGGCTGCATAAGTCTGTTAAGATAGCTTTTTTAAAAAGATATTTTCCCCCAAGCATATTGTTCAATGGAAAGTTTGCAACACAGCAGGAAAACATGATGAAATCCAGCATTTATTTTATTCATACTATTACTTTTATGCACAAGCTCAATGATAATTTAATTTAAAGCTTTAACATTCTCTCTCTCTCTCTCTCTCTCTCCCCCTCCCTCCCTCCCCCTCTCTCTGTGTATGTGTATGTGTAATAAAACTATATAATACCACTTGAGTTAGAACTTTTCATTTTAAAATTATTTCATTTTAATGCTGGCTTAATTCATTTCATATGCTATTCCTTTACTGAGGAACTTTGGGAGATGAAGTATCAGAAAACACATCTGAAACACCATTAGAAGAAGACTGGGGCCCTTGTGAATGGTTTAATGGTGTCTGTGTTATTGGCTTGGTTCATCATCTTTACTTACCCTATTTTTAGTTGGTTTTATATTTTCTGAACTATATTATATTTTATTTTACTTACCATATTATGAACTATACTAGTGTCATTCTAAAGGCACCTAAATCAATTAAATTGAATTAATGTGTTTACTTTTATATTTGTACAATATATTTAGAATATCATTTCATTTACTGATCCTTCAAACACAGGAAAAGATAGATTTAGATTCTTTCTGGCATTGTGCCTTATGTTGGGCACTTATTAATTTTACCCAATAAATCTTGGGAAACTAATCTCAAGTGAATCGGGGGGAGGGATTTAAATACCCAGGAATTTTTGAAATGTGCTGACCTTGGTTTACAAATCCTTAAATAGAGCAGAAAGGATTATCTGAAGAACTAACATTCACACTCTAGAAATGATATCCTGCAGATAGTACTCTACCTTGCTCATGCTGAAATATGGAGGTGGGAATTTTAGGAAATGGTATCTGTTGGGCACAACTATCATGTTGAAATACAAAATTATTATGTCTTTCAGATTGCATTATGATGTCTTTCAGATTGCATTATTTCAAATTCAAAATGAATTTTAGTGCTCAGTTGAGGAAAGCAAAGAAAAATCTGAAAAGGAATTATTATTTGTTTTCATTTTCATTTTTTGTCATTTGATGGATGACTACATTTATCAGCAATCTTCACTACTTCAGACAACCACTTTTGGTCAACTTGTCCCAACAGAATCCATGAGACCAGCACCAAAACTAACAAGATTTGAAACTAAAAGAGTACTGTGGCTAAAAATTACCTTCTCTTGATACTGACGTCGGGATGAATCCAAAGACTGTATCAGGGCTGTGGCATGTCCAACAAACATGGCATAACAGGTGGCCCCCACAATCATACTCAGCATGGTTATCCAGAGATCTGACATGCTCACGGGGGCTCTGGCTCCATATCCAATGCAAAGCATATGGCTCATAGCTTTGAAGAGTGCATAAGAATACTGCTTCCCCCAGGAATTATTCTGTAAAAGAGGAGAGGAAGGGTGAACAGAAAGCAATGCTTGAGAACACAGAACAAAAGAAACTAGATTTAGGAGGATAACAGCTTTCTGAGCCAGAGGAAGCACCCCTGTATTACAACTTTCATAAATAAATAAAGATCTTGGAGAAGTGGGTTGAGATTCATATGATCTCAAATCAGGCATTTACACATCACGAACTTTCTTCCCTCAAAAGGACAACAAGCAAGTATACAAAGCTCTCAGAATTTATAATGCATTTTCATATATGAAAGATAAATGCTACATATGTATTACAAAAGCAGAGGTGGTATTCAGCAGGTTCTGACCAATTCTGGAGAACTGGTAGTGGAAATTTGGAGTAGTTCAGAGAATCGGCAAATACCACCTCTGACTGGCCCTGCCCCCATCTATTCTCTGCCTCCCGAGTCCCAGCTGATCAGCTGGGTCTTCTGTTGTTGCCCTTCACAGGAGAATAGAGCTGGAAAGCAGGTTAGTGGGATGGGGAGGGAATGGGATTTTGCAGTATTCTTCCCCTGCCACACCCACTAAGCTATGCCCACAGAACTGGTAGTAAAAAAATTTTTAATCCCACCACTGTACAAAAGTATATGATTATTTGTTCATACACCCATGTACATAGGTGTTTGTATCATCCATATATGTGTGTATGTTTATGTATGTATATGTCTGTATAAACACACAAACACATAGACATACATATACACGCTAATATATATTAAAATCTTTGGATAGAGTTGACTATGCAATTAGAACAACTGCCTGTAGCTTCCTCTCCTTCAGCCCCTTTAGGTAATATATAGCAAAACATCTGTTTGATACAGAACTCATAAGATTATAGGACTATATCCTATTTTGGGATTCTAATTTGATGGAATTTATAAATTTATTCGGAATGCTTTCACGGCACACAAATATCTATGAACTAAAATTTGATAGCCTAACTTTATCAAATCCAAGATAATTTATCTATTTTAATAATCCTGTTCCCTGAAATGTTCACTTTGGTTCAAGACATATGAATAAGAAACATAAAATAAAATGTTTGAAAAGAAATCCTGAAATCTTAAGTGCTCAGATAGTGCTGCTCCTTCAGGCATTTTTTTTTCCAGGTGTATTTCAGATCCTGTAATTCCAGTGCTGTTAAATCTTGGTGTGTGTGTGTGTGATTCTATTCAGAGCCTTCATTTAAGCATGCCATATCAGAAATGTATTTTCTTGGGTGGGATGATGGGGGTGTGATAGACACCCCTGTTTCATTCCCAACCTGGGGGCATTTTGAAGTCCACTATACACCTCTGAGGGCCTCCATAGCTTCTATGGATTGTTGCAGAGGCTGAACTACAATTCAGCAATGGATATAGAAATCTATGCATTTAATTGAGATAGTTTGCAAGGTGTTTTTTCATACTGGGAGCAATGGCATTGGTTGAATACATAGAAACACAGTTATTTCTATGCTTTTTTCCATTCTTCTTTATCTCTCAAGATCAATCATGAGAATTTAAAGACCTAGCACAATTGTTCATTCTAGTTACTAAAATCAGTAAAGTCTGAACTAGAAACACATATTTCCAGATGCTTAATGCCTCTTTCAATAATAGTTCACAAAGGAAGAATTATCTTTTAGAAAATGAGGTGATTACAACCAAATTTATATTTGATTGCATGGGTTCAAATATGACATAAGACCTGAGCATGAAAAATATTCACGACTGGGCTGCATGCAATTTATTATGTCTATTTTCATAACCATGATTATAGGACATTTTTCTTAGTATTAATAACTTTTAAAAGCTTCTGAAACATTAATAAATTAAACACTATCTGTTTACTCAAAATCCTACTTTTTTCTTCTCAAAGGGGAAAAACAATACACTATAAATGCCATAAAGAAGGCATTTAATTTCTTACCTTACAGTTATCACTGCCTTCAGATTAGTAGTAATCCATTTTAACTGAATTAAATAGAGAAACATTAATCCAAGGAGGGAAATAAACTATTAAAGACAGTAATTGTGACAAATACCAGAGCTGTTTATCCAAGGATTGATTATATAATCAAGCCTGAGGGTACCAGAAATCTTCACATTTGTAAAAAGCAGTGATCACTGATTATTTGCAATTAGTCTACCAAGTCTAAGCCTTAATTTAGGAGTCGTCTTCAGCAACTCTGTTTAAATACAGCCCTGTTTTATGTTTAAAGCAGTGGGGGGATTCAAATTTTTTTACTACCGGTTCTGTGGGCGTGACAGGGAAAGGATACTGTAAAATCTCCAGTCAGAGGTGGCATTTGCTGGTTCTCTGAACTACTCAAAATTTCCACTACCGGTTCTCCAGAACTGGTCCAGAACCTGCTGAATACCACCTCTGGTTTAAAGGTCTGTTGTACTCTTCTTAATCAGAAAGATGCTTCCTTCTAAATATTGGTCTCATGCAGCTAAGGAACAACTAAGAGAACAATCCTACTTTTACTGGGAAATTATCTGTGGGAACATAAGATGTCCACTGCCAGCAGAGAAAGGATTATATCTATTTCACAATAACTTCTACTGAAGTATTCATGAGAGCCTGGACTACTGTTGATGTCCAGTCACTACTAACAAGGGCAGCATCCTGCCCACACGCTTTTATCTTTCTTGGTGACTTCAATCTACCTCATATTAACTGGACCCTAAACGAATGTACAACTGAACCCATACATGCAACCTTCTACAATGCTGTAACAAATCTGGGACTGGAACAACTAGTAACCAACAATACTAGGCTTAACAACTGCCTCGATCTCATCTTCTGCAATAGTTTGAATTCAATTTATGGAATACAAACTAAAGAACCCTTTTCCAACAGTGACCACCACATGATTGATTTTTGTCTCAACATACGTCCACACAAAAATCATCACAATGACAAAATCCCCAATTATAACTTCAAAAAAGGCAACTATGATCTTATAGACAACAATCTCTCATCCCTTGATTGGCAATTTCTATTCACTGGATGCAATACTGTGGAAGACCATTACAACATATTCTGACTAGAAATCAAAAGAACCATCAAACTATATGTACCAATAACAACTCCCAAAACCAGGAAAAACAGATTACCCATAATAATAAGGAAGCTTCAATCCAAAAAGAGACCACTTTGGCAAAAAAACAAATCTGGTCATATTGCCAACTTCAAAAGCTGATACAAAAATCTATGCCACCAGATAAAAATTGAATGCACTAATTATCACATTAAACAAGAGGAAAACCTTCTATGCACCAATTCCACCCGTGCTTTCTACAATTTTGTAAGCAACAAACTAAAAGACTCAAGGTCCATCCCACCCCTGATAGGACCTAATGGTAAAGACTGCAACAACGACACCATTAAAGCCAACATCTTTAACACATTCTTCGGCTCAGTATTTGTAAACAGCAATGGATCATGCCCAGTATTTCCTAGCCGAACCACAGACAACTACAATGATCTAATACATATCAATTTTACAGAAGACAATGTTGAAAAAGCACTATGCAATCTAAAACCATCTCTTTCTATTGGACTGGACCGAATATGTGCCTACTTCTTAAAAAAGCTATCCACTGCCATAGCTGAACCTCTAAGCATAATCTTTGAAAAATCTTTCAGGACCAGCTCCTTGCCAAAACTATGGTCACAAGCCATGGTCATCCCCATCTTCAAAAAGGGAGACCCCAACCTAGTTGAAAATTACAGACCAATCTCTTTATGCTGTGTCACCTGTAAAGTCATGGAATCAATTATTAACCAATCCATTATCCTCCACTTAGAGACAAACAACCTACTCTCTAATAAACAATTTGGTTTCAGAAAAAAACTATCCTGTAATCTGCAAATCTTACACTGCAAAAACATATGGACTACACAACTCAATCAGGGCAAAGCAATAGACACAATCTACATAGACTTCTATAAAGCTTTTGATTCAGTGGTACACGACAAACTACTCCTAAAACTAAAATCTTATGGTATCTCTGGACACCTACATAATTGGATAGAAGCATTCCTGTCAAACAGACAACAAATGGTCAAAATTGGGAGTGTCCTATCAAATTCTGTACCTGTCAACAGTGGTGTCCCCCAAGGCAGTGTTTTAGGACCAACTCTCTTCATACTCTACATAAATGACCTCTGTGATCATATTAAGAGCAACTGTGTTCTCTTCGCTGATGATGTAAAGCTATTCAACACCACAGACAATACTAGTACCCTCCAAAAAGACCTTGACTATGTATCAGAATGGTCAATCAAATGGCAACTTCAAATCTCAACAAATAAATGCTCTGTCTTACATATTGGCAGAAAAAATCAGAAAATAAAATACAAGCTAAATAGTCAAGACCTTGTTGAGGATCCAAACTTTGTCAAGGACCTTGGAGTACTCATCTCAAATGATCTAAGTGGTAGAACCCACTGTAACTACATAGCCAAAAAGGCGTTAAGAGTTGTTAATCTAATCCTATGTAGCTTCTTCTCTGGTAATATCACACTACTAACTAGAGCATACAAAACATTTGCTAGATCTATACTTGAATACAGCTCATCAGTCTGGATGTATCTGATATCAGATATCATGTATCTGATATTAACACAATTGAAAAAAATCCAGAAATATTTCACAAGAAGAGTTCTCCGCTCCTCTACTCATTGAAGAATACCTTATGCCACCAGACTTGAAACTCTAGACCTAGAAAACCTAGAACTGTGCCACCTCCAGTCTGATCTAAATATAGTATATAAAATCATACATTGCAATGTCCTACCTGCAAATGAATACTTCAGCTTCAATCATAACAATACAAGAGCACACAATAGATATAAACTCAAGGTTAACTGTACCAAACTTGACTGCAGAAAATACGACTTCAGCAACAGAGTGGTCAATGTTTGGAATATTCTACCTGACTCTGTGGTTTCTTCCCCAAACCCCAAAAACTTTAACCTTAGACTGTCTACTATTGAACTCACCCCCTTCCTAAGAGGCCTGTAGGGGGCGTGCATAAGCATACCAATCATGCCTACCATCCTTGTCCTATTGTATATTATTTTTCTGATAAGTATCTATCTCATGTATTCAAAACTATATTTAGTTTTGTACCTGTATTTTGTAAGCAATTGACAAACCAAATAAATAGTAAAATACTAAAAGTTCAGCAGTTGTAAACTCCAAGACTCAGTCCATTTATTCTTCTAAAACTGGCCTGAAATAATGACAGCTTTGGGGTCAGTCCTGAACCCAATGGGAGAAAAATAATGATGACATTGTGCCCAGTTTTTGCTAAGTCACAGAGCCTGCAGACCAAGAATACAACTCTTCCATTATCATACAGTCTCTGCCATCATCATTACATAATGCAGGTCTGAAAATAAAATTTAGATTTTTTTGACTTCTGTATCCAACTAGCTCTTCTGTCAGTTCAGTTGTCATAGATCTTACTATGACAAAGTTCAGTTAATTCAAGGCCTCAACAAATATATGAATCTTGATTCAGGTATTGTTTTATATGCCTGGTTTAGAGAAGGTGTGGATAATCATGATTAACCACGATCAAGTTAGTGTCAATCCTGGAGCCATATTGGAAAGTCTTCAGGATTGCCACTGGAAGGCTGGATAGAGCTGTCAGAGAAGGAGGGGGAAGTAGTTGTGGAAATATGTAGCCAAAATAACATTCTTTCTCCTGGGAACCAAGGACACTCTCACCAGCACCTGGTGGGGTGTGGATGGAGTCATCCGGGGTCTGGGACTATGACCTGATTGCGGCATGTGATGGTTGTGTGTAGTGGGATGAAGAACTTTGGATTTTAATTTGGATGGGAGCTTCAGAGTCAGGTTTTTACCGGCTGTGGTAATATGACATGCCTAATAAATATATACTTTGAGCAAACCACTGGCCTTGGAGTTTTGATTTCATCTGGACAGTTACTTGAAACCCTGACAGTTAGGTTCTTTCTTCCTAAAAGGAGAAAAAATCTGCACATGCACTGTGTAGTCAGTGGTGGGATTCAAATTGTTTTACTCCTGGTTCTGTGGGCGTGGCTTGGTGGGCATGGCAGGGGAAGGATACTGTAAAATCTCCAGTCAGAGGTGGTATTAGCCGGTTCTCCGAACTACTCAAAATTTCTTCTACTGGTTCTCCAGAACTGGTCAGAACTTGTTTAATACCACCTCTGTGTGTAGTGCATGATAACAGTATCTGTTATAAAACAGTGTTATAACTTGAGTTGGGTGGGGTTACTCCTAGGGAAGTCTCCTGTGGTTAAGCAGATCAGCTCTATTGCCACATGGCAGCTTTATTCATTATCACAATTCATCCATACTTTGACATTCAAAGGTAAATTGATTTTCAAGGTTGAAGGTTGTTGCCTAACTGAGGCTATCCTTTATTTCCTTCCGCTCTTTGTTATAGCTGGATAGCTCCAGCTGCTACAATCTGGTAGCAAAGATCTGCAGAATTGCTATTGCTTCAGAGCAAATGCTTCTGCTATGCTGAAAAGAGAAAGCAGCTTTATAGCAATTTCTTGGGATATTTTGAGCCTAAATACTTAGACTGTTCATTTGTTGTATGCTGGTATCTTCACTGGGAAACTCATGCTATTTGCAGCATCCGTGAACAAAATGATCTTTTACAGGGTTAGCTCAAAGCAACCAAAACTAGCTGCAAAGCGATGGAAAGATATTTCTGGCTTCTGTATTTCAAACACTATGTAATTATTTAGAGCATCAAGCTATAAAAATATTTATTCTAATTATCATATTTAATTCATGTATTAAGTTATATGACCATAAACATAATTTTTCATCTGAATTAGGCATGCACTTAAGCATAAAAAACAGCTGGGTGACCTTGAACCATCATTCTCTTTCAACTCAACCTATTCACATGTTTGTTATTGTGGGGAAATTGGAAGAAAAAATAGTATGTTTTCTGCCTTGAGTTATTAATAAAAATAATAAAGGCAGTATAAAAATTAATTTGTTGATTAGTTAATTAATTAATACTGGCAAATAAAAAGCAGACACATCAATATTCTGGATTTTTTTTTCTACTTCCCAATCTAGACTACAATCCTGGTGATTTCCATGTAAATACTAACCAGGTTTCAGCCTCCTTAACTTTTTTTATAATGTTTTATAATGTTTATTTTCACATTAATCCAAAGTTACTAGTTACATCCGCCTATCTGGGCATTAATTAAAACAGACAAATAAATCGACATAAAAACACAGTATAAGGAAAGTAACATATCCTAAAAATAATTAAAAGGATGAACAACATCCTTTGTATAACATTAATCTTTTAGAATTTTAAATTTAAATTTTAAATTTCAACCCTCTACGAATTTATTCCAATAAGATTTGAGCTTTAAATATCAAAGGTCGTACTAGAGGATCGAACAATCATACTGATGATGTCAAATAGTTCTAATGAAGCTACTCACAAAGACATAAATTAAAACACGAGTAAGTACATTATACATGCTTTGATCCTATATTCATTTTACTATTTAAGTGTTAAGGGAGAAGTGAGCAAAAGAAGATCAAGAGAAGAAGAAAAGGAGAAAACATATATACAGCTGGATTTGAACTAAAGATTATCTAATTCAGCAACCAATGTCATATGAAAAATTAGATCCCCGAGGGAAACTTGTGTGCAAGACATTAATAGTATAAACCTCTCTTGCTATTATTATACTAAAAAGTGTTCCACAATGAAATGGGAAATACATAATGTGAAGCTAGTAGCATGAGGGAGGGAGAAAAGTTACACATAACTGCATAAACCCATTTTAATGCTCTTACTTAAGAAAATCAACAGTAAAAGGCCTAAATGTGTGGGTACATGTAGAAAAACATATCCTACTTTTCTTGCATTTATAGTCAAAATATAAACTATAATGATTGAAGAACTAGTAATAGAGGCACCAAAAAGAAACGGATCATTAATGAAATCTGCAGGGTAGGTTTTGCAGTTCTGTTCATAGCTACATCAAAATAAAGCCTAACTGAATTCAGTGATGCTTTCTTCTGACTAAAGTCATTCAACTTATGACATATACTGATCAATAGAATATAAAACGAGAGCAAAGCCCACTCCCTACTAGCACTGATGTTGCCTACTTTGGGTAATGAAACATCTGCAAGAAAACAACCAAGCTCAGAGAATAGAAAGGACTTCTCATTTCAATCCTGCTATGAACAGAACTGCAAAACCTACCCTGCAGATTTCATTAATGATCCGTTTCTTTTTGGTGCTTCTCCTTTATCAGTAGTGACCTTCAACAAAAGATGTTTGTCAGCTGAAATGCCACTTTTCATTACAATTAGAAATGCACACTGTCCTTACAAAAGTATTACCATTTCACCTGTTATTATGAGTTAGATTGAACGTTCATTAAAAATAATAATCACAGTCTTCAGCCTCTCCTGGATAACTTGTCTTTTTCTCTGGCTTCCTCTATGCTTCCTCTATGCTGTTTTGTCTTGGGAATTCTGTTGCTACCACAAATCCTATCGAAGTCACTGCCAAAATTAATTTTTAATGAAAAGAAACTGGATTCAGTCAGTTTAATTAATTCAGTTTCTGACATGACGTTGTTCAAGTTTTGTCTTGTTCTTTTCCATTTTTAGAAGTATTGGCCCAGTGACATATCCCTCAAAACCTTCGTTAGCCCCTCTCTAAAATTAGACTGTTTGGCTTAGTATTTTCCTTCATTTACACCTTTCAATTCAACTCCTTACAATTCTCTTTTAGCAGACGACATCGGGTTTAATTCCTAACACAGCTAATGAGTCAACATTTGATTGATTAAAAAAAAAAATCAGACACTATACTTGCAGTAAAACTAGGAAGAAAAGCACTAGGAAGAAAAAAAAGAACAATGCAAATATTAGATGATGAAGTCTAGTTTATGGAATCTTAGGCTGTTTTTAGGACTTCCAGAAAACTCCAGTTCAGTTTTTACAATATGTGGAGAACCAATAAAAAATTCTTTATTGTCAGCCTTACTAGGTAGTCCAGATAGGAAACATGGCCAGATAAGCTAATTCTACTTTATTGCAAAGCTATCTTAAGAAAATCCTGCAAGTCTGAAAGTACAATTTTCCTTCTGTCACCTTCATAGCTCAATAATGTAAGGAGTTCCTCCTGAATCTCTTGCTCTTCCCTCTCTGCAGCTCTGGACTATGCTCCCTCTTATCTGACTGTTATCTAGGAAGCATCTCTTCATCTTTTCTCCAAAGTTTATTCCAACATACTATTACAGAGTCCAGATCCAACTAGCATGTCCAAAACCCAAAGATGACTGGAGTTATAGTTCAATAATATCTGGAGGGTTTGATTCTATGAGCCATGGTGGCAAAGTGGTTAGAGTGCAGTACTGCAGCTACTTTTGCTGGCTGCCTGACATTTGGCAGTTCAAATCTCACCAGGCTCAAGGTTGACTCAACCTTTGAGCCTTTCAAGGTGGGTTAAAAGAGGAGCCAAATTGTTGGAGGCAATATGCTGACTTGGTAAACTGCTTAAAGAGGGCTGTAAAGCACTGAAAAGCAGTATAATGCTATTGCTTCATATTTCCTTACAAAAGAATTTTTCCCCTTCTGTTCAGTTAGAGACAGCCTGTAGTTTCCTTGGAAAAGTTTTTCAGATGCAATTGCCTCCTTCCTACAATTTGCCTCCTTCCCATTGCCTCCTTCCTACAGCTGAGAGAAAGTGACTGGCTCAAGGTCCCCAAGCTGTCTTCATGTCCAAGGTAGAACTCATAGTCTCCCAATTTCACAAAAGAACCACTACCATCAATATCATCAAAAGATTCAGTGTTAGACTATTTGGTAACTCCCACCTATATGTCTTACTGGAATATTGCTAACAATGATAACTTCGTTTATTTCATTTTCCTATTCTTAAGATAATTTTCTTATTTTATCTATAGATGTTATTAATAGCTACTATTTTATCTATTAATGTTTTGTTTTTAATCTGCTTTCTTAGGACTCTAAGGTATTGTTAAAAAAGAGAAATATTTTTATGTGAATATAAAGAATGTATGAAGCAATTTCCCAGTTATTGCATGTAGCCCAATGTTTTCTGAAATAGAACTGCAGTGGATTTGATGAAAAAAATGAATTATGACAACAAGTCCAAAATTATCAAGCTGAAATGCAGCTGCATTGTTTTAACATTTTCCTGATTCATTCCACTTTCATTTTATGCCTTTCTATGGAATAGAAAACAAGTTAACATCCACAAAGAAGGAACTCCACTCAGACCAATTGTCAGCAGCATCAGGTCAGTCACCTGCAACATTGCAAGACATTTAACCACTTTATTAACTCCTCTGGTCAGCAACACCATCCACCTTATCATTTTTCAAAAGGCAACAGGACTTTCTTATTTTTTTTTTGAAAACATTTTGCTTCTCATCCAAAAGCTTTGCCACTTCCAACTGAATAGTGGGAAAGAATTTGTTTATTTGTTTTTCAAGAAATAACCAAGAAAGTCCAGTTGCTTGTTGAAAAGTATCTTTGGGACAACCCTGACCTAGATGATTGAGAATTTCCCTAGACAAAACAAGCCACTGTGGAGCAGTAGTTAGAGTGCAGTACTGCAGTCTACTTCTGCTGACTGCCAGCTGACTGCAATTTGGCAGTTCAAATTTCACCAGGCTCAAGGTTGACTCACCCTTCCATCCTTCCGAGGTGTTTAAAATGAGGATCCAGATTGTTGGAGGCAATATGCTGACTCTGTAAACTGCCTAGAGAGGGCTGTAAAGCACTGTAAAGCAGGCTATAAGTCTAAGTGCTATTGCTATTGCTAAAAGTGTCATAAATTTGAAACCTATTTTACTATTTCAAATAGAAGAGAACATTTACAAAACATGGGGGCATCTTGTGTTGATGTGCTAAAGTGGAGTGTCATTGATTTTTTTGACTGAAAATCCTCTTAGGTTCCTTAGATCTCATAACTGGGTCAAATTCATATTAGATTTATAGAGTTGGCTCTATAAAATTTCTATAAATGTATAGAGTCATGGTGACACATTGGTTAGAATGCAGTATTGCAGGCTAAGTCTGCTCACTGCCAGGAGTTCAGTTCTGACTGGCTAAAGGTTGACTCAGCCTTCCATCCTTCCAAGGTTGGTAAAATGAGGACCCATGTTAGTGACTCTGTAAACTGAGAGAGAGCTATGAAGCAGTATATAATTCTATAAACTCTAGATCTGCAGTTGATATAGACAACTCGTGCAGTTACTATGAATGGACAGAAACCTTAGAAAGGGGTGAGAAATGGAAATGTTGTCCTTTCTCTGGATAGTTTGGGTCTTCTGATGTCAGAGAATTATGGCAAACTACTCTGTTATCATTGATCTTTTAAGAGTATTCATAATTTAGTGTTATGTTAGCAGTGAATACAATATTAGAAAAATACACATTAAGATATAAGTTCAGTAATGTTAAAAGAGGTTTGGAGAGTTGAAGAGATTTAGTGACATATGCTCAATTCTACGTATCCAAGGCTTTCAGAGTGAAGTGCTTAATTGCAAATGATTTAAGTAAACAAGCAAACAAATATAAAGTTCTCTTACATGTATGTATGTGCACCACGGTGGTGCAGTGGTTAGATTGCAGTATTGCAGGCTACTTCTGCTGACTGCCAGCTGCCTGCAATTTGGCAATTCATATCTCACCAGGCTTAAAGTTGACTCAGGCTTCCATCCTTCCAAGATTGGTAAAATGGGGACCCTGATTGTTGGGGGCAATATGCTGACTCTGTAAAGCGCTTAGATAGGGCTGTAAAGCACTGTGAAGTGGTATATAAGTCTAAGTGCTACTGCTATATATTTTTATGGAAATAAAAATTGTTTCACTTCCTTCTATTTTAGCCTAATTACTAATAGTATTTTCATCTTAGGAGAAAATTATGGCTTTCCTTAAAATATAGCTGCCAGATCCTTACACTACCTTTGGATAATTTTAACGTTTTCTAAGGCAAATTTAATCCATCATCAAAATATCCATTCATTCAACAATGAGTTCAGTACAACAGTGCAACAAAATTGGTCATAATTAAAACAAGTCAGCTAAGTCTTGACAACTATTTCTTTTTTATCAAAATACAGATCTATGAAACTGAAAAGAAATGTATGTTATTTTAATATGCCAGTTGTAGAAAAGGACTGAAGAAATACTAGATGCAATCACTAAGTACCAGTGGAGATATCTATCTGCTTGCTTTTCTAACTTGCAGATTTTATGTGGAAATAAATCCCAGTAGTTTCTTTGGAACTCCTTCCTATACAACCATGCATAGAGTTACTCTATGTAACGTAGGCAACTAATTCTCCCTGAGTTTCAAAAATGATTGTGCTGGGATTGCTTTTCGCTGTCTTTTATGATACTCTCTACATGACACAATACAAAATCTTTCTTTCATTCTGACCAGCTCATTTGGGAATGCTTTTGTTCCTTTCATTCAACACCTGGCTTACAAAATTCGATAGAAAATGTGCATTTTTCAGTTTCCTGTGTAAGTGCTGGGGAAGGGAGCTATAAAAAAGCTGAATACCAAGAGCACAGGGATGATCAAGACATACCATTCAGCAACTTGGTGACCTACTTTTCATTAGGGTAATTACATTTTTGAAGTCACCATTTTGTTTGTAAAGCTACACTTGTAGGATGTCAGCAAATCAGCTGATCAGCTAAGAAGTTTCTGAATGTCTTCAAAGATTGGCAGAAACATGTAAGAGACTCTGACCACAATAGTCAAAAATCAAAACTAAGAAGAAGAGAAAGGGGAGTGATACAAGTAAGTCAAAGAAAATATAGCTGGCTAAGAAGAGAATATTTATGTCAAATAAAAATAACTCAGAATGGATAAATAAAATAACGATGTGGGATAGCTGGAGCAATTATAACAATGACAGTGGTGCAGTAACAATATGATAATAATAGTAATAAAAAAACAAAAGGAGTACCAATAGAAATAGGCATCTTGGATGCAGTCATAAAGCAACTAGAGCACCACTTAAACACCATCAGCATTGACAAAATCACCACCAGTCAATTACAAAAGGCAGCTGTACTGAGAACAGCTTACATCCTCCTATGATACCTTTAACATCATTAAACATCCACAACTGTCTATCCCAGGATCTTGGGAAGGGTTCGATAGATGGACAAACATGCCAAATCCAGTCTGATATCAGACTGCTTGTGTGATCAACCATGGAATAAGTTAAAAGTTGTTAAAATGTTGAAAGCAGTGTTTAATATAACACAAGAGTTCAGTAGGGTTCAGTTTTAGAATCTATCAATTTCTGGGGTCATCAATGGCATAAAGTAGGTTAGTGGCTTAGGTGTTGGGCTGAGACTAGGCAACCCAGCTTTAGATTCCTAACTAGAGCACACCCTGTGATTTTGGTTCAATGCCATGCTTCAGTTCAGTCTACCTGCGTGCACGGTGTGCTGAACACAAAATGACATTTTAATGTAACAATAATGGTGAAAACTGTAATATTAATATGATTGCTTTATTTATGTGGTAGAATCTCCAGCTAGAGTGGGGGGGGGGAGCTAAATGTATAGTGGGGGCTAAACTTTCTGCAGAGCAGAAAGCAGCACAAGCCTTATTTCCTACAGAGTGCCTGAAGCTTATCTGATCATTCCTAAGAAAATGCAGTCTGGTGAGATTCTTGTAAATAGGCATTGCATCAAAGAAGTAACTTTAATTAACTCTGAATATGGGCCAGCTTCTCTATGCCTGACAATCAATTAGCTACTCTTTGGTGGAAGAGAAAGCTGTTCTAAACAGGAAACATGTTCTTAAAATGTCAAACAGCTCTTTGAATTATCTTCTTGAGTTTCTGTCTTGTTGTTTTACTTAGTGTCCTGTAGGGCGGAAAATATCATGCAATTTTCTGGCAATTTATGCAAGAGAGTTTATTTAATTTATTTATTTTAAAGAAGGAGAGAATCTTAATGAATTTCTCACATGTAGATGGAGTATGGTGTTCTCACACTTGCTTATGTTATGAATGAGAGAATGAGAGAGAATTAAGAATGTTATGAGAGAGAGAATGAACATCCTGTCTTTTGTTGTCCAATCATCTTTCCAATAGTCTGCAACTTTGCTTCCCATGCCTCATTTCAAAGTAAGACACAATGAATGTCTCTTATATAGTTTTTCAAATTGGGATGTATGGCTGCTAGAAAAAGTTAAAACAATGGAAAGATGCAGAAACAAAAAACAGTTGCAGTTATGCTGTCCATCATTTCAACAATACGGTGAAAATGCCAAGGTGTGTCTGTGTGTGTGTGTGTGTGTGTGTGTGTGTGTGTATTTGCTTTCTTATGTTTTCGTGGGTATTTATATGTATGGTATTTAGGTTTCTTCGGGTATTTTCCCACGTCTTAATATTTGTGCTTTTATTATAGCGACGTTTTGGCAGAATCTATCTGCCATCCTCAGGCCTATGTATTGGGTTCTTTTTAATCTTGTGTGTCAGGCTTGGCAGCCATTTTTTGTTTGAATTTGGTGCTGGCTTTCTGCTTTATTTGAATGTTTTTTTCCTCATCCTGATTGGCTGGGAGTCTAGGTCTGTTGTTATTGGTCTTCGAGTTGCTGTGTTCTTGATTGGTTGGCAACATTGTGTTTTGTGCATTGGGGTTTCTTCGTGCAGCTTGGTTTCTTGTGAATGGCCGATAATTATTTATTAGGAAGCTAGGTTTTATTTGGGTAGCTGGCTGGGGCATATTTGGGCTGGAGGTATTGGGGAGGGGGGGTCTGTTTGTGTCCAGGTGCTTGCCTGGATTGTTGTATAGAGACTTTTTTGTTTGTGAGTGCAAGCTTCCAGATGATTGATAGTCTGGTGGAGTCATCTCTTCTATTCATACTTTTATCAATTTCTATGGCTTCTCTCATGATTCTGTAGCCAGGGTTTTTTATAGGGCTTTCGTGCCATTGAAGTCAATTTTAGAGAAGAAAGTTGAAAGCGTGGAAGCTATGGAAGAAGGGGCTTTTCATTTAAATGGAAATTTAAGTCTTTTGTACCATGGTTCTTCTACAGTACTTTTCTCGTTTTCTCAATATATTCAAAAGATGGTTTGACTTGTTCTCCAGCAGTATAGCAATAGAATTTAGACTTATATACCACTTTATAGTGCTCTACAGCCCTCTCAAAGCAGTTTACGAGTCAGCATATTGCCCCAATAATTTGGGTCCTCATTTTACCCACCTCAGAAGGATGGAAGGCTGAGTCAACCTTGAGCCTGGTGGGATTCGATCTGCCAAATTGCAGTGGAAGTAGCTTGCAGTACTGCACTCTAACCACTGTGCCACCGAGGCTCCATATGCTATTGAAATGAGTATCATGTTGTTCTAAATGTGATGATGGTAGATGTTGGCAGCTTATAGAGACTATTAGGGACTTAAATTATATTCACTTCATAGTGTAAGAGCAATAACACTAACTAAATTGATGGTTAATTTTCTATCAATTTTTAAATGTTTACCATCTTTAGAAAATGAATGGATTGGTACCACATCCAGCAAATAACCAATATTGTCTTTGAAGATCCTATTTAATCTATTACACTGATCATATTCTATCCATAAATGCATAAATGGTACCATGGTATCTACATACAATTCACTAGCATCTTTTTTATGGTCCCCAGAGTCTGATTTATATTGACTGTTTCCAAGTATGATTTGATTGCTTATTGTACCCTATGACTATCATTAACCTTATGATTCTTGACTCTTGACAAATGTATCTTTTCTTTTATGTATACTAAGAGCATTTGCACCAAGACAAATCCCTTGTGTGTCCAATCATACTTGGCCAATAAAGAATTCTAAATATAATTTTACACTGTGAGAACTGAGAAATACAGAGCAAAAATTCTTCCTTCTCCTTTGAAAATACCTGAAACCCTTCCTGAAATAAACAAATCCTTGAATCAATAAAATTATGTGTTATTGCTCTCGTCCTTTATTTTCACATTCCACTCTGAGGCAGATTTGAAACTCAGCAATTGACAGTATTTCCATTGCTAAAGACAATAAGTTCTTAATTAACTTCCTTCCTTTCCTTACCATTCTGACTTCACAAGCTTAAAAGAACATCTGAAAAAACACAATGAAAAATGAACAATACTTACAACCATACCATTTAGGGACACCCAGCAATCTTCTGGGAAATCTTGAAGCAATGGGACCAAGAATTGAAGGCAACCGTCCCAATGGCAAAGAAGCAACATCATTCCAATGAGATTGAAGATTCTCACCACAGCACTGGCTAGATCATAGGTCATGTGGAAAATCTGCAGGTAAAATTACAGACAATACGCAGTCATCAAAACCAAGATTTTACCATTGAATTATGCCTCATTAAGGAAAACCAATAGTGGGTTGAACTGTCCAAATCCTATAAAGTAGTACCATCAAGATTATATTGTGGAAATAAAATCCTTAGAGGCTGAGCAGAATTGAGAATAAAAGACAATCATTCTGGAAAGGCAATAGAACACTGGACAAATTTGTATTCATCCATTTTGTTTATATAAGTTTGTCCTAACATAAACCAGCTACATTAAATTAACATATAACTTCAAACGAATGTCAGTAAAGAACCATTAAACCGTTATTGCTTTTCTTTTTTCTTCACTTGATTCACTTTTTAGTTTTACATTTTTTAATTAAAGATAGGTCAATAATTTATTATATGGATTTCTTCAGGATTTGTTGAATGATTACAATCCTACCACACTGAAGTAGTTGAAGCATGGCCTGGAACACTCAGTACAAAAGTATCAGAAGGACAACTCTAAATTCAAATAGTAGCCATGTCTTTTATCACAATGAAATATAATTACTAGAGGCTCTTTTCATAATTCATGAGAAAATATTTTTGCAGGCATCATTGATTATGAGAATGTTATTTTACTGGAATGGTGTGATCAAGATTTATTTGATCAGAATTATCAGAATGTATGTCTCTCTGTGAAATGTAAATGGCCAAATAATGTGAGGTATAATAGAGACAACCATGCTGCTCAGAGGTGGTATTCAGCAGGTTCTGACCAGTTCTGGAGAACCGGTAGTGGATATTTTGAGTAGTTCAGAGAACTGGCAAATACCACCTCTGACTGGAGATTTTACACTATCCTTCCCCTGCCACGCCCACAGAACCAGTAGTAAAAAAAAATTTAATCCCACTACTGATACTGTTGTATTCTATGATGGAACATGCATGTTGCAAATTAGTGTTGATGATATTTACTTAAAAGTGTTACTCAAATTATTAAATTCAAAAAGCACTATATCACTATAATATCACTATAATATGGAGAGCAACAATATGCATCTGAAAAGTTCATATCCTTTTCCTAACGTCCAAACAAATGTAACCACCCATTTTTATACCTAAGGAAAAAAGCAAAGTTATTGGAGAACAATAATCTGTAATATATAAAGTAATAATATAATTTATCATTCAGTAAGAGGAAAAACATGTTTTAAACACAGAAACGAAGAAAAAGAAGAAGGGAGAGAGCTGAGTGATTGGCCCAATTTGTCTAAATTTAAAACTGAGCTTGGTGTAGAAGAACCATTTAGAAGGAGCTTAGAGAATCAATTATAATCCTATACTGAAAGAAACTCAGTATACAATTTTGTTAATATAAGGAGGGTCAGAGAGAAACTTAGTCAGGCTTTCAAGGTTTTGTTATTATAGGGTATTTTAACAAAACCTTGAAAGCCTAAGTTTCTCTTATCATTCCTGGTTTTCCTGTAGACATAAGACATGAACGTCACCTTCAATTTCCTAAATTATTATTATTATCATTCTATGGATTCCTCACCACAACCGCAATTTTCAGCAGTTTGAAAAATAGATTAATTGTGACATGACTTTCAAAGAAGGAGAATTTTAGTGAAATGATCATATGTATTCTTAGACATAATATGAGATGGATGAGGAGTGGAAATTAATGCCCTGTCTTTTATTGTATACAGGTCATCCTAGTTTACCATGGTTATTCAAAGTTATGACTGAAAAAGGGGATTTACAACTGGTCTTTGAAGTTATGGTTGACATAGCACCCCTGTGATTGTGATCTGGCTATTTGGCAACTGGCTCACATGACAGTTGCAGAATACTATAGACACGTGATCATCTTTTGCAACCTTCCCTGCCAGCTTCCCACAAGCAAAGGCAATAGGGAAGCCATCTGATAAGGCTGTACTGTGCTCTGCTAAGTGGCTTACAATCAGCCCTACCTGGCCTTAGCTTTGTGAGCCACATGCCACACTGCCCTGCCCAGCAACAGCCATCCTTGGTACTTGCTCATGCCTTACCTGCCTGCTGGTTTGCTTGGGACTCGTGATCCTTATTTAACAATGGCAATAAAAAGTGCTGGAGTTGCCACTGCTAAGTAATGCGATCATGTGACAACAAACTTTATGCCCATATTGTTTATGGAAATTCTGGTCCCAATAGCTGAGGACTACCTGTAATTTTCTCATTAGGTGACTGCAGTCTTCCTAGCGTACCATATTTCAGTTGAGTCTAAAAAAAGCAGGAAAAATGTAATATTAACTCCTCCCGTGGGGAAGAGTTCAGAGTAATGGAAAGTTATATAACAGAAAGTGTTAGTAGCACACTCTTTTCTATTCTAACAACACAAAAATGTAGCAAAATTCAAAAGAAATTACTAAGCACCCTGACAATAATATAAAAATACAGGAGATTTGTTGTAGGGGAATATTTTGGCATAGTTATAAACTATCATCTACAAACATTCATACTATTCTTAGATTAAATATAATATAGTTTGAGCAAAACTGATCTTTTCAATGTTTTGACATTTCTGACTATTCGGAATTTGACGTTTCCAAAGTTTAGGCTTTTTAAAAAAGTAACCTAGAGAACAACTGTACAACTGCTTTTATATTGCCTATAGCGTTTGATGGTTTGGAGAAAATGCAGTATTTAATGGTAAGGAGAAGGCAATCTAGCATCCTTCTGCTAATATTTATGTAGATTTTTCTTGATTACCCACTACTTTAATATACCATTAACTTAGCTGGAGTGACTACAAATATTCTAGACTAGCTGGGTGACTTTGGTTATTCTCTCTCAGCCAAGCCCACCTCTTCTTATTGTTAAAAAAAAAAAAAATAGGAGAAGGAAGGAGTATTTGGTATGCTTATCATCTTGAGTTATCTAAAAAATAATAAAGGTAGCATAAAAAATAAATCTATTGATGTGATAGTTGACTGATAAAATGAATAAGCCTGACTTAATAATTTGTTAAAAACTGAAGCTTTTTAAAATTAAGCTTTTAAGAACTGAATCTGTCATCCATCTACAGACATATGCTTACACTCTGGAATATATTTTTCCTTAAAAATTACAGAATTGATACATTTTTTGCTTGGAAAACTGTACAAAATACAGCAAAAAGGATTTTTTTTAAAAAAAAACTGTAAGTATATATGTTTCATTCCCATGAGTAAATCTGTAAAGTTGCAATTTATACTGCAACTTTGATGTTGATTATGATATGGACGGAAAACATCACTGAACTATAAAACACATTTGAAATTTGCATGGCTGAAATGAGAAATTCATTTTAATGTATTTGAAAGCATAAAATAACTTGTCACGCTACTTGAACCCTGGAGATTTACGGTATGTTGTTAGCCTGTCACCCCTGCAAATTCTGAATGGTAGGCCCGTCAAATCTGGAGGGTACCAGGTAGAAGCAGCTGTATATATGTATCACTGATATAAGGTTTGAGATAATGTTAAATATAAATTTTAGCTCAGTTTATAATCTCTGTCATAACCTTTTAAACTGAGACTTTAAAATAAATCTAGACATTTTCGAAGCCATAAAGTTGCCAATATGCTTCTGTGCACAGTAGCATCTTTTCCGAGCCATTTGTTTCCTTAAGGGAAAATCAAGCCTTCGTAAATCTTCCCAGAGACTATTCTCATTCCTACAGGCGACGACTCATTCATGTACAAACCAACAAATTAATCCAACCAAGGAATCACATCCACATTTTTGAGCAAATATAAGACATATGCTTGGGGTCACAAATGCCTTATAAAACCAAACTAATTACACCACCTAACCTCTTTTTCTAAAGTTCACAAATCTTTTACTACCCAACAGCTATGTGTTAATTAACGTTGTTAACTAATGTTAACAACCCCTAAACTGATTTGACATTTCAGATTTGTAGGTTTTTTTTTTCCCCTTGCAGCCTTCAGGAGCTAGTAAGAGGTAGCCTTGTATGGCATTATCAATATTGAAAGTGTTCAAATAAGGGTATCTCAAAGGCGATGCTGTTCTCAAACAAATTTTGAGGAAAGAAAGATTCTGTTCACTGACAGGGCACTGGCAACAAGGGATGTATGATGTTCCCGGCCAATGAGGGAGATAAATGGATTTAATCCTAGCAAAAATGATGAAAACAATGTGAGGGATGACAGGGCTATTAACTCCCTCTGCACCCCCAGTTCCTGTGGTTCAATTTCTACATAGTGAGTAGTTATCCTCCTGTCACTATCCAAATAACCAGGGTTTGCTAATGTAAAACCTCTGCATTATGAAATTGTGTTTTTTAAAATCTCTTTTTAATGTCTATCTGATTTTTTTTTAAAATTGAATATTTCCACATTAAAGTACAAACTGCCCTCCCCCCCACACACACATTACAAAAATAGGGCACATTTTACTTTTATATTCACTTCTGTTACTTTCTAATGCATCCTATGAGGCATGGATATGAACTGGAGCAACAATTGCTGTAAAACACAGTGCAGATGTGACTGCATGCACACAGCTATATTGAGCTTTGTTTGTGCAGTTTTATTCTATCATTGCAGTTTTATTCTATCATCAAATTTATTCTATGTTGAATATTGAACTGAACTTGGAACACTGATCTGGGATTTGGATAGCCATGTATCAATGCACTGATGTTTGTGGTAGTATCAAGGCAGGGACCCAAGGAAGAACAGAAATTAAAGAAACTGAAACCAGCTGCAACAACCCTAACTTCCAATAACTGAAAGAGTTGAGGCCATATCAGCTTTTATATAAACAATCGTTTGATGAATAGGTGAATTTGGACTGTTGAATTAGTGATTAGTAGACATGGGGAAATGGACAAGAATTTTCTGAGGGTTTAGGATTTATCCTTGTTTATTGCATTTTAATTAAATCCATAAAGCTATCTTTCTGGAAAGTCATTTAAGAATTGGATGTATGGATGGAGGGAGGGAGGAAGAGTGGCAAAAAGGGATGGAGGGAGGGATATATCCAAACTTCCTAGGTGGCAAAACCAACTTTAATAATGTATTAATATATTAACTATTTATTAAATCACTGGTATTTCTGCCTCCTGGTCCCCACCCTGGGCTAGTTTATTTGAATTAGGGTTCTGTATATGCATTACAAAATGCCCCACATTTAAAAGTTAAATACATATCTATTTTTATTTTGTGCTGAACTATTACTGTCTTCAAATACACTGAGAATTAAGTATGCACTAGGACTTCATTAAGTAACGCTGCCTTCCAGGCATAACCAAAAAAATTACACTCAGCAGCTTTTTCACATGTACTGTCTCAGACACAGCTTTCATTTTGAGCACTACTAAGTGTTACAAACCATGTAGGGCATTGGGACCATACACTTTAACTATACTGACATCAATAAGAAAGCTCCATTTATTTTCCTCAGGCATTTAATCAAGTGAACAGTTTGAAATTGATCTTTTTGCCGAGAATGCCCTATCAACGATAGTTATGCCTCTCTATCATAGAAGCTGGATTGATTGGCAATGCTCAAAAGCTTTCCTCATTAGTTTTTATGTGTTCTGGCAAATGGGGCAGCAACTTGTACTATATGAGATATAATAATCACTCTCGCCTAGGGCTGAGCAAATCTCTTTAGTTCTTTTACTCTTTAGTTCTTTCATTTTTCCAATTTAAATTTATTCTAACTCACTTTCCTTTTACAAACATTTATGACTACTTCTCTAGTTTTTGTGTATAGCATGAATGGAGGACTTTCCTTGACTTGTGGGCTGCAGCGCTTGCACCCAGAGCCAAAAGTTTGTAGGTGACATCCCTGGAAGCAGCATGTTCTGACCAGTTCTGGAGAAACAGTAGCAGAAATTTTGAGTAGTTCAGAGAACTGGCAAATACCACCTCTGGTTGGCCCCGCCCCCATCTATTCTCTGCCTCTGAGTCCTAGCTGATTGGCTGGGTCTTCTTTTGTTGCCCGCCAAGCCATGCCCACCAAACCACACCACGCCCACCAAGTCACACCCACAGAACCAATAGTAAAAAAAAATGTGAATCCCACCACTGCCTGGAAGGGTTAGGGCCTAATTTTTCAGCCTATTTCTTCCTTGGGAGAAGAAGAGTGGGAATCTCATCAGGAGAATTCTGCGGTGCAAATAGCTTTTTTTTCCATCTTTAAAAAAACCAAAAGGCTCCAAAATTACTCAAAGAGCAAAGAGAGCTGAATTTCAGATTTCCATTCCCAAAGCCTCTCTGGAGTGGAATGAAAGAGAGGGGGTGGGGGAGAGATAACATAGACATAAAACTTCTGAGAATTAGTCATCTCAAGAAGACATTTGATCAGCATACTGGGGTGCAAAAATTGGCCTGAAATTACCTTGCTGTAGGATATAGATTTGAGAAAAGCAAATTGGTTGAGTTTCAGAGGAAATATTTTCTTTGTTGTTATGATGGGTTTGTAGCTTACATAAAAACAGACAAGGAATGAAGCCAAATCTCAGGTTTCCTTTCCAATCTGCCTCTCTCACTTAGAAAAATAGATAATGAACATTGCTTTTGAAGGACACCAGCAGAGCAGGAGTCATTAAAACCATGATTCCTGAGCCATCAGTATTTTCCCATCAAGTGCAACGAAGGAAATGGATAGATTGCAAGAGTTATAAAAATGAATGGTATTCTGTATTTTGTTGTCTTCACACCAGGATCTTGGAGACAAAGCATGGTATTACTAATGACTCATTATAACTATAAAGTTATAATGATTGAGAAAGATTGAGTGACAGTGATGTCTATTCTATGCCATGTTTTGCTAAGGTTATGTATAAGAAAAGTCTTTCAGAGATATTTGCTTTTATGGGGGGCGGGGGTGACTTTGAGAAAGGAGATAAGCTTTTAGATAGGTCTTTGTAGAGCATTATATTTTAGTCTTTGTATTTAGCTGAATTTTAACTGCATGTTTTCAACCAATATGATGTTAAGCTTTCTTATTTCAATTGGGCCCGCAATACTTGCTGATGTTGTCAATACATCTTGTTTTAGCTTTTTATCAAGTGAGATCCATTCTATGACTGCTTTAGCCTACCTGCCATCAGTTCTTCTTGCTATGTGACCAGCCCATTTTCATTTCAGTTCTCTTGATAATATTGTATACTTTGGTTTGTTTTCTAATCCATGTGAAGGTCTTTCTATTTTGTCTTGTAATGGACAAGCATATATCTTTTTGTGGCTCTTTGTGGCACTTGTAGCTTCCCTCCTTCCTTCCTTGTCAGTAATTACACTGGAATATTTTGCACTCAAGTTAGGTTGCAAATTCTAGCTGCACTTTCTAGTAGTTGAGGCCATACCATGTGCCCATCTCTGAGAACAATTAAATTGGCTACTGTGAAAGAAAGAATGAACCAATTAGCCCCAAATATTGGACTTGAGCAATTACTTGTCATTAAGAGACATAATTAATACAAATAAATCATTCATTAAAATTAACAGCATATACCTTACAAAATTCAAAGTATTCTAGACATAAGAAAGTACTTGTCTGCTTTCTAATATATATGGATAAAAATATCATTAACCAGTTTAGGCTAAATCCTAATGCATATGTTATGCATTAGGCTAAACCCAGTGCATATAAAATACAATTTTAATATATAGCAAATACCAATCCAGTTACAAGACCAACACAATTTTTGTGATTCCATTCTTGGATATTTTACTCTAGCCATTTTTCTCCATAAGATATAAAAAGGATATTTTAAAATGGAACCAAAGAAGATTGCAATTACAGGAAGCAATATTTTCCACAAGAAAGTATATTATCAGTACACTTTCATGTATAAGTAAATAGAAACATTATACTTGCTTATCTTAATTGTGAATAGTAAATCTGCCATGCCAAGGCTATATTTAAAACTATTAACAAATGTTGGTCCTTACTAAATTAATTGAAAAGCATTAAGTACGTAATTAGATATTGCATTAATTCAATATATAAGCTACAAAAGAGATACATTTAATAAGTTTCCCTGATATATTGTCTAGATGCTTTCCTCCTATTTATTTATTTTCTTACACATTTTATTTATTTCCTTACAAATTTTGAATCTTTTGAATTTATTTTAATCTTCCATTAATAAAAATAGTAATGAAATAAAAATAAAAATATAAAAATGGTCAATACCATTAAACATGATATTGAGATTGATTTCAATCCTGATGTTAGGGCAAGGATTCTCGAACTTTGTGATGTTATGGCCTCTTCACATAATGCATATCACATACATTCACACATCATAAATAAATGAATTATGTGACCCTCTCCATAAATAGGCACACAAATCCTAGAGAAAGAAAGCAAATTGATGGATGCAACTAACTGAGATGTAGTTGCCAAGGAAAGGATGCTTCTATGCTTTGACAACAACCAAGTTGAAAGAGTCCAACAAGAATGGAATGTGCTCCAGAAAGATCCCCAGTTAGATCATTGCTGGATTTCCAGTATGATACATTCTCTTCCTGCAAGAAATAAAAAGCAAAAGGTCTTGAGGCTTAATGCCTTCCAAAAAAGAAGATCAAGAACAGCCACCCTTGGAGTAGGAAGAAGGCAAAACCAGGGAAGAGTACCTGGCTGAGATATCTTGGATGGTTCTCAAGAACAGGTTGGGGCTGTAACAGGTTAAGCACAAACCTGTATCTTATTGAAGAAAAGACTTGGTTCAGTCCTGTCCAGTCTAGTCCAGCACCAACAGCATAGTGAAGACCACTTTTATTCATGCATAGTGGAAGCAATTATCACACACACACACACACACACCCCTCCACCTCCATTTTGCTTGCAATCCCCAGAGAATGGAGATTTTACAGTATCCTTCCCCTGCCATGCCCACCAAGCCACACCCATCAAGCCATGCCCACAGAACTGGTAGTAAATTTTTTTGAATCTCACCACTGCACTGAATACCTGGCTGTCAAATGTTCAGACCAGGAGTTAGGTCTGCTGTTGTTGTGCTTTGTTTCTTCTGGGACTGGGATTATTGTTTATCCTTGGGCTCTAGTAGTTCTTTGTTTAGTTTTTTGGGTTTTTTTTAGATGGGTGGTGGTGGTTGTGTAATCCTTTATAATCCTTCTATGTTGCCTAAAATTACTCATATGATATGAATAGCAATATAAATCACATAAATAAAGTTTGTTCAGTCATGTGAGTTTTTGTGCATCTGTCTGTCTGTCCAAAAAATAATAAAGCAAAGCTTTATTTCTTATGATGGAAATTTCAGTTTGTAAGCAGTCATCAAAAAAGCTTTCTTGATTTATGAGCACATCAAATTCTACTAGTAGAATCAAGAAAAGAATCTCTCTGAGAAATGTACAAACCAGGCAGCTTATAGAGGAGAATATCATACCAAATATAATTTTCTAGCTCTTGAATTTTTCACAGAAGTTGAACTAGTTTCTTTATAAATGGTTGAGATATATATACTCTGCTGCAAAAACTGGGATTGGCAAAAGTGTGGTGAAAAGTGCTTAAAAAGGAAAGTTAGCCTCAGCATATACACCCAATCTTTGATTACAATTCTCAATCTAATGTTACTTCCAGCCTTCTCAGCAAAACGTTTTGCTCTTCTCTTTTCTTAAAAGGAAGATGCAAGGCTCACATAAATTATCCATGAAAGGACGAAGCAGATGGCTACACAAAAAAGCAATGTGTTTACCCAAATTATGTTACTTTGGGACTGGTGTTGCTGCTGTCCTGTCCATCATGAATGGGTTTAGCCACTTCTATTTTTCTGATGATCTCATTAACATAATCCAATGATTTTCTAAGTTTTCCCTTTCTTTCAAATACACCCTTATATTTGTTTTGCAATTTGATCTTCATTCGTTTTGTTTCCATAACCAAATTACACTGGCTAATTATTTTTCTATTCAGTCTACATTCTTTCAGCACCTATCCATTCTTGACTTCATCTCCTCTTTTTTTAACATATGTTGTTCATAAGTCACTTATTTATCAACTGCATTCAACTTATTTTTGTGTTTGTCTTGACATACTCAAGCCTCACTTCCCTAAAATGAAGTAAATAGATGCATGTTCTTATACATACTGATTTTATGCAACAGATCACATAGTGCTCACTAAAATTATCCCATGAATTTACATGTCTGAAAAATTTCTTGATCCATTTCTCATCATTAACAAAAATTCTAATTACATGCCTAAGTACTTACTGTTCTCATACAGTACATGATATAATACATAATACAACTTGCAGCTGTTCACTTTCCCAGTTTGACACACAACTATATTAGATTTTGATTAATTTTCAGAAGTTCCCTGTTTCATCATACAGTTCATCGTACAAGCTGTCCAGAATCACTTGTAGGGGAGATGGGTAGCATACAAATTTAATAAATAAAATAAATAAAAATGAATATAACTGAAAATCTGCTGAAAATCATTTCATCCAATAAAATGCCATTATTTACACATAAAATCACACATACATTTATAACCGAAACAAACACATTGTTAACATTACAAATCTTCCTTAAACATTTAGTAAATGTACTAAACTAACATGGCATACACATTGTTTTACTCTGATCAGTATCAAACCATTAAATATTCCACATTTTGTTAGCATTCCTTAATTTTTCAGTTACCACTTTTAATGCATAAACAATCCACCTTCAACTTTTATTCATACATGAATGAAACATCCCATAATTTAAGCTTATCATGTAATTTCTTAAAACCTACAGATGTACAATGGTACATTTCTAATTTTTTCAATTCCTCAATGATCTGCTGAAGAGCAAAAATTGGGCCTACAAAATCCATGCCCATAACAAAGTTGCACTGCACTTCCCAAATTTTGCTCATTGTTACTTCAGTACCATTTCAGTTAGAGTTCTGAAAAAAAAAACTTTTCCATGTACACTTAATAAACCAATTTCTCTACAGTGTTTTTATTCATTTTTGCTTCCCTTCCCTCTGCATATAGCAACATCAATAGCCATTCTTTCAGTCTTGAGGCACAGCAACATATCTCACATATCACACATTATACAAGTTACACAAGAATTTCAAAAGCAAGCCATATCCACAATATAACCCTTTTCCAGTTATATATACCTGCAATCAACATTCTGTAGCATTTATGACTTCCATTTTATTCATTTATTTATGCATTTTTATTCATTTATTTTGTTTTCATTATCAACATATTGCTATTATTCTCACAGAAATCTCTGAAATATGTTTTCCTGAACTTCTTTCCTTAATTTCCATCCTATATTATTTCATCACTTTTATTCTTAAATCCATTTACCCTAATGAAGTTCCTCGCTTAACTCCTTACTCCATTAGCTATTTTTAAAGTTCTATCAAAATTGCTTTGACTTTTTCAATTTTAAAAATTCTTTTCACAGTTTCCTCAATATTCTGATTTCACCTAAAACATAACATACAACTACAACAGATTCTATGGCTTCTTTCTTTCATATGCATCACAAGATTTCTACTTAAATTCATATTTCTTTATACACTGTTTAGTTATTTCATTGTGCATTTTCACTTTCCTCCATGTATTCATCAAATTCACCTTATAAAATCAAGGCACTCACATTGTTCTCTATTATTCTTCCCCTTTCTCCATTTCACAGGTGCACAATACACCTATTTTTTTTTTTTTTTATTTCATTCATGCTCTTTACCATTTCTCTTGTTATGACTCATATACCCTATTTTTGTTTTTTGCTATTACTGAATAAATTTGCCTGAAGAAACACTAAATAAAATCATTATTCATGTCAAAGAAGTCAAAATAATATATGATAATGCCATCTCATTGGGAAAGTGTTATGAGTTTCTGATATCATGCAAATATAACATAAACATAGGAAGACATTCAAGCTAGCATGCTGTTGTGATAACATCACATAGAGAGATATGATTCACAATTCACAATATACATTATTTTTTTAAAGACAAATATTATTTGTATGTTTTATCTGCTGATTATGTTAGATTTTTAATCTCCTTCTGTATATATATTTCTAGCAAAGTAGATCTTCTGATGGTTCAGTTGTGTTTGATCTTATTTTTAAATAAATATATTTTCTCTAGAAGTAAAGTCCCATTTAATACAGAATACTTATTTTTAAGAAAACAAATGGGGTTTTTAGGATTTGTTGTTACTTTGGATAATAATTTGGTGGATTCTCTGTGCAAATCAGGTTTTGCTATCTAAAAGGGAGTATTAAATGCTTCAAGTCAAGATGGATGTCTAATCCAGAGTCATTTGGTTGAGTTGGGTGGCTATAGAAATTGAATAAATAAATAATCCAACTTGTTGGTACTTTTGAAAGTCTATCCTCCCTGGTAGTAACAAAAGGCAAGAAAACCTGAATAGCATAGTAGTTAATCTGTTGTAATTAGACCAGAGAAAAACATGTTCAAGCAACCACTGGATGAATTATTAAGAAGAATCTCATGAATGCCACTTTGAGGTTTAGAAAAAAGGTGGAATATAAATGCAATAAATAACTAAGCAATTTAGAAAAGGCTGCTTTGAATTTTTTTGTGGTGATATATTATTTTCTTTTCTATAGATCCATAAAAAAATTGTCTGAGAAGAACTTTTGACTGACTATAACTAAGTAGCAATATAATATTAGATAGTTCAACCAATACATTAAAAATAGGTCATATGCACTGTCATATTTCATACATATGCACGGAAAAATCAAATCTGGAATACTCTGGACAATCTGTCTCATAAAAAGATGCTTCACATCAGGGGATAATTTGTCAGTAAAACATGATGGCAATCCTTTTCAGTTTTTATCAGGTGAGCACAAAATAGCCCTCCAGACAAGATACTGCACGAGATACTCTTTATGTAAACCAGCACAGATTTTATATTCCTATGCAAAGTTTTTCCTAAGCTGTCACATGTTGTAACTTTTCATGGTGGAGAGGCCTGGAGAAATGTTTGAAGGTGACCTTAATTGAAGGTATATTCACCTAGAAGAATATATTTTTAGAGATATATTGTATTTAAACAGTCCTGTATCCTATTATTAAAATAATCTGTATTTTGATATTTTTCATATGAAAGGGAATTGAGATAATTTTGCATTTTGTACTGACACACAGAAGAAACTCAGTTACAGTACAACCTCTGGTCACAACCGTAATACGTTCTGTAACTTTGGTTGCAACCCGATTTGGTCGTGACCAGAAGTGAGACTGTCTGCGCATGCGCCTACAATTCTGTGCATGAGCAGAAGGGGAAATTGGCATGGAAGGGGAAATCGCTGCAGCTGTGTTTGATTGCCACCCAAGTATTTGTTCATGACCAGATGCAAAAATTTTACAAAATTTTTGGTTGTCATCCGATTTGGTCATGGACAGAAGCATCCATGACCAGAGGTTCCACTGTATTCTATGAAACTTACAATTTTTATAAATATTTAGCTCCCTGATCAAAAGCATAATCTCACAAAAGTACATATATTTGTAAAAACAATGTACAAAAAGATATTTGTTTATATTTTAAGTTAAACTGAATCCTAAGAAAACCTGAATGCAGGAGATACATTTATCAACAATTTTCTTTTTAAAAACAAGAGGTCTGGGGAAATATGAAGAAAAAATAAATATTTGTAGAAACTTAAAAAGTATACAGAATGTTATTAATGGAAAAAGATGAAGTATGAGAAAGGCATACTGACTTTTGAATTCTAATTTCCAGGAACATAATCAGAAAATGCCTGTTAATGACTCTTTTTCAGTCTCATGTCCTTCACATGTATTGGACTATGATCCCCAGAATTATAATTTACATTTGTTTTGAATCTTGGGATCTTTGGTGTGCCAATTTTTGGAAGTCAAAAGTAGACATTTGTCATTGATCATCCTCCATAGTCCTGTTTCAAAAGGTATACTCTGATAAGAGAGTCCAAATATCAAGGCCTGAAAGTGCAATCTAATAAAAATAGATTGTGAATGTAGAAACAGAAAAAAAGAAGACTAACAATAAACTGTATGACAGTGAAGTTCAAGCCCATGCTTGGCTCTTGTGTAAAGTGTTGCCAAAGCAGAAGATGGAGGCATGACTTGAGAGAAGTCTTGTCATTCTTGGTTAATTGCTAAGCACTAAAATTACACCATTTTATTTAGCAATAGCAATAGCATTTAGACTTATATACCACTTCACAGTGCTTCACAAGTGGTTTACAGAGTTAGCGTATTGCCCCCAACAATCTGTGCCCTCATTTTACTGACTGCAGGAGTATGGAAGGCTGAGTCAACCTTAAGATGGTGAGGCCCAAAATGCCAAACAGCTGGCAGCTAGCAGTCAGCAGAAGTAGCCTGCAGTAGTACATTCTAACTACTGTGCCACACCGGCTTTCTATATACAACTTAAAATGGCTATAATTTAAAGCAATTATGTTTTAAGTTTAAAAAAGAAAAAGAATATAGAGAACAAAAGAGAATTAGTGTTAGTTTATCTTTAAATCAGTTATTCATAAATAAATAAACAATTGTTTGTTTGTTTGTTTATCAAACTTGTACAGCTGCCCATCTTACAAAAAAGTTATTCTGGGCTTTTATAAAAGTAAAACTGAATTATTGTCCCTGCAAATTACTAGAAATGGAACAAAGCTAACTTGGGCTTTTTTAAAAAAAGTATTTTTGAATAGGTAACTTTAGAAAGGCTAAGTAATAGATTCAAAGTAATTCAAATCCGATCTGCTAATTTATATGATAAAACTGTGCACATAATTCTGCTATCCTTAGGTTACTTTTCTTATTGAACTTTCTGTTCATTTTTATTCTGCTTTACAATACAAAGAACAATACAATACAATACAAAGAACAATACAAAGAACTAATACTGGAAAAAATATTCATGTTTAGTGCTTAATCCATTTTTATTACTTTGACAGAGCCAATAACATACATTCTGTTTGGTTATATTGATTGTAATCAACTTAACAGTATTTAACAATATTGGCACAGATTTTTTTTTTAAAAAGAAAATGGTTATGAAATCCTTCATTAAAGGCAAATCTATTCATAGCATTATTTTGTATTTCATTTTTCAAATGATGTTGCTAAAGCATTTTAGCTATCATAGCGGCCATTTATTAAGAATCAAATCAGCTTTTAATATATTTATGCTTATATGTAGATTTTTAATATTATATATATATGGATATATATATATGGATCTTTGGTTATTCGGGTTTTCTCCCAGCGTAAGATTGGAAGTATCTAGGCAATGTTTCGATGAAGTCTCATTCATCATCTTCAGGCTTCTGTCTTCAGCTCTGTGCTTCTCAGAGTGATGTGAGCTTGCAGCTGCTTCTTCCTTTTAACTGCTAGTGGGGGTGTGACTTGATTGGGTGGGGACTTGGCTGTGTTCTGATTGGGTGGGGGGTGTTCTCATTGGTTGGGGTTTGGCTGTGTTCTGATTGGTTGGGGGTTGGCCATGTTCTGATTGGCTGGAGGTGTGTTCTGTTCAGGTGAGGGCTTGGTTGTATCAGGTTGGTCTTAGTTACTGGGCGATTTGAGCTGGTGAGCTGTGATCTAGCACAGAGCACAGAGCTGAAGACAGAAGCCTGAAGATGATGAATGAGACTTCATCGAACGTAGATACTTCCAATCTTACGGAGAAAACCCGAATAACAAAGATCCACATACAAATACCCGGAACCTCATATATATATATATATATATATATATATATATATATATATATATATATATATATATATATATATATATTATCAGCTTTGTTCGGGTATTTTCCCACGTCATTGTAGTTGTGCTTTTAAAGTTGTAGGAACGTTTCGGCAGAATCTCATCTGCCATCATCAGGCTTCTATATAATATATAATATATAATATATAATATATAATATATAATATATAATATATAATATATAATATATATATATAATATATAATATATAATAAATAATATATAATAAATAATATATAATAAATAATAAATATATAATTAATATATAATATATAATATATAATATATAATGGTATAATATATAATATATAATTATACTGAGAGTCTTGGTCTGTGTGGCATTGGTCTTGGATTTGCTGTGTTCTGCTTCTAATAACGCTTCGCAGATTTGCAAACGTTGTAGCAACTTTAAAAGCAATCTCATCTGCCATCATCAGGCTGAATGCTATATATATATATATATATATATATATATATATATATATATATATATATATATATATATATATATATATATATTTGTTTTCTTAAGTTTCGGGTACTTACATGTATGGCATGTTCGCTTTGTTCAGGTAGTTTTCCCACGTCATTGTAGTTCTTTAAAGTTGTAGCAAAGTCTGACTCAAGACGGACACAATACAGAAGCCTGATGATGGCAGATGAGATTCTGCTGAAACGTTGCAACTTTAAAAGAACTACAATGACGTGGAAAATACCCAACTAAGCTGAATACCATATATATATATATATATATATATATATATATATATATATATATATATATATATATATATATATATATATATATTAAATGCAGCTATTAATTTTAACATGGATTCACATTCAAAATGATGGGTTTTGCAAATAATATCTGGGTATCTGAAGAATTCCAACTCTATTGCCCAAGCTCCAACCAAATTTTCATAGAAGAATTGCTGAGAAAGCAATAGGTTAACAGCAATGGAAGACTTTTACAAAACCGGATTATTCATATTCAGAATCAGTCATGAGATGGAAACAGAACTGTTAGTTTCATTGGGGTCTGAATATGAAGAGTGTTTCCCCTCCAGAATATTTTCGACTTATGAGCAACTTTTGATACCATTAAGCAGACTTCTGACTTCTGACATTATAAAACAAGTGCCCAGCTTATTAGAGTTCTATTCCTTTTCAAGTAAAAAATAATAATGCATAAAATTGTAATTTATGGATTTCTACTGAATTTCACTGATTTATTGGTACTATTAAAATCCTCAGTGACCCCACAGGGAACAAAATGGAGCTGGGATAAAAGAAGAAGAAAAGCAGTAAGTTAAAGAAAAGGAAATGTCATGGAACTTAATGCTTTATATATAATATAAAGCTACATTCCTATTTGTTTGTTGTACTTCAACTCCAATTACATGGCCAACTTCTTAAACCAGGTTAAAATCATAACAAATTGCAATGATGAAGATATAATGAATATAAATATATAAATACAATCCAAAATTATGATTCTAATTCACCAGGAAACATAGAAAAATTATTAGACAAATGAATACTATATTACAAGAAGAAATATTACATTATCAAGGCCCTCACAGCTAATTGAAACAGCTAGAATTTGTGGCTTCTCCAAATTTCAATGGATTGGGACCACTCAAATTCTTGAGCGAATTCTATTTCATACAGAAAACAGCAGTTGCAAATATTATCCAGCATAGACTCTGTTGATGACATTCCTTGAGAAAAAGCCCAGTATGGAGAAAGTCCGGCCTTCCAGATCCAACTAGACAGGCAGAAACAATTAGCAGTAGGCAACCACAAAGATATCCAATTCCTGACCACCTCATCCAACAGCCAACTAGTAACTAGTGATGCTCTTGTAGTGAATAACATGGAAAAACTAAAGTTTGTCTCTAAGCACTGGAGCTGCAACAGTCTGAATCAGATATAGCTTCCAAGTAGTCTTCAAGGAAGCTCTGGGTAGGGTATATTACAACAGTCCAAGTGGAAGTTGATTAAGTTGACTATGGCCATGACTGTGAGGTGAACCTCCCTTTCCAAGAGGAATCAGAACTGGTGCACCATGTTATGGCCCTTCTTCAGCTACAATTGTAAGCTGCTTCTGCAACAGGAATTGTGAGTTCAGGATAACTCCTAGAAGTCAGGTCCATATGGGGAACTGAGACCCCATCCAGATCTAAATATCAAATCTTCATAGAATCAGATGATATCTGTTCTTGAGAAGGGGTAGGGGAAGTGAAACAGTTGCTTAGCTCTGTAGAGAATGTGATAACTGGACTCTGAAGAACCCTACCTTGTTTAGCTAAAAAGGTGCAGTGAAGAGTTTGAATATTAAGAGTCTGTTAACATATCCTATAACAATAAAGTACAATTTCTGGAATCCCTATGGTTTCTCTTTCTTGTCTCCAAAGGGCATCCAAACCCAAAGCCCCCTCCATCTAAGCCTGTTGTGGTGATGATTAAGCTTACTCAGCAGCTTCATGTACATATTAAATAGTCAAGGAGGGTTGAGTCCTGTGGCACTATATAATAGTGACACCTCTGACTGGCTCTCTTCCTCCTAACAATTTTTGTAGAAGCATTACAATTTTTATAGCATCAAATCTACTACAGTAATAGCATCACGTCTACTGCATATCCAGTAGCATCAAATCTACTGCACACTGCTTCAGTGTTACCCTGGTCATATTTTTTGCTCGGTATGAAAATATAACTCTATTTTTAGTCATAAAGGGGTAAAAATGGAAATTATCAGGGATATTTTGGGATATATAATTGGTGCCACTGTGATTTCATTTTTTACCTAATTTGTATTCAAAAGACTATAACTGCATATATCAATCTTTCCCCTCCACCATTAAGAGGGTTATTTCATAGCTATTTTTTGGCAGAAAATGGAACATGCCTGAACTAAATAGTAAGATATTTTCTGAGTATCTAATCTTCACAATAAGTGTAATATCAACCTAGATTTCAATGAATATTCAGCACACTATTTGCATATTTGGCTTTTTCTCCTTGCAGTTGTGAATTTAGATTAGCTACTTACTTAGAAAAATGTTATTGTTCTTCTCTTCTCAAATGCTTGAGTTTCTCCAGTATGTGGTCTCCCTTAGCTACATCAAAGATATCAACACTACATTCATTTTCTATAAAGCTAAGGAGAAGAAGCAACTGTGATGGCGCAGTGGTTAGAATGCAGTACTAACCAGCTAACTGCCAGCTGCCAGGAATTCAATCCTGATTGGCTCAAGATTGACTCAGCCTTCCATCCTTCCGAGGTCAGTAAAATGAGGACCCAGATTGTTGGGGGTAATATGCTGACTCTGTTAAACTGCTTAGAGAGAAAGCGCTGTGAAGCAGTATATAAGTCTAAGTGCTATTGTTAATGCTAATCTGCATTTTAATGACCTTACATTAGCAATAGGGCATTTGGCTTGCAAAACTTTGCATTCCTTGACAGATTTCTGCCACTATGTTTGCCTCTTAAAAGAACCCGATTTTTTTAAAAAATATTCTTGTTCATCCAGTGCAATATCAGACTTATTCTGATTGTCTAGAATGGCCACTTAACTATTTGTTGTTCTGCATGTAAAGTATAGCACATCCAAACCCTCCAAATAAGCATTAGAAGATCTCTGACAGTGCTAGCTAATGTAAACTCCTTTTATGCCAATTATGATATTTATGACTGTAGCAATTCTTGCTTTTCTAAATGCTGGAAAGTATGAAGGATTGTAATGTTTGCATTAACAGTACCTGCAAGCACTACTTCACCACTTTTCTCTCAATCTCTTCTTTCTTCAGTTATATTTTTATTGTTTTTCTTATTTTTATTTAGTACTTTTATTAAAGATTAATATCTAACTAATAAGAGAATTTCCTTATTGGCATATAGTTTCCCTTTCCATTTAAACCTGATGGCAGAGACAGAGAGAAGAAGAAATAAACTGAAGGTCTGCAAACTGGTATTGGGGAAACCAATATTTACAATTCACCAAGGATCCTTGTCCTAACATTCCTGGATGACTTCTCCATAGCAATAGAAATCGTACAACTTTACAGGGTTGTTTTGACAGATAACCACTGCACAGGAGGTTAGACATTATGAAACTCTAAAAGTTAATACTTGCTTCCTAGTAATACTTTTCTTGGCCTGCAGAAAGTGAAGCTGCCAGGGTCAAACAACATTTGTGTGTAAGCTAGACAGTTATATGAGCCAAAAGAGCTTTACAGATTAGTCAGGGGTGGGCTGCTGGGGGTTTGCAGGGTTTGGGAGAGCCGCTAGCGAAGATTATGTGTAGTTCGCAGAACTCCCAAATCCTACTTCTGGCTGGCCCTGCCCAACCCCACCCCTCTCAGGGGCCCCCATGCAGCCCATTTTGGATGCAGGTAAGTGCAGGGTGTGCACGGAGACTCAGGGAGGATTAAAAATGGGACTCCCAGAAGTACAGGGAGGAAAAATATGCCCCCCCCATCGTGGTGCAGCAGGCTGACTTGGCCACGCCCCCATGGCCCCCCATCCAGCAACTGGGCAGATAGCCCTCCGAAGCCCAGGGAGGGAAAAATACCCCGCCTGCCCTGCCGTGGTGTAGTTGGCCGACTAGGCCACGCCCACCATGGCCATGCGCACCCAGCAACTGGGCAGCAACTTTGCTAACATTTTTGAAGCCTACCCCTGAGGTTAGTGGATGTAGAAGTCCAACTCTCAGCTTGAAGGAAAACAGTTGAGACAGTTTCTGAGTAAAAACTGTGAAAGTTTACCAAAACCTCACAACATTGCCCTAGGGAAAGGTTTCACAGTTTTAAGATTGTGTATAATCTTACAGTCTTCAATCTACAGCCTTCAAACGTTGTCATTAAATTGCAAATGTTGTTACAGAAGGAGAAAATGGCTAAATCCATAAAGAGTTATTGATTGCAAATTTTGTCACAATCTACTTCTTGATAAAATAGAAAAATGTGGGATAGACAGCATCACCACTGGAAGAATTTGTAATTGCTGACCAACTGCACCCAGTATGAAGTCCTCAATGGAACTACATCTACATAGAGGGAAGCATGCAGTGGGGCACCTCAAGGTTCTATCTTAAGCATTCAATATCTTTATAAATGTTTTAGATGAGGGATAGAAGTGGCACTCATCAAATTTGTAGAGAACACCAAACTTGCAGGGTGGGGGGTGGCCAACACTTTAGAAAATAGGCTGAAGATCTAAAAATATCTAGAGAGATTCTAACCAACCAAATGCAATTCAATGGTAACCGTGAGAGGAGTCCTAGTGGGCAAGCACTTAAATACGAGCCAGCAGGGTGCAGCAACTGCCAAAAAAGCTGATGCAGTCCTAAATTGCATCAACACAATGTCAAGATTACATGAAGTGTTAATATCACTTAAACTGTCTGGGTAAGACCATGCTTGGATTGCTTGGGAAAAAAATGGAATGCATCCAGTTTTGGTCACTGTGTTACAAAAAACGATATTGACTCTAGAATGCAACAAAGATGATTAGTGGGCTGGAGGTCAAAACTTATAATGAATGGCTGCAGAACTTAGTATGTCTAATCTAATGAAGAGAACTAGGGGTGACAAAATAGCAATCTTCCAATATTTGAGGAGCTGTCACAAAGAAGGGATAAATCTATTCTCCAAAGGATCTGATGGTAGAATGAATGCATGGAAACTTGCAAAGAGAGACCCAACCTACAGCTAAGGAGTAATTTCCTGACAGTGAGAAAAATTAATGAAATAGAAAGGCTTGCCTACAGAAGTTATGAGTGCTTCATCATTAGAAATTTTTAAGAAGACATTGAACCACTTGTCCAAAATGGTATAGGGCAGTGGTTGCCAACCAGTGGGCTGGGGACCACTGGTGGTCCGTGAAAATTTTTTGGTGGTCCACAGAGAAATGTCACCCACAAAGCACCAACCAAAGCAATTAATCCAGGCTGCATGGGAACACAAGGCTGCGCTGCCCACATGGCCCGTGGGAACACAAGGTTTGTATCGTTTGCATTGCGAACAACATGAGATAGTGAGGAGATGGGGGAAAGGGCAGAGGGGGGAACTTGCCCCATGCGTCCCATGCACCTGGCCAGGCCACTGGGCTGCTTCTTTCCATTTCTTTCTTCTTCTGCTTTTGGCAGCACGCAAGGAAAGCAGCAAAAGTATTTCTTTCTCTCCCCCAAACTCTACCAGAAATAGGTCTTTGGGACCTTGCAAGGCATCCTTCTCCAAGAGGATGTGCCAGCAAAGACTCATTTATGGCAGAGTTTGGGGGAGAGAAAGAAAGACTTCTGTTGCTTCTGCTGCTTTCCTTGCATGAAGCCAAAAGTCTCTCTCTCTCTCTCTCTCTCTCTCTCTCTCTCTCTCTCTCTCTCTCCCTCCCTCCCTCCCTCCCACCCTCCCTCTCTGAGAATGGAGCTGGAAATGGTATCCTGTGATCCCAAATAAAGAATGATCAATCGGTAGGAAAACAGGGTGGGGAATTTTCCTGCAATTTTTTGGGGATTTTCCCAGGGTCTCTGGTACACAGGATTTAAAATTATGAGTTTGGTGGTCCCTGTGGTCCAAAAGGTTGGCGACCCCTGGTATAGGGCAACTTTTAGGTCCCTAACTTTTACGGCTTGGCAGCCTGGTGGGGGTGAAGAGGCAAACAAACCAGCCTAATGCTCATGTAAGTTGATCTGTATGTGTATGCACTGGTCCGCTGCTCGCACAAGTTGAGCTGTGTGCATGCAGGGGGGCACCAGCCCAGCCGCTCGCACATCCCAATGGGCCATGGCCTGGTAGTTGGCCATGGCCTGGGGGTTGGGGACCCCTGGTATAGGGATTCTTGAGCAGGGGGTTGAACTAGAAGATCTCCAAGATTCCTCCTAACTCTGCTATTCTGTATTCTACTGTTTAGTCCATGTAGCCACTCAGTACGGAACTCAAAAACAAAAATTCTTAACTGAAAAAGTTGCATCTAACATTGTCACTTGATAGCTGCTTTATCCTCAAATTCAAACCCTTTGATTTCTGCATCCAATCCAGAAACCACTCAAAGGAGAAATGTTGGTCTAGTGGTTAAGGCTAGAAACTAGAAAGTTGTGAATTCTAATTCTGCTTTAAGCACGAGAATCAGTTGAATAACTTTGGGCTAGCCGCGCTCTCAGCCCAAATAACTTCACACAGTTGTGGTGAGGAAAATAGGAGGAAGAAAAAGCATTAGGAATATTCACCGCCTTGAGTTATTTAAAAAATAATAGTGACAGGATAAAAAAATAAAAATCATAACATTTAAAAAAGTAATATATTATTTTATGAACTGTCATATAGCATGGTTGTATGGAATTTTATTAGCTACCTATTAAACCAATACGTTTAATATGCTTAATAGTTACCTCTTTGTAAAAACTTAAGATTTCTGAGATAGTATTAATTTTATACCATGAATAACATAATGTGCAAAGCCTATTTTAATTAAGTATCTCTCTGAAAACAACAGGCTGACAGCAATTTTCTCATTTCACAGAAAATGTCAGCATTTACTGAAATGCCATAATTTGCATACTGCTTTGTAAAATGCTACATATATGCTTGGAGCTTGTAAGTCTCCCTTAGGTAGCCTATGTTCAAAACATTTATTATCCTTGCAAGAAATGCTTTATCAAAAAGAAAAATAGCAACAAATAGACAATATCGCAGGAGGCAATTACATGTAGGAGCATTTGAGAAACCATAAATGAAATCTACATGAATGAAGGCAAATATATGTGTCCCAAGATAATGTTGCAGGATCTAATTTGAGTCAGTCACTGGGATCACAATTTTAGTCTTCCAAGCTTTTGGACTTGTGTTGGAGTCCATCCTCAAGAAACTTTTTTCTTCTCCAAAAATGTGGAAACATTGTGGAGAGAAGTTCCCTGAGGATCAGTGGTGGGATTCAATTTTTTTTTACTACCGGTTCTGTGGGCGTGGCTTGGTGGGCATGGTAGGGAAAGGATACTGTAAAATCTCCATTCCCACCCCACTCCAAGGGAAGGATACTGCAAAATCCCAGTCCCTTCCCACCCCACTAACCTGCTTTTCAGCTCCATTCTCCTGTGCAGGGTTACAAAATAAGACCCAGCCGATCAGCTGAGACTTGGGAATCAGAGAATAGATGGGGGTGGGGCCAGTCAGAGGTGATATTTGCCAGTTCTCTGAATTACTCAAAATTCTGCTACTGGTTCTCCAGAACTGGTCAGAACCTGCTGAATACCACCTCTGCTGAGGATGGGCTTCAGCATGAATCCAAAACCTTGGAAGACTAAAACTCTGGTTTCAGTGACACACTCAGATTGGATCCTGAAATCCACATTATTACAAGCTATTACAAAGTCACTGTTGGGTTTCTTTGGTTGAAGGTCATTCTGCATGTGGTAAATTACAACTTTCAGAATTCACAATGATCGAATTCTTACTGATTTTGGAGTTCTGCAAGTTATAACCAGGGGTGGGATTCAAATTTTTTAACAACCGGTTCTGTGGGCATAGCTTAGTTGGTGGGCATGGCTTGGTGGTCATGTTATTGGCTGGGCATGGCCAACTCAATATCACTCACATCGAGGCACACATCTCCTTGCCTGGCCTCTCATGACTGTGGGGATGCTGCAACAGTCATAAGTGTGAAAAATGGTCGTAAGTCACTTTTTCAGTGCCATTGTAACTTTGAATGGTCACTCCACACAAGCAAAGTACCAGCAAAGGAAGGAAAAAAAAACTCCAGAGAAATTCCTGAGACAGGAAGTCTAGTCCTGCCAAGAATGTAATAATGGTTAACGGAGAGGCAGTTTCTGTAAGCAACCCCAGAATGTTTCCTTCCTGCCTTCCTTCCAGGATTAGGCCAGTAATTTCTTCTAACAACTGGTTCTCCGAACTGCTTAGAATATTAACAACCGATTCTAGAGAATAGGTGCGAACTAGTAGAATCCCATCCCTGGTTATAACCCATTATATTGGATGGTGCCAGTTTTGAGATGGCTGCAGCAGGTCACTGAGTTATCTTTATTCTCCTATGAAATTTACTCTGTCAAGGAAAATCTTACTTCAGGGCCACTGAAAATCATTCAAGCATTCAATAGGATTGTGTTCCTTTAAAAATGAAATCTCCCAAGCCACCATTTCCAAATTGTCTTTAGTTTCAAAAGCCTTAGTCAATGCAGCTATGGAGCAGTCTTGAAAAACAAATCTAAAATATTTTGGATGCATGAGACTAATAACACATTTATTTGCATTCTTCTAAATTCATCATTTCAAGGAAAGAATCAGCATGCAGTAGTATTAATATATTACCTACTTGACTGAGAAATATATGATCTCTAGCTCTGTCAATATATTAAACTTGTGAAATGCAATTTAATTAACTTTCTGCACAAAAGGATATTTCTGTGACTTTATAATATTAAGCAATGTACATATTTTCATAAAATGTATTCAAAAGCATTCCAAAAGCATATTAAGCAATGTATATACTTTATCTTTATAAAATGGATTCAAAAGCATTTATTTTTTCATATCAGAATCTGATATGAAAAAAAACAAAAACTGCCAACTAAAATCTTATTAAATGAGAAAAAGAAATGGTAGAAATCCTGCAGAATCGTATCCAGAAAATTATTCAATCTAGATGAACATTAGAAAACTCAGGTCTTCCAAATGTTTTAGATTACACTGCCAAACACTGTCAACATCTGAATCAAAACTTTAGGGAGAAACTTTAGGGAGCTTTAGGGAGAATTTGATAAAGAAAAATAAAAGCTCCACTAGACATTAAAACAAGAAAGAAATCATATGGGCACAAGAATAGCAGTATTATTTATACTATGTGACAATGTTTTTCCCTGTATAAATTGAAGGAGTAAAAAAAAATATGTACACCAAGATCTTCAAAATATCAAGGCCTCTGAAGTCAAACAGGTTTCCATAATAGCTTGCTTAGGTATTTGCTGATGCTGGCTCATGAGTTGTCTTAATCATCACTTGTATTTTTAAACGGGAACTAGGAAGTAACTAGCAACAAAAGGTGTATTATGCCAATATCGGCTATGTTAACTATATTTTCACTATTAGCAGAAAATAGAACCCATGTTATCAAAAATAAGATGATTGGCATTTGACATGATTACTTGTCAGCATTTATTATACAACTGTATAATGGTTGTTTGTAGTCTCCTTAAGTGGGCAGAATCTTGTATTCTATTCCCAGTCTTGTTCAAATAGATTTGGCTCAAACACATCATGCAGTCTCTACTTATAAATTGGGTCATGGGTAATTTTCCCCTGCAAAGTACATTTCCAACCACAAAAATGGTTTGCAGACATCCCATTCTTATTTTCTCAAAGTACTTAAAGCAATTCAATACATTGAATGTGCATTTTTTTTAACAAATTTTATTAATTTTTTAAAAAAACATACACAAACAAACAAAACATAGGATGTAGTAACATAAAATATCTTTTTCTAAAAAACACATAGAATATCTTATTTAAAAACAAGATAATTCCAAATTATCACATTTCTATACAAACACAATTTAATATATATATTTATCTTATCTGTTCAACTTCATATCCTTTCCCAACTTCTCTTTACTGCTCCCTTTCCTTCTGTTTAATTGTATTTCTTTTGCCTTAGATTATATATATTAGTTCTCTTCTAACATCCTTTCAAACATAAACAAACATTACACAAAACATAAATACATAAAACTTCTTTTTGGAAAGCGGCTTACCCCGGGTTAGATCTTTTTGTACAGACATAAATCAAATTCGTGCTCACATAATATACTATTTCATATCTTATTTAACATTCTATATTTTCTATATATTTTCTCTCTCCTATTCATTCTTTTAATTCTATTTTATTTATTTCCTCTCAATTTAAATAATTATACTTGCATCTTTTGTCCGTTCTCTTTCAATCATCTATTTTTCCTTTCTTTCTAATACAATATTTCTCCTGTAACCACTGGTTGAAGTATGACAACTTTTTATCTTTCCCCTAAATTTTACACTTAAAATAATACATACTTTCCATACTGATTCTGCTTCGTACATTCTAAGTACTACATTTCAAAATAATAAAACAAGCCAATAATATTAAATTTAATAAGTAATAGTAAAGCCAAGAAAAAAGGAATATTGAGTTTATAATATAATAAGAGCAATATTTCATAGTAAATTAAACTCTATTATCAAATCTTAAACATTGAATGTGCATTTGATGCTCAATGATTTAGCCAAAATACTTATCAAAGTATTTTAAATAGGAAAGCACAAACCAAGTAGAAAATGGTTGTATAGAATGCGAGCAAAAAGGACATAAATGTCCCAAACTTTTGGGACATGTCCCAAACAAGCACTCTAGCTTTGGAGTCCTTCATGCTCCCTGCGTTTGGTTGTTGGTTTGCAGACTTTTCATTCCTGCAAGTTTGTAAGACAACAACCAAACTCAGAGAGCATCAAGCAGTCCACAGTTCAACCGTGAGCTACAATTTGCATATTATTTTCTGTTGGTTCAGAAGCAACTTGTTATCTACATGAAAACTATTCAGGAAAAGCTACATAAATAGTAAATATTATAATGATGGGTTCTACAACAATATATGTTCTATGCTGAAAGTAAAATTGTTTTGTTTTTACCTATCTTGTTTATTCTTTTTTTATAATTTAGTCTTATAAATAAATGGTGACAAAATAGAAACCAAAGGGAAAGAGGTTTAAATGGATTTTTCATGAATTATTGGAAAGGACATAATTCTTCATCTTCTCACCACTATTCTCGGTCCTTCTGCTGTGATGGTGCCTTAATAATTGTATAGGGCTTTTATGTATTTCTAGCATCGCACAATTTGATCCAATTTTGGAACAGAGTGAAAAGATGTTTTTTCTGACTTGGTTGACATTTTTAGCAGTGGCTTGCAGCATTAAACTTTAATAGGGTTTAAATGTTGGTCTACAGCTTTCCTTTTCAAAGCTTACATTCTATTTTTTCATTTGAGAACAGATGTTTATGACCTAAATTAAAGTTCTGTTCCAACTTCCTCTTAATCTTCCACAATTTCATTCTGTCAACAGCTTGGATGGATGCTTAACTTCAGTTGACCTAGAACTGCAGAATATTACAGCTTTACCAGCATATATATATTTTACTAACACCATGTAAAGTACTGGAATTAGTTGCAAGCAGAGGGCAACTGCATGGGCAAATCTCACATTTTATTTTGCATTATTTGAAAGATATCTCAGAATTGCTTGGCAGCCAAACTGAAGATCTTCTTGTGTTAAGTTATATCCCACTTTCAGTTAATATAGTTGTCTGTGAAGTTAATGAAAGTGTGACATATATAACATGAGGAAAGGCATGAGCCATTTGCTACACAGGTTTTAAAAAGTCATTATATTATTATTATTTGATTTTTCATATCACAAATGACTGCAGCACAACAGAAAGAAGGAAAAAACCTTATATCCATCTACCCATACTCTCAAATCTTTCAGTTCAGGTTTTCTGTTGATTATAGCAATTAAAGTGCTGTGATAGCCACTGTAATTGACAATGCACTAGGGTTACTTTAGTGTTATTGTTATTTAAATTATAAAACAATTGAAAAACAATTATATATTTGGTTTCAAAGCCTTGTAAGCTCCAATTTGTTGCTGCAAAGTCAACACTCCCAATTTTGTAACTTTTTGCAGTGAAATATTATCAGCCTTACCAGATAGATCAGACAGGATGCATGACCAGATAAATTACTTTTTTATAAAGCTACATTAATAGAATCATGCAAGTCTGAACATACAATTTTCCCACCATCACTTTTATAGCCCGAGAACTTGCGTAGAGTCCCTTTTAAGCATCTTGCTTTGTCTACTATGCAGCTATGTTGCTTTTTATCTGACCAGACTTCCAAAGTCTTTCCCAGGTACCATTACAAGCATTTACTAAATAGCAACAACATTGAAGGAAAAGAGAACATTCATAAACTACAGTAACTGTTTGCTTTGCATATTTTGCTAACATTCTTATTTCTCAGAATTACATCTTTTCCCTTTGCACAGGATTGGGACTTTCAGATCCTGCAGAACTTACTAAAATACAGATGTCAACATTTCAACAAGAGCCCTGATGGCGCAGTGGTTAGAATGCAGTATTGCAGGCTAATTCTGCTGACTGCCAGCAGTTCAGTCCTCACTGGTTCAACGTTGACTCAGCCTTCCTTCCGAAGTCAGCAAAATGAGAACCCAGGTTGTTGGGGACAATATGCTGATTATGTAAACAACTTAGAGAGACCTGTAAAGAACTATGAAGCAATACTTAATGGTGCTATTGCTATTTGCTAAGGAAGACTCATGGACATCAAAATGGAAGCCAGGACAACTCAGCCATTAGGCTGATGGAATAACTCCCTTTGTGATTGACCTGCATTATATCTCTTTATGTTCTGGAAACTGCTTGAGAACTCTTCTTTAGAACTTTTTGTGATTAGTTACTTTTACTCATTTTTAAAAAAATTAAATTATGTATACAATTACATTGGCAAGGTGAGATAAAGGCAAATATTAACACAAAGATGCTAAGTCAACAATCAGCTGCAAGTAGCCATTCCCAGAATCACTTGTTCTTAGTTAATGCTTTCATATTAAACATCCATTTAGTACTAATGTAGCCAATGAATGACAAGCTTCATTCAACTCTCAAACAATCAACTAAAGCCAGCTTATTTGTCAGCCACCATCATATTTCTGATCAGACTCTGTACCACCTTCATTTTATGACTAGCAATACCAGTAAGGAAATATCAACTCTATTGCACCCAATAATTCAATAATTCAGAGGCTATGACTATACGACAATCTAACATTTTATTTGCTGTATATTACACGAACGCTGTCTAAATGGTTAATTTATGAATTTATGTACAAACCCCCAATTTATGTGCAAACCCCCAAATGAGCTTCAATGAGTAAACCATGATTTAGTTTAACACAGATAAGTTGGTTGTGTAAGCAGAAACAGTATTTGAGCATGAAAGAAACATAAATCAATAATGTCCCCATGACAAATGCAAAAATAGGGCTGTGAATTTTCATTCTGGCTGCTTTAAAATAAATAAAAATTGAGATAGAGTTATGAAAACTAGGCTGCACTGAGAGTCTATGAGAAAAGAAACCACACTCTAGAATGTACTTAGATTCTATAGGAATCAAGTGTTTGTATCCAACAGGCTGTAGTCTCCTCGGATTCTTATCTTTCAAATTAGATGCCCACTGAAGATATTGTGGGCTGCTACTTTGTCACTGGCCTTTTTCTGATGGCAAAGAGTCAACAGCAGTGTAGACCTTTGGTATGGTAGGACAATGTCTCATTTATTGTTATTACTATTATTTGACACAAAAAATGACAGTGTACACAGCAAACAAGATAACTACGCTGGATTTCGTATCACAAATCACTAGTCAAACACTTCCCAAGTGTTTAGGACTGAGTGATGTATCGACGGATTATACAAGCAGATCCCAGTAAGGTGGCCTTCTGCAGCTGACCAATGGTGATTTTGTCAGTGCCAATTGTTTTTATGTGCTCGCCTAGGTCTTTAGGCACAGCACCTAGTATGCCAAGTACCACTGGAACAACCTGCACTGGATTATGCCAGAGTCTCTGCAGTTCGATTTTCAAGTTTTGATATCTGGTGATTTTTTCAAGTTGTTTTTCGTCGATTCTTTTTCAGGCTTATTATCCCACTAATTCTTTGCTACAGGCATATGGCAGTTGTGACACAAGTTCCAATGGACCATCTGAGCGACTGTGTTGTGACGTTGTTTGTAGTCAGTCTGAGCGATTGTCCTGCAACAGCTCAGTATGTGATTGATGGTTTCATCTGCTTCTTTTCAGAGTCTGCATTTGGAGCCATCAGCAGATTTTTCTATTCTGGCTTTGATTGCATTCGTTCCAATGGCTTGTTCTTGGGCTGCAAAAATCAGGCCTTCTGTCTCTTTCTTCAGTGTTCCATTGGTCAGTCTTTTCCTTATCTACTTTTCCTTGGATCTTTTCAAGGAAATAATAATAATAATAATAATAATAATAATAATAATAATAATAATAATAATAATAATAATAATAATAATAGTAATAGTAATAGTAATAATAATAATAATAATAATAATAATAATAATAATAATAATAATAATAATAAAGAGAACCAGCATCAAGAGAAATTTGAAATAAATTCTCAATGACTCTGAGATTCAGAGAAAAAAAGCACAATCCATTAGAAGAAACTTCTAAACAAAATTTAGGCATATTTTGACACAGAATTATTGTCAGAATTTAGAAAGAAGATTCCAATCTTGAAAAATTTAATTTCAAACATACTTCTTTGGAAAAAAAGGAGAAATCTGGGGTTTAGAATTTCACCCAAATATTGGAAGCATATAATCATATATGGTGACATATATGAAAAAACAATAGGTTATTAACCAAGTACAATCTTTGCCCTCATAAGTCCTTGGTATCTATGATAAAGAAAGAAGAATGAACCCCATTTGAGATTTTGGGAGATCTAACGGCAGTCAGTGTTGACAGTGCTGGCTTTAATAGACCAGCCACTTGGCTCAGAGAAGGTAGCTTCCTACATTCTTTTGTCAGGTGATCCAGTGAATTCACTTGGCTGAGCTGGGATTCAAGCCAGATGTGTCCAGGCGTAATAGCTGCAATACATCACTAGCACTCATTTTAGGACAGATAGGAAAGGATGAGGGACTTTCCACTAGTACATATCCCAAATTGAATAAAGCTCGGGCATTTAGGAAGCAGAATACATGTCAAGATACAGTTACTGTAGAAACTTTAATGCATTTTCTTGATAGATACTAAAACATTTTTAATGCCTTCCTATCATTCCAGTTGTTTGAGGTGCAAATCCAATGGCACTACCACTACCACAGAACTGAAGAAGCTTCTTGTATGAGAAACAAAATGTCTTTAAGGAAAAACAAAGTCCAGTTGCCTTTTGGAAAAGCACCTTTGTATCTTTGTCTAAGACAATGATGGCAAACCTTTTTGTTATGGTGTGCCGAAAGCACGCAATAGCATGTGTGCATGCCAGAACCCACAATGAAATGCGCCCCACCCCCTGCGCATGCATGCACAACCCCCCCTTACCTGCACTGCGCATGTGTGTGTCTCCCAGCTGATTTTCGGCCCGTTTGAGGCCGTTTTCACCCTCCTGGGGACTCAAGGGAAGCCTCTGCAGCCTTTGGAGGCCGAAAAACAGGTCCGTTTTGGCACTTCCGGTTTCAGCACTTCTGGTTTCGGCACTTCCAGTATTTCCAGAAGGCCTGTTTTTTGGTCTCCAAAGGCTGAAGAGGCTTCCCTCAAGCCCTCGGGAGAGCAAAAAAGGCCACAAGTGGGCCAAAAATCAGCTGCACGGTGCAGGTAAGTTTGGCTGGGGCTCAAGTGCCCGCACAAGTGCCATAGGTTTGCCATCATGGGTCTAAGAAATTGCTAATTTGAGTTTACTACTTTTTGACTTTCCTCATACAAATTGCTAATTGAGGCTTCTGCTCTTTGACTTTCTTCATAGGTACATATACATAAAACCCATACTTGTTGACTGTTATGCTGATAAGATGTAGTTAGAAAGGCATTACCTATCCTTTCAATTCCTCTTTTGTAAATAAATCTCATTTCTATTATAGTTACTATATATATCTTTACTAATCCTAGCTATACCATTCTTAAGAATCCTCATATGTACACAGAGCACTTCACTTTCCAACACCAGTGAGTTTAGAATCCAAGTAAAAATATGGTTTGGGAAGAAATTAATACAGATTGTAGATGTGTATCGTAACTGCTGGGTAGCGCAAATTATGTACAGAATTCTACCTTTTTTGTGGTTCAGAAAAATGGTTCTGTCATAGGCTAGGAATGCACAAAATACATCAAGAACATGCATCCTAAAACACTCAAAGTTGTGCAGAATGTGCAGTTTTTGCAGTGTAGAAATGCATACAACAATGATTGCACAATTTGTTGTTATAATGCAGAGTTATATCATTATAGCAAACTGTTTAACAAGGTATATTTAAAATGCAAAACAATATAAAACACAATCTGTTGAGTCAAACTGTTGTGTGTCATATGCATATTTGTTTATTTTACTGTATTTTGTCTGTTTTGATGAACTCAAGACTATTAATAGAATAACATTTGAGCATGCACAGAATGTCATCAACATGACAACTGATTCAAAATCTATGTTGCAAGAAAAAAACAGCACAGAAACTGACCTTCCTCTTTTTATTTCTGTTGTTTTCATAGTAACACACCTAGACACATTATCTTATTTTAGAATATGCATTTCTCTAACCAATTATCCTTGGAAGCAAATACTACAACAATATTTAATTGACAAATCAATTAGCATTCCTCATCGTAGTATCCTTCATGTATATAACTTACAGCTTACATCATCTCTGACCAGTAACACTTGAGACTATGAAGTTCTGTGGCAAAACAACTAGAGAATGACATTAAGTAATTTATTTTTTATCTGACTGTTCTAACTGGAGGGTCCTAAGAGAAGAGGTGGTATTCAGCAGGTTCTGACCTGTTCTGGAGAACTGGTAGCGGCAATTTTGAGTAGTTCGGAGAACCGGCAAATACCACCTCTGACTGGAGATTTACAGTATCCTTCCTCGCCCACAGAACCGGTAGTAAAAAAAAATTGAATCCCACCACTGCCTAAGAGGAATTTATTGTAATACAAAATTGAGAAATTTTAATACACTAAAAAGAAAACAAAATGTGAGTGAGTGATATATTTTGGGATTCAGAAAGCAGACATTAAATTCTGATTAAACAAAAAAGTTATTTTTGCACTCAGTGCCTTATTAGGAGTAAATAAATTTTTAAAAATCCAGAAAGAAAGAAATATTCTGCATTGTTTTCTATCTGCTAGGCTGTCTTTGGAATTTTTCAAAGAGAGAAGGAGAAGGAGACAGAAAAGGAGAACGAGAAAGAGAATGAAAAGGCAAATTTTATTTAAAATGTCAAAGTGGCATATTATTTAGTTGTGGGTAGCCGAGGCACAAATCTTCTCTTTTTTTGATCTGCAGTCTCCCTGCCTTTTCTCATTTCCAAAGGAAGACCTCATGAGCCTATTCCTCACATTGGACTTTTTCAGATCTCCTGCCCTTGAGAGTTTGTTATAAGAATTCTCCTTTCATTCACCCTATTTCTCTGCCCCAACTAAAGAATGTCAAAATGCCGTTTTTGCCCATCCCTAATCAAAACAACATTCTTGTTTCTCAGCGGGAGGTGGTGGGGGGAGACAAGAAAATCTGAAAGCTCCTATGCTTTTGAACAAAACTCAAGCTATTCTGATCATTCTATTTATCATTAAAACGTTTGATGAACTCTGACATATATCTTAGCTGCAAAAGTATCTATCTTCTTCGTGCTGCAATCTTCTCACTGTCTCATACACTCACTACTAATAGATACAGAACCCTGGAAGGATCACCAAACATCCAGTTTGTGGTCTTCAAGTATATTTGCTTAACGTGTTATACTGACAAGGAGAAGACAATCCTCACATCACAGGAAATTGAGGGATAGCCAGCAAGCAGAAGATGCCAGCTTACAAATCCTCAGATTTACATCAATTGATGAAAATGGGATCAGAAAAGAGGGGAGAGGGAGGGAAGGAAAAAGAAAAGAAGAGAAATACCTACTAGCAGGTCTTGCTGACAAAGGGACATGGTTCATGATTGATGATGTCTTTTGAATATATGACAGAGAGACCTAACCTTTCTTTAGTTAATTGTTTTATGTGTGTGCATGATGTGATTGCCACATTGCTCTAAGTTCAGTCATGCTTTGAAGGATTAAGCCACAACTGATTGCTTTCGCTCATCATGTTAAACTGTTAGCCATGTTTTGTACAAACAATGAATAGATTGTTTCATAGGACATACTAAATCTAACTCAAATTTAACCCATGACCTTTCAAGGTGGTGGACAGCACTGTGCAATTTTGTTCAATGGAGCTACAAATTCAAGAGACAAAATGCCAGAAACATCTTAAATCAAAGGTCTCCAAACCTGGCAACTTTAAGACTTGTGGACTTCAATTTAAAGTTGCCAGATTTGGGGACCTTTCTGGGCTTTGGTTATGCCAAAACAAGGGGTTCTACACTGCCTTGTGGTATTCCCCACATGTGCCACATATGTGCCACTTCAACTTCTGAGTCATGTTTGGCTTTTCTGATCTAAATCTCTGCAGAGCCTTATTTAAAATAAATATATAAAAAATGAAAATGTCTAAAATTTAGTTTATCTGGCTACCTTTGAAGGTGTTGTTGTGATATAGTATAATGTAATAATATCTCAATGTCTTTTAAAATTTGGGCACCACCTAATGGTACCATTGATGCTACAGCATCGTAAGTTCCACATTCTTGATACCAGACTTAGCATATCAAAACAGGCATGTATCTCAAGTGGCCTTTATAGAAATGTAGCACTGTTTCATCAGCCATATTAGATTTGTCATGGCATATTCCAAGTAGGTAGGATCAAATTTAATTCCACTAAATTGTAGGATGATTGTGTCCCATCCAGGGGCTCTGCACATACACCTTCAGGTCACATTTTGGCACTCAGGTTCTAAATAGAAATAATTTTACTCTGTATGTGTGTTTGTGTTTGTGCATGTGTGAGAAACATCCAAAGTCCAAATATCCAGCTGTATAAATTGTTGTGCAAAATAAAACGCTGGAAATCATTGTGTTTTCTGTTATTTTAAAAGTCATCTAATGGTAGGTCACAATTTAGCAAACCTGAACACAAAGTCACGACAGGGACACTTGCTTGGACAGAGGAAGGCATTCTAGATGACTACTTTGAAAATGCTAATGTTAAATTATTGAAGTTGGGTTTTTGTTTTTTTCCAAGATAGCATCTCAATTAGACATCTCAAATTGCTAATGTCTTTTTTGTTGCAGATAAAACGAAACATGGAAGCCAGCCAGCGTCTGCAAGCATGAAAAGGTGGCCGTACCGGATATAGCTGACATAATAAACATGGTTTGCTAAAGCGTTATGTTTGGCAAGTAAACTCTGTTCTTAATTGAACAGAGGGAAAGACACCATTAACAACAAAAAGTATTATTGTTGTTGTTGGAAAGAAAATAGAATATTTAAATTGCTTTGTGTGCAGCAACTATTTTGTTTCATAGACGTTAAGAAGGAACTGGCCACATAGTGAGCAAGTAAATGTGAATCTACAAAAAGTTTTAATTAAGCAACTCCTTACACAACAGCATCATGCAAACCAGTCTTCTCAACATGAATGCAGATCTTTGATTGTAGAAAATGCAAAGTTCAAACCTGCAAATGAAACTGGAGGGAAAAGAAAAGTTTGCCATGATGCACAACTAATGGCCCCAAAGTTGCTTGTAACCCTTCAAAGCGTTGGATGGAACCCCTTCAAAAACAAACACTGAACTGTCATTTTTTCACTGTAAAAGGCTATTAAATAGCGCATCAGTAGACCGGCACAAAGAAAAATAGTTATGGGTTCAAAGCAAATTAAATTGTTTCTTTCCTTTCACTATACTCCTTTTTGTCATGATATATTCTTCTCCTGGTTTCATCTTGTAGCATATGATCCCATGACAAAGTAAAACCCAGCACCAAGCATTCTGTACACCTGTATACAAAAAGGGCTTGTATCAGGGGATTGCAAGATTTTTATTTATTTATTTATCTTATTTATTTGGTTTGTCAATTGCTTACAAGATAATAGGTATAAGTAAAAACATAGTTATGAATACATGATACATATAAGAAAAATAATAAAAACAAACAAACAATAGGACAGGGATGGTAGACACGTTGGTGCGCTTATGCATGCCCCCTATTGATAATATTTAGATAATATTTAGATAGATGATATTTTGATTCCCATAAGCCCTTTCATTGATCCATGCTAGACAAGAGAGATGGAAACTGCAGTTCAAGTTATGTGATTAACTATATGGTAATATTTCCAATGTTTCATATGTTCTTCTACTAATCAATATGTCTATTGGTTTCAGCAAATCCGAGTCTCAATGGCACTTTTCAGCACTCACAGACAATTACCCAAGTGAGGCAGCAAGTTTAATAGGATGACTAAGCTATAAAGACATCATTCTTCTCTCTTTCTCCGTCTCACTTCTTTTCTTAAGGCACCATGATCAGAGATGCTCATGTATTCTATAATTGAGAAAAATGGCAACTGACATATACTAAAAAGCACAGCCAATGAAAGCTATAATCTTTTCCCATAATGCACTGCAACATTTCAATATCTAGGCAATTGGGGGAAAATATTGGATAGTCATTGGCAGCAGCTAAAACAGGTTCTGCTTCAGCTCTTATAAATAATAAGTATGAAAGCAGAATCAATAAGACAGTTGCCATACATCATTAAGTCTCCAACATTATGGTCTCACAACCATGTTCAATCTTCTATTTTTCAGCAGAAAATTATTAAAAAGTTTCCCTCCTCCAGCAGACATGGGCTCCACTCTCATGCTGTTATGGAAGCAAATGAGAATATTGTACTTCTGGAGGAACGTTGGATTTTACTAAATTAACCAAATTTATAACTTGTAAAATCTTTTTAAAAAATTCTTTTAATCATTTCATTCTCATTTTCAATATGTAAACTTTATAACCTACCTAAACTCTGGCCCATTTAAGGCGTCCAGATAAATTTTATACATCAATCAATTCCAAACTTTCATCTTAGCTATAACTATTTTATTTACTTCAACTTCAATATTCGCTTCAACGATAAGAATTATTACTAATAAAATATAAATCAAAGCATCTGAGATATAGACTCCAGGTTATACAATGCAAAGATTGAAATGTAAAGTTGCATTCAGTTTTTTATTTATTTATTTGATGTATTTGATTTGTCAATCGCTTACAAGATAATAGGTTTAAGTATAAACATAGTTATGAATACATGAAATGGATACAGATTAAAAAAAAACAGTAGGATACGGATGATAGGCATGTTGGTGCGCTTATGCACGCCCCCTACAGAACTCTTAGGAAAGGGGTGAGGTCAATAGTAGACAGTCTAAGGTTAAAGTTTTTGGGGTTTGGGGAAGAAATCACAGATTCAGGTAGTGTACTCCAGACATTGATCACTGTTGCTGAAGTCATATTTCCTGCAATCAAGTTTGGTGTGGTTAACCTTGAGTTTGTATCTATTGTGTGCTCTTGTATTGTTATGGTTGAAGCTGGTATTCATTGACAGGTAGGACATTGCAACGTATGATTTTATATACTATATTTAGATCGGACCGAAGGCGACATAGTTCTAGGTTTTCTAGGTCTAGAATTTCAAGTCTGGTGTCATAAGGTATTCTGCAACCAGTAGAGGAGTGGAGAACTCTTCTTGTGAAATATTTCTGGACTTTTTCAACTGTGTTAATATCAGATAGGTAATGTGGGTTCTTCTTCTGCTGCTCTGGCCAGGATTTAGGTGTTATTTATTCTTTGTAACAAATAAGTTGTTTTTCATCTCCAATGCAATGAATGCAATGATTTAGGCTAATGAAGATTTATATTACTGAGAGAACCAAACTCAACACTATATAAACTGTTTTACATTCAAAGTGAAGTATTGTAGCCTATAGGTTTTTATAGGTTGTCCTATCTTCAAATACATTAATTAAAAAATATCCTAACAAACAACCTTTACAACATAAATGATATTTAAAGGACGAGCTACCAATTTAATTCTCAGAACATGTTGAGAGTTCGGACATAATGCAAGAAACCCAGTTTTGAAGTAGCAATTTAATATATAACGTCAATGCGGAAAGGGCTTTAAGTCCCACAAAATGCTGGACCTGAAATATGTTCAATAAAAAACTATGAGATAAATCACTTTTACCCAGCAGCTGCTGATAATTTAATGCCACCTATCATTTAATGTGGTATGTTTACCACCTTCCTTCCTTGGAAGGTTAATTACTCTAATGTGCTTGTCTAGTTATCTTACCGTCATGGTTAATATTGCTTCAAAAATAGAGGCGATTAAACAAATCCCTTTACTTATCATATAAAAATAGCGATAGTGCATTTTCATAAACATGTGTTTAACAGATTTTATACTGAAATCTAAAGGCAAACTATTTACAAATTGTGCTATACCACCAGAGGAAATTTTAGCTGAAAAATTAAAAACAGCACCATGATTTGTAATTACAAAAATACGTTAAAATACCAATGTTTTCAATTTTGGCAATACCAAAGAACTGTAAATGGATTGAAAGTTACCAAATGCTTCTTTGTCATTTATTATATTTCTCATTACTAACAGAAGAACTAGGGAGCATTTCCAAGAAGCTGTAAAATATAGAATAAAATCAAGGGAAAAATCTTCCCCCCAAAGTTGAAATACTGAAGATCCAGAAAAACATATTCCTAAGGTATTCCCTGGGGAAAATATTACATAAACCTGGGAGTAGAAAAGGCTGTTTCTCACTTTCAGATAGTCAAATGTCTGCCAATGGTGGCATTTTAAAAAGAGTCTCTTCTGATGATCAAAGTTCTTGGAGAGATTCAAAGTCGAGAAAGTGACTTCTAGCTAATTAGAGCCTTAAATGTTGGCATCCAAATTTTAAACAGTGTCACAGTCAATTAATGCAAATGTTTCGATACCAACACTATGAGAACCCTTTTGGTTACGCTGTTAATGTACCTAGCTACAGCATTTTTACTTGTTACATTTACTGGATACAACTGCAATGCAGAAGATGGGCTGTAACCAACATATGGATACCCATAACTAACTCAGGAAAGGTTGCAGCTGGCACACTAGCTTTAATGATGCAAAAGCCACTAATTGTGAATCTAATGACACCAGAAGATCAAGAAGCATCTCTGTCAGAGACGCTTCCTTATGTAATACCCTCTCCTCTGATATCTGGAGAGCTCTGACTCTTTTGGCATATATAGATGAGTGACACCCACCCACACATATCTAATGTGTGTGGGAGGATGGGTGTATTTTCAATATATTTAAACCTCATCATCAATAATATTTCTTGGTTTAAGTTCGACACTCCAGATCTCTAAATGACCTTCCCCAATGGTTTCATGTTCAGACAGTCATGTTCGGAGAGTCTTGTAGGCTACAACTAGTTAACCTGAGTGCAGTCTGACAGGAAGGACTAACATCGCTGCAAAATACAGCCAACCTTATCAGATAATCCATAAGAATATTATGGCTCATTGTATCAAAAGCCATCAAGAAGTCCATAGCAAAGTTGTAGTGCCCCATCCCTAGACAATACTCCTATTGCAATGCATCCCAACAATCTGTTTCACTCAAATATAATTGGTGCAGTGAGGCCATTGTTTTCGCAATCTGATTATTCTATTTGAGACTGGTCAATCATTACAAACATCTTCAGTCAAAGATAGCATGTTTCCAATAAAGTCTTTGAATAGTCTGCTTTAAGAAGGTGCTGACACATGTCAGGCTGAAGGAGCCATTAATCACCTGCTCTAACCATGGGTTCTTCCCATCCTGGCTGATTTAATCTGCCAGGAGTGACAAGGTCAAACAAGCAGATCATGGCTCTCATTTCTCCACACATTTTGACCATTCTCTCAAGATCTATAAGCTATGAAGAACACAAATATGAACAGAACATGGCATTGCCAAGCTTCCTGCTTGTGACCTGCCCCAATACTGGAGCAGAATTTTCCTTTTTTGTTCATATATACATACAGTACATACATACATATGTACGTACAAAAATTGCTTGCAGCAAACTTTTGACTATTTTGACTCCCCACATCGAATATCTTGATGGTAGAGGTGCTATAAAAATACTTCCTAGTTTCATGCAGACACATTGGTGATGGAGAAATATTTTGCTGCATTGAGAGCACGCTGCCATGGGACCTAAAATGGGCCCCATTTTGTATATGTTCTGATGTGTAAAAAGAGTTCCTTTCCAGTACTTGAATTCCAGGCCTCTAAACTTCCCTTTCAGTAACAGTGAAAAGAGACAATAGCCAACTTCAATTATTCCTAAAGGATACTGAGTCAAAGTAAATCTCTTAGAACACAATACAGAGCAATAATTATTATCTAGCTTGTTCTCTTTCTCCCGTGACTCTAAAATGAAATAATTTTGTTCTCTTTGAAAGTCTACTTTTTCTGATTTAATTGAACCTGATCATTTTCATGCTGGTTATTACAATTAAGAGGAGAAAAATGTCAAGTGATCTGGTTGTTGCATACAAAGTGTTAAATTAAAAACTGCAAAGAATGCACAGAAACAATTGATACTTTCCTATTTCAAGTTGGTTTCTCCTTCTGACCAAAGATCATGCTTTTGTTCCTATTTTAATTCTTATCCTTCTGCACCAACTATGGAACTTGGAATATGTATGTTACAAAGAGATTTGTTAGCAAAGCAAAATAGAAAATAATATCTGGTCCCTTTTATTGCTTGAACCAGAGTTCTATATATACCTAATAATGGATAATGGATGGAAACTGAACAAGGAGAGATTTAACCTGGAAATAAGGAGAAACTTTCTGACAGTGAGAGCAATCAATCAATGAAACACCTTGGCTTCGGAAGTTGTGGGAGTGCCATCACTTGAGACTTTCAAGAAGAGATTGGACTGCCATTTGTTGGTATAGGGTCTTCTGCTTGGGTGGGGGGTTGGACTAGATGACCTACAAGGTCCTTCCAACTCTGATTATCTGTTATCTGTTACCTACAGGGCTTTTTCTTCTGTGACAAAGAATGCAAGCAAATAAGTCTATTACTCAGGGGTGGGATTCAAATTTCTTAACAACTGGTTCTGTGGGTGTGGCCTAATTTATGGCTGTGGTTTGGTGGTCATGTGACTGGCTGGGCATGACTTATATGTAAATATTATAAATATTTTGGTAAATACTGAATTTTTTATTAAAAAAGAGCAACTTTTATCCAAAATCAAGCAAAACAGACAGGCAGATTGAGTTGCTCACAGAATCACAGATTCACTCAAAGATCTATCTTTCTGTCATTGGCTATCTGAGTCAAATAAAATTTGTTTGCAAGCAAACTCATAAAATTTGTAGCAAGCAAACTCACAGAATTAACTCACAACACACCATGTATGTAAATATTGATTTTTTTATTTAAAAAAGAGCAACTTTTATCCAAAATCAGGCAAAGCAGGCATATTGAGCTGCTCACAGAATCACAGATTCACTCAGAGATCTATCTTTCTGCCATTGGCTACCTGAGTCTGCACTGAATAAAAGAAGCTTCAGTCCTAAGGAAGGTTCAGCTCTGCTTAAAAGCAGAGCCGAAGTTCTAAAGATTAGTTAGAAAGCAAGAAACCCAACAATTTCCTGCTTTTTAGCTAATCTAAATTTCCCAGCACAGCAAAATAGCTGATGGTCGGGAGGAAAAAAAGGAAAAATAGCAACTTAGCACGCAAATTTGCCAGGTAAGGAAGGAGTGGGCAGGGAGGTTTCCGGTGGGCCATGTGGGTGGCGCAACCTGGATTAATTGCTTTGGGGTGCTCTGGAGGTGACATTTCTGTACTGACCACCAAAATTTTCTCACAACCCACTGGTTGGCAATCACTGGCCTAGAGAGCACTTGAAGGACTCTGCCTAGCTCTGGGCATTGAGGATTGGTCAATCTAAGATAGAGAAGTCAAACTCAATTTCATTGAGGGCCGCATCAGGGCAGTGGTGGGATTCAACTGGTGTTACTATCGGTTCGGTGAGAGTGCATTTTGCGCACGCGTGTACAGCATTTCCAAAAAACCTCAGCTGTGCTGCCTGGACAACTGACAAGCGCAGGTGCACAGCATTTGAAAAGCCTCTTCTTTCCTACTTTTTCAACCTCAGCTGTGCCATACAAAGCAGCTGAGGTTGAAAAAGCAGGAAATAAAGAACATCCAAGAGCCCGGGCAGGCATGTAGGCCAAACAGATGAACAAAAGGTTGTTGTCTGCTGCTCTTTAGAGCTACCAGTTCTATAGAACCAGGTCGAACCGGTAGCATCCCACCTCTGCTATTACTTGAAAGAAGTCTATGTAGATATGATACATTCTTAGTTACTTTGTTAGTAATAAAGTACTGTCATCATCATCATCATTGTCATCATCATAACTATCGTCATTATGATTGTGATTCATCCCTGTTTATTTGGTATAAAATGTTGTGAGGAAAAAATACATTTATAATTACAAATCCATCTACCCAATGATCCGTAGCAGAATGTTCCTCAAAATGTTTCTTGAAAGAGAAACATTTGCAAATAGACAAGAGAACTGGCTTCCATTTCTGTCCTCTCTCCACCTCTTTCAAATTATTTTGATTTGCAGCAAACAATAAAATATAGCAACACACAGGCTGGCAAGGTTTACTGGCAAGGCAATTTCAGGGATTTATTTTGTTATAACAACTTGAACACATAAACCTCATGTATTATTACATTGAGACATAGTAGGACCACTAAAAGAATATTTCAATCAATATAAATTGTTAACTCTGACAAATTAGAGTCCCATTACAGTATTTCAGAGCATCTGTGACCCAGACTGGATGCAAATCTAGACTGATTTATTACAATATTGTAAACTAAAGTTACTTAGGCGAGGTGGGCAGTGTAAAAATGTAATAAATATATATTTTTGTAATATATTTGTATTACAGTTATTTGTAAACTAGCTTTCCTGAAGTTGGCACCCTCCTGATATCCTGGGATAGTAACTCTCTGTGTCAATATAGCTATGCTGATATAGTAGGAAAAACTATGTGTGGGTGTTGAAAACCACATATCTTCAAACTGCCAAGGTTTAGAAGAACTGCATTAGGGCAAAGCATACATTGGTTACTGACAGGTTGGAGGGAAAGACAGTCCTCAAGAGGGAAGGCATTACATCCTGTCTTTATAGACTTCTGCAAATTAGGATATATGTGTGATTGGATATAGAAGCAAGATCGGATATAACATCACGCACCAAGTGAGCCCTTTAAGGGATAACCATGAGCTAATGAGCTTCCTCACCCCCAAAGAAATCTTCACTTAAGCTGTTCTAAATCGAATTAGTTTAGGAAGGATTCTGATACATCGTACCAAATACTGTACTTTGAATTCAGACTTTGGATGTTCTTTTGCAATTGGACATCTTTGGATATTTTCTTAAGATTTGCAATTGCTAATTGAAATTGCTTGTATGTTCTAAAAGGTTAAATGAGATAGGTAAGAAAAAAATGTGGTTTTCATTTTGGATAGTTGATGTGCCAACATTTTATTTCATAATTTTCCTTTGATATTTTCTTATGTTTGAAAAGTATTAAATGCATTGTGATAATACCATATTCTTTGTTAAACTGTAAAAACATATGTCAAAATTCTATATTAATACAGGAATTTTTGAGGTAAATTCACATAAGTAAATTACAGTTTAGAATATTTATGTGCTATCGTGTTTTTTTTTTACAAAATTCCTCTCATTTTCTAGATGTTTGTCATCTAAGAGTGAAACAAGGAATTTATGATTTCAATACCCTCATTTCACAGTCCTTTTGAACCTGTAATAAAGAACAAAGATACTTTTTCTAAAACATTTATCTGTGTTCATTCATTTGCATGACCAAATGTGTTTTTTCTGACATTCTGTAGATTAGTTCACTAATGTTTTGATCCAAATTAAAGTGTGCAGATGGTGTTTATTCTGTCATAACATGTGTAAAAATATTTGTAATAATTGTGAGAACTAAATAGGAATTCAATAATATAGTTTTTAAAACAGAAATTTAAACAAAAATATGAATAGATAAGCACATTTCTCCTTTTTACATATGAATCATAACTTTATCAAAGATCTCAAAATGTAATGATGGGAAAAAAAATTAAAACAAAGACTCATCCTCCTCATTTACTGCCATCAATCTGGTATAAAACTAGGTTTTTGTTCTTCATTTGTTTTGTTAGTATCATGATCCTGCTTGGTATTACAATTTTATTTCCCCACAGGCACATATTTCTGCCTGCCTGGGAAAACAGCCAGGATACCACTTCATATCTGTTGAAAAAGAAACTGGTGAGTTTGTTGTTGATTTCATTGTCAGGAAAAAGGGAGATGGGCAATTAAGAAATATGAAATATAAAAAAAGAAAGAAAGAAAGAAAGAAAGAAAGAAAGAAAGAAAGAAAGAAAGAAAGAAAGAAAGAAAGAAAGAAAGAAAGAAAGAAAGAAAGAAAGAAAGAAAGAAAGAAAGAAAGAAAGAAAGAAAGAAAGAAAGAATCCTTTGGAATAGGTAGACATGCCAATTGGAAATGCCTTTTGGTCTGCAGTAGGCCTCATTCCTCTTTATACACAAAATCTTCAATGGCTGGGTTCAGGATTGGAAAAGGCTCTGAAATCCAATTTTGCCAATCTCAGGTAAACATTACTGAGTCAGTGAGTGGTAGCTTATCACGTTTCAGAAGCATGTAAAATCAAAGAGGTTTGAGATTGAGAATTCAAATAAGTGGGGATTTTATTTTTATTTTGCAGTGGATTTTTCATAAACAATCACTTGCCAAGACCTTATATTGGTTTCTTTAATTATATGAGTCAGTGTGCAAATGCAAACATATTCTGTTATTTATCTTTAATTAAACGTCATGGGACGAAAAAGAATAAAAATAATTCAACCTTATTTTACTTTATTTTATATTCAGCTATAGGAATATAGGAAGTTAGTATACTAGTCTAAAACATGAATAAACTAAATTGGTATTTTTAATTAGTAAATTCCATCTGCTTATAATAATAGCATGACACTAGCTATGCAAAACTGTGTAATGAAATACAGTAAGTATATTAGGAATGTTATACAATATTGTACTTTCAAATGTCTAAATCTAATTAACATCAATGATATCAACATTTATTTTCTGATTAACTGAAAAATATTTGTCACTTTTAAACATGCCAATTGGATATACATGTACGAGTATATCAATAGCAGCTTAAAGCAGTTTAAAAAAGAAAACAAAAACAGCAGCAAATATGTCAAAAGGTAAGTATAAGGAAACTACAAAAACATATTAATATGTAGATTTAAGAGAATTATGGAATAAATCAGCAAACTATTCATTGGACTATGAATGCCATTAAGTCAGATGATGACTTGCAAAATACAAATGGCATATTTTGGAAAAGATAATTACATCTTTCCACAAACCTATGCACAGTATTAGATTAATATTTTTCATGAACTATTGATACTTGTTTGTAATTTTATATCGAAAGCAGAAATGCTATGATGGATAAAATGCTAGCTTGAAAACCAGGTTTCCACCAAGGGAATTGAAGCTTTCCATTTCAGCATCACTCACTTAAAGGCCTATTTTTTTAGAACAAGGAAGGCTCAAGGAACATGTGCATTTGTATAAACAAGAGAAGGACTATGTAAAGGTAATATTTATCTTTCTTTCTCACCCAGCAGATCAATAGAGCATGTTGGCCACAGCCTTTTTTAAAAGATGATATTCTGTGTTCTATTTAAATGGTTTTGAAAACTGTTTTGTTTTAAATAGATTAACCATTTCCTAAAATGTGCTAATAACTAACTTTGATTAGATATCAATTCTATTAGAACATATGATTTATCATGAATTATTTGCTTTTCCAAGTTTCTATCCTGGATATAAAGTTTCTTCTTAGCTCTTATCTGTAATCCATTGGAAAGTGACCTGATTTCAAGATTTATCAAAGACAAGTTAAGGATAGTGGAACAATGTTAATTTAAAGATTAAACCTACATTTTTAATACAAGCAACTCAAAAATATAAATTATCCCTAAAATATATTTTTGAAAAGATAGTTCTTACATGCTTTTTAGGACCTGAAAACTCCTGACCTAAATACTACTGTCAGATGGAGATTTAATTGGCTGAACGGTCACATCTAGAGCAGCAGTTGCCAACTGGTGGGCCGTGGCCCACTGGTGGGCCGTGATAAAATTTTGGTGGGCCAGAGAGAAATCTCACCCTCAGAGCACCCCCCAAAGCAATTAATCCAGGCTGCACAGAAACACAAGGCTGTGCTGCCCACATGGCCAGCAGGAACCCTCCCTGTCCACTCACTCCTTACCCAGCAAACTTGCTTGCTAAATTACATTTTTTTCTTTTTCTGACCATCATCTGTTCTGCTGTGCCAGGAGATTTAGATTAGCTAGAAAGTAGGAAATGGTTGGATTTCTTGCTTTCTAGCTAATCTTTAGACTTCAGCTATGCTTTTAAGCACAGCCAAACCTCCCTTAGGACTGAAGTTTCTATTATTCAGAGCAGACTCACGGCAAGCAAATTTGGGAGACTGAGCTAGCTGATGGCAGATAGATAGATCACTGAATGATTCTGTGAGCAATTCAATCTGCCTGCCTGCTTTGCCTGATTTTGGGTAAAAGTTGCTCTTTTTAAATAAAAAAATCAATATTTACATACATGGTGTGTTGCGAGTTAATTTTGTGAGTTTGCTTGCAAAGCAAATTTTATGTGACAGACTCAGCTAGCCAATGGCAGATAGATAGATCTCTGAATGAATCTGTGATTCTGTGAGCAACTCAATCTGCCTGCCTGCTTTGCCTGCTTTTGGGTAAAAGTTGCTCTTTTTTATAAAAGAATCAATATTTACATCAATATTTATAATATTTACATACAAGCCATGCCACACCCACAAATTAGGCCACACCCACAGAACCGGTTAGTGGTCCCTGGGATTTAAAATTATGAGTTCGGTGGTCCCTGAGGTCCAAAAGGTTGGTGACCCCTGATCTAGGGATACTCATAAATTGTTCCACATCAGCTTAGAAAATAACATGGCGTAGCGTGCCATAGAATTTTGTCCTGGGCCCTGTGATATTCAGCTTTTTCACTAATAACCTGAACGTAAGGACTCAGAGGAAGATTATCAGACGTACAGATGACACCAAATAAGAAGAAATAGCTAGAGAGGAGAGGATTCCGAAAAATCTACGCAGACTTGAAAAGTGGGCCACAATGAACAACATGTAATTTGATGATATAAAACCTGGCACAAATGAAAAAGAGAGAGAGAGACAACTACAGGATGGAAGAAACCTGGCTTGAGTGTATGCTATAATGCAGATCACAGAAATAATTTTCCTAATTGCTCTGCCTTAGTGAGATGCCTTTTGGAATACTGTGTTCAGTTCTAGGTACAATCTTTCAAAAGAATATTGACAAATGAGTAAGTTCAGAAGTGAGTGATGACAGTGAAAAAAACTGGAAACCAAGTCTTACGGGAAATGGTTAAAGGAACTAGGTATGGTTAGCCTACACAGGTGAAAACTGGAGAAATATACCACCCGTGCTTTTACAATTTTGTAAACAACAAACTAAAAGACTCAAGGTCCATCCCTCCCTTGATAGGACCTGATGGTAAAGACTGCAACAACGACACCATTAAAGCCAACATCTTTAACACATTCTTCGGCTCAGTATTTGTAAACAGCAATGGATCATGCCCAGTATTTCCTAGCCGTACCACAGATAACAACAATGATCTAATACATATCGATTTCACAGAAGACAATGTTGAAAAAGCACTACGCAACCTAAAACCATCTCTATCTATTGGACCGGATGGAATATGTGCCTACTTCTTAAGAAAGCTATCCACTGCCATAGCCAAACCTCTAAGCATAATCTTTGAAAAATCTTTCAGAACCAGCTCCTTGCCTAACCTATGGTCACAAGCCACAGTCATCCCCATCTTCAAAAAGGGAGACCCAAGCCTAGTTGAAAATTACAGGCCAATCTCCTTATGCTGCGTCACCTGTAAAGTCATGGAATCAATTATTAACCAATCCATCATCCTTCACTTAGAGACAAATAACCTACTCTCCAATAAACAATTTGGTTTCAGAAAAAACTATCCTGTAATCTGCAACTCTTACACTGCAAAAACATATGGACGACTACACAACTCGACCAGGGCAAAGCAATAGACGCAATCTACATAGACTTCTGTAAAGCCTTTGATTCAGTGGTATACGACAAACTACTCCTAAAAATAAAATCCTATGGTATCTCTGGACAACTGAATAACTGGATAGAAGCATTCCTGTCAAACAGACAACAAATGGTCAAAATCGAGCGCATTATCAAATCCAGTACCTGTCAATAGTGGTGTTCCCCAAGGCAGTGTTCTAGGACCAACTCTTCATACTCTACATAAACGACCTCTGTGATCATATTAAGAGCAATTGCGTTCTCTTCGCTGATGATGTAAAGCTGTTCAATACCACAGACAATACTGCTACCCTACAAAAAGATCTTGACTATGTATCAGAGTGGTCAAACAAATGGCAACTTCAAATCTCAACAAATAAATGCTCGGTCTTATATATTGGCAAAAATCAGAAAATAAAATACAAGCTGAATAGTCAAGATCTTGTTGATGACTCAAGCTCTGTAAAGGACCTTGGAATACTCACCTCTAATGATCTAAGTGCTAGAGCCCACTGCAACTACATAGCCAAAAGGCATTAAGAGTTGTTAACCTAATCCTACGTAGCTTTTTCTCTGGTAATATCACACTACTAACCAGAGCATACAAAACATTTGCTAGACCAATACTCGAATACAGTTCATCAGTCTGGAACCCACACTATGTATCTGATATTAGCACAATTGAGAAAGTCCAGAAATATTTCACAAGAAGAGTTCTCCACTCCTCTACTCGTTGTAGAATACCTTATGCCACCAGACTTGAAATTCTAGAACTTGAAAACCTTGAATTACGCCGCCTTCGGTCTGACTTAAGCATGGTATATAAAATCATACATTGCAATGTCCTACCTGTCAATGAATACTTCAGCTTCAACCATAACAACACAAGAGCACACAATAGATACAAACTCAAAGTAAACCGCACCAAACTTGATTGCAGGAAATACGACTTCAGCAATAGAGTGGTCAATGTCTGGAATACTCTACCCGACTCTGTAGTTTCTTCCCCAAACCCCAAAAACTTTAACCTTAGACTGTCTACTATTGACCTCACCCCTTTCCTAAGAGGTCTGTAGGGGCGTGCATAAGCACCAACGTGCCTACCGTCCCTGTCCTATTGTTTCTCTATTCTTTTATTTTTCTTATATGTACCCATTTCATGTATTCACAACTATGTATACATTTATACTTATTATCTTGTAAACAATTGGCAAATCAAATAAATAAATAAATAAATAAATAACTAATGGTTGTCATATACTATAGCTTTCTCTTGCCCTAGAAAAGATTCTATGCATCTTAAAGTTGCTGAGGTTGAGAAACACTAGTTTCAACTATATGAAAGTTTTCAGGTTATATATTAAGAGGGATTACTGGGTGATGAGAGCTGTCAAGTGGTAGAACAGACTGACTCATTACATAGCATGTATCTTCTACCAAGGCCAGATAGCCATCCATCCAAAAGGCTTTAGCATAACCTGCACTGAACAAGTGGTTAGGCTACATGACTTCTACAACACCTTTCAGTTTTATAATTCTGGCAATATTAACTTGGCAAATACATCAAAAGTAGCATTTTTAAATTTTAACATCCACTTTTTATTACTGTTCTGTTCTATTTTATGGTAGGTTCCCTCCATTTTTTAAACAAGTTCTAGTTAATGAATCAGATACCAAGGGTGGGACTGGCCCAAAGTCATCCAGCTGGCTTTATTCCAAAGCTGGAGCAGAACTACCAGTTGCCTGGTTTCTAGCCTGATGCCTACACCAAACTGATTCTCATTGTGGATCAGTCTTTCTCTTTCATTGCTGTTTCCAGAGAGTCTCCTTCTCCTTCTGCCTATAATTAGTGATAATATCTGGTCAAGAGACAATTTGGTGTAATGGTTAAGGCAGAGATCTCCAAACTTAGCAACTTTAACACTCCATAGGATTATAAAATTGAAGTCCACAAGTTTTAAAGTTGCCAAGTTTGGGGACCCCTGGGTTTAGGCAACAGGCCAGAAGCCAGGAGATTGTGAGTTCTAGTCCCTCCTTTGGAACAAAGCCAGTGGGATGACCTTGGGCCAGTCTCTCTCTTTCTCTCTCTCTCTCCCTCTCCCTCTCCCTCTCCCCCTGCCCCTCCCCCTCTCCCTCTCTCTCTCTCCTAAGAAAGAGGCAGTGGCAAATCATTTCTGAAATCTTGCCAAGAAAACTGCAAGGACCTGTCCAAGCAGTTTCCAAGAATCAACGCTGATTCAAAGAGGCAAAAAAAAAAAAAAAAGCCATTTAGTTTTTGAAATGAGAACACCATTAAGAACCACATGCAGAGACTACAACCTGAAAGCTCTAACAGCTTAATTATTCTTGAAATGTTTTATTACAGAGAGGCCATGCTCACCAAATTTAGCATGTGCAGAACAAGTGATTCTTCAAGTTATTATTTGGTTTTTTTTTCCCCTACTTGAGATAAAAATCTGAGATGATTCAGCAAATTGTTTTAATAGCTGTAGGCAGAGTTATTAAAAACCAGTTATTAAAATGCACTCTGTCTACTCCAATCAATGTCAGTAGGAAATTGAATTTGTCTATTTAAATCAGTTTCACAAGAAATTTCATTCAAAGACAAGAGAACAGTATATGCTCTGGCAGAATTATAAGATTGGTGGAAGTGTCTTAGGTAATCTTATCTATCCTCTGTTTGATGTGGAATATCCAAAATCTCTAAAAATGTTTCAATATCCACTGAGGTACTGCCCATTGCCTGATAAGTTAAGTGTTTGTCTGCTCTTCCATAAATTTCCAACCCAAGAGAAAAATAACCTGCACATTTAGAGATACCTGCCTAATTTCATGCAGTACTCATTTTATTCTCAAAAACCCTTTGTGTACCTCTGCCTGAAATGATCTGTCCGTCCCCAACAGGAGCAAAGAACAGAATGTATCAAGAAGAGAGAAAAAGAGATAAAGGAGATGCCAGGATAAAAGTAAAGGAAAAGGAGGCTCCAGAAAAACAAAGAATGAGAGTTCCTTTCTCAGACCTAGTACTGTATGTCCACCATAGATATCAGTGTGTCCTAGCAGATAAGTGGTCTGGAAAAGAAATCTTTCCATTTCTGTTCCAAACCCAGAGTTCTATTCTAACTTTGAACAGCAGTGCCATCCCTTATCTTTTTACTACTTTCAGAAAAAATATTCCCATATTGTCTTGCAAAATAATTATAATTAAAATTTCTCATACTTGATATGCATTCATGTTTAAACAACCATTCCATCTCTATACCACAGTCATTTAAACAGTTATAAATTTTATTTTATTTATTTATTTATTTATATTTATTTGATTTGTCAATCGCTTACAAGATAATAGGTATAAGTATAAACACAGTTATGAATACATGAAATGGATACATTTAAGAAAAATAAAAAGAAACAATAGGACAGGGACGGTAGGCATGTTGGTGCGCTTATGCACACCCCCTACAGACCTCTTAGGAAAGGGGTGAGGTCAATAGTAGACAGTCTAAGGTTAAAATTTTTGGGGTTTGGGAAAGAAACCACAGAGTCAGGTAGAGTATTCCAGACATTGACCACTCTGTTGCTGAAGTCGTATTTCCTTCAATCAAGTTTGGTGCAATTAACCTTGAGTTTGTATCTATTGTGTGCTCTTGTATTGTTATGGTTGAAGCTGAAGTATTCATTGACAGGTAGGACATTGCAATGTATGATTTTATATACTATCGGACTGAAGGCAGCAAATGTGGTATATACTGTAAAAGAAAGGTGAATAAATGACTGTTTCCCTTATTTATGGCAATGATATCTGCCAAACTAGTTATGTAGTTTCTTGTTTCAAAAATGTTTTTCCTTGAAATTTAATTAAAAGTCAAGGCAGCTGCAGATTATTATAAAGATGATAATATAATAAAAGACACTCATTTATGCCCCTCAAAACACCTCATAAATAATGAACATGAAAGATCCCATCTGTTGTTTTTTTTTGGGGGGGGGGGGGGGAAATAAAATCATATTCCTTATCAAACTGTTTGATTGAAAGCAAAAGCAATGTGGGTTGGGGAAGAATTCTTTTTAAATACTTGCTTAGATTAAATGATTTTTTTTCACTAATGTAAAATCCTTCGTTTAGGACATAAAATGGGGACAACCAGTACTAAGAACAGAAGCAGTCTTATGTATTTCCTTAAGTGGAATTAAGAAGGAGCTGGATGTGTAGATCTCAAACCCCAAATTTACTTAAAGCAGAAAAAATAAACGTTCTGCAGAAAAATCCCCAACCCACATTGCTTTTGCTTTCAATCAAACAGTTTGATAAGGAATATGATTTTATTTCTCCCCCCCTCCCCAAAAAAAAAAACAGATGGGATCTTTCATGTTCATTATTTATGAGGTGTTTTGAGGGGCATAAATGAGTGTCTTTTATTATATTATCATCTTTATAATAATCTGCAGCTGCCTTGACTTTTAATTAAATTTCAAGGAAAAACATTTTTGAAACAAGAAACTACATAAAGACTCCTTCAACTTGGGCTGAATTCTAAATTATTTCATGAACATATCTGTGTATTTTTTCTGGCAATGATGAATAATTAGGTTGTTTTTTCTTCTTCTGAGAGTCCTTCCTTCCTTCCTTCCTTCCTTCCTTCCTTCCATCATTCATTCATTCATTCATTCATTCATTCATTCCTTTTCTTTAAATGAAAATAGCTTGTAATTGAATTTTGAAATTAATTATCTAGCCAAAAGGGAAAAACAGAAAAGAAATCCTATCAGGTTTTAGATAGTACCATAAATTCTGTAGGTGATTCCATGCAAGTATCTCTTCTCAGATTCATTAATATATCAATAAAATTTATATATTATCAAACAAGTTAAGACAGAATTGTTGTTCCTTATTGTTAAAATATAATTTAATTCAAAATAAAAGATGTCATAAATAATTTGTGATTTTAATTCATGCATATATCTTATATCTGTTAAGATTAATTATTAAATGGAAGAACATTTTGGCCTTGAATGCTGAAGGAGCCACACTGAACTTCAAACAGACATGAAAGACTTCCGGTTTGGAGAGATTTACTAGTCAATGTTATCAATGCAGGCAGTTGGTTGAGGCTATGATTTAACATGCTTTCCTTCAGTCAATTGAAAATTTCATCATAGACTGTGATAAACATAAATGTTTTAGCATCAGTCTTTTTAATAATCTAACCAAGAATTTGTTTCCGTTCGTTCAGCAATGTATCATAGTTGCAAGGCCCTAGGCATCTAGGTAATTCCAGGACTGCATTCTCTATCTAGAATTATTCTAACTGACAAGATAATTTCAAGACAAACACAATGCTGGAACTATGGCTGGGAGCCACTACTTTTTGTTGTAGCAATTATCTCCTAAAACACCCGAAACTCCCCCCTACTCCCCTGCAGTATATCAGCTCTGTTATTCTGGGCGTTATTCATTCTTCATCCTGGAGTTATACAGTCTATTTTTATTATAGACTGCATTCAGTTACTGAAATTGGTATATGAAGGACAGACAGACAGACAGACAGACAGATTTAAGCTGTAGCATTCAAGGCCATGCCACATTCAGCATTTGTGTTGAATCTGGAATGTTACCATGCTGATGAGTTCACACAAAGTCATCCTCCTTAGGCAGCTAAGCTGATTATCTTCCAGCTTGGCTGCATGCAGTTTAATTTTAAACATTTGAAACACAAATTTGTGTCTTGCGATTTGTGATGGTAAAGCCGCATGGACCTTGGGGGCAGGTCTTTTTCCCATCACAAGAACTTTTGCATCACCCAGCTGAACTGTGAGCTCTCTAGTAGATTTCATAGCAAATGTGTTACACATCTGAGCTAAGTTGTTCTAATGAGCAATACAATCCCTATACAAAAACAACAAAAGCTACCAAGCATGATTTCCCCCTTTATATTAGCATCAGAGGTGGGATTCAATTTTTTTAACAACTGGTTCTGTGGGTGTGGCTTAGTTGGTGGGCATGGCTTGGTGGTCATGTGACTGGCTGGGCGTGGCCAACTCAACATCACTCACATCGAGGCATGCATCTCCTCGCCTGGCCTCTCGTGACTGTGGGGATGTTGCAACAGTCGTAAGTGTGAAAAATGGTCATAAGTCACTTTTTTCAGTGCCATTGTAACTTGAATGGTCACTCCACACAAGCAAAGTAGCAGCAAAGGAGGGGGGAAAAAACTCCAGAGAAGTTTGTTAGGAATATAAGTCACCTAACAGGTATTTGGGTTAGAAATATATAAACCAGGATAAACATTTTAAAACTGTATATTTAAGAAAATGCAAAACTGTAATTAGGTGTGGTTTCTCAAACGGCCACAAGATGGAGCCAGAAACCTTGTTTGTCTTAGTCTCAGAAGAGAGTGTGAGTCAGTCTCTGTTTCCTTCTGTTGGAAAGTATTGCCGTTCCTCCATTTTTCCTAATTGACTGATATTCCTGGATTTAATGTAAGTCTGTTACTGAACTGTTTTTTGACACTGGACTTTGTTATTGAATTATCCCTGGATTGAAAACTGACTGATTTAACCTGTGAATGACTTTGGACTGCCTATTTTGAACTTTGCTTAAACCTTTATTGAAAGTAAACCCCTACATTTACTGTACAGTGTATCTGTGTGCTGTATGTGTATTATTCAAACACTACTCTCAAAATACATCTCCCTGTATGCGCTCATTCTCCTAATGGGGAATTACCTCAACAAAGTTCCAGAGACAGGAAGTCTAGTCCTGCCAAGAATGTAATAAGGATTAACGGAGAGGCAGTTTCTGTAAGCAACACCAGAATGTTTCCTTCCTGCCTTCCTTACAGGATTAGGCCAATAATTTCTTCTAACAACTGGTTCTCCAAACTGCTGAGAATGTTTACAACCAGTTCTAGCAAATAGGTGCAAACTGGTAGAATCCCACCCCTGATTGGCATGCACTTACTTATTCCCCTATGCAGCCCCTGGGCTCAAAACCATTGCTCTCTCTCTCCACAAATATATTCACAGTGACTACATATTGCAATCTATTATCACGGTTGCCATTATTGGAAAAATCCCTGCAGACCTATCTGCAGGGAGGAGGTTATGTCATCATTACAACTTTCAGGGGAAATTTGGATGCAAGAAATGATGTCAAGATGTCTTGACAATCAAAAAACATTTGCATCATACCAACAACTCAATTTGTTTTGTTGCAAAATGTACAGAAACACAGCCAGATTCAAAATAGTTTGTAGAGGTTGGAGAAAGGAAACAGTATTGTGTAAAATGTCTTCACCATTAAGAAATAGTTACTGCATCTTTCATGTTATTAGAGTCTTGTTCCTTGAAGACACTGGCCTATTTTATCAAGATGGTTCAAATTCTTTCTTGGTTTGCCTCTACTAATAACCCTCCTAATGACTGTTCTCTTCTCAGTTAAACACACCAATAGCAATTGTGTTTGGGTGAACAAAAATGAAGTAGAACTTCTGTCTTGGCTGAAATGAGTTTATGTAGAGATTCTGTTTATGTAGAGAAACAAATGAAGTTAACAAAATATTTCATTTACACAATTATTTTTGTGTTTCATTTATTACATAATCCTCTTAAACTAAAATTAAGGAAATTGAAGCAATACTTCTCATCCTAGATAGATAGATAGATAGATAGATAGATAGATAGATAGATAGATAGATAGATAGATAGATAGATGGCACAAGAAAAATTATCAGAATACCAGAAGAAACAAAGTTAGCAAGCATTAACTATATTTGTTTTTCACCATTTTTGCCTTCATAATTAAAGACTTTCTGCTGTTCAAAATACTTCTGATTACTGGGAGAAAAAGAAAAATGTTGGAAAACTCCAAATTATATTCTGATTGCATAATTGGAGGGGGGAACTTCTGCCTTGGCTGAAATGAGTTTATGTGGAGATTCTGTTTATGTAGAGAAACAAATGAAGGTAACAAAATATTTCATTCCCACAATTATTTTTGTGTTTCATTTATTACATAATCCTGCTTAAACTAAAATTAAGGAAATTGAAGCAATACTTCTCATTCAACATAGATAGATAGATAGATAGATAGATAGATAGATAGATAGATAGATAGATAGATAGATAGATGGCACAAGAAAAATTATCAGAATACCCAAAGAAACAAAGTTAGAAAGCATTAATTATATTTGTTTTTCACCATTTTTGCCTTCAAATTAAAGACTTTCTGCTGTTCAAAATACTTCTGATTACTGGGAGAAAAAGAAAAAGGTTGGAAAACTCCAAATTATATTCTGATTGCATAATTGGACTTTGTGCAAAAACAGATGACTTGAGACTGGGAACTTACAGAAATTCATGTTTCTAATATATATAAAAAGGGAAGATATTAAATCTTTCCTTTTTTATTTAATCTCCCACAATTTTTGCTTTATTTATCTCACAGACAAACTTGAAAGCTTATGATTTATATGATAGAAATATATCTGAGACTAATTATATAGTATTATAGAGTCTGTAAGATAGGAAAGAAACAATTGATAGGCATGATAAGCAGACTTTTTTCTCAATTCATACCAAACAGCTGCTGGCTCTATTTCTGTGTCATCCATCTTAATAGACATTGTAGCATATAATCCTGTATTCCCTACATGAATGCACATATAATTATTATGTTGTCTGTTGAGTCATCCAGATGTTTGAATTTCAGTGTACTTGTATTCAGAAAGCATTTAATATTATATCTTTTTTGAATCTCATTCTAAGGAATCTACAATTAGTGATGGACTGATATGGACCTAACTGACCATGCAACTGAGGTTCAGAACCATGAGATCGAGTTGCATTCAAGTTTATCATTAATTGGTTCCTGGGTCCAGCTTGACTGCCCAGGTAAATGTTGCTGAAGCTGAAGCTGGTGCACCAAATATAAATATTTCTGAAAAATGCTACTTGGGTCATACTACTATATATTCCTGCTACATAAAATGAATACATATTTTGATGAAGAGTATCTGGAAACTATGAGTTCTAAATGCATTGGACCTCTGGACCAATTTACCTCTGGACCAAGCGGTAAACAGCATGTATTGTCTTGTTAACCTGATAAAAGGTAGGGAACAATAGGGCTTTCTCCTGTGTTTTCAGAGTTCATGTCCAAGTTCTAAAGTGAATCAACACTGACATGAATGTGTAATAGATCAGACTAAAAACTTTACTTGGATTCATGCAAACATAGCTTCCCTTTTTATACATTTTTTACTTGAATATGTGGAGTCTAGAGAAAAGAATGCTGTGTGCATACCTACATTCTCAACTATTTCAGGTGCCAAACTGAAACAGATTGTTTAAGAAGCTGCATTGGAACCTAATGTGCAATTTGGTGTCTTGTTCCTCACCATAAAGCCTTGAAATGCTTATAACCAGAATCTTAAGAACTTCAGGCTATCTACCTTTCCAAAGTCCTTCCTCTGGGTTCTAACATCCCCAGGAGTACATTGGCTAGGACCAAGAAGAAAGGTCTTTCATGTGATTGGGTAACCCCTCTGCTCATCTTATTGGCCTTCTAGAACTTAGCAAAAGAAAAAAGAAAAGAACAATCCAAACATTTTTCAAAATGACTTAGATGGCTGGTTTCATTTTAAAAAACACATACCTATTACCGTACCACTACTATTAATGTTTGTGATGATATATTGTGCTACTTTTAAACAAGTTTTTCAATATTTCAAAGATTTCTGGAATTATTTCAATTGTTAATGTATAGTTTTATTATCATTGGCTTTCACCTTAACCTTTTTTTATTTTCAAAAGAATAGAATATAATAAATGGATTGAGTGACTTCTATGAATGGCAACTTGCAAAGCAGACTCAAAAAGGGCAATCGATAGCTTCTGAGCCACACACAATATTTGGTTGCAAAATATACAGCCAGTCCCTGCCCATTTCCTGGCCAGCAAGAAACTGACTTAAACTAATTAAAGAACAACTTATTTTAAATATACCCAAGTCTTATTTTTAAAGAATTGATGAGTACCTTATTCACGTATTTCTGGGGAGAAGATTTCCATAAATGGAAAGAAATGAAGCTATCTTAAACTAGGAATAAACAATCAGGTGCATCTGTAAGCATCAACATTTCCATGGTCACCTCCCTAGACAATTATCAGGTTCTCTGTCCACCTATTTTTTAAAGCATGTTTTTATTTTAAAAATTAAACAAGAAACTTTCATGTTGCAGAGTCAGCAGTCCACCCAGTCCTTATAGGTGTTCTGAGAAAATAAAAATGATAACTGTATTGTTTACTAGCCTATGTACTTGCTAAAAAGACCAACAACATAAGGAAAGATAGGGAACAGGTGTTGACATCCATAATGAATGAACATTTTATTTCCTAAAGACCATCACTTTGTGCTCCTAAATTTCTAACACCCAAAAAGATTATTTATCCCTGTTCTAAAGCAATCCTGTCCTTACTAAAATGACCTGGTCAATTTGGGACAATTTGGGACAATTTGACAGCTATATCAGCAGTTCAGATAACTTCTTGTGCCTTAGCCATATTTGCTTTCTTTCTGTTCCCTTCTCTTTGTACATATTTGGTACACTATAATTGGAACACAATTAACAAAAGTACATCCCATTCCATTGTAATAAAGGTTATCTTTAAATGATATTGATTAATTAATCTAGAAATGTACTCATTTTGCATCCCTCCATTTTGCTTCCTGCCTAATATAAATGGCCTCTGAAAGAAATGTTCCACTCAAATGAACTGATGCAGGAAAAAATGGAAGCCAGCAGAGCTCATATTTTCACCTTAATTTACCTTCCAGATCAATATGTGAATATCTTGGTTAAAGAGCAGATGATTCATAGAAAAAAACATTGATGTTTTAAAAGAAATGTCCATGCGCCATGCATGACATTACTATTTTAACTCCCCTGGGCCTTGGTAATTTACCTCCTCTGTTTATTTTATTTACATCAAAATCAAATCTACCATCTAAGATATTTGCATTGTTTCTGCTTATACAGTATCACAGCCAAATGAGAGAATGACTGTGCATTCTTTATTTCATCCATTCCTGCTACATCTCAACAACTTTTCTTCTCTAAACATATATCTTGCAGTTTATGCCTCCAGCTGCCACTACAAAGGCCTTGTTTCCCCAGTCCAGGAAAATTCAGAATTGTTATAACTTTATAACAACCTTATTCTATTTTTCTCTTGTCTTGACTTGTAATGACATCCTGCAAGCTTTGAAAAGATCTCTTGATGGAACAAGGCATCTTTCCACCTGGGAAACTGGGCGACCTGCAGCTTCTTTCTATTCCTGACTGCAATAGATAAAGTTAATAGATAAAGTTCCTGAGAGCAAAGAGATGGCAACCATATTCACTCCTAAGTTCTTAACTATTTCTCCTATTGAAACAATTGCAGCTCATTACTATGAATTTAGCAATTTGTCAGTGGGAAAAAAAGATTTATCTCGAACCAGCCAATCAGTTCAGTATATTGGATACAATGACAGTCCCGTTCCTAGAACATCTCCAAAAATGTTGATCTACTAATCAACATTTACTAATGTTGATTGCAATAAATCTAATTTGGGATCATTTTTGAAACTCTATTTTCACGGGAAAATATGCATGTATGAAAATACAATATACATTTTAAAAATCGATATGGATATTACTAGAGTTTCTTTTTAATCATCTTTTATAAAACAAGGTCAAGTTGTAGTTAATAAAATGTGAAATCCAGAAAATGCAAATATGACGTTGTCAATTATGCCTCCTACAATACTGCTGTTTTCTTTGGGGATATATGATCCCTTAGCAGCAATCAGGACCAGAGGACAAAGCAGATTTTAGGATCATACCATACAGAGGGTTACATAGGGACACTTTAGCAAAATTCTACTAAGATAGGATGCCCTCTTACCACCTTTATGCCCACCTACAATCCTTTTAGAATGCTAGAAGCTACAAAGAACATTGATTGGATGTTGTTGATATCATTTTCCTCATCATATACTGATATTGTGTTTTCATTATTTGAAGCCCGAACATTTAGATCACTTTTGTCCACAAGGTACATACTTTAAGCTGCCTGATGTTCTTCAGCATCCTTCAATATTCAACAAAGGAAAACACTGTGCTTATTTTGTGAACATAAGAGTTAAACTTTAAAAGGAAGCCAGGTGTGCAACCTGCTTCAATAGAATCTCTAGAGGCAAGCCTATGGCATTATCAAAGCATGCTATACAAAATACCAAATGCTAGGAATGTCAACTTTCCACAGATGAGATATTCTGTTCTAACATCAAATAGTTAGAAAATACTAAGTTGGGATAAAACACAGATGCTACATCAAGTCAATGAGAACAAATATCCCCAGACATATATAAGTCATCCTTCTTGCACTTCAATTATTCTGGTATAGAGAAAAGTACATACATACTTTTCAATGTGAATATTGCTCCTCGGTCGAATTTGGAATCTTAGCTGTTTCCTTATAACATGTCATGATCCTATATTGCTATAACAAATACTTCATGTGGATACCAGCAAGCAACTGAAAAGGACCTTTAATCAAGGCTGAATGTTGTTTTTGCCTTCCTGATTATCATTTGACTTTTTAAATTTAGATATTATATTTATATTTAAACTACAGCATAACATTCGGAAACGCTACTTCAAATGTTTGAAAAAAATGAGTTGCCCATTAGGAAGACTAATGGCAGAGGCCATGAAGAGACTGTGTTGATTTGTTCTTTGGTTTTTAGGATTTTTACCTCAGCTGCCTACATATTGCTATGGCTTTTATTGTTACTGTCATATGGTGTTTTTAAACCATAATTATCATTTAAAATAATTATGGATTTGAGATGGGAATTATGGATTTGAGATGGGAATACATATAAATTGAAATAAATAAACAAAAATCAGATATTGAATAAATATAAACCACATGACCTGACAGCATGAAGGTGATTGTCACTTTTTATTATATTTGGTTTTATTTTGAAAATATAAGTAGTTAGGTTTCCAGAATCCAGAGGACTTTTTTCCCCATAAACAGACAGAGAGGGATGGAGGGAAGGAGGAGAGGAACATCCACCTATAGCAATTTGAGATTTACAAGCTTAATGAACCAGGTTTTGTTATAGCTCTTAGCCATAACATTAAAAATAAATTATCACACAAAATGCCATTTATTTCATTTATTTCAACAGCTCAGAGGAAGTAAAACCCTAATTTTAATCTACTTAGAATCCCTCTGGAACACTAATGTGGTACTGTGTCAATTTTTTTCTATTTTTTTTTTCTGTGTTTCATAATAAATAGGGTTATTTCTAAGAAGCATCCCTTGTTATCTTACAGCATAAAACAGTAATAATAAATACTGTTCACTTGCAACACCATGTTATTGAATCATAGTATCGATCTTTTACATTTTATAATCCTATGAAGCAGTGGTGGGATTCAAATTTTTTAATGCCGGTTCTGTGGGCATGGCTTGGTGGGCATGGCAGGAAAAGGATACTGTAAAATCTCCAATCAGGGGTGGTATTTGCTGGTCCTCTGAACTAATCAAAATTTCCGCTACCGGTTCTCCAGAACTAATCAGAACCTGCTGAATACCACCTCTGCTATGGAGTTTCCTTCTGCTTTGTAATTTATTTCCAATTAATTACACTATTTTAAAAATAGAAAGACTTGCTTATAATATGAACCAGCATGGTCAGTGTCCTTCTAAATCTGGAAATGCTGCCAGAATAGTACTGGTAGTTCAGTAAAGCAGACAGTTCTCTGAAGTGTTTGGAACAATTTAGCAGCTCTTTGGTTTATAGATGAAGAATTTATTTTTTTTAATTTTTTTATTTTAGTTGACATTTTATTTATTATTTTATTTTTTTGTTTTATTTTATCAGATTTTATCGCCTCTTCCTCTTATTAAAAAAAAAAAAACTAAAAGTGACCAAACTTGAATCATTTAATTTGCAAATTTGCAATTTGCCATTGTGAAATGGCCCAATTGGGCCCAATTGGCAAAAGAAAGCTCATGACCGTATTGATTGGAAACATGTGGAAGAAGTCTTCATCCTGCAGTGGATAGACAATGGCTAGAATGATGAATTTGCCATAGAAATGAAGAAGTTATAAAGGATTTGGATATAAAAAAAAGGAAGCAGAACTCTACTTTCTGGCTTTATCCAGCCTTATCATAACCCTTATACTTCTCTTCTCCCAACGTTTTCTTCTGAAGAGGGAGAAACTCTCTGATGGTTATGTGTGTGTGTGTGTGTGTGTGTGTGTGTGTGTGTGTGAGGGTGGGGGGAATTGTAGTGGATTAAAATGTGATGGAGAATTTCTGTCACTTTAGTAGAGCTGTCTTGTGCAAAGGTACATTTCTGCTTATGCAAGGTAGCTTTGAAAATTAAATTTAAATAATGTATAGTTAATAACAGGATAAAAATCACTGAGACAGTATGCCGGAGGCCCCAGAGAAATGAAATAATCATATTAATTCTCATTCCGCACCCTCCACTCTGAAAAATAATCTACAAGTGGGTACTGAATTATTTAGGCTGCAGTTATGAAGGTGGGGGTGGGAAAAATCAAGTCTAATTAATAGCACTTTGGTTATATGAGTGAATTGAAGAGTGCACTTGCAGTCCTTTCTGCTCCTTTGCTAAACTGTTTCTCTTGGCATGTTTGTCAAGATTTATTTATGTTCCATACAGCAAGAAAATAAACTCTCCTACTCTGTATTCTTTCCAAAATGAACTGTAGAAGTACCCCCAAGCTCCTGTACAACAGCATTGAGGATCGAGTGGAACCAGTAAGATAACTCTGCACTACTGTGTTTCACATCTTTCCAAATCCTATTTCCTGATGTTAAAATGACACCATGATTCATCCCCCCATTGAAATTAAAAAACAAACAAACTCTAGAAGATGAGTTTGAAAATAGCTGTACGGCTGTACTTTCTACTGACTTTTGGTTGCTACTGCAATAAAAACAAGATAAAGTACAGTTCATTATTGATTACAAAAAAGCTGAAGCCATTATATACAACAGTAAAGACATTTAAAATGACTAGCATTACAAACAAGCCAGTAAAAAAAAGTGGGATGATGCTATCATTACAAATAAGCTCGAAGTACTATATTATTATATCAGTCATGTATGAATGCACCACAGGTCAAACTATTCAAGTTATTATGTTGATTTGTCCTCTGTAAGAGCTGGTTTCAAGATCCACATGGAAAGCAAATGTGTATGTCCCACTATTATGAAATCACTTTTGAAAAAAATATGACAGATTTGGCTGCTTCCAAATTCTAAAACTTTAGGAGATCAGGCTAAGCCATCTTTTCATTGACAAGCAAAGCTGTTTTTATTAATAGTTTCTGGCGTAGAAACTGACTTATGGATTTTAATCTGTTTAGTGCTTTTATTTATTTAATCTAGCAAATGCTGTTAGGCATTAAATTAATTTGAAATAGATCACTTTTAAACTTCAGTTATAATGTCTTTTAATTATAGTTTTATTATTTCCCTGTATTTTATTCTAAGGTTGCTTAAGTATGTTTTTTAAAAAATAGGAAGGCGTGTTATAAATGTAGGAAGCATCTCATTGTTTATTTTTCTAAACATTTTTTCTCACAGCATCAATATTATTATGCTGAATCTCTAACAGTTTTTACAGTTTTCTATTAAATAACTCATACATCATTATAGAAAGACCTAAACAAAATGGAAATAATGAAAAAATAATTAACAAGGTACAGTTCATGCTCAACATACTAAGAATTCTCACTTGTCTTAATGTAGTACCATTATTATCATTTTAAAACAATGGAAGGCTGAGTGAATATGTAGAAGAGAAACTTACCTCTTCCCACTGATGGATATATCTTATTAATCTTGAAAGTCGTAGCAAACGTAGCAGACTGAGGATTTTTGTGAACCTCACAATACGAAGTGCTCTAGCTGTCTTATAGACTTCTGAGTCCATTCCTTTTTCTACAATAAGAAAGATATAATCCACTGGTATGGATGAGATGAAGTCAACCACAAACCAGCTCTTTAAATAATTCATCTTGATTATTTTGGGGTCTAGTATTATTTCAGAGCTATCCTCATTAACCGTGCCAGTTCTAAAGTTCATAATCAAGTCAAACAGAAACACAGTATCCGATGCTACGTTGAAAATAATCCATGGTGTGGTTGTCTGTTCTGTGAAGAATGTGATACCAACAGGTATTATTACAAGATTTCCAACCATCATGATAAGCATGATTAAGTCCCAGTAAAACCTAAGAGAAATAGAGAATGCAATTGTTAATCAAAGCAATGTGTAAATGGCCACTTAGTCTTCTGTTCATATATCTTTTGTGGACAGAGCTTTAAAATTGAAAGAAACTAGATTGCACTAAATATTTGTTTCATTAAATATACAAAACAGAAATTGAAAAATCCCTTCACAATTATTAACGTGCTTATGATTGCAAGTCATATCTTCAAAATAACATTTTCCCCCAGAGGTCTGATGGTTCATTTTTCTGAGTTAATTTTCATTGGTATCTTCAACAGAAATATTTTCTGTTCACCAAGAACTAGCTTGGATAATATACATTTGTTTGGAACTAAACCTTTAAAATGTTTTTTTCATTGTAATTACGTTGAAAGCATTGATAAATGCAAGAAAATATTATTCTAAAAGGAAAAAAAAAGCTGAATGCCTAAACTTCAGAAGCAAAATAAAGGTTTCAGATAGCAATCAGGAACATTAGTATTAAGATAGTAAGCTATGAGAGAAGCATTAGATTTTAAGGTATACTGTTGTTGTTTTAAGAAAAAAAAATCAATTAAAAGAACAGTAGAATAGTGAGAATCTGCTCGGTCTTATTCACAAAAAATTATGTAATATGAATGTCAACAAATTATTAATCTGGTTAATCAATCTGAGATTAGAATTGAGCTGATTTAGATTTGTAATTTCACCAAAGTTATAGTCCAAATCAAAAAGTTGGGGGGGAAAGTTCCAAAAGAAGGATGTGTCAAATCCAATTCCAAGCAATCATAAAGAAAGTTGGATGGACCATCCATGAATCACTTGTTGTCAAGCTTGGCTCAAAAGCACAGCAATACCACATACCATTTAGACTTATATACTGCTTCATAGTGCTTAACAGCACTCTCTAAAAAGTTTACAGAGTCACATATTGCCCCCAACAATCTGGGTCCTCTGGATCTTGGAAGGATAAAAGGCTGAGTCAACCTTAAGCCAATCAGAATCAAACTCATGGCAATTGGCAGAGTCAGCATGCAATACTGCATTCTAACCACTGCGCTACCCTAACTCAATAAAGCTGCTTTATTCCATGGGAGAACAGCACAAATAGCATTCATCAAAGCAATAGAATCATATTCCATTTTTTTATTCTGCTACATAAATATATTCATGTATCTGGCTAAAGTAGCTAAGGTTACAATCCTTTTTCCACTTACCTAATCAGCTTCACTGAACTGCATGAAATGTATTATTGAATACATTCCTGGAAAAGGAATAAAGTTCTCTTTGCACCTTCTCTGAAGTGGTGCTTGTTTTTTTAAAAACTTATTTTTGTATTAATGTATAACAGCAGCCCTCTGTTTCAAAAGGCCATGGAATAAACTTTACTGTTGAATTTTACTTTACAGGTAGTTTCTGAATAATTATGACTTAGTTCCCGTACATCTCTTATTGCTGCCCTATTGTGCAATGTTTGTAAAGGATTTAATTTTGTTCTCAAACATGTAATATTTTCAAAAATATTTATTAAAGATTACAATTCAAAAAGTATGAAATTTTTACTTTTATTTTTTAAAAAACTGAAAAATATACAAAGAAAAATGAGATGTGCAGGGAAAAAAGCAAAAAAGAAATGAAAATGAAAAAACAAATAATAAGTTATTTCCCCTTCATCACAAGTATGAACAATTTTAGTAAATTATCACCATCTCTACAACCAATACACACTGCTTTCCATATCTCATCTCTTAACTTTTAACTAAACCTTAAGGCCATAGCATTCATTCATAATCAGCAAAAATCTATTAAGGGTTATTAGAAATCACTTACATAATTATTTTAACCTTGATCAAAGAAGTCAAAACTCTGTATTCGCTCCCCACACTTTTAACAAGTTTTAATCCCTTAAAATAATGAACTTGGGTTTAATTTATTTTGTTCTTATTTTATTTATTTTATTTATTTGATTTGCCAATTGTTTACAAGATAATAAGTATAAGTGTATACATAGTTGTGAATACATGAAATGGGTACATATAAGAAAAATAAAAGAAGAATAAGAGAAACAATAGGACAGGGACGGTAGGCACGTTGGTGCGCTTATGCACGCCCCTACAGACCTCTTAGGAAAGGGGTGAGGTCAATAGTAGACAGTCTAAGGTTAAAGTTTTTGGGGTTTGGGGAAGAAACTACAGAGTCAGGTAGAGTATTCCAGACATTGACCACTCTGTTGCTGAAGTCGTATTTCCTGCAATCAAGTTTGGTGCGGTTAACCTTGAGTTTGTATCTATTGTGTGCTCTTGTGTTGTTATGGTTGAAGCTGAAGTATTCATTGACAGGCAGGACATTGCAATGTATGATTTTATATACCATGCTTAAATCAGACCGAAGACGGGCGTAATTCAAGGTTTTCTAGTTCTAGAATTTCAAGTCTGGTGGCATAAGGTATTCTACAACGAGTAGAGGAGTGGAGAACTCTTCTTGTGAAATATTTCTGGACTTTCTCAATTGTGCTAATAATTCTTCTCTTTCTCTCCTTCCATCAGCTATCTAGACCTAATCACAAGCATTGATAAGGATTCTGTCAACATTCCAACTGACGAACCCAACCAAAGCAAGCACGGCTGAGACGATCCAATCTCTTAATGCAAAACTTTAGTGAGTACATCATTTTGGCACAGATGAGGGCAAAACCAGATCTGGCTGATTCCCACAAAACCCCACATAAACGAAGTATAGGATTTCCCTCCCCCTGTTAAACCAGGTCACATTGTCCAATTGAGTCTCATTGTATTGTTATGAAAAAGTCTTTGGCTCTGGCAAACACTTGCCAAAGTGCCCTTGGTTCTCATAGCTGCCTTCTTGATCTCTGGAGCCTACATTCCATCTCCCCCCCCCCCCAATCATTGGCAAGCTGAGAAGTGATAATGGTTGCAACAGCAAAAGCGCACTTCAAAACTTGACAGATTCCACAACAGACAGCAGAATTCTGTAGATGATTACCAAAAGCAATCCAACAAAAGAACCAAAGCTGAAGAATAAACTGTCACAGTTGTGTATTTGGTAGAGACTTAGTGCAGCTGATTTATTGGCCCCAATCTCTGAGAAAAATCCTCTGAACAACTTTTGAGGCCTGAACTTTGATCCTGTTGTGCTCTGGACTCCACCTCAGCAAGTGTCCTGTCTTTTCCTTGGAGTTGTCCTTTGCTGATTGGATTCAGGATTTCAAGCCGTGCCAAGTCTGTGATTTTGTTTACAGCTGTTATCTGATTTTACTGACAAAGGAGCCCTTTTCCTTAAAGGTTCCGCTTGAGCTTTGGCTATCACTAGGCTGTGGCAGCTATTCAGCTTGCCATCTCAAATGCTTGTACACAGCAGTGTCAGCACGAAGAGTAGAAAACTGGTGAAGTATCAGAAAATTGAATAAGAGCGACATAGGCCTCCTTTTCATATCCTTCATGTTCAAGATGCAGAAGAAAGAAAACTTAGGAAATGCTATAAAATAGATTAGATAAGATACATGGATGGATGGATGGATGGATGGATGGATGGACAGATGGAATACAAACACCTGTACATATGCAGCTACTAGAATGCTAATTGTCAAGCAACGTGTCTGCGACCACTTAGAAAGGAATACTACCATTTACCAGAAGTTACACTGGATTTGTCCAGAACAATTATTCAAACAATCTTTTTTACAATCAGAGACTAATTTAACAGATCAGAGGCGCTATAGATGTATATAAATTTGACCCCAGCTGGGACCAGATTTTCCATTGCTAAGCAAGTCAGTTAATGAGTTGCCTCCAACTTTAAAACCTTTTCTGTTGCTGTTGTTAAGTGAATCACCACAATTCTTAAGTGCATCATGCAGTCTAAGCAAATTTGGTTTCCTCCATTGACTTTGCTGGTAGGAAGCCAGCTGGGGAGGTCACAAATAATGATCACACGATCCCAGGATTATAATTGTCAAAAGCCTGAATTTTGATTAAGTGACTATGAGGATGATGTGACAGTTGTAAGTGCGAGGATTGATCATAACTCACTTTTTTTAAATGTTGTTAAAACTTCGAACAATTGTGAAAGGAATGGTTTAAGACGAGGACTAGCTGTAATCTACAGCAGACAGTATTGGAGTTCAATGAATTTGCAATTGGTTGAGTAACTGCAGTCTGCAACTGATTCCTTAAAAACCTGAAGAGAAAACCCTAAATGCTTCATGCTATTCAGCATTTCTTAGACTTTTATTGGGTGACTGTCTATTCTGTAGAGTTCTGGCAATTACAATTTAAAAAGGCATGATAAAGCTAAAAGCAGTATCAGAATGGAAGAGAATCTGGAAACAAAGACTTACGAAAAATGGTTCAAAGAGCTGAGCATACACAGCTTGCAAAAAATATCAGGCAATGACAGCAATCTATAGAGAACCTAACATTTTGTCACATGTGAGATTTTGGGGATCTGTTCTGCACTGAAGCTGACAAGGACTAACATATTGGACTTAAAAGGAAGGAGATTCAATCTAAGTATGAGGGGGATCTTATGACAGGAAGTGTTAAGCATTGGAGCCATTTTCTTAAATCTGTGATGTGTTCCTCAGCAATAAAAGCTTTTCAAATAAGGGTTGGATGGCCATTTTTTAGGGACAGATTTGTTGAACAATATATGAGGCAGCTTGAAGGATTGGATAATTTATGAAGTTCGTTTCAACTCATACATTCTTAGTTTATAATTCACTCCTTGTAGTGACAAAATTACACAGATTAAAACACAGTCAGTATGATGTCTTACTTCTTGCAAAATTGTTGATTTGTCCAGCAGAACTGCAAACACATACTTGATTACGTTGCTGAAAAGTTCTGTATTTTTTTAATTGAGGAAGAATCAGTAATTTTTCTGGTGAAGGGTGCATGCAGAATTACACAGACATATCCAGGTTCTGTTCTTTCTTCCCATCAATGATTGGCATATGGAATAAATTTGTCACTGTGCCACAGAATTACCTTATTATCCCATGTCATATTTGAAGGGTTGGATGGCATTTTTCTCAGCCTTTCTGTCACAACTTATCAAAGTGTCAGCTTTAAAACACCAAATCCTGCTGTTAACCATGGACTTTATGGTAGACTGAAACCATTCTTGGACATCTTCAAATAAGTGCAAGTCTAAAATATGGTACAATATTTAAGGAAGAATGGACAATGTATGTCACATATTGTACAAACAAGGCAAGTTTCTTATTTTGCAGTCAGATATCTGTTTTGATATGTAGCATTTTTCCAATATTATATAATTTATATATAAATGATGTCCAATGTTTACTCTAAATGTGATATGTAGAAATTTAGTTTTCATTATATATCAAAAATATTATTATATTTACATAATCATGATTTGGCAGGATATCGGAACTACTGGAAATGATTCTCATCCTTAGAAATCACAATATAGATATACTAGCATGAGGACCTAAGGATGATAAGCAAAGTTGACGGATATTGGTGGCTTGAGGGAACTCCCTCTGTTTCTTTTAACTTTTTAACATCTTCATTTTAACCATGTTTTAGTTCTTCTTTTCTTCTGCTTTTAACTATGTATGTCTTAATTGTAAATCACCCAGATTCACTAAGGTGAGATGAACAGTGTAGAAATTTGATAAATGAATAAGCAAATAAATCATGAAGTAGGACCATGTTATTTTACTTTAAATACTCTTGTCCCATTTTGTGTATTTTAAGATAATTCAGATAATTCAGAATCAACAAATAAAAGAAATCTTATAACCTAATACATAAAGCATCAGGGAAAATATAAAAAGTATAAAAGGGTGGGGCGAGGGGAACAGAGATGCCAAACTGGTAAAAAAAAAATTGGTTGTGTAAGACAAGAAACAACGGACAAAAACAATGAAACTTCTGCAATGAAATAAAATCCATAAAACTTCGGAAGAACATTTCAACCATGTGTTTATAGATGTGGTATTAATACCAACAAGATAACCACTAAAACTTTTTGGAGTTTACCAGTTATCCTTACTGTTTCATTATTATTGTTCCTTTTTCTACCTATCAAGTCCTTCCCAAGGACCTAGGACAGTCAAATGTTGATGTTAAAGGTATTATCAGGAGATGTAAGATTGTTCTATGTTAAACTTTTACAATTGACTAATGGTGATTTTGTCAATGCTGGTGGTGTTCAAGTGGTGTTCTAGTTGTCTTGGGATTGAACCCAAGGTGCCTATTACTGTTGATACTATTTTTGCTTTCTTTTGCTTCATTCTATTTCTGTTTTCAGGTCTTGGCATTTTATAGTCTTTCTCTTCTATTGTAGTTACTGCTGTTGTTTTAGTTTTTAAACTTTAAGTCAATTGAAAGCTGCAAAAGTAAAGCATAACTGTTTGGATTCCACATTGACCCTAAAGACTTTTTAGAACTTAAAACTTAGGTAATGGTTTGTAGTTGAGGAAGTGCCTACTGTCCTGATAAAAGATAAAGGCAAGCTGATAGAGGTAGGCAACAACCTGAAAGAACAAAATGTAATTTGAAGTGACTTAAAAAATCTCTGTTACAATGCTTTTAACCCACAAATACAAATGATGAAAAACATATATTTAATAATTTAAAGGTATTGATAAATGCTAATCTTTTAAAAATCATGAAGTCAGAATTAGTACTAATAGTTGCTGTGCTAGAACAGCACCTAAAGCTATTTTTTGAGAAAAGTATCCAGGCTTGCCCCCATGATATTGGAACACTATTTTTAGAAATATATAGCAGAATTCTGAGCCCCAACCCAAGTTATCTGAGCACATCACTTATCTTTCCAAATAATGGGAAGGAATTGTTCTACTTTATTCTACACTATTCAGAGTCCAATTCAAGGACTGGGCTACACACTGTTGGATTCATGGAAGAGAACAATCAAGGGACTGGACATGACCTTTAGCTCTAAAAGGAAAGGGCCCTTTGAGGATATGACAGTACTCTTCACATTTTTGAAGATGGCCAAGTTCTCTTTCCATTATTTCAGGTAGCAGAACATGACTTAACAGTTCTCTGTTATAGAGAGATTCTGATGGAGTATTTTATATAAAATTCTAAGGACGGTTATAGACAAGGGTGGGATTCTACTAGTTTGCACCTATCCGGTAGAACCGGTTGTTAACATTCTAAGCACTTCAGAGAACTGGTTGTTAGAAGAAATTACTGGCCTAATCAGGTAAGGAAAGCAGGAAGGAAACATTCTGGTGTTGCTTACAGAAACTGCCACTCCATTAACCCTTATTACATTCTTGGCAGGACTAGACTTCCTGTCTCAGGAACATCTCTGGAGTTTTTTTTCCCCCTCCTTTGCTGGTACTTTGCTTGTGTGGAGTGACCAATCAAAGTTAAAATGGCACTGAAAAAAGTGACTTATGACCATTTCTCACACTTACAACTGTTGCAGCATCCCCACAGTCATGAGAGGCCAGGTGAGGAGATGCGTGCCTCAATGTGAATGATATTGAGTTGGCCACACCCAGCCAATAACATGACCACCAAGCCATGTCCTCCCAGTCACATGACCACCAAGCCACACCCACTAACTAAGCCATGCCCACAGAACCGGTTGTTAAAAAAATTGAATCCCACCCCTGGTTATAGACCATAACTGATAAATCTTCAGATGCCTAAACCTATCTGTATTTTCATAAGCAACACCAACTTTAAGTTCTGGAAAAAGAGTTTCTACTTAAAAAAACATTCAAGGATTTTTCAACATCAAGTAATTAATGCTGTCAAGTTCCCTGCAGAGTGAAATGTTACACAACTCCAAGCAGCATTATATTAATTCAGAACAATTCATATTAGTGAAGGATATGAATACTTGTGTGTATTTAAAACACCAGTAGCAAACTTTTCACATCAATTTCCTACAAGAACCTTTTCCATCCTAGTTCTCTCCAGGTTGAGATGTGCTGGATGGGTTCCAAGTCACATACTTCTTATTGCTTACTAAGTATTTCAGAACCTGGCATTGCACACATCTGAAAGTGATCAGGTTGGAGAAGTCCATCTTATAGTTTCCTTCCTTGCCCAGATCACAACTTTGCATTTCAAATCTGAAATATGTTAATGAATGTTTTCTTATCACCCAAAGGGAAACACATAATCATAATAAGGAATACCTGAAGAATAATGGTAAGATGTCCTATGGTCTGTGATGCAGGTTTTTTTAAACTATATACTTTATGTCAGTAATGACTTTCCATTTTCATCGTCAACATTTCATTGGATTTCAAATGAGGTGGACATCCCGTGAGATTTTTGCCATTTAAAATTTCCATTCTATTAATTTATGTTTGGTATCTGCATCATCAACAATAATAGTACTTTCCCCACCCCAGCCCCAAGATTTGTTAGTATAGTGAATTATTTTTACAAATACTGAATTTAGGATATTTGTATGGTGAGAAGTGTAATGAGCTGCCTGGCTCCAAAAATGAACTACAAAGTAATTATCTCATGCTCAGTTACATTTCTGGTATAACTAATGACTATCCTACATTCTACAGAGCTCTAAAGATGCTTCGTTGTAAAACAACTGCTGACTTATCAAGGTTCATGGTCACTTATCAAAGCTTATGATGAAGTTAAGCAGGTGAACTCTTTCGGAAATACTGCTTGCACTTTCCATAGCTCCTAATCTTCATTCAGAGATTCCTTGGAACTGAAATGGTTACAATGAGGTGCCATGAGATTAGGTCAAGCCCTGTCACAGGAAAGTGAAGATTCATGAGGTGGCTAATTAAAATGAATGGGTGTGGAGGACATTTGCATAAAACTACAAGATGAGCAGAAATCTTATGAACTAAAAACTCATAGGCCACCAAAAAAGTACATTGCTATTTTCACAATTGCTTAATAACACAGATCAGGAGAAATTTTATTTGCACATATATATGTTATATTGTATGGCAAACACTCCTGAGCAAGTTTATAATATATTTAAGACATTAAAATAAATCAGCTCATCAAATCTCTTAGCCATCTTAAATATTAACATGTTTAGAATATTGCTGTACGGTAGATTAAAGCAGCATAAAGTATTACAAAAAGTAAATCAATAACAAGGCAGCTTTGACATTTCTTGCTGTGAATCTGTAACAAAACATTCATGGACTATAACTGCATTACAAATATTTACTGTTTTCTTTTTTCCAGATTGAAAGTTTGTGATAAACAATGGCAATTCTTGAGAATCTGTTAGGTCAGAATTTCAGTATCATTCCCTACTGATCAAATTCGTATTTGAGTGCATATGGCCGGGAACAACCATTTGAAAACATGTAGTTTTCACTCTAGAATTCTGTATGCTGCATTTTCCCTTGGCTGTGATTAGTTTTCTACTCAAGGACTTAGAAAAATTCTCATTCTATAGCCATGTAAAGACAGATATTTACTTGCATTGAAATGACAACATTAAAATGTAAATATTTGGCATATTTTGCCATGTGGCCAAGCACAAATCTTTTTTTTTCTTTTGTGTAAGTGAATCATTGTGGATAATTTCTTCAACTTGGTTTGGGGAAAAGTTATTTTTTCTGAATCCAGCCTATGGGCAGAAATTATTTAAGAAGACTAGCAACTATTTTTTTTTCTTTACTTCTTTTGTATCTCTAACAGAAACTATAATAGATTCCAAAGCATCTACAGATAGTCCTTGAGTTATAAACATTTACTCAGCGACTATCCAAAGTTACAATGGTACTGAACTAGGGAGATTTACAAGTGGTCCATGAAATTGTGTCCATCGCAATGTTCCCTTGGTCATGTGATTGCAAGCTAGGTATTCAAGCTTGCAATTATGAATTTGAAGCAAGCCATAGTCACGTCACAATTTTGGACAATCCCTTCCCACTGGCAAATTTCATTGGCAGAAAGCCAGAAATCCTTCCCAATCCCCGTTTTTTCACCTGCCTACCCTAACTTATTAGTACCTACCCTCTATACCCACCCACACTTCAAAACACCTGCCTGTAGAAACCCTTCTCCCATACCTTAATGTACCCACCCACACTCTAGAATGCATGACCACAGCACTTCCCAGCCCCCTTATGGCCAATGTTCCTTAGAAATTAATTTCAGATCTTTCTGTATGTATGAACTCACCACCAAATTGTATTTATGAAAGTCTTACCATACATTTACTGCCTGCAAAATCCATTTTTTAAATTTATTTTTGACTGTTTGGGTTGCTTGATTACTTGCTTGAATGGGGAGCATAACACAATGCCTTGTTCAGTTCTAACGATATCAAAAGTAAAGATTATCAAATATTTCTCAATAAATGCAAATATTTTTCTATGGAAGGTGATACTAGAATCTGATTTGCTAAATTATTAAGCAGCATTCATATGCAAAAGAGTACCTGCTACATTTTTACATCTTATTAAAGTCACAGTTTGTAACATGATTTTTTTGCTAGTTAATAAAGAAGAACTAAAGAAAAGAGAATACAAATAGGTCCAGTGTTCGGGCAATCACCAGATTAGCTGCAGATTTCAAATGCCCTTGTAGATTAATCTTATCCATGCTTACTTGGCAGTTTGAGTTGACTTGTCTAAATGTAATAGGATTTAACTTTTTACATAACCATCTGGCCACTCAGTAATATTTTATAAACTAAACACTTTCAAAATATTGGTGTAGTTAGAACAAGTTTCCAATTATGCCTTTTGGGAATGGCTAGGTATTTGTCTCTTTCATAAGATGAAAAGCTCTAAAAACCGAGACGCTCAGTCACTAAGTTACTGCTGTCCTACTGTTTTAAGCCCTCCAGTCTTCTGAAATAAAACACGGAAGTTCTATGAACATTACATTCTATAAGACACACCAAAGAATTCCCACTATTGTGAGATTGCAACTCTTGTGAGAGCTTTCAACCATTTCATCATCTTAATTCTAAACTCTGATGAGCCTTCTGGTTTTCTTTTTTCAACCGCAGCACCTCAGAGCACCCAAGAGAAACCTGGGAGGAAGTTTAGGATACTCAGAGAAACTCTTGTGAGCTGAGAATGGAGGGGAATACAAAAGGAAAGGCCTAGCTATGCATCATGAACTATCAGAGGAACATGGTTGAGAAAGAACTGCCATAGTCCTTAATCAGTTCCTTGAGTCTATTTCATAGCCAAGTGTATTGTCCTTAAATGAGATCGTTAGGCCCAATTCATAGCTACTTTAGGACCTTATTCAGTAGGTACTTCACTTGGAGACCAAATGACTTTTCCAGTTAGTTTCTGGGTGTGAAATTTGAGATTCCTCCATGAAGAACTAAGAAGAAAAAGACATTTTCAAATGCAGTAGTTTTGAATGCATACCCAGCCATCCTATCTACTTCCAACTTGACACTGTCTCTTTGCATCTTGCTAGTTGTGTGTCTCCACTGTTTGTTATCACTCAGTATTTGCAAGAGGTCTACAGAGGAGAAGCTGGCTGCCTTATCCCTAAGTCCCTTAAGATTCACTTCTTGAGTCTTCCATCTTCTCTTGAATACACAAACAAAATCCAATTTCCTGCCTGCCCCCAAGCTCTGACAAACATCTCCCCAGCCATTATACAATCGAAGTCTTCTAAAGGGCAGCTAAGGAAGCTAAAAGCAGAGACAATAGAAATCTGGCAGGAGACAGGAGCATCTAATTTTCTTAGTAGCACAGAAGCAATTCCCATAAGTCCTTCCCTCCCTCTTCACTTTCCAATTATATGCATGCATGTATGAGTCGTCAAGAGGTAAACCAAATTAAGATGGCATCCTGCGCACACCTATTAGGAGTAAGTCCTACACAGCTATGTGGAAATTTAAGAAGTTTAGGATTGCACTCCTTAGTGGCAATACACATGACCATGGTGTGAATACATGGACACGACAAGTTTGCAAAAGCAGGTGGGAGATAAGAAGATAGGAGCTTAAGTGGATTCAACCAGGCATTCACAGTAGAAAAAATTCATGCCATCAATTTTCCATTCCTAAGTGGAATTCTAAGTGACAAAAAATGGTGATTCTCATGGATAATTTTCAGTTAAACAATATTGAAAAGTTATGTTTTGTATAAGCATGTTATTTTTAGTTTATTGTTTATTATTCACCTTATTTATTATGTTTCACTTTAATGCTAACTTTCCATCACTTAGAATTTTCTTCTTGAAGACTATTTCAGGATTTTTTAAAACAGGCTCTGTAGCCTGAAAAAGTTTGAACTTTCCCGATTTAAGGAACAAATCTGAATTTTATCTTGAAATCCTAAAGCAAATCCTAAAGGAAGCTTATTTTGTTATTGTAGAGCTACACAGGTCCATTATTGTCTTTATTATTATTGTCTGGAAAGTATAAAGGGGTGGGTTTTTGGTCATATAGACATTGCTGCTATTTTGACTGTTTTTTAACCTCCTCTGAGACAGACATCCCTGCTTTGAAGCAATGTTATGAAGTCAACAGACTTACTGTTCCATCCAGTACAGCAGTCCCCTTGATTTGCTTGCTTATAGTAAGACAGATCAGCCAATCAAGGCAAATTTGATCCTGTCTTTACAAATCACTGAAGCTGAAATATTATGTATGCCAAATGCAAAGAATCAATTTTTAGAGGAAAAGCTTTTCTCAGATGAATTTATTATTTCCCAAAATATTTTTAAAAGCATAACTGAAAAGATATTGTAAGATATCTATGGACTGAAATGTTATTTTTTGTGCTTTTTTTACTTTGTGTATGTGTGTGTGTATGTTTTTTACAAGTCAATGAAATCAGGAAATAATCATTATTTATGATTGAATGTGTTCAGAAAACCCAGTTATTATTTTAGGAGATAGTATGACCTGGGCCTTAAAATTTAGGTTTATGATCATTCTACATAGCACAATAGCACAGCAATTGTATTTTCTTAAGACATCTGTAGGTTTTAGTGCAGTGCATAAGCTCACCCTCCCTGCACTGTATACAGGAATATTAATCTGGGACAGAACAGCCTTTATAAAATGAATATAAAAACCAACAAGAAACAGAACATGTGTGTCTCTAGTTGACAGAGTTTCATAAGTACTACAAAACAAATGCAGATAGAATGGTTTATTGGTGTGTGTGTGTGTGATCACAGCGAGGTGAACAGTGGCATCCACAGGGGTAACGAGGGATTCATTATCGTGACAAAAGCCCTGATCCTTATGTACACTCTTTTTTCATTCTGATGCAAATAGGAAGATCCTCCAGTTGTGTCTGAAGGTGTTATACCACCCAGCAAGTCAATCAAACTACTACAGATTTGGAACCTGGGAAACCTTTAGATGAGGTTAAGTTTAGCCCTGTAGCTCCTCCAGGTGAACTCTCTTGCCTTGGCTATGAGCTCAAACTATTAACAAGCATGACCTGATAGAAAACCCAGAGCCCAGTTTAATAAAGATCTGCTAGCTGCAGGACTTAGATAGGTGACAGGAGGTTAGAGAAGATTTGTGCTGTCTAAAGCTCCAAATAATGCCGTACCAAGGAGACATTCTGCCTGAATTTTAAGTGCAAAGACTTTTAAGGACTTATCTATAGCTTGTTGATGATTACAAGGTATATGGAAAAGGAAAACCTTATTTTTAAAATCAGCCAAGGTCAGGTCAAATTATGGTTAAGCCAGATATTTTATAGCTAGATATTTCAAGCTAATTAACAAGGATAGAACTAAACTACTTTATTTATCTCAAATTCTTTAGACAAATCATCCATCAACGTTGGATTTGTCTACATTCATTTTTAATAGGACACAGTAGTCCTTTCCATCACAAGTAGCACGCAAGGTGTTTTTTTTCCAATAATGTTACTGAGTGCCATGTTGATTTTAAAATGTCTGTTCATATGCAAAGTTGGGCAAGTGGCTCCTGTGACATCATATGAAAGCCATAACTTAAAAATAGGTAAATAATGTTGTGGTGTAGCATGCCTTCCTTGAAATCTCTTGGAGTAAACATTCTCTCTGATTCTTGAATGCCGACTAGACGCAGTTATGAATTATTTATTCAGCAGTTCCATGGCTGTTTCTTTACTTCAGTACATAGAACACAATCTAAGGTGACAATGAAAAGTGTTTCCAGTTGAATAAGTTGCTCATGATAAGTTGCTCTTAAAACACGCCCTTCAGAAATTTAGGTCATTTTAGTCCCACCACTGTTCTTTCTCTTTATGTTTGCCAAAACATAACTCTGTGCCTAAAAAAAAAATCTCCTTTTGGTCTCAGAACTAAAGCTCACTGCATTTTTAAACCATTTTGATTAATAATTTAATTGGTTAAAAAAAAAGAAAAGTTAATTGAAAGAAAAATCATTTCAATTTTTCTTTCTAAATTACCATGCTTATAGCCCAGGAAAAAAAAGAGCGAGCTCATAATCTAATAGGAAACATTTTATAGATAATAAAAAAGTCTTCATTAACACTGAATTTAACAGAAGACTTAATGGGAAATTTTGCAGATGGGAATACACTGAATGAATTTATAGTATTTACTTACGACTTAAAGCCCAAAATGCAGTTTTTAAATTGATGTATATTTTACAGCGTATTAAGAAGTATTTATTTTCAGAAATCTTGATGAGTTCAATGGGTTTACTCTCAGGTAAATTAGTATAAAATTACATCTTTAATTCTTTATATCAATTGGTTAAGTAAACTCTTGGGCTTTATCTTCATGTTAGATTTTTTTTTTAATTAAAATAATTAGGACTGAGAGAAATAGCTATAGCTGGCTTGGGATATATTTTTTTTCAAGAAATACTACTTCTAAGTCAAGATTTTTTTTTCTTCCTAGCATTTTCACACAAGTGGAAGGTCTGCTTTTTTCAGATCATCTGAATCAGTGGTGGGTTTCAAAGGAGTTTACCACCAGTTCAGTGGGCATGGCTTGGTGGGCATGCTTTGCATGCACGCAGACCCTTTGCGCGTGCATGTGTGCCAAACGCACACTTTCCACACGTGCAGAGGCTTTCCTACTCATCTCTTGCAATCCTGCACTCTCCCTGTAGCTTCAACAGCTGACGCATGGCAATCTGCTGTGCCGCACAAAGCAGCTGCGCTTCAAAAGCAAGGTCAGTATGACCTTCAGTAGTTTGGGTTTCAGATTCAAGTTGAGAGCCTTGTATTTAGCTATTTTTATCAAGTACAAAAATGTTCTGACCTCCTTTTCTACTTTTGGAATATTATAGATGATCTATACTTTATTTTTTAAAGCACCAGCAACATATGATAACTACATCTCAAAGGCTTCCTTCCTTCCTTCCTTCCTTCCTTCCTTCCTTCCTTCCTTCTTCTTTCCTTCTATCCATCCATTGCATCCATTCATCCATTGCATCCATCCATCTACAACAGTGTCTTCAGATATGCAATTAGGCTTTAACCTTCTTAAATTCAGGAACTTCAATATTACCACATGTCTGCTTGTCATTTGGCTTCTATTATTGTCAGGCTATTATTTTTATATTGATGTGTTGTTTGTGTTGTTTGTTACTAAGATATTCAGTATTGCCATTGATTCACTGGTGAACACCACCCAGCTAACCCTGGCAGCAATTTTAGGATTGTGTTACTTTGCAATGCTATGGCTGACCTATCAGCAGTTTGGCTTCTATGTTCTGTACCAACTATAACTTCTGAATTTTCTCCATAAACAGCCTGCCCTGCCCCCCTTAAAGGATGTTACAGTAATCTCTGTGGTGATCAAGGCATGAGTGGCCGTTGCCAGGAATCACAATGAAGATTTCAACAAACATAAACAATCTGTTTCTAACACCAAAGCAGTTTGACAGACTTTGAACCTAAAATAACAAATGTAATAAATGCAGTTGTGTGGCAATCTTAAGAAAAAAGGTAAGAATGAACTATAGTTTATCAAAAATTCAGCCCCCTTATGCAGGAGTCAAAACTTTGGTATTGTCATTTACAAATAAACCCCATTTTAATCCTCATTTGCTTTCCACTTGTAACTCAAGAGATTGAAAAACCATTCTTATGACTTCACCAGCTGTTTTAAATTTAAATTTACTAGGAATATATTCATGCAATTTCATGCAAATCTCACCCCTCATCCAAATTAAAAAATATAGACTTAGATCATTATAATATAGACTTAGATCATTATAACACAGCAATCAAAATGCTAAACACTGTGCAGGATTATGCAGAAATACGCATAATTGAACTTTTTTTTTTTTTAAAAAAAAGATGGTTATGTTAGAATAGCATCTTGAATTCTTAGCAAACTGATTAAAATTCCCTGATTGACAGCTAGTAATTCTGTCAGTGACTTGATAAGCAAGGAATGTTTTATTCTCATAAGGAAGTATCTAAAAATCAACTCTCTACAGATAAGAAATTATTATTATTCTTCATTTTAATAAGAACACCTAAGTCTACTTCCAGTTTGTTAAGTTTTATTTATGATTTATGGTTGGTTAAAAAAAAATGGTTAAAAAAGCCTTTATGATTTTTACAAATAACTCAAGGTAGAAAACATATCCAACACACCTTCCTCTTCCTATTTTCCCCACAACAACAAAAGTCCAAAAGTCACCCAGATAGCTTTCATGGCTACAACAGGACTTGAATTCAGTGTCTCCAGCCTTCTTACCTGGTGCCTTACCTACTAGACCAAATGGTTCTCAGACAAAAGTGTGCAAAGGAAAATTTTGGTTTGAAAGAAACATGGTCTTAACATCAAATGGATGGCAGATAATCCCCCCCCCCACCATATTGATGTAATTGCAGATTGCAGCACTGGTTAACCATGCAAAGGATTCAAGATTCCAGTCTGAGCTCCATGGTTTTGCAGAATCAGTCCTTCTTTGTACTTGATGGCAGACGCTGGGGAATTCCAGGGCTTTAGATTGGAACAGAAATTAGCACAGTGTCAAACCATTTCCATTGATAAGAAAGCCATGTGGATATGTCTCTAGAATTACCTGATATTCAGATGAGTTCAAGGGCATCTTTACCAGACCAAGAAAGACTTAAATTGGAATACTGTGCTAAATAATTACAGGGAAGGAATTACAGCATCAGAGAAGATGGCATTATGGGAAATAAACCTATAAATAACTTTAAACAGTGATGGTTATATCATAGAAGACAAGGCCCTTCAGGACTTCTGAGACTATAACATGAGTGATTTCATGTAATAGCTAGCATGGTAGTCACATCAGGAGAAAGTCATTCATTTAACAGCAGGTAAACTGGTGAAGTTGTTCCTGTCATCTCATCTAGCCTCAAGGTACAGCTTTGTATTTTTGTGTGAGGCAGGTGGTTTTAAATAAAGCTCTTGGCTTCAGCAATACACCATTTTTATTTTCTGAAAATGAACGTGGGACCTATCTGGGTCTTAGCGGCATTTCAATAAATAATGTGGGAGATAAAGTAATGCTTTGCAATTTCAGTCATCATAAGTTAAAGTCTGCATTGATGACTGTAATTTCATAATCGTCCGTATTAAAAATGGTCTTTGTTTTTTGCTTACTTTAACTAAGAATGTTTTTTTTTAAATTGCAGAAAACAAAATTTTTACATTCAGATTTTGCTAACAAACTTTAGATTGCCATCCGTTCTCCACTTTGACAACACAACATGAACAAATCTAATCCAGCAGCATTTAACATGTAAATTTGGGTCAATTATTGCATCACTTCATCTGCATTTCCTGTGTCAGATGAGGAAAGGACATCCTTCTGCCCTGGCCACTTTTTACAGAGGCATGATTGAGAGCATTTTAACAAACTGCATCACTGTTTGGTTAGGTGTCAGGAGTGCCTCAGATAGAAAGTCCATACAGAGAGTGGTAGGGACAGCCAAGAAGATTATAAGAAACTTGCTTCCTGTTATTCAGGATACTGCTTATAAGCGCTATGTGCTTAGAGCTCAAAGCATTGTTAGAGACCCCACACACAGACTTCATGGCCTGTTTTTCTTGCTCCCCTCTGGGAGGAGATTTCAAAGGATTTCTAGCAGAACTACCAGATTCTATAACAGCTTTGTTCACTATGCCATCCATCTAGTAAATTTGCAGGATTTGTTTTTCTCACCATGTATATGTATACATCCAAACTAGACTGTGTTGTTTCTCTGTGTCATATAATATTTGTGGGTATATGCATAATTTTGTATTTATTTATTCTATCATGCTTATGTAGGGTATATTGGATGTGGTGACCCTTTGAGAGCTTGAGAGATTTCATTTCATTTTAATGTATGCCAATTAGTGTGCATTCAAAGTGACAACAAAGTTTTATAAAATTAAAGTTAAAAAGTTAAAGTACTATGTGATAGTTTATTGACCCATATTCTCTGGTTGAGGTTTATGATAATATGTCAGCTATTCAATAAGATATTGAATAGATATAAATAGAAATAAATCACCCTCTTTGGCTTAGACTGTTGACTGTTAACTTACCAACAGAAAGCACCACAAGTCAACTGTTTAATTGATTTGTGGATAAAATATATGGATAATTATGAAATTACAATCATCAATACAAACCTTATCTATGATGATTGAAATGTGCTTAAACAAGTATTGTATAAAAATGTTTCTTCATTATTGATACAGCCTTTCATAGAATTAGGCCAATATTCAATTCATGTAATTCAAGTAGGTTTCTATCAACGTAATGATTATGAATTTCTGAATGAAACCTAAGTTGTTCAGTGTTAAAATGAATCACGAATTGAATCAACTTGAAAATTTCAGATAAGATATAAAGTGGTCGCATGTTCACATATCCTTTTAATTCAAAAATCAGTATCAATTGATTTCATTTGAAATTCTGAATTAAATAAATGTAGCTTTTCCAATTGATTCAGAAATTTGAATTGAAACTAGACTTATTCATATACCCTCACCTTATGAAGCCTTACTTCATGGAATCTGAGGATCCCTTAATGAACATGAATGGTTCCTTCCTGCATTGCATGGTATTAGCTGAGAGTGCTTGGATGGATTACCTGAGATCACAAGGGAGAAATCTACATTCTGATAGCTTGATATATATCCATGAATAATGCCATAGTAGCTTGATTATCCTATGCAAGAATAATGCCAGGAAGAAGACATGGTGTGGCTTCCTTCCAGCAATCTTGATCCTGCAATATTAATGGGCAATATGAATCATAGCTAATCCATAGAAGCTCACATTCAACTATGGAAATATCTAGATCCAGAAAGGAACTCTTTCCTTTTTTTCTCAGAAATCTGTCCTCTAATGCTTTTTTTAAAGGGCACAAAGTCCCACTGGTACCAAGTCACAATTCTAATACTCTAATACTAAACATTTATATTTTGTTTTTAACATAGCTTTAATTTTTTTATAAAACATAAAGATAAAAAAGTAACTAAAACAGATGGTCAAAGAGAAAAAATAGAAAAGAAAGAGAAGAGATAGATTTGGAAAAAATGAAAATTATAAAAAGAAAAACATAAAAGAAAACGTAATTAATACATTTTACTAATGTATTTTACTAATCTTTTCAAAGGAAATTTATTATCAAAACTCTAAAAAGGAGAATGGAAAAAAAATCCTCACTTTCCCTTTGACATATTTCTGCAACTTACTATTTGCAACTTAAAAAACTGTATGCATTGGTTTGGCTCTAAAATATGCCACAATAGCATATAAACATTTGTGATATTTTAATTTGATATGAAAAACCTTTATCCAAACAAAAATTGTGGGACCCAGTTTCAGATGGACCCTTATCTTCATATGCAGAAAATGTATTTCTTCTTATCTCTACTACTTAATATCATGCCCATTAATATATCTTAAGAAAGCCTACCGACCCTTTAGTGTCACCAATGACAACATGAATGTACATGTGTGAATGAGTTTTTGTATGCCAGGAACTTGATTTGATATGTCTAGAATAAATCCTCTAGGAATTAGCACTTCATGGGGCATGAATTCCAAAACTGAAATACCACCTCTGGGGAAAATAGAATTAGAGAAATAGACTGCTGGAAAGCTTTTTGACAATTAGTAAGTTGTCTACTCATTTTTCTTTAATAGCAATAGCACTTAGACTTATATACCGCTTTATAGTGCTTTACAGCCCTAAGCAGTTTACAGAGTCAGCTTCTTGCTCCCAACAATCTGGGTCCTCACATTTATCTCAAAAATCTTAGGCAGCCAAATAGGTATGATTCAACAATGAGTGGATAAGTCTTATTATTGAATTGAAACACTAATTAGTATTTTCTCGTGGTCTTCAATGGATTTTTGTGAATTTTGATGCATTCATATGTAATATGGCAACTCAGAAATACTACCTATATAGAGAGAACCATAATCTGTAAAATCCATTTTGGCGTATAAGTTGAGAAATGAGGGAAGACTTTATGAAATGGCTGCAAGAAGATTGGAATAAGGTGGAGAACATATAAACTGCTCAAAAAAATAAAGGGAACACTTAAACAACACAATGTAACTCCAAGTCAATCACACTTCTGTGAAATCAAACTGTTCACTTAGGTAGCAACACTGATTGACAATCAATTTCACATGCTGTTGTGCAAATGGAATAGACAACAGGTGGAAAGCATAGGCAGTTAGCAAGACATCCCCAATAAAGGAGTGGTTCTGCAGGTGGTGATCACAGACCACTTCTCAGTTCCTATGCTTTCTGGCTGATGGTTTGGTCACTTTTGAATGCTGGCGGTGCTTTCACTCTAGTGGTAGCATGAGACGCAGTCTACAACCCACACAAGTGGCTCAGGTAGTGCAGCTCATCCAGGATGGCACATCAATGCGAGCTGTGGCAAGAAGGTTTGCTGTGTCTGTCAGCGTAGTGTCCAGAGCATGGAGGCGCTACCAGGAGACAGGCCAGTACATCAGGAGATGTGGAGGAGGCCGTAGGAGGGCAACAACCCAGCATCAGGACCACTACCTCCACCTTTGTGTAAGGAGGGACAGAAGGAGCACTGCCAGAGCCCTGCAAAATGACCTCCAGCGAGCCACAAATGTGCGTGTGGCTGCTCAAACAGTCAGAAACAGACTCCATGAGGGTGGTATGAGGGCCCGACGTCCACATGTGGGGATTGTGCTTACAGCCCAACACCGTACAGGATATTTGGCATTTGCCAGAGAACACCAAGATTGGCAAATTCACCACTGGCGCCCTGTGCTCTTCACAGATGAAAGCAGGTTCACACTGAGCACATGTGACAGACGTGACAGGGTCTGGAGATGCCGTGGAGAACGTTCTGCTGCCTGAAACATCCTCCAGCATGACCGGTTTGGCAGTGGGTCAGTAATGGTGTGGGGTGGCATTTCTTTAAGGGGCCGCACAGCCCTCCATGTGCTCACCAGAGGTAGCCTGACTGCCATTAGGTACCGAGATGAGATCCTCAGACCCCTTGTGAGACCATATGCTGGTGCGGTTGGCCCTGGGTTCCTCCTAATGCATGACAATGCTAGACTTCATGTGGCTGGAGTGTGTCAGCAGTTCCTGCAAGACGAAGGCATTGATGCTATGGACTGGCCCACCCATTCCCCAGACCTGAATCCAATAGAGCACATCTGGGACATCATGTCTCGCTCCATCCACCAACGCCACATTGCACCACAGACTGTCCAGGAGTTGGGGGATATTTCTGTGTAGATTTTACCTAGAAGATAGATGCTAATGGTTGCATCCAAACCGGCTTGTTTATACCACAGTAGAACCAATTTTTGTGAATCCTGCAAATTGCTCCAATAGAAAGTTCTGATGTGCCTATCTTTTCTTCTTACCTGAAGATCCTAGAATTAATTCTTGACATCCATATTTTTTTTAAAAAAAAGATAACAATGACAAGAGAAGTCTCAGTCCAAGTTCTTGAGGAACCATATTACCCAATATAGAAATGAGAAAGTGAATGGGAACAGCAAATGAACAAGAAGTCTGAGCTAACACAAGGCAGATTTCTATGTTGCTAAAGATGAATACAATGGACATTTCTTTTTTCTCTCTCCAAATGTAACCTCTATTTGTTCTGTCACTAGAAGTACTAATTTCGCAGATCCTACAAATTTGACATTAGAAAAACTAGTACACTATCAGTGTTGTCTTTACATTTGCAAAGTGATTTTACTTTGGTGTGTCATTAATGCCACACAGAGGATGCTCATATTCTAATATACATAGTATGCAGGACTATTTATTCAACCACTGCATTCTTTCCCTTCACTTTTAAACATTCTTCATAAAGACACAACATGATTGTCTTTCACAGATTTGAGGCACTGTCAAGTTAACTATGATAAATACCTGGAAGCCTTGCTAGGAAGTTTGCTGCCTATCTAAGAAAACATTTTTTTTTTCTTGCATGTAAGAAATACATCCTCCTTTTTAGTAGAATGCTCTTTCTTTTCCACAGATTGGATTTACATCTTGGTATCCTAGTATTAAAAGTGCTACATGCTCTCAACAGAAGTATCTTCTATTTCTAAAGTGGATAATAGGCTGCAGTCCTTAAGACAATTATTCTATTGTCACTGTAATTCCCATTTAAGTTATTGAGACATCTATATCTGTAAATTTCCACTTTAGTAGCAGAATACCAATCAATGTATTCTACAAATGTTAATTGCAGGTGACTTCTTGAAAACAATTATTTCTTGAAAAATAAAGAAGGGTAGACAGAAGAAGGGTTTTCTAAATTAAGTTGGAACATACAAAGGAAGTTTTGATCTTAAATGCATTATATCAACCTTTCTCAACATGCTGCAGTCTAAGTAATCCAGACATTTATTTCCAGAATGTCCTGCTAATGGCATGTTGACTGAAAATTCTGGGCTAGTCAGATAGTTGATTTAACTGTTGCTCACTTTTGATTTTTCCTTCTCTCCTCCTTTTCCAGCACAAATGAAAGGAGCTCCAAACTTTTAATGTGGTAAAGAGATATTGCTCTCTGTATCACTGTCAAAGGGGAAAAGCCATATGTCTTTCCTTTTCTTCCACAAAATGCTTATTCTATTTATACAATCACAAAATGATTTACCTTATGAACTGTTTAAAGTTCCTTTCGGTTGCATAGCATAAACTGCAGAGTGCTTTACGCCTTGATTTAATGGAATTTTTTCCCTAGAACAATTATCTGCCAGTATACTTAAGTAATGCAAGATGTAGCCATTATGAATGGAAATGCCATCTTAAAAATAATTATGTGACAAATCAGAGTACTAAAAATGAGCATTAGTTTAACAAGGTTATTTTTAAACAACATATATAAACTAGTATTAGAAATAAAACCTTCTGGAAAATAAACTGAAAATTACGGATGATATTTTTTTGTCTTCCAAGCCTGAGAAAATTTTACAAAAGAACTTGGAGAAGAAGGAAAAAAACAGAAAAAGTTAGCAAGGGAAAAATGCTTTCTTTGATCCCTGATTTCTTAAATTTCTATTTCAAATTATCATATTGTTCCTTATTATGTATTTTGAAAGAAGAAATATGTACAGCCATGATAGAAACAATGATGGTTGACAGGGATAGCAAAAGAAGGAGAAATATAGCTTATTACTGTAAACTATACCAATTTAAAATTCCTTTCTCCTCTTTTCTGATTTTAACTTATTTGATTGCTGCTTATTCTTTTTTCTGAAGTTGGCAAATTTTGGTGTGTGTGTGTGTGTGTGTGTGTGTGTGTGCCTTCGAGTCAGCATTGCCTTCTGGTGACTTTGGGGAGCAGCCCCTGCAGTTTTCTTGGCAAGGTTTTTCAGAAGTGGTTTGTCATTGCCTGCTTCCTAGGTCTGACAGAGAATGACTGGCTTAAAATAGGACTGGAACTCAGGGTCTCCCAGTTTCTAGCCTGATACCTCATCACACTAATCTGGATCACTTGCATAACATTACTTGATCTGAAAAGAAACACCTTGATGAGTGTGTAACAGAGGTGGTATTCAACAGGTTCTGACCAGCTCTGGAGAACCGATGGCGGAAATTTTGAGTAGTTCGGAGAACCAGCAAATACCATTTTGACTGGTCCCACCCCCATCTATTCTCTGCCTCCTGAGTCCCAGCTGATAAGCTGGATCTTCTTTTGTTGCCCTGCACAGGAGAACAGAGCTGGAAAGCAGGTTAGTGGGGTGGGGAGGGAATGGGAATTTTGCAGTAACCTTTCCCTGCCACACCCACCAAGCCACACCCATAGAACCAATAGTAAAAAAATTTGAATCCCACCACTGGTGTGTAGTGTAGAATAGCGTTTGCCTCTATTTTTTAAATGATATTGGCCACCAAGATTAAGAAATGCTTTCATATCCTGGATATGACACAGTACCAAGCCTAAAACATTTATTTTATTTTCTACAAATTGAGAGAATGGACAGCTATTTGCCTAAGTGAATGGACAGCTATTTGCCTACCACATTTCAAAGACAGTACAAGACAAATCAGTTTGACTACTCAACTTGCTACTCCATCTGAAACTAACATGCCTTTAGAGGTTACAAGGGCAATACTGCTGCTGTGGAGAAGGAAGCTTCAGGTATATCCTATCAGTACCACAAGTGGATTATGAAGAAATAAAAGCTGTCAGGAAGAAATCTCAGGTGCAAAGCCTGAATGTCACCACCTGGGCTATGAAGACAAAGGTTTATCATGTTGCTTACATAGTGGTTTGCTAATTAGAGTTTAATTCCCATCAGAGTAGCCTACTCTCCTTGTCCTAATGACCACATACCATTGTTAAAGAAAATATCTCCTCTCTGCTTTCTTGCTCTGTGTATTAAGTGCATCTTCAAGGTTTTTCAATTATACATCTATCCATTTAGCATTCAGAACCTTATGCATGAATTGCATGTTTGTATCACTTTTTTTCTTTTTTCTTGTTTTAAATTTAAGTGCATGCTACAATTAGCTAAATGTTGTTTTTATACAATGGAACTTCCTAGTATGTTAAATATAGTAATCAACAATCGTATAGAATAATTCATTGCTCAGTGGTTCTTTTAAAACTAATGAATATCTGACCATAGACTTTGTCTTAGGAGTATATAAATTGTGTTGCTTTCTGTATGCTCAATAAATCTATATCAAACTCTTGAAAAATCATCTTTGGCTATTCTCTTTCAGTCCTTCCCTCCCTCTCTCTCCCTCTCCCTCTCCCTTTTTCATTTTATTGTTTTTCTCCCTCTCCTTCTCTCTCATTTTGTCATTGTTGCTTTAGGCCAACTTGTCTATTAGAGCTATTTGCCAACATCACTGAATTCAGGCTGGCCTTGAAATTTTATTCCCTGTCTTCTATAACCGAGTTGTCTAGTAACTGCTGATGAAAGGTATTGTTAAATTTAATGCAGAATATATAATATGTCTCATCTGCTTTCTAATGGCCAGTCATACTTTTTCAACTCTGATCCGGTAGCACAATCCAATCTAGAAATGGTAGGTCCAATCTAGAAAGCCAATCCGAAATTTTCTGCATGAAAAGCATGTGCTCTGAACTATACCATCTCCAGGAGTAAGAAGCACAATAATATAACACAAAAGCAGGGCAACTCGTACATCAGTGATAAGTATTAATGTCTTTTTTAACTTCATTTCCAGAGTTCTTGCCTCCTCACTTCTTGGGCACATTATGATTTCCTCAATTTTTAATTATTCCCTCTGTCTTTCCTGTCCCCCCAATTGTTTTGGAATTCCACTCCAATGGCTTCAGTTAGTGTGGCAAGTAATAGAGAACATAGTCTAAATACTCTAAAACATCTAGAAGACTTCAGAATATGTGTGCCTCCCTTAACCATCTACCCTTCTCTGTTTTGGAGATAAATTAAAACTTAGGCAATAGAAAACAAGTTAAGAAATGGACAAAAATAACAAATGGGTCAGAACTAGTTATATGGTATAATTAGAACCAATTTGGACTACTGGTTAAGGTACCATGTTAGAAGACCCTGAGTTCTGCTTAGCCATGAAAAAGCCAGCTGAGTGACTTTGAGACAATCACATATTATCTCAGTCCAACCCACCTCACAGGACTGTTGTTGTGGAGAAAATTGGAGGAGGAAGGTTAGATATGTTTGACACTTTAGGTTATTTGTAAAAATAATAAAGGCAGGATATAAATAAAAATAAATTATATGTTATTAACACTTAATTCATTTACTGCCAACTAAAACAAACATCAATTACTAGTTATAAACCATGAATTAGATAGCATTATAATAGTACTGAATTTATTGATAATAGATAGCACTTTGTACTATACAATTTAATGCAGCAGCTTCAGTGGCGCAGTGATTAGAGTGCTGTACTGCAGGCCACTTCTGCTAACTATCGGCTGCCTGCAATTTGGCAGTTCAAATCCCACCAAGCTCAAGGTTGACTCAGCCTTCCATCCTTCCAAGGTGGGTAAAATAAAGACCCAGATTGTTGAGGGCAATAGGCTGACTCTGTAAAACTGCTTAGAGTGGGGTTACAAAGCACTATAAAGCAGTATATAAGCCTAAATCCTATTGCTATTCTCAATCTTGGCAACTTTAAGACCTATGAATTTCAGCTTCCAGAATTTTCCAAGTAACTGATGAGAGAGAGAGAGAGAGAGAGAGAGATGTAGCTCAATGATATTAATTTTCCCTCAAATAATTACTTATTAATTTGAGAAATTGATATCTTATGTCTGCTGACAACAATAGCTGTTGAAAACAAAAGAATTAATCTGAACTGCAAATGCATCTGAAAAGCTTTGGAAATTAATTCCTACTTGGATGGCAATATTTACTTGAGAATTTAACTATTTGTTCAGAATGCTAAAAAGGCTTATCTTTCTTTTCTTATTATTTCTACTCCCATGATCTCTTCTCCATCCTCATCCATCTTTTTTTCCCTTTTCTCTTCCTGTCCTTCTCAGAGCAGCAGCCCTTTCCTCCTATCCCATCTCTATCAAGTATTTTTCTTTTTCTCTTCTATTGCTTGTTCTGGAAGAAAAGAGTGGAAGGTGTTCTTGTTTGCATGTGTATTTTTTGTGTGTAGCACTAATTCATATATTTGAGACAAAATTGATGGCCCATGCAAATGGAATATAATTGAATGTTATAAAAAGTGTATTCTTCATAGAATTCATTTTACTTAACAGTAATTAATTCAATTAATGAAGGACTCAGAGAGATTGATGGTGGGTACATTATTTGTAAACTTGAAACAGGCTAGGGACATATCATCATAGAGAAAATTTTTCTATGTGATTGCTAAGAGTTGACAACAACTTGATGGTATATAATTGATCCATTAATCAAGTTTAGGCTCTGCTACTGGTAGACACACACACACACACACACACACACACACACATGCATACACACTAAAAAATGCACACATGGATTTCTGAGTTGGGTTTCCCAAAAATTGTAGAGCATTGCATCTAATATAGCATTATGTCCATCTATGTGTCCAATAGTTTCCTAAATATTTATATACACAGCAAAAAAGATTATTTTTTTAAATCTCAATGGTGGTGTATATGTATGTGTGTTACTATGTGTACTTGAGTTTATTTTGTTGTTTATAACAGCAGAACAATACGTGCAAGTCTGGTCAGCACAACTTAAAAAGGACATCATAAAGCTAGGAGGAGTACAAAATATGCAACCAAATTAGAGAGATGAAGTTCAAGGACATCATAAAGCTAGAAGGAGTACAAAATATGCAACCAAATTAGACAGTTCTTCTCTTGGTAGGAGAAACTACAGAACCAAGAGAAGAGACTATTTGTAATTCAGGACAGAACTGCAGGATTCTTGATGCTCTATGAGCTTGGTGATTTTCTTCCACATGTTTCACTACCAAACTAGCTAACATCACCTGATGATGTTCCTGAGTTTGCCAATGAAATGTTGCAAGAAAACCAAGAAGACCAGAAAGCATTAAGGGTCCCACAGGACCTACAGTAATTGGAACTCTCTTGCATGGAACTAATGAGGGCACTGCAAGAAATGCAAAAATATCAAAAATCAAGATAGATAATTTGAGTAGTGAGAGTCATGTTTTCACAAAGTGAAACGTAAGATTGTTCAATGAATGCAAGGAGATTCATGCAGAAAAAGGACTAGGCATGATATCTGGATTCAACAGGAATCTTTTTATGTGATGCATTACCTAAACTCATGTATAAATATAACCAAACTAATAATCATTGATCAGAAAAAGTTTGGGGATGATTGCTGAACCCACATTTATTACAAGGGGAAGTGGATATTTTAATCTTCCACATTGTATGTAAAGTTAATTGACTTTGAAATGAAAAACTGAGTCATGTTGGACATTTGCTATCCTCTTTCTTCCAGATATTTTACTTTGAGGCAGTTGATGAGACAGCTCTTTGGAATAGTCAGATTCTACTAGCACCCAATTATAACAACCATCCATAAGAGCCACTGCTTGTGTTTAAGCTTGTGAATACATGTTTCTCTTGTATTTATTTAAAACATGAATTTCAAACACGCTTTTCCTTATAGGACCCCTTGATTGTTTGCTTGCACACATTTTATTACTCAAATTAAAGGACTCAACAGTTCAACCCTCAGTTTCATATATTCTTTTCGTATTGAAAGCTTTCCCTTCAAACAGAGAAAACTAATTTATATTGTATGAACTGACAGCACTGTCAAAGATTTCTAAAAGTTTGAAATAGCCAATGAAAAATTATACAAATATACATTTTATAGTATCCACAAATAACCCAGGATTTACTACAAAATATTTTAAATAAATTAAGTTCAAATTATTGTGCACCAATGCTACAATGTTCTATCTAAACATATCTGCATTAAAGAGTCATTTTAGGATACTAAAATATATGTTTACCTCACATTTAGTGCTTATAAGAATTAGCATCAATAAATAGAATTAGCATTCTCTTTATATGGTTGAATAAAGTGACATTAATGAAAGATACACTGTTTATTCTGTAATTTGCTAAAATACTACTTGGTCTATATAGCTTTTAAATAAATGTGGAAGACCATGCTAATCTGTTAATGGTTGATATCAGAAGGTCACCACTATTTAATTTTATTTTTCCCTTTTCTCTTCCATATGCCTGAGAGGGAAATTAATGTATTATGCACAGAAACAAATACAGTGGTTGAAAGGACAAGGGCAGGCATTCCAAGGTTAAAGATGGGATTTCCAAAAGCCCTATTATTCAAAACCTTGGATAGCTCCCAGTTAAAGATTCTAATATTTCTCCCCTCTAACAGACCTCAATGCAAACTAATACTATGTGCCTTAAAAGATATTACTTTCTGGTTTGCAAACCGCAGATAAATTAATAAGGACAAAATCTATTCTATCCCAAAATTATTATTCAAAATCCCAGTTGCCCTCAATCCATGCTCTTCTTTGCCTTTCCTGCAAAATCCTCATTTTCTATCAAGCTGATAATAGCCTGTATCCAAAGTATTGAGGAAGACAGCTAAACATCCATGTATTATCATACAAAAGCAATTTTATGCACAGATCAGCATAAGCTATTCAATGGTGCATGATTCAACCAAGACTGTCTTTCTAAATTTTGCACAAAGCAGTGGGACTCAAGCATAGAGCTTTGATTTTTCAGAGAAAAAACAGCACTCATTTCTAAACTAAAAAATAATAATAATCTTAATCTGATTTCATGGGATATTTCTGGTTTCCTAATTCTGATGCGTTCTTTTGTCATGTATCAGAAAAGAAGGTTCAAAGATTAATGAAGAACTCAGAGATACGTTGTTTAAATATTAGATTTATTAGATGACCATAGCCTCTTGATGTGGCTGATAACCACACAATTCACATAAATCTTGGATCCCCAGACTGATACCTATAACCACTGACATTTTCTTCGGTGCCCACTATTACTGCCAGCCAACTGATCTAAGTTCTTTTAATTAAAAATAAGAAGCTAACTTATCAAGAAGCAAAACATTCTCCTCAAGGATAGCATTTTATTTCCAACAATACTTTTGAGTCCGAGAGGCATTCTTAAAACATAATGTAGTTGATAGCTAGAGACCAAAATTTTGGAAGAGTGTTCACCTTTCCAGAAAACAAAATATGCTAAGGAGCTATTAATATCTTGAAAAGGGATTATGATAAATTATCTTACCAGTTTTATCCCATGGTCATTTTTTTAATTGGTTATCTGTAGCATAACAGCCATTTTGTTATGATGTCTCGAATATGTCAAATATAACAATCATAAGTTATATGTCAAATATAACTTATGATTGTTAGAGATTCATGTCTTTCACACTGGCCTATACATGTGAAACCTAGTTGTATGTGTAAAATTGTACACTATAAAACACAGAATACTGTATGTGCTTGCCTATGTTGAAGAAGATTGGATTATTTGTACAATTTTAACTGTTGCACTCTATCCCATTCTTCCTTTTGTTTAAGTAGTTCAGAGAACCTATGTTGATATAAAGAAATGAATGACTAAATATATAAAATAAGCAGTCAGTTAGAAGTTCTAGGTGTTTACCCATGTAAACCACTTTTCAGATATTATGTTTAACACATGTATTTGGGGTATACAGATAAACACCAATCCAAACAACATGATTAATTTAATTCAAACCGATGTAATTATTTCAATCTATTCAGAAAACTGAGTCAATTCCATTTGATTTTCTGACTTGATTACGGGAGAAATGACTTAAATGGCTTTGAATCAATGTCTAATGCAAATGTTAAATGCACCAAAGTGGCTTCTCCCCCAATTTTCTGTGCTTGGAAAAGAGCATTTTGCACAGGGCTGTAGTCAAGGTCAATCACATTGTTTCTAATTGTTTCTAATTTTGTCATCACCCAAAGAGTTATATATAAATACTTTTTTTCCTCACCTTTCAAAAGAAAGCACTGTATATTTGTTTGTCCTCTTTGGTCAGCTGGAGAGGAAATGATTACTTGCTACAACAATGAATTAAAGGAAGGGATATGTACAATTTTCGGACATTAGTGGTTCTTGGTTTGTTGAAAAAACAGCATCTATCAACTTTCAACAAATTCCACACAATAAGTGTGCCAGCAACCACCGGCTTTTCACTTCAGAGAATGAATACTTTTTGCAGAAGATAAAGTAAGGAACAGTCCTATTATTGGAAAATAGGAATGACAGTAAAGTCATATTTTACATTCCTTGCTTTTGCTGTGATAGGGTGTGTTTTTTTAAATTCAAGGTATATTATTAATATTGGATGAATGAATGGAATGGATTAAAAAATATCTGTAAAAATACATTGAAAAAAATCAGTGAAATATTTTTACTTGTTAAGAAGGAAGATTTTTAAAACCCCACCTGTCTAGCCTTCTAAACTGAAGGTCATAAGAAATAATATTATACAATGGTTACATTAGCAGACTGAGACTAGTACAACCTGGGGTCAAATACTGTCTGAGGAATGAAGCTCATAGGATGACCTTGGACAAGTCATCACCTGACAGTATAAGCAACTTTGTGGGCTTATTGTGAAAGTAAAATGATGGGAAGCAATACATACTTTTGCTTCAATTCCTGAATAGAAGGCAAGATATAAAATGAAATAAATACATGAGATTTTTTTAAAGAGGTATTATTTTTCCCCCCTTAAAGCAAGGCTAGGTGAATCAGGTTATCTGTTTAAGCAACATATTCTGAAGCTGATAGGAAGAAAAAAATAGCTTCTTGTCAGGTGTTTAAGAATAGTCTGTTCCATTGGGACTGAAAGCCACATAAATGAGCCAGCTTGCCAGTTCAAATCCCAAAGGTTATGGTAGCATTCTGAAAGCCAGTGTCATCACTGCTTTTAAGGACTTGAATTGTAATCAGAGAAATCCAGGTTCACATCTCCATTCGGCAAGGAATTCAGTAGTTATATACCCCCAACTTAATTAAATCAGCTAAAAATTCCATCTTCTGCTTTTACATGGTCTATCCTTGATTAATAATAAAACTTGATTTTGAAATTTATTTGTACATTAGGGGCTATATGTAAACCTAACCTGTTCAGTTATATTCATGGATCAACACGTTCCCATGTAAACCCAGGAATGAATAAATAAATGAATAAAGTTAGTTCCTGAGTTAAGCAAATTTATAGGGGAAAAAGCCACTAGTGCATGATTTGTGACCAACAATATTCAGTATCCTACATTAGAGAATTACTGTGGACAGGAAATGACAGAGAACCTTCATTTCCATCACCTTAATGTCTCAGATGAGATATAATTTTAAAATAACAAAGTAAGTGTGCCCAGGAGCATATTTAGATTTATGGACAAGACTGGCATGTGTTTTCCAAATGGAAACAGAATTTGATTCTTGTTTTTGCAGGAAGGCAGAAGAAATGGAAAGGGGACAAAGAAGATCTGTGATTTCTATGGCCCTCATCCTCGCTTCTGGTTTCTTGGATGGTCTTTCTTGAGACAGGAATGAGTTCTGGTGAAGAAAACTTTGCCAGGGAGGAAGACTAACTAGCTCTCTGAGATTTATTTTTTAAATAGGATGTGCCTTTAGCAGAAGTCCCGGCATTATTTTATTTTATTTTCACAATTCTCCTCAGCAGCGATATCAAATTATTGCAGTGGGCTGAAGAGAGAGACAGACAATGCTGACTAAGGCGACAGACAGAAACATTTCATCCTATTCCCTCCTCCTCCTCTCTCCCGAGTTATCAACTCGGGCTGCAACACACTTCTACGTTTGACATCCAGATATTGCACAGCGCCGTCCATCCGGCTGGCACTTTCCAACGAGCAAACTACGCCCCTTGCAGTTGGACTCGGGCTTGCTCAGAGTTGGCCCAACGCCTGCTTCAGCCTCACCGGTTGCAAACCGGGTCTCGTTTCTTTCTGCCGCCCAATCAAGCGCCCCTCACCTGAAGTCGCTGTACGGGTGGATGATCCAGAATCCTGCAGTTTTAACCCTTTCCTGCTCCTTCTCCACCGCTCTCTGGCTGCCGAACATGCGGAGGGAGAATTTGTTGACCCCGGGCTGCAGCATGGACGTCAACTGCCGCTGCATGAAGCCGTACTGGGGCCGCGCGGCGTCGGCATTGTCGAAGCCCCCAGCCGGTTCCTCAGCGCCGCCGTTGCCTTCCAGTTTGAAACACACCGAGTTGCCATGCTCCTTAAGGCTGCCGCCGGCGCCGGCGCTCGGGCTGCTCAGCGCCTTCTCAGCTGCCGTCTTTGCCTGGGAGCAGGCGTTGGTGCTGGGGCTGCCTTCGTCCCGACTGACGGGCGAGGCACACGGCTTGTTGCCCTCCATGGCAAGGTCCGGCGACCAGGAGAGCGCTCCAGCCTGTCCGGCTCCACTCGAGCCGCCGGCGGAGGAAAAGAGAGCGAGCCAGCTAAGGCGAGCCGGCTCCCTCAGAACAGTGAGAGAAGGAGGAGGAGGAGACGGCGGCGCTGCCGGCTGGTCCTACCCGCCCTTCAGCAGCGCTTCACTGCCCTGTGCCGCTCCTGGCATTGCCCAAGCCGGCAAGAGCCGCTTCTCGCTCTGGCACCAACCGAGGGGCGGAGAGAGAGAGAGAAAGACACAGAGAGAAAGACAGAGAGAGAGAGAGAGAGGAAAAAGCCGGAGCCTCCGCTCCGCGCCCTCTGCTGGTTGAAGGCTCCGCCCCTTCGGCCCCTTCCCTCGTCTCGACATTGAGCGACCCGGCGGAGCCCTTGAGGGAGAGGTGGGGAGGGGGGAGGCGGAGGGAGGGGCCTTTTTTCCTTCAGCTTGGCTGAAGCGGACAAAAGCGCCTCCCGCTCTGTGAAGGTGTTGCCGCTCCAAACCTGACCTGCCGGGGGCTTGGATCGGGATCTTCACCTACGAGTTGTGACACTCGGTCTCTCGTTTAGAGAGAGAGAGAGAGAGAGAGAGTTACGGAGCGGGTACACGCAAGGAAGCCCGCGGGAAGATGCTCCCACCCCCACCCCCGTCCGCTCCTCTCGCTCACTTTCCAAGCGGTCCCTCAGAATGGCGGGAGACGCTGCGCGTTCTTTCCAACGAGGGTGGCGTTAGGCTGCGCGCTGCAATAGGGCGCAAGCTGCCTTTTGCAGGGCGGGTTGGCTGATTCATAGGTGCTAGTTCGCGCGCATACCCCCCAACGTCGAGCTGCAACTGCTGGCGAGATTGAGCCCTTACAGAGGTGTGAAAGCACTGGGGCTCGAGAGAAACCTGGTTTCAGTTGCTAGCGATGCTTCTCAACTATTGACATTTTGAAGATGTGTAGATCGCAACTCTTGAGAAATCCCCAATTATCCCTGAACATCTTCAAGCTGCTAAAAAACACTGCCCGAAAAAGAAAGGACTAGAAACACCTGTTAAGAAAGCCAATGTCAGGTTTTCCCAGAAGAATTCATAACCCGTTGTATCTGGGACACATTGCCTGTGTAGTTATTGAGCTTTCCTTCATGGCTGATGTTGAAGGAATGTCTAGACACTCATATTTATAAAATTCCTGCATCAGCAAGATGACCTCCAAGGTCCTTTGCCAATTGTGCGATTTCATGTCACTCTGGTCATCTCAGGATGCAATGCTTCTGCTTGTGGTCTTCAAGGTCACAATAATTGAAAACTCCAAAAGAAATATTCCATTTCTTTTGATGGTTTACAGGGGCTGTTCTTTCATTTGTTGTGATCTTGAATGTCACAGGTGAAAGAATAGCAAGCGTGTTTTAACATTGGGTTTGTATCCTTTTAAAAGTTCTGCTTCAGTTTACTGGTGAGATACCCAGAATCACTCAAACCCTATGACTGAATATGGATTTAAAACCATCTGGCAGCAACTAGCCAACCTTCCTATTGCCAACGAATTACGAAGAATCAAACATTGAAGCTAGAAAAATCTGAAGAGTGGGAAGATGAAAAAGCATTTTGGAGAAAGTCAAAGGAAAACCCTTATGATATTTTCCTCCACCCCCAAAAAAGTGATGCAGCTTTCAGAAGTCAAACTCGATGGCGTCTTTACTATAACTTTCCTATAATTTTAACCATCAGGATGTATTTCGCACAACTTGGCATATAGGGTGGAAAGAGGCCGTACAGCTTCAAAAGACGGGTATCCTCAGAGTGGGATGAAAAAAAATCAAGATTGTGACTACAATAGTGAGATCAAAGTTCCACAATACACATGATTTATGCAACAGATAGGAAAAAGAAGGCAAAAACTTTGTTTGCAGCCTGGTGGTCCTTTTTATCATGCCCGCCCGTTTGCACCCCTGCTTCACAAAGTAGCTTTGAAGTAGTGCTTTTTTTAGTGTTTTTTCAGAATTTTAAATAACTCATTTCTATTCTACCTTTTATTTTTTGCAAAGAAGAACACTTTTTTTTCCTAAAAATCCTGTAAATTATATCCACAGAGATTTACCCAAAATCATCCTGGAAATTCTGTAATTTAGTGAGGATTTGAGCATAGCTTTGCCCAGTTCTGATCCTCTAATCCAACAAATGATAGGCGTACAGAAAACCTGTGAGCAGCACTATTTTACAATAATCTGTCAGAACATTGTGTACCTCTCTCATTGCAATATTTCTGCTATCCTATGAAGAAGCAAAATCAGGATGCTAACAAACTCAGCCAGGTTCCAAAACCCACAGTCATATTTCCTTTTCTCTTCATTTGCTTTTCAAGAATGAAGTTACAATAGTACACAATAGAATAATATACAATAACATACATAAAACAGAGGATACAGCAAGAGCAGCAAAACACATCTGTATTGCATAATACATATCCCATTCTGAAAAATGTCATTTAAAAATAATTGCTAACATATGAACATTTTGCGCCGGAGTGCTATTTATCTTTAACAATAGTTAACTTTACAAACTGTTCCAATGTTCAGATTTTGCTATACCAGGTCATAAGCTTATATTATTTGCTGTTTTCCATTGTATCTGTTTAAAATGACTGTTGCTTTAAATATACAGGTTCTGTAATGGGAGATTTTGCTGTTAGACTTTTTCTGAAAAGAAGGAAAGAGATGCTTCATGTGTACATCTACATGCTTTACAAGTATTATCTGTGCAGTTCTGTTAAAAGGGCTAGACATGATATAATTTTGGAACACATCACTGAAATCTGTTTTAGAAGCCTGTCTACAAAACATTCTGTCTCACTAGAGTTTGAAGTGATTGTCCTCTTCCTTTTGTATGAGTGTAGGAATAACAGTGCTGAATCATTAGGATTATAGGGAGACACAGACAGAGACACATATTCCTAATTCCACATGACACATGGAGATTCCTTCCTCTATACTAATCTGCGCTTGTGCCATTTAATGTTACTAATTGCTTTAGGGTGAGTAAGGACAGCTGGAAAATGACAGTTGTTTCTTAAGCAGAGATGATCTACTTTAATGTTCAATGGAAAGGTTGAAATAATTGTAATTGCCACAATCCTGAAGCTATGCTGTATCCATGTAGGAATGTGCCTAGGAAAAGTACATTAAGTTGTCAGGGTGCATTCTACCTACCTCCAATATATTTTATACGTCTGAAAATATCTAGTTCATTCCAAACACGACTGATTTTAAAATGATTGTGCAAGCGTTAAACCTGATTCAGAAGAAATGTATTAAACTTATAGAAGCAGCAATGAACCTCACTGCCACTCATGAAAACAACTATGTCTTTTTTCAAGCTTTTGTGTGAGTCTGAAAGAAGATGCAGTTGCTTTAATAGTTGGATTAGGCATTGCATTAAAGCAGATTTACAAAGAAGTCTGGAATAGTAGAAGTCCTGTACCTACATACTTTCTGAAAAAAAAATTATTCTAAATTTTTTTTTGCTGCATCTACTGACCAAAATTTCATTTGCTTTTTACTGATATTATTTTATTTTGTTTACATTTAATTTATTGATTTATTTATTTGTTGCTTATCCTCTTTCTGAAACTAAAGATCCTGTATACATGACCTAAATATTTTGGAAATAGAGAGATTTTGATTTGTTGGCTGAGAAGAACATCCCTTCCCCACCATGCCTCCAAATACTAGGAGCAACTATTAACATCATATTAACATATGGATTCAGTCTGTAAGTTACATCTTGAAGCTCACTTTCTTCTTTTGATGGTGTTTCATAAAGAGATTGGAAGCTATGGATTATAGATTAAAGTGCTAATTGAATCAAGAAACTTGGTTGAATGTAGGATCATAAAGAATGATGTGCAAATATTTGGTCAATGAAGCTCACTAGATGATGTTGGATCAGTCAGTGTCTTTTAATTCAAGGTTCTGCATAAAGTTGTTCTGAAGAAAAATGGGGAGAAATATTGTGTGTACTATTTCTGAGTTACTGGAGGAAAAGTTAGATATAACTATGAGGAATAAATATAGAAATTGCATCTTACAGCAGGAATTATGACCAGAAAGGGTGTTTTTTAATATTTCTATTTGCCACTATATGGATTTATATAACAAATCTGAATTTTCATACTTTTAAAAATAAAAGGTTACTCCTGCAATATAATATCTTATCAGTTATCTTGGTCCATTAAGTAAGATAGGAATTGGTGGAAGTTGATCAAGCATAAGACTTATCTCGAATGATAAGAGCAGCAAATCCAATTTCTATTTCCTTACTGAATCTGCAGACAGCCACCTACAATCCTACTTTGGTGACTAGGTCCCTCCTAAGTAAGAAGTTGGGCAGCCCTTGCAGGCCTGCTGTCAAGCGTGTTACCAATGTTTGATAGACAAAGTTGTTTGATTTCACTTAAAGTCAGATTCTGACTGGGTCTGTTATCCTAAGGAGAAAGATGGGGTCCTTACAGTTGAGAGTTTGGCCATTTGCCTTCCTCCTGGAAGGGGCATGTGGATGGGTCCAAGCATCGGTAAATGTCTCTTTGTAGGAAGGATAATACTGCTTGATTTGAAGAAAGTGATAGTGTGCTCCCTTTTCAAGAGGGCATTCTTGGGCAAACAATGTTGGACAACTTCCATCAAGTCTCAAGAGGTTGGTGTTTAGTTACAGAACACCCTGGGTGAAGCATATTAACTGGACCTTTCTCATGTTACAGTATTGAGACAGGATTGATTGCTCTTGCTGATAACAATTTGGGGTGGGAGGGCTTAGGATGAAGATGATGTACTGATCTTCTTGGACATCTTGATGAATTTCAGTACCATTATTATCCTTCTGGACTGGTATACTAATGACATTCAGTTATACATTCCCACCTTGGGCCAGGAAATTGATGCTGGCTATGGTGCTGGCCCAGTGTCTGGATGCTATGAGAATATGGATGGAGAGGAACTGACTCCAACTCAACTCTGGCAAATATTTTGTTCCCACAGTCTGCTGATGTGTCATCTTTGAATCTAAATGGGGTAACCCTCCCACAAATTGAACTGGTGTACCACTTTGGTGACCTAGTCTCAAAATTGCAGCTCAAGGAGCAGGTAGCAACAGTGGCTCTTACATAGATTCATCTGTGCAGCAATTTTGCCCTTTTCTGGAGGTAGAGGACCTGCTCATATTCACCTATGCCTTGGTCACTTCCTGGTTAGATTTCATCTTTGTGCTTTACATGGACAGGCTTTGAAGACCACTCAGAAGTTACAGTTGGTTCACAATGCAGTGGTGTACACAGTGCTGGATGCACCTAGGTTCACCCTCATTACATCTCTGTTATGTAAGATGCATTAGCTTCTTCCAGGTGCAATTCAAGGTTATAACCTTTAAAGAAACCCTTCATGGCATGGGACCAGGTTATTTTTTTGCTGCCATTTAATCTAGACTTTGCAGCCCAACTGGCCCATAGTACTTCCAGATTTTGAATTAGAGTATGAAAAGTGATGAATAAAGATGACAGCCAATCAAAAAGTGCTATAATATCTACATGCATCTAACCTGCCTGGTTCAATTTTAGGAAAGATGTCTGTGATTTGTATTTTATCGCAGCAGTAATTGTTTATGCCTTTTGACCTGATGGGAAATAGCATACTTTAAGGTACTGGACTGTAGAAATTCCAGATGTGGAAGAGCTGAATTGAATAAAATGCATTTAAACTTGGAAAGAAGCAGCATTTTTTGTGAACTGAAATTAGAGAACGTCTCTGAGAACAGCTCAGCAGGGAAAGCCATCTGGCTTGGACTATCCAGTTGGCTCTTGAATATAATTTACAGTGCTGATTTTGACCTATAAAGCCTTTTATGGTTTGGCACCTGCATATATGCAGGTCCACCTACTCCAACCTGAATTGGCCCACTCTACTAAATCATCTAAGAAGAAGCTTCTGCTAATTATGCACAAAGGTGGAAAGATTAAATATTACCCAGAATGGAGGAATGGATTATGAGGATGAATGTTCAAATAGCCAAATTGCCATCTATGGTCAGACAAAAGACATTACCAAAGTTTATTGCTGATTCAAATCCCGTTTTGGGCTTTTTGTATTTTTTGTATAACAGAAAAAATGTATTTCTGATATCTGGCAGAATTTTCCAGCCTTGGCAACTTCAACACCTTGGACTTCAACTCCCAGCATTTCTCATACTGGCTGGGAAATTCTGGGATTTGAACTCCACGAATCTTGAAGTTGTCAAGGCTGGGGAAGTTTGGTGTATGATTTTGATAATTAAGAAAAAAGTAGATTAGAGAAAAAACAAAATTCCTGTTGTAACTATAGAGTAAGAGGCAAATTTATTCTTCCAACTACCTGTAAAGTAAACCAGAAGTGATTTCCCTCCCTTTTTTCCTACATTTTCAGTTTTTTCTTTTTGTCTTGCTTTTCTCCCTTTTTTCTTTATTCTAAATATTAGTTTGTGTTAGTTTTATACATCTCTATTAAAATCTTAATAAAATTATATATATAATATACATAATTAGTGAGGGAAAGCAATAATTCAAAGTTTCTTATGAACTTGGAACTAGCGACAACCACTTAAGGCTTATCTCTTAAGTTTTATCCTGGGCAAGGTTTTCTCTTCATAGAGTTTCAATCTAATAAAAAACCAAAAGGGTGTGAAATTTTGAGAATTTCAGCATTTAGTTCTTCCAGACCAGGGGTCTCCAACCTTGGCAACTTTAAGCCTGGTGGATTTCAACTCCAAGAATTCCCCAGCCAGCTTTGCTTTAAAGTTTAAGGCAACTTTAAAGTTGCCAAGATTGGAGACCCCTGTTCCAGACAATTCCAGGGCTTTTTCTGTTGGTTTAGTTTATGTTTTCTCACTCTCCATTTATTTATGACATTTCAAAAGTTTACTATCTCCAGGAGTGCACACACAGAATGTTATGATGCTCCAGTACATTCAGAATGACTCTTGATGGTTTATACTGACCATAAAGAGAACAAGCTAAACCATCCTTGGTCTCATTTCAAACAGACAGAAATGAACAAATAACAACTATAAAATAAACCTTTTCCCCAAAAGAAAACTAAAAGCAACATAAGTAATCAAAAAGATGATATCAACAAAGCTCAAGGGAAAGCCCACCAAAACAATTCCATTTTCAAAAATTTATGGATCATCAGCCAGGAAGGGACTAGTCTACCTCCCCAGGGAGGCTGGGAGCAGTATCTTCTCACAAGGTTCTAAAACCTTTATAAAATGTAGGATCTGCAACAATTTCTGACTGGTTCTCTAGATAACTCAGACTGGTATTGTTAGAGTAGATGTCCTTCAATATAACTCAATGTATATATTGTCCAATTTCAAGAAAGGTGATCTACTGTATTTTTCTTTCAACTTTCTAAAAGAAGAAATAGCATGAAGTATTTAAATACACAAAGTTGCATCTTGCTTGCTATCACCCTATATAAGTTTGCTCTTAGCAGTATCCACAGATGTCATCCATGTATATTCTGAAATCGTAAACCATGTTGTAGAACAAGCAGGATATTGGTACATTCAAGCTGTTCATTTGTACTTCACATCTCCATGCACCTTATGGTATAAATTCATCAGGAAGGTAAGTTTTGTGTTATATTCAAATCATAGTATTACAATGTGATCAAATACTGAAATTCTTAGCTTATTTTGAATTTTGAAGGAAGCAGCCATGAATATAATTTGAAAAGAGACATGTTCTACAACAGCTGGTACACTTGTTTTGTTCTTAAAAAATTAGATTCTGTCAGAGCAAAAGTTAAGATTAAAAATACAAAATATGAACAGCATTACATTCATCAACGGTAATACAACCGCTCAGCCATTCCAAAGTGCATCCTATAGATTTAAGTTACATTTTCAAAATCTTCAGCTGGAGTATTATTGTTTACTTCTATACCACTATTCACTTTTAGAGAAAAAGTGATTCCATGCCCTTCCTCTAATTAAGATAAAATTAGCAGGAACAGTTGCAAATTATGCATTTAATAGATCATAGGTTTAACCTCCCTTTTGGGAGCTGTATAGAGCTCAGTGCACTATAACTGGCTTGAGGAATTAGCATTTATATTCTAGAGCAGCAATGTGCAATTTTCATTGGCTCAAGGGCTGTACCAAATTTTGACTGGCAAGTTGAAGTCAAAATGTGAACAGTGGGTGGGTGCAAGAATTTTTCTGGGATGCTGATTCAGAACTTTGTATCTTTAAGCATCAGGAAGGATTAAGGATAGTTGATTTAAGGGAAGGGAGGGTGTTGGGTAGTTCTATACACACAAACACATACATACACATGTATGCGTATACATATTTATTTATTTATTTTTATTTATTTGATTTGCCAATTGTTTACAAGATAATAAGTATAAGTGTATACATAGTTGTGAATACATGAAATGGGTACATATAAGAAAAATAAAGGAACAATAAGAGAAACAATAGGACAGGGATAGTAGGCACGTTGGTGCGCTTATGCACGCCCCTACAGACCTCTTAGGAAAGGGTGAGGTCAATAGTAGACAGTCTAAGGTTAAAGTTTTTGGAGTTTGGGAAGAAGCTACAGAGTCGGGTAGAGTATTCCAGACATTGACCACTCTATTGCTGAAGTCGTATTTCCTGCAATCAAGTTTGGTGCGGTTAACTTTGAGTTTGTATCTATTGTGTGCTCGTGTTGTTATGGTTGAAGCTGAAGTATTCATTGACAGGTAGGACATTGCAATGTATGATTTTATATACCATGCTTAAATCAGACCGAAGACGGCGTAATTCAAGGTTTTCTAGTTCTAGAATTTCAAGTCTGGTGGTATAAGGTATTCTACAACGAGTAGAGGAGTGGAGAACTCTTCTTGTGAAATATTTCTGGACTTTCTCAATTGTGCTAATATCAGATACATAATGTGGGTTCCAGACTGATGAACTGTATTCGAGTATTGGTCTAGCAAATGTTTTGTATGCTCTGGTTAGTAGTGTGATGTTACCAGAGAAAAAGCTATGTAGGATTAGGTTAACAACTCTTAATGCCTTTTTGGCTATGTAGTTGCAGTGGGCTCTAGCACTTAGATCATTAGAGGTGAGTATTCCAAGGTCCTTTACAGAGCTTGGGTCATCAACAAGATCTTGACTATTCAGCTTGTATTTTATTTTCTGATTTATTTATTTTTTGCCAATATGTAAGACAGAGCATTTATTTGTTGAGATTTGAAGTTGCCATTTGTTTGACCATTCTGATACATAGTCAAGATCTTTTTGTAGGGTAGCAGTATTGTCTGTGGTATTGAACAGCTTTACATCATCAGCGAAAAGAACGCAATTGCTCTTAATATGATCACAGAGGTCATTTATGTAGAGTATGAAGAGAGTTGGTCCTAGAACACTGCTAGAACATACTTTAGAACATACACTCCTAGAACATACTTTAGAACATATATACATACATGTGTGTGTGTATCTGTATGTATATAACTTTATATGTTTAAATGTCTATGGAGATTCTCAGTCTTCCAAGTCATAGTTCCAAAGGTGCTTTTTCAAAAGGCAAGTGAAGTTTGTTTTTTACTTGAAGACATTTTGTTTCTCATCCAAGAAGCTTTTTTCAGTTCTGAATGATGGTGGAGAATGGAAAGATTTATATTCCTTGCAGTCATCTGGTCATTAGTATTCTTTCTGAGAGTCATTGAGGCCACTTAGAGGTTTATATGAGCCCTCAAGGTCACTTGAATAGTGGAAATGGGTATGGAATATACATGTTTCATCATAATTTGATGAAAGCTGGAATTCGTCCATATCTCAGTGTCATTGGTATACGTTTAAGATTTCAGGCTGGTCTTTGAGATAATTAATTTAGTCACAGAGGATGTAAACCTTTGAAAAGTTTACATGATGAACATACAGTATATTGTTCTACTGTATGCTTGGAACTGTCTCTGTGTTTGTGTCCATTTGTGCCTATTTTGGTGGCTCTGCTTGAATCTTTGGCCCAAAATCTAAATAACTGTGTTCACCTCAGTGAGCCATTGTGTTCTACAGAAGCAACAAAATCAGAGATGGTATTCAGCAGGTTTTGACCAGTTCTGGAGAACCAGTAGCAGAAATTTTGAGTAGTTCAGAGAACCAGCAAATACCACCTCTGGTTGGCCCTGCCCCCATCTATTCTCTGCCTCCTGAGTCCCAGCTGATCACCTTGGGTCTTCTTTTGTTGCCCTGCACAGGAGAACAGAGCTGGAAAGCAGGTTAGCAGGGTGGGAAGGGAATGGGATTTTGCAGTAACCTTCCCCCAGGAGTGGGGTGGGAATGAAGATTTTACAGTATACTTCCCCTGCCACGCCCACCAAGCCACGCCCACCAAGCCATGCCCACAGAACCGGTAGTAAAAAATTTGAATCCCACCACTGAACAAAATTTGCATTGTGGAGAATCAACAATGAAACCTGCCACTTTGGGTCACTTCTGGGGCCTCCTTCAGCATATCCAGTAAGAAGGTTTACTCACATGCATAGCTGCTAAAGAAGGCCGCCAAAAGCATGCAAACTAAAGAAACAAGGCAATTTCCCTCTGTATTCATAGCAAGCAATTTCAAACTGACAGCTGCCCTTCAAAGCTTTGCGGGGCTGTCCTTATTAAATAGGTTTCTCAGTGAGGAGCACAGCACCCAGAAAAGGAATTAAGAATAGTTAAGAATGAGCCTTTAGCAAAAGGGAGTCAATAATAAACAAAAGCAGTATTTGGGAGAAAGATGGAATTCTGAATGGGGAAAATGATTAAATAGGGGAGTGAAGAGAGTTAGAGAGACGTATTTAAAAGTCATAGTCAACCACAATTCCATATTTTATGTATCTCTCCAAGGTTGACTGACAGCAAATCTGTCCCACTTTCACTCTTGGCCTTTATGTACTGTTTCACCATTATTCTATACTCATATCTACATAATTTTTTTAAAAAAATTGACAATTTGCACACTGGAAACTATTTTGTTAATAAGAGCAATATTTTATTGCTCTTAAAATAACAGAGAAAAAACATAAATGGAACAAAATATAAAGATCCATACATTATCCAAAATAATATGTAAGTAGTTAAAATAAGTAAAGAAAAATACAACAGAAAAAACTAGAATATAGAGAATATGTTACTATAACAGTAAGCAATGACAATTTTATATACAATTGTTTAATGCAAAGAGTGTACAAATATAAACACAGACACATATAGTCTTTATATCACTTATATAACTATCATGCATATTTTCAACCTACTGTATTTTGTATAAATCAGCCCCATATTTTATTATACAAAGTCTTTATTATTCTTTGTGATGATTCAGAGTCAAAGTAAAGGTTTTTTAAAAGGGCAAACTAAGAAGGTATCAATCAGTTTGACAAAATATTACTTTGCTGCATGGTAGCCAACTTTTGTGAAGCTGATTTTCTCATAACACAGAATGGCTTTGTTAAAAAGTCATTTTTGCTGCTATGTGGGCAGTCTATTAAATGTCAGGATACTATGGGATCATGCCTGTATGACAAGGTGGATAAATATCTCCCCTTTACAACCTATGGACTTCAACTCCCAGAATTGACTGGCTCAAGAATTTTGGGAGTTGAAGTCCACAGGTCATAAATGGGCCATAGCTGCCCACTCCTGTTGCATGATATCTGGAAGTTATGCTATAGAAATTTGAGGAATCTTCTTGTTGGGGCATATTATCAGACAAAGGGGTGGGAGAGTTTTATAAATGTCATGAGCTGAGGACATCATATGACAAGAATGTCACATGCTTTCTTAATATGAACACAATATGAAAAAATATGGCCTTTAAGGGAAGGGACCTTTAAAGGACCGAGTCTTCAGCTGCTTTAAGCTGTCATTTCATCAGCCCAAGGCAGTGTGGTCAGAATTAAGGATATGTGGGAGCTGCAGCTTTGAAGATCATTTGCTGAGAATCTGATTCAGCTTTCACATTTCATGTGCTCCAAAGGATTTACTAGTATCCATCTGTTTTGCATGTTGGTTAATGTCCATATGACTATCATACAACATTTAAACATGTTTTTTTAAAGCTTCTCAACAGGAAGCAGCATGGCCCCTGCAACCAATCTTTCTGCAGCAGATAGAAAAACACAATAAATCTTCAAGGAGCCTCTGCCCTCTTCCTTACTGTAAAGCTCTCCAGCTGTTCTAAAGCTTTAGTTCAGTGGGTTTTTAGAAGTACATTATTATAGAGATTGCACTGGAAACAAATGCACATTGATGAGATTCCCTTGAAAAATCATGTGCAAGGAAACAATAGAAGCTACTAAAAATACAAAAAAGGTGAATAAAATGAAATATATCTCCTTTTATTATGGGAACAACTTTATTACAGACAGCTTTCACTACTGTGACATTAGAAAAGGTTTCTTCAACTGAAACAGCTTTTAAAAAGGGAGTAAATAAAGCCAGATACAGCATTTTTGTCTCCGTTATCATTATTGTCTCTAGTTATTATCCTCAGTCCATCTTCCAGTTTTCTAAAAAAAATTCTTTCTCTGTATAAAGGAAGCCTATCTTGTTCCACAACTTTAAAATTTAATTCAATTTCTTTTGGTAGTATTTATGAGCTTATTTTATTCTTACATAATACAGGGTGCTATGAATCCTTCCTTTCTTCTTTTTCTCCTTCTCCTTCTCTTCCTCCTTATCATTCTCCAATCTTCCTAGCAACCCTCAGTTTGCAATATGGGAAGTCTTTCTTTGGAACTAAAGGACAATATGAAAGCCAAGAAGTCCTGAGACCACTAGAAAAAAAAAGGTTGTATAACACAAGATAGGGCATTCAACCCAACCTTTGGCCACTTAGTAGCTAGCAATAAATTAGGCAAAACCTTCAATTCAAGCTGGCTAACTGATACATTAAATTAGAAACTTCTTAGATACCTCAATTTTCATATCATTTCACCTGTCCAGAAGAGTGCAGAAAAGATCAACCAACATAATTAGGAAGCTAAAATATATGAAGAACAGTTGCGGGAATTGTGTATGTCTACTCTAGTGAAAAAAGGACTAGGGAGGACAGTAGTGTTCCAACATTTGAGCGGCTGCCACAAAGATGAGGGCAGGTCAACCTATTTTCCAAAGCACCAGAAGGCAACACAAAAAACAGTGGATGGAAACTAATCAAGGTGAGGAGCAACCTAGAACTAAGGAGAAGTTTCCAAACAGCAAGAAGAATTAACCAGTGGAACTGCTTGCCTTCAGAAGTTGAGAGGGTGGAGCTGGCGTCACGACGATACGGCATGCGATCTTGGAGGTCTGAGATCTCTGCCGATATCTTTGCTCCTGGACGGTCCAAACGGATCTAAACCGTCCCGAAGAGATGGTAAATGTAAAGAGCGCATCCTGTCGATCCCAGGGACACTGCAAAGTCCCTGGTAGATCCAGGAGAATCTCTTTTTGCCAGCGGCAAAGAGGCAGCCATTAAAGCTGCTGAAGTTGGGACAGCTCCAAAATGAAAGAGAACGGAAAGAGAAAGTGTGCTGGTTTGGTGAGAACTTTTTCTTTACTTTAAGATTTGAAAAGACACCCTAAGGAAAAGAAATAATCTGTAAAAGTTTTGACAGAAGTGATTAAGCGGCGATTTTAAACAAGAAGTCAAAGTAATATTTTTATTTTTCTCATTGCTTGATTTTCTACACATGATTTTATATTTTGAAACTGGACTGGTTTTTTCTTCTTCTTCCATTTATTCTTTCTCTCCGTTTTGACTTTATAATATTCTAGGCTAGAGACTCCCTTTTAGTCATCTTTTTAAATATCTTTTTCCCTTTTTAATTAATTTTTATTATATCTTGTTTGGAAAAGAAGTTGTGGGTGGTGCATCACTGGAGGTTTTTAAAAAGAGGCTGGACAGCCACTTCTCTGGAATAGTGTAGGGTCTCCTTTTTGAACGGGGGGTGGGTGGGACTAGAAGACCTCCAAGGTCCTTTCCAACTCGGTTATTCTGTTCTATTTAAAGTTTTCCACTTAAGCCAAATTAACCAACCACTAGCTTCAGCAAGAAAAAAAATGTACAGAAAAAAAATCAATAAGCAAAGGATGCAGTGAGGAGAAAGATGAGAGTTCATTCTGTCTCCTAGTCCTCTGAGATGCATTTATATTTAGCTACAGTGTAGGTTGTTTAACCCATTTGTTGAAAATGCCATGATTGGTTTGTGTGTGTGTGTGTGTGTGTGTGTGTGTGTACCTATCTATCTATCTATCTATTTATCTATCTATATCATCTATATCTATCTATCTATCATTTATTTTATTTTTTATTTATTTATTTGATTTGCCAATTGTTTACAAGATAATAAGTATATGTATACATAGTTGTGAATACATGAAATGGGTACATATAAGAAAAATAAAAGAAGAATAAGAGAAACAATAGGACAGGGAGTAGGCACGTTGGTCTATCTATCATCTATCTATCTATCTATCTATCTATCTATCTATCTATCTATCTATCTATCTATCCATCCAATTGGCATGAAACTCCCTTTCTTCTGTTATCCATATCAGAATTCTTTTCCAGTTCTGTTTGCCAGTAAGTCATCATCCAGCTTTTTTATTGCTGATTCACAGTTGTATCTTCTTAATATTTCCAGGTCCTGCAGCCCTTCATTATTTTCTCCATCTCACTAGTAAGCTTCCTCAGCCATCTGTGTAGCTCCACTTAGCATTCAAGAGTGGTTTGTGAGCTGTTCGTGTGACAAAATCTTTGATTAGCCATATTTTCTTCCTTGCTCTAATTTACTAAGACATGAGCTGAAGGATAATCATTCTCGCTGCTACCACTATGTGAAGAAGAAAAATACAGTGTGTGTGGGTTGAGGGGGGATTAAGCAATGCCTTTTTATTTCTAAAACACAGCATTTGTGCATGCTGTTTCTGTAAGTTGGGGAAAGCTGGAAGAGAATGATTTCTCGACTTTTTTCCAACCCTTAGCAACAGTGACTATAGGAAGCACCTGTACTTTCTTCTGTGTAATTAAGTAATATGTTGTGACCCCATGGGAAAATGTCTGCTTTCTCCTGCTATTATTGTAACTGTGTGTGGTGTTTGCATGTGTATTAGGAAGCACATGGAGGAAGCAAGTATCCTGGTTTGTGATTAGGAGGGAAACTTAGAATGGAGACTTCTAGGGACAGCAACAGTGGACTGAACACAGCTCTGCTTTTTGCAGAGCAGACAGTCATGGTGGAAATAGCTGGTGAAATGGATCAGCATCAGAATGGATCAGAATTCATATCTGGATCAAGGAGAGGATAAGGATTGCCCACAGGTTCGCCCTACATAGAGACTGAAAAATAGCAATCCCCAGCAGGTTTGAGAGCTCTCGGGACTTGGGGAAAATCTTCCTGTCTAAGTTGGTGTTTGACATCTTTCAAAGAGACATTTGGTTCACCTTTGTTTCTTAACTACTTTAGGAAACTGGTTATCATCTATGGAAGGGTTGTCAAACTCCCAGCCTGCAGGTCAGATGCATCATGTGCTGGCCACGCTCACACCTGGTTTAGTGAAGGGGGGGAAAGTCGTGATACGTCATTTGATGCCGCCGTGAAGACACGAGTTTGACATCCTGGTCTATGGGGATTCTCAGTCATCCGGAACATGGTTGTCCCAAGGTGTTTTTTCAAAAGGCAACTGGAATTTGTTTTTTCTTGAAGACATTTCACTTCTTGAAAGGAGAAGAATATTTTTGCATTTTCAAAAAAGAAACATACAAACACATTTGAAGCACATGGTTTTCCAAATTTCACAGTGCACTTTTAAGTTTTAAGCATGTACTAGTTGAAATGTAATGTAAAGTGTTCCTGTTATTATTGGTGGATTTAACCAGTAATACTTTATTTTATTACCTTGGGTGATATGTGTTATAATTCTTTCAGACTTACTTAATTTGTTCTTTTAGAAGTTTCAGTAAAGCAAACAGCTGACAAAACTTACTCTTGAGCCTGAAGTCATCAATAGAAAAGTCATGACAGTGGTGAATAGGATAGAATTATTTAAAAAGGCTCTTGAACCTCACTTTCAGAGGTGGTATTCAGCAGGTTCTGACCAGTTCTAGAGAACTGGTAGTGGAAATTTTGAGTAGTTCGAGAAACGGCAAATACCACCTCTGACTGGAGAATTTACAGTATCCTTCCCCTGCCACACCCACCAAGCCATGCCCACAGAATCAGTAGTAAAAAAAATTGAATCCCACCACTGCTCACTTTATCTCTAGACAGGGGGTAAAGGACAGGGGGTAAAGTACAACAAACAAAGAAAAAAATAGCATTAAATTGGCGAATAAAGAGAAAACAGCACAGTAGGGTAGATAGTTATATTGGGAAGATTAGCCTGCTTGATAGTGCCACAGTAGATTGGACATTATATATTGTATAATAAAGAATATATATATTGAAGAATTTGAACAGAAGTGAGTTTTACTTAATGTTATGGGAGGCATGCTGCTGAGGTGTATCAATATGTTTTATCCTCACAGTTTATATTTATTAGTTTTCTTTTTTTAACTAAGTGCTGCATGACCTAGTCTTGTGAGACAGAGGACCATACAAACATGATGAATAAATTGAAAATAATGCAGGAATGTTTGGGATTAAAACTATTATTATTAGCAGACAAATTTCATAAAGAAAACAGAAAAAGGAAGAATATATTGTAGCATATGCAGCTAAACTCAAAAAGCATCTGAACATTGCAAATTTACTGAAAGGGTAAAGCTAAACAGTGCATTGAAAGATCAGCTAGACTGTGAAATTCTGAAAGCAAGAGATTAATAACTGATAGATTTAACATTTAAGAATGCATTCGAAATTGCTCTTCCCATGAAAACTACTGCAAAATATGCAATAAAGCTCCAATCAGGAATAAAAATAAATGCAAACAAACTTGCAATAGCATACTGTGAGTAACAATTCAAAATTCACAGTCACCAGTTCATGCAGATTTAAAAGAGAAACTTGTACAAACTGCAGTAAAATGACAGATATTTGCAGAGCCTGTTGCTTAAGGAAAAGCAAACCACTTCCTAAAACTAAGAACACATCGTTACTTTAAAAAGAGCACAATCCTATAGTTAAAGTGTTTGATAATGAAAGTGAAATAGAAATAGCTAACAAGGAAATCTGTAACATAAACCTGCTCAGAGTAGCCTTTCAAAATGAAATGGGTGGCATATGAATGGATGGATGGATGGATGGATGGATGGATGAATGAATGAATGAATGAAATGAGACTAGCAATATGGTTCAGATCCAGAGTGAAATAGCCAAACCATACCAATGCAATTCAGCTATCTTCAAAAATGGCACTAGCACTCTCAAGTCCCTTAAAGGTAAAATAATAATGCTGAAAAATGCCAACCTTTGTTTCATAAGGTCATTCTCATTCTGTATGCCCTATAAAAATAAGTAGAAGTGAGCTAGGTGAGACAAAATCAAATAGCTTTCTTTCAAACATTGGTTGGAGGTCATGGGCTTTATAACAGAGCAGAACAGGGACCTTGGAAGTCTTCTAGTCCAACCTGCTCAGGCAGGAAACCCTATACCAGGGGTCCTCAACCACCGGGTCGCGGACTGGTACCGTGTCCATGGAGCACTCTGTACCAGGCCGCAAAGAAAAAAAAAAAATAAAAAATGGCGGCTTTCTTCGCCTTCGGTGAATGCTGCTGGGATCGGGGATCAAGGACACAAATGAAAGAAGGGGAGGGAGGGGAGCAATCAAGCCTGTCCTGCTCTCTGGCTCAGCGGCCGGTTCTCCCGCCTCCCACCTCTCAGTCGCTCTCCGCTGCTCTACCAGCCCAGGAAGAAACTGCTTCAAAGAAGCCGGTGGGTGAGTGCTTTTCCTGTCGCGCAGCTCCTCCGAGCGCCCGCTCACCCCCACCTCACCCCGCCCGCGCGCGTTCAATTCAGTGCCCTGTTCTGCCTGTCTGGTTGTTTGGGAGCAGCTTCGCTGAGAATAATAACTATTCGCCTCTTTTATCAGCCGGCTGCTCCGAAATGAAGAAGGCAGGCAGGCAGGCAGAACGGAGCACTGTGGATTGAACCGCGCACGGGCGGGCGGGGTGGGGGTAAACGGATGCTTCGGAGGAGCTGCGGCGACAGGAAAAGCCACCCCCGGCTTCTTTGAAGCAGTTTCTTCCTGGGCTGGTGGAGCAGCGAGAGAGCGACTGAGAGAGGAACGAGGCAGACACCTGAGGGAGGGAGGGAGACACCTGAAGGATGGGGCTGAGGGAGGCAGGGCCGAGGCGCTCCTGAACTTGGTGGTTTGTTGGCAGACGTTTTATTACCCGACTAAGTAACAACATCAGATGTTACCTAGTCAGGTAATGAAACGCCTGCAAACAAACCACCAAACTGGACTCTCCCTCCCCCGGTCCTTGAAAAAGTGTTTGTGCTTGAAACTGGTCCCTGGTACAAAAAAGGTTGGGGACCACTGCCCTATACCATTTCAGACAAATGGTTGTTCAATGTCTTCTTAAAAACATCAGTGTTGGAGCATCCAAAACTTCAGGAGACAAGTCGTTCCACTAGTTAATTGTTCTATCTAGTAGCTAAAAGAAGAAAACTATCAGAATCTGGAGTTATTCTAAAGTTACCATTAATCTACTAAACTGAGCAATTACCTGTGCTGGAACCAAAGACATTTTACCACCTCATCAGGGGTGGGAAGACAATATTTTAGCAAATACAAACAGAGGCTTTTTTACAAGTAGAAATCAAGGCATTTTGCATGCTATTTCACATCATAATGCACTCAAAGTTTGTATCATTGTAACAGGATTGTCTAGTAATATCAGCACTAGTGTCTGGGCAGAAAGCCATGGCCCAAATATTACAAGGCCATTGCTATTCAGATGACATCACTGTCACCAGAGAAAATGGTGATTGCATCTGCAAAACCTCAAGATAGTACCACAGAGACTGATGGACAATGACCTCAGAATACTCTGGGGCAAGTGTGAGTTATTTAAATCTAGTATTACATATTAGGCTTCTGTAGAAATGCAGGGCCAAGACAAATAAGTGTACAGGGAAAATTCTAGCAAATGTGAATATCCCAGGCCACAAGATGTATCTGAGTTACAATCCTTTTTTAAGATTAATTAATTCTAACAGACTCTGTCCATGTTCTGTCCATTCAACACTCTCTTAGCAGGAGGAAAGATGATGAAGTGGACAAAATACATATTTTAACCCACCCTGACCTGAAATTGGTGTATTACGTCTCACAATATGATGCTGGCACAAAATGATGAAGAAAACAACCAGTACCTACCCATTACATTTTCTCAAAATTGCGCAGGAAAATTATACAGAAATAGATAAACACTGCTGAATTACATTTGAGGAATTAATCATTTTGACCAGCCCTTGAACAAAAAGTAGGTACCCTCTTCATTAATTATCACCTACTATGTTCAATATTTGATTGAAGAAATGGAATTCTACTAACAACAGCTCCTTGAATGGAGTATTGGGAGTTTTTCCCCCCATAAAGGACAGGGATACAAAATAGAATTCACAATTCTACAAACAAGTATGTAGGAACTGAGTGTTCATCATATTATCCAAACTGGGAGCTCAAGGATTGAGATAGTGTTGGACATCCTTCAGTAGTAAAAACAAAGACACTACTTTGCAGTTTTGTGGCAGGGAATGCATCAACAAATGTAACAGCTTGCAGCTAATTGGCCAGGTTGCCAACATATCCAAAAGATACCAAAAATATCTTGTGAAAATGGCCTGCCTTGCTAGAATTCATACAAATTTTGCAGGGACATTTATAGGCACATTTTAAATTGTGGTGAATCCATGTTCAAAATGCCAAGAATATTTCCATTGACTTCAGCAATAACCATACAAACCATACCTGATTTGAGAAAATTCTTTGGGAGAGCAGGTGTTCCAGAACAATTAGTGAGTGATAATGGACAATTTGTAACCAAACAGCTTTCAGATATTCCTGAAAGAGAAGGGAATCAGATATGTGATATTGACACCATATCCCTCTGCTGCAGATGGATTAGCTGAAAAGTTTACTCAAACTCCCAGGAGTGCTTTGTGAGCAATGTCTGAGAAAACATTCATCAAAAGCTTGCAATTTTTTTATTTATATATTGTAATGTACTGCACTTAGTTACAGATGAACCATTGGACCTCCTCAAATCTAAACTGAGAAATGTTTGGACAAACAAATGAAACAAGTTGGTCATCTTCTCATACTGAAACATGGAAATCCTCCATTGGACAATTTGCACAAGCAAGAATCCATAGAGAGGAGTGTACAGTATGTGGACTTACTGGAAATATTTTTTTTAAAAAAATTGCAACTAGTCAGGGTCACCAATAAATCACCAATGTAAGAGGTTAGAAGATTTGACTATCTCTTAACATTATCCTTCATTCTCTCTCTCTCTCTCTCTCTCTCTCTCTCTCTCTCTCACTCTCTGACATATCTATATCTCAAAAAGATAGATGATAGATTGTAGAAGATAGGTAGATGATAGATAGATAGATAGATAGATAGATAGATAGATAGATAGATAGATAGATAGATAGATAGATATTGTACCTTCGATTTATTGTTGACTCCTGGAAACTGTATGGAATAAGCCCTGTATTTCTCAAACTGTAGATATTATTCCTGATAACATTCAGTGATGACAAATTCACCACCTAAAGAGAACAATACATATTATTTAGGTTGATTGTTTCTCCAATTTGGGATTTTAACAAGTAATGCCATTTTCTTTTAATAATTCACGTAATCTGATGCAATCAGTTATAATGCTAAAATTAGGATGAGTTTCATGTTGTTTTTAATAATTATTATAAGCTGCCTGGCAAAGTCCTGTTATTGGACAGTATACAAATGCCTTTATGAAAGAAGAAAGTGTATGCGCATTTGTTTAAAAGAAAAAGCAAACAAAACAATGGATGTTTTCCTCTGCTGTGCCTACATCTGCTCTTATTTCTATCAGACCTGAATTCTTGATGAATTGGCAAGAAATCTAATTGATTCTAGGGAACATGCATATAAATGAGGCTTCAGCTCTTAAGAAAATTACATACTAATAATTAATGCAAGAGACAGTAATGCTAAACAAGATTCCCTGCTGCAGACAAGTGGATCAGCTCAACTAATAAATGAGGTGAGTGTAATTACTTAGAATACACAAAACACAGAGATATTTTTATTGTGTTTCAAATAGCAGTTTCAGCTTGGAAAAACTGTGATTGCTCCTTGGCAAAGTAAAAGAACAGGTGCTGAATGGGCAGGTTTCATCTTACAGAGGTTTCAAATGATTTGTTTTTCAGCCAGGAGCTCACCTTTTGTCAACTCTGTTCAGGGAATCTCTCTGAGATACAATCCATCTTCTTGGCTTCCTGTCCAAAGAAGGTGAATTGTTCAGAGACACAGCAGTAGAAACAGAGTTTGAGTTGGCCGAAACTTTTTCCAAAAAGGCCACACCACTTCCAGGCTTTAAGTTTGTTTAATGTTATTAATGTTATTAATAAATATTATTAAACTTTAATTGTTAATAAATATTAACATAATGACCTCTAAAACAAAATGGGATAATCATAGTAAAAGGGAAAACATATTCGACTATTTCCAAGTTCTCTTTTAATTAGCAGAGCATCATTATCATCTTTTAACAACCCCATAATCCCTTGCAGGGTGAAGTCTGGGCAACTGAATGGAGCTAGCAGAATGTTTAATGGCTGAATGCCTTTCCTGTCGCCAATGTGGACTTATATTCAGCAGATATATACATTTTCATTGTGCCCAGAGAGAGAAAACTATCTGTCGCTACCTAGGATCAAACTCACAGCCTCACAGATTGTGAGGCGAGAGCTCCACCTCTAGGCCTTCGCATCACTCCTCTTTTGATTAGCAGAGCATGGGGTGCAAAAAAACGGAGAATCATTAGATGGCAGCAAAGAGAGAGAGAAAATTCTTTGCAGTCATCTATGATTGCTAAGGAGTTCTTGTAGCCAAATTATAGTAGCTTTGAGGAAGATTGACCCTATGATGATTAATCTTTAGCTATTGCAATGGCCAATTCCAAACTACCTCTTTGGGGAAATACTGTGACCCACACACTGAAGAACAGGGGAAGCTGAAACCACTTCTGTTTGCTATTAGAAATGCTCAAGGAAGAAAGTCTCACCCAGTAAGAGGTTAAGATGTGCTCCTATAATGGCCATCACTTTCAAGTCTACATTAGGTTCACCATACATCTAGTTTGCCTAAGAATGTCCTGGTTTTGTGATCCAGGCTGGTTGTTCCTGCCAATTTATAAAAGATCCAAGAAAGTAGGGCAACACAGACTCACACAGGGGAAGGTGGATTTAGCCAGCTGTTACAGTTCAGCAGTCAATTGCTTGTACAAGCTAGCTGACTTGAGAAGGGAAAGGAAGGGATTTAACTTGCAAAATCCTGAGCTCTCCATCTCTGCTGGAGTGAGTGGGGGTTTAGCCATCTGAGAAAAGTCACTCCTCATTTGGAAGATGCTTTGAAAGACCACTAAAGCCCACATTATTTAGTGTTGCCTGATCAATCACGAACTTTATCCCAAGTTAACTGGTTAAAATTATGGGAAATTTACAATTGCTAGAGATTTTTAAAAAGTAGCAGATGAAACATCTGAAGTGCATTTTTCTTTTTTACTTTTTTTTTTTTTCCTCAGTTACAATATATGTGAAGCTGCCTCTCTCAAGACTTTTAGTTAGGTAGAATATAGATTTTATGTATCCCAATAATGAAAAATAAAGTCTATGGACTGTGGTGGACATATTCATTTTGCATTCCACATTGTATTTGACACGTGAATAATAAAAGAGTAACCTCATGAATTACATAAGCCTTTCATTCAATTAACCATTTAGACAACTTATTCATCTGCTTATGAGGCTGAAAATGGCTTTCAGAGGGAGCATGTACAGTTCATAGCAAGCTTCTGGTTTTTTTCATGGCTTCACTCAACAGCTGGTAGGGGAAAGAACTATGGCTTCTGTCCCAGAATCTAAGTCCTACATGGCTAAAGGATGGAATAGAAAGAAAACTCTAGTTGTATATAACTTTACAGAGCAGAGTCTTTGGAATGGATCAACTTACGTGAGCCATGGTGGCGCAGTGGTTAGAATGCAGTACTGCAGGCTACTTCTGCTGCCTGCCAGCTGCCTGCAATTTGGCAGTTCGAATCTCACCATGCTCAAGGTTGACTCAGCCTTTTGAGGTTGCTAAACTGAACTGCTTAGAGAAGGTTGTAAAGTGGTATATAAGTGCTATTGCTATATGCAGGGCACTAAGAGAAAAGAGGTGTCTATCATTCAACATTCAGCAAGAGAAGAGCTAATGATTTCTTCCTCTGCAGGAAAAAAAAAAGTCAGTTGTTCTGTCTTGTGTCTGTGGAGATTATCCGTCATCCAGGTCATAGATGTCTGAAAGGTACTTTCTTTTTTTCTTCAAAAGGCAACTGGATTATTTTTTGTTTGAGGAAGAAGAAAACATTTTGCTTCTCATCCAAGAAGCTTCATCAGTTCTGATGGAGGGGGTATGGAAGGATTGACAGTTGAAAATCAGTGTGCAATTGGTTGTGGAATCTTCTTGGATCTTGAATAGGAGGATTTGTTTCATGTTTGTTTTGAATTTTCCTTTGTGCATGTTTGTGTGTGTAGCTTATATTACTATAGTAGGTGGTAAAGGTGGTCCTGTTGTTGTTTTCTTTTATACATCCAGCTTCTCTGACTGACCAAATTTCTCAGTCTAAACAAACACACTGGCAGTGTCTTCTCTTTGGCAGTGAACTTTGACCCTAAAGGGAACTAAAGGAGAAAAACTCATAAACTCAATTTACAATTACAAACTGAAACAAAATATTGTAACATTTTGCATTAATGTTGAAACAGTTTTCCCTGAGAAGATTATAAATGGATTTACAAATCACGGGCTACAAGAATGATATGGAAAAGATGTTAAGATGGACATAAAAGAGCAAAAAACAAAAAATGAACAATGTTTGAATAAATAAAAGGAATATTCAAACAACAAACCAAGCAAGTGATCTGGATAATTTTCCTACATTGGATTTGCAAAAGAGGCTTGTGAAGCATCTTATGAGAAGGGGCAAAGAAGAAAAATGAAAGTAAATCAACTTCTAAGATGAAGAGTACATCAAGTTGGCTGTGGTATACTGAACATATTTTATGAGAGAGATTCATACAATTCATACAATGGACTAAATATTAATATTGTTAGAAAGAAGGAATATAAAATTGGTTTATTTGATCAAGGTTAATATAGATGTGTTATTATTTTTCACAATACTTAATAGATTTTTGCTAATACCAGGACTAAAATGACAATGCTTTATTGATTTGTTTACAGACAGAGATGAGATATGAGAAGAAGAGATCCTTTGCTGTATTTTAAGAGGAGATGATAAATTACAAAAGTTTACACCTATTTGAAGGCGGAGAGTTACATCCTTGTGCATTTTTTTACTATATTCTTATTTTTATTTCTTTTCCATTTCCATTCCTTCCTTTTTTGTACCTTATATTAGAAGAAATTCTTTTTTTAGTTTATTAGGTTTTACTATTGTAATTATAATATCTATATCTATCTACACACACACACACACACACACACACACACACACACACACACACGCATGCATACTCTAGGATTACCCAACAAAGCAGAATGATTGGAGATTTCAGTCAGACATCAATAACTCCTTAATACAACATTTTGTTAAACATTGAAATTTACAGCTAGAAGGTACAGCAACAAAAACTAACTTGAATGGTTTTAAAGAGGAGTAGACAAATGTATGGAAGATTCACTCCACTTTCAATGGCTCTTAATAGTTATTCTTCTATGTACTATATATTATCTCCAATATCAAGCATGGGAATATGTCTTGTCATTGACAGATTTCAAACAAGCTAGTTATTCTGTGCTCACTTTTGCCTGTCCAGATTGGCAGCTGAATGGATCCATGACCTGATCTAGAACAATTGGCAAATCAAATAAATAAATAAAATAAATAAATAAATCTTCCTATGTTTACACATTCATGAGCATTAAATTTACAGTGCGTGTAAGCTGTTTATTTGTTTTTTTTTCAGGGGCGGGATCCTACCGGCATAACAACTGGTTCGGTGAGCTGCATGCACGTGCACACTATTTATAAATTACCAGCTCTGGCAAGCATTCATCTTTTCCTGCTGATGAGCGGCACACAGCTGTGCTGTGCAAAGCATCTGAGGAGGAAAAAGCCGAGAATAAAGCACAGCTTAGAGGCCGGGCAAGTGGATGGGCCAAACAGAAGACCAGAAGATTGTCACAGCAAAATGGTTCGGTGTCAGCTGCTCTTCAGAGCAACCAGTTCTATAGAACCGGGCCGAACCGGTAAAATCCCACCCCTGGCTTCTTTACTTATTGTTCGCACAGTATGATCTGGCAGTGGTTCACACACCCAGGCATTTCTTTCTGAGTTATTCTAAGCAAACAAAGCTTCTATCGCTTACATTTAAAAACAGCAAATATGCAGTAACTCTTTAAGAAGTTTAAATTAACCCTACTTCAAAAATATCTGCAGATGAGGTCAACATGGGCCAAAGCAGCCCTGTGCCATCATAAACCCAGCATTGCCACATTCTTCATTCTTGTACATGAAGTTGCATGCACAAATGAAAGGGGCAGATATGGCATTGAGTGTCTGCTCCTTTGATCATTTGGACAGCAGCAGTAGATCCTGCTGACATTTCTGTTCTGATAGGTTGCCTTGAGCAAACATTGACCCACACAGTGGGTCCTTAGGAACCAGGGCAGTGGTGGGATTCAAATTTTCTTACTACCAAATCTGTGGGCGTGGCTTGGTGGGCGTGGTGTGGTTTGGTGGGCGTGGCAGGGGAAGGATACTGTGAAATCTCCATTCCCTCCCACTCCTGGTGGAAGGTTACTGCAAAATCCCATTCCTTCCCCACCCCACTAACCTGCTTTCCAGCTCCGTTCTCCTGTGCAGGGCAACCAAAGAAGACCCAGCCAATCAGTTGGTACTGAGGAGGCAAAGAATAGATGGGGGTGGGGCCAGTCAGGGATGTTATTTGCCGATTCTCCAAACTACTCAAAATTTCCACTACCAGTTCTCCAGAACTGGTCAGAACCTGCTGAATACCACCTCTAAACCCCTCAGAGATCATTGTTGAAGATGTAGTTTTAGAAACATTGACTCCTCGAGTTAAAATCTTCTTAACTCATAGTGGAATAGGAGTAGAGATCGCAAGCAGGAGATGACTTTTTTCTTTATTATGTTTTATGGCTGTTATTGCTAGAAAATATTTATAATTGGGTGGCTAAAGCCTTATTCAATCCAAAGAGAGGCAAGAAGAGTACATCATCAAGTTGGCTCTGGTATATTGAAAAGAATTTATGAGAAGATTCATACAATGCTTAGAGTAGAACCTCTTTTGTAAATTACACCAAATATGGTGAGAGGTTGTGGGATCAGAACCTCATCCTCAGTGAGGTGAATAAGAGCCTCAGTGGTGCAGTAATTAGAATGCAGTACTGCAAACTACTTTTGCTGACAGCCAGCTGCCTGAATTTGGCAAATCGAATCTCACCAGGCTCAAAGTTGACTCGGCCTTCCATCTTTCTGAGGTGGGTAAAATGAGGACCAAGATTGTTGGGGGCAATATGCTGACTCTGTAAACTGCTTAGAGAGGGCTGTAAAGCACTATAAAGTGCTTTACAGCCCCAAGTGCTATTGCTATTCCTTTACAGCCTTAAGTCTAAGTGCTATTGCTATTCCTTTAAAATACTGTGCATATTAAAATAGGTGGGGTGTTGAACATGCAATCACAGCCACTATCTTCATTTTTTTTTTTAACATCCCGTTCCAACAAATGCCTCTTTCATTTTACCTGTTGTCTTTTATCTTGGCAGGTGGGTATTTATCTAAATACTGAGCTTTGGGACAGAGGATTATTTCCAAATGAAGTGCTTTAAAAAACAGAAGGGGTATCTGACCTGTATTGTGGCCTAAATGAAGCCAGATGGAATCTTGGATAGAAAGTTGATATTGGTGGATGATACTTTGCTTTCCAATTAGTTTCTCATGAGGGAAGAGAGTTAGGAGGTCAGACTGCCGGTTGAATGTTGAAGGAGATGCCACAATGTCATACTCCTGACATTGCATAACCATTTGTGTATATCATTGCATCGCATCACATTGCATATTGACTTTTTATAATATTTAAATAGCCAGTTTGGCCCAGTGGTTATGACACTGGACTAGAAACTAGGAGACTGTGAGTTCTAGTGCTGCCTTAACTATGAAAGCCAGCTGGGTGATTTTGGGACAGTCACTGTTTTTCAGCCCAACCCACCTCACAAGGTTGTTGTTGGGGGAAAATAGGAAGAGGAAGGAATATTATGTATGTTCATCATTCTGACTTACTTATGAAGTAATAAATGCATGTTTTTTTTAAAAACAACAACAACAAATAAATAAATAGTTAGCCAAAATCCTGCAGAGAATCAGGGTACCTGGTTACCAGAGCTATAAATTGCAAAGTGTCTTATAACAGTAATGTTATTGTGCCAGTCAAACCCAGAGGTGAGGCAATCAGCACATTCTTGGAACGGCAATGAACAGAAATAGAAGCAAAGTATTTAACATACTCATTAGATGAAGAGATGGGTATGAATGCCAATTGTCAGACAACTGAATCTGGACTTCATCGCAGAAAGTGGATTTGAATAGTCTGTTCTGAGACAAATAAATAATTTTCCAGCCTTTAGAATTGGCAGTCACTTTTTTGTGAATGATTTAAAGCAACCATCTGTCAAAAATTCCTCTCATCAAAATGCTGATGAAATAATCCAGCTTGGAAAAGCATCTGCTCTTTAAACAAAAAAACAACAAAAAAAAAACCCAACAACAACCATGGACAGAAATCAATGTTGTGGATCAACCCTTGAACATTCATTGTTGATCTTTATTTCGAATCATGGAAACAGTGGGGTGGATTGTACAGATTCCTTGATAAATACTGTAGCTGTGAATTGTTACATAGGGAATATTTGTTTGTTTCAAAAACATTTTTTTAAAATTACTTATAAATATGCATACTACTCTTTACACTGTGATGGCACAGTGGTTAAAATGCAGTACTGCAGGCTATTTTTGCTGCCTGTTGGCTGCCTGCAATTTGCCAGTTCGGATCTTACCAGGCTCAAGGTTGACTCAGCCTTCCATCCTTCCGAGGTTGGTAAACTGAAGATCCAGATTGTTGGGGGAAATAGGTTGACTCTGTAAACCTCTTAGAGAGGGCTGTAAAGCACTGTGAAGCAGTATATAAGTCTAATTGATATTGATATTGCTACACATAAGGTATCTCAGTTACCTTCTATAAAATAATATACAGACTAAAACATCCAAACATGAAGCTATATCAAACAGTTAAAATATCACCTGGGCATATAATTGATACTAGATATAACAAGTTTCATCATTTAAGATAAACTTGTACACATTTTTCTCTTCTATAAAATATTGCTAGCAAAATAAAGCCTATATTGTTTCATATTTGTTGTTGAATTAAAGCCTCTGATTCTGAAATGGCTATTTCTCCACTTCAGGGATAATATATCATCTGTAATGTGGCTATCGGATATGAATCAGTTAGCAGGAGTATCCTCAGCAAAGCAAAAGAAGTTAAATGCTTATGTTGAAGTTAAGTGGGGTATCCTTGCCAAAATTACCAACTGCAGTTTCAGAAAGATAGCTATTTACTTATTTTCTTGTGAGGAACATCTATCTTGAGCACCTGTTGTTAATCTCAAGAACTGCCTTTATCCAGGGAAGTTTGAAGTTCCAATCTACTCACACCTCTTCATTCTTTGCCATCGTTGTTGGCTCCACTTTTTCCAAAGTCATCTTTGATCCACCATTTCTTTCTCTGGAAGTGATTCTAGACTATATTAATATGAGAGTTTTTGTCTCATTTATGCTCAACTTAAATATGAACTCACTGTTATTCATAAAATAGTTATAAGAACACAAATAAAAATTGTTAGAATGGTGGCACAGCATCTTCAACACAAGCAAAAATCAGTTCTGCTTTGTCCCTGATTTTATCACTTCTCTGGAAATAGGGAGCAAGGGAAAACAAGATGTTGATATCAAGCTTGTTTTGTTACAATGCTTTTATCAGCATGTTGGGTTAATGAGAAATGTTAGAGAAGAGACGTTAATTAATCGAATAAATTTCGACCAAATTATACACCACTGAGTTCTCGAACACATCTTATGGGTCCTATTAAAACGAATTCAGGAAGAAGGGAGCCCAAGTAAAACACATTAAAGGACAAAATTGGATTTACTTATTCCTAGGAGTATTCGTTGCTTGAGATTAACTAATTCAACATTTGGAGGCATGAGATAGAGATCAATTTCAAGATGCATTATTAAGGTGGCCTATACTCTGCACAATGTGCAGGAAACCAACCAACCAACAAAAAAAATGCCCATTTTGCTAAACAGATGGCTTTTCAGTTGCTTCCGGCTAAGAACATGTGGATGCCTGCAGACTTCTTTTTGCTTCAATGTGCAGCTGTATCAAACACAGAGCACCCAAAACTTGGCAGAATTCAGTGCAGCTTTCTCTCACTTGTTCTTCTACGCTGTTGTGCCAAAGATAGCAAGTGCATTTTTGGTGGAACCATTTTCAGCCAGTTCTCCCTGGAGAAACACCAGCTTCATTCAGTTATTTAAAGGAAACAGACAGCTGATTTTGTCCCTGTTTTCTTTATCTGCAGTTATTCCGTTTCTGCTCCTACCAGCTTCTAAAATGATGATTGATTGAAGACTTTGTCTTATTTCTTGTGCACACTCCAAAAATATATTAAATGTTGGGAAAGTAATGCATATTCTTGGGTTAGTCTAGGCTGTCTATGAAATTCTTTGTGGGGAAATCCATTCATACCGAATTCAAAGCAGTAATGAATGGAAAATGGCTGTTCACTTAGGCAATGCACAGCAGCCTCTTCCTTTCCCACATTTGGAAGAGGGGAGGTGGCATGGGGAATTCTGGGAGTTGAAGTCCATTCATCTTTATGTACTGAAGTTGAGAAACATTGTACTAGACAGCCAAAGGATATATCCCAGATGCCTAAGCAAAAATAGCAAGAGAATTAATAATAGCTTCAAATGCAAGCATGTACACAGGTCAAAATGTTCATTGGCTAATTCACATAGAAGAGAGAGGGAGATGGGGAAAGAGAGAGGAGGAGTGGGAGAAGGAGAGAGGGAGAGAGAGGGAGCAAGAGGGAGAGAACTATTCCTGTTAGTTAAACCCCCAAGCACCAAAGAAGATGGAAAGAAAAAATTGCCTGAGCATCCCCATCAGATATCCTCCAACCCAAATCTTTGCACCAAAAGAAAGCAATTATAATACTTGGGAGATGTAAAAGGAAATAGATCAACCAAGAGGGAAAAATGAGGAAGGAGGAGAAAGAGAGAGAAAGTGAAATTTATTTAAAATGTATCAAAAATGAAGAATAGAAACAAGTCCTTCATTTCCAGCAAAAGAGAGAACTAAGCAATGCTAAAGTTGTGATGGAGGGTTAGGAGCGATGCTAAACTTCTCGGGGACTGGAGGTGAGACAGAGTGTAAACATTCCCTCCAGAAGTTGTGAATGCGCCAACACTGGAATTTTTAAAGAAGAGATATGATAACCATTTGTTTGAAGTAGTGTAGAATTTCCCCAGGGGGTTGGACTAGAAGACCTCCAAGGTCCCTTCCAACTCTGTTATTCTATTCTATTCAGGAAACAGGCAATAAGATCAATCAGCTTTAGTCAGGACAAAGAGTGTAGGTGGACAGAGTTGACAGTAAGGGTAGGGTTGATGGTAAAGGGAGAGATAAATGCTTCCTGGCTGAAAGCAGAAAGAGTTGAAGGAAGGAGCTGAACCGTGTGCAGCAAAACTCTTGAGAGTCAATGGAAGTTAAAAGGAAGTGTTCCTAAAGCTTCAATGGAAATTTGTGGTCTGCAAGAATTAATTAGGATCAGTGAACTGGATCAGAAATTACTCCTCTAGAGGTAAAATAAAAGTTCTAGGCCAGAATCAGATTCTTTGTGTGCAGGTTTGTTGGTTGAGCAACATTCTCAGGTGAACCTAGGCAAAAACAACAAGGAAATAAATCAAATGCTTTCTTCCCATCCTTTTAGTAAACATCCTTGTTTATTTTATTAAAAATTACATTCTAGTGACAATTTATGAGGATCTACAGACATGTGCAGTAGTATACCATTTCGGGGGGGGGGGGGGGGGGGGGGGGGGGGGGGGTTTTTTGTGGGGGGGGATGGTTTCCCTTTTCCTATTTTGGGTTGGAAACAAATTTAAAAACCTTCAGGATGGCCATTTAATTTGAAATAAGAAAAGATTTACAACACCCTTGGCTGTCCCTTAAAGGTCCTTTATATCTGGTGCTGACTAACTGCTGCAGTGGTTCCCAAGAGACCTCTTAAGGCCTATATTAGAGTGATCAATAAGATCTTCTTAAATGGATGAGATCTTTCTAATTCACTTCATTTCTTATAAACTGTGGAGGTAACCTAAGAGATCTGCTCCCTTATTCTATGATGAACAATAGGATTTTATCTTCATCATCATAGTATTTTTTTCTACCTGAGCTTCCAGCTTTCAGAACAGTATTTTATGCATATCTATATCTATATCTAAAAATGTTATCTGTCTATCTATAAGCTATCTCTGAAAAAACAATAACATGGCTCATTACAGTTTCTAGGTAAGATCCTGTGAGATTATTCTGCTTTTTCTTTAACTCAATATCCCACTTCTTTCCAATCTGAATCAGGAAAGGCAAATATTTGAGTCAAAGACCTAATATAACTAAATTGAATCCATTTATCCCTCAATATTATTTTTATCCTTCCATTCCACTTCATCCTCCTCCATTCTAGTTTCTTGGCACTTATTTTTCTATGCTGTTGTTTATTGTTAGTTGCAAAGTTGTGTCCAACCCATCGCAACCCCATGGACAACATTCCTGTCCTCTACTACCTGCTAGAGTCCATTTAAGCTCACACTGACTGCTTCAGTGACTCCATCCATCCATCTCATTCTCTGTTGTCCCATTCTTCTTTGGCCCTCAATATTTCCCAGCATTAGGCTCTTGTCCAGTGAGTCCTTCCTTCTCATTAGGTGGTCAAAGTATTTGAGTTTCATCTTCAGGATCTGGCCTTCTAAAGAGCAGTCAGGGTTGATCTCCTCTGGGACTGACCGGTTTGATATTTTTCTATACATTATACTGTTATATGAGGGTGCAATGGCTCAGCAGTTGAGACTCTGGGCTGGTCAGCTGGAAAGTTGGCAGCCAGGTTCGAGAGCCAAGTGCTGCACGATGGGATGAGCTCCCATTACTTGCCCCAACTTCTGACCATCTATCAGTAAGAAAGCAGGCAAATGAGAATGGATAAATAGGTACCATGGTGGAAAGGTAACAGTGTTCCATGAACCTCAGCATATAGTCATGCCAGCCACATAACCATAGACATATTTTCGAACAATGCTGGTTCCCTCAGCTAACAAATGAGATGAGCCCATCCCTAGAATCAGACCTGACTGGACAGAGGAAACATTTATTTTATATTACTATATGCTACTATGCACTGTTTATTTAATGATTTGTTGATTTATTTATTAAATTCGTTCATTGCTCATCTCACCAAACTCTAAACAGTTTACAATAAAATAATATGGCAATTGTGATGACCCAGGACATGGCACAAAGACAACACAGTCAGATAATCAGTAGGAGTCCCTTTATTAGCTCCAACATTGCCCCCAATGTCCTGGTTACGTTCTAGACTGGAGAAATCTCTCCCAGGAACAGCCTTTGGCTGCAGAGAATCAAGTCCAAAATGTGGTTAACAAAAACTGTAACTATAAGTCCAATCAAAGCAAAATGAGATAATTAGTCCGGCAGGGTAGGAGCAAGAATTCCAGATGTGAAGACACGGCAATAACTCAACATGGTTGGGAAGATGCCAGGAACACAGATAACCAAAGTCAACACAAGATAAACTCATGTTTACTCCCAGAAGCTGCCGCACTCAGCATGCATTTCTTTTAAATTCTCTTCCCAGCTGTGGCTAATGAAGGGAATCAGGGCCCTTTCCATGCAACCCACATTGCTCTCTTCTCTGTTTCTCCCTGTGTGCCCTAGGATGAAGAGGGGGTGGGTCTGGGTCTTCCTCTGAACTCCCTCTCCCTTGTTCTACCTCTTTCCTGCTCTGCCCAGCCGCACTTTGCCCTTTCCCAGTTTCTTCCACAGCCAATGGAGCCACACTCCCACTCTCTGTCAGCTGTTCAGGGGCATGACAGTAATATAAAAAGCATAGTTAGAAAATGATGATGAAAAAAGAATTAAGACCAAGATTAAAATGAAGGTGTTTAAAACGTTAAATAGACAGAGGGAGCCTCTTCCTTATAATCTATAGTAAATCAATTTAATAATACAGGAGACAACTTTTGTTGCTGTTAAGTATGGAGAATAATGGAGACCAGACATCTGACCAGTGACTTCAACTCTTTAATAACAGTAAAATAGAACAGAACAGAGCAAGGCTATGGGCAGCAGTAACCCTTTTATAGGGTTAGCTGCTACCTTATTAACCAATGAGATGAGCAACAAATTCAAACTAATAACCAATAAGAATTGTCCAAATAGTGGCCAATCAGGGACTAGTTCTGGCCCAATCCAAAGTTGTTGTATAAGGACCAATCAAGTGTGCAGGTTTCCAAACCCTGATTTGCATTTAAGTTATTAACTTTTATTGATTCACAACACCCCTCCCCTTGGGTTCCGTTTGAGGGGAGCTGTAATAAAATCCTCAAGATAGGCAGGCCGTTTGGTCTGTCTGGATGATTTCGAGGCTCCACCGGTTTTCGTCTAAGGTCCGGTTCGGTGGAGCGCTTTGGATGATCTTTATTAAATTCTGTTTCGCTGCACGGTGATTCCGTGCTGCTTTCACTCTGGTTGTCTCTGCTACTCCATGTTTCTTCGGGTTTTGCAGTTCGGTTTCCCGTATTAAAGTTCCCTGAAAAGTCAACTCCCTCCCGCTTCGCGTTCCGGTGTCTCGCTGGGCCGTAGGGTTTCCGTTGGCCTGCTATTTGTCATATCAAAGTCAATTTCCTCGATATTTCCTCCCCTTGAGTTGGTGAACCCGGGAGTCATGGGCGCTGGGTGGTAATCTCGATCGGAGTTGGTCTATGTGGCGTTTCCACACCCTCCCATCGTCTGTTAGCAGGCGGTAAGATCTAGGCCCGTGAGGTGGGTAACGGTTGCGGTATCCACAACGGGTCGCCGAAAAGTTTTTGGCAAAGATTAAATCGCCTACCTTAAATTCCCGGCATTTGCTGCTGGAGCCGAAGGGCTTTTCCGGTGCGAATGCGGGTGGAGCCGGTCAAGGTGCGATCGTGAGTTTCCGCCCCATAAGAAGTTCAGCGGGTGTTTTGTTGGTCACGCTGTGGGCGTGATATGCTGTAACAAGAGAATTCGATTGATTTTCTCGTCGATGTTGCCGAATTCCATTTTGTGAAGGATCTTTTTACAAATTGTACCATGCGTTCTGCACGTCCATTGGCCGCAGGGTGCGCGGGCGAGGTTAGCGCATGGTGGATGCCCGATCAGCAAGATATTGTTCAAAGGGTAACGCAGTAAACTGTGGGCCGTTGTCCGAGACCAACACGCCTGGGAACCCATGTGTGGCAAATAGTGTGTTTAATTTATTGATAACTGAGTCCGTTGTAGTTGTGTTAATTCGATGGATCTCGAGACAATTTGAATAGGCGTCGACAGTAATAAGGAAAGTGTGTCCTTTGGTAGGCCCCGCAAAGTCAATATGAATACGGGACCATGGTCCTCTCGGAGTTTCCCATTCGGTCGGGATTGCTTTAGGCGGAGCGTTGCTGATGTCTTGGCAACGTTGACAAGTAGCGACCCAGGCCTCGATTCTTTTATCGATTCCCGGCCACCAAGCGTAGCTGCGTGCAAGTGCTTTCATCCGCACGATACCCGGATGTCCTTCATGCAATACCGCCAAAACAGTTTGTTGCAATTTGCTAGGGATTACGACTGATCGCCCCACAAGATACAGCCTTTCTGGGAAAACAGCTCGGTTTGGCGGCATTTTGAAAGGCGCCATTCCGGTGCTATTTGGTCTGTCGGCACCCCGTTCAACCCAGCGTAGGATGTGTTGCAGAATGGGGTCACATTTTGTTTCAAAGGCAATGTCTCTAGCCGTCAATGGTGGCACATGTAGAGCTTCGATCTGTAGTGTTGAGATGGTGGGGGCTGGATCTACAACAGAGTCTGGAAGCGGCGTTCTGCTCAATGCATCAGCGTGGAGAATTGATTTCCCGGGCGATGTTGCAAGGTGTAGTTGTAGGCCGCCAAGAATTCAGACCAACGGGTCATTCTGGGGGACAATATATACGGGGTTGGTTTATTACCCGCAATGATTCCCAATAGCGGTTTATGATCAGTGATTATGGTAAATGCACGGCCATAAACATATTCATGAAATCTTTTAACTGCAGCCACAATAGCTAAAGCTTCTTTGTCCAGCTGACTATAATTTCGTTCAGCTTTAGCTAAGGTTTGTGAAAAAAACGCGATGGGGCTTCCGCTCCATTTGGTAATACGTGGGCCAGAATTGCCCCAACCCCAAAGGTGATGCGTCACACGTGATAGTGAGCGGCAGAGTCTCGTTGTACTGCATAAGTACAGAATCAGAAGTTAGCAATTTCTTTACTTGTTGGAAAGCATGTTGTTCCCGTTGTCCCCACACCCACGTTGCTTTTTTGTCTAATAGTCTATGCAATGGTTCAGCTACCGTTGCTTTGTGGGGTAAAAAAGACATTATAGAAATTGATAAGTCCAAGGAACGCCTGTAGGTCTGCCTTGTTCCTTGGAGTGGGGGCCTTTTAATTGCCCGTAATTTGTCTTCGGTGGGATGGATTCCTTGGCTGTCCAGGAGATATCCCAGAAATTCTACTTTTTCGGTACATAACTGGCATTTATCTTTTTTTACTCTGAGGCCTGCATTTTGGAATCTTCGTAAAACCTCTCTGAGTCGTTTTTCTAGAATGTCTTTGTTAGGTGCGGCGATGAGTACATCGTCGAAATATGGGACAACGCCTCTTATCCCTTGTAACAACCTTTCCATTAAACTCTGGAAGATTCCAGGGGCGACGCTTACCCCAAATTGGAGCCGGTTGCATTTAAATGCGCCCTATGCGTTCGATCGTTTGCGTCTCGGCTGTGGTTGGATCTACAGGCAATTGTTGATACGCCTGGGCTAGATCTAGTTTGGCGAAAACTTTCCCGCCACCCAGGGAATGGAGCAAGTGTTGCACTACCGGCACTGGATATGCACTTTGCTGCAGTGCGTGGTTTAAGGTGGCCCGTAGTCTCCGCAAATTCTTAGGGACCCATCAGGCTTGATAGGCGTCACTATCGGGGTTTCCCAACGGGCGTGGTACGCCCTGCGCTATTAGCTTATCGTGTTGTTCGTCGATTTTGGGCTTCAAGGCGAACGGCACCGGCACGCGGCTTAAGGCGGATGGGTGCTATCTCAGGGTTCAAGTTAAACGAGATCGGGGTCCCTTGTACTTGCCTAGTCCATTCGCGAAAACGTCTTGGAATTCTTGCACGAGTGCTTCCTCCCAATCGCTGCTCTCGGCCCTGTGGACTCCGGCACACAGTGATTCCGAGCGGTCTGAACCATTGAAGGCCTAAAGGCTAGGCCTGTCGCGGTCCACGACAGTCAGTGGTAGTGCGACGGTGCGGTCCTTGAATGAGACCTGGAATCTGCGGGACCCGACAACGGGAATTCTGTTACCCTGATAGTCTTTGAGTATAACCCTTTGAGGGTTAAGGTCTTGGCGGTGAATCGTTGGAATGAGCTGTTGTAGCGTTTTCCACGATACCATCGAGAGGAAGATCCCGAGTCCACTTCCATCACACAAGGTTTGTTTTCGATGGCGACCTTTACCGGATTTTCCCGGCATCAAGGGATGTAGCGTGGCCTATGATGATTGTTTGGTGGGTCTCTTCCCGCCGGGTTTCTTCGCGCCTGGTGGAAGTGGTGGACGGTTTGTTTCTGTAGGAGTGGTTTCCCATTGGTGGTTCAATTTTTCGGTGTGTGCCAAGAATCCTGAAGATTGGCATTCGGCCTGTCGGGGTTTGGAGTTCTGTTTGCTTCTGCAAACCTTTGCGATGTGACCTCGCTCCCGCAATTCGGCAGAGTCGTCGAGGAATTTGCAGCCGGATCGTGGGTGATTGGCTCCACAGCCGCGCGGCGGTCGAAATGAGTGTTGTGTGGACTGGTCTCGCTCCGTTCGAAGTCGGTTGACCTCTTCCTCATCGCTGTCGGACGGGGACTCTAGGTCTCCGTGGTGAGTTGATACCGGGTGTCTCTCTGAGCGGCGAGGCGATATCAGTGGCGAGTTTACGTAGCGGTGCGTTGGTGCGGCGCATTCGGGCTGCCGACTTCTTGGTCGCCTCCGCTGCCGAGGCTTCTTTAAGGGCATCGGTGAGGCTGATGTCCCCTTAGCCATGATTTTGCTCTGGATCGTGCCGTCTTCTAGGCCCAGAACCAGGCGGTCCCGGAGGGCTTCTTCTAAGTCTGCGAATCCGCAGAGGCCTCCAAGGTTGCGGAGGTCCGCGATGTAATTGGCAAGGCTTTCGCCTTTCCGTTGATCCCTCTGGTAATATTCGTGTCTTCTGACTAAGGTTGGCACGGTGGGCGCGTGAGTGAGCCCGTAGTAAAGGCTCGAGGACGTCCCAGTCCATCTCTTTTACCTCTGCTGGCTTGGCAAGTGACTTTGCCATTTTAAACACGGTAGGCCCGCAGTGAGTTAGAAAGATAGCTCTTTTTGCCGGTTGTTGCATCTTTCAAATTGTTGGTCTCCAGAAACATCTGGAACCGATCCATGTATGCCTCCCAGTCTTCGGTTTCTGGGTTGAATGGAGCGGGTGGTACGGCACCGCTGGCCATGTTGCCGTTGATGGTGCGTGTTCGACCACGTGCTCTGTTGGTTGCTCTGTAGGTTAGTCAGCTCTTCGGTCTCCGAATCCCATCCTCGTCGCCAGTGTTAAGTATGGAGAATAATGGAGACCAGACATCTGACCAGTGACTTCAACTCTTTAATAACAGTAAAATAGAACAGAACAGAGCAAGGCTATGGGCAGCAGTAACCCTTTTATAGGGTTAGCTGCTACCTTATTAACCAATGAGATGAGCAACAAATTCAAATTAATAACCAATAAGAATTGTCCAAATAGTGGCCAATCAGGGACTAGTTCTGGCCCAATCCAAAGTTGTTGTATAAGGACCAATCAAGTGTGCAGGTTTCCAAACCCTGATTTGCATTTAAGTTATTAACTTTTATTGATTCACAACAGTTGCTATGGTCCTAGACAATATAGAAAGAAAACTGAACAAAGAACAATACATGCATTCATAAGTATCTATACATTAGATTTCTGTAAACTTCAGAAGCTTTCCTCTATTGATGTTTTGAGCAAAGCAGCCTTTTAAAGTTGTTTCATGAAGCAATATGTTTACCTACTTCTAAATAATACTTTTCTTAATTATAAAACCTCTTGTGCAGTGTTTCTAAACTCCAGTAACTTTACGATGTGTGCCAGGCTGACTGGAGAATTCTGAAAGTTGAAGTCTACATATCTTAAATTTGTCGAAACTGAGAATACTGCTCTAGTATGTCAGTAGTCAGAGAACCCACAAAGAAGTATTTTCTGGCTTGAGAACACGCCAGCAGCTAAGTGGTGGTATGCCTTCAGAAGCTGAATATATCACTTCCATGGTACAAAGCACATTGTCAATGCTGCTTTGCTCAACCTTGTATCCTTTATGACTTCCAGAGCTGCTTTCATACAGCTGTTTTGTAGCTCCACATATAGACCTTCTAAATGTAGCAGAAAGAGTGTATAATCTCAAAAGTATTATTATTAGGCAAGAAGTGGATCACAAATTCCAATTAAAATAATAAATTCTACATGGAAGATCAGTTTGATTCAATGCTTCCCAAAGATTTGATTCTCATGAGCAAATAATTGGATCTAATAGGATTTCTCATTGATTCAAGAAAAGCAATTTCCATGTCCAAACCAATTTAGAGACCATTTGTCTAACAAGTCAAGATTCTGAGTTGAATTCCCAAATCACACAGTATTAGCTATTAGCATGTACCTTAATATACTTCATTGGGTTGTTGTTCAGAATAAAAGAGATGGGATTATCCTTTGTATCAATTCTTCCATGCAGAAAATGAAGAAACAATCACATGTATGCTCTCATTTTAATAAGCAGAAATGCTTTTTAAGTATTTGGAATTCAAGAATACATGAGAATTAAAAGCAATATAAAGAATGTACGTATTAGAAGTCCCTATGATACATTGCAATATAACAGACAATAAATAATCATAAAATAAAGGGCAAAAATCCAACATGTCATTTCACATTCATACTCACAGCAAAATCTCCATTTACAGACAAAATAATTCATCACCTGTCTTTTTTGTAAGCATTTTAGAACAAAAAATAAAATCAACATTTTTGAGCTTCCTGCCTTTGGATGAGCAGAGAGAAAAATGTTATGTGATACTTGGTTTACATTTCAGTCATTTGTGTATGAAAAGGAAATATGTTTCCAAAGGATTTTTGGCAAGGGCATCTAAAAAACAATTGAAATTAATTTTAAAGGGGAATGAATAAATTTATGAAGGGCTAGGCTTTTAATAGTCAAAATCTATTGGAATTGGATAGCTATAAGAAATTCATACACACACACACACACACAATTTTGTGACTTGCTTAAAAAGTACCAGTAAGGTATCTTTTGAGTCACACTTAATTCTTCTTGCCTATAAGGATAGGTTAATGGTAAGAATAAAAAGGCCATTTCTTTCTTTGAGATTTTTTTTAAAAAAAATATTCTCACACATTCTGGTAGAGAGAAATTTGGATTGGACCTTGCAACATAACCCTGAGACATGTATGTTTGCCTTCGTTCATATACCATATATCATGGTGGGATTCAATTTTTTTTTACCACCAGTTCTGTGGGTGTGGCTTGATGGGCATGGTGTGGACCTTCAATCTAATAACAAAGCTGGTCTTCTTCTATTCCTAAAATCAAATACGTGATTCATTTTACATACTTGGGCAAATGTTCAATTATTGAAATTCATGCATACATTTTCAGCTATCGGGCATCACCATGCAAAATGTACAAATAAAAGTATAAAATATGTCAGCTAAAGTAATTTGAAATTATGGCTTGGGGTTAAAAAAGTAAAGGAAATAAAGCTAAATCTAGTTCACATCCATACCCTTCACTACATTTCTGTATACCTTTTAGTTCTTGCAAGCCATTTATGTCTCTATATATTGCTTCATGAGTTAGCTTTTGTTCTTTAAATTTCTCACTTTCCACCAGTTCCAACCAGTTCCACTTTCTTAACCCCCTCTTCCTCTTGACTCATTAGAGCCACAGTGGTTAGAGTGCAGTACTGCAGGCTACTTCTGCTGCCTGCCAGCTGCCTGAAATTTGTCAGTTCAAATCTCACCAGGTTCAAGGTTGACTCAGCCTTCCATCCGAGGTTGGTAAAATGAGGAGCCAGATTGTTGGGGGCAAGATGCTGACTCTATAAACCGCTTAGAGAGGGCTGTAAAGCACTGTAAAGCAGTATATAAGTCTAAGTGCTATTGCTATTGCTATTCAATCTCACTTCATATATTTCTCATGTTTCAGTCTTCATTTCTCTCTCTCTCTCTCTCTCTCTCCACACACAAACACAATGTATTTTTGCACTTCACTATTTTATTCAATCAGCTTTCATTTGGCATGCATTTACTATGAGATGGGTGGCAAATAAATTCAATAAATAAATAACTAAAATAAAACCCATTCATTCTTGATTCCATCTTTTTTTTCTATGCTGAGCTTTTAGTGACCCATTTCCCACTGCATCCAACTGACCTTTATGTTTTTCTCTCCTTCTCGCCTCTTACTTCCATATAACAAAATGAAGAAAAGTATGCTCTTATTGGGGTGGTAAAAGATATGCCCTCCCATAAAACAGGTGAGTTGCATTCACCTGTTTTCACCAAACCTAAGAGATGCCCCCTTCATACATGTGAAATGCTTAAAGCTGCCCTTGTGAGAAAAAAATTCACAGCAAGCAAACTGACCCTGAGTGGCAACAGGAGGAGGACTCAAATAGAAATTAAAGGCTTAGTAAACCAAATTGTTGTACTTACTCATCATATCTCAAAGAGAGTATAGCTAGCATGCTGTTCTAGTAGGAAGGAATAAGCTCACCAGATGAGCTTATCCAAGATACCCCAATGTCATGCTCTAATTTATACTAAAATCAGCAAACTTAACAATTAACTTTCTTTCTCACTGTGAGCTACTGAAGAGGACATATCTGGTTCACATATCATCTGCCCAACATAATGCTGCACTGAATTTTCCAAATTTTGCTATAATCACTTTTTGTACCTTTTCAAAAAAAATTCTAGAATACTTTAATATAAAGGTACGTATAGCTTGTTAAGCACTTTGCTGTTTGACTACATTCTTTGTGAATGTATTTTTCTTTGATGCACATTATGCAACCATTTTCCTGAATGTATTTTTCTCATTCACAGCTTCTTTCATTTCATCTTTCATTTCATTTTCATGTTCCCATTCACTTAATTTTAAATACTTCTCTAGCAGTTTCTACCCTGTGCTAATTCTTTTTTTTTCATCTGGCATTCTATCCCACCGAAGAAGAATCTATGATGATAATGATGTTATCTATTCAATAGTATCTGATTCGCAATGATTCCATGGACCAGCAATCTCCACATTTTCTGATCTTGTATGGCTTTTTGCAATTGTTTTTTATTCTGGCTGGTGTCAGTGTTGAATGGTTTCTAACCACCATGATTTTGGCACTCTCATTTCCTTTTACTGCTACCCATTCCAAGCATATCTGCCTTTTCCAGTGAATTTAATTGCATGCCATGGCCAAAATAAGTAAGACAGAATTTTGTGAATTTGCCTTCCAGCAAAATGTCTAGTTTTATATGCTCTAGTACTTGATTGTTTGTCAACTCTGCTGTCCAAAAAATACTCAGGAAACTTCTCTAACACCACAGCTCAAGTGAGTTCATTTCCCCCTGTCTATTTTTTTTTCATGGTTCAACTTTCACAACTATCTACATAATAGTGTAGATTAATCTACATTGAGTAGCCAAGCTAATGTCCTTGTATGTCCATACTTGATTCAGGTTCATTATTCCAGTGTAACACAGTGCAATTCAATGCTCTAGGTCTGGACTGCATTCATGATTTTCATCAATCTGCAATCCTAGGAAAGTGAATCTATACATTAACCTATACTCTGATAAGTTATGTTTTTCACTTTTGGTTTAGTATGTTGTACTGAAACCGTCATTTTGGTTTATAAACCAGGCTTTATGGTTTATAAAGCCTAAATGTGGCTGAATGTGGCTTAAAGCCAGTTGTGGATGGTTCAGTAGACTACAGTTAACAAACCTGGTTTAATGCAATTTAATGGAATGAGCATTTATTCCAACAGATAAATACTGAGAATACAAAGAAATACCCCCTTCTGTGGAGGGGAAATTATTTCCTTTCTCCCTTTGGACATTTCTTTTTTCTTTTTGATGGAGTCACTCCATCAGCAGAAGAAAATGGTTGGATAATAGATATGAAATAATCACTTGGCCTGGCCTTTATCATTTCATTGTTATCTGGTAGCAGATACATATCTTGATATTTACTCTAAAGAATTTTGATTTGTAAGTCTGAGTGGATTGTTTTGCCCTAATTCTCTAAATGGATTCAAATATAATAGTAGAGTGATCTAAACTGAAGTGTTTAAATAAAAGTTATTCAGTTCAAATCACTGATTCAAATATAAGGGTCAGATCAATTTGAAAGGGTCAGGTTGAAATTCTGACAAAAAATCTTCACCCTAGTTGAAGACCTTTGTTGTATTTGAATCAATTTAACACACTAGATTGCTGAAGCATCATTGTACTAAGCCTATAGAACTGAGATTGGTGCACCATAATAGATATTACAGTATAGTTGAACATAATAACTTAGATTATTCTGGTTTACTCATAAAAAGTGAAAAATATGGGGTGTTTGGTTTTGGTGTAGCTTTTGTATGATCATTTTGTGTGATCCTATTTTGGCTTGTAAATCATGCAATCACCTTATTCTAGCCATTGCCTCTTTCTACAAATTCTATAAGCCAGAGATAAACTAATGATAGTATAAAATACTAAGTAAAGACAGGGAGTCCTTTATAGAATGGTAGTCACCCAATTATTCATTCTTTTCGTCTATTGTCTATTTTTTTTATAAAGACAATTTCTCTGTGTAGCACAATTTGGGTTTTTTTTTGGTCTGGGTAGTAAGAATTAAATATTTATCACTGACATAAACATGTGAAAACATAATCTGCTTTAAATTTGTCCTTGTATATGAGATAGCTGAAACAATCCTTAATATTTTGGTGTGTGTGTGTGTGTGTGTGTGTGTTAGACAGTAACTTGAACTGACCCTTCTGTACCAAAAACAAGTCATAATATTTTAACACCAGTTGTGACTCAGCGTTGGAATTCAACACAAGGAAGCTGCTGAGTTTCATCTAAGTGCAGATGTTACTGATTTGCTATAGGCTAAATATAGGACATCTTTTTTTCCTGATGATAGAAAATCCATAATTCTTTTGATATACATAGCCTCTAGATTTCAAAACACTGAAAAGAATTCATCAGCTGTACAGAAAAAATAATTCTGACTTAAGTTATTCAATGAGTGTATGTATGCATGTATGTTTGCATGCATGCATGTATGTATGTATCACTCCTTCCTTCTACTAATCTGGATGGTTTTATAGTTGTGACAAACTTATGCTGCATAGACAACTTGTGTAGCCTGTGGACAAATGTAACACAGTTGGTTCCTGGTCTTTCCTGCATTGATAAGGGCAATGTGTAGAGGGCAAAATGGATCTAGTGCCTCTGAGCCCTCCCCTTATATTTTTCGCACTTATGGAAATTAAAAGTGACTAAAACATTGGCAAGTTGGAATCTTCCTTGCTTCTTATGAAGAAAGGGATGTGAGAAGGAAAAGAGTCTTACTCTGTATTGTTGACAAAGTGTATGTAATGCTATTAATGTTTCAAAACTTTCACTGGAATCCCTTCAGTCAAAATTACATTTAATAAACAGAAGGAGCCTTTTTTGAATCACCAAATGCTTCCTAGAACATTTCAATTTCTCCATCTTGTTTTATACAGAAGTCACAATCAACATCCCAAATGATATAGCATTATATTTTCCATAAATAACTACACATTTATTAAAGGAAAAATAATATTTTCAGCAACAGAATAAAGCATTTAGAAAACAGCACTTCAGTTGCAATATTATTACAAGTTCAGCTGATCAAATTTATCCTTGCCACCATGAGAAAGTACTCCATGAAAATTGTATCAGAAATGCTTATGTAATTTAATTTTTGTCATTGTAATGTTCACTGTTAGGTTTTGGATGGTTTTTCTTTGTGTGGAAAGCTGATAGTTATCTAAAAATCTAAGAACAATTATGAATAATTAAGCAACCGAAAAGCTCAGGTATCAAAGGGGAGGATCAGCTTGGCACAAACTTTGTTTCATGGCTCAGCTTACAGCATTGACTCATCATTACATGACAATGGTGAGTTTTTATCAGTGTATTCAACAGTTGTTCTACAATATTTCCTCTTCTCTTTGACATCAGTACTGTCTTGAGGGAAAGAAAGAGACCCTCAACAAATCCCCTAAGGTCAGTTGCAAAAATTATATTTGGCATGCAATCAAGTCCCAGATTCAGTGCTGAATTTTTCAGATCCACAATAATTTTCTATAGCATTTTGATTTAGAAGGGAAACATGATTGCCTGAAAGTTTGGGAAACTGGTTATTTAAGAATATATAGCATTAGATTTGATGGAAATCTCACTTCATTCAGTGTGCAAGTATAGAAACATCCCTCCCATGCACTGATACAATGAGTGTTCCCTTGCTCAGAAATGCAAATCTCAATTGTCTCAGAAAGAGAAAACAAGCATAATTTTTTCTTGAAATTTTTACCCAGCTTCTCATCCAGACAATACCAGAAGAGAACAGATGCTTTTCATGTTTTGCCCCTGGAATCAGAATTAATGGAGTTATTCCAATCTACAACAAATCTTTGGTAGATTTTGAGCTAAGGAAGATGTAGGACTTGATAATTTATACTTACATACCTACTCAAATTGTCAGGAGAAGAGAAAAAGATGTTGTCTTTTCCTACCTCAGTTCTGCTGTCAACAATTTGATATCAATTGAATAGAGACATTGAAGTTGCTTTGCATTTATGCTAAACTTTGCTGTGCATTTGTGGGAAGCAACTCCCCCCCAGAAGAATGAAATATTTTGAGGAATATTTTAAAGGGCAGATATATTTCTCAAAGGAAGAAATGGAGAAACATGTTTTTTAGAGGCAGAAAGCAACCTCCACTTTCCTTAATAGCCAACAGATGTCAGTACTTAAGAGATAAAGAGCTTATTAAAAGACAAGTATCCAGATAGCTCTATTCATAAGCAAATGCCCTCACCCAAGAGCCCCCCCAAAAGACGACTGCCATTAAGCCACAATACGAATTACCACAATATGAATTACCCAGAACACAAGCCTCTTCACTGCATCACCCTCAGAGCAATCCAAACTTCAACCAAACTTAGCTCAGACAAACACCTAGAATTTGAACTTTGCCTATAGAGCCAACTATGACCCCTACATAATCCCTACATGGCCCCATAGGAGTCTGATAACAGCCCATAGAATACATATTCTTGCATAGAAACAGAAAGCTCAAGTGCAAAGCCCAAGAGAAGGTGTAAAACCCCACACTCTCAGTTCCATTTTGGTCAGTTGTACCAGAACCACAAACCCTGGTGGTTCTGCTTAATCAATAAATCAACTTTCCAGTCAGCTTCCATGTTTCCAGTGTCTTTCTCTCAGCTTGGAACTGAACCAGATAGATATTTCTTCCAACACATTCTTCCACATTCATACTTCTTTTACTTTTTATTCAGGTGTTCCAGTTCTCTATTTCTGGTAATTTAAGAAGAGGCTGGTTATTTACCTCCTAACAACAGTGTAATACAATGTGGTAGATCTTCAGTGTTATCAGTTATATAGTATATAGTATATAGTATAGTACTATATAGTACTACATCGCTTTACAAGAAAGGCAGGAGAGACTCTTCAAAAACCACACCTGCCTTACTGTATGATCTTCCAAAGTCAGTAATTTTCTTAAAATACACTGTTTTTCTCATGAGACGGTCGGTAGCTCATAAAATTATCTTACATATATGCAATTTCAATGGACAAATGCATTCTGTAGATATTCATATGCTGAATTATTTAAGCTGACTTTGGCTTTTCCTCAGGCAGCTTTTCTGCATCATTTCCTAAGCTCCATCAAGCACAATTTCTGTACTTCCGCTTTTATGACTCATTAAAGAAATATTTTTGTCAAGTCCATTAAGACAATATGTAAAATAATTATTATCCTAAGCAACTAATGTTAACTACTTGGCTGTTTCCATTGTATCTGGCCTACTAATATAGTACAGAATGGAGATAAGTAACTTATGTTGGAGATATAGCAAAAGTCAGAGATGCATGCATAATTTTATGTATATTTATTTGGCTTTTTTATCCTGCCTTTACTATTTTTTTAAATATCTCATGGCAGATAATATCCATATTCCTTCCTCCTTCGATTTTCCCTATAATATTAACCTTTTGAGGTGAGTTGGGCTGAGAGCAATCGGCTCAAGGTCACCTAGTATAAATGAGACTCAAATGACATGTTGGAAGAACTGCATACTAAAAAAAAGATAGCTGTATATATGAAATCCTAAGGAACTGATTATGACTCAAAGGAGACACTACCTTGTCATGGCCAATGTGATTATTTGTTTACTTGTTTGTATCCCACCTTTATTGTTTCTACCAATAACTTAAGGCAGCCAACATATCCAACACACCTTCCTTCTCCTATTTTCCCCACAACAACAAGGTGGGAGGGGCTGCGAGAGAGTGACTGGCCACAAATACATTTTCTCAACAACCAACATTTTCAAGCAGTTCATTACTGTAAAAATGAGCAGTCCTCTTTATTTATAAACTGGGGCAAGGATTATGTCACTTCTTTTTTTAAAAAAAGTCAGCAACTGTTTGCAAGGTGGACACAATGCCACATAATGAAGGAGCTGTAGTAGGAAAGGATTGGGTAGGGTTTCTACCCATTCTTTGTTTAGAATTTAAATATATTATTCCTTTCAAGTTAATAATGAATGCAATTTGCTTTGTACAGTTTTGCCTTGTTTCATCTTCTTTTCTCTCTCAGGACAAATGGACCATAAAACCAAAAGCACCCTTTAAGGTCACCTATATAAAGTGTCTGAATTTGTTGTTTACCTCTTCTATTTCTATTTAATGCTACATTTCTAAATCATTACTGTCATTTTTCTCAGATAGCACTTTAGCATTGTAGAAGAAACAGAACTGAAATCAATTAGACAGTTATTACAACTTAAGTCTCATTCATTTCAAAAGGATTTGAGATTACATTTGATTTTTCCCCTTTTTTCTTTTATTTAGAAAGGTGGTGGTAAATGTACTTCTGTGGTTCTGGACAGCACAGAAAATTATTTAGTTGAAATTAAGACTGCAATTGAGTATATAAGGAATAGTATGCATATGGCACACAATAGTATGTATAAGGCACTCTTTCAGATAAAACTGCAAATCAACAATTAATATATATATTGCTTGTTTTGTTTTCATTTTAAAATATTAGCAAATAAATTGGGTGTTAGATAGAACTGATTTATAACTGCATGTATTTATCACTGACGTAGATTTGGAATATGTTTATTCATAAAAGATGGAGATATTAAATCAGGCCATAGAAATCTTATATGATGTTACTTGCTGTGGCCATATAGACCAATGATTTGAGTTGGAAATAGATTTTGCAAGACTAAATTGATTTCTAGTCTAGAAACTTGATTTTTAGTGACCTTAGAGACACATACCTACAGAAGGTATTTTTTCAAGTCTGACCTAGAATTTGGGATTCTTGATGATCTTCCACCCAACTAGTAGCCAAAACTGAGCCCGCTTAGTTTTTCAAGAACACCCAAGATTGTCTAGGCATTGTCATGTTCTTTGAAAGTTGATGTAGCCTTATCCAAAGACAGAGCCCTCTTAAATAGGAGATACTTTTGGATTTTTAAAAAAAGTTTAGGCCAAAACATCTTGGACAATATTTTTTCTCAAGTGTTGTTTTTTCTTCACAAGAAGAAAACTTTTCTATCAATTACTTCTCTGCCTTAAGATCAGACAAGTATTTAGTAGGAACTTATGTTTATACTTTTACAATGTATTTAATAATTTCCCCACTCTCTTGTTCTACACTTCTAGAATATACATAAAAAGCTGTGTTTTTATGTACCCATGGTAATGTTATTCTACCATTTCAAAATGAAATACTCCTGAACTAAACTAAACTGAATGAAATTATATCTGTGGATTACCTGTACTTCAAAACACCATTTGTAGATCCTGGAGCATTCCAAGTTCACAGCATTGATGACTTGGGGCAAAATGGCCAAATTTCAAATGGGAAAATAAGGCTAAGAGTTAGAGGACAAGACTTCTGAGGAGTGAAATGCTGTTGTTCCCATCAAAAAAACCTAACCTCCCCCCATAAATTATGTAAAACTAGGCCAAAAAACTCTTAGAATAGAATAATATCAGAAGACCTGAAAGATAAGCACCAGCCTCTGGACCACAGAATGTTGCCATCCCAAAACTCAATGGAAAAATTTACATTGCAATTAAAGCTTAAATTAATTTTAATTTCTTTAGAAACCCAATAGACTCCATGGCTCAACATAGAGTCCTATGCCAAAGTATTTTCTTTCTATTTCTCAAGGAATAAGGTAGCTTTCAAAATGAGAGCATAAATCAATAATTATTCAGGGAGCTTTAAAAAATCTGAGAAATATTGTAAGGTCCCCTATTCTGATGTGTGGATTGATTATATGTCAAGTCAATGTCAATTCCTAGCAACAGCAGAGATACATAGATTTTCTCTACAACCTCTATTCTGACACAGCTAAACCTGCTAGATAATGATGTGTAGCTAAATTTGCTAAAGCAGTGGGAAAAATTGGAAACTATTCTACTGAGGCTATGAGACCTAGATTCCCAGAAGAGTTTTCTTTCTAAGAGAACTACTTCTATCTTGATGGTCTTTGCAAGCAAATATATATTTCTATATTAACCTCTCTTTAGGATAGGAAAATAATTCTGTGTGATCTCTCTTTATGCATGCACACACACCCAAACACACATATACTATGTATGTGTATAAAATAATAATATTGTATGTGTATACAATAATATTTACTGCCTGCTTAAAATATGTAGTACGCACCCACTATACCAACAATATTTTTAGGTAGAAAATATAATGCAATATCTAACAGTCATTTAGGTGAGATAGGAAGTGTAGAAATATAATAAAATAAAATAAAATATGAAAGCTGCCATTATAGTCTGTTGCCGCCAGTAAATAATGTTTACAATATAACTAGGGCATTTAAAATCTAAGCTCCTTGGAGTTTAAGATTCTTATCTAGCATTGAAAAAAATAGCAAAGTTCTGTAATTTTCTACCATACTGTAGAATTGAGAAGTTGAAGATCAAAAAAGAAAGGTTCAAGATTTTTGGCCAGCGTTAGTATTGGAATGGGAGATACTATGGGCAGAAAATGGATTTAGGTTTCAATCCTATATCCATTTATGTATGAGTTCATTGACTTCTATAGGACTTACTTCTGAGGAGCCATGCATAAGATTGTGGTTTATTTTTTTGCTATGAGGTTGATTTCCTTCCTAAACATTTATTCTTAAACAAAGTTCCTAGCTTCCTAAACAATGTTGTTTGTTCATATAGATCAAGAAACTATTATTATTCACTGATACATATGCTAGATATATGTGTAGTTGTAAGGGGTTATAGGATAAGAATTTCATGCTGTTTATTCCCTAAAGTCAGACATCCTGGGAACAGCTATCTGTCACTCTGTAGGGAGGAAAAGAGAAAGATCTTAAAGGCAGACAGGAAAAAGAGAGAGAGGTAAGGCATGTCAACAAGGAGCACAAAAACAGTCCATGTTAACTATCTTTAAGAGAAATTTATTTGATATAATTGCTGGGAGGATAAAACTGGAAGGAGATGGTTTATACCAATGAGTTAATAAATACATCTGTATCCTTGTCTACTTTTAATGCTGCACAAAATGTACACATTCAAAAATGGAAGAAGCTTCAATACTCTGGTTGGATCCACCATTTTGAAGTCAGTAACCGTAGCTGAAGATGCTTCTAGAAATAGTTCTATCTACTCCCTGCTTGCTTAACCCCCCTCTTCTTTTTATATAACCCCAACTACTGAAAGACTTACAATGTCTACTCCTAAGAGAATGCAGTACTCAACAATAATAACAAATCCTCTGGCTGTAATATGTGTGGGCCTCAGCAGGATACAAAAAGACATTTTATACAGGTCCAATAATTTCCCTATGATATAATATTCTCTGTACATCACCCATCCTAGTGCTAGAAAATTTGCTATTTAGGTGTAATCACTGAGACCACCTGGCTGCAGAAGCAGATAGATGAAATGCCATTTTCCAAATCAGTTTCCATCACTGAAAGCTTTTGAATTGGCAGGTGGAAGAACTCCTACTTACTTCTTAGAGTCTTGAATGTATTCATAATGTAGCTCCAAAATTCTGTAGTGTTTGCTACAGTGGATGCTGTACTTAAATCAATCCAATAAATAAATAACTCTTCACACAATCACTTCTGTATTTCCTCTCTGCAAGACACTGTTTAGCATTGGTCTAGTCTAGTCTTGCACTTAATGTATTCGTTTCTCAGTACAAGTTGCAAATCTAAATTACTTTGTGAAAATCATTTGAAGAGGGTGGACGGCAGTAGTCTGTAATCAAATCTGAAATGTGAAAAGAAATTATTCTAGGAAATAAAACAAACTCTGGGAAGGGGAGAAATAGATTTGAAAATCATGAAAGGAACAACTCCAGCTGAGAATAAAATATTGCTTTGGATTATAAGGGAGAAAGAGATTGTTTCTGTCAAAGATAGTTAAGCAATAAAAGCTACCATGTATATTGTGGAAAACTGCATTTATCAGCAAGCATAAGTAGATATGAACAGCAAATATAGGTCTTTATCATTGAAAACCATTGTCAAAGAATAGACTTTAATCAACCTCTTCTGTGTTTTAGAACATAAATTTCTTTACAGTATAGAGTCCCCCTCTCTTTTTCTCTCGCCTTCTCTTTCCTTCTTCTCTCCCTCCCTCTATATCTATTTGTGTGTGTGTTTGCATATATTTATAATTTCCTGATGCATTTACATGTGTTTTGATTACTATAGCACCGAAGACTCATTGACTTGGTAGGAAGGATTTTTAGAGATTGACCAAAGACAGCACACAAGACTATTGCGAACCATTTCTATTTTTTTTCTCCTTATTTGTAACATACCTAGGATAGAAATGCTTTTGTCTGCCTTAGATATTGATTCTTTCAGATAACTATACAAGCAGCATTTAAATAAAGCATATAAAGAGATCCCTCATTCTCTTCTATGAAAGACATTAAAATGCTGCAAATTGCATTACACCTTTTATCTTACAACAAAATCTCTCTGGGCATCTTCTGGCATTACATTAAAATTCTAATTGCTTTACCATTTCAAGTTTTGTTGTCTCCATGATAGCAACAATGATACTTTGGTTAAAGTATCCTAAACTCTTGCTATGTATACAGCTATCAGTAACTTCCCCATAGAGTTAATCAAGATTAACTTAGCTGTCATTGATTAGAACTTAGCTATCAAACTCTCATAACTGCACTAACCATAATCTTCTTGACTATTTTGATCCTCTTCATCTGGAAAGAACTGAACATGTAACTCCAGCAACACTTAAGTCCTCAGGGTGGAATTAAGTAGGCAATGCCACTGCAGCCCTTCATGAGGTGAGGGTGCCTCCTCACAAGTAATCTAGCTGACCAGCATTGTGCCTGTCTTCATCTCTGCTCTGTGTGTCCTTGGATCAGGAGACCGTGTGAATTCCACCTCCTCTTCATTGCTAACGGGCAGCAGCTGTTCCCAACCCTCACCTGGAGCATCCTGGCCAATTTGCTGCAGCTGTAGCTCACCTACCTCAGCCTCAGCTTGTCTCTCATCTGATGATCCAGCTGAGCCTGCACTGCCAGGCTACCATTCTCTGAGCCCCAATCATTACACTTTCCTCTGATAACTCAAACTCACTTTCCTCCTCTTAACTTTCATCTGGAGATGGGTCTGGGAAAGTGGTGGGACTCATTTTTTTTTTTACTACCATTTCTGTGGGCGTGGCTTGGTGGGCATGGCATGGCTTGGTGGGCGTGGCAGGGGAAGGATACTGTAAAATCTTCCCTCCTAGGGGAAGGATATTGCAAAATCCCTCCCCACCCCACTACCTCCTTTCCAGCTCCATTCTCCTGTGCAGGGCAATGAAAGAAGACTCAGCCGATCAGCTGGGACTCGGGAGGCAGAAAATAGATGGGGGTGGGGCCAGTCAGAGGTGGTATTTACCGGTTCTCCGAACTACTCCAAATTTCCGCTACTGGTTCTTCAGAACTGGTCAGAACCTGCTGAATACCACCTCTGGGTCTGGGAGTGCATCCATGACACATTACTGAATTTCAACAGCCATATTATTGTGACTGAATGACACAATCAAAGGGACATTCAGGGCCAAATAAAGGGGTTTGAGGACTACTGTAGTCCTGGAACCACCAGAGTTGTCCATTCTGCTCTAGGTCAATGTGAGAAACTTTGGGCTATATACTCATGAAAGATCTTCTTCTAATTCTAGCCCCAATTTAAAAGAAGCACATATAAGAAATCTAATTTAGCAATAACACATGCCAAGAAAAGGAAATTGGGACAGTAAAGCATGATAGCACTTTTGCTTTGCTTTTTAGATGCAGGGTCTGAAGCTTTGCAGAGCCCAATTAGTTTGTTTTCAAAGGAAGTTTTGGAAAAAGAAGAGTAGTATGTTGTTTTTTTTAAAAAAATGTTTTAATATTTCCCATAGATTCCACAGAATTTGCATGGAATTATAACAAAGTGAAAATGGGGAGGAGGAGACTTAGTTTAGCCTGTGAAGAAAGAGGCAAAGTTAAACTAGTATTTGAAAGTGAGTGCCCAGGAAGGGGGAGCATGGAAAATTTCATCCATCTGCCTTTGGATAAATTGGGACCCACCACATCCAAGTGGCAGTCATTTTCTTTGAGTACCCATGATATACTGCCAGATAATCCTTGGCACAAAAGGTTCGATCTATCACCAGAGACTTCCCAGTACTAATTAAATGAAGGGGAAAGTATTGAGAAAATTTATTTATTTGTTTAGTCATTTATTTAGTCTCTTATTTTTAGTCCGTATCTAGACACATTTCAACCTCTTTTAACCTATTCATAATCTGATACCCAATGTTGGTTTATTAGGTGGAATCGACTCATAATAAAACCCTTGATTCACCGCTTTTCATGCAATAATTTTCTGGGATAAATTTGTGCTTCATAGTTCCTGAGATCATTGTTCAGAAATGCTTATCAATCCAAAGTGAAGTCTGTAAGACCGTGTGTGTGTGTGTGTGTGTGTGAGAGAGAGAGAGAGAGAGAGGGGGAGAGAGGGAGAGAGGAGAATTTATTGCACAAGGCCAAAGACTGAGCTCATAGCTAACCTGAGATTTGAACCAGGAACTGATATCACTAGAAGGTCAAATAATGAATGCTTTTAAAAGCATTCCAAAGCCATCTTATCTAACTGAGAGGGTGAGATATGATCTGGTATACTCAATTCATTTTTGAATCATCTAGAAGCAACACTTTGTCAGGCTGGAAATGCATGTAACTCAATTCTTAAATAAAAGATAGATAAAAATAAGGTTTTAAAAACTGTTCACTTATAGTCTGAGTACATTTAGCACTAACCACAGCATATTATACTACACCACAGCATATTATTGGTGATTTACCATATTATCTTTTGAAGTGACCGTTTGCATTGATTAACCATTAAGCATTGACATTGGCATTACAATGTTCACTTTATCTTGTAGTCAAGCAATGGAACATAACAATTATAGTTCTCTGTTTGGCAACGGAAAATGCTAGTTTTGCTCTCTTTTCAGTTTCCTGAGAACATTGCATGTTCATTAATAGTTTGTCTTCAAACTAGAGTTAGGTATCAAGTGAATTGTTGCAAGTTTCAATCCTGAGTCCTATCCTCTTGAACACATTTGAGAACAATAAATGAAGAGAAAGAGGACATGCTTCACAGATGTCCAAGTGACAAAATGTAGTAGAATAGCTAATAATTTAGTACACAAATATTGTATACTACTCAAAACAATCTTTACAGCTTAGTAAAATCAGATGAATAGGCAGGATGACACTTAACAGGGACAAAAGCAGAGGTTGTCACCTAGAAAGCAGAAATTAATGACACAGTTGTGGCAACGGAACTTTCATTTCTAAATCACAGAAAGCAGCGCCATCTTCAGTGATGGTCACCAGCTTAAATGGGCAAGCACGACTGGTGACCCTTTATACACATATGCAGTGCATGTAGTGTACACATTTTAAAAATGGGAGAGGCTTCAATAATCTGGTTGGTCCGCCATATTGAAATCAGCAACTATAGCTGAGGATGCTTCTAGATATAGTTCTATTTTATTCTGCTTTGAACAAATCTTGCTACTGGGTCTAGTTCTAGGTTTAAAAAAAATTATGAAAAACCAGAAGAGATTCATAGAAAGACAACAGATAATTATACACTTAGTAAGGTACTGAATTGTATGCAACCCAAAACCCCATAGAATTGCTTCTTCATCACATGTGTTCAACAAAGCCTGGAATCTTTCTGGAATGATTCAAGTTGGATCTCATGGAACCAAGATGGCAACCAGGCAACAGCAACCTACAAAATTTTCTATCCTGGGACTAGTTTTATTCCCTTTGGTCAAGCAACTTAAATATACCATCCAGAGGCAAGAGAAGAAGCTAGACTAGCTGCAGCATTGGAGTTCAAAAATGCAATAAGATTGGGAACAGATGTGAATTAATTCCCATTTCCTCCTACAGAAATATCACCAGTGGTGAGTTCCTTATCCAGGAAGAAGAATAGCTTCATGGCTCTAGGTCCTTCCTCTTCCCAAAGAAAACTACAATTCAGATCCTAGCAATCATTTAAAAGCACCAGCCCAGAGCAAACTAACCACAGAGATAACCCTTCAACAAGCCCCATGTATCTCCATAACTCAACATTTAATGACAACTATCAATGCCAGCAAAAATCTCGATTGTAGTAAAGACCTACAATGAATAGGCCACTATGCAGCTAAGGTGGGTAGCTTCAAACAAGCATTTGATGCAATGACTGAGTGACTGGTTTCACATGATTTACTTACAAAGCCAGCCACCTCAATTAGAATAGAGCTAGAAGGGACTTTGGGGGTCTTAATCCAACCTGTCAAGCCCGAAATTGACATATGTGTAGCCATTTTAGTTAGTCTTGGTATATATTCTTTTTCTTACTTTCTCTGTGGCAGTCATGGGGGGAAGGGTTTCGGGCTTGCCACATTCCTAAGGGGGGAGGAGTGGAGATAGGGAGAGTTGTTTAGGCAAAGTGATTCTTCTTCCTGTGGGAAAACTAGCTGTCCGTGCTTAGGCCCCTTGAGGTGGAGATTTGAAATATTTCCATTGGAGAATGTGACTTTTGGGGGCTGATTCTAACTTCTGATATTGTGGGGTAATTCCGGGTTGTGTCAGATCTGGAATTACCATGGACTTTGCCAATTTGATCCTTTCCTAAATAAAAGAAATTGTTTTGGAAGATGGACTTTGCTTTTTTCTTTTTAAATGGATTTCATCACTTGGAAACCCTGCTCAAGTATGAGACCTTATACCATTTCAGACAAATGACTGTCCAGTCTCTTCTTAAAAACCTCCAGTGATGAGCACCCACAACTTCTGGTGGCAAGTTGTTACACTGGTTAATTGTTCTCACTGTTAAGAAGTTTCTCTTTAATTCCAGGTTGCTTTTCTCTTTGTTTAATTTCCATCCATTGTTGCTGTTTTTTTGTCTTGCCTTCTGGTGCTTTGGAAAATAAGTTGATCTTGTCCTCTTTGTGGCAACCTCTTAAATACTGGAATACTGATATAATGTCTGTTACCCCCCCCTTCCCCCAGTCTTTCTTTTCTTTCCTAACCCTAACCCTAACCCTAACCCTAGCCAAACCCAAAACCTGCAACAGTTCTTCATACGTTTTTGATTCCAGGCCTTTAATCATCTTAGTTGCTCTTCTTTGCACTTTTTCCAAAGTCTCAACCTGCAACACGCAACTCCCTTCCAAGTGCCTCCCTTCCAAGCCACCTAGGGAATTAAAATTATAGAATAAACCATTCACAGTAAGCTCCTGACATTCTAGTGTCTTGCATCTGTCTTGACCATTATACACCCAATGTCAATAGGGCAACCAGAAATGGTCTGCTAGGCAATTACTGCTGTGTGCTACAGAAGAAGAAAAAGCAGTTCTTCCTAGAAATCAAAGAGAATGTTCACAAGTGAAGTACTTATAAGATGACCCTGGCCTCTTCTTCACTTTCCTATCAACTTAACTGACTTGGAAGACTTCTATTATTCTTCTAGTTTAAGAAATGTTACGTTCATACATTAAGTGCAAAAAACTTACACAAATGGCCCAGACTGTTATAGGAGACCCAGAGTGTCATAACGGTCAGTGTCTTCAAAGGTGATAGTCTGTGAGCTTTTCACTGGGAGAGTGATTAATGGCCTGAGCACCACCCTGCAGATAAGAGCTGTAAAATCTTGTGCTCTAACTGCAATAAAGCTGAAAGCCAAGTTACAACAGTTTAAGCATTGAAGAAGCTCAGTCCTATAAATCTGTAAACGCCAACTTTGGTGTTTGACAAACAAATCAGCAACGCTTAAAAAGAAAACAACATCCCTGCTGTCATCCCACTCAGACCGTCCAGAAATGGAAATGAGATGAATGCTCAATACTCCCTTGTTATAATCTGTTTCGTGTATGCCCCTCCATCACTTTCCCTTCATCTCAGATATTATAGAATGCTGTCTGTACTCTTTTCCTGATTTTCTGTGCAATTTGGGTCAGAACCCAATTCAGAAACTGATTGATAGTAGAAGCGACACTGGCAACTTTTTAGGTTCCATTAAGGCAACCTGCGAGAAATCTATACAGAAGTCTAATTGCAGGTGCCAGAAAAATAAACTCTTTGAGGCCAAGGGAATCCCAGCCAAGCACCATAGCAACCCAGTTAGGAAATGCGGCATGCCTGCTCACCTCCCCTAGGTTTGAGGAAACCTACTTCACAGGATGATTTCTCCATTAGCTCTTTTTTCCATTTTTATTAATCCCCAAAGAGGATCCTTCCTTTATTAACTCATTAGTGTGATCCCTTTTTGATACCTACATGGCACTGCTTTCTCCAGCCTCCTGAGACAGAGGCACTCCTGATGCAGTCATTCTCTGGCCTAAGAAAGGTTGGAGGGCTTATAGATTGTAGAGCATAGCAGAGAGGAATTTGCTGCGGTGGTGGTGGGATTTAAATTTTTTTACTACTAGTTCTGTGGGTGTGGCTTGGTGGGCATGGCAGGAGAAGGTTACTGCAAAATTTCCATTCCCTCCCCACCCCACTAACCTGCTTTCCAGCTCTATTCTCCTGTGTGGGGCAACAAAAGAAGACCTAGATGATCAGTTGGGACTCAAAGGCAGAGAATAGATGCAGGCAGGGCCAGTCAGAGGAAGTATTTGCCAGTTCTCCGAACTATTCAAATTTTCCACTACCAGTTCTCCAGAACTGGTCAGAATCTGCTGAATACCACCTCTGATTTGCTTGCATCTCACTTTATTACCTACATTGTAACCTCAACCACCCAATTTATAAGCTAAAGGTTGTCAATCCTGAAGCTGACCTGGCTGAAGCCATCTTGGAGCTTCAGTATTGCCATATTGGAGCGAGGGGTAGAGAGGGGAGAATTAGAGATAGGATGTGTAGTCAGAATAAAATACATTCTCTTGGAAACCAAGGATGTTCTCTCACCTGGCAAGAGGAAGGAGGAGTGATGCCACCAGACCAGTGGATGCTACCTTGATTGGATCATGTGATTGATTGTTTGGGATTTGGGGGGGCAAACTATTACTTTTAATTAGATGAAAACCAAGGGGCCCCTCAGAGTTGGTTTTCACCAGATATGTGCCAATTTGGTATTTCCAATAAAGATATTCTTTGAGGAATCCACCTGCCTCGGAGTTTTACTTGCAGTGGATCTATTACTTAGAACCCTGACAAAGGTGACACTGGTGCCTCCATGAAGATTGCCTGCATAGCTTCCGGACAGATAGTCTTCAACTTACCACCATTCACTTTGTGACAATTTGAAGTTATAATGGCACTGAAAAAGGTGACTTACATTTGGCTCTCGTGCTTACAACCGTTCTGACCCAACCTGGTTCCAAGAGAGCCAATACCAGACAAAGGCAGCAGCCCCCACCTTTTAAGGTTTCATTCACAACTTCTTTTTCTTCACAGATAAAAGGCTGCTTCCAACTAATTAGCTCAGACAAGAAAAAGCCTTGCCAAGTTTTTTTCAAGGCTGCCAAAAACCCACAGATAAGAAATAGTTTACAAGCGTTTTCAAATACTAACTATAATGTCCACGAGGCTGAGTTTCAGAGCATGTTTGCCTTCTGCAAAGAACGCTTCTTCAAACCTGGCTTTTATCCTCTTGAGGGAGGGGCTATTACCTTGCAGCCTTACTCCTGAGTCGCCTGTGCTGCTGTAAGTGCTCTCTCCTACGATCAATCCTGCGCGCATGCACACTTGGCACAGGCTCCTCGGGAACCTCTTCATTACTGCTGTCAACCCCCACAATCTCTCATCTGAGTCCTCGCTCTCCTCCACCATTGGCACCTGCTGCCGGATAACCACCCCAACAACTGTGATAGAATCCCCACAGTCACATGATCAATATTTGAGCACGTGGCAATCAATATCTATTCACAATATGCGATGGACATTTGCAATCTTGCAAATTTGCTTAATGATCACATGATTCACTTAATAACTGCTTATCAACTGTGGCAAAAAAGATTGCAACCTTAGGCATGAGGTTTTTCTCTTACACGTAAGCTAGTCTTCTGCAGAGAGCCGTATATCTGACTAAAATTGCTTTAGTTTAACTAAACCAATTTACATAGACAGTTTATTGTCTCGAGAGAGAGTTTGTACCATAATACTTGCTCATATATCAAATTCATCCTAGCACATGTGCTTTTTCTTTTCTTTTAGCAATAGTTCCAAGAACCCCCATCCCCAAACCCTGAACAATTAGGAAGATCTAAACAGCATTAGATGAAATTTTCAGCAAACACACTCTGAGCTGTCAACACTGGAATGCCAATTTCATTTTGATCAAGCATTATAGCCAAATATGTAGTTCGGTTGCTCAAAAACAATTGTATCCACCTGATTGCCATCTGCAGCAGGCACAATTTCAAATCAGTCATGCATTCCTTTATATTCTCCCTGCTGTAAAGGAACCGTTCTTTATTAATTTTACATCATACCAGTCCAGTCATAAAGGAAAGCAATTTTGGTGGGCGCCAGGTGACATTAAATTGCCCATTATGGCACTTAAAAGCGAAATGTTGCTTTCAGCAAAAAGAACACAAATCAGGTTAATGCTTTTATAGGTACCTCTGATGTTGTTCAGAATCAGTTGTGACTACTGTCTCCTGTCTCAGTCTGGATGGAGGAGTCCCCATATATTGCAATAAAGGGGACAGCTCTTTGCAATTGTGTTTGTAGGCAGGGCATGGGACATTAGCAAAATCCGCTGTTTGATTCTGGTTGCTTGGAATTTTAGCCTATTGGTGGTCTGTTGAAGCTAGTAGCTAAGGGTGGGTGGGTGGAATTGCAGTACAAGATTCCCCCTCCCTATTGAGATTATGAATGTTCCCACCTCAGTGTATTTATGCGGGTTCAGTTCTACCCTAGTCAGATTGCAAATCTTCCACTTCTTTTACAGCTTTTGGTTTATTCATTTAGACATAGCGTATTTCATTATCTTGAAGATTATGTGAGCTGCTAGATATTGCTCTCGGAGAAGAACTCCTGATAAAATGGAAACAAATGTGTTCTCTGACAATTATTTTTTTTCCCTTTTCTTTCTTTTTTTACATCTATGCCTCCCCCATTTATAAATCTGTCTTTTGAAAGCAAGGCTATTAAATTAATCACATTTTGTATTGTCTAATAGGATGCAGTTTTAGAAGCTGTGCACTGATTTTAGAGATTGGTTAATTTTATAAAGGTGCACCTGGGCTCGAGGGGAGAGGAGAGGAGACAATATCAGCCAATATTTATCTTCTTCCACTATTTGGACTTTTATGCTTGGAAGTGGAATGGAATGGAATGGAATGGAATGGAATGGAATGGAATGGAATGGAAGAGAAGAGAAGAGAAGAGAAGAGAAGAGAAGAGAAGAGAAGAGAAGAGAAGAGAAGAGAAGAGAAGAGAAGAGAATAATAGAGTTGGAAGGAACCTTGGAGGTCTTCTAATCCAACCCCCTGCTTAGGCAGGAAACCCTACACCCCTTCATACAAATAGCTATCCAATCTCTTCTTAAAACTTCCAATGTTGGAGCATTTACAGCTTCTGAAGGGAAGTTGTTCCACTGATTAATTGTTCTAACTGTCAGGAAATTTCTCCTTAGTTCTAAGTTGCTTCTCTCTTGATTAGTTTTCCACCCATTGCTCCTTGTTCCTACTCTGGATCTTCTTATTTCATTTCTAGGTGATCTCATCTGTGTTCTATAGAATCAAATAGAATTTGAGGTTAAATTAAACAAACTAGAATGTTATATTCTTTCACAGCCTATAGCTGGTGCCTTTTAAATCATCCATATCCCTATGGAACTCAGATGAGTTTATAGTACCATTAATTCCCAATGTACTATTGAAAAGTGTCTTTCTGTTTTAACAGCACCACTAATCTCATTTATTCTGACATCCCATAACTATAATCTTCCATATTTCTAACTCTCGATTTCTTTCAGTAAATATGTATGAAATATTATGTTGGTCTAGGGTTGAAAAGATATAGGTTTAAACAGACTGTCACTGAAACTGCAGCTTCAATGTGATCTACATCATAGTGTTTTGAAAACAATATTGAGGAGGGCAAATAAACCATGAATGATTAGTTCTTGAAGCAAGGCAAAGGATAAAATGGGGGAAAATTAGACCCTGATATGAACTGTTTTTTATGTGTAATATAACAATTGTTTGATTATGAGAGAACCTAGGAGCAGTCTGTTAAGGCAAATAAAACATTTCAATATTGTCTAATATAAGCAAGAACTTCCTCTCATGATTCTGCAATGTTTAAGCAAAAATACAGATTAAATTCTGGGATCAGCTGCATATTGGGACAAATCGTACTTTGGACAAATTGTACATTAGACAAATTGTACATTGGACAAATTGTGATGATGTTACCTAATGTAATGAAATGTCTGTAAGCAAACAACCAAGCTCAGAGAGCATCAAAACTCCACAAAATTGTACATTCTACAAAATTATGAACTTACCTTATTCCAGTTTAGGTTTAACCCTATATTGTTTATTTTTGGGGGGAACACACCTTTATTTGACATGTTGGACTACAGAGGATTGAAATGGTCTGGAATGGAACACTTTCAGTTAGAAGATTGCATTGTTTACTATTCAGGGCACAGGAAAAAAAGGAAGTGTTGCTTTCATAGTCATGTAGGCTGCAGCAAAGAGAGTACTTGAGTACAATACAGTCAGTGTCTAAGTATTATCAACTAGACTTTAGTGACAGTCCTCAATAGAATTGTTGTTCAAGTGTATGCTCCAACTACTGATGTAGATGAGCCTGGAGGAGGTCCAAGTTCAGTCTGAAGTCAAGAGAACAAGCAAATAGCATGTGGTGCTTGTGGTGCTTGTGGTTGAAGACTGAAATGTCAAAGTTAGGCATAGTAGGAAGGGAAAAATACTTGGACTATATAATAAATAATAAATAAATAAAACAAAATAATGACTTAGCAGTTTCTGCCAAACCAATAATACCTTCACTGGTAATACAGTTCGTTATATACATGGATGTGACAAGGTAGAGTACACTGGAAATCAAATGGATTATATTATTTCCATAAGGAAATGGCAGAATTCAGTTATAACTGCAAATTGCAGATCATTGTGGAACAGTTCACAAACTACTCACCTGAAAATTTCAAGTCAAGCTAAAGTAGAAGAACAACCCCAACCAAAGTGATTGCCTGCAAAGGCTCCTGGATTGCAACTGAAAGGTGAAAGTGGAAGTAGTATACCCCATTCCATCATTGGGTATACCAGGTTGTTATGATAGACCGGTGTCACCAGAAAAAAACACTTAATCTCTCCCCTGGTACAGTCATCAAAGCAAGGAGAGCCCATGGCTTAGAGGTTAATACATCTGCCTAATATGGAAATAGCCTGGGTTTGAATCCCAGAAGGGTATGGCTAGCTGATGAGAGCTTAATAGCTTGAAATAGATCTATACTAGTCTCCCTTTGTTTCTTTGTTGGTAAACATAAATTCAAACTAAAGCCAACCAGTTTCCAGAATACGATCTTGACCATATACCCACCATTTTCAAAGAGAACAGCAGAAAATGTTTTAAGTGCTGAACCTCATTGAGAGGGTGCTAGAATTAATTTACCATGAAAACACCAACAATTCTACATGGATATAAAACTGTCTGCCCAGGAAAAAAAAGAAGCAAGCTGGATGTCGAAACAAATGGTGGAAATTGCCAAGAAAAGAAACTAAAGCCAAGACAGAAAGAAAAAATCTCACAGGAAGGATCTTAACCATTTTTCAGAGTGTTATTAGAAGAGACAAGAAGTAGTATTATAGCTCTTTCTAACACACACAAAAAACCATGTATATCCCATGTATAAAAGTTCTCAGAGCTTATGAAGGGGGATAATTGTTTGCAACATATGCAAAATATGTAACATATACATTCCTTCTTTATTGGGAAAATGATTAATCAAAACCCCATTGCATCTACCTATGATCAGCAAGAGAATTAACAAAAAATATCCCCCTTGATTAATGTAGACATAAGTGGTGAAGTAAGAGAAATATAGCCACTTTTCCAGATTTTTATCATCTAATCCTCTTTTCTCCCTTTCAATAAATCTGCTCAGGTTCTGAGAATCTAACTGTTTGCATTTTACAAACCCACCAGTATCTTATCATATCTGCACAACGGAAAAAAAACAGGGATAATGTTTCTGCCCCCAACTTTCTCCATGATAATCTTGCAATATCATATTTCTGACTTAAAACATCACACCCAATTTGGTGTTCAATCCTCACTACAGTGAATGCCAACCTACCTGTGAAATGCAGTTTCAATTGGGCTTTATCTCTAATGATTCCCCAATTTTCAAGCCTTCCTCCAAACCCCCTGAGCTTAAATGTGGTTTTTGCTATTATTTTTTGCAGAATAAAGGTCAGATACAGATACAGATACAGATAATCAGAGTTGGAAGGGACCTTGTAGATCATCTAGTCCAACCTCCTGCCCAAGCAGGAGAACCTACACCATTTCCGACAAATGGCAGTCCAATTTCTTCTTGAAAGTCTCAAGTGATGGCGCTCCCACAACTTCCGAGGGCAAGCTGTTCCATTGGTTGATTGTTCTCACTGTCAGAAAGTTTCTCCTTGTTTCCAGATTAAATCTCTCCTTGTTCAGTTTCCATCCATTATTTCTGTGTTGTATTCTATAACGATGCTCATGGGATAATGCAAATTACAGTCATTGCTGAGTTTTCCGTTAGGGCATAAACTCTAACTAAAACACAAATATGGTGAATTTCTGGTTAACCAATTCCATCAGTATTTTCTATTGTTGTTCCTCTTAAATCATCGTAACTGGGATGATTGAGCTTCCTAGCTAAGAACAAACAGAGAAGTTCTTGCCAACAACAGATGGTGAATTAAGTGTGTGTGGCACTGGCCCCTACATTTTCTAGCTATCATTTAGATATTGGAAATTATTTCAAAGTGAAACATTCTTTTGAGAATTTTTTAATGCCTCCAAATTCTTTCAGGATGGAAAGAATTTTGGTTGGAAGCATGATTTTCTTAAAACACAAACAGTTGTCTAAAATTTGCCTGATGTATCAGTCTTGACTAGAAGAAGAAAATTGCATCTTTGAAATAGTTCTGTTTAGCACCTCTAATTTTTTGTGCTAGTTCCTCCTTTTTCAATAGCCCCATTTTATGTTTGATTGTGCCCATTTTTAATTTAATGTCCTTTTTTTCTGGAAGTTTCTGTAACTCTTTTTCAAGTCTCTTGTAATCATCCTCTAATGTTTTAAAAGCTTGTCTTTTCATAATATTTCTTTTCCTTATTTAGTCTATTATCAAGCCTCTGGCATAAGCTTTCATTGTGTCCCAAAGTTTCTGCATTGATGTGTCCTCTTTTCTGTTTTCTTTAAAGAAGAAAGCCAATTCTTTCTCCATTTTCCTCCATGCTCATCCCACTATCTTATCAATAAACAGGCCCAGAGTCCTTGAAATATAACACCAGCTCTTGCTTTTCTCAAAGTTATCAAACACTCAAACAAAAAAAGAAAGAAAAGAAAACAATGTTTCCAAGCCTCTGGGTGGCAGTGTTACTTATTTTCCTCTACTTTCCCTTCCGTCCTTATATTCAAAACAAAAGAAAAAGAAAAGAAATTAAGAAATACAATAAAGCATCAAAAAAAGAAAAAGGCAAAAGGTCTTGAATGAAAAAGAAGAATTATTTAAATAATTATTTAAAAAAAGAAAGGAAAAAAAACCAGTCCAGTTTAAAATTCAAAAGCGTTTGTAAAAAATCCAGCAATAAAAAGATTTTTTTAAAAACCACTAAGTTTGACACAGGCTTAATTTCGCTGCTTTAACCTCTTCTGTCTTCAATTTTAACTTTTCTTTTAATCTTTCAGGGTGTTCTCTCAATTAATAATGAATAGAAATTATCTCACCAAACCGACACACTTTCTCTCCAACTTTCTTCTGTTTTGGAGCTGTCTCAGCTTCAGCAGCTTTGATGGCCACCTCTCTGCTGCTGGAAAAAAAGGGTTTCTCCTGTCCCTGGGATCAGCAGGATGTGCCCTTCTCTATCACCGTCTCTACGGGATGTTTTAGGTCCAAAAGGACTGTCCAGCGGCAGAGATATCGATAGCGATCTTGGAGCTTCAAGATATCATGCCGTACCACCATGACACCAGCCCCGCCTCAGACAAAAAAGCTTTCAAGTGTATAGCCCTGAAAATATGAAGAACAGCAGCATTCACTCTGTCTCTTACTAGGACATTACTTGTAAATGCTGGTGCTAGTTTGTTTGTTTTTAACAGAAGAGAGTTGGCTGTTAAAGTCAAACTTCTACATGCATGTTTTGTTTCTCTGTGTTTTTTTAAAGATGTACACTGTTGCTATTCAGATACTCAGACAAATTCTACTTTATATTTCTGAAAGCTGATAGATTATCAAATCTTATAACTGTCATTTCTTATTTATTGTTGAAGAAAATAGACTCAAAAATTAAACAATCAGTACTAAAATGATAAAGATACAGTATCCTTAGAAACTAGATGACCTGGGACTAACAGTGACTTATAACAGGAGTCACCTTAACAAAGCAAATTCAGATATCTGTTAGAACCAGGCCTTGCAATCCTGGGATATCTGCCTCTCTCAAAGATGGTTTGTCTGGAGTACAAAACCAGTTTATAACTATGTTGATTATTTTCTTATATTGTTGTACCTTTATTCTGAGAGATTTGCTCTAGGCAGGGTTCAAAGGACTCCATCCTCCATTTATTTCTCAATTAACAACCCTGTGAGATAGATGGACTGAGAGACAATGATTTGTCCAAGGTCAACCAAAAAGCTTCCATGAGTAGACTCGATCTTGCGTTTCTCTTGTGTTAATCCAACAATCTTATCCACTATAGCAGACTGGAACTCAAAACAATTAAGAATATTCAGAACTCAAGACCAATGCTGTATTGAAATCTGTCCTCAATTTCCCAAAACCATTTTTTGGAGGGAGGGAGGGGGTTATTTATTTATGATGCTTTTTCTCTGTTCCTTCTCAAGATGCCTTAGAATGCATTTCACATTTCTTTCAGAAATATCTTGGGAGTTTTACTGCGTGAAGGCAACTGTCTGCTACTACTTTGCTTTTAATTGTACATCTTACTGTCTCTCCACAGAGTCTTATCTGCCTTGCTACCTGATTCTAAGTCCCATAGAAAAACTTAAATTGTGCTAAAGCAGAGGGGCTTAAAATTTATTGGGAAACTATTGTACAGCACTTCATCACTCTCAGCCACTTTGCAACTAAAATACTTGGAAGGACTTCTTTCCTTTTTCAGGCGTCCAAAGATAAAGAAAATAGTATTATGAAACACTGGTCGCATTTCCCCCCAAAGTCCATACTGTTTGACTATCATAGAGCAGGTTTCCAACTTTCTCTAAGCGATGACAGAAAATAGTCAGTGCTAGACTAATCAGGCTTCGAGCATGGATTCAAAACACAAATCAGTCATCGCATTTATAAATTCTAATATTTCAAAGAGGGGAAAACAAAGCTAAACCACTCCCTGAAATCCAAGACAAAATCCTTGATGTCTTATTAATTAAGAAATAGTCTTCTCTTTTGGAAAATAAATAAAAGCAATATTTTTTCCATCAAGCTGGAAAAAAAAGTAGAAAAATGTCAAGTATTTTTTTCAGCCATTGTCTGATATGAAGGGAATCCATCTGACAGCTCTTGGTTCAGAAGTGGTTTTGATCTTTTAACAACATCTAACACTGGTTATCTAATCAATTTTGATCCAGAAAAGCAAGTAAAATAGAAACTTGGCATTTGCTAAGAAAATAATTTACTGTACTTCTCTTTCCAATGTTCAGGTTATATGCCCTGTTTTCAATGTTCAGGTAATATATTGTCTCTGCACTCAAGCACAATAATAAGATTTGCAAAATTACAAAGAAATATGTTGTGAAAGAAGAACACAAGTTATACCCCATTAGTAAGAACAATTGATAGCCTTGAAATGAGTGGAAAGGAAGGCCAATGGAGTTCTTAAACTCTTGAAAATTGAAGATCTTTGCTAAAAATCCCACTTGTAACATTAATTAACATTAATCTGTCATTACAACTGACTTTACTGTTCAGTGGTGGTGCAAAAATATTCTAGAGATAATTAATGAGCATTATCTCCAGTATAACAATAAGCCCTCCTGAAAACTACACATACTATGTGATTTCATTTTGAGTTCCAATAGGATTCCCCTGCCCCCACTTTTTGGTTAAACTTTAATTTATCACCCTAATATTTTATCAGCAACTAGAAGAATAGCTTGATTTTTCATTCTTAATTTTTGCTTTGCTTTGATCACTGATCACTATTACTAAGGCATGTCAGTTGCAGCACGTTTTGCATTTCAGGCTGATAAATATGGAAGATCAGGCTATTGAATATAACTTCATTACAAATGAAGCCATTTCTATTTTCAAAAAAGCTTGTGTCCATCTTTAGGACTATAAATACACTCAGACCTTATTATTCATTAATAGCAAGAAATTCCCCATTACTGTCCTTGACCAGATGGGCTCTCTGTCAGACTATCTAATGAAGGCATACTTTTTGTGTTGAACTAAGGGTTCAATGTTTGCTAATCTTTGCTTAATTGAATGACATGAATAGAATATATCAAGTGTTACTTTATTTTAGCCACTGGAAAAACTAGGTACTGTTTGAGATAAGCTTAGCCTCTCACCACTCACTTTGGGCTTTTTGACCCTGATTATTCCTTAGCCGTTGCAACATTAGCAGAGAAGGCAGGCACACAATTACTGCTAGTTGAAATATACTTAGGAAACCCACAGATGGTCCAATCTTTACTTCTACTCTCCAAACCTTAATAACCTGCAACCCTTTACCTTTTCCCCCATCAGATTACAGCATTATCCCCATTATTCTATTATTAAATTTCCAAACAACACATACCACTTTTCTCTCCTTTGGGAGAGCTTTCCTCTTTGGTTTATTCTTAAGTATAGATAGTTCTGTTCTATAAAATGTTTATAATCAATGCTTCCTTTATTACCAACATTCCACTTTCCCATTAAGTTTTTCCATCCTTGATTTTCCCTTGTCAGAAATGATCATCTAATGCAGAGGTCCCCAACTCCCAGTTCATGGACCAGCACCAGCCATGGCTGCACAAACAAGCAAAGCCCCATCAGCAGGATGTAGGCAGCATGAAAAAAAAACAACAACACATGACCCTCCAGTCTGTGGAAAAAACTTTTTTCCATAGAACCAGTCCCTGGTGCCCAAAAGGTTTTCTTGCTGCTGCATAAATTCAACATGTAAAATTCTTCAGCCAGTTAAAATGTGGGCTTCAGCTTTTACTAGAAATGAAAGTGAAGTGAAATGCTGTTGTTTCATGGTTCTGCTTCATTTGACGGAACCTCCAGGAAGCCAGCTCACCCCAGCAAAGCTCTATCCAGTTTCCACTTGATCGTTTTCCCTATGCTTTCCTGATTTCCTCTGGGTTCATCTGCCACACCCAAATGTAAAATTCATTATGCCCTTCATTTTCCAAATCAGAAGTCATTTATCAGGTACAAATATAGTTTAGGTCATTGTTCCCACTATGTTAAGCACAGTGGTGGGGAATCCTAGAATTAGGATTACATCTCCCAATAATAAGAACCCAGTTTGAATCTCTAGCCTGAGTATATAGATTCAAATATTGGTATCTTTAAAACAAAGGTCTACAAACTTGGCAAGTTTCAGACTTGTGGACTTCAACTCCCAGGATTCCTGAGCTAACATGACTAGAGGAGGAATTCTGGGAGTTGAAGTCCACAAGTCTTAAAGCTGTCAAGTTTGAAGACCCATGATCTAATGCATTTACTATTTCTAAATTCATCTATCTATCTATTCATCCATCCATCTATCCGTCCATCTATCCATCATCCATCTATTATCTATCTACTAATTATATATGATAAAGATATTACAGAAAGACTAAAATGTGGCTTAATAAAATTACCTAAAAATAATGTTTTGTCAGAATCAGGCTATTTGTTTTGTAATGGGATCTCTGGCTGACCCTGCTTATGTGGAGATAAAAATAAAGAGATAATCAATATCTATTTTGAACAAATGCTGTTGCTGACTTCAGCTCACATAAATATAATGAAAACATTCTGAAGATACATTCTTTAAGAAATAGACAACAACCATAGATATATGTGTGTTTATGTACATTCCAATGATTTGTAACATATATAGAAATATAGATCCATCCTAATTTAGCAGCAAGGTTATGCCCTTAAGATACATTTTTACAAACTGTGCCCAATTTATATGGCCATTACTATATAATTTGAGGATGTCTTATTACTTTGAAACCATTACACATCAATTTGATGCAATAGGCTGAGTTGGCATTTAATGTGTGTAGGTTTACATTTGTCACGTACATAAAATTGCAGGTCTCTGTTCCATCAGCAAATAAAATAAGTTGTTATATTTTGATTAGGAAACTCATGGTGATGTCCTGATTGTTTCTTTCTTGCTAATTATTCTAATTATAATTCTGCATAGTGATGCTGTGTATTTCTCAGCATGACAGCTGAAAAAAATCTATTATAAGCATTCGATATTTCTTTCTCATGGCAAATCCTTCCTTAAACTCATATTTGAACTGAATGGTTGGAGTATAATTAGATTGCAGGTATTAAAAAATAAAGCTAGCAGATTTGATTCCAGAAATTATAAATTATGTCTTATTTGTGAATATACACACATATATGCCAGCGACCAAAGGAGTTCATGTTAAATTGAGCATGTTCTAATTTGATTAAAATTGTGTTCCAAATATTCTATTTTAAGAAGATTGGAATTATATAACTACATAACTTAAAACTGGAACAGCCAACGGTGTTGTAGGTTTGCAGTAGGTTTGCAATTACAGATCCTCTAGACTCAAGTTATGGTATTCTCTCTCTCTTTTTCCCTTATTTTTTGCTCCAGAAGTGAAAACTAAGAACAAATAATCTATTTTCAGTTCTCTTTAAAATAAAAAAAATACCCAAGACAATGTTACATAAGAGAATTATTGATAGATAATAACAGGTATCTATAAACCTATTAACAGGTGTCTATAAAACTATTAACACTGTTAACAGGTGTCTATAAAACTAGAATTAAAACAATGCCAATGGTCTAGTGGTTAAGGCACAAGGCTAGAAGCCAGGAGACTGTGAGTTCTAGTTCTGCCTTAGGCATGACAGCTGGCTAGTTACTTTGGACCAGTCATTCTCTATCAGACCAACTCACCTCACAGGATTATTGTTGTGGGGGAAATAGGAGGAAGGAGGAATATTATATTTATTTGACAGCTTGAGTTATTTATAAAAATAATAAAGGTGGGATTTAAAAATATTTAAACATAGAAAAGACAGAGTGTGTGTTTATGTGTTCAGCATCCTTAAACAGCATGAGAATCAACTCCTAATAGTAATTGCAATAGAACATAACTTCACTACAGATTTAAATAGAAAAATCAGCAAGCATAAAGCAAATAAATGTGGTTTCTGACCAGCCTGCATAATACATAAGAAGCAGGGTTATGAACTCTGCATACCAAGCACAACAGAGAGAGCAATGAAATAAAACATGGTCTACTGATCTCATCTGGAGCTGGAACAGATGCAGAAGCATTCTGTGTAAGGAATATTATTATATCTCCCCTCAGTCAGCATCAAAGGCAAAGTACTGAACTTTGCTACTTTTCTAAGTATAGCAGAAATAATTCTATAAAGAGAATTGGATAGGTGAAAAGGAGTAAAGGAGATTAAAATTTAATATATAAAAAGATGTTGAGACTCTGAAAAGAGTGCAGAGAAGAGCAATAAACATAATTGGGGGCTGGAGACTAAAACATATGAAGAATCACTGCAGGAATTGGATTATGCATAGTCTAGGGCAAGGGTCTTCAAACATGGCAAGTTTAAGACTTGTGGACTTCAACTCCCAGAATTCCTGAGCTAACATGACTGGAGGAAGAATTCTAGGAATTGAAGTCCACAAGTCTTAAAGCTGTCAAGTTTGAAGATCCCTAGTCTAGGGTTAAAAAGGACCAGGAGTGACATGAAACAGTATTCCAATATTTGAGGGGCTGCCACAAAGAAGAGGGAGTCTAACTATTCTCCAAAGCACCTGAAAGCAGGATAAGAAGCAATAGAATAGAAACTAATCAAGGAGAGAAGCAAACTAGAACTAAGGAGATAATTCCTGACAGTGAGAACAATTAACTAATGGAATGGCTTGCCTTTCAGAAGTTGTAAGTGCTACATCCATAGAGGTTTTTAAGAAGAGACTGGACAGCCATTTTTCCAGAATGGTATAGAGTCTCCTGCTTGTGTAGGAGGTTGGACTAGAAGACCTTCAAGATCCCTTCCAACTCTGTTAATCTACTTCTTGAGACATTAAAATGGAATTTTAGATCTGTTATTCTAGATATAATGTAAGAATGGGGTAGAAAATTCAAATGAGAAAACATTATTGGCAACATGGGAAAGCAATGTGTCCCAGGTAACTCATTCTCATTCAAGCACCCATATTCTAAATCAGTGTTTTTCAACTTTGTTAACTTTAAGATGAGTGAACCTCAACTCCCAGAATTCTCCAGTCTGCCAGTCATACTTGCTGGGGAATTCTGGGAATTGAAATCCACATGTCTTAAAATTGCCAAAGTTGAGAAACACTGTAATTTAACTGAAAAAGCATAGCTCATTACTTATGACAATACCATTTCAGCAACTGAAGCAACAAATTATCCATAATAAAGCTTCTGTCTGGAGAAGATGGAAAACACAATGTCCACATTGGATCACAAAATCCTGAAGTCATACTATAGCCAGGGGCATAAAAAATGGATGAAAGTAGCTGTAAGGTAATACTTTGAAATTTGTAGCATTTAACATTGTTTTAGCAGTAATGATCTTTCCTGGTCTCAATTATGCATTACAAAAGATGGCAAATAACATGTGTGTGAACCAACCCAAAACCTCATTTGCCAGCATTCTTTCTTACATACTGAACAGTCAGGCTAAATCTTGAATTTCCGTGTCATCTCCCAAATAGATATTTCTTTCTGGACAATCTTTATATGACAATAAAGTGATCTGTCAAATTATCCTATGCTTTAATATAACAGAAAGATCATGCCTGTAGCTGTGCAGAAGACCTAGTCTGTCACTTACAGAACTTGTTTTTCTTTGCTTTGATTCTGGAAAAACATCTTCAGGTCCTGAAAACTAACAGCAATCAGTAAGCTCCTGTAATGAATGCATTGCCCTGTAAATGGAGCTCATGAATAATTTGAGTTGGCTTCCAAGCTATTCATCAGTGATTATTCACCTCGTGGTGGGGAGAAGGGGAGTTTTTGCGAACAAAATGCTATCTGTCCTCAAGTATCAAATTCCAGTGAAGGAAAGCTTTAAAAGAAAACAGAAAAAACACTGACAAAGCCAGAAACATTATCATTTTCATTACACAATCTGTCTTCATGGGTTGTATTAGCAAGAGAGTATGACACTGGAAGGAAATGTGGCTCTTATTAAGAATTGGCTCTCAGCCATATTTGCTTTCCACCTGAAACATGGTCTAGCTGAAAGTCTGTAGAGATTCTCAGTCATCCAGGTCATGGTTGTCCCAAAGGTGCTTTTTCAGAAGGCAACTGGACTTTCTTCTTGTTGTTGTTGTTGTTGTTTTTGAAGACATTTCACTTCTCATCCAAGAAGCTTCTTCAGCTCTGATAGGATAGTGGGGAGTGGAAGGATTTATATTCCTTGCAGACATCTGGTCCTTTTCATCCTTTTAGAAGGTCTTTGAAGTACTTAGAGCAGGGGTGTCCAACCTTGGCAACTTTAAGACTTGTGGACTTCAACTCCCAGAGTTCCTCAGCCAGCAAAGCTGGCTGAGGAACTCTGGGGTTTTCCAAAGTACTTAGGTTTACCTAACAGAAGGTTATCTGTGTCCATTCCCCACTATCCTGTCAAAGCTGAAGGAGGTTCTTGGATGAGAAGTGAAATGTCTTCAAAAGCAAAAACAAGAAAGTCCAGTTGGCTCCTGAAAAAGCACCTTTGGTCCAGCTGAAATACTGATAAATGCTTACCTATGGTAGATAAAGAAGGAATCAAATAAGAAATCCTTACCTGAGGGGATCTCAGTGCTCTCTGAGCTTGGTTGTTTTCTTACAGACATTTCATTGCCCAAGCTAGATAGCATCATCAGTGCTAATAATGATTAGACTAACACTGATGATATTACCCAGTTTGGGTAATGAAATGCCTGCAAGAAAACAGCCAAGCTCAGAGATCACCAAGGGTCTCTCATTTCAACCCTGAGTTACAAATATTCTCCTTTATTGAAACCCTTGCCTGCACAAAGAAGGAAGCAATTTTCTTTTGGGATTAGTGAGCCATTATTTGTAGGAAAGAATCGTATATTAATCAGACACTAAGGCTAAATCACAATCAGAGGGAAGCATTGTAGAGAGGGAAATCCTTTTCTGAGAATGAGAGAAGTAATCAGTTTTATATGCGTGCTCACTCAAAGAACAATGAAATTATAGCAATAGCACTTAGACCTATATACCACTTCATAGTGCTTTACAGGGCACTCTAAGAGGTTTACAGAGTCAGCATTAGAGGTGGTATTCAGCAGAACTGATAGCGGAAATTTTGAGTAGTTTGGAGAACCAGCAAATATCACCTCCAACTGGATATTTTACAGCAGGGGTCCCCAACTACCGGTCCGCGGACCGGTACCGGTCCGCGGAACAACTCCTACTGGGCTGCGGCTTGCTGGGCGCCGCCATCTTTTTTTCATGAAAAAGTGCTTCCGGTGAGCTTTTCCGGGTAGAAAGCTCACGGAAGCACGTTTTCATCAAAAAGATGGCAGCGCCAGCGCTCGATGAGCTTTCCGGGTAGAAAGCCATTTCTACCTGGAAAAGCTCACCGAAGCGCTGCGCCGCCATCTTTTTGATGAAAATGTGCTTCCAGTGAGGTCACCGGAAGCACATTTTCATCAAAAAAAGATGGCGGCGCCCAGCTGATGCCGGTACCAGGCCGCGGCGTCAAAAAGGTTGGGGATCACTGTTTTACAGTATCCTTCCTCTGCCACGCCCACCAAGCCACGCCCACAGAACTGATAGCAAAAATAATAATAATAATAATCCCACCACTGGTCAGCATATTGCCTCCAAGAATTTGGGTCCTCATTTTACTGACTTCAGAAGGAGGGAAGGCTGAGTTAACTTTCAGCCTGTCAGGATCAAACTCCTGAAATAAGCAGTGTGTTAGCATGCAGTACTGCGTTCCAACCATGTGCAACCATGGTTCTTAGTGACACTAAACTAATCTTGGTTTATGTTAAAAATATGTAAGTATTATGTTCAGTATTTTGTTAGGAAAACCTGTCCTCAAGGGTCGATGATGAAGTAAAAAAGAACAAAAGTACAGTATTGGATAAAGGCAGCGGCAAATGATTTATTAAGGCAAGGAAATTAGCATCAAATGCTAGGACACTTTAAAGCAGGGGTTTGACAGCTTTAAGGCTTGTGGACTTCAACTCCCAGAATTCCTCCTCCAGTCATGTTAGCTCAGGAATTCTGGGAGTTGAAGTCCACAAGTCTTAAACTTGCCAAGTTTGAAGACCTTTGTTTTAAAGATACCAATATTTGAATCTATGTACTCAGGCTAGAGATTCAAACTGGGTCCTTATTATTGGGAGATGTAATCCTAATTCTAGGATTCCCCACCACTGTGCTTAACAGAGTGGGAACAATGACCTAAACTATATTTGTACCTGATAAATGACTTCTGCTTTGGAGAATGAAGTACATAATGAATTTTACATTTGGGTGTGGCAGATGAACCCAGAGGAAATCAATGCATAGGGAAAACGATCAAGTGGAAACTGGACAGAGCTTTGCTGAGGTGAGCTGGCTTCCTTCCTGGAGGTTCAGTCAAATGAAGCAGGACCATGAAATAGAATGGTGTTTCACTTCACCGCTTAGCTTTAGTTGGCATTTCTAGCAAAAGCTGAAGCCCGCATTTTAACTGGCTGAAGAATTTTACATGTTGAATTTATGCAGCAGTAACAAAACACTCTCTTAGACAGCCAGTTAAAATGCAAGCTTCAGCTTTTGCTAGAAATGCAAACATTGAACTTTTAATTAGAAATGCAAACTGCACTGCCAAGGAGTGTTATCACATAATTTGCTAATGTCAAAGAAAAGAAAAAAATAACTAACTTATGTTTGATTATTTCAGACCACATGCTAGGCCTGGACAAACCTTTGATGGGGTGATTTAACTTCATTAACTCACTTCTTTGAAGAAAACCCATAAAACCACATAGCCTTTCACCTCCCTGTTTTTAAAAGTATCCCAATATATATTATATTGTAAGCCACTAACAACCTTATTGATACGAGTGCTATAAAAATTATGGTGAATAAAGTAAATTTTAAAAATGAAATAAAAGCAAGCAAAGAATCTGGGTGTTTTCCCTTTATATCATGCGTACGCTTGATCCAAAAATTCCAAAAGGTTAAAAAATTTTTTAAAAAAGCAATTGAGCTGAAACTGCTTTTCAAGAAGAAACGTGGCATCTGTTTTTGCTCTTTTCTGTGAGATGTCACCAGCACAACTTGTTTCTCTGGCTTCCTCTTATTGTCAAAAGGTGTGAATTAATGTGCACAGCTACGAAGGGCTTCAGTTTCAAAAACAAAAAGGTAGTTTGCAACATTTTGGAGGGGAGGGGGAACAAACAAGTAACCATCTGCCAATCCTTAAATCAAATACTCCTCCGCTCACAATAGAATTCCCTATGCCTCAAGGCTCAAAATTTTGGCCCTGATCATTTTAGAACTGTGCCACTTGCCGTCTGATCTAAGCATAGTTCACAAAATTGTCTGTTACAACGTCTTACCTGTCAACGACTTCTTCAGCCACAATCACAATAATACACGGGTAAACAATTGATACAAACTCAAGGTAAACTGCTCCAAACTCGATTGCAGAAAATATGACCAACAACAGAGTGGTCAATGCCTGGAACGCCCTACCCGACTCTGTTGTTGCAGCCTCAACCTTCTACAGCTTCAACTTCAAATTGTGTACCATGGACCTCACCCCATTCTTAAGAGGTCCTTAAGGGGGGCGTGCATAAGTGTACCAGTGTGCCTACCATCCCTGTCTTGCTGTCCTTATTTATCTGTATTTACTTCCTTTGTTCTTGTTTATACTTATACTTGTTATTTTGTCCATGTTTGACAAATTAATAAATACATACATACATCTCTGAATGAGAACTGCTAGGCCAGTACTGACTCCTCATAACATTTATCTTCCTGCTTATAGTAACTTGGATTATCTAGGAGACTCATTTCTGAAATAACAATTTGCTACTTTTAAGGGAAGAAAAAAAAAAATCAACCCACCTCTATAAAGACCAAATATTCCCCAAGTATATTTCTCTCAATGTGTGTCTGAAGCAATCTTAGCACTATTTAAAAAAAAATAGTACTGTGAGTGACAGAAGGAACCAGAGACTCTCTGGTGTAAGTTGGCTGGACATTTAAATCAAATAAAGAAACTTTTGCCACTAAAATGAAGGACACTGGGCTAGAAAGCAGCAGATGGTGAGTTCAAGTCCCACTTGAGCATCAAAACCAGCTGGGCGATTTTGGGTCAGTCACTCTGTCAGCCCAACCCACCTCACAGGTTGTTGTTGTGGGAAAAATAGGAGGAAGGTATGTGGGATACATGTTCTGCCTTGAGTGATTGTTGAAAATAATAAAAGTGAGACACAAATTAAATAAATAAAAATATATCTCTATACAAATATAATATACAGAATAGCCCAAAGCACACACTCTGCTAGAGAGAAGTTCCCAGAGGATCGGCTGTACTACAGCACGAATCTGGAAAGCTTGGAAGATGAAACCTCTGATCTCAGGGACTGACCCAGATTGGAGCATGCAACATTATCCTGGGACACATAGACTTGCCTTCATTCGTGCAAAATATCTTTGCCTACAAAGGTTGAGGTGTACAATGCCGAAGGCCAACCAATTTGTATTGCTATCTGGACAGAAAATCTCATGAGCATTTCTTCTCATTCCTGAGTCTAAAACTTGTAACACTGATAAAGACATGGTGACTGCAACTGCCATCTTATGCTCTTCCCTGGTATCTGATCCAAAATCCTTTAGAAGCAAGCTGGGGAAAAAATAGGAGAAACGGGGATCTAAATATCAGGTCAGTTTTCTGTCCAAAGTCTACAAGTCTTTCCAACTGCTCCTTCTTTTGATCTGTTACTTTTAATGAGACTTGAAAGCTCTTGGAATAAAAGGCTCTTTCAAATAAAGATCTTCTAAAAGTAGAACACATGGCCATCCTAACAACTCACTGTTCTTACGTATTTAGCTGCTGCCTGTAGTTTTCCTGAACTTGTATTCTCTGATATTATTTTTTGCCCATTCTTTCTCAAGCCCTCCCAGACTGCTCCTTTTCTGACAAGTTGAGAGTGAACTCTTCAGTCCACATAATCTGCCTTGCTTAGGTCTGTTCAGATGTCTTCTATTCCCCTTTGGTGTATCAACATGATTCCTGAGATGCTTCCCCTTTGTTTGCAGCAAAGACTGCTGAGCAAGGCAGAAGAAAGGTTTTCTGATCAGCAATCTCTTTAATGCAGCTGCAGAGAACATGGTCAGCTGCTTGCCTTTTTATGTAACTATTTCCTAATTAATCTAGGAAAAAGGATCTCTAGATACAAACAGGAGGCAGAAAGAACAGAGGACTGGCAAGATTAATAGCGTGCTAAAATAATTTCATTTACTGCAAAAACAAAAACACATATTTTTCTGACCTGAAGTTTGGCAACTATAGGATTTCTTTAGAGTTTGATATTGTAGGTCTTTGAGGTTATATTATGGCTGTAATGTGGCAGAAAGTTCTGATACTGTTGATTTTCTATTATATTTTTACATTATAGTTTCCTTTACATTACTTTGTAGACTCTCTTCTTTCTCATTAAAGAAAGAAACATTGCCATATTGTTTTCACTTGGAGATTCATTTTATACTGGAAAGTAAGGATGGTGCAGAGGTGGGTTTGGTGTGTTTTTTTTTCAGTTATATTAACATGCATTCCCCCAGTAGGAAAAAAAATCATAGAATGCAAAGGATGGAAGGCAGAGGTGGTATTTATTTATTTATTTATTTATTTGATTTGTCAATTGTTTACAAGATAATAAGTACAAGTGTATACATAGTTGTGAATATATGAAATGGGTACATATAAGAAAAATAAAAGAATAAGAGAAACAATAGGACAGGGACGGTAGGCACGTTGGTGCACTTATGCACGCCCTTACAGACCTCTTAGGAAAGGGTGAGGTCAATAGTAGACAGTCTAAGGTTAAAGTTTTTGGGGTTTGGGAAGAAACCACAGAGTCAGGTAAGTATTCCAGACATTGACCACTCTATTGCTGAAGTCGTATTTCCTGCAATCAAGTTTGGTGCGGTTTACTTTGAGTTTGTATCTGTTGTGTGCTCTTGTGTTGTTATGGTTAAAGCTGAAGTATTCATTGACAGGTAGGACATTGCAATGTATGATTTTATATACCATGCTTAAGTCGGACCGAAGGCAGGCGTAATTCAAGGTTTTCTAGTTTTAGAATTTCGAGTCTGGTGGCATAAGGTATTCTACAACGGGTAGAAGAGTGGAGAACTCTTCTTGTGAAATACTTCTGGACTTTCTCAATTGTGTTAATATCACATACGTGATAAGGATTCCAGACTGATGAACTGTATTCGAGTATTGGTCTAGCAAATGTTTTGTATGCTCTGGTTAGTAGTGAGATATTACCAGAGAAAAAGCAACGTAGGATTAGGTTAACAACTCTTAATGCCTAGTTGCAGTGAGCTCTAGCACTTAGATCATTAGAGGTGAGTATTCCCAGGTCCTTTACAGAGCTTGGGTCATCAACAAGATCTTGACTATTCAGCTTGTATTTTATTTTCTGATTTTTTTACCAATATGTAAGACAGAGCATTTATTTGTTGAGATTTGGGTTGCCATATGTTAGACCATTCAGATACATAGTCTAGATCTTTTTGTAGGGTAGTAGTATTGTCTGTGGTATTGAACAGCTTTACATCATCAGCGAAGAGAACGCAATTGCTCTTGATATGATCACAAAGGTCGTTTATGTAGATTATGAAGAGAGTTGGTCCTAGAACACTGCCTTGGGGAACACCACTATTGACAGGTACTGGATTTGATAGGGCGTTCCCAATTTTGACCATTTGTTGTCTGTTAGACAGGAATGCTTCTATCCAGTTATTCAGTTGTCCAGAGATACCATAAGATTTTATTTTTAGGAGTAGTTTGTCGTGTACCACTGAATCAAAGGCTTTGCAGAAGTCTATGTAGATTGCGTCTATTGCTTTGCCCTGGTCGGGTTGTGTAGTCCATATGTTTTTGCAGTGTAAGAGTTGCAGATTACAGGATAGTTTTTTTCTGAAACCAAATTGTTTATTGGAGGGTAGGTTGTTTGTCTCTAAATGGAGGATGATGGATTGGTTAATAATTGATTCCATGACTTTACAGGTGACGCAGCATAAGGAGATTGGTCTGTAATTTTCAACTAGGCTTGGGTCTCCCTTTTTGAAGATGGGGATGACTGTGGCTTGTAACCATAGGTTGGGCAAGGAGCTGGTTCTGAAAGATTTTTCAAAGATTATGCTTAGAGGTTTGGCTATGGCAGTGGATAGTTTTCTTAAGAAGTAGGCACATATTCCATCCAGTCCAATAGATAGAGATGGTTTTAGGTTGCGTAGTGCTTTTTCAACGATGTCTACTGTAAATCGATATGTATTAGATCATTATTGTTATCTGTGGTACGGCTAGGAAACATTGGGCATGATCCATTACTGTTTACAAACACTGAGCGAAGAATGTGTTAAAGATGTTGGCTTTAATGGTGTCGTCGCTGCAGTCTTTACCATCAGGTCCTATCAAGGGAGGGATGGACCTTGAGTCTTTTAGTTTGTTGTTTACAAAATTGTAAAAAGCACGGGTGGAATTGGTGCTTAGAAGGTTTTCCTCTTGTTTAATGTGGTAATTGGTGCATTCGGTCTTTATCTGGTGGCATAAATTTTTGTATCGGTTTTGAAATTAGCAACGTGACCAGATTTGTTTTTCCGCCAGAGTGATCTCTTTTTGGATTGAAGTTTCCTTATTGATATGGGTAATCTGCTTTTTGTTTTGTTTTTGGAGTTGTTGTTGGAACATATAGTTTGATGACTCTTTTGACTTCAAGTAAAAATATGTTATAATGGTCTTCAACAGTATTGCATCCAGTGAATAGAGATTGCCAATCGAGGGATGAGAGATCGTTATCTATAAGATCATAGTTGCCTTTTTTGAAGTTACAACTAGGGATGACATCATTGTGGTGATTTTTGTGTGGACGTATGTTGAGGCAAGGTTCAGCAGGTTCTGACTAGTTCTGGAGAACCGGTAGCGGAAATTTTGAGTAGTTTGGAAAACCGGCAAATACCACCTCTGACTGGCCCTGCCCCCATCTATTCTCTGCCTCCCGAGTCCCAGCTGATTGGCTGGGTCTTCTTTTGTTGCCCTGCACAGGAGAATGGAGCTGGAAAGCAGTTAGTGGGGTGGGGAGGGAATGGGGATTTTGCAGTATCCTTCCCCTGTCACACTAACTAAGCCACGCCTATTAAGCCATGCCCACAGAACCGGTAGTAATTTTTTTTTGAATCCCACCACTGATGGAAAGCACCTTGAAGGTTTTTAGTTGAAAACTTCTAATGCTGGAGTATTCACAACTTCAAGAGGTAGGCTGTTCTATTGCTTAATCGCTTTCACTGTCAGGAAATAATTCATTAGTTTTATGTCTCTCTCTATAAAAGCGAAATGCCACTCATGCATCATCACAAAATCTCCAGAACCGTAAAGCCTACAAACTTGAAACTTGGCACATATGTTCCTCTTGGCTTCTAGGTGCTCACTATGAAAGGATTTGTCGAAATGATCATCAGAGCATTAATATTTTGTATATTATTATTAACATGCTCTGATGTTAAGGAGTTCTACTCCCCCTCCCCACCTGAAAAGAAATCTGTTCCAAATGCAAAATACAAGCAGAGGAGAGGAGTTTCCGTTTCCGTTTTAGTTTCACAGCAGCAACCAGCTTTAGTACAGAAAAGTTGAACTAAGCCACGCCGAGGCTCCTTGCTGTCTCCTTCTTGTTCACACAGCAAATACTGCTTCAGTTTCCATGTTTCAGTTTCCAAACAGCCCTCAACTCTCTCACACACTGACAGGACTCTAGCCAGATGAATACCGGTGGATGCTGGTAGGCAGAGGCACATTTTTTCCTTTATTTTCCTTCCCAAAAACTAAGCCCTATCACATTTCATAGCAAAGCACGGGTATAGAGCTAGCTTATCATATTTGCATACTACCAATCTCACTCTCATTGTAAAACTTCACCACTGATGATGAAGCAGAACAGTAGCTCATCCTTAGAAGAATAAATTGACTCCCTCTTCTCTGTGTCATCTCTTCATATATCAGAAGATTGCTATCATATCTTCCCTTAACCTTTCTTTCTTTAGACCAAATATACCAAGTTTCTTTAACTGCTTTTTGTAAGAGTTAACCTCCAAGCCCCTTACCATCTTCCTGACATAAATATCCCAACATCAACTGCGTTGTCTCTGAAGCCTAATCTCCCTCCACAAGGAGGCTGACAAACACATTGTTCTTACACTTTTGATGCAGAGCAATTCAAAGAAAGCAGCTGGTGATTCCCTGCCTTCACTAGCCCTCCCATCGAGTGTCACTTGCCAGTGGAAAAAAACAACCATAAATCACTTTCCTTGACAACACTGCACCAATTGTAGCCAGATGCCTCTGTCACCCAAATGTCTTTAGTCATCTTTCAAGATGTCTGAATGGAGGTCCCAATGCACTGGAAAGTTTCTCTGCTACTTCTTCTGGGTCCTTCTCCACTCTATTAGACCTGATGACAAACCTATTTTGGGATGTAGGCTTAGCAGTCCCACCCCCCCACCCCAAAAAAAACCCTGTAGAATGTTCTTGAATTGAAAGCTAGAATCTTTTCTGAGATAGAAGGAGCCAGTAAGCACAACCTGAAGGATTGTGAAGTACATCAGATAATTTCATCTCACCTAATTTTCATCTTGCATCATTCTATGCTGCCAGTGTGTTAATTTCATATAGTTCCCATATATCCCAGATTGGTAAATACTCAATAGTAATAACAGTCTCATAATGAAAAACTGGGTCTCACTATGGTCAGCAGCAATAGAAAACACCCTATGGAATAGGCAAAACAATGCCCCTCAAACAATACTATGCAGAATCTGGAGATAAGGCATTCTCTCTTGGGAAGAGGCTCATCCAGTTTCTGAGAGAGGTGGGGAAAGGTATCAACTGTCTTAATTAATTAACTCATGGAACTAAAACTGGGAATCTCTCTATAGCAATGTTTCAAACTTGTCAATTTTAAGATGTGTGGACTTCAGCTCCCAGAATTCCCCAGCCAGCATGTTGAAGTTTGAAGTTGCAAGCTTAAGAAACACTGTTCTGTAGTTTTCAGTATTCTGCATTCATCCCAAACTAGCATTAAAGGTACCTAACTGGAATCTATGTTGTTCTTGATTAAAGTAAAAGAAAGTACAGCCACTGTTCCACTCTTCTTTGTAGAAACAAGAGAAAACATATAGTCAGAACAAGCCACATATAGCTGGCACAACTTAGCTCTCATTTTTGATTTAAATCCAACTGAAGCATAATCCTTTTTCTTAAAACCAGGCCTAATGCAATTTTAGAATAATACTAAACATGTTTAGCAGCTATAACATTCTTCTAGAAGAGCACTAATTCCCCGTGTATAAGGGGGCACATAGCTCTTGATAAGGATGGATGCACCTTTGGGAACCAAATATCCAGGGTGTCCTAGATATCCAGCAATTCAAACCAAAAAGAGCATTGACAGTTGTCCCAGTGATATGAGGATAGAGGAATGACTGCAGCAACTTAAACCAGTTGATAGGGAATGGACAGATACTAAATATTTGAGCATCATCATAATATTCTCAACAAGCCAACTGCAAAGCATTCATACCCCCATGATGTGTGCCATAAAACAAGAACATATGTAATACAACTTTAAGTTGTCTTTGCAGTGAACTGGGAATGAATTGAAGGTGACTTCATAAGGATATGTCTTCTAAGATGATTAGCAGGACATCTTCATGCTGTTGTTAGTTGGTTAGGAGATTTGGTTCTATAATGGAAAAAAAGAAGAAACTTACATATACTCGTAGTTAAGATAGATAAGTGCAAGTAGTCCTAAAGGCGATTTTTTTTTCAAGAGGCACCTGGATTTTCTTGGAAGACGTTTTGCTTCTCATCCAAGAAGCATCTTCAGCTCTCCTTCTTGGATGAGAAGCCAAGTGTCTTCAAAGGAAAACCAGAAAGTCAAGTTGCCTCTTTAAAAAAAGCACCTTTATGACAACCATGACCTGGATGACTGAGAATCTCCATACACATAAGTCCAAGTATAACTCACTTCCACTCATAAGAATTTTACTGCTTCTTTTTTCTCCTACAAAAATATGTTAGAGTTACTGCCAAAAAGTTTTGTTGCAGACTTTTGCTCCTGTGCATGTTAGTCATAAAGACCTATATTGCAAATATGAAGTTATATTTCCAAAATTATTTCATTAAATCTATACTCTGCCTTTCTACATACTTAAGTACTTAAGTCTGCTTACAAAAATAAAACAAAATTCCAAATATAAGACATGACAATAAAAGCAATATAATTAGAATAAAAGTAAAAGGTATTTGATGGTTAAAGTTTGCTATAGAAGAGAATGTCTATAGCTGTAATGGAGTGTGTACATGACCTTCGGAATGAGGAAAAAAGTTGATGCCTAAAAACCAATCAGACGAACTTCCGGTTTGCAGCTTTCGGCGGTGGCAGGGATTCGCGACCGTGCGATCCCTGCTGCGTTCGCCGCCAAGGTTCCCCCAATCCATTTGGATCTGGGGGATATAGCTGCCCCGTAGAGGCAGCTGAAGACAGGGGGGATCCGACAAGGGGGTTGGGGGTGCCGCAAACCCCCTCCCCAGCTGGCTAAACCCCCTTTTCCCGAGGCGGAGGAACGGCGGTCAGCAATGTCCACCACGAAGAAAGCTGCAGCCGGACAAGCAGGTGCAGGAGGGAGAAAGCTGGAAGAAAAGTGAAAGTTGTTTCTAACCGGGAAAAGACAGGAGAAAGTGACCTGGAACCTTGAAGGCTGCTAAGTATACATTGTTCCTTGTGAGAGTTACAAGCTGCGAATACTCTAAAGGGGAAAGTTTTTTCTTTGTTCTACTCTCCTTCCTAAAGTGACAGCGGAAAAAAAAAAAACCTTTTTGGCTGTGAGTGGGAAGGGAGAGTGAAAAAAATTAGAGCAAAATTTGAAAATAAGGAGAAGATTGCCTAGAATTGCAAAGAGTTGTTAAACATTAAAAAACTTCCAAAAAATATATTTGAAAAGGATTTGTGATTACTTTAACCCCAGAAAGAGAAAGTGAAGAAGAAGAAGGTATCTAAAAGAAATAGTCTGTTTGGATTGTTTGGTGATTTTGGAACCTTTGGAAATTACTTCTGATTAAAACATCTGGGTGGTTGTTTGGAAAAACTTTTTCTCTACACAATGGCATCATCTATGGATGGATTGAAACTTATATATCAAAAATATGAAAGAGAAAAACAAGGAGGGAAAGATGGTCTTGGCACTATTTTTCAATACTTAGAAATGGCGGTTTATACTTATGTGAAGCGAGGATGATGGGGACAAAGAAGAAGAAGAAGCCATCTTTGATGAACAAATGACTTTGATTGGAGAAGGGAAAAAGCAAGAGAAAAAGGAAAAAAGGTCTTTAAGATCTGGAAAAACAGCCCAAAAAGAGAAGAATAAGGTGAAAAGGGGACATTATGTTAAGAAACAACAGAAAGGGGAAAGCAGAATAGAAGGGAGGTGGAGAGACAAGGGGTTAAAGAGGACAAGGAGAAGAAGAAGCAAGAGAGAAAGGAAGGGATGAGAAGCCCTAATGGTGGGGAGCAAGATGTTAAGAAGCAAAAGTTTTTAGAGATAATGGATAAATCTTATTGTTAAAGGGATTCTAGAAAGGTACATAAGACTGCATTTTTATACCTGTATTTAGAAGTAATCATAAAAAATTAGAAATAATATGTAACTTAAAATGTGATGAAATATTTAACATAAATTAGTGAAATTTTTGGTTAAGAAAAAGGGAGTACTGTAATGAAATATGATTCAAGATTGTGATGTGGGGGGGAGGTAATAATCTTTGGAAAGCATAAGTGTTCCCACAAAGGCATGATATTTAATTGAAATGGATAAAATGTTTAAGATATAAATGATTGTTAATATTAATGATTAGAATATGGTATATTAGTAAAAAATTTTGTGAAATGAGATTTGAAGTAGAAGAAGGAGGAACATTTTAATGAAATATTGAGCTATAATATGTGGGGGGGGGGGAATAATTATGGAAAATAGGGCTCCCATAAAAGTATGTGATTTAATTGAAAAGCAATGAGTTAAACATTTAAGATATGAATGAATATCAATACTAATGAATAGATTTGTATTATTTTTGATAATATACTATAATTTTAGAATGTACCAGACAGAATCCCAATATATGTCATGTGTTTTATATTAAGTATTATAAATATAGGGGAAAGAGATAAAGGCATCATACTCCATATAGTGTACAGGAGAAGTCTTTCTTCTTTTTTTAAAGAAGAAAAATAAATGGTTGGCTGGAATAGAACAGACAAAGAATAATAAATATTATGATACGAATTGAGAGGAGATAAATAAAATAAAATAAAATTGAGAAAATTTAAAGGAGAGGAGAAGTCATATAGAAAATTGAAAATGTTAATAAGATATGAAATGGTATGTAAAATGAATATGAATTTGAATTTGTGTCTGTACCAAGAGTTTTAACCCAGGACTAAGCAACTTTCAGAAAAGAGATTTTTTATGCTTTTATGTTTTGTGTTTATGTGTATTTATGTATTGTTTGTCTTGAAAATAAAATTTGTAAAAAAAAAAAAAAAAACCAATCAGACAAGAGAAGGAAGAGCCCTCAGCAGTTTAATAGTCAGATTAAAAAAAACCCACAGGGTATAATTAAAGGAGTATTCTCAGTAATACTGAATGGAGAAAAACAGCTTATCTTGGGGAAAAATTAAGAATATTTGGCCAGAGCATACTCATTAGACTGTCTGATACAATAATAATGGGCTTAAAAGTAGAAGAGGATATAGCTGAAAATCTAGCTGTTTTGGAAGAATGTTATGACATGTTATACAAAACCAACAATTGAAATTGGCTGAAATTGCAATAGGTGAAAGGGGCACATAAATAATAAACCAGAAGAATGGCCTGGATTTTTATTCAGAAAAGTGACTTTGGTGCTTTTCTTACTTTGGATTTACAAAAGAAATATACCAGTGAAGGAATTCTTGAGAAAAGCAAAAGAAAGAATAAAAATAAACTTTGGGAACATTACCTAAAAGGAATAATTGAGACCCTTAAAGCTAAAACTAAGGTTAACAAAGTGGTATATAGAAGCTCTTAATAGGTTTTCCTTGTCTAGAATTGAATGATAAGGCTTTAAAGTTTTGTTTACAGCTGCTCCATGGAAACATCTAGAGCAGACATGATTGAACAGATAGTACATGCAAATGTTCAGCTGCAAAGGGTCAAGAGAGAACCTGTGAGACTTTATAGGTCAAAAACCTAGTCTCTCAGCACCACCTCCTGAGCATCCAACAGAAAGGACAAATGGATGCAAAATAGTTCCCCTATATATATATAAAACACCATTGAAAGGTCTATAAGAACTAGCAGGATTGTATTCCCCTTATTTCTCTTTTTTAACTTACTTTATAATGTGACTTTCACAAACCACTTGATTATGGTTTCTAAAAGCTTCCAGGTTCTGTTTCCCTATTAAGCATTTAGAACAATGGTTATTTACCAACACTATTTGTTTTCTTTCACTTACAATTCTGTTTGCTTTAGGTGGGATTCTAACATTCAGACACCTCAGATGGATTATGGTGATAGGTTAGGTTTCCAGCATTGGAAGTACTTCAATAGTTCTTCTCAGTGCAAGATCTTTTGCTCTGGGGAACAAGCAAGAACATGAAGTATCACAACAGCTAAAGTACTACCTTGGGTCTCATAGAGAACTATGCATTAGACTGAATTTTAAATTCTTTGTAGCCTTGATCTTTATAATTATCATAATAGCAAACAAATAATCAAAATGAAAACCCTAACTGAGAAACTAATAGTCCAGACCACATTGATTATGGCAGCATGGTGAGAATGATCTAATGCTGTAGCAGCCTTTAAGTCAAAATCTATTTAAGTTTTGTACAATGTTATTGTGGTCTTTGCTGTTAGAGATGCCAGCTAAGAAAAGAGATTGTAGTTGAGGGGTAGAATAATTTGCATGCAGAAGGTCCTCATTTGGTCCCAAAGATCTACAACAATGGCTGGACAAACTTTTGCCTAAAACTCTAGAGAGCTTTATTGCTAAGAAAAGCAGGTGTCTGTTTTGGTTATATGATAGTTTTCTGTGTTCCTAAAAAGCTGGCATTCACCCCTGCCTATTGGAGCAAATGAGTCTTGTAGCCATTATATAGGTGAATTCAGAGATTAGAAGTTGGTCACCTAACTTTTGAGTATAGTATATATGATAAGCATAGAATTTCTCTCCTGAATGAAGTAGTTATTTAGGTAACTCAATAGATATATTAGGCCAGGCCACATCCTAGCAACAGTGTGGATAAATGCCCTCTCCCTAGACCTGGCTCCAACAATAATCTGCAGCTCTTCTCGGGATACATGGTCTTTCTACTTCAATATAGTCAGGATAAAGGTAAAGGAGTCCCTACAGGTTTTACTCCACTGGTTGTAGGTAGCAATAGTCATCTCTGTTCTTTAAGCCATTGAGTTAGCACTGTGTGAAGATGTTTCTATGGTCATGTGGCTAGCATGACATCACACACTGCAGTGCAAAGCGTACAGAATGCTGTTATTTTCCAACCAAAATGGTACCTTTTTATCTACTTGCATTTACATGCTTTCAAACTGCTAGGTTGGCAATTGCTGAGGCAAGTAACAGGAGCTCCCCCTGTCATGTGGTGGTGGGATTCAAATGCCAGAGTATAGACCTTCTCCAGCATCTTTTAAGCCATGCCTCTCCTCAATAGCAATAGCACTTGGACTTATATACCACTTCACAGTACTTTACAGCCCTCTCTAAGCAGTTTAGAGAATCAGCATATTGTCCCCAACAATCTGGGTCCTCATTTTACTGACCTCAGAAGGATGGAAGGCTGAGTTAATCTTGAACCAGTGAGACCCAAAACTGCCAAACCGCTGACAGCTGGCAGTCAGCAGAAGTAGCCTGAAGTACTGCATTCTAACCACTGCACCATTACAGCTCTTATAATATAGTATAAAAGGTGCAAAACAAAGCAAGAACCAAGGAATACAGTTCACAAAAGTGTGAAGTTGCATGCCTCAACTTAAGGTCCATAAACAAAAGTAGTCCATTTATGGACAAGGACCAGATCCATTGGACCTGAGTGGAGTTTGTGAGAAAACATCTCACAATATGTAATGCTTCAACATGTAATTAAGAATACCCAGATGTACTACTTCATAGCTTTCCCAGCTTACAACTGTCACAACTGTTCTCACAACTGACTCAGGAAAAACCAGTGCCTGAATTTTTAGTCTATGGGGAGGTAACATATCAGGCATATTCTTGCACAGAATGTATGGATAAACATTATGTGTGTTGGCTGCACCAAGTTAAACTGTAAAGAAAAGGAATTCCACCCCACTCCAGGGCAAGTGAGGGGCATTTTAAGAGAAAAGTATTGAGACAAATGGATAGATCCAATTCTAAAGTTCTATATACCTCTGTTTGCTATATAACCTACTGAGTCAAAGGCTCAGCACAGATATATATTTTTTTGTTAAAAATAGAAATCCTATTACTGTTATTAAAACTAAGCTGAGTTGAAAGGGGAGGGTGAAAGCCCTTTTGCAAATCTTTTGAATGACAGCCCCCCTCATTTTGTGGTGCTTTGGTGACTAGTTGGAAAAGTTTCAGTTGGAAATGTCTTTTTTAGCAAATCCCTAAAAGCTGGTAGAATAAGCAGATAAATGAAACAGATGAAATATGGCTTTATTTTCCTGATTCTTTTTAAAGTAATTCATTATTTAGCTCTATTTGTTGCTATTATTGTTACTGCTCCTAATATTTAATCTGATTGTTGTCCTATTTTCCATGTTGGGTTTTATACTGCCTTAGCCATTCATGATAAAAGAATAATAAAGTCGAATGTTAATACCAAGAAGGTGGGGTCTCTAAATATATATAGACGTAGTAAAGCCTCAGGAAAGCGTTAGATAATGGTTAAAAATAAGATTAATATAAATCTAGTTTCAAAGCTGTGCTTATTAAATGTTCTTAACCAAGTGATTCTATCAGGGAGTGAAGATGGAGAACTGCTGTCAGGGGTTTTGAACCCTACAACGTGAGAGGAATTTGTCTTTGTTTCCTTTCCTGTTCCAAGATGTTATTTTCTTCCTGTAGATTAGAACTATAGGAACAACATCAGATTTCCTTTCTAGTAAAGTCATTGGAAGAATAATAATGTGGATCTGATTGTTATAAGGGAGGAGGAGAAGGGTAGGAATCCTGTGAAATAACAGTCTCCCCAAATCAGCCTCCAGTCTCACACTGAATCCATATGTCTATGGAGACTCTCAGTCATCCAGGTCATAGTTGTCCCAAAGATGCTTTTTCAAGAAGCAACTGGACTTTCTGGATTTTCTTTGAAGATGTTTCGCTTCTCATCCAAGACTGGATGGTTGGAAATGGAAGGATTTATACTCTTTGCAGACAGCTGGTCATTTCCATTATTTTAGAAAGTAATTAAGGCCACCTGGAGGTTTGTCTGTGTCCTCAGGGTCACCTGAGTAGTGCAGATGGGTTCCATTATAGTCCTTTGAGTTATATGGGCTATAGAAGTTGTAAAAGATGGAAATAAAAAGCATAAATAAATCTCTGGGTATCTCCATTTATATCACTGTTCCTTCTGTTTTTATTTTTGTGTTAAGGAGATCCCTTTAATAATAAATAACATATCAGATGAGGAAAGGAGGGAGGGAGAGGAAGCTGGCAGGCTGGAAAACCAAATCCTGCCTAGCATCATATAATTTGTATAAATGTATGTCACCTATTGATAGATAACCTCCTGAGCTAATCTTGTGGTAAGAGACCAATCCCTTCCTTGCAGCTTGATGCTCAGAAGAAAGCAAGGTAGGACCCAGAAAGAACTCTCATTGTTTCACCAAGCTTTGGTCATCGTCCTTCTCACTGCTTATAAGTTTGGCCATTGTAGGACTGTAACTTTGTTGCTTGTATCCTTATGAAATTGACTGTTTCCAAGTATGATTTGATTGTTGATTGTACCCTATGACTATCGTTAAGTGTTGTAGGTTATGATTCTTTTTTTAAAAAAAAAATTATTGGTTTTTAAGACGAACATAGACAAACAAAACATAAAAACATCAAGCCATCTTCCGTATATATACATAGAGTGTGCCAGTTGGTTTACAAATTGTTTTGTGCTTCCATTTTGTAATCTTCAATTACAATTACATTGTATATATTCCCATATTTTCAATCAAGTATTAAATACATTAATATCATTGTTAATCAATCATTTGACTACAGTTTTATTCATTCATGTTTTACAAATAATCATATTTTACTTAAATTGTTTTGTGACAGTTCATATTATCATCTCAAATCTATCCTACAATCATTTTGTAGATATAATAAGAAAAGAATATATCTTTATATATTTATTATTTTCTAAGAATCTACATATTTCATTACCATGTTTTATTTTCTAACCACTGATAGAATAGATCCCAGATTTTATAAAATTGTTTATCAACTTGTTCTCTGATTTCAAATGTCAATCTACTTATTTCAGCACATTCCAATATTTTCTTTATGATTTCCTCCTGTGATGGTATTTTCTCATTTTTCCAACTTTTAGCAAATACAATCCTAGCCACTGTTAATACATTTACAATCAGGTATCTTCAATTCTATTTCAGGTAAAATTCCCAATAAAAATATCTCTGGTTTCAAATCTATATGCTTTTTTGTCATTTTTTCCAACCACATGTGGATTTTAGTCCAATATTTTTTAGCATCCGCACAAGTCCACCACATATGGTAAATATGAGCCAGGTGTCTGATGACATTTCCAACATTTTTCCAATTTGTTCTTGAACATTCTTGCTATTCTTGTCGGGGGAAATGCCACCTGTAAAACATCTTATACAAATTTTCTTTATATGCTATTGACATTGTCATTTTATAATTTTGAAACCACAATTTTTGCCATTTCTCTAGATCAATCCCATATCCAAAATTCTTCCCCAAAGCAATCATTGTTTCTTTAACTTGTTCTTCTTCTAGTTTAATTTCTAATAAATATCCATACAATTTTTTAATCACCTTTTCATCAGTACCTGTCAAAATCTTATCTAGATCAGTCAGTTTATCATAGAAACCTTCTGTTTTAGAGTCTTTAACATACCTTGAATGTATTTGTGCATATGAAAACCAATTCATCTTTATACCTTGTTCCTCTAATTTTTGTATAGATTTAAGTTCACCCTTTTCATTCAATATTTCACCATATCTAACTGTTTGCTCCTTTTTATATATTATAGGATAAGAAAATGCTTCAATAGTTGATAGCCAGACTGGAATTTTCAAATAACATTGTCTTTTAGTCTTCTCCCAGTTTAACCACAGAGACTCCCATATATAATGTCTTCTAAAATACCCCTGTCATTTACTTCCTTTATACCATAGAAAAGCATGCCACCCCAACAACAGATCATGTCCTGCTAATGTCAACAGTCTAGTGTTTCTTAATGTTATCCATTCCTTAACCCACATCAAATTTGTAGCTTGGTAATACAACTCCCAATTAGGCAAACCAAATCCTCCTCTTATTCTAGCATCTTGCAAAAGCTTTAGCTTTAATTTCGCTTTCTTTCCTTGCCATATATATTTCAACACGATTTTATTTAAATCTTCAAAGTAATCTTTTCCAAGCCTAATTTGAATTGTTTGGAACAAATATAAAATTCTGGGTAGTATATTCATAATGATGGTTGATATTCTCCCTATTAATGACAGTTGTAAATTTTCCCATTTCACCAAATCTAACGCTATCTGCTGCTTAAGTTTGATATAATTATTCTCTTTTAGTGTACTGCATCTTGCTGTCAAATGTATCCCCAAGTACTTAATCTTATTTGTTACCTGAATTTTCAATAGATCTGCCAGTTCTTCCTTTTGTCTTGATAGCATATTCTTTGTCAAGATCTTTGTCTTATCTTTGTTTATTTTTAAACCAGCCACTTTTCCATATGCCTCTATCTTTTCTATCAATTTGATGCTGCTTCTAGTGGGTCTTCTAAAATGAAAACCAAATCATCTGCGAATGCTTGCAACTTAAATTCTTCCTGTTTAATTTTCATCTCTTTTATATACTTTTCTTCTCTAATATTTCTGTTTAGCACTTCCAAGGTTAACACAAACAACAGAGGTGATAGTGGGCACCCTTGTCTTGTTCCTTTTCTTATATCAATAGTCTGTCAGTTCTCCCTCTATCATTACCTTTGCCGTTTCCTTATGATATATAACTTCTATTGCTTGAATAATTTTTTTAGCAAAGCCCATCTGTTCCAGTTGTAATAACATGAATCGCCAATTCACATTATCAAATGCCTTCTGTGCATCTAGAAATATCAAAGCCATTTTTTTTTTCAGGGTGTGCCTCGTCGTATTCCAAAGTATCCAAGATTACTCTCATATTATCTTTAATTTGTCTCTTTGGCAGAAATCCATTTTGATCAGGATAGATAAAATTGTTTAAGTATTTTTAAGTCTTTCTGCCAATATTGAAGCAAAAATTTTATAATCCGCATTTAGTAAGGAAATTGGTCTATAGTTCTTGATTTGTAATGGATCGGCCTTTTTTGGAACAAGTGTAATATAAGCTTCTGACCATTATTTAGGTATCTTCTTCTTTAACATAACTTCATTCATAACTTCTAGCAATGGAAAGTTCAACGATTCTTGTAGTGTTTTGTAAAATTCTGCCGGAAGTCCATCTGGGCCTGGTGCCTTTCCATTATTTTGCTTCTTGAGTGCTTCAGTTAACTCCATCATCGTTATATTGCTTTCTAACATTGTTTCAATCTCTTTAGGTATCTGGGGTAAATTAGCATTCTGCAAATACTGTTTAACTCTTTCCTCATCAATATTCTCTTGTGTGTATAGTTTCCCATAATAGTCTCGTATTATTTCCTTCTTCTCTTTACTACCATAGCAAACTTGGCCTTAGTCATCTATTAATTGCAATATTTTCCTTGATTCTTTCTCCTTTCTCAATTTATATGCTTAACCATCTACCTGGTTTATTTGCATCTTCAAAATAGTTCTGTTTAGCACCGCTGATTTTCTATGCTAATTCTTCTTTTTCTGTTCCTGAAAAAGGCAGAAAAGTAAAAGGTAAAAAACTAATAAGGAGAAGAAAAAAAGTTCTTCAGGTTCTTCAACACCTTAATCCAATCTTAATTGGTCTCAGGTATAAAAGGATGCATAAAAAAAAAAGAAAGCCACAAAAATTAAAAAAAAACCAATATGTTAGGTAAATAGAGAAAAAAAAATACAGCGGAGGGAGAGAGAAAAAAGAAAAAAGACTACTCCCTTAAAAAAAGGAAGGAAATCATTAATACTAAAGTTTTTCCTTTAAAATAAAATGCAAACATAAAAATGTGACTTCAAAAGACAAAAAGTAAGACAAAAATCAAGTTCCAAAAGGCCAAAAATCCAAATAGCTATTACAAAAAAAGTAAATTAGTAAGGAGGGGGTTTGTTAAAGTAGGAAATAGCACAGCTTAAAAAAAATAAAAATAGCACACTGCACCTTGTTTGATCGTCCAAGGCTTTTGTTAAAATTTATAACTCTCTTCTCCAGAGTCTTATCACCTTTTTTTTTCTAAAAGCTTCAACACCAGACTCCAGCTGTTGATAGAAACCCAGAAGAGCACCTGCAATAATACTCTCCCATGCTCTTCCCTCTATCTTATCAAACAGGCAATGTCCTTGAAAAGAAATCTCATTTCTTTCTCAGCTTTGTTTGGTCAAGGAAAAAAAAAATATTTCCAAGCCTCTAGTTGGCAGTGTTACAAAGTTTCTTTTACTTTCACTTTTCCCCTCATTTTCCAAACAAAATATAACGAAAATTAATTAAAAAGGGAAAAAGATATTTAAAAAGATGACTAAAAGGGAGTCTCTAGCCTAAAATATTATAAAATCAAAAAGGAGAGAAAGAATAGATGGAAGAAGAAAAAACCATATAAAATCATGTATAGAAAATCCAGCAATGAGAAAAAAAAATATTACTTTGACATTCCTGTTTAAAATCGCCGCTTAATCACTTCTGTCAAAACTTTTACAGATTCTTTCTTTTCCTTAGGGTGTCCTTTCAAATCTTAAAATAAAGAAAAAGTTCTCACCAAACCGGCACACTTTCTCTTTCCGTTCTCTTTAATTTCGGAGCTGTCCCAACTTCAGCAGCTTTAATGGCTGCCTCTTTGCCGCTGGCAAAAAGAGCTTCTCCTGGATCTACCAGGGACTTTGCGGTATCCCTGGGATCGACAGGATGCGCTCTTTACATTCACCATCTCTTCGGGATGGTTTAGATCTGTTTGGACCGTCCAGGAGCAAAGATATTGGCAGCTATCTCAGACCTCCAAGATCGCATGCTGTATCGTCGCAACGCCAGCTCCGCCCTCCGGTTATGATTCTTGATTCTTAATGAAGGTACCTTTTTTATGTATACTGAGAGTATTTACACCAAGACAAATTCCTTGTGTGTCTAATCACACTTGGCCAATAAAGCTATTCTAAGCTATTCTATTCTATTCTATTCTATTCTATTCTATTCTATTCTATTCTATTCTATTCTATTCTATTCTATTCTATTCTATTTATCACCCAACAGGTTGCTCCCCAAGGCAGGGGTCTCCAACCTTGGCAACTTAAGACTTGTGGACTTCAACTCCCAGAATTCCTCAGCCAGCAAAGCAAAGGAATATGGCTTTGGGGGGGACGGCATTACAGAGAATTAAAGTCCATCACCTTTCTTGAACATATTATGAACAATTATTGAGAGACTATCACCAGTTGATTCTGTCCATCTGGTGACATCAGGAAGAAGTGGCATACTCTGAATCCCATAGAATAGGCAGTGGCATCTAATGGGGAACATGAAGTATGCCTGCTCTGTTGCAATGCCTGTCCTCAGTAGTAATAATAACCTCCAGCGATGCAGGCTTCCATTCTGATGACATTCAAGAAGCTGCTAAAGACCTGGTTATTCTCTCTAGCATATTGATGACTAAGCTCACAATTGGCTGTCTTTTTTTGTTTATGAGTTTGCCTTCAGAAAACTTGTGATTTCACTTTTTCTTATATTTTTAATTTTTTTTTCTCATTTTTTTTAATAGTAAGCCATCCAAAATCATTGGAAGTTGGATGGCCTCTACATTTGCATAAATAAATAAAGCGGTGATAGGAATTGTAAATACATAAGCCTTGATCTCAGCTAAAGCTTCTACACAGACATATTCCTAGATTAGAGCCATAAATCAAGGATAACGAATTGTGTCCTCAGATTATGGATATGGAATTTCCACCCTACATTAGCAAGAGGATGCAAACATATTTATCTTTTCTGCAGAAGCATCTGAATTGATCTAAGCATCTAATGATCTAAGTGCTAGAGCCCACTGCAACTACATAGCCAAAAAGGCATTAAGAGTTGTTAACCTAATCCTACGTTGCTTTTTCTCTGGTAATATCTCACTACTAACCAGAGCATACAAAACATTTGCTAGACCAATACTCGAATACAGTTCATCAGTCTGGAATCCTTATTACGTATGTGATATTAGCACAATTGAGAAAGTCCAGAAGTATTTCACAAGAAGAGTTCTCCACTCTTCTACTCGTTGTAGAATACCTTATGCCACCAGACTCGAAATTCTAAAACTAGAAAACCTTGAATTACGCCGTCTTCGGTCCGACTTAAGCATGGTATATAAAATCATACATTGCAATGTCCTACCTGTCAATGAATACTTCAGCTTTAACCATAACAACACAAGAGCACACAACAGATACAAACTCAAAGTAAACCGCACCAAACTTGATTGCAGGAAATACGACTTCAGCAATAGAGTGGTCAATGTCTGGAATACTCTACCCGACTCTGTAGTCTCTTCCCCAAACCCCAAAAACTTTAACCTTAGACTGTCTACTATTGACCTCACCCCTTTCCTAAGAGGTCTGTAGGGGGCGTGCATAAGCGCACCAACGTGCCTACCGTCCCTGTCCTATTGTTTCTCTTATTCTATTATTTTTCTTATATGTACCCATTTCATATATTCACAACTATGTATACACTTGTACTTATTATCTTGTAAACAATTGACAAATCAAATAAATAAAATAAATAAATAAAATTGAGTCTCTCCTGCTCTCTTAAGTCTGGTTGATATTTTTTGGAATATCTATATGTGATATTCAGTTAAGCAAAGAAATTATCTCACCACAGGTAAAATCACATTTTTTGTATATACCCTTTTCACATAACTGTGTGAAAAGTCCTTCAAGGCCAGCCTCTCTTGATCTGGATATTTTTTCAACAGACTAAATCCATGCGTTTATCTGTTTTGTTATGTGACTACCTATGTTATAACATTGCATTTTTTGGATTCGTTATTCTTAGCTCTGTAGATGACAAACATTAATGCTTTCACTGCATTGTATATGAAGATTACAGATAATCTTCAACTGAAGGTGTGAAAATCTCTGACCTTAACTGAAAACTTTATTCCTTGAATTTCTAAATAAATAACACTTTTTATAAAGATGGCCAAAGTTTCATAACATGCTGCTTTACAGTGTCAAAGTACTGTAAGTAATATCTATGTTTGTCTGGCATTGCATTTGAAGCACCCATTTCAGACACAATGATAATGTTATCCATTCAGTCATGTTCAATTCTTGGAGATTCTCTGGGCCATCTTCCAATCTTGCACTCTTTCTTTGAATTTTTCTATGCTCTAGCTGGTGTCAGCTTTGATGGTGTCCAGCCATTGTGTTCTTTGGTGGCCTGGACTTCTTTTACCACTAACTCCTCCCAACATAATTGATTTTTCTAAGTGAATTTTCCCACATGTAATGGCCAAAATAAGTCAGAAGCAATTTTGTGATTTTTCCTTCCAGTGACATGTCTGGTGTTATGTGGTCCAGTACCTGTGTGTTGGTCACCTTTGCTGTCCAATGAATACACAGGTGCCTTCTCTAGCACCACAGCTCAAACAAATCAATTTTCTTTCTGTCTTGCTTATTTACTTTCACAACCATAGGTAGCTACAGGAAACACAATAGAACAGGCTAACTTACATTTGGTTGCCAAACTGATGTCCTTTCTTTTCCATATTTGGCTCATGTTCATATTTCATTGTGGTCATTTATTATCAGTTCTTCATGGTAATTAACAAAAGATTTTAAAGGCTTCAGATCTCTGTCATAGACAACAATGTACTTTGTTAAGATATCTAAAATGTTTATGTAAATATTAAAGAAGTATCTATAGAGAGTCTCAGTCATCCAGGTCATGGGTGTCCCAAAGGTGCTTTTTTCAAGAGGTAACTGGTTTATCTGTATCCAAAATGTGGACAGAGAGGACCACTGGTTTGAAAAAGGGGTCAAAGAGGTCATCTATGTCAAAATTGAATAGCCCTCTCTGACAGGGCAGGAAACAACATCATCTATCTCCAGTCTACAACACAGTCCTTTCAGCAGTTTCAAGAAGGCTCCACACCAATTTGCACTACTCAGGTAACAGTAGGACACAGATAAACCTCCAGGTGGCCTTAACAACTCTCTAAAAGAATGCAAATGACCAGCTGTCTGCAAGGAGTATAAATCCTTCCATTCCCCACCATCCAGTCAGAGCTGAAGAAGCTTCTTGGATGAGAAAGGAAACATCTTCAAAGAAAAACAAGCCCAGTTGTCCCTTGAAAAAAAGCAGCTTTAGGACAATTAAAGAAGTGATTTGCCATTGCCTTCTTTCTAGGACTATGGGAGTGACTGGCCGATAGTTCTTCAGCTGGTTTCTATGGACCAGTACTTACAGTCTTCTGTTTTTTAGGCTAGTGCTACAAAAACTACCCCAGAGAACAATATCAAACATCAGTTTAAAATAACAATTGTAAAAATTATTTAAACTTAATTTAATAACCTTTTGATACTCTGTGCTACTTTATCTCCAAGCAAATATTGTTCTTTGTGTGGTACAACAGCTGTAATTCCCTATTTTGAAAGAATCAGAAGAAAGAGAGAGGCAAAGAGTGAAAATTTACTGCCCTCAGGTGTCCAGGTTGGAAAATGTATTAGATTAGAAGAGACGGTTTCCTTTTTGTTCATTCAAGGCAAAAGGAAAGGAAAGGAAAGAAATCCCGCTTGAAAACTGTTACTTTCTATTCATTCTGTCATACATGGTATGATTTCCTTTTATTCAAGATATATAAAGCTTAGATTTCAGAATGGGAGAGATAATTTAAAAATATGAGCATGAAATAATTGTACTCTCATCAGAGAACTGAATAGAAAAATGACAACCTTTTCTAATTGGATGTTATTTTTATGAGAGAGGATGAATGTGCCCAGAGGGAATTTTTGAAAAGAAATGATAGAGAAAAATGAGGTTTGAACTAAATCTATAGATTTCTTCATTTTCAACTAAGCATTCAGAATATGAAGGATTGGACTAAACTACTGGCCTGCAGATGTTTTGAACTAATCAGAAGTTAACCTTGGAAATATGCATTCTTTCTCCACAGCTTTTTCACTCCTGGGTGAAACTGAGCTGGGCATTTATAATCAAGGCTAACAACTAAGCAAAATTTATTTTGATCTGCCAATTACAGACCATTTCATATTACCATTTCAAATCTAGCTTAAACTAAAATTCAGAGCCTCATTAATATCAGTGTTTTAAGAACTCCAATGTTCTTTAGGTAAAATGAATGGGGAAAGCATACCATTCATAAAATCTTTTAGATGGAGAGAGAAAATAAAATGACAAAATTAAATCTTAAAATGGGGTTTCATGCATTCATTTCACTTTGACACAAATCCTCCTTCAAAAATGACTTTTGAGATCTCAGAAGGGAAAAAAAATAAAAGCCTAGAAAATCCTGGAATAGAAAGGCAGAGAAATTAAACTCTTCTATTATTCTCCTACTGCTTTCCTTAAATTGGAGGACGGGCATTTACATTTTTATATCTGTGATCAATTTATCACACTTATTTCTTTTGAGATTAATAAAAAAACACTTGAGCCAAATTATCTATGATGACTACCAGTTTTCTAAATTTATTTGCTTCCATCTAACGCTTTGCAGCATGGATACCTCTCACATCCTGGACATAATCTATTTCAATTTCTCACTCTCAGGATGCTGCTATAGAGCATTGCATGCAAAAACAACTGGACTGAAGTTTTTTTTTCCCGTGCCATCACTCTGCTGAACATTTAATTCTCACAGCACTGTCTCATTTCTCATCTTTTCTCATCTTGGGGGGGGGGGGAAGGGGGGGGGGGGGAGGGGAAGAAAGGAAAAGGGGGAAGGAGTTTTGTTTGGGTTGGGGGGGGGGGGGGGGGGGGGGGGGGGGGGGGGGGGGGGTTTTTTTTTGGTTTGTTGTGGGTGTTTTTTGTTTGGTGGGGGTTGGGGGGGGGGGGGGGGGGGGGGGGGGGTGGGGGGGGGGGTGTTTGGGTTGGAGTTTTTGGGGGGGGGGGGGGGGTTGGGGGGGGGGGGGTTTTGGGGGGGGGGGGGGGGGTTTTTTTGGTGGGGGGTTGGAAGGGGGGGGGTGGGGTTGGGTTTTTTTTGTTTTTTTTTTAGGAATTGGAAAGGGGGGGGGTTTGGGGGTTGGGTTTTTTTTTTTTTTTTGTTTTGATGTTGGTGTTTTTTTTTTTTGGTTGGTGTTTTTTTTGTTTTTGGTTTTTTTTTGGGGGTAGGAGGTGTTTTTTTTTTTTGCTTGTGTGATTTTTTTTGTGGTGTTTTTTTTTTTTTTGTTGGTGTCTCATCTGTCATGCCCCTGTTGGGGTCTGAATCTGAGGAGGAAGACGAACAGCTGACAGGGAGTGGGAATGTGGCTCCACTGGCTGTGGAGGAAACTGGGGAAGGGCTAAGTCTGGCTGGGCAGAGCAGAAAAGAGGGAGAGGGAGTTCAGAGGAAGACCCAGGCCCGCCCCCTCTTCATCCTAGGGCATGCAGGCAGGAACAGAGAAGAGAGCAACATGGATTTCATGGCTTACGGGGGAGGAAAGTGCCCTGATTCCCTTCATTAGACACACTTGGGAAGAGAGTTTAAAAGAGATGCAAGCTGAGTGCAGCATCTGCTGGGAACAAACGTGAGTTTATATTGTGTTGACTTTGGTTATCTGCATTCCTGGCATCCTCCCAACCAGGTTGAATTATGCCATTCCTTCACGTCTGGAATTCCTTCTCTTGCCCTGCAAGACTAATGACCTCATCTTGCCTTGATTGGACTTATATTTACAATTTTTGTTGACCATGTTTTGGACTTGATTCTCTGCAGCCAAAGGCTGTTCCTGGGAGTTTTTCTTCAGCCCAGAAGGTAACCAGGACAATGGGGGGGAAGTTGGAGATAATAAAGGGACTCCTGCTGATTATCTGATTGTGTTGCCTTTGTGTCACACCCCGGGTCATCACATCATCTTTCCTACTATTTTCTATTGGTTTCTTATGATTTAGCAACTGTTGTTTGTAGTTTATAATTAATGGTTGTAAACTATGATTATGACCTATGAGCTATATGTACACTGTGAGCTTATGCACTGGAGACAAATTCCTTGTGTATCCAATCACACTTGGTCAATAAAGAATTCTATTCTATTCTATTCTATTCTATTCTATTCTATTCTATTCTGTTCTGTTCTGTTCTGTTCTGTTCTGTTCTACTCTACGCTACTCTACTCTACTCTACTCTACTCTAATCTAATCTAATCTAATCTAATCTAATCTAATCTAATCTATTCTATTCTATTCTATTCTTCCTTAGTTGAATTCCATTCAACTGGTGACTTTGTACATATAACCACTGAGTTTTCTTGACAGAAATAATTTGTCTTCTAAAGAATATTTTTGACTTAGTTTTGTGTATAAGCTTAAATTTTCTGGTGGTCTCCTCCTATCTATGAAACTTTTACAAGATAGCTTGCAATTACCATTCCTTCTTCTTACCTCCCTTAGTTTCAATGGAAACCACTGTGTAAGGAACACATATCATTCTGGATATTTTGGGTCATGTAGTATTGATTTTACTCTAGTTTTAAAAAACAGAATTTTTGTATTTTATATTTTAGTCATGATTAGCTGGTAAAGGGACATAAAATAAGGAATGTTTTTTTTTCATAAAAGTAATGGCTACTTGGACTTAACTGGAGCCTGGGCCTGGTCTTATGGTGTGACCTGGGATGAATTTGAATGAGTGACTCCTGAGGAAATGAACATGTGCTTTTACACTATATGTTTATTAGACTCAGATTCCTCTAATATAGGGGTGAAATGGACCTCTGACTGAGTATATATTATGGTGTTGAGGGAGAAGGTGGTATCTCAAGATTTGAAGAAGATAGTGATACGTCCTCTTCTCAAGAAGCTTTCTTTCCTTTCACCAACCTTCAGAACCCTGTGGATTTAGTTGGCTCTCAGGCTGGGATTCAATACTGAGAGAGCCTTGAGAGAGCCATACTTGTAAATGACCTGGGGCAGAGTTGGGTTGGATGTAGTTCCTCCATCCTTGTGCTCCTTGAGCTCTTGGAAATCTTCAACACCCTTGATCATGGTATCATTCTGAATCAGCTTTGAAGAATGGAAATGGGGGTATCGTTTATGGTGCTTTATTTTTCCTTACAAGTTATGCTCCCTGAAGGTTAGTTGCAGCACCTAATCCACGAGGAGGGGGAATCATCCAGAGGTGATATTCAGCAGGTTCTGACCAGTTCTGGAGAACCAGTAGTGGAAGTTTTGAGTAGTTCAGAGAACCAGCAAATACCAACTCTGACTGGCCCCGCCCCATCTATTCTCTGCCTTCCGAGCCCAGGCTGATTGGCTGGGTCTTCTTTTGTTGCCCTGCACAGGAGAACGGAGCTGGAAAGCAGGTTAGTGGGATGGGGGAGGGAATGGGATTTTGCACTAACCTTCCCCCAGGAGTGGGGTGGGAGTGGAGATTTTGCAGTATCCTTCCCCTGCCATGCCCATCAAGCCATGCCATACCCACCAAGCCATGCCCACAGAACCGGTAGTTAAAAAAATTGAATCCCACCACTGGAATCAACTATATAGAGGGGAACTTATTGTAAAATAAAGGGGAATTATCCCATGAAGAGCTGCTTCACCCCTTATTGTCAGGGAAGTTTCTCTTTAATCTTACTTTGCCATACTTCTTCCACAAGTTTCATTAAATACATCTATATTTCTAAGTGGAAACAGAAAACCAGGGCTGTCTGCAGCTCCCTACTGATAGCATTATTGGTAAGGAAATGAACAATACTTATTTATTTATTTATTTATTTGATTTGATTTGCCAATTGTTTACAAGATAATAAGTATAAGTGTATACATAGTTGTGAATACATGAAATGGGTACATATAAGAAAAATAAAAGAATAAGAGAAACAATAGGACAGGGACGGTAGGCACGATGGTGCGCTTATGCACGCCCCTACAGACCTCTTAGGAAAGGGGTGAGGTCAATAGTAGACAGTCTAAGGTTAAAGTTTTTGGGGTTTGGGGAAGAGACTACAGAGTCGGGTAGAGTATTCCAGACATTGACCACTCCATTGCTGAAGTCGTATTTCCTGCAATCAAGTTTGGTGCGGTTTACTTTGAGTTTGTATCTATTGTGTGCTCTTGTGTTGTTATGGTTGAAGCTGAAGTATTCATTGACAGGTAGGACATTGCAATGTATGATTTTATATACCATGCTTAAGTCAGACCGAAGACGGCGTAATTCAAGGTTTTCTAGTTTTAGAATTTCAAGTCTGGTGGCATAAGGTATTCTACAACGAGTAGAAGAGTGGAGAACTCTTCTTTTTTTAAAAAAAAAAAAACAAGTTTTATTAATTTTTAAAACACACAAATTGTCATTATTCATTACATGTTTAAACCTTTTTTCATTGTCAATTTAACAAGTCAGATAAATTATAATTCTGTTTTAAACCATTTCCATACAACATACCAAAACCTCTTATTCAATTTCTCTTACTTCTCTTTACTCTTATTCAATATCATTATTATTATTTCATCTGTTTCTTTCTGACTTAGTTACCATTATTCTCAATCTATATTTCTACAATTTTTAACTAATTCTCCCCCAAAAAGACATATACATACAACACACAAAACATAAAAAAATCTTTTGGAAAGTAACTTGGACCCAGGTATCTCTCTCTTCATGGACTTCAATTATATTCATGCTCATCTTACATATCATTACTTATTTTATTTACCATTCTAAGCCTTCTATATTAACTTCCCACATATTTCACACTTTACTTCTATCTTAATTAATCATCTTAATTTGAATCATTATATTTATATCTTTTGTCCATTTTTTATCATCCCTTTGTCTCATTCCTTATAAAAAAAAAAAAAACGTTTCTCCTGAAATCATTAATCAGAGTATGATGCCTTTCTATCTCCCCCTAAGTTAATCAAATTAATCTTTAAAATAATATCTAATACCCAATCCGATTTTGCTTGGTACATTCTATCTAACTAATACATCCAACATAATTAAGTACATAATTAGACAATAAATCCAAATATTAAAAAAAGATACTATAATAAAAATTTTATAATAACATCAGTACCATAGTCTTATTAAACTCTTTAATTAAAACAATATTCTAAACCTCCCTATTATTAGGTTTTAAAGCCAATCATTTTTAAACATTTTAACATTTTAATCTCTTATCAACTCTTAAATCATTACAATACTACCATCTCATCTTATGTACCTTGCAAAATCTTTTTTTTTTAAAAAAATTTATACTTTATCCATTATCCAAAAAATTTCTTTTTTTCATTTAATTTCAAAACATTGTAGCTTTTCTCCACCTTTTCCCTTTCTTTCTTCTCCCAACAAACCTTTCTACCCCCACTTCTTCTAGCCTCTGCCTTGCCAGCTTCCCTTCTCTGTCGATTCCTTTTCCCTTTTGTTTACTATCATCATATTGGTTTTGCACCTTATTTTTCCCTTTCTTAAATGTTTTTAGATCTTAAGTCCTTAAGTCCTTTAATTTTCTTCTTTCTCTCTTTTCTTTTCTTTCTCTCTTCCTTCTTTCTGGATCAAGTTCTGAGATTCATTAAAAATGGCTCCTTTCTTTCTTTCTTGTTCCTCTGCTGTCTTCATCTGTTGTAATGTTTGTTGATAATTAATAAGCGCCATTTCTAAGAAAAGGAAAGCTTCTTCCACACCATCTTTACCATTTTTTTTGGTTTGTTCATATTCTTTTCTTAGTTCCTCAACAGAAAGAGCCATTATAAATCTTTTCTTTTCTTTTCCCCTTCTTTCTTCTTACAACAACCAGAATATTCAAAAGAAAATAAAAAAAATAAAACAGTCCCAAAGTTATCAGTCAGTCCAAACCAAGGCAGAGTTCTCACTTTCTCCTTCTGGGGTAATATCAATCCAAGAGAAAGAAAGTCCAAATCTGTTTAAAATCTTATTGCAATATATTCTAGTCTTCAAATCCTTAAGGCATCTGCTCCAACAAAGTCTTAGCATACAAATGTTTTCTTTTTAGTCCTCTCTCTTCCCACTCATCGCTTAAAACCAATTTTCACCTAAAAGAAATAGGTTTCTTAATATCCAGTTATTTATTCCGTAGGAAAGAGGGAAAGCTATCCTTTCAGCACCTTCAAACAGCCGCTTTTTCCTCTTCTGGCAGGTATTATTCAGAAAGTCATACTTTTCAGGAATTTTATTAGATATGTCTTAAAGTCCTAGGAGCCAAGAAAAACTTTCTCCTCTCAATCACTTTCTCCACTTCCTCCTGCGATTCTTACCCGGCTGCCAGCTTCTTTGTGGCGGCCATTACAGACCGCCGCTGCACCGTCCTGGGAAAAGGGAGTTCTGCCGGCCAGGGAGGGAGTCTGCAGCACCCCAAACCCTTCTCCGGATCCCCCTACCTTCAGCTGCCCCTGCAGGGCAGCCTAGCTCCGCACCCGGCTGGGTCGGAGCCCCAAAACGGCTAGCATGCGCGGCAGGGATCGCAGCAGCCGCAAATCCCTGCCGCCGCGCTTGACAAACCGGAAGTTCCCAAGAGTGGAGAACTCTTCTTGTGAAATATTTCTGGACTTTCTCAATTGTGCTAATATCAGATACGTAATGAGGGTTCCAGACTGATGAACTGTATTCGAGTATTGGTCTAGCAAATGTTTTGTATGCTCTGGTTAGTAGTGTGATATTACCAGAGAAAAAACTACGTAGGATTAGGTTAACAACTCTTAATGCCTTTTTGGCTATGTAGTTGCAGTGGGCTCTAGTACTTAGATCATTAGAGGTGAGTATTCCAAGGTCCTTTACAGAGCTTGGGTCATCAACAAGATCTTGACTATTCAGCTTGTATTTTATTTTCTGATTTTTTTGCCAATATGTAAGACAGAGCATTTATTTGTTGAGATTTGAAGTTGCCATTTGTTTGACCATTCAGATACATAGTCAAGATCTTTTTGTAGGGTAGCAGTATTGTCTGTGGTATTGAACAGCTTTACATCATCAGCGAAGAGAAACGCTGAATTGCTCTTAATATGATCACTGAGGTCGCTTTATGTAGAGTATGAAGAGAGTTGGTCCTAGAACACTGCCCTGGGGGACACCACTATTGACAGGTACTGGATTTGATAGGATGCTCCCGATTTTGACCATTTGTTGTCTGTTTGACAGGAATGCTTCTATCCAGTTATTCAGTTGTCCAGAGATACCATAATACCCTAATCAAGGAACTACAAGGAAGAAAACCAAACTTCCACCAACATTAGCAGGACAAGCTATTCCATATAAACAGGGAACTAACACACAGTCATTGGCACATTACCTAGTTGGGTAATGAAGTGTCTGCAAATTACACAACTAAGCTCAAGAGCACCAAGGACTCCACAGGAAAGAAGACAATTTTATTTTCCTTTTGGGATGGAAGAGTGACATGAATGATTAGGGTTCATGGGTGGGCTGCTATCAGTTTGCCCCAGTTCAGGCGAACTGATAGTTAATTTTATGGTCGGTTCGGCTAACCGGCAAATTCCACCCTGGCTGGCCTCACCGCCCCACCCCGCCACCACACCCCTCCCACGGGGGACCCACGTGGCCCATTTTAGATTCCACAGGGCCCACGTGGAGGCTCAGGGAAGGCAAAAAAATGGGAGGGCCTCTGAAGCCCAGGAAGGCCATTTTTGCCCTCTTGGAGGCTCGATGAAAGCCTCTGGAGCCCTGGGGGGTGTGAAAATGTCCCCCCAACCACGTTGCAGGAGGCCGACTAGGCCACGCCCATCATGGCCATGCCCACCCAGCAACTGGGCAGAGAACCGGTTGCTAAAAAAATTTAAGCCCACCCCTGTTATGATTTCCTTTTTAAAGGAGGCTATTATGGTCAATGCAAAGTGAAAATAATTTAGAGAAGTTTGAAGGATCATCTTTATCTCTGATATGTTGCAGTGTTTCATATCAATAATCCATTGGAAGGAGAATCTTTCAAGAGGATCCAACCAGCAAAAGTGCTTTCTTCCATGATAGGAACAAACCACACAAGGTAATCATTATTCAATTACTTGTTTTCCAGGAGCTGAAATGATGGTCAAGGTTATGAAGATGATTCAAACACCTGGTAACTTCAGTATCCTTTAAATAAATAATGACCAGTTTGATATTTCCCTCTCCTTTTTGTAATTGCTCAGCAAGAGTTATAAAATATTTATGCATTCACAGAGTAAATCATTTTGGAAGTTCCATACACATATGGTTGCAAGATTTCAGGATAGTACTCTCTCTCTCTCTCTCTCTCTCTCTCTCTCTCTCTCTCCCTCTCCCTCTCCCTCTCCCTCTCCCTCCCTCCCTCCTCCCTCCCTTTTTCTCAATTTCTGTCCTTCAATCTCTCTCTCTCCCTCTCCTCCCTTCCTCCCTATCGCTCTCTCTCTCTCTCTCCCCTTTTTGCAAAGCAAACCTCAGGGACTCTCACGCGTTGTTTTAATCTTCTGGGCAAATGGGGAAAGACAGTATAAATTAAAATGATTTTGTTACTTAAGTCAGCAGAGGATGGTGGCTTAGCAAGATGTACAGAAATTCCTACACCGCCTTCAGGTCTGTCATCTAAAATTAATGACTTATTCTAAAATGACAAAGGACTGTTGCGAGTTGCTCCCAGACAAAAGTTCTCCTACAAGGTTGCTCAGGGGATTCTTTGTTCAGTGTAGACGTCATTAACTACTGGCTAATCACAAAAGCCAAGGAAAGACCAATGGACATCTGGCATTGTCGAGTATGAAATTTTTAAAGGAAAGACCAGGCTAGGGTGTTTTTTATAAAAAAAGGAAATAAAACTTTGCAGTTATATAACAAATGTTGCCCTCCAAACCCTACGGTCTTCATGAATCAAAATAATTGTGATGTATTCTCCACCAGATGAAATTTATTTAACCCATCCCCTAGCAATATCTAACAATACCTTGTAGAAAGTAAAGCTTAACTAGCTTTTAAGTGGGAAAAATGCCTATTTAGAAAAAAGAAGCCAAAGCTTTCCCCTCTTGTTCCCATCAACTTAAATTTAAAAAAAAATCTACAGAGTGCAGAATGCTTGCTTCAAGTCTAGGAACTCCTTTGCATCCTAGAGGTGACATTGTTCACACTTTGAAGATACCTCGTGCCACTGTTACAACCCACTCCTGACACATTTAGTATTGGTAGAATTTTCTGCTTGTGCTTACAGATGCGCAATACTCTTCTAGATAGTGTATGTGCAAGGAGATTCCATAAATAAACACAAAGGGAAGGGAAAATTGTAGTTTTGGATGGAGTACTTATTGCTTTTTGAAGCAGCTTTGAAGGGTGCTTCTCTTGAAGCTTTGCTGAGGAAAATCACCACTGAAGCTGTAACTGTAGCCAGTTCTAATAAGCAACTCTGCATATGGCTCCACAATTATCATAGAGTTGCAAAGCTGAAAGACTGGGTACCTGCAATTGGTTCAGACAAGAATTAAGACAGTATAGGCAGGGGTGGGATTCTACCAGTTCGCCTATTCGCGACAACCGGTTGTTAACATTCTAAGCAGTTCAGAGAACCAGTTGCTAGAAAAAATTACTGGCCTAATCCTGTAAGGAAGGCAGGAAGGAAACATTCTGGTGTTGCTTACAGAAACTGCCTCCCCGTTAACCCTTATTACATTCTTGGCAGGACTGGATTTCCTGTCTCTGGAACTTCTCTGGAGTTCCCCCCCCCCTCCTTTGCTGGTACTTTGCTTGTATGGAGTGACCATTCAAGGTTACAATGGCACTGAAAAAAGTGAGTTATGATTGATTTGGCCACGCCTGTTGCAGCATCCCCACAATCATGAGAGGCCAGGCGAGGAGATGCCACCAAGCCATGTGAGTGATATTGAGTTGCCACCCCAGCCAATAACATGACCACCAAGCCATGCCCACCAACTAAGCCACGCCCACAGAACCGGTTGTTAAAAAATTTGAATCCCACCCCTGGGTATAGGCTATATTCCTTATACTGTTTTCCATTCTCTCATTTCTTTTTCCAAACAAAACATAAACTATTAAGATATATATTTTTAGAAATGTAAATATAATGCACTGATTTTTTTAGTATCTCATGAACTAATGACTACATAGGATATAGTAGATATATAATTAAGTTTTATACGTTACTTTTTTTTCTATCACTCTGCTACAATCTTTTAATAGGATGCTAATCTGACATCTCATTTTCTCCCCCTTTTCTTTCCAGGCGCTCATACCGAGAGTCCATGCCATTCTTCCTGGTTAGGATGTGGTTAGCTGGATGGTAGCTTTTGCCTAATTTTGGGCGTCTGTGCCAAAAATTGTGTGCGCGGTTGTGCACGCACGCTCACATGCCAGCACCCAGAAGGCAATGTGCCCCCCCATGCTCCCTGCACATGCATGCACAATCCCCCGTCCCCTTACCTGCACTACACCTTTTTGGCTGGTTTGAGGCCTTTTTCAACCTTCCAGGTTTGAGGAAAGCCTTTGCAGTCTGAAAAATAGCCTCATTTCGTCACTTCTAGTATTTCCAGAACTATTTCCAGAAATACAGGAAGTGATGCAGCCTATTTTTCAGGCTGCAGAGGCTTTCCTCAAGCCTGGGAGACCGAAAAAGGCCTCAAACCGGCCAGAAATCATCTGGGAGGTGCGCGTATGTACAGTGAGGTAAGTTTGCCTGCAGCTCGCGTGCCGGCACAAATGGCTCTGCGTGTCACCTGTGGCCCACGTGCCATAGGTTTGCCATCACCGTATTAGACAATCCATGACCCTAGAGCCCACCGTAGGTCATAATTTCAGAGATATTTCTTTATCGAAACAGAGAAAGAAAATGAACATGGGCAGGCAATGCGAGAGTGACTTCTAACTTTCTGCTCACTTCCCCATTGATCTTTCTTATGGGAAACTGGCAAGTTACATTCTTCTTTTCTCCTAAGGGGTAGGCTGGTGCAGTTTCCTCTTCTTTCACAACTATTAGTACAGTGCTGGTGAAGTCTTCTCCTCTTCCTCCTTCTCCTCCCCTTCCCAAAGGAGTTATATTTTAGCATCTCACAACATGGTTTCCAAAAGTCTAGGTTAGGGGTCTTCAAACGTGACTTGTGGACTTCAACTCTCAGAATTCCTCCTCCAGTCATGTTAGCTCAGGAATTCTGGGAGTTGAAGTCCATAAGTCTTCAACTTGCCAAGTTTGAAGACCCTTGGTATAGGTCTTCTCACTGTCTGAAAATTATTTCTGACCATTGCTGTAATCAGTACTATTTCATGTGTCCTCCCAAAATCCCATCCTCCATGCCTGGCAAAGTGTGCCAGCCATATCTTCACTGGAAAGCCTTTCAAATTGCTGATTTACTTCTATGAGCAATCCCATGAAGACTAATGAACCAATGACACTAAGTCCTGAAAGTCTAGTTTATGAGGCTGGTAGGTTTACCAGTAAGAATGAGAATTTCACATTTCAGTTCAGATTAGTCAGTCGTGGGATTCAATTTTTTTTACTGCTGGTTCTGTGGGTGTGGCTTGGTGGGCGTGACTTGGTGAGTGTGGCAGGGGAAGAATACTGCAAAATCCCCATTCCCGCCCCACCCCACTAACCTGCTTTCCAGCTCCTTTCTCCTGTGCAGAGCAACAAAAGAACACCCAGCCAATCAGCTGGGACTCAGGAGGCAGAGAATAGATGGAGGTGGGGCCAGTCAGAGAGGTCGTTTGCCAGTTCTCCGAACTACTCAAAATTTCCACCACTGGTTCTCTAGAACTGGTCAGAACCTGCTGAATACCACCTCTGAGATTAGTCCTTTGTTCTTCTTTGGACTTCTCTGGCATTATTGCACTGAATTCTGGACCACATCAGAAGCTTTTCAGACAACTAATCACATGAACCGGCATCCATGAACTTTCCATGACCTTGCAAAAAGATCATTATTAAGAGGATAATGGCTGGTTCACACACAAAAAGAATCAGCTCCAGGTATTCAGTTGTAATATCTATTTGATATTTCTAATTCATCTGAAGTTAGAAAAAAGGGGAGACAATTTGCTCAAGATAGCAAAAAATAATAATGGAGACACACACACACACACACACACACACAGAGAGAGAGAGAGAGAGAGAGGAGAGAGAGAGAGAGAGAGAGAGAGAGAGGTGTACTTCTGAATTATGGTAACAAGGTGACCTCTTGTGTTCAATGTAGAAATTGCAGTTTACCTTCTATTACTGCTCTGCTGTTACAAATTTAAACCATAATCTTAATTTCAAGCTCACTTCACAATTTTTCTTTGTACATGGTTTTTTAAAATTCAGTGTTTCAGAATTATACCCCAGTTGCTACTTTTCTATGTTTAGTTTAACTGGTTTCTGGTGAATTTTTACTGTTTTCCGGTGAATATATTTGGAACACAAAGTGGATAAAATCCACACATCATTAAGTTGCTAATAAAAGCCACTGTATTAGTACATGTATATATGCATGGAACAGCTGGTTTATGGTACTTTCATTGTGTAATCACTCTGAGAACAGGATAATCTAATACTGTATCTCTTATGTGATGATGTATGTATGCAATGGAAATAGGCCAGTAGTAGGAACTGGCCGAACCAGTCCAAACCGGTAGCATACCACCACCGAAATAGGCTCCAAAATAAAAATCTCGACCAATATAGGTAGTCCATGATCACAATTGATCAAAATGTCTGTTAAGTGAAAAAGTTGTTAAGTGAATGTTGCCCCATGTTATGACCTTACTTGTCACAGTTGTTAAGTGAATCACTGCAATTGTTAAGTTAGTAACATGGTTGTTAAAGGAAACTGGCTTCCCCATTGACTTTGCTTGGCAGAAGGACACAAAAGGAGATCACATGACTCCGGTTCAATGCAACTGTCATAAATATGAATCAGTTGCCAAGTATCTGAATTTTGATCATGGGTTCATGAGAATGCTACAATGGTCATATAGGTGTGAAAATGGTCATAAGTCATTTTTTTCAGTGCCATTGTAACGCCAGTCACTAAATGGACTGTTGTAAGTCAAGGACTACCTGAGATCAAACACGTTGGTACAATATGGGCAGATGGCTGGACTCAAAAATTAATTGAACCAAACTGATTGAGACATATATGAATGAGCAAAGATAGTGGAAAGTGTTTTATCAGTGCAATTCATTGTAAACAATTCATGTGGTTAACCCCAAAAAAGTGATAAAGATGTGTAAAAATCACTATTGAGAAATTTTCTATATTCTTAAAGCTTTTTAATAAAAAGTGGAGAAAATTAATTTGTCAATGGTAACATTGGTTCAGTTAAAATTACCAAAAAGTACAATTCTTTTTTTTTTTTTGGAAAAATACTTTATTAGTTTTACCTTTAAAAGAACAACACAACTACAAGTTATGTACAACAAAAAGACAAACAGGCCTTAGCATAGGCCAAGAGGGAGAAAGAGGAAAGCCTAAGAGAGGGAAAGGGAAGAGTAAGGGAGGGGAAGGATAGAGTAGGAAAACAGTTAAAATAAAACCATATTTTGTGACTGTCTGTAAGATCCTTTCTTCTTCAAAAGTATCATCGGCGGTGCTTTTCTTTATCTCTGCTTCGAGGCCCTCGCCATAATTTTCCTAGAGGTGATCTATCTTTGGTTTAGCCAATTATACAAAGGATTCCAATTGTTGTAATAGGATGAGGATTCTTTATTTTTAGTGCTTGGGTTAGTTTGTCCATTTCGGCGCATTGTAAAATTTTCTGAATAACCATATGTTCAGTGGGAATGGAAGGTAATTTCCAGCACTGGGCAAATGCCAGTCTGGCTGCGGTTAAGATATGAATTACAATATACTTCGATTTTTGGGTATTTGTTTATCAAAAATTCCTAGAAGGAAGGACTCTGGTTTGTACTCTATTTGTTCCTTGGTTATTTCCTCTAGCCAGCGCCTAATTTCAAAAAGTACAATTCTTTATATATGGGTCAGAAGTAAATGCCAGAATTCTGTGGGCAGTACTGTAGGTAATTAGGTATAATATGCAGCTATAAAGACAACGGAGGAAGAAGTACTTTTATTCTTTTTCTCCATTCACTATTTCCTGTCATTCTGTGATTACTAGGCCTGAAATAGGATGAACAGTCTATCCACTGGCACCTTAAACAGAGCACTTTTTCTATACTTTGGGAATTGTGCCCTATGGAATGATTAATTTTTGGATTCACCATTAAGGATGAATCCAATAAGGAGAATAGGGTCCTTCCAAAGTCAGTGACTTCATGATTCTGAAAATGCTTTCTTTGTCTTTTGACTTCTCTGCAGTCAGAGCTTGATTAATGCCATTAATGCATTCAAGGTCAGATCTTTCCTTCGTCCCAAGACAAAATGCAATTATACTATTGAGTTAATATAATGCAGCTCAAAATCAATAAAATCACAAGTGGAGAAAAGATGCTTTTCAATTCTTGTTCATAAGAATTTTTGGAATGTCCTTTCTCAAAAGTTCATTATTGCTTCCTTTCTCCTCTTGAAGACCTTCTTGTCTCTGTGTTTCTGTTTCTGTGTTTCTGTTGAATTGTTTTATCTGCTGCTTAATCTAGTAACTATTATCATGTTTTATAAATGCTTCAGCTTTTAATTTTGCTTGTGAATTCATCTTGATTGATCCAAAGTTTGAACTTTCGAAGTTCCAAGTTTGAAATCCTGTCATTTTGGAACAGCATTAAGATCACAGAATATATCAAATTATTTCTTCTGGGATCAGTAACAGGGCTCAGACTTCTAAAAAGTTGTATTTTTCTGCCATTAGTTCCTTCCTCATCAAACTCCAGCTGATTCTTTATAAATTGAGGATATTATAAATGTTGGAAGTTATCAGAAAAGGATAAAATGAGGTTGGGCAGGAAGTAAGGAAGAAGCAGCAGCAGCATTGAATTCAAATAATAGAAAGCATTCCAGTTCTTTCTGCCATCTTTATGAACTATGAGCAACAAAGCAGTTTCTAGAAATCAGGTTAATATAATGTATTAAAAATAAGGAATTACTGCAAGAAATTATATGATGTAACTTCAATTAGAAGTCTTCAAAATTATATGATTCCAACTTCCACTAGAAGGGTTCAAAAATTATCAAGGGGAAACCTGTGTTTAGGTACATGAAAATATTATATCAGAAATGAATAATGAATTGTTTAAATTTGCTTAGATTAAATCATACATTCAAAAAACAGAATATAGTCATCAACTCTGAAAATCAATTACATTGAAATGAAGCAATAACAAATTCTACTCTAAAGTTCATTATAAAATGGAGTAAGTTAAAGTAACTGTATATGGTAGATTAAAAGGAAGAGATTTTTACAAATCCATTAATTTTGACATTTAGATGGAGATACAGTAATACTTTTTATATGAAACAATTTTATGAAAAAAATACATTAATGGCCTATAATACACCAGTTTTGTTGGAAATGTCACAGAATCACAGGGAATTTTCTTGACAAGCATGACATTGGGAATAGGAGGATTAATACCATGAAACTTATTAGTATATGATTAACTCTTAGTTCATTAAATAGGAGACACTGTCAAAGTTTTGTGAAATAATTTAATAGAAATATCATAATTGGGCTGATCTTGAAAACATTAAGCAGGTCTGGATAAAGATGAATATTCCAGTGGGTGAGCATCAGCAAGAAATCCAACGCTGTGTAATGGTAGGTGGGAATGACTTGGAAAACGGGACAGCATCAGACTGCACAACTACAGGTAGTCCTCAACTTACAACAGTTCACTTAGTGACCGTTCTAAGTCACAACAACACTGAAAAAGTGACTTGTGGCCATTTTTCACACATTTGAGCATTGCAACATTCCCATTGTCATGTGATTTACATTGGGATGCCTGACAACCGAATCACATTTATGACGGCAGCGTCCCAGTTGTATGATGCCCTTTTGCGACCTTCTGACAAGCAAACTCAGTGGGGAAACCAGATTCACTTAACAACCGTGTTACTAATTTAAGAACTGCAGTGATTCACTGAACAAAGGTGGCGAGAAAAGTCCTAAAATGAGGCAAAACTCACTTAACCACGTAAATTTTGGCCTCAGTTGTGGTTGTACATTGAGGACTACCTCTAATGTGTAAGGAGGAGGGAGGAGGAGAGAAGGGAAATGGGAAATGTTTGCTAGAGAGTAAAAAGAAAGGAGGGGAGAAATACTTTCAGACTTGCATAATGTAACCTTGCAATAAATATAGAGCTTGTAATCCTTCACTTCTTGTCTAGACCAGGGCTCTCCAATATTAGCAACTTTAAGATTTGTGGACTTCAACTCTCTCCAGGCTTAAAGTTGCCAAGGTTGGGGACCCCTGGTCTAGACTACCTTGCAAAATAAACAGATGGTAAATTAGGCTGGGAGAAAAAGGCAGAAGAAAAGGAAAAATACTTTCATATTTGTGTGTGTGTGTGTGTGTGTGTGTGTGTGTGTGTGTGTATGTAGAGTATATATACTGTTGTACCTTGCCCAAAGGGATGCGGTGGTTCAGTGGGTAAGATCCTGAGCTTCTCGATCAGAAAGGTCGGCAGTTCGGCGGTTCGAATCCCTAGCACCACATAACGAGGTGAGTTCCCGTTACTTGTCCCGGCTTCTGCCAATCTAGCAGTTTGAAAGCATGTAAAAATGCAAGTAGAAAAATAGGGACCACTTTGGTGGGAAGGTAGCAGTGTTCCGTGCGCCTTCAGCATTTAGTCATGCCGGCCACATACCCACGGAGATGTCTTCGGGCAGCACTGCTCCTCGGCTTTGTAACGGAGATGAGCACCGCCCTTTAGAGCCAGAAATGACTAGCACGTATGTGCGAGGGAACTTTTACCTTTACCTTGCCCAAAGTTCTATTGTGACCTAGTGTGGCATATAAAAATGCCACCAATCAAGAACATGGATGCATACAATGCTATCCCCAAAAGCTTCACACAAGAAACACTTGTGACAGAAAAGCTAGTATCCTTTTGGGAATCTTTACATTAGGAAGAGACAGGTTGCAGGTGGAAGGCTTGATGAGTTTATCCTAATTTTCTCAACTGTGTTGCAGCTGCACGGTTGTTGTTTTTAATGCTCCTATGATAATCATGGTTCATGGCAGTGCTATTTCCTTATTATCATCTGTCAAAGAAATCTCTAGTTCTTAGGAGTTTCCTTCCCGAGAGTGAAGACAGCAAATAGTGTCAGACACTGGTTTCATGATAAAGACAACTATCTTAGAATAGCATCGGGAAGAATGTGTAAGTCACCTAACAGTGATTTGGGTTGGAAATATATAAACCAGGATAGACATTTTCATACTGTCTCTTTAAGGAAATGCAAAACGCTGTAATTGGGTGTGGTTTCTCAAACGACCATAAGATGGAGCCAGAAACCTGGGTAGTCTTAGTCTTAGTCTCAGAAGAGAGTCTCAGTCTGTTTTTCTTCTGTTGGAGAGTATTGCCGTTCCTTCTAATGACTGCTATTCCTGGATTTGATGTAAGTCTGATACTGAACTGTTTTTGATACTGGATTTTGTTATTGGATTATCTCTGGACTGAAAACTGACTGACTAACCTGTGAATGACTTTGGACTGCTTATTTTGAACTTTGCTTAAATCTTTATTGACAGTAAAAACCTACATTTACTGTACAGTGTATCTGTGTTGTGTGTGTGTGTTATTCAAACACTCTCAATACGACTCCCTGTATGCGCTCATTCTCCTGACAGGGAACTACCTCAACAGAATGTCTGAAAAATGTTATTTTATTGTTTATTTAGGCAATGTTAATCTCTGAATGTTTGAAAGCATGTCATTATTCTGAAAACCTACACACTATTGGTTTCCCACTGTTATTATATTCAATTTATTGCCATCTATTTTTCCATAGGAGGGTCAGGCAACCTTACCATTTCAGAAGAAAATCCAAGGGAAGTAGGTTTTCTCAGATGTAAAAAAAGTTATTGAGAATCCAATTCCTAAATTATGTGATTCTGATCTATTTTATAGTTTAATTGCTCTTATATTTCAGAAGAATGCTGGCCTTATACTGTATAATTTGGCCTGCCTATTGTTTACCTAGGGACGTGGTAGCTCAGTGGCTAAGATGCTGAGCTTGTTGATCAGAAGGTCGGCAGTTCAGCGGTTCGAATCCCTAGTGCCAATAATGAAGTGAGCTCCAATTACTTGTCCCACCTTCTGCCAACCTAGCAGTTCAAAAGCATGTAAAAAATGCAAGTAGAAAAATAGGGATCACTTTGGTGAGAAGGTAACAGTGCCTTAAGCATTTAGTCATGTCAGCCACATGACCACGGGGATGTCTTCAGACAGTGCTGGCTCTTCAGCTTAGAAACGGAGATGAGCACCGTCCCTAAAGCCAGAAACAACTAACACGCATGTGCAGGGGAACTTTTACCTTATTATTTACCTATATAAAAACAACCAAGAAAGACCAAGGCTATAAGATCTAACAAAAATTACAAAAAGAATTTGTAGAAGGTTGCCTGGTTGCATCAAGATAGGATGATACAACATAAATTAACATTTCTAATCCAGATTTGGATGTGTAATTTAGTCCCAAATGTGCAGACTAGATTCAGAATTGTACAGGACCATGAAACCATCTCTTCCTACTGCACCTTAGTGACTGGAATTGCTAACCAGTACCATTTCAGAATCCTGGTAATGTCATCCTTGCTTCCAAATAACTAAGGCATACATTTTTAAGGAGAACAATTGCCAGTGGTTTGCAAAACACTGCAAATGCCAAAAGGGTGTGTGTGTGTGTGTATATACCTGTGTGTAGTCACAAACACTTATTTTTCCACTTATATTTCACCCAAACTATACACAATAATTCATTTAGATAAATTGAATAATTATCCACTATAGCCACTATCAAATTGCAGATGAAGGGCAGATTGGATTTAGGAATAATAATCTCACAATTGCTTTTTAAAGGATATTTATACAATGCCATTTGTCTATCCATTGCAAAACAATGAGCCGTGCATAAATGACATATCCAAAACATACGTTCTACTTTAGAGAAGCCATATATTTTTATAAAAAGTGCACTGCTCACTATTCCTTAATATGAATATTGGCAGTAACCATTATATTGACTAATAAATTCTTTAAATCAATTCATCTTTGTGATTCGGTACAAAGTGCGACAATAACCTGGGCACTATCCCCTATCCTGTTTACTGCACTTTAAAATTTTAAAACAATGCTCATTAACGTAAAATCTTTAAAACCAATTTCCTTTCATTAAAAAATAAACAACAGTATTAATTTTTTTTTGCCTATAATGTAATCAACATCTCATTAGTCCATTCTATTGGTAAAATGAAACACTGTTTTTATTTGGCTCATATTGGGGTACTTTGATGCTTTCATTTGACTTCATTTTCAAAGTTTAGAAAGTTTTGGTGCCGGATACACAATTAAGACAATGCATGTAAAACGGGACAGGGCTTGGATCACACTTTGCATTTTTAAAATCCCTTCTTGCCCTGTGCAGATTCCCTTAGGATATGGAAGAGCAGATCAGCCCCACTGTTGCCTGAAAAGAAAAAAACAAACAAACCACTTTTTCAAATATGTGGTTATAATTGGTTTGTATTAATTCTTCATGAAAGTTTAATCATGTCAAACATTTGACAGCTATCTCTCTTATTTGGCGACATTTATTGTACAAACAATGGAAAGGATAAAGGGAACACAGGGACCTGGAAATACAATTACAACACATTAGAAACGTTATGGCTTCATTAGTTATTTTAAAGTAAAATGTGTGTACTTTCTCATTTCTTTGGTAAAGCTACTGATAAACCATGAGATTAACAAGGCATATCACTGAGTGTATTGCTGTTGTCCACTTGTGGTACTTCTGGACAAGTAATCTAACCAAATCCAAGCTTTAAATATCACCATTTGTAATTTGTTTTCTACTTATCATATTCCTTACACTACCCTACCAGTCACATAACCTCTTCCAAGAAAACCAGCAACTTCTTTCTTTACAGAAGGAAAAGAGAAAATGCTTTGAGATTCTAAGGGTGACACTTGGTTGACATAAAATACTGGAGGCTAAAGATGTTTGCCATTTCAGCTGGTTCTAAGTTAGAGATATATATTAATTCTCAATATAAATGTTAAACCCTTTGCAATTTACTTATCCTTGTAAATCTTGGGTTGTATGGCTTCTAATAATACTACTTTACTAGCAGACAAACCAGGAGAATAAAGGTAGTCCTTGACTTACGATCACAATTGAGCCCAAAATTTCTGTTGCTAAGGGAGACATTAAGTGAGTTTTGCCCCATTTTATGATTAAGTGAATCATTGTAGTTGCTAAGTTAGCCACATGGTTGTTAAGTGAATCTGGTTTCCCCATTGACTTTGCTTGCCAGAAGGTCACAAAAGGTAATCACATGACCCTTGAACATTGCAACCATCATAAATATGAGTCAATTGTCAAGGGTCTGAATTGTGTTCACATGGCCATGGGGATGCTGCAATGGTTGTAAGTGTGAAAAAGTCGTAAGTCACTTTTTTCAGTGATATAATTTTGAACAGTCCACTAAATGAATTGTTGTAAGTCAAGGACTACCTGTATTTGCAGTAGGTGCTGATCATCATATACAAAAATGCACTCTTATACATATTTAGATTAAATGAATGAAATTAATAGTAGATTATGGTTAATTGCAGCCAAAGGCTTGAACAGATATAAAAGATATAGTCTACACTACAGCATAAGTTTAGCTAAAACTTTTAGGACAACATGTATGACATTAGCATTATTTAATACATTCATTACTTTTTTAAAAAGGCATTTAAAAGCAGTATTTTTAAGACACCTAGAAGTCCATCATTAGAAACCAAGTAGATACAGTTCCACTGTTTCAGAAAGTTTTTTTATCCAGTGCAGTCTTGGTATTTCTTCTCATTTTACCTAAATTAAAAAGAAAAGAAAGATTAAAGAAGTGCAATAATACCATCTGATTCAAAGTAGTGCTCAGGTGCTGGTTAAAGCTGATAGTTGTTCAAACTCTAAGTCAAGTCTCAAATGTCTCACTCTCCATTTTAGCAGCCACTGGCATTCTTTTTTTAGGTATGCAGAGCTACCAAAAAAGAAGACCACTTGCTCACCTGCACAGCTCTGATAGAAGCCACAACAGCATCAGGACAGCTGTGATATCATTTCCCCTCTTTGCTTGCCTTGCCAACACCCACGCACAGCTGCACAGCAGTATCTGATATGCCTTCCATGGACTAATCAGAAGCCCTTCACTTGGTGTTATTCCTTGCAACCCGTTTCCAGCCAACATTCCAACTGACATGGCAAAAAGTTTATTCTATATAACCTGCACTTCAGATAGACAGCCATCTGCAAAGCCGGTGCTCTTCAGAGAATTTTCACACCACACTTTTTCTCCAGTGTGAACACTGCTGGTAGTGGTGGTGTGTGTGTGTGTGTGTGTGTGTGTGTGTGTGTGTGTGTAAGACAGTTGGGTAAGAATATAATAAGGGAGTTTTTCATATATTCAAAAAGAGAATCTCTCCATGTATGTCTCCTCCTCAGTTTTTCTGGTGTATACACTGAAGATACTTTTTATCTTCTTACCCCACTGTCTTCCCCTTTTCAAGGTTTATCTGGTAGTCATTTGTAATTCAATACAGTGACCATCACTGGGGCAACTGATAAAATATTATTACTCCTATGTCCAAAAAGACATTCCATAAACAATCCTTTATCGTTCTAATTGAGAATGGTGGACTGAACTGAGTTCATTGTTTCAGTAGTTCTGTAGCAAGAAAGTACATATATTGGGGCATGAGACTAGGTTATTTGAGGAATAACCTTGCAACTTTGGTCATTACCTGAACCATCAGTCAGCCATAAGACCAAAAATGGTTCCCATCTAAAGAACTAGAATCTAGGGGGACACCAGAAGTTTGCCTTTTCTATCCCTCTGCTTGCCCCCTGGAACACCATTTCCTCTACCTCCACATTACTTTAACCCTATCTCTACTAGTCTTTTGGAGAGTCCTTAAAAATGGGCTAATTAGGTAAACCTATGTGATATAGGTATTGTTGATGGCAACCGTAGTTTCCACTTTTTTCATTTTACTCCAGTCCATTCTGATTTTTAATTTTCAGTTTGTATTCTTACACTTTGGCCACTTAATGAGAAGGAAGGACTCACTGGAGAAGAGCCTAATGCTGGGAAAGATTGTAAGATTGCAAAAGGAGAAGAGGACGACAGAGAATGAGGGGGCTGGATGGAGTCACTGAAGCAGTAGGGGTGAGCTTAAATGGACTTTGGGGGATGGTAGAGGACAGGAAGGCCTGGAGGAACATTGTTCCTGGGGTCGCGATGGGTCAGACACGACTTCACAACTAACAACAATTCTTACACCAAATGTTTTTGGTGATGATCTATGCTTTCCACCCAAAGCTGCCTCTGTAAGATGGGTGCAAATAAATTGAATAAAATAAAGCACCCCAACATTTCTTTAATGTTTGTTCAGCCAGTTCAAACCTGACAGTCCCAAAATTTAACCTGGACACTAATAGATACAAGATCTCTCAGATTTACCTTCTAACTTACCATATTTCACAAGAGATTTAGACGTTCCTATGCCGGGTAGTACTATTTTCCATACCATTGCTGTCTTCTGATTTCCTGTACAGAATAAAGAAGGGTGGGTTCAGATTTTTTCCCATTTATTAAGTTCAACATGGACTTTTATCCTTAGATGGGTTTTCACATTGTTAACTCTTGCTTGGCTAAACGTCCCCAGCAATAGAGCAGAACAGAGACATAAGATGTGGTTTTAAAAGTAAAGGCTAGCCATCAGTGAGGAGGCTTCATATCTTCTAGAAATACACTATATAATTGATACTATGTACATATTTTTACATACATTTACTATGTAAATGAATAAGACAGCCTTCACATTCCCTTCTAGAAAAATGCAAGTGAGGGAGCAAAATTCTAAGCTTCAAACCATAGGTGATCTTTTTCCGCCTATAGAGAAATGCAAAATGAGAGTTTCTTCAATGTTCTGAATAAGCTAGAAACTGCTAGTCCCCTGTGGTTACATAAAAAGGCATGTGAGGCATTGATAAGAACTGGTGGGATTTCCCAGAATACTATTGTGACACATGATTGTTCTATTCTAATTTGGCTAGTTTGTAGTATGTTTCCATTTAATGCATTGATTTGAAACAAAGCCATTTTATTGGCTGAATTATAAATTACCTCAACATCAGCTACTGAGTGGAGGATCAAGATATGGGACTAACAGAGGTACAGTATACTTGGTTAAATAGGCTGTTGAAGTTTGTTTCCCTGGGTTGTCCATCCTAGCAACTAACTAGTTCACAACTGCAGTAAATTAAAATCTAAGAATTATTAGGTTTTGTATTTAGGAGGTTGCCTGAGTGAGTGATTGAACATGGGAATAACCTGGGAGCATAGTATAACAAGATTTATATATAACAAGAACAACTTATTATCTTGTAAACAATTGGCAAATCAAATAAATAAAAAATAAATAAATAAAGATGACTAGAAGAAAAACTACCATTTCCTGTAACAGTTTTGTTTTCAGCAAGTCTCTGGTCTCTGGGAAATGTGTATATGCAGATATGAGTTTGCAGCATGGAAGCAAAATGTACTTTGTCTATTCAATGGCTTTGTCAACAAAAAAAAACCCGTCCTTTCCCTATCCCTTTGGTGGAATCATGGGGAGAACAGTCGGATACTACCACTACTATTTTTAAGCAGAATAGCATTTCAGTAATGCCTCTTACAAGTTAAATGTGAAAAAAGATCAAGCTTGATTACCTTAGAAGAAGCTTGCAATAGATTTTCCCCCCTTATTTTACAAGTGAAGTCAGTAACACTTTCATTAGCAGACAAATAAACAAATGAGACAGAATTAATATTTGAAGTCCAACCCCCATTAAAATTGAATGGTAATGGTGTTGGTTGTCATGAAACAGTACTGCTTTAACTTTACAACAAGAACATTATTACTTACAATGTTTCTATTTGTTCGAATTCTTTTTCAACTTCTGTAAAGAGAAAGAAACCAATGTGATTTGTATTTTCTGTTGGTATATTTTACTCACTTACTTACTTAATATTTCAAGCCTGACTCAAGCCTTTGAGTCAGCCTTGGCTCCTGGTGACTGCCTGGACTAAATGTTTTCATTTTTTGGAAGTAGTTTGTTAGGGCTAAGAGAGAATAACTGGCCCAAGACCCACAGTCAATTTTCTAGCCTAAGGTGGAACTAGAACAAGAACTATCTCCTGGTTTCTAACCTGGTGCCTTAACCACTACACCAAACTGTGTAAAATTTTATTCCATTTATTTGGGGTTTTTTGCTTGTTTATGAGTTCAAGGGATTCTATAGTCAATTGAATAGTTAATATAATGGATTAACATGATCACTTTCAAAATCTTTCTACAAGAGGAATTATGCCTATTGACTTAGTTGGAAATATGGAAAGAGAAAATTTCCAGAAATAGAATACTGAGCTGGAAGCACGTTACATTGTGTATAAAATACTTTCCCCACTAATACTGCAAGATAAGAAGAGCTGCTGTTTCTTCCTTTAGTGTGCAGAAGACCTTTGCCCATTTAATTACCAGTATAGTTAACAGCCACATTAGTTTAATGTCAATACATTTCCTCTCTGTAGTGCGACTAAATGATTTTACTTTGTGCTTACTTAAATATTATTTTTTTAATACTGCCAATTACTGAAATTGCTTGGCTGTATATAATAGACATAATAACATAATAAAACATAAAATAAGTAATTAGAGAAGTAATAAAATTAAACTAACTCTTGATGGGTAATAACTCTCCCCCATAAAAAGGGGGCTATGTATTGAACATCTTTTGGAAAAGTTTCAATTCTTGTGATAAGAAGCACATGTAGAAGCACATTTGGCCCAAGATACAAGGACATCATGCATGTCATGACATCATCTCACAAATGACACAAAATATGCAGTTCTTATGCAGGATGAAGTAATGATACACATGGGACTATTCCCTACTCCACCGCCCATGGATATCCATAGGAGGGTATTCTAGCCATCATCCACAACTATAAGGAAGGTGCCTGAAAGGGAATCTCTCCAGGTGATGTCAATGAACATGGTTGATGCAAGGTATGAATGGACAATAAAGTGTTCTTCTACCCTGCAATCTTCAACCAAGGCACTTTTCATTTTCTTGGAGACCAATTGGAGAACATGAGTTTTCCCTTTCAGTGGCCATAGATATTATTTTAGGATTAGCAAGATTTCTCTCCCAGTCCACCACATCCCTTTCTGATACGCAACAAATCCTCAAAATGAAAATGCAGTTCAACTCCTTTGCTAAGTTCAATTTTCAATATTTAAAGAACATGCTACAAAATCTTTATGTATCTTGTTCAAAATATAGCATCGGCAAAAGTATAGCATCTGCATCATCATTTAATTTTCTACTGAATAACAACTAAACCCAGATACTTTGAAGTGAGCACTATTTCCTTAGAGATGTTTTGATACGCAAATGTGTCCAGTTACTTGTACCCCGACTTCTATGAATGGCTTTTAAAAGAAGAAAATCCTCTAGTAAAGTTTCTCTTTGTTAAGGTATAATAAAGCAAGGGTGGCAGTCAAGGACTTATAGGCATCATGCAGTGTCTGGTTTTCTTTTTTTTTTTCCCCGTGCAAAAATTGCTGGGGGGAAAAACCAGCAAATTCAGCAACACAATTTGCTAGTGACACATGCTAGGAATTTCACAGATAGATAAAATGAATCATTTTGCTTGCTGGCTCAAAATTGAAAATAATTTTTATGGGAAAATCATGTTGTCCTGTGTACACTATTGAGTTGGGTTCAACCCCCTAAGAGCAGCCCTGTCAGCAACATCTGCATTATGCAGTGATACCAAAATGATAACATGCACACGGGGTTTTTTACACTTATGTTTTGATGTCTGGTGCATGTACCTAAACCATGCCATTCAGGGGTGGGATTCAAATTTTTTAACAACCAGTTCTGTGGGCATGGCTTGGTTGGTGGGCATGGTTTGGTGGTCATGTGACTGGGTGAACATAGCTTGGTAGTCATGTTATTGGCTGGGCATGGCCAACTCAACATCACTCACATGGAGGCACGCTTCTCCTCGCCTGGCCTCTCATGACTGTGAGGATGCTGCAACAGTCGTAAGTGTGAAAAATGGTCATAAGTCAACTTTTTCAGTGCCATTGTAACTTTGAATGGTCACTCCACAAAAGCAAAGTACCAGCAAAGGAAGGAAAAAAAAACTCCAGAGAAATTCCTGAGACAGGAAGTCTAGTCTTGCCAAAAATGTAATAAGGGTTAACGGAGAGGCAGTTTCTGTAAGCAACACCAGAATGTTTCCTTCCTGCCTTCCTTACAGGATTAGGCCAATAATTTCTTCTAACAACCAGTTCTCCGAACTGCTTAGAATGTTAACAACCAGTTCTAGCGAATAGGTGCAAACTGGTAGAATCCCACCCCTGATGCCATTGTGTCATGGTGTAGTCACATTTTGTCGTGCGTGCGCCTCTTGCTCCCAAGAACTCTGTTCACCTTTTAATGTAGTCCTGGATCCATCACATGAAGATAAAATGCAGTCCTCAGCCAATAAAATATTACTTGACCCTATTACAGAACTTTGTTCTTAAATTCTAACTATAGAAAACTATAAGAGAAAACAAGGTTTACCTATTTTTATGGTTTAGTGCAATCTTTCCTAACTTTGCATGCTCAGTTCTGTTGGACTTAAGTCCCTACAATTCCATTTACATTATGTATCTTGGATCAGGAATTTTAGAAGTTGAGGTCCAATACAATGGGAACATATCAGCACAGACTACTGGTAGAAGCCATACTGATGTTCCACATGTCATATATCATGATGCAAATTATACCCTTGCAAATTAGTTTATCTGCATGATTTGTGTGATAACATAATGACATAATGCAAGAAATTAATTACCCTTCCTTACCCTCTGAGACCCCCCAAGAAGCTCCCATCATAAACAGAGGTTTACCATTCATGTCATCCACTGTTCTTATTGCACACAAAACCTCAAATAAAAGAACCATATTTGAATATGTTATTCTTCCATATCTTACCAATGTTTGCTTCTTTCTTTTTGGAGCATACTTCATAGATAAAAATAAGTGCTACTAAAATGATAACTTCAGCAGCTATTACAAGAAATGGTTTGAGAGGTGTTAGATACGTCAGGACTTTGAAAGTTACTTCTCCTTTGCTTTCACCTAGTAGAAATACAGCTTTGCACCAGTAAGAACTGGTATCTAATTCAGAGGAATCAGAGATCTTCAGCTTGGTTGTGTTTGGATGTGTCTGGAGAAAGCTGTACTTCTCTGGCATCAGGGTAGAATTAATAACCACCTGACAAAAGAAAAAAGAATGAAGAATCTTCATGATACATTCATAAATCATCATTAGAAATACTAATATATAGATATTTAAATATATAAATGAAAATTCTAGCAGGAAAATTATAACAGTGAAATAGACATGTGAAAGAGAAATTAAAACACAAACAATCTTTCGAAATCTATGAACATTTAATTCACAGTCTAGCTGGGTTAAGATTGGGTCTAATATTACAAAAGCATGACTTGAAAAGCATCTTGAAATAATGGGGCAGGGGAGAGAGGATTCCTCCCATAAACGAAACAGAACTTTACCTCTCCACTTCCATTATTTGAATACCAGATCCAAAAACTTGGGTTAAAGTGGGTTGTCCCATTGCCAACTTCACAAGTAAAGACCACGGTGTCACCCACATAACTGATTATATGCTTAGACTTTACATGGACTTGAGGCACTAGGAAAAACAAAAAAGAACTGTGAGACTGTATGAAAAGGGCACTTTCTGTTCAGGGGTGATCGAAAGTTGTGTTGTGTTACTGTGTGGTTTGGAAGCGTTACTGCTTCAGACACGAAAACTGTGCAGACAGTGGTGAGGACAGCAGAAAAAATTATTAGAAGTTCACTTCCTTCTATCCAGGACACAGCATATAAGCAATGCATGACCAGTGTCCGCAGTATTGTCAGAGATGCTACACATCCTCTCCATGACCAATTTTCTTTGTTACTTTCCTGGAGGAGGCTTTGTGGTTTCCAAAGCAGAACAACTAGATTCTGTCATAGCTTTATATCATATAAAATCAACCTTGTTAACTTTCAGCTATGTATTAAAAATGGATTGTGTTTATATACATAATACATACATGCATACATACATATGTGTGTGTGTGTGTGTGTGTGTGTGTGTAGCATATGTATATGCATGTATGTGCATGGGTATATATTTTTTCTTTTGAGAGCAGATATCAGAATTTCATTTTTTAAAGTTCTCCATTTAATATGGCTATGCCAAGTGAAGAAGTCCCTACTTCTAAGCATAGTGTCACCTCTTTTTTCAACCTCTGACAATGTTTTGTAAGTCCATAGACACAGGCAGATGCTTCTATTACTGTACATGGCTGCCGGGCAAATTCTGAGAGTTGACATCCATACATCTTAAAGATGTCAAGGTTGGGAAACCTTGCTGTACACTACAACATAGGGTCAAGCAAAGTGATGCTTTTTGTGATGTAAAATGTATATTTACATATTCTCTACACAGTATCTTTATTTTTAGTTTTCATCCTTTTATTCTGTTTTGTAGCGCCTCTCTAAATCCAACTAAACTCTGCATGTATTCTTTGGTTACTAGCTTCCCACAAAAAAAGAAAGGGAAGAAGAACTAAAAGATGCAAATTAAACCATCAACTTACACCATTTAGATATAAAAAATGGAAGTCAACCAAAAGTAAGACCTCACTATCATGACCACATGGCTGTTCCAATAAATACATTTTCCTTGGGGAAAAAAATCACACACCACACATACACAAACACACAAATAGGGGAGGGAGAGGTGGGAGAGAGAGTGAGAGAGAGAAAGAGAGGGAGATTGAAGGAGGAAAAACTAAGGGAAGAAAAAAAGGATGTTCCTATAAATACATTTTTCCTTGTGAAAAAATCACATATCACACACACACAAAAATAGAGGGGGGAAGAGAGAGAGAGAGAGAACACGCAACGCTTCAATTTTTCTGAATCAGTTGAATTATATTTTCTCCTTTGTTTGAATTCCAGTGAACAGACTGCCTGGCCTTTTCAATCATTGGCAGCTCTATACCATTTTCAACTTTAAAACATGCATTTTGAGTTCATCATTAGCAAAGCTGTTCTCTTAATCATTTCTCCATTATGTTTACCGTCAAATCTATGAGTTATAATTTTTGCATCTGACAGGAAAATCACTTCTACTTGGGCTAATATACAACAGTAACAACATTTTAATATCAGCATTAAAAGTTAAAGTAATTCTTTCCCACTGTAACTAGAATGAATTGAGAGAATTGAAGAATTAAGAGAAATGCATAATAGAACAGAACAAATTCCAGAGGTTTCTACATAAGAAATTCAAAAGGTCGAGATTAGGCAGAGGGAGGAAACTTGTAGCCCCTGATCCATATTTAGCCTCCCATAAGGCTTCAAAGACCTGGATTCTCCCTATCTTTTGATTTTTGATTGGAAGCAGACTAGAGTTGGTTGAAAGATGGGTAAATGTAATAGATAGATAGAGATGCTATCAGACTCCTCCTGAATTTTTGCCGCCATAAACTAACATGGCTCCCCTCCTCCTCTGACTCCTAGGTTCAGGAGTGGGCTTCTGGGGGTTTGCAGCGGTTTGGGAGAGCCCCTAGCTAAGATTCTATGCAGTTCGGAGAACCCCCAAATCCCACTCCGGGCTGATCCCACCCACCCCCTTCCAGGAGTCCCCACGTGGCCCGTTTTTGGATGCAGGTAAGTGCAGGGTGCGCACGGAGTCTCGGGGAGGGCAAAAAACGGGCCTCCTGGAAGTTCGGGAAGGCTGGAAATGGGCCTATTTCTGGCTTCCAAAGAGCCTCTGGAGCTCAGGGAGGCCATTTTCACCCTCCTGGAGGCTCGAGGAAAACCTCTGGACCCCAGGGAGGGCAAAATTCCCCCCCCCCATGGTGCAGGAAGTTGACTAGGCCACATTCACCATGACCACGCCCACCCAGAAACTGGGCAGAGGACCCTTTGCTAAAATTTTTGAAGCCCACCCCTCCCTGGATGACCATATAAATGTGAGATAGATTAGATAGATAGATAGATAGATAGATAGATAGATAGATAGATAGATAGATAGATAGATAGATAGATAGATAGATAGATAGATAGAAAGAGAGAGAGAGAGAGAGATGATGAGATAGAGAGATAGATAGATAGATAGATAGATAGATAGATAGATAGAGAGATGATGAGAGAGAGAGATAGATAGAGAGATAGATAGAAGAAGATAGAAGAGAGAGGAGAGTAGATAGATAGAGATAGATAGATAGTATAGAGATAGATAGAGAGAGAGAGAGAGAGAGAGAGAGAGAGAGAGAGAGAGAGAGAGAAGAGAAGAGAGAGAGAGAGAGAGAGGAGATGATAGATAAATAGATAGATAGAACAAGCAAGGAGCAAGCTTTGGACCACTTTTATATACTCTAGGCTAATTTATAGGTTCAATGCAGGGTTAATTCAGACTTCTAGCAATAACTTCATTTCCCTGTCTGTATCCTTCTTTTTGGGACAGAGACCAAAGATTATCAGGAAAAAAAGGTGGGGTAGAAGAAAGAGATGGGTGTCCCAGCTCTTTCTTGCCTGTAGATGTACATCAACGTTGGTCAACCTTGGCAACTTTAAGTTGTGTGGACTCCAACTCTTAGAATTCTTCACCCAGCATGCTGCCTGGGGAATTCTGGGGATCAAAGTCTACACATCTTAAAGTCAGCAAAGTTGAGACACTCTGATCTAGTGCATCTTTGAAGGGACGTGACGCTCCACTGAAATAGGTGCCCAAGGCTCTTTATTCAATTTCAATTGCCTCCTGAATCCCTGCAGGCAATTCTAGTAAAGTATCATTAAATGCATTTCCAATTTAAAATGATAAAAAAGAAGAGGGTGGATTCAAGGCTGAAAATCAATGAATGAAGAAAAACGGATGGGACATAGTTTCTGTTCTAGAGGCTGATGCTTTCAGGGATCAGGGAAGCAATCTTTCTGTCTCCCTACCCTCATTCTGTGGAACAGGATGGTTTTTAGGAGGGTTTTTAAAACATGGCTATTTCATCAGGAAACCATTTCTGCCTCTTTCTTCTGAGTAAGTGAGCTATCAAGATGTCACCCACTCATCTCTCCTTCCAACTTTGCTGAGTCATCTCTGATTCAGTACAAGTTAGAATGGAACCAGGGAAGCTATCATTGTTGTTATAACATTCTGTAGGGGTTATGGGCACATTAGCTTTGGGCTGCCTATATGTTTCTGGCTCAAAACTGTAGAAATAGAATATGGGACTGTATAGGCTTTCAGAAGACTAATATGGATCTTCTTATATACAACTGATGGTTTGCTCCCTTGACATAGGCTAGCATTGAGGCAAACAGAAACAAAACATCACCTGCAGAAGTGAGAGGAGTTCAATATAGTATTATGAGAAAAGCTGTGTCTGCAGCTACCTGAATCCACCAATTTTGTTTTGAGCCCCCAGAGATTCTCTCATATAGATTATCTCCCTTCTCTGTTGTGTTTGGAGAATTTGAAATGATTTTATATAGAGATATTGAAAACCCACAAAAGGGTGGTTGTTGTTGTTGTTTTGTATTAAAGCAATCATCTGAGCAGACCAAAATAATTAGTAAACAGGCCCTGGCTGCATGGAAGTTGTCCATTCTAGATCATAAAATATAATTTTAAGGGAGAAGATTAGAATGTTCTTCGGTGTACTTTATTTTACACAAACTTCTAGCTATTGGCAGCAGGCTCAAGGTAGATTTTGTCTTCCAGACTTAATGATTTATATGGAAATAATGTCTCTGGATACATCTGGAAATAGCTATGGTTCTAAACATTCCTGAGAATTAAATCACATGGAAATAATTTATACTCAAAATTAACATGATTGTTAATTGTTAATGATTATTAATTATTGTTTCTGTGGAAATATGATTGGCTGTGGGACACATAACAACCGAAGATGAGGTTTATGTGCAAGCTCATATATCATTCCCTACCAAAATAGAAATTTGCTATTATATATAAGGAAGGACCAGGCCTGCAAGTTATGTTTCATCCCAGTTAAATGGGGTTCTCCTGCAGTGGCCTGAATATTTTCACTGTTATACAGATAATCAAATTTAACATAACCCAAGCTTTTTCAGGCATGATATTCCGCTCTGGAAAAAAAATCGGGGCCAGCCAAAAGAGACCCCCCGCCGCATGCCCGGGGAGCGCCCGCTGCCTTCCCTCGCCAGGGCCGGGCGGCAGCGTGTTGCACGGAGGCTGGTCTGTGGCTGGCCCAGCTCCCTTTTCCTGCCGCTCAGCGGCCTCCGCTCGCACCGCCCGGGCTCCGCTCAGGTATCCGGCTGGGGCTATCAGGAGTTGCTACCGCCGGCGCAGCTCACGCGGCTCCAGTCCCGCGTTGCCTCGGGAAGGAAAGGCAAAACCAGGAGCCGCTGCTGCCGTTGCAAAGCGCCACCGCGGCTCTTCCTTTTTGCCTTTCCCTTCCTGAGGCAACGCGGGACTGGAGCCGCGCCAGCAACTCCTGACTCGGGGCCTCCGAGGGGAGGGGAAGGAGGAGAAGAAGGGGTGGGGGGAAAGGAGGGGGCGATTCCCCAAAAAATCGGAATTCCGATTTTAATCGGAAGAATATCATGCCTGCTTTTTGTACCAGAAGCCAATAACTGTGGAAACCTAGTTTCTGCTATTTTTCTCATTCAAAAACAAGCTAGCAAAAAGAAAAAACAGTTTTTGCAAAATAACTGTTAAAATCCCTGACCAAGAGAAAAAAACAAACAAACTTGAACTTGCCAGAGCCAAGTATGAGTAACCATTTAGAATATCCTTGTTTGAGCAAATTTATTTTGCTCACACCATTACCCAGCCACAAAATATAGCAGGGGGAAATCTATTGCTCGTGTCTCACTGATAGATTAGAGCTGAACAAATACAGTATGAAATGAAATGTATCTGATCATTACCACTTTCCAGTCTGATTAGCGTTCGGCTGCAAAGTGTAATATTGCTGGGTATGTTTTTTTCTATCGTAATGAAATTTCCCTTCTTAACATGCAGTTTTATGACTCACAATAAGCAATGGAACAAATGCCTTTGGAACACATAGTCATAATTATGTGAGGATGATAGATACATAACAACCCATTATATTGTTCTTGATTTAGCACTTTTGCAGCAGTTCTACTGCCAGAACTACAGTATATGAATTAGCATACAGACAGGTAATTTTAAATATCCCTCATGATCAGTGTTGATCTTTAATCCTTCCATACTCAATTTTCTACTTCTAAATGTCCACGCTATCATGCAAAAGCAATTTTCTTAGTGATACAGCTTTTCCTATCAGAATATTGCAAATGGGCTTGGAAATGTGTAGCTGTTTCTGCAAATGAGTAGGGCTTTGTAGGAAAGTACTCAGATCAGAAATTCCCCTTGGGGTTGTAATGACTTCAAGAACTGACCCAACTAAAAGAGCACTGAAGCTGAATTCTTCTGGATGTCTGATGCTTGATTAGGTCTTAGATTCACATTTAAACTGTACAATGCCAAGCCTCTAATCCAGGGGTGTCAAACTCACAGCCCACGGGCCAGATGCGTCACGTGCTGGCCCCGCCTGCCTGGTTTAGCAAAGGGGGGGGGGAAAGTCCTGCTATGTTATATGACACCACATGATGATGCAAGTTTGACACCCCTGTTCTAATCCTACAAAACACCCTACAAAACATCGTTTTGCAAAGAGACACGTAATCTTTCTCTCCATGCAATAGCGCTGAAAGTGAATATATTTACAGCCCCAGCAGTGATTCTTCAACATGCCCTTGTTCAGTTTTAAAAATCAGTAGTAAGTGGCTGTATATAAAAGGTAAGAAATCATTAATATTTAATGGATATAGTCCATTAACCTGCATCATCATTTTATATTTAGTCATCTCAATAATTCATCACGTTGCATCCTCAATGAAATATCATTTTACATCAGATGATACTGTATTATCAATAAAGAGGAACAGCAACAGTAAAAACTGCTGTGGCATTCCTTGCAGATTTGAGGAGAGGCAGAAATAATCTTAAAATGAAGAACAAAAAGAAAAGAAATTAGATTCAAAGGAACCAGTCTTAATATGTTTTAAGTTATGTCTTAAAAGAACTTAGTATTTTGATGGTGTATAGCAAAATTCTTCCTTTATATTAATGAGAAAAATATATTTTTTTAGTTTGATTTGCCATTACTTCATATTCATTACAAACAACTTTCTGCCAGCCTTTTTTAAAAAATTGTGCCTGTTGGCAGCTTTGAGAGCTACTGGGGTTGATCCAATTTTTTCTGTGTTTTCATTTTTAATTGGGAAAGTCCAGTAGCCTTTTGGAAAAAGCACCTTTGGGACATTAACATGGCAGAGCAGAAAACACAGGGGCCAATTCACTGATTTGCTGATAAATGTGATTTGGGAAGAGTGAGTTTTGGAAGGGTAAATTCTGGGATCTTACCTTGTAAAAGAAATGTAGCCTTTATTTCTGGTGTAGTTTTATAAACACACGTGTAATTCCCCATCTGGTCTTCATTTCTGACTTTTATCCTTAAAAATAGTTAAGCAATTGATACATAATGAACACTATTGAGCTATAAAGTAAAAAGTAAAAACAAAGAAAAACAATATGAAAACAGCAATTGAAAAATATATAACGGCAATGTTCTGAATTGATAAATGGTGACATGCAAACAGCTTGTTGAAACAGATACAAATTTATGATAGCAGAAATATCATGCATTTTAAAATGGATTATCACAGTTAATGGATTATCACAGTTCAGATAACTACAGATGGAAAGGATCTCAGTCATCCTCTAATCCAGGGTTATCAAACTCAAGACCTGCGAGCTGCATCCGACCTGGGGGCTGCTTAGATCTGGCCCATGGGACCACCCCAGAAACAGCAAAGGACCAGCCCTTGGTGCCTCTGCCAGGGAAAATGGAGCTTGGAGGGGTGTTTTTTTTGCTACAACAGCCTCCTGCAGCCCTCTACCAGTGAAAAGGAGCTCAGAGGGGTTGCATGTGTGGCCTCCCTGAGGTCCATTTTTGCTGGCAGAAGGCTAGCAAAACAAACTAAAAACAAAACAAAAGGAGAAATGTTTCCACTTTTTGCATTTAAGCATGCAAGAAGGGACAGGAAAGGAGGAAGGGAAAGAGGGAAGACAAAGAAAAAGTAGGGAAGATGGGAAGAGGAAGGAAGGAAGGAAAAATAAGGAAAGAAGAGAAGAAGGAAGAAGGAAGGAGAATGAAGAGGAAAGGAAAAAGAAGAAAAAGAAGGGAGGGAGGGAGGAAATTATGAGAGTGAGGAGGATCGGAGGTAAGTCCTGCCTTAGGACTTGGCTACCACAGGTGCCCCCGACATGAGTGATGTCAAGCTAGCCAAGCCCACCCTGGCCACGCCCAGTTCCCCACCCAAGGCCAAATACAACCCTGATGCAGCTCTCAATGAAATTGAGTTTGACACCCTTGCTCTAATCCAACCACAGCCCCCTGCAGGTATTCAGTACTAAACAAGTAAGTCCTCAACTTAAGACTACAATTGAGCCCAAAATTTCAGTTGCTAAATGAGACAGTTGTTAAGTGAATTTTGCTCCTTTTTACAACTTTTCTTCCCCTCGTTAAGGGAATCACTGCAGTTGTTAAGTAAATGGCTGTTAAGTGGGTCTGGCTTCTCCATTGGACTTTGCTTATTCGAAGGTCGCACAAGGGGATCACATGGCCCTAGGACACTGCAACCGTCATAAATACATGCCAGTTGCCAAGCGGCCAAATTTTGATCTTGTGACCATGGAGATGCTGCAACAGTTGTAAATGTGAAAACCCATCATAAGTCACTTTTTTCGGTGCCAAAGCTGAACTTTGAACAGTCACTAAATGAATGGTTGTAAGTCGAGAACTACCTATAGCAAAGATCTCCAACTTTGGCAACTTTAAGTCTGGCGGACTTCAACTCCCAGAATTCCCCAGCCAGCTTTGCTGGCTGGGAAATTCTGGGAGTTGAAATCCACCAGGCTTAAAGTTGCCAAGGTTGGAGACTCCTGAGCTATAATATCTCCAACTGATTGTCATCCAACCTCAATTGAAATACTTCCAGCAAACAAGATTACAATTATGCCCCTACCCAAGGCAGCCTATTTGATTGTTGAAAGGCTGTTGCTGTTTGGAAAATGTTCCCTGCTCCCCATCCAAAATCTCCTTCCTTGTAACTTAATCATCCCACCACTTCTTGGCTTCTCTTATGAACAATTCTGTTCTATCACAACACAGCTCTTCATATACAGCCCAAGTACTAGATTAAGAACAAGTTTCATTCTTTAACTGTTTTTAACTTAGTTTTGTTTGAACTTGTTCTTACAAATAGACTCCCCATTATTCAAAATGGCGGACAACATTCTCCTTTTTTCAAGCTGATGAATCAGTAAAACCATGCAATGTTTTTCTGAACTGCTGAAAACCAGTGAAAACAAGCTGCAAAAAAGGGCAACTTCAACAGTTCATAAATCACTGTGCGGCTTGTTGGCTTAAGGAAGGACAATGTCCTCTGCCACTGTTTTTAGTAAAAGGCAACCGGTTGAATGTTCTTAACCCAGGGACTGCCTGAACTTGAAAGGAATTATTGTATCATTCCACAATAAACCCAACATCTCCAACCATATTTTCTTTTTTTCTTTCAAGCCCTTTATTGTGTTAGTTAGCTTCACTGGACATAGTTCACTGGACATAGTTGATCAGTATCCTGCCTCAATCAAGTAACTAGAAGAAACTTAAAGTCCACAACCTATAATCTCAAGTTGCTTACAGTTCTTAAAATGCTTAGCTGAAGTACTAAGAACCTTCCAAAAGTTATCAAATCATAGGATTTAATGTAGCAAGCAAAAAAGAAATTACTCCAACTGTGAACAATTCTTTCAATCAGAATAGAGCTGGAAGGGACCTTGGAGGTCTTCTAGTCCAACCCCTTGCTCAAGCAGAGATCCTGTACCACTTCAAGCAAGTGACTGTCCAGATTTTTCTTAAAAACCTTCAGTGATAAAGCACTCACAACTTCTGAAGGTAACCTGTTCCACTGTTTAATTGTTCTTACTCTTAGGAAGTTTCTCCTTATTTCCAGGTTGCTTCTCTCCTTGATTAGTTTCCATCCATTGCTTCTTGTCTTGCCTTCTGGTGTTTTAAAAAATAAATTGACCCACTCTTCATTGTGGCAGCCCCTCAAATAGTAACATCATTTAGCAATAGTACTTAGACTTATATACCATTTCACTGTACTTTTACAGACCTCTCTAAGTGGTTTATAGAGTCAGCCAGGTGTGGGATTCTACAGGTTCGTACCTATTCGCTAGAACCAGTTGTTCACATTCTAAGCAGTTCGGAGAACTGGTTGTTAGAAGAAATTACTGGCCTAATCCTGTAAGGAAGGCAGGAAGGAAACATTCTGGTGTTGCTTACAGAAACTGCCTCTCAGTTAACACTTATTACATTCTTGGCAGGACTAGACTTCCTGTCTCTGGAACTTCTCTGGAGTTTTTTTTTTCCTCCTTTGCTGGTACTTTGCTTGTGTGGAGTGACCATTCAAAGTTACAATGGCACTGAAAAAAGTGACTTATGACCATTTTTCACACTTACGACTGTTGCAGCATCCTCAGTCATGAGAGGCCAGGCGAGGAGATGCATGTCTTGATGTGAGTGATGTTGAGTTGGCCACGCCCAGCCAGTCACATGACCACCAAGCCATGTCCACCAACTAAGCCATGCCCACAGAACCGGTTGTTAAAAAATTTGAATCCCACCCCTGGAGTCAGCCTATTTCCCCAACAATCTGGGTCCTCATTTTACCCAGCTCAGAAGGATGTAAGGCTGAAACAATCTTGAGCCTGGTGAGATTTGATTTGCTGAATTGCAGGCAGCTGGTAGTAAGCAGAAGTAGCCTGCAGTACTGCACTCTAACCACTGGGCCACCACAACTCATGCAAATATTGGAATACTGCTATCATGTCACCCCTAGTCCTTTTTTTCTTTAGACTTGCCATACCCAATTCCTGCTGTTCTTCATATGTTTTTGTCTCCAAGCTTCTCAGTTGCTCTTCTCTGCACTTTTTCCAAAGTCTCAACTTTTTTTTTTTGTAATGTGGTGACCAAAACTAAATGCAAGTATTCCAGGTACAGTCTTACTAAGGATTTATAAAGTGGTTCTACACGAGTCTTTTATCCAATGCAGGTGGTCCTCCTAGGGTGTCCCTCCATACTAAAAGATTGTTCCTCTATATTTTAAACTATGTAACATAAAGCCACTTACGTATATCGAGTGCACCATTTGGAGTGAGTTTCATTCCTCCTGATGGTCTCTGGGTTGAAAGTTGCATTTCCTGAGTTCCACACAGTCTCCATTTTTGTTGTGTTTGTGGAGTCGCTGATGACCAAACTACACATTAGTTCAAGTTCAGCTGGACTCTCTAATGTGATACTTTTTGTTTGAGTAACTTTGGGAAAACCTATGGGAAATAGTTAGGAGATAACACTTCCCTGATTAAAATAAAAGAATTGCAAAAATAATAATAATCAGTGTATTACTCAAATAACTTTTGGGTCAACTATTAGCTTCAAAACAATTAACACATTTAGATGAATTTGGCCATTAAAAGCTTTAGCTTTCTAAAATATTGCAGTCAAACTTTGTTTTAGATACTCTAGAAGTTGAATTTTAGACATGATTTCTAAAAAGGTCTTAGTAAGACTATGTCAGGAGAATATTGTACAACTAACATTTCATTCATAAAACAATTGCCTTGGCTGTTTGATAATCCCTTGATCTCTAACTAGATGCACTATTATGCTACCTTTTAGCCTCTGCTTAACAGAGGACATAACCTATGCTGTCATCAGAATCCAGATGCATCAGAATTTGCTATTGAATTTGAATTTGGAAGCCTGCCACAACTCAAGGAGAACCAGTTCCAGATGAATCCAATCTAATTATTCTCTCCTAATACCCAAACTTAGAAGAACACCAAAAATGCCAAAGCAATGTAGCTAATTTTCCAAAATGAATGACAGCTGAAAAAATCTAATTGTTCACTGAAGGTGTGTATCCTCCAGATATAATATATATATATATATATATATATATATATATATATATATATATATATATATATATATATATATATATATATGTTTGTGTGTGTGTGTGTGTGTGTGTTCGCTTTCGTTTGAGAAAGAAAACAACCAAGCTCAGAAAGCAACAAGGACCCCGAAGTTCAACCCTGAGCTACAAATATTCCTTTCTATTAGTTCAGATAATGTACTAAAATGAATAGGACTTTGGTTGAACCACAGATCTTTTTCACTTGGAATGCACCCTGTATATAATTATTAATCCCTGACAGTCTGCAAGGAGGATGAATGATGCATATCATGAACTATTGCTCAAATTAAACCAAATTACATAATTTGCATAATCTTTATGATAACATCTAATGACATGCATGACATTATGGTTTCTATCAGATGTCTACATGTCCATCACCAGAAAAGCATGACTTTATCCACAGCCATTTCTTTCCCATCTTCCATCACTGAACAGAAAATGATGGCAACCTTTGGGAGAGGGAATTCTCTTACAACATGAATCAACAGATCATGCATTGGTGGGATGTGTCAAAATAGTACTACCATGTTTCCCTGAAAATACCACCTACTCAGAAAGTAAGTCCTAGCTTGATTTTTACATGTGTGCCCAATACAAGCCCTATCCCCCTCCAAATAAGCCTAATTAAGACCCCTTCCACTCCAGGGTGCACAGGTAAAAATTAAGATAAGGTGGGATGGAGGTGGAACTGTCTTACTACTTACCTTCTAATAGTTGCAGCCAGGCCTCGCACACTTCAGCCCATTTCTTTTGCTGCAGCCAGCAAGGCTTTCTTGAAGGCCTCTGTAGCTGATAACCAAGCACTGGTTCCATCTGGAGCTCTGTTACAGCTGCAAAGGCCTTCAGGAAAGCCTTGATGGCTTTGCTGGACAAAGAGAACCCTGAAGGCCTTTGATAGTGAAAAACAGGCCAGGGGTCTGTGCGCAAGTGAGGTGAGTCAGTGGACAACATCCCCACCCCCCCAAAAGTAAAACCTGGTGCCTTTTTCAGTGGCAAAAAATATAAGGCAAGGTCTTATTTTTGGGAAAACATGGTACAAAATGAGTCCAGTGAATCATGAGCAATCAGAAATGGGATGCTGATGAAACAGAAGACATGGAAAGCAAAAAGGCTGTAGTAGAGTCTCTGAAGACAATAGGAAAAATTAGATTCTGACAATGGAGTCCAAGAAGGCAGAGCTAGAGGATATGCCATATAAAGGAAAGGAGATGACAGAAAAGGAGAAATTGATTATGCTAAGGAAACTAATTCAGAGAATCACTGTAAGATTGCATTGATGTAATGGCTAGGTGAGACTTACCAATAAAATCAAGCATAGAATAGTCGCAGTCAGTAGCAGTCACTATGGTTCTGATCCACAAAAGATCTACTGGGAAGCTATAACTTAGAGCCTTGAAGATTAAACTGGTGTCAGCAATGTGAGGTTAATCTGCTTTTACTACTTTGGGCTTTGCTAAATCCTTATAACGTGAAAAACAAAGGCAGAGTAGGAATCATTTCAAAACTGAAAACATTCTCTTCCAAGTTCAAAAGCAGATGCCTCAATCAGGGCGTTGGCCTCAAATGACTTCCAATGTAAATGAAGAATGTTCCAATCTTCAGGCAAGAAAGGTCAAATTCAAGATTATTTGAATTCAAGACACTATGCACAAACCTGCTAAATCCCATCCACATCTACATCTTTATCATCTGTATCTTTATATGCATAGGTAAATTACATATATGCATATGTATAGGCATTTGTATAGGTATATGTACATCTATATTTATAGGCATCTATAACTATACCCATACCCATATTTATATCTATTTATTTATTTATTGTATTTATTTATTTTGTTAAGCAATTATAAGATAACAGGTATAAGTATAAACATAGTTATGGATACATGAAATGGATACATATAAGAAAAATAAAAAAGAAACAATAGGACAGGGACGGTATTCGTAGATTTTCACGGGTACAGGTCATGGCATGTTCGGGTCTTTTCCTGTGTAAGACTGAGGGTATCTTGGTGATGTTTCGACGAGGTCCCACTCGCTATCTTCAGGCTGGTGCTTTCGGCTTCGTGCTTGTGCGAGCAAAGCGTGATCGGAGCTGCTGTCTCTCTAGAAATACTGGCCAAGGCCAAAACCCTCATCTCCAGAACCAAATGCCTAGCCGACAAAGACCACCTGAGACCAGAATTACACACCCTCACTAACATATTAATTTCCAACAGATTCCAAAGAAACACAATTACCAACCTAATCCTAAGGAAGACACCCCACCAGAAACCAAGACACAGAACAAGACAATGGTATCACACTCCTCCCCTACATCAAAGGCACCACAGACAAAATCAGCAAAATTCTCCACAAACACAATATCAGGACAGCCTTCAGCACTGACCAAAATATAGCCAACAACCTAAGAAACCCCAAAGACAAGATCCAGATAAAAACTAAGGAGTTTATGAAATACCATGCAACAATTGCCCAGCCACATACATTGGACAAACCAACAGGAGAATAAATGCACGCACTGCAGAATACAAGAACGCAGTCAGAAAAGAAGAAAATACTTCCTCCCTTTTCCAGCACCTTAAAGACACAGGACATGAAATTAATTTTGAGGGAACCAAATTAATCACCAATACTGAACACTTCAACAAGAGAATAATCAGGGAAGCCATCGAAATAGAGAAATACCCCCATAACATGAATAAACGGGATGATACCTCCCACCTACCAGACATCTGGAAACTAACCCTTATCAACAAATGAGTCCCAGCCACGAAAACCATCACCAACCAACCGGACCCAAAACAACACAAGATGCCACCACCAATCTCCCTCACCAGACTCAAACCCAAACCCATCCCATAAATGAAAGGCAACCACCATCCAGAAACCAGACCACGGCTGCATCACCAGCTGCCACACACCCCAACCCCCAAACCAAGCAAACTGACACACGCCATGAACACATAGCCAGGCCTCAAATTCGGAGCCAAACCAAAAATCGGAACGTCACATCACAGCCACCCACTCAGGATATCACATCACGGAACTCAGGAGGTTACACCACAAAACCTCAGGATGTTACAACACAGCCAACAACCCAGGAGATTACAGCACAAGACCCAGGATGTCACAACAATAGAACTCAGAAGATCATCATACAGCCCATTACCCAGGTCATTACAACCCAGGAGATTACAGCACAAGATCCAGGATGTCAATACAATAGAACTCAGAAGGTCATCACACAGCCCATTACCCAGGTCATTACAACCCAGGAGGCTAATAGACACATAGCCAATACCTCAGCCACACATGTTCTTAAGAAAAAGTCAGCCAATCTGCAAACATCAACTCTATCAATCATTCAAGAAATGACAACACAGCCAACCTCCCCATCAGTATATATAGGGAGACGGCAGCTCCCATCACGCTTTGCTCGCACAAGCACGAAACCGAAAGCACCAGCCTGAAGATGGCGAGTGGGACCTCGTCGAAACGTTGACAAGATACTCTCAATCTTACATGGGAAAAGATCCGAACACGCCAAAACCTGCATACCTGTAGCCGTGAAAATTTACGAAAATATGTATGTATATATGTATGTATGTATGTATATATGTATGTATGTATGTATGCATGTATGTATGTATAGATATAGTATATCTATACCTAGATCTATATCTTTAGCTATATGTCTGTTGTTCACGACAATATGGAGCATGTAAGACAATATGGAGCATATAAGAAACAGGCTTCTTGCTCAGAAAAGTTATGCTTTTTAAAATATAAATCTTCTCCCTAAAAATAACCTATCCGGGCTACATGATTATCGTATTTAGTTGTAGTCCTTTGATGAAAATATGTGACCTATGATGCCATTTCTGAGGATGGGGTAATTTGATTATTTTTGACTAGTTTTGCAAAAAAAAAATTTTTTAACTCTTTGTAATTGTTGCTAAACACTTTGACTTTTCTTTATAGGAAAGAGGAAAAATAGTTAATCAGATATTTTCCATACAGGTAATCCTTTTGGCCTGTGAAATTCATTTGCAAATATTGTCCCAAAGGTGCTTTTTCAAGAGGCAACTGGACTTTCTGGTTTTTCTGAAGAGCTTTGAAGAAACTCTTCAAAGAAAAATCAGAAAATCCAGCTCCCTCTTGAAAAAGCACCTTTGGGAAAACCATGACCTGGATGGATGACTGAGAATCTCCACAGAAATTTGCAAATATTCAGCCTGAGAAAAAGGGGAGTGAAATTCCTTTTGAATCTGCCCGGGCAAAAAAAAGAAAGAAAGAAACTTGACAGTGTCAAACAAGAGATATTGACTATCATGAATTGACTCAGAAAATCAAAGCAGCTTAAAGTTTTTATGAATACAGCTACCATATTAGGAGGACGGAATTCCAGATGACCTCTAGATGGAAGCAAATATATGGTAAGAAAAACTCTAAATCATAATGCTATCTAGTGGCTATCTGGATTTTTGCAGCCCGGAATCTGAATCTGGATCTGGAGGTTTAATATGAAATAAAAGGATTGTCTCTTTTTGGTATCCACACTATTGTAGAAGAGCAGGCTGACCTGGAAGGCAGGGTTAAATGTGTCATCAGTTTAGAGTTATTACATTGCCACAAGAGACCTACTATTTGTGACTGATTATTATACAGCTTCTGTTTGCGTGCAACATTTAAACTTACAACCATGAACTTGAATGTTGCATGCTGATTTGACAACCTCTTGTGTAAAAAAAGCAACTGACAACCTACAGAATGAAATGCTTGCCCTTACATAGAAATAGTTTTTTTTTCCTCATCAATTTCTGCCCAAGCTTTCAGCTAGTTAAACAAATTGAATCAAACACTTTTATTAAATTACTTCAAATTTTACTGCTGATTCAAAAATATAATAACTAGACATCCTATGACCCATTGTGTCATCATTTCCAAGACACGACCTTACCTACATAGAGAAATAAAAAGACCAAGGATAGACAAAAAAGCAGTGGAAGTGGGGTGACTTCAGACTTCCCACTGGCTTCCCCATTGAATTGCCTTGTGGGAAGCTGACAGGGAGGACCAGAAACCTCCCGTCCTCCCTTGAATTCTTGCCAACTTCCACATTTACTTTGCTTTGCAAGGAGAAAGTCAATGAGGTAGCCAGTCATGTAGAAAGGTAAGAGTGAGTGGGAGGACGGTGGAGGTCAGGTAGGGTGAAGAGGTGCTGCATAGGTCAGGTCAGGCACATGGGGAGGTAGCGCAGATCAGGGAAGACACACCTGAGCTGACCAAGGTTGGGGAGTACATGAAGCACAAGGCTTCCTTCAACTCTTGCAGGTAAGTGGCTGCTGCTGTTGGGTGAAGGAGGGAGAGAGGGATTGTGAGGATGACTGGGGAACTGTCACAGACTGTTGAAAATGAAGATCACATGACTGCAGCAGAAGCCCAGGAGCACAACTGCAGTCAATAGCACTGAAGTACCCACAGCTTTTCCAAATTTATTTCCTTTGGGGTGATAGATCCCAGATTTTGGACACATTCTACAAATTAGCCCATTTGAGTTTCTTGGTTCAAAAATTGTTGCCCTCTGATGCATGGTTTCACCCAGGTAAAGGTTATGACAACATAATCGTAATCTTTAGTAGTATATTGGTTTGCATACATCTCTCTTTTCAACCAATATTCAAGTTGAAGATTAAGAAACACATACCCTGTATGATAATTTTATCATTCAAGGAAGGGAGATTCTCAGCTTCACCAAAATTTTCCGTGATGGAAGAAGAACCTGCTTTAAAAAAAAAAAACAGTGACTAGATTTATTTCAATGGAACATAACTGAAAACATATTATGCTCACCAGGTTCATATAAAAAGCTCCTCCTTCTCTTAAATTAGTCCATACTATGATTTCCTTATAATATGTGTTGTCCTCTACTCAAGACTATAGCTAATGGGGATTCACACATAATATTAAACCATTACTTATTATTACAAAGAAAGCCACAAAGGACCTCTAGTTTTGTTGTTTAAATGCCAAAAATTCATTCTGAGATCTCTTATTTATTTAAAAAAAAAACTTTTCTAATAATTCTAATGTTCTCTTCTAACAAATATTCCTTGGAAAGAAGCAATAATCTAAATTACGGGGGAAATGTTGATTTAACATGCCAAAATCCTGTTCACTGAAATCACTCCCCCCAAATTCCTTAACCTAATGTCTTTTCCTCAATTGGAAAGAGCAGATTTATTGGCATCTAGACTAAGGTATGGGGAGTATAGGGAATGACTATGAAGGACAGAAGAAAGACTCGCTACTATAGCAACAATCATACAAGTGCAGCCTATTTCAAGAAACTACTTTGAATAAGTATCATACCAGGACCCTCCCTAGTTCATTCCATGATAAAGTGAAGGGACAGGGGGAAGCACATTCAGACTTGCAAGAGTATACTGCCACAGATATTACAATAAAAATAGTCTTGACCTATATATCACTGATTTGGGTCTACCTTATTGCGCTGATTCTGAAAATGCTATCTACATGGACCTTGTGTTAAATCTTGGTGGTGGGCTTCCTCCTTTGGAGCAATTTGCTCCCAGTTATTCAAGCAATACCAAGCTTGCTAAATTTTTGAAAGACTGTAAAAATGCGGCTCTTCAACAGAATAAATAAATAAAATAAATATTTTGAGATGAATTATCATTATCATGCTACCCCCATTTCCCAGGCAGTGCATCTACTGGTTGTGATTACTTATTAATTGTACTACTCGATTGTTGTTTTTATATTGCTTTTTATGTATTATTTTAGTAGGCCTACAGATTCTCTAGAAATGAAACAGTATATAAATTAGAGCAAGTTTCTCACACCTTGAACCTACACCACTGAAAATAGGAATATCCTTATTTAGGACCAAGAAAAGCATTAATTCTTTTTAAGTTTTAATAAGCCTTCTGATTCTGCAGAAGTTGGACTCCTTTTAGTAACACATTGTCTATACATTCCATGGACTAGATGACCTACAAGGTCCCTTCCAACTCTGCTTATCTGTTATCTGTTATCTATTCGGATAGCTGTTCTATATTCTCCACCCTTCCTGTAGGTGAGGTAAAATTAATGGGAACAAATGTATTTTATTTTAGAATATACAACTTTGTTTGGCCAATGGTTCACATGGGAAGAGAAGCCCAGCAGAGTTGAAGGGTTTCAAAAGAACCCTGCTGGGTCAGAAGGAAGGCCTATCTTCAAAACCAATATCCTGTCCTGCCCAGTGGCCAGTTAGGTGCTTTCAGGAAGCCTTTAAGCAGTGTTTGAAGACAAGGCGCCTGGCAACTGACAGGAAATCTGCTCAGGAAACCATTCAGAGACATAAACATCTAAATTTCCCCTGAAAGTACCCAGGACCACATAATAAAATAAGCACCATTGAAGCATTTTTTGAATCTGAGCCACTTCAGTGAAATCACCTGCCCATGTGTTTAAGTTCTGTATATCATTCTATAATAATCTCCTTGGTGGTTTGCAACTTTTTTGTACAACTCGATCACAAAGTGGTAAAAGAGCTTATGCATTGATTCCATTTGACGGTGAACAATCGTATCCCTTACAATCGTATCTCTTTACTTCAATTATATCTCAAAGAAAGACAACACAAGAAAATTCCTTTCAAGATTTATTTGAAAAGAGGGACAGCAACAGAAGAGACAAATAATGTAATAGAAAACAACAAATAACAGCAAAAGAACCTTAACTCAGGAACAAAATCATCTTAATCACTAAGTGGCATTACCCAGACAAATTCTTAAAAATTCCAAGAAGTTCCCTTTATACAGAAAGAAGGTGGAGGGAAGATTTTGTTGGTTAAACTAAACTAAACATGAATTGTCCAGAACTTTAAGGACAATAAGCTTTCTGGAGGATACACACCCTCAGGAGTTCCAGCACAGACTCCTTCAGAATATTTTAAAACCTAAATACTTCTAAATGCATTCATCACATCCATTCAGTATTGATCTATACTCCATCAAGAATTTTTGGGCATGATGAGAGAAATAAGGAGAAGCAAATTCCTGCTTTCACATCGCTGAGGGTGTCTTGTATCCTAGAAACATCAAAATCAGTAATTATCAGGCTAAAAATCTGGTTTTTCTACATTAAGATGGGAGATAGCCCCAGAAAGCACCACAGTCTGTCCATCAATCTAAATATTGTATATTCTGCAACCTTCAGAATTTTGCTACGTGATATTTTAACTCACCAGAGGCTAATTCCCACGGTGCTTATGTCTAGCAACAAAACTATTTCATGTACCTGCCTGGGTTGAAAAATGTAGGCCCATCCATATATGACAAATAGCATGCTTTAGCTGTGAGAGGGACAACATTTTTAGATCAATATCATACATCAATTTTAAAGTGTTTCTTTCTGAAAAAGTATAAGAGTCTAAGTTCCCAAGGATGAAGATCAGAAATGGGGCTTGGTTCAGACACAGTCAGGCATGATAAGAGATGAAGTTCAGCCACATTTGAAAAGTCACAGGTTCTTTGACCTTATCTTACAATTATCACTACAACTTGAAATAAAACATGAGGGACAACTGAGAAGTTCAGGAAGAAAGATAAGGATTTTACCTGTGCTGGAGAATTCCAAAGTTGTCGGTGTAGAAATTCCTGTAGTTTTCTCACTGATATTTTCTGATGGGATAGAAGTCTCTAGTTTTATGTAAAAATAAAATCGATAATTAGTTACAGCAATACAGAATATGTATTTCTTACAACAGATTTGTGGTAAAAAAATAGGTGAGAAGTGTTGCTGTTCCTTTTATCAATTTCTTGCAATGTTCCATTGATATTTAATTAGTTGTTTAATAACTTTGGGAGATTTTCAACTATGTCTTAGTATACATGGCAATCTTTCATCAATTTAATCAATTTAAATCAGTTTAAAAGTTTTTGTTATTATGGGTAATGGATTTGTGTGTTACCAGAAGAAAAGCATTCACCCAATCTTAGGTAATTTATCCAGGTTTGGGGAGTATTACCTTAGACCAAGTACAATACTTCCACAATAACTAATTAAATATCTCTATTCAACTTTTACAGAGCCTAACTAAACCAGTTTTTCAACCATATACATGTTTGATATTTTTTTCCATCATGGAAAGGAATGAATTTTGAAAGACTTCTCCTATTTCTTCTCTAAGCTGCTTTTTTGGCAATTGTGTTCCAGGGTTCTTAAAATCTGCTTGTAAAGTTCAAAAGTGAAATAATTAATGATGCATTAGTTATGACTCACAATATAGAAAATAGACAGTAACTGGCTAGGTGGGTGGTACGTACATATTTTCCTCTTGTTAATCAAGACTATAATAAAAGAGTCGTTTTGGGAAATTTCTACATTTTTGGAAAACTGCACAAATTTGTCAAAGAGATATTGACACACAAGTTTCTATATTTAATCTTGTTATATAACACAGAACATGACATATAGTATGTTGGAAAAATCTTGAACCTTTAACTCTTCTTCCACTTTGGTTTCTTGAAAAGGTGCTGGGAGATTTTAAGAAGGAATCCTTAATATTCTTCCCAACTGTTTTGCATGACTTCTGCCTTCTGAGCAGCCCTGAACAAATGTTCTAACTGAGAAAGATTGTGAACCTTTTGGAATAACGCAATCTGAGTGCTAACAAGGCTGAAATACTGCTTTTGCCTTGTAGAATCACAGAGTAGAGGAAATAATTCATTTCTGTTGTCTGGAGCCCCTTTGTCATGTAATGCCAGAGACCCTGTTTCTCTCTTCATCACCTTGCTGCTTGCAAATAACATTTTGTGCTGACACCAGACAGATGACCTCATTTCAGATAGGCCCCGAAGTGGAATGAAGACAGAGTTTCTCATCAGAATCCATTATGCCTTTGTCAATAACTGACTAGGAAATTAAATCAAGCTGGTGTTCTCCACTGGACAGAATATGTCTTCTTGTTTCTAAGGTAAACCAGTGGCCTAGTCTCTATAGATCAGTTTATGTTTGTATCAAAGCTTCCAGCATGCTCAAGTTCTCATTCAGAAAAAAAGTGATGAGCAAAGAATAGTTAGGCAAACTCTACCATTAAGCAGAGCGAAGCAGCTTCCTTTAGAATGGGATGTATCTGTGAATTAAGGAGACTACAGATAGTCCTTAACCTACAATCACAATAGTGATTTTTAAAAATGTCATTAAAGAGTATGGTTGTTAGGTGAGACATTACATGACCCCAGCAAATTTTATTACAATTTTTGCTGTGATCGTTAAGCAAGATATTACAGGACTGCAGCTTCAGCCTCCCTTGCTAGCATATCTACTAGCTTTCTGGAAGCCAGCTGAGAAAGTAACAAATGGCGACCACATACTACAACAGTTGTGTGAGAACTAGTCATAAGCCACTTTTTTCAGCACTGTCAGAACTTTAATAGTCATATGTCAAGGAATGTCTGTATACAGACTGATCTGTTTGTTTCTTTCTGAAGTGTTGAAATAAGAACAGTATTTCATTCTCCACTTCAGCCGACAAAATGTCTTAAGACTGTAGTTTGGAATATTAACTGTTAGGCTTTACCTTCTGTTATGTTGGATTCTATTAAAAAAATTTAACTCATTTTGACTTTTTTTCAATTTTTTTGAAATATATAAAAATATTGAAGCCATTTACAACTGGTAATGCAAGTGGGTGATATATACACAGTCATCATAACTGTTTGAATACACTAGCACTATCTGATATGCCAATATTCACATGCTATTGCAACCATCCCTATACCTCCCTCCCCCATCCATCCATCCATCTATCTTAGCAATATGTCAGTATCTGAAGATTGTGTTGCATTCATTTCAAGAGGATTACTGGCCCCAGGGTCATTTTATATGAAAGCAGATATAATAAATAGTCCGTGGAATTCATTGCCACACATATGGTGATGGCCACTAACTGTTGGACAGCTTTAAAAGGATAACTTTCATGGAGGAGAGGACTATCAAGAACTCTAAGACTTGAAGTACAACATTACTTCTGGTTTGAAGGCAGCATGTCTTTGTTAGTAGCTTCTGAATATCGCAAGGTGTTTTGGTGACCTGTTGGACTAAGATTGGTGTTAGCCTGATTCTGCGGAGCAATTCTAGCATACATTTGTAGCAATGGAGACTGGCTACAAGAAGAAACTTGACATCAAGGCCCTGTGATGTTTTCAAACATTTGTATTTTTAAAAACCAGAAGAAAGCAACCAATCAATGGGTAACTGGAGACAAAGTGCAAATTTCAAAAATAAAAAACGTTCACACACCCACAAAGCATGAAAGTATATGCTGCTATGAATGTGGCAAAATATAATGTCAGAAGTGGGAATTCTCATCAGGTCAAAAAGGACAGGTGAGTTTCATAGATGTGGATCAGCAGCTTTGCAAAATATGTTAGCAGAGGGTTAGTAACCATGACTACTAATCATGATGGCTATAGATAATCTCCAATATACAAAGTCTTATAATTTTACATAGTCTGGTTCCTTATTCTATGCAGGGATATCAAACTTGATCACGTTGTGGGCCGAATCGTAACGCATTGCAACGTTTTTGGCCTTTGTGGAGCAGGGGTAGGCATGGCCTCCAGCTGTCAGTTTTACAGGCCTGTATGGGATAGTAAGATTTCATCCTACCCTGTTTGAGGGGCTTTCCTTGACGAATTTGAGAAAAGGCTGGAATAGAGAGGTTCCTGGTATGATTCAAGATAGTTTTTCCCCCCAACATTTTTACCCTGTTACTGGATCAGTAGCTGCAGCAGTGAGTAGATGAGTCAAATCAAGAAAAATGTAAGTGGGAATAGCTATCTATATACCTAGTAGTTAAGGCACTGGGCTAGAAACTAGGAACTTGTGAATTCTAGTTGTGCCTTAGACATGAAAGCCAGCTGGGTGACTTTGGACCAGTCCCTCTCTTTCCACCCATCATAGGATAGAAGAGTGGTGCAATGTCCTCGCCTCATAATCAGGAAGCTGTGAGTTTGATCCTAGGTAGAGGCAGATATTTCTCTCTCTGGGCACAATGGGGATATATCTGCTGAACAAAACTCCGCATTGGTGACAGGAAGGGCATCCAGCTATTAAACAATCTTCTAGCTTCATTCAGTTGCCCAGACTCCATCCCACAAGGGATTATGAGGTCGTTAAAAGATTATGATGATAGGGTTGTTCTGAGGAAAATAGGAGGAAGAAATATTAGATATGTTCACCATCTGGAGTTATTTATAAAAATAATAAAAGTGGGATATAAATAATAAAATTATCTATCTATCTACTATCTATTATCTATCTATTATGCTTTATTATCATACATACATAACATACATACATACATACATCATCTTCATCTTTCATGTAATTGTGTAGCTACAGATTCTTGCAAGAGGGGAAAAAACCCAGCAAAACCCAACCCCAAATCTTTGACAAATATATCATTCATGTCTAATCTCTGTAATTCTATAAGTAAAGTGGGCAGGGTCACATTACTTACAACACATATAATGGCAAAGTAAGTTCTTAACCAATACAAATGGATGAGTTAAAAGTTCTGGTATTTTGCCTACACCCCCTTAACTAAACATACTGCACTATGGAGTAAATTCTTTTCTTTTCCTGTAATGTGTTTAAACTTAAGAAATCATTTACACTGAAGGGATTATAGCATCTTAAACCCAAATACTTGACCAATTCATGGAGTGCAACCTTCACCTATCACAAAACTCTGGTGAAGCAAGGTGGGCAGTTGTCCTAGCATTATCTTGGCCTTTCCTAAAGCTGCTAAAATTAATGTGTTATTGGAAGAACTTTTAAACCTGGTTTTGTTTAGTTTAAAATTATTTAGCCTACTTTGGGTTTATTGATTGAAACTAAACCACTGAACATCAGAGAATATACCAATAAAGTGTTCTGACCCAAACCTTGTTCCAAGGAAACAAACACCAAACAGAGGTAAAAGCAAAAGCTTTTATAATTTATAAAATTCCGTTCCTTTACAGTTAAAAGGCTATGAAAACTAATTGTCTCCGATAAGAACGAGCGAGCGTTGCCAAGGTTGTGCAAGGCTGCCAAGAACACTAGATTAAATTGCAAGGAAATATTCAAAACCAAAAGTCTCCAAACACAAACCAGGATAGTCCAAACTTCCACAAGGCTTGAAGTACAAGAACTTCTTTGCTTCCAACAAAGAATCCCGGTCTCTCAGGCTGGCTTTTATCTCTTAAGGGAGGGACCATTACCTTGCAGGCTTACTCCCGAGGCGGCCATGCTGCTGCAGCTGCTCTTTCCTTCGAGCAGTCCTGCACGCACACGCACTGGGCACAGGCCCCTCGGGGTCCTCTGCATCACTGCTGCCAGCCTCCACAATCTCTGAAAGCAGCACTCCACTTTCTAATAGTCCTGGTCCCATCCCTGCATCACATGCAGGCCCCTCATCCAAGTCCTCATTCTCTGAGGCCTCAGCCATCCGCACCTGCTGCCAGTAAACCAAAACATAAAGAGAGCACCAAGAATGTTGCTATACTGTTCGGCTTCTCAAGGGCAGGTGGTTGGGCCTCTGGATTAGACCAGCTTTGAATATCCAACCATAGTTACTTGGGACACTTTAATGTGGATTCCTACATAAACTAAAAGGCTTCACTTGAGGGCTTCAGCTGCTTTATGATAAACCACAAGTAGGATTTGATGCAGTACCTCTCCCTAGTTCTGCTTTTCCAACCACCCCTGTTAAAAATAACCTGTTTCTGAACCAAGTGTTTCGTTAGGGTCTTAGCAAGCAGAAAGTTACCAGTAAAGCTGAATTTTAAATCCATGTTGTATGCCAACAATAAAGCCCTTTTCCAGGTGTGGGAACTCATGAAACCAAAATTGAACCATCTCCACCAAAAAAGAAAAGTTGTGTTATTCATATGCAAACATTTCTGCTTCAACAGTTGAAATTCTTTAGGCTGCCTATGTTCATAACTCTTTAAGGGGGGAAAAACTGCAATAGTCTTGTAAACACTGAACACCAGAAGGGGAAGTAAATAATAGCTGGAAGAACCAGATCAATCCATGTGGCTGAATTTTGTCACATAACTAAAGTGGTAGCTGTCACCTCCTTCTGGAAAAGTGAGCTTCATTTTAAAAAATACAAAGATATACAACATTGTTCCCAGAATAATTCTTGGACAATCCCAAAATAGGCATGAAAGAAGAAAATGTTCTCTTTCTAAAACCCAAGCCTAGTTTTATAACTTCTATCAAATGTCCCCACGGTTTTTTTCCCACCTAACTCAATTGCACCTTAATATTTTCTTATATTAATTCATGTCTTCCCTGTCTAAAGTGTACCAGGATTTAATAATTCAGCATAAGCTAAACATTGATCAGCAAATTCTAAATTAATTTTCTACCCAATGAAGATTGTTAAATCAAAATTACCTATCTTTAACTGCCATTGATCCCTGTCGAAATCAACACTGTTTCTATTCTGAAGCATGCTTTTTTATCAAATGTATCCTGTAATGAATAAATATTGGCAATGTGAACTTGGTGTAGTCAAGAATTCCATCAATGCTATAGTTTAAAAAGAATAACAGATAAATAGAATTACTGTCATACATTCTTTCTTGACCAATATGATTCTAACAGAATTTTTGTCACATACAATTCTGTAGTGGTAGTAATAGAGCCAGATAAAAATGTGGCCACTACAGAATTGGATAAGGTCTAAATCCAATTAAAATCAAGAGGATCACATAGTATATATACCTATTCGGAAATAACTCCTAAAGAGCTTTGCAGTACTTATTTCTAAGTATGTATGTCAGGGGGTGTTGTTGTTGTTGCTGCTGCTGCCTTTGAGTCACTGTTGACTACTGGAGACTGCCTAGACAAATCAGTTTTCTTGGCAAAATTGTTCAAAGGTGTTTGCCACTGCCTGCTTCCTAGGGCTGAGAGAATAACTGGCCCAAGGTCGCCCTGCTAGCTTTGTGCCTAAGGCAGGAATAGTATTCCCAATTTTTAACTGGAAACCATCAGGCTTCAGGTAAGGTTTAATTATATGATTTTAACTCTAATTTAAATAACAACCTTAATTTTATGTGTGAGTTTTAATTTCTTAAATTGGCTTATTTTCCTGTAAATTATTTTGCAGAAATTGATTAAAAATATGCTAATCAAATGTACTGTTAAAAAAGCTCATGAAAAGAAAATTTTTAATAATTATTATGCATGCAATTAAATTAAAGAACATTAATGATTTGCTCCTTGGAAAGGATTTTTTTCTTCTTTTAATCACTTAACATAAAATTTAATGAAACATTATCTCCATTCATTTTCAGATGGAAACCATGATGACACTTTCTAAGTGATTTGTTGTGATATAAACAGGAAAAGCAAAATGTCAGAAATTGTGTAAGTGCGGGTGTGCTTATTATGAAGCAACATTCAAAGGCACAGAAGGTTTTGAAATGTGTTTTGTTCCAAGAGAAAGAATACTAATAAATATACAGTACAACTAGCTGTTTTTAAAGGCAACTAGCCTCATGGATATTTGAGTGTAGAGAATATAAGATGCTATCCCACAATGAAACACTTCATGATATAACCAAAATATGAACTCTATTTTTGTGGTGTCTAGCCCAAAGCACATGGTTTCATGGGATTTTTCAGTGTAATCTCTTTTTGGGATAATCGATAAATCATGTTTAAGCAAGCCCAGATATAGCACAATGTGAGAATCAGGTAGTTGTGTTTTTGTGGTTGTAGTTACATCATAGCAGTTGAACTGAAACAAAGCAACATATCTACTTGTAGCTGGCTGCACTGGGAGAGAGGAAGTTAAATTTTTAACAGCACTTACCATGAAGACTTCTCAAAAGATTAGAAGGGGTTGAAAAGATTCTCAAAAATATTATTTTTTGTCCTGAGATTAAGGCCCATCCCAGCCTTTGTTCTATAAAAAGGGAGTCTCATTTAACTTTAAGAAACAATGTGGATAATCCGTATAGTTTCTAAAGTAATAATATGGGAATAGCTTTCAATTAATTTTAATTTCCCAGCTTAAGCTACAACCCTGGGATATCTTCATCTTTTATCATTTAAGTATTAAGATTTGTTCGGTTGGTTGTTTCAAGATCAACCAATGTCAGCTGGGTGTTGCCCAGAATTTTGGCTTTGTCCATAGCAGTGGTCACCTGGGAAATGGTCCATGACAAAATTTTGGTGGTCCACAGAGAAATGTCACCCCCAAAGAACCCCAAAGCAATTAATCCAGGCTGTGTGGGAACACAAAGGCTGTGCCACCCACATGGCCCGCGGGAACACAAGGCTTCCATCGCTTGCATTGCAAACAACACAAGGTAGTGAACGGAGAGGGGAAAGGGTGGAGGGGAGGAACTTGCCCCACATGCCCCGTGCACCTCACCTGGCCACCAGGCTGCTTCTTGGAATTTCTTTCTTTCTCCCAAACTCCGTGAAAAATGAGTCTTTGGGACCCTGCAAGGCATCCTGCTCCAAAAGGCTGCGCCAGCAAAGACTCATTTCTGGTGGAGTTTGGGGGAGAGAAAGAAAGACTTCTGCTGCTTCTGCTGCTTTCCTTGCAGTCTCTCTCTCTCTCTCTCTCTCTCTCTCCCTCTCCCTCTCTCTCCCTCTCTCTCTGACAGAGACCTTGGAAAATCCACAAAAAAGTCTGCAGGAAAATCCCCACCCTGTTTTCCTACTGATCGATCTTTCTTTATTTTGGATCACAGAATACTCTTTCTCCCCCGCCCCTGGGGACGAAGCTGAAAAGTAGATTAGAAATGTGGCTGGCTTGGAGGGGGTGGGGGTGTCTAAAGGATGTGTGTGAGAGAGAGAGAGAGAGAGAGAAAGAACATCATCTCCAGTCCTCCGAGGTTAGATTGGATCTCTCTCTCTCTCTCTCTCTCTCTCTCTCCCATCAATATCAGCAAGCCACTGTCAGTCAAAATTCATATTAGTGGTCCACAGGATTTAAAATTATGAGTTTGATGGTCCCTGAGGTCCAAAAGATTGGCGGTCCCTGGTCCATAGTATCCTCAATTCAGTCGCAGAATTACTGAGTGGGAAGAGATCTGAAATATTGTCTTGCTTCTGGCCCAGTACAGAAATACAGAATCTTACTGCTTACTCTGGGTCCGGGAAGAAAAGTCAATTCCTAAGTCTCAATCATATCTTTCCCACCAGTTTCAAGCACCTCAAATTTGTTGGCTTGGTCTATCCTCATCTATGACTTTCACATACCACCTTTTAATTTTCTTTTTGCTGAGCTAAATGTGCACAACTGATCGATTATACTTCTTAGACTTTGGTTTTTCATCCAAGAGGCTGTAAGTCTCTTCTACATGTATGCCTGATAAAATCACAGCCAGCCATTCTTCAAGAAGCACCAACCAATACAGTAGCCAAGAGTTTTCAGAACACCTTTGCTTTTTGTCCCAATGTTGACTTTAGTCGAATAGTAAAAGTGAGGAACCCTACAAACAAGCAGGCTTGCAGAAGATAAACTTTTATAGGCTAGAGATAAACTAGAGTCCATTTCAATAGTGCATTGAATGTTCTCTTCACTAGGAACATATACTGTGGAATAAAACATCCAACGTTCTAAACTGAAAGAGAGAGAGAAGGAAGGAGGGAGGGAGGGAAGGAGAAAGGAAGGAGGGAGGGAGAAAGAGAGAGAGAGAGAGAAAGAAAGAAAAAGAAAGAAAGAAAGAAAGAAAGAAAGAAAGAAAGAAAGAAAGAAAGAAAGAAAGAAAGAAAGAAAGAAAGAAAGAAAGAAAGAAAGAAAGAGAAGGGAGGGGGAGGGAGGGAGAAAGAAAGAACAGAAGGAAGGAAGGAAAGGGGGAGGGAGAAAGAGAAAGAGAAAGAAAAAGAAAGGAAAGAAAGGAAAGAAAGAAAGAAAGAGAAAGAAAGAAAGAAAGAAAGAAAGAAAGAAAGAAAGAAAGAAAGAAAGAAAGAAAGAAAGAAAGAAAGAAAGAAAGAAAGAAAGAAAGAAAGAAAGAAAGAGAAAAGGGAGGGAGGGAGAAAGAAAGAACAGAAGGAAGGAAGGAAAGGGGAGGGAGAAAGAGAAAGAAAAAGAAAGAAGGAAAGAAAGAAAGAAAGAAAGAAAGAAAGAAAGAAAGAAAGAAAGAAAGAAAGAAAGAAAGAAAGAAAGAATCAAGGAATGAGCTGTCTAAGAGCTGCAGTTACGAAGACTAGTTGACAGTGATTATCACAGCAATTGCTAAGATAAAATCACAGGAAATGGTGCCTGGAGAGCACCATCTTCTATTCTCAGCAACTGCTACCCATCTTTAGGTACTTCATCGTTCGCACGCACAGACACACAGAGACAAATCCTCATTCAAGTAAAAACGAATGAATAATTCAGAGGCAACGAGGATTGGGGACTACGTACCGTTATATAAACCCAAACAAAGTCTTTACGATCTAAAATCCTCATGACCACAATCTATTTTTCCCGGGGATCGATTGGGCGCGGGAGTTCGGGTCCCAATGCCGCAAAGCGGGCAGGTTGGATGCACTAATACCCACATGCAAAGCTGGGAGACCGGTTCCCCTCAGCGTCTTTTTGTTCCCCTCCCCCCAAAAAAGAAGGAGCCTTATTGCTCGTACCGGGTGAATACTTTTTTTTTCTCCCTCCCCCCCCCGCCCTCTTTTGCCGAGAGTGGATTCTAACGAAGGTGACTTAGCAAGTCCCCTTGGAAGACGATCCCAAGGATGACTCCGTCTGGGTAGCTGCAGAGCCTTCCAACCGCCCTGCGACAGATGAAAAGAAAGGGGACCCACGAGCGAGCGAAGGAAGCCAGGTACCTGAAGTTTGAGCCACCGCGGGACTCCAAAGGGCCAGGAACAGGACCAGCTGCAGCTGGACCGCGCCGGAGCCCCTCATGGTGCAACCAGCCTCCGAGCGAGCTGTGCGAGGAGTTTAAATTCCGCAGCGCCCCTAGCGGCCCTTCTCGGCTCCTGCAACCGGTTCTCAGGTTTCGGTGCTCTAATAACCGGAGCCGTGACGTCAAAGGAGAGGCCGGCAGCGAATGGGGTCGCTGCCTTGACAGAGAATCCACTCGGACGGCTCGATCCCTTTCGTTGGAGGGGGCTCCTTCCCCAACGTGGCGCTCTCTAGACCGCAGGGCATGCGGCTCCGGTCAATGCCAGTGAGGGTGGCCGTGGGAAGCCTTGGGGGCGGGATGTGTGAATGTGGAAGTGGGACGGTGGCTCGTAGCTGGGACCAATGAAGCCACCGATGCGGGGCGGGGAGGTGTCGGGTGGGGGCTCAGTGATCGAAGACGCGGTTGGTCCAAGCCGGGGCATCTTTTGGCATTAAATAGGGGAGGATGAAAACTCATCAAAATTGGGAAAGTTGGACTCGTAACCCGACTGGCGCGTGATTTCTGGTCCACCATTGCCTGCAAGGAAGACGGTATTCCCCGGCCGCGGCGCCCCCCCGCCCCTCAGTTTGTTTGTTTATTCATTTATTTATTTATTTTATTTCTCCAATGTGTACAGCTGTCCCTCTCAACGAATATGACTTTGGGCGGCTTAAGTTACAAAAAAAAAGTTCAAAACATGCAGGGGGAAAAAATAATACCCGACCCAAAATAACCCAAGCCATGACAAAAACCAAAATCATGAAAAAGTATGGAAATTATAAAAAAATATAATCAGCGGGACAGCACAGTCCAGTTCCTTATCAATACAGCCCAATTTCCTTACAGCCACTTTGCAAGTTTCACACCACTTTAATGCCAATGCTTAGGGCTGGATCTGTTTTTACAGTATTTATATTTCTTGTTTTAAATAGGGGAGCTGATTTCTAAGCCTTTCAGAATTCTAGATTTGAAGCAAAACATCCTCCCTACCAGGTTTCTTTTGTTTAAAAAAAAAAGGCTTCTGATCTTATATAGTTTACTTATATAAGACTTATATAGTCTTTTGTTTTTTTAAAAAGGCTTCTGGTCTTAGTGTTTACTTATATAGTAAACAACAAACACTCCAAGTAATGACTGACATGGACAGTATGGAGACAGGCAAACTCCTTCCTTTTTATGTGAAGTAATTGTTGCCCCATAAACCAAGAACAGAAGCAATGATATAAACTGTGATTTATATCAGTCAAGGGTTTAGTCTCATCAGATCATGCACTGAGAGCTGCAGAGGGTCACAAAAGGCATGATCATAGAATTGAAGGCCCACAATTTGTATATATGCACAGTAAAAAGGGCAGTGCCTCAATTTTATTTTTTATTCATTTAATTTATTTTTTTACCCTTTTATTATTATTATTTTAAAAAATATCCATCTGGTTCAGCTCCAAGCCAGGAGAAAGACACAGGAAACATGGAGGCTGCTTGGAAAGGTGGTGGAGTTGAAAGTGTGGGGGTGGGAGTTATACCTTATCTTGGGCTTTGCACTTTAGCTTCCTGTTCCTTCTATTGGCTGTTGTCAGACTCCCATGGGGCTATGTAGGGGTTATGTAGGGGTTATGTAGGGGTCATAGCTGGCTCTATAGGCAAAGTACAAATCCTAGGTGTTTGTCCAAGCTAAGTTTGGTTTAAGTTTCTGAGGGTGATACAATGTGGGGTCTTAGAAACCCCTGGATAGTTTCATTATGTGAACTGCAGCAAGCACAGTGCAAAATAAGAGGATAAGCACAATAAGCACAATGAAGAAACAACAGCCAGTAATGTGTTGACCCAGAAACAGGAAGTAGTTGTGGCAGAGCTAGCAATGTTTCTAAATTTAACCTGACTTTTTAAAATAGCAATTCTTTTGAAAACATGGTTATTACTTATATTGTTCAAAAGACAGCATGTTTTTAAAATGTGGGAGACTTAACATGTGCACAATAACCAATTAAGTGTTATTATCCCACAGGTAGAATTACCTATCCTGCACAATGCTCCAAGATTGCTATCCTTTTTCTCTTGTATTAGTGGGTGGGTAGCTTTCAAAAGGCTGGCAATACAGAGAGGAGTAAAGATTGAAGTTGATTTTAGTAGCAATGCAACTTATTAAAGATTTTCATTGTTTCAGGCAATCTCAAAAGGTATCAAGGAATACAATGTATTTTTTTATAACTTCTTACAATTGTTAACCTGTCTTCCTCTCTCTTTCTCCTTTTTCCTTCCTCCCTGTTTAAATCCTAAGTCAGTGTAGCCACTCTGGGCATCTGACCTCATGAATGCTTGGGCCTTTAAATAAAAATAATAATAATAAAGCTTTAAATTATTTTATTCTATAATTCCCCTCCTGCAATTATCAAATTAAATATTAGAGGGTTGTGTTGTGTATACAATCTTGAGTCTGTAAGACTTCATTTATCTTTGGGGGGCGGTGTCCTTTCTTATTGTCTTTCAACAGGTCTTCCTTTTGAAACAGAGTTTAAGATTATACTGGAGAACTGTTGTCCATGTATTTTAAGTCTCACCATGATGTAGACCAGGGGTGTCAAACTCGCGATGACACATTGTCGTCACATGACATATTGCAATTTTTTCCCCTTCACTAAACCGGGGGTGGGTGTGGCCAGCATGTGATGCATCCAGCCTATGGGCTGCGAGTTTGACACCCCTGATGTAGACCTTCAAAATAAAATAAACTGAGTTGACAGGTCAACTCAATCTCTGTTGCTCTGTTTTGAGGCCTTAAATTAAAGTGTTGAAGCTGACTGGACATGTCCTTTCCTTGGCTATGCATCCAGCACTTAAAAGGAAAGTCTGGATCAAAGCTTAACTGAATCTAAGAACTGCTTCAAAGTTCCAAGCACCTCTATCAAGCCTAAATGAGAACATCTTGTTGGATTTCAGCATGGATGATGGGATTATTCTTCAGGGCAAAGCCATTCAGCCACAATACAAACTGCACAACAAAGCCCCTCCATTGCATCAACCCAATCAGCTATGACCCCTGTATAGCTCCATGGGAATCTGAACCAATAGAATATATGCCCTTGCCACAGGAACAGGAAGCTCAAGGGCAAGGCCCAAGAGAGGGTATAAATAACCCTCAGTCTCACTGCATGTTGTCAACTGCACTCCATGTTAACTGCTTGATGGTTCTGCTCCATTAAACCATCTTTCCTATCAGCCTCCATATTTCCAGTGTCTTTCTCCTCACTTGGAACAGAACCAGATGGATATTTCTTTCAACACCTCAGAATAACTAAATAGGCTCAATTGTGATTTGATGGCAAGTGCACTGTTTGGTTGTGTCCATGAAGTCACTAGGAGTCATGTCTGAATAAAGAAACATTGCCCTTTATCATTAGAAGAGCGTAGGCAAGCAGAGTATATTAGTGTTCATCTCTTTGATGTATATCTTGCTATCTTCCCAAAATAATGTTCATAATGTTAACAGTTCCTTGATCAGCCTTTTAAATGATCAGGAGGGATCCTTGGATTTTAACCCTTCAACACTTTAGCCAAAAACAGAAATACATTGGCTGGATTAGAGGTTTAACTTTTTTTTAAAAAAAATTGGGTTGTACATAATTTCTCAAGTTCAGGCTTGACAGACCTGTTGCCAAAGCTTTTCCACACCTGAACTAAAAATGGCCTTTTGTTTTTCAAATTAAATGTGCAACAGGTACATTTGCCATTCCAAGAAGAAATATGCAATTCTACTTGGCAGTGTAGTATAGAATTCAAGTAATTGCAGAAGTGTATAGTGTTAGTTGTTTGTTTGTTTTTTTAAGTCAACTCTACAGTGAGAAAGTAAAAATAAATTTAAATCCCAGCCAAGTGCATTAATTTCAGGATTAATCCCTGAGAAGTATTCCAATCTGAAACCTGTAGAGCCGGTGCCTGTTGGCTGAGGTGGTATTAAACTTGATTGGCAAATGTCCAGCTCAATATAAGAAATCTTCTTGTATTACTAGTCTAGAAAATGAGAATGTTATGTAAAATTGTCAAGCTTATAGATCAGGTGGCCAAAAATCTTCAGTATCATTCTTAAGGTTGCTGGGCTTGATTTCAGTTATGGGAAATGACACTGAAGACAAAAATAATAGATAGGATATGGGGTACAAAGTATGTACACAAATCCCAATTACAATCTATTTTGAAACCTCCCATATTCCACTGCCCCAGAACAATTGCTGCGAATGCTTGTTTTCCTATGTTGCAATCATATGCATATTTACCCGGATGGAACCTTAATTGTGTCAAATTTGGGGGAATGGGAGGAGAGGATTGTTATCCTGTAACCAGAAATAAGACATTGTTTATTTTACTGTTTTATTAAAAGGTACCACTAAAAAGATACAAACTATACAAACTAAGTGTATAAAAAAGAAAAAAAATAGAAAGTGCAGAAAAGAAAAACATAAAAACAGAGAAGAAACAAAAACAATGAAAACATAGTAAAGAAAAAGAAAAGAAATATATAAATTTCTTCATCACAAGTATGAACAATTTTAATACCTTATCACCTTCTCTTGAAATACAACAAATGAGGCCTTCTTCCTGTATACCCTCACTTGTGGATCTTGAAAAATTGAGCATTGTCTGGTCTGTTTAGACAAGACTTAAGCAAGATTATTTGGAGAAAAGATCACCAGCTTTAGAATGGATTGGGAAGTTAGAAATCAATAGCAAACCACTTCTATATATGGCATGTATTTTTGCATGAAGTTTCTAGGAGTTAAGGGCTAATTGAGAAAGTAATTTATTTATTTATTTATTTATTTGATTTGCCAATTGTTTACAAGATAATAAGTATAAGTGTATACATAGTTGTGAATACATGAAATGGGTACATATAAGAAAAAAAAAACAAGAATAAGAGAAACAATAGGACAGGGACGGTAGGCACGTTGGTGCGCTTATGCACGCCCCCTACAGACCTCTTAGGAAAGGGGTGAGGTCAATAGTAGACAGTCTAAGGTTAAAGTTTTTGGGGTTTGGGGAAGAAACTACAGAGTCGGGTAGAGTATTCCAGACATTAACCACTCTGTTGCTGAAGTCGTATTTCCTGCAATTGGTGCGGTTAACTTTGAGTTTGTATCTATTGTGTGCTCTTGTGTTGTTATGGTTGAAGCTGAAGTATTCATTGACAGGTAGGACATTGCAATGTATGATTTTATATACCATGCTTAAATCAGACCGAAGATGGCGTAATTCAAGGTTTTCTAGTTCTAGAATTTCAAGTCTGGTGGCATAAGGTATTCTACAACGAGTAGAGGAGTGGAGAACTCTTCTTGTGAAATATTTCTGGACTTTCTCAATTGTGCTAATATCAGATACGTAATGTGGGTTCCAGACTGATGAACTGTATTCGAGTATTGGTCTAGCAAATGTTTTGTATGCTCTAGTTAGTAGTGTGATATTACCAGAGAAAAAGCTACGTAGGATTAGGTTAACAACTCTTAATGCCTTTTGGCTATGTAGTTGCAGTGGGCTCTAGCACTTAGATCATTAGAGGTGAGTATTCCAAGGTCCTTTACAGAGCTTGGGTCATCAACGAGATCTTGACTATTCAGCTTGTATTTTATTTTCTGATTTTTTTTTGCCAATATGTAAGACAGAGCATTTATTTGTTGAGATTTGAAGTTGCCATTTGTTTGACCATTCTGATACATAGTCAAGATCTTTTTGAAGGGTAGCAGTATTGTCTGTGGTATTGAACAGCTTTACATCATCAGCAAAAAGAACGCAGTTGCTCTTAATATGATCACAGAGGTCATTTATGTAGAGTATGAAGAGAGTTGGTCCTAGAACACTGCCTTGGGGGACACCACTATTGACAGGTACAGAATTTGATAGGACGCTCCCAATTTTGACCATTTGTTGTCTGTTTGACAGGAATGCTTCTATCCAGTTATGCAGTTGTCCAGAGAAATTATGTTTACATTGTCAAAATAGTTCTCAGGGGAAAAAAATTGCTCCTAGACCATTGGATATTTCTTTGCTTTCCTCCCAGCAATTAACCTAGATAAAAACACTACCTTTCTCTTTTGGCAGCCAAACTCAAAACAATATACATGCTGATTTCTGACAAAGGACTTTTCTACACTGAAGCCTTCAGTGGCCTGTCTCTCATACAAAAGCTGGATGCAAATGAGGTCAACTTAAGAAATTCTTTTTGGATTTCAACCCATTTCTTTATTTTTACTTGATGTTTTGTATGCACCATGCTTATTAATAGCCCTAGCTGGAGATTCTTCTATTTCCTTACCTGACCTGGGAAGAAGAGAAGAGACTAAAGAGACTATAGGATTACCATGTGTGGCTAAAGGGAAAATGGCAGGCTTCCTTTCAATTTCATTGGTTATTTAAAAAAATAATAAGCCAGACCAACACATTCCACCAAGGAATTTGTTCATTGTTTTTTTTTTTTAAATTGAGGACAGTGACTAGTGACTGAAAAGTAAAGGCATTTCTACTACAGCAGTGTTTCCTAACCTTGGTCATTCCCAGGCGTGTAGACTTCAAGTCCAGGAAAAATATCAACATACCTGAAAATTGCCAAGATTGGGAAACATTGCTGTACAAACATCAACTGGATTGCAAGAATTTGCTTACAAGGAATTGTAGTATGATTTGCTTACAAGGAAATGTAGTAAATTATGTGGACCTGGACAACACAGGCAAAAGTTGAGTTAAGAGTTATGTAGTTGGGGATTTGTTGAAGGTGATGTGATATGTTCCTACTCTCCAGAAATGGTGGATGTTTCACTGTCATGTTGGGGTGAAACTGGAGGCATGGATCTACCCAATGATGCAATCCTTATAGCATGTTTAACTTATTCCGGCAATAAGACCAACAGAAAAGTCACACTTTGCTCTATTGAATCCACACATTTTATTAACTATGGTTTATTGAAGGCTGGATTTAAACAAAAGTCAAAACCACATAATGAGTTTCTCTGTTTGGTAAGCACAGTAAAGATTAATGAGTTTCTCTGTTTTGTAAGTACAGTAAAGATTAATGCATAGAAGTATTTGTCAACTGTTGTTTAATGACAACAGACAACAGGATTGAATAACTAACAGAAAGTATTCAATAGACATAGTTTGCAAAGGTGCTGGCTGCCCTTTCTTTCCATAGCCAGATTACCGATTAACAGTCAATGGGAAACTGTTAGGTTTTAACAATGGGAGATAATGGTTAGGAAATAGAGTTCTTAATAGCTGTGGATACCAGTGAGATACCCATCAGAGCTTGGAAAAAGCACTTCCTTCTAGCCTCTCCTTTCTGCCTCTCCTTTGCTGCTAAGTCTCTAAATGACTCAAATATTAGAAAGTAATTTTCAAACTGCAATTTTGTCTTAATCTGAAGAAACAACCTACCAGTGCTGTCTTTAGAAAAACCTCTTCTTAATTATCTTGCCAGTGGGGAAAAAGCAACATAACAATCCAAGCATCTATCAAAAAAAAAATGCAGAAGGTTCTCTCTCTGTTAGATAATCAAGAAGCAATTAATTGGCACTTGCTGCATTTTACAAACTCCAGCAAAAGCACCATGAAATGATACTTGCCCTGTTAAATGATACCAATTTTCTAAAACAGGAGGTGGATCCGAATAATAATTTTCATAATTTTTGAAAAATTTCAGGATGACTGAACCACAAGTTGCTTTTCTGCCTCTTCCTGTACACATGGTTAATTATTAGAGTATTTGGGTGGAAAAGCCATAATTGTGGTCAACAACACAGTTCAAAATGAGCAGGAAACACTCCTGGGGGAACAATATGATTCTTCCACAACACAAAATGTTTTAACACTGAAACAACAAACTGTAGAAAAGTATATGCAGCCTAGGGAATAAAGGATAATCAAAGAAAGGCATTAAAAACAAAAGGAATGCATACTAAAAGGAAGGTACAAGTACAAGAAAACATTTCAACTATTAATTGTGTCTGTCATCTATCTATCTATCTCTATCTATCTATCTATCTATCTATCTATCTATCTATCTATCTATCTATCTATCTACTCTCTCCATCTCTCTCCCTCCCCATACATTTCATCCGTATAATCTATCCTCCCTAAAATACCATAACTTACTACAGAAATTAATGCATATATTCCCTATTACAGGATTGTCGAACTTCATGTTGTCATGGCATTGTCACATGACATATCATAAAATTTTCCTCCCTTCGCTAAACCAGGCATGGGTGTGGTCAGCGCGTGATGCATCTGACCCATGGGCCGCAAGTTTGACAGCCCTCCCCTATTCATTTCAGAGAATGCAATATTATATAAAATCCAGAGAATAACCTGGCCAAAGAAATCAAGGAATGCAATATGGAAAAAGGAAAGGAAGTATTGCTACATTTAGTTTACAACACTACCATTCATTAAAATTTTTAATAATATTCTTTCTTTGCAAAGTATTCCTGCTTCTATCACATTCATATGTTACTGCATATATTGTCTTTTGTTCTCTTAATGATTCACCTCTCTCTTTTTCAGGATTTCATCCAACTGCAACCCTAACCCTAACCTTTTTTTAACCATACAATTTTCTCCAGAATCTCACTCCTAATGCACATCTTATTTTTCCATTTCTCTAATAAAGTCAATTCTTACTTGCATTCAAAAAGTGAGGGATTAAATTCTTATAGACAGAAACATTTGCTTCTTTCAATAATTTTTACTTGCAATAGTTATGATATTATTTATTATCTTTTTGCTAATATCTGCACCATCTTAACATTTCTCCATCACTTTTCCCTATCTCATCTTGAGCAAATATATCATGAAAGTATAGATTCATCCAATTTATTGCCATTTACATATAACTTGAATTGTTCACTCTTTTCCCTATCAAACAGTGTTAGATTTCTTTTTCCAACAGTTTTAGATTCACATTCTTCTCCTGCATCATAATCAATCAAACCACCCATGCTTTAAATTTATATTATTTCTTCTGCAATACATACAAATGACTAGACTTACATTTAAACTATATGCTTGAGTTAAATAGTTTTTTCCTAACCAGATACTGACCATTCATCATTCTCATTCATTCTTAGGACAATGATTGGTCCAATGTCTGGCTTGTCTCATTCCCACCCATGTATTCATTTCTTCTGGTAAAATAATTTTTCTTCCTTGATCACATTGATGCAGAATGATTTTTTTTTCCCAAAACTTATATCAGTTTCTTATCAGCCTTCACTTGAGTGTGACTTGCAACTTTCACCAACTTATTGATTCCTACTTTTATAAACAGATCCTACTTTCATAAAGACATAGCCTCAGCCCTAAGATGTCCTGGTGTTGACCTGTTTATCACTATCTGCTGCAACTTATTTATTTATTTTTATTTATTTTATTTATTTGATTTGTCAATTGTTTATAAGATAATAAGTATAAGTGTATACATAGTTATGAATACATGAAATGAGTACATATAAGAAAAATAAAAGAAAAATAAAAGAAACAATAGGACAGGGACGGTAGGCACGTTGGTGCGCTTATGCACGCCCCCTACAGACCTCTTAGGAAAGGGGTGAGGTCAATAGTAGACAGTCTAAGGTTAAAGTTTTTGGGGTTTGGGGAAGAAACTACAGAGTCAGGTAGAGTGTTCCAGACATTGACCACTCTGTTGCTGAAGTCGTATTTCCTGCAATCAAGTTTGGTGCGGTTAACCTTGAGTTTGTATCTATTGTGTGCTCTTGTGTTGTTATAGTTGAAGCTGAAGTATTCATTGACAGGTAGGACATTGCAATGTATGATTTTATATACCATGCTTAAATCAGACCGAAGACGGCGTAATTCAAGGTTTTCTAGTTCTAGAATTTCAAGTCTGGTGGCATAAGGTATTCTACAACGAGTAGAGGAGTGGAGAACTCTTCTTGTGAAATATTTCTGGACTTTCTCAATTGTGCTAATATCAGATACGTAATGTGGGTTCCAGACTGATGAGCTGTATTCGAGTATTGGTCTAGCAAATGTTTTGTATGCTCTAGTTAGTAGTGTGATATTACCAGAGAAAAAGCTACGTAGGATTAGGTAACAACTCTTAATGCCTTTTTGGCTATGTAGTTGCACTGGGCTCTAGCACTTAGATCATTAGAGGTGATATTCCAAGGTCCTTTACAGAGCTTGGATCATCAACAAGATCTTGACTATTCAGCTTGTATTTTATTTTCTGATTTATTTTTTTTTTTGCCAATATGTAAGACAGAGCATTTATTTGTTGAGATTTGAAGTTGCCATTTGTTTGACCATTCTGATACATAGTCAAGATCTTTTTGAAGGGTAGCAGTATTGTCTGTGGTATTGAACAGCTTTACATCATCAGCGAAAAGAACGCAGTTGCTCTTAATATGATCACAGAGGTCATTTATGTAGAGTATGAAGAGAGTTGGTCCTAGAACACTGCCTTGGGGGACACCACTATTGACAGGTACAGAATTTGATAGGACACTCCCAATTTTGAGCATTTGTTGTCTGTTTGACAGGAATGCTTCTATCCAGTTATGCAGTTGTCCAGAGATACCATAGGATTTTATTTTTAGGAGTAGTTTGTCATGTACCACTGAATCAAAGGCTTTACAGAAGTCTATGTAGATTGCATCTATTGCTTTGCCCTGATCGAGTTGTGTCGTCCATATGTTTTTTGCGTGTAAGAGTTGCAGATTACAGGATAGTTTTTTTCTGAAACCAAATTGTTTATTGGAGAGTAGGTTGTTTGTCTCTAAGTGGAGGATGATGGATTGGTTAATAATTGATTCCATGACTTTACAGGTGACGCAGCATAAGGAGATTGGTCTGTAATTTTCAACTAGGCTGGGGTCTCCCTTTTTGAAGATGGGGATGACCGTGACCATAGGTTAGGCATGGAGCTGGTCCTGAAAGATTTTTCAAAGAAACAGGTTTTCAGCCACGCTTCTCAAAGAATTCATATAATCAAGGACAATATATTCAGTGTCAGGGACATGTGTTCCTGCACATTGACTGAATGATTGCTCCATCACCCCATTTTCAAAATTTCCATCTGGGGAATCAACAAAGGGCAGGAGGTCATTCAAAGAGGCTGAATGGGAGGGTATTCCACAGGTAAAACCAAATGAACCTGTAAAATTGATGGCACAGAACACATTATTTCAGCCTCCCTCCCTAATGTGTATTGCACACATGCAGTGGCTTGGATAATAGGGAAACACCACTTCTGGAACATAACCCTGAAGTCATTTTTGGTAATGAGAACGATCACCCTGAAGCCATCATCAGCAATAGGAGGACACTAAGTACAAGTAAGAGATAGGAAGTCTTGTACCTGGACAACAGTTAATGGATTGTCTTTACAGTGAGGTAAGGAGTCTTGGATTTGCTCATAGAATAACATCCTGGAAGAAGGCAATGGCAAATTGGTCAATGTACTATTGTTAGCGAAACAATATGATCATGAAGACTACAGTTTAATATGAGGAATTTTTGTGCTACCACTGAAGTAGACACTGGAATCAGCCATGGACGAAATTAGTTACATATTTTTAAATCTCTGTTTAACTAAATCACCTCAGGTCAGAGGCAAACTTCAGGCTACACGTAGCACCCAAATCTCTAAAAGTTGCTAAGTAACTTTTATGTGTGTTTAATTGGGAAGATAGGCAAATTACCTCTGACATGCTTAGTTTTTGTTCTCATTTTATTTGTTGGATCTAATAAGTGTTACCTATGCACACTGGGATAGCATTAAAATTAAATAAATAAAAGTAAATAGTGAGATGAATAAAGTTATTTATAAATAACATTATTTATAGATGATCAATAAATGATGTCCCTATTGTAAACTAAAGGAGAAAAATGTTCTAAATATTATATATATTTAATTATATTAAATATAACTTTAAAAATGGAATGTTTTCTCTTTCTTTCATTCTCTTTTTAGACCTACCTATATATTCCTCTAAAGGCATCATATTTAAACCCAACCTTCTGCAACTTAAAAATATATAGATAGTCCTTTTTGGCAATCACAACTGCAATGGTAAGTTCATCGTTAAGAGAAGTGATCACTAAGTGAAACCACAACTGCACCTATGATGCTTTCCTTTCCTGTACAAACTTGTGAGGTTGCAAACATGACAATTGGTTGCGAAGTTACTTTTTCATCACTGGAATAACTATGAATGCTCACTAAACAAAATGTCCCTAACCAAAGACTAGCTGTAGATCAAGATTCCATAGAATGATTGTTTGAAGGATATACATATATATTTGCTATACATTATTTTCTTAGTAAGTTTTGAAGTCATTCTGACATTTATTCAAAAGGATAGCAGTGAATTATTTTGCCATTTTTGGGGTCAGAATCTTGGGTTCTCAAATATAAAAAGGGTAATAGCAGTAAATCAAGAAAAAAGCAAAATTAGTTGTGGGATGGAAATAATAATAATCAGGGATTAAAAATAGCTCATGTTCAGATTGAAATGACTAAGTATTAAAAGGCATACTAACAGCTTATAACCTCAATTAGAGAATAATAAAAGATGTTGTCTTGTATATAGCAGCCGTGAAATTCAACATTTTTCCATACTGGCTCTGAGGGTGTGGCTTGGTATAATAGTAATAGAAACCAGGGGTGATTTTTTAAGATTTTTTTTACCGATTCAAATTGTCCCTACCACCTCTCCCGAGGTATATAGCCTATACACAAATATATACCAATTAATCAAGAAACATAAAAAGGATTAGGATGTCTTATTCAAGTATCCGTGATCTTAATATAAAGTCTTTCCACTGAAATAAATATACTGCTGTTATCACATATACATCCCTTTCACTTTCAAAGAATCATTTGGAGAAGAGATTCCTTAGATCTTATTAAGGATTATGGGTGAAGGTTTGTGTGTATGACAATAAAAATGGATACAGTATGAAGAAGGTTTACGTCCCATTGTTATGCTGTAATGTTTTTTATACTGTAGAAAAACAAGCACTTAAAATGTTCAGCGTGATTCACATTTATGCCACCTAGGGGCCAAATGATACAATTAACAGAAATCCCAAATTGTTTCAGATGGAGGAAGCTAATGCATGTGTTAATTTATTATGGAATACAGTTGAGCAAAAAGTTTTCTATCTTTAGAATGCTTTTCATATTTTGTGAACATGTAAATAATTGTGGTATATGTAAGTACTGCACAATGATTAAGGGTTTAAATTTAAGAAAATCCAAATTCTAGTCTTCATTTGACAATACAGCCCATGGTGTAATTTTGGGGCAGACTCTTTCACTTAGCCTAAGTCGCAAGGTTGAAACATCGCAAAATTATGAGGAATCGCCACCTTCTGTTCATAAAAAGTTATAACATAAATGCAATAAATAAATATGATTGTTCTTACAATCTTAGTCAATACCATTTCAGCCACTGAATTCAATATCCCTCTCAGGGCAGAAATCCAAATTAAAGCAACCCAGGGAGAAGCTGCTCTAGTGTCTGCCTGGATTGTACGAGGAAAGAAAGTTCACCTAAATTACTCCAGTAATAGTTTCTGTTGTCAAACTGCTGTTAGTTCTTATAATTTTTTTCTCAAAATCAAGAGGAATCTATATTCCAATATTGCACATTTTACATTCTGGACAAGGAAAAAAAAAATCAAGCCTGACTTTTTTTCTATCAATTTTTAGACATTAGAAGAGTTATGATTCCAGGTTCTTTCTTCACTGAACTTATTTTCAGTTCTCTTCACCAACTTTTTTCCCTTTTCTGAACTTTTGCCAATCTATTTATTTATTTATTTATTTGATTTGCCAATTGTTTACAAGATAATAAGTATAAATGTATACATAGTTGTGAATATATGAAATGGGTACATATAAGAAAAATAAAAGAATAAGAGAAACAATAGGACAGGGACGGTAGGCACGTTGGTAATCCTTCTTAAATTGTGGAACTAAATACAGTTACTCACTGGAATCTGAGTAAAGCCGAATACAGTTGAACAATTAACTTCCAAGATTTGGAAATTATCCTTGTGTTAAATAGCAGCTTAAAAATTGTATTTGCCTTTTTTGCAGTCAAATCTCAGCTATGACTCATATTCACTTTACAATCCACTATTATTCCAAGTTTTTTATATATATAAATGATTACTGTCTGTCTATATTGTCTGTTGATCTCACATTTTTATTGCCATCCAGGAGAACAGAGGAGGAGGAAAGGAGCCATGTTAGTTTATGGTGCAAAAATTCAAGAGGAATCTGATAACATCTTTTCTAACTGATACATTTTATTAAAGATGCAAGCTGTGAGCCAGCTTAAGACACAAAGGTTTATGCCTTTTAATAAAATTGGACAATTGGAAAATGTGCTACTAGATTCCTTCTGATATTTTGCCATCCCATACCTATTTGATTTTCATTTCATTTATTACATTTATTGGCTCATCTTACCACATTTGTTTCCTTGGTGAAATATGCTGCATTTGTCACTGTTAAATATTATTCTAATATTCTCAGTGCATTTCACCAAGACATTCAAATCATTCTGAATTTTATTTCTATCTTCTAGGCTGTTAGCTACCCCACTCAGTTTTGTTTTATCTTAAAATGTGGTGTAAATCACATCCAATGCTTCACCCAAGCAATTAAAAAACCAAAGGACACAGGATTGATCCCTTTGGCAGACATCCTTTTAGAGTAATTTCATTAAAGGCTTTTCATTATCACAGAAGCTTCTAAACACTATAGAGCAGTGGTTCTCAACATCAGGAACTCCCAGAATTACCCAGCCAGCACCCAGAATTCACTGCCTCTGATGTCTGAGGAAGTCTGGGAGTTGAAAGCCATGCATCTTAAAGTTGCTGAGGTTGAGAAATACTGTTCTAGATGTTTATGTAGGGTGAGAGCTGCATGCTTCCCACTTGAATGCCTAGACTCTATGTACCTATCATATATATTAGAATATGGAGCTTTATGTGGCATAGCAATTACTATATAGCAAGATCAATGACAATTGTTGTGAGTAGACAGATCCAGTCATGCTTATCTGCTTTGATTTGACAATGAATGATAGAGATGTCTTGAAACTTACTCAAAACATATCCATCTTTGGATGATTCCACAAATCATATCAAATATCCATATGCAGAAAAACTGACCATCTCTCTTAATTCTGGAAACATTAAGATCAATACTTCTCATTCTATATCCTGCAGTGAATGACATGAATTAAAAAAACGTTGCAGCTTTATTTTAGCTAAGACAGACAGTAGTTTTAGGTAAAGTTTTAGGAAAATGGGGTGACCAGGAGGTCCTCCTTGGATAAGTAAATACTGGTTGGAGTATGCTGGTGGACTAATAAATAGCTAATAATCATAACATATATTTCTCAACCTTTAAAGATGCACTACTTTCCCAAGATTCTACTCATGACTAATCCATAGGGATGAGCAGATTTCTTGTAAACTCCTTTGATTTATTGTATAAATAAATCCTTTGATATAATATATAAAGAAGAGGGAGTCAGCCTACTCTCCAAAGCACCTCAAGACAGGACAAGAAACAATGGGTGGAAACTACCAAGGAGAGACACAACCTAGAACTAAGGAGAAATTTATTAACAGTTATGAACAATTAATCAATGGAATGACTTGCTCCCAGAAGTTGTGAGTATTTCATCATCGGACGTTTTTAAGAAGAGATTGGACAACCATTTGTCTGAAATGGTATAGGGTTTCCTACCTGAGCACAGGATTGGACTAGAAGACCTCCAAGGTCCCTTCCAACTCTGTTAGTCTTGCTGCAGCAAAGTTGGCAGAGCCAACCAGCTTTGATTGGCTTATATGCTTAACTCAGAGATCTCAGTTTGCTGAAAAGTCTAAGTACAACTCCAAATATCTGTGCAGCTCTTCTGATCAAGGGCAGTCTGGTCACATAAATCCCTCCATGAAAGTGAGAAAAGCACCAGGCCTCTGTGTTTTAAGCAGGTGAAATAACGTTTTGGTGGATATGAAGTAGTGGCACAAAACTTTTAAATCGTGGCCTGGGGATGAAATAAGATCAGAATCCTGGAATGAAACAATACTTGGATTACCAGGGGATTTTATAATTGGGAAAAACTGCAAATGAGAAGTGGGGTAAAGACAGGAATTACATTCCAATGAAACTGGAGGGTTGTTGTTTGGGAAGGCTGCAAGCAATACTGGAATTGGGATTAAGAGCCCTGTAATTAAGATTCCAGGGATCTTGAGCTGTAGATAATGATAGGACTTTTTACAAAGAGATACATTCTCTGAGAGTATCAGAGTTTTCTGTCTATCTGACTGACAGCCAAAGCGGTGCCTTTTTTTATGACTAACAGTTATCCATTAGGCAGACAGATATTAGGTGGAACAAATTAACTTGATTAATTTATCCGCAGCCTTCATGCAGAAAAGAGGAAGCAAAAACCAGCATGAAATAAATCATAGAAGTCATGTTTTCATAAAATTTAATAAAATTTAATATTAACTTAATAAAGCTTTACTTCAGCATACTAGATTATGCTAATCCAGTTGTTTCTGAATTGTGGTTTTCTGGAAGGCAATTCTTCTGGACCAGAAGCTTTTGGCTTTCATTCACATAACAAAATCAGTGTTGCACTGTCACATCGCAAGCTCTATACCTTTAAGACATGTAGAGCACAATTACAAAAGTGGTAGGGCTTGGAGCATAACATTGCTTTCATCATTTGGCCCCTGCTTGATCCCCTGCCCTCCATGAATGCTATATTTGCATATGGCTATGGATTATTAAAAACCCCAAAACCCAAAGTCACCTTAAAGTCTCATATTTATTGCTGCATAATATTTTATGATCTGTAAAAGCAACCTTTATATGAAATGACATTCTTGGGTTTTGCTTCAAAATAACCTAACACATTCAACTCTCTGAAAAACAAAGAATTAATCTGCATTAGAGTACGTTGGTGGTTAGGTAAATGTGTCTCAAGGTAACCTTTCAATTAACCCAAACAACTATTAGAAGATCCTTTGTAGTAAAACTTAGGAAACAATGGTCAATTAACAAGAGACAGAGAAAAACAATGCATTCTGCTGACATGCAGCTTTACATATTAACTTGACAAAACCAATAGAAAAATCCTCCAACTTCTTCAGTTAGCTAAAAGAATCCTAAAGCAATCCTGTCTTCCTTTGATCAACATATGACCCGAGGAAAGTTTGGTCTTTTTACAACAAAACAAAAAAAAAAATTGCAAATCAACCCAATAATCTGTTTTTGCAAGCAAACAGTATCCTTTGGCGAAATAAATCCTATTTACAGCATACCTTTCAGTAAGCAAAACTGGGAAACTCTGGTTTTCAATCAGGCTAAAGTTAGGCAGTCACATTCCTTCACTGCCAAATATAACATACAAAATTATGTGGCTAACAAATATAAACTTAACTCCAATCCACATCCCCCCCCCGCCCCCAACCCAGTCAAGTAATCCCAGCTCTTCTTCAGAAATTTTCTCTACATATTGGGCAGCGTCAAATAGACCTCAAACTTTGAGGTCATGTCCATCATACACAAGGAGGTACCTAAAATAACGGTGTAGGTATCTGTACACTATAAGCTGCCCATTGTCTACATCAGTGCTGTCTTTAGATTATAAACCACTTCCTGCAGAGGAAACCAAGGTTTTCAGTGAAAGCCAAGGTACTTTTGGAGCCAAGCCATCTTAGTCTTGTTATATGAATCTGAAACAGAGACTCTGAAAAACAGACCTACATACTGTACTGTAAGGCTGATGTATTCCTAATGAAGTTGCCTATGGCAGTGGTCACCAACCAGTGGGCTGTGGGCAACTGGTGATCTGCGAGAAAATTTTGGTGGTCTGCAGAGAAATGTCACCCCAGAGCACCCCCCTAAGCAATTAATCCAGACTGTGCGGGAACAAGGCTGCGCCACCCACATGGCCCACGGGAACACAAGGCTTGCATCAGATACAGATAATCAGAGTTGGAAGGGACCTTGTAGGTCATCTAGTCACTTGCATTGTGAATAACACGAGGTAGTGACAGGAGGTGGGAAAGGGCAGCGGGGGAGATCTTACCCCACTCGCTCCACGTGCCTCACCTGGCCACCGGGCTGCTTCTTTCCACTTCTTTCTTCTTCTGCTTTTGGCTGCATGCAAGGAAAGCAGCAAAAGTCTTTCTGCCAAACTCTGCCACGAGAGAAAGAAAGACTTCTGCTACTTCTGCTGCTTTCCTTGCACGAAGCCAAAAGTCTCTCTTTCCCCTGAAAATGGAGCTGGAAATTGTATCATGCGATCCTAAATAAAGAACGATCGATTGGTAGGAGAACGAGGTGGGGGATTTTCCTGCAGACTTTTTTGGGGATTTTCCCAGGGTTTCTGCAGACAGAGACCCTGGGAAAATCCCAAAAAAAGTCTGCAGGAAAATTCCCCACCCCGTTTTGCTACTGATCGCAGAATACTCTCTCCCTCCCTTCTTCCCTCCCTTCCTCCCAACCTTCCTCCCTCCCTCCCCCTGAGAATGGAGCTGAAAAGCAGGTTAGGAATGTGGCTGCCATTTGTTTTCATTGTCACCAGCTACATTTTGCTATTTTTACTAACAAAATGAAATAGATTTAGCATGATTTTGAAAAAGGAGAGTTTCCTTAACCTGTTTTTTCTGCTCAAATGGGAGGTAATGGTTCAAGCTTTAATTAGAAGTGACAGAACAGAGCCCCCTTTTATTACTTCTCCAAATCTCAGCAGCTTTCACTGAAGGCTCTTCCACAAAGAGCCTTGCTGCTATAATGTGAGAGTTATGTTAACTGGAGGAGGAAGATGTTCTTATAGCAGGAGTGGGTAACTATGGTTCCTTCATGACCTGCTGACTTCAACCCCCAGAATTCCTGAATCAGCAAGGCTGGCTCAGGAATTCTGGGAGCTGAAGTCCACAGGTTATAAAGGGCCATAGTTGCTCACCCCTGTTCTATAGGAAGTACATGATAGATCCCAGTTAGTAAAGACAGTTTGTGAGTGTACAGATTGTAACCAGGCATTATTAAACAATATGATTATATAGACTGTTCCTGCACATCATTAAACAAAAAATGCAACAAAAACAAATAGTAACACAATGGTCCACAGAAAATAATAGAAAAACCAAATTCATCTTCAATAATATACAAATATTGACAGACATATAATTTAACTTAATTAACATAAAAATAAAAATATGTTTATAAATGAAAGAAGCACAGAAATTGTTCTTGACCATTCTTGTCAGGAAACCAACAACTAATTCAAATGCTGATGAACAGCATGAGAAAAAAAAAAGTAGAAATACACGATTTTTCTCCCATTTCCATGGAATATAGTTAGCCGGTTTCAGTCACAATACTTTCCTATGTAAGAAAACAAAAACCCACAGAGGTGCCTATATCATCCCACATGAAACAAAACAAAACAACTTCTATTTCTAATTGCCACAAGATGGCATAGTAGAGGTGTAATTGTGCTGGTTTGTAGGAAGTCTTGGTTACTTACAGCTGCCTTCTTCACAGTATAAAAAAAATGTCTCTATTGAGGCCAGAAGTGATACTGTAGATTAAGTATGCATTTTCTCCTTTGAATATATTGTCTCTTGCAGACTCATACTTCTTCCTTTCCCCTTAAAAACTAGAATGAAAACACTGTTCCAGAATCTTGCTTGACGACAATTTATCACTGCCTACACAGGTCTGCAGACTTGCCGGTTGGCTCATTTTGCTATGTCCCTATATAAAATATCAGTCCATTTCTGGCTGAGGGCAGCAATGAAAGATTTATGTCCTGCTTTTATATTCTATTATTGAGTATCTTTGGGATTTCATAGTTAACACATCTCTGTAAATTAGTTCTGATGCAATCTGAATCACCAGCTTGCTTAGAAAATCAAAGTTGATTCAAATAATTGTTTTGATTTAGAAAAAGGGGAAAGGGTTGACACAAGTGAAGAAGCCCATCAAATTGATTGGTAAGCATCCACCTTGGAATTAATTTGATCATTAAATTTGATGGTCACTCCCACCATTAATGCTCACAATTAATTTAACCATTAAATTTGAAAGTGACTTGATTCAGAAATTGTCTACAAACTGAACTTTTCAAGTGAATCTTGCTCTTCCAACTGGAGAAGTTTTGCATTTATGAGGCATTACAGAAGCGATGACAGCGTGTGATGCTGCCCTGTCACCACCTCCTTGTACAATTTTTGAATTTCTACACACATTTTCTTTAGTCAGAAAAGCTATCATGCAAATGCAGGAAAAGGCATGACCTCTTCAAGTTACTGCAGACACTGAGTCAAGAGAGGCCACCTTTGCTACATCAGGATCACCTTTGTGTCTGCTTTAGATTTAAATGCTGCAAAACTGTATACTTAGTATTCATGTCTGAACATATACTATATATATATAATGTTTTCTTAAGTTTTCGCGGCTATTTATATGTATGGTATTCAGCTTTGTTCGGGGTATTTTCCCACATCATTATGGTTGTGCTTTTAAAGTTGTAGCAATGTTTCGGCGGAATTTCATCTGCCATCATCAGGCCTCTGTACTGTGTTCTTCCGTGAGTCAGACTTTTTCCGCCGTTTCTGTTTTAAATTTGGTGCTAGCCATCTGTTTTAAATTTGGTGCTAGCCATCTGCTGTGCCAGAATGGTTTTTTCTTCATCCTGATTGGTTGGGAGTCTTGGTCTGTGTTTATTGGTCTTGGAGTACATCAGGCCAGTACATCAGGAGATGTGGAGGAGGCCGTAGGAGGGCAAAAACCCAGCATCAGGACCACTACCTCTGCCTTTGTGCAAGGAGGGACAGGAGGAGCACTGCCAGAGCCCTGCAAAATGACCTCCAGCAGGCCACAAATGTGCAGGTGGCTGCTCAAATGGTCAGAAACAGACTCCATGAGGGTGGTATGAGGGCCCGACGTCCACAGGTAGGGGTTGTGCTTACAGCCCAGCACCGTGCAGGACATTTGGCATTTGCCAGAGAACACCAAGATTGGCAAATTCACCACTGGTGCCCTGTGCTCTTCACAGATGAAAGCAGGTTCACACTGAGCTAATGTGACAGATGTGACAGGGTCTGGAGACACCATGGAGAACATTCTGCTGCCTGCAACATCCTCCAGCATGACCGGTTTGGCAGTGGGTCAGTAATGGTGTGTAGTGGCATTTCTTTAGGGGGCCACACAGCCCTCCATGTGCTCGCCAGAGGTAGCCTGACTGCCATTAGGTACCGAGATGAGATCCTCAGACCCCTTGTGAGACCATATGCTGGTGCGGTTGGCCCTGGGTTCCTCCTAATGCAAGACAATGCTAGACCTCATGTGGCTGGAGTGTGTCAGCAGTTCCTGCAAGATGAAGGAATTGATGCTATGGACTGGCCTGCCCGTTCCCCAGACCTGAATCCAATTGAGCACATCTGGGACATCATGTCTCACTCCATCCACCGTCACGTTGCACCACAGACTGTCCAGGAGTTGGGGGATGCTTTAGTCCAGGTGGTGGGAGGAGATCCCTCAGGAGACCATCTACCACCTCATCAGGAGCATGCCCAGGCATTGTAGGGAGATCATACAGTCACATGGAGGCCACACATACTACTGAGCCTCATTTTGACTTGTTTTAAGGACATTACATCAAAGTTGGATCAGCCTGTAGTGTTTTTTTCCACTTTAATTTTGAGTGTATCTCCAAATCCAGACCTTCATGGGTTGCTAAATTTGATTTCCATTGATAATTTTTGGGTGATTTTGTTGTCAGCACATTCAACTATGTAATGAACAAAGTATTTCATTCATTCAGATCTAGGATGTCTTATTTTTGTGTTCCCTTTATTTTTTTGAGCAGTGTATATATATATGAATGATCAATTAAGCAAAGTTAAACAAAGCCCCAAATATGAACCAAAAATCTTTGTAGAGAATAGAAACTGTGACATAGTGACCAAAGTATGCAAATTAACTGAAGTGGGTCTCAAATATTTGTCATGGAATTGCACAGTAGGTGTCCAAGTGGAGTCCGAGTCACTGACACAAACTTGTATAAATAAATATATTTTACATCTAAATATACACCAAGCAAGATAGTCAGGCAAAAAGGAGTATCCTGTGGTAAATCATGGAGCACACAGAAGAAGAAGAAAAAAGGGAGAGGGAAAACTCCCCCTCGACAGCAACCAATCATAGAGCATATTGCCTCACACAGGAGCCAGCACTGTCCCATCAATTGGCTATAACTGTGTGTTGTGGGTCACTGCAGAACCCTACTACTCCAGCTACTAAATTTAAGCAACATCTTCAACAAGCATTTTCAGGATCTCCAGCAGATCCAAGAATTGTCTTCCATTTTGAAAACATCAAGGCTATCGGTTCTGGGCCGGAAAATATGGAAAACCACTAGATGGCTGCAAAGTGGCAAAGAAAACTGACTCCATGCTACTACAAGTCTCCTTGCTATCCAGAGCTTTGCAATCTAGAACTTTTAAATTTCACACAGGGTTCCAGAGTCTATATCACACTGTATGCCTGAAGGATACTATTTTTAAAATCTGTTGTTTTGAATAGGAATTTTGATTTATTCCAAATGCTTGGAGCAATACTGACTGGTAGTTTCGTTTCACCATGCCTTAAAGATACCAACCAAGAACATATCCGTGGAAGAAGTGTTCTATGAAACAGCACTTTCATCTGGGCCCTGCCCACTTTAAGTGACCTTGAATAGAATCAACTGAATGCTTTCCAGAGGCCAAGCTGTACTATTTATTTTTATTTATTTATTTATTTGATTTGCCAATTGTTTACAAGATAATAAGTATAAGTGTATACATAGTTGTGAATACATGAAATGGGTACATATAAGAAAAATAAAAGAAGAATAAGAGAAACAATAGGACAGGGATGGTAGGCACGTTGGTGCGCTTATGCACGCCCCCTACAGACCTCTTAGGAAAGGGGTGAGGTCAATAGTAGACAGTCTAAGGTTAAAGTTTTTGGGGTTTGGGGAAGAAACTACAGAGTCGGGTAGAGTATTCCAGACATTGACCACTCTATTGCTGAAGTCGTATTTCCTGCAATCAAGTTTGGTGCGGTTAACTTTGAGTTTGTATCTATTGTGTGCTCTTGTGTTGTTATGGTTGAAGCTGAAGTATAAATATACTGCAAAACATAGTTCTTACTAGCACCCACAATTAATAGCTCACATAGATTCTGTAAACAAAGGAATCAATAGCAGTTAAGATGAAATTAGTTATACAGGACTTTCCTTTCTTAAAGCTACTGTTCTGTGTCTTTGCCAGTCAATCTTCCCTGGTCACTTCCCTGAAAGCAAATTGCTTTGACCATCTGAGGGAAAGAAGCTGGAGTTGCTGTCTGTGGTTAGGGAAAGCAGCTGCAGCCAGGCAGAAGGGATATCCATCCCCAAAGATAGGCTCAGCTCAGGCTTTCTCTCAAAGGACCATAGAGGTTTACAGTCACAGAAACTGGAGAGGAGAAACCTGAGACAGTAAACTGTGAAGGGAGGAGGAGAGAATGAATGCGCTCATTCATTCAATTATTCATTCCCCCTCCCCACTTTACTCAAAGCAACTATCCCGGCAAGTTCCAAGCATCTTGTTCAGTGAGACACACACCTTTAAGAAGATGCCAATTCCATAGGCAGCTTCACCCACCCATCCAAGGCCTTTAGCCTACAAAAGTGTGAGTGTGTAGAACAGGGATGGGGGACCCTGGGTCCTTTTATGACTTGTGAACTTCAACTCCCAGAATTCCTGAGCTAGCCATGCTCAGTATAAAAGGGCCAAGTTTTCCTACCCCTGTTGCAGAAGAAGAAGATAAGAAGACAAAGACATGTAGAGAAGGAAGTGATATCTGGCAATGTATAACTTGTACACAAACAACAGAGCTATCAGTCAATTGCTAGTTAAGTTAAGTTAAAGTAAGCAGCTCATTGTGATGTATTTCCTGCCTGGATTTTGACTTAGAACTTGGCCTGGAGTTTGGTAGCAACTAAACCAGTGATGGCTAACCTTTTTGGTACCAGTGCCCGAAGCACACACATGCGCATACATCCCCAAAACACAATATTGAAAAAAAAGAAAGAGAAGAGATTGATATACCAGTTAATAGATAGCAAAGGAGATACATACCAGGAAATAGAACAGAAAAAAGAAATCATTCATAAATACTTTGAAGATTTATACAAAAGAGAGGATGTCAGTGAAGATAGAATAAGGAATTATCTAGATGAAGTAAAGGATAAGGCAATTGGGGAAGAAATGGCTGAACTATTAAATAAAGACATTACTGAATCGGAATTGAAATCAGCAATAGAGAGCCAGAAAATAATAAAACCCCGGCCCAGACGGGATCCCAGGGGAGCTGTACAAAGCAATAGCAGATCAAATCGACCACTTATGGTGGAAGTTTTTAATGACGTTTTACTAGCAGCCAGGATGCCGGACTCATGGAGGGGGCACTGATTTCGCTGATCCCGAAGGAGGATACAGATCCCAGATATATAAACAATTACAGGCCGATTTCACTTCTAAATACTGATTATAAAATATTCACTTCTATTATAGCAAACAGATTAAAAAGATTGCTAAACTTGTATATACATGAAGATCAAAACGGATTCCTTCCAACTAGGCAAATAAAGAATAATCTAAGAATAGTATTAGACGTACTAGAATTTTATGAAGCCCACCCAGAGAGACAAGTAGCACTCATGTTCCTAGATGCAGAAAAAGCTTTCGATAATTTGAATTGGCAATTTTTAATTCAAAAAATTTATAATTTGAATCTGGGTACCAAATTTGAAAATATTATAACAACTATATATGATACACAACAAGCTAATATAATAGTGAATGGGGAATGCACCCGCCCAATAAAGATAGAAAAAGGAGTGAGACAGGGGTGCCCACTCTCCCCTGCTCTTCATATTAGCATTAGAGACATTATTAACACGAATTAGGCGGAATTCACATATAAAGGGATTAACAGTTAAGAAAGAGGAATATAAATTGCAAGCGTTTGTGGACGACATGATTTTCTTCCTTGAAGAACCAAAAGACGGGACCAAAATTGATGAGTGAATTAGAGAAATTTGGAGCAGTAGCGGGACTTAAACAAAAAAAACACCAAATTAATGACCAAAAACCTAACAGAAAAACAGAAAATAGAACTAGAAGAAATAATGCATATACAAGTGACAAAGAAAGTGAAATACTTAGGAATTTGGCTAACCCCACACTGTAAGACACTTAAAGAAAACAATTATGATAAACTGATACACCAGGTAAAGAAAGATTTAGAATCGTGGGGGAAACTTCAAATTTCACTACTAGGCCGAATTGCTACTATTAAAATGAACATTCTCCCTAAATTCTTGTACCTATTCCAAACGATCCCAATTAAATTACATAAAAAGTTTTTGAAGAACTCAATAGAACAACCCTGAAATTTATTTGGCAAGGGAAAAACCCAGAATAAATGTAAAAGCAATGCAGGATATGAAGAGCAGGGGAGGGTTAGCATTTCCAAACTGGGAGTTATACCATATGGCCACCTCATTAGTTTGGTTGAAGGATTGGGTGAATTTAACCAATAAAAGAATACTATTTCTAAAAGGCCATGATTTACAAAGGGGGTGGCACGCTTTTCTATGGGACGTAGGGAAAACCAGTCAAAAATATTTCCATAGACATTTAATTAGAGACGCACTATTAACAATTTGGAGGAAAATAAGGAAAAACATTATACAAAAGTACCAGTATGGATTTCAACAATGGAGGCAATGATTCACCCAAACAATTTGGAGCTTACCAAAATGATTAAATACAAAGACTTATTAGACCCACAAGGAAATTTGAAACCGAGGCTGGATCTTCAGGAGCAAGGACATAAAATTGATCAATGGGTTTACCTTCAGATTCAAAGCAGATATAAACAAGACAAAAAGAATTCGAATTAATAACAAACTGCAACAGTTAGATAAAATTTTATTAGGATCAAATAAAAAAACATAACAAAATTTTATAACTACTTATTAGAAACAGAACTAGAAGAAGAAATTGTAAAAGGAAATATGATTGCTTGGAGTAAGAACGTAGGGCGCAGCATCACATTAGCGGAATGGGAGAAAGTTTGGGGCAGAAACAATAAGATTACCAAATCGGCAGCATACAAGGAAAATCTTTATAAAATGTTTTATAGATGGCATCTCCCCTTCGAGGTTAGCGAAGATGCACCCCAACATGAGTCCGCATTGCTGGAAGTGTAGGAAAAAGAAGGAACCTTTTTCCATATGTGGTGGTCTTGTGCAGAAACCCAAAAGTATTGGAAGAAAATCAAAACTTGGTTGGAAGAAATCACCAAAGAGCAGATCGAATACAAACCAGAGGCCTTCCTACTAGGGATTTTTGATAAGCAAATTTCCAAAAACCAAATACATAACAATACATATTTTAACAGCGGCCAGATTAGCCTTCGCTCAACACTGGAAAAACATCAAATTCCATCAGAAGAAATGATTATTGAAAAATCTCAAAATGCGCAGAAATGGATAAATTGACTTTGGCGCTAAAAACAAAGACACTTCACTATATTACGATAGCTGGAATTGTTGGTATAATTGGATTGACCAAAGATAAATTATATATCATAAGGCATAAAAGAAAAGTATCAATACATAATAATGAGGTAGCATATAAGTTAAAAACAGGTGTGGTTATATGACACAAGTTAAGGTGATGAAAACAAAAGAAGATCTTGCAAACTGTTAAAATAATAATACTTTTTATCCTGTAACCTCTTTCTTTCTTTCTTTTCTCAAAATTCTTTCCCTCTCTTCCTCTTCTCTCTTCTTTCTTTCTTTTTTTCTTTCTTTTGCTTATTTGTGTATGTATTGTGACTGGTTTTAATTGTAAAAATTAATAAACTATATTTAAAAAAAACACACAATATGTGTGTGTTCTCTGTGCATGCATGTATGTTCTCCACACATGCGCCCCACCTCCTGTGCATGTGCCCCACTCCTGTACGTGTACCCCACATACGCCCTGCCCCTGCGCATACATAGCAGAGACCCAAAGACCAGCTGGAAGGTGGGAGGCGCGTATGCATGCACGGCACAGCTGAGCTGGAGCAACAGCTTGCGCGCCCATAGAAAGGGCTCTGCGTGCCACCTCTGGCATGCATGCCATAGGTTTGCCATCATGGAACTAGACAATGAAGTAAGGTGCAACCCCACCACCAACACAAGAACTTTTGAAGAGATACAACCATTATAGGCTACTTTACAGACTTGGAGACTTTTGTTTGTTTTAAGGACTGAGTATTAAAGCTGTATTTACATATATCAACTTGCAAAGCCTAAAAGCTGGAGTTACCAGAGAAGCAGCCTTTTATTTGGGAAAGGTGTGTGCCACAATAAAGCATTGTGTACAGTTATGTGCTATACTACGATGTGACCAGTCTTTGGAAAACAAAGAACCGTCACAGATCTGTTGTTTCTCTATACCAACATTTTGCTTGTCTGCAGAGTTTCACAAGAGGACCAGTAAAAATAACCATAGCAAGATATTATGGTATCATTTGTAAGTGAAAAGTGGGAGGAGCTTATAAATACAGAAAAATGCTCCAATTTCTGTCCCACTAAGTTTAGTAGGATTCAGGGTGGTATTCTACCGGTTCGGCCCAGTTCAGGGAGAAGTGCAGGACTGCAGGAGAAGGTCAGTAGGAAACCCTCTGTGCGTGTGCAAAGCGCACCCACCAAGCCACGCCCACAGAACCAGTAGTAAAAAAAATTGAATTTCACCACTGGTAGGGTTGATTTCTATTAAGTAAGTGTGAGACTTGAGCCCTAGACTTTTATTCATTCCTACAGAGCTCCAACAATGCACAGTTGTGTCTACATCCCTGGATATAACTTTGGAATGCTATCCAAGTCAAAACATGACTCCTGTATAAAAGTGTGTGTATGTTCATCACCTCTTGTTTAATTAAAATGTATTCATATGCTTTTCTAGCTCAAAATTGATTCTTCAGCTTGAAGAAAATTTAATTGATCTCAGACAGACAGAATCTAAGCATTTATGGAAAGTTTTATATCAAAATATAATTTATGCCTTATACACTGTCTCCATCTTTCCTTAAATATTAACAATCCACAATGGACTGAGAATTAGCATCTCAACTAGATTATTGGCAGTCAAGCTGAAACCAAGTTAATCAAGTAAAAATGCAAATGGGGAAAATCTCTTATTTAAACTTCCTTAAACCCCCAAATAAGTTACCCAGACTTATCAAAGGAGAAGGTCTGTTAACACAAATGGAATTAAAACAGTCTCCCAGTGGAACTACATGTTCACAAGAATAAACATCATACATGACATGTGCCTACACACACCCACACTTTTCAAATGTTACCCTAGAACCAGCACATACACATTTCCACACCCAGGACAAGCTCCCCTACAAAACAACTCTTCTGTACCCCATTTTCTCTGCAGCTGCTCCCATAGCAAACCTCTTTGTTTTGGGGAATAAATAGTTCTCCTTTCCTCACAGCTATCTGAACTTCATTTTTATTTAATCTTGCATAACCCTGGCTTGAGTTGGAACCCCAAATTATTTTTCTAGCACTTCAAATTATGTGGATATAAATGAAGTCTCAGTCTTTTTAAAAAGGTATAAACACAGGTATTACAGGTATAATTAGTAGATACCATCCCATCATTTTTTTGCTTTCCCCCTTTTCAAATACAAGTTGCAGGAACAGATTTAAGTTCTGAGTATTTTTGATACCAACATTTATTGCATGCTTTCTTTTATAACAGAACTACATCTGAGATCAACAGCTTCTTGTGGCCTTTCCATGTCATTATTTATTTATTGCCCTCCTTTTATTATTTTTACAAATAAGTCAAGGCAGTGAACATATCCGACATACCTTCTTCCTATTTTTCCATAGCAACAACCCTGTGAGGTTGTTGGACTGAGAGAAAGTCACCTGGCTCACTTTCCTGGAAAAGTCGGGACTTGAATTCATGGTCTCTTGCTTTCTAATCTAGTGCCTTTACCAGTTGACCAAACTGGCTTTATCATTTTAGAGCAGTGGTCCAAAAGGTAGGTTGGTAACCCTAACCCTAACCAAACCGTATGTTGCTAGCCTGTTGCAATAACAAGGCAGGGCTGGTTATCACTATTCCCACCCAAAAACATGAAGCCTCCAGACCACTGTATTATACAAGAAAGGAGCAAAAGAATAGAATCCATCCTCTGTTATAAATAGGGCTTGCATTTCATATTTGGCAGCTGCTGGCATTCTTTGTAATAATTTCCTTAATTCTTTCAATAAGCACACTTATCAGAGGATTGCAGCCTTCAGATACTGTCCTTCGGGTTTCTGGTGTTTGTATAGTCTGAGAAAAACCTGACACTAACTGTGATTAAGTGAAAATGTAAATGAAATAAAAAAAACAGTGTTAATATTATTTCCCATATCTTTAATGGGGCTATGCAACTGGCATCACCACAGAGCAGCTGCCTGCCTTCTCATGAATACCTGATTGACTTTTGAACTGCTAAACTATAGTCTCAAAAAAGATTTAGCCGCTTCAGGTTATTGCAGATCAGCAATATGTTTATGCTTCTGTTTTCTTTAAAATACGTTTGGATATTGAATCTAAAGCACTGCAAAGCCCTAATATTTAATAATTTTTGACAGGACTCTACGATCTATCCAGAATCCTCCAGGTATGAGGATAGATTAATACATACATCCACAAACCCACTCAGCACTCATTCAGCTCCTCTTGCAACTGATGTCAAGCATTATGCTTACTTCCAAGGTGGAAAACTCTCTTACATCCTATTCCAGAACAGCAAGCTCTGTAATGGCACAGGAACAGCGGAACAAATCTATTTTCTTCTTGTCGGTTGGCAAGACCACCACAAAGCATGTTCAATGTGCATACAGATATATAGTCCTTTTCGGTGGTGGGATTCAATTTTTTTTTACTACCGGTTCTGTGGGTGTGGCATGGCTTAACAAACTACTCCTAAAACTAAGGTCTTATGGTATCTCTGGATACCTGCATAACTGGATAGAAGCATTCCTGTCAAACAGGCAACAAATGGTCAAAATTGGGAGCATCCTATCAAATCCTGTACTTGTCAACAATGGTGTACCCCAAGGGGTTCTAGGACCAACTCTCTTCATACTTTATGTTAATGACCTCTGTGATTATATTAAGAGCAACTGCGTTCTTTTCGCTGACGATGTAAAGCTATTCAATACCACTGACAATGCTGCTACCCTTCAAAAAGACCTTGACTGTGTGTCAGAATGGTCAAACAAATGGCAACTTCAAATCTCAACAAATAAATGCTCTATCTTACATATTGGCAAAAAAAAATCAGAAAATAAAATACAAGCTGAATAGTCAAGACCTTGTTGATGACAAAAACTTTGTCAAGGACCTTGGAGTACTCATCTCTAATGATCTAAGTGCTAGAGCCCACTGTAACTACATAGCCAAAAAGGCATTAAGAGTGGTTAACCTAATCCTGCGTAGCTTTTTCTCTGGTAATATCACTCTACTAACTAGAGCATATAAAACATTTGCTAGACCAATACTTGAATACAGCTCATCAGTCTGGAACCCGCATTACATATCTGATATTAATACAATTGAGAAAGTCCAGAAATATTTTACGAAAAGCATCCTCCACTCCTCTACTCGTAGCAGAATACCTTATGCCACCAGACTTGAAACTTTAGGCCTAGACAACCTAGAACTATGCCGCCTTCGGTTCGATCTAAGTATGGTATATAAAATTATATATTGCAATGTCCTACCTATCAATGAATACTTCAGCTTCAACCAAAACAATACAAGAGCACAAAATAGATGCAGACTAAAGATAAACCGCACCAAACTTGATTGCAGGTAATACAACTTCAGCAACAGAGTAGTCAATGTCTGGAATACTCTACCCGACTCTGTGGTTTCTTCCCTAAAACCCAAAATCTTCAACATTAGACTGTCTACTATTGACCTCACCCCTTTCCTAAGAGGTCTGTAGGGGGAGTGCATAAGCGCACCAAAATGTGCCTACCGTCCCTGTCCTATTGTTTCTTTCTTTTTCTTATTCGTATCCATTTCATGTATTTATAACCATGTTTATACTTATACCTGTTATCTAATAATTGTTTGACAAAATAAATAAATAAATAAAATGGCTTGGTGGGCATGGCAGGGGAAAGATATTCCATTCCCTCCCGACTCCAGGGAAAGGATACTGCAAAATCTCCATTCCCACCCCATTTCTGGGGCAAGGTTACTGCAAAATCCCATTCCCTCCCCACCCCACTAACCTGCTTTCAAGCTCTGTTCTCCTGTGCAGGGAAACCAAAGAAGACCCAGCTGATCAGCTGGGACTTGGGAGGCAGAGACCAGTCAGAGGTGGAATTTGCTTGGAAGGCAGGGCCAGTCAGAGGTGGTATTTGCTGGTTCTCTGAATTACTCAAAATTTCTGCTACCAGTTCTCCAGAATTGGTCAGAACCTGCTGAATACCACCTCTGATCCTTTTGGCTATTGATTATTAAAGATGGGCTGTACAAATCTCTCTGGATGTTCTGGTTGAAGAAAAGACCCTGAGTTATTTTTTGCAGGCTAGTAATCATTTATACTATTCCCACATTTGTTATTATAAATCCAAAGAACACCCTTCTCTGTTTCTTTCTCTTTTTTTAAGCATAGTAATTTCTCTTTACACAACTTTCCAAATTAAAAAAAAAAAACTTCTTTTAGGGATCAAAGAAAGGATCACAAATTTGCTACATATAAGAAACCCTCTTGTACATTTATTTACAATAATTTAGAATTTTGTAAGCTTTCTCTTTTCATGTAATAACCCAGTTCTGATCAAATATTACTGTTAATAACATATATCTAGAGGTACAGACATTAATTTTATCATTATTAAATACTTATAGAATGTTATACCTAACCTGGGAAAATTGACATATTATGTTCCCTAAGATAAAACAGTGCCCATAAAATTGTGTATTCTGTATATTAGAGCGAGCAATGTATAGTCCTCCTCCCCCCAACAAAACCTGTGAGGTAAAACTTGTGAGGTAAAGGGATGCAGAAGACAGTAGGATCATGCTGCTGAAGTTCAGAATAAATCTCTTTCTTTCCAAACTGATGGAGAAAAAGAAAACAAAATAGAAAGGGAGATTTATTTATTGTTTAGCCCTAATCAATAAAAATGTTGGCTGCCCCAGTATTTATCCAGTGAGTAGCCTTTGGATCTCAAACAAGAAGGAGCCTTTAAATATAACATGAGTGTTTGCGCTAGATCCAAAACTGCTTTCCTGCTTTGAATCCGTATCCTATAACCTTCTGGTATGAACTTGTAGATTGCAACACAAATGTTTTGTTTATAAGGCCACTGCTTAATTCCTGTCCTTTTTCCTAGTTCCATGTTTTTTGAGATCCACCAAAATTAACAAGCCCGCATATGGTAATGTTGTTGCTGAGGTTCCATAAATTTGCAGAATAATGCATTTGGTAGTGAATCATTTTATTTTTCAGTTAATTATTTGCTCTTCTGATAACTGTAGATTATATGGGAGGCTTCTGCTCTGTTTTCAGTATCGTGAAGTAGATGGGTGTTTGAACAGATGCTTCCGAATCCCCACTCCCACTCCTTTTGCATATGTATTGGCGGCTATAAAAATTTGCCTGGAAAGGTCAGATTCTTAAACTGGCAGCATATGCATCAAAAATCACTGGAAATCAAGTAGGTTCCCAGGCATTGCCTTCCTGCCAACTGCTTAGCTTTTCTGATTCAGCTCATGAAAACAACATTTCCCCTGTTATGTTGGAAAAGAGAGGTTCACATATCAACAGAGTCATAATTCTACAAGGAAAGGCAGAGAGTGATTCACCAACATACATCCGGAATTATTTTTATATAATTCAAATGAAGCTGCTACATAAAGACAATTCGTCTCACTAGAGTAACACTGTTTGCCCTAAACAAAGTCAGGTGAACATATTTTACAATATTTTACCTGATTGTTCATTTGTTTGTCTGTCTATGTTGCTCTATCAATTTCATTTTTTTCATTAATAGCAATTAATATTGCCGCATCATCAACTGCACTAAACTACAACATATGCTTTATTTAGTTCAAGGGATCAACTCAGCTATTTGCCTTACATATCGTAAACTATGGTTAATGTGATATATGGACCCATGTATAAACGAGGTGATTCCAACTTAGTCGACAATGTTTCATTAAAACAAATATACAAACCTTGTCAGTGTATTTCCACTAACATTTGTCTTTACAGTGCAAATGCATATACACGTAGTCCTTGAGTTATGACTGTAACTGAGCCTGGCAATTACAGTTGTAAACTGTGATGATTGTAAAGTGGGTCATAAGTAACTAACCTGATTTATGACCTTTTTTTCCTGGTGGCATTAAGATGATGCAGTAGTTGTAAAGTGAATGTCAGCCCCGGATCCATCTTGATTCAGATTTAGAGCTGCCACAGCAGGGAGTGGGCAAGCTGTGGGAACGGGAGAGTAGTGAAAAGGGAGGATAGCCACAACAACATTCCTTCACCGGAGCTCAAGGTCAAGTCGCTGGAGTTTGGAGGGGAGTGACTGGACTTGGCGGGAGTTCAGACTTGAAGTGGATATTTAGAGCATGACTGAGGGTCATCGATAGGGGCAGGGTGTGAGTATTAGTATAGAGGGGGGAAATGCAGGAATTCAGATTCAGGTTTCCCCCAGATGTGCCAATATGACTTCTCTATAAATTCTTACTTGGATGGACTTTGTCTCTGAGGGCTGAATTTGGGATGGAGAGTTTGGTTCGAATGCTGACATTGAAACCTTTGTTTGCTATGGGCTGGGTTTTGCCAGAAACTGGAAATAAACACCAGTTTCTGGCAAAAAGTGTCATAAATCAGGGTCACACGACCATGAGGCATTGCAAATGGCCATGAATGTGGGGCAGCTGCCGAATGTTCAAAATGCAGTCCTGGGACCACAAGGGGGGCTTTCATAACTTTAGTTACTAGGTGATCAGTTGTAAGCAGAGGTAAAATTCCAGGCACTCTTAGTCAAATTGTATGTTTCAGTGAATTTTTAAGTGGACAGAAGTTGGTTTAAGTATAATTCTGGTGTTTATATTTAAATATCTAAAGTGTTCCAGTAGCGTTTTAAATCAACATTAAAACACATAAGGCTGGTAAATAATCAAGGGATCTTTTATATTGTTTCCAGTCATGTGTGAAGTTTTCTCTTCCAAAGGCCAAGTGTAAAAGCACAGTTTGTACTGGTATGCTAAATGTTAGTAGGGAAAGGGCCATTTCGTTGCAAGTAGCAACTTGCTCCAAAATAAAACTGCCATTCCCACTTCCTGAAGCAGGCACAGAATCTGTGATGCTTCCTCTAAACTTATCCATACTGGACAGGCAGTTGTCACCTTTACGTCAGCTTGACAAAGTAGTATTTTAATCTACATTGTCCTACCTTGCCTCACCCAAAGGTCTAGTGACATGACAAACACCTATCCTCATAAACTATAAGTTCACTATTTCAGATCATTGGTGCCCTTAAAAAGATTGCCACTTTCAGGGTAAATATCTATGGAGATTCTCAGTCATCCAAGTCAAGGTTCTCCCAAAGGTGCTTTTATTTTCAAGAGGCAACTTGACTTTCTGGTTTTTCTTTGAAGATGTTTCACTTCTCCTCCAAGAAGCTTCTTCAGCTGTGATTGGATGATGGGGAATGGAAGGATTTATATTCCTTACAGACAGCTGGCAATTTGCATTCTTTTAGCAGGTCCTTGAGGTCATGGAGGTTTATCTGTGTTATCAGTGTCACTGGAGTTGTGCAAATTGGTTTGGAGCCTTCTTGGAACTGTTGAAAGGACTGTGTTGTATATTGGAGATAGATGATGTCATATCCATTCTCCACTATCCAGTCAGAGTTGAAGAAGCTTCTTAGATGAGAAGCGAAACATCTTCAAAGAAAAACCAGAAAGTCCAGTTGCCTCTTGGAAAAAAAAAAAAGCACCTTTGGGACACTTTCAGAGTAGTTTCTTCAATCCCATAAGAGAGAAAGAAGAAAGAAAAAGTAGTGGCATGATACACCAGCTGATGTCAAATAAAGCCGATTGTGCATGTGGTGATGCATTGCAATTATTCACACAATGATACAATTGCTGTGCAGCAAAATACGTGTGTTTTTGAATTGGGTGAAGCAGAATGGGCAGCTAAGCCAATTGTTCAGCATAATAAGCACATGCTGGATAACATGGGTTTGAAATTGCACGAGGAAGATTGTAGACATTTGGTGCCAGTTTGCAAGAAAGTGTTTTAAAAAAAGAAAAGAAATAAAATCTTAATTTTTAGAGGTTTCTGCTAATAAGCAAATCAGAAAGTCCTCTAAAATAGCCAGTGCTTGGTATGATGACTTTTCCAGATTGAGAATTTAGACCAGTGTTTCTCAACCTTGGCAACTTTAAGACATATGGACTTCATCTTCCAGAATTCCCTAACCAGCAGGTGAATTCCCCGGGCTGGTTGGGGAATTCTGGGAGTTGAAGTTTACATGCCTTAACGTTGCCAAGGTGGAGAAACATTAGTCTTGAATATTAAAAGAAGGTCAATTGTCCCTTTCTGAAGTAAGAGCATAAATGTCACTTCAGAGTGAAGTTAAAATACAACATAATTGTACCCTACTGAATATATGTCTGCTATTTATGTCCCTGAGGTATTTCCCTTCTCTATCTAAATCCTAAGAAGCTGTTCAGGTTCTAAATCAGTATCTGATGTTAATGATAGACAGGATAAGAGCCAACAAATCAAAGTGAACCCAGATTAAGAAGTAATGTTTTTGGTCAGTTAAAAGACAAGGATTCCATCTTTGTGGCCAGGGGATTATTTGAAACATCTGCACCCTGACATTCTGGCACAGAAGGAGTTATACTAAGTAATAAAAGAGGTGGAGGGGTAGTTTTGTGTCTCTCCAAGGTACCCAAAACAGAATAATCAGAACAGAGCTGGAAGGGATGTTGGAGATCTTTCTAACATGATCTTGATCTTTCTGATCAAACAGGAGATTCTATACCATTTCAGTCCAGTCTCTTCTTAAAAACTTCTATTGATGAAGCACTCACAATGTCTGAAGGCAAGTTGTTCTATTGATTAATTGTCCTCACTGTTAGGAAGTTGATCCTTAATCCCAGGTTGCTTCTCTCCTTGATTAGTTTCTATCCATTGTTTCTCGTCCTGCCCTCTAGTGCTTTGGAAAATAAATTTACCCCCTCCTCTTTGTGGTAGCCTCTCATACTGCTATCATGTCCCCCTTAGTCCTTCTTTTCTCTAGACTAACCAAACCCAATTCCTGCAACCATTCTTCATATATTTTAGTCTCCAGGCCTTTAATCATCTTAGTCATTCTTCTTTGCTCTTCTCTTTTTCCAACGTCTCAACATCTTTTTTGTAATGTGGTGACCAAAACTGGATGCAGTATTCCAGGTGTGGTCTTACTAAAGCTTTATAAAGTGGTACTAATACTTCACATGATTTTGATTCTGTGCCTCTGTTTATGCAACCAAGGATTGTATTAGCTTTTTTGGCTGCTGACTCACATTTAAGTGATTGTCCCTGAGACTCCAAGATCCCTGTCACAATTACTGTTTTTGAGCCAGGTTTTGCCTAATCTGTACTTGAACCTTTGTTTTTCCTGCCCAGCTGTAAAACATTGCTTTTTTGCACATTAAATTATATTTTGTTGGATAGGGCCAATTGTTCAAGTCTGTCAAGATCTTTTTAGATCCTGAGCTTGTCTTCTGGGGTGCTGGCTATTCCTGTCAGCTTAGTGTCATCTGCAAGTTTGATGAGCTCCCCTTTATTTCCCTTTTATTCCCTCATCTAAGTCATTTATGAAGTTACTGAAGAGCATTGGGCCTAAGACAAAACCTTGTGGTACTGCTTGCTTCCCTCCATATAGATGTAGTACCATTAAAACAGATCTGCCCATGCACAAAGCAGGGTTATGACTGTTTCTACCGCTCCCCCAATCTCCTCCATTGCATTCCATTGACATGCCTTGTCAAGCTTTTTAAAAAAAATCTTTTCAGTCACTTGTCATTGAATAGATGAGATAGTTCACTGAAAGTCAGTGGTTGAATTTTATATTTAAGCGGGATTCTGAATCTTTGGACAAAGTGTCCAAAGATTGCCATCAATTTAGAACAATGATAGCAACATTCTTTTTCTGCCAAAGACTAATTTTCCTCAGAGATGAACTATGGAAATCATCACATTGGTCATAAGAAGTTCTGAAGTTCAGTTGTAGGTAGGATATGACACAATTGTAGATAAGATTATCTTTATCTTTTCTCTTTCCCTTCCACCTATTTCTTCCCTTCAATTTCCTTGGCAACAGGTTGCTATGGGAGAATAGATCACTCATTACAAAAGTCTGAATTGTTATTTTACAGATGACTTAGAAAAGTAAGTCAAGGGTAATATGAGATTCTAAAATAGGTGAATATTACTAAACCTCAACTCCCAACATTTCTCATAATTGGCAGTGCTAACTGGATTTGCACAGAATTGTAAGTTGGCCACACCTATGCTAAGACCTATTTTTAGTGTACAAAGGCTCTGTCACCTATTACTTTGGAAAAATTCAAGTGACCTGCAATAACCCAGAACTGAGACAACAGAAGGAAGATAGGATTCATAAACATGAACAACTTTTATTCTGGCACTGACTTCTGTCAATTTGAGAATGGTTGGAAGGCCCTTCACTAAATCTGTATCTGTGATAAACAGTGTTTGTAACAAAACAGCACTTGTCAATATGATGCAAAGAATAAATCCAGCATGAAATAAAGCCTTTCTGAACATAACATTGTGTTACAGCAAGATCTAAAATGCTGCTTTCCTCTCTATTGACATTCATACTGTACATAAGTATAAAATGAATATGTAAATATGATACCTGTAGTGCTATGAGAGCAGTAAGAAAGGGCCAGGGGTGGAACATGTTTTATGAATGGAGATGAGTCATGAAAAAGGCTCATGCCTACAATATTTGAAAAAGGATGTTGCCTTTGGTAGTGCCAAAAGTCTTCTGCCAAGATGGGGGTGTTAGAATGCTTGACTGCAGTAGGATGCAGTCATTATTATTGGTTAAAATGTTACTTAGACTGAGGGCTATCTTTTACCTGATTAAAATGCTTGAGAGCTAAAAGAAACCAGAGAAGTATGCAAAGAAGCTGTAACAATAGGGGATACCATCAGATACCATCCCACGAGGCAGATTTGCTCTTTCTGGCAGGCCCAGATAACTCATTGTATTCTTGGTGCAGAAACTCCCAGTCTCTGCCCATTGCAAATTTACACCTCCCACATACACACATTCAATTCAAAACTATTCTTCAAAGCAGATGCTTCTCAGTGCTTATTCCATTTTAATACCCACCCCAAATTCCAATTAGCTGCAGAATCTCCTCTCCTCCAGCATTTGATTACTACCCAATATAACCATTTAATCCTTGGCTGCTGATTGGATATGGTTTTTTTGCTTTCCCCAACCTTTGCTTCTAGTACTGGGAAGATTTTTCATTTACTTAAAAAAAAACATTTGTAAGGTGCACTGTAGAAGCCTTGCTACTTTGTTTCTACGAAGTTCTTCCTTCAAAAAACAAACAAACACACATTTCCATGTATCTACAAAGCAGCTTATGAATTGTTGGAACAAATGTCCATCTGGGTTCAATTCCAAGTGGGAAGAAAGACACTGGAAACATGGAGGCTGATGGGAAATATGGTTTAATGGTGGACAGGACCACCTGGTTTGAGGTCCTGGATAGCTGACCACATGGAGTGGAGAATGAGATATATTTATACCCTCTCTTGGCTTTTAAACTTGCTTCCTGTTCCTGTGAAAGAAATTACACTGATTGGTTGCCAGACTCCCATAGGGCCATGCAGGGATAACTTTGTAGATTTTCTTGAGTCTCGTGCTTGGTTGAATCTTGCTGGATGATGTAATCTTTCCAGGTGCCATGTGGTGAGATGGGTAGAGGGCTAATCCTATTATGTCCTGAGGGCGAAGGTCTTTTGTGTTGTAGATAAGCTGGCCCAGCCTTTTGTCTTGTAGATAGGATGGCCCAGTCTTTCTGGGACTATTAAAAAAGAGGGGGGCTGCTTTCCAAGAACATGTTTTTCCTTTTCTCATCTAGGAAGCTATAATATTCTGCCTTTTTAATATTTCCTAGAATATTTCTTTCTTCTAGGAGATTGGTAGGTGCTAACTTTCTACAGAATGAAAGTGCCCAGTTCCTTTGATTATTGTAGCACTAGATTGCAACCTTACCATCAGGAGAAAGGAGGAGAAGGGAGAGGGGAGGGGGAGAAGTAGGAGTAGAGAAAGGAGGAGAGAGGAGGAGGAGGAGGAGGAGGAGGAGGAGGAGAAAGGAGGAGGAGAAGAAATAGAGTCTGTGTAAATTTCAAAAGAGATAATGTGGGAAGTGTGTGTGTGTGTGTGTGTGTGTGTGTACATCAAGGCATCCATGAGTGCAAACATTGAGGAAAGCAATGGAAAAGGCTGCGGGCTTATGAGAAAAGACAATTCCTAAAACAAAAATATAGGCAAAGCTTTTTCTATGCAGGGACCTGCTGGTAAAACTGGCTTTCCTTGCACAGAGAAAAAGGGAAAGGAGCAGGGAACCATTAGGTCAACCTTTGTGATCCTAGCTATCTTCAGAAATTCCAATCTGGATTGCAATGGATTGGCTTAAGAAAAAAACAGGGACACCTTTTATCTTTGACCACGATGTGGAATTGTCCACAGACAGTATGCATTCGTGTTCAAATCATAAGGAAGAAACTTTATATCTAGATAATTTAAATGTGCTTAAGAACAGTTAGGAATCAACCAATCAGAAGGGAGGGAGCCTTATATTTAAATATAAATTCAAATGATGTGTGTTGTGAAACAATAGCACATTTTATGTACATCCAGTGGAGTTATTCAACTTGACATGTTGTGGTCTGTTTGTCAAAAACTCCAGTATCCAATTACAAAGAGTAGTGTTAATACCAAGGTCACCAAGTTTAGTGATCAACCTGGAGGGAATGACTGTATTAAATGCTGAACTGAAGTCAACAAACAGCATTCTAGCATAGGTATTCTTATTGTCCAGGTGTGTTAAAGTGGTGCGTAATGCTATGGAAACAGCATCTTCGGTACTTCTTGCTGTAGGCAAATTGGTAAGGGTCCAGTGTAGTTGGGAGGCAAGTTTTGAGATGTGCCAGGACCAGCCACTTGAAGCATTTCATGATTGTAGGTGTAAGTGCTATAGGGTGGTAGTCATTCAGACACTCTGATTTGGAGTATTTAGGCACCGGCACGATGGAAATGGTCTTGAAGCAAGTTGGTACAGTTGCTTGGGAAAGAGACAGATTGAAAATGTCAGTCAAAACCATAGACAACTGTTCAGCACACGCCTTAAGTACACGCCCTGAAATGCCCTCGGGGCCCACAGCTTTACGTGCATTGATCCGGCTCAGAACAGCACAGACTTCAGTGGTAGAGAGTGTGAGGGGCTGTAAGTTTGCAGAAGGTCTGATCTTGGTGACTATCTCCTGGTTGTCTCCTTCAAAGTGAGCATAAAAATCATTTAGCTCATCAAGAAACGACATTAGCAAATGAGGGAGTAAAACGGGCAGGCTTGTAGTCGGTAATATTCTGGATGCCCTACCACATCCGTCGAGGATTGGAGTTAGCAAAGTGATCCTCAATACTTAGCTTATAGCTATGCATTGCTTTCTTAATACCCCTTCTCAAATTGGCCCTAGATGCACTATAGGCCTGTCTGTCACCGGATCTGAAGGCAAAGAGATGTTCAAAACAGATGAGGAGAAGCAAATAAATTAAATGGATTATGTTCACCTCCCTTTTCTACAGGTGACACAGGACAGATATCTGGCTTTTTGAGGAAGGGAACTGGAGCAGCAAATGCTCCAAAAGATGATACTATGGAATATTTGGGGTGAGTTGCATCCCTGGATCCTGGTGGCATTCACCTGACAGTTTTCAAATTCAATTCCAAATATGAAATTGCTGAGTTGCTACAGAACTTTGTACCTTGTCCTTCAAAACAGGCTTAGTGCCAGGGAACCAGAAAGTAATCAATGTGACACCACATTTTTAAAAGAAAAAAACCCCACCCTTTTATTTACTAAATTGAATAGAAGAACAATAGAAAAAAAAAAAGGAAAAGTGGGTAAAATAAAGATAGCTATTCTTCTTCCAGATAACACACACATACACACACACATACACACACACGGCAATAAATGATGCCTGGCCATCTGAATTTTGAATCCAAGTCATAAATCCCTCTTTTCAGGTTAATCATAACTTTGAATGGTTGCTAGCTTACTGGTCATACATCAAGTTGTAATACACAACGATGTATCTATTTATATCAGAGATCTCCAAACTTGGCAACCTTTAAGACTTGTGGACTTCAACTCACAGAATTCCTCAGCCAGCTGGCTGGAGAATTCTGGGAGTTGAAGTCCACAAATCTTAGTTGCCAAGTTTGGGGACCCCTGATTTATATAGTAAGCCCAACTTAATTAGTAGGGCTTTCTTTCAGGGAGGTATTTATGCTTACACTTGGTAATGTATGTCCCTCCATATGACCACAGCTTGTATTATTTACATCCTTTGGCCATGATGGCTGGTTTTCTTGGATGACAAAACAGATCTCTCTTTTGGCATTGCAATATCAAGCTAGTGCCTGGCAACAAAATTTGAACTGAGTAGAAGTGAAACTGTTGAATGTTTCTTCTTTGTTTTCCTTCTCCTGTAAATAATTCCTATCCCTTTTTTTTCTCCTTGCATTTCCCTGTTGTCTAGAAAAAAAATGTCTTCTCCTTTGCCAGAGGCAGCAAAATGTTTACAGTAGACCTGGCAAAATTTTTGATCTAGTCATCTGTTCTGTACAGTAATTAACATACTCGTAAACCCCGCGCCGTGATTGGCTAAAGCGCGCGGTGACCGAATTGGCCGAGCGAGCCGCACTGATTGGCCCGTTAAGAACCTCCCGCGATTGGACAAGCCAAGAGCGGGAGATTCAAGCGATGCCATTGGTCGCAGCCGCCGCGGCTTGGGAATAAATAGCCGCAGTTTTCCCTTCCACTTTAAGTTGTAGCTGGAGCACAATAAAGAGCTGAACTTGTCACTGACTCGAGCTTCCTTCCTGCGCCGGACACGACACTGGCGGCGAAGGTGGGATCAAGGAAGAACCACCAAGCACGTGTCCGGAGGAAGACAAAGACCGACTAGATGGCCGGCATCACACCGCCCGCGCCATTCAACCCGCTACCGAGGACTGGGAATCGTACACAGACCGATTCCTGATGTTCCTCGAGAGTAGCAACTTGAAGGACGCGAACGGACAGAAGAAAAGGGCCGTTTCCTGACACACTGCGGGCCCGCAGTGTTCAAGATGGCAAAAGCCCTCGCAAAACCCGCAGATGTAAAGGCGATGGACTGGGCCGACCTTGCGCCATTACTCCAAAACCACTACGCTCCCACCGTACCCATCCTCATCCGGCGGGACGAATTCTACCGGCGGAACCAGCGGCAGGACGAGAGCGTCCAGCGATTTCATAGCTGATCTGCGGGACCTCGGGGCCTGTGCGAGTTCCAGGAATTAGATGATGTCCTCCGTGACCGCGTGGTCCTAGGTCTCCGGGACCAGGCACTGAAGAGCCGCCTAATGGCGAAGGGCGACATCGATCTCGCCACCGCCATGGCGGAAGCTTCCACAGCCGAAGCCACCAAGAAATCAGCGGCCCGATTGCGGATGGCAGAGAACGGGGACCGCGCCGACAACCCCGAGGCAAACCGCCGAGACCACTACACACCACGGCGACCTGGACTCCGCCTCGGACACCCCGGAAGAAGAAGAAGACGTCCATCGGCTCCAGACGGACGAGACCGACGAGATCAACGGGTCGTAAGTCAGGGACCCAGTGCGCGGGTGCGGGGGCAACCATTTCCGAGCAGAATGCCGTTTCATCGACGCGACCTGCCGGCATTGCAATAAGAAGGGCCACATCGCCCGAGTCTGCCGGCTCAGAAAAACTTACAGCCCCGATGCCGAGAACCGAGCAACCGGAGGCGAGACGGCACACCCCCAGGCACAGAGAGCGCCAAGCCGACAATCACTGGAACCGAGACAACCGGGGCGACGAAACAGGGAAGACCGCCAGAGGGAGGAAACCCATCAGACGGTCACCATTGGCCACGCCGAGACCAACGATGCCCGCAAGGTCTCACGTGGAAGTGAACATCGAGGGCGAGTCCTGCCAGATGGAGGTGGACTCGGGTCCTACCTCTCCATGATCGCCTGGAAAGAAATCAAGCGGCTGGTGCCAAACATCCAAAAGGCAGGACTGGAGAGCCAAAAATTGGTAGTCAAGGACTACCAAGGGAACCGAATCCCGTCATCGGGACCGGACAGTTCGAGGTGACCTTCAAGGGCCGCACCGCAAAACTTCCCCTGACAATCGTGGACCGGAACCGACCCAGCCTCCTAGGACTCCAATGGTTCGCACCACTGGGCATCGAGGTCACCGGAATAAACCACATTGAGGAAGCCGACTGGGAGCAGCAGCTGGCTAAGGACTTCCAAGAAGTATTCGACGGCACCCTAGGCAAATACCGAGGGCCCCCATCTCTTTCAGCCTAGACCCAAACATCGCCCCCATACGCCTAAAACCGAGGCGGGTGCCTTTTGCACTACGGAAAAAATAGACGAGCAGCTTGACAAGCTCGTCAAACAGGGGTTTTGCAGCCAATTGACCACGCCCGTGGGAGACCCCAATAGTCACCCCAGTTAAGCCAGATGGGTCAGTAAGGATCTGCGGGGACTATAAGGCCACCCTCAATTGCGCCTTGCAACAAAGCGCCTACCCCGTCCCAGTAGTGCAGCACCTACTTCACTCACTGGGGGCAAAGTTTTCGTGAAGCTCGACCTGGCGCAAGCCTATCAGCAACTGCCGGTCGACGAAGAAACCGCCGAGGCACAAACTATAGTCACCCACCGGGAAGCGTTTGTTGTAACTGACTCCAGTTTGGAGTCAGCGTGGCCCGGGATTTTTCAAAGCCTCATGGAGAGACTACTGCAGGGGATAAAAGGGTGGTCCCTTACTTCGACGACGTACTAGTATCAGCAGCCAACCGGGAAGAACTAGAGGGTCGCCTAAGGGAGGTACTTGAGAAATTCAAAAGGGCCGGTCTAAAAGTGAAAAGAGAGAAATGCCAGCTTTACACAGAGCAAGTCGAGTTCCTGGGGTACCTCCTAGACCGACATGGCATCCACCCGACCGGAAACAAAGTAAAAGCCATCAAGGAAGCTCCCATCCCCAAGAACAAAACAGAGTTGCAGGCATTTCTGGGACTGCTCAATTTTACAATGTATTCTTGCCCCAAAAGGCGACATGGCGGAGCCTTTGCATAGGCTCTTGGACAAGACGGCAAAATGGACCTGGGGACATGTGAGGACGCCGCATTCAGGAAAACCAAGGACCTGCTAACCTCGGATGCCGTCCTCATACAATACAACGAGACTCTACCCTCGCCGTCACATGCGACGCCTCACCTTTTAGGCGTCGGCGCCGTCCCTCAGCCATAACTCTGCCGGACAGAAAAGAAGCACCCATTGCCTTCTTTTCGAGGACACTAGCAAGCCAGAAAGAAACTACAGCCAACTGGACAAGGAAGCCCTTGCCATCGTTGCAGCAGTAAAGAAATTCCACAAGTACCTTTACGGCCGCCGATTCACCATTATCACAGACCACAAGCCGTTGCTAGGAATCCTGGCGGGAACAAGGCCACCCGAACATCCTATCCCCCAGAATGACGAGGTGGTCCAGTTCGCCGCCTACGACTACCGGCTCACACACCGCCCGGAAGACAATCACCCATGCAGACGCACTGAGCCGCTCGCCATTACCCGACATCGACGACGACCGGCCCCACGATGACCACCTTCAGCATAGAGGCATTGCCCGACCTACCCATAACCGCGTCAGACATTGCCCAAGAGACAAATAAAGACAAACGTCTGGCGCGGTATTGCATTGGGTAGAAAAAGGGTGGCGGAAAAAGACAATGACGAATCGTTCAGGATATTCCGAAACCGCCAAACAGAACTGTCGTTGCAAAAAGGTTGTTTGTAATGGGGGACAGGGTGGTCATACCAGAAAAACTACAAGGAAAGTATTAAAACTTTTGCACGAAGGGCACCTGGGCATCGTATTTAACAAAAGCCTTGGCCAGAAGCTACGCTTGGTGGCCAGGCATGGACAAGGAAATTGAGGCTTGGGTGGCCAGGTGCTCACGCTGCCAAGAAACCAGACCAAACCCCCTGCCGTGCCAATACTAGAATGGGAGACCCCAGGGGGCCATGGTCCAGAATACATATAGATTTCGCCGGACCCACAAGAGGAAACACATTCTTCATCACGGTGGATGCTTACTCCAATTGGCTGGAGGTAAGCAACATGAAAACCACCACAACAGAAGCTGTCACCAGGGTACTCAACAAACTGTTCGCACCCATGGTCTCCCGGATGTCATCGTGTCAGACAACGGGCCCCAATTCACCTCGCTGAATTTGAAAAATTCCTAGCGGAATGGGGCATACGACACGCACTGACAGTGACGGCACATCCGGCGGCCAATGGTAGGGTGGAACGGATGGTTCAATTTACAAAAAACCATCCAAAAAATCGAACACGGGGACATACAAGAAAAAATAAATAAAATGCTCCTAATACAACATATAACCCTAATACAACAACAAACAAAAGCCCAGCAGAATTACTGATGGGGAGGAAACTAAGGTCCCCACTTGACAGACTGCACCCACATACAACCCGGAAAAACCCCAGACTCATCAAGCAAACACCGGCATTTGCACCAGGCGATGCAGTCTATGCAAAAACCTTACCGGAGACCCACTATGGGTACCGGCAACCATAACCCAACTAACAGGCCCCCACTCATACAGACTGCAAACAACGGACGGACAATCATGGAAACGCCACATCGATCAGTTAAGATCAAGGGCAAGAAACACAACCGACACGCAAGCAAGCACAGGCAACCCCATTAACACAAACCAAGGGGGGGGAAGATACAGGGGGCCAAGAAAGAATAGAACATAACCAGCAATACTCACCAGGTAACAGCCAACTCGAAGCCTCACCAGGGAGAAGCAGCCAGGCCAGCTCAACCAACCCGGAAAGACCAGGCGGGAGCGGCGAAAGTCGCAGCCCGACCAACCCCGGTAGACCGGGAGGGAGCTGCAACGACAGGCCAGGCAACACCTTCCAGACGATTCCATCGAAGAGGCCAAGAGACAAAAAGACCCCGACCGAACAGGTTGAAAGCCAAAGAACAACTGACCTGCGCAGGTCCAGTAGACAGGTCGAAGCCCGCCTACTTACGGGACTACGTTCGTAGGAACGAACCAAGAGGGGAGGGGTGTTCTGTACAGTAATTAACATACTCGTAAACCCCGCGCCGTGATTGGCTAAAGCGCGCGGCGACTGGATTGGCCGAGTGAGCTGCACTGATTGGCCCGTTAAGAACCTCCCGCGATTGGACAAGCCAAGAGCGGGAGATTCAAGCGATGCCATTGGTCGCAGCCGCCGCAGTTTTCCCTTCCACTTTAAGTTGTAGCTGGAACACAATAAAGAGCTGAACTTGTCACTGACTCCGAGCTTCCTTCCTGCGCCGGACACGACACATCTTTTCACCTTTACCTCTCCTTGGTTATATCTTGCCATACCAGCTCTCTTACTTCTCTTACTCATTCTTACTCATACATTCTCTTACTCATACACTTAAGCACCTAGCTAGAGTATTTTTCTTAACAATTTTTGAAAGAAACAATGTACCTAACTTCTCTGAAAAGTAATATTTGTTTCTTTGACAAAATCCATCACTCCAATAAAATAAGAGGTGGCTAAACTCTTTTTATTTTTACTCCAGAAGAAGGAAGAGAAGGAAGAAAAGGGAGATGGGGGGAAAAGCAGGAGCTCATGAAATTAAGTTCCCAGGTTAAACTTTAAGAGTTCTAGAAATAAAAATGTTCTATGCCAATTTTAGCTTTGCTTCATGACATTTCAACTGAGTATTGACAAGAGATGTAAAGAAATAATGTCCTGGGTGTTAGAAATGTAATAGTACAATAGTTATTCAGGTAAGATAACAGCTGCATCTAAAATTCTGCTCACTGCCTGTTTTTAAGCTTCACTAAAAATTGCTGAAGTGGTTCTATTGTCAGCAGTTTGCCTCAAATTTTTATGTGTATAATTTATCAGCAGTTTGTTTCTCTTTTAGGTTTGGCAATGATTATTAAAATATTCTTTCCCTAGCAGTAACAATTATTTGAAATTCACTTATATGTTTAACACTCTGGCTAGCAAAATAAATATGGAGTGATGGCGGAGTTAATATAAACTAGGACAGCTGGTATTCCAGATGCCATTTATAAAATGAAGTTGCATTCATGTTGCAATGTGAAACTGGCCTTGTTATCTATTATGCTTCTTGCTCTACACAGAAGAGCTGTCAGCCTTTTCGAGGAGAACAGGTGAGTGGGTTTTTTTTCTTCAAAATGGAGTTATTGGAAACAGGAAACAATTAAACTGAAACAATCTATAAAGATGCTCTGTTTAATCAACATGCTAGTTCATCTGCTAACTTCCACACTACCCCTCAACCAACAAGACTCCTGTCAGTGCGGATGAGACTATCAAAACAGCAGTGCTAAGAAAGTAGTTTACTGGAAGATGCATATTAAAAGTATTTTTTAAAAAAATTGATTAAGAGTCTTTGTCCTTAGAATTCATTCAATATTTTGTTATTAATTTAGTCATGATGATTAATTATGTGCCATTAAGTCGACCTTTAGAAACCATATATATAGATTTTCTCCCTGAAGCTATATATATAGTCTCCGGATTTGGAGCCTGATGCCTTAAACACTTCATCAAACTCTTTCTCTATGTTAAAATATTGCCAAATATCTGTCTGTCTTCTGCTTGCCTGCCTGCCTGCCTGCCTGCCTGCCTACCTACCTACCTACCTACCTATCTATCTATCCTTGGAAGATATGTCCAAGACAAAAAGGTTTCTTGCCCAGATGGGAAAATATAAATTAATATGGGGTAATTTAATCTTTTCATGTAGTACATTAAAAATGGACATTTAGTGGCAATGTTGGAAGACCCCTTCATACTGTCATTAGAGGGTATGTCTCTGACTTGTCTGATTTAAAACATACTTTATGAAAGATGCGATAAATTTTGTTCTCAGAAGAGTTGTGAGTACTAGTGTGAGCAAGTTGGAAGTTGAGAGCATGTATTTATCTAGTTATCTGTTAATTTACTGTACATAGCCAAGCTCCAAAAACTGCTCCCAAGTAATTTATATAACAACAAAAGATAAAAAGCATAAAATCAGAAAAGGAAACAAGGAGAAAAACACAGTACAATTGCATGCAGAAGTTTAAGTATCCCCAGTCAGATTTTACATTTCATTAAATTATCAAGTAGAAACTGGCAGAACCTCCATATGATACAGAATTAGATGACATATTGCAGTATACTATCATATTTACTACTTATGTGTAGTTCTTAACTCCTTTTAAATGCTTTCTATAGCCAGGAATATTCATGCTATTGCTTCTGGATTTTTAGCCTTCACTCTGCTTTGAACTCTTTTAGTTTGAGCATATTCTTGGGTCTCCTTGCCTTAACTGCATGCTTTAAATCTTTCCATGGTTTTTCAATATTGTTCAAGTTTGACGGCTGTGAAAGGCATTTCCAAATCTCCATCCTTCTTTTCTGTAAGATGTCTTATTTGAAGGGGTAGAATCAGTAAAGCTGAAAAAAGATTAGATATTTCTGAATTATACCAGGTAAGTGATGATTAAATAGGGCTAAGATCTTTCACTCCATATAGGGTTATAACTGTCATATCAATCAACCTCCTAACCTTGGCTTACACCTGCCAAGTAGTAGCCATAGGTTCAGGAGGACCTCCCCACATAAAGACACACTCATACACACTACATATTATTTTTTTCAGATGGAGGTGACTTAGTCTAGCATTATCACTGAAGCTTAAAAACAATCACAATCTTCTTTGGGTTTGACTACAGCTTATTTTGTGTCATCCAGATTTCAGAAGCCTATACCAATCAGTTCAAAAATTCTGGGATAGCTCCACTTTAGTCCAGAGTGGAAATACACATCTGACAATCACTAGCGTGTTGATAGTACCTATCAGGACTTTGAGATAGGACTGACAAGAAAACAGACACCATAAGAAATATTCTACTTCACTGATGTAGGCTATAATAAGAGAATCTTGAAAGTTTGCCAGCCTTTCTCCTTCTCTTCCTTTTACGCCAAAGGCTGTCAAGTTAGGGCAGCTTTCTTGTTTTCCTGGGCTGAGCTCATGATTTGTTAATGGTTTCCCTATATCTTCTCTGAGGTGAATTCTGGGCTCTTCTCACTTGAAATGGATCTCTCAGTGCTTCACACAGAGGTTAGCCAGAAAGAAGGAGGAACTTACCCCTGAAGAACTTCACAAGATTTGGTTAATTAGCTTTACAATAAAGTAGAATTAGACATCATCTGATAGGAATACACCCTTTAAGTAATTAGAAATGTATATGCACATGTTTTATGTTTATTGGTTATGTTCTTTCGTCTTGGTTTTGTTTTTAACTAAATGTTTGTAATGGGTAAATACTTTTTAATGTTTAATAAAGTTTATTTTTAAAAATAGACATCATCTGGTCATGTTTCCTATCTGGTGTACCTGAAAGGATAATATCAATCTTGCAAGTTTGAAAGAACAAATCTTTGTCTACTTTATACCTGTGAATATTGGGAATATCCCTTCTGATCTCTCTCTCTCTCTCTCTCTCTCTCTCCCTCCCTCCCCACCTCCCTCTCCTTATTATGTAGCTGTGGGCTTTGCCCTCTCTTATCTGACTGTTCCCTAGGCAGCATCTATCTCTCTCCCTCTCCCTCTCCCCACATCTCCCAATGTCATTCCCACATACCATTACAGATATCTACTATGCTAGTCTTAGTGTAAATATAGAATCTTGGAAACTGCAAAAGGAATTTCCAGCCCTGGTTTATACTAAGTTCATGAAGAAAGAATTGCTTTTATGATTTGAAATGCTGTCTTATACCTAGGCTGTCTTGCAATTTATAAGAAAAACTGCCAAAGATTCATCTAGCTCTTAATTTTTAATGCTTACTTTGCTTTCCATTATTTTCTGAGCCTCTCCACCATCTTGCACACCCTGGGGTTAAAGTTTTAAAGAACCAAAACCGACAAGGGCAAATCTCAGAGAGGGCCACATAATTACCCAACCAAGTTTTGATAATGCGTGCCAGGTCTGATGGCTCATCTACACCAGATTATCAGCTCTTATTGCAAAAGAACCTGGCATTCATCATTGATGGTTTGAAGTCAGAGTAACTAACAATCAAATCTCCTATACTCAGAATGGGGCACTTCATTTGGAAGAGGAAACCCTCTCTAAACTCCCTTCTCACTTAATGTTTTATCCCCCATTTGTTCTTATGAGCTGTCAAAATGAAAACGTATCGCTCTCCATTTTCTATCCTCACCCTACCATGGTCATCATCATCATCAACTGGTTCCTCAGTAAAATTCTGAACCAATCAGCCAAATGTTGATATGGCTTGCAGCTGTGTAACTGGTGGTTGCCTTTGATAGACCAAGCAGTTTTCCATCCTTTAAATATGGACATTTCAATTTAATGTTCCCAGATCCACTCCAAAGTCACAACTTACCATCATCTGTTACACAGTCTTTACCATGGAGGCAACAGAATTCTTCTCTCAAAACAAGGATGCAATTTGAGCTTCTTTGTCAAAGAGTTTTGTATTTCTTGGAAGTCAGTGTTGCTGCCAGTCCATGCTAATCTTCCTTAGATGCCACATTAATTACCAGCACACAACTCTATTGATTAAGCATCTTTATTCTTTATCCTCCTTCTGGAAAATGATACTAAGAGCACCAAGGTTTATAGATGTTTACAAAGAAGCATTAAAATGATATTCTCTCACATAAAATTTTATGTATATATAACATTTTTTCTTTTATTTTAACGACCCACAGAACAATTTGTGTTTCGATCCAAGAGAACTGTGGGCTCCAGCAGATCCATTTTGTTGATTATCAAAGAATGGATGATAGGATAGGACTTGTTGCAATAAATAATGTAAAGCTCTCATACATTTGGGAATATTTATGAATAAATGTAATGCATAAATAGAATAACATATATTATTTGCCTAAACATTAACAGGATTATGCTAATCTCCTGGATCAACTCAGCCATCCAGGAAAGCAAAGGGAGAAAACTTTCTTTGTGGAACTTTTTAAGGGAAAAAAAACTCCAACTACTTCTCCATACTCCCCATCTCTTTTAAGCTCTTTTTGGTTATTGAAAAGAACATAATGGGAGGTACAAATTTTAGCTACAGAAAAAAAAAGATGGAATGTTAAAACTAGTTAGGGCTTGGACTAGAACTCTAGTTTGTTTGTATGTTATGTATGAATTATGTATTAAGTTGTTTATTTGATCTCTTGTACTTCTTTGCTTGTTTTTGGGTGGTCAGAAGCCCTTTTAGTGAAATACCAGACATAGACATGTATTTTAAAGCAGAGATAGCAAAGACTGAAGACCAGTGTTCTGTACTAAAATAGGTCTAGCTGCCTGAAAAAAAGAAGGAAATCATTGATAACTCTGGAAAGTTTGGGAATGGCAAAATAGCAACTGGAAAAATACCAGGACTCAACTGCAAACTTTTAGTAAAGAGCGGTACATGATAGAATGGAGATAGTAAATATTGTTTCCCATCCTGTCTTGTGATCTCTCAGACATAAAATTGTACTTGCAGTTGTATCTAATCTAAGGCTAGTGTGGGGAGAAATGTCCATCTGGTTCAGTTCCAAGCTGGGAGAAAGGCACTGGAGACAAAATGGAGGCTGGAGGCTGATTGGAGAGATGGTTTAATGATGAAGCAGAACCACATGGGTATTTCTGGGTAACTGACCACATGGACTTGAGAGTGGGGGGCTTTTGAGCTTCCTGTTCCTGTACAAGAACAACAGGGTGATTTAGGACAGTGTACCAGGGACCAATTTCATGCAGAAACACTTTTTCAAGGACCGGAGGGGGGAGGAGTCCGAGTTTGGTGGTTTGCTTGCAGATGTTTCATTACCTGACTAGGTAACATCTGATGTTGTTACCTAGTTGGGTAATAAAACGTCTGCCAGCAAACCACCAAGTTCAGGGAGCGCCAATGCAAAAAGAGCCAAAAAACAGACAGAAGATATTAGAGACACCAATCAAGCAGAACACAGCAAACTCCGAGACCAATAAACACAGACCAAGACTCCCAACCAATCAGGATGAAGAAAAAACCATTCTGGCACAGCAATAGGCTGCCCCAAATTTAAATCTGAAACCACTGTAAAAGTCTGACTCACAGACGGACACAATACAGAAGCCTGATGATGGCAGATGAGATTCTGCTGAAACGTTGCTACAACTTTAAAAGCACCACTACTATGACGTGGGAAAATACCGAACAAAGCTGAAGACCATACATGTAAGTACCCTAAAAACTTAAGAATATATATATATATATATATATATATATATATATATATATATATATATATATATATATATATATATATATATATATATATATTCGGCTTGGTTCGGGTATTTTCCCACGCCATTGTAGTTGTTCTTTTAAAGTTGTAGCAACGCTTTCAGCAGAATCTCATCTGCCATCATCAGGCTTCTGTATTGTGTCCCCGCAAAACTTAAGAAAAAATATATATATATATATATATATATATATATATATATATATACACACACACACACACACACACATGTATACATGTATACATGTATACATGTATGTATGTATGTATGTATGTATGTTATTCAGCTCTGTTCAGGTATTTTCCCACGTCATTGTAGTTATGCTTTTAAAGTTGTAGCAACCTTTCGGCAGAATCTCATCTGCCATCATCAGGCTTCTGTATTGTGTTCATCTGTGAGTCAGACTTTTTCATTTTACAGAATGAATGAATACACCCACAGTCCCACCAGACCCACCAACATCTATACACATTCTCTCAGGGGGAACGAAGGAAGTTAAGGAATTAGTGATAGAAATAAAAGTGTTGTTAGATCATACAAAACCTAAGTCATTAGCAAGCAAAGTTGGATTTAGACAGTTTCAGAGATAGAAGGGATGCTGATTCATGGTCACAGAAGAGGGGTTAGCAAAGTGGTTGCTATGAAGGGAGGTAATAGTGCAGCAGGGATTCAAATCCACTTGGGGCAGATTGCAGAGAGGGAGAAGACAAGGATCTGAAGGCTCAAGAGGAACACCTAAATTCTGCTAACCATGAAAAATTGCCAGTTAAATTGTAGCAGAAGTCCTTGATTAACTTTATGGGGAACCTAATAATAACTATATACTTAGCAACAGGCACACACTGACACTGTAGCAGGCAGGAAATTAATCTTAGCCTGGTACACCAAATTGAGCTATATGTAATTTGCTGCATTCTCTTTCCTTCTGAGCTCAACAGAATGAAAGTGGGGAATTTGTTTACCTGTTTGATCTGATTACTTTCTTATGTCCAACTCAATTCCAGGTGACTTCCACTTTGTTTTCTTTGAAAATATGGAAACTGGGTCTCCCATTTAAGTACTAACTAGGATTAGCTTAGCTTAGCTTCTCATGCTTAACAAAGTTAGCTAAGCTGCCATTGTCTTTTCTATAGGCAGAATATTAAACCACATCCATAGTCTTTTCTTAACATCAAGCTTTTTAGACATTCTAGATTTCAGCAACTGGGTTAAGACTAATTTGAATTAACAAGGTGATTTGGGAACATTATTATATCTTATATCAATGCTATACAAGGTTTTCATCCAGCATTCCATTCTGAGGAGTGGTAAATTGGGCAAAACAGAAACAAAAAAAGAATTGTATTTAGTTTACAATTAATTAAGGTTAATTAATTAGTGGTTTGTATGTTTCAAAGCACTGTCTTGTGTCACAGAAGGCTTCAGGAAAATCATCCTTTGAACTATGTTTGAACTATGTTCAACATAGTGTCCTTTCTCTAAATAGCAAAAGTAGAAATGTTTGATGGATCACTTTGCTGGACAACTGTGTTTTGAACATAGGCTCCAGAACCACACACATTCCTAATGTGTAGTAGAATATCCAAGGCAGATCAGGAATATGGTGAAGCACCCTATAAAATCAGATTCCAGGCAAGAAGTAATGTGATTATTCCATCTACATTTCCATTTTCTGTTGTGTCTGAAATTGCAGTTTATGTATAACTTTTAATAGAGGTCTGAGAGTTTCATCTAAGACTTTTGAGAATTCACATATGAATCTAAGGATTCAGGCTACACTCCTGTGTCATAAAATAATAACCATTAACATTTTACTTAAGTTGCTGGCAATAATTTTTGCTATACAAATAAAGATTTCTTTTCTCTCATTTGTGTGGTGTAAGGTAATTGATCCCGAAGGCAAAACAACTGCTCAAATGAGGTTATTAACTTAGCAAAAAACTGCCACAAAAATTAAGTACCCTGGTTAAGTATAATCCAGAAGATTCATAATTAATTTAACACAAAAACAGTACAAGAGTTTAGTACTCATAAACACCAATAACCTCATCTATATTTAAAGAACTGTATATTCTAATTGATATTTATGGCTGTCTTGGTTATCCTTAGCTTGGTTAATTTGTTGTAGGAATGCTACAGATCATTCAGCAGAGGATTGATTACAAATGGAAAATGTATGACCTGAATATGCCATTTCCTGTAAACCTTGTTTAATTCTTAATTAATCTTAATTATAGGAGAAGTGAAAAAAACTGAGACTTTCTGTGAAGATATGCACAATATTTTCATAATTAAAGAATTTCTTAAGAAACAGTAGCATAGTTGCTTATGGTTCATGCATTCCAATCTGTTTGTAGCTCACAGAGAGCCATTAAATATTTGATCATTTGCTTACAGCTTCACACACCTTATTTTAGTGGCAAAATATAGCAGAAAACACACTGTTGGATAGGATTTCTACACACATGGGAAGATGTAATCCAAGTAATATCAGTGCAAGTAGGTTTTAAGACAGAGTTCCTTATCTTAGACCTTAAGGCAGGGGTGTCAAACACAAGGCCCATGGGCCAAATCCGCCCGCCAGACCTCGTCTGATGGCCAGCGTGCCGCCGCCAGCCTTGCAGCCTCCCCCTTTTTTTTCAATGAATTTACTCCGTGCCTGCACGGAGTAAATTCATTTTAAAAATGGCTCAAGTTAAAAAAAAAAAAAATTTACTTACCTTCCGGGACCTGGCCCGACTTCTTCCTGCCCCGCACTGCTCCCTGGGTGTCGGACGTGACGTCATCACGTGGCGTCCGCCCGACATCTCCAGGGATCAGAGGAGCGCGCGGACGCCGCGGAGAGGAGCAAGAAGAAAGAAGTAAAAGAAAGAAAGAAGTAAAAGGTAAGTAAAGTAAATGGAGGGGGCAGATGGCTGGGCACTATAAAAGGGGGCAGTCCAACAGCAGCCTGAAAGCGAAGTTCCAGGATGTGACAGTCGACGACTTTTACCGTCTCCTCCCCCCTGCTTTGATGCCACAGCTCCGACTTCAAGCTGCACGTGTTCTGTCCATGTTTGGGAGCACTTATCTATGTGAACAGATGTTTTCAGTCATGAATCTGAACAAGACCAAGCTCAGATCACACATCACTGATGATAACCTCCATGCTGTTTTGCGGATTGCTACAGCACAAGACCTAACGCCAAACATCGATGGACTGACCTTAGGAAAACGATGTCAGCCATCTAGTCAGTAAAGTTAAAAAAAAGGTAATGCCTTGTGTTTTCCATATGTTTAATAAACAGTGTTTGGCAATATTTGTATGTTTAAAAAAAAATTAATGTTTGTTACCAAAAAACATTTTTCAATACATTGTACAATAATTGTACATTTGAATATATACTTGTCATTATTCTGACTATGTTTCTGCTTTCAGAGCTAGTTATTACTTACATTATTACAAAAAACAGTAATAATTGAATGCAGTGACATTAATTTATGATAATAAAGAGTGGACACATAGACCTACAGATACAACCGGCCCTTTGATGGGGACCAAACTGCTGATGCGGCCCCCGATGAATTTGAGTTTGACACCCCTGCCTTAAGGCCTCTTAAAGCTTTTGGGTGCTTGATAATAGTCTAGAACAAGGGTGTCAAACTCTTGTCACATTGTCGTCATGTGATATATCGAGACTTCCCCCCCTCTTCGCTAAACTGGGTGTAGTACTGTGATCTATATACCAAATGAATGATCCATTGGGATCCCCATATCAAAACAACTTGTCTTATGTGTGGCCAGAATCTGAGAATAACATTTAACACAGCACAGTACTTAAGCAAAATGGTTTGGTTAAGATTTGCGTATGTGGGACTGATTGGAGTAGATTGTAGGGGTGACACTGAAATACAATTTTATCGTATTTTATCTAGATCTTAAATTATTATATTTTATTCCATTTTCATCTTAGATTGTATTTTATTCCAATTTCATTTTAAATCATATGTTATTCCAATTTTGTTTTAAATTGTATTTTATTCCAATTTCATTTTAAATTGTATTTTATCCAATTCCATTTTAAATTGCTTTTATCAAATTTCAGTAATAATTTGTTTCTGGAACTCTGCACTTTGATATGGCCCAAGGGCAACAAACAACAAACAAACAAACATTTCCTTAGAGCAAAATTCTCCTCAGAAGAGCCCTAGCTTTGCAAAGGAAACAAGTCCAGCAACTCAGAAGGAACAATTCCAAACCACAGAATTATTCTTATGCAATGGTGCTGAAAATTAAGGTTTGGGATAGGCCTAAGCAAGGAGTGGCATGTACTGGCTTGACATGACCTCAGGACACTGCAGCCGTCGTAAATATGAACCAGTTGCCAAGTGTCTGAATTTTGATCACATGATTTCAGAGACACCACAATGGTCATAAGTGTGAATAACTGTCATCAGTCACTTTTTTTCATAGCCATTGTAACTTTGAACAATTGCTAAATGAACTATTGTAAGTTGAGGACTACTTGTACTACTATTGTATACTATATAGGAGCCAGGACACATGTGAACATATACAAAAGTCTCAGATGGGTACCGCTCTGCTTCTTTTTTTAAGACATTTCCTCCTGTACCCATCATGTCTTGGGAATAGCCTCGTTGGTATGCTGCTACTGTATATCTCAAGATTAAGAAACTGAACAGAGGTAGAAAATCAAAAGAAGAAAGAAAAAAACATGGAGAGTCTTCTGGAGGGTTGATTTCAATAGGTTTTCCCTAGCCAGCAACATATACAGATAGACGCATCAGAAGAACAATGTGAAACAAAGTATAACAAAGTGAAATAGCTCAAATAATTGTCCATAAAACCCATAAACATTCTCATCTACCTCCAGCCCCGTAATTCCCTAGGTTGCTATTTTTTCCCTCAGGTCTCCAACCACTCTTTAGGTTGGGGCACTACTGCTTGGAGCCAGAGAAGTAAATATAACTTAGTTCTTCCCATAAGAAGAAAAGTAAAACAAAAACAAAATGTTCTCTCTTCTTTTTACAAGTCTATAAACACATTGTTCCTGATTAACTCTTTAGCATTTGACTTTCCCAGACTTTGATTGTCTTTGCCCACAATCCAGACTGGTAGGTTAAATTTGATTGACATGTCAGAACCAGGTTTTCCTTGAACTTTTTGTGTCTGAATCTTTTGGGATGAGATATACTTCAATACCTACATTTACATTTTAGTTAAAATACATGAGTTTTTATCTCATCCCATCCAGTTCTTTGCCCTGTCTCGCCTACTTTAATTATGAAAATATTGTGCATATCTTCACAGAAAGTCTCCGTTTTTTTCACTTCTCCTATAATTAAGATTATATTACAACCACAATATATACTGTTTGGTTGTAACTATTTATTTCTATATTTTATACCTTTTTTATTTGCTTCCTTTTTAATAAAGGAGTGCTTGAACATAATTCTTCAGCAGAAAGTTGTGATGTATGTATAGATACAGATACTTATACAACATATACATTTCTAATCATAACTAAATGTCTAAATCATATTAATACTTTAAAAAGTTCCATATACTATCATCTATCCATCTATCTATCTATCTATCTATCTATCTATCTATCTATCTATCTATCATCTGTCTATCTGCTCAAATATCTTATATAATACCCCATTCTCCATTTTCCCCATAACAACCACATTACTTAATTTGAGCAGAAAGATGCTGACTTTTCTTTAAGTCTAGAAAGTAAATTTTCAATATGTTTAGGGAACCAAAAGCACCTTAATATGATTTCCCACCATTTCCCCACTTTTCTTTCAAGTAGCTAAAAACTATAGCAGAAAATGGTGATTAAAATACTTGATACAGAGCAGAAGCTAACAGTTTAAATAAGTTATTACTATGTCACATAGCGAAAGGTTTGGAAACCAGCCCACAAGTTCTGAGAACAAGCCTTCACCCTCACCCTATACCTGAGTTACAAATATTCACCACTATTGCAAAATTATGTCAATTGTCATGATTAAACTATTTCTGCATTTTGAAGAACCTCTAATAGGATATGTTGTGGTGTCCTCAGCAGTCATAAATAAAATTTATCTTAGTCACTTAGGTTTCGGCGAGTTTTGCCACGTATCAAAAACTGCAGTCAAATACTTTGAACTCAGTTCTTATATAAAATTGTGTCTTAACATCTTTTCTGAAAGCAGAGACCAGTTGGAATTGACAATTGAATAGTGCCAGATGAAGAAGCACTGTTAGGCTTCAAACCAGAATTTGAATCACACTGGCTAAGAGAGATTTGCTATCGATGATCTGTCTTTCTTTTCTGGATTGAATTTTAATTTATTTTTCCTGTCTTATATGACAAACTGCATAGTGCACAAACGTAGAGATAAAATACTTATATATACAGCAGAAACTCACACTTGATGATTTAGATATCCTGTGCAGGAGATTATTTTTTTATTTCTTATTTACACAGACCTTGAAAACAGAAAGCCACACTACTGCTCTTATTTTTCTTTAAAATGACAGCTCAGAATTATTTAAACATTTAAAACCATATATGGTTTAAGATCTATGCATAAAAGCACTGCCTTCCATTTAATGAACCTTGCTAAATATAGAGATCTTGTTCAAAAGCACATTTCTAGGTGTTTCTGTCATTTCATCACAGATGAGGCATCTTTCCTTTTTGCATCTCTTTTTGCATCTCTGTAGATGTTACATCACACCTAATAGGATCATTCATCATGATTAGTATGAATTATCTGATTGATAATTTGAATTCCTTATGCTTTAATGCAATGCAATATTTGTTACTGAAAACTGTGACTAAATAATGAAACCAGGCATACACGTTTTCAAATAAATGAATGCAATTATTTATTGCTTGCAATTTCCATATATCTTTTACAATAGTTGGGAACACTGGTAGGAGCTTTTATTAGTGTGTGTGTGTGTGTGTGTGTATGTATGGGGGGAGGGAGAGAAAAAGCTATATTTTGAAGTATACTCTGTATTTGCTACCAGAATAAAACATAACACAAATTGTCATTTATATAAAAAATGAAAAATGTTGAACATCCACAGCACAATTCATAAAAAAAACTCAGCATGACTTATTTCGCTAATCACAGTATTACAGTATTTTTCTTACATAAAAAAGATTTAGTCCAATAGTCTTATATTTTATCCATGCTTGAGAATTTTATGATTTGCATCTGTTAGCAACTGAAAAGCAAGGAAAATCTTCTGCATGAACCTTGCTGCAGAGACAAAATTAAAGCATGCTCTCTCAGTGCAAATCATGTAGAGAGAAAATGTGAATGGATGGAAATAAAGCTAGAACTGGTTCCTGAAAGAAACCACAGCTTTATTAAATACAATTCCACCAAGACAAGGAAATACAGAGAATGTGACCGCTTGATAGATAAACAAAAGAGTCCACAGATTCATCTATTGGAAAGGCTGGTTATTAAGAGAGCTGTCATGACACACAAGTTGTTGCCTGCACAGTGAGAGGGAGGAGTGAAAAGCAAAGGAGCTGACTTAGCTTTTCTGTGTTTTCTCATTACTGCCATCAAGTGACTGTCTTTTGTTTTCCAAACTGCCTTGACTAAATCATCCATTATTCTCGGTCATTCTGTCATCTTCTTTGAACTTCCATAAAGTCCCAGTCAACTAACTGTATGGAGAGAATGAAAAAGCAATTACATGGGTGGTGAAAATCAGGATGTCAGATTTAGTTGTTACTAAAGGTGGAACACAAAGAACAGTGTCAATGACATAAAGAATAATGAAGGCCATATTGTGGTCCATAACATAATTAACCTGACACTGATCACTGTCTGAAGCATGTATTCTACCAGCACTGCCTTGAAGGTGACTTTCAGTGGCAGGCTTGGTGACTAGCTTACTGTCTCCATTTTCCCCCCAGCTTTTTGCAACATCCTGACTGATGAAGAATCCTTTTGTGTCATTTTACTTGGTCCTTAAAGGGATTATTCCGTTAGAGATGTTGGCCCAATTACACAGCTCATTAATAACATTTATAGAGGTAGTATATTTTATTACTGTATAGGAGGTAACCATAATAGCAACTAAGATTCAAACGAGATGAAATCATTTAGCACTTGACTACATTATTTTACTTTCACTTTCCCACTTGACTCAAGATTAAGTAATTTCCTAACCTAACCTTCTGGGAGTGCAGTTTCCAGCTGTTTTGCTTTTAGCTCAGTTCCTTTTGTTTATGGTCACTCATCTCTATTCTAGCATCTTCTTTTGATTTCTTAAATTCTGCTTTGCCCACTTTAACTTTTCCAAGATCTTCACAGTCAGAATGAAAATAGTGGTTTTCTCTAGAAAACTCTTTAAAGGGGCAACCTTTGCACTTTTACCATTCTCTTGCAACTAGTTATAGTCACCAATAAATTACCAATGTAACAGGTTAGAAGATTTGATTTTCCCTGAACATTCTTCCACATTCTCTCTCTCTGCGATATATCTATAAATACATAAATACTCTCTCTGTGTGTGTGATATCTATAAATACACCTCAAGTAATAGATAGATAGATGGATGGATTCATTAGATAGAAGGGGGGATAGAGGGATAGATGGAGAGAGCAAGAAAGAGAAAGAGAAAGGGGGGAGAGAGAGGGAGGGAGAGAGAGAGATTTTGCGCCTTTGATTCATTGTTGACTCCTGGAAACTCTGTGTGTGGAATATATTTTTTTGGCAGATTCAAAAAGATTTGCCATTGTTTTTCGTAGGATGAGACAGAGTACCTGCTCCAAGCTTACCCAGAGGACTTCATGCCTAACGCACATCATAGTTTCTAGCCCAGTGCCTTAATCATTACACCAAACATACTATAACTGGCTAGTATATCTGTATGATCTGGCAGGATCCCACCCTTTTTAACACTCCAGTAAGCTATCAATATCTGCATTTTACCCAGGAGCTGGAATCAAATGAAGACACCTGGAATTGCTTGGCAGGCATCCCAAGAGGATGACAGAGGCATCATGTTTTTATTTTTACATTTTTATGGTTTTATGGTTCCTGATTTTATTGTTATCGGGTTTTTATTGTTGTGAGCCACCCAGAATTCTGTTTAAGATGGGCGGCCATTCAAAACTTTTAAATAAATATTGTGTACTTTACTGTAGTGTATTTGTACTTCAATCACAACCGTAAAAATGTTCTAGAACTGCATCGAAACTCCAAACCTAAATATATGTTTAAGGATCAAGCAAATTTCATATTTAAATCTATTCCTAAATCCTAAGACTAAACTCTACACCTGGAAATAAGTCTACATCATAACTATCTGCTTTAAAGGTACCTAGAGTTAATTAAGTTTTATACCTGGGTATTTGGAAAGTATTTAGATCATTATTTCAAATATAAGACTTTCCTGTTTTCAGATTTTCTTCTCCTAAAGCTTAATGATTATCAGAACTAGAACTGAGGTGACTAATCTATTCTTACATTTCTTTTATTTATATGTCATGTTTCTAGACCACCCATCTCCCTCAACTTGTGATATTTGCTAGAGCAGGTGTGTCAAACACGATTTGAGGGCCACTTCAGGATTGTGTTTGATCTCAGGGGCCCGGGGTGGGTGTGGCCAGCATGAACTTGTGCTGGGGCACCTGTGGTGTACTTACGACCATTGCAGTGTCCCAGGGCCATGTGATCCCCTTTTGCGACCTTCTGACAAGATCAATGGGGAAGACAGGTTCACTTAACAACAGTGTTACTAATTTAACAACCACAGTGATTCACTTATCAACTGTGGAAAGAAAAATCATAAAATGGGGCAAAAGTCACTTAACAAAATTTCCCAGTTAGCAGCATACGTTTTGGGCTTAATTGTGGTCATAAGTCAAGGACTATCTGTAATAGCTTTCTTGTCTTGAGGAAACCATCTGGAAGACTTGTAAGATAACTTCAGCTCCTTGAAAGAAAAATAAAAGAACATATGAAAAGCACTGCTACATTGAATCTAATTTTATTTACTAAGGCCTTTTGCCATGAACTGCAGTGGCACAATGGTTAGAATGCAATACTGCAGCTACTTCTACTGACTGCTGGCTGCCAGCAGTTTGAATCTCATCAGGCTCAAAGTTGACTCAGCCTTCCATCCTTCTGAGGACCCAGATTGTTGGGGGCAATATGCTGACTCTTATAGGGGGCTGTCAAAGCACTGTGAAGCGGTATCGAAGGCTAAGTGCTAGTGATGATTAGTGTGGTGGCACAGTGCTTAGAATGCAGTATTGTAGACTGCTGACTGCCAGCAGTTCAATTCTCACCAGATCAAGGTTTACTTAGCCTTCCATCCTTACAAGGTCAGCAAAATGAGGATCCAGATTGTTGGGATCAAGAGGCTGACTCTGTAAACTGCTTAGAGAAGGCTGGAAAGCACTGTGAAGCAGTATATAAGTCTAAGTCCATGATGGTGAACCTATGGCACGCGTGCCAGAAGTGGCACACAGAGCCACTTCTGCTGGCACACGAGAGGTCACCCGGAAGACTCCTGCTGTGTATGCATACTTCCCCCCTCCAGCCAGCTGATTGTCAGGTAACTGCCGCGCATGTGTGGGGGGAGACCCGCACATGGGAAATGTGTGCACATGCACAGAGGCATGTGGAAGGTTGTGTGCACATGTCCAGAGGCACAGGAGTCATGCATGCATTGCATCATGGGTGCAGGCACACAAGTGTGTGCACATGCGCACACACACACTTTTGACACGCAACGTGGAAAAGGTTAGCCATCACTGGTCTAAGTGCTATTGCTCCCCACATTCACTTACCCACAGGTTGCCCATTTGAGGTGAAATAAATGGGCTATTTCAAGTGAGGCCTTAAAATAGTTCTTTCTGAAAGGGCCTTTCTCCATTTACATACCAGAACAATTAGCAAAAATTAAAAGCCACTAAAAAGGTGGGTTTAGCTCCTATGTGATTTCTGATTTGCTCCTTAGATCTAAAGCTTTGTAAGTGAAACATTGTCTTTCACTGGAAAACTACAGTTGGTTTCTTCAAGAAACTGACTTCTACTTCAAGTGCTTGAAGAAGGAAAAAAGCAAAGAAGAAAAAGATCAAGGAAGGCCTCCCTGGGAATATCCAAATACAAAGCCCAAATGATGTCTCTCCAAACATTCTCAGGCAAATTAAGTTGAGCTAAAATACAGGACTTTGTTCAGGGAATGAATAATAATAATACTCACACACTCACACGTTAAAGATCACACAAACTGATTCTAAACAATGGCATAACACAATTGCCAAAATTGTGGAGCCTCTGTAAAAATTAAAGATTGGTGGGAACATATTGTTGAAAAAAATTAACATATTGTGAGGTTTTTGAATACAGTTTGATAAAGTTTCATAACATATCAGATATAACTGTGGTTGAAAAGAAGACTTAACTATTGTTGATAAGAAGAACAAAAAAAGTCTGGATAGGGGAGGTAGGAATACCTGGAGACAGCAGAACAGAAGAGAAACAAGGGGAGAAAATTGCAAAATGCAAAACTTGCAAATAGAAGTAGAAGGAATGTGACAAAAGAAAGCAAACATGGTACCAATAGTAATAGGTGCCCTTAGGTGCAGTTTGAAACAACATCATTGAACACTATCAGCACTAACAAAATAATTATTAGTTGGAAAAAGCAGTTTTATTTGGAACAGTTTATTTCCTGCAATGATACCTTTAATATTATTAAGCAACAACATTTGCCTATTCCAGGTCTTTGGAAAAGAATCAGTCCTCCTCCTCCTCTTCTTCTTCTTGTTCCTCTTCCTCTCCTTCTCCTTTTCCCTCTCCTTCTCTTTCTCCTCCTCCCCCTCCTTCTTCCTCCTCCTCCTTCCTCCTCCTTCTCCTTTCTAGTGTGTTCCTGCAAGTGAATGGTCTGCTTTTCAGATCCTTGAATGCCACTTTGCACAATCAGCTGCGTCTCAGCCTGTGGCTTGCATATCTTTGTTGATAGTATTTTGTTTTGGATGCCCACAAGGTCACCGGCCATTGACGTCTAGTTGGTAGGCAGTCTTGGCAATGATGGAAGGTATTGCTCTCAGGACATATCCATACCAGTGGAGTCAGCCTTGAGAAAGACTCAATAGCTAGACACAATGCCAAATTCAGTCTACTCTAAACATCTGGATTACTATGTGATCAACCATAATACTAATTGTTATTTGGATTTCTGTGTATGTTTCTGGCCAAATTCTGTTTCTAATTATGGATACATGAAAAAGTTTGGTAATTATTACTTTAAAAAAAACAAAAACATAATTATGAGGAAACGGGACAAAGGTAGGCAGAATTCACAATGTCAAGGTTATGGAGGAGCTCCCAAATAGAAGTGAATGACAATTGCCTTCTGAAAGGCTCATAAGAATTTTCATTGTTTTGTGGAAACTTCTCTGTGAAAATGTTTGAGAGCAACCCTGCAACACATAAGGTCTTGCCTTCGGTAGTCACTGCTCAGACTCAAACCCAAGGTTTGATGGATGCATTTGTTGACAAGGTTTTCATGGACTGAAAGCTATTTGCCACTCTGTGAGTAATGTCAACATCTGAAGAAAATAAAAGACGGTGGGAAGTTGACTGATGAAAGTTCTTAAAGGCTCTGACTTATGAAACCATGCTGTAAAATTATGCTCCAATTGCCTTGGATACAGAACACAAATAAATCCTTCATAATATTTATGTGTATAAAAGACTGCTAAACAATCTGAACAGTCTCTTTTTCTTTCTTTTTTAATTGTGCATTTTCAATAGCAATAAAAGAGCATCACCATTTCTTCGTGTTTGAAAGCATTATTGCTTGCTAAAACTTTCCAGTGTTATTTTCCCCCAGACCAGTCTTGAAGGCTATATTTGCATCCAATGTAGACCTGACTTCTGCTATTTATACAGTGCAACTATTTTCTGACTGCTTTGTAGCCTGTAGTCCAAAAGAAAGTAAATGTAAAGATATAGTCAATCACGATAAATACTTAAGATCAAGGATATGCAAATTTGGCAAGTTTAAGACTTGTGGACTTCAACTCCCAGAATTCCTGAGCTAACATGACTGGAGGAGGAATTCTGGGAGTTGAAGTCCACAAGTCTTAAAGCTGTCAAGTTTGAAGACCCCTGCCTTAAATGAATATATTACCAAAAGTGTTGTACTTGTTCCAAACAATTCCAATAAAACTGGAGAAAAAATACTTTGAAGATATCAACAAGAATGGATAACTTTAAGAAATACAAGGTTGCCGACACTGGAGGGACATGATTTGCAAATGGGTTTGCATGCATTTCTATGGTATGGGAGAACAGATAACAAATAGTCAGAGTTGGAAGGCACCTTGTAGGTCATCTAGTCCAACCCCCTGCCCAAGCAGGAGAGCCTACACCATTTCTGACAGATGGGAATCTTCTTGAAAGTCTCAAGTGATGGCATTCCCACAACTTCTGAGGGCAAGCTGTTCCATTGGTTGATTTTTCTCACTGTCAGAAAGTTTCTCTTTATTTCCAGGTTAAATCTCTCCTTGTTCAGTTTCCATCCATTAATCCTTGTCTGGCCTTCGGGTGCTTTAGAAAATAGCTTGACCCCTTCCTCTCTATGGCAGCCCCTCAAATATTGGAAGACTGCTATCATGTCTCCCCTGGTCCTTCTCTTCACTAGACTAGCCATGCCCGGTTCCTGTAACCGTTCTTCATATGTTTTTTAGTCTTCAGTCCCCTAATCATCCTGGTTAATCATCTTGGTAGAAGTAAGATACATGGTTATTTCTGAAGACACTTCTTAAGGAATGCTTTATTGTTAGTATGGGGAAAAAAACTAGAGAACATTACTTAAAAATTCCAGTCTGGTTATCAACAATGGAAGCTCTGATACACCCAAATACTGGTAAAATGGGAACTATTGTTAGATATAAAGATATACTGAATGAAAAGGGTGAGCTCAAAACCAAACAAGATTTGAATTAAGGGATTGATATGTATTGGTATTCATGTATGCAAATACAATCAAGATATGAAAAAGATATCAAAGTTGAAAGTATCCATAAGGAGTTGACAGAATTGGACAAAATACTAACAGGAACGGAAGACAAGGTGATTAAAAATTGTACTGTTATTTACTAGGCATAAAACTAGAAAAAGAACAAATAAAGGAAACAATGATAGCATGAGTGAAAAATTTTGGATATATGGTAGAATTAGATAGATGGCAGAAATTATGGGAAAGAAATTATAAGTTAACAATATCAACAGCGCATAAAGAAAATTTGTATAAGATGTTTTACAGATGGCACTTTGCACCAGCAAAATTGGCAAAGATGTTTAAAGGCAAATCAGCCAAATGCTGGAGTATCATCAGACCCCTGGATCATATTACCATATGTGGTGGACATGTACAGAAGCAAAAAGATACTGGACAAAACTCCACACATGGTTGGAAAAAAATGATAAAGCAACACATAGATTTTAAGCCTGAAATTTCTTTATTAGGAATGGTATCTGAAGGTTACAGCAAAGAAAAAGTATATTTGATTATTCATGTATTAACAGCAGCTAGGATTGTATTTGCTCAGAATTGGAAAAGTAATAAAATACCGGCAGAGGGAAAAGTTATAGAGAAAATATTTGAATGTACAGAGATGAATAGATTAACACTGGCAATTAAAGAAAAGGAAGAAACTGAATATTACATGATATGGGACTTATTTTATTAATGGTTGGAAAATAAAACAAGTTAAAACTGAGTAGATCTACTCAGTTTTAACTTGTTTTATTTTCCAACCATTGATAAATATATATAGAGGAATAAATTAAGATTGTTATAAAAGTAATAGATATAAGAAATAATGGCTTATAAATAAAATGTGATTATTATTATATTGATAAGAAAAGTATTAATTACAATTGTTAGTACAAAATATATGTACCCAGTTGACATACTGTATGAATGAAATATGGAATTATTATAAATATTAAAACAAATATTAAAAAAATAAATACCTTAGGTTTTATTTACCTATCCATTTTATTTCATTGTATTTATATCCTGTCATTCTACCAAATAGAAAATGAATAATCAAAATAAAATAAGCCCTATTTTAAAACTTCAGTTAAAAACATGTCCATGTCTTTTAAAATTCCTAGCAAAAGATCTATTTGGATGCCAAGAATTGTTTATCTGATGGTGGAAAGGGGTAGCTTAACTTCCTTTGCTAGGTTGTTGGAAAACCTGGGAATACCCACAAAGGTGAGTCTTACTCATATCTCTGAAGAATGTCCCAAATGTGCTTTTTCAGGAGGCAACTGTACTTTCTTGTTTTTTCTTTTGAAGATGTTTCGCTTCTCATCCAAGAAGCTTCTTCAGCTCTGACAGGAAAGGATGAGAAGCGAAACATCTTCAAAAGAAAAAAACAAGAAAGTCCAGTTGCCTCTTGAAAAAGCACTTTTGGTACAACCATGAGCTGGATGAGAATCTCTACAGACTATCACTGAAGAATGTGCTCTGGTGGAAATAAACTGAAAGAAGAATTTTCCCCCAAGGATTTTAACAGCTGAGCAGAGTTACATCAACAAATATAGTCTTTCAAACAACTTGAAAGTTGGTGTGATGTTTATAGTGTTAGGCTAGAACTGGAGAGATTCAGTTTCTAGCCCTTTGTTAGCTATGGAAACTATTGGATGAATGTTTTTTCTCTGGTAATATCACACTACTAACGAGAGCATACAAAACATTTGCTAGACCAATACTTGAATACAGCTCATCAGCCTGGAGCCCGCATTACGTATCTGATATTAACACAGTTGAGAAAGTCCAGAAATATTTCACAAGAAGAGTTCTCCACTCCTCTACTTGTTGTAGAATACCTTATGCCACCAGACTCGAAACTCTAGACCTAGAAAACCTAGAACTACGCCGCCTTCAGTCCGATCTAAGTATAGTATATAAAATCATACATTGCAATGTCCTACCTGTCAATGAATACTTCAGCTTCAACCATAACAATACAAGAGCACACAATAGATACAAACTCAAGGTTAACCGCACCAAACTTAATTGCAGGAAATACAACTTCAGCAACAGAGAGGTCAATGTCTGGAATACTCTACCTGAGTCTGTGGTTTCTTCCCCAAACCCCAAAAACTTTAACCTTAGACTGTCTGCTATTGACCTCACCCCTTTCCTAAGAGGTCTGTACATAAGTGCACTAACGTGCCTACCGTCCGTATCCTACTGTTTTTTTCTTATATGTATCCATTTCATGTATTCATAACTATGTTTATACTTATACCTCTTATCTTATAATTGCTTGACAAATAAAATAAATAAATAAATGAATGAATGAATATGTACCAGTCATACTTTCTCAACACAACCTTTCTCACTAAGTTGCTATTATTGCGGGGAAAGGAAAGAAGGGGGTGCAGTGCAAATTGCCTTGGAGGAAAAGCAGAATATATATAAAAAAAACATTGCTGGAACTGTGTACAGAAAAAAACAACATAAGTCAATGAGGTCGGAAATAGATCAATAGCCCAGTGACACTCTGTAGAGTGTAAGGGAAACTACCTTGATGGAAATATACAAAAACTGTTACCTTAGGCAAAGAGGTTGAAATATTTCTTTTTTAAGTCCAGCGCAACAAGGCAACATTTGAAAGTGGCTCACGCAGATATCTCCCTAACTCACTGGAATATAAGGAAAAATTGTTTAAAGCAGGACTAGAATTCCCAGTCTTCTGGTTACTAGCCTGAACCTTCACTATTATGTTCTGTGAACCCAACCTATGGATTTCTCTTTAAGTTCATTACATAAAATATGTGTTCCTAACTAAAGCGTAGAAGTTACCACAGCACATTACAAAGCATGATCCAGTCTAGTCTAAAATTTGAAATATTTCATATATTTTGATTTGCAGCTGCTCCCTTTTTTTGGGTGGAAAATACTGGCTGTAAAAGTACATTCAAAACATCTCATTTTGAAACATTAAAGCAGAAAGATCTATTTTTTTCAGACTCATACAGCTGCTTCCGGCTATCTCTGCATATATCATGGGAGCTGCCTAGGAAAGACACCATGGGTTTAACAATTAAAAAAAAAAAGGAAAAGGTTTTTCCTTTGTGATTCCAAAGGTACTTTCAAGGGATTTGCATAGCCTTAAAATATTTCCATCAAACAGGGCAATGAATAAGAACACTCTTCAGCAACATTTAATTCTACGGGTTTGCTCCCTAATAATCTGACAAACCTTAAGAGATATGTGATCTAATTCTGCAGACTCTCGTCCAAGTAAACGTTAAGCTACATCCTTATTACTTTTGTTATTTATATATATTTTTATGTGCTTAAGAAAATGCCTTTGCTCCCCTGTGCTTGACATTAGCAATACATGATTAACATAGACTAGTCTAATGAAAAAGCACTGAGGCAATTGTACTAATGGTGAATAAAACATAGGAGGTGATTAGAAAAAGCACATAACATAATCTACATATATTCCCCTGAATTCTAAAACAAGTATTTCATGATATACTAATTTATTTGCAATTTTTAAAGCAACCACTTAGACAAATAAGTAATTGATTTTCCAGGTGGGAAAGCAAAAGCCTGCTTGAATTTTAAAGATTAATAGTGAACAAATTACACAAGACTATGATGGCACCAGTGTGGATCTAAATACACCAACCATTGAGAGTGAATCCCAAGCCATCTCCATTTATTCCAAAGGAAAACAAGACTGACATGTTACTTCCCTTGTATCTGGCAGGTAAAGGATTTCTGGCAAAGAATAAATATATATTTATTTTTACAACCTTGTAAACTCTTGCTTGAGAGTGGGGTTGGGCGATTCAGTGGAACTGAGAATTTGCTGGCTAGATGTCCTTGCTGATGCCTACATGGAGTTCGCAGCAGATATTTTCTTTGCACAGAAAATCTCTGTCACTGCCTGGGATTTAACTCTCAACCGTCTGAGTGGGAGGCGAGCGTCCTTACCCTAGACCAGTGGCCCCTGGCCTTTTGGGCCCCAGGGACTAGTTCCATAGATAAAGGTTTTTCCGCTGACCAGAGAAGGCGTGGTTTGCATGCTGCCTGCATCCTATCGATGGGGCTTTGCTTGTTTGCGTGGCCCGGCTGCAGGCATGCTGTAGCCCAGTGCTGATCCACGGACCAGGGATTGGGGAGCCCTGCCCTAGGCCATCACATCACACCATTCCTGGAAAAGAATAGAATAATATGATCAATAATAAATAAGGCATTTCAGGAAACGTTCCATAGCCAAAGATATGGAAAATGTCCAAAATTAAAAGCAGCATTTGAAGATGTTTTTTTTTTAAAAAAAAATTTAAATCTCACATTTATTATTTTTTTTATAAACAACTCAAAATGGATTTCATAAACTTATTTGGAATAAAAGGACTATGTGCAAGATATCATCACACTGCCTTTGTCCAATTGCAATAATTAATTCAATTAGATTGATTTGCAATAATAAATTCTGAAGTTGCAGACCATTAGTTTCTTTCCCCAGACTGAAAGAAAATCTCCCCAAAATGCATACAGTTATACTGATCCATCTTATTCTTTTTCTTATCTATTTCTCCCCTCCTTGGTTTGTAAAGTATATTGAGAAAGTCTAATTACACAACTCTCCATCAGAGAGCCTAAACATTTTCATTGAGAATTAACTTCTTTATTCATTTTTTACATTTTTGTAAACCATCTGCTTTTAGTTAGTTGATGGCATGGATACCTTCTCCACCCTTTCCTTTTCCACTTTCTTCTTTTCTTTCATAATAAACTCACACAAATAGCAATATATAATTCTCTGTGCATTTTTATCACAAATACCGTGTTTCTCATATAATAAGGCCAAGTCTTATTTTTTTTTTTGAGCCCCGAAAAAATGGCTAGGCCGTCTTTTTTGGGGGTGACTTAATTCCCTCCCCCTGCATCTTCGGGCGGGCGGGTGGCGACAGCTTGGATGTTGACCTTGGCATTGGTGGGGCACTTCATATCGGGGTCAACGCAGGCAGCACCATAACCGGGTGTGCAACAAAACTACTTCCTAACAGCAAGCCCCCCCCCCCACCATTCCCCCGCCCATTTCGCATGTTTTAATATAGGCCTTAATTTGGGGGGAGGGGCTTAATTTCATTTCATGCCTATAAAACATGCTGGGACTTCCTATTGGGGGAGGCCATATTGTTGGAGAAACAGGGTATTTGGTGTCTATTAATACCTTACAATCCTTTCAATGCTAGATGAAAGGGTCCAAGCACTTGTCCTTGATAAAAATACATTTTCATGATATCTGAAGTTGGTTTCTATCAAGAATAAGCAAAATGTTTCAAAGGAGTGAGACTTTAAATATGTTTTTGCTGTATTGATATGATTTTGTGTGTGTATATCTGTGTCTGTCCGCATGTGCATGTCTACCATTAAATTAACAACTCCTGGCAAATGCCTGGACAAATCCCTACAGGTTTCTAGGCAATGCTTGAGAAATGATTTGCCACTGTCTTCTTTTTCTTCCTAGTGTTGAGAGAGAATGACTGGATCAAGGTCACCCAGATGGCTTTCTGTAAGGTGAGACTCACCATCTGCAGTTTTCTAAGCTGGTACCTGCAAGACACACAACTACCTTTACAGGCTGAGCTTGTATATAATAAGAGAGATAAAATGTGATGAGGGTGAGGAAGTGGAGGAAGAGGAAGAAGAGGAGGAAGAAGATCATCATCATCAAAAATCAGGCCAGATGTTTCAGCTACAAGGTCTGCAGTTCAAACTTAGATATAGATAATTGCATTTTATCTTTCCTAAGGTGTTAGTCCTATTCTTTTTATTCAGTCTATCCATTCAGCTTCATTACTCATCATTCAGAGAGGCATCCAGCATGGCAGTTTTCTTCAACTGAATAGGTCTTAATTGCCCATTCAAGACCAAGCCATCTCAAATTGCTTTGCATTACAATAAGGCTAGCCTTACTGGAAAAAATTCTCCTTTTTCCAAAGAGGATTTTCACTCTAAGATCAGGAAATCAGAAGCTTTGGTGGAGGGAATGATGACCCAGCAACTATGATGGTGGTAATAATATCAACAATATCCAGCATTTTGTCCGTAGCACCACTGGTAAGCCAAATTTAATCATGGTATTCTGAATGAAATTAGCTTTCTTAAAATTATTTGAAGAGCCTTCCAACAATGAGTTAGATCCTAGTTAACAATCAATATGAATTTAATTTAATATTTTAATTTTTCTTATATGTTTCTAATTACATATATATATATTTTAAAAAGCTCTAGTATTAAAGAATCTTGCACTGAATGGCTAGGACTCCACTGAATCCTGTGAGACTGTGTCTATTCTAAGTACTGCCCTTTAAAAGGACCATGGAGAAGGTGGAACAGATTTGGAGAAAAACAACTAGGATGAAAATATGTTAAAAAATCAAATCCTATGAAGAATGATGAAAATTGCTGGGTATGTTTAGCTTGCAAAAGGAAAGACTAAGGAGAAAGATGATTGTGTTCCATGGGTATCTGAAAGGCAATCATGTGCAATCATGGGCAATGAGGGATAGTAGTAGTTTACTATCAAAAACAAATCAAAACTGAGCAGCAGAATGACTTTTAAAAGATAAAAGAGGCTACATACTAGGAAGATTTGCCAGACAACAAGAACAATGCAAAGATCATGGATCATTCTTCACTGGAACTTTCAAAAGGGGGCTGGATTTATTGGTAGGAGCTTAATAGGTTTCTGCAGTAATCAGAGGAGTAGACTAGATATAATAAGGGCCTTCTCAGATCCTACTTTCTACTTATTTTTTAAGTAAACATGTTTTTCACCTTTCTAACTTAGCTAACTTACTGGAAAGCACTAGGCAGTTATTTTTCAGCAACAGTTTTCCATTACAATTGCATGTGTAGAAAGGTACCACCCACCCCTCTCCTAGAAAAATGAAATATTTTGAGAAATATGAAAAAGGCAGAATATTATATTTCCCTGGATAAGAAATGGAGAAACAAGCTCTTGGAAAGAAGCCCCCACCTTCCTTAATAGCCCAAAGCACATGTCAGCACTTAAGAGATAAAGAGATAACTCTATTCATAGGCAAAAATTGCCTGCTGCAAGGTTGAACAAAGGTAGGATTAGCCCTCAGTCATAATAGGAATTTCCCAACATGCTTTAAGAACACAAGCTCCTTCATTGCATCATCTCAGTTGCATCACCCTCTGGGCTTCAATCAAACCTAACTCAGACAACCTACAGAACCAGCTATGACCCCTACAATAGCAAATAGAATATATGTTCTTGCACAGGAACAGGAAGTTCAAGTGCAAAGCCCAAGAGAAGGTATAAAAGCCCCCCACTCTCAACTCCATGTCGTCCGCATACCCAGAATCACAAGTGCTTGGTGGTTCTGTTCATCATTAAAACATCTTTCCAATCAGCCTCCATGTTTCCAGTGTCTTTCTCCCGGCTTGGAACCGAACCAGATGGATATTTCTTCCAATACAAGCATCAACTTTCAGAAATAACAGAACTGTTCTTTGATTAGAATTGAAAAGCAGAAACACAATAATTGAAAGAAACCATAGAAATGCTATTTGTATTATATAAATAAGAACTTTTGAGGGAACCAATTCACATACAGTTCCACTCTTTGATATGATTATATGGACTGTTATGCTTGATCCTGGCAATAAAAGAAATTTGTTAAAATATAATCCCAAGAGTTAATTTAGAATTTCCTGACATACTTCTGTTCACTGGCTTTTGTTGGTAAAAGAACAATGTAAAATATAAAAAAAAACCACTGACTTAGTAAATCCTGAGAAAAATTGAGAAGGTTCAGTAGAAAATATTTTGCTTCCAAGCTCTCAGATTCTGAAAGATTTTACATATAAACAAAGTTTTAAGTAATAAAGCACAGTTTTTCAAATAATTTTGAGACAGCAGTGTTTCTTGCAAAAGGAATAAGACAATAAATCACTTCATCATCAAGTTAAGGAATCCATTATTTATGAAATTTGGGAGTGCTGTGTAGATGCAAGCTCCCAGGATCCTTCTTTATCCTTTCTAATAATCTGAATTTTTCAAAGCCCCAAATCACTTCATTTGAACTTACAACCTGGATAGCAAAATTGAAAGTGAATTCAACAGAACAGTTGAGTTATTACATCAGGTGCCATAAATCAAAATAGAAAAAAAATCATAAGGTAAACAAAGCACAGAAAGAAGAGTTTTAGTGGGATTAATTATACCAGCCATATCTACTTACTCATTGGTGCAAGCTATACCTTGATAGGATGATAAATTGATCAAAATTAATCTATGTCAACAGATAAAGATACAGAGAATCAATCATTGTTTCTTTTTAGGGGTAAAATGGAATTATTTAAGCATTTGAAAACATCAATGACATCAGAAAATACTGACTAGACATCCTACATTGCTTCTAATCAGCTCTTCCCCTTCATTCTATCCTAGTTTGCAAGGGTCTTCAAACTTGGCAACTTTAAGACTTATAGACTTCAACTCCCAGAATTCCTGAGTTAACATGACTGGGGGAGGAATTCTGGGAGTTGAAGTCCACAAGTCTTAAAGTTGTCAAGTTTGCTGTATTGGTTTACCATCTTGCCTGGTGAAAAGTAAATGAATTGCTTTCATAGAGTTGATTGAAACAGCACGTTGCCTTAATATATTTTTGGCTATTTACAGTACAATTAGCTTCTTTAATTGAGTAACCAAACCATTTTATGTGAATATTTATATTTATGGATTGTTTGTAAAAACATATGCTTTCATTACTTAGTTCTTGTCATTTTTAAATCAATTTACAATGACAGTCTTCCTTAAAAAAAAAAAAAATCCTTCCATCAACTATGCCTCAATGAAAGCTGTAGCAGAATCATTAACTGTCATGTCATAATTGAAAGGGTAAAAAAAGTTTTAATTTGCATGACCGTTTCTGGATATTATGATAGATCACCAGACGAATGCAAGCGAACACATGAACTATTTTAGTGCTAACATGAACTATTTTAGTGCTAGCCAAGTGCTCCTTTACTGTATCTGTTGTTGATGGCCAGGAATTCTACCTTGATATCTTAAGTATGACATCTTTTGGTCAGCAAAATGACCATAGTGATTTAGAAAAAACATGCCTTTTTAAAAAATAGCTCAGGATAAATCTATAGCAGGATTATTATTTTTGTCCCAGTCTTTCAATTTTTTTGAACTTCTACAAGTACACTCCCAAAATAGCATGGCTGCTATTGATCAGAAAGTGATCTAATCTCCAGGAATGCTCTCTGCTGTACCCTCCTGGTTGGATACTTAAGAACCCCTAACACATTTTGATAAATAAGTGACTATATTTATACATCACACTTAATTTGGTTATGTTAATTTTTTACACAACACACTGCACTGTGCTAACATGCAGCTCACATCCTCGCTGCCACCAGCTGCTTTAGTTGAATTTCCAATGTCCTATGCATATATTCATTAGTAGCAGCCCAATTGGGATGACTGGAATATGACTCTTTTATGCCAGTGTTTATAGCATTACTATAATTTATATGATCTTTCCTAATCTGATGAAGTGGGCTACAGTCCAACAACTTTGGTAATTATACATTCACTGGAGTGGCATAAGGCATTTGACACTTTTTTTCTGTTATATCCAACATAGACACACCCTGTGTTTCCTTCCTGTTCTCCTAGATTTCCATAACTTCCTTTCAGCTTCCCTGCTAAATTTTATTATCAGCCACTGGGAGACTCAGAAGTAATAATACTTTTACTAATCCCTCAGCTGGGGTCAAAGAACACTGGCCTGAAGCCAGGCATAGAGCAAGTATGGAGAGCTGCCCACATATGTAGTTATGAGCAATAAAAACACGCTCATGAATGCCAGAACTGCTGTGTTGGATCTGATCACGGTCCAGCTAGATCAATTTATCTCCAGCCAGATGCCTAGGCAAAGCCCCAAACCAACCAGCAAGAATAGCTGCGTTTTTCTGCCATTGGTACTCAAAAACACAAAATTAGGAGTGGCCCAGAAGCATGGGATGAAAAGCTGTTACTCAAAATGCCTGGCTGTCAGCTATGATTTCCTTCAATAACTGCATTTCGTTTCTCCACAATACTCAGTCAACATTTCATATTTGATGCTTATTCCTAATTCAATTCTTCAGATACTACTTTCCCCTGAAAGGATTTTCCTGAAATGTTTCTGCAATACTACAGATGCTGGTGTTGTATTTTAAAACCCTAAGATCTGCCTAGGGAATCTGAGCTGGTGGTAACTGGTTAGAAAAAAATGGGAGGGGGGAGGGGGGAGGGAGGGAGGGAGGGAGGAAGGAGAGAGAGAGAGAGAGAGAGAGAGAGAGAGAGAGAGAGAGAGAGAGAGAGAGAGAGAGATTGGAAGCAAGATAGAGAATTCAATGAAAATGTCAATAGAATACAACAATTGAAATGAAGGCAGATTTCATATTGGAATCATCTGAATCAAGGGTATCAAACTTGTGGCCTGCGGGTTGGATGCGTCACATGCTGGCCCTGCCCCCACCTAGTTTAGCGAAGGGGAAAAAAGTCCCGATGCCGCCGTGATGACACGATTTTGACACCCTGATCTGATTGAATGAAAAAAATGCCAATTCCTTCATGCTGTTCTACAAATCTATGGTAAGATTACTCATTTATCTTTTTTTAAAAAAGAATATCAGATAAAGTTCTGATCAACTACACCTGAAAAGTATGTAGATTTGTAAAAGATGTAAAAAGGGTCACTCATATGGTCAGAAAAATTCCTTGATGTAGCTTTATTTAGCTTAAAGCAAAAGGGAGGGCAAAAGCGGTCACAGATAAAGATAGCAAATTATGCATAGGATTAATGAATTCACAGATTTTAGAGTTGAATAAGAACTTGAGCAATTAACACTGATTTTGACCAAGTTTTCAAGTCATGGAAGAAGGTGTTTTTCAGGCCCCAGATAAGTTTTCCTGAAAAGGGAAAGGAAACAAAAGAAAAGATAATTACGATGTCGCAGCCTGGAGCAATGCAGCCATGAACAGCCACAAAAGTGATTGTGCTGGGAAATGACAAAATGTGTGTCATGATATAATCATGGAAATGCTGCAACTTAAATACTGTAATTGCAACAAACCTTGTGACACAAATACTACTGCAGCATTTACATGAGGGTGTTACCACATGTACAGCATCATTTGGATGTCATTGCAATTTAATGCAAAAACTGCTGAACTTCCCAGTGTGAAAACTGGTGTTTTGGATTCTTTCACTTAGAATAACAGCAGATAAAAGAAGACATGTAAAGATATATGTAAACTGTTTATGCAGAAATCTGCCTCTTATTTTCCCTTGCTCTCCCATAAATAAAATTTCAACTGCTGAAGTTAAGGTTGTGGCAAGTTTCTATCCATGGCCTGCATTGTTGTGATATGTGGTGATTTTTGATGTCTGTTACCAATTTCCATGGTTTTAAAAAGGAATTGGCTATCAGAAGATGCTAGAGTTGATGGCATCTGAAATCCAGACCCTTTCTTACCTCCTGATTTACAGGCAGAATAGCTTAAATGTCACAAGCTGGGGGACAACAGTGGAAGAGGGACATCACCAATCCTGTCCATGTGTTAAATGCATGATAAACTATTGTGTGACATGGAATCCTGGTCTGGAATGGTCCTTGTCTGATCAGCATTATGAATCTTCTTATGACAAAAAGTGTGAGAGAAATAAGAGCTGGACTTTGAATGAGTGCAACTATCCAATCTGTGCTGCATAAATACGGGCAAGCATTGGATGCTACCAGGATTTAGTTTTCTGTACCTCTTGTTAGGGATAACATTGTTTTACCCTAACTGTTTTGGGTAAAGATAATAAAATGATGAATCATGGGTTGTCAGATAAAGTGTATGTGACTTTAAGCTAAAGGAATGTAATTAAGGGTGCAGCTGTAAAAGTACTATATAAGCAGCAAAGCACTGTCTGACTCTTACTGGCTGGCTTATTGAAGACTGCGTTCTTGCTGGATCGGGGAGGAGAAGTGTTGGATTACTTTGAAGATATTTCTCAACGGAGAGAAGATAAGTTTTGGACAAATTTATTATATGTGTACTAACACTGGCTATTTGACACGCACTTTGCAATTAGAGTATCCTCGACAAGACTTGACTGAATTTGGTATATGACTAATGCACTGTTTATAATGACTATGCTATAATTCTTAAATGGAATAAATTATAATTTTGATAGCACAAGCATATCTGTATTTTTACTGCGTGTTAACGAGAAGGCTTATCTCACACATTTACCTGTCTTCCTATCTGACTTCGCTGCACATTCTGTTTAGTTTGTTTTCCTTAACACCCGTTGGGGAATCCAGGCTTAACACCTCTTTGATAACATCTAAGAGTCATCTGGATCTTTGCAGGACACATCTGGTAGCACCGTGAAAGAGGCATACTGCAGTTCTTAATTTCCAAGATGACAATTAGTATGGTCAAAATTGTTGCTAGATGAAGAACTAAAGAATTCAAAAAGACAATTATTTTTTTGTAACATAATTAGATGACCCTAGTCCATCTCTTGCATAAAGATACATAAACGGGAGAAAACTGAGCCCAAATATCAACTAAGTAAAAGAACAGTTTGTGACAGTATTAAGTATAGTTTAAGATAAAGCAAGTAGCTATTTACAAAAGCAGTAATAATATCATCAACAATTCCAAGTAAATTCACATGCAACATAATGGGAATATTGGTTGAGACCAGGGTGGGCTAGTGTTTAAGGTACCAGGCTAAAAAATCAGAAAAAGATATCGTCTAATTCTGTTGTCACAAAAGCCAATCTTGGGTCAGTCATTCTGTATCAGCCCACAAGGGCAGGCTCAGGTAACAAGCCAACCAGTAAATTCCTGTTGGAATCCATGCATCAATATTTGGTTAATCTGAGAAAAAAGCAGACCCTGCATCTATGGTAAAAATTCTAGGAAGAAATAAAAAATAGGAATATTTGCTCATCTCCCAATATGCTTTGTGTGATTTGTCAAAAAATGTCCTGCTACAAAGTTTTCAACTTCTATCTGGACACATTTTAACAGAAAACTGAGAGATTTCAAAAAAACCAGCAGGAAAAATGTTGGTTTCTCAACACAATGTCACTAATCAGAACTGTTCTGAGAAGACACATTGAAAAAAGAAACTGACTTTATTGACGAAAAAACAACCACCCTGAATTAGAATTCATCAGAAGATTTAATCCCACTGATGAGACCGAGATATCCAATCATGCTACCAAAGCAGTGGTGGGATTCAATTTTTTTTTACTACTGGTTCTGTGGGCGTGGCTTGGTGGGTGTGGCAGGGGAAGGAGACTGTAAATTCTCCATTCCCTCCCCACCCCACTAACCTGCTTTCCAGCTCCATTCTCCTGTGCAGGGCAACAATCAGCTGATTAGCTGGGACTCAGGAGGCAGAGAATAGATGGGAGCAGGGCCAGTCAGAGGTGGTATTTGCCAGTTCTCTGAACTACTCAAAATTTCTCCAGAACTGGTCAGAACCTGCTGAATACCACCACCTCTGTACCAAAGGTTTTAAGCTCCTGTAGAAGAGCAGACTGCTTAGCAAAGTTGCAGGCATCTGTGTCGCCGTCTTGTCCTCCCATCTGAGCCTTTTCCCCAGCATCAGCTTGGCAGATTGCCAGAAAAGCTGCAATCTTTAAACAGGTGTGGGAGACACAAAAAGAAGCAGCAGTGTGTTTTTGAAGCTCTGCAGCCACCAGCAAACAATGAAAGGAGTTTTTCCTATAAAGGTTCAGAGAAAAAGAAATACAGAGGCACAGCAAGGGGAAAAAAAAATACAAGTATAAAAGCACAACGTTGAAAGGTGCAAGGAGTATATGCTACCAGTAACAGAATAAAATAGCAGAAGGAATTCCAGAGAGGAATTCGGGCAGAACAGTGTTTGTAAAAAGAAATCATTGTTATACAATATTACTAGAGTGTAGTATTGTAATAGTAATTCAATAAATTGTAATTATACAAATTAGAAATAATATTAATACAGGACAGAGCAACAGAAAACACATAGATTTGTACATTTCATATTTTACTCTATCTTAAATAAAATATCTTCCCAACACTATTTCTAGGGAGTTATCAAAAAAGTCACTTACCAATATTTAGGTGCTTTAGATTGGGTCAATCTAAGAATTGGTGTAATTTTTTTTTAAAAAAAACATACGACTGTTTTATTATTGCTGTGCTACTAATTGCACTTTTTTAGTTTTGTGTTTTAAACATATTTTAGTAATTTAATATACAGAGTACTTCAATTATTGCATGAACTATAAACAAACAATGATTAAATGAAATAATAAAATAATTCATCATTGCAAAAAAATGTGTCCTTAGGGTTTTATTAAACTTGTCTTTCATTTTTCTTTCCACATTTTCCCTTCTGCTTTTAAAATTCAGCCATATCTATGTTCTTACTTGCATTCCTGGCAATATTGTTATGTATTGGAGAAATAGAAAGCTTACATTATAATCAGTTTCTTACTTTTTTTAAAAGCACTGTGATATTTTATTTGGTATAAATCAGGGGTGTTTAACAGTGACAACTTTAAGACATGGCCATCTGGAGAATTCTGGGAGTTGAAGTCCACAAATCTTAAAAGTTGCCAAGGTTGGACATCCCTGGTATAAACTTTGATAGACTTCAGTTTTTTCCTATCATTCTATATATGGATTTAACAGGGAAAAGTGGAAGAGAGAATAGAGTTAAATGGCCATCAATGCCCTGCCTGCAATAATATTGAACCATACTTGAAATAATTGGAAAAACTATCATCTCACTAGATAGAGATAAAACAATAAAATGGATTTATATCTGTAGTTTGTCGAACATTGTATTAATAACCAGTAAGCTTTGTTGGACTTTTAGTTGCAGGCGAATGCCAGAGATATGCAAAGTTTAAAACACATCCATTCTTAATCTTAAGCACTTTTATTACATAGAAAACTTTAATTCAGTGTCCCACAACCTTTCTGGCTCGGTGCACCATTGGAGATAGTGGCTGGGGTGTGGGTGGGAGTGGGGATGGTTTAGTTAGTGCACACACATACATGCCACTTTCACAAATGCAGCTGTGCACATGCACACACACATACACAGGTGCCTGCCCACCACTTAGGCAGCCCGGTTCCAAATGGGCTATGGTCTGACAGCAGGCCGGGGGTTGAGTACCCCTGCTTTAATTGATAAAATACCGTAATAAAAATACAACTACCACTAGTTTTTGTGTATTTATTTTATTAAAGGTATTTTATACTGATCAGTTCAATCTGAGCCCTGATAGCAAAGAATAATAACTCCAATGGAAAACTATGTAATTAAACAATAAAACATAGAGTTACCAAATCTAACCAATCACTTAGTCATGAATGCCCAATAGTGTTCTCTTCCTTGCAGGTAGCTAATAGGGTGTGGCAGCTGTGCCTCTAAGGGTGCACAGGAGTATAGAGATAAAACGTGGATCAGGAATGCAAGGAAGAAAATAACTGCAGGCTTTTCTTGAACTTACAAGTTGCTGCTAGAACCATAGGTAAGAACCATGTGGTGCGGATGCCAATTCAGAAAGAAAATAATTCAGTTCTGAGAGAGAAGGTGTGAGAAAGAAAGTCAACGTAAATCTGCTGATTCTGTATGGTGCAAGAGGAGCAGAGGATACCATGGCTGGCTTTCAAGGTTTTTTTCTCCCAATAAAATATCTGTTATTGTACTTTATAACCATAGAGTTCCAGTAATCCTTGTGTTGTCTGCACCCTGGTCTGGACTACTTTAAATAGCTGATAGAAGGCCACAGCAGAGAAGATCAGGCCCTTCAACGTTTTCCAGAGCAAACACACACAGTCCAGCCAGATCCACTTGGACAGAACAGTTCCTAAGGTAGGAATAACCATATAAAGGTAAAGTTTCCCCTCACTCATACATGCCAGTCGTTTCCGGCTCTAGGGGGTGGTGCTCATCTCCATTACAAAGCCAAAGAGCCAGCGCTGTCCAAAGACGTCTCCATGGTTATGTGGCCGGCATGACTAAATGCCGAAGGCGCACGGAACGCTGTTACCTTCCCACCAAAGTGGTCCCTATTTTTCTACTTGCATTTTTACATGCTTTCAAACTGCTAGATTGGCAGAAGCTGGGACAAGTAACGGGAGCTCACTCCGTTAGGCGGCGCTAGGGATTCGAACTGCCAAATTGCTGACCTTTCTGAGCGATAAGCTCAGCGTCTTAGCCACTGAGCCACCACGTCCCTCAATAACCATGTAGGTCTTTATAAATCAAAACCAGAACTGTAAATCGCATTTGTAAACTTCCTGAAAAACAACACAGTAATTTGAGTATCACCTGCTAAAAACCTAGCCATTGCATTTTGTCCTAATTGCAGTTTTTGAATCATTTTCAGAAGCAGACCATTTAGATCTCATTATAATAATCTCCTGGTGAAAGAGGATGAGTCACTGTTGCTAAGGCAACAGATATGTCCACAATTGGCATCTCCTCCCCATGGTTTCTACCTGTGGTTCTAGCAGAAACTGCAAATTTAGCAGGACCCTCAAGCTGCAGACTTGTTTCTTCAGAGGGGCAGTGAACTCTCCAAAACCAACACAGGTATAATTTTGAAACTAGAATGTCTCTTGGCAAACAATAGCTCTTGCTGGAATTTGACCTATCCATCTCATCAGGCTTAGTACAAGAATGATACAAAGTTTCTGCCAAAGTTTACTTCATTTGCTTACACAATATAGACAGAATCTTGCCAGGGTAAAACTATTCTACCCTAAGCTAATAGGTGTACCCTGTGAGATTCTAGAGTGTGATGATTCTAAATCTTTTCCTTTTATGATTCACCTCCAGACTGTGCTGTCTCTTGTCTCGCCCTTCTCTTTGGGATATTTCCTCCTTCCTGAGAACCTGCTGAGTTACTGTAGTCCATAGCACCTCCTCCTTAGTAGACACATTCCATCACATGAACTTCCACAGCACCTCCAGTTTAGCCTGGGGTGGAAACACCCAATTAATTCCTCATCCTAAACGGACTGATAACCTCTTCCCACTTGGTATACCTTAGCCTTTTCTGCACTGTATGCATGTTGGTAATTGCCACAACAGCAATACACAACTTATCTTTCCTTTTGCAGCCCAGAGCAATGTACATAATATACACAATGCAAATTACATAATAGGCAAGGTTGTAAAACAACAACTGGCCTAACACAATGAGCTTCATGTGCAAGCAGGAATTTGAAGCCTGCTTTTCTGCGTCACAACCTAATGTTCTCACCTCTCTCTCCTCACTTACATGCGTATAATTTTCTGATGAAAACCCATTCTGATTAAAATGTGTGTTCTTTAAAAAAATTGTTCTCTTTTTTTCCTAGTTAATTTCCTAACAATGAGGATAATTAACCAGAGGAATCTTCAGAAGTTGCAGGTGCTTCATCACTGGAGGTTGTGAAGAAAAGACTAGATAGCCACCTGTCTGAAATTATATAGGGCAGGGGTCTCCAACCTTAGCAACTTTAAGACTTGTGGACTTCAACTCCCAGAATTCCTCAGACAGCTTGTGGAGACCCGTGGTATAGGGTCTCCTGCTTGAGCAGGGGGTTGGACTAGAAGACCTCCAAGGTCCCTTCAGCTCGTACTCTGATTGAAATAGTTAAATTTAGCAACCTTCCTAAATAGACCTAGAGGCAGACTCGCACCTGCATGTTCAGTTTGCCAACTAGAAACCAGGAAATGATCAGATTTGGAGTAGCTGGAATGCTAAAGTGTTTTTTTTAGTCATTTATGATACAGGGCAGTGGTGGAATTCAATTTTTTTTACTGCCGGTTCTGTGGGCATGGCTTGGTGGGCGTGGCAGTGGAAGGGTACTGTAAAATATCCATTCCCACCCCACTCCAGGGGAAGGATACTGTAACATCCTCACTCCCTCCTGTTGAGGTAATTCCCTGTTAGGAGAATGAGCGCATACAGGGAGACGTATAGAGAGTAGTGTTGGAATAATACACACAGAGCAAACAGATACACTGTACAGTAAATGTAGGTTTTTACTTCCAGAAAAGTTTAAGCAAAGTCCAAAATAAGCAATCCAAAAGTCATTCACAGATAAATCAGTCCGTTTTTCAATCCAGGGATAATCCAAATATCAAATTCCAGTGTCAAAAACAGTTCAGTATCAGACTTACATTAAATTCATGAATATCAGTCAATTAGAAGAAATGGAACAACGGCAATACTTTCCAACAGAAGGAAACAGAGATATTCACTCAGACACACTCTCTTCTGAGACTAAGACTAAACAACCCAGGTTTCTGGCTCTATCTTATGGCTGTTTGAGAAACCACACCCAATTGCATGCTCTTGCATTCCCTTATAGTACTAAAATGTTTATCCTGGTTTATATATTTCTAACCCAAATACCTGTTAGGTGACTTATATTCCTAACACCTCCCCACCTCACTAACCTGCTTTCCAGCTCTGTTCTCCTGTACAGGGCAATAAAAGAAGGCCCGATCAGCTGGGACTCAGGAGGCAAAGAATAGGCGGGGGCCAGTCAGAGGTGTATTCCGAACTACTCAAAATTTCTACTGCCAGTTCTCCAGAACTGGTCAGAACCTGCTGAATACCACCTCTGATACAGGGGCTAAAATGCTGGATTAGGATCATACTGTAAGCAAAGTGAGGTTTTCTGGAGAACACAAAGCTTTCTCTCAGACCAAGTTGGTGGAACTACTGTGCTACTCAAGGAATTGCAGGGGGGGGGGAGGGATCTACCAAAGGATAAATTGGCAGTATAAACTTCCATAAACTTCAGGATAATTGTCGAATGTGAAATGGGTTTACAGACCCAGACATTAGGAAATGTGTTGGTATCATATGCAAAATCTCAGCTGAATCTTAAGGTGCTATGATTCTGAAGTTTCAGATGGGGTAGTGGTGGTTTGAGAAATCTGACCTGACTTTACATTGTCTAATTGGGAGATGGCAGCTCTCCATTAAAAATGAATGTAGCAAGGGAAAACATACAAAGAACTGAGTATATTCAGAGCAAAGAAACACAAATGTAGTGCATCAGGACAAAAAAATATAAAAAAATAAAACAACTCTGTATGAAAAATACATTGGAAAAAAGCAAATGCAAATATTAGAAGAAATGCATACTGAGATGCATAAAGTTTTGTGTGAGTTGTTTCTAACTGTAAACTGATGCAAACAGAAGACAAGTTAAACTGGAAAAATGAGAAACCGAGGAAGCTAAAACTGCCTCATTTGTGCATTCATAATGGAGGCCTGAAACAGATGTAACTTCAACTGCCAACCATAGGTTTGCCACATTAACCCAGCAACATATGGAAACATAACACATCTGCCACCTGGGTTGGCTTAGATATTTGTAGAATTAGTAGAGCAATTAAGTGACTCAGACTGATGATTTCTACATGCAAATGGGTGCCGGTTTAAGGTTTTGAACTTGGGCTGGGAAGACCCAGGTTCAAATCCATGATTTTGGACCAGTCAGTTACTCTCAGTCCAACTTAGTTTGTAGCCATAGGGAAAAATCAAAGAGTTCAAAGTGTGTTACCTTGAGATGCTGAAAGAAAGAATAAAGTAAATATACCAAATGTAGCTTTTCTATCTAAAATGGTGTTAGACATAGCAGAGGGTATTCACTCATTAGATTTGGCTGGTTGCGGCCTTCCACTGTTATTTTAATTCTAGGATTCTGCTTACCTCGTAGTATTTTGCAAATCTGCCTACAGTATTCCCATAAATTCCTTTCCTCTACATATTAGTTTTCCTCAGGGAGACATTAAGATGTAATTGTTATCATACTGATTCATTTGTATCTTTATGTATAGGCAGTCCTCGACTTACAGGTTTGTTTAGTGACCGTTCGAAGTTACAACTGCACTGAAAAAAGTTACTTATGACCATTTTTCACACTTGTGACCATTGCACCATCCCTATGGTGATTTACATTTGCACACTTGATAGCTGAGTCACATTCTGACAAGCCAACTCAATGGGAAAACCCGGTTCACTTAACAACCACGTTGCTAATTTAACCGCTGCAGTGTGGCAAGTAAAATGGGGCAAAACTGACTTAACACATTTCTCACTTAGCAACATAAATTTTGAGCTCCACTGTAGTCGTAAGATGAGGACTACCTATATTATACCAAAATGTTCTCCATTTTATCAAAGGTATCCGGCTGGGGATTTCTTCCTCTTTTCATCCACCTTGCAAAGGAGGATTTTAGCCTTATGACGCCCCTGCAACGTTGGACAGGTTGAGACCACAGGTGAGACCAAGTGACCGAGTGATTTCACGCTGGGCCAAAAAGCCCGTTTTCTCTCCCAGCCCAGAATTTGTCAACTAAACCATCGCCTTAACGTGAACCTTTACGACTCGGCCGCTATCCACCCCCCCCCCCCCCCCACCTCCGCCTCATCGACTGCCGCCGTGCCAAGTCTACAACGCAGAAGCAGGGAGGGCAAAGCGTCGCTGTGAAGCGCCCGTGGGTAGCCGGCGCGAGGCAAGGGCGCGCGGGGGCTGCGCCCGTGTGCGCAGCGCTTTCCCTGCGGCGTCTCACCTTCGGTTCTCTCTCTGCCCCCCCCCCCAACACGCGCAGGCCTAACCTCTCAGCCCGCGAAAAGGCTCGCTAATTTCCATTCTCCTCCCCCGCCCTTCGCGCCGGAGGCCACGCAAGCCATTTAACCGGTTGCCCAGACTGCCTGGTTGACCCCTCCCTTCGGTAGAAGCCGTGGACGGAGAAGCCCAAAGGGCTCCGGCGAAGGAAAAAAAAAAAGAAGCGCGGCTCGGCGTCCGCCTTTCGGCTCCGCTCCGGACTCCTGGGCGGAAAAGCAACAGTACGCGTAGCAGGCGGTGTGTCTGGGGCTTGGGAGAGGCGGCGGCGGCGGCTAGGGGAGGGGTTTGCGGCTTGGCGTCGCTGCAGAAGTGCCGGCCTCTCGGGGAGCTGCCCCTGTATGCGCGCGTGTGTGTGTGTGTGCGTTTGTGTGTTTGTGTGCGTGAGCGCGCGCGGCGGAGTGACTTGCTCGCTCGCTCGCTTTCTCTTTCTCTCTCTCTCTCTATTTGCCTGGAGCTGCCGCTGAGGCTGTTGTGCTACGCCGCCGCCGCGCCTCATCTCCTTTCCTCCCCCCGTCACTCCAGCAGCCCAGCGGTGGCGGAGGGGGAGCAGGAGAGCCAAGAGACGCTGGGTTGTGGAGCTCCAGCTCCGGGCTGCTCCCCTTTCCCAAGCCAGTCAGTCCGCTCGCTCGCTCTCTCTCTCTCTCTCTCTCTCTCGCCAGCCAGCCAGCCAGCCAGCCCAAGCCACTGCCGGCGCCGAAAGCTCCCCCGAGCCCCTTCTGGCTATCTACTGCCAAGCCCGAAGGGAAACTGGCGTCAACATCTGGGCGAGCACATCTGGCCACGCAACGCCAATTTCCCCCGGATTCCGCGCGCACCCAGGAAGGCGAGCTTCCCCTCTTTTCTTGTTAAAAGCCCTCGGTCTTCCTGGAAGGGTTCCATTTTTGAGCCGCTTTTTCACCGAAAAGGAAGCAAAGGAAACGAGCTTAGAGAGAGAAAGACAAGCCGAGGAATCCCCAAGGCGGTTTTCCTTGCCTTTTCCTTTCCTTTCCTTTTTTTTTCCTTTCCCCCAGGGATTCAGTTCATGGGGATGTGTTCAAGGCAAGAAAGGATTCAGAAGGATATTGACATAGTGATCCAAAAGTGCAAGGTGGAAAAGGACTGCCTGTTTGCAGGTGAGTTTTCCCAGCTTGGTCTTTTTCCCCCTCCACCCCCCACCCCGCCACCCCGCTTCCTATCCCGACTCAGTTGCTTTCGGACTTTTTTTTTCTCCAAGGAGGGCAGTGGCTGGAGTTGGCTCCAGACGTGTTGATGGGAGGGTAGCCGAACTCGGTCGGAGAGAAGAATCCTTTGGCGTTTTCTTCTTGGTTTTTTTTTCAAAGCATGTGACGAACCCCCCCCCCCATCACCCTTCCTAGATAAAGTAGCTATTGTGGCTTAATTGTGGCTTAATTGGAGGACTGTTGGATGTCGGGGCTTAGTGAATTAATTCCTAGTTAGATTGGGTTTTGGTTTACCTTTAAGAAATAAGCCACCATCCATCTCAGTCTTTTTCATGCACCCCATTTCCCGCCATGTTTTTAAACCTTTGCCTTGAACAATAAACTGGGGTCCGTCCATCATCATATTTTTCATGCCTGGGAAGGTGTTAGTCAAAAGTATACCTTCTAGGGTGGACTTAGTGATACGGTGCACAAATAGCTCTATCTTTATTACCTTTTATCTCCTCCCATCTCGCCTTCCCTCCCGCTCTGGCCCCTTATTTCAAATTTTCAATATTTTGGCTTGTTACTGTCCTCAGATAATTTCTGATAATGTTTGATTTGCCTTGAGCAGTTTGTCTTGTTTACTGCCTGTTGCCTCCACCGATAATGGAAATCCTTGTTGTTGCCATAGCACTGGAGCACTTGTTGCAGGGAGGGGTAGACTGGGGTCCTCCTCCCTTATATTATGATGATGATAGTTGCTATTTTTATTCCCCAGCTTGAATTAATCTCTGATATGTGTGCATACTGGGGAGGGAGCTGAGGGTGCTGGGAAGTTAACAGACCAGGCAAGACAGATGTGGCAAACAAGCAAGCTTGATCAATAGCAACACATCTCTTTTGTATTCCAGATTTCAGATACGCAGATTCCACTTTTACCTTCACCTACATTGGAGGATCCAAAAGGTATGAATTCCCTTTAAAACAGTTGGATTTCTTTTCTCTGGCTGGTGATACAAAAGCTGTTAGTAAGCTGCTTGTGTAGAATAAGTTGAGACTGGTGGTCTCACTGTCCCTCCCTTAGAAGGTAGCCTATATTTTGAAAGAGTAATGCCTTGGGGCTTCCCCCCCACAAAGATATATTGGCCTGGAACAGGTGTTCTATAGGGTGATTATTAGTCATCAGAGGTTCATTGATTCTGCACTTCCTCCTCTTTGTCTCCTTCCAGTCTGCAGGCATTATGTTTGATGTGTGCAAATGGTAGAGGAACAGGGGCATGAAAAGAAAATTCCTATAAGCTAGTTATGATACAAAGCAGAAGCAGGAGAGACAATATTTGAATGCTACCAATCATGGAATTTAATCTCTGTGTCAACAGTACAGTACAGTGGAAAAAGGAGATTGCAATGTGTGGACCTGTTTATTTATTATTTGTCAATAAAGCAACTGTTTGTCATTAAAAATAGAATCAGTGAACTTTATAATGCATATAACATGTCTCGCTACAGGAATCAAATACCGATGAAATTTCATAGTTTTGGAAATGGTTTTGGAACTTTGCCCCATCACACTAATATGCATATATATATTTCTGTGATTTGTAGTTTTTTTAATGACAATGCTTTGTTATTCAAATTACTCTGAACATTTTAGAATTTTCATCATTTAAATGGTTGCTCATCTTTGTTATTTTACATTAGATAGAATTACACAAAATATATAGAACAGTTTGGATATTATTTTAGTTCTATTATAGTCGCTACAGTCTGTATCCATTGTGTTGAAAAAAGATGATGTGCTAGCTTAGGGCCATGGTAGGTATAAGAGAAATATTCTAGAAGAAAATGTTTACAACCACATTGCTGTCCTCTGCTCTTTTTCCAGCAAAAATATTCACAGGTCTTTTATCTTTTATAGTTGGAACAAGAGCAGAGGTCAGTATTTATTATGATAGTGGTCTGGTTGGAAAAAAAGTTTATGGTGTCTTTTGATATATACTACCTCTTTGTTAAAATTTGTTAAAATCAAAGGTCTATTATCTGTGCCATCTCATCTACTTGGCCTATCTGCTATATATTTCAGGCAGCTCTACATTCATGCACCAGTTGATACTTCTAGTCCCTTTGGTTCTATGCAGCTCTATGCAGAATTAAGTTCTACTTAAATCCATTGATGTGTGTATATGTTTAATAGGTTTAGAGTGATGCACCTAATTTTGCATATAGTAGTACCAGCTTTTGCTTCTAAGATTTCCAGATGTATGTACATTTGAACCTTGGATTCAGATGGGTAGTTTGGTCAAAAGCATTTCTGTCCTTGTGAGTCAGAAGCTGACTTTGTTATGAAACATTGAGGGAATTCTTTATTGAATCAGCAGCCTAGAACTGACCAGACAGTAGATGAGATTAGTTTTGACTTGCTGATTGTTTAACACAATAGATGTCCCCCCCCCCTCCAATGCATCAACTTCAGAACTGGACTTCCTATCTGTTTCATCTATTTTGTAGGTGACGTGGGAACAGCTGGGCTTGTATTAGAACATGCTTATGGAGCCTTGCATGAAGTATGCTTAGCAATACTGAAGTAACTAATATTGCTTTAACGGTTCAGTCACTGAGCTGTTGAACTCATGTGGTAATTGAGGAGTTATCAGTTCACTGCTTGGGGTAGCTTGCCAGAAGACATTACTGCAATTTGCCTAGAGGCTATCTTATCTTTCAGATAACTGCTGATTACTCTTGTAGCAGTGGTATGACTAATGCAAATGAGTTTCCAATATTTGTCCAAGGCCAGCACTGCTGTGTTTTCTTTTTGGACAGCCTTTAAATGTGCTTTAGAACAAAACGAAACATAGAAGAATTTCCTCATAGAATTTGTATCTTAAGCTTTTCTTCCAAGATCTTTTGGTATGCTAGGCGTTTGATTGACACTTCAAGGTAGCTTAAGTTGAACCTCAATTCCAGAGATCACTTGAGGGCTGCACCAAGAATTGGGAAATTGGGAAATCAAAAGAGGAGTCATAAAACATGAGACCTGTTTAGCTAAACTAGTCATGAGGCACTGAAAATTACCCAGTTTCTCCCATTGAGCTTCAAGGAAGGCAATGAACTTGATTTTTTAATATTCTATATCTTCTATAGAAGGTATTGAATAGGTATACCTTGCATACCTGATTTTTCTATACCTCACATTATTTTAGCATAAGCAAATTCATCATCTCATTTTCCACAAAGGCCATATTATTATGGTTTATTGCTTTTGTGTATAAAATATTGAAAGTTCTTTCCCATATACAATATGTGTGGTTGTACACACACAAATACACATATCCTAAAACAGCAAAATAAAAATATTGAACTGGAGCGGGCAGCCTTATCAAACCATACATATTTATAGAAAAACAATGCTAAGAGTTACCTGAATCAAGTTGAATGAGAAAGGCAACCTAAATCTCTTTCAGAATGAAAGTTTCATACTCTGGGGTACAAGGCCAGTGCACAATAAGACTTTCTTTGTCCATGAATCATTATTTAAATAATACTCTTTATTTCAGAGATTCTCTTAGCAGCTTTAATTCCAACTTTCTCTTTTTGAGCTATAGCAGATTGAACACAAATAAATACAGTACCATGTAAGAAATTTCTTTAGACGTATCTCTTTGTCCATCTAGTTTATTATTGATTGTTGTTGAAATTACCTGCAGTTTTCCAGTCAGAATAGATATAATCAATTAAATAGGTAATGTCAGAGGACTCTTTTCCCTTCATTTCCTGCCAGCTGTTTGTTTAAATACTAAATTTTGAATAGAGGAACTTGTAAAGGCAAGGTAGCTGATTTACCACTTTGATTCTTCTGGCTGTTATTGACCTGACTTCGACTGACATTTCCTTCAAAACCATCAACATTGTATGTCAAGAAGGGACATCACCAAAGGTCTTGATAAATTGTTCATTTAGCTTTGCTGAAATATTGTCTTCCTCAGAAGATGGATTTCTCAATTCTTGAGTTAAACCAAGTGCAGATACCTAGTAGAGGCCTCAAACCTCCATTGACTCTTCAATATGGATAGATGTTTAAAAGCCCAAATCAAATTTTGGACTGTATGGATGTGGTATAAGACTTGATTTGCAAACTTGAGGTCTAGATTGGAAAATGTTTATTCATTATGTTATGTCTGTATATTTAGCTGTGTTGGGCTGACACTTTGTTTCCCTTTCTTTTCACTTATATTTATTTAAACAGTCAGTTTGATTATTTTCCCCTTCCTCAACAAAAATAATACCATTTAATAACAACTTTACAAGATTTAGTGAAGGTTGGGAGACAGCAGATAGCCCAGTGTGATTTTGGATTGTTAAGTATACTTTTTGTATATTCATTCAGTAAATAAAACTGAAATTTTAATTCAGACATGTTGCTTTATCCTTCATAAGTAAGGTAAGTAGTAAGGAGCAAGTAATGAATTAATATGCTTAATTCAGGTGGAGTATAGATTAGCCTATGTGTGTGTATAGATAAGTTAATGTGAACGCAGTATAGGATTAAAACATGTTTATTCAGTGAAAAATAAATTAGCTTTGGTGTTAAAAAGCTCAATTTGGTAGTTTGACCTAGTAGCTCAGGTACTGCAGTTCTAAACAAAAAACCCAAAACAATTTTAAAGCCAAATTTACAGCTAAATATTATAAGTAAAGAAGTTAATGAATTTGTCATGTCCCAGTTAGAATCTGATTCCAAGGGAGATGTGGAACAGCTGACAGGGAGTGGGAGTGTGGCTCCGGTGGCTGGGAACGAAACCGGGGAAGGGCACAGGCCGGCTGGGCATTCAGAGGAAGACCCAAGCCCACCCCCTCTTCATCCTAGGGCAAGCAGAAAGGAACAGATAAGGTGGTTCACGGGAGAGGAAAGGGGCTTGATCCCCTTCATAGGCTGCAGCTGGGAAGACTGTTTAAAAGGGCAAACTGTGCATGGCAAAGTTGCTGGAAACAAAACACGCTTATCTGGGTTTTGGCATCCTCCCAACTATGTGTGCCTCCTTATCTTTTGAAAGTCTGCAAGATTATCCTGGTCTGTCTGTTAATTACTTCAGCGTGGTTTGTGTTGGGTTTTTTATTTCAACTTTATCTATATTTTGGGTTTGGACTGCATTTCTTCCCTTTGTAGACTGTTTTTGGAAGAGTTTGATCCCCCCCCCCGAAGATAATTGGACATTGTGGGCCAAGTTGGAGACTTGGAATTTATCTACTTTGGTGACTTCGTTATTTTTGTGCCACACCCTGGGTCATCACAGAATTTGCTTTCTCATCAGTCATGCAAAGATGATTCATAGAAACCCTCACGACCAGGACTTAATGAACTTTTAACACTGTATAATTATTAAAATCAACAGTCTTCAAAATTTTCAATGGATGTATGGAATCCTAAGAATTTAGTTAGCTTCTTAGTGTTCTTGTTTTAGATGTACAAAGTAACAGAATAACAGAGTTGGAAGGGACCTAAGAGGTGTTCTAGTCAAAGCTCTGCTCAAGCAGGAAACCTTATATTTTTTCAAGGGAAAAGTTGGTTCTTAGACATGATAGTTAGAAACCAGAATTTCATTCCTTGCATCTTTAATGGACAGTGACACTTGTCTATTAAATCAAAGCATCTTCAGTGTTGGTTCACATAGATAAATATGATAATTTAATGTTTATATGCGCACTTTTTGAGAATTTATAGTACTCCCTCTTTATCTGTATATCTACCTATCTTGATTAATTTTCAGTTTTGTAAAAGAGATTAACCTCATGGTGGAAATAGGAAACTAAACCCAAGAGGAGGCTCTAACTTGACTATGACCATGTAATTAATTCTTGATTCTAATGAGACTTGAGAGGAGAACTTTCCTGCTTACATTCTTAGTCAATCACTATATTGCAATTGCATCACTTCTGTAATTTGCTCCCATGTGAGCCGTTTACTAAGATATGTTTGCATGGAGAATGATAATGTATGAACTGGGTAAGTGCCGAGAATGCTGACAGTGGTTTATGATTGTGAAAGCAGCATAAGTTCTACAAGTCTCTTACTTTACAAGTTAAGAGATCAGTAGACCATGCCAGGGCCGAAACCTAGACTAGGAAGTCACGAAATTCACCACAGAAGAAAACAATGGGAAACCACTTTTGTATGGCTGCTGAAAAAAACTATGGGGATGTCTCCATGAAGTCATCAGAAGTCAAGCTTGTCTTGGCCAGGTTAAAAAATGAAAAAGACATTTATAAAAGAGTGAAAACCTTATATGGTTTTGTTGAAAGAAGAAAAAAATTGAATTGATGATTTATGGATTGGTGGATTAAAGAGGATTAAAGGGGAAGAGGAAAGAATAACATGGCAATAACTTGATAGAAGAGCACATGTGATAATTGTTTTTTCTTTTTCTTTTCTATATTTTTATTTTTTTACTCTTTAATGTTTTTATAGTATAGAAAAATTCTAACAAAATATTAAAGAAGTCAGGTTTGACTTGAAGAAGACTGGTTTTTAACCAATAAAAATAACTGTAATTTGCAATGGAGTAAGCAATTTTATCAGACATGTCATTGCTCTATATATTATTTCCATCAATTTGGGTTTGTATAGAAAGACCTTGGAAATATGCACTGTTAATAATTTTTGCACACTTTCATTTTTCTCTTGATATTTGTGTTGACCTGTGTGGGTGTTCTATATTGTTGCATTTCACATTGCTGCCATTTTCTAAGCCTTTCTATCTTAGGATGCATGCTTATCTCTTGGAGAGAAGGTCAGCATGTGTGCATAACCAACCAGTGATATTAAGAGTCATGGTTCATTCTTCTGCATAGAATTAAAACATGGTTATCATTCTAATGGTGTATCATTCCAGGAGAAAGAAAGGAATTATTTTCAAAACATGGCATTTTTATTATTGCAGGTGTAAGATGTTGAATTGTTGGTGTGATAGAGCAAAACTACAAACATTGCTTTGCTTAGGTACAGTTTTTTGTAACCTTGGCAGCTTTGAGCGGACTTCAACTCCCAAAATTTCTCAGCCATCTGGCTAGGGGTTGATGTTTAGATATCTTAAAGTTTATGTGGTTGAGAAACATTTGCCTGGTACTTTTATTAGGGTGAATCAGATTAACACAAAAGAGTATGAAAGCTTTCTGGTCTTCTCGAATTCTATCAGATAAATAGCAATAGCAGTCGCACTTAAGACTTATATACTGCTTCACAGTGCTTTACAGCCCCCTTTAAATGGTTTACAGAATCAGCATATTGCCCCCAATAATTTGGGTCCTCATTTTACCAACCTCAGAAGGATGGTAGGTAGGTTGAGTCAGTCTTGAACCAGTGAGAATTGAACTGCTGGCAGTCAGCAGAACTAGTCTGCAATACTGCATTCTAACCACTGCACCATGATGACTTTTTAAAATAACACTCCCTGAAATGTTATAAAAAGGAGAAAAGCAGAGAAATTTGACTTGAGAAATAAGAGGCAATTTTTTTAGTCTTTAGGAAATAGTATCAAGAACCTCAGTCCCTCTGTTAGAGTACAGTACTTCAAGCCACTTCTGTTGCAGCCAGCTGCCTGTAATTTTGCAGATCGAATCTCACCTCAAGGTTGACTCAGCCTTCCATCCTTCCGAGGTAGGTAAAATGAGGACCCAAATTGTTGGGGGCAATAGGCTGACTCTGTAAAACCACTTAGAGAGGGCTGTAAAGCACTATAAAGCGGGATAACTCTAAGTGCCATTGCTATCGCTATAGTAGGGTTTTAGGGAGCCCCACCAATTGTCATCTAGTCTCCATTTTGGTATATAATAGTGGTTACAGCACTAGGCTAAAACGTGGGAGTTCTAGTCCTGTTTTAGGCATCAAGACAGCTTGGTGGCTTTAGGCCAGTCATTTTCTTTTGGCCCTAAGAAGGCTGGGCCAAACAACCTCTGATAATTGTGCCCAGAAGCATGCACCAACTTATATAGGCAGCCACCGAGGTCAATCATGACTTGAAGGTATGCATGCATGTACACAAATACTAGTTTCCAGATAACATTTTTATGGTTAATCCAGGCTTTCTAACTTCTAACCCTTAATGTTAAAAATCTTTTTTTCTAGTCTTGTATTTTCCCCTCTAGGTTAAACCAGAATGCAGTATGTTGTTATCAGTCCAGATGGTCACTTTGTGTTTCTTCAATTATTTTGACAAGTTGGGATTCCCCAAAAATCAAACAGAAGAAACATTCTCTGACCTAAACTTCCTTTTTTAAAAGGTTGCTATATTTTTAGTCTCTTTCCTGAGAGTTCCTCTTTAGGTACATGAGAGGAGTTTAGAAGAAAGGACAATAAGATAGGAGTTATTTCCTTCTGTGCATGTTGAAATATAAATTGACAATTAAAAGTTTCAATATGATGGAAGGTGAATAATTTGAGGAAGAGTGTTTGCCAGTAATGTACATTCAAGCTAGCTTTCCAAATACAATAGAAGGTTATCCAAAAATAATCTATCCTGTCTAATCATCAAAACCATAAATCATAAGGTCACATTTATCTATTTTATAATACACACACACACACACACAATTTACATTTATTTCTGACTGAATGTGTGTGTGTATCTTTCCAGTCGGAATAAATGTAGATACTGTCTTTTATCTGATCATAGAAGTCAAATTAGCCTTCTGAGCAAATCACCAACTATTTCTCCATTATGAACACTGTCAGATCATTCCATCTTTGTGCATACAATAATCTCACCACAGCTATCATATACAAAAACAAATTTCTATATTTTTGTTTTCGACTCTTTGCCCAAAGAAAAATCTCCAGTCCCGATTGTATATTAATCTTTAAAATCTTCTGAATCAGTGCATGTATTTGAATCCAGAATTTTCTAATTTTTTTACACATCCACCAAAATAATATCTTCATGTTCACATTTCCATTATTTATTTTAGACAATTTGTCTTGTGGCATATCAACAACGCTATGCATCATTTTATAAAAAATATTTTGAAGGTTATAACAAAGTATATGTTTAAATTCTTTCAGCCACATATTTTTCCATTGTTCCAACTGTATATTATAAATCCAAAATTTAAATCCACTTTATCATACATTCTATCACTTATTCTGCCTCTGTTTCAAATTTCAATAAAACTTTAATTATTTTTGCCATTGCATGTTCATCATTTGTTCATAGTTCTGTTTCAAGCTTAATCTTACAATGTTCAGAATCATAAATTATTTTGTCTACTTTAAATCTTTCTAATATCAATAAATAAGCGAATAAATAAATAAGCTTACAGTATATTCCTCTGTCACTAATTGTTGTCTAGATTTTATTTTATATTTCCCTTGACCAAATTCTGGTATTTCAAAATAAGTTAGCCAGTTCAGTTTTCATTTCTGACTATGTTCCAAGAGGCAATCTGTCAGGTGTGTGAAGAGGAACGATGTGGGGGAAAAAAAATCTGAAATTATGTAGCTTCTGTTCCTACATGTAAGAAAAAGTTTGTGAACTTTATTTTACTTTCACCTTTTGATCATCACCTTCCCCTGAAGGCATGCCTGGTGGAAGGACCTGCTTTTCTTCTCTTCAGCTGTAACCACCTGCCAGGTCTTCAGAAAAACAAAACAAAAAAGAAACTCTTGAAAATTAGTTAGGTTTTTGATGTCAGAAGAAATTTTGAGCCCATTAACAAATGATGTTTTTGCTATGATAGATGGTGTTGACTATGTAAAGACATATTATGCCTCATGTTGACAAAACAAATGCAGGCTAGTATGTGACTTTGATGTGAATTTTGGATATGGGTGAATCTTCTTATCACAATTGATAGGAAAGTGGATTAATTTCTATTTACTGAGCCATGGTGGTGCAATAGTTAGAGTGCAGTACTGCAGGCTACTTCTTTGACTGCTGGCTGCCTGAAATTTGGCAGATCGAATCTCACCAGGCTCAAGGTTGACTCAGCCTTCCATCCTTCCAAAGTGGGTAAAATGAGGACCCAGATTGTTGGGGGCAATATGCTGACTCTGCAAACCGCTTAGAGTGGGTTTAAAAGCACTGTAAAGCGGCATATAAGTCTAAATGCTATTGCTATTGCTACTGTCTTTTAGGTGGAAATCCATAACCTATCTGAAAACTTAGGGTCAAAAGATAGAAATAGGTGAAGCTGCTGAGTATAGGTTTAAAGGTATATGGTCTGGTGTCAGATGGATAAAAATGACTTTTTTTTTCACAAGATGTTAATGGTATTTGTATTAATTGTTTTCCTACAGCACTTCTTTGAATCTCAAGAACAATCCCAAGAACGTCTTTCATTGTGCACTGCAATTCAGTGAAATTAGGATAGGCTTGGAGCTGCTTCTGGAATCAGTTGCACCCTTTACCTAGAGAAGGAGGACTTGGGCAATTGTAGCTCATTTCTTGTCACCACCCTTTTGGACTACTGTAATGAACTCTAATTGGGGTTGCCATTAAAAGAATTTTCAGAAATTGCAGTTCAAAAAGCAGCAGCCCACGGCCGTTGGGTCTCCTGATGTTGGGAGCACATAATACAATTGGCTTGACAGAATCTGCATTACATATCTAATCCTCAGCATATCACCGTTCATTTAGCAAAAGGAGTGATTTTGAACTGATCCCCACATTTACAATCAGCAGCATGCCATGGTCCTTGATCAGAATGCTGGCACTTGAAAACCGGAATGTATTTATGGCAGCAGTAGTATCCCGAAGTCATCCGATCACCTCACAAGCAAAGTCAATAGGGAAAATTGAATTCACATTAAAAAAAATGCATGATTCACTACCATCTCCTGTGATTTGCTTAACAATCATGGTAAAAAGTCATTGTAAAATTGGGTGCGATTCATTTAACAGCTGCCTTGCTTAATAGAAATTCTGGTCCCAATTGTGGCCAAAAGTCAAAGACCACCTGTGATTGTCAATTAGTTTCCAGGTCCAACTTAAGATGCTAGTTTGGACCTATAAAGTCTTCCTAACCAGGATATCTTCAGAACCAGCTTCTCTATCCGGCTTCAGCCTGATTGATTAGATTGATTATATCAGGGAGAATTTATTGCAAATCCCACATTTTTAGGAATTCGAGGGTCTGAGGCAAAGAGGCACTGCTTTTTCATTGCAGAATCAACATGGTAGAACAGCCTCCCAGTGAAGAAAAGGATTGTTCCTTCTCTGCTAGCCTTTTGTTTCACAGGACCTTCCCTTGATTTGATTTTTTGTTAGTATCTTATTTTCTTGGTATTTTACAATATGGTTCTATCTTTATTTCTTATGGGTTTTGCTTTCTGTTGTATTTCTGTATGAGTCCTCAAGAATTGTGTGTGTGTGTGTGTGTATATGTATTATATTGCATTCTGCCAAAATCATTGGCTAGAATGTGATTAGAATATTAGGTCTTCAAAGTTCATTTTTCTACTACATATATGATGTGTGTGTGTGTGATATAAAATAAAAACATTTTAGATGATGTGGAAGAATGCATACTTTATGCGTATCAGTTCCTATGTTCAATCCAGGGCAGTGTTTCTCAACCATGGCAACTTCATGATGTGTTGATTATATGTGGCTGGAGAATTTTAGGGAGCTGAACTTCACATATCTTAAAAGTCACCAAGATTGAAGTGACTGAGCAAGGTGCTGGGTAAGGCCCCTGCATTAGAGTAGAAAATATTGGGCAAGAGGCAGAAATCTGTCCAACCTGCAGATTATCATGTTCTATCTCTGCCAAGAGAGATATTTTCCTCTCTGGGAAGAGGAAGATACAGAAAAAAAGAATGGTTTAGCTTTTTCCACTTTTGGCTTTGCCTTCATCCCAGTTGCTTTGATCCCATTCATTGTCATGGTAAGTTCAACATGACCCTGAAAAGAACGCAAATTTTGAAAGAATGGTCCCTCTTATCCTGAATTATTTTATGGGAATTTTCTTATGGAGTAATATATTCTGAAAAAATTCAACCATATAATCAAGAATTATACTTTTGATGTTTCCCTGGTAGGCCTTTTATAGTGAAATTTTAGTATCAGATCTTGGAATGCTCATTTCTTCCCAAATGATATTGAGTGTAATGTTGTGAAAATTGTGGGACAATCACCTTCTTGGATGGATATAGATAGCAGAGTTTTCATTTCAAGTACTTTAATGCTCCAAAATCATAGCCACACACTTCAAGTAAATTGTCTGGATTCACATTGTTTGAGCTGGGCAGCCTTATAAATGTAGTTAGTAAATAGAGACAGTATAATGGTTAAGGTGCTAGCCTAGAAACTAGGAGACTGAGTTCTAGTCCTGCCTTAGGCATGCAAAAACAGCTGTGTGACTTTGAGTTAGTCACACTCTCAGCCCAACCCATCTCACATGATTGTTGTTGTAGGGAAAATAGAAGGAAGATTTATTGTATGAGATGTCTACTGCCTTGAATATGACAAAATGAATAAAAAAAATGGGATAAAGATGAAAAAAATAAATGCAAAGGAGGGAAAATGAAAAACACTGTAAGTAGCTCAAGTGTGTGAATTGCATAGATTATCATAAATAATACATGTGCTGTGAGGTTTGAAGGATTATTTTGAGGGTCTGGGAGTTGAGCTGAATGATTACTATTTCATTTTTTCCTTCTAGAAAATTATCTATATTCATATTTCTGAATTATTGGAACTGTTTGATTGTACTTCATTTTTTATAGGTTTAGGAAAACTAATTAGTAATGTACAGGTTAGGAATAATTTTATGTGTAATTTGGGCACTAAACACGGAACAGAGAGTATAGGCATTTGAATAATTTTAATTATTTAACCTTAGAAAATTGAGAGACATTTTTCAGTAATGGGAAGTGCTCCAGTGTAGTTATTACCTATGTAGTTAGGCATAGTAGTACATTGTTTGATGCAGAATTGTATTGTATTCAGAGTACTTTCTTAATAGGGAACTTGATTCTACTAGAGCAGGGGTTGGCAACCCACGGCTCTGGAGCTACATATGGCTCCTTCATCTCTCTGCTGTGGCTCCCTGTTGCCTGTCGGCTCCACAATTGATAGGACAGGTAGAGGAAAAAGGATGCCGTGCTAGGAGGAGACTCTGTGGTGGGGGAACTGGACTTCCAGTTGGCTCCAGAATTGAATGGGGCGCTTCCAGTTAGGACCTTTGTGGCTCTTTGAGTGTTTAAGGTTGTTGACCCCTGTACTAAAGACTGTTTAGGTTGCAGGTGTTTGAACTGTATTTCTCACTTCTCCAGAAGCAGCATTGCACCTGCCCTTTTCTTTTAATTATTTTCTGAGAAAGGAAGTCTAGTCCTCAACAGCCACAATTGCAATCAGAATTTCCATTGCTAAACAAAGGCATTTAAGTGAATTGCACTCAATTTTATGACTAATTTTGCTGTGACTGCTAAGTGAATCACTGCTTTAAGTGAATCATTAGTCACTAAGTGAATCCAGCTTCCCCCATTGACTTCTTGGAAGCCAGTTGGGAAGATCCCAAACAGTGATGCCATGACCCCAGGGCACTGTAATTGTCATAAATGCATGCAGGTTGCCCAGGCACCTATATTTTGATCATGTGACTGCAGGGATAGTGCAGTGGTTGTTAGTGTGAGGATCAATTGTAAGTCCTTTTTTTTCCAGTGCTCTTGTAACTTCAAATGGTCACTAAATGAATGGTTGTAATACCTGCATAGCAGCATCATTTTTTTTCTTGTCCCAGTAATTTGGACATGGTCCTATCTAAACAACAATGAAAGGTACTGTTTAAACTGGGTACCTTTCTCTTGTGGTTGTAAATAAGAACTTAGAGGCTATCAAATTATTCCTCCTCCTCCTCCTCCTCCTTTGCTGTTTTTGCTTTGTCAGCAAATTTTTTTAGCCTTGGTCAGTAGCTTTGGATTGTGGTGTTCTCCTGTTTCTACACAACTCCTTGTGTAGAATGATAAGAACAGTGCAATTGGCTATCAGGCTGCATCACATTTTTTTCTTAGCTATCTCTCATGCTTTGAAGAGAGAGCATACATGGCACATTTGATTATTATTAGACTTTTGTTAACTGTGGGGAATTCTGGGAGTTAAAGTTACCAAGTTTGAGAAAAATTGCTTTGGGAAATTAATGTTAAGTAAATCTTGACAATACTTTCTGATCTGATACTAAATGATGCTTTTAGCAAAATAGCTTTTGTGCTCTTCATGATAAGCCTCAGCCCACACTGCTTTTAGCAGTGGCTGCTTCTTGTGACTTTCAGTAACTTGCTGCAAAACTATTTGCCCTGAAACCAACATAACTGGGAGTTTCTTCATCTTTAGTATACGATCAGGTGAACAGGCAGTGTTATGAATACACTCTAATTTGTATCAGGACCCTGGACAGATCAATAACATATGTAGTCTCTTGGCTGTTTTGGAGCAAGATTTTCTGCTACAGCAACTTCAGGACAAGTGGATTCTCATCTGCTAATTTTCTTGTCGTCAGTGAGATACTGAGAGGATTTTTAAGGATCATCCATTACAACAGCTTAATTGAATTTGCCATGTGATCTTACATGCAGCAGATTAAGTGCACTGAAACAGAGAAACCTATCGTCTGTGCCATGGTTACCATGGTAAATCAAATATTTTCAGAGACCTCATTGATCAAGAGAGCTTGTATAGTTTTTCAGTATGTATAACAAATATATATGCCATCAGCTTATGGTAATGTAAGAAAAAAAAGTGTTTTCAGTTCTTCAGGAAAAAAAAAGGTGGTTTGCCACTATTGCCTCCCTTGTCATTTCCATATGGGTGATATGTACATCATCAATAGTCATGAAACAGTGTGGTTAGGAAAAAGGAAATTACATTTACCTGGGAAAAATACTTGGGCTTTATTTAAATACAGGAGAGTTTTATTTTTGCAGAGTGTCATGTGAAGAACTGAGTTCATCTTCTTGGAAATACATATATGTGCCTTTAAGTAAGATTCAGGTCTTGTATTCCCTTTGCAAAAATTTGGAATGACATCATGGGGCTTTTTGACATTTACTTTCACTTCTTTATTTTTGCTAAACATTTCCGGAATAGATTATTTTCCTAAAATTTCTAGAGAACCAGACATTGTCACAATTGCTCATATTTTAATAAAATTAATGCTAAATTATTATATTTTTGTGTGACACTGTCCATAAAAATATACAATATTGTGGGGGAAAATCTAAATAAATCAAATATACACGCAGAAAGGAAAAAATGGCTGCACAAATGAGAGGATAGCCTGTTGCTTTATTTTAGGGGTGTGTGTGTGTTAGTTTGCAAAAGTTTCAAGTTTCATTTCAGGCTTCTCCAAGAAAAAGACTCAAGAAACATGATTCACAGAAAAGTGGCCATTGAAGACTGACCTTCTCATGTTCATATTCAGTAGTAGATTCCAACAGACTTCCACAAACATGTTTTTGTTTGGTACTGTATACTCCATTCATTTTAGATTTTGGTCCAGGAGTGATATGGTTATGACCTAAAACTTAACCATAAATGGTAAGTTGGAGTGAACTGTCATATATTTTGCACACTCAGTTAACTTGAAATGGGAATTAATGTGGCCTCTTCTATCCTTTTTTTTTTTTTTTAGTTTGCTTGGAATTCAAAGGCAGTGTTCAGTGGTTTTTGTTTTTGTTTGTTTGTTTTCCTTGTTTTTTTTTTCAGAATGAAAGCAAACATTTTTATGTACATAGACCAAAACAACAACAACAACCAAAGATTCTAGTATTTGGTCAATAGTCAGCAAGAGGCTAATTGGTGGAGTACGTACTTCTGGGTCATTGTTTTCATTGCATTCTAGATACACATCACGTATTTAGTATTGTTAAATTGAAATGGTGAAAGAAAGAATAAGAAACAGAGAGTGAGACTGAGAGAGAGAAATGCTAATTAGAGAAATCGAGTTAGTTAACTGCCCATATGATAAATGGGCACAATCAATTCTTATTTATAGCTTACTGTATAATACAAGTATGCAAAAGGTATTCTAGAGTCTGAACATATCTTCTTGGCTATTATCCTAGAAACTGAGGTACTAGCTAAAACAGTTACAAGAGCAAAACTTGTTTCAAAATGAAATTAAACAAATAAAACATATAGGAAACCATAAAAGAGAAAACATGCATTTGTGAGGTATTAGCATAATGTAATTCAAGTGATTTAAGCAAACTGAAAAAGAGCAAATGGGAAGAAGTCAAGTTTTATCTGGGAAACACAAGCATTTGCACGTTGTACCCTTCATAGTTCTAGTGCTACTACAGGGGCAAGGAGTCCATCTCTCCAGCAGTCTATTCCCCCACTCCCATGACAATCCCCCGACCCCTGAATCAGCACATTTGCTAAACCTAGAGAGACACTACAACCCAATCCCTAAATTGTAACAGCCATAAAACAAAGTCAGGGGGGGGGTGTTTTTTTTTTTTTTTTTTTTTTTTTTTTTTTCGGGTTGGGGTGTTTTTTTTTTTTTTGTTTTTTTTTTTGTTGGGTGGGTTTTTGTGGGGGGTTGTTTTTTTTTTTTTTTTGTTTTGTGGGTTTTTTTTTTTTTTTTTGTTTTTTTTGGGGGTTTTTTTTTTTTTTTTTTGTTTTTTTGTTTGTTTTTTTTTTTTTTTTTGGGTTAATATATAAAAAAATAAAATAATAAATATATATAAATATTAATTTTTTTTTTTTTTTTTTTTTTTTTTTTTTTTTTTTTTTTTTTTTTTTTTTTTTTTTTTTTTTTTTTTTTTTTTTTTTTTTTTTTTTTTTTTATTTATATTTATATTTATTTTTTTTTTTTTTTTTTATTTTTTTTTTTATATTTTTTTTTTTTTTGGATATTTTTTTTGTGTTTAGAGTTGGATGTAAATCAGGGAGAAATAGACATGGGGGGGGGGGGGGGGGGGGGGGGGGGGGGGGGGTTTGGGGGGGGGGGGGGGGGGGGGGGGGGGGGGGGGGGGGGGGGGGGGGGGGGGGGGGGGGGGGGGGGGGGGGGGGGGGGGGGGGGGGGGGGGGGGGGGGGGGGGGGGGGGGGGGGGGGGGGGGGGGGGGGGGGGGGGGGGGGGGTGGGGGGGGGGGGGGGGGGGGGGGGGGGGGGGGGTGTGGGGGGGGGGGGGGGGGGGGGGGGGGGGGGGGGGGGGGGGGGGGGGGGGGGGGGGGGGGGGGGGTGGGGGGGGGGGGGGGGGGGGGGGGGGGGGGGGGGGGGGGGGGGGGGGGGGGGGGGGGGGGGGGGGGGGGTGATGGGGGGGGGGGGGGGGGGGGGGGGGGGGGGCCCTTGGGGGTTTGGGGGGGTTTTGGGGGGTTTGGGGGAGGGGGTTTGGGAAGAACAACCCAATCTGCCACTGCTGATAATCTGTTACCTTAAAAATGTTATTTGGTTGAAGAAATTGGTTTTTACCAACTTTAATCTATATGTACTTGCATAAAAGTAAACAAATATTCAAGGGGGAATATTCCAGTTGAAGTCTACACATCTTAACATTTATAAATTTGAGAAACACTGCTTCAGAAGAATCATGTAGAAGAAAGTGGAAAAGTAAAATAGAAATTTCCTCTGAAAGAGTTGCCTGTCATGCAGTTTTTAAAAATACAAATACTATGACAAAATAATTTTCATAAAACCCATTGCCTAATTAATAGCCATTGGCTCAATGATATAAAAACTACTGTCTACAATCCTAGGGGATGTGTTTCCGTTGATTCCCCAAAAGCTTTCAAGTGAATAAACAAATTCATTGATTAAATGCTGTAGATTTGGCAATAATATACTCATTAAAAATAGTTTAGTAGTAGATCATACAGCTTACTTAACATTGGATCATTTTACCCTTAGTAGGATAATATTGAATGTCAGAGCTGCTCTTAGCTGAGAAGCATCAGTTCCAGTTGGGGTTGAAAAGGGCAAGCTACAAGGACTGGATAATTGATTCAGAGTAAGGAAGCTTCTCGTGTGATTATATTTTATTTAATTAAACAGTACAAAAAGAAAAAAAGAAAAGTCAAACAACAAGAGTTATTTTATGATATCTGAATATTTATGTATAAAGCTTTATACAAGTTTCAATTAAGTCTGACTATCCATGTCTTCTAGACTTGACTAGTAACCAGAAGTGAGAAAGAAAATCAGAATCTCTTTGGGTGGAACATTAAAAGAGTTAATATACATTAAGAATTACAAGACTTAACATACATTTCATATATATTTCCTCAGAATGAAAATTAAACAATCAGAAGGCCAAGAGAAGAAATTGTTATGTTTTGGCCTAAAAAATTCCTTAAGTACACAGGCGAAGTGCTGGAGATTCACATAATTTCTCCAAACCTCAAACCCAAACCCAATATATTACAAGCACAAGCTTTTTATTTGAGATTTCCTTCATTTGTATTTTTGGTCACATGTTTCAAACCACTTTTGGAAATTCTGTTTAGTGAGTTGTCCATCTGAACTAGAAACTAATATTTGAGGGTTTTTTATGTGTAATGTTTTATTTATAAATCACATATTAAATAACTGCTGGAATCTGGAACCTCATTCTTGCTTAAATTGAAATGATCAATCTTGCTTAACTACACTATCCTGCAAGGTAGTTTTGTACTTCCCTTATTTGTATTTGGCATTATGTGTAAGTCCCCTCTTAATTATTGAAGTAAAAAAGAAAGACTGAAAAGGAATAAAATTTGCTACTCATATTTTTAGAACCTGCAATGGAACAAAAGTATACCAAAAATGCAGGTTCTCTGATTAAGAAAAAGTATTCCATGGATACTGTAAAATTAGAAGTATAATTTAGGCATGGATGTGGAGGTAAAATTTCAGATGAGAAAATGGGGCTAAATATGATAAGGGAACTTGCAATGCTTCAGTTATTGTTGCACCCTATCACAAATTCTAGTCCATCTGTAATGTATTGTTAGGTCTACCTTACTTCTGATGTGGACTAGGAGGGAAAGTGAGTAGAGATATGAATAATTCAAAAGTACGCATTTTTGGATCCCACTCAATTTCATTCTGTATTGTGTATAAGCGCTGGAAGCAAAAACTGAAATTAAAATGCATCAAAATGTTAACTGGACAATAGTCTTCATTATTTTTTATGCAGATTGCTTCAATACTATGAATATTACCAATTCCTAACATGAACGTGTTCTCATTCCCCCCCTCTCTCTTCCTCCTCCTCCTCCTTCTCCTCCTTCTCCTCCTCCTCCTCCTCCCTCTCTGTATCTTGAGAGAGTACAAATGTATATATTTATACATTATTACTGTCAATCCTTCTTTTCTGTTAAGGGATTTAAGATAATTTAGGAAAATCTATCATTTTATTTCTTCAAAGAATTTACAAAGGTAGATTAGCCGAGAGGGAGTTTATGTTTTATGTTTAAGGTAATCTTTTTTATATATATAAAAGGAACTTATTTGAATCTAATATTTTTGATAAAAAAAAATCATTTCTCTGGAAATGGGGCGGCTAGGCTAATTTTGAATAGCAGAGCAAAAGGTAATAAAGAATAAGCAAACAAACTTTCTCAAGTGGGACAGCAAAGTCAATTCTGAATGGAAGCATCTGTTCATGGTATACTTTTTAGAGAGCAAGCTTCAATTAGCTCCGGGGAGTTGGGAATGCTGAAAAATATTTCCAGAATGATGAAAGGCAGGGGAGAAAGAAGATAAAAAGGCTGAAAAAAATAGGCAGAAACACTTTTTTCCAACAGAGATTGCTCCTTATATTTTTAAAAAATGTTGACCTCTTAGCTGCAGGACACATGCCTGCCTTATTTTGTAGTTTGGGCAGAAATGTAGCTCCAATCTTTGGTGAGATAAAAGAGAAAAGAACCAATGCCATAATTTAAATTTAGTAGTGCAATCTGGGGATGCTTCTGTGGGGTTCAGGTGAAAGCTGAGAGGACAAAGTTTGGACAATGCATCTTGTTTTGCTGACATAATCTTCAAGAATTGCCTTATTAAGTTTAACTATTGACTGTTCTTAATTTTAGTATGGAAGTAGATGGATCAAGATTGTTTACTGAGGTTTTGGGGTGATGATTTTTGTAGTTCCATGTGACAGGTCTGTCATGAAACTTTTTGCTTGAATGTGAACTGATTGCACCCCATGGGTTTTTTCTAATAATTTTGTGAAGTTTGTTCACCTGGTCAAAAGTTTCTTCTCTGAAAATTCAGACAATACATGGGGATTCACTCTAATTCTGTAGACTAAATAGTTGATATTAATTCTGACTTGAGTGCTGTTATTTTACACTGGCAGTAACATTCTTCCCCAAGGAAGAATGGATTTTGGAAATTCTCTTGTGAAAGTGCAAGTCATGTTAGAAACCAAGGTTCATTTTAACGGACTTGGATGATTTTGCCACTGTATCCTTCAACAGAGGAAGCAGATCTTGTAAAATCATAATTCTCTTGATTATATCCAGGCAGGACTTGTATAGAGTTCTCAATGCTATAAGAGGCTATTTTTAAAGATGGTTTAGAAGTTCAGCTTGGGAGAGTTGGCTTCTTTGTGGTGTTTCCATCCTCTGTGGTAATTATGCTGACTGGGAATTTTTGATAATTGTCATTCCAAGCCATCCAGGGAGCATCAATTTGGGAACAAATGTATTCAACATTTTGATAAGATTATCAGTAACTAGAATCAGATGTCTGAGTGTGTGATGGCTTAAAAAAGAATTTGAAAAGAGCTTTAAAAGAGATGAGCAGGAAATGAAACACAGGCTTCTCTGTCTACTTAAACTCTTATTGATAGCTTCTCTTAAGGGCAATACTTTATCTTGATTATCTTGTGTCAATGGCACTTTGTTATTGCAATATACATTTTGAAATGTGAATTAAAACACATAAAAACCCCATTTATTATTTTAACCTAGTGGAAACTAAACCAATTCTTGTGAAATGTCTAATATGTTATTTTTGCAAGACTGACCTAATTATTTGCTTCTGAATAAGGATATTTTCTCTGCAGTTTTCTTTGGACTGCATTGAAGGCAAAAAGGAGCTAATATAGGAAATTCTTGCATGGAGCTCTAAAAACCCTCTGCCAGAAAAAATATTTGATAAAACCAATGGATAGTAATAATGCAATTTTCAGTAGCTCTGTTGGGTATTATGTTTTGTATGTTCAGTCCAATATGGGGTGGGGGGGGGAGCAACGATGAGCATTGTTCACCTGGGTGTGGAAAGTGAAATGATTGACACTATGCTTTTAGCATATTTGGAGTCTAAAATGTATATGCACAATTTCTTTTGTGTAAGCTGGATTCCTTATAGTGCAGGCAGTCAGCTCATATGAAACAATCATAGGTAGAATTGGCTTCTCACTAAAGATAACCATAGTGGAGCTGCACACACTGTTCCTGTTGGTATAAACATACAAAGGCAAACTTGGAACATAAAATTGCTTTTGTATCATATCACAAGAAGGATCCTCAGTCTTGACAATATTGTAAGCCTAATGGAAGGGAAATGATTCTTTGGTCTGAAATTCTGCTGTTTTGTTATATGAGGAGTGGAAGCGTAATAGATTTATTCTGTTATAACGGAATGGTGTATTTGACCCCCCCCCTTAAAACTCAAGTAATTTTTCACAGTGGTACAACCAATATGACTTTTGTTCTCTCTCTCTTTTTAAAACTGCTATCTTTTGAGACAGGTTCTTGTTTTTGTGCTTTCACAAAAATGACAGACATGTAATTTATCTGAGGAAGCAGATTTACTTTCATGCATTCTTAGCAACTTTCTTCTATTTCAAAGGACAGAGCTAGCTGGAGAAGACACTTGTGAAAATTATATTTTCCTTTTAATAAAAGTTTCAGTCTTAGTGCTTGAAGAATAGGATATCATAAAATTATTTTTGAGGAAATTAATTAAATGATTAAAGGAAGTTAAATCACCCATTGGTAATGATTTGTTACTTAATATTAAGCTAAAGACTCATAGCAGGTACAAATTAATTTCTGTAAATGGAATTATAGTTCAAAATGAGTCTTACAATTGGAAGAATATTTGTTTAGAAAAAAGTATTTATTTCATTTAGCAAAATTTAAATAGCTGTTCATATTACAAAACATGACTGGGCAGCTTACAAATATAACGGCAGGTTTTTTTTTTAAAGAAAACATAAAACACTGAATCATAAATAATTAAATCATTTATTTATGAATCATAAATAAAAAGTAAAACCCACTATTGTGTGAGAAAAACAGTCACATGACATCATACAGATACCTTGCATGCTCACAGTGAGTCCCACAAGGTTGATGAAAAAAAACCTTTTTAAAAGGGCTTTCTGGAAGGCAAGCAGGCAAACTCACCTCAGGGAGAATGATTTTCCAGCGGGTGGGGGCCACAGCAGAAAAGGCACATTGTCTTGGTCCCAGCAGATAGAACCGCTTCTGCAAAAGATATGCTTGGTTCTTTATGGGTTCAGTTTGAAACAGAACATTAATTTTGTTGAATAGAGTCTTGTAAATGAAATCATAAAGGTAACCTTATGATACATAGAAAGACTATCTCAGTCAAGGAGATACCTTAGATTGGGGTCTTAAAGAAGGACTTATTGACGCAAATGTGTTAAGCTTAGCATATTTTGTTAAGTGTCCTATTTTAAAATAAACACCATCCGTTCAAATGACAATATTGGTGCAGCTTTTAGGGGGTGGTGCTAATGAAAAACAAAAATACCAATACTTCAGGGATTGCTAAACTGGAAAATTCTTGTACTCTGTAGCCTAAGGGGGAACATTTCTTATATTAGTCTAAAGTGCTGTGGAATGGAGCCGAGTTAATGAAGCTCAGTTCAACTGAAACAGTTTCAAGAGAGTTGACTGTGTAATATATTCAAAACTGCAGGATTATTATTCACCCTGATGGAAATTTTTAATTTTTCCATCCCATCAAGATCTGTTACATGGGAGAAATGGTTTTGGTAGCTATGTTCCAAGTTACTCATCTAATTTATTCAAAGCCATTGGCAGAAACATTTTGGTAAAATTTCTCTGCATTCTTTGGGTGGATGAGACTTTATAATACTGCCTGTATATGTAACATATCAAAGCAGAGGTAGATGATGTTGGGGATTGAACCTAATAATAATGTACATACAACAAGTCCAGTTCTAGCATGATAATTGAAGATAAGGTGACACTTTGTCACGAAGTATTGGCAGATTCAAAATTCAGAAGTTAATATTGTTTTGGTTGGATTGCAAATTTCATAGGGGCTCAAAGTAACAGTGTCATGTAACTTGTATCCTCTATTCTAACTCAAAACTATGTAATAAATTAATTTAAATGGGATATTAGCCCATTTTTATTGCAGTTCACCTTGGGACATCATGCAGATTTATGTACTTTATTTAACTCAGCATGAATAAGATTTTGACCATCGCTGCTGAAACCTTACTTGTTTACTGTTCTCCAAATACTTTTCCTATCATACTGCTTGTTTGTTTGCTCCTAGTGAAGAATGATTTATGATACTGCCAAAGGGAGAATTTTGAGAAATTAGGTTACCTGAAGAGGTGTAAAATATGATAGACTTTGCAGTCATTAAGCTACAAGGTCTGCATTGTCGAAGCTGGTGGCAGCGGATGAAGCTCAAGGAAAAACTCATTAAGAAAAAAAGACTTCAAATTATGGCTTAAGGCCATCCAAAGCATAAAGACAAGCAAAATTGAAAATGCTATTTATTTCCAGTTACTATGTTTAGGACCTTTGGATGTATTTTGTGATATTAGATATCATACTGTCTAACATTAGGAATTCCCATTTTACAAGCCTGAGGATGGATCAAGAATATTCAAAGGGAAAGAATGTTCAACAAAGCTATGTTTCATCTTCTATAACCATTAGATTGTTGAGTGACTCCACCGTTTGGTTCCAAAAATCGGCATCGCATGTTGATGATAATCAAGATATATTCCCTTATTTGTGTTCCACATTTTTGAGTGCTAAGCTTGGAATATGTTTATACTTTTGAAAATGAGGGATGAGAGTGGGGCAGAAGAACAGACTGAATTATTTGCTTATTTCTTTATCTTGTAACCTAATAGCTCTATTGAACCTGATAGGACTTAACTGGCATATTTAGAGTCACTCCTGCATTCCATCTAGAGATGTAATTGATGCAAATATGAATTAAACATCAGTAACATCTATTTTTCTTTCCTCTGCTTTTCAGCTTGAGTTTTTAATCAGTTTATTTAAGAGTTCTTCAAACTGTTGAACATTTGATATTAAGGATATTGTTTCAAGTGATGATTAGGTAATAGTTTTGATAGGCAATGAGATTCCTATAGGGTGTTTATGGGGAAGTGTTTTTCTTCCCTGGTTCCTAAGGAAGTTGAGGAAATAATTAGGAAAAATAATGAGGATAAAAAGGGGGGTAGATTGCACTGACTGATTTTCTTTCCCTTTTGTTTAATCTCATTACTGTGGTTTGTCCAAGGATGTGTAAACTCTTAAAAGTGAATCTGAAACTAATTACTTTTTTCCTTTTCCTTTACTCTTTAGTTATTAATTTTTATGTGAATTAGTCATGAGCCTTGAGCTGGTGGTAAGTTATCTGTCTTTTTCTTAGAGTTGTATTCCCCACTACTGCAGGAACTTTTTTGATTTTTAATAAATGGACATACAAGGAACATGATCCTGGATCCAATTAGATACCTCCCAAATATACTAAACTAATGCCTTGGCCAGGGTAGGAGTTGTGCTCCAGCACATCTGAAGCAGACTAGTTTTGGAACATCTACTAGGTAGTCCTTGACTTACAACAATGCATTCGGTGATTGTTTGAAGTTACAGTGTCAGTGAAAACAACTGTCAACTGTCTCACTTAGCAATCAAAATTTTGGGCTCAAAGGTGGTTGTAAGACTCCCTGTATTATTCTGTGTAAGTTGAGAGTGAATGGCCATTGGCCATCCTCCATCCAATTAAAATGTCATCATGGCGCAGTGGTAGAATGCAGTATTGCAGCTACTTCTGCTGCCTGCCGGCTGCCTGCAGTTCAGCAGTTCAATTCTCACTGGTTCAAGGTTGACTTAGCCTTCCATCCTTCTGAGATGGGTAAATGAGGACCCAGATTGTTGGGGGCAAGATGGCGACTCTATAAACCAGTTAGAAAGGGCTGTAAAGCACTGTAAAGCAATATATAAGTCTAAGTGCTATTGCTATGTGAGATTTGAACAAGTGTTTTCTCTTGTTTGTCAATTAGTTGTCTGTCATCACTACCAAACTCATTTTGTATTTAAATTGTGCAGTGTCTATGGACAGAGTACACACTCCATAGAAGGTGAGCTCTGAGCTCTGGAAATATCAAGAACAGATTATCAGGTGGGATAAAATCACAAATGCAACAGGTTTTTTAAAATCTTGTATTTGTTTGGATATGCAAATTGACATGAAGTAGAATCTGCAAAGGTCAATGAGGTCTGGACTAGTTGCCACATATGGTTCTATCTAAACTCTATTCCTCAAATCCTATTTTGTGCCCCCTCAGAGAGGTCAAGTGATATCTTGACATCATTGTTCTCCTCTAAATATTTGGATTTGAAGTTACCTCTTACCTCTTTTGAGACCTGAAAAGTTTGGGAATTTGTTGATAGAAAAACTCTTAACTTTTTGCATTTGTTAGGATTCAGTTAATTGCAATGTGCAACCCTGACTGTAGTTTTGTAAAATATTATTATTATGCCCATATTGGCAATAGGGAATTGAGAGGAAAGCATAATGACGAGATTTGAATCAGCTGCTTGCAAATTCACAATTCTAGTTTCTCATCTTGTCTGTGACCCTATGAATAGTTCTAAAAATGTTTCTCCAGCAATAAAAAAGCAAAACATTGTTTCAGAAAAAATGAGATATTGAAGCCAATAAAACTTATATGGAGAAGGCACACTGTTTCAGCACTAACTAACTGAGTGAGTTAAAAATAGCAAATAATTTACTTATTTATGTAAAATAAGGTAAGAGTTTATTTGTTCATGTCCCATGTTATCATACCTTGTTTTGGTTTAAAATGGGAAAATGGGAACTTCTTGCCAAGAATGATTTGTGAGGCATTTTAACATTTCATTTCTGAGTTGCTTGATATGTTAGACAGCCCCAAAATTTCAGACCCGTATACTGTATTGTTAATTTTTTATTCGATTAATGGATTTTACAGAATTCTAGGGTAACAATACCACTGACAGCTATCGCCATAGCAACAACTGTACCAACTAGAAAACATCAAGCTTATTACAGCTGGTAGCAATTACAATGCACTTGTGATTAATTACCCAGGACACAAATCAGAAAAGAATAAGCACTGCTTAGATCCTGATGATATCAGTAAAAGATTTAAGCACAGTCTTAGCAATGTAACCTTGTGTTTTTTTGCAAACAGACCCCATTCTCTTCAGTGGACTTAAAACTCTGAGATTCTATGTACTTGTAGTTGGAATATAGTCCAATAGTTTCTGAACACATATGCATAAAATTTGTGCTGTAAAATGGGTCCATTGAAAAAGTTTTCCTTATGCAGTCTGATCTGCATTTTTCTTAGCTTTTTAGAGAATTTCAGAGTATATATTGCCCCTTTCTTCAGAATACTTAACCTTAATCTGTTGTCATATTCATTCTTGGAGAGTCAACTGTTCTTGTCTAATAAGATATATTTTGATGTCTTGGAAATTGTGAAACATTTTTTCCCTATACTATATTCTCTTATCAGGATATAAAAAAAGGAATTTATGATAAAATGTTATTTTATAGTAATTAATATAAATACTTTACAATTAAGAAAGATAATTAATACAACTTAAAAATGCAAGAAGAAAAAGAAGATAAAAAATAGAAATTTTGGCAAAGATAGAAAAATACGTAGAAAAGACAAATATGAATATAGTAAAGAAAAAGAAAAGTACTATTTACAGAAATGACTTTTTCCTTTATAACAACAGGCATAAACAATTTTAGTAATTTAGGACTGTCTCATAAAATACAACAAACAATCTTCCCATATCTCAACTCTTTATCTATAAACAAATCCTTAAAATTGCTTTGTTCAATCCTAACCAGCAAAAATTAGTTAAAGTTACCAGATATATTGTTATCTATTTTAACCTTAATCATATAAACCAAGTATATTTCTTACTTTTACTTTTAATAATCTTGATCTTTAATGCCTTCAAATACTCTTAGAACTTGATTTCTTTTCATTTTTATCTTTTCCCATCTTACAAATTCTATTAAACTTTAACAGGACTCTTTTGTAAATCCAATATAGGGAGATTATCCAGGTTGCATCTTTGGTTTGTTATTTTTATATCCAGAAATAAGACTGGCTTGATTTTATATTCAGAAAAGCATCTTTTCCTATATCACTCCTGTAGCCTGTCATTTTTAAAACACTTTTAAACCAGTCTCAGTCTTGTCTTATAAAACTTGTTCTTTTATGTTGCATCTTTTAAACATAGCGTATTTGTAATGGCAGACTTAATTTCTGAAGTTAAATTACAGATCCATTGTTGACAAATAATCTTCACTATGTCTAACATAAAGTATTTTGCTCCATTTTGTACTTGTAAGTCAAATCTAGGTGCTTTTCTCCTTTAATTGCAATCCTCAGTTCCTTCTAGTTCCCTTTTTGCCACATTTAAAGTCCTAGCTCAGGATTTCAACTTGTCTTTTTAAGAAGCTGTTTGGATGAGAATCTAACCATCTTCAAAGAAAAACCAGAAAGTCCAGTTGCCTTTTGAAAAAGCATCTTTGGGACAACCATGACCTGGATGACTGAGAATCTTTATAGACATTTACTTCCATGTAGTTTCTTTATTGTTGGTTTCCTACAGACAAAATCTTGCCAGACTAAAGTAACTCATCGACATAACTGTAGATATACTTTGTGGACTGCTATGGAGGGCCATCTTACCCCAGTCAGTCTGCCATTTCGGGTCCTGCTGCCTTTTTGTCCTCTGGGGGGGTGTTCCTCCCTTCTGGGATTCTAGTTACCTTCCTCCACAGTATCATTGAAAGTACTTTTAATTGAATCAGATCATGAACTTTTTTTCTTTCTTCTGGGAACTTTTTGATATGACAATCTTGCTAGAAGTCTGTGGAGATGCTCAGTCATCCAGGTCATAGTTGTCACAAATGTGCTTTTTCAAAAGGCAACTAGACTTTGTTTTTCCTTGAAGACATTTCAGTTCTCATCCAAGAAGCTGCTTCTGTTCTGACTGAACTTCAGAACTGAAGAAGCTTCTTGGGTGAGAACTGAAATGTCTTCAAGGAAAAAGTCTAGTTGCCTTTCAAAAAAAAAAAAAAAACACCTTTAGCACAATCTTGCTAGAAATTCCCAGTATTTCATTGAACAAATATGTTTTAGGCCACTCAGACGTGAAGCTCCTGAATAATGCTGCCCTTTTACCTATTGTTCTTCCATATAAATATTTAGGAATTTATCTGCAGAATGTGTTGGACAAAAATAGCATTTAGGTATGCTGAAAGACTCATTTGTAATGTCCCTACGTGCTTCAGAGATTTTCATGGTAAACTAGAAAAACCTGAAAAGCATGTACCACCTGGGATCATAAAGGTAGGAAAAGGCCCTCTTGGAGCTTGGATCATATTTAGATGATACTTCTGGGGACTACTGTATTGTAAAAAAAAGAGCTATTTATATGCAATGTTGATGTGCCCAGGGCCCTAACCTATCTCCAGGATAGCTGTACCTAAAAATAATATATAAAATGTATTTAAATTTATTTCAATTATTATTTGACATGCTCATAGGGATTACAAGGGCCACATTGAAACTGAGTTCTGGGAGAAAATTAATGCAGGAGATTTATTTCATGAAATTCCCCCCTTTTTAATTAAAAATAGTTTAATTTATCAGTTACAGAAGATTATTTGAATTTAACAGGCATAAATCTATAGCATAAGTCATAGCTTCTTTCTCTGGGTCTTGAATATTTGTTTGGCTAATCAAATTGACCTTGTACAAGGACAAACATCTCAGAACATCATTCACATTTTATAAATTGGAAGATGGTAGATTCAAATAATTTTGAATTTGTAAGCGTGGGATTTCTGTAACATCTTTAACATTGGGTGTGATGCTTGCGATCTGCTGAATTAGCTGAATGGGAGAATACATACATTTTTTGAGGAAGAAATCAGTGAAAATGACTGTTTCTTAAGAGAGTGATATACGAAATGACATAATCATGTGCTAACATGGTTTCTCTTTGGATAAGAAATCCATACAGTAATTTTGGTTTCAGAGATTTATTGGGCTGCTTATGGACTTTTGTAATATATACCAACACTCTAGATATTAACAGTAGGATAATGGGGCTGGATATTCCATGCCTTTATAGTCATAAAGAGATTGATGCTACAAGACTAGGAGATTTTTTTAAATTATAAAGGGGTCTGAGGAATTAATTTCTCTTTCTGTATTTGAGCAAGATTTTTCTTGTTTGAAGGGAAATATGGATTGCATGTATTAGTATAATTTCTCTCTTTTAGAATAGAATAGAATAGAATAGAATAGAATAGAATAGAATAGAATAGAATAGAATACTTTATTAGCCAAGTGTGATTGGACACAAGGAATTTGACTTGGTGTAAATACTCTCAGTATACATAAAGAAAAGATACACTTGTTAAGAATCAAGAATCATAACGTACAACACTTAATGATAGTCATAGGGTGCAATCAACAATCAAATCATACTAGGAAACAGTCAATATAAATCGTAAGGATACAAGCGACAAAGTTTACAGTCCTACAATCACAAACGGGAGGGGATGGGTGATAAGGAGTGATGAGAAGATTAACAGTAATAGTAGTGCACACTTTGTAAATAGTTGAGTGTTGAGGGAATTATTTGTTTAGCAGAGTGATGGCTTTCGGGGGGAAAACTGTTCTTGTGTCTAGTTGTTCTGGTGTGCAGTGCTCTATAGCGTTGTTTTGGGGGAAGGAGTTGAAACAGTTTATGTCCGGAATGTGAGGGGTCTATAAATATTTTCACAGCCCTCTTTCTTACTCGTGCAGTATACAGATTGAAGGCAGGTGGGTAGTAATTGTTTTTTCTGCAGTCTCTTAGTCCTATTGCTATGTGATCTGACTTAAAACTTAAATAACTTAAATGGATAATATACCCTATGGGATGATACGCGTGTGTACAATTTTTCATAGGCTGTTCTTTTTATTCCTCTTTGCAACTCTTAGGGAATCCAGCTTCTCATATTCCAGTAGCTAAGAAATCTATCTTCAGAGAGATCATAACAGGGAAAAGAAGGCAGAAATGTTACAGTCTTGCCCATGAAGTCAACTCAATATTTTTGGGCTACTACTTCTACTGCTACTAGCATTAGCCACTGGTAAATCATTTGTCCTGGATTTAACTGTCTGAACTGCTGACCATGAATACTTTTGAGACCAAGAATTCTGTAGATACCATGTTATGTTATAAGGCTGTACTTTGGACTTCACTTGAGCACAATACCTTTTTTCTGCATTAAAACAGCTTTTTTTTTTCAAGGTTGCTGCACAAATTATTAAAAAATATAGGTGATTAAAAGTCATATTAACTTCATGAGCAATGACAATCTTTTTAAAAGATTGTGCAGAAGCCTGAAAATGTTGAGCTGCTTGAACAAAGATGAGAGAAGTGCTTTGGTGATGTGCAATTGGGAGATGAATCAATTTTGAAGCAGGCATAGCCAGATGGGAATGGGACAATATGCCACAGTCAACTCTGAAGGACAATTTAACAATACTATGTAATTATTTAAAATAAAAATTACTTTGATTTTTGCTCTAAAAAGTAAAACATTGCATTCTGTCCCTCATTTTGCATCCTTTCTTTAATGATTCTATTTCACCATATCTTTGATATTAGTGAAACTCTTGTTCCGCATTGAGTTGTTCTGCAGCGAGTTGGCCGTGGCAAGGTGGCCGTGGCAAATTGACCACAGCAAATTGTAACAGACTCTAGTCAGATTGTGCATTTAAAAAGTTGTTATTTATTTAGTGTTCTTTTTATGAGGCAAGATGGGTGAGGGAGTGTTTCACATTAAAGTTCTGGTTGTAGAAAGTATTCACAGTCCTTTAACTACAAATAGTGTGCAATTTAAGTACAATCTAGGAAATTTGCAGAACATGGACTTGGTACTACTATCCGTCTGTTTTAGTTGGCTAGCTGAGTTACTTTTATGAGCGAATGACTATTATTACTTTTTCTTGTTATAAGGCAACCTAATCAATAGGTTACAGTAAAAAAAAAAAACATTGTAGAAACAATAAAACAAGCATCTGCCAACAGATTCAACTGCCTACTGCTCTTGATGGTCATTTAGCAATCCTTTAAAACTCCAGAAACTTGAACGTTTATCCTAAAGTTCCAGTTGCGTTCTTGGATTTATTTGCCCTCGTACAATTGAATTGTTGGGGCATTTTGGGATTTTGAAGTTTGAAGTTTTGTAACTGTTCAGCTAAGAGATTTAGATACATTTTTAATCAAAACTCTTTGTTTTTCCAATCTGAGATTCTCCTTCAAGTACAGGTAGTCCTTGACTTACGACCATGATTGGGAGCAGAATTTCTGTCACTCATCAGTATGTTTGTTAAGTGAGTCAGGGCAACTGTTGTAAATATATGCCTGCTACCATGCACCTGGATTTTGATTTCATGGCTACAAGGACACTGCAATGGTCCACTCCTAACTCACATTTTTAGTGCCATCATAACTATGAATGGTCAGAGTGGTGCGGTGGCCTAGTGGTGGAGCTCTTGCCTCACAATCAGGAGGCTGTGAGTTTGATCCTAGGTAGAGGCAGATATTTTTCTCTCTGAGAATATATCTGCTGAACAAAACTCCATATTGGTGACAGGAAGGGCATCTGGCCAGTAAACACTCGGCTAGCTTCATTTCAGTTGCCCAGACTCCACTCCACAAGGGATTATGGGATTGTTAAAAGAAGAAGATGATGATAACTATGAATGGCTGTTAAATGTTTAGGAATATCTTGGCAATGTGATCTCATCTTGCTTAAATTCTAATTCTCATGAAGGTATTTGCTGGAGTAGCTAATGATAGCTTGGAAAATGATTTGGAAAACAGTTTTTAATGCATAGAAATAACCTGCTAAAGCCTCTTGACAAGGAATTCAGAGTTTCTTTGTTTTGACCCTTGGAAGTTAATAAGATAGAAGGAAACAGCAAATCAGATTTAACTTCATTTCCATTTACTCTCATCTGATTGGAATATCATTAACAATTTTCTGCCTTGTCTCATTTGTGCAAACTGACTTTTATTATTAAGATTTTATGTAGTGCTCTTCTTTCTATTTCCCTGGTCTGAAAATTATATTCATTATTTCATTAACAGCAGCAAATAAAGTAGAACAAAATCCAATAACTCTCCCCTTCAGCTTAGCATGCTGTGATAATGTTTCCTATATTCACACAAGCTTTAGGATGCTAGGAATTTTAGTTAAGAGCACTTCCCTTAAAAGATTATTTAAACAGGGTAGATCTGCTATGGTAACTTATGCTGTGCTTAATTCAACCTCCACCTCTACCTTAGAACTGCGTATGGCTGTCAGTAGCTGAATGCCGCTGACTTCTAATGCTAAGATTGTCCAGGGTAGTGACTATGAGACTGTGGTCCATGGACAGCTGGCAATCTACTGCCTCCTTTCTGTATATTGTGCCAAATCAAGTGAGCAAAGCCTACCTCAACTTTTGCTTTCCTGCCTTCATCACTCTTCAGTTTTTATTTTTTTGAAGTGTGTATGTGGTCATTGGTAAATACTGGCATACATACAACTAATACTGCAAGCAGCAACATGACTACTAATATTGTGAACTGGTTTCAAATACACATAATAGAAAGTGATGTTTCATATTCTAACTAGTCAACTGGTTTCAAATACCATCCATATGAATGCAAAGAAACTTAACATATATATTTTTTGCACTATAAGGCTCACCTGACCATAAGACGCACCTAGGTTTAGAGGAGGAAAACAAGAAAAAAAATTCAGGTGGAGCCTGAGAGGACCACAGATAGGTGTCTTCTCGTGTGCCAGCTCTGCCTATTGACTCCTGCACTGCGGAAAAGAGACAGAATAGTCAGGGAATGACAAAGACAGAATAGGTGGGGTTCAGCACTGTAAAAGGACCCCGCCGCCATGGCCCTGTTGCTATTCACCAAAGGACTGGCACTGGCGCACAGACATTTCCATCCACTTTGGGGGGAGGGGAAGTGTGTCTTATGCAGTGAAAAATACGGTAATATCCACTCAGTTCCTGGGGAGGGAACATGATTCCATTCCATTCCATCACCCAGTTGTGTGGCTCCTTCAGTCCAACCAAGGGTCCCCAATCCACTGTTTGTGATAGGCAATCTGTGCAGTGGAAGCTACTGCTAGATAACAGTTCCTCTACTATGCACGTGCCAGTTCCATTTTTTTTCCCTTGACAATATAAGAGTCCATGACAGTTTTTAACAACCCCTCGTCAAAAATTTTACAATTAGGGCAAAGCACAGTTAGATTGGAGTTGCACTCACAGCGGGTGCAGGGATAAAGTGTCTCGTAGATTTCTTGAAACCTTGGCCAAATATTTGGACTTGGTGGGATCTCTTGTACAGTGTATAAATATAAAGAAGCTCAACCCTATTTGTCACCATGTCTTGAGATATTAACCATGGAGTCTTTGGTACTCTCTGAGTTTGGTTGCTCACTTGCAGACATTTTGTTAACCAGGCTTGGGAATCTACAATATATCGTTAGTTATCACACATAGTTATCAGATTAAGGATACCATGAAGACCAAGACTTCAATTGCTTCACTGTCAGGTTTTATTTAGTCAATTAATTTGATCAGACAGTATTATTCTTTAGTAAAGGACTATTGTAACTGCTGTAATATTCTGTGGGAGATTTGTGTCTAATCTTAAACCATATCAAAATTAATACAACATACTGAAATCAATATTATGAAAATATTTTTGTAATACTATTGCTACTGTGTTGTAACACACTGCTACACAATTAAATGGTTAAAAGATGCCCAAATTTACTGAATAGCAGCTTTCTGATCAATAATCATGATAAATTTTTGATTTGATTGCCTGAATAGCAGTTGTCTCAAAATAAAATTATGATTTTTTTAAAGATAAGTATGAATTTTTTTTGAGATAAGTATGAATATTTATTAGAACTTAATTCTATTATATTGCTATCTTAGAATAAGTATAAGAGTAAATTAAACTAGTCTATTTGTTCATGAACTTGATTTCTAAGGGAGGAAGCAGAATATAAAGTTGAGTTTTGAAAATTTTTCTCAGGAAAATGATAGCATATAAGTTAAGTTTATAGACGTTGAAATATGGCAAGTTATTATTTTTGAAGGATGGAGTAAAACATTTGTGTTCTCTACTCAATCCATTATTGTATATACCAATTCACATTTTGGGTTGCATGAATTTAGAATGCTAGCAAATATATTACCTTTCATGAAATGAAAGGAATAGTGTTTACAATGTACAGTACACAATCTGAAATTTAGATTGTGCTGCCTCCTCCTTTAATAATATTACCTTATTCATAATAGATTATGTTCCACATGCACTGGCATTCTCATTACTGAAATGCAAATGCAGAAAGACATTTTTATATAACCTGCTAAGATGTACATAAAACTGTATGTAAAAACTGAAATCTTGAAATTTAAAAAATACTTATGGCATTGTAATCTTTCAGAGGCAAACAGGGATTTTAAAGAAATGCCTTATAATGTTTGTCCTGACCTGCTGCAGTTTCTTCATTCTAAGGATGCTACCGTACTTAAGGTTTTCCATATTATAAAGTTTAGTTTTTGAAACAGTACATTACTAACTTGTATTTGTGAAACTGTCAAGCTCATTTGTGTGTGTGTGTGTGTGTGTGTGTGTGTGTGTATGTATGTGTGTATTATTTTATACATACTTATTTCCCCTATTATGGTTTTAAATTAATTCAATGAAGACCTTTAGGGACATTTGGACTTCTTTTGCTAAATCTCATAATATTAAAGCTTATATTAACTCAGGAGAGTCCCGACTATTAGAGACAGATTAGAAACAGTGGTATTTCTGTTTTCCCTTCATTACAATAGCCTCTAAGAGGTTAATCTTGAGTTTTCTGATCTCATTTCCCTATGAGTTTTCTGATCTTCATAAAAACATGTCTATTTTCTAATTCTTGTTATGTTCATTCGTTTGATAGTGCTCTCTATTTGAAATATATTTTCCTGTCCTTTCTTGAATCATGTTGAAAGTCAGCATTCAATTTTCCTATGTTGCCTAAGGCTTTCATTGTCCATTTTTCTTCATGTCCGTCTTCCTTCATGTTGAAAGTCAGCATTCAATTTTCCTATGTCATTCTTGTTGCCCAAGGCTTTCATCCTCCATCTTTTTCTAGCTCTCACGATAGCTTTTTTTTTTTTTTGAAAACCACTTGAAACTATTCCTCATTTAATTTTTGTATCCTCACTAATGCCAAAACTGTAGAACTTCTCCTTAAAAGGTTCTCTTTTAAGAGCAACACTCTTGATCTTATCTTTTTCAAAGAACAATCAAAAGAAGAATGCTTGGTCATGGATGTATTTGAGGTTGCATGGATACTTTTAAAGAAAATTTGATATATGATTCAGAATACACATGCTTACTGGTTCATATGAGTATTCATATTACTTGATTTCATTGGATTCAGCTTATTTCTCCAAAATTTTATAAGCTTTTATTCAAACCACATTCTGTTCCTCTTGGATTTGAAACAAACAAAGAGAACCATGTAAAATCCATCTGTCCGTTCAAATTTCATTCAGTTCCCTCTGTACTGATATTTGTTCTATGCCATCAGTTGTTTTGGAAAAAAATCATGCTGTAGGTATAGTTTTTGCCATAGAAGCTACTACACTAGAAATCTCATAATACTACTCCAGATATACTACAATTCTATAATTTGGGAAGAAATTAAAATGTAGCAAGTATACAAATTATTTGTTAAAATATGCTTAAACCTAAAGTGAATACTTATTTCATATCCTGGTCTAAGCATAGAAAGAATATACAGAAGGAGATAAGGAGAATGCACATTAATTTTCCAATACTTCCATAGTTTAATTTTGTAGCTACTTTGATATGGCTTCCAGAGCTTTTGAGAAATAATTTCAGTACCATGTCCACTGCTGCCTTCAGCCAGAAGGGAAGCTTAGCTAAGTGAAAAATGTGTGCAAAGACAGTTTTAAAAAAGAACAAGGACAAAGCAAATGACATTGACAATTAGAGGAAGCATCTTGGGTGAGGGTTAGTTCTTTGGATGGGTCAGAAGGAGTTTAAATGACTTGTGATACGTTGAGCAAATTGTTAAAGAATAGGCTGTCTGAGTGGAGTGATTTTTTTTTGCAGAAAAGGAAAGAACTGTTAAGAAGTCAATCATACCTTAGTAACATTTATTACCAAACATTTGCAAAGAAAGGCAATTTGAATACGTTCAAATATTGCTTTGCTTGTTTATGCTTCAATTCTGAAGTTCTATTGATATATCATTCATCTTAAAAAGTAGCTTCATCTATTAAACAAAATGCTTATTATCCTGTCCCTAGCCTAAGCATATTCAGTGACCAGTGTAGATATGTCACAATAAAAATTTCCAGAATTAGCCTCTAAACAACGTTTTTAAATTTAAATTTTATCTTTTTCTCAGACATAGCTCATAAATTGTTGGAAGTAAGCAATATAGTACAAGATAAAGATTACATTTCACAGATGGACAACTACATTAACGAGTGGCATAATTCAATCAGGAATTTATGAAACTCAGAAACCATATGATACAAATGCAGTCACTTATGTTTAAGATCTGTGAATCATTCTGAAGATGTTTATTTCTGGTGCACAAATTACATTGTATTGTATCAGTATGGACATCTGGGCCTCTCAACAGTGAATGGCATCATTTGGTCATTTTCTGCTGCAGATCTTTAAAAGTCAATTTGATTATGCAAATGTTGATATAATTTGCATTGCTGTCTGGTGTGTGTCTTGACTGAGTGTACTTCACATTTAATTATATGGTGTAAAACACTCAGGGATTGGTACAAGCATCATAGGAAATACAGGGTATCATTGCTACGTTTTAGTAGTAGTCTTAACAACATTTTTTCAAACTTCTTGAAAAGATTCTTCCAGATGATTCCTTCTAACTTTTGGCAGCCACAGCCTTCCATGACTCTCCTCCTACATTACTGTATCTGCCATTCTTATAGGATTACAATAAACCAACATTTCACTGTTTGCTCTGGATGTCCTCTAGGAGCTAAATACAAACTGAAAAACCAAATTTGGAACTACCTATAACTCTGGTCAAACACAAGAAATTGCAATTTTGTATGTAGATGTTTGAATAGAACCAGTGCTAAAGAATGATGTATGGAGTCTGCTAATTGAATTCTACTTCTTACCACCCCAGCCTTTCATATGGAAATAAAGGGAAAATCTGACTTCTTGAAAAATGCATGATACTTTTCAATATAAAAATGCAATATCAGCCAGATTTGGAATTGCTGCTTTGTTTTTAATAATCTTCTCCCTCTTTTAACAGTGTAAAACAAAAAAATCAATATCTATATAAACAGTGTGCTGTCTGAGTACAATTAATTTTGAGACATAGTAATAATAACAATAATATTAACATCCATAATAATCATATAGTAATAATAATATTTATTTATTCATTTTGTAATCTTCAAAATAATCTTCTCCCTCTTGTATGCACTGTATCCATATTGGGCTCCACGAGGGAGGATAAATAAACAGCACAAGAAATAAGGGTAGGTAAGACTCTTCCCCCCCCCCAAAAAAAAGTGGAACTGGTATATTTTTTATTAAACCTCCCATTTCTAAAGAAAAACAACTTAACGTAGACCATAATATATGCAAAATTCTCTGGTTATTTTAAATTGAAGGAAATATTTGGTACTACTGTGTTTCTCATATAATAAGGCCGGGTCTTATTTTTTTTTGAGCCCCGAAAAAATGGCTAGGCCGTCTTTTTGGGGGTGACTTAATTCCCCACCCTTGCATCTTCAGGCGGGCGGGCGGCGACAGCTTGGATGTTGACCTCGGCGTTGGTGGGGCACTTCGTGTCGGGGTCAATGCTGGCAGCACCATATCCGGGTGTGCAACAAAAGTACTTCCTAACGGCAAGGCCCCCCCATTCCTCCCCATTTCGCATGTTTTAATATAGGCCTTAATTTGGGGGGGGAGGGGCTTAATTTCATTTCATGCCTATAAAACATGCTGGGACTTCCTATTGGGGGAAGCCGTATTGTTGGAGAAACAGGGTAGGTAGATATTATCTTTGAAGTTAGTTCATTATGATTAATGTCGCAATAGGAAAAAAAAATTGATGAAGTTTCCAAGGAATCCAGGATTCTCTAGCCTACCCTGTACTTACTGTCATTCTCCTAGAGGTAGATTACATGGTAGACTTTTCCAAATGTCAAAAAAGAGTGTTTAATTTTCTTTAGACAGCCTCCTTTGATTAATTGAATCACATTGATACATAAATCACCAAAAGAATTGGCTCCAGCTTTTTTTATTTTTCTCCTACTGCAACTCTTGCAGTTAGTAGTGGAATTCTAACAGGACAACCTGATTAAATTTTGAAAGCAACTCAAAGCACTTTTATTTCAGGTAAAGAAATTAAATCTGAACTTATTAAGAACTGGACTTGCAAAACTTCTTCTCATTCTTGGCTGATCAAACAGACTATCAGTCTATTGTCACTCCCATTATTGGCAATTAGTGAAGAATAATTAGGTGATTGAAACAAGGAATGGGAGGAAGTGGCAGGTCTTATTCCAATGAACACTAGTAGAAGGCGATGAAGGGATCATGGGCTCCATGGCTTTGAATACTCCTTTGATCTCAAGAAACATATTCTCACTTAACATTTACAAGAGTCCTAAAGTGCAACTAGATCACTGAGAGGTCATTGATCAGACACTAATGAATGTTAATACTAGGCTTTTGAGCACAACCTCTGCCTATTCAGAAAAAGAATTATTATATATATTCTATGCTTATTATATATTAACAATGTATGAGGGAGAAAATGTTTAGTACAGCAATAGGGTATAGTAAATTTCTGTCCATTCCTAATAGCATTCACTGTCACTTGTCTAAGTAAATGTTAGTGGCTGAAATTTTGCAATTTCTTGCGCCTTCTTCATTGCCTGGAAAATTGGAAAGGTGCCAGTCTATCTTCTTGGTTTTTATTAACATTTTTTTCAACATTTAGAAACTATTTTTCCCTTCCCTCATCAGTGTTCTGCCATTCATGTTGCCTTTTAGAGTTTTTGAATGCAATGCTGTTATTTTCCAGGTTTTATACATATAGTTTGCAGAGTTGTCCAAATACACTGTTTTGTCACAGTGATTGTTGTCATCACGCTCGAATTCAAACACTTTGCTTTGCTTACCTATTTAACAATCCGCGTCTCAGAATTTTTTTTATGTGACTGTGACTCTGAACTGATATTGCAAAGAAAAGAAGCTTTTGTCTAGTAATAATAGCCCTAGTACTGATGCTGGAAATACTGGGAAAATTAGCTCAGCCGAGAAGAACTTGACATTATTGCTTGACTGAGATTTTAGATTATCTCAGACTCAGATCCTTGTGCTTGGCCATGAATATTAAACCAGTCTTTTGTGGTTCATTGTGATACGCGAATGTAAGATGGATAAAACTTTTCAGTTGCATATTATGGAGATAGTTTAAGTTTTTTTTTTTTTTTCCAAAAAGAAAAGTGGCAGACAATGCATAGAATGTTTTTGAAAGCCTTAATGGAAAGAGGTCATTATTCAGTCCAGCGTGTTGATTAATATATTTTTAAGAATATTAAGTGGAATTTTTGATAGTTAAGAGTCCCAGTGCCTGACTTCTGCAACTGGGCAAAGAAAGAAATGATGTTAATGTATTTCACTAACACTTGTTTTGGCTATGAGAACTTGAAATTCTGTGACTAGATTCAGTGCATATGGAGGCTCAGAAATTGGAGATATTTTGACTAATAAGATCCTTCCAGATCTATTGGTCTGCTACTTCCATATTCCTCAGCAAGTGCGGTTGACATGGGACTTCTTGAAAAACTATTAGACATTTGAACTGCTGCAGAATTAGGAGCTGAACATTTATGTGTCATGAATACAAAAGTCAGGTGGAGTCCTTTATCGAATCAGCTTTTTCTCTTGGGTTACCTTTAGTGTCCTGAAAGACTTCTTGGATTATTTGAAAGATGATTTCCTTCCGTAGGAATCTGGCCATCGTTAAAGATTGGAATGCATCACCAAGATTCCTCGGTCACATGGATGTCCAGTTTCTTGGGTGTGGCCTCTACCAAGGATAACTTTCAATGAATTGCAAAGAGAAGGGGCAATTGCATGTAAAGTGAAGAATAAAAATAATTCCAATTGTTTTCAAATATTGTTTTAAAACTGGATTAATATTATTTTTTGTCACAATACTAGGCAGAAATTGGGGTTATGGCAGCCAATATGTTTTTTAAGGACCGATTGATCCTTGTTCTGAAAAAAGGATACACAACTTTGTTGCAAGATAAAAAGCAGGCTTCTCTTGTTTATTAAATTATATTCAGCGGTGGCGTTAATGGCAGTGCACAAGGAAAAAAAGAGGTTACTGTCCTGACATAGATTACCTTCCTCTTTCTCTATGATTTTTCAATATTTATTTTTACAGAAATGTTGGATTTCGATGTTGCTTCATTCTTTTTAAAAATTAACTGGCTATTGTTTTACCATTTATGTATTTATATTGCATAGACATTTGGGGGGGTGCTTGGACAAATGATGAAATTTGCATTGTGATACAGATTCTGCCACTAACTACTTATGCGCTCTCTCTCTCTCTCTCTCTCTCTCTCTCTCTCTCTCTCTCTCTCTCTCTCTCTCTCTCTCTCTCTCTCTCTCTCTCTATATATATATATATATATATATATATATATATATATATATATATATATATATGTTTTCTGAGGTTCTACATATTTGTATGTGGATCTTGTTTCTCCAACAATATGGCTCCCCGAAGATTGGAAGTATCTAGCAACGTTTATGAGGTCTCATTCATCATCTTCAGGCTTCTGTCTTCAGCTCTGTGCTTCTCAGAGTGAGCAGATAGATAGCAGATAGATAGATCACTGAATGATTCTGTGAGCAACTCAATCTGCCTGCTTTGCCTGATTTTGGATAAAAGTTGCTTTTATATAAAAAAATTCACTCTGAGAAGTCAGAGCTGAAGATCAGAAGCCTGAAGATGATGAATGAGACTTCATCCGAAAAGACGCTGCCATTTTCCAATCTTACGCTAAAAAAACCAATAACCAAAGATCCATACACACACACACACACACACACAACATACATACATACATACAAGTTGTAGCAACGTTTCGGCAGAATCTCATCTGCCATCATCAGGCTTCTGTATTGTGCTCGTCTGTATGTAAAATATATATATATATATATATATATATATATATATATATATATATATATATATATATATATATATATATATATTTACACACACACACACACACACACACACACACACTTTTAGTGGCTTATTTTGAAACAAAAAGTTGGCTTAGGCTTTTCTTTAATATATTTAAAGCTATTATAAATCAATAGCTTCCCATCTTTCTAGCATATTGTCTAAAAATAACTACTACATATCAGGGGTTGCATTATTGATGATAATACTGATAATAACTTAGCTGAGACTGTTGAGATGAGGAACTAGAGCTTTCCAAATGTTCTGAACCAGGGGTTGCCAACCGGTGGGCCGCAGAGAAATCTCATCCCCAGAGCACCCCCCCCCTCCCAAAACAATTAATCCAGGCTGCACAGAAACACAAGGCCGCGCTGCCCACATGGCCCACCGGAACCCTCCCCACTCACTCATTCCTTACCCCGCAAACTTGCCTGCTAAATTGTTATTTTTCCTTTTTCCGACCATCATCTGTTCTGCTGTGCCGGGAGATTTAGATTAGCTAGGAAGCAGGAAATGGTTGGATTTCTTGCTTTCTAGATAAGCACAGCTGAACCTCCTTAGGACTGAAGGTTTGCTTGCAAGCAAATTCAGTGCAGACTCACTGCAAGCAAATTTGAGAGACTGAGCTAGCCGATGGCAGATAGATAGATCACTGAATGATTCTGTGAGCAACTCAATCTGCCTGCTTTGCCTGATTTTGGATAAAAGTTGCTTTTTATATAAAAAAAATCAAATATTTACATACATGGTGCATTGTGAGTTAATTTTGTGAGTTTGCTTGCAAGCAAATTTTATGTGACAGACTGAGCTAGCCAATGGAAGATGGATAGATTTCTGAATGAATCTGTGATTCTGTGAGCAACCCAATCTGCCTGCCCGCTTTGCCTGATTTTGGGTAAAAGTTGCTCTTTTTTATGAAAAATTCAATATTTATATAAATATTTATAATATTTACATACAAGCCATGCCCAGCCAGTCACATGACCATCAAGCCACACCCACAAATTAGGCCATGCCCACAGAACCAGTTAGTGGTTCCTGGGATCTAAAATTATGAGTTTGGTGGCCCCTGAGGTCCAAAAGTTTGGCGACCCCTGTTCTGAACTACATTTTCCAGAATTCCCAACCATTGGCACTGCTGCTGAGAGTTGTAATTCAGCAGCATCTAGAGCAGGGGATTACCCATTCCCTGAAGACAGATATTGACTTCTGGTATAGTGACATGATAGAAGTGTTCCAATACTTAAGGGGCTATGACAAAGAAGAGAAGGACAGCCTATTCTCCTTCACTGAGCTCAGAATCAAAATACATTCTAAGAAATTGTCTTATATTCTATGATTCCTAAAAATGTTGTGGGTTCAGTCACTATGAAAGGAAGGCGAACTTAAAATTTCTCCACCTAGCAAATTCTTTCTGGAGAGCTGTTCATTCCTTTGATCAAGCAGGGAAGATCATTCAAGGGCAGAAGATTGCTGCCCCATAATATTAAAATGACACCAGCAGTTCTGGAGATATTTGGGGAGTGTTTAACATAAATAATACATTTTAGTCAACTGCTGTAGTATTTTAGAATGTCATAATGATGGATATCATTTGTGATAAATTATAGGATACTGAAATGAAAGTTCCAAAGTTGGAAATTGACTTTCTGGGGGCATTCAAACACTAATGAAGTAGAAGGGAATGCTAAGTCATTGCCTGCCCATAATTTAGACCCATTTCTCAAATAGGTTGCTAGTGGGTAGACTGGACATTGATTTAAATATTTCAATAAAATTTCAATTCCACTCTCTCAGATGATGTCACTGGTCAGGGTGCCTACAAGGTATAAGTACATAGTGTAGTCTGAAAAACAGCCATTTTCCTATCTTAATGGTATTGATCTTTGAATATAGCAATAGGTATTATTGACATATTTCAATTCCTTCTTCAAAAGTCAGACCCGGATTTCTGGGACTAAATCATGTACTAAAGGAAATATTGATGGTACTCAAGAATTATTCTCATATCCTTTCAACAGAATGCTTATCTTTTCAAAGCAGCCAAATCTTTGGTTGAAAGCTGAAATGGCTTAGTGTGGTAATGCAATTTTCCTATTCTTCAAACCAAAGAGTAGCCCTTGGCATTCCTCTTTCATGCATCCCATGTGTTTCTTTGGCACCATGTTTCTGTTAAGGAAAGAAGGGGTTCAGTGGTGGGATTCAATTTTTTTTTTACTACCGGTTCTGTGGGTGTGGCTTGGTGGGTGTGGCAGGGGAAGGTTACTGCAAAATCCCATTCCCTCCCCACCCCACTAACCTGCTTTCCAGCTCCGTTCTCCTGTGCAGGGCAACAAAAGAAGACCTAGTCAATCATCTGGAACTTGGTGGCACAGAATAGATGTGGGTGGGGCCAGTCAGAGATGATATTTGCCAGTTCTCCAAACTACTCAAAATTTCCACTACCGATTCTCCAGAACTGGTCAGAACCTGCTGAATACCACCTCTGAAGGGGTTGAATGCATCTGAGTTGAAAAAGTGGTTGAAATTTTCAGCATTAACAAGCAATAAAAAAGGAAATGAGAAGTTTCTTTTAACTGGTGTTTAAACAAGACAAATTGTTTTAATTTTAAGCATATTTGCTTAGAAACAAATCATTCTTAAATTTAAAGTTGCTTGCTACCCTAATACATTCATGGTTTCAACTTCTTTAAAATGTCTCCTGAATGGAGTTCAGAAGACTCCCAACAGGTTTACAAAAGCGTGTGGGAGAAATTAGATTTTGTACCTGAGCAAGCGTTCAGTATGCTGGTGGCTGCCCTTTCAACATTAGTAAGAAGGGAATGACCTATTTCAGACTTCATATTGAGATATGGTCCATTTAGCTATGGTTTGTTGAACAAGACAGAACCGGCTGAGTGGCATGCTAGGCCATCCATCAGAAGTGGACAAATTGAGGTTCCCAGATTGAATGCAGCACTTGAGACTGCAATACTTGGGGCCCATAGTCTCAAGTATGACTGCTAAGCTGGAAATCATGCTCCATTGATATAACTTATCAATTTATATGATTTAACATAACTTACTTTGCATCACCTTTTTGTTCACTTTTTCTAAACCCCTCAAATTAAATTATGCATGGTCCCATCAATTAAAAAAAAAGTTTGTCCACAGATGTCATGACCAACAAATCACAAACATGTAACTTTAATGTCTGAACCAACTACAAATGCTCAACGAACAAGCAAGAAGCTGCTGCATTAATGGGTACTTGTGGGACATTTGCTTGAATATTTTGAGGTTTTAAAGTAGCAAAAAAACCTAAAATGGACTATTTCCTCAATGGAGAATATTGATTGGTTGATTGATTGATTGATTGAATTTATATTGCCGTCTATTCACCCATGGCGACTCTCTATATCCAGGCTACTTGGAAAAACTGAGACTGAACTGAAAACAAGAATACAAATAATCTAACTGGGCGATCCGCACGGTTTCATTAGAGTATGTATCACTACATTAATACTGCAATATATTGTTCTTATTATGAAGTGCAGAATAAGATTTTTCCTAGATAATTCAAAATAATGGTCTATGAAGACTTTCCACTTTATGATGTACATCATTTACATAAAAGTGGTGTCACCACATATAGTGATACATTACGCACAAACATATAAATCCATTTCTTTTCTTTTTTTTTTAAAACTTTTTTTTTTTTTCTTATTTTATTTAAGTATGGTTATCTATAGAGTTGATCAAAACACTTGGAAATATCTCATCCCCAATAGGTTTGAAATCTTCCATATTACTCTTGTCTCATAGTATCTAATCGCAGGCGAAGCGCAACAATCAGGCAGGGCGCGCGAGCGCCGAGGCACGTGAGAAACCGCTCCAAGGCGTCTCGGAAGTCCTCAAATCCCACCCACCCCGAACTCAAGAAAAGGAAAAAAAACCTCTCCCCACCCCACCCCCGTCCCTCTTCCCCCGCCCCGCCCCCTTTTCCATGAGACGATGCACGCGCACCTTCTCTTTCGATAAATCCATTTCTATATGAGTCGGAAACCAAAGCGGAATAACCAAGGTGCAAGGGACCTTGGAAATCTTCAAGTCTAACCCTTTGTTCATATAGGAGACCCTATATCATTTCAGACAAGTGGTTGCCCATGTCCAACCGCTTCTTAAAAACCTCCAGTGTTGCAGCACCTACAACTTCTGGAGGCAAGTCACTCCATTGATTAATTATTTTAACTGTTAGGAAATTTTTCCTTAGTTCTATCAATTAGTTTCCATCCATTGCTTCCTGTTCTGCCTTCAGATGCTTTGGAGAATCCACTACCTCCTGTTTCATTGTTGGAGTAGCTTTTACTATGAAGAAACTGCATGTCTCTCTCTCTCACACACACACACACACATACATTCCTTGCTAATGTCCAATTTTCTCTTTGTCTTGCTGATTTTTATCTATGTGTCATGTTCTCAAAATCCTTTGGAACTTAATGTGCTATACATATTTTGCCATCTTTCTTCAAATTGAGTAATCATGTTTTCTAATGACAAATCCAAATAATTCTAAATATATTAAATAATATAAGACCTAGAATTGAGCCCCTTCACCTACTGAAATTAGTGTTACCTACTAACTTGGCTACAGTGGTACAGTGGTAACTCGGTTATTGACTGCTTCAAGATTTGTTGAATTTGGTACTTGAGGCATTGTTGGTACTCATTGTTTGCTATTCAATGTGCTGTGATAGGAAAAGGGGGACAGCCATGGAGAATGGACAGAAAGACGGTCATGCTGGGAAGGCCAAGTATTTAGCTCCTGCCCCCTCTGTAGATATCATTGTTTCACCACAATATTTCTGTTTTACAAAATACAGTATGCATTTTGCCTAAAAAAAGTCCTAATGTAAATTCATTCCATTTTGTGGCACTCAAAACTAAACAGGTATTTCAGATGATGCCTGACTAAATTTGGGGTTGGGAATTAACTCTTGCAATCCTAGCCACTTTCTCTTACTGCAACTAAAACTGACAGAATAAATCAAGAGCTCCTGATCTTTAATATGGAGCTCAAGACGCTAAGGTTGGAATGACAGCTACTGCAACCATAATAGTTTTTATGTTCCTAGATTGTCTAATATTGACATGATGAATTGCTTCTAATCTACACTGGTCCAATTGATTTTCAAGTGACTCAACAACATTTGTGGATGGAATTACTGGGTGCCAGGGAACTTCTAATCTCTCTACACTTGAGAGGAATTGAGTGTTTCTGGTATGTGGACTTTCTTTTCAGACTTTCCAGTAGTTCCAGCATACGTTTATTTATTTCATAGGTTTGGGAAATTGAATGTACTTGAGCCAAAAGTAAATCTGCTGAATAGAATTCTTTATACAGGGACTGTGGTGTGGCTTTTTATAGGGAATGATGCAGACCAGTGGCAAGAGTGGTAGGTTTTCCCATTTCTGTATTATACAAAACTTGCAACTTTTATTTAAACAAAAATTAGGATTTCTAGTACTAATTATTTCTAATTTTATTGCTGTGCCTGCTATTTACCTATGTACTTATTTCTGTATGTGCTGTGTATTTATTTCTAAGGCTTCTTATCTGGTTTTATGAGAGGTTTTCATAACCTCTAGGGATGTGTAAAAAAAGCCACTATAGTGGCCCTGATGGTGCCTCCTCCTCCTCCTCCTCCTTCTTCTTTAATGCACATCTAGCCTATGGGTACCTCTGACCTTTCCTCTGTCTCCCCTGCTCCTTTGCAAGCTGGCTTGAATTGCCTAAACTGCATGAAATAACTGAAGTAAACTTAGCTGCTTTCTAAGTTGGAGATTGTAAGCAAAACTTCTCAACTGCAGTTATAGCTACCTCTTAGCCATTCTTTAGCCACCTTAGATTTGCTGGTCTTTTAGGGTTTTCAGCCAAGTACCAGTGAACTGGCCCGAACTGCTGCAAATATGTTAGTGTCTCACAGCCTTTCAGTGTTTGCCAGGAGGAGAAGAAATTGTTACCAGCTACTGGCTGACTTGGCGATTCTGGAAGAGTTAGTGTGGAGGCTTCATCTGAATCTCACAAACGCTTTTGCCTACATTGCAGGTGACTGATTTTGACCTGCATCCTGTTTCATCTGCAATATCTTCTTCTCTCCTCTTGCATACAACTACATCTTTTCTCTCCACACACATATTCACACTCTGCCTCCTTCTCTTTTAATTGGAGTACAGTTGTGGTCCAGCTATTATCCTGTGTAAAGGCTGGGGCAGAGAAGAAGGGCTGTCTACTCTGTGTCTCTTCTTCCACAGGAACCAAACCAGGCTACCTCTTTTTATTCCCCCTACAAATAAGATAATAATATTCCATTGTATACGGTAGATACATCAATTCAATTTTAGCTTACCTCTTAACTATGAGGGAAGAGCTTCCAAGTTTTTTTTTTTTTTTTGAAGGCATCTGGCTGGCTGATGGGTCAAACAGGTTGGTGGGCTAGCTAGATCTGTGGAGAGATATAAGAGGAATCTATTGTTCTTATGTTTGTATCATATCAGACCCAGTGTGATATGAAAGCAACCATTGTTATAAAAAACATTGTATATTATGGAGGGTCCTCGCCTCTCGCAAAATACATCATTCTCTGCAAAGCAAATATAGTTAGCAAACAGGAAGCCTCATATTCTACTTGCTTGTGTACACTGACCCTGTGAACATCGTAGTTGGCAATACGTGGGTTGCTGTGTTGGCTTGAAATATCAGTTCATGCCTCAACAAGCAAATTTGCCTCTAAGCTGCAATAAGAACATTTTGTTTCTCTTTCTTTTTAATTGCTATATACAGTCTAATAAGGGTTCCCTTTGTAATGTGGCTTTCTGAGATAATGCATCTGCAGTATGTATTTACTTACATTTCTGCATAATACCAACATTTTCGAAGTGGTAATTTGCAAGCTATCATAATTTTTCACTGGTCAGACCCAGACATTACCAAAGGGGGAATATTTATTTAATAAATAAGCAAGAATATTTTAATTTCTCACTGATGAATTCTTGGAAGTATAGCTACTTGTGGATAAAAACTGCACCTGTCAATTCTTCATCCTATGACTTTGTTTCTTTGTACTCATATTCCCTTCATTGTCTTCAAACATATGTCTGTCATATGTTTAAGATAATTTTGGAAGTGAAGTAGATTGAAGATATATACAGTATGTTGCAAATTTGACACAATTTGACATGGAAAAGGTTGTCACACTTCAAATTGTTTTTACTTGCTGACACGGACTTCTCATTTTATTACACAAAATCATATATTTTTAGTTACTTTATTCATCTAGTATAGTTTTGTCACAATTAAAGGTATGAAGTGTTATATTTGTAGTTGTAAAACCATTTGGAATTTGCCTGACTATAACTAGATACAGAAGTAGGTGATGGATAAAGTAAATGAGATTGCTAGGAGATTCATGCATTGCTAAAAAAAAACAGTAAAAAGGTCACCTATCATCTTAGGTGTTGGATTATGAACCTTTTCAGGTCTCCCAGGGAATTAAAAATGCACCTGCATTTGTAATTTAGTAAATAAAGCCAACGAATATGTATACAGTCTTGCTGTGAACATCTCCATAACTGTATCAAAGTTATGCAGATATTTTTTCTCTGCAATATTCTACTGATGCAGCTTTCTTTGGCTTCTTGAAATTTTATTGAGTTTTAGAAGAAAAATATAATGCAAAGTAACAGAGTGGTGAAAAATTGGATAGGGTAAAAAAAGAGGGAAATTTAAAAGGTGACAAATGACATAAAACAAATATATAAAAAGAGTAACTTCTGACTTTTTCTAGTACAGATACCAAGATACTGTATATTATAAGAACTTCTTACTTTAAACTTGTACCCAAAACATGCACATTACAATATTAATACTTCACAATATTTTTCTTATCAAAGAATCCCAAAATCAAAATTTAATTTTTATTTTTCTCTTAAGCCTTTGACTTGATTAAAAAAAAAAAAAACCAGCACTGAAAAGAATCCAAATATTGCAGTGTGCCCAGTCTTGGCTCTTCTCTCCTTTACTCTCCTGAGTTTCTGTCTCAAAAAGTGCTCCATCAAATAATAGAACCACACACCTGTATTAGTAAAGCAGGAGTCTTACTTTGGTGCATTTTACCGTATTTGCCGGCGTATAAGATGACTTTTTTGCCCTGAAAACATGCCTCCAAGTGGGGGGTCGCCTTATACGCCGGGAGGACTCCGACTCCCACTTCGAGCTTGAGTTGCAGCCGGGAGGAGGCTGGGGGAGCGGTGTGTGTGGGGGGCGGGTGTCACTGCCACGCGCTGCGCAACCTTTCCCCTCTTCCTTCCTTAGCGGTGTGGGGAGGAGAGGATTCAAGATCCTCACGTGCGGCGTATTTTTTTTTTTTTTTTCTTTTGCACGCAGGTTTTGCATGCGGGCGGCTGTAGGTTAAGGATGGGGAGCCCCGGGTGGGTTATCAGGTTTTACGGTGCTTCCAACATGTGCGAACGGTGGGAGAGTGGAGAAGAGAGCGAGCGAGCGCCCGCTGTGTGAAATCCTGCCACAAAGCAACACTGGGGGAGGCAGTGTATAAATTTACCAGGTTAATGTAGCAATGGTGATTAATGCCCAGAACATTGTTTGCGGGTATTGGGGTGTGTGTGTGTGTGTGGTGGTGGTGAGGAGAGGTTGTCCTTTGAATGCGGAAAAGTAGGTGTGACCTTGTGTAGGAAAATAAAGAGATCCTTTTAGCGTGTTTGGCTTCTTTGCCTCCCTCGTTCGCTTTTGACGTGGAGATAATGGCCTTCGGGCGTGAGGGGAAGAAAACGGTAGCTGGATCATTTCAAATTTCACTTACTCTCCTGCCTCACTTCAATATGTCTGAGCGACTCCAGATACTGGAAGACTTTTTGAATGAAAGTGTTACCTCCATTTTTTTTTTTTAAAGAGGGCCACTTGGGGAAAAAAAAAGATTCTAAGGAATTCCTTGTTTCTTGATTAAAGAGAAGGCATTGAATATACTGTTCCTTGGCAGCCTTTTCAGTGTCCGGTTTTTGGTGTGTGTGTGTGTGTGTGTGGAGAGAGAGAGAGAGAGAGAGAGATCAGCTGTATTGAGAAGAGAACGTTTCCTGTGTTCTCATTTTATTTACAACATATTTTACGCTTAATGGTAAGCAATGAAAAATATTTTTAAAACTCATTTCTAAACTCCATAGCTATTTGCATATTCTTGGTTCAAAATTGGATTAGCTCATTTCAAAATTGTCCAAAGCAGAAAAGTGCAAAAAAAAAAAAAAAAGTGCAAAAGTGGAAGGTGTGTGGAAGAGGGGTAGTCTTATACGGCGAGTATATAACAAACTCTATATTTTGAGTGGAAATGTTGGGGGTCGTCTTATACGCCCAGTCGTCTTATACGCCGGCAAATACGGTATATGCATTCTGTCAAAACAAGATGGATGACTTGGATGTCATCCTCCCCACTGATGGAACCGGCAGTTCACGTATGTTCATGTATAGTTCATATTTCTCCAGGAGACAAGTTGTACACATTTGTGTTTTGAATCTGGGAGACAGCTTTCACATGTATAGCAAAATAATTGAAGATTCCTTCCCTATTGACATTTGCAGTGTACGAACAGATGCCAGGTTGTTTTGTCAAAATAACATCAGCTTGCTTGAAACAGTATCCTGTTAGAAAACAATCTTTTCCTGGTTTTTAATCCAAGTCAATAAGAGAGTTAATGTTTTATGGTTATAGATCAAATCAATTCAGAGTTCTCACTCAAGACACAAATGATCAGGCTCAGATTATCATATTTGCAAGCATTGTGTGAGGAACTAGCTCTCTAGAGAAGTCAATAATACTGGAAAAAGTGAAAATAGAAAGAAAAAGTGGACGACCAACAGCAAGATGGGTGGATCCACTGGAAGATCTGCAGGATCCAGTTCAGAGGTTCCCTTAAGTGGAATGGCACTGATTACAAGGAATGGCTGAAATCTTTGATTTCCACATTAATGTTTAATAAAAATGTGTTTTTTCATTAGTGTTGGGCTTCTATAGGGGTCATTATAGAGGTGTTAGAGTCACTATGGCATCTGTAGATGCCACGGTGATGACCTCTGCTGTACAATTTTGGTAGATTTTTGGAACATTAATTTAGCGAATTAAACAAAAACATGTATCTTACTACAGAGAACAAATTAAAGACATTCAGGTGCAACATATTGCTTGCTGGTCTGGTTTTTTTTAACAGTTTCAGTAATGTGATTTCTGTACCTGCCAGTTGAAGTGAACCAGTTTATGCTAGCAGTTCAGGAAGAATTTTGCAATAAAATTCTAATGGCAAACATAAAAGGCTAAAGTTTATTAAGATATAAAAATATTCTAAGTAGGATGAAAATACAAACATGGTTGGAGAAAACATATAGATTTAAAGCCAGAAAATATTTTTGTTAGGTGTTTTGCCAGAAAAATATAATAAAGGGAATGCATATTTAATACTACCATTTTGATGGCAGCAAGAATTGTATTTGTACAACATTGGAAAAATGTAGACTGGTGTATGATATGCAAGTCATTCATCCTTCAGATGAAATATAATTAAAAAAATAGATTGTGCGGAAGTGGATAGGTTAACATTAAAGATAAAGGATAAAAAAGACAAATATTTTTTTTAACTTGGGATTTGTTTTACCAATGGTTAGATAATAAAAGTAGAAATTAGAAGTTGAAAGAATACTATTATATACAAGTAATATTATTCTTACTATTATTATGTATATGTAAAATGACCCAGACAACACACTGTTTATTAAATACTTATATATGTTAAAAGAAAAATGTATAAATAAAAAAAAAGAATATTCTAAGTAATTGGAATAGGGATAAAGAGGTGGAAGAGTATAAAGCACTGCTTTGCACACACATCTTTTCCTAGGACTACTGTGCAGAGAAACCAGGTTTGACAATATCCGTCATTAAGAACTTGCACTTTACTTTTGCTGAGTATTTGCAACATGAAAATCTAAAATCCATATCATATTGGGTGAAAATTTGCACAGATTGTTCAATAAATCAAAATGCTTGTTTTTTAAAAAAATCCCTATATCATGTAGACTGGTGTATGATATGCAAGTCATGAATGCATGTTTTGATGGCTGCAAACAGGAGGAAAAGTTTGGGTGACCTCACCTGCACTTATTCTGAGGTTGCAAAAGTGTTTTAAGTTATAACGTTGTCTCACTGTGCAAGCAGGACTGTGCAGGCAGGATGATTCATTTGTTAAAAGTTTGTCTGTGTTTGTGAACAGTAAAGGATAATTCTGAATTAGAATTCGTGTATGTAGCAACAGAAATAGCACTTAAAGTTATATACCACTTCTCAGTGCTTTACAGCCCTCTCTAAGCGGTTTACAGAGTCAGCCTATCAGCCCCAACAACCTGGGTCATTAGTTTATCGATCTCAGAAGGTTGGAAAGCTGAGTCAACCTTAAGGTGGTGAGGATTGAAGCCCTGGCAATTAGCAGAATTAGCCTGCAATTCTGCATTCTATCCACTGCACCACCACAGCTCCTGCAAGCTATATGAAGTTGTATAACAGGTCCGGATGAGAGCCAATTCTGGCCTATCTTACCATACAACATTTACCGCCACCAGGGTCAAATGAGACATCTTTCATTGGACTGTTATAATTTCAGATTCCATCTTGGATCAGTAAGCTTAAGAAAAAGATAATAAGTAGTAAAGAAAGAAAGCTTTTTCGAATCCATAGAAAGTTAGTACAGTAGATGATACTGAATTATATTGCGATGGTTAGGAAGGCAATTTCTAGTTCTCAAGTCGGGGTAGTTTTTAAAAAGACAGGCTTAGAAAGATTCTAGCTCACTTATTGAAGGAGTTATTGTGGTGCTGAGGATTTAAATGTTTTCTGTTCTGTCCATGGATTGAAAGAGGTACAGGCAGTACTGTGAAGACTAGCAGAAGATATAGCACTCTTTTACCTGAGGGACTGTATCAATGGCCATTTGTCATTAGAAAGTTTCGATATTTTATTTTTACAATTCTTTGAACAAAGTTTTGTATGCAGCTTCCTTCTCTTCTTTCTCTACCCTCCCTTCCCTTCCCTGGGGAATAACTAAATTGTACAGTATGACATAGAGGAGTATATCTCATTATGTGTTTTTTATGGCAATGCCAAATTTTTAATTCATAGAGGTCAGGAGTATTTCTTTCAGGACAATAATTCAGCCTTCTCTAGCTCTTTAGGAGCTTTGCACAATGATTAATGTGCACATAATCCTTTCAGATGTAAGTGAACTCTCCAAGCCCTCCTGTTCTTTTGTTTTACCTATGGTATGATAGAAGGGTAGAAAGCAATTTAGGAAAATTGTTAACCCCCCCCCCCAACTGCCACATTATTTCTGTAAAAAGGTTGTCATAAATCCTCAAAGTTGATTAATTTTTGTCTTAATATCTCAGCAGTAAAGGCAAGTTCGAACCATAATAATATTTGAAAATATCTCTGCTGTTTTATACATACGTGAGACTATTTGTAGCCATGCTGTTTCTGAAAACTAGCATTGTGAGATACCCAATTCAACTTCCTGGTAGTCTGACCTTTCTTTAAAAAAAGAAATAGTAGATTTTAGATTTTACTAGATGGGACTACAGTTTATTTATTTATTTATTATTTATTTATTGAATTTATATTGCCGCCTATTCGCCCATGGCGACTTAAGGTGGCTTACAGAATGTAAAACCATATTTAAAATTAAAAAAACAACAACAATAAAAACTAACAAAAAATCAAATTAATAAAGTACAGTAGAACCAAATCTGGGAAACCCCCCCCCCCAAAAAAAATAACCCACAACTCCCACCCCTGGCACCGCCGACAGCAGATCACACGAGCCATTTGATGGGCTCCATCCCGTATCCTTAGTTCTTGACTTAAGGACTACAATTGAGCCCAAAAGTTCTATTGCTAAGTGAGAAATTTGTTAGGTGACTTTTGGGCCTCGTTTTACGACTTTTCTTGCCACCATTGGTTAAGTAGATAATTTCAGTTGTTAAATTAGTAACGTGAATCTGCCTTCCCCTTGTCAGAAGGTCACAAAAGCGGAGCACATTATCCTAGGACACTGCAATTGTCATAAATATGAAGCACTTGTTAAGAAGTCCAATCATGTGGCCATGGAGGTAGTACAGTGGCTGTAAGTGTGAAAAATGAGCATGTGACTTTTTTTTAGTGCTATTGTAACTTCGAATGGCCACTAAACAAACTGTTGTATGTTGAGGACTACCTGTATTAGACATTACAGAGATAGGTGGACAAGATTTCCAATATTTAAATGTACAGTTGGTCCTCCACTTTAGAACTACAGGTAGTCCTTGACTTATGACCACAATGGAGCCCAAAAGTTGTTAAGTGAGACATTTGTGAAGTGAGTTTTGCCCCATTTTATGACCTTTCTTGTCACAGTTGTTAAGTGAATCACTGCAGTTGATAAGTTAGTGACATGGTTGTTAAGTGAATCTAACTTCCCCATTGACTTTGCTTGTCAGAAGGTCACAAAAGGTGATCCACATGACTCTGGGACACAGCAACGGTCATAAATATGAATCAGTTGCCAAGCATACGAATTTTGATCACATGATTATGGAGATGCTGCAATGTTCATAATGGTGAAAAACGGTCGTGAGTCATTTTTTTCAGTGTGGTGGTAACTTTGAATGGTCACTAAATGTACTGTTGTAAGTCAAAGACTTCCTATATTCATTTATTTTAAAAAACCTGATAAACATTGCAGAAATAAGATAATGCATGGAAATATTGTACCATAACAGTTGAATAAGATTTTAATAGAAATCTCTCCACCATTGTAGTTAGAGGGTATGCCTTGTTACAAAATTTCTGATATGTAGTTCTTCACTGTTTGTTTAGGATATTTTAATGATAGAGAGTGCCCAGTTTTGAGTTACATCAAGCTTCATCAACAACCGTTTGCTAAATTTTTCTATAATTTGAGCAGAATGGTCCTGGATCTACAGAAAAAGAAGCTACGCCATCTGTGTGATATCAGCTGTGTTCTGATCCTTCAAAAAGCTTTTACAGACTAACCTTATCCAGTTTTTTCATTTTTAGTTCTTCATAAACTTTTTCATTCTCCTGTAGGCAAACACGTGCATTTGTATAAATTGGCCTGAGTTTTCAGTGTTGTGCCTTGATCCTTTTATATCTATCCAAGATTCATTGCATGTTTTTCTTATCTGTCTAAATGTTTATCCTTCCATCCCCATAATCTTCTCTATAATACCTAAATGCTGTTCCTTTCCTTCAAATGACTCTTCCCTATCTTTATCAGTTTACTATAGACTTAACAGTGCCTCCCAGAGTAACTGAGTAATGCCATCTCTTATGTTCTTCAAAACCCCTATTAGCGTTATGCATTTTCTAATTATTGTAGCTTTTTGAATTTCAGTATTCCCCAGTTTATCTTCCTCCTGTAATGTTGAACTGTAACTTTCTTTCTTTTTTTTTTTTAACCAAACCTGGGTTCTAAAAGATGTAGTTCAGCATATCTGGAAGACAACAGCTGTCAAAAAGCAACCTAACTTATTCTATACCTCAGCATAACCACATCCTCACTTCCTTCCTCTTTCTGAATGTTGAATTTTAGATCTGTCTTTCTTCACTCTACATGTGATTGGTGCAATATAAATTAAAATGAACAACTCAATCATAGGTATGATAGTAAACTTCACTTTGTTGTTAGATAGCAATATCAAACCTAAGAATACTATCTTCAGTTTTTAAATTGACATTCTTGCAAAAAATGGAAGTACACTACCTTTTATTACACATGTGTAGGACACTATATAAAACATGTGCTCAGGTATTTAAATTATGTTAGTGTTTTGTGTTCAGAACTTGCAGGTGCATAGTTTAGTAGAAAGTTAAACAGGATTCTTTGAGACATTAGAAGTTGTTTCTAGCTTCTAAATTGCTTTGCAAAGTGTTGCTGATGTGAATAAATTATATTGCTTTTCTTCTTTCTAGGTTTGCATTTCTGCTGGTGCAAACATTTTGGTGCCTCCAAATGAAAGATTGTTTGCAGACTATTAATTTCAATTATTTACCAATATTGCTGGATAAGAAAATGTGTTTTCCTTTGTTGGAAGTCAAAACAACAATCAATATTTTTAATGTCCTCTTTATTTATATACATATTGCCTTTGTATGGAATCTTACTTATATTGCCAATCAAGTCCACAGTTGCTCATTTTAAATATTGTCAAACTTCTTCACATTTCCCAATCATCCACTGGGTTGCTGTCAACATTTATAAACTTATAATTTATTATAGTGCCTCAGATATTGAAAAATATCCTGAAGAAAGGAGTGGCAAACTACTTCCTCATTGTTGCTAGGCTCTCTGCCCAGACATGCTTATTAAGACGTCAAGAGTCAAGCTAACTAGAGTCCTTACCTTTCACCTTAGTAAGACAATGGTCCCATTAATATAGGAAGGCTTTCTTGTTTACCTTCTTTTCTAACTGTTAGTTTAAAAGTACAGACAAGAATAGTCGTCTTGTTTTTAAAATGCAGGATGCTGCCACTTTGGAAATAAATGTTAATACAGGGAAATTTTCACTACCCATTTAAGTACCCAATTAAGAAGGACGTTTTCCTAGGGCAGGGCAGGGCAGGGCACATTTTATGGGCTCTGAAGTATCTGAAGATTTTGCCAGTGAAATTTGATATACAACTGAATTTCACTGTAGAGATATGGGGCTATAATTTTTGAAAATAGTATGGAAATACAGCTGCAATTCAATTTTGTGAAGCAACCTATAGTAAGTAGTTCCCTTCATAAGATGAAAAGCTGCCCCATTCACTTCACCAAGCAATTTTATATTGTCTGGAAATCTCCTTTGGCACTTTTAAATGTCCAGAAACCACTTCTAGCAATTCTAGTAGTTGAATTGGCAATACAAGAAAAGATTCCTGCATATACATTGCAAAATCTGTTTTTATGCTAAGTGCTGGAGAAGGCCTTGCAGTGAAATCTTATAGTGAATTACCTGTACTCTTTAAAAGGTGAGAAAAAAACATATCTCAGGGACATGAAATTCTCATACTCCCACCCATAAGCATTCCCATCTACCATGCCCCTCCCAAATTTAATCCCAAACCTTTAGAAAAACAGTAGGCCATTATTGGCCTGGCTCAGAGGAAAGCAAGTTGCAACACCCATGCTGGATTTTTTTTTAATCACAAGCCAAACTTCAGGTTATTTGGGTGTGTGTGTGTGTGTGTGTGTGCGTGTGTTAATAAAAGAAAAGGGGAAAAAAGAACCCAGTCTTCAGCATCTGTGTCTTTATAAAAGAGGATACTGTTCTGTTCCCAACTTTCTTATAGTGAATTGGAAGATTGGCTTGCTCCTCTAGCTGGAATGGGTGTAGAAAGTAATTGGGAATCTTGCTTTTTGGGAGCTGATCATACAAAGTGTCCTTTTTTACATTTAGATGGATGATACCTCCCCATTCAACAGAGAGGGATGGAGTATCTTTTCCAAACAGACCATATGTACAGCAGTGAGGGTTAACCCTTTTGGGCGCGGAGTGTCAAAACATCAGAAAATGCCTAACCTGACTCTGCTGGAATGTCATACCTGCCGCCCCAAGAAACCATTCTTTATGTCTCTCACACCAATCTAGACCATCCTGGATGGTAGCACTTGGCAGTGCCAAGACTGGGCTCAACTCCTGTTCCTGGTTACTTGTGCCCGACAATTATTTCTTTCCATATTTTGTGTTGTTTTGTACAGTACAGTACAGCAACCTTGTTATCCTGAAAGGTGGGAGTTGGCCATAGTAACTCAGAAAGATTTCCATGGCTTGGGTTGAAATTAAAACCTGATTCTCTAAGGTTCTAGTAGTTTAATCACTATATGTTGGTTCTGTACACAGCAGATCAATGGATATTAATTTTATGAATTGATTCTGAAACTTTTATGGTTTGGCAAATGTTTATAGTCTGCATGATTAACTCCAGTCACATCCAGTGAAGCACTGAGCTGTCACAGTATATGTTGAACATAATAAATATTGAGAGCATAAAGCGTAATTGAGAATATGCGGACTGTTGCATTTGATGTAGAAAAAGTATTATTTGATGAATATATAAGTAAATAATGAATCATAAAGGTGAAAAAAATATCAGTCCTTCTGAAATCTAGCTGGACTTCTAGCTAAGCAGTCATTATGTATGCGAGTAGAAAAATCTCATTATGAGGTTTTTTAAGAAAGCTTTTTTTGGTCCTTTGCTATTAATAAGATTGCATGGAAAAGGTATATTTCTCACCTTGATTTTCCTGTGCAAACAGTGAGTACTATTTTACTGTTTCATTTTACCCGAGGCAGCAATTCTAGATACTTTATTTCTATCTCTCATGAGTTTAATGATACTATTGGATGATGAGAGGTTAGTGACCTTTTTAAAGCAGAGTGCCAAACAGGGAACTTTGATTTTTTCCCCCAGTCAGAATGAAAACCAATCCTAAAATAATCCCAAATGTTAACTGGACAAGAAAAACTTTATTAGGCAATTCAGTCTCTCTTGAAAAATGTTTGAGAGTAGGTAGATATAAACTACTAGAAAGTTTTAACTCCAAAATCACTCCATTGTTGGAATCTTTAAAGTATTACTTCAGTTTTAATACTGTTTTTCCAATAGGTAATACTCAGATTAACAGAGTATGAAGGGACCTTGTAGGTCATCTAGTCCAATCCCACGCCCAAGCAGATCCTACTCGATTTTTGACAGATTGTAGTCCAGTCTCTTCTTGAAAATGTCTAGTGATGGAGTTCCCACAACTTCTGAAGGTTCCATTGGTGGTTGATTGTTCTCACTGTCAGAAAATTTCTCCTTATTTCCAGGTTAAACCTCTCCTTGTTCAGTTTCCATCCATTATTCCTTGTCTAGCCTTCAAGCGCTTTGGAAAATAGTGTGACCCCCTCCTCTCTGTGGAAACCCCTCAAATATTGGAAGACTACTATCATGACCAAAACTGGATAATATATATCGTCTGTACAGTATTATAAAACAGGAGCAGTAGAACCCAGGGTATATATTCAGTGCTGGTTAAGTAGGGGAAAATAACCCAATGGTCAAAGGCCCAATTCAGTCCCTATTTTATTCTTTAGAATCCATTCACCTGCATCATCATCAGAAATATGTCTTCCTTGAAGTAGGTAACAAATGAAAGCCTAGTATCTATTATTTAAACCTTAAAATGAGCTATGCAGTAGTTTAAACTAAGAAATCCAAGTCTCTAAAATAAGTAGGGAATCCTCCCTCAGAGAAAAAAACATCCACAATTCTTTGATCCCAGTACTCTTTTCCTCAGTAGGTCTGCTTGTGAATTCACCTTTGATGATACTGGACCGATTACTGAAAGTCACCGAACCATTCTTTCGCTTTCTTTATTAATTCCATGGCTAGCAATAAAATATCTTTTCTATGTAGCATAAGCATTTCCTATGTATATATGGGATTTGAGACATAATTTTGGAACCTGTATTTAACTTTTTAATCCTTGGCACTGTTGCCAAATATTTGCCACTTGAAAGAAATGTTCCTGGATTTGGATACACTAAATACTCTAGAAAAAAAAAGTTGCTTCCACATTTAGCCCCATCCAGAATCTTCCTTAGATGACTAAGAGAAGATATTATTACAAGCTTGGGGTAAAAAAATTCATTTGCAGCCTTCAGAATAATGACTTTAAGTTTTCCTTTTTTTACCCATATGCCAATCAGCAGATGCTAATCTATATGATTTTCATTGACATAAATTCATTATGTCAAATTTCTATCAGATATGCTTTTTAATCCTTGGCACTGTTGCCAAATATTTGCCACTTGAAAGATTGAAACAACAATTGCTAACAATTGCTTTGGGTATACATCTTATCAGAACAAAACTTTAGGCTGAATGCCAACAAACAGCCAGTGCTTTTCTATCATTTCCAAATGTAGCCCTGTTTCGTGTTGTGCAATTAGGATGACTGAAAAGAATCAATACAGCATTTCTGGGACAGATTTTGCATGTTTTCCTGTTGCAAACATGACATTAGCTGCCCAAACTCCTGACACTTGTATGCAGAGTCATTTCTTGTAAGTAGCGTTCTCCGAGCTTGTGATTTGGTTTTGTAACATCTTCAGTGGAGTTTAGGGAATGTCTAGTGTTCTTCTGCTTATAAGGGCATCATGTGGTCAGTAGGTCTTGTGATGGGGGGAGGGGTCACGTCAGGGGAAGGTGTTGTGATGGGTCTGGGAAATTACAGAAATGATTGAGAGAAGAGAATATATGTAGAAAACTTTGGGGAAAAGCCCCAGTTCTCCAGTGAGCAAAATGCTTAGTCAGTTGATGCTGATTGTATTATGGATATTTGTGACCTTAAAGGAAGTGCAGCTGGGAAACTAATTTGAAAGCTGTATACCAGAGGTGTCCAACCTTGGCAACTTTAAGACTTGTGGACTTCAACTCCCAGAATTCCTCAGCCAACAAAGTTGGCTGAGGAATTCTGGGAGTTGAAGTCCACAAGTCTTAAAGTTGCCAAGGTTGGACACCCCTGCTGTATACCTTCAAGTGAACTGGCAATGCTCTTATTTAGAATTAGAATTAGAATTCTTTTATTGGCCAAGTTTGATTGAACACACAGGGAATTTGTCTTTGTGCAAATGCTCTCAGTATACATAAAAAGAAAAGATACATTCGTCAAGAGTCAAGAATCATAAGGTACAACACTTAATAATAGTCATAGGGTACAATAAACAATCACATCATATTAGGAAACAGTCAATATAAATTGTAAAGATACAAGCGACAAAGTTACAGTCATACAGTCACAAGTGGGAGGGGTTGGGAAATAAGGAGTGGTGAGGAGATTAATAGTAATAGCAGTGCAGACTTTGTAAATAGTTGGACAGTGTTGAGGGAATTATTTGTTTAGCAGAGTTATGGCGTTTGGGGAAAAACCTGTTCTTGTGTCTAGTTGTTCTGGTGTGCAGTGCTCTATAGTGTCATTTTGATAGCAAATGGATTGTTTATGGTGTGGGTGTATAGAGTTCTGATAGCTAGATCCCTATTTAACACAAATATCATGAAATAACTTCTCCCATTAATTCTACACGTCTGCACATTTACATATATCCATCTCTTGGAGTGTGTTATTTCTACCACACTGTGAACATCTTGAGATAGCAAGCCAACAATTAGCAATGCATAGCAAACTCAGATTTTCAGCCAAGTTTCATTTCAGGTTCAAGAAGTTTGAGTAGAAAGCATCAATCAAAATTGGGGTATATTTTTTTTTTGAAGTAAAGGTAGAAAGGTTTAAAACACTGCAACTCCATATATTTTATGACCAAGTAAAACATATGTGTACTCATTGTGAAGTATATGCTGGAATAGCTGTAGCACTGCTCACAAGCCAAAATGCAAGGTGCTACTTTAGGAATAGAAGGGGATAGAGAGAAAGTATTCTGATTAGGTCAATGCAGCAAAATAATCTCTTAGGAGCCAGGGTCCTTCTTTAGAAAGAAAATGCAAGTTTTCTGCTGAGAAAATAAAAATGCTCAACAATAGCAATAGCACTTAGACTTATATACTGCTTTACAGTGCTTCACATCCCTCTCTAAGCGGTTTACAGAGTCAGCATATTGCACCCAACAATCTGAATCCTCATTTTACTCACCTCAGAAGGATGGAAGGCTGAGTCAACCTTGAGCCAGTCAGGATCAATGTCTTGACAATGGGCAAAGTTAGCCTGCAGTTGGCATTCTAACTATTATGCCACAATGGCTCAATCTAAGGAACATGTCTATGGAACTATTGATTTTTAAAAATCTTTTCTAATATTTCTTTGTCCAAAATGTGATTGATACATGAGACATCAAATAAGCTCCACTGGTTTTATGTCATTGTTTATTTCCTTTTATTGCTTAACTATAATTTTCCACCAGACTGTTTGGCCCACTAAGGCAAGAATTAAAGCTTTATTTGTAGGTGGGAAAAGCTTGAAAAATCAGATTTGGATGTTTATGTTTCTGTGGTTATTTCTTTACTTCAAAATAATCTTTTATTTTTTGTTTAGAATATTTTATATATTACTTTTAGGGAAGAATAGTTTACAAACAGTAACAATAAGAACAATAAATTGCAGCTCAACTGTTAGCAATAAAAGTGTAAATATTACAGAACCAGAACAACAACTAAACAACAGGAATGAACTATCATGCAAATGATCATTACACTGTACATTGTAGGAGAAAGGTTGAAAATTTTCCACCTGGTTTTTATCACTTTAAAGAGTGATGGGATTATTATTTTGTTCATGCAAACTTCTTGTGTTCTTAACATTTACATCAGGAGTCCACAAACACTGCTGGCTGGAGAATTTTGGGAGTTGAAGTCCACAAGTTTGGAGAGCTCTCATCTATATAATAAGCCAAAACTCAGACCTCTCATCTATATAATAAGCCAACTTTGTTACTGGGGTATACTGATTACAGAAAGAATGGATCTAAAAAAAAATTCACCTGGTGCCATAAATCAAGTGCTGTACTCCTTTCGAAAGCTTGGCAACATGGATTTTTGTGGTGTAGAAATGGTAACAGTAGTTGGTGGGCAGGATTTGAGCTGGTATTGAATAAGTTTAAATATGACAATTATGCCATCATAATTGACTGTTAGCAATCACTGCAGATGTGTCCCTCACCTGGTTCTTTGGGTCTTCCAAGAGTGGACCCATTAACAGTGGACATGAGCCCATCCACCTTGCTTATGGTCATCCTCTTCTCTTTCCTTCCATCTTTCCTAGCATAGAGTGTGTTCTACAGAAAGCTGGGTCTTTGTGTAAGATAATTTGAGCTTGGTCATTAATGCCTCTAGTCAGAACCAGGGATGGGATCTGACCGGTATAGCTACGGTTCTGTTGCTCTGAGTTGTGTGTGCATGTGCGCTTTGTGTGTGCGAATCACGTGAGTCGTGCAATTTACGATTTCTGCTGAGCTGCCCAGACAGCTGAGCAGCGCTGCGTGCAAGTGTGCAGCGGTTGGAAAAGCCCTTTTTCCTGCTTTTTCAACAGCAGCTGTGTCGCGCAAAGCAGCTGCGGTTGAAAAAGCAGGAAATAAAGGTCAGGTAAGAACCCAGGTGGGCGAATGGGCCAAAACAGCCGCAGACATAGAACAGGTTCTATGTATGCTCTCTGTCTGCTGCTCTTCAGAACTACCGGTTCTACAGAGGTGGACAGAACCGGTAGAATCCCACCCTTGGTTAGAACTATGGGCTGATTTGTGCAATGATACATATATTGCCTGGGTATGATATTCTCAGGAGTCTTCTCCAACATCAGAGTTGATGAACATCAATAATCTTTCTAGCCTGCTTCTTCAAAGTCCCAAGTTTTGCTTCAGTAATCTGAAAGTGAAAATGTAGCTACTACTATGGGTCATCCTTCCTGAAGAGACATTGCAATATTCATATTTTCTAAGTAATTTACCAAACACCCAGGCCATACAGACTACAGGTGGTCCTTATTTAATGACAATAATTGGAACCAAAATTCAATCATTAAGCAACATGGTCATGGGTCACAAAAAAAAAAAAAAAACACATGACCATGCCTAGCAATGGTATCTCCAGTCTCAGTTGCTGTCATGAAAACGAGGATCTCAATGAGACTTGCTGCAGCTTCCCCATTGCTTATGAGAAGCCAGCAGGAAAGATAATAAATCATAATGCAACTTGCCCCACCTTGTGCAACCAGATGGTGGGACGGAGTGTGTAGGATCTTAACTAGGGCTTATTCTGAGGGTAGGACTAATATTAGGCACACATGTAAAATCAAGCTAAGGCTTATTTTTGGGATAGATCTTATTTTTTGGGAATGATGGTACCAGTGCCCATACCCTATAATGGTGCCAAGTTCTGAGTACTGGCGTGCAAAATCTTCTGGTTATTGACTGCCAGCTAGAGCCAATGAGGTTATACCCAATTCATGTCTGTTACGCTATTGTTATTAACCGCCATTTATTCAACTTTTTTATTTTTATTGCTGTAGCCATTTCTTTAAATTTTTTAGATTGATGTAGTCAAATCTCAATTTTATAGCAGTCTGATGGCATTTACTTCTCCATATTTTAATTTTATAGTTACTGTCAGGCATGATATTCTTCCGATTAAAATCGGAATTCCGATTTTTTTGGGAATCGCCCCCTCCTTTCCCCCCACCCCTTCTTCTCCTCCTTCCCCTCCCCTCGGAGGCCCCGAGTCAGGAGTTGCTGGCGCGGCTCCGCACGGCTCCAGTCCCGCGTTGCCTCAGGAAGGGAAAGGCAAAAAGGAAGAGCCGCGGCGGCGCTTTGCAACGACAGCAGCGGCTCCTGGTTTTGCCTTTCTTTTCCCGAGGCAACGCGGGACTGGAGCCGCGTGGAGCTGCGCCGGCGGTAGCAACTCCTGACAGCCCCAGCCGGATACCTGAGCGGAGCCCGGGCGGTGTGAGCGGAGGCCGCTGAGCGGCAGGAAAAGGGAGCTGGGCCAGCCACAGACCAGCCTCCGTGCAACACGCCGCCGCCCGGCCCCGGCGAGGGAAAGCAGCGGGCGCTCCCTGGGCGCGTGGCGGGGGGTCTCTTTTGTCCGGCCCCGATTTTTTTTCCAGAGCGGAATATCATGCCTGGTTACTGTCCTTATGCTTTTCAGGCACAGGCTGTTTTTATGTTGTAGTTGTTCATTTCATTACCTTTTTTACTCTGTGTTGGTCAAATATTGAAATAAAGATGTATTACAAATGGTAGAGATATTGGAGAGAAGCATCAACTTTCCCACTTCTCCCCTTTGTTTTGTCGCAATTGATTGCAAAGTAAAGGATGCTTGAAACAACACGTATGATAAGATTGAAGAATTGTATTATTTTGTCTATTACCACATATGGTCCTCCATTACCATTCCTGAAGCCTTTTAAGAAAGATTATGCTACCAAAACTTGGCAGCGTTTTGTCAGTGTTTGGTAGTATAACTCTTATATTAAAAAATATAAAATAAAAAGCAAGCTGTAAAAGGCTATCAATTAATATACTTTACATTGAGGCAATCAGATTCTGTAAAAGGTGAATTTATGCTTTTGTCACCACAAATTTCCATTCTCTTGCAGTGCTCAAAGGCTAAGAATTTTCTTTGAAAACCATGTACCTCCTGCTGTCTTCCCACTCCCTTAGCTCTTATGTATAAAGCACAAAAGACCAGGGTCAAGTTCCAATTACCCTGATTTATTATTTCTCATGCTTATACACACTCAGGAATATACACAATTAACAGCTCTATTTGGGTGCTAGATCAGGGTCAGCAGAATCAAAGAGGTTGAATCTAGTCCATTTGTGGCTATGCAGCGATTCCAGGCTGATTCCTTCTTTGACTCCGCCCCCAGGTTCTGCCACTCATCCTCCTGCATCTGCCAAGTATTACAAATAATATTATCAGAGCCCAAATGATATTCTGTCTATTGCTGAGATATTGCTGAAGGTATTGTTATTCTCCTTTTAAGATTTTTGTTCCAGAACAATAATTTCTTGCAATGTTTCCAAAAGGAGCATCCTGATGGGAATCATCCTGATTCATGGACTCTACTTGTGCTGAGTTAGTTCACTAATTATTCTGAAGAGCATTTTCTATTTGCAGTTTTAATGTGATTGAACGATGCCACTTCTATCTTTTCTCTTGGGAAGGCTATTTTCCATCCCACGATTGCTCCCATCAGATCTATTATGCTTACCTTTAATTTATCCTTTGGGGTATCTGGTAAATATGCTAAATCTTTCCTGATATTCATATCAAGGTTGGCAAATTTGTTCATCACTTAATCCCACATAACAAATAGATCATAAGCCAAAGAGCTGTAATTTAATTTGCTTATTTTATTAGCAAGTTTTATATCAGGAGATGCCAAAGTAATATGAGGTATGCATATAGCTATTGTAAAATGCTTACTCTTAGTAAGAATAGGGAAACAATTATCACTTGCTTCTCCCCCCTCCCTTAATTACTGTATGCATGCCAAATTAGGAAGGTAGCAGGATTCTTGAACTGCACCTTCAGATTGCAGTAACAAATTTGAATTTTGAATGTTGTTCCGCCCTTAATAAGAAATTAGTAATAGGAGATACTTATGTGTGTTTGATCTCGGGGGCCGGGGGGACATGGTCAGGGCGCATGGCCAGCTTAATGTCACTCGTTGGGGCTCCATTTTTTGACCGCGATGACCTCCTGCAGCCCTCTGCCAGCAGAAACTGAGTATGCGACCTTCCCGGGCCTCCATTTTTGCTGGCAGCCGGCTGCAGCCAGTCATTGCAGCCAAAAACCGAGCCTGGGTGGGCCTTGTGTAGCCTCCCTGAGCTCCATTTTCACTGGCAGAGAGGCACCACAGGCTGGGCCTTTGCTGTTTCCAGGACATTCCTGCAGGCCAGATCTAAGCACCCTGCAGGCCGAATCCAGCCCCCTGGCCTTGAGTTTGACACCCCTGCTGTACACGGACATACAAATCTCCCTGCTTCAAACATATGGAAACTAACCCATAGAGGAATTTTTTTTTACTTTAAATCTATGAATTTATCTTACTTAGGAAGACTTTATATGGGGAAGCATTTGAAATTATTTTATGTATGTTATGTAATCATATATTCCCCACCTTTATTATTTTGATAAATAACTCAAGGCAGTGAAAATACATAATATTTTTTTCCTTCTCCTAATTTTCCCCCACAACAACAACTCTGTGAGGTAGATTGAAAAAAAAGTAACTTGACTGGCCGAAACTTGCCCAATCAGTTTTCATGCCTGAAGCAGGAGTAGAATTCACAGGCTGCTGCTTTCTAGCCTGGAGCTTTAGCCCCTACACCAAACTGGCTCTCTCTGTATACCTCTATATAATTATACCTATAATTTGGACATAAAACAACAGCCAGTTTGCAAAGAGGAAGAATTCTAGAAATTTATGTAATATGGTTTTAACACAAGACCATCAAACAAAATAATCAGCTAAGGCAACCCTAAAAGTGCTTTTCAAGAGGCAACTGAACTTTCTAGTTTTCCTTTGAAGACATTTTGCTTCTCATCCAAGAAGCTTCTTGATGAGAAGCAAAACATCTTCTTGATGAGAAGCGAAATGTCTTCAAAGAAAAACCAGAAAGTCCAGTTGCCTCTTGAAAAGACACCTTTGGGACAACCATGACCTGAGTGACTGAAGATCTCCATAGACATTTGGAATTTCGTTCTCTCCAGAGTGGTTGGACTATAATCTCCATCATTGCCACAGACATGTCCATTCTGGACCAAAGCATTTTTGTCTTCGAAAAGAAGTAAGCTTGAAACGAACATTCTCCTAAAGCAACGCTTTAGCATGGAATGAATTCCATTTGAACATATCAATCTATATGAGATGGGGGCCAAATTTCATGGTGAATACAAAATGTACCAGAACTGCTCTAAAGAATGCATAGCACCCTCCTCCCCTCCCCAAACTACAGAATGACGATGCCTTGATAACACAGTGGCTGTTCATGGCAATCAGTGGGGACTTTAATTTTTCCTTGTATATCACATTTTCAGAAACATGGGAGAGCGTAAAAAGAAAAAGGTTAGATTTCTATTATTATATCATCTCTGTTTCTATCTTGGCATAGTCTACCACTTGACCCATGATAGTTGCCTGCAGGGCCCATATTTGTCTTCTGGATTTATTCCCTCCTTCTCTGATGCCCCCATTGTCCATCTCATAGTCTGAGAAACATTTCCCTTTCTGCTTTCTGAATTATGTCCAATTGTCTTTGACACATTGCTTTTGTTAGTGGGGTATCTGGAATTTCCTACAAATATTTTAGACAATATTTTGCTTCATTCTTGCTACCTGGACTGTCTTTATAATTTATCTAACAATATAAAGCAGTGTTCCAATTTAACTACTGCTGTTGGGCCCTTTGATTGTAACACAAAAATAATGCCATTCCTATTTCTTGCTGAAGTGAAAAGCTTGGTGTTTGAAGGGACTTTGTGCTGCAGCCAGAATCTTTAAATAGGCAGAGACTTCAGAAGTAGTTTGCCATTGCCTGCTCCCTAGGGATGAGAGAGAGAGTTACTGGCCCAAGGTCACCCAACCGGCTTTGTGTTTAGAACTCATGGTCTTCCAATTTCTAGCTCAGTGTCTTACCCACTATACCAATCTGGCTTTCTGGTATCACTTCCCTTTATATTCTCTGTTGGTGGGACAGTGAAAGTTGTTTCTTTTTTCTCTAGTTAGGTTAATGGGCAGGTGATCCTACAGGTATTCAGGTACCAACAAAAGGACTTTACAGGTCAAGATCAGAACTTTAAATCTGTAGTCAGAAGCTAATTGAAAGCCACTGCAGGAACCACATTGTAAAGGTAATAAGTTTCCAACAATAGGAACTAGTTAGCACATAGGCTCTAACTTTAGCTTTCAAGGCATCTTTAAAGGCAATTTATATAAAGGGAGAGTAAATTGAGTGGTAATATGATATAAGTGTTGGTTATTGTAGTAAATGCCTCTTGTTCCAGGTAAGATTGCAACTGGTACATCAGCTGAAGTTGAGCTACTGCTGGTTTACTTAAAGTTTCCACTTGCTGAACTAGTGACTCTAAACCCAGGCTTGAATCAAAGTAGAGAACCAAGTTTGTTAACCAGAGGTTTTTTTTCCTATAAAGTTTATCTCTTGGCTTGCACAGTTTATTTAGATTTTTGTCATAATAGAGAAAAGCATCGTTTGGAATACTGGCTCTATTCGATGTCATATAGGAAGTTATTTTATTGAGTGATATCCATTATGCTATTTATGTCCACACTAGTCTGTATTAGTCTTATGCAGAAGTATTCCTTCCTTCCTTCCTTCCTTCCTTCCTTCCTTCCTTCCTTCCTTCCTTCCTTCCTTCCATCCTTCCATCCATCCATCCATCCCTGAGTGATTTTTCTTCTTTTTTCTTATAGGTGTAGGCTTGAAATTATTCTGCAGGAAATTATGTACAACAGTATTACAATATTATCCCTTTTGATGTGAGCAGCACTATGCAGAGTGCCTCATAGGAGTGAGAAATACTAAGCAAAAGAAAACAAAGCTATAATTTAACTTCTCACCTTTTTGTCTTTTCCAACAACTCTAACCCTTGCCTTTTCAGTCTACCATGTTCTACTCAACCCATTTACTCTTTCTTCATATTTGTGTCCTGTGATTTGATCCACATTCTTTCTAAATGACCAAACCACACCAGCATAACTTATTTTGTGCTGGTTACCCACTTTTGTCTTCAATCCATATATTTTCAGGGCTTCTTCATTCTTGATTCAAATACTTCTATCACATATGTGTCTGAAGCAACACATTTCCACTGAATTCAAATTTCCTCTTGTGTACCCAACTCTCATTTCCATATATAACAAAGCGAGCAAAAAGATGTTCTTGTATGTAGCAACTTTTGCTTCTTTTGACTAATGTTTGTCTATTCCCAATAATGTATTATTGTGTTTCTATCAGCATTTTTGTGTAAAGCACGAGTTCCTTATTGTTTGGGACATTAATTTTCAGATCCATATTTTGTTGCATGACACAATCTTCATCTCCCAAATGTTACTAATAATTGCCTCATTTATTTTTTCCAGTTAGAATTCCGCCAGACATCTTCCCAGAATTACTTAGACTGTAATTTTGCTTTCTGTGGTTTTGCTTTCATTCTTATTAACTTTCTCATTATATAGGGAAGCAATGGTATTTCAACCATCAGTCTTCACACATGCATTGAAAAAAGCAATGCAGACACTCTACAACAGGGGTATCAAACTCACTGCCCATGGGCCAGATGCTTCACACATCGGCCACCCCACCCCCAGTTTAGCAAAGGGGGAAAAAAAGCCTCAATACGTCACATGACAATAACGTGATGTCACGGGTTTGACAACTGTGCTCTACAAGCAAGTCATACTCATGTTGTAATGCTTTTCAGTTACTCCATCTACACCGGTAGTCTGAACTTGTTTTCAGCAACCCACCTACACTTATTGCTTTTTGAGGTCAGTCTTTTAAGCCAACATATGGATAGTCATTGTTTAGTGACCACAATTAGGGCTGGCAACTCATTTGTTAAGTGAAACAATCACTAAGTGAACTGTGTCTGTGTTTATGATTTTACTTCATCTTTTCTTTGCTTTACAGACCTGCAAAGGTAATAATGCAAAGTTTGGTTGCAATGTTACTTTTTCATCCCCTTTGTAATTGCAAGTGGTCACTAATCAAGGCAGTCACTAAACGAGAACTGTCTGTTCTGTTGTTTATATCCTATCACAGTGATCCCCAACCTTTTTTACGCCGCGGCCCGGTACCGGCATCAGCTGGGCGCCGCAGCCCGCATCAGCTGGCGCGGCCCCATCAGCTGGGCGCCGCCATCTTTTTGATGAAAAGTGCTTCCGGTGACCTCACCGGAAGCACTTTTTCATCAAAAAGATGGCATGCTCAGCGCTCGTGAGCTTTTCCGGGTAGAAATGGCTTTCTACCCGGAAAAGCTCACCGGAAGCGCTGGCGCCGCCATCTTTTTTTGATAAAAACGTGCTTCTGGTGAGCTTTCTACCTGGAAAAGCTCACCGGAAGCACTTTTTCATCAAAAAAAGATGGCGGCACCCAGAAAGCCAGCGGCCCGGTAGGACTTTTTCCACGGACCGGTGGTTGGGGACCCCTGTCCTATCAGATACAGCAAGAGTTAACATCCATTATACTTATACAGTGCTTAAAATATATGAAAGGAATAATATCATAGTACTAAGTAGCTGATCACATTATATATGTATGTGTACAAGCGTATAGGTTTGTTCATTTCCACATGTGCAGAATGTTTTCTGAATGAATAGAATTGTAAAGTCTCCATATGATCATACTGGCATTTTTTAAAGTCCATCTGGGTAAAATTTCATAGAAACCCTCATTAGCACAGCTCATTATTGTGAAGAAGATCTGCATATTTGTCCCTGTGTACTTTTAGCTTTTGTGTGTTAAGTTTTAATGGCCCAAAGTTTGCTTTGGGCAAACTGGTGCTATGTCATTTTCAAAACATCCAACTTGTGTTTTTTTTCTTTTTGTCTGTGGCATTTTGAAAGCCTATCTTTAGAGCTGAGTGCTAAATACTTCTGAGATTCTTAAATTGCTTCCTTTTGTGCAGTGTTGTATTCTGTGGCGCAGTTGCTGAATTCATATGCTCCTACTGCAGACTGACCTATATACACTGCTCAAAAAAATAAAGGGAACACTTAAACAACACAGTGTAACTCCAAGTCAATCACACTTCTGTGAAATCAAACTGTCCACTTAGGTAGCAACACTGATTGACAATCAATTTCACATACTGTTGTGCAAATGGAATAGACAACAGGTGGAAAGCAGAGGCAGTTAGCAAGACATCCCCAATAAAGGAGTGGGTCTGCAGGTGGTGACCACAGACCACTTCTCAGTTCCTGTGCTTTCTGGCTGATGGTTTGGTCACTTTTGAATGCTGGCGGTGCTTTCACTCTAGTGGTAGCATGAGGCGGAGTCTACATCCCACACAAGTGGCTCAGGTAGTGAAGCTCACCCAGGATGGCAGATCAATGCGAGCTGTGGCAAGAAGGTTTGCTGTGTCTGTCAGCGTAATGTCCAGAGCATGGAGGCGCTACCAGGAGACAGGCCAGTACATCAGAAGATGTGGAGGAGGCCGTAGGAAGGCAACAACCCAGCATCAGGACCGCTACTTCTGCCTTTGTGCAAGGAGGGACAGGAGGAGCACTGCCAGAGCCCTGTAAAATGACCTCCAGCAGGCCACAAATGGCATGTGGCTGCTCAAACGGTCAGAAACAGACTCCATGAGGGTGGTATGAGGGCCCGACGTACACAGGTGGGGGTTGTGCTTACAGCCCAGCACCGTGCAGGACGTTTGGCATTTGCCAGAGAACACCAAGATTGGCAAATTCGCCATTGGTGCCCTGTGCTCTTAACAGGTAAAAGCAGGTTCACACTGAGCACATGTGACAGACGTGACAGGGTCTGGAGACACCGTGGAGAATGTTCTGCTGCCTGCAACATCCTCCAGCATGACTGGTTTGGCAGTGGGTCAGTAATGGTGTGGGTTGGCATTTCTTTAAGGGGCCGCACAGCCCTCCATGTGCTCACCAGAGGTAGCCTGGCTGCCATTAGGTACCGAGATGAGATCCTCTTGTGAGACCATATGCTGGTGCGGTTGGCCCTCAGTTCCTCCTAATGCACGACAATGCTAGATCTCATGTGGCTGGAGTGTGTCAGCAGTTTCTGCAAGATGAAGGCATTGATGCTATGGACTGGCCCGCCCGTTCCCCAGACCTGAATCCAATTGAGCACATCTGGGATATCATGTCTCACTCCATCCACCAATGCCACGTTGCACCACAGACTGTCCAGGAGTTGGGAGATGCTTTAGTCCAGGTGTGGGAGGAGATCCCTCAGAAGACCATCCGCCACCTCTTCAGGAGCATGCCCAGGCATTGTAGGGAGGTCATACAGACACGTGGAGGCCATACACACACTACAGAGCCTCATTTTGACTTGTTTTAAGGACATTACATCAAAGTTGGATCAGCCTGTAGTATTTTTTTCCACTTTAATTTTGAGTGTATCTCCAAATCCAGACCTCCATGGGTTTCTAAATTTGATTTCCCTTGATAAATTTTGTGTGATTTTGTTGTCAGCACATTCAATTATGTAATGAACAAAATATTTAGTAAGAATATTTCATTCATTCAGATCTAGGATGTCTTATTTTTGTGTTCCCTTTATTTTTTTGAGCAGTGTATTATGATATATATAAACTTGTAAATCCCTTTTACTGTTTTTATTTTTTATTTGCTTTTTGATGACTACAGTCATGTAACACTCAATAGCCAGGGGTAGGATACATAAGCTCCCAAGAGAATTAGTTTAATATGCCCCTCAAAGGCTCTAACTGTGGTTGTGTCACAGCTTTAGAAAGTTAATCATTCCAGAGTGGGATCCTCAGTATGTACTACTAGAAAGGCAGAGTTTATTCAATTAGAGTAAAAATTATTAAAGAGACATACCAAGATTTTCTTCACACCACCTCCACCCATGAGAACCTCTTTGATTCTGGCTCTGTAGTGTAGTGAATTGGGCTCTTGTCTCAGAATGGCAGCAGCATATAGCCCTAGCATCAGTATATGCAGAAAATGGATATACTGGGGCCAACAATATTGACCTTGCAAAATGGTAGAATAGATTTGGGAAACAAAGGACAATGGCCTTACAAAATTGCCTTTGTTCTGAAGGAGGAAGGAAGGAAAAAAAATTGTCAGAAGGGATAATTCCTAGGTTTTTTTTAGCAGCTCCACATTGCTAAGGTTGAAATATTTTTAGAATCAATTCGCTTTCAAGTCCATGCTGAGATTAAGCCAGAGCCTTATATTAGCCATATATTAGGCCCAGAGGTGGTATTCAGCAAGTTCTGACCAGTTCTGGAGAACCGGTAGCGAAAATTTTGAGTAGTTTGGAGAATCGGCAAATACCACCTCTGACTGGCCCTGCCCCCATCTAGTCTCTGCCTCCGGAGTCCCAGCTGATTGGCTGGGTCTTCTTTGGTTGCCCTGTACAGGAGAATGGAGCTGGAAAGCAGGTTAGTGGGGTGGGGAGGAAATGGGATTTTGCAGTCACCTTCCTCCAGGAGTGGGGTGGAAGTGGAGATTTTACAGTATCCTTCCCCTGCCATGCCCACCAAGCCACACCCACCAAGCCAAGCCATGCCCACCAAGCCACGTCCACAGAACTGGTAGTAAAAAAATTTGAGTCCCACCACTGATTAGGTCTGTGTTAAATATATACGAACCATATAACATGTATACCTGAGCTAGCAGGAGATCTCAGTTTAATTCTTGGCTTTTCTACAAAAGACAAACTCTTTGGAAAACTGCTGTCTGTCAGGGTTGTCTGTCATCTGAACTAAGATGACAAATGATCGAAGTAGGAAATGGCCTTCTATCTTCCAGTGATGCCTTTCTTCTTCTTCCCCCACTTCTGCTTTAATGTCCTTGTTTTAGTGTTGGCATTTAGTAGTAGCAGCCCTTCAGATTCAAAGGGAAAAAGCTGCAAGAGATGCTTAGGAAGGGACTCGCAATAACAAGGATCTCCAATTCTTTAAAACAGCAGTGTGTTTTCCTCAGATTATGTGATCCTGGGGAAAGTATGCATTTAGTTTAAGGAGTTGCAACAGCTACTGCATGAATATTACTAAGTACCTTTGCCCCTTAAATCCACAGGACTGCATAACCTATATTAAAGTTGGTCACACAGTCATCTGGATGTTTAGACTGGATGTTTATCCAGCTATCTAGTCATTCCTAAAACCTGGGTTAGGCAGATGTTATTGTTTGATTGTGTTAAAAGTATCATTGCAGAATATTTCAAGTAAAGCTACCTTATGCAATTGTCTGGTGATAATTTTGTCAATGCTGATGGTTTTCAAGTGGTGCTCCAGTTGGTTTAGGATTGCATGCAAGGCTTCTAATACTATTGGTACCACCTTTGCTTCCTTTTGCCACAGTCATTCTAATTCTGTTTCTAGGTTTTTGTATTTTGTGATTTATCTCCAGTTCTTTCTCTTCTCTTTTGCTGTCTCCAGGTACTGCCACATCCATTTATCCAGACTTTTTTTGTCTTTTTTATAGACAGTTGTTAAGTTTGGAGTGTTGTGTGGCAGGTTCCCGTATGTTTGAATTCTAAACTCCCAGAGCATTTTAGCGTTTTCATTTTGTATTACTTATTTTGTGATGTCACCAGTTCTTGCTTGCAAATAAATGGTATTTCTTGCATAAATTCCAATGCACCATTGATGCCATTTTGTCATGCCATTTTTGTAGATAGTTTGTGCAAACTTCTTGCAATTAAATTTCTTGCAACTTTCTTCTAGCTAATTAAGTGGTCTACTAGTTAGGTCTACCTTCCGTTTCTTTGTACAGGCAGCACTGCTGTCTGTTGCTGTCTTCTAGCTTCAGTGCATCTTCATTGTCCTTCAAATATTTTCCAATGCTCTTTTTTTTTTTCTCTTGAACTATTTGGTATAGTTGCAGCATTCCATGTCCAACTATTTGCCTTGGTAAGTAGACTATATCAACATTGCTGTGTGGATAAAGGGCACTGGTTCATTGTCATTGTTTTTCTGGTTTTCCTATTCAGGACTTTTAGTTCTATTTGAGTCCAATCCATTATTCCAGCTGCATATTTAATTACTGGAATGATCCAGGTGTCAGGGTTCCAAGTTATAGGTCTGCTGCAAGCAAAACTCCATGGCAGGTAGATTCCTCAAATAATAGCTTTATTGGAAATATCAAATTGGCACATATTTGGTGAAAACCAACTCTGAAGGGGCCCTTGATTTTCGCCTAATTAAAAGTAAATGTTCCCCCCCCCAATCCCAAACAATCAGTCTCATGGCCAATAATGCAGCATCTGTTGGTCTGGAGACATCACTCCTCCTTCCTTTGGCCAGGTGTGAGAACGTCCTTGGCTCCCAAGAGAAAGTATTTTATTTTGACTATATATCCCCAGCTATCTCTAATCCTCCCCTCCCTATCTCTCACTCCAGTGTGGCAACACTGAAGCTCCAAAATGGCTTTGGCAAGGTCAGCTTCAGGGTTGAAACTAGGTGTTAGTTGCCAGTGGTGTTTCTTTAAGTTTGGACTTCTTTACTCTCATAATGTATTCACTTCTAAGCTTCTTCTTGTCTTTATGTGCCTGAAGTTGTCAACTTGAAGGATGCTGAGGGATTTGTAGTGATTTTCTTCATCCAGATTGTTGGTGCTTTTTCCACAGGGTATATCGATCCCATCAGTTTTCAATCTTTTTCTTCTGTTGTTGCTAAGGGTGGAATATTTGACCAGTCCAAATTCTACTGCAATATTTTGCCTTTATATATGGATAGTTTTTAAGCAAGGATTCATTCTATTTCAGACAGTGTTTTTCCATACAGCTTCAGCGACCATGAAAAGGAGTTACAATAGTCTGGCAGATGTTTTTGATGTTTGATAACAATGGCCTGACTTGTTCAGGATTGTTGACAGAAGGCTCAATACAATGACAAACAGGAGTGGTGATAATGAGTCTTCTGGAAAGATTCCTCTTTTGATATTAATCTCTCCCAGTTTACTGCATTAACCAGCAACTCTGTCTTCTGTTGTACCATTGACCTTTGCACAAAGCTCCTGATGTTTCTACTAACTCCTGTTATTTCTGGGCACTTGATTATCCAATCACACGATAGGAGTTGAATGCCTTATTATTGTTATATACACAACAAAGTGAAATCACAGCTGCTAGTTATTTAGATGGTGTTGGCCTTTGAGCTCTTCCGAAGAACCTAGGATGTTGTAATGTACGATAGTATATGTACGGATCCAAGCAGTGTGGCCTTTTGTAATTGGCAGTTGGAAATTTTGTCAATGCACAGATTGCATTGTCCAATATTTTTTTTAAGTATGAAACCCAAGTGTGCCAGTAATCACTGGGACCACTACACATTTATCAACCTTTAAAGATTATGGTTTATGCCATAATCTTTCAACTTTGATTTTCAGATGTGATCTTCTCCAATTCTTCTATTCCACTTTTCTCTGGAAAGTGCACCTCAATTATCCACACTTTCTTCTGTTCAATCGCAGTTATATATAAAGACTTTTACCAGTCTATGTTTGGAAGTCCCACAATATTTTAACCTACTTATTTTCCAGTTAAATGTTCCCACCAATTTTTTTATAACACTTCTGGCACAGGATAATTTTTACAGATGTTCAGTGAATCATTTTGGCAGCTATGTTGTGTCATTTGTAACTAGTTTGTGTGATCTTCTTGCATGATCTAAACATATGGACTGTTTCTTCTGCTTCTTTGTACAATCTGTATTTTGATTCATTTGATATTTTGTCAGTTCTGGCCTTGATTGCATTAATTGAAATAGTTTGCTCTTGACCAACCAAATTCCGTTTCTTTATTCCATTATAAGCCTTTGCCAGGTTTTATCTTTATCTATTTTGTCCTTGATCTTTTATAGAAATTGACCATGTAATGCTTTTCCTTGCCAGCATTTTGTTCATGTTTTTATTTCATCATTTCACTATTCATGTTTTGTTTCCAATACATTCAGTAAGATCAATTTTTAACTTCTATCTGTGCTTCCTCTTAGTTGTCTTTGACATATTCATCCAATGCATGCTTTTCTTCTTTTGACAGTTTGACTTGAAATAAACCCCTCTTTCTGTAGCGCAGGTATAATCAATCAATATCACTGCCAGGATGCAATGCCTAGTGAATAGGCATCAGTTTTCTTCTTTTTTGGTCCAAATTGTCCAGTTCAACTTGCCCCTTGTATCAGCAGTGTATCTTGTCACAGGATTGGCCCCTCAGGCTCTGATGGTTTTGAAGGTGTTTCCACCATTCAATTTTGTCTGTATTATTATTTTCTAGAAATTAATTCTTACTAATGATACTGTAACATATCCTTGTTTAGATATAGTTAGTAGACAAGCAAGTTGCTTTAAATGATGCTTAAATATTTTTCAAGGCAGAATGTATTGAGGTTTAGAGTCATACAACAATATCTGACCTACAACTAACTCAGGGATCCCCAAACTTGGCACATTTAAGACTTATGGACTTCAACTCCCAGAATTCCTTCTCCAGCCATGTTAGCTCAGGAATTCTGGGAGTTGAAGTCCATAAGTCTTAAATGTGCCAAGTTTGAAGACCCTTGCACTAACTTCAGATCTTTTTTTCCCCCAAGGAGTTCACTTGCAGTGCAGAATTTTTAGACATTTGTCCTTTTTTTACCACTGTGGCCAACCCTTTCAAGTGCATTCATAAGACTTTTTGATTTGAAAAATATCCTGAATGAATGATTTAGGAATGCAATATAATACAATATAATCTGGGTGTTACCATAAAAGAGGACCTGACCTGGGGTGCTCACATTGCAGCACTGGTCAAAAGGGCGCAGCATAGTTTATACTACCTGAGACTTCTCAGAAAACAACAACTGAATGAAAAACTGCTGGTGACCTTCTACTGCTGCACCATAGACAGTATCTTAACATACTGCACCTCTGTATGTTTTGCCAATTGCACAGTGGCAGATAGGATAGCACTCCAGAGGGTTAACATCATTGTCCAGAGGATCATTGGTTGCCCTCTCCCCTCTTTGGAAGAGCTTTATAGCTCCCGCTGTCTTAAGAAAGTTCAAAACATCCTCAAAGATCCATCTCCTCCTGGGAACCCGTTTTTTGAACTATTACCATTTGGCAGACGGTACAGAATAATTAAAAACAAGGACAAATAGGCTGAAAAACAGCTTCTATCCCAGGGCAGTAGCTCTTTTGAATTCTGCTGTATAGTGCAGTGTTGGTGTGGTGTCGGGGGTTTCCGGTTCAATGTGTGAAGGGTGAAGGATGTGTGCTTGTGTTTATTTTCATGGTCATGGTCATGATGTGCAAAGATGGTGTTTGATTTTGTTGTATGAGGTGCAATGACAATAAAGTAAACTAAAACTAAAAAAACTAAATAATATATAGGGTGGTAAAAGAAAATCTGCAAATGAGATAGTTTTGAAATGGAAACTTTGCAAAACATAGGTAACAGTATTGCAAAGTCTTGACACCACTTTGTTTGCATAGCAAGCTAATTCAAGCATCAATTTACAAATGATATTTGCTGTTGGTTCATTTGTGGTTAAGTCACATGGATGAGCTAGCTGTGAGAATTATTCTTAGTGAAAAATGCAAATATTTATTGCCTTTGACTCAGCACCCAAGCGTCGCTCAAAAATCTGTAAGAAAGATGAAGACGTGAAATCTTCAGTGCATGACTGATTGTTCATATATTTTATACCGTCTTCTTTCAGTTCACCATTAAATCAGTCAAGCCAAAGTATTTCTTTTGAATTGCATAATATTCTATATTTTGCACTCTGTGCCATCTGAAAATAAGGACTTACTCAACTCCTTGTACTAGAGCTATGATGTCAAATTTGTGAGACCTGTTCAGTAACATTAATTGCAAAGGGGTTTTTTTCTGATTAGGAAAATTTTCATACAGTATTTGTTTACTGAGATTGATACTGACTTTTTTTATCAGGAAAAGAAATACAGGTTAGTCCTCAACTTGCAACGGTTCATTTAGTGACCAAAGTTGCAACAGAACTGAAAAAAGTGACATGATCATTTTTCATGACTGTTGCAGCATCCCCATGGTCATGTGATCAAAATTCAGAGGCTTAGTAACTGACTCATATTTATGGTGGATCCCAGGGTCATGTGATGACCTTTTGTAACTTTCTGACAAAGTTAAGTGAATCCAGGGTCACTTAATAACAATGTCACTAACTTAACAACTTCAGTGATTCATTTAACAACTGTGGGAAGAAACATCGTAAAATGGGAAAAAAATCACTTAACAAATGTCTCACCAAGCAACAGAAATTTTGGGCTCAATTGTGGTTGTAAGTTGAGGACCACCTGTAGAATTGTCCCATTTAAAGCCTGATAATCTAGTCTGGCTCTTTGCATTGAACAACATAGCTGATCTGTTTAGCTGATGTCCAAGTGTGCCCAAATATATTTTGAAAATTGTTTCAAGCATTATTTACCTAGGGCAGAATAAGCAATGATTTTTTTTCTACAAAAGGGAGTAGTTTTCCAATTTTATATCTGAATGAATTGGTTGGACCGATTGATGGAAAATATAGCTATTAGTGCTTTCTGGTACCGATGGCTTTTAATATTGGAAGCAATATGACTTTCACTGGGAAACCCAGCCCGAAAGATGCTTATGTTCTGCTTTGGGGCTTCTGTATTTCATTATTCAATCAGAATATTATTAATAAAAGAAGAACCCATCCCCTATAAAGTGATCAATGCAAGTAACTTTCATTTTTGTAAGCATAGGTGAGATTAAGGTACTGTGCTGTCCAGACAGTTTAGAGTTAATGGGATTTGGGATAGTTAGTTAGGATTTGAGACCTGTCCCCTTAAGGGAATGCATCATGGTAAATGTAGTTAAGGTATCCTGGGAAATGTAGTTCATGTCATGTGGCCACATCTGTAATCCTGATTGGTCACTAAATTGACCCTTGTTGGGTTGGGGGAGGCTCCCTCACTCTTGCCTGAATCCTTTACCATGCAGCTGCTTCAATCATCATGGGGATGAGACTTTATTATCTTTCTACACCATAATACAGATATGCAAAGGATTGGACATTAAGAAGAACCTCATCATAAATGTGAGTTGATCAGGATGCCTGATGAACCAATAAAAAAGACTTTGTATGGATGCTTTGTGGAGTTGCTCTGTCTGCTTTATACCCATCCAGAGTGTAATAAGCAGAACAGGTACTGAAATAGCAAAGTTTTCTTTGATGAGAAGGGGAATTCAATGCATTATCTTGATATTTAATGTATAGAATTCTGTGGGATTTCTAAATAAACACACACTGTAAGCACAGTGTTCCAACTAAGCAATTACAAGTCTGAACAACAGCAAAAATAGAAACGGTGGCACCCAGCAGCTGTATAATAACCCATGCAGAAAGAGTCAGCAGTTTTAGGCCAAAGAGTGGGTATCATCAATTTTACAGTCCATATAATTTGTGTTATTTAGAAAAGCTACTACAAATTTTAGCAAATTTTAGCAATTCTTGGATTTAATGTCATCTGTATCTTTGAAAATCTCACTGAGCAAATGCATTTTAATAGATTAGGAATATTTATTTTCATTACTGTTATTAATGAATTATTCTGGAGTGTCAACGAGGGGAATAAACATTCTTACATAAAGACCCGTTTGCAATGCAGTTCTTTTTCACCATTACATTCTTGAAACTAAAGCCTATGAGTGGAGATTGGGAGAACTTGTTGTTGTTAGTTGCGAAGTCATGTACGACCCAACACGACCCCGTGGAGAACGTTCCTCCAGGCCTTCCTGTCCACTACCATCCTCTGCCGTTTAAGCTCACACCTACTGCTTCAGTAACTCCATCCAGCCACCTCATTCTCTGTCGTCCCCTGGGAGAACTAGAATGTCTGTTTACTCTTGTGAAAAGAATGAATTGAGATACTGTCTCAGTCTTCACCAGCCTAGAGATGTTTCACATTAAAGAGAGCCAGGCTGTTTCTACCATCCTAGAGTGCAGAAAAAGAAATTTTAAGGACCAGGAAAGCAAATTCTAGTTAAGTCGATGGAAAAATGGCCTAATACTTCAATAGCATACTAATTATGTAGCAAATTGATGGGCTCCTTTTCACTAACTATCTTCAAACAAAAAATGAATAAAACTTGGCTGTGAAGTCTTTAAATGGGATTGCTGCACTGAGTATAATGACCTCAATGGCCTTTCCCAACTTTTTAATAAGGGTGCTCCGAACATATTGATTTAGATCAAGATTGTGTAGTCTGTGAACTCTGTGATCATTTTTGACAAAACTTGGCTACCAAATGGTCAGTTTTCAAAACCACATTTAAAAAAAAAATATAAGTGGCAATGGAACCAAATGTTCTGGGAAATAAATAACCTCCATTCCCACCCATATAACCTGCCAAGAGTCCCATCCTCTCTCACTTGGTTTGTCGATATTGTTTGAATGCAGGGGAGAAGGATTATGGTTATCAGTGGATAGTGGTTACATCCTAGGGGCCTCCCACTTGCATTCCCACCTTAGCCCCACTAAATACAAAAAGAAGCTAGAAAAAAAATTAGAATTGGCCCTTCACTTCAGAGGAGAAGTGAAACGTCTTCAAAAGGAAAAAACAAAAAAAGTCCAGTTGCCTCCTGAAAAAGCACTTTTGGGACATAAGTATATAGTTTATACTTTTTTGCAAATACAAGTAATCCTTGACTTACTACCATAACTGAGCCTGAAACTTTGATTGGAAGTCATGGTAGTCATAGGTACTGATGTGACTGCACCAGATTTTGTTACAATTTTTATGGTGGCCTTTAAATGAATCATGTGCTTGTACATACCAATCTATTTTGAATGGATTTTTTGGGGTGGTGTGGTGGTGGTGGGTGAAAACTGGCAAAAAAACACTCCAAACTAGCAAAAAACATCACAAATCATGGTCACAAGATTGCAGGTCACTGCAGCCAGTCATAAACATGAGCCAGTTGCCATGCGTTTGAAATTCAATCGTGTGACCTGTGGGGGCATGGCATCTGGATGAATGGTAAAGCACCCTTTCCAAGATTGTTGTAACTGTTCCAAAGTTGAAGAAGTTCTCTGTTTCATGGCTATTCCTGAAATGATTAGAGAAGACTTAAGATCATGGATGAACTCTTTTACATAAAGAACTGGTGTGAAACTTTTTTTAAAAAAAATGATCCCATGCACATTTCAAAATAGCTTCTCCATTTGGTCAAAATAGTAATAATAATACCCTGAAGGTACTAAGCAACTTGATATTATCAGCAATAGAACAAATCATTCTTGCATAAAATAGATTGCAGTCTTTCTTCTATAGTCTGCAATAGGCAAACCCAATCTTCTAAATTGCAGGGATGTAACCCTAAAGGACTTCTTCAATAGTCTTAAGAGATAATTTGTAAGTGATTTGTACATTGCAAATGTATTCTGGTTTTTGTTTTTGTTTTGGAATAGAAATGGAGACAGATAATGGGAAGCAATATTGCAAAAATTGGACGTTTTGAGTGTTGATTCTCATTTTTCTGTTTCTCTCCTCCCAAAATTCAATTTTATATTGCAGAGATACTTCTTTGAGATGGAGGGAAAATCTGGAAGAGCTTTCCTGTTATGTTGGGTTATTTTTTTTTATTTTTTTGCACTAGGCCCTTAGAAATCTGGTAAAGTAACTGCTTTGTTGGATTGTCCAAAATTTGTAAATAAATGTGGGCAGCACAATTATTTTTCTGCTTCTCTTATATTATTCTTTATCCTTTTCTTCTTTTTAACAGCATATCCTATTCGGTGCACGTCTCTGAGGATTACCCAGGTAAAGTGTGACTTTCTATGCTGCTGACAGTAAAATAGTTTTCACGTTCCATTACTGTGCCCTGGGATCACCTCCATGATAATCACATTTCATTAGCCACCTCATTTGCACCCTTTATTTTCTCCTTTTTAGCCTTCCTCTCTTAATCAGGGTGAGAATGTAAGAATTCAGTGCATCTGGGAAAGAATGCGGTTTGCCTGGATTTTTTAAAAAGGCTTTTATATAAATAGCTGATGTGAATCAGGTTTTTAATATGGATATATAAAATCACATAGAGGCAAAAGGGGGAAGGGGGGAAACCAACCCAAAAAGATGTTCTTGGCTTTCAGCTTTTGCTGATGGGATAATGTTCTAACTCTAACTAAAGCATGTGGACTTTGAAGAAAGGGGAATTTCTCATCTTCATGGATTGTTAAAAATAAAACGGTGTTGAAAATGGCCTTGCAATTTCTTAAAAGTTTTCCTACCTTGCAAGAGAGGCGTCTGTTTTTCTGCCTTCTTTCTCAGAGTGATTAAGAGTCTGATCCCTTAACCCCCATTTGCCTTTATTTGTGAGATGCCTTCCTTGTTGGAGATGGTAAAGGATGCTCTCCCTAGTAACATTTTTGGGGGGTTGTTGTTGTTGTAGGAGATGTTTCCCTCACTCCACTCACTGAAATAGCTCAGTGGGAGATATTTCCTTGAAATAATTTTCCTTGAGATTGAATTGAGTTGGTGAATGGGTTATCCAAGGGGGTCTAGGATAACTCACTATGGTCAATTTGCCACAGCCAACTCGCTACGGGACAACTTGTCGTGGGACAAAAGTTAATATTATCAAAGAAATGGTGGAATAAAATCATTAAGAAAAGGATGCAAAAGCAGGGATAAAATGAAATATGAGTGACAGAAACTAAAATAATTTTAATTATTTAAAATAATTAAATAAAATGGTTGAATTGTCCGGCGGCAATTGGCAGCAGTCAGTTGGCTGCAGAAAGTTGGCCATGGCGAGTTGTCCTATCCCATATCTAAGGAAAGATAAAAGGACTTTATGTAGTCCAGGACTTACCTGGACATTCGTAAAAGAACACAAGAATATCACACTCCTCTCATCTGAATTTTTATCAAAGTCTCTTTTTTTGAGAGAAATGTATACAGCAATCTCATTGAATGAAAATCGATGGGGAAACAATGCAGGACAATTATTCTGTCCAGCACTATCTGAAGGTTCATGAGCCAAAGGCTGGTCATCAAGAAGGAATCCTGTGTGTTTCAAGTCTTTTGTGCAAATCCCCCCTCCATGTATACATGTGTGTTTGTGTTATTGTCATTAGGACATTAGCCCTAAATGTAGCAGTTTCATCACAATCAGCTCTCTCTTTCATACTAATTGGAAACCACTTCTAAAGTTAGAAGGGGTAAGCCCACCTGGAGGTAGGACAATTGTCACCAATATTTAAATAAAACTATCCCTGGTTTCGGTTCTACATTTACCATAAAAATCTCAAAATACAAGAAAACGTTTCTAATATTGCATGGAACCTAGAATCTCCTCTTTAAAATGTGGCCTTGAACCTGTTCTACTAGATTAAAATCAAGAATAGGATCTAATTTATAGGCTGTCGTAATTGCTAATGGTTATCGTGTTGAGCTGCTTTTCATTTTCTTTTCAATCTTCTCACTGAAAGAGGGAAATAAAAACTCTTTGAAGTCCTTCTATATTAAAGCAGCATATACACACACCAGCAAAACCAGCACAAAACCAAACAAATAATAACCAAACAAATAATAAGCATGTCCTTGGTGCATGCATAGGAATGTTTTTACATGAAAAATCTTATGGCAGCAGGAATGTAATTACCATCTTTGGTTCATAAAAAAAATACGAGAACAGGGAATGTGGGCATTATGAACAGAACATATAATATACATTGACCTGCTGACAGATGAATGAAACATTACTCTCAGTTACTTAAAACATGTCACCTGTTCAATTATGCCCATATATTTACCAGCATGAAATTTAGGTCTCCTAAAGAATGTCATAATTTTTTGGGTTTTGACAATTAATTTCCAACTTCCTTCTTTGTAATAACTGCATGAGGGCCCTGAAGGCACTTCTGAGACTTACAGGATGCAGGAGAGCTGCATTATCTGTGTATAATAAGATGTTAACAAATTTATCCTTCATCTTTCCTTCCTTTAGGAGAGGGAAAGTTCAGATTGCTTAAATAGTTTACCTAATTGTTTAAATAATGATTAAATAACAGTGGGACTAAGAGGTCATTGTGCTTAGTTTTCTTTTGATGGGTTCATGAAAAAGTGTAGTTACCATAAATAGAGATTAAATATCAGATATTAATAAGCGATTAATTAATCAGATATTATGGCACCAAGAACAGATCTGTGGTAATGTCAGCCTTCCTAAATCCAACATCCCCTGCCAAATGGTTCTCCTGTTCAGTCCTGTCCTTCAATAAATATTTAGCCAAAAGCTAACTAATCATATTAAGCAGGTCAATAGATCAATAATTGCCCCCAAAATGACAGCTTTACTAGCGCAGGAATACTGTTTTATCAAGGATAGGCTTTAGAAAACATGCTAAATAGAGAATGATGTAGTATTTGGAGTTCCCAAGTCAGCTGAAAATATACCTACGAGGAAGAATAAATGAGTGAACAACAAGCCTATACATTCAATTAATATAGCAATAGCACTTAGACTTATATACCACTTTATAGTGCAAATTTGGTGCATAAAGAGCTTCTATGGCACAGTGGTTAGACTTATATACTGCTTTATAGTGCTTTACAGCCCTCTCTAAGCAGTTTACAGAGTCAGCATATTGCCCCCAACAATTTGGGTCCTCATTTTACCCACTTTGGAAGGATGGAAGGCTGAGTCAACCTTGAGCCTGGTGGGATTTGCCGAACTGCTGAATTGTAGCCAGCTGGCTGCAGAAGTAGCTTACAGTACTGCACTCTAACCACTGCGCCACAGAGGCTCCTTACGCACCAAATTTGCACCAAATTTGGATTTTCTTGATGCTGCAGATGGGGAAATGATAACCAATGATTTTGTGATGGACAGCTGTATAAATCATTTAAATAAATATACAGCTAAAATAACCATTCCCTTAGATCAACTACCATCTATATCAAGGGTCTCAGACTGCGGGCCACCACTGGGCCGTGGCCTGTTCACAACCAGGCCATGTGCGCAGTGGTTCATTGTACATGTGCATGTGCTTTCAGCTCAAACTTGCATGAGCAGCGGGCCCATGTGCATGTATGTGCAGCTCCACTTACAGTGGAGCTGCAGGTATTTGTGCATGCGCACTGGTCCACCACTCACACAATTTGAGCTGCACATGCACACGTGCACCAGCCTGCCACTCACATGGCCTGGTTTCCCTCTGCCTCCTAGCTGTGGTGCCAAGCCGCAAAGTTTGGAGACCACTGATCTATATCATTATCACTGCAGGTAAAAATAGGGAGACACACATGTGTTCTATACCAGTGGTCCCCAACCTTTTTTGTACCAGGGACCGGTTTCAAGCAGAAACATTTTTTAAAGGACCGGGGGAGAATCCGAGTTTGGTAGTTTGCTTGCAGACGTTTCATTACCTGACTAGGTAACATCTGATGTTGTTACCTGAGTCGGGTAATAAAACGTCTGCCAGCAAACCACCAAGTTCAGGAGCGCCTCGGCCCTGCCTCCCTCAGCCCTATCCCTCAGGTGTCTGCCTCCTCCCTCCCTCAGGTGTCTGCCTCGTTCCTCTCTCAGTCACTCTATCGCTCCTACAGCAGCCCAGGAAGAAACTGCTTCAAAAAGCCGGGGGTGGGGTGGCTTTCCTGTCGCCACAGCTTCCCGGCGCCGTTCACCCCACCCGCCCGCCCGCCCGCTCGTGGTTCAATCCACAGTGCTCCGTTCTACCTGCCTGCCTGCCTGCCTTCTTCGTTTCGAGCAGCTTCGGCTGATAAAAAGAGGCGAATAGTTATTATTCTCAGCGAAGCTGCTCCCAAACAACCAGACAGGCAGAGCGGGCACTGTGGATTGAACCGCGAGCGAGCCAAGCGGGCGGGGTGGGTGAAACGGCGCGGGAAGCTGCGGCGACAGGAAAAGCCACCCCACCCCCCGGCTTCTTTGAAGCAGTTTCTTCCTGGGCTGGTGGAGGAGCGAGAAAGCGACTGAGAGAGCTGAGCCAGAGAGCAGGATAGGCTTCGGTTGCTTCCTCCCTCCCCTTCTTTCATTTGTGTCCTTGATCCCCGATCCCAGCAGCATTCACCGAAGGCGAAGAAAGCCGCCATTTTTTTTAATTTTATTTTCTTTGCGGCCCGGTAAAGAGTGCTCCACGGCCCGGTACCGGTCCGCGGCCCGGTGGTTGGGGACCCCTGTTCTATACCTCTGCGTAAAATGCATGTGTGTTGTATGTTGTCTGTGAATATAGTCAAGGTAGATTGCAAAATGATGATGATCTCTGCCTCTACTAAAAGTTGAGGCACGGCGATTCCTTATCTCTGTTTTATGATAGTGATTTCTGTGAATGGGAGTCACTTTGCTTTATCCCCCATTGAAGGGATTTTTCTGGCAAAGCTTGCATTAAAATGGCCTTTGAGTCATTTCCATGGCCACCAATCCCTTCTTCCAATACACACTGCAGGCATATTCTAGAATTCTTATTGCATCTCTTGACTGAATATATGCTTGATAAAGAAGCCAATGTTCTAAAAAAAAAAAAAGTTAAAAAGCTTTCCAATACACAGTGCAAAGATTAAAAGTTCCATTACTGGGAATCAATACAATACACAACACAACGACTCCTTTAGGAGACATTATAGCTTAAGGAGTATGTTTCAATGAGTAACAGCATGAAGTAATGGCTAGCCAATAAATAGTCTATCTGAGCTTACTGAGTTACAAAGAACTGTTTAGTGCTTCTCAAATTTGGGAACTTTAAGGTTCTGCGGACTTTAATTCCCAGAAATCCCCAACCAGCAATGCTAGTTGGGGAATTCTGGGAGTTGAAATACACACACCTTAAAGCTATGACAAAGCCTACTTAGCTTTCTATGCCCCACAATGAAGCCCCGATTGATCAGCCTCTGGTTCGGGTGGAAGCGGATACAACTTTCTTGTTCAACAACCAGGTTCAAATGATGAATAATGGCCACTTGCCCACTATTGGTCACGACCTCATGGAGATGAGATAAAGTAAATAAAAGGTAATCAGCATCTTTGTTGTTGTTTTTTTTTACAGCCTGCTGAAGGGTTAAGCAAATTAATGGTTGCCAAATGAAAGAGAAATAGGCTAGGAAAAAGCATGTTCAGGTTTCCAAATGGGACTGAAAATCAATGAGCAGTTAAAAAAATAGTTTAAGGCCTTGACTAAGTGGGTTATGGATTACAGCCTAGACCCATAAAACTGATTATTGAATACATTTTTATCATTAATTCATCACAGGCAAAGCAACACTTGCCCTTTTGACTCTGGCTTATTAATGCTGTGCCACAATCTGGTCTCCATGAGACCAGTGAATATTGATATTTGTTGGTTGCTTGCTTTTGCAGTTTGTTCTCACGCTAAGATTTAGAGGTTTCTGTGTAAGTTAAATGTAGTGTTTTCTTTGCCTTATTGCAGATAACACTTATGTGTCCAGCTCAGATAATGATGAAGATGTACTAGTAACAACAGAGCCAATTCCAGTAATTTTCCACCGAATTTCTACAGGTGATGTTTTATATTATTTAATTTATTATACCGGGCAGAATGTAGTGTATTTCTCCTACAGCTGGACTACACCTGATTTCACCAACAGACATTTCTGAAGCCAAGGAAGTTATGTTGAATATTTCCTAAGGCTGATCAGTGCAGAAGAAATCACACCTAATCCCACAGTAAAAATGGATTGTTAAGCTACAAAACTGTCAACAACCTTCTGTTTCCCTTGTATATCAAATCTCAGCAATGCTAAGAGATCTCAGAGTTGTAATCTTAATAGATCTGCAGAACCAGAATGGGGAAAGCATGTTAACTATTCTGTCTGCCCATTGGTTTGTATGATTTTCAAAAAGACTGAATTTATGTATTCCTATGCTCTAGCAAGGCACATGGGCGCTATTGGCAGGTGTGGCTTAGAAAAAAGCTTAAGAATAAATAGAACAACTAGAAACAGAAAATAGTAGTTAGGGTCTTACATTCTGCTAGACTCCTTAGAACCAATGGCGGGATTCAGCTGATTCGCACCGGTTCACACAAACCGGTTGTTGAATTATTTTAATCCAACCACTGCTTAGAACATTTTATGATCTATATGGAATGGACAAAGATGACTAATATTTTGGTGGCTAAAATTACATATTTTAAATTTTTACAGGCAACATCATTACATATGTCACCAAACATGGTCGGGTTAAGGATGGAAATGTGGACTATTTTTTCTTATCGTTTTGGCCAGGATGTAGGCATAGCTTTTCACTTGTTTTCTTTTCTAATCTTGCCTAATTTAGCACTAGTTTTTTGTTTGTGGACGTGATGTTGTAGTAGTTCCTTTTAAAGCCAACCATTATTTGGTGATTCCCAAGGGGTGTTTCTGTGGGCTGTAATCAGAAGTGCCAACAATACGCAGTAGAAACAAAGGCCTCAGATGCTCTGGTGGTTTCCCCAGAGATCAAGCTGGACACTCTTTTTTGTCTTTTCACATCTTCCTTTTAGCTTGTGGAGGAACGAGGGGTCAAGAAGAGGCACATTACCCAAACTGAAAAGTCCAGATGATCATTATATGAGCTAGAGCTGTTTTTACTTGCACTGCTGCTAAGAAACAGGGAGTTTTCTGAGGAAGGTAGATGGGTGCAGAAGCTCAAGCTGGAGTGGGAAAGAGATGTTTTGGGTGCCCAAATAGAGGGGGGGGGGGAGACCTTCATGCGATGTAAGACTGGCACAGTGAGGAAAACAAAGGATGGCATGATCTTTCTCATCATTTCCTGTGCCCTCAACTAAGCTGTACTTATGGTCCTGGCCAAAAAAAAAAACAATCAAATTTAAGAATGTAAACCACTAAAACATCAAACCTTGACTGGACTGTTGAGAAGTAGCTTTTTTAGTTATCCATATGTAAGCATACTTTTAGGCTTCGTCTTTCTCTTTCAAGAGAATGGCTTCAGAGAAATGCAGCATCTTTATAGTAAAGCGGTCCTTTGATCACTTGATACTTACAGATACTTACAGACGCTAAATGATGCTAAATGATTTTGGAGAACTCAGTCTATCCCCAGTAAACATAGGCTGCTCTTTATTTGCAAGCTTATTTGTTTTATTTGGACTTCTTATCAAGGGTGATCCAATGGCTACGGCGTCATGCTAGTAAGCAAGAGCTGATGAGTTCAAGACCTACCTTAGCCATGAAAGCCAGCTGGGTGGCTTTGTCACTTTGTCTCAGCCCAACTCACCTCACAAGGTTATTGTGGGGAAATAGGAGAAGGAAGGTGTTTTGGATATGTTCTCTGCCTTGACATTTTGTAAAAAATAATGGGATACAAGTAAATAAATAACCAGTTTTTTTGTCATAAATAAAAGGTCATGTTACATTTGTTTAATTTAACTCTTAGATGAATGGGAGTTAAAATATGCAACTTGGATGAGATGGCAACTTTTCTTAGAAGTAATTTATTAAATAACACAGCAGAAACTGGTGGGCCAAGGAAAGGAGAGATTTTTGCAAAAATACAAGATTAACATTTTTTAGGGCATCTGACATACACGTCAGATGACATTATCTAGCTAGATCAGGAGTGCCAAACCCGTTCGCATTGCGGGCTGTATCATGATGTTTTTTGCTTTCATGGAGCTGGCATGGGTGTGGCCTGCCTGGGTCGTATCCGGCCCATGGGCTGCCAGTTTGACAGGCCTGAGGTAGATCATTGGAACCTTCTTTGTTGTGACATTTTGAATACACTCTCACAGAGATCATCATTAGATCCATTATGTCTAATGTCCCAAATTTCTGACAATTCCAGGGCAAACAGAGTAGAGCTTCTAATGCAGAATTGTCAAACTCAAGCCCACCTCCGGGCTCCATTTTCACTGTCAGAGGGCTTCAGGAAACTGCCCAGATTGAAAACGGGGTGCGCACTTGGCCACCACAGGTGGTCCCGACAAGAGTCACATGTCATACCCACCATGGCCACACACATCCCGGGGACACATAGACACACACTCTCTCTCTCTCTCTCTCTCTCTCTCTCTCTCTCTCTCTCTCACACACACACACACACACACACACACACACACACACACAGGTTCTACAAGGTCAAACACAATCCTGATGCGGCCCTCAATGAAATCAAGTTTGACATCCCTGTGCTAATGGATGACGTATTTACATACATTTCAGAAATGCTTTAATTTGCTAATTTTATCGTTTTTCTTACTTTTCTTTAGAATTGCGAAAAACCAATGATGTCAACTGTTGTTTGTTTATAAAGTCAAAGTTACAAAGAGAAAATGGAGAGGTACAGTAATTTTTTAAAAAATTGATAATACTTGTTTCCAAGTGCCAGGACAAAAAGGGAATCAACACTGGGTTCTTCCAAGATATAGATGGTCCTCAATTTATGATTAGTCACTTAATGACAGTTTAAAGTTCTGGCAGACTCCCTCTCCCAAAAGGCACTTCCCTAAAGGAACTTATATCTGGTTCCAATGTACTGGTTTCTATACCCTCCCTCTTGTAGTCACATGACCGCATTTTGGGGGACTTGGCAAATATCCTGTATCTATGACTGTTTGCATCATGCCACAGTGATGTGACCACAACTTACAATGTTTTTTTGCTGAAAATTGTCATTTACTTCTGGTTTTCCGTAACCCCCAATTGCGAACAATGGGTTTGTTTAAGAACTACAGATTTGTTTAATGACCATGGTGGTTTGCTTAATGACTGCCACAAAATAAAGGTAGTAAAATCAGGTTGGTCACATGAATGATCCGTTTTATGAAAGTCATGACTTGAGGCAGGCTCTATTACCATCATCAGTGAGGAATTACATGTATCCCACTGTGATGACCCGTAGTCTCTCAAAATAACCCCAAACCCAAAACATATATTAAAGTCCGGTAAGGCCTTCAACTTAACTTCACTGTTTCATTAGGCACAGTTTAAAGTCACAAAAGTAAATAATGAGGCAAACAGAAAACCAAAACAAACCACATTGATGAGAGTTCCGAAGCAAGCCAAGATAACTAATCATAAACTCCAAGAAAATAACCGAGAAAAAAGGTAATGGGAAGAACGGCAGCAAAGATAAACCTCTTTCAAGGTGAACACTAAATTGACTCCTGCAAATTCTAACTGCGCAGTTGCAAACTTATATACATAGCTCCCACCTGCAAGCAACGAGAAGGATCATGGTAATCTCCTCTTGGGTAGACCTCACTTTTCCCTGACCCTCTCCTCCCTGCGTGACCTAGGATGGATAGGGGATGGGCCTGGATCCTCCTCTGACTGCTCAGCCGGCCTCTGCCCTTCCCCAGCCTTCTCCACCACCTCTGGAGCCACACTCCCACTCCCTGTTGGCTGTTCCTCCTCTTCCTCAGAGTCAGTCTCCACCAGGGGCATGACACCCACTTTAATCATATCCAAGCTACTTCTGTGATGTGAACAGACTACTTTTATGCTTGTTGGAATCTGTATGTGTCCTAATTCCTATGACTAAGAAATCCTCCTAATAGTCCCATTTGTAATAAACTAAAATGATGCCAGAATTATAGTATGAGATTTATTATGTACTGATGGACACACATCTGCTACATAAGTCACACCATTTGATGTGATGCCACCCAAGTCATCATTTACCACTATCTGAGAACTTTGTCAACTCGCAAAGCTTTCCTGACCTGTTCCCGAGTTGCCATAGCCAGGGGGATGGGAAATGCCTGACAACATCCATGCTTGACACTTTGTTGTAAGTAAGGCTCCATGATCTAAACATAAATGGAAACAGTGTTACAAAGTCATTGAAATTGTACATCAAAGGTCTAGACTCAACTAAGTGCCTGCAATTCAGCTAGAGACAAGTTCATATTACCTATCCACTGGTAATGAAAGGCACCTATGATCTTGAGTGTAGAAATTAATCCTTGCTTGCTTAAACTTTTCTGCACAAATTCATTAAATTTCTTTCTGAAAGAATCTATACTGGTGGCCACCATCAACCTCTGCCAGGAAATTTCATTTTACGTATTATTTGTTAGGGTGTAACAGTCATTTCATCTGAAAGAATCTGAAAACAGGCTAATTAGTAATATTTCAATAGAAATAAATAGAAACATATTTTCCTTCCAAGATTTTCCCATTAAGTATGCAAAATATTTTACTTGGCTATTTTAATTTTGTAAGTTTTCATGTATTAAAATTAAGCCATCTTTTGTCATAAAAAAGCCCTCGGAAGATTAAAAATTATGCAAATATGAAGATTAGAGCATACAGATGTAACAAAAATACAGATGTAACAAGAAAACAAACTGTTATGCCTAAAATATTTTAAGAACCCAAAATGTTGCAGTCACAACCATTAACAATTCTATAAAAAGCACAACTCAGCAGAAGGCCATGGAAAATAAATGAGCCTTAAAGCTTTTCTTGAAGGCCTGTGGTTACATTGTATATTATTCCTACCAAAGAATTTCAGAAGAAATGAGATTGCTCATGTTTTTGCAATATAGCTTTTTATAGCTGTCTCATGTTAGTTGTGTTCATGGACACCAACAGATGAACATTTCCTGTACATGTATTCAGTAATGGAAGGAACATTGTAGACCCAGAATATGTTGCTTTCTAATTTAATAGCCAAAGTATAAAGAATGTGTTCCAAAAGTCATTCTAGGCCAGAGTCTTTTTAGATTTGACCTTTGAATAATTTGCCAAGGCTCCATTCTGAAAAAAATGCCTACAAGCAGGATAATTAAATTTAAATTTAATTAAAAGCAAATATAGTTAAAATCAAATCAGGGGTGTTTGTGGTGCTGATGTTACCTATTCAAGTAACAAAGCATCTGCAAGGAAACAACCAAGTTCAGAGTGCGCTAAGGACTTCACAATTCAACTCTGATTTTACAGATTTTTTCCTTCTGTCCTGGTAAAATAGGGGTCTCCAAACTTGGCAACTTTAGGACTTGTGGACTTCAAGTTCCAGAATTCCTCAGCCAGCCATGCTGTCTGGGGAGTTGAAGTCCACAAATCTTAAAGTTGCCAAGTTTGGAGACCCCTGTGGTAAAAAAAAAATACTTTGAGCTTTTAGTCTTTGTCGTTGACATGCTGGTCACAGTATTCAAGAAAGTTGGCAGAGTCTCTGGACAAATATTAAATTTGTCTTAAATTAATTCAAATTGAATTATATGAATGTCTTCATATATTTAATGATATCATGGTTCTTAACATTAAAATTTATAATTTGGGCACAACTTTTGAAACAGATCCAGGAACTACAGCAAAACATTTGCAATGACTTTATTCCTCAGTGCATTCAGACCATTCCTGCAAGTCAAAACTTTAGCATGTTAAAGAGCTTTGGTTTAATCTGGATTTCATAGCCATTCATTTTAGTCTTTAGATCCAAACTGCCTTATCAAGTAATGGATCTGAAGATCTTTGATTTTTTTCCCCAACACAAACTTTTTCTCTATTTCTCCTACATTAAAATACACTTTGTGCTGCTGTGCAGTGGTAACCCAAACAGGTTTTTGATGGGACATACTGCTTAATCTCAACTGCTTGACAGGTGGGGGCATTTAAACAAGGGGTGGGTAATCCATGGGACATATGTGGCTGCAAGCACTTTATTTGCATGTCCCAGACTATTCTTAGATTGCTTAGTTAAAAGTAGTAAATATCCAATTTTGCCAGCATAACTGGTCCAAATGAATATGTTGAGTCTTACAATATCTATTATCACCTTTATAAAGTGCAGTCCCACAATTCCGTACCTGTCAAGCTTCTCATTTAATGATGTCATCTCATAACCGAACAATGCTCAATTGTTCTTGCATTGCCATAAACAATTTATATAACTCCTGATCTAAATAGTTCAAAGAATTGACACATAAGTAATAACACAGTATCAGCCCTCCAGGTAAACCAGATAAATAACATAACCAGATAAGCCAATTCTACTTTAATGTAGGGCTACATTAAAAGAATCTTGCAAGTTGTATCCTTTAACAGCCTGATTAAATAGGATGAGTCCTTCTTAAGTTTTTTCTCTGACCATTAAGCAATTGCAGACTTTGCCCCTTCTTGTCTCTTCAATCGCTAGGTTGCATCTCTTCCCCTTGTTCCTCAAAGTCATTCCTGTATACATCACACATAACCATCTGAATGACTGCATTATTGCCAATCAAGTATATCTGTCAACACTAAAATTGACCTGGCTGTGGCCATTTTCTTTTCTGTAGCCTTTTCTACAGGGATTTTTCTTCACATGGCTTCAGGCTTGACACAGCCTGGAGCTGAGGGGCAGGGAGGGGTGGGGTGTAGTGATAACTGGGTTGCTGTAGCCAAAATAAAATTATTTCTCCTGGGAATCAAGGACATTGCTGCAGATGTTTGGAAGGTGGAGACTGAAGTCACCCAATAACTAGATTGTTTGGTGATTGGATCATGTGACTGGTGACAGTGGGGGAAGTTATAAACTTTTACTTTTAATTGGGTGTAAAACCGGTATAGCTTATGAACTAACTTTGATTTAGAATTATGTACCACTATTCTTTGTCTTTTCTTCTGTCTCTACCTACCTCTTAGATTATAGAATGTGAAAATTACTGGAAAAATTTAAACAATTTATAGATAGAGCAGCTGCCACGCAATTCTGGAGGAAAATATGTTTGATTTTAGGGCTACAGCTTTTTTTTCCTTTTCAAACTGGAGTATTCTGTAGCCTGGAATAACACAATCAAATAAAAACTCAGTTCCTCTTCTTTCTTTTTTTTTCTAATCAGGAATCAAGACACGGTACTGTGGTTGAAGAAGATTCAGAAGGAGACAATGACTCTGAAGAGTTTTACTATGGAGGGCAGGTAAACAAGAGTTATCAGTCACCTAGATGGAATTTAAATACAATATCGAATCTACACATAATAAGATGGACAGTCTTCATATCCTACTCTGCAGTTCTCCTTTTTTTTCCTCTTACCATTACACAATAACATGTAATTTTCCCAATGAAGGTAGACTCTTAACTTCCATAATAGCTCACAATATTCTACCACTTCAGAACTGTTCAGATTCGTAATTCAAATGAATGTGCATTGCTTATTCATGTTTTAGGAAGAAGCATTTATATTAGAAAGTGTTTCTGAAAACAGCTATTGCAATTTAGTAGAATTTCCAGCTGTTAGAGATTGTCTCCAAATACTAAAAGCAACTGTCGTTTTGTGGCCATAAGAACCCCCCAAATCAGCTAAATGTTAAAGATCAACTTATAGGGAATCCAAGTTGGATATCAATTATCATTTAAAATTAATTGCATCACTGCAATATCCAGATTGTTATTGTTCATCACTAATGGGGACTATGCAGTTTGTACAAAACAACTGTTGTCTTGATTTTATTATAAACTAGGTTCTTAGTTCATATTTAGATTTTTATTCCATATTACAGAATTGCATTTTTATGTATGTTTGCTTAGGGCAGTGAAAGAAAATCTATACTTCAGCCCTCTACCGTTCCAGGCACTTGTGGTACTCAAGTTGCTTTCTAAAGGGTAGAGTGTTGATAGTGTGAATTGGATTCCTGTTGTGATATTTACGCTTTAGAGTGCTTTTGATCTTTACTGTTAAAATATGTGCATGTTTGGAATTTAAGTATGTACATGATCAAAGATTAGGAAAGCCTACTTTCCGTTTAAATAATATTTATTCATCAAAAGTCAGCCAAAGGTGTTTTAGCCTATCCTTCATTAATGTGAACCTTAAAATGTCAGTATATGTCTCTGATATTTCATATATTGACCATCACAGTTCAGCTTAGGAACAAATTTCAACACTTTATATAGATATTAATAAATGAAAGTAGTATGCAAAGAATTGAAGAATGATAAATAACATTCAGAGAAGCATGACTTTCACGACCTGGATATCTCCAGGACTATTCCTAGACCAGTGGTGGGATTCAGCCGGTTCGCACTGGTTCAACTGAACCATTTGTTAACACCCCTACCTGGCTATCACAATGCATCCTGGCTGCTGTGCTGCAATGGAGAAACAGGCAATGGAGAGGCTGGCATGAGGGAAGGAGAAGGCTGCTCTCCCTCTTTCTTCTCTCTGATCCCCCTCCTTCCCTCATGCGGCTGCTTCGTTGCCCATTTCTCCATTGCAGCACAGCGCCTAGGATCCACTTTGATAGCGGAGGTAGGGTAGAGGTAATTTAACAACCGGTTTTCCCAGGGTCAGGTTGGTCATCGTGGGAGGCTCATCCCGCATGTGCGGCGGAGCTGGAGGACAGGGATGGGCTACGCCTCCCACGACAGCCAACCTGACCCTGGGCAAACCAGTTGTTAAATTATTTGAATCCCGCCACTGCTCTATCCCTACAAATTCCTGAATATATTTCATTTTCTAGAAGAAAATCGATTCTGTCTTGTACTTTGCATGTACATGTTTGTAAACATAGTTTTCAAGAGTGGAATTAAATATTGAAGGCTTTGTCCATTTCAAGAGATTCATCTTACCTCAAGTCTTCAGAAGTCAATTTAAACAATATTCTGGTAGATGTTTTTCTTAGTAAGCTGCTGTTTGAGCTGACCTTTCTGCTAATTCTATTTAGGTGTACTTTTGGGAAAGTTGTGGTATACATAGTTTATTAATGAACTTACCTACCAAGGTAATTCATCAATTTAAAAAAATTGAGATTAAAAGAACAAAACAATTGCCAAAAGAAAGAAAGAAAATTAAATGTATGCTTATCTCTAATAATGATTGAGGAATTTTTGTATGAATTAATTGGATTTAATCCTCTCAGGATTGTATGCAAATGGAATATAATAAAATAAAAACATACTTAATTGTATTTTGGGCTCCTTAACTTTCCCAAAATTGTGATGTCATATATACATTTTATAAGTATGTAACTTAGAAGTGTTTTCTATTTTCAAACAGTGTTGTAGAAATCCTGCTCCATTATATTACCAAATATTATATTATTATGAAAGTACATTTACATGCCAGTAATATTTACTTATGTGGAAGTTAGTTCCATTAAATTCATAAAGATTCTTGATTAGGCAGAGACTTGCCTGCATATTCATGCTACTCCTTTTCAGGGTGAGTAATGTTATATAAAATCCAGAAAAACCATAAGTAATGAGCAAAATTAATGAACGTAAGAGATAAAAGGAAAAGAAATCTGGTTAAATCTAGTTTACACCAACATCATTCATTATTGCACTCTCTAAGCCTTTCTATCCTTGCACATCGTCCTGAGATTCTCTACCATGCACCTCATTGCCTTTGTCCTTAAATTTCTTGGCCAATAAAGAATTCTATTCTGTTCTGTTCTATTCTATTCTATTCTATTCTATTCTATTCTATTCTATTCTATTCTATTCTATTCTATTCTACAACTTAATCAAACCACAATTTTCTTAGTCGTCTTTTGCCATTGACACACCATTCAGTGTCCTTCATACGTTTACTTTTAAAATCTGATCACAGTTCATTTTGCCTATGTGACCAAACCACCTCAGAGTACTTCTTTCAAACTGATCACCTATTTTTGTACTTGATCTACCTTCATTTATCATCCTATTCTTTCTTGACCCTACCTCTTCTTGCCCTATCACACACACTTCTGAAATAACCACTTCCTGCTGCATTTAAATTTCTCCTGGCACACCAAATTTCCACTTCCATTTAATAAAGTATGGTCTTATGCATAGCTATCATTCTCAACAAGACAGTCTATTAGTCTATTCTATTATCCATCCATTTTCCCACCTTTGTAACCATTTTATCAAAGCATATAAAACTTAGTTACTTGGCTGTTTTTTCCCATAACTTTCACTCCATTTTCCCTTGCAATCATAACTACTTTGATATTTGATATATTTATTTTTAGACCCATATTGCTCATAGTGTCATGTACTCTAACATTCAGTGCAAAATATTCATATTTTCATGCAACAACATGTCATGATTTGTATATAAAAGTACATGCTCATTCAAGTCCCAACCAACATATGTCTAACATCATTGTGAACATTCCTTCACAATTACCTATTAATAAACAACCAAAGAGACACCAGACAGCTTTGGCTTATTTCTGTGTGAAACATTTGCATTTAATTTGTAAACACACACCTTCATTTCTCTTATTGAATTCAGTAAGAAATGTCAATTCTTTATTCACACCAAGCATTCAATACTCCAAGGCTATCAAGTTTGTCATGCATTTTGTTCTGTTCAGCAAATGTTCAGTATATTTTCTCATATTCATACATTCCTCAATGATCCACTAAAATGCAAAATTCTTGTCTGCATTTCACAGAATAAAGCCTGGTCGTATTTCCAATATTTCACTATCACCTCTTGTGCCCTTTGAATCAGAATTCTGCCAAACAGTTTTTTAGGCTCACTTTTCAAATTTAATTCCTGTAATATATTTTTAATAATCATTCTGGTAACATTTATACTATTGCATTTTCTGAAACGTATTGACCAATGAACATAAATAATCATGAATTTAAACATATTCTAAAAATTGTAATTAATGTAGAAATGGGTTTAAATGGATATAAGAACAAAGCCAAGTAAAAGTGATAAGGAATGGAAATAAGATGGCTCCATCAATCTTTCTTACTAAATAAGTGTTGTGCTTATTTAATCAGAGATGAATGGTTGCGATCAGTTGAAAGATTAGAAGGCAGAGACGGTAAGAAAGAAAAGAGCTTTGAGCTCTGATAGTTTTGTTTCTCCTGTTAGACACCTGTACAGAGTTTTACAGAGAAAAATGCCTTGTTCTTCACAAGCGACAACCTGAAATCTATATCATGCCTCAATTTAATGGCACATCACTTTTAAGTACAATTTTTTCAGGCACAAAAAAAGAGATATTTTTTATCTTTTTGAGTACTTCACTTTTCATTATGATAATGTTTCTGGAAATGAAAGCAAAACTGCATTTGCTTTTTTTTTCCTTGAAAGAACATTTCAGTGAAATGTTTTCAAAAAAAAAAAAAAATCAAGATAGTTCAGTTACCTTTTGGAAAAATATCTTTGGGACAGCCAATACCTGGATGATTAGATACTTTGAGCTAATTGCTTTCTCTTGCCCCTGTCTTCTCTGTAGGGTTATTGGTTTGGGTGGAGGGAGAGGAAATATGCAGATTGTTAGACAGATACCATCTTGAACTTCTGAAGAGGCAAGATATAAAGATTAGAAACACTCGACAGAAACAATGATTTAAACATGAATAGGGAGGAAAATATATTAAAATCTGGTAATATATCTTTCTGTGTAGGTGTCCTTGGCAATCAGAATTCAATGTGAATAAAACCAGATAAGCTATACCCATAGAGAAATCTTTTAGTAGGACAGATGCATTCTCTTGAGTTCCATGGCCTTGAGTAAATTGAGTTGCTTTGTAAAATATGATACTGCAGGATTGTCGACAGCTGTCAGGTGTTTACAGCTATTTAATTCTTCAGATAGCTTGCTAGTTCACACACACGCACACACACACATGCACACACAGAGTTCCCATTCCAGTCTGGAATGTTGCAATTTACCATTCAACTGTATAGACCTTTCATTATACCTAGTGCTTCAACAAAGCCTAAAGGAATTTGCAAATGAGTCTAAAAGCTAAACATTCAGACTCCAATAAAATCAATGCAAATTTTTAATATTGCTAGAGAGTAAATGGGAAGAAATGGTCCCTTATCTAGGGGAAAACTGGACCAGCATAGTGCTAATGCTTAAGTCTACCATCAGATAACAACTTCAGCATTTGATAGTCTTTGCCTTCAGTCAGAACCATTTACAGGTAGGCCTTGGGTTACAAATGGAGCCTGCCCATTCCATTCATAACCAAAGGATTTGTGGGAGTGAATCTCCTACCTTGAACGCAATCACTCCCTCCTTTTGCCCACACATCCACTAATCGAATGCACGGCTTGTTAAGTACACTTGAGGTATCTTGGGATGGGGAAGGGAGCCTGGTGATGGAACAGGCCACCTGCTTCAGACAACTGACCCACAGTACCTCATTCTCACCACCGCTACCCAATCCTGCCATTCCGGGTCACTTACCTGATGAAGATCTGTCTCCTCTCCAGCCTGTTTCTTTTCCTGTTCTCTCCTTTTGTCACCGAAGCCTTCCTCAAGCAGTTTGGCGGCAAAAAAGGCAGCCTGGAGGTGTGCACACAGCCCTTCCCTGCCTCCTTTTTCATTGCCGAAGCCTTCCTCAAGCAGTTCAGGGGCAGGAAACAAGGCCCAGAATGGTGCACCTTCGTGCCTTCTTCCTCACTGCCAAACTGCTTGAAGATGGCTTCTGCAACAAAAAAAGGAGGCCCAGGGGGCCGTTTGCACCATTCTGGGCCTCCTTTCTCATCGGCAAAGTGCTTGAGAATTATGTCCCTGTAGGCTTCGGCAGCCCTTTTGAAAAAAGCCTTTGCCAGTAGGAACAGAACTTTGGAAGGGTGGGTCTGCCCTTCCCAAGTTTCGCTGGTGCCGACCAAGGCTTTTTGCAAAGGTCTGCTGAAGCCTAAAGGGATGTAATTTCCCTGCAGTTTCCGCAAGGAAGCAACAAACAGAGGGAAGGCCTGAAGGACCGACGCCTTCCTTCCATTTGTAAATGTCCAGACCTCAATTCATAAGAGAATAGAGGCCTAACGTGTGAGACCATGCAAAATCAGTAGCACGAGATCTCATGCTACTGATCTCGCATGATTTTGCAGTACGTTATACCTCTCTTCTCTACAAATGCACCAAAAGCCTGAAGCAACAAAGTAGGCAAAAAACCAGAGAGGAGATCTTCGCAAGGTAAGTGGAGTGCCTGTGAAGACCCAGCGGGAGCATGAATAAGCAGGGCGAGTGCTGCAGAGCCTCTGCGGTTGTCGTAAGAGCGAACAACTGCTGTGGTGCTGCAACATTTGTAATTATGGAACTTGTTCGTAAACATTAGGGGGTGCTTATTGTGTTACTTTGAATATTCACTCAGGGAATACTTGTAACCTGAGGATTACCTGTATATCATATAGGTCTCCTACTCAGATGCCAATAGATTGGTATTTAAAGAAATCTTATTCAAGTTTTCTTGGCATCATACATCCTTTTTTTTTTTAAAAAAAAAGTTTATTTTATTTACATATAAGGACAAAACAAAAACAAGAAACATCATACATCCTGAAGGTCAATTCTAAGATGAAATTATGAATGGTAATTTAGCACTGGCTAACAGCATATTTATGAAATAAATGTATTAGACCTAAGTAATATTACACAAACTAGAAGTATGAACAACTGCCTGGGATAATGTTGATATATGACAGTTTATTGTGGAGTATGCAATTTATTAATATTAAGCATTTTCTAAATATAAGTTTTATTAAGAATTTTGATTATAATAGTAAAATGAATACAAACTAAACTTAGACACAAAAAAGAGTGCAGAAAAAAGAAAAAGATAATATAATAAAGAAATGCTTAAAAAGTGACTTCCAACATTCTTCACAAGTATAAACAAATTTAATCACTTAGATGTAGTAGTTCAGTAAATACAAATTAAAAGAATCCATGTGGTGTACTGTGCCTAGCTGAACGACAATTTAGAACAGTGTTATGCATGTTCAGTACTGAATGAAATAATAAAAATATTCTTAGTATTATATTTGTGATACCAATATTTTCAGTTCTGGTCTTTTTAATAAAGAAAAACAATAATTTTTGGACCATTTATATAGCATCTCCATGTAGGATTATTTTTTAACAATGAGTTCTTAAATGCTATCTTGGTTTACACCTATTACATGAAGACAGTCAATCAAAGATTACATGTTCTTGTTTGTCATGAGGACTAAGCACAATGGCCATGTTGACAGATCATGTAAGTCTGAATAACAGTTTTGCCAGGAGCAGCAATAGTAAAAGGATGTTCTTTTTATACTCTTCCTGTTGCCAATGGAAACAATTAAAATTTTGGCTTCTTCTACTAAGAAATCCATTGGAGTTTCCCATACAGGACTTAGGAGCAGAATTCTAAGACATCATATAGCAAAATGAGTTCCCGAGGGGGGAAATGAACATTCAGCAGAATTAAGTGTCTTCCCTTTTTACAGATATACTTTTTGAGATAAGGCTACTTTATGTTTGGACTAGACACTCAAAAGAAAAATGAGACATTGGAGAAGGAAAGCTTTGCTACTCAATTTGTGATACCTTAAAAGAAAATATTTCTTATTCCCCACTCCTCTGCAGGTTAGTTATGATGGAGAACTTCACAAACATCCACAGTTGGAAGCTGACTTGGCAGCAGTAAGAGAAATCTATGGGCCAAATGCAGTATCTCTCAGGTTGGTCTGTCTGTTTCGCTATTTAATCACCTATCCAATGAATTACCTACATTCCTATCAGGGGTGTCCAAATTGGTTTGTTCAAATTGATTCAGAAGAATCTCCAAAATTCTTCTGGTTCAGAAATCTGAATCAATTCTGTTCAAATCTCCAAACCTGATTCAATTTGGGCTAGTTTAAATCATTAAAATATTAGTACATATGCTATGTTGTCCCAATCATAGTACATATGCTATGTTGTCCCAATCCCATGCAATAAATTCAAGTATGATCGGTTTGACTAATGAGTTCAGTTCTTTGGTTTCCTTTGTTAAATGACTTCATTCTTTCAATCAGTTCAGTTTTTCATTTTTTTTCTTTCAATATTAAAGAATATCTATGCCAGCAAGGAAAAGTAAATTTTTGTGGACAATTACATTTTAACAAAAAAGAGAAAACATTTCATCAGAAACCTGATGAGAACAAAAGAATGAACATACAACTCTAGCTATGAGATGGCAGCCATTTGTTTTAAACAATCCATCCCCCAAAAGAAATGTAATTATAATTAAATAGAAATATAATTCTCTTTACTTCATAGCGATAATTCTAACTAGGTGATCTAAAGGCTGACTTGAGACACACCTCAAAGCCCTGATTTTCTTTTAAATTACACTGGAATTGAACCAGGCAGTCATTCAAAACAGAATGTTTTCTATTTGGCCATTATAATGGAAAATAGTCAAATCAATATAGGCAGAATTGGTTGCAGGCCTGAAGAAATTCTGAGCAAAAATCAGAACATTTCTAAAATCCACTTAAATGTCCCACAATGCCTCAAACTGTTTGTGCATCAAAGCATTGTGGGAAGCAATTATAGTAACAAGATCTAGATACTCATTGCTGCTTAAAAAATTGGCGTTTTTCTTCATTTTTGTTTTAAACTAATTTGAAAGTAGCTACACAAAAGTCCTATTTGCTGACTCTAGCCTTCTATGAGAAATCTGTTCCTTGGATTATTTACTGGAGTGATGAGATTATTTAAAGAGCAAAAGTTGAATTGGGTGATGAGTATTGTAGCTTTTTAAATTGTAATTGTTAAGACTATCTATATTTAAAATGTATTTTAACTTCACTGCCAACTTAGGTGAGTCAGTTTGTTGTTTCTAAATATATTAACTGCAGTTAAATGATTGTCTTAAAGCCACAATCCTAAATAGATTTAGACAGAAAGTGAAGTTCTGTTCCTGTAAATGAGGCTGACCAACATTTCATGAAACTGGTAACATTTCCTGAACATATTAGAGGCTGCAGTTCAAATATCATAAATATAGAGTCTAAAAATGACCTTTATTTTCCCTCCCTGCAAAATGCGTGGCTAGGATTGCACCCACAGTTTCAGTTCCTGCCTAACATCTTCAGCATACTGTCAATAGACAAGTCAATAGACCTATATACTGTGTTTCTCCAACAATACGCCCCGCCCCCCAATAGGAAGACCCAGCATGTTTTCTAGGCATAAAATGAAATTAAGCCCCTCCCCCCAAATTTAGGCCTAGTTTAAAACATGTGAAATTGGGGGGGAAGACGGGGGGGGAACTTGCCATTAGGAGTGCCCCTTGGACAGCTACGCCTCACCATCAGCCGCTCCTAACACCATGGTGGAGCACGGAGGGCTCCCTTACCCCTCCCTTACCTGGGTCAGCAGGTGGGCGGCATCGGCGTGGATGTCCGGCAGCGTTTCAGCTGCTTCTCAGGCCTCTGTAGCTTCCATGGTTCCCACCGGTGCTGGCGCCTTTCTCACCAGCGCTGTCTCCAACAACAGCGTCTGAGTCGCTCCCGCTTTTCCCCTGTCCCTGTAACAACAGGAAAAAAAAAAAGATTTTGAGGTACCTGGGAGTGCTGCGCGCTGTGTTTTGGTTTAATCCTGAGCGGCTGGGTGGGCGTGAGAAGAGCCGAGCGAGTGTCTCTGCTGCTGCTACCCTTGGTGCTCCAGCCTCGGGCTCTGCAAGCTTGCAAAAGTCCCGGTGCACAGCCTGTTCCTGCATTCCAAGCGCCCAGGCCGAGCTGCAGCTGCCCCTCTCTCGCCAGCGCCATCTCCAATAACAGCGGCAGTAGCAGCGGGAACTGTGGAAGCGTTTTAGCAGCTTCTCGGGTGGGGGAGCCACCTCCGTAACTTCCACGGTTCCCGCCGCTGCTGCCGCTGTTATTGGAAATGGCGCTGGCAAGAGAGGGACAGCTGCAGCTCGGCCTGGGCGCTTGAATGCAGGAACAGGCTGCGCACCGGGACTTTTGCAAACTTGCAGAGCCCGAGGCTGGAGCACCAAGGGTAGCAGCAGCAGAGACACTCGCCGGCTCTTCTCACGCCCAACCAGCCGCTCGATTAAACCAAAATGCAGCGCGCGGCGCTCCCAGGTACCTCAAAATCTTTTTTTTCCTGTTGTTACAGGGACGGGGGAAAGTGAGAGCGACTCAGACACTGTTGTTGGAGACGGCGCTGGTGCGCAGGGGGGGGGAGAAATTAATTCACCCCCGAAAAGACGTCCTAGCCGTTTTTTCGGGGCTCAAAAAAAATAAATAAGGCCCGGACTTATTTTGTGAGAAACATGGTATAAGTCAATAGACTTATATATAACTGGCTTTCTTCTTTATCCAAGTGTTTATTTCACATGATTGCAGCAATTGGTAACTCTCATGTAAAGGCTGTCCCAGAGTTTTGATAATACAGTACATTCATTTATTCATAAACATAATTGCACACTTGTATTCCACATGAATCAACCAAAATAAATCACTGCCAAGGGGAAAAATGGTCACTGTGATTGCAAAAACTCCCTTGAATAATGCCCACCCTACTTCTTCCAGTTGCTTTATATGGCACTTAATCTTTATGGATCAGGTTTATAGTGTACCTTACAATGGAGTAGTCCTCATCAGAATTCCAGATACATACTGTATAACATCATTGCAGATTATGGCCTTCGTCTTTCTCCTAATCTGAATGATTTGTCCGTTTTTGAGCATAACCTTCCAAGACTATTTCATTGGTACTCACTCCAGTTATCCAGATCCTCAATGGACCAAAAGTTACCTTAACATTCATTTGTTTCATTTGCTCAGTGACGTGCAAATTGAATTGCGAGTGTACATTCCAGCTCCTTAGACAATATGGACAGGGGAAAAATATTTTCATTACATGCTGTTTGAATTAAGTGGAAATTCATTGAGTATACAGAATGTTTGAGATTAAAGTCCAAGGAGGAAATGAGTAAGATAATCATTTAATTGCATATCCTGATAACTGCTATGGTTGAAAAACTGTACATAGCTTCATAATAAGCTCCCATTGGGTTTGCAGTTACGAAAGTAAATTTAACTTTTTATTTTTTTTAAAAAAAACACCATGCTTAATTTCTTCAGTACCTGCTTTAGTGTCTTTTGAGACTCAATTCATTAAGAAGCTGACTGCTTCTGGCTTGGAACAAATAAATGAGGAAGCATCACTTTCTTTCTTTTTTTAAAAAAAGAAGCCATCTCTTGTGTGCAAACTGTTGAATGTGTTTTAACTTCCTTGGTGGTCAAAAAAAATGCTCCCTTGAATACTGATTGATTTTTATTCTCAGCTTTATGGCTAGTCTCCAACCTCCATAACCTAATCTGGCAACTGGGACATCACTGTAAATTAAACCAGGGTCACCTTCATAGGAGGCCTCGTTTCCACTTTCCATTCCAACTCATCCATCAATAACATGCAGTGCTTTTTCAAGCTGCCATGACATAGCCCTGTAACATAAAGATATTTCTATTTAGACAAGAGATGGGCAAGGAACTGCTTTTTCTTGAGGCTTCTCAGACTCTCTGCACTTCTATTATTGCAAGAAACAAATGAGAAGCTGAAATGTTCCAAAACAAAAGGCCAGTTTCTAGCAACATCTGTACAGGTAGTCCTTGATTTACAACAGTTCATTTAGTGACTGTTACAACGGCACTGAAAAAAGTGACTTATTATTAGTTTTCACATGTATGCATGTTGTAGCATCCCCATTGGATGTGATCAAAATTCAGAAGCTTGGCAACCGGTTCATATTTTTGATGGTTCCAGTGTCCTGGGGTCATATGATCACCTCTTACGATCTTCTGACAAGCAAAATCAATGGGGAAGCCAGATTCACTTTAAACAATTGTGTTACTAACTTAACAGCTGCAATGATTCACTTAACAATTGTGGCAAGAAAGGTCATAAAACTTACTTAACAAATGTTTCATTTAGCAACATAAATTTTGGGATCAAATGTGGTCCTAAGTCAAAGACTACCTGTATTTACAAGAATGACTCATGGGCTTTACAAGTCTTCTTTGACAGAGATTGATTTGGAAGTATGTTTAGAAAACCAAAGTAATCTAGGCTAATAAGGAAAATTCTGGGGAGGAAATGGTAGTGTATGCTCTCTACTTAAACAGTTTTGGTTTATGAATATTTTGTAACTGGGGCTGATATTTGGGAATAGGTGAGCCAGTTTTTGATTGGCGTGTTTTGGAAACTCCTGTAACACACGTAAGAAGATTCAAAAATTAATACTGTGCCAAAAACTGCCCTGCAACTTTTAAAAATTTTATGGAGGTGTCTGCTTTTCTACCTAATTTGCGGGAGAATGTCTTTTAAAATTCTCTTGGTGATGTTGTTTGGGGTTGTTGTTGTTTTTAGAAATGATAGCAGAGGCAACTGCTGCTGGTGTTCTTTTCTGAATATTGCCTATCTATCAACACATCATAAATCCACTCCCCCCCACACACACACACACACAAATTGGAGGGGACTCTGCTTATGGTGTCTTCTCTTGGCTATGAGTGAACATGAGGAATCCAGGAAGGCTGCAGCTTTCCAGAGGGCTGATTGCACAGAGATGAATTGGACACTTAAACTGTCTCCCCCCCTTGCACAAAAACACACACACACACAATTTGGCCTTTTAACTAGAATAAGTGCAAGAAGACCACCCATGAAATTTTTACCAAAGTTCCTTCCTTCTTGAAATGAAATGTCAAAAGCAGTGTCTCTTTCATAAGTTGTAGATGAAAAGAGAACGTGTTTGCTGAACATTGTGATTCTAAATGAATTTAACAGCTTAAGAAATTTGCAGCCTAATTACAACTGTTATATGGATTTTTATCCAGAGCTTGAGCTTTTTCTTACATATAAAAGATAGCTTTTATAGCAATTGTCGAATACTGGACAGCATCCATAGGAGAATACCTTTACCTTGGAAAATGATAGGTAAAATTGTTGTCAAAGAAGTTAGAACACTTAATATTTCTTTCTTTTGAAGAAATAACAAAACTCTTGGTTTCACCCAGATTCATTCTAGAAGAGGAAGGGGGAGGGGGGGGGGGGGGGGGGGGGGGGGGGGGGGGGGGGGGGGGGGGGGGGGGGGGGGGGGGGGGGGGGGGGGGGGGGGGGGGGGGGGGGGGGGGGGGGGGGGAGGAAGGGGGGGGGGGGGGTTGGGGGGGGGTTTCGGGGGGGGGGTTTCAAGGGGGGTTCCCAAAAAAAAGGGGGGGGCCCGGAAAGGGGGGGCCGGGGGGGGGTTTTTTGGGGGGGGGGCCGGGCGGGGGGGGGGGGTTGGGGACCCTTTTTTAGAAGATAAATTCTAGTTTTCTTATGCAGTATATGAAGTCTGTGGGAATATAGTATTGATTCTTCAGATGAGCTTAAACAATATTTATAATTGATGAGCTTAAAAAAATAGTTATGTTCGCTTGATGTTTATTATTAACCTTTCACTACCAAACTACATAACATCATCAGTGCAGTGATATTACCTAGTTTAGGAATGAAATGTCTGCAAAAAAACTAATAAGCTCACACAGCATGAAGGACCCTACATTCAACCCTGAGCTACAAATATTCCGTAGGCATATATCCTTTTATTATTAAGCAAATATTGAATTCAGTGAAATCACATTTCCAAATTTATTTATTATTTTATTTATTTATTGAATTTATATTGCCGCCTATTCGCCCATGGCAACTCGAGAAAGTAAATATGGTTTTACAGAAAACCATATTTAAACCATATTTAAAATAAAAAAAAACAATAAAACTAACAAAAAGTATCAAATTAATAAAGTACAATAAAACAAAATCTGGAATAAATAAATAAATCACCCCCCCCCCCCAATTCTCACCCTCCGCCCCGACGACAGCAGATCACATGAGCCATTTGATGGGCTCCATCCTGCTCTGGGTCCCTCGGGCCTTCTGGCAGAACCAGGTCGTCAGTGCCTTTGAGAAGAATGCTAGAGTGGGGGCCATTCAAATCTCTGGGGGAATGATGTTCCAGAGAGAGGGAGCCACCACAGAAAAGGCCCTTCTTTTGGGTCCCACTAGGTGTATCTCCCTCGGGGATGGGACTTGCAAATATTATTCATTGGCTATATTTTTTCAAAGCTTCTTTATTGGAAGAGATGCTTATTCTATTAGCACATTCATTCTTTGTGCACTTTAGTGTTGACAATTTTTTCGTCCAGTCAAATTATATCTATTTTCACTAGCAGGCAGTCTTCATGGTTTTGCTGAACTATGAATAGGGGAGTTGCAGCAAATAGAACATTCATTCTATCACTAAAGAATTATTTATCCTAATCCATTGGCAAACGAAAACCCTTTCACTATAAGAGCACACTTTTTCTGTTTAAACTGCTCTTCATAGTCAGTTAGCTTGAGAAGTATGATCAAAAATATCAGACTTAGATATAATGTAATGTTCTTTCCTTTCAGGGAATATGGAGCCATTGATGATGTAGATATTGATCTGCATATTGATGTTAGCTTTCTTGATGTAAGTAATCTAATAACAAGGTTGTATAATGAAGTTTGAAAAGCAGCTGTCTCTGTTTTTCAGTAGGATATGAAGTCAATTGTTCACAGGCAGATAGCACTTCTTTTTTAAAATTCATAAACCTTTCTTGAATGTGGGGGAATGTGTTTCTATTTTCAGTGTAAATATTTGCAGAATGATTTCCAAAGGTAAATGCCTATAAAAGCAATCTGCCCTAGATTTCTTTGGAATAACATTTGTGAGATCTGGCTAAACTAAGCCCTATGTGACACACCTGGAATTACAATGAGCTAATTTCATTGGATAAAAACATTATCCCAGTTATGTCTGAAAAAGAACACATCCCTGAAGGTTTCTGAAATTTCTATACAAAAACAGGATAGTTGTGTTCTTGAGAAGAAAAAACGTGCTTGGAAAATGTATGTGGTTAAGAATAAGAGTTTTGCATTATCCTTGTTAAGAAAATATAGTAGAGAATTGATTTTAAGAATGCTACATTAGGCAAAAATTTGTACAAAAGCTCCTTATGCATGTTGTGGCCTGCTGGCGGCTAGCAGAGCTGGCAACTGAGTCGGACAGTGAGGAGGTTGGGAAGGAACATGGGCCAGTCCTGGAGGCTGAGGAAAGCTTGGATGAGGGCTCTGCGTCAGAGGCAGAGATGGGGCTAGGGTAGTCTGGCAGTGGCCAGCTGCCTTCGGAGTCGGACAGCAGTGAGGTGGGGGAGCAGCTGGAGCCAGTTCCCAACCTGCACATGTGCAGAGCTGCCAAAAAAAAAAAGAACAATTACGAACTAAGAGTCGACATGGGAGTAAAGCCTCAGGTGGATGGTGAATGGCCCCTCCCTAGAGATTAACAGTGCATCTCCCTAGAGATGCAACAGTGTGAAGACCTGTCTGTGCATCTGAGACTCTGTGCTGAGTCCTTCCTTGTCAGCACTGTCTTTGAAAATATTTACTTGGCAGCTATCCAAGCTAGATAAGGTCTGTACTCCTAATTATATTTATTTATTTTTATTTTTATTTGATTTGATTTGTCAATCGCTTACAAGATAATAGGTATAAGTATATACATAGTTATGAATACATGAAATGGATACATATAAGAAAAATAAAAGAAACAATAGGACAGGGACAGTAGGCACGTTGGTGCGCTTATGCACACCCCCTACAGACCTCTTAGGAAAGGGGTGAGGTCAATAGTAGACAGTCTAAGGTTAAAGTTTTTGGGGTTTGGGGAAGAAACTACAGAGTCGGGTAGAGTATTCCAGACATTGACCACTTTATTGCTGAAGTCGTATTTCCTGCAATCAAATTTAGTGTGGTTAACCTTGAGTTATACCCTTGAAAGACTGTTTACCAGGCCTTTGGCTGAATGTGAATGCAAGAAATTCAACTTTGTTTAATAAAACAAAGGGTTCGTGCTTTTTGGGGAAGCCTAGGTCAGAACCATGCAAATGAAAATATGGACTTCAAAACAGATTGGATTTGTACTGATTCAACCATTCCTGATGGAAGTTGTATTATCTAAATTAGATCACTGATCTCCTCAGCTGCTTACATCACAGATGGCCAATCTCTAGTGCAGTCCCTGACCCCATATTTTGTGGCCCTCAGACCCACCTCTGAAGGTGATGACTAAAGATCTGTGGTAGGAAACCTGTATTCTCAATTAGCCAGGTGGAAAGTATACACAAACTATATTAATTCCTTCAGATAGACCAAACATAACATTTAAAAAATTCTTTTCCCAGAGGAAAATGAAATCCCTAAGTGTGGTTGGATGTTCTTCTATTATCTCCCAAATATTAAGTTACTACTGATTCAGAAAAGTTGCACATTCCCAGTTTACAGTGATTTATACTGTCACAAACATGTGGTTTTTTTCTGTAAAGATTATCTCTTCCCAAGTGTAAAAGATGGTTGTTGAGTTTGGTTTCATTTCTGGAAGCTGAGAGAACCAAATCTTCCAGAACAAAGTTTAGATGCTGTTACAACTATGCAAATTTGGCATTTCTTTCCACTTATAGAGCTAGTTCACATTCAAGACCCATTTTAGTTCTACTACTGACCTTTTGTATATTAGATAGTAGCTGATACAACATTTGTCTTGGCCAGTCAGTTTAGAAAAGAACTTAGGTGGAGACCTTCAATTCCTTTGCCAGCTGTGAATTTTTTTTTTTAAAAAAAGTCCAGTGTAAATTTGCCGATAATGGCTAACAGGTTTTGTTGTGTCTTCATTCAGGAAGAGATTGCAGTGGCCTGGGATGTAATCCGCACAGAGCCTATAATTGTGCGTTTGCACTGTTCACTTACACAATACTTAAATGGACCTGGTAAGTTACATTTGTCTTTTTCCTGTATAATATCTTCATAATGATTTCTAAGTGTTTATGATGAGCTTTCTTCACTAAGGTGGTACATAACTGTACTCTTTGAAAAGATACATTGAATTGTTAAGAATTATTTAATATGTAAAACTTGTATGGGTAGATAAGCAATACTCCAAAGCCAATCAGTGTGGATAGTTAGTGATCAGAACAGATTGTTAATAAAGAAAAGTGGTAACTTCATTATTTTTTGCTGTCTTCTAATTAAATTTCAATGGCAGTCCCTTGTCATTGGAAGTCCCTTGTAGAGAAGGAAGTGTGGATCTGTCTTATTAGTGAAAGAAAACAAACAGTAGACTCTGCAAAAATGTAGAGCTATAGTTTATTCTCCTGAGATCTTAAGAATTCAGTGTTGGGTTTGAAAACAAGGCAGACTCTTAGAGTGTCAGCAATTCTAACCACCAACTCAAAAGTAAATTCATTTTTTAAAAAAAGAAAGAAATCATGCCAAAAAGAAAATGCAGCAGTTTGAAGCTTGTTATACTCACACACCAACAGACTCAGTGGACATTCCACTCTTGTCATAAAAGCATTTGCTTCTTTGGAAGTCTTTGGCTCAAGATTTCTCAACTAGGGTTTCAGTGAACCCTGGAGTTCAGTGAGAGGTCATAGAGGTTTACTGGAAGAAGACAACTTATTTTTGAAAAAAGTAGAAACCAAACAAAAACCCTCCACCCTCTGGAGGCTCTCTGGAATGTGCATGAGCTAAGGAATAAAGGAGGAGGGAAGGAGAGATGAGTAACAGGGAGTGAGAGACTGCATGGAAGAAAGACATCACAGGGCCTCCATGCTGGAGCTCTCCTTAACAGTGTATGCCAGCCTTTCTGCAGGCGCAGCAGCTTAGGGGTTTCATGTCCAATGTATGCACAGGAGACACTTCATGTCCAATGTGTGCACAGGGTTTGCCTGGCTTGGGCACCAATGGTGGCTGGAGCCACAACAAAGGCCAGGGGAAGGGTGTAAGGAAGTGAGGGTAAGAAAAAAGTTATTTATTTTTAAGAACTCTGTTAATTGTGTTTGTGTGTATGCATTAGTCTACACATGGAAGTAGAGTAGAATAGAATAGAACAGAACAGAACAGAACAGAACAGAACAGAACAGAATAGTTGGAAGCGACCTTGTAGGTAATCTAGTCCAACTCCCTGCTCAAACAGGAAACCCTATACCATTTCTGACAGATGGCAGTCCAATATCTTCTTGAAAGTTTCCACTGTCCTGGCCTTCTGAAAAGAAGTTAAAACATGGCTCCATAGCCTCATGTGGGGAGCCCAAAGGAGCATGCAGCCAAGGGGCTGTTTAAACAGCCCACCCCTCACCTTTTAAATAATTTAAAAAATATTCAATTACTCTTGCCTCTCCTAATTTTTTAACATTTATAGGCCCTGTTTCAAATTTTAACATTATTTCACACCTCCCAATTTGAGAGAGATGGACGAATCACAAATGTAAAAACTAAATAATTTTGTAATTTTGGGCCTATATTTGAAGGTGCAGGGGTTCCTTGAGGCCAAAAATATTTCAAGAGTTCCTCTAGACTCAAAAGTTTGAAAAAGCCCATCTGGCTCCTTCCTCTTAAATAATGTTTTCCAGTATGAGGGATTAGTTCTATTCTGTGCCTGTGAAATAAACTGAATCTCAGCCAGATAGCATAGAAAGGTAGGCCAGTCTGTTTATATAGGTCTTGATAGCAATAATTCCAGCTGGTGCTTCCTCCACAGGCTTCTTGTGGTTATTGTTGTTGTTTGCTGGTATCTGTTGTTTCTTCTACCTTTTTCTCCAGCCCACACATATGCCCTTTTTACAGAGAAGCCTTTACATGTAGCTATCCCTGAATCTGCAGAGACTTACAGTCAGGAATTGTGGCTTACTTACAAGGAAGCTGCTGTTTTCCCTTCACCACATTGTCTTCCTATAAAATAATGGGACAAACAATTTCTAGCTTCTGACCCTCCAGAAGGCTTTTTCTATTTTAATTTGTCTTCTTGGGAATAGTTGAGTCATGCAGGGAACTTTAAGAACTTAGCTATTGGTTGCATATATATCTCAGAATAACAGAGAAAGGACATTGCCCCGTGTTCATCCCTAGCAAGTGTGTTTAATGAAAGGTCAAAAGTTCCACTGGTGTTTGTTTGTTTGTTTTGTTCTGAACTTTACAAGCTTGTGTGTTTTTCTAAGGCCAGTGGAGCCATGAATTATGGGCAATAGCATGTTCCCCATTTGCAGTAAGAATTCTAATTTGATATTCCAAATTTTAGAATTTTTACCTCCCAGATGGGGGAACTATAGAAATGGGTGAGATGGGTGGCTATAGAAATGAACTAAATAAGAGTCAGGGAGGGGTTTTCTTCATTATGGTCCCTGAAGATGGCCTGACAGCTCTAGGGGTCCTGGGAATATCATTTGAACGCTTTTGTGTAATGTTATCAGATAATAGAAATAGAAATAGAAATAGAAATAGAAATAGAAATGGTATGGAACGGAACGGAACAGAACAGAACAGAACAGAACAGAACAGAACAGAACAGAACAGAATTCTTTATTGGCCAAGTTGATTGGACACACAAGGAATTTGCCTTCATTGCATAAGCTGTCAGTGTACATAAAAGATATAAGTGATAAGAATGGTCACTAAACCAACGGTTGTTACTTCAAGGACTTATTTGATGCAGGAGTGCCTTCCTGTTTTGCTTGCTTTTGAAGTAACTATTGGTATGAATGTACAGCCAGTAATAAATATTTTATTGGTATTCCCTTCATTCCTATAAGAGCTTAAGGAGTTTTCCATAGGTTTTCTCCACATATTATCCCCACAATGATAGCCTGTGAAATAGGTTGGCTGAGAGTGAAAGTGGTCAAGGAGTCATATAAATCGAACCTATGTCTCTCTCCCATCCATGTCCTTTTCTTCAAACTTTACACCATCCTAGAAGAGAAGATGAAAAACAAAATAATAATCAGGGTGCTTATGTGAATGCAAGCTATGCTTTCCATTATACATAACTTCAGCTTAAAGGATATCCAATATTTCTTAGTAATACAAAGATTTCTGAAATATTGTGGGTATCTAAAAGGAAAATATTCTTTGAGCTCAATAGTACGGAGCGTTGGAAGGGGAAGCTAGACAAAACAGAATAGTGAAAATTATTGAAAGGGAAATGAATGTGCAGTAAAAGTTACTGGAACAGATTGGATGCAACAGGAAATGAAGGAACTATGAGGTAGGGATTTTTGAGGGCTTGGTGTATATTGGATGGCAGAAGAAGAAAAGAGAGAAAAGAGGAGAAGATTGATTGAGATCTGGGCCACATGACGTGTGGAAAGTGCTTGAAGCCTTGGACTGAATGGATGGTGGTGTTAGATGTCCATGAGACGTTTTCAAAGATTGGGCAACATGAGAAGCAGCCTGAGTTAACAGCAGTGCATGGGCCACCCAGCTTAGATGAAGACATTCCAGGAACTACCAAAGAGCTTGTCAACAGATTTGTAGCAGCCAGAGGGCAAGAGACATTTGCAAAAATGGCTGGGGTGACCTTCTGCCAGATGGTGTCAGGCCTTGGAATATCTTTGGCAGCAGGTTATGCCCAAGAGTTTTAACAAAATAATAATCAGGGTGCTTATGAGTTTCCCAGTTTCTCTGAGCCCTGCTGCTGCCACAATTAAATATATTTGCCAGCACATATACTATTTTAGAGACTAGAGATTTTGAAACAGATTTGATCTATAGAAATTGGGAACTGGGCAAAGTGTTATATGGGAACATAGTATGGAAGGCTAAAGAGTTTTGTTTGGTGCTTGGTCCATAGCTACAATTTCAGTTCCAAATGTAAATGGCTTCATTTGTTTACTCTGATTTTTAGCCTTCTTATTGTAAAAGAGGAATGTAAACCACTCAGAGTCCTTTTGGATTAGTGTGGCATATAAATCTAAGTAAATAACTTAAGTAAGTTCTGGGGACTACATAGCATGTGCACACAAAGGTTGCCTGTTTCCAAGACATATTTCATTTTCTCAGTCTAATCAACTGCCTGATATTCTCTGGTAGTCTTCCTCCTAAGTAAGATCTTTATAGACCTTCACTAATCTTGGAAGTTAATAAAGATTGACCCTGGTTAGTGCTTGGATGAAAATTCTAGAGCAATGGATTTAGATTTGGAAACTAAAACAAAAACAAACCCTCCCTGAAGACAGCAAATGGATCCTGCCAAGAGAACTACATGGATATAGTAATTAGAACTCAAGCTTGTCTCAAGGACGTCTATTAGTCTATTGCCATGAGTCAAGTTTGGAAATTGGTGATAAAGATTTGACTAATTGTTTCTAATTTTTACTAAATAATTCACTTATGATGGTGTATATTAAATTATTGTGTTAATTTATAACATTAGATCATCTGAGGCTGCAAGTAATTTGTCCAATTAGTACAGTATGATTACTTGAGGCAAAAATTAGGGTTAATCACTAGATACTCCAGCAAAAATTATTGTATTCTTTGATACTGTTCCTTAACAACAACAAAACTTCAAAAAGGCTGCATATAACCCTCTAGTATTTTCTTTTCTTATATGATTATTCCAGTGGCTGTTATGGTGATTTGGATTATAGCCAAGCAATTAAGAATGCAAATAATACTTGTATATAAATATATTTATAAATATTAATACTGCAAGGAAGAACAAAAGAATAGACAAAATTATAGTTCTCCATTAATAGCAACATATGGCATTAGAGATTCAGTAAACTAGGTCCAATTAAGTAACACTTTAAATATTTGCTGAGATAAAAGTCATTATAAGCCTTTTATAGAGGACTGTTCTTCACTCAGTTTTACATTTTGATAGGCTATTATTTTAATTGCAGTAAACCAAAATTTCAGTATCATAATTGGTTCTGTGACTTGATAAAATGGTTCCTTCTGCTTTTACTAATTTTCATTTTTTAAAATTTTTCTAAACCAGCTGTTATAATTTGCAGTATCTAATTATACTAATGCAAGTATTTTTGAAATGTAACCCTGAAGGTTGTTTTTGTTTACATCCAAGTGCTGATTCAATGCTGAGCTGCTCTAAAAGTATCTAGCTATGATTTCCAAACAAACCCCCGTTGTATTAAAGAAATCAGCTGTGTTCTTTTGATAAGTCTAACCTGTCTCTTGTTTTCATAATTGGACACTTTTTTCAAGGGACAAGAGCTCATTGTTATCACCGTGGTCATGCACTTAGTTATATAACATATATATGTACATGCCATCGTTATATAACATACTTTATTGCACAAATATAGAAATTCAAAAAACATCTGCATAAAAATACAATACTAGCCTTAAAAGTATTCAAAGAGAGGACTTCCATAACACCAGTTCCATAACCTTTTTCCTTTTAGAAACTTTATACTTTCCTAAAACTTTATACTTTCCTAAGCCTCTTTTCAGCCCAGATTTCTAATTTTCTCTAGCAGTATTAATACTTCACCACCATCAAAAGAAGACCCTTCTTTTTCTTAAAAACAAACCAGGGGCTCTTTTTTCCTTTAATACTTTTTCCAATTTTAATAATACTCGCACACATCATAGATGGGCAATGAAATACTCACAAAAGGATAGCAAAAAAAAGTTTCTGCTTCAGATGGCCTGTTTTATAAATTATGCATTGCCTTTGTGCATTGTTATCTCTCTTTCTGTATTCTCTGCTCTCTTTGCTTTCATTTCTCCAACAGCTACATTAAGTTTTCAGGCAATGTCCCTGCAAGTCAGACTCATTTTATTGCCAAGTAAGGCTTGAAATAAAATTCTACAACGTCCAATGTCAGATATATCTGATAGGCACAAAAAGTACAAACCTGCCAACTACTAAAAATGGCAGTCACCACACGTATCATGTTCCTGTTTCATTTAACTCCTTATTCAGTGAAAGAATATGAAACTGTTCCAATGTTTGGAATCTGCATAATTTACAGAACTTGCAGATGTTTTCATCCACCCCATAACTGCGGATTTTGAATTGTATCCAATAGCAGAGTTGAAATACAGAATGGTAAGATGTTTAGATCATCCTACCGGAACCAGAAGTTTAGTCTTCTGGGGTTTCAGACTCATGCTGAACCCCATCCTCAGGGAACTTCTCTGTCACCAGAATTTGTGAAATATTTCAGTGAGAGAGAAGTTCCCTGAGGATGGACTCCAGCATGCATGCAAAAGCTCAGAAGACTAAACTTCTGGTCCAGGTGATCAACCCAGACTGGATCCTGCCACATTATCCTGGGACATATATATTTACTCTCATTCATACAAATCATTTCTGCCTAACTTGCCATCACTGAATAGGCTGATTCATCAACCAAGCTGCTCTCTTTTTCTCAGTTGGTATCATATCACTTTATCTTCAAGGGAATAAATATCCCCATATCTCTTCCAAGCCCTATGATTGCCAGAGAACAGGAAATAGTTTCAATCTTGCAGACACATTCAGAGGATGGCAAGAAAAAATGCAAGAAGGGCCAACCATTTCTTTCCTTCTCCACAACTTGCCACAGGTCCGAAAAGCAATTGCCCCATCCCCCGTTCCATATTGGTAAAATAGGAATGATCTTAAAAAAGGCTTTGGAGAAATACTAGCAGAAGTCTTGATGCTTTATTCTGCATCAAGCAAAGATCTCAGGCAGGTAGGGTTTTTGTCCAGGTACGAAGGGAGTGGTATAGTCAGCAAAGTAAAACTCTTTAGTGAAAAGAGGATCTGATTCCAGTGTGGGAAGAGAAAAGCCAGTAAGGTGAATTGATAAATGAGCTGCTTGGAAAATCCCATATGGAGTTCAGGTTAAAACATTATTAAAGAGCTGCTGCACTTAATAGTGTTAACAATCATTAAAATCAAGTTCTTCTGCATCATCATTTGTGCCTCTGTCTATGGAGATTCTGAGTCATTCAGGTCATGGTTGCCCCAAAAGTGCTTTTTGAAGAGGCAACAGGACTTTCTGGTTTTTCTTTGAAGACATTTAGCTTCTCATCCAAGAAGCTTCTTCAGAGTTCTTGAAAAAGCATCTTTAGGACAACTGAATTCCAGTTATGATCAAAATTTCAACCTAGAATAATTTGCTTGGTTTCAGTAGCAAATTTGAATTGGACACATCATTGCAAATTATTCTCATCACTCATTCTTAAGATTTATCCTACTGATAAAGTGAGAAGAGGAGGTATTGCTTTGTGAGCACTAAGATTGTAGGAATTGGAGTTTCTCATTTGATTGGAATGGGTATGAAATGGGTATGAGATTCAGCACCTGTCTGAGTGGAGTCCAATTAAGCAACTTATTCCAAATCAGCTCCAGAGATTACTGGAGCTGTCTAGATGTGTTGTGGTTACTACTGGAAAAAGTTGCTAGCATGGAAGCTACAGGAATTTTTTTAATCCATTGTTATGCACAGCTCTAAGTGTTTTTTCTAATACATCATTTACCTTAGTTGTATCTAGTACTTCATTCTGCTCATATAACAGGAGTGGGAAAACATTAAAGGCTTTAGGCGTTTTTCCTTTTTTGGTGGTGGTGGCTTTTTTAACAGCTTCTGGGAGGAATGAGGGAAATGTCTCTGATGATGTGGCAATTTCATCAGAAGGGCAAGGTTAAAAGGTTTTCAGTATTTGGAAATGGCTCAGCAGGAGTTTAGATTGGAAAATAATGTTTTGTCTTGCAGAGACGTATATTTTTCACTATGAGACGCTCCAGACCATAAGACGCACCTAGCTTTGGGAGGGGGAAAAAACAAGCAAAAAAAAAAAAGTCTGCTTCTGCCTCCCAGCAATTTGCCTCCTTGCAGCAAACAGCAAACAGCCTGCTCAGCTTCAGCTTCAGCATCAGCCTGATTTAGCACGAACAGCTGATTTGCGGTCGGATCGGCCTCCCAGAATACCGCCAATTAGCTGTTCCAGGCTGCGGGGATCGGTGCTGCCTCTGCATACCCCATTTTTTGGCCTCCGCGCATCCCTGTTTTCATCCCATTCCAGGCAGTGCCTGGAACAAGCCCAAAACAGGATGTGCAGAAGCCTAAAATGGGGTGTGTGGAGGCCGAAAACGGGATGCGCAGAGGCCGAAAAAGGGGCACAAAGAGGCGGCGGCAGCAACGATGGGCAGCACCGATCCCTGCAGCCTGGAACAGCAAATCGGCATTATTCTGGGAGGCTAGTTCAACCGCCAATCAGCTGCTCATGCTAAACCAGGCTGTGCTGAAGCTGACAAGGCTGTATGCTTCAAGGAAGCAAATTGCTGGGAGGCAGAGGCTGAAGGGTAGGGGGCCGGCAGATAGGCGGAGCTTCGGCAACCTTCACTCTATAACAGTGATCCCCAACCTTTTTTATGCCGCGGCCCGGTACCGGCATCAGCTGGGCGCCGCAGCCCGGTACCGGCATTAGCTGGGCGCCGCCATCTTTTTTTGATGAAAAAGTGCTTCCGGTGACCTCACCGGAAGCACTTTTTCATCAAAAAAAGATGGCGGCGCCAGCGCTTCCGGTGAGCTTTTCCGGGTAGAAATGGCTTTCTACCTGGAAAAGCTCACCAGAGCAAGCGCCGCCATCTTTTTGATGAAAAGTGCTTCCGGTGAGCTTTCTACCGGAAAAGCTCACCGGAAGCACTTTTTCATCAAAAAAGATGGCGGCGCCCAGCAACCAGCGGCCCGGTAGGACTTGTTCCGCGGACCAGTACCGGTCCGCGGACCGGTGGTTGGGGACCCCTGCTCTATAAGACACAGACATTTCCACCGACTTTTTGGGTGAAAAAAGTGCTCCTTACAGTGCAAAATATATGGTAATTTATACTTTCTCTTCTCTCTCTTTCTCCCCAATAAGATTAAAAATTCTACTGAAAATATATATATTTTTGCTGCCAAATTTAGAACTATAATCTTGGAGTACTCTGGGTATCTTTGAATGAGAATTGGAGCACCTCGTGTTTTAGAGCCCTTGATTGCCCAACTATAGCATCAACTACAATTAATTATAACCTTTAAACAACATGTTTGCCCCTGTTTTTTCAACAATATCTTTTATTCGACAGTGCCCACCATTGATGTATTTCAGATCTCTACTAAAGAAAGATTTGGACTGGGGCATCAGCTAAAGAAGTAAGTTTTCCCAAAGAGAGACATGAATGTGTTATGCATAAGTATTAGCTTCTAGTTGCAAGGTATTGTTTCTGGCTACAGTATTTTCTAGTAAATGCACTTTGAATTATTAACAACTCTAGCAATGTTTCTGACAGCCCTTAAAAATGCGCCAAGATTTACCATTTCGTTTTATAATCTATGTAAAAAAAAATTACTCTCTTTTGCAGTTTTCTCCAGTTAGATAAACCATATTAACAATAGTTATCTTTGACTATTACAATGCCTTGCATGACTGTAACAAATTGGAATAATTTTGTCTTTTTATTTTCTCAGAATGTATGAATGGATATTTAAGGTCAATCTTATACAAATGTTTTAGGCATGAACAAACCCAAAAGCTAAATCAGCAATTCGTGAATTGTATTTCTTAGAGTTGGTCTCTTGAAAAATTTAAGAAGCCAAGACTTTTAGGCCACTTTGAGATAAATTTATGAATTTTATGCTTTAGACAGAAAAGAAAATCTGAAGAATCCTGTCTTATTTATCGACCTAAAACAGGAACCTTGTTACTTTTTGGAATGGGGGTTTCGGATATTTTAACTGTAAGGATTTGAATGAAAAGCTGTAGGAAATATCAATATAGTGATATTCTGCAGAATAGATTACAAAAGTGAAAAATCTATTCCTTATCATTTGCAAGAATGCTATCCATAGATTATATTCAGCAGCATGGAAGATAAATTAAGGGTGATTAAATGGACTACAATGCATGTTGCATCCTCCTTTCTGAATTCTCTCCTTGTTTTTCCAACTGTTGAAAGAGTTGCAGATAGCTTTGAGCATACAGTAGATGTGTTAAAATACCTTCTGATATTCTAGACTTTTATACTAGCTTCTAGTATAAAAGCTAAATATAGTGGTTACTAGGAAAGTATAACAGCGAGAACATTTCAGTTCAGTCAATCTAATCCAGTTTGAAACAGAACATCGATTTCCAGGACTCCCATTGTCAATTTAGACTTAAATTTCCATTCTGGGTTAGGTATGCACGCACTACATAGATTGATTGATTGGTTGTTTTATCCAGTCAGATTCTCAGAGTACTTGTTTGTTTCATATTTTGCAGAATTATGCAAACATTTGTTACACAGCAATGGAAAAATGGCAAAGAAAAATCAAACAGTACGCACAACAAAAAACTGTCAGAAAAGAAAGTGAAATCTCCCCTGCACATCTTTTCTACATTGCGCAGGTAGGAGGAAGTGATAAAAATATGTGTGTAGCTTGTTGCCTTGTCAAAAAAGAGAGATAGTTGTGCTGTACGGTTTAGTGAAATCTTGTTACATACTTTCAGCGCAAGCATGATGACTTTTTTTTTTCCAACTTGGGATTTAAAAAAACTTTTGCCATGCATTCTGTTAGCAATTAATTTTGCATTTTTTTTGCTCCCAAGGCCTCCCAGATAAAGAAAAGGAATATAGTCCACTTAGTCTGTTGAATTTTTTTGAAAAAGAAAGCAGGAGTGATTGGTAGTTGTGTTTATTTCTGAACAGTTTTCATGTTTGCCAAAACGTCTCTTCTTTATATATGATAAAAGCACTGCCAGTTTCTTTGCAAAATAGAGGCTCATTCCTTGACGTATCCTGAAATTGCTACATGGGAATGTGACATTTTATGTCCATTGATCAAACCTGGATAATGCCTCCAGAATGTAGAAGACTAGTATGTTTGGGGTGAATGAGAAGTAAGAAGCACCTCTATCTGTTCTCTGATTTGGTGAATATTTCTCTGGATGTTGTTTCCAAAGAAAATAAATATTAGCAGTATTAGAAAGGTGATGCAATCTCACTTCTGCATCCCAAATTGGAGTGGTCCCCTCTATTAATAGATTGGGATAATTTGGAGGGGATCACAGCTAAAATCTCATTCTTCTTGGTATCTTCCACTTGACACTTCCTAGCGCGAGATCATTTATATCCAAAGGCTGAACTGATGCCGCACAGAAAATGCGGTGGCTCGGTGGTTAAGCCACTGAGCTTGTCAATCAGAAAGGTCAGCAGTTCAGTGGTTTGAATCCCTAGAACCGCATAATGGAGTGAGCTCCCGTTACTTGTCCTAGTTTCTGCCAACCTAGGAGTTTGAAAGCATGTAAAAATGCAAGTAGAAAAATAGAGACCACTTTGGTGGGAAGGTAGCAGCGTTCTGTGTGCCTGTGGTGTTTAGTCATGCCAGCCACATGACCACGGAGACGTCTTCGGACAGCGCTGGCTCTTCGGCTTTGTAACGGAGATGAGAGCACCGACCCCTAGAACTGGAAATGACTAGCATGTATGTTCAAGGGGAACCTTTACCTTTATTTACTCTGCGAGGATGTTGCAGGTTTTTTTTTAAATACCTACCAGCTATCTCCCACCCACAAGACACACAATCTGCAACCAAAGAAATTGATTTACATGCAGTCTTTGTAGCTGATTTCATTTAGATTCTAACTCTTTGATTTTAAAAGTATACCTATAAAGGAATTCCCTATGCTATTAGAAATTCTAGGCCAATTTAAAATAGCCTTTAATATTCATTATATTCACAGATCTCAAAAAATATGCAACTTTGTGTGTCCAAAATATCTCAGTAGTTCCCTTTATTGTAAATGTGTGTTCACCAATGTGTGTGTCCGTCCCTGAATAATTCACACTGTCTAGAGATGTGACACATCAACTAAGGAGAAATATAGGTTTGTTTGTTTTTTTGTAGAATAAGTTCTGCAGGTCCACATCATGCAATTTTCTTCCCTGGCCTTCACCCACTGCCTTGCAGAGATCTATTAGTAGCACAATAAATATAGTAGACACTACAAAAAACACACTTGTAATTTTTCAGTTGTATCTGGTAAGATCTTACTGCTAGGTGGGTTGCTGATCTGCTTAGTGTCTTGATGGAGAAAATTCACAGAACCATGAAATAACTATTAAGCTGTGTTCATATTTGAACATAGATATTTGTATAATTGGTGAAGCACCTTGTTTCTACTCTTTTGTTCGTTCAATTTAACAAACTTTTGATTTAAAAAAGGCAGCTGTGTAATTTAATTGTTAATGAATTGAATACCATCCAACTGAAAAGCTGTTTTCAATTAATCAGGCAACCCATTCTTTTTTTTTTTTTTAAGGATTTTTTTATAACAGGGCTGTCAAACTTCCCATGCCCATGCCCAGTTTAGTGAAGGGCAAAGAAGCGCTGATACATCAGGTGACGCCGCCGTGAAGATGTTAATTTGACACCCCTGTTTTAGAAGTTGCATCACTTCTCTCTATTTTACAGAGTTAAAAAAATAAATTCTTTTCTGCCTCCTACAAAGTAAACATTGAAAACATGTTTTTGAAATTACTATATTATCTATATGATAATTTATAAACGTCATTTTCCACTGATTAACTGAAAGTGAGACAATTGTAATGTTATTTGGAATCCTTAGTGACTTTTCTTTCCACAACACAGTCACTAACTTGGTCAAATTAACTTATCAGTGGTTCTACAACACTCAATCATACTGTTTCAGTTTTAAAAGGCTTAATAGTTTGAAAATGTGGGCAGCCCTATACACTTTGTCTAGGATTTTGATTTTGTATGATTTTTTGTGTCACCAAAATATTGAAAAAATATCATTAGCAAAAATATCATTAGCTTCTCTCTATAAAAGCAACCACTGCAGTCAATCAGTTTTTGAGAGAGATGTTCATTGGTATCAAACCCCAACAGTTTGTGCCAGTCTCCCAACTGCAGTATATAACTCAAAAGGGTAGTTTTTCACCGTCTCATTAGTCAGGTCAAGAGAAAGATTAGATTATCGAATTTATATTTTAGCTCTCATTAGTCAGTGAGTAAGATAAGGCAGGACTTCCTTGATGCCTTTGATCCTCTTTCTAATTCTCTCTTGCCTTGGAGAAGGTTATTTCCCATTAGAAGATATAACAAATAATGTTAATCTCTTTTGGTTGTGCCAGATTTCAAAAGCACCTAGTCTCAGAATTCCATTACAGCTCCACCACAAGCTAGATTTTTCAGCTTTTCACCTTTAACAAATTTAGAATTAAAATTAAAATTTGGAAAATAGATCAATCTATTTTCCAAAGCACCAGAAGGCAAGGCAAGAAACAATGGATGGAAACTAATCTAGGTGAGAACGAGGAACTAAGGAGAAATTTCCTAAAAGAGAACAATTAACCAGCGAAATGGCTTACCTTCAGAAGTTGTGGACGCTTCATCACTGGAGGCTTTTAAGAAGAGACTAGACAGCCACTTATCTGTAATGGTATAGGGTCTTCTGGTTGAGTATAAGGTTGAACTAGAAGACTTAAAAGGTCCCTTCCAACTACAAGGTCCCTTTCTGTTATTCTGCTAACATTTTATTTTCGGGTAGTAGGGCTATTTTAGATGGTCTTATGAATTGATTAACCAGGTGGAATTTGTATGTACGCCTGCATGTATTTTAGGTGAAATTCCATCCCTGTATGATAGTTAATTGGACAATTAAATCCTTTTTGGTTTTCTCACAAGGTACTAATCTCACCACTGACTTTATGTAAGATATATTGTAGAGCCAATGTTTCAACATCAATTTTAGAAAAAAGGCACTGGACAAAATAATCAATATAGCTTACAAAGGACATGAGCAGATAGAACTTTTTTTATGTTATCCGTTCTACTATCATTGATTTAATAAGGAAGAGATGAGTGATTGGTTTGACTTAGGAAGACTACATCATTTCTATTATTTAATAAATTAGTTGAAGTAATAAACAGCAGTTAGAGGCTTGGTGAGTATTCACTATCAAATATTTGAGAGCCAATTTGGTGTAATGGTTAAGGCACTAAACTAGAAACTGGGAGACCATGAGATCTAATCCTGCCTTTGGTTTGAAGTCAACTGAGTGACTTTGGGCTAGTCACTCTCTTGTCAGCTCAAGGAATAAGGTAATGGAAATCACTTCCAAAAATCTTGCCAAGAAAACTGCAGGGAAGAGTCCAGGCAGCCACTAAAAGTTAAAACTGAGTTGAAGACTCACGCACATGCACATGTGAACACACACACACAAATATTTAAAACAATTGCAAGTTATTTAGTCTGCTGCTTGGCTTTCTACAATCTGGCACCTATTATAGTTTTGGGACTGCCAACTTATTTGCTGCTCGTAGAGTTATTTTAATTGATCTCATTATCATCGCAACCAATCATAAGCCAATCAGAGGACGTTCCATCTACTTTATATGCAGCAAGTTCCAACCAAATAATGCAAAAAAAAAAAAAAAAAAAAAACCTATCTTAAATTTGGGGAAATATTTTCCACTCAGTGCATGCAACTGAATGAATTTTTGATGTTCCTAGGTTTATATTCTTGCCAAACTGGATAACAATTAGCTCCACAAATTTACCAAAAATTAAGAGATGTGTGTATATGCGTTCATTGCTATATGTATTAAAGTGGGGGGGGGAGAAAAAGTGGGAAGGTTGAAATAAAGAACCATTGTGAAGCTATTTCCTGCAATCAAAGCCGAGTGTCTATTCTTTTGGGTTTAATTTTATCATTTAATTCAGGGGTCCCCAACCCCCAGTCCATGAACCAGCACTGGACCATGGCATACCAGAAACTGGGCCGCACAAACAAGTGACACCCCACCTGTGGGATGCAGGCAGCATGCGAAACCAACCTGTTTCTTGTCAGCAGAAAAACCTCTCTCACTGGAACCTTTCCCTAGTGCCCAAAAGGTTGGGGGCCGCTGATTTAATTGGTGACACTGGTTATATGGAAAACCTACAGTTTGAAGCTGAAGAAAAGCATGTTCATGTTGGTGTTTCTCATAGTTATCTAGGGCCTACATGTACGCTTAATTAATTCTTCTCTCTGATTGTCTTTAAGGTCGCCAAGTTATCCTCCACCAGGCTGTGGGAAAAACAAATCAAAGCTGAAACCTGAACAAGATGGTATCTCAAAAACCCACAAGTTATTGAGGAGGACTTGTTCTAGCACAGTTAAATCTGAGGACTCCTGTGTAGCAAAATCTCACAGAACCTTTGGTCGCTCCCTGTCCAGCGATCCTAGGGCTGAACATACAATGACCATTAAGTCACACAAACTGTTGAACCACTCTTGCTCGGCAACCATCAAGCAGGATGAAAGCATCACGTTAAAGTCCCACAAACTGCTGAATAGACCATGCTCTGGGGATATGCGATGTGAGCACAACAGTACTTTGAAGCCCCACAAACTTTTAAGCAGGTCTTATTCCAGTAATCTTAGGATGGATGAATTAGATGGGTTGAAGAACCACAAGTTACTCAGCAAGAGTTATTCCAGTGCCCCCAAATCATCTAAAATGGAACTTTTCAAAGAACCCACAATAACAGAGGGCAGGAGACTCTCTCTTACCTCAGGGCTTATTGGTATCTTAACACCATCCACATCTTCGCCATCCGCTGTGCGTAAACAGTTTTCTTCTGTGAGCTTTTTCTTTTCTTCCCACATAGAATGGTTAAATGCACAAGCATCTTAGGAAGTCAGAGTGTCTTTGCTCATAAATTTGGTGTGTGGACCAATTCCGCTAAAGCTCAGGGAACTTCACCATATTAAAAAAAGTTGAAACTTTTAGAAAAGTAGAAACGTTTTTTCCTTCTACATATCCACAGACTTGGTAAACATTGCAAGCCTTAAGCATTACTGTAGAATTCAGTATGATGGCCCAGTTTACTTTTGCTGATGAATGACCTGAGATTTTATGGGAGAGGCTGGTTTATGAGGTTTTTTTGCACATTTTAAAACTTCATTTTAATTTCATTGAAAATTATTTGATTATTACTTTCAGGATTGATAGATAACCTTATCTGAATTACCAGTCCTTGATCTATACCAGGGCCGCATCAGGGTTGTGTTTGACCTCAGAGGGACAGGGACATGGACAGGGGGCACAGCCAGCTTGACATAAGTCGTGTCAGGGCGCCTGTGATGGCACAAGCATTCTACCAGTGAAAACGGAGCTCAGGTGGGTCACATGCGACCCTCACAAGCTCCGCTTTTGCTGACAGAGGCACCACGGGCAGGTCCTTCGCTGTTTCAAGGGTGGCCTCATGGGCCAGTTCTATGCACCTCACAGGCCAGATTTGGCCCACGAGCCTTGAGTTTGATACCCCTAATTTATACTGATATACCTTTGCTGAATTAAACTATAATTCTTGGAAATAATGGGATATAATGGGAAATGTTTAGTACTAAAAATAAAATGGCCCACCTTCTTTCCTACAGTAAAAGCAGAAATGATCATTGAATAATCTGTATCATGTCTTACACCAAACAATCCAATTTTAAATTCCCATGATCTAAACTATTACTTCTTTGTGGCAATTAGTGTGTATAGGATATGTGAATGGAAACGTCTATAAATGTAGGTGATATTAACATAGATACATCAATATAATCCCTATCTGTAACAATTAAGAAAAAGACAGTCTGCAGTTTCCAGAGTTCCCAGACAGCATAACCTTGGTCATATTGACTGGGAACCCTGGGACTCATAGTCCCAATGCTTCTGGAGCAATGTTTCTCAACCATGGCAACATTTAAGACATCTGGACTTCCAACTCCCTGAATTCTGGGAGTTGAAATTAAGACTGCTTAAATTCGCTAAGGTTGAGAAATACTGTTCTGGAAGGCACTCAGCTAAGAGAAAGCAATTTAGCCTTGGAGGGAACTTCAGGAATCTGTATTCAATTATAATAGAAGGATCTCTCTAGAAATACATTATTGCTGGGTAATCCAAACTAGAATCACTACTAATTACTACTAAGATGAGGGACCATGGGAGCTCATGTGATAAGATGCTGGGCCTGCGTACTGCTGAGGTAAGCAGCTCAGCGGTTCAATTCCAGTGAGCAAATAAACCGCAAAAGGGACAAGAAAGGAGCCTCCCTGATTGCCTACCAGCACTCAGGCATCCCATGCATACAGATAACACCACCCGGAAAAATTCCTTTCACAGAGGCAGCCAGCCACCTCGGTGATCCCTGGCTAACATGCTAAATAATAAATAAATAAAAAATAAATAAATAAAACAAACAAACTAAGATGTTGATATACAGGGAATAGTGTCTCTGTATCCCTAATAGAATATTGACAGCTTCTAATTCATCTGTGGCCCAATAATATATATGTATTACTATTCCATAAAGTCAGAATAGTAATGTCAGGGCAAACTTGAGGTAGTACATTAGTTTGAAAAGCTGAAATAAGAGAATACCACAAGAACCTTAAAGTGTTCCACTTCCTAACAGGGGTGTTCTTATCCTAATAATGTCCTCCACAAATTCTTTTGTGGCTCCTCTGCCCACTCCCAAGTGATCTTATAGACCATTTTAAGGTGATTGGGATATACCTCCTCATACTGTATTTGTATGTTGTCATCATTTCTGCATTTGGTTTTCTTTGAACACGTTGATATCTCCTTGCTTTTCAGGTTTCTTTCAGGTTGTGTTGTTCCAATATAAAGAAGGAAAGGAAAAGAGAGGAAAGGAAAAGAGAGGAAAGGAGAGGACAGGACAGGACAGGACAGGACAGGAGAGAACAGGAGAGGAGAAAGGACAGGACAGGACAGGAAATTATTATGTATTAAGACACTGGTTCTTGTCACCAAACTCCAAACTCTCAATAAGTCCAAGAATTTTTTAATTAACAATGGTGGTAATGAAATGGGATTTTATGTATTCAAAGCTGTTCACAGCAGGTACTGTATTAGCATAGGACTTTCTTTTTTTTTTTGATAGCTCTGTATCAATATGAGACCAGGCAACAGAAATGCCAGCCTATTGGTCTTAAGTTTCTCTTGGGGTTTTATTATTTATGAATATTGAAGTGGCATTTTGAAAAGGACATATTGTTTTCACTTTTTTTCTCTCTTGCAAATGAATTATTTTCCACTTCTTCCCCATGTGCATTGATAAATGAATGCACTGGGTAGAGAACTATTTAAAAAGGTGCAACTGAATTCCAGTGAAATAGCAAATAGTTCTGAATGTCCTCCAGGAACTGAATACTATTTAGTTTGCATCGTTATATTATAGGTAATACTAAATTATATCAAGGCTTATATATATTCAATTTACAGCATTCCTGATGTTAGTTTTTTCTTTTGTTTTTAAACAGCCAAATTATGGTGCAAAATGTGTTCCAATAAGAGACCACGGCTTTCTTGTGCAGGTAGGTCAGAATGCCTGATGAGTTTTACAAACTTGGAGGAGGTTGAGCTGCTTATTAATTATTTTAAGCAGATTGTATTATTCTCTTTTCTGTTGTTCTCAGACAATTGAATTTGCTGAGCAGCGGATACCTGTGCTAAATGAATACTGTGTAGTTTGTGATGAACCGCATGTATTCCAGAATGGACCCATGCTCAGGGTAAGTTCAATAAACTTCACAATAAACTATGCAATATGGCGTGATATACGTGCATGTGCTCCTTTTAGAAATTTCCAGGGGAGGATAGAGTAGAATTATAATTCATCTCGTCTGTCACTGTGATTTAAAGTTTGATTTAGCAAGCTTGTCATGTTCTTCATTTGGATTCAGTGATTCTTATTTGAGGCAAAGGAGATAATGTATATTTAAAAATGAAATAAAATTATGGTTGAAACAGGTAAGATCAGATTTTTTTTGTGCCAGTTTAGTATTAGGTATAGGAACATTGGACAGTGAAGTAAGCAGGCATGTATGCCCCTATGTATCAGCTATAGTCTTTTTTATTGTGGATTTCAGATTGCATGGAATAAGCCTGGAACTTTTGTGTGCACGAGTAACGATCACTGCCAACTCTTAAGCTAGTTTGTTCATTCTGCTGTGGTAATAACTTACCGCAAGTTGAGATAGTGTATAGGTAGGTAGTTTAGCAACTTTGCAGATGAGTGTGTGTGGGGAGGATTAAGCAGTGTCCTATTTGATTAATACTTGGATTGAAGGATTGAGGACATCTCACAAGCTATCATTCCCAGGATCTTCTCAAAGTGGTACTGATAGGAGAGCCTGTGCATCTTAGGTGGCTGTTTGGCGTGATGGTCTGGTAGAAGCATAACTCTAGTTTGACATCTGTTTCAGTCCATCTATCAAGATGACTTATTCATTGAATCTCAGTATGTGGCCCATCTTTCTGAAAATGTAGATAGATGCACCATAGACAGGCACTGGATCAGCCTTGAAAAATGCTGTGAAGTCCCCCCTCCTCAAATTGTATCTTCGGTACATGTTATGGAAAAGAGGAATGAGGCATTTCTATGGGTACTGAAAGAATTGGAGAGGGCAAGAAGTCCTGCCCTTTGGTTCAAGTCTCGGAAGAAAATTTAAATGATGGTTTTTCAGAGAAGGAAAAATAACGATCAACAGGGATAGCTATATGATGTTCAGAATTCTCACATTCAGTCAGTTAATGCATTATCCAAGGGTATCAAACCCGATCACATCGCAGGCCTTATAATGACATATTGGGCCGTATTGTGACATATTGGGATAGGTTTTTTTGCCTTTCTGCCAGTTTGACAGGCCTGGCATTATGGATGGCTGTTTCAGAATTCTATATTAATACTATAATATTAATATTATAACATTTCAACACTAATGCTTTGTTGAAAATTTCTTCTGCAATTTTCTTCCTTCACTTAAATGGGGGAGGGGGGAATGTTTTCAAGTTTTCTTTCAGAGGAAAAGAAAGATTTGGTGAAGCCATAACGCATCTTAAGGTCTTCATAAGTAAAAGGTCTTACGTGCTAGTAGTTTCTGGCTCTAGGAGGTGGTGCTCATCTCCATTACAAAGCCAAAGAGCTAGTGCTGTCCGAAGATGTCTCCATGGCCATGTGGCCGGCATGACTAAATGCTGAAGGCGTACGGAACCTTCCCACCAAAGTGGTCCCTATTTTTCTACTTGCATTTTGACATGCTTTAGAACTGCTAGGTTGGCAGAAGCTGGGACAAGTAACAGAAGCTCATTCCATTATGCGGCACTAGGGGTTCAAACCGCCGAACTGCCGACCTTTCTGATCGACAAGCTCAGCATGTTAGCCACTGAGCCGCCGCATTCCCCTTCATAACTAACCTGCCACAAATCTCTCACTTCTCTTTTATTCCAAAGAAAAGCCAGCTAGACTTACAGCAGTTGTGTTGTCAACCTTCTCCTGCCATTTTCCATCTCTGTTCAAGCATACCTTTCTGAGCTGTAGTCATTTCATTTCTGCCCATTGGGAACAGCTTTTTGTGTGAAACTTCAGGGAGGCCAGAGCTTTATTTCAGCTTCTTAGCACATCACAGAGTGAGCTACTTGTTGCCTTCTCTTTAGATAAACAGCTTCAAAGGAATCCCAGAATAACAATGAAGGAGATTAGGAATTGAAGACCTGAGAGTTCACAGCTAGATCTAAGGAAGGAAGAAAAAAAATAAAGACCATTGATGGATAGTGGATTTCCATCCATTACAATAGATTTGGATTTGGACAAGCCCAGTGGCCTATGCTTTGAAGATATTTTTTTGGGGGGAGTGGGATTTAGTTACTCTTCCACTCCCTCGTTACCTTCAAATTAGGAGAAATAATAGGATGGTTTTCTATAATGCATGGTGTAATTTTGATTCTAGCATTGAGCAGGAAACTCGACTTCATGCCTTTCATAATTTCATAGAAGCATGGGGTTGGAAGATTCCCCTCTCTGTTCTGCATAAAATAAAATAAAGGATAATATCTGTAGCTCAGAGTTGAAATGAAAGGTCCTTGGTGCTCTCTGAGTTTGATTGTTTTCTTACAGACTTTCATTACCCAAACTAGGTAACATCATCACTGATGTGCACTGATAATGTTACCTAGTTTAGGTAATGAAAGTCTGCAAGAAAACAATCAAGCGCAGAGAGTACTAAGGACCCCTTATAAAATAACCTTACAAACATAAGAGAATTTGAAGATTAGACCTTAATGACTAATTGTAATAGATCTATACTAAATAAAAATGAATCCCATTATTATTTTCCAGTCTCCTTTTGGATTCAATGAATGCACACCCTTAATTCCCACTTGCTGAATTGTTGTATCACAAAAAAAAAAAAAAAAAAGCTTGGCAAGATTTGGCATCTGGCTGGCTATATGACTAATGTGACTTATTTTTAATGATGATAATAATAATAGACATATGATTGGATAATGATGTATTTAAAAATAACAGGAGTCAGAAGAAACATCAGAAGTTTTGTGCAAAGATCATTGGCACAATGGAAGACACTGTTGCTGATGAATGGCGTCAGACTAGACAAGGTTAACAAGAAAGGAATCATTCAGGGAGATTCATTATCACCACTACTGTTTATTGTTGCACTATTTCCTTTGTTAACAGTACTGAACAAGTCAGCCCATGACTATCAAAAACATCTGCCAGGCAATCCCACTTCCTTTATGTGAATGTTCTGAAGTATTTGGAAAATAGAATTGCTGCTCAATGCTATCTGTAAAAGCAGCCAAGATATTGCAATGAAATTTTGGACTGGATAAATGTGCCACTCTTATCAACATGGGAAAAAATAGTGAAAATGAAGAAAATAAAATGTCCTAAGGAAATAATACCAAGAATTTGGATGAAGAAAATCCCTAGGCATCCTTCAAGCTGACAACATCAAGCACACTGAAGTCAAGAAGAAAGTTAGAAGTGAATGTATTATGAGAGTAACGAACATCTTAAAGTCCAAATTCAATGGATTTTATATCATCAAGGTAATTAATACCTGAGCAATTCCAGGCATTAGATACACAGCTAGAGTAGTGGACTAGGTTCAAGCAGTACTAAAAGCTAAGGTTAGGAAAACCAGAAAAATAATAGCAATCAATCATGTCCTTCATTGATGCAGCAATATTGACAGAGTACTTACCAAGGAATACAGGCCAGTGGGGAATGTTGCAAGTACACCAGAGAGTTGAAGACCAAAAAAGAGCATTGGAAAAATATCTGAAGGAATTGAATAATTGTAGAATATTACTACTGAAGCTAGTATAGCTTTAACACGATACAACAAACATCTGTATTCTAGGTCCTTGGGAAGGACTTGAGAAATAGATAAAAATGTCAAACCCAGACTAAACATCTGACTGATCATGCAACCAACCATTATAATAACACTCAGCTTTTGCAAGCAGATTGCACAAACTGGTTATAAATGATACAATGCATACAGCTGTCCAAATGATTCACTGGAACATCTGTAAATATTATCAAGTGCCAGCAATGAAAAACTGGTGGGGACATAATAGGGATTGGTCTAGTTCAGCATTAAACTCACCAAGTAATTACGAGTTGGGTATGCAAAGTAATTATTTCTTCCAATATTATTATTTCTAAATATATCTAATAGTCAGAATAGAAATAACAGGATGAATTTGATGAAATATAAGCAAGTTCAAAATCTTTATATCTGAATTTCATGGCCAGTATATAAATAGTCCATGATATATGACCACAATGGGATTGGAATTTCCATTGTACGTCATTGTGGTTATAAATCAAGTCCAACCTGATTTTATTAAGATTTTTACGGTGGTTGTTAAAAGAATCACCATGGTCATTAAGTGAGTCGTGTCATTAAACAAATCCAACTTCCCCGATGGGCATTTTTTTTTTTTTTTTGCTATTTTTTGCTGGAAATTTAGAAATAGAGATCAGTAAAAAGGATCACAAATCATAGTCAAAAGATGCAGCAATTGGTAGTAAATGTGAACCAATGTCCAGGTGCCTAAATTGCAAGCACATAACCATGGGGCTGGTGCAACAGTTATATGTGCAAATATAGGTCATAAATCACTTTTTCTGTTACAACTCCAAACCATCATTAAACTAGCAGTCATAAGTCAGAGACTGCCAGTATGAGATACATTATTCCCATGATATAATTTCTCAGTTTGCCATTGAGTTCTTCTTTAAGCCCCAGTGTAAGGTAAAGGTAAAGGTTCCCCTCATACATACATGCTACTTGTTTCCTGCTCCAGGGAGTGGTGCTCATCTCCGTTACAAAGCTGAAGATCCAGCGCTGTCCGAAGACATCTCCGTGGTCATGTGGCCGGCATGACTAAACGCCAAAGGCACATGGAACGCTGTTACCTTCCTACCAAAGTGGTCCCTATTTTTCTACTTGCATTTTTACATGCTTTCGAACTACTAGGTTGGCAGAAGCTGGGACAAGTAACAGGAGATCACTCCGTTACGCAGCGCTAGGGATTTGAACCATCAAACTGCCTACCTTTCTGATTGACAAGCTCAGTGTCTTAGTCACTGAGTCACAGCATCCTTTTGCCCCAGTGGCTTGCCCTTTATTCTTTAACTTTGGGGCATAGGTATACCAGCACTGAAAGTTTAACTAAATCATCCTCTCCTGCTGGCCAGGCTTTTTGTAAAGCTATTATCTCAAATTCACCAAATCATTTTCTGTAGACTCTTTCCAGGCAGCTATTTTCCAAGTCTAGTTTGTATAAGTCTGTCTGAAATAAAGTAGATGATGAAGATTTAGGCAGTTAGTTGTTCCTGGAATTGGAACTTCATTGTCAATGCTTCCAATATAGACAGCTATTAATTCAAATTTCAAATTCAAAATTCAGCTTTCCTCTCTCTAAATAGTGACTGCTGCTCTTCTTTATTCTAAAATTCCGATCAGATACTGGAAATTTCATATCTGTAAGCTACTGCCAGTGGCAATAAACTCAGTCCCTCCCTCTCATTTTCTAATTGCTGGGCTTGAGGGCAAATAGCACCAAGTTGATTACAGAGAGCTGATAAGAAAGAGTCAATTCAAGGCTCCTGTGGGTAGAGTTAACTTGCGATAAGGAATGGCAAGTCATAGCTCCTTGTGGAATGGAGCCAGGGTTAGGGTTTATGCTGGAGACAGTGTCTCTAGCATAGAACCTATGCTTCATTCAGTTTCATGGTTGACAGACAGCTGATGAAAATTGTGTCTATAGTTGTTCAGACTGATCCTAGGAAGCTAGCTGTAATAAATCATCAGCTACAGACTTATTCTCTGAATCGTTATGTGACATTTGCGCTACCTTGATCATCTGGACATTTTCTAATTTGTAATTTTTTTTAATATAGTTTTCGACTAGAACACTTTTTATTCATTTATGGGGAGTTTTGTGGTTTCAGAGATTGGGTTTACCAACATTTTCATGGAGGAACAACAACAGAGAAGTAAGATGTTAAGAACTCCATTACAGCAGTGACTGGCTGCAAGATAGATGTATCTGTTTCAAGCTTGCTTTAAGATCAATTGTCACTCCTTGGGGAGAAAGTGTCAAATAACTGAGTTAAATCTTCCTCAGCTTCTAAAAACTCATCTGAAACCTGTATCTTTCCTTTAATTGCATCTAAGATATTTCTTTCCTTGTGTTCTTCCTATTCTGACCTTGAAATTGAAGGAGTTATCCACCTTACAGATAGTGGATAGTTATGTTTAGGAGCTCTAGAGCTTATACCATCCTCCGTGGCTTGGCTTTCCTGCCAGAAATTAGCAAGGGCTGGATACAGCTGTTGTTAAATTACACATATTGGCAGAATGTAAAGCCTCCTTAAAAAGTTCTTAAGTTTGAAAACTTGAGGGGAAAATAAACTGCCTGAAAGTTAGCAGTATCCTTTTAGATCTATGCCTGCTGGGAAGCCAGGAAATTTCTTTAAGCTTATTTGAGTATACTTGTAGAACAAAGAAGCTATGAAAGGGAATTTTCTCTTTCATTGCTTGTTCATGGCTTGTTTATTCTGTTATCTGCCCTCATTTGAAAAACCACGAGCAACCTGAATTAGGATCTCCTGTCTCTACAAAATCAGGTTTTCCTCCTTTTTTTTTCCTGAGAATTTTTGTACAGTATGTACGCTGTACAAAACATGGGTTTAGAGGTAGGTTTGGAAACATATGAATTGCTGTTTAGTTCCATAACCAATTGGGAAATGTAGTTTTCCACTGAAGACTTTAATTCGTCTCTTTTTTAAAAAATTGGCACTCAGAAACTGATCAAATATAGCAATGATTTGATCTGTTAAAAGGCAATTCTTAGCAACCAAATCTGAGTCTTCATTTAAATTACTCCTAATATAAATGGCACCATCCTGCCTATTAGAGCCTCATCTTCATAAAAAGGGCAATCATCCCAGTCTAATGATGGATAAGAATTATTAACTGAGGTTACAGGGAGGGAAGGAGAAGGCAGGAGAGACTTTCATATAGCAGTGAAACAAACAAAATGTTAAAAAGTTATGATATTTATGCAGTTACTTACCAAGCATATCTAAATTATATTAAAGTAAATCAAAATATCTTTACAATCTCCAAGGCATGTCACAACTTTTGAGCACCCCTAATGTTTGGAAATTGAAAGTTGAAAAATTCTATATGCCCTGTAGCATGCTTAAAACTGGAATAAGTCCTTTACCCTTGGTTGCCTAGAAGTCATCACAACCTTATCTTATTTGGAATTTTACTTCTGTTGCATGTCAGACTTACTTTTCCCTTTTGGATATCTTTTCAACTTATTTCTTAGTCCTGCTTTAAAGTTTTACCATTTTCTATTATCATTTAAAATTGTGTACAAAACTCTGCTATGTCCTCAGATCTAAAATCTACTAGATTAAAAGATTATATAAAATAAATAGAAAATCAGGAGCTGTCCCCCTGTCACCTGCATGAGGTGACAGATTGTTGGGGACAATATGCTGTGTGGAATAGTGGCAAGATTTGCCTGAGTCTCTCTATTCCATTTCTTAATCTTTGGAATGAAGAAAAAAATGGAAGAAGTCAAAAAGCAGTTTCATAATCTCCCTTCCCATTTCTCTTTCAAAATCTCTGCCATGCATCTGCTCTTCCATAGCTAGGAAGAGGCATATACCTTTTCTTTCATGGGCAGAAATGAAGACAAAACAAGAAATTTTGAAGTCATAATCCAGTCAAAAGAAAACCTATGGAAGGGAGTTGCATTCCTCCTCTTAGAGTTAGGGATATTCTCCATACATAAAGCAAACACACCATGTTCACATAATAAATCACACCGTGGCCTGCTATGATTTCAACAGGATTCTGGTTCACACAACCTGTTTAGATGACGGTTGTGGAATGTACAACTGGAGTACATTCTAGAGTAGGGCTGTCAAATTCGTGGCCCACGGACCAGATACATCACACACTGGCCATACCCACACCTGGTTTAGCGAAAAGGGGGGAAGTCCCAATACATCACGTGGAGCCACCGTGATGATGCGAGTTTGACACCCCTGTTCTAGAGTATCAAAAAAACGCAAAGTTTGTCTGGGACGAAGAGAAACAGCCTATCCTAGGAGTTCTCAAGAGTATTGTTTAATGGTGTAAGACTGTAAGTAGTGTACTTTAATTTGGTAAAAATTTTCCCTGTAGATGAGCAATTCAGGAAACTGCTTAGAACCTCACTATGTCCTCCTTGGTTTTAGAGCCTGACATCAGTACATAGTACAGTAAATTCTCACACATAGTGGTTCACAGACAGATCAATTCCATTAGCCTAGCATCATAGTTGGTATGAATGCAACCATAGAGTTGGAAGAGGGGTTGTAGTCAATTGCTTCCATGGTGACAGTGCTCTGTTGAAACCCTTTCTATTTGCCAATTTCTCTTTATGATCCCTTGGGATCATCCAAATCCTACATCAAGATAAAATTTTAAGCCCCAAATTTTCTTTCTTTTACCTATTCTTCTCCCCTACTGGCTTTTGAGATTTGCAAGACATGTTGTTTCTTTGTTTATGTGAACCTCACTAAAATGCCATAGAACCAAGTAGTTCTGACATCATCATATATCTGATAAAGGGCCAAATATAATTAATTGATGAATTAAAACGTGGTCTATAACAGAGGTATCCAAACTTGGCAACTTTAAGACTTGTGGACTTCAACTCCCAGAATTCTCCAGCCAGCTATGCTGAGAGATGAGACCACCCCCTTGAGTCGGGAATACTAGAATACTGCATCCAGTTTTGGTCACCATCCTATTAAAAAGATGTTGAGACTCTAGAAAGAATGTAGAGAAGAGCAACAAACATGATTAAGGGACTGTAGGCTAAAACATACGAAGAATGGTTGCAGGAACTGGGCATGGCTAGTCTAGAGAAGAGAAGACCAGAGGAGACATGATAGCAGTGTTCCAATATTTGAGGGGCTGCCACAGAGAGGAAGGGGTCAAGCTATTTTCCAAAGCACCTGAATGCCAGACAAGGAATATTGGATGAAAACTGAACAAGGAGAGATTCAACCTGGAAATAAGAAGAAATTTTCTGACAGTTAATACAATCAACCAGTGGAACAGCTTGCTCTCGGAAGTTGTGGGTGCTACATCACTGGAAACTTTCAAGAAGAGACTGGGAAGTCTAATGCTTGAGCAGGGGGTTGGACTAGATGACCTACAAGGTCCTTTACAACTCTGTTATTCTATTCTATGTAAAAATGACTAGCAGAGTAAAATCCACAGGGACTCCTTTACCTTTTTTATTACAAGTTCAAAAGCATCTGATTAAAACTACAGGTCATGCCAACTGTAGTATACAGGTTTCATTAAGGTGTTTTGTGGTTGCCTCTGACAAAAAATTGATTTATTTTGCTGACAGTAATCACCGTTTTCAGCCTGCACAAACTGGTGTTTGGTTCACCACCATCAAATGGTGGCTGTCTCTTTCTTTATAATTTTTCATACTTCAGGACTCCCCCGCCCCCCAAAAAATCATCTTGTTTGGCCTGCACTGAACCAATACTATTTTAGCTATTTCCTTCTTTAGAAGCTCAGTTTCCCCAAATTCTCCTCAACAAGAATGAATTGGGTCTGACCTTCAGCTCCTTTTTACCCTTAAAAATTCTATTTATTGTACACAGCACCTCTGGAGGGCAAATAGCACTGATGGGCAGGGACAATGAGAGGGATCTTTACCAAGTAATAGATGCAGGAGAAAGCTGAGAAACTCTGGGAGTTGAAGTCCACAAGTCTTAAAGTTACCAAGTTGGAGACCCCTGGTTTAAACTGTGTAATACAAAAGCATGCAGCTCCCCTGGTCCTTTGCACAGTCTTTTGTGGGGTGAAGCGTAATACATAGGAAGAGAATACCAATGGAAAGCATTTAAGAGTTGAATGAACTCTCTCTTGCTTCTGTTTCCTACTTCCCAAATTTGCATCTGGGCTGTGTTTGTTTGTTTTGCTTAAACCATTCCCATTCCTAAGGGTTCTTCGAAGGCAAAGAAAAGGCAAATTTCAGTGTTGCCTCTGAATTCATTGCCAGGGGCTCTTACGCGCTCGGATTGTAGTGTTTTTACCATCATGATGGTATAGGTTGGCACTGCAGTTTTCTTTCAGGCCTCGTATGCGGTTTTTGTGCTTAACTCTTCTCTATCACAGCGATTTGGGCAGACAGACATAGGGTAAAATTTTCATTTTGTTTTATTTGGCATTCTGCTTTTATTTAAAGGGAATTCAGATGCACCACATCTCACTGGGATCTGTTTAACCTTGTCTGAGTCTCCTAGAAAGAGGAAGTTTCAAAAGTTGAATTCCAGATTATCATAAATCAATTATATTTCTTGCCTGCCTTTAAAAATATACAATCCTAAAACACAGTGCTTTAGTTATGCAGTTTTCAGACTGAGAGAGAAATGATTATCTCCTAAATAAAATATGTTGAATTGTAACTTCTATTTTCTCTGGGTATGGTTGATCTATAAAGTGTCAACCAAGTAAATCAGATTCCACTCTCATACAAAAAAGACAAAATAAAAGTAGCTGGAATAGTGTTTCATTAAAAGAATCCTCTCATAAACATTTCTATCCAGATAAGAAAATCTGGAAAAAGGACACAGTGGCTCAGTGGCTAAAATGCTGAGCTTGTCAGTCAGAAAGGTTGGCCATTCGGCGGTTCAAATCCCTAGCGCCACGTAACGGAGTGAGCTCCCATTACTTGTCTCAGCTTCCGCCAACCTAGCAATTCGAAAGCATGTAAAAATGCAAGTAGGAAAATAGGGACCATTTTGGTGGAAAGGTAACAGCATTCCTTGCGCCTTGGACGTTTAGTCATGTCAGCCAGATGGCCATGGACAGCGGACAGCGCTGGCTCTTTGGCTTTGCAAGGGAGATGAGCACTGCCTCCTAGAGCCGGAAATGACTAGCATGTTTGTGCAAGGGGAACCATTACCTTTTACCTTTAAGAAAACCTGAAAAGGAAAAATAGCACTGAAAAGACATTCTAATTTGGTAGCATAACAGAGAAGATAAAATAAATTACTTTTTATACAAATTATTGTCTTATTTAGTTATGGCCATATCTTGTGGCATAGTGTATGTAATGTTTACTATGCGAATACCCTTATATATGTGTCTATATCTCCAACCTCTGCCACTTTCTCTTCAACTTTTGCTCATTCACTGGCCTGAAATGAAATTTCAGGTTTGTTCAGCTGAATGCACTTAAAATAATTCCTTACAATCAGGGACTTTCATTATTAGGATTCCTAACTGCAGAAAGATTTCTAAACTAACTCAGCTGATCTGAGTTCAGATCTCTCTTCAAACATTCATATTTTATCCTTCAATGTCCATCAAGGAGAATTGAGATGCTTTGACTAAGGTTTTCTACACTGCTTCATATTTTTTCACATCTTTACAACAAACGTGTTAAGAATGCAGTATTATGAGAGAGGCAGGGCATAAAACTCCTCCCGTCAATGACCCATTTTGTTGCTTTTACAGCCCCACAAACGAAGGGAGTTGCCTATTACAATTGCTATTGCTTTCCTTTTCCATACTAAATATTTGGAATTGTTAAGTCACCAATTTTTATCCTTAAACACCTTCCTTAAATCACCCCCCCCCCCACCAAAAGGGGGGAGGGAGGCAAAATGTAATTCTTGAAGATATTATGGAAATCTGTTTACAGCCCCCAGCTGGAGTTTGATTCCATAGTGCAGCCTCCAGGTTGCTCACCTTTGAGAGCAATTATATCAGCCATCACTAAAAATAAACCTTCCCTGTTTCAGTATGTGAGATTGTAGCCCTGTATTTTAACCATTTTCTTGGTTAAAAAATAATGACTTGGAGGCAGATAAAATTAGGGAGGGGAGGGAGAGAGAGAGAGAAAAGGAGAAGGAGATGAACAATTAGGCATTGCAAAGGTGGTTGATGTGACCAAAAATGAACAATAGCCAGCAATAACATTGCCTTTTTATAGCTATAGCCAGCAATAACATTGCCTTTTTCCCATGCATACTGTACTGTACACAAAGACATAAACAGACACATGATCATATATAAGCAAATATGGATATAATCCTTCACTGAAACTCATACGCTCATTCACACACAAAAAAAATTTACAAGGATATGTTCAGATGGGTAAAACTTCAGTACATACCATTATCCAACTGAATACACCTGCGCAAGCCCACCCAAAGGCTGTTTGGTGGCTTGATTGGAGCATGTTAAAGAAAGCAAGGAAGGTGCTGAAGGTGTAGTTCAGGCCTGTCAAACTGGTGGCCCCCAGGCCAGATACGCCACGCGCAGGCCATGCCCACCCTGGCTCTGCAAAGGCCAAAAAACACTGTGATACATCACATGACATGATCGAGTTGGACACCCGTGCTGTAGCTGGTGGAGAGTCTCCCTTGAGTACCTTTCTTAGGCAAATCAAACCTGTATTGGTTTCTCCAACTATATGGCAATCCATGTTAGGAGCATAAGGATTTGGGAAATAAAAAAATAGTTTATGATAGTAGTTTGTGTACACACAGTATCTATCTGAATGGAAAGTCTCCATAAATTAAGTATGTCCCACAGGCTGCAGTCTAATTGCAGATGGTATAATGTCCTATGAGAACTAGTTCTATCTAGCGAGGGAGCTATGTATAGTTGCTCTTCAGTATGTTGTGCAAAGTTGGACCTAGAATTGGAAATAGGATCATTCGGTTTTCAAATACCATGTTCTACATCTCACTGTAACTTTCCCCAAAAATATTGTGAATCTTGGTGCCTGTTTTGTCTTTCATGCCTGTAAAACATACTGGATTCATTTCCCTATTAAGTGGACAGCTCTCTAGCTGACAACTTCAAGACCGAACCACTGAAGTGCATCAGTCAAACTTTCCTAAAATGTGCCCACAAGAGAGCCAGTGAAGTTATTATACATTATTTCATTTGGTCTAGAGTGCCATGGTACAGTGAATTAGATAGTGTTAGGCCTCATCTGCTGCCTAATTCAATGTAACATAGCAGATGAGATATATCAAATGAGCAATGCTGTGTTGGACTTGAAAGAAAATGGACCTTCTAAAACCATCACTGCAAAAATATTTCAAGCCTTGTAATCATCATATAATCACTGAGACTGCAAGTAGAGGAAGAGGAACAGGATAATGTTCCCAACAAAATGGATGGAAAAGTTGTTGATGCAAGTGCATGCCCAGTGAAGCATTTTTTTAAAGAAAAAAAGGAAAGAAAATTCCTTCTATATATTTTTTTGTATTTCCTATGGTGCTAAGGACAAACTATTGTTTAGCTTTCATTTCTTTAGAAAAAAATAACCCAAAGAGAAAAGGAAGATTGATTCACTGGTTATCTTTGTAACTAGAAAACATCATGATGGTAGACTATTCAGTTCTGTATATAAGATATAATATAGTTCTTTTTTAAAAAAATGGCAGAGAAATGAGATGAGCAGCAGTAGCCCAACCTGAGCTCAGCAGGATTATCTGTGTCTCTGTTTTGCAGATAAAGCGAAGTTCAAGAGCAAACTACGTCTGTCTGTCTGTCTGTCTGTCTGTCTGTCTGTCTGTCTCTCTCTCTCTCTCTCTCTGTGTGTGTGTGTGTGTGTGTGTAAAAAAGATTCTTAAAATGGCATCTTTTTGAAAATCACACACTTTAGCTGAAATTCATTTTGATTTGAAAAATGTTGCTAGAGATGATGGGGAATGCTCTTTCAGCACCACAAGGAATGTCTTCCAACTCAAAAGTTGGAACTGTACTTCTGTATGCCAAATGTAGAATTGTGTCCTACTTAGACTTTATTTATTGAATGCTAGCAGTCTTTCTTGCTGTGATCATGACTTTTTTACTAGTTTTATGTAGCAGCAACAGTGAAAGATGTAAATGAAGTCTACATTTATTCTAAACTTCATCTCTTTACTGACAATTGGAACCCTGACCAGGTTCTGTATTTCTCAACGTTCCTGATGCCAAGAATATTGCTCAGAAAAGTATTTGTGCCTATTAGAGTCTGATAGAATTCCTAGCGGTCTTCACTTCCAATCATGAGCTTGGAAGCAAATAATGTGAGGAGCAGCAACTTCATTTATTTATAAGATTATCCTTTCATTTCTTTTGTCATTAGTCTTTATTAATGGGTCAGGGAAGATAGAATTGTGTGTTTAGTCATTCCCATAATTATGGGGAGAAGTAAACTGTGTTTTCTAACTTTCTCCTACAACCTTGACCCAGTAGTTAGGATGGCAAATGTCTAAAACAGAGAGCCTGCACTATCTATTTGGGGTTCCTAGACATTAAATGTTACCAGAAGCACAAACTGAAATAATAAACTGCTTGCTCAGACTTCCATCCTCTAAGATTTTAGAAGATAGCAATGAAGGCACAGGAAAGGCATGGGTATGGCCATCTGATACAAGCTTTTATCCCCTAATCACATGATGAAATAAAGTGAGAGAAGCCCAAAGGCAGAGATTTAGTTTATGTATGTATGTGTGCTCAGATCTGCCTTACAATTTTGCAAACATTTTTTACGACTCTTTTTGCACAGTAGGCTTTGAATTTTATATCTTATTCTCAAAAAACTTCTTGAAAGTGTTGCTGGTGTAAGATAAGGATACTCTTTCTAGTAATTGCTGGGGGGAGAATTACACATTTTCCCAAACATTTTGAGGCTTCCTTGACTCTTCATATTTCCAATTTCCAAAAGCCTCAGTGGGAGAAATGTCCTCGTGATTTCTTCTCTTGGGATTGGTTTGAAATAGAGAAAGTCAGGGAGTGCGCAGACCACTGCAAATGTGATTGTCCAATAAGAGATGGGACATTCAAGAACAGCTCTTAGCTACCTAATCTGCAAATAAATGTAAAAATACAAGAATAACACCAAACTTTTATTTCCTTTTGAAATATCGGATGAAAGCTAATTTTCTTGCATTAAACTGAATGGGAATTCAGAGGCAAAAATAAATAAATAAACTGAATATTTTTTCACATGAAATTAGGAGAGAGAGGGGGGAGGGAGGGGGGCAGTTCTACACGTACGAGACATCAGTTTCTTGGTTGGAATTACATCACCCAGAGCCCCAACTAGACTTTGGACAAATTACATAGACGTTCTAGGAACGATACTCTCAATATGGGTAGAATGTTATGGTTGGTGAAGATTGCTAAATATAAGAATAACCATTTTTTCCCCTTTGCTTTTAGCCAACTGTCTGTGAACGGGAACTGTGTGTATTTGCTTTCCAAACTCTAGGCGTGATGAATGAAGCCGCAGATGAAATCGCAACAGGGGCTCAGGTAAAATTCAAATAATTTACTTGTACCAGAATGAATTGCTTTTGTAGAGAAAATTTGTATATCATTTTGTTTCATTTTATTGTCTCTTGATTAGTACAAAATATTCATTGTACTTAGTTTTACAGGATAGCTGGCATTTTTCAAAAACACCAAACTTTTATGTTACAGCAGATGAAAGTTAGAGTAAAGCAACTTTTCATGTTTTTATTACAGAACTGTATTGTGTCATTATCAGATAATCCATATTAGATACATGATTATAGGTCGTAAGTTGTGATGATCACAAAGCAGGTCATCAAATAACTAGACCTTACTTTATGACCTATTTTTTGAATGTTGTTAAGCAAATAGCGTAGCTGTTAAGTGAACCCATTGTCTACAATGGGGAATTTTGCTTAAGAGCAGAAGTAAATGCCAGTTTTCTGCAAAAATGGTAATCAATCAAAGTCATGTGACCATGGGATGCTGCAAATGGCCATAAATGTGGAGCAGTTGCTGACTCTACTGTGGGGAATGCCTATCAGAGCCTGCCTATCAGAACTTAGGAATGAGTTTGTAAGTACCTTTTGCAGGGGGCTCAGATCTGGTATAACTTTGACTGGTTGTAAGTCAAAGACTACTGTATGTATACATTAGTTCTGTGCAGCAATTCAGTCTCCAAAAGGTGCTACAAAAGGCATGTAGTGATGAAAGTTCACTGCCTGGAAGCATCTGTGCCTTTTCCTGAGATGCTGAATGATCCTGGAAAATGACCCAGCTACCATAAGGCGTTGCAATCAAGCTTTCCATTTGTATTCCTTTTGTTCAGCAAAGCATTTTCTGGAGATCATTGTACTGTGCACTCTCAGTATGTCAGAACTTTATTCTAAAACTATTCCATCCAAGCTTCCCTTTACAACACCACACAGAAACTTCTTCATTCCTCCCCGTGCTATTTCTTCCATGCCTTTATTCTCCAAAGCCAATTTTGTCAAGGAATCAGAAGTATATGTAGATAGGCAGCCTTCAGATGAGTAAGCTTTAGGACAACCTCAACCTATGCTGATGGCAGGAATGAGAAGTCAGTTTCTTTCTAGGGCTGCTTTTATCACAATTCCCACCAATTGGAATTCGACCCTGGCAAGGGCTGCAAGTTCCACACTGCTGCCTTCTAGCAGTGATATTGTGGCTAGACAGATACTTGTGTATCCTTGTGTTGTGGGTAGGAGGAGCAATTAATCCAATGCTCAAATTCTCCGAACCACACTTGCTGACTGGCATTAAGATTGCCCATTCATGCCAAGTGTGAGAAAAGGAGGGAAGGGAAGGCAGCCTAAATATATTTTGCTCCCTGATGTTTCTTTCTCACTGCCCTTTTTGAAAGAATCCTCTTTTTTATTTCCCTCCAGGGGACTGAATATAACAATTTCAGAACTAACCTTGGTATGAGTCAGAGCCCATCTGGGACTGTAAGGAGGAATCAGAGGGTTGCATTAATCAAATCCCCTTTTTTTTAATGTTATCCCTGAATGAATCATTTTAAATCAAAGATGTGTTATCAGAAAGATGGAAGGGTTGCAAACTATATAATTCATTTCACAGCACTCCATGAAGTAAAAATATGTTTACTACTTCAAGTGTTTGAATAGTTGTTGAACGGTCCTTTTAAGGTGTTTCTGTGCTACAGTAAATATCACGACAAATAATTTTTAAATGTAATCTTTGTTCGTAGATTGTTGCTGATTTTCTTACTTATTTCAGAAATAAATAACTTTCATTTGCATTCTGAAATATTCAAAATTGCTTGTTCAGGATTTTATCATTGACTCCAACAAAAAGGACTATTAATAACATTAAAGGGAATACTTTAACATTGTTCTTTTTAAAGAGAGTGAATATCAGAAACATGGCTATTGTCTGAACATTTATAAAGTAAATCAGATGCTTTTTCAGTGGGATGTTTTTTCCCCCCCAATGCATTATCCAACGATGCATTAGGGTGTTGTTTAAAGGCAGTTGGCAGATTGTGTAGCTGAAGGTCAGGCACTAGTTTGTTTCATGAAATGAAATCAAATGAATAACAAAACACCAGAAAATTGTCAATCAGGCAAAACAAAGGCAGGCTACTAATAAGGGGTTAGAAACCAGGAGAACAGCTAATACTTTTGAAGACCAGGAGTTTGGAAAACAGAAACAAAGACATGGATTTCTGCAGCACTGTCCTTCACATGACTAATCTAGTTCTGTCAGGCTCCTTATGTCCAATCATCACGGGGAAAATTCATGTGTTTCTGGCTCATGCTTTTTTCTGGAAGTGGTTTGTTCAGAACAAGAAATGATTTGTAAGTATTCTTGTTAAATTCTGGCCCCCATTTTAAAGGCACAATATATTTAGGACTGTTCACTTAACTTAACACTAAAGAAATTAGAAAAGCTGAAACCAATTCCTGAGCTCCCAATCCAGTTCACTCACTCTATAGGAGAAGTGTTGTATCACTCCCTCATGCAATATCTGGAACATGGTTTGTTGCTTCAACACTGGAATTGAAGTCCTCAAATAGAAACTAACAGTGCAACCTTGCTTACAACATTCCCCCACATTCCAGGCAATGTGGTTTCATCCTATTCATCCATTGGTGATACAGCAGTAGTTTGCCATTGTCTTCTGAAAACCCGTCTGAATACTTGGGAGAAAAGTCATAAATTATTATGAGTTCTATGTAGCTCTCAAATCTTAATTAGCGTTATCATTTTTTGAGAAAAGGGGAGGCATAAGAACAAGAACAACAGGTCTTTCCTGATGACACAAAAGTACACATAAGTTCTCATAGTTATCCACTGAAGGTTGCTTTTTTTGACATTTTTAATATTTGCCTTTCCCAACAGTGCACCTTCCAGATGTAGGGCCTCCAGCTCCTATTATTCTTTAGCCTACATGGTCATTGCTGGAAGTTCTGGGAATTGAAATCAAAATATCTGGACAATGCCAACACTGAACAACAATAGTTTTAAGTGTTAACTCTTTCTGTTTCTGTTGCAGAAAGTTTTGCTGTCATCCTGTTCGGGGGGGGGGGGTAATTTATTCCATTTTATGATGCACACGTTGTATAGGAAAAAGCAAAATCACCTGAACCACAAACTGGGTAGCAAATAAATTTGATAAACAAATGAATAACCAAAAAAGCATATTGCAAAATTAACTGTAGACCAAAACTATTATTTACGCCCTCTCAAGAGTATGCACAGTTTTATGAGCTTCAGATTTCCTCACTAAGCAGTATTATGACAAAAAAGCAAAGTTCAAAGAAAATAACATTAGGAAATCTGCATTCTTTTTGACTCTAAAACCCTAAGGTTGAAATTGTCTGATTTATGTTCGAGGTTTCTGTGTTTCTCTGGGACTAAAACTCTCCTTTCACCCTCTTCCCTACCAAATCCTGCTAAGAACAAAAGGGAGAAAACCACTGGTTTAAAGCACTTTGGGGGACACATGTGGAAAGCAAGAGAGAAGATAAAAAAGCCCATGGGCAACAGATTACCCATTCTTGCCCTGGCTATCTGGAAAGCACCCAACTGAAGATGGTTGGTTAATTAATTTTTCTGGGAATCATTCCATCAATAAGCATGCATCTGGGAAGGCCAGAATCCTCTCCCCTTCTTCACCTCAAAATATTTATTGAATGTATAATGGTGCATATCAGATCATATCTAAACCTACATGATGATGTGAGCCTTTTATTTTTCAGCTTTTACAAAGCTGAAGGTCCTATCTGTTTCTCAAAGCAGCCAGAGAGAGAATTAAAACAGTCTTTACATAATTACCGGGTTGTGAGGGTAGATAGACAGGTTTTTTCTCCAATCGGTATTATCATTTATCATCCCAGTCAGAATGGCATGGGAAAGGAATGGTTTCATGTAGGCAAGAGAGAAGAGATGGATTGTTTGGTCATTTGTGTCATGTTATTGCTCAATCTTTTATCCTGAACAATTGTATGATTGGGCTTTTCAAGGTGCATTGACTGCTGACCTGGTATAGCAAATTAATTTCTTAGGGCTGTAGTTTATCCACCAGATAAATTCAATTAATATGTACAGCAACATGTTTTATAATGAAAGGGACAAGACAGAGTTGTATTCTCTCACCTTTTATTTCTGTTCACTTTAGAAATATTGCAAAAAAAAAGTGACAAGAGAATAAAATTGGCAAATCAAAAATAAAACTTAAATTATATGCTGATGGTGTTGTTCTTAAGAGTTACCCATCCAAAGATTTTTTTTAGAATCAATAATAGAGCATATACAGAAATATGGATTGGGAGATCAATAAAAAGGCTCAAATGATAGCATGGGATTTACCTGAAGAAGAAAAACAACATTTGCAGAAAATAACAAGATTCGGTATCTTTGTTAAACCAATTAAATACCTGGGAAATTATTTAGCAAAATATAATGATAACTAATTCAAGAAAAATTATTAACAGACTTGGAAAAATAGAATGGCTGATACCTTAAGACAGAAGTTAGACTTGTTCAAATTAGGAAGAATATAGTCAGTAAAAATGAATATTTTTTACAAAGATCAGCTTTCATATGATTTCAATAAGAATTGAAAAAAAAAAGACATTAAATGAATGGGCAAGGTCAACTAACTTTATTTGATGAAACTGAACTAAGGATTAAATTGAAGGTTTTGTAAGATATAAAAGCACAAAGAGAACTAGCTATATCGCACATTTCCAATTATATTATTGAATTGAATTGGCATCCTTCAGTCTCAAGAGACTGTGGTATCGTGCTATGAAACCGGTAACTGCCACTTCCTGTGTTGTTTCAATGCTGTATGCAAAGTTGCAGAGTCCTCTCCAGAGCATGGGTAATTTAATATGGAGGATAAACTGTTACCCAAGCAGCAGATTCCCCCCTCTCCACGTCACTGTAATAGTCTAATGGAATGGCAGAGCCGATACGATTAGTTCCACCTTTGTTGCAGGAGTTACCAGAACGTGATTGTACACAGTCACAAACTGCTTCCGGGACTCCAGCTCTGGATTTTGACTCCTGGAGCGAGGTTGGCTCCTGAAGCCTTTTCCAATAATAGATATAGCTACAAGGCAGTGGAGGTTTGAAATCAGAGTTTCTCTTCTCCTAAAAGATGGTTCTACCGTTTTGTCTGCCATTGGGGTATAAAGCCCTCTTCCGCCTTCAAAACTGTTGACCATCTTCTCCTGTAACCCTGGAAAGGGGCCCTAACAAGGTGCTACCAGCCGGACCAGCTGGACCAAGATTTTTTAAGGAGTTATTAGTCCTCCGGCAATCCTCCTCACTCCAGGACACCCAGCTCGGCTCCATTTACAGTGTCCATTATCTTCCAACTGGAATTGGAATATACAATTATAACGCAGTTTAATTTGGAATACAGATTGGACTCAGTTGAAGAGATAATAATTTGTATAGAGAGCAAGATTAAAACTAAGGTGAAATCTTTCAAGACAGTTTCTATAGAACATTCAGAAATTCATTGATTTCAGTATCTTCAAATAAGTAGTATAGTTTTTTTTTAAATCACAAAAACAAAGTGGAATGCTCAGGAATTTGGACAAATTTGAAAAACATATAGCACAAAATGCCAAACATCTGTTGTGACTTATTTTAACTTCTTTTGAAATATGATCAAATAAAAGACTGTACGAATAAACTCTGATGCAGAATTTAAAGAGGTCAATTGATATGCCATAGTGGGAATACCAATGGAAAATAAAATACCAAATTCATGGAGTTATTACATTCAAAAAAAGATGGGTACACGCTGTTTTTATTTGGCATATTCAGTGATTCAAAAAATAAATAACTCATATTTTTTAAAAATGCAATTATTTTTTCACACATACTGGCTACTGCAGTAGACAGGAGCTACTATAGAGCAGAGGTCTCCAACCTTGGAAACTTTAAGACTTGTGGGCTTCAACTCCCAGAGTTCTTCAACCAGCTGGCTGAGTAATTCTGGGAGTTGAAGTCCACAAGTCTTAAAGTTGCCAAGGTTGGAGACCCCTGCTATAGAGAACATCCAACATTGGCCCATTTCCCACCATAAGAGAATGGCTAAGCAAATACTCCCTGGTTATCTGAAAAGGACAGGCAAAATATACTGAGAAAGATATTCCCCTCCATCCACAGGGGATTTAGTAGCTAGCAAGTAGCATCTTGAATTGAAACTTATTGCTAAACTGTGCATCTCATGCAGCATTGGTTTAACCTACCATAGTAGTACTGTAACTGACCTCTGAGCGCACATGCAATGCATTCCAGACCAACTGAAATTTGTAGATAATCTTCAAAGGCAACCTCATATAGTCTGAGATTGCAAGTATACCGGATTAGTATATGTTAAGATAAAACCATTTTTAAAGGAAATTATTATTAAAGGGCAGCAATAGTATCAAGCATATTTAGGAATTTTTGTCAAGTGTGGAATAATGATTTTATGAGAAGTTGTGTGTATGTGTGTGTGTGTGTATCCCATTTAAAAAAGCAGATCTCTATCACTTATACCTATTAAATTTTAGCCTAAATAATTTTTCACACATTTTATAAGGTTTCCATCCATTTTGATTGGAGAAAACTATTTTTGTCATCTACATTTTTCCTATGCTTGACAATGGGAGAACTGAACATTTTTCTCAATCTCACTTCAGTTCTGTGTATAGGTAGTCCTCGACTTACAACTGTTCATTTAGTGACCATTCAAAGTTACAACAGCACTGAAAAATGTGACTTATGACCATTTTTCACACTTATGATGTTGCAGCATTCCCGTGATCAACATTATTTACATTGGGATGCTTGACAACCAACTGACATTTATGACGGTTGCAGTGTCCGGGAGTCATGGGATCCCCTTTTGTGACCTTCTGACAAGCAGAGCCAATGGAGAGAGCCAGACTCAATTAACAACCATGTGACTAAGAACTGCAGTGATTCGCTTAACAAATGTGATGAGGAAAGTCGTAAAATGGGACAAAAGCTCAACTGTAGTTGTAAGTTGAGGACTACCAGTGTTGAGTTGGCCTGGACTCTCTCTGGGGGATCAATCCGTCCATTACTGGACTCCAGATCCTGCCTCAGATCAGGCGGCCTTTCAACATTCACAGAGACTTTGTATCCAATGCCATTCATTGAGTCACAATTTCATAAACAGAAGCTCCCATATTTTTAACTATATACATTTTGGTGGAGTCCAAAATGTACATTATATACACATTTTGGTGGAGTCCAAAATTTGTCATATGTGTACATGGAAGGAAAGAAAACCAGTTGGTATACACCTTGTACATTTATGGAATGAATAATCTGAATCCTTGAATGGATTAATAATTTGAAGAAGTAAATGTGTTGCTCACAGAAGAGAAGTTGCTCAAATAAAGGAACCAAAGTAAGTTCTACAAAATAAATCAGACACTGCCCTGTGGCCCCTGCACATCATTTGACACTCTTATTGAATTGCTGTTAAAGTGGGGACATTACAGCCAGGGGTGGGATTCAATTTTTTTAATAACCGGTTTTGTGGGTGTGGCTTAGTTGGTGGGCGTGGCTTGGTGGTCATGTGACTGGGTGGACATGGCTTGGTGGTCATGTTATTGGCTGGGCATGGCCAACTCAATATCACTCACATCGAGGCACGCATCTCCTCCCCTGGCCGTTCATGACTGTGGGGATGCTGCAACAGTCGTAAGTGTGAAAAATGGTCATAAGTCACTTTTTTCAGTGCCATTGTAACTTTGAATGGTCACTCCACACAAGCAAAGTACCAGCAAAGGAGGGGAAAAAAACTCCAGAGACGTTCCTGAGACAGGAAGTCTAGTCCTTCCAAGAATGTAATAAGGGTTAACGGAGAGGCAGTTTCTGTAAGCAACCCCAGAATGTTTACTTCCTTCCTTCCTTACAGGATTAGGCCAGTAATTTCTTCTAACAGCTGGTTCTCCAAACTGCTTAGAATGTTAACAACCGGTTCTAGAAAATAGGTGCGAACTGGTAGAATCCCACCCCTGATTACAGGAGAACAGATCCAGAACTTCTATATAAATTATCTCAGTCCTGCTGGTACAAATTGTATTTGAAACCCTGTTAAATTTTAACAAGGTTCTGGTCCAGATCTGTTGGTGAATCATTTATATACTTTTTTGGGAGAGGGAGTCTTCGTTTTGAACTTTCTTTTGTCTTTTCTTTTTTCTAGGTTGTAGACTTACTAGTATCTATGTGCCGTTCTGCATTAGAATCCCCAAGAAAAGTTGTCATTTTTGAGCCATATCCTTCAGTAGTAGATCCTAATGACTCTCAGATGCTAGCCTTTAATCCCAGGGTATGTATCATTTGTATTTGGAGGGAAGGGGTATTGTTATGGGCAAAGAATACTGCTTTCTTCTTTTTTCACATCCTTGGAAGATGACTGAGTTCAAGGCGTAGATAAAAATTATGTACCCTATGAGGTTACTTACAATGGCATCACTCCTTATGGAAACCAGTAGATTTAGGTGGTATCAATTTATTAATCAAATGTCATAAACATTCAATTCACACATTGTGGCAAAGCTATAAAGTGGTTTGCTGCTTAAACTAGATCTTTTCTGATTTGTATTAAGCCATAGTTTACAGATCTCAGTAACTGTGTTCATATAATACAGTAAACCAAAACCAAGCAAACCACATTATGGCGTAGTTCATTCTTACATCTGCATTTTAAAATATCAAGCAAAGGCATTTGTAAGACATAAAATATTTCTAAGTAAAATTTCGGAGCAAAAATGTGTCTTATGTCCGAGCTATTTGGATGTTTTCAAACATACGCCTATAGTAATCTAGTTCTGAATAATTAATTACTGAAATAATTATTTCAAGATAGAGTTTTGGATACAGGAAAAATGACTTTATACATACTTCCATTCATTTTTATTTCTAAACCAAACACGTATTATTTGTTATCACTAATTTTAGTTCCCAATTGTTTATTTGTTTTCCCCAGTCTGGTTCTAGTTGTTTCACACTAGAATTTCCAGCAGCCCAAGTTCACATTACCAGTTGTTAGGAATAGTGTGAGTTTCAGTTCAAAACATCTGAATATAATCTGTTTGGGACAGGAGGATAATCTTCAGATGTTTTGGGCTAAAACAATTGGTTGATAGACATACTGTTAGAAGGTTGAGTTTCAGATAGGTTTTTGATATATAATCAGCAATTTTTTTCCAGATAGGTTTTTGATATATAATCAGCAATGGATTTTAAACTATTGGAAAGTAGTGGTATCTCCGCATGTGGTTTCAAGCAGTATCTTACTATTTGTAGGGAGAGCAAGGCTGGGGAAATGTATCCTCATTAGTCCTTGTGTAAATGATGCAATGGAGGAGTTTGTTTCTGATATCATGACAACAGTTGACACGAATATGTCAGTTGCATTATTTGCATGATGATGTTACGTGTACAACATTTTGATATAGTTAGGGCTTTTAATGGTGTAGGAGTATAAGTTTCATATTCTATATAAAATTATAGATAATTATTATGTTAGCTACAGTGACAGTGAAGCTAATTATTCAGAAAAGTCATGGGCTTCCTTTCACAAGATATATTCCAGCAGGGAGTTTAGATTAGCTATCTGCTATGGATTCCTTGATTTGAATACAGCCTGCATACAGTTGAGGCTTGGATTCAGGAACTAAATGGATCTTTCCAATTCTATGATTATAAGAGGTATATCTGAAAGTTAATATATTTAAAACATGCAATGGGGAAAAGTAATATTTCATTTCTTTCACCATAGAAGAAGAATTATGACCGGGTCATGAAAGCATTGGATAGCATTACATCCATAAGAGAAATGACACAGGTAGGCAAAATAAATATGTAAATGAATTGTTGTGCTCTAAATTGTTATTACATGATACATCTGTTGATTAGTTTTAGCATTGTGTGGTTATTGTTTTACTAGAGCCATGCATGATAGGAAAGCCTATCAAAATAATCTTTGTGTAGATAATAAGTTGCAAGATAAAATCAGTGAACGAGAACATGGACAGATCAAGCTTGAAAGTTGCCATTGATATCATATGCCATTACAAGGAACTTTTCATTCAAAATAGGGACAGGACTGCCTCTGAGTAAATAAATTGTTTTGCTGTTTGGGGAATATGGCACTGGCCAGCAGCCCTTCCTGCATTTTTGTGTGTTTATTTCTTTATTTGAGTGCATTCTTAGGAACAAGCCAAAGCAAACTGCCAAGGGAAAAATACAGATTTGTGACAATCTGCTGCAACGACAGTGATGGTTTTGCAAGTAAAAGCTTGTTCACTTAAGTGAAACAGGAGAGCATTTGGAGATGGAAGAGGGTTACATTCTGACTCTACCGAAAGTTCTGCTGAAGCTAAATTTGATGTGTCTCTTCAGATTGGGCAATCAAAATGATGTACTAAGATGTGGTGACATTCACTCAAGGTTTAAAATTGGGCCATAGTACATAACTGTGAATGTGCAGATTTATTGGCCCTTCTTGCCACAGTAAACCCCAATTCCCTAAAAAAGCACCCCTCTGAATACAGTAGCTTACAGCTCAGGAGCTGCAAGGGGATGGACAATATTTTGAAAATTAGAGGAAGAGGCACATTCCTTGAACAGAATATTTTGAGTTGGAACAAGAAGAAACTTTATAAGTCTGCTGGTACTACGGAAGCTATGCATAAAATTCTTCTTCCCAATGTGATAGAAATTTATCTTCTCTTTCTCTGTCTCCCCATTCCCCAGTTTATCCTATTCAGGAACACACTAAATACCATTTTAGAGGATTTTGAGATCGCATTATTGGTGACACTTACAAAGATGTATACCTGGATAGAACGTATTGTATTTTATTGATCCCTGCGTTTTGGCACCAGTTTTTAAGAAGTATATATTAGCTGCTTGGAAAGCATTCTACATAAAATTGCTGTGAATAGTCTCCACAATGCGCCAATTTATCTTAAAGTTCAATCATGGTTTTAGCAGTGTATGAGCAACATTAGGCATCTCTTCCTTGTTTCAGCACAGATAGGACAAAGAGATAATCAACATCTGATCTTAAACTAACCAAGGGTTTTCACCATCTGAGGATATTTTTGTCAGATAACTGAGGAATGGGGATACTATTTTGGAAATATACCAGGATCAAACAAGCTATGTTTAACAATTGCTTGTGCAAATAATTATTCTTCTCAATAAAAAGAAGTCTTTTTACTAAAAATAGAAAGCAAAAACCTCTGATCTCATGGCCTCTGAGGAGGAAGAGCAGACTTGAGGACATGCAACATTGTGCTCATAAAAACATAAGATGTATACATTATATTGACTGGCAAACATTGCAGTCATTCATTCCATCAGATGTTTCTCTTTAAGTAAACATATTTTGTTTACTGTCAGTACTATCTCTACTTTTTTTTAATTAAAGCTTTTGTGAAGGGATATCAGTCAGTTAAACTGTAAAATGTCTTTTTACAAAGATTAATAAAGTCAGAAAGTTATGGGGTATCACTGTGAACGAATCACTAAGATGGGCTTCTCAAGGAGGATGTTCAATCATTATTACATTCAGTAATGCAATTTTTAAAATGAAGTAATATTTCACTGACGTTTGTAGGTAAGGGTGAATTATACTCATAAAAGGCATAGTGAAGATCAAATTTCAACTTAAAAGCTCCACTAACACAAGGGGAGGGAGCTAGCGTGTGAAGCTCCATTCACGCGAGCGGAACTTCATGCTTGAGCACTTTCCACTCGCACAAGTGGAGCTTTATGCATGCATGCTTGATCATCTCTTCCACTGGCAGATTCCAAACATGCCATGGCCTGGTAGTGGATGGCAACTCGGGAGTGGTGGATCTCTGACTTTTAACGAACCACTGAAAAATAAGGATGCCATTAGCAGGTTCAAGAAAATTTCTTAAAACACCTACAGAGAACAGGTTGGGAAAGAATCCCAGAAACCAGTGACGGGATGCAATTTTATAAGGAAACATGCTATTGTTGCTAGAGTTTTGATCTACAGTTCATCCGAAGCCTATCAATCACAAAAAAAATCAGCTGAATTTTTTGGGGAAAAAAATCAGTTGAATACTACTTAGTGTTTGAGTGGGGAATTACCAAAAAACCCTTAAGAAGGCAGAAAAAAAATCCCAGAAGATGACAGTGACAATCCATTTATTTATTTTTTCTTGTTACCAAAGAAACTACATGAATGTGCCCATGGAGGGTCCCTAGAAGCTGAGCTTTACAAAGATGTATGCCTGGATAGAACGTATTGTCTTTTATTGATCCCTGAGTTTTGGCACTAGTTTTTAAGAAGCTGCTTGGAAAGTGATAGCTTTTTCTTTAGGTGACTTGCTAAACTGATCTACAGTTTCTTGGATTAGTAGAATTATCAAGATCAACACTAGTTTGTATCTAGTTTCCAGCATTCTCTTAGTTGATAATTGTACTGTTATTATTTCATAGGCACCTTATTTAGAAATAAAGAAGCAGATGGACAAACAAGATCCACTTGCGCATCCTCTACTACAGTGGTAAAGATCTTACATAGATGTATATGCTGTCTGCTTAATACATTCATTTGATAAGCCCTTCGTTATTTTATACCTTGTTAACAAGATGGGCAATTTCCTTAATGTGCCATTTCCTTACTATCTAAGATAGTAAGTATCAGCCCAATGCATTATATTATATGGTGTAATAGGAAAATCATTTAGCATTCTTGCCTTTAAGTGGGGCTAGGGGCATTAAATGGTCTGTATGAGGGACTGGGGGCATTGAATGATCATGTGGACATTGTAACACAAAATAGGGTTTCAGAACATTATATCTTGGATGGGGATAGGCAGAAAGGATCAAATTTACGCTGAGCTAATTGAAGATGGATTGTGCCTTTCCTTTATAAATATTGATTAAAGATAATTAAAATGACATAGATTCCTTGAATTCAGCAGAGTACAAAATACTTTTTATTTTGAACTCTAAGATAGGTTCCTTGAATTCAATAAGGTACATTTTATTTTGTGACTTACTATAGATTTGGTAAACTCTCAATTTTTACTTGATTGATACAAATAACTAGGCTTACCATGGGGGAGAAAATATACCTTGCAATAGTTGAGCTTCTCTATATAAATGCAAGGGAAATGGAATAAAGACTCCCAACAGTACTTTTTTGGTGTTCAGGGCTAGCATGAAAAACTGTGATTTATTTTGTTTCACATATTCTCTATTTCAGGGTTATTTCCAGTAATAGATCACATATTGTGAAGCTACCTGTGAACAGGGTAAGTTTAATGTTAGAACAAGTTGGATTTTGGAAGAATATGCGTTTTAGTTCATCAATCAGTAGATTTTGCTTTTCTGTGCTTTATCTTTTAAAAAATTGCAACTATTCAATTGTGGTTCTATTCATTAGCTAGAGGTAATGGGGTAGTTTTATGTGGAGATCATCAGGCTATGAAAGATGGTCAAAATTGGGATAGTATGCTTTTTCAAAGGAAGCAAATTTCCCTACAAACGATTATAGGGATTTACATTCTTAACTTTTTCTGTGTTTCAGTGCTGCTGGATTATCTAATATACGATTGGCTCAGCCTTTGATTATATATAAAATAAGATTGGCTGAATATATCAATGATATCAGATTTTAAGAATGAACTGTTCAGTATAGGAAATCCTTTAAGTCTAGAAAAATTTGCCTTAACTTCCCAATATATGCAGTTAGTACAAAGTAATAAAACCAGTATAAATTATACATTGAAAATTAAGACAAAACAAAAAATATAGCTTAAGTATTGATCATCAATGAAAGTATATTATTATTATTATTCAATGTTGAGGCATTTCTTTTCCCCAATATACATCTAAACTAGAACAGTATTAGTGCTGATTTAATTCTGGAGATACATTATTACAGAGAAAAGGAGATAGCAACCAGAAAGTCACTTTTCTGGTTGATTCCTTAGAAGCATCCTTAGATTGTTGCTCATTGGATTCATTGTTCTCAGAGCTTGTGGTTTTCCTATGGATGTTTTGTCACCAGATTCTATAACATCATTCATGTATTTATTTATTCATTCATTCTATTGGAACAACCAGGTTAGTATGATCACATATAGGGAAAAAAAATGTTCTCTCTGATTTTTAGTTGCAATCTGTTTAAAACCATTAGCATCTCTTATTGGTTTGAAGACAATTTCAATTTTAACCCCATATTTAAAGCATGTCTTTTATTAGTATTTATAATATTTTTGATCCTTTGGAGCAAACAGTATCTGTGCAGAGTCAGAGTTCAGTCCAGGTAAATGTATGGGCTAGGAAGGATTAACTCTTTATTTTTTCAAGATCAATTTAAGACTGTGTAGTTTTCAAACATAATTTTTACACAGTTTGGCCTTGGCACATCAAAGTCTGTGGCTAATGAATAGTATCATAGAATTAGAGTTGGAAGAGGCTACTTAAGCAAAGCCCTTGCTCGGTGTAGGATCCAAATTAAATGTCCAAGAGAGATGCTTTTTGAACATGCCCAGGGAAAGGGGGTTTATAACCTTCTTTCTCTCTGGTTCCACTGTCAAAGTTTTTCTAAAAACTGAAATGTAATCTGCCTACCTTTGATCTAAATCCATTATTCTCTATCTTTTTATTTTATTTTATTTTATTTATTTATTTGATTTGTCAATTGCTTACAAGATAATAGGTATAAGTATATACATAGTTATGAATACATTAAATGGGTACATATAAGAAAAATAAAAGAAACAATAGGACAGGGACGGTAGGCACGTTGGTGCGCTTATGCATGCCCCCTACAGACTTCTTAGGAAAGGGGTGAGGTCAATAGTAGACAGTCTAAGGTTGAAGTTTTTGGGGTTTGGGGAAGAAACTACAGAGTCAGGTAGAGTATTCCAGACATTGACCACTCTGTTGCTGAAGTCGTATTTCCTGCAATCAAATTTGGTGCGGTTAACCTTGAGTTTGTATCTATTGTGTGCTCTTGTGTTGTTATGGTTGAAGCTGAATATTCATTGACACTATACTTAGATCGGACCGAAGGCGGTGTAGTTCCAGGTTTTCTAGGTCTAGAATTTCACGTCTGGTGGCATAAGGTATTCTGCAATGAGTAGAGGAGTGGAGAACTCTTCTTGTGAAATATTTCTGGACTTTCTCAACTGTGCTAATATCAGATACGTAATGTGGGTTCCAGACTGATGAGCTGTATTCGAGTATTGGTCTAGCAAATGTTTTGTATGCTCTAGTTAGTAGTGTGATATTACCAGAGAAAAAGCTACGTAGGATTAGGTTAACAACTCTTAATGCCTTTTTGGCTATGTAGTTACAGTGGGCTCTAGCACTTAGATCATTAGAGATGAGTATTCCAAGGTCCTTTACAGAGCTTGGATCATCAACAAGATCTTGACTATTCAGCTTGTATTTTATTTTCTGATTTTTTTTGCCAATATGTAAGACAGAGTATTTATTTGTTGAGATTTGAAGTTGCCATTTGTTTGACCATTCTGATACATAGTCAAGATCTTTTTGAAAGGTAGCAGTATTGTCTGTGAACAGCTTTACATCATCAGCGAAAAGAACGCAGTTGCTCTTAATATGATCACAGAGGTCATTTATGTAGAGTATGAAGAGAGTTGCTCCTAGAACACTGCCTTGGGGGACACCACTATTAACAGGTACAGAATTTGATAGGATGCTCCCCATTTTGACCATTTGTTGTCTGTTTGACAGGAATGCTTCTATCCAGTTATGCAGTTGTCCAGAGATACCATAAGATTTTATTTTTAGGAGTAGTTTGTCGTGTACCACTGAATCAAAGGCTTTACAGAAATCTATGTAGATTGCGTCTATTGCTTTGCCCTGATCGAGTTGTGTAGTCCATATGTTTTTGCGGTGTAAGAGTTGCAGATTACAGGATAGTTTTTTCCTGAAACCAAATTGTTTATTGGAGAGTAGGTTGTTTGTCTCTAAGTGGAGGATAATGGATTGGTTAATAATTGATTCCATGACTTTACAGATGACGCAGCATAAAGAGATTGGTCTGTAATTTTCAACTTGGCTGGGGTCTCCCTTTTTGAAGATGGGGATGACCGTGGCTTGTGACCATAGGTTAGGCAAGGAGCTGGTCCTGAAAGATTTTTCAAAGATTATGCTTAGAGGTTCGGCTATGGCAGTGGATAGCTTTTTAAAGAAGTAGTCACATATTCCATCCAGTCCAATAGATAGAGATGGTTTTAGATTGCATAGTGCTTTTTCAACATTGTCTTCTGTAAAATCGATATGTATTAGATCATTGTAGTTTTCTGTGGTTTGACTAGGAAATACTGGGCATGATCCATTGCTGTTTGCAAATACTGAGACGAAGAATGTGTTAAAGATGTTGGCTTTAATAGTGTAGTCGTTGCAGTCTTTACCATTAGGTCCTATCAGGGGTGGGATGGACCTTGAGTCTTTTAGTTTGTTGTTTACAAAATTGTAAAAAGCGCAGGTGGAATTGGTGCATAGAAGATTTTCCTCTTGTTTAATGTGATAATTGGTGCATTCAGTCTTTATCTGGTGGCATAAATTTTTGTATCGGCTTTTAAAATTGGCAACGTGACCAGAATTGTTTTTCCGCCAGAGTGATCTCATTTTGGATTGAAGTTTCCTTATTGTTATGAGTAATCTGTTTTTTGTTTTGTTTTGGGAGTTGTTGTTGGTACATATAGTTTGATGACTCTTTTGACTTCAAGTAAAAATATGTTGTAATGGTCTTCAACAGTATTGCATCCAGTGAATAGAGATTGCCAATCAAGGGATGAGAGATCGTTGTCTATAAGATCATAGTTGCCTTTTTTGAAGTTATAATTGGGGATTACGTCATGGTGATGATTTTTGTGTGGGTGTATGTTGAGACAAAAGTCAATCATATTGTGGTCACTGCTGGAAAAGGGTTCTTTAGTTTGTATTCCATAAATTAAATTCAAACTATTGCAGAAGATGAGATCGGGTAGTTGTTTAGTGTTGTTGGTTACTAATTGTTCCAGTCCCAGATTTGTAACAGCATTGTAGAAGGTTGTGTGTATGGGTTCAGTTGTACATTCATTTAGGGTCCAGTCAATATGAGGTAGATTGAAGTCACCAAGAAAGATAAAAGTGTGTTGGCAGGATGCTGCCCATGTTAGTAGTGTATTTAGCTTGTTTACATGTTCAATGTCATAATCAGGTGCTCTGTAACATAGTAAGAATCGAATTGTGATATTTAAGGATAGTTCACAGATGATGGTCTCAGGAAGAGCAAGCTCCTGGGTAACTTGGATGTTTTTTAGATGTAAGGACTTTTTATAGAAGATAGCAACACCACCTCCTCTACGAATTTCACAATCTGATCGGTAAACATGATAGTCTCTTACTGTGGTATTGGAGTCAGGGAGAGATGCGTTGAGCCATGTTTCACAGACAAATATGATGTCAAATTTAGCCATATTTAGTAAGAGGAAAAATTCAGGTATTTTATTCGCAAGGCTTCTTGCATTGAGTAGCTTGCATTTAAGGCCAGCAGTAGTTGGAATTGAGGTAGTTAGGGGCATTATTCTTGAACCACAGAATAACGAAAAAAATTAACAAGTTCATGAGAATGTCAAAACTGATATAAAACTACCCTCTTCTGCTTTTGTTCTCATATAGCAATTGAAATTTATGCACACCCCACACCAGTTTCTTCTGCTTAGCAGTCCACCAGCCAAAGAGTCCAATTTCAGAGCTGCTAAAACTCTTTATGGAAGTACCTTTGCATTTCAGTAAGTATTAAAAAATAGAACTAAATATATCTCTGAATCCTCATTTCACCAAGTAACAGAGATAGCAACACAGATCCATCCTAATTTCATTGGTAGCGCTTTTTAATCATACTGCTTTCCTTCCTTTGATTTCTGCTTCTCTTGTCTTTTGTATTTAAGTGGATCGCACATTGAAAACTGGCACTCGATCCTGAGGAATGGCTTAGTGGTTGCTTCCAATACAAGGCTGCAGGTAAAGAAGTAAGAAGTAGTAGCAAATATATCAACATATTTTGAAAGGCATAGAGGCCTAACTTGTCAAGCTCCAGGAAAATCAAGAGATCCAGGCAGTTCAAATGGATATAAAGATTAATTGTAAGCTTAAGCTCCCTACAAGAATCTGAACTACTAATGGCCAAGGGAAATTAGCAGGATATAAGACTAGAAGGAATTCAAGGTGGACTGTACTTAGATGGATTTCTTGTGGGCGCAAAGAGACTCATGACTGATGACACATTTGACCCCTCCGTCATGCTCAGCCTGATCTCCTACATAATCTTCAGTTTTGTAGAATATCATAGAATGAAAAGATGACTATCAGGTTGACATTATCACCATTGTTATTAGAAGACTAAGTAAAAATGGCCTCCCTATTCCTCTATTATTTATTTATTATTTCATAAATATTTTAGGCAATTCAGTATAATCAAACAAAAGCACAAATCCCTAACATACAATCTTAACATTTCAACATAATATGGTAAAGTAAAAACACATTCAACGAATAACATATAGAGTAGCCATCATTTCCAGCATCTTGTGCTGTAAAAGTTGAGGCGATCAAGAGCATCTTGAGATGTCAGATGGTGTGTGTGTGTGAGTGAGTGAGTGAGTAGCACCTCATCATCCTTGCTTTCTGATAAATAGAGGCTTTGTGATTGGTCGTAATCACCATAGCAAGCCTTTTGTAAATTCAAATATATCCACCAGCCAAAACTGGTCTTAGATTAGCAGAAGAACCACATTCTGAGTTTATCTTTCATAAAATGGAACAATTGAAGAATTTACTAGCTTTTTGTTTATTTCAATTTTCAGCTCCATGGTGCAATGTTTGGAAGTGGTATTTACCTTAGTCCATTATCAAGCATATCTTTTGGTTACTCAGGTGATGTATATTAATTCCTTTGTTCATTGGGGGAATACTACAGGGAGTGGGGAAGTAAATAATAGTCACCTCTGGACAAGATGGGAGGCATATAAATTTAATAAATAAAAATAAATAAGTGCCTACATTTCTAAATTTTATCTGTTGAATAAGGCCATTCTGGTTTTATTCTACATATGCATCATGCCAAAGTTTAGGAGAAAAAAACATGCATAGGGTAGAAGAAAGTTGGTCAAGTAGCTGAATGTTTCTCAGCTTTAGCAACTTTAAATGTGTAGGCTTCAATTCCTAGAATTCAGCACATTGCTGGCTGGAGAATTCTGGAAGTTGATATCTACACATCTTAAAATTGCTGAGAGCAAGAAACAAAGTAGCTGAATTCAAAAGTGGAATGCAGAAACTATTTCTTGTTCTGTGGGTGGTATCTTTCATACATAGAATGCACTGAAATAAATACAGCAGGTAAAATATAAATTGATACAAGGCTGTTCTTTATTAATCTAGCAGAAGTCTGAAGTTAACAGAGCAGGCAGTAGCTAAATTCTCAGTTTTCATGAGCCGTGTCATTTTATCTACACACACCAACGTTATTCATTTGTTATTCTATTTGCCCTCTATATTCCCATGAGCTGCTTGGATAAATTAAGATCAAGATTCCTCAAGGGGTCTGCTCATACAAGTTTTACTTCCTTACTAATTACATTTAACCTTCCAGCTGTAATTAAGAAATGTCAAATTGTTTTCTACTGTCCCAAGAATATCAGTAGAAATGATGAATTTTTGAGATTCCAAATGTTTGCTGGATTACAATTCCCAACATCCCTCACTATTGGCCATTTTAGCTAGAAACTGTAGTTCTCAATGTCTGAGGAGGTATTTACTCCCGAGACTCCTGACACATTTGATACAAAAGACAAGAGACAGAAATACACCCCTCTCTAAAAATGTTATGTTTAGCTTCTACAGGAGACCCAGCCAGGTGCAAAATCTGGGGAGGGAGGTCTTTCTGATGCAGTGGGCAGTAATAGCATTTTTCTTTTAAGGCAGGTAGTAAATTTCATTCAGGTTCCAAAATATATATATATATATTAGCTAGGCTAGCATTGTATGGTATCCTACAGATTAACCATCTTTATATATAAACCATATAAAGGCTCAGCTGATATGAAATTCGGTTTTGACTGATTTTTAACCTGAGCTTAGCATGCAACTTCCCATTATTTATGGGGAACAGAAGTGGTTTTTAGAACGCTGTATGATTGGGTCATCATTGTTGCCTACATAAATGTACTTAACTACTAAACTATAGGCTGCTGGAAATGAGAATCAGCAGTGGCACTCATACCTGTCTGCATTCTCTATATGAAGTAGAACATCTCATACAGTATTTTATGCACCACTATATCTGATGTAAATCCAATGTCTTTAGGGATGAACAAGAAACAGCAGAAGGTATCAGCTAAAGATGAGCCTGCTTCAAGCAGTAAAAGCAGCAGTGTATTACAGGTAAAGAAATATGTGAAGCACTTCAAAAAAGGAATTTTCTTTTTTCCCTTTTTTATGGTTCTCCTTGCTCAAGGCAGGTGCCAGATACAGTGGTAATCTACCCCCAGAGCATCCTTGTTCACATAGGGTGACTCATCCAGGAAGGACAGATCTAGAAAGCCAATACATTAATATTTGACAAGGACATATCATAATTTTTGTGTGTGTGCTGTCCTTCTATTCTTATTCTACCTACTAATATATTTTGATTTAGAAAGACATTTGGCAGCTAGTGATGCAGCTGACACATTCATTCATACAATTCCATAGATAATTAAAGTTCACTTATCCTGTGTTTGGGTGGCAGGCTATATATATGGAAGGAGAGAGGGAGAGAAAGAGAAAGCATTTTGAAGGACCAGCTTAGTGGGAAGAACAAGATCCATGCCATCAAACATGGGCCCTCTCAGTCATCAGATTCCCTGTTTCTATAGTGAGAGATGGCCAGAGGAGGACAGGGAGGCTGCCTCATAATGCACATAAGTTCCCACCCTAAGTCCAACACCCAAAGACTGTAGCTGGCACAGTCTGATGAGTATCAAAACCAGTATCCTGGACAAAACCCAGAGCATCCTGGAGCATATCGGTGAAATGGCCCCCGAAAATGAGCTGCTGAGAAAATGCCTGAGGTAGCAGCAGACATGGGAGGAAGCAAATGAAGTACACTGGCAAGACCCTTCATGGAACGAACCATCAATAGATAGCTAAGGAGGCAGACATTGGGAAATCTAATCAGTGGCTGGAAAGGACTGGACTAAAAGGCACACTGAGGTTCTGATCATAGAACACAAGAACAGGCACCAAGCACCAAAGAAGCAGGGGTCTTCTGTGGATTTGGTGCTTAAACAGGATTAAGCTGCAGAGAGGTCTTGGGGACATAAGATAAAGGCACTGAACAGCACAACCAAGCAGCTGGCATTATGTATAGGAACATCTGCACAGTGTACAGGCTAGGTTCTCTTTAAGTCCAGAAAGTCACGAAGGATAAAAAGCTCCAGGCAGACAGGCAGGTACTGACCACACAATTGTGGCAGTAGATAAAAGGACCAAAGGACAACAGTGATGATAGATGTAATGGTGCCTAGTGACAGCAACATAGGCTGAAGGAGTATGAGAAGGTAGAGAAGTACCATGGTCTGAAGGAGGAACTAAAGTGGATATACAGAGTCAAGGCCAAAGTGATTCCTGTGGTGGTATGAATTCTCAGGATTTGGACTCCTAAACTGGGAGAATGGCTACAACAGATCCCAGGAATAACATCGAACATCCAGAAGAATGCAATACTAGGAAATCTAAGATACAATGAAGAACCCCCATATTCCCAGGCCTCTGGTAGAGGACATGAGAAGGGAATTTTATTTACATACATATAAATGGTCCTAGCAGATACAATCTCATTTCAGAAGCTTTCACTGGCCCATCAGATGAAAAAACATTCCTTAAAGGAAACTATTCAGCCCCCATAATGTCTGCAGAAATTATCTGTATTATTGGAGCAAGGTCTTGAATAGACAGTTATGACTAATATAACAAATGATTGTGTGGTTTTGACTACAGAGATTATATCAGTATTCCAGCAATAATAATTCATGAACCAAAGCATTTTTAAAATATTTAATATAATGCTTCCAATATTTCTTTTCTTTCACAGTTACAAAAAAAGGGGCAGCAGTCCCAATTTTTGCAAAGCCGAAATTTAAAATGCATAGCCTTATGTGAAGGTAAGCATTTCTGGAAAAAAAGAAAAGAAAAATAAATAGCTGAATTATATTTGATTTCCTTGCGGTTATCTCAAACTACATAAAAAAGAATCTGTTGATGTTGCTGATTTTAACTTACTTGTTTTAAAACACATTTTTTTTAAAAAAAATTAGTTGATTGTATTTTTATGTATAACTTATTCTAGATTTACAGATCTTTTATTTATACTTGTGTTTCTGTATATCTGTTACATCCTACATACCAGGAAAAGGAAGAAAGGAAAATGCAGGATGGAAAGTAGAGGTGGAATTAGGGAAAGGTTTACAGTAATATTTGATCTAACCAGGAAGGTCAGGTGCAATATCAAAGAGGTGCTCATAAGCACATTATTAATGTACTCTTTAATGAGTTATTGCTTTCTTTTAACATATTGCCTCAATATTCTACCCAATTCTGAGCACCCCACTTTTTAAAGATTCATAGAAATTGATAATACAGGTAGTCCTCATGTTAAAATTGCAAACTGAGCCCAAAATTATGGTTGTTGGTTGTTGCAGTCATTAAACTGCAACTGGACCTGACTTTATGTCACTTTTGCATCGGTCATTAAGCAAATCCCCATTGTCATTAAGCAAAGTCATTATACCCAATGGACTTTTTTTGCTGGAAACTGGACGTAAATGCCAAAAACTAGCACAAAACATTGAAAATTGTGGTCACGCGACTTTGGGATGCTGTAAATATGGCAGCTATAATGGTGAGCCAAGTGCCCAACGTGAACACAGGGGACATTGCAATATTGGGTTGTGAATATCTTTTGGGGGGAGGGTCTACTGTAACTCTGACCAGCCATTAAGTCAAGGAATGTCTGCAATTGGAAACTTAAAACTGTAGTATGGCCCATGAAAAGAGACTGAGGGATTGGGGCATTTCTGAGCCACCAGAACAAAAAGTCAGCTATATAGCTTTTTTTCAAATACCTGAAAGTGGAATGGGATGGAATAGAAATAGAAATAGAAGAAATAGAAATAGAATAGCAGAGTTGGAAGGGACCTTGGAGGTCTTCTAGTCCAACCCCCTGCTTAGGCAGGAAACCCTACACCACTTCAAACAAATGGCTATCCAATCTCTTCTTAAAAACTTAAAAATCTAGATTCATTACAATGCAGATTTAGGCCTGGATATGGAATAGGGAAAAATTAATTGCATTGCTTGAAATAAAATGAAAAAAAATATATACAGTATGTCACACACACACACACAAACATCAAACTCATTCCAGGAGGCATTCCATTCCAGAAGGCAAGACATGGAATAAAGGATTTAAATGCAAGACAGCAGATAACTAATTGAAAATCTTTTTTTAAAAAAGAAGGAAAAAACTTCATAACTGCAAGTTGTAGAATCCATTCCCCAGAGTCTTGATTCAGTTTCTTCAAGCAGAATCCTGGGAAACTTTGATTTCAGTTCTTGCACTGAACTGATGATGGGATTCTGTGGCCCTTCCACATCTATGATTCTTTAGCAGATTAATTTTCTTTATGCTATTTTAATCTTTAGATGAAGACTTATGTTAAAGATTTTATTATTTCACAGGAAATACTGTGTTCAGTAACCTATCCGGCTGTTAGTTTTGAGGTCTCCAGCACGGTACATCTGAGCATTAATGGAAACATTAATCCTTTTATTCTTCCATGCCGTCTGCCTGTCCTCATTTGTTGAAGTTTATTTAATTACAAATATTAACTAGACGGCTGGCGTCCTGCAGAGTATCTTCCTATTTTTAAGTCCAATGATTTTCTCTGAAACTATGTAGACCACACCAATATTCTGAGACAATAAAAATAAAGCAATCATTTAGAATTAGGTCCTTTTTGTCATCTGATTTATTATTTTCATTCTGATATGTAGCATGAATAATAATAATAATAACTTCATCAAATCATAATCCCTATGGATTATCTAAACATTTCTTTATAGTTGTTTTTAATAATAGTGGTTTATCATTCCTTTCTTTTTTCAACTTCCCAGCCTGGTCTGTTACCATGGCATTTCCTAGTGATCTCTGAATCAAGCACCAACCAGTTCTAGTCCTGTTTAGCTTTTTGGGATTAATTCAGGTCTGTTAGGTGTAGCCATTGTTGCTATTATTATTATTGCCTTTGAGTCAGTGTGAAGTCCTTGTGACTGCCTGGACAGTACCCTGCAGTTTTCTTGGCAAGATTTTAGAAGTGGTTTGTCATAGCCTTATTCCTATGGTTGACAGAGAGTGACTGGCCCAAGGTGACCCAGCTAGCTTTGTTCCTCAAATGGGCTTAGAACTCATTTTTTTCCAGTTTTCAGTCTGGTGCCTTAACCATTATACCAGACGGGCTTTTTACACGATGTAATTAAGTAAGTAATAAATTACATTGGCCCTTAATGTTGATGTTTACAAAGTTGACATTCACCCATAAGAGTTTTGGCTGCAATTAATAAAGTGAATGAATGTCAGATTCTGATAATCAGCCTGCTTATTCGAATTTAGAATACATTTTATTTTGAGTGCATCAAATCATCACATATGAACCATTCCCCAAATCTCTCTCTCTTTTTTTTTAGTGATAACTTCACCGGATCTGCACAAACATGGGGAGATATGGGTAGTTCCCAACACTGATCATGTGTGTACGAGATTCTTCTTTGTGTACGTACTGCGGTTTTTCAGTTGAATTATTTTTACTGAATTGAAGTTTATTGTTATGCTAAAATGTACAGAATGCTATCATTCTTTTCATTATATTCTAATATCTAGCCACATTGCTTTCTGTTTAAAAACTTTTTGCCTACGAAAAAAAAGTTAGCCAAATTTTTCATTGAGCCAATATTGTATTTAGAAAAAATTAACCTAAAGAGATGCTTCTGGTTTGACTGAGCAAGAGTCCAATCTGAAATTTGAGTCATTTCCCCCCTTGGGAAAATACCAAATAACTATAACTGCAGAATAAGAGAAATTTCCATGTATTGAATTGAAGTCCAATTGAATGGAAAATGGTACAGAAAATGTTAGTTAGGTTCTCCTTTATATTTTGATTCTTTAAAAGGAAGAAATTACTTATAACTTTTAATGATTAAGATACTGACTTGGATCAAGAGGTTCCTTCGTGTTCTCATTTATATATCAACCTCAGTTGCTCTGTCATTCTCTCTCTCTCTCTCTGCTAACATATTTTGCAAGGTTACTGTACTGAGGATATGCTTGTGCAAGCTGCTCTGAGCTCTCAGATTTATGGTAGGATTAAAAATGCTAATGGTAATACAAGATCTCAAGAGTGCATCTAAATTTGATGTACACCTCTACTAGGAATCTTCCAGTTCCCTCCCCCCCCCCCCATACTTTTAATTTAACTTAAACTTTCTCAGAAGACTCAATTATTTCAGAAACTTTTCAATAATTTTTAATTGACATAGCTACCACTAAATAATCTTTCTTGGCAATATTAAATGCAGAATATTTTTCAGTGAATATGGAATGAGAGAAAATATGGATCATTAGAACCCAGTTAGAACTAAAATAACAATAGAGTAACAATTACAACAACAACAACTACAATATCAGTTCTCTGAATTTTTACAAGTTTCTTGGAAGTTTAATACATTTTAAAAGAAGTGCCCCAGGACTAAAAATCCATATATTTACATAGAATGTACATAATGTTAGTAGCGATAAGTCCAGTTAAAAGGATTAGCCAGTAACATATCCACTGCCCAGAAGATGCCCAATTGGGGACTCCTTTCAGGTCCCCATTAATGTGCCCACTGAAGACCTATCAATCTACCTGCAATTACATGCTTTCAAACTGCTAGGTTGGCAGGAGCTGGAGCGAACGGGAGCTCACCCCACCATATAGTAGCACTTGGATCTTGAATGTTTGTCAACCCAATATCCTAACCACCAGAGCTACCTTGCTCCTATTAGTCCAGGAGATAGATTAATATTTGTCTTTAAGGAGAAAAAAGTTTATCATCATATGCTATTAAAACATTGTTACTCTGATCGTCTTCTGTCTTCCTGGTTAAGACCAAGAGCAATCAAAGATCTCCATAGAATCATACTGGTCAGGAAGCAACAGAGAGAAACCTGGGAAATATCCCCAGTAACATTGACCAGAATGATAGGCAATGATAAGTCTATAAATGTACCCCATTTGTACTAGAACTGTTACTCCAGCATTGCTTTATTGTCAAGGCAAGAATCATTGGAACAGCCTTTGGGATAACTGCTGATAATTTCTCCCTTCACTCAGCTTCTTCATGATAAAACCTGCAGACACTACTGCAGGAATGTCAAACTCGAGTCATCACGGCGGCATCACATGACATATCTGGACTTTTTCCCCCTTCACTAAACTCGGCGGGGGCGTGGCCAGCACGTGACGTATCCGACCTATGGGCTGGGAGTTTGACAGCCCAGCTCTACTGCAACATTCTTTGCAGAATATGACACAAATTTGTGATGTAATAATACCTTGCTTCTCTGTTCTATTTTCACCAATAGTTATATGTAGAAATCTGATGTTACATCTTCTCTTTTCTTTGCTAATAGAAGATAACAAAAATGAAAGCTACATACAAAAAGGATGAAATTTTAAATTTGCCTATCATAATATGGATGAGTTCAAACTATTAAACACTTTTTTCCTATATACTTTCTGTTTTTGTTTAGCTATGAAGATGGCCAAGTAGGCGATACAAGCATAAACACTCAAGAGCCAAGCATCCACAAAGAGATCCTCCGAGTCATTGGTAATCAAACTGCTACTGGTTGAAAGGACCTCTTAATTACTTCTTGTGTTTTGGGAGCCTTCCTCAGTCTCAAAGCTGGATTTTGAACTGAAGAAGACATAGTGTAAAAAAGTATTTCTTTTTTTTTTCTTGAACAAATTAACCCTTTGAATACTTTTTTCTTACTTAGTTTTTCTTATCACAAAAATTTATGAATATATATATATACACCAAAAGTAGGGAGTATATATATATACACCAAAAGTAGGGAGATATGTTGATACAATGCAGGTGATAATTGAACAGAAAATTTTGATTGTTCACAATAAACATACTTTGAAAAGGAGTTTTGTGCTGCTATTTTTATATTAAAGATTTGAATTGGATCATTTTACTATTGTATATCTATATTTCTAAATGCGTGATGACTACAGAAAGGCATCTACTACTTTTTAAAAAGTGGAATCCTACCTGAAGGGAATTACCGAAATATTTGCATTTTAATATACCATAGAAATCAGTTGCTTGAAATTTAATAAATAAGATGGGAAAGGTTAACTGCAAAAGATGTATGGGATCCAGAACATTTACAGAAAAAATACCTTTCTGTTCTGTTGACCTAATATATATGTGTCCTAGCTTAAAATTATTTTATTAATTGTGGTATAACAGCATGTATCTGAAGCTGTACAGGTTTTATTCATTTAGAGGGGTGTCAAATTCGATTTCATTGAGGGCCGCATCAGGGTAGTGTTTGACTTTGGGGGCCCATGGGGTGTGTGGCCATGGGGGTGTGTGGCCAACTTGATGTCACTCGTGTCAGGGGTGCCTTTGGGGGCCTGAGCACTCTGATAGCAAAAATAAGCGCCTGAGCTCCATTTTCAGCTGCAACCCTCTGCTAGCAAAAACGGAACTTGAGAGGACCACCCGCGGCCCTCCTGAGCTCCGTTTTTGCTGACAGAGGCACCCTGGGCTGGTCCTTTGCTGTTTCCAGGGCAGCCCCGCAGGCCAGATCTAAGCACCCCGTGGGCCGGATTTGGCCCCTGGGCCTTGCATTTGACACTTCCAATTTAGATGAAGGAGCTTTTACAGAAAACATTCCTGGTGGATTCCATCAATGCATCTCTCTTAAATTCTTGGGAAGACATTTTTTGCCTCCTGTAAGTGCATAAGAGTTTAGTTAATGTCTAATCTTGTCCATGCTACCCTTAGGAAAATTTCAAATTATTATAGGCAAAGCGCTGAGTTTTTTACAGCTCAAAATATTCTGAATTTTTGCCTCAAATATGTAGCAATATTCACGTGACAAAAAATGTGCAGGTGTTCTAAAACCTAATTGCAAAACTTTTAACATTTTTTCTTTATTTCCCCCAATGAAAACATGCTTTTGGTTGTGCAATCTTTTCAATTTCACAGTGCACACATAAACGGTAAAAATCACATCCTATTTGCAGAGCTGTTTCACATGGAACATGTAGTTTGTGCATATATTTGTACAGTGGGGCAGCTAATGAGCCTTCGATATGTGCCCCTTTTCCCACCATTTTTCAATCTCTGTGTGAACTATACCCATACATACACAGAGCAGTTTGTACTGATTCATTGCATTTCTCAGGATACAGAACAATTTGTGGCTACTTGCAATGATCTTGATACACAAAGAAGAATCTATGCCCAAGGCTACTACTCATTGCATACATTACATGTATTTCTGAAGAATGTGAGAAACAGCATATAACTTCTATCACATTAAGAGCTGAGTTTGCTGTCTTGTTACTGAATTGCGTAAAACAATCACACCTAAAGGTCAACTCAATAGGATGGTGAGCATCTTTTTCTCATTCATCCTGAGGGTGGTGGTTCTTATTATCTATTTTGTTTGGACACCCATGAACTATCAGTGATTCTTGTCTACAAAGTTTTATCCTAATGTTTTATCCTTCACAAAATGAAGTTTTCCTAACGCAAATAAGAAACCCAGTGGCTGATAGCAATATCAATGTTGCCTAGTGAAACAGTTCTAAAACGTCTTTTATCTAATAAACCCTGTAATAATTAGTTGGCAAATCTGTAACGAGAAATTTCTTTGAAGTGTCATTGCCATTCATTTTCTTAAAAACAACAACAGGGTTAATTTAACATATTTAAATTTTAAGTGACTTAAAATGGGAATAAACCTCTAACCAGTGCAATAAATAGGACAGTGCTCCTCTATTGACTGGTACCCATGGAAGCAGTTATTTTGCAATATGTATTGTAATATTTTTTTAAAAAATATTGGTCAAATAAAACGAACATTTAGACAGGAAGATAACAAGTTTGCTGATTCAGTTGATGTTTACAGTAATTGTTGAAGAAACAAGATGAACATAACTATTGTAGCAGAAACTATCTGAATGGAAGCGCTCCTTGTTTAACATCCATTCCCTCGGTGACCATTCAAACTTGTGAGGGCACTCAATAAATCGATACTTATGACGAGTCCTCAAAGTTTTGGCTGCTACAACACTCCTGTGGGCACATGTTTATGATCTGGGTGCTTGGCAATTGGCCACAATTTCTGACCATATCAGGGTCTTGCAGTCACATGATTTGTGACTTTCCCAGCAGGTTCCCCACCAGCAAAGTCAATGGGAAAGCCAACAAAGAATCTGAAATCACAATCATGTAAGGTCCCTGCTTAATGACCTATGGTGATTTGCTTAACAATGATATAGATTGGCTACAGAATAGTCTTTATTGGCCAAGTGTGATTGGACACATAAGGAATTTGTCTCGAGTGCATGAGCTCTCAGTGTACATAGCAAACAACAAAATGATATGATAATCATAAGATATCAATAAGAGAAGCTAACAGGAAAGAAGGATAATAACTGGAACTGGCATTTTAAGTGGTGCTGTCACATGATGTATAAAGTGATGGGAATTCTGATCCCAAATACCATAAATAAGTAAGGACTACTTGTAGCAATAGCACTTAGACTTATATACCACTCCATAGTGCTTTGCAGCCCACTCTAAGTGGTTTAGAGAGTCAGCATTTTGCCCCCAACAATCTGGGTCCTCATTTTACTGACGTCGGAAGGATGGAAGGCTGAGTCAACCTTGAACCCATGAAAATCGATCACCAAATTGCAGTCAGCCGGCAGTCAGCAGAAGCAGCCTGCAGTAGTGCACTCTAACCACTGCACCACCGCGTGTAGTTCTGTTAGGTGTGTATGTGAACAGTGTAGACATATTCAGGCTTATAGTTCTATCTGGATTGCAAATATCGACATAGCATATATGAGGACACATTTCAAATTCTACACATTCAGTGCTAAAGTATCTTTATAAGCAGTTGAGATTCATGAATAGGCCTATATGTCCATCGATGCAAATGACCAGCTGTCTGCAAGGAATAGAAATCCTTCCATTCCCTATTATCTTGTCAGAGTTGAAGAAGCTTCTTGGGTGAGAAGCAAAATGTCTTCAAAGAAAAAACAAAGTCCAGTTGCCTCCTGAAAAAGCACCTTTGGGATAAGTGACACTACTATACCTGGCAGGATCAACCAATTTTACAGCTACGATGGAAGAATTTAGCTGGGCAACAGATTCTTTATTTCATTGTTTAGCCATTACTACTTTCAATAGTAGTGGACTATTGGCAAAATTCTCATAACAGAGATTAAAACAATGCAAAATATAGATGATGATAATACATATTGATGCACCACATAAACCATCAGCCATATAAACAATCACTGAAGGAGGGCCACCTTTCTTCAATCTTCAAGGACTTGGAACACAGATCTCAATGGCATTTCAAAAGTGAGAACCTTAATTAGTTGTGTTCTGTACATCAACTCAGTTCATCTGTCTAGGACCCCATTCTAGTTCATTGTTAAAATGTGCCTTCTATATATAACTTGTCTCTCTGGAGCAAACATAATATGCCTCATTATGCCTCTGCTATATGTTTTATACCGTCATGATGCTTTTATGCTGTGGACCAAAAGTCAGACAAGATTCCAGCCTGCATTCTATTTATGGACATTCCAAAAGCATTTGCTTTGTGGTAGAAAAAAGATGACCAGGGGATTTGATGATCCAGGGGGACTCTGCTTCTGTTCCTATCACTAGGAGCTAAAATTTTCTCTGACCTATGCCAGTGCTGCATTACATATTGCAGCTTCTGTGTCCCAGTTTCCAGTTTTGTACAACATGGCCAAGTTTGAAGACTAATAAACTGTACAGAAAATGGCAATTACTCTTTTCCCATAGTTACAGATGCACAGATTATATATGTCTCTGTGTAAGACAAATAGAAATTGAAATCTGGAGCAAATTTGTAAAGGGATTTTAAAACATCTAGGGATTTTTTTTTTTTACCAAAGATAAGAAGGATTGGAAGTATCCTCCAGGCTTAAATGCTTTCTGCAATTTCATGTCAGGCATAAATTCAAGATGGGCAGCACCTCCGCTGGGAAGGAAATTTTATTGAATTTGCAATTGTCATTCAGCATATTTAAATTACAGGAGCCCGGAAATTATGACAAATCTGCTGGCATTTTTAGAATGTTGTAGAGCTTTTTTCATTTACTATACATCAATGTTTCTCAAACCTGGGGACTTTAAGCTGGGGAATTCTGGGAGTTGAAGTTTGCATAGCTTAAAATTACTAAGGCAATTTAATAGCAGAAACACTGCTTACAGATTCTATCTCAAAATGTCCAGCTGATGAGAAAAGCCAATGTAATCCTAAATTGCATTACTAGAGGAATTGAATCAGTGGTGGGATTCAATTTTTTTTACTACCGGTTCTGTGGGCATGGCTTGGTGGGTGTGGCAGGAGAAGGATACTGTAAAATCTCCAGTCAGAGGTGGTATTTGCCGGTTCTCTGAACTACTCAAAATTTCCGCTACTGGTTCTTCAGAACTGGTCAGAACCTGCCGAATACCACCTCTGAAGTGAATCAAGATCATGTGAGGTACTAGTACCACTCTATAAAGCCTTAGAGGTACTAGTACCACTCTATAAAGAGGTACTAGTACCACTCTATAAAGCCTTAGTAAGGCCGCACCTAGAATGCAGCTTCCAGTTCTGGTCACCACCCCCTAAAAAAGATGTTGAGACTCTAGAAAGAGTGCAGAGAAGAGCAACCAAGATGATAAGGGGCCTGGAGGCTCAGACATATGAAGAATGGTTGCAAGAACTGGGCATGGCTAGTCTAGTGAAGAGAAGGACCAGAGATGATATGATAGTAATGCTACAATATTTGAGAGGCTGTCAAAGAGGAGTGGGACAACCCATTTTCCAAAGCACCCAAAGGCCAGACAAAGAGCAATGATTGAAACTGATTAAGGAGAGATTTAACCTAGAAATAAGGAGAAATTTTCTGACAATGAGAACAATCAACCAATGGAACAGCTTACCTCAGAAGTTGTGGGTGCTTCATCACTGGAGGCTTTCAAGAAGAGACTGTCAGAAAGCCACTTGTCAGAAATTGTATATGGTCTCCTGCTTGAGCAGGGGGTTGGACTAGATGACCTATAAGGCCCCTTCCAACTCTGATATTCCACTAATTATGTTTCTTTGTACTGGAGAAAGAGAAGGAGTAAAATTTGGCACCTTAAACTTTTCTTCTTGTGCCTTCTGAAAACTCTGAAGAGCCACTAGTTTCACTCACTCTTGGAATATGGCATTGACATTTCACCTAACCCAATTAACCAGTGGAACAGTTTGCCTTCCCTTCCAGCTCTATTCTGATTACTGTTATAGCTTTAGTCAGTCTTCAAACTAATGGAAGTTGCTCCTCTGCTCCACAAAGATGCTTCAATCCATCTGTAATATGCTATATGTATTCCAGTCATCTCACAAGTGTATCATCTCAGCAGGGACACCACTGACTGAGCATGGCCTTTTCAGTAAAGAATTATTTTTCGCATGCAGAAAAAAGCAATTTCATGTTGTGCATTATGAAGTGATATTTTTACAGATATGTTATGGCAAGAGAAGTATATCAGATCAATAAGTGCACCAGCAGCTTATGGAATCGTCAAACAGATTTTTGAAGGACTTCTCAGTTGTAATCTTTATTGAAACAAGTGGCAATGGAGTTAGAATGGGAGGAAGAAAAATGTTTCAATTTTTGTATAGAAGCATAGCAAACCCAGTGATAAGAATTCCATACAAGGAACACTTTGCAATTTAAATACTGGGCTACTGACAACATAGAAGCATCAACAACCTTATAATGGCCCTCCAAGTACTGAATTTTTGGTGGCTGCTACACACACAAACAGCTCAAGCTGTTGATCCTATGCAATCTGGAAGATACCAGAGGATACAAAAGTCACATTTTTGCTTCTCTTGTTCTAGATGAAAAACAGTCTGAGATTTGGACTGCCACCTGCACTTGCCAGTGAACTGATCTAATCCGAATCTAAGCAGGTAGAGAAAGCTGCTTAGATCTGAAGAATATGCAGTTGGGGCTAGGTTGTCTTGCCTGATCTGTTTGAGTAAGCAAATAGTCTAGCCCTGGTTGAATGATTTTAATAGGCCTTTTAAATAGTGTATTTCAATGGACTTCCTTGTCATGAAGTACTTGCAGAGGCTTCTGAAAATAGTACTGAATTGTGTAGTGCTATTTTTGGATGTTTATCCTTGCTTGCTTAGCTGGCATCTCTGACCTTTCCTGAATTAAAAATTCAAGAAATAGGACTTTTTCCAGTGTTTATTACTATGAAATATCATCCAAAAAAAGACCAACTGCATTTGTATTGCAAAAAGCTGAACAACCATTACATGAAAGCAAATAATTAAGAGTTTTCCATATCCTTTTGCTGCCAGTTCATTATGAATTTTAGATTTTTTTCAGCCTAGATTTGGTACAGCTATCTTAAGTTCAGAAGTAAGCATTTTGTAAGCAGCTCCACAAGTCTTTTCAAAAAATCTGTAACATAATTCTTACAATAAGAATAGCAAATAAAGGCATGTCAAGTAACTATATTAATAGTGTTTTACTAACTATATTAAACCCAAGTTACATTTAGCTTCAGTTTACATTTGGAGTACAGCTTTGAACATGAAATTTTAAGGTCAATTGTAGCCTTTTTAGCAAGGCAAAATTGTTAGTCCCTGCTCTAAATAGATTTGCTTAAAATAATATATTAATTACAAGACTGTTCCAAGGTTGGTGGTTTTCACACGTTGAAATGGTTTGTAAACATTCAAATTTATGATTGCAATTCCTACAGAGTTTACACTGGCTAGACTCAGTAATTAAGAGCCATAAAATAGTGGAGGTTTGATATGGCTTACAGTAGAGATTGTAGCTACTTTCTGTTACAATTCCTTTCTTTTTATTTCCTAAAAACAAAACAAACAACAAAAAACCAATAGCAAACTTGTATTGAATTTTGTGCTTAACATATATTGCAGTTTCCAATTTTAGCCCACGGTGCCATCAAATTATTACATATATTTAACAGTGTATACAAACTATAATTCTTTCCAAAGAAAGGAAATAAGTCAAATATTTTCTATATTTACTTTCTGCAGCACTAACTTTTTATAACTATTTAAGGTCATTTATTCAGCTGTGTAGCAATTATAATGTAATCAAGGCAGATTCTACTTTCAGTAAATCATGACTTTGTTCTAATGTGCTGTTTATCTGGTGCTATAAGATAAACATAGCAAATTATTTAATAAGCAAGCCTGACTTTAGACCATTATTTCTCACCCTTGTCAACTTTAAGAGGAGCTGAACTTCAACTCAAAGAATGCCTAAGCTAGCAGTTGAAGTCCACACATCTTAAAGTTTCCAAGGTTGAGAAACTGTTTTAGACATTCTGAAGTCTAAAATGGTTTCACTCACAGCAAGAAAAACAAATTGAAGGAATTCAATGAGTTGTGATATGTCAATCTGGACCTCTGGACAGGTTCAAATTATTCTCATGGTTCTTTCAGGATTATTTTGAGAAATTTGCTCAGCCTCATCAACCCACCCAATTCCCACCCCAATGTATGCCAGCTCCTGAGAAAAGAGAGGGGGGGGAGAGGGAGAGGGAGAGAGGGAGACTGGATATTCAAAGCAAGCTGTGCACAATATGCTATGCTAGGTTAATTTTAACCTTAATTAGTTTGAGTGTGTGTGCATGCATTAGCATACTGTGGAACACAGCCCATTTCATTAGCTTAACTTCTACCCTCCTGCTCCCAAATGTTCTCTTTTTACACTTGAGATAACAGTTTAAAAACCTTGAGACATCAGTTCTGAATGTATGTCTATCATAGCAATAGCACTTAGACTTATATACCACTTTATATTGCCTTACAGCCCTCTCTAAGCGGTTTACAGAGTCAGCATATTTGCCTCCAACAATCTGAGTCTTCCCACCTCGGAAGGATGGAAGGCTGAGTCAACCTTGAGCTTAGTGAGAATTGAACTGCCAAATTGCAGGCAGCCAGAAGCAGCAGAAGTAGCCTGCAGTACAGCACTCTAACCACTTCGCCACCGAGGCTCTTATCATCCTTACCATTATTTCTTAATTTTTATACCTTTGTATTATTACTTCCCCCTTTCTTAATATAGGAAGTTGCCTCATTCCAAAGGAAATGGTTGGTCAGTCTGGCTCAGCATAGTCCCAACGGACAATAACTGTTTTTTCAGGTTTCCATAAAGCGATCTTTTCCCCATTCTACTAAATTGAAGATCGGGAACTATGGTGTTCTGACTAAGGCTTCCTGAGGCACCAACAAACACACGTTAAATCCAAAACCCTTTTATTTTTAGTTCAACGGCTGTGAATTATCGTCATTCACAGCCCATAATGAGTCTCAACCAGTTATAAATAGTCCCATGGAACTCTGCCAAAGTCCTTCAGGAGAAGTCTGATAAGAATGCACCTTTATCTTTCTTGAAGTGCTGCCAACAACTAAAGTACCAATTAGTCTTTCAAAACCAAATGGAGCACAAATTCACCACAGAGCTTTCAGGTTCCAAACCGAGCAGAGCGAACAATGTTGCTTCCAGCAAAGGTTCCTGTCCCTTTGCACTTTCTTTATATCTTATGGGAGAGGCAATCACTCCCAAGTCACCCCTTTTGTCTTAACTGCTCTTTCCTTCTGGCAGCTCTGTGTACATATGAACTGGGAACAGGCTCCCCTTGTTCCTCTGCCTCGCTGCTGTCAGATTCTGGAGGCTCTGGAATCAGCACATAACTCCCAGATGGCTCTGGACCCATCTCTGTATCAGATGCAGGACTAATATCCAAGTCCTCCCCAGACTTCTGGACTTGCCCATATTCTTCCCCACTGTCTGATTCTGCCGTTGTCTATGCAGGCTGCCGGTGGACCGCAACATATAGACTCTTTATGACTTGTGGACTTCAATCAGAGGAATGTGGATTGTCTCTAAATGTAATATGATCGTATATTCAATAACACACCTTTTGATTCTCAGTTGGCTCTAGAAATATTAGCAGCACCAAAAACTCCTAATAACTGTAAAGAAATTGAGTGTGTGTGTGTGTGGTTTTCTTCACTGTGTAGAATTTATATACTCACATGCATGTGGACACACAAAACTAAAAGGAATTAGTGGATATGGGTTATAAGAATTGTGGAATAAAGAATTAGAATACCTCATAATAGTCTTAAAGACTATTAATGTGTTTTTTTATAATTATGATTTTTTATGATTTTTTTATTATTTTAGGATGAAATTGTTTTTTCATCGTTTATTGGATACCATAGAGAATGTTTAGAAAGGGTTAGTTATCAGCTACTTGGAGGAAGTGCACAATAATGGACGGAATAGTTAATCTGTGATATGGGCTTCTTATCTCACGATTGCTGCATTTTGCTTTAATATTTAGGTGTTTGTTAATACAGTTTTGAGGAAAGATTTAAAATGGAAATGTGATTCTGAATTATATCCCAAAATTTTGGTATCTATCATTTTATGAACAACTGTATTTAATCACCATGGGACACAACAAACAAAACAATAGTTTTATAATGAAATTATAGCAACATTCCAGATTTATAGTCTTGAATTGATGATAGATGTTCACTCTCTTCTTATGAATTGATCTCTACCAATGTAATGGAAAGACTGAACAGTACAGGACTACTCCATGTGATCAAAGGTGAAAGGTTCTGCTTTTCTCTCTTTTTCCTTTTCGCTCCTTTCTAAAAAAAAAAAAAAGAAAGAAAATATTTTTAAAGACAATCCTACTGGGAGAAGTTGGAGAGAGAACTCAGGATATTTTTCATATAAGTCGGATGCTTTGATACTTTGATCCTTTCCTATTAAACAGCCAATTAATCTGTTCCCATGACATGCCCTAAAGATTTGAATGCATGGGGCGTGAGATTGAATCTTCTGGTGTTCTGCTTCTAGTGGGATTGAATCTCTTGGCCATTATCAAACTCTATGAATATATTCTGCAAAGGTAGGCTCACCATGCACAGTTGGGGATAAGTAAATACCTCTTGTAATAATTATGTTGATCATTTCACTTATTCATTTATCTGAAAACTTATTTATGCTACCCTTCATCTTACCAAGACAATATGGAAAGCGTTATTTTGTATTGCTATATAAAACAAAACACATTGGCAGCAGAGAAAGGTGATAGAATAGTTTCCTTAAGCCAGGGGTCTCCAAACTTGGCAACTTTAAGACTTGTGGAGAGCTGGCTGGAGAATTCTGGGAGTTGAAGTCCACAAGTCTTAAAGTTGCCAAGTTTGGAGACCTCTGCCTTAACCCAACCTGAAGTAAATCAGTTTAGATTTACTTTGATCAGACCAACAGGTACTTACTTCATCTAGCATCTTTGCAATCACACTATAAAATATAATCATAGAGCCGCTGATAGGGTAAGTATTTCATAACTGGCAGGAATAGCACAAAAAGCACTGAAATACATTTAAATCCCAGTTTTTTTTCTTTAAAAAGCATATGAAAAATTTTCTCAGATTAATTTTTTATGATGTTCTTCTGAGGTCACCTAGTAAGCTTTATCTCATTTGAATCTAGTCTTTCTAAATTCAGTCTTCCCCAAAATGGTGAGCAGGTGTGCAAAGATGTAACATTCACAAATATAAAATGATGAAACACATTGTATTTAAAAGGATGGAAAGGAAGTAGATAGCCCAGGTATCTGTCTTAGCTAATGTTCTTTAACATTTCCATTATATACAGGTAGTCCTCCATTTACGATCATAATTAAGCCCAAAATTTCAGTCGCTAAGCAAGACAATTATTCAATGATTTCCCCCCTATTTTATGACCTTTCTTCCTAAAGTTGTTAAGTAAATTATTGCAGTTATTAAGTTAGTAACATGATTATTTAGTTAATCTGGCTTCCCCATTGACTTTGCTTGACAGAAGGTCATAAAAAGTGACCGTATGCCTCCAGGACGCTACAACTGTCATAAATACATACCAAGCACGTGAATTTTGATCGCGTGACCATATGCTGCAATGGTCATAAATGTGAAAAACATTCCTAAGCCACTTTTCCCAGTGCCATTGTAAGTTCAAATGATCACTAAATGCACTGTTGCAAACTGAGGACTGCCTGTAGTTAAACAAGGCATAAGTCTATGAAGAATGTAAGTCATCCAAGTAGAATTGAGACTGGAAGTAAAGTCATGGCAACTGGACCAAAAAGAAAAGAAGTCCAGTTGCCATGACTCAACTTCTATACAAGATATTACAAAAAAAAAATGCATCCAAGTTTCAGACAACACAATTTAAGGAGGAGAGAGACAATATGGGAGTTCGGGAGGAAGAGAAACTTCAAAAAAAGAGACTCATTATGATGGATTTTGAAATATTTGAGCATTGGGTCATAGCCACCAATATGCAGATGAATATTAACCAATGTAATGTTTTGCATTTAGGCAGAAACAGAAATTAAGGAAAGGACTACTAGTAGTAATCTTATGCACAATTTATAACTTGCAGTCTACCTGTTTGTCTGCATAATCTACCTGTATAAATTTTAGTCAATTACAGTCCATTCTGGTTTTTCTTTTGCAGAGGTAAAACATTTGTTCCATACACCAAAATCCTTTATTGGATATATAGGTTAATTGCTGGAGCAGACTAATCATATTAATTAAATATGCAGCATCATAATTAATGCTGTATAATGTGCCTAGTAGTTGTGCTGAAAACGTAACTGTGACCAAACAGTTATTTGTGCTCTTGCCAGGAGGTGAGGCCCTAGGGAATTCTAAACATTCATGTTTTGAATGACTAGAGCTTGTTTCTAAAATGGAAACATCTTACATCTCTCCTTTCCAAGTTTTATTTTAATTTTTATTTTAAATCATTCTTCCCCAGACTGGTATATTATGATCAGATGTCTTATAACTTCCAGTTCTGAGGAATCCCATGGACCCTGGAATTGTGAAACCACAACTGCCTGTCAGAAATCTAAAAACCACAATCTAAATGTGAATACTGGCAGATGAATGGATTATTGACAGTGGTGGGATTAAATTTTTTTTACTACCAGTTCTGTGGGCATGGCTTGGTGGGCATGGTGTGGCTTGGTGGGCGTGGCAGAGGAAGATTACTGCAAAATCCTATTCCCTCCCACCAGTGGTGGGATTCAAATTTTTTTACTACCGGTTCTGTGGGCGTGGCTTGGTGGGCGTGGCAGGGGAAGGAGACTGTAAAATCTCCAGTCAGAGGTGGTATTTGCCAGTTCTCTGAACTACTCAAAATTTCTGCTACTGGTTCTCCAGAACAGGTCAGAACCTGCTGAATACCACCTCTGCTCCTTACTCCACTAACCTGCTTTCCAGTTCCATTCTCCTGTGCAGGGCAACAAAAGAAAAGCCAGCGATCAGCTGGGACTCGGGAGGCAGAGAATTTGGTGCTTCTCATCCCTTGTAAGCTGGATCCCATAATAATAAAATACAAGCAAAATTTTGGCTTACAAGAGATTTAAGTAGTATAGTCAGATGTCAAGATTAAAATCAAGCAAAAATGAGGCAGCAGCAACAATTGAATAAATGCCAAAATCAGGAAAACTAGTTAAGATAATAATAACGCATTGCACATATGAACACTTCTCTTTTTTGCTATTGTAATTTAGCTGCCATTATCTTCTGTCCACAGAAAATGCTAACATTGCAAAGGAACTGAAAAAAAAAAAATAGAGCATAAGAAACATGGGAATCCCAAGAGACTATTAGAAATGACTGGAAGAAGCTCACAGCAGGTGTACCTCATAGATTCATTTCCCATCTCTGGAAATTTGCTTCTTTGGTCCAACAAATGAAAGCATAATGGAAGCTGAAAATATAATGGAACTTCAAAAAGCCACGGAACACAATATATTAAAAAATAAATGAGGGTTTCTGAAGCAGAAAAATAAGTCTTAGCGACATGATAAAAAGAACAGCTTGATAAAAGGGAAGCTTGTAGAAACAAAACTTGTGTGAGGCCTTAGTGGACTAAAAATCTCACACAAAATGGTAACAAAGTGGCTCCTAAGGGAAGCAGTTTCTACTGAGTAGGAAAGTCATATTCTGGATAAGCAGCAAATTTAAAGGACACTCATGAACAGAAATTTAAATTCCAGCTACGAGAAGTTCCCTGAAGATGTGCTCCACCAGGAGTCCAAACAGGCAGAAGACAAAATCTCTGGTGTCAGTATCTGACCCAGATTGGATCCTGCAGAATTATCCTGGGACACATATCTTCACCATCTTCTGTTAAATTCCAAATCCCCATTAATTAGAGGTGGTATTTAGCAGGTTCTGACCAATTCTGGAGAACCGGTAGCAAAAATTTTGAGTAATTCAGAGAACCAGCAACTACCACCTCTGACTGGCCCCGCCCCCATCTATTCTGTTTATGACCATGTATTTTGATGGATGCAAGATCATTGAAGAAATTAGGGGCATTTTAATATATTGGCTCTATATTAGAGGTGGTATTCAGCAGGTTCCAACCAATTCTGGAGAACCGGTAATTTGAGTAATTCAGAGAACTGGCAAATGCCACCTCTGACTGGAGATTTTATAGTATCCTTTCCCTGCCATGCCCACTAAGCCACACCCACAGAACCAGGAATAAAATATTTTGAATCCTACCACTGCTCTATATGGACATCTATAAACAGAATGTAAGGAAAAATAAATAAAGATCCTTTGCAAAATAAAATAAAAATCATTCACATAAGGTGTAGTCACAAGTTGTTTAAAAAAAAAAACTTTTAATGGCTTTGAAATAATACCAGAGACATTCAGGATGCATTAAAATTACTACCAGTGATTAGGGATTCATTAGAAATCCTTAGAGAATTTGAGTTTTGGTGGATTTTCCATATTTAGATCCTTCACAAATATGATCAGCAACAAGCAATGATATCTCCAAGAAGGGTCAAAAAAGTTAAGATGGCAGCTTTGGTTGTGTAGTCATGGTTGCCATCTTGATGTTTTGGACCATCACTCTCCCCAGCAGATATTCAGAGAACAAGTGAAGTCCACAAACTGTGGGCTGTCTTTACATGGCATATTTACCAGTCATTTACATGTCACACTGAATTATAGTTGTATGGTTGGTTAAACCACAAACTGATTAGCTAAATATTGTGCAAAAGCAGCCTAATGGTGATTGTTCATTCTGGCGATTTTCAGCTGTCATACTCCTGCAATAAATTACAGCAACCTTCTAGTGGCTCATTAAGTGTACATTTTGTACTTATAGGTCATAGTTTCCTTTGCCATACTACAACAATTTTCATTTTTTTAAAAATCAGTGCAAGAGAGCAATGTGATATTTGTAGCATTTGCGGCAGGACAGGATATTTGCGGCCTACTTCTGTTTATGAAGTAAACCTGCATCTAATAGGCACTGAAACTTCAGACAGGACCATTGTAGTCTAGAATCCTACATTATGAAATGTTTCTTTAGAAAAAGAATGAAAATCTTCACGTGGAAAAGAAGGTGTAACCACAGAAAGTTCTTGCTTTATATCAGTAAGCCATATCTTTGGATTGATTTTTTTCCCAAGCCTCACCTTCCTCATCCTCCTCACCACATAACAGCAAAGCATAGCACGCATAAGGTGACAGATGACATATTGTTACTTTTTAGATATTTTATCAGCTTTTAACTTGCATTAACTTGCAATATGTATATCTTAAATATACACAAACCCACAGACAGACAGACACAGACACAGACACACACACAAATCTGTAGGAGGGACAACACACATATGAATACACCCTGATTAATTTCTGGGGGAAAAATTCATATATTTGTGCCCAGACACATGCACACATCACAGGCCTCACTTTGTTCCATACACAGATGCTTCCTAGGGTCACTGCTGTTAAATGGATAGAATTCCAGCAGCAGTGTTCTGTAGGCTTTCTCTACTGTGTTAATTTTTTGAACCTAGATGAATGATGGGAAGAAGTTATGGAGGGGAATGATCCATCCATCAACATAAACCTCTGTTACAGTTTTTACTCAAGTTGTTACCCAAGGTGAACAGACCACGACCATGTTTGGTGTGATAAAGCCAGGGAAAAAAAAGAAAAAAGAAAGAAAAGAAAAAATATCAGACCATGAGAGCAAAATCATTGTGGGATAGTTTTTCTAAGATTTTGGTTTTGGCTTCTCTTTAGGTCAAGCTTTAACTGTGGCAAAAATGCAATCATTCCTGATCTCATGGAATTCCAGCTACAGCAACAACAAAGCTGAGGAACTACCAACCACTATCTCTCCTAATACAACTCCTGTAACTCCAGCACACCAGTAACTATTTAATGCAGTGTTTCTCAACCTTGACAACTTTAACTGTGCAAACTCCAACTTCAGAATTCTCCAGCAGCATGGATGGATAGCTAAAGAATTCTGGGAATTGAAGTCCATATTTTGAAGTTGTCTAAGCTAATAGTGGTGTGAATGCTTGAGCCTGTGATGCAGCTCACCTAAAAAACAACAGATTGGTGAAGATTGAATGGTGGATTGTACTATCAACAATTCTAGAACTGCCTCCAAAAATATTATATGTCCCCAAATGCAATCAAAGGCACCCTGTTTGTTCAACATTCTCCATTTAGTGGCAAAACTCAACTGAAACCAAACAAAAATGAGTTATTTAAATACACAGCAAATAAACTTTCCACATCTGTATGCACTTCAAAAATTATTCATTACAAATGTTTTGGATCTTGTACATGCAACATTAATTTGGTTCCAAAGATGCTATTTTTTTAAGGGCCACTTTAAGGAACAACTTCTTAAAATAGCAACATTCCCCCCAGAAGCCTGAAAAAAAATAATGGTTGATTTAATCATCAGCAAAGAGAGACTGTACTTATGTGGGTCCAAACTCCACAAAGTATTTCTTCAAACTTTGCTGGGCTCCAGTAAGAAATAGTTTCATTCAATTAAATGTCCACAAGAGGTCACTATACTCCATACATTTCTTATTTTTTGACCAAACTAAATCTGACTTTGTGTTCTTAACAATCTCAAAAGCATAGTAATATAGAAATAGAATAGAATAAGCTGGAAGGGACCTTGGAGGTCTTCTAGTCCAGCCCCCAGCTCAATTCCATCTGGGCACCCATCATCACTATAACACAGTCCATCCACCTTATTGTTGGCCATCCTCTTCTTCTCTTCCCTTCTCCCTTTCCTAGCACTAAAATCTTCACCAGAGAATTGAGTTTTTGCATAATGTGTCTAAAATCAGATAATTACAGCTTGGTCATTTGTGCCTTGAGTAAGAATTCCAGGTTGATTTGTCTGATGGTCCCATTGGTTGGCATATTTCTTGGTAGCTTATTTGCTTACTGTGGAAGTTTGATCCTAAAAGGCAGAACCTTTATAGCACATCTTCAGTATCTTCACTCTTCTTCTTCTTTTTCTTCAGCGTTTGTCTCGCGCTCTGGCGAGGTCCGCTAATGTCCTTGAGTACTGCTTCCACGCCTCTCTGTCTGCCACGTATGTCGGGTCTGCCTTCGCGATCTCTAGATCGGCCTTGATCGTGTCCATCCAGCGTTGCTTAGGTCTACCCGCGGTCTCGCTCCTCCGACAATCACCTTCATCGCAGATTTGATGATGGATTCTTCCTTGGCGCGACTCACATGGCCGAACCATCGTAGCCGGACTGCCTTATGACCGTAGGGATGGGCACGACGTTGAACCGTCTGCGTGCTTCTTCATTCCTGACGCGATCGAGTAGGGTGAGGCCTACCGACCATCGGAGCATTCGCATCTCCATTGTCTGGAGTCTGCTTTCGACTTCTTTGGTCGTCGGCCAGCACTCTGCGCCGTATATGGCCACGGGGCGCACCACAGAGTTATAGATTTTCAGTATCTTCACTGTTAATTCTAAAGATGGTTGTTGTTGTTATTAATTTATATATAATTTTATATATAATCTTACCCCCCTCTTTTCACTGTGCTCCTTCATTTTTATTGCTAAAGCTGAATTACTGTAGCCTCTCTTATGCTTCATGGAAGTACAGGAGTGATTGATTTATTCTTGCTTAATAATGTAAATGTACACTGCTAAACATACTTTGGTTCAGTTAAGTTGATTTAACATGTAGTGGCTGTTGACATAATTACAAATGTGACTTAATAGATAGTAGTTTAACGGCAAAGGAAAAAGAACAGGAAATTCCCAGGGGCAGAGATCCAGAGGTTAAGATGGCAGTTTCAACCACTTGATCAAAGTCTGCCCCCTTTTTAAAGGTGTTAAAAAAGGTGGGCTTTTGATCACATGGTCACCATGCCTCCTCCTCCTCCTCCTCCTCCTCCTCCTCCTCCTCCTCCTTCTTCTTCTTCCAGATTACAGATAATCAGAGTTGGAAGGGACCTTGTAGATCACCAACCTCCCACCCAAGCAGGAGACCCCATTTCTGACAAATAGCAGTTCAATCTCTTCTTGAAAGTCTCAACTGATGGCGCTCCCACAACTTCCGAGGGCAAGCTGTTCCATTAGTTGATTGTTCTCACTGTCAGAAAGTTTCTCCTTGTTTCCAGGTTAAATCTCCCCTTGTTCAGTTTCCATCCATGATTCCTTGTCTGGCCTATAGGAGCTTTAGAAAATAGCTTGACCCCTTCCTCCCTGTGGCAGCCCCTCAAATATTGGAAGACCTCTATCATGTCTCCCCTGGTCCTTCTCTTTACTAGACTAGCCAAGCCCAGTTCCTGCAACCGTTCGTTGTATGTTTTAGCCTCCAGTCCCCTAATCATCCTGGTTGCTCTTCTCTGTACTACTTCTAGAGTCTCAACATCTTTTTTATAATGTGGTGACCAAAACTGGATGCAGTACTCTAGGTGTGGTCTTACTAAGGCTAGAGTCTTACTAGAGTGGTATTACTATTTCTTCTTCTTCTTCTTCTTCTTCTTCTTCTTCTTCTTCTTCTTCTTCTTCTTCTTCTTCTTCTTCTTCTTCTTCTTCTTCTTCTTCTTCTTCTTCTTCTTCCTTCTCCTTCTCCTTCTCCTTCTCCTTCTCCTTCTCCTTCTCCTTCTCCTTCTCCTTCCCTTCTCCTTCTCCTTCCTCCTCCTCCTCCTCCTCCTCCTCCTCCTCCTCCTCCTCCTCCTCCTCCTCCTCCTCCTCCTCCTCCTCCTCCTCATGGCTTAGTTTTTGAGGAGGAAATTAAGGAAAAAATATTCTGCCTACCAACATCCATCGGTATTCCTCTCGCTAGCGTCCTGTCAGTGTGTAAGAGTTGAGGGCTATTTGAAAACTGAAGCAGTATTTGCTGTGTGAGCAAGACGGAGACAGCAAGGAGCCTGGGTGTGGCTTAGCTCAATGTTTTGTACTAAAGCTGCTTGGTACTGTGAAACTGAAACTCCTCTGCTTGTGTTTTGCATTTGGAACAAATTTCTTTTCAGGTGTGGAGAGGGCATAGAACTCCTTAGCATCAGAGCATGTTAATAATAATATATGAAATACCAATGCTTTGATGGTCACTTTGAAAAATCCTTTCTTAGTGAACACCTAGAAGCCAAGAGGAACATACATGACAAATTCCAAGTTTGTAGGCTTTATGGTTCTGGAGATTTTGTGATGATATATAGATTTCAGTCATAAAATCAAGTCAATTGGTGCAAACAAATGTGAAAATATAAAATAAAGCCCGATGTGGCATATCTATTTACTTATGCATTTGCATTAGTCAACCCAAAATTCCTTATGGAAATCATAATCAGGAAACAACATCAATATTTTTTCACAAGGGAGCTTTACAAAGAAATGACCAATTACCATCCCCAAATTTCTCACTCTGGTACCTAAAGAGAAAAATGACTTGGAGACTTATGTAAGTAAACCCTTTTTCAAATTTACATATACAAATACATCAAAAGAGTTCTTTTCCAAATTACAAAACTTAATTCAACAGTAACTTCACAAACACATACTCGTGGGGTGGGGGAATAGCCATATATATCCCCAAATAATTATATTTCCCCTCCCCCGTTGATTATATTGTTCCTATTAACTACTAAACTTTTATGGAAAGGATCTGTTTGAAAAAGATCCTCGAATAGAAAGGCAAGTTGAAAAGATGGAGTTATAAAAAGTGTTGCATTAACTTAGTTCATGGATGAGTGAGTCTATGTTATTTTTCACAGTAGTTATAACCGTGATGGCATTGTTCTCCCTCCCTCCCCTCCCCACCTCCTTCTTTTATTTATCTAGGTGTCTGTGGGGGGAAGGGAGACTTTGACAAGAATAGGGAGGTGATGAAGTCGAAAAGAACTGCTTAGTGATTGACCAGAGCAGTGGTCAAAATTCAGAGTGCCAAATCAGCTAACTGGGGCGAGGATTAGCACCCTGCAAAACCGTTGATTGATGAGCACCCTCCTATTCTTCAAATCTAACACAACATGACACTTGCTTCAGCTGGTGAATTTGAAACATGAGATTGTTGAATGATCTTGACCTGAAGCACAAGGTGCTCTTTGGGAGGAAAAGGAAAAGTGAGAAACAAAAGAGCTTGATGATAAGCACCATGATTAGGGGGTCATGAGAATGGATGGCAACCAATGAAAGGTTAACCGTTGGTTTTCTTTTCTACACAGCCATCATGGAGCATCAATGTACTGTTGCTTTATGGTTTTCTCTTTCTTCCTATTTTAATCCTTCCTCTATTTTAATGATTTCTTCCTTCCTTCCCTCCTTCCTTCCTTCCTATATTAATAGTTTGACACCATTTGGATTCTACCAACTTAGGCCAAAGGTAGAGGAAAATAGTATATTTTGCTAAATTGGATATGATTTAACTGTACTGCAGTATATAGATATTTATAGGATTTTCTCAGCTAAAAACAAATCCTCCAGGGGGAATGAAATTGCAGTTAGAAGAGAATGATGAGGCCCCCCCAAAAAAGGTTCTTTCCACATATAACAGTAGTATAACAAAACATAGGGTCTCAGGTTTGACTTCTGTTGATTTAATGGACACACCATGTAGGGCAAGGGTCTTCAAACCTGGCAAGTGGACTTGTGGACTTCAACTCCCAGAATTCCCGAGCTAACATGACTGGAGGAGGAAATCTGAGAGTTGAAGTCCACAAGTCTTAAAGCTGTCAAGTTTGAAGACCCCTGATGTAAGCAGTCATATGGAAATGATTTGCACTGTCTTCTTCTGGGCTGTTTTCTCATTTCCGACCCTAGCATGCCCTCTTGATATTGTTTGTGTTATCAAGGCCTGATCCTGCTTAGTTTCTCAACTCAGACAAACTTAGTCAGCTGCACTCAAGACTGCAAAAGCATGCTCTGATTTCAAATTAACCTTCATGCTGTGCTACTGTGTATGCCTTATGTTTATCCAATTCCTGATTCCTAGACTGAATCAGAACATATCAGAATGAAAGTCCGTTCACGTTGTCCCTCTTTCTACTCCTGACTCCTTAAAAAGCAGTTTAGAAACAGCATGATTATATCCACTTTACTGACTTAAAATTCTACAAACAGGGAGCATTTTCAAGTCCTTCTGGAAATTTAGCACATGGGTCCTGCTCAGTGATGGGATTCAAAATTTTTTACTACTGGTTCTGTGGGCGTGGCTTGATGAGCCTGGCAGGAGAAGGATACTGTAAAATCTCCAGTCAGAGGTGGTATTTGCTGGTTCTCTGAACTACTCAAAATTTCCGCTACCGGTTCTCCAGAACTGGTCAGAACCTGCTGAATACCACCTCTGGTCCTGCTGCTTCTCTAACCTATTAGCTTCCCTCATCCACCCAACTTCCAGGTTGTCTTTCCAGGATAATTCATTTTCTTGGTATTATCCAGTTCTTTCACAGGTCACTTGGAGATATTTCCTGTAGTCACTGCTTGCATATGACAGATCACCAAGAAAAAACTCTCGTGGCTCATGGAAGTTTGGCAAGTCTGATGCCAAACATCTGAGATGTGTCACATGACCATGAAGGAGTGTACTTTTACAATGACCAGAAGAGCTTTTGGGACTTTAAATAGCAATAGCACTTAGACTTATATACCACTTCACGCTGCAACCCACCCTAAGCAGTTTACAGAGTTAGCATATTGCTTCTAACAATCTGGGTCCCCGTTTACTGACCTCAGAAGGATGGAAGGCTGATTCAACCTTGAGTCTGGTGAGATTTGAACTGCCAGATTGCAGTCATCTGGCAATCAGCAGAAGTAGCCTGCAGTACTGCATTCTAACCACTGCGCCACTGCAGCTCTTACCGTAAAGCACCTGTTCCAGACCTGTCTCAATTTTGAATGGTTATTAAATGGCTGCCTTAAGTCGAGGTTTACCCATATGCTTCTGGGTCCAGTATGAGACATCAATTCTTACCTATAAAAACCCTTTATGGCTTGAGTCCTTATTACCTTTGGGACCATCTGAACTGGACAGAATCACAGATCTACTCTCATTGGCCAAGGGAGTGAGCTAAACACTTTTTCCCACAAGAAAGTCAAGGAAAAGGAGGCCTGCTTGGTGGTAGCCTCTTTTCTGTTCCCTTGGATTGCTCCAAAATATAAAAGGCAGCCTCTTGCATCAGGAAGATGTCTTTCTCCTGGTATATTGTATCCAGGTCTAGTGAAGTATGAGCCAGTCACAAAACAAGGGACCTATCCACAGGGTCTGTTCTGTGTTCTGTACAGTGGTAGATTTTGTTTTCTGTACAGATGCAGATAGATAAACTCAACAAAACATTCATACAAAGTCTTTATTATTGGTTCATCGGGTATCCTCATAACTCACATTTGTGATGAAGTTCTTCTTAATGTCAAATGCTTTGCATATCTGACTCATAGGTAAAAAGATGGTTATCTCCTTATCCCTTTCCTCCCATCTTGTAGCGGTAGAGGTAGAGCAGTTACCATGAGTCCATGAGTTCAGGCAAGAGTGAAGAAACCTCCCCCACCCATGGAGGGTCAATTTAGTGACCAATCAGGATTACAGATGTGGTCACGTGACATGAACTACATTTCCCAGGATAACTACATTTACCATGATGCATTCCCTTAAGGGGACAGCTCAAATTGTTAACTAACTATCCAATTCCCATACACTGGCTGGACACAGGGTCCAAGAATCACAGTAGCTCCACCTGACTCTTTATAGCCATCTTTAACTTCTCCAGTGAATTTCAGACTTTCTGTTCAAAGAACCTTCACAACAGTATGAAGGTTTTTTTATTTCTAGGGGGTTAACACAACACAGCATAGCAAATCTCTACAAAATGTTTTATTGCAGCACATGCCTATTGCTCTGGGTCAACCCTATCCTTCTAAGACTTGAAAGTTGCTGTTGCCATATAAATATGTCTTTAATACTCAATCCTTTGTAGTCAATCTTTTAATACTCAGCTCAGACAAAAGTCTAAGTTTATAAGGTAAGCATACAACCTTTGCCCTTTTCCAAAGGTTCTTGCAAATAGTTGGGATGAGGTGCTATCTCCTGTGTTTTTTTCTTTTCTAGTTGCTACCCAGCTCCAGGTCAAGCATCAAACTCTACTCTTAAGCTTTGCTGGTTTCAGCCCTCCAGCTAATCTCTGAAGTCATGCTCCAGGCAGGAATCCCACCAGGTTATGCTACTTACTGTAGCTTGTGGCCCTGTGGTATAGTCCTCTTGCTTGCTTGTAATATCTGTCAATCTCTAGATGTCTCATCCACCTCCTACCTCCTTTTTTTTCTACATGCCTACACACACTCTGTCTTAGCTTTGCTTTTGTAAGCTGACTGGAGTGACACTGCCTCTGGACATCAGCATGTCTTGGAAAACACTCAATTAGCCAGGCAGTTGGAACATCTGGTGTGGATGTTTGTGGGTGAAGTTGTGAGTAAATGAATGACTATCTGAAGGAAATGAGGTGGGAAGCATTTCTGCCTGGCTGCAGTTGCCATTCCCAACTTCAGACACCAATCCCACTTTACTTGTTCACAGCCGCATAGGCTGAAAATATATGGCAATTATTGAATAACTCTAGGAAACAGAGTGAACTCTACTGAAATAGACAAAACAGACAAGAATCTTAAAAGAAATTCAGAAAAAAATCACAAACAAGCACAAACCAACATATTATCATGGTACAACTCTCTCTCTCCTTCCCTCCCTCCCTTTCTCTCTTTCTCTCTCTCCAGTGAAATACACACACTCTCTCTCTCTCTCTGTGTGTGTGTGTGTGTGTTTCTCTCTTCCCCAGTAGTCAATTGCTTTCTAAAGTAAAGATTTTGTAATGGCAAGTCTAGCAGACCTTGGAAATATAGAAGAGAATTTAGGATTGCTGTAGAAAAGATTTAGGGGTTGGAGTAGGGTTGGAATGGGGAAACAAGTATGAGAAAGAGACTCAAGGTAATGCTGCTTTAATTTTGTTAGGTATAAGTTGATTTGGCAGACTTTCAAGATTTGGGACATTAACTTATTCATAATAAAGATAATTCTAGAAATGGAAAGTAGATTTTTGAGTCTGCCAACTTCCACAGCTTTGACCTTTTTTTTTTAAAAAAAAAAAATCATCCAAGAAATGGCCATCAATAAATAATTTAAGAGCTTCCATCCGCTAAATTAAAAATTTCACAAGCCTGTCAGAAGAAAAAAATATTGGTTGTCTGCTCTGGGTGAGACAGGATTCCCAAGCCAGGAAACAGCCATCTACGACACTTTGGTTTAAATCACTTTTGCATGTTTATTGACTGCTACAAAAAAAATTGACAAAATCTACTCCTCAGCAAGTTTATCAGTGGGTGGTAGCAGATTTTTTTTTAATGGATAGCTGTGCCAGGCAATATAAAAAAATATATTTATTAGCGGCATTATTACTTTGCTTGTGTGAGTCAATTTGTTTTACTGATTTTATTAGACTGCTACCTATAAAATGCTGTTAAATATAAATATTGAGAAATTAAAACATTGGAAGGAATACTTTAATTTTCTGGGAAACACTTCAAAGTCTCAAAATCAATTTTCTTTCCTGGAGCTTTTGCACAAAAAGTTTAAAGTGAAGGAAAAGGACAAGAAGTTGAAATGCAGAGTAAAAATCTCAGGCTATTAATATATAGCTATGGGAAGAAAAGGTAATGTGAATTGATAGTTCCATACATATATGAAAAAGTAAATATAAAAAAATATTAAATATTAAAAAAAACCAGAATTCTGAATTCTGCATTAAGCATTTAATACTCTACAATGACTTTGCCTCGTTTCACTAAAAACAAAAAAACAAAATTGCCATGCATCCAAACAGCTAGGAGAACAGAGGTTGACAATACATTTATTTTGGTATTATATATTTTGACTTTTACATGTATCTTGAAATTCTATTTGTGTGTGTGTGAGAGAGATTATGTATATGAATATATAGGTATTATATACAGAGAGAGATACACAGGCACATATATACCCAGATATTAAAAAAACATATACATAAACTGTATACATGAACTGCTCAGGAAAGTTCTCTTCTGCTCATTCAACCTCTTTCTCCAACCCAAGGATATCAAACTTCATTGATTATTTTTTTATCCATGTCACATATCTTCTGACTCTTGGATAAATTCTCTTTTTGTGCCCTTTCCACATTGCCCACTTCAAAATTTATCATTTAGAATACTAAACAGCCAACAAGCTGGAGATTTAACATGTCTGTGCTGCTCTTTCTTGAATTTTTTTTCTTCCCTTGTGAAAATGGCTTTGGTTTTTTTTAAAAAATCTCATTCTCAAACTACCTGAGACTGCCCTTCTTTTTAACATTGTCCTGTTGATGGAAGAGGACAGCAGGTTCTGTTGTTGCCTTTCTCCTGTTTTATATCTCTTTTATTCACAGCACCTGACTGTCTTCATTGAATGAGCCCCACAGAAGGAATTCTTCTTTGATTTCTCCTCTGGCATTTAACTGCAATTAGGGAGTCCAGAGGCTGCATACTGCTAGATGGAGGATGCCCGAATAGTCACCTCGAATGACAATAGGTTCCAAAATCCTGCTTCCCAAATTCCACTAGAACATATTGATCATTTTTTCCACCTCTATTATCTTCCCTCAGATGGATTTGGGAGTTTTCTTAAGGTGTTAGAATTTATTTATTACTGTTCCCTTTATGTCCTTTAGCTTCCCACATTCACCAAAAGGGAAATAAAATTACAAACCTGTTTACTGGTTGAATTGATCTGCAAATCCTGTTTTGAAATGGCTAGTATTAGCAGAGTCCTGTAAGATGGGCATCCAATTCTTGATATCCCAAACACTTGGTACACTATCTAGAAAAGGGATGTCAAACTCAAGGCCTGTGGGTCAAATACAGCCTGCGGGGCGCTTAGATCTGGCCCGCGAGCCTGCCTGGAAACAGCAATGGACTGGCCCATGGTGTCTCTGCCAATGAAAACGGAGCCTGGGCAGGCTGCATGCAGCCTCCACGAGCTCCATTTTACTGGCAAAGGGCTGCAGGAGGTCATTGTGGCCAAAAATGGAGCCTCAATGAGTGACATAGAGCTGGTGACACCCCCTGGCCATGCCCCTCAGCCTCCTGGGATCAAATACAACCTTGATATGGCCCTCAATGAAATTGAGTTTGACACCCCTAACTCTAGAAGAACTGGGTTGTTAGATAGGCGTGAAAGGAAGGATCAGGACCTGGGTTTCCAGAAAAACTTTTTATTCAAGCATGGTCAAAAAGCAGTAAGCCATAGCCACCGCGGCTTTTTATAGCCAGCACTGTCCAATACTCCAACCACTGACGGATCTTCATTCTTCCCACCAGTGGCTGGACCAATGAGTGGAGTCTGACATCAGACTCCACTTAACATACAGTTCACATGAATATTTAACATGGGTGACCCATCTTTCAGGACTCTACTAATGCTAGCCATTTCAAAACAGGATTTGCAGACAAACATTTTTTTTTAACTTTAGGGAATGTTGCTAAACTGGCTGTAAGCTTTGGCCTTAGGGTTCTGTTTTAGGAGTCTGTAACTACTAGGCCATCCATCAGCAACCACAATAGTCCTGTTTTCATTCATTTTAGATCAAAGTATCATTAACAAGAAAGAGCAAAGAGATAAAATAAAACAAAATTAAAAACCAAATCACTTTAGGCAGATGCATTGTCCATTGTTTGGCTACAGTAAAAACCACATAAATACCACAGTAAAATTTGCAGCTTCTTGTTAAATTCATCAGATTTCCCCCTGCTTCAACAAAAAGAAAGAAAATAAAATAAAATAAAGGAAATAAGAGAACAATTAGGTACATAGTTTTAAATTAATTTCTTTTGGAAAGAAAAATGTCTAGAGGTAGGTACCATCACAATCTTGGTTAGAACTCTTAAAGTAAAAACTGAATTGCATTTTATTACTTTTAATTCAAAGCATAACTATGGTAAGGAATGGAACCTTGCCTGTGTACTTAGAGGAATAGAATTTGCAAAAAACTGATATTATATTTTATTAAACAGCCAATGTATGTGTCTGTATATGTGTATGTGTGCAAGTGTGTATGTAAGTGCATATATTTTATAATTTATATCATGGATATATAAGTGCAGGGAGGTACACCATTCAATAAGCACTCATAAATATGGTCCTTGACTTATGACCTCAATTGGGACTGTAAAATTCATTATTAAGCAGTGTGGTCATTATGTGGGACATCACGTGACTGGGACTTGCCACTTTCTGAGCCAGCTTCCCCCTTGACTTGGTTAGAAGCTGGCTGGGAAGGTTGCAAATGCTAATCATTTGACCCCGGGATGCTGCAACTATCATAAATGCAAGTACTCAAATTATGATCATGTGACTGTGAGGATGCTATAATGATCCTAAATCCAACGACTAATTGTAAGTCACTTCTCAGCATAGTTGTAACTTTGATTGGTTGTGAAACAAATGCTCGTAACTTTTGAGGATTACCTACATACAGTACAATAGCAATAGCACTTAGACTTCACAATGCTTTAAAGTCCTCTAAGCAGTTTACAGAGCTAGCATACTGCCCACAACAATCTTTGTCCTCATTTTACAGACCTTGGAAGAATGGAAGGCTGAGTCAACCTTGAGCCAGTAAGAATCGAACTCATGGCAGTTGGCAGAATTAGCAGAATTAGCCTGCAATACTGCATACTGCAATACTGTAGTGCTATCTCAGTGATTGACCATTGCTTATTTTCCAGAATTTTCCAAGTTTAGTCAACAATGCTAGAATTCACAGGCAAGCTCCAAACCAGTGCTCACCAACTGGTGGGTCGGGGACCACTGGTGGTCCATGAGAAAATTTTGGTGGTCCGCAGATAAATGTCCCCCCAAAGCAGTCCCTCTAGGCTGCATTGGAATCCAGGCTGTGTTGGAACGCATGGCCTGCCCATCTGCTGGCTCACACCCTTCAGCTGAGCACAAACCTTACCTTGAGTAGAGCCATGCAAGCTGGAACTGGAAGGTAAGACCAAGGGCAGGGAAAATCCGCCCCGGGGTGGCTTGCTGATGTTGGCGGGAAGGTCAGTCCCATATTCCAGAGCTGCAGTTGTCACAGGACTGGCCCTTTGGTCATCCCAGAGCAGCTCCTCCAGTCCATGGCAGGCCATTGCACTGGGATGATCTATGACTACTGCAGCTCTGGAATATGGGACCAACTTTCCCACCAACGTCAGCAAGCCACCATCAGTCAAAATTCATATTAGTGGTCTGAGGAATTTAAAATTATGAGTTTGGTGGTCCCTGAGGTCCAAAAGGTTGGTGACCTCTGCTCCAAACAACTAACCATAGCTGACCCTGCTTAACTTCTAATGCTTAATAAATGGCTTTTGAGTGGATGCTAGCTGAATCCAATGCTTGTTGTGGACATAAGTCCTTCAAAGGCCTCATGGTTCAGAGAGTATTTCTTCCTATTTTGACATGTGGCTGTGTTACTCCTCTCAGGATGCTCAAGACAGGCATGTTGGCAGCCAATTTCACCCCAGGGCTAAAATAGCTTTCCTCAATCCTTTCTTTTTAGTTTTGTAGCAGAACTAATTCCTCGCTATTTATTAGTACACATGCAAACCAGACAACAAATAATTCTGGTAACATGAAAACAAATTTCATATCATTATTTATATATTCAGTACATGCACTAAAGACAGCCACAATTCATATGTTGATTATTTCCTGGGCAGTTTTCCAAATATTTGGGAGTTAGTGCAGATAATCATCAAAAGCCTAGTTTTTTATGCCGGCACATGGCACATTGCATTCTCTGGAAATCAGATTGAAAATCTCACAAGTTTTCCATTTTCCTATCTCCTTTTCTGTCTAACATAACAAAGGCAGTAACAAGTACACATATGCTAACAAATGTAACCAGTGGGAATTAAGTTGAACAGAATACCAGCCATATGGCCTACAGTGAGTTTGGCTCACACTTTCTAACATCTGCACCAGTACTCACTTCATACAAAACACTTTATTTTTCACTACATAAAACCTGGGGAGAAGAAACACAATTGTCTTTTTCAGATACCAAATGTTTGTGGGACATATGGAGAAGAAGGCAATATTGGGGCTTCTATAATTGCTACCCATCCTCACCTGTTTTTTAAGACCTCCTCGGAGATTCCACATATACAAATGATATGTACACAGGTACTTTAAAAAAAGGGATATTAACAGGAATGATGAGCAATAGTTATTGGGGCTCCGGTCTCTGTCCAAGCATTAATTAAACCCATATTTTTGGTCAATTGCCTAGATTTAATGCATAAACAATGAAAATTAAAACTAGTGATCTCATTTCTTTTCCTAAGGGTTGAAAAGAACATCTGATCTGTGGGCTCTCAACATTCATAGTGAATATCTTTGTTTTATTTTCATGCTGCTTTCCATTTTCAAAAATTCAAATCTGAAGAACTGTGGCTTATGAAACCAAACTGTACAGCCTCCATACATAGGAAGCAAATTTCAAAACCTCCAGAGCTATCAAAACAAAATAAAACAAGATAAAACCTTTGAGGCTGTACTGCTAAAGAAAGGAACTTCTCAAAAAATAGCCCATTGAAGGAATCAAAAACATTAATATGGCCCCTATGACATCATGATCAAAGCCACACTTCTTTTGATATACTGTACATGTCATTGCACATACAAAGCATGTAAAAAAGAAGTCAGGGTTAATTATGCAATCATGGTTAGCATCTTGATTTCTTGACCCTCCTACCTCACCCCATAGATTCACCTGCATTGAAGACTGAGTCTCTAGAACATCCAATCCAATACATTGATTGGATGGCTACAATATAAACCAGTATGTGATGATGTAATAAATATCAAAGAGCTGGTTTTTATCATCAAATTAGAAGTCACTCTCTTTTTAACAGGTTTATATGCTTAGATCTTTCGAGAACATCTAAGGTTAGCCAGGTACTGCTATCTGCTGTGACTTTAAAGGTCCAGAAAGTGGATTTAATCTGTCATGGTTAAACAGATAAACATATGATGATGACTGAGTTCAAGTGGAATAATAATTGGCAGACTGAAGCTAAAGGAATTGTATAAGGCACTGGTGGGTGACTTTATAAACTAGCCTCCAGTTTCCTCAATTTGTTTTTCAGCATACCAAAAAAATAAATACATCTTACAATGGAATTTTCAACTTTCAGCTTAAAAACAATTAATTAGCAGTTCACTTGCTGAATCTCCTAATGAAGGCATTATGGAAACACTTTTTCTTCTTAATTATCACACAGTTGTTGCAACCATTCCTCTCTTTGATTTATAGAGTTATCGTAATGCTTTAGTTTTGCTTATAGGTCACCTTTGAAAATTGTCCAAGAAAAAAATTGACAAACAAGTTTTAGGATAAAGAAGCAAGTAAACAAATTGTCTTTCCAATGTCACAGAAGACGTCACAGGAGGACACACCTTTCAGACTGCACAGTTACTTCTTTGGCAACAATACAATTGTTGTGACAGCTTGAATTGTTTGTTCATTCAGTCTGGCCCTGGCAGGGTGCTTTAATTGCCACTCAGCACTGATGACAGAGACTATAGCAGGAGATAGTAATATATATGGTATCTTGTCCTTTTCAAGGTTTTATGTTGATTCAACAGGCTGCAAGGTGAACTTGAGCTGCTGTAGCTCTTGGTAACAGGAAAAGTATATTGCAGTACTGTTAGTTTTAAAAGCAGAAACATTTATTGGATCTATTATGGACAGGAAATAATTCTGGATCCCACTTGTGTGCCTTGCTTACTGTCAGCTTCAGATCAGGGGTGGGTGACTTTTCTTAGAGTTGAAATGTTCATCCAGTCTTAGATATAAAGCTAAAGGCTCTACTCACACACTCCCCAAAGGTGGATAGGGACCAATAAAAAATGGGTGGGACAATCCATGCAAATATTTTATTATTTTTTCCACGTGCTATGTAACATTTGTCATTTTGAACTTACCTTGTCTTTCAAAGTAGGTCTATAATCCTAATCGCAGATAAGATATGAGCCAACAGATGGCATGCAGAGCTCTTTTAATAAATCTCTTGGAATTTTGAAGCATGTAGAAATTACATGTCTCATGGCTGGGAAGTTTTTTCTTGATAGCAGATGGTATGATTGTCCAAAATAGCTAACAAATGAGTGAAGCTGGAAGAACTGATGCAAAAATTTCTGCCGGATTTGCCAACTACCCAGCAAGATTTCAGCAAGATGGGACATTTATTTTATTTGTTACATTTATTTGCCACCTATCTCACCATGGGGCTACTCTAGGCAGCTTACGGCATTGACATGAGATCAGTTAGAAGCCAGCTTCAATTTGGACAGGTTGTCTGTTCATCAGGCCCAGCTAATCTCCTCTATCTGGCTTCAGAATCATTTTCATATCACAGGATCTATTCATTTGGAAGTGAAATGATTTTGTTGATCTGTAGTACAAGCATACATCCTTACATCAGTGGTGGTATTCAATTTTTTTTACTACCGGTTCTGTGGGCATGGCGTGGCTTGGTGGATGTGGCTTGGTGGGCATGGCATGGGAAGGATACTGCAAAATCTTCATTCCCTTCCCATTCCTGGAGGAAGGTTACTGCAAAACCCCATTCCCTCCCCTCCCCACTAACCTGTTTTCCAGCTCCGTTATCCTGTGCAGGACAACAAAAGAAGACCCAGGAGATCAGGTGGGACTCGGAAGCAGAGAATAGATGGGGGCAGGAGAAGTCAGAGGTGGTGTTTGCCAGTTCTCCAAACTACTCAAAATTTCCACTACTGGTTCCCCAGAACTGTTTAGAACTGGCTGAATCCCACCTCTGCCTTACATACATAAAGTGGCATAGAATGTCTACCAGGCTCCATCTCTTGAACAACAGCCCAGGAAATCAGATGCCCAATTTGCAAGGGTCACCCATTCCATGTCCACATAAACCTGGGAAAAACCCGAATGGATTTTTGTCGGGACAGAAAGTCAGTTCTTCCTCTGACATGCTAGGATAATATGTAGCTGGAAGTCTGGTCTTTTGTCCTCTTGTAGATCTCAATCCTTTCCATCCATCATGCATTCATATTTTGTGGCTGAAGCCCTTCTTGCAAGAGGAGTGAATAATGCATGGCCTTCTCCCTGCCTGGCCATGTGACATTGACCCAAAGCCAGCAATTTTGATGGATCAGTCTATTAATCAGGGCTGCCCTCGGAGTGATTTCTGAAGGATAACGACCTAACTTCACAACAGGCAATCAAGGGAAGGCATCTCTCCCTTTGAGCATGTTACAATCTGGAGAATCAAAGATTTTCTTGTAACTCTCAATCATAAAAAGACCCTTGAAAACACAATTGTATTTGAGAAGTTCAAAAACCTTAATTTTGTAGAGCTGCATATGTTACAATAAACTGACATTTTCTTCAGATGAAGTTCTGTCTTCCTTTCTTTCCTTTTCCTATTATTCCTATCGCCCTTCAGTTAGAATCCACAATGGTACAGTTCAAGAAGCAATTGTGACAATCTATTGTGCCTCTAATAACAGATAAAGCAGGCTGAAATTTAACAGGTGAGGTTTTTCTTCCATGGAGGACTTGTGAGTTCCATCTGTCTTTGTGGTGTTAAGATAAAAGAGCCTTTCCAGGAACAACGAAGTTTTGGATTCTACCACTTCAATAAGCATCACACTTATTGGGTGTATTTATCTAATTTACTTAGTTTGCTTTCTGAATCAACTCACTTTCAAAGTTTACACATTGCAGTGAATCCTGAACTAATTTGTTTAGATTCAGAGAGGGAGGGAGGGAGGGAGATTAAAACCAGTCAATATTGACATTCTTTAAATGCAGCTAATTTGTCTAACAGAGCTGATCATGCATTTTGTGTGCAATCACACTACACAGAGCTTGTGTACCCTTGAAAGCTCTGAAACATTTCAGCTGGTACCATAGTGATCCTTACTAGTGGAATGATGTTTTGCCCAGGCTGGAAAAATCTATTTCTGTAACCAATGCCTTCCACGCAATTGGATTTAACTACTGCACCTTTAAATGGTTTAGGATTGGATTACTTGAGGATCTGTTCATTTTGGTAAGTGCTGGTCTGATCATTTTATTTGGTAAGACAGCTCCCTTCAAGATTCCAGTGCTTTCAGAGGCTCATCCATTGAGCATCTGGGAGATTCCTTTTCTTTTTCATACATTCCTGTCCCTCTCTTTTCCTTTCTGGTAAGGAAACTTCATTAAATTCAGAAATGGAGTAAGAAGTAATAAGCCAAAGTAATTAAAGTCATGAGACATAGAAAAGAAAAGAGAAGAAAAAGAAAATACAAGCCCATTTATATCATTCTGTCATGCCCCAGCATATAACTCTTATATACTGTTGTTGCTCTCTAGCCCCATCTAGTGGTCAGAGGGAAAAATACCAATTATATTGTTTGAAGCTGACCCAACCCCTTTACCCATCAGCCTACACTCTCAAACAAGTGCATGCTGGGAAGCCAGACTCAGAGGTGCTATTCAGCAGGTTCTGACAGGTTCTGGAGAACCGGTAGCGGAAATTTTGAGTAGTTCGGAGAACCAGCAAATACCACCTCTGACTGGCCCCGCCCCATCTATTCTCCACCTCCCAAGTCCCAGCTGATCTTGTTGCCCTGTAGAAGAGAATGGAGCTTGAAAGCAGGTTAGTGGGATGGGGTGGGAATGGAGATTTTACAGTATCCTTCCCCTGCCACGCCCAACCAAACCATGCCCACCAAGCCACACCACACCCACCAAGTCACATCCACAGAACCAGTAGTAAAAAATTTGAATCCCACCACTGGCCAGACTCCTTTTTCTTTAGCATTTGGAGAAGGCAGAAGCGCAAAGAAGACTCCATCTTAATATGTGGCACATGGTCATCCACGGACAAACCTACATCTCACTCACAGAGAATGGCTGGTGAGATTTAGATTAGTTGTATTTATTAACTGTTATGTTCAGCAGTAACTCATAACTGTCTATCTTGTATTTGGTTCTCTTTATATGCATTCCTATTTTCCCCAGTTTGAACATCCTGTTCTTTCAATAAACATTCAGATCTATGCACACAGTCTATTTTATTGGAGGATAGGTGTGTTTAGCTGCATGTCGAGCTGCACACAGACTAATGTGCAATGAGGACAGAACACATTCACCATACCTTTCTATCTGACTTATCCGTTCTATCTAACATGACTGCTAAATTCCATTCATATTTATGTATCTCTTGGTATAATCAACTCAAACAACTTCAATAAAACAAAGTGGCAGAGAAGCAGTCCCATACACAGCCACTTTTGGGGTTTTTTTTTACACTCATTCCTCACCACAGACCATATACCATTCACTACCTTCCCACTAGCATCCTAAAAAGTCTCCCTTCTTTTGCCTATACTTAGTAAGCAAGGTACACAAATTTATGCACTTGCTTTAGTTTAAGCTTTTGTATATAACATGCAGTTATTACATTAGATTTTCCTGATGCTGCATTGATTTATAGATTTGTATCAATTATTGCAGCATATAATCCATGTGAAACTGGTTGCATCATTTGGGTTGCTAGCTAATAAAGTGTCATCATCTCCTTACAGAAGTGTGCGTGTGTGTACGCGCACATGTGTGTATTCATGTACCCAGCTGATAAGTTCAAGTGTTTGTCCATAAAGAAGAGGAAGGAGTATTAAATATGCTCACCATCTTCAGTTACATAATAAAGGTAGGATTAAAAATTAATTAAATAAGAGGACCAAGAGGTCTTTATAGATCTTCATCTTTTTCCTTGCTCAATGTTAACTATCTACAAAGCATTTTGTTTATTCTCACACGTGCATGTTTTTCATTATATAGCAATCTTACCACATTCATCAAAAACGTAAGACATTCCAGCTCACTGTTTGTGCAAAACATTTCACGACTGAAGCCCTTTCATTTTATCATGTGTCTACTAAATCAACCAGCATGTGTGTGTGTGTGTTTTGACCTGAACGCCAAAAATGTATTCTGAACATCCTTTCTAAGCATGAAACGTATTGCTCTTTGCAAATTTTTATTTCTTGCTCCTTCCTGCACCTTTTCATTAAGAAGTCTGATAAGTACCTTCCCAGATGCTCTTATCAAAGTTGTCCTTCTGTAGTTTGTGCCTTTCCTTTTGTTTGGTAGAGCAATATTAATAATTCTCCAATCAAAAGTCAGGGATTTCACTCACATATTAAGCAAGTCACAGACATTCCATAAACAGCTAGATCTATGTTTCAACATTTCTCAGTCACATCATCTACCTACCATTGCAGCCTTATTATTTTTCACCATTCTCATAGCACTTGGGACTTACCTTTCATCAACATTTTTTCTTGGGGATTAACATTTGTGGTCTTTAAAAAAAATCCAGTATATAATCTACCTTTCAAATCTTTTACAAACTTGTAAAATACTCCTTCTAGAATTCCATTTCATTTTCATCCCAAATAACATCATTACTTTTCTTTTCAATCCCATTTCCTCTCTTTGATTTGCCCTCTTGACTTCCAAAACATTTTTTTTAATCAAACTGGCTTAGCATTTTCTCAGATCATTTAACTGTTGCTTGCTCTGTTGGACAACCTGCTTGTCACTTTTTTTCTTTATACACATTATATAATGTATTTCTTTCATCCTCCTTTTTTGCACAATTATTTATTCCCAGCTCCTTTTGCTTCATCATTCCAGGGCCAAACTTCTTCATACTTCTGCAGTATTCTGAAACATAACATCTTAATTTTTTAAAATTATTTTTAATTTCATAATTTTTAAGTGAATTTTGCCCCATTTTATCACCCTTCTTGCCAAAGTTGCTAAGTGAATCATGCACTTAGAATAGAATAGAATAGAATAGAATAGAATTCTTTATTGGCCAAGTGTGATTGGACACACAAGGAATTTGTCTTGGTGCATATGCTCTCTGTGTACATAAAAGAAAAGATACATTCATCAAGAGTCAAGAATCATCAGGTTAATAATAGGTACAATAAGCAATCAAATCATACTAAGAAACAGTCTGTATAAATCAAGTGACAAAGTTACAGTTATATAGTCATGAGTGGGAGGGGATGGGTGATTAGGAAGAATGGGAGGATAATTAGTAATAGTAGTGCAGACTTTGTAAATAGTTGAACAGTGTTGAGGGAATTATTTGTTTAGCAGAGTGATGGCATTCGGGGGAAAAACTGTCCTTGTGTCTAGTTGTTCTGGTGTGCAGTGCTCTATAGCATCCTTTTGAGGGTAGGAATTGAGACAGTTGATGTCTGGGATGTGATGTCTGGGATGTATACCCATGCAGTATACAGGTCCTCGATTGAAGGCAGGTTGGTAGTAATTGTTTTTTCTGCACTTGTTAAGTTAGTAACATAGTTAAGTGAATCTGCCCTCCCCATTGACTTGGCTTGTCAGAAGGTTGCAAAAGGTCATCAACTTTCCCGGCAGGCAAGTTATTGTAAGCCAAGGATTACCTTGTACAAGGATACTCCATCCTTCTAGTTCTTTTAGATGGGGAAATGTGGGACACCAGGGAATGACCCCCCCCCAGTTCAATGGAAAGAGATATCACTGAAATCAAAGTCATCCTTAGTAGAATTGCTTTTTCATTGATGACCCAAGCTCTGTAAAGGACCTTGGAATACTCACCTCTAATGATCTAAGTGCTAGAGCCCACTGCAACTACATAGCCAAAAGGCATTAAGAGTTGTTAACCTAATCCTACGTAGCTTTTTCTCTGGTAATATCACACTACTAACCAGAGCATACAAAACATTTGCTAGACCAATACTCGAATACAGCTCATCAGTCTGGAACCCACATTACATATCTGATATTAGCACAATTGAGAAAGTCCAGAAATATTTCACAAGAAGAGTTCTCCACTCCTCTACTCGTTGTAGAATACCTTATGCTACCAGACTTGAAATTCTAGAACTAGAAAACCTTGAATTATGCCGTCTTCGGTCTGATTTAAGCATGGTATATAAAATCATACATTGCAATGTCCTACCTGTCAATGAATACTTCAGCTTCAACCATAACAACACAAGAGCACACAATAGATACAAACTCAAAGTTAACCGCACCTAACTTGATTGCAGGAAATACGACTTCAGCAATAGAGTGGTCAATGTCTGGAATACTCTACCCGACTGTAGTTTCTTCCCCAAACCCCAAAAACTTTAACCTTAGACTGTCTACTATTGACCTCACCCCTTTCCTAAGAGGTCTGTAAGGGCGTGCATAAGCGCACCAACGTGCCTACCGTCCCTGTCCTATTGTTTCTTATTCTTCTTTTATTTTTCTTATATGTACCCATTTCATGTATTCACAACTATGTATACACTTATACTTATTATCTTGTAAACAATTGGCAAATCAAATAAATAAATAAGTCAGCTCAAAACTCCCATGAAGATTCCAAAAGATTCTAAAAAAAAAATTATCCAGCAATCAGAAAACAAGATAGAAAACCAGAACTTTTTTTTGAGTGTCTCCAAGATTCCTTCCAACTCTGTTATTTGAATGTGGACACATTCCAGTTTGTCACTATCATCATCATCATCTTTTAATGACCCCCATAATCCCTTGCAGGGTGGAGTCTGGGCAACTGAATGGAGCTGTGTGTTTACTGGCCAGATTCCCTTCCTATCACCAACGCAGAGTTATATTTAGCATATATATTCTCATCGTGTCCAGAGGGAGAAATATCTGCCGCTACCTAAGATTGAACTCACAGCCTCCTGATTGTGAGGTGAGAGCTCCACCTTTAGACCACAGCACCACTCATCTGGTTTGTCACTATCTTTCCCCAAAAATTGAATGCAGTAAAATAGAGATATTTTGACCAATGCAGAACAGAAAGGAACAGTGACTATTATTGATCTTGATATTTTTTGCAGCTGTATCACATTTGTTGGCATATCTTATGATCTGCCAAAGCACTCAGATCCTTTTCCCACGTCCTGCTGACCAGTATGATTCTACTCAATTTTGTCCTTGATTAAATCCCTCTTTCTGATTTCTGCCTATTGTTCCAACTAATTGAGTTCTGCCTGGATCACAATGCTATCAGTTGAAGCATTTGTTATTCCCTCCTATCTTTGTGATGTCAACAAATTTGATAATTTTTTATTGAACTTATTTGCCACCTGTCTCTTAGCAAATGACTCTTAGCAAATGATATTACCGTGTTTCTCATATAATAAGGCCGGGTCTTATTTTTTTTTTTTGAGCCCCCCCAAAAATGGCTAGGCCGTCTTTTTGGGGGTGACTTAATTCCCCCCCCCCTTGCATCTTCAGGTGGGCGGCGATGGCTTGGATGTTGACCTTGGCGTTGGTGGGGCACTTCATATTGGGGTCAACGCAGGCAGCACCATATCCGGGTGTGCAACAAAAGTACTTCCTAATGGCAAGCCCCCCCACCATTCCCCCCATTTTGCATGTTTTAATATAGGCCTTAATTTGGGGGGGAGGGGCTTAATTTCATTTCATGCCTGTAAAACATGCTGGGACTTCCTATTGGGGGAGGCCATATTGTTGGAGAAACAGGGTATTATATAACTAGCTCAATTACCCATGCTTCATGATGAAATTATGTGATTGGGCTTAGTTTTTTGGGAGGAAAATAAGGGGAAAAAAATCTGCCTCTGCCTGCCAGCTTCCATCAGTATTCATCTGGCTAGCATCCTGTCAGTGTGTGAGAGAGCTGAGGGCTGTTTGAAGAGTAAAACAGTATTTACTGTGTGAGCAAGGAGACAGTAAGGAGCCTGGGCGTGGCTTAGCTCAACCGTTCTGTACTAAAGGTGCTTGGTGCTGTGAAACCAAAACTAAAACTCCTCTCCTTTGCTTGTGTATTGCATTTGGAACCAGGGGTGGGATGCTACTGGTTCTGTCTGGTTCTATAGAACCGGTAGCTCTGAAGAGCAGCAGACACCGAAGCGGTTCTGTGTTTGCTGCTGTTTGGCCCATCCTCCCACCCTGTCCTTTATTTCCTGCTTTTTCAACCTCAGCTGCTTTGTGCGGCACAGCTGAGGTTGAAAAAGCAGGAAAAAGGAGGATTTTCAAATGCTGCGCACCCGCGCACAGCGCTTTTCAGCTATCTGGGCGGCACAGCTTAAGGTTTTTTACATGCGCATGCAGCACACATGTAAAATGAGGTCACCAAACTGGCAGCAACACCAGTTGAATCCCACCCCTGTTTGGAGCAGATTTCTTTTCAGTGGAGAGGGGGAGCAGAACTCCTTAGCATCAGAGCGTGTTAATAATAATACATGAAATACTAATGCTCTGATGATCATTTTGAAAAATCCTTTCTTAGTGAGCACCTAGAAGCCAAGAGGAACATACGTGCCAAATTTCAAGTTTATAGGCTTTATGGTTCTGGAGATTTTGTGATGATGCATGAGTGATATTTCGCTTTTATATATATAGATAGATATAATACCTTCTAACGCCCCAATCAAGTCATTTATAAATATTTTGAACAGTACAAGATTTAAATAGATAAATGTCACTACTTTCTTGGCTTCTCGTTCAGCAGTTAATATACAGAACATTGGTTGGGTCTTGGTTGTAGCTTTGCATCCAACTAAAAATAGCACAATCAAGTCCAGGTGTTTGCATTTTCTCTGTTGAAATCTCATGGAGACACTTGTTGCTGCTTTGCTGAAGACTATCCCATCCCATCTCAAGATCAACGGATAACTTGATCAGGTTATCAGATTATCAAGAAACAATGGATGGAAACTAATCAAGGGGAGAAGCAATCTGGGATTGAGGAGAAACGTCCCAACAGTGAGATCAATTAACCAGTGGAACAGAAGTTGCCTTCAGAGGATTGGATTGAGCAGTGGATTGGACTAGTCACTAGAAGACGTCCAAGGAACCTTCCAACTCTATTCCGATTGATTGATCTTTTTTCTGTAAAACAAGATCAAATTGATTTAGTGTGATTTATTTGTGATGAAGTCATGCTGGTTCTTAATGAAGCAATGCATACGAAACAAGTTTCTCCGGACTTTTCAGCTCAGCTTCATTCAGCCCCTGGTGGAGCATAATTTCACAGCCTGGCTCCCCACACCTTCATTTTGCCACAGATGGGAATGGTTTCCTTTTCTCTCTTTTCTTCTCTCTCCACTAAGGGACAGCAGAGTCCCGCGCTAAGGTGGCTTCTCCAAAGTCTCCGCTTGGTCCCTGAAATACCTATTCCAGCCGCTGAGAAGCACTGCCGCACAAGTTGGCAGAGCACTGCCCGAATACCGGTCTAATCTAAAATAAGATTAATCTGTCCAGTGCCTGTTGGAGTGGGGTGGGAGAAGGTCGCTTCTTTTACTGGTAGAAGCAGATTTTAAACACCTGTTCTCATAAAATGAGAAGGAGTTCATCCCTATCGCCCGCGAGCTGGGATTTTACAACTCGGGGTCGTTCTCTCATTCCTATCCTCCTACACACACACACACACACACACACACAACCATTTGAAAAAAATAAAATAAAATCCTAGAAACCCGTGGACAACAATAGCTCCATTGATTTGCGCAATTAGCGTTATAACCCTTGGCAGCTCTACAAGGCACTAAAAAGACAAAGCTTTATGCAAATCACCCCTCTTGTCCTTTTTTTTTAAAACTCCCCCCCCTTTCTCCTCTCTGTGTTCCACCCAGCCCCCGCACACGCACACACACACACACACCCTCCTTCTCGTGTCTCTGTCGTTGTTTTGCCAGCCCCGTTTCTTTTTTTAATGATGCGGTACCTTGACTAACTTAAAATTAATTATAAGGTTCCTGACCAAAAGAAAGGAAGGAGGGACGGGGGCGCGCAGGGGGGGGAAGGGGGGGGAAAGCAGGTGGAGCAGGGGGCCGGCTGGGCTTTTCAAGCGGGCTGGGCATTCAGAAGCTGAGCCACCTGCACTTCGCGAGGGCTGCTGCCTAGCCAAACGCAGGGGAACCGCTGGCATTGTGCTGCAGCCTGGAGGGCTGGGGCAGGGCGGGGGGGAAAGGAGTGGGGGGAGAGAGAGAGAGAAGAAACTGGTGGTCCGGCTGCAGCCTCTCGCCTCGCCTCCTCTCGTCTTCGCCTCCTGCCCTAGAACAGCTGCGCAAGGAGGCTGCCGAGAGAGCCGGAGAGGGCTGGGAGGAGAGAAGGGACGCATCCCCTCCGCCACCCCGGCGTTAACTACGGAGGGGAAGCGTGGGGGGTAGTTGCCTTTTGAAACCGCTGGGATTGTCGGCGTTGTTGCACGGGGTGGTGGTGGTTTTGGGGAGGCTTCCCTGGCCAAACTCTGAGTCTGTGGTTCCGAAGTAGATCGGGCGGACCCCGGTCCGCCAAAAAGTGAGCAGAGGAAGAAGCCCGTGTCGTTTCGGCCCCTTCAACAGAGGCCTCGCGAATCAGATGCAGACGCCGGACTGCAGGGTGGATGGGAAAGGGGGACGGAGGGCTCCAAGGAGCGGGGGAGGGGGAGCGACTAATGGAGAGGGTGGCGGTCTTGCTTCTTCAAGGGAGAAGGGATCTGTCTGTCAAAGTTGAAGGAAAGTAGGTTTGGGACGGAGGGGGGGGGGGTAATTGTAAGAAGCACAGGCAACGCGACAAGCAGATTGGATCCTTTCCTTTCCTTCTTCCCTTCCCTTCCGTTCTCTTCCCTTCTGTCCCTTCCCTTCCCTCCCTCCCTCCCTCCCTTCCCTCCCTTCTCCTTCCTTCCTTCCTTCCTTCCTTCCTTCCTTCCTTCCTTCCTTCCTTCCTTCCTTCCCTTCGCCTTCCTTCCTTCCCTCCTTCCCTTCCATTTCCTTTCTTCCCTTCCCCTCCCTCCCTCCCTTCCCTTCCTTCCCTTCTCCTTTTCTTCCTTCCCTCCCTTCTCCTTCCTTTCCTTCTCCTTCCTTCCCTTCCTTTTCTTCCCTCCCTTTGGTTTTCTGGCCCTCCTCGCCCGATCCTATGTAATGTTTCTCCTCTCCCCAATCCCATTCCGGGTGATTTTTTTTTTTTTAGCTGCGCAACTGGTAGGTATTTTTTCAGAGCTACGGCGTTGAGGCTAATCTGACAGTCCCAACACGGGCCTTTTTCAACTGGCAGTCCTTCATCCTTCACAGAGAGAGTCACCAGTTCTCCCTTCTGGGGGTGTTGGCGGATTGGGGGGCGGGGGGAGTAGGAAGCGGCGGCGGCAGAGTGAGTTTGTAAATTTAGAGCAGGGGTTTTGATTTATTCTCTTTCTACCAGTGATTAATGCACCTTAATTAGCTAATCTCGAAACCCTTATTTACAACTGGTGCGGACAAAGAGAAACGCGGATGAACCAGCACTTAAGTCAATTTGACATTATGGAGGGGGTGGGGGGAAAGGAGTCGAGCGGGAAGAGCTGGCGCTCGACTGTCGGTGACTGGGCATCCATTATAGACTTTGTGCCACCTTCCCAAATGTCCCTCCCTCCCTCCCTCCCTCCTTCCAAAAAACAACCCTCGCTTTCCCCATCCCTCCCCGCAAAACAGAAATCCTTCTAGGGTTGCGGGCGGGAATTGGGCAACCATATCTGGGCTTCTGTTAAAAGAAGCAAAGAAGAAGAAAAAACATTAGGAAACTCTAAAGGGAGACAGGAACATTGCGAGTCTTGCTAGAGCCGCGGCGACCGTATTTCCTGATTCCCGGAAAGCGAAATCTCGCGAAAATCGCGGGGGCTTCCTCCCGAGCGAAAACGGCGTCTGACTCGGTTACTTCTCTGAGTTCTCGAAAGTAAGTCTCTCTGGTTTCGGGGTTAACTTGGGGATTCGCCAAACGTGAGGTTGCGTCTCAAGGACTCAGCCAAGAGAGTGGACGTTGTGGTGTGTGTGTGTGTGTTTCTTCCAGGCGCCGGGATTAATTTGAGGCTGGAAGGCCAAAAAAAAATAAATAAATAAATAAAAAAAAATTCCGGGTTAAAACACAAAAGTCACAAACGAATAAAATTAGCTTCTCTCTCGCTGGGAGCTCTTTTCCGATCATCTTTGCAAAAAAGCCCTGCCTATCACGCTTTATTATGGAGGTTGTCTGAAGGTAAGGCCCTTTGCGCGTCCAAGATTTTTAAAGCGTCGCCACGGCGTTTATGTTTCAGTTTGCATCCTCCCCCCCCCGCCGCCGCCTTTCCCCTCCCCCACCTATGACAATTTGTTTTAAAATTTTGTTTCAGGTTCTTCACGTTCGCCTCTGTTATTGTTCTGGTTGTTCTAACTACTAAAATGAAGACGGAAGAGTGATGCGGGGCAGGATTGATCGCTCGTTTCCATCGCCTTTGGGCCGTCTTAATCCGGAGATTCACCCCTGCCAGAAAGTCCAACTCTGCA